>NC_140996.1:212945255-215345255 GCF_052327205.1 Somniosus microcephalus | reverse complement strand
GAATCATTTCTATACTGCAATAAATAAATAAGAAGGGATGTTTGACAACTCTTAACAATTTAGTTACATTGGCCCAAATCAGTGCTAAAGCTCAAAATGAGAAACGGTTTTATTGAGCGATATAAAAAGAGAAGAGAGTAAGGTGACTGATGTGATCTCCATCCTAAGTCCATTGAAAATTGATACAACATAATAAGAACATAATAACATAAGGAATAGGAGCAGGAGTCGGCCATTCGGCCCCTCGAGCCTGCTCTGCCATTCAATAAGATCATGGCTGATCTGATCTTGGCCTCAACTCCACTTCCCTGCCCGATCCCCATAACCTTTGATTCCTCTGTTTTTTCAAAAATCTGTCTATCTCCATCTTGAATATATTCAATGACTCCGCCTCCACAGCTCTCTGGGGTAGAGAACTCCAAAGATTCACAACCCTCTGAGAGAAGAAATTCCTCCTCATTTCCCTTTTAAACGAGTGCCCCCTTATTCTGAAATTATGCCCCCTAGTTCTAGGTTTCCCCACGAGGGGAAACATCCTCTCTGCATCTACCCTGTCAAGCCCCTTCAGAATCTTATATGTTTCAATAAGATCCCCTCTCATTCTTCTAAACTCCAATGAGTATAGGCCCAACCTGCTCAACCTTTCTTCATAAGACAACCCCTTCATCTCCGGAATCAACCCCGTGAACCTTCTCTGAACTGCCTCCAATGCAAGTATATCTTTCCTTAAATAAGGAGATCAAAACTGTACGCAGTGCTCCAGGTGTGGTCTCACCAATGCCCTGTACAGTAGCAAGACTTCCCTACTTTTATACTCCATCTCCCTTGCAATAAAGGCCAATATGCTGTACCTGCATGCTAACTTCTTGGCCCAGAAATTCGGGTCGGGGGCTTCCCGCGGGTGCAAGCCCCCGACCTACACTTACCTAATGCACCAGCAGTTGACCTCTTCGCCTGCGTGGAATTCCTCTCCGAGACTTGTCCCAGAGGCCGGCGCATTATGCTGGCGTGTCCCAGGGGCGTAGTTAGTGCGAAGCGTCCCCTGGGATCACGTGAGCAACAGGCAGCCAATCGGAGCAGGGAATGCTCCATTCATAAGTCTTGACAGATAGACCTGTCAAAACGTATAAATGCTGAGGCTGTAAAACTGTACTTTACCTTCAAATACATTTTTAAAAAACATCACACTTTGTAAATAAACTATAAATGACATTAAATAACTATTTTAAACAAAAATTTAAATTTTTGAAAAAAATAATTTTATAATAAAATGGGGCTAAAAATAAACTTACCTTGCTTTAAAGTATTTAAAAGTAAAAAACCTGTGGAATAAATGTTTTAATTTTAAATAATTGACCACTTACCTTTGAAAATGAAGTCCTTACAGCTGCTTTTTCCATTTCTAAAATGTACAGACTTACCCGCACGTTAAAACCTGAAAAAAAAAGGAAGTTCAATGCGCACGCGCAGACTCCCGCGCACACGCGTTCGACCTCTGAACCCCTTGGTTCAGAGGATCGGAAGTGCCGGTTTCCCGCGCATGCATAGTGCATGCAAGATTCCGGCACTTCCATCGGGCCCACGCGTGAGTACTCCGCCCGTACTCACGCGTTGGGACCCGAATTTCTGGGCCCTTGTGTTTCATGTATGAGGACACCCAGATCCCTCTGTACCGCAGCATTCTGTAGTCTCTCTCCATTTAAATAATATTTTGCTTTTTTACCAAAGTGGATAACCTCACATTTTCCCACATTATACTCCATCTGCCAAATTTTAAATCTTAATTTAATCTTAAATTAACTTTGCATTTATATTTGCCTTTGGTCTCAGCCGTGGCGCAATGGCCCCACTCTCGCCTTTGGGTCAGAATGTCGTGGATTCAAGTCCCACTCCAGAGACTTGAGCACAAAATCTAGGCTGGCACTGCAGTGCAGTGCTGAGGGAGTGCTGCGCTGTCGGAGGTGCCGTCTTTCGGATGAGATGTTAAACCGAGGCCCCGTCTGCTCTCTCAGGTGGATGTAAAAGATCCCACGGCACTATTTCAAAAAATAACAGGGGAGTGCCCCGGCCAATATTTATCCCTCAACCAACAACACTAAAACACATGATTTGGTCATTATCACATTGCTGTTTGTGGGAGCTTGCTGTGCGCCACGTTTCCCTACAATACAACCGTGTCTGCACTTCAAAAGTACTTCATTGGCTGTAAAGTGCTTTGGGACATTATGAAAGTTGCTATATAAATGTGTCGTTAATATTACTTCTGCAATATGCGAGAATGAAAACTTTGCTGTACTATTCAGTACTGGCAGTGCTGTGAAGCAATATAGAAAATCTGACCTTACTGAATGGATCAGACTGAGTTGTTAACTCAATTAGCATTTATAGTTTGCCCACACAATTGTGATAAAATATCTAATTGAGTTAACAACTCAGCCTTGATTGGTCTGTTCAAAGCCCATAACCTGCAACTTTTTATGGGTGGAGGGAGAAACTAACCTTTTATTACACGTTGTAGCATGTGAGCGGGAATAATGGAACGACCACTTTCTGCTTGTCCTGCTCAGCCATTTAGTCACAGCTACTTTTTTTTAAATTCACTTATGGGATGTGGGCATCGCTGGCAAGGCCAGCATTTATTGCCCATCCCTAGTTGCCCCTTGAGAAGGTGGTGGTGAGCCGCCTTCCTGAACCACTGCAGTCCGTGTGGTGAAGGTACTCCCACAGTGCTGTTAGGAAGGGAGTTCCAGGATTTTGACCCAGCGACGATGAAGGATTGGCGATATACTTCCAAGTCAGGATGGTGTGTGACTTGGAGGGGAATTTGGAGGTGCTGGTGTTCCCATGTGCCTGCTGCCCTTGTCCTTCTAGGTGGAAGAGGTCGCGGGTTTGGGAGGTGCTGCCGAAGAAGCCTTGGTGAGTAGCTGTAGTGCATCTTGTAGATGGTACACACTGCAGCCATGGTACGTCGGTGGTGGAGGGGGTGAATGTTTATGGTGGTGGATGGGGTGCCAATCAAATGGACTGCTTTGTCCTGGATGGTGTTGAGCTTCTTGAGTGTTGTTGCAGCTGCACTCATCCAGGCAAGCGGAGAATATTCCATCACACTCCTTACTTGTGCCTTGTAGATGCTGGAAAGGCTTTGGGGAGTCAGGAGGTGAGACACTCGCTGCAGAATACCTAGCCTCTGACCTGCTTTTGTTGCCACAGTATTTATGTGGATGGTCCAGTTAAGTTTCTGATCAATGGTGACGCCCAGGATGTTGATGGTGGGGGATTCGGCGATGATAATGTAAAAGACTGTCCCGTTATGAAAAGATGGAAATGTAGTAAACAGTGAGGAGGATAGTATAGACTTCAGGAGGACAGACTGGTGAAATGGGCAGACACATGGCAGATGAAATTTAGCGCAGAGAAGTGTGAAGTGATTAATTTTGGTCGGAAGAATGAGGAGATGCAATATAAACTAAATGGCACAATTTCAAAGGGGTTGCAAGAGCAGAGAGGCCTGGGGGGTGAATGTACACAAATGTTTGAAGGCGGCAGGACAAGTTGAGAAGGCTGTTAAAAAATGCATACGGGATCCTTGGCTTTATAAATAGAGGCATAGGGCTAAAAATTCGGTGGCGCCGCGTTTGGGGCGCCAAGCTCGCCTGGGCGCCGGAATTTGCGCTCCGGCCAGAGCCGCTTGCGCCCTCCCGATATTCAGTGGGAGCGCCCCAAGAGGGACTCGGGGCGCTGCTCGAGGCTCCCCGCGTCCCGCTTGGGGCGCTCAAACTGAATATCGCCGCGCTACGTGCCACAGCGCCATATGCTGTGGCACGGCGCGCTGCTGTACTGCAGGCCTTCCTCCCCTTCTTAAGGGGGAGGGGCCTGCACCAGCGCGATCACCGATCGCAAGTGCCAGCAAAAGAGCCCGACACCGAGGAGAAGTGCCGGGCTTTTGGGACACAGCCGGCACTGCCCGGGGGGTGGATCAGGAGGCCGGGGAGGGCGGCGCGATGAGGTGCTGGCAGGCGGCCACCGGAAAAAATGGCCGCCCCGCACCTCCACCTTAATTTGTGCCACTACTGCCACAGATAGGCCCTGTGAACCGGTCGCGATTTGCGACCGGCGTTACAGAGGCGGGCGCGACCAAATATCGTGATCGGGGCGGGAGCGGGGCGCTGCGCACACCAATGACGTCATCGGTGGCGGCGCAGCGCTACAAGCTAACACCGCCATTAGCGCCCCGCTAAATATCGCGGGAGGCGTGGCCAGTGGCGCTAAAGCCACTGAGTGCCCTCTTTGGGCGCTAACTGGTGGCGCAGCCCACTGAATTTCTAGGCCATAGAGTACAAAAGCAAGGAAGTCATGCTAAACCTTTATAAATCACTGGTTAGGCCTCAGCTGGAGTATTTTGGCCAATTCTGGACACCACATTTTAGGAAGGATGTCAAGGCCTTGGAGAGGGTGTAGAGGAGATTTACCAGACTGCTACCAGGGAAGCGGGACTTCAGTTATGTGGAGATGCTAGAGAAGCTGGGATTGTTTGCCTTAGAGCAGAGAAGGTTATGGGGAGACTTGAAAGAGGTGTTCAAAATTATGAAGGGTTTTGATAGAGTAAATAGGGAGAAACTGTTTCCAGTGGCAGAAGGGTCAGTAACCAATGGAAACAGATTTAAGGTAATTGGTAAAAGAACAAGAGGCGATGTGAGTTTTTTATGCGGCGAATTGTTATGATCTGGAATGCACTGCCTGAAAAGGTGGTGAAAGCAGATTCAATAGTAATATTCAGAAGGGAATTGGATAAATACTTGAAGGGGAAAACCTTGCAGGGTTGCGGGGAAAGAGCAGGGGCGTGGGTCTAATTGAATAGTTCTTTCACAGGCACGATGGACCGAATCCTTCAGTGCTGCATCATTCTATGATTCTATGGCCTTAATTATTATTTCCGTGTAAGTTAAACGTTTTAGAAATGATATAATTATGCAGGGTTCTTTAGAGATTTTCACGGTAATACTGAGCCGAAAGTTCTTAGTTTAAATGGAACTGAGTGTTTTTGGCTAAGGGAGGGAGATGGGCAACACTCTGACACCACATACAAGCAACATATCACCACTTTCATCATGTAGTACTGCAGCCTGATGTGAGCTACCTTACATGTGCTTGGTCTGATGAACAGCTTCCCCTGACAATAGCTGTCCTGTAAACTGAATGCTTCAGAACAAATATTTCATTCCTGTTAAGCAAAACATACACAGCCTAGAAGTGCAGCTTTGTTCATCTATATATTAAAATTGGTGTTTCCAGTAACCTGTAAACACTCCCTATGGACTTTTCAATGTTAATTGTGTCCACACTTCTCTGATGAGGCCCCCTGTGATAAGAACATAAGAAGTAGGAGCAGGAGTAGGCCATACGGCCCCTTGAGCCTGCTCCACCATTCAATAAAATCATGGTAGACATTCGACCTCAACTCTACTTTCCCGCCCTATCTCCATATCCCTTGATTCCCCTAACGTCCAAAAATGTATCTCAGTCTTGAATATACTCAACGACTGAGCCTCCACAGCCCTCTGGGGTAGAGAATTCCAAAGACTTACCACCCTCTGAGTGAAGAAATTTCTCCTCATCTCAGTCCTAAATGGCCGACCCCTTATCCTGAGACTGTGACCCCTAATTCTAGACTCTCCAGCCAGGGGAAACAACCTCTCCGCATCGAGCATAAGAACATAAGAACATAAGAAATAGGAGCAGGAGCAGGCCATTCGGCCCCTCGAGCCTGCTCCGCCATTTAATAAGACTTCCCTACTTTTATACTCTATCCCTCTTGAAATAAAGGCCAACATTCCATTTGCCTTCCTAATTACTTGCTGCACCTGCATGTTAACTTTTTGTGTTTCATGTACAAGGACATCCAAATCCCACTGTACCGTCGCATTCTGTAGTCTTTCTCCATTTAAATAATATTTTTCTTTTCTATTCTTCCTACCAAAGTGGATAACTTCCCATTTTCCCACATTATACTCCATCTGCCAAATTCTTGCCCACTCAATTAACCTTTCTATATCCCTTTGCAGACTCTTTAAAGGGCTAAATTTTCGGGGAGCCGTTAGGCGGGGCTTCAGGCGTGTTGGGGGGGGGGGGAAATCCCGACTTTGGGGGTCCCGACACCATCCCGCCCAAAACCCCGCCCCACGTAAGTTTCAGGGGCGGCGGGTACCCGCCCCGCGCTGGGACCCGCCGAAACCAGGCGGGAAGGGATTAGTGCCAATTAACTACCTGTTAACAGGTAGTTAACAGGCAGTTTTTAGCCTAATCCCTATTTTGAGGGGTTTCGTGTGGGATTCCCGACGGCTCCAAACCACGCCAGGTAGAGCAGGCGGGCCGTCGGGTTGAAGGAGTTGGAGAGGTCGCGATGTCGGCACTCAGGTGAGTGATGGGTGCATGAGTGCAAAGGTAAGTGTGTTTGGTGTGTCTAAAGTGTGTGAAGAACTTTTACTTACCTCTACTTACTTTAACAGCCTTTCTTCCTGTAGCCGTCGGGAGCACAGCACTCAGTCAGAACTGAAAGCTGAATGGCTGCGATCTGTGAAAAGTGACAGCCTTCAGCTTTCAGTGCTGCTGAGATTTCTAAATGAGTCTGCGCAGAAGGACTCATCTTAGAAATCAGACTGTCAGTGTTTCATAGCCTCAAACAGCTGTAAAACACTGATATTTCATCTGTCAGGAAATCTTGACAGATGAAATTGCAGTCTGTGACGTCACCTGTTGCCGAGTGGCCCTTAATTGGCCTGCTGAACCCGCTGGGCGGCTCAACAAGGTCAATCAAGGGAAAATCGAACGGATTGGCCGGACGTCGAAGTAGGCAGGTCAAAAACCCGAAAGGGGAAGTCCCGCCTTCTTCCTGACAGGTTTGACAAAATCGACCCCTTTATGTCCTCCTCACAACTTGCTTTCCCACCTATCTTTGTATCATCTGCAAATTTGACTACAATACACTTACTTCCTTCATCCAAGTCATTAATATAGATTGAAAATAGTTGACGCCCCATCACTGATCCCTGTAGCACCCCACTAGTTACAGATTGCCATCCTGAAAATGACCCATTTATCCCGACTCTCTGTTTTCTGTTAGTTAGCCAGTCGTTTATCCAATCTAATGTGTTACCCCAACACCATGAGCTCTTATCTTATGCAGTAACCTTTTATGTGGCACCTTATAGCGGGGAATGGGACTGACTCGATTGCTCTGCAGAGAGCCGGCGCAGGCTCGATGGGCTGAATGGGCCTCCTTCTGTGCCGTTATGACTCTATGCCTCTATGACCTTGTCGAATGCCTTTTGGAAATCCAAATACACTAGATCTACTTGTTCCCCTTTATCCACCCTGCTTGTTACCTCCTCAAAGAACTCTAATAGATTTGTCAAACATGATTTCCCTTTCATAAAACCATGTTGGCTCTTTTTGATTGTATTATGATTTTCTAAAAGCCCTGCTATTACTTCCTTAATAATGGATTCGAGCATTTTGCCAATGACAGATGTTAGACTAACTGGCCTATAGTTTCCTGCTTTCTGTCTTCCTCCTTTTTTGAATAAGGGTGTTGACATGAATCTTGTCATTCATGTGGAAATGACTTATGCAATAATATTGGGTGGCGCTGTCCAGGGAGAGTATAAATACTCGGGCATGGGCCCAGCTTGCTCAGGACATTCTTCTACAGGAACTAGTGAAGGACACAACTAGATCTCCATTTTGTAAGACAGTTGATTAGAGCTTTGTTTAATGCTTAGACCAAGTGCCTAGTAGTTTTCTTATGTCAGGCGTTACAGTTGCGGTTTTCCAATCCGCTGGGGCTTTTCCAGAATCAAGGGAATTTTGGAAGATTACATCCAATGCATCCACTATCTCTGTAGCCACTTCTTTTAAGACCCTAGGATGCAGGCCATCAGGTCCAGGGGACTTGTCAGCCTTTAGAGCCATAAATTTGCCTAGCACTTTTTCTCTAGTGATAGTGATTGTGTTAAGTTCCTCCCTCCCTTTTGCCCCTTGATTTTCTACTGTTACTGGGATGTTTTTAGTGTCCTCTACTGTGAAGACAGATACAAAATATTTGTTCAGTGCCTCTGCCATTTCCTTGTTTCCCATTATTATTTCCCCAGTCTCATCCTCTAAGGGACCAACATTTACTTTAGCTACTCTCTTCCTTTTTATATACTTGTAGAAGGTCTTACTGTCAGTTTTTATACTTCTTGCTAGTTTACTCTCATAAGCTATTTTCTCCCTCTTTATCATTTTTTTAGTCATCCTTTGCTGGTTTCTAAAATTTTCCCAATTTTCTGGCCTACCACTAATCTTTACAACATTGTATGTCTTTTCTTTCAATTTGATACCATCCTTAACTTCCTTGGTTAGCCATGGTTGGTTCATTCTTCTCTTCGAGTCTTTCTTTCTCACTGAAATATATCTTTGTTGAGAGTCATGAACTACCTCTTTAAATGTCTGCCACTACTTTTCTACCATCTTACCCTCTAATCTATTTTCCCAGTCCACTATATCCAATTCTCTCCTCATACCTTTGTAATTGCCTTTATTTAAGTTTACTTTCAGACCCAAGTTTCTCAACTTGAAACTGAATGTGGAATTCTATCATGTTATGATCACTCTTCCCTAGAGGATCCTTTACTATGAGATCATTAATTAATCCTGTTTCATTACATATTACCAGATCTAAAATAGCCTGTTCCCTGGTCAGTTCCACAACATATTGTTCCAAGAAACTGTCCCAAATACACTCTATGAACTCATCCTCAAGGTTGCTTTTGCCAATTTGATTTGTCCAATCTATATGAAGATTAAGATCGCCCACGATTATTGCAGTACCTTTCTTACAAGCCCCCAATTTTCTTGATTTTTACTCTGTCCTATAGTATAGCTACTGTTAGGGGGCATATCGACTGCTCCCACCAGTGACTTCTTTCCCTTACTATTTCTTACCGCCACCCAGATTGACTCTGCATCTGGAACTTCGAAGCCAAGATCATTTCTCACTATTGTACTGATCTCTTCCTTTATTAACAGAGCTACCCACCTCCTTTTCCTTTCTGTCTATCCTTCCGAAATGTCAAATACCCCTGAATATTCAGTTCCCAGCCTTGATCACATTGCAACCACGTCTCTGTGGTGGCTATTAGATCACACCCATTTATTTCTATTTGTGCCGTCAATTCATCAATCTTGTTATGAATGCTGTGTGCATTCAGATAAAGAGCCTTTAATTTTGTCTTTTTAGAATTTTTCCCTACTCTGACCTTATTTACTGGTGCACCCTTATGTTTGTACGCTCTGTCCCTTCCTGTCAAGCCCCTTAAGAATTTTATACATTTCAATGAGATCACCTCTCATTCTTCTGAAATCCAGAGAATATAGGTCCATTCCACTCAAAGTGATGTTTAGAAATGATTTTACAATTAATGTGACAGTATGGGATTAGAATACTTTAAGAACTGCCTTGGGCCTGCATGAAGTTTTGAGCTCTGGCCACCAGATGGCACCAAGGAGCACTATATTTGGCTTCTCAGTTCTGATTCTCTGCAATATTGGATTTCTACCGTTGCAGGTTAATTCTTCAGCATTTAAGAATTAAATTTAGATTTAACTTTATAAATGTACTTATGTTTTGAAATTTTTCCAAAAATAGATACATTATACCTTTCTGTGGAGACTTTCTTTACTGCACCTGGCCTGGGTTAACCCTTCCCATTACCACCATTGACGCCTACCTCCCTATAGGAGTCTTGGGTCTCTATGTACACCTGTACCTTCCTCCTTGTGTGCTTGTTCCGACCTCCGTGTGTGCACATGTATCTTTATCAACCACTAGAGGCCTCTAATCCCTTTTTTTTAATGCAACCCACGTTCCTTGAATTTGCTCATCCAATTTTCGTACTAACCCACCCACCACTGCCTTCAGCCCATTGTCCGATTTTCTTACCGGAGCTCACCTGCCTGATTTTCATTTAAGGCAACTGCCTACTGCAGCCAGGGACCACCCCATTCCACTTTTTTAAAATTTGTTTTTATGGGATGTGGGCATCGCTGGCAAAGCCAGCATTTATTGCCCATCCCTAATTACCCTTGAGAAGGCGGTGGTGAGCCGCCTTCTTGAACCGCTGCAGTCTGTGTGGTGAAGATGCTCACACAGTGCTGTTAGGGAGGGAGTTCCAGGATTTTGACCCAGCGACGATGAATGACGGCGATATACTTCCAAGTCAGGATGGTGTGTGACTTGGAGGGTAACTTGGAGCTGTTGGTGTTCCCATGCACTTGCTGCCCTTGTCCTTCTAGGTGGAAGAGGTCGCGGGTTTGGGAGGTGCTACTGAAGAAGCCTTGGCGAGCTGCTGCAGTGCATCTTATAGATGGTACACACAGCAGCCACGGTACACCGGTGGTGGAGGGAGTGAATGTTTAAGGTGGTGGATGGGGTGCCAAAAAAGTGGGAGTTGAGCTTCTTGAGTGTTGTTGGAGCTGCACTCACCCAGGCAAATGGCAAGTGACAACTTGCATCATAATTGGCCGCAGGACCAATAAAAAATATAAGAACATAAGAATTAAGAGCAGGAGTAGGCCATACGGCCCCACGAGCCTGCTCTGCCATTCAATAAGATCATGGCTGATCTTCGACCTCAACTCTACTTTCCCGCCTGATCCCCAGATCCCTTGATTCCCCTAGAGTCCAAGGGAGAAAAATTTGGTTGCTTTGCGCCTCCCGTTAGCGTCCTAAGAGCAAAGCAACTTTCGCCTGAGCGCGGCGCCGCCAATGCCTCCCGCGAATTTCAGCGGGAGGTTAGTGGCGGCGCTAACTGTTAGCACCTGCAGCGCTGCACCACCAGCGATGACGTCATCGCCATGCGCAGCACCCCGCTCGCGCCCCGGCCACGATCTTTGTTATCGCCCCCTGACTTATCATTGGACGCTATGTCTGATGAGGTCAGGGGGGGCCTACCTGCGGCCGGGCCGGCGCTATTTAAAGGCAAGGTGCCGGGTGGCTATTTTTGTTGCTGCCCGACTGGCAGCACCTGCCTCCGCTCCCGTCCCCGGCCTCCTGACCCGCCCCCCCACCCGCCGTAGAGTGCCGACTGCACTCCATGAGCCCGGCACTTCTCTTGAGTGCCGGGCTCTTTTGCCTGCACTCCAATCCCCGGAGGCACAGCTGGGCCTCGGGTCGCGCTGCGCAAGGCCCCTCCCCTTTAAGAAGGGGAGGAAGGTCTGCAGTACCGCGGCACATAGTGCCGCAATATTCACTCGCAGTGCCCCAAGAGGGAGGCAGGGCACCTCCAGTAGCACCCTGCTTCCCTCTTGGGGTGCTACCACTCAATTTCGGTCATGAGGGCGCTAATTTTTCCAGGGCGCTGAAGTTAGCACCCCAAAGGGGGCGCGACTCAATTTTTCACCGCAAAAATCTATCTCTCTCAACCTTGAATATACTCAACGACTGAGCATCCACAGCCCTTTGGGGCAGAGAAGTCCAAGGATTCACAACCCTCTGAGTGAAGAAATTACTCCTCATCTCAGTCTTAAAAGGCTGGCCCCTTATCCTAAGGCTATGCCCCCTAGTTCTTGACTCTCCAGCCAGGGGAAACAATCCTTCAGCATCTACCCTGCCAATCCCCCTCAGAATCTTAGATGTCTCAATGAGATCACCTCTCATTCTTCTCAGCTCCAGAGAATATAGACCCAATCTACTCAATCTCTCCTCATAGCACAGTCCTCTCAGCTCAGAAATCAATCTATAAGGACACAGAAAAAATGCAGCAACCACTACTGCAACAGAAAGACAAGGATGGACTTCTTCGACAATCATTATTTCATCTGTTAGAAATTTTAAAAGAAATAATGTGGGTGGAACAACAGTCAAGAGGGTGGAAAGCTTGGCTACCAACCACAGTCTACCTAAAGAATAGGGTATTTCCACTCGACCATACACGAGGACACCCAAACACCCTCTTTACGGCCTTCATTAGATCAGCACTCTACATCCTATTTACTCCCCAGCCGTCTCCGGTGACATTTTCTCTGTCCCTTTTATTTAATAAAACCCGTTTTTGCTACACTTAACTTTTTTTTTTATATAGCTCTGGTTTCGCTCCTTTTCTAAAAAGAAGCTAACTCATGAACAGTGCTACAGAAGATCAAGGAGTTTTAAAAATAAATCCCACTCAATTCTCCCCTCCCCATTAAGGTCCCACAGGCACTTACTGCCGTCCAGTACCTCAGTCAAGTGGCTGCTCAATCATGTGCAAAGCTTGATGATGTGGGTCAGCAGGCCATTCCCAACCACAGGGGTTGCATCAAAGCTGGGTCCCTTTGGGAGACCCAACAACCTTCAAATGTTATTTAACATTACTACAATCCACAGCTCCGATGGACGGGTCACATTGTCCGCATGCCCGATACGAGACTCCCAAAACAAGCGCTCTACTCGGAGCTCCGGCACGGCAAGAGAGTCCCAGGTGGGCAGAGGAAACGCTTCAAGGACACCCTCAAAGCCTCCTTGAAAAAGTGTAACATCCCCATCGACACCTGGGAATCCCTGACCCAAGACCGCACAAAGTGGAGGAGAAGCATCCGGGAAGGCGCCCAACACCTCAAGTCTCTTCGCCGGGAGCAAGTGGAAGCCAAGTGCAAACAGTGCAATGAGCGCACGTCAACCCAAGCGCCCCACCCACCCACCCCTTCAACCACCGCCTGCCCCACCTGTGACAGAGACTGTAGGTCCTGCATTGGACTCATCAGTCACCTGAGAACTCATTTTTAATGTGGAAGCAAGTCATCCTCGGTTCCAAGGGACTGCCTAAGAAGAAGAAGAATCCACCAGCAGTTCCAACTATTCTTCAATTCATCATCCTATTTGACTCGAGCTGTAAAAGC
Source organism: Somniosus microcephalus (assembly GCF_052327205.1). Taxonomy (NCBI): domain Eukaryota; kingdom Metazoa; phylum Chordata; class Chondrichthyes; order Squaliformes; family Somniosidae; genus Somniosus; species Somniosus microcephalus. Next base: position 215,332,340 of record NC_140996.1, on the reverse strand, counting down.
AATGGATTTCAAATGACACTGTTTCATCCTGGTATACCATCGCTTCGCAAATTCACCTGAATTTCCCACTGTGTTTCGAGCAATTACTTTAAATGAGTCGATACATCCGCTAAAATGGCAGGTGGAGGAATTTCAGACAAACGCATTAGGCACTCAGTAGCTGGGGACACAGGGCAGAATTATACCTCCAAAGACTGCAATTACTCGTAGAATTATAGAACCACACAGCACAGAAGGAGGCCATTCGGCCCATCGTGCCTGTGCCGGCTCTTTGAAAGAGCTATTCAATCAGTCCCGCTCCCCTGCTCTGTAAGGGGGTTTTCTCCAATACCGGTCCCCCCGTTACACACAGTTCTTGGACTTCAGGAGTTATAAGAACAAAATACACACGGCACAGGGTTTTGGCTCAACCTTTGATTCGTTCCTTTATTGAACACACACACAGTTACCTCCCCAGTATAAATCCCTATGATTTATATTCGACTAACAACCCCAAAATACAAACCCCTACGCAAGGGTCATTTGCATCGACACAATATGACACAGTTAAAGCCGTCCGCAATTTGACTGTTACATACAAAGTTACCCAGACTCAATCACAAAACCCTTATTGTGATCTGACGGAACCTTACAAACTTACTCAGACTCAATCACAAAGGCCCCCTCTATGATTTGACTGAAACATACAATCACCACTCCCGATCGGCCGTCTCCTGGAGTTGATTGTAGGCCTGAATCCTCCTGCTCGCTGTTCTTGAGTTAGCTCCCCACGCCGCCTCTCCTCGAAGTGGCTTTACTTTAAACCAAAACCAACTTGCAGTATCTTGAAACACATACCCTGGCCACCTCCTGTGCACACGATGGCCGTATCAAAATGTGTGAATGTCTCTTGCAGAGAACTCTTGATGGCTAATTGTCCCTCGTATTGTCCATTGATTACTTGGGCACAGACTGTCTGTATTGAGGTCCTTTCTGACAATGCAGCCTTCCCAAGGTGACTGCATATGCTCATTGTTGGTTTCCGTTAGCATGGTTCAGGGCCCGGCCCATTGTCTAGGCCTGCACTAATACCAGCTCTTCTGGAGCCATGGTCCAAGGTGTGCTTCTTTAACAATGTAACCCCTTAAGGTAAATGAATATGCAAATGTTCTTGTATCTTCCCCAGACAGAAAACCTTTGTACAGCAATTCGGCTGCAATGTCTGAATTAACCCTTTGTTGCCGAGCTCTTTTTGCGGGCTGTGCAGTTCTGGGTTTTTATATTTCATAGTCCAATTTTTACCGTGGGGGTGGGGGGGAAACGGACCCTACAGCTCTTTCCCCACAGCCCTGCAAATTTTTCCTTTTCAAGTGCACATCCAATTTCCTTTGGAAAGTTACTGTTGAATGTGCTTCCACAACTTCTCAGGAAATTGCGCTTTTTGTACATTTGCACCTGTTGATATTCTTTTTGGGAACAAAATTCAGTATGTGCCTTTAAGTCAGAACTACTTTTTACAGCTCCTGTATACTGTAGTACCGGCAGTGACCACACCGGTATATAAGCTGTGCGCATGCCTCTGTACTCCAGTCTAGAGATTACCCTCCTCCAATAAAGACCTGTTATTAATTTATGTACAGCATCCGTGTAATTATTTATCCACTGAACCACGGATCTAACAGTGGCGATGAGTGTTAATTCGAATCTACCTGCAACATAAAAAAAAAAAATAGTTGAGGCCAGGAACACGGGCGTCGACCACGAGCAACCGCCCAGCAGTCAGGCAGAGATCCAACTTCGTTGGGGAGGCTGTGGAGAGCCGGGCTTGGTTCCCCAGCCACAACGAGCAGTAAGAGACCGACGACAGGTCCAGAGCAGACCCTTCCCGAGCAGCGGCGGCTGGAGCCGACCGACGGCAGAGAGAGAGCCGAGCAGCATCGACGGGGTAAGAAAGAGGGTGAACAGCGCAGGGTGCAGCCGGGGGTTGAACACCGAGCGGCGTCGAGGAAAAATACTGCAAACCGGAGAGAGAGAGGGTAAGAAACAGCCGGGTTCTAGACTGAGCGGCGTCGACAAATATCAAGAGAAGATCGCGCAGAGCACAGCCAGGGATCACGGGCTGATCAGGGTCCGCGGGTCAAAGCAAGGGGAGACGCCATTGAGCCGCGGAGAAGCAGGGAGAGCGCGGGAGACACCATTGAGCCGCGGAGAAGCAGGGAGAGTGTGGGAGGTGCCATTGAGCCGCGGAGAAGAAGGAAGAGCACGGGAGACGCCATTTTAGAGGCCGCAGCGGAGAAGAAGGGCGAGCGCGGGAAGAAAGGAAAGGGCGGGAGACGCCATTTTGTGCCAGCGGAGAAGAAGGGGAAGCGCGGGAGGTGCCATTGGTGATAGTTCACACACAACCAAGGATGCCGAAGAGTGGCAGTATCTCTACGTTCGACAATGAAGTCGAAGATTGGGCGACATATGTGGAACATATTGAGGTGTACTGCAGGGTGAATGAAGTGCCAGATGCTAATAAAGCACTGGTTCTGTTAAATTCCATGGGTGCAAAAGCTTATGGGTTACTGCGAAATCTAATAACCCCAGAGAAGCCGGTAAACAAGAATTTTGAAAGCATAGTAGAAATCCTACAAGACCACTTAAACCCCACACTGCTGCTGATAGCAGAACGATTTAAGTTCCATAAAAGGAACCAACACAAAGACGAAAGCAATGCTGAGTACCTAACGGAACTGCGCAAGCTATCGAAATACTGCCAGTTTGGAGCGGGACTAGCAGACACGTTAAGGGACAAGTTTGTGTGTGGGCTACAAAGTGAAGGAACCCAGAAATGGCTTCTATCAGAAAAGGACCTTACGCTGGACAAAGCTTTCATTATGGCAGTATCACACGAAGCAGCCGCAAGGGGCGCTGCAGAGATATAAAGGAGACCGCAAGAATATGGCACCAACGAAATGACCTATGGAACAGGGAAGTGCTATCGCTGCGGCAGAACAACACATGACCAGAAAGATTGTTGGTTCAAGGACCAAGTGTGCAGACAGTGTGGGAAAGCAGGACACATAGCAAGAGTCTGCAGGTCTGGGAAGAAAATCAACAGTAAGAAATCTCCACAGGAGAAGTACAAAAAGGTACACCAGGTGATGGACAGTGGTTCAGACGAACAGAAAAGTGACACAGACTCCGGAAGCAAGGAGCTGGGTTGTCTGAAACTACATAATGTAACTGAAATGGAGGATCACCAGACTATCTGGGTTTCACTCAAGATAGACGGAGTCCAAGTGGAAATGGAATTGGACACAGGGTCAGCTCTAACAGTCATAAATCAAAGAGACTACAAGCGGCTATTTTCACACATACCCTTGAAAGCTACAGAGATTGTCTTGAAGACGTATACGGGGCAAAAAGTCTACCCCAAATGAAAAATAAGGGTGAAAGTGACATATAAAGGCCAGGAAATACCTAAAATGGATATATATGTATTGCCAAATGGAGGACCACCACTGCTAGGACATGAATGGATCCGGAAGATACAATTAGATTGGCATTCCATACAGGCACTGAAGGTTGAGGCCAAAAAGGATGACGACGTCACAACTGGACGACTGTCAAAAATGCTAACGGACGCAAAAGAAGTGTTCCAGGAGGGACTAGGAACACTAAAAGGAATAACAGCAACAATTAAAATAGAGGAAAATGCAAGCCCAACGTTTCAGAAGGCCAGACCAGTGCCTTATGCAATCAGACCAGTTGTTGAAGCAGAGCTGGAAGGGTTGGAACATTCAGGAGTACTGTCCAAAGTGGACTGGAGCGAGTGGGCTACACCCATCATTCCTGTAATGAAGAGGTCGTTGAGTAATACGCCTGGGGAACCAAAGAAGGTCCGCATCTGTGGGGATTTTAAGGTGACAGTGAACCCAATCCTTCACATGGTGCAATATCCGCTTCCACGAATTGAGGATACTTTCGCCTCGCTATCTGGTGGTGAACGCTTCACCAAAATTGATCTAGCCCAGGCGTACTTGCAAATGGAGGTAGAAGAAGCTTCGAAACATTACCTTACGATCAACACTCATAAAGGTCTCTATCAATACAACCGGCTGGTGTTTGGAGTAGCCTCGGCTCCGGCTATCTGGCAAAGGGCGATGGATCAGGTCCTGCAAGGGATTCCAGGGACCCAGTGCTATTTGGACGACATCTTGGTCACGGGCGAAATTGATGATGATCACCTCGCTAACTTGGAGAAGGTGCTCACCAGATTAAAGGAGTATGGGCTACGAGCTAATCGCCACAAGTGCGAGTTTTTCCAGAAACAGATCTCGTATTGTGGCCACGTCATCGATGAAGAGGAGTTACATAAGTCCCCTGACAAGATTGAGGCGGTAGTCAAGGCTCCAGCACCGGAAACTGTGTCACAACTGAGGTCGTTCCTCGGGCTGGTAAACTATTACCACAAGTTCTTACCAAATTTGTCTACGGTATTACACCCGCTGAACACCCTACTGCAAACAGGGGTACCATGGGAGTGGGATGACGAACGTAGACGAGCTTTCCAGAAGTGTAAAGAATTGATCACATCAAAAGAGGTGTTGGCCCATTTCAACCCAGCACTACCAATTCGTTTGGCATGTGATGCATCACCCTACGGCATTGGAGTGGTGCAGTCGCTCAAATTCCCAGACGGGTTGTAGAGGCCAGTAGCCTTTGCGTCTCGGTCACTAACCTCAGCCGAGCGCAACTATGCCCAGATTGACAGGGAGGCCCTCAGCCTGGTATGGGGAGTAAAAAAATTCAACCACTATCTGCATGGGCAGAAGTTCACCTTGCTGACTGACTACCAACCACTTGTCTCCATCTTTAATCCTAAGAAGGGCATGCCAGTAATGACTGCACAGCGGTTACAAAGATGGTCCCTGTTTCTAGGGGCGAATCAATATGAAATAGAATATAAAGGCACGAAACAGCATGGGAACGCTGATGGGCTATCGCGCCTGCCACTGCCTACTGTGGAGGAAGCACCAGCAGTGGATCCTATCGAGATATTTTATTTGTCGATAATTGAACGATTGCCAGTAACAAACGCGGATATAGAGAAGGAGACCCGCAATGATCCGACGCTGTCACGGGTATATGAATTGACGGTGAGGGGATGGCCAACACATGGCGACTCACTGTTGCCAGCATTCTCATCCAGAAGAGAACAGCTGTCAGTATGCCAGGGGACAGTGATGTGTGGATCCAGAGTGGTGATTCCACCCAAGTTAAGGGAGAGAGTGCTAAATGAGCTACATGAAGGTCATCTGGGGGGAGTGAAAATGAAAAGCCTTGCTAGGGCTTATGTGTGGTGGCCGGGAATCGATCAACAAATCGAAGACCTAACTAAGAGCCGCTTAGGATGCCAGAAGGTCCAAAATGCACCACCACATGCCCCTCTACACCCATGGGAGTGGCCCTCCTCTCCATGGCAACGGGTGCACATTGATTTCGCTGGTCCATTCATGGACTCAATGTTCTTAATAGCAGTGGATGCTCATTCAAAGTGGCCTGAGGTGATAAAGATGTCTTCAACCACTACAGAGAAAACGATTGCACTCCTACGGACCATATTTGCCAGAAACGGTTTGCCAGAGCAGATTTGCTCTGATAATGGACCACAGTTTGTATCCGACGAGTTCCAAAAATTCATGAAAAGGAATGGGGTAAGGCATTACACATCCGCCCCGTATCATCCAGCCACAAATGGATTGGCTGAGAGGTTCGTACAAACCTTTAAGAAGGCGATAAAGGCCATGTGCGATGAGGAAATTCCACTACAGCATAAGATGGACAATTTCTTATTAGCCTACCGAAACGCGACACATGCAGTTGCCAACCAGACCCCGGCCATGATGTTCTTTAACCGAAGGTTGAGATCTCATCTGGACTTGCTCAGACCAAATGTGTGAAGAAATGTTGAGGACAAACAATTCCAGCACATCAATGAGAAGCCGACAAGTAGCTTCAATGTAGGGCAACCAGTCTTGGCCCGTGACTATCGAACAGAGAAGTGGCAACCCGGAATGATATGTACAAGGCAGGGGCCATTAATGTACACAGTGGATGTCGGGGAGAACATTGTGAGACGCCACGTCAATCAGATCTTAGCGTCACAGGAACGCGTCAACCCCATGTCTCGAGTACCTGGGGATGAACCCGACATAACGGTAGCATCTACGTCAGACCCAGTAGCAGTGGAACCCGATGAACTACCCGATGAAAAGGGGTCAGAATCGCCTCTGCACCAAGAACAAGAACCTCTGGAAAGGCGCTATCCCGAAAGGGTCAGGAAGCCGCCCCAAAGACTGAATCTATAAATGGACTTTTGTTATTTAATGTACTTGTAAAAATGTAATTGTTATTTGAATATTAAGGGGTTATTATTAATCTAAAAGGGGAGGAATTGTAGTGTATGTGCCTTTAAGTCAGAACTACTTTTTACAGCTCCTGTATACTGTAGTACCGGCAGTGACCACACCGGTATATAAGCTGTGCGCATGCCTCTGTACCTCAGTCTAGAGATTACCCTCCTCCAGTAAAGACCTGTTATTTGTTAATGTACAGCATCCATTTAATTATTTATCCACTGAACCACGGATCTAACAGTTAGCACCCCCCAATTAGTGCCTGGCGGGGGCGCTAACGGGGCGCTCAGGCAGCAGCGCCACAGCGAATCCCACGCCGCACGGCAAATTCACCGGCCCCATAGCACCGGCAATAACAGTTAGCTGTCCCTTTCGCCATGCAGATCGTGACGTCAATGAATGTGCAATGCTCGCTGGGCGCCTGATCTGTAAACTTCAGTAGAGCCCCCTGTCTTACCGCCTCGTGCTGACAGCGCCACGGAGCGGAGGCATGAACCAGCCAGCTGGTGGGGCGCTACTTAAAGGGATGTGCCCCAGCAGTCAAGGAACTTCCGTTCCAAAGGTCAGCAGTTATGAGTGGCCGAGAGCGCAGGATGTAGCTGCAGCCAAATACATAGATACATAGAGATAGGAACAGGAGTAGGCCATTCGGCCCTTCGAGCCTGCTCCGCCATTCAATGAGATCATGGCTGATCTTCGTCTGAGATCATAGCTGATCTTACCAGTTCAGTACCCCGTCCCCGCCTTTTCTCCGTAACCCTTAATCCCCTTAGCCTTCAGAAATATATCCAATTCTCTCTTGAAAATATTTATTGAATTAGCCTTCACAGCCCTCTGTGGCAGGGAATTCCACAGGCTCACCACTCTTTGAGTGAAGAAATTCTTCCTCATCTCTGTTTTAAATGATTTGCCCGCTATTTTTAGACTGTGGCCCCTGGTTCTGTGCTCCACGGCCATTGGAAACATTCTCTCTGAATTCAGCCTGTCCAGGCCTGCCATAATTTTATATGTTTCGATGAGATCCCCTCTCAATCTTCTAAACTCCAGTGAGTACAAGCCCAAACTATTTAATCTCTCTTCGTAGGTCATTCCCGCCATTCCAGGTATCAGCCTGGTGAATCGCCGTTGCACTCTTTCCATGGCAAGAACATCCTTCCGCAGATGGGGCGACCAAAACTGTACACAATACTCCAGATGCGGTCTCACCAGCACCTTGTACAGCTGTAGTAAGGTATCCCTATTCCTATACTCGAACCCCCTTGATATGAAGGCCAACATACCATTTGCCTTCTTAATCGCCTGTTGCACCTGCATGCTCTCCTTCAGTGACTGGTGCACAAGAACACCCAGGTCCCTCTGCACTTCCCCATCTCCCAATCTATTGCCATTTAGATAATAATCTACCCTCCTGTTTTTACCCCCAAAGTGGATAACCTCGCATTTATCCACATTATAGTGCATCTGCCACGTATCCGCCCATTCCCCCAACCTGTCCAAATCGCACTGTAGCCTCCTGACATCCTCATCAGAGCCCACCCCTCCTCCTAGTTTAGTGTCGTCAGCGAATTTGGAAATATTGCATCCAATTCCCTGATCCAGATCATTTATATATATTGTGAACAGCTGGGGTCCCAGGACAGATCCTTGCGGCACCCCGCTGGTCACTGCCTGCCACTCCGAAAACGAGCCGTTTATTCCAACTCTCTGTTTTCTATCCGCCAGCCAGTTCTCTATCCACGTTAATACTTTGCCCCCAATCCCATGAGCCTTAATTTTGCATGATAATCTTTTGTGTGGGACCTTATCGAAGGCTTTCTGGAAGTCAAGGTACACCACATCCACTGGCTCTCCCCCATCTATTTTACCAGTTACTTCCTCAAAAAATTCCAGCAGATTAGTCAAACACGATTTACCCTTTGTAAATCCATGTTGACTCTGTCCGATCCTTTCCCCATTTGTCAAGTGCTCCGCTATTTTATCCTTAATAATGGACTCTAGCATTTTGCCCACAACCGATGTAAGGCTTACTGGTCTATAATTCCCTGCTTTCTCTCTACCCCCCTTTTTAAATATTGGGGTAACATTAGCTACCCTCCAATCCACGGGTACTGTTCCCGAGTCAATGGAGTTCCGGAAGATGATCCTTAGAGCATCTGCTATCTCCAGGGCCACCTCCTTAAGTACCCTAGGATGTAGTTTATCAGGCCCCGGGGATTTGTCGGCCTTCAGTCCCCTCAACTTACCCAACACCATATCCCTAGAGATACTAATTTCTGTCAGCTCCTCCCTCTCATTAGTCCCTATGTTTGCCGATATTCCTGGGAGGTTATTTGTGTCCTCCTTTGTGAATACAGAACCAAAGTATGAGTTTAATTGGTCTGCCATTTCCTTATTCTCCATTATATATTCTCCCGAATCGGACTGCAAGGGACCGACTTGGGATTTTACCAGTCTTTTCCTCCTGATATACCGATAAAAGCTTTTGCAGTCTGTCTTTATGTTTGCTGCAAGTTTACTTTCGTATTCTATTTTCCCCTTCCTGATTAATCCCTTTGTCCTCTTTTGCTGTATCCTGTACTGCCCCCAATCTTCCGGTCTGGTGCTTTTTTTTGCCAGTTGATATGCCCTTTTTTTTTATTTTATGCTGTCCCTAATTTCCCTCGTTATCCACGGTTGAGTCACCTTTTTAGGTTTATTTTTATGCCAAACCGGTATAAACATGTTCTGGAATTCTTCCATTCTATCTTTGAATGCTTGCCATTGTCTATCCACTGTCAATCCCCCCAGAAACACCACCCAATCAATCTTACCCAATTCCCGTCTCATACCCTCGTAATTCCCTTTATTTAAGTTCTGGACCTTAGTCTCTGATTCAATTTCCTCACTCTCCATCTCGACTGAGAGCTCGATCATATTATGATCGCTCTGACCCAAGGGGCCTCGTACAAGAAGATTGCTGATAAGTCCCTTCTCATTGCACAATACCCAGTCTAAAATGGCCTGATCTCGAGTCGGCTCCTCGACATATTGGTCCAGATAACCGTCCCGAAAACATTCCAGGAATTCCTCCTCCTCAGAATTTTTACTAATTTGGGTAGTCCAATCAATATGTAAATTAAAGTCACCCATGATGACAGCTGTGCTCTTATCGCACGCTTCTCTAATTTCCCTTTTTATGCCTTCCCTCACCTCCATTTTACTATTTGGAGGCCTATATATCACACCCACTAACGTTTTCCTCCCCTTGCTATTTCTCATTTCTACCCATACAGATTCCGTTTCATCCGAGTTAATATCCTTCCTTTCCATTGCATTAATCCCCTCCTTTACCAGCAATGCTACCCCACCTCCCCTACCTTTTTGCCGATCCTTCCTAAATATTGTATATCCCTGGATGTTAAGTTCCCAGCCTTGCCCACCCTGCAGCCACGTTTCTGTAATCCCAATCAAATCATACTTGTTTACCTCTATTTCCACAACTAATTCATCCACCTTGTTCCTAATGCTTCTAGCATTAAGATACAAAGCCTTCAGGCTTGCTTTTTTCACACTCTCATTATGAATTAGTTTGGCCCTTTGTGTTTCTCTCCTTTGCTTGTTGCTTCTCACCTTTCTACCATCTATTTCTGACTTCATATGATTTCCCTCTTTTCCACTACCTAGGTTCCCATCCCCCTGCCAAATTAGTTTAAATCCTCCCGAACCGCCCTAGAAAATATTACCCCGAGGACATCGGCTCCCTCACAGTTCAGGTGTAGACCGTCCCCTTGGTACAGGTCACTCCTCCCCAAGAACTGGTTCCAATGCCTCAGGAATTTAAATCCCTCTCCCATGCACCACTGCTCAAGCCACGTATTTAGCTTATCTATCTTACTCTCTCTAAACTTATTAGCTCGTGGCACTGGTAGCAATCCAGAGATTACTACCTTTGAGGTCCTACTTTTCAATTTAGCTCCTAACTCCCTAAAGGCGGCTTAGTCCCCGGAGTGTTGCGGGTCGTCAAAGGACTTTGCATTTCATCCCACAGCATATCGCCGTTCCGCACTCCCCGAATCACTAGGGGCTGGTGTACAGACTCCAGTGACCCTCCCCTTTAATGGCTGGCAGGCGCCTGCGCCAATGCTCACTCCTGATTACACAACACCTCATACTCGTTATCGCTTGGAGCCTAACGGCACTCACCTACACCATTAGCGCCTGATTTAGCACTCCTCTGCATTCTTTGAGGCTGAATTTAGCAGGCAGCGAGATTGATTAGCTTCCAACTTCTCAAATGTCCTGGGCGCTACTGAATTTCTCCCACATCGAGTTTAAGGGCAGGTTCTGTGGAAAGAAACACTGCCCCCCTTTTTGGGCACTCCCAGTAGATGGTAATATTGTGATGAGCAATGTTTTTTTTAGGCAAAGACCATTTGAGGTACACGTGCTCATCTTGACTGGTGGTGATCTGTCTTTAGTGTGTCCAAGAGCTATTGACCCACCTGTTACAGTTGGATTGCAAACTGCTGACAAGTGCCGAGCAATGGATATTTGGGTGAAGTTAGACAGAGGTTGTTGAGTGTTATTAAATGAATTCAATTGATTTAGTTGAGGGGTTCTGTTGAGAGTGAGCCTCAATAACATTATGTTCAGTTACTGTTACAAGTTACTGTTTTAGTGTGTCCTTACAGTTACACCCCTGAGGTTGACACCAATGTTCCATTTAAGTTTGTTTTGGCTGCGCGGCCCCTTTAACAGTTTTGGTCTCCTTATTTAAGGAGGGGTATACTTGCATTGGAGATAGTTCAGAGAAGGTTCACTAGGTTGAGAACATAAGAACATAAGAAAGAGGAGCAGGAGTAGGCCAATTGGCCCCTCGAGCCTGCTCCGCCATTCAATAAGATCATGGCTGATCTGATCCTAACCGCCAATCCACTATGACAGGGCTATCTCCTGAATCTAACAGCATTAGACACACGAAAACAGGAGCAGGATCAGGCTACATGGCCCCTGGGCCCGCTCCGCTACCCACAGGGCCATGACCTATCCGAACCTAGACTCATGTCCAAATTCCTGCCCGCTCCCCGTAACCCTTAATTCCCTTTTCTACTAGGAAACTGTCTATTTCTGTTTTAAATTTATGTAATGATGTATCTTCGACAGCTTTTTGGGGCAGCATATTCCATGGACCTACCACCCTCTGAGTGAAGTAGTTCCTCCTCATCTCAGTTTTGAAAAAGCAGCCCCTTATTCTAAGACTATGCCCCCTAGTTCTAGTTTCACCCATCATCTGGAACATCCTCCCTGCATCCACCCGATCCAACCCCTTCATAATCTTATATGTTTCAATAAGATCGCCTCTCATTCTTCTGAACTCCAATGAGTAGAGTCCCAATCTACTCAACCTCTCCTCATATGTCCATCCCCTCATCCCCGGGATTAATCGAGTGAATCTTCTTTGTACTGACTCGAGAGCAAGTATGTCCTTTCTTAAGTATGGACACCAAAACTGTATGCAGTATTCCAGGTGCGGTCTCACCAATACCTTGTACAACTGAAGCAATACCTCCCTATTTTTATATTCTATCCCCCTAGCAATGAAAGCCAACATTCCATTGGCCTTCTTAATCACTTGCTGCACCTGCATACTAACCTTTTGAGTTTCGTGCACCAGGACCCCCAGATCCCTTTGTACTTCAGTACTTTCAAGTTTCTTGCCATTAAGATAATAACTTGCTCTACGATTTTTCCTGCCAAAGTGCATAACCTCACACTTTCCAGTATTGTATTCCATCTGTCAAATCTCTGCCCACTTACTTAGCCTGTCTATTGTCCCCTTGCAGGTTTTTTATGTCCTCCTTACTCACTACTTTCCCTCCCATCTTAGTATCATCTGCAAACTTTGATGTGTTACACTCGGTCCCCTCCTCCAAATCGTTAATATAGATTGTAAAGAGTTGGGGACCCAGCACTGACCCCTGCGGAACACCACTGGTTACTAATTGCCAGTCTGAATATGAACCATTTATCCCAACTCTCTGCCTTCTGTTAGATAGCCAATCCTCTATCCATGCCAGAATATTACCCCCAATCCCGTGATTTTTTATCTTAAGCAATAATCTTTTGTGTGGCACCTTGTCAAATGCCTTTTGGAAGTCTAAATACACTACGTCCACTGGTTCACCTTTATCCACCCTATATGTTACTTCCTCAAAGAACTCCAGCAAATTTGTCAAACATGACTTCCCCTTCATAAAACCATGCTGACTTTGTCTTATTAAATTATGATTATCCAAATGTCCTGTTACTGTCTCCTTAATAATGGACTCCAAAATTTTACCTACCACAGATGTTAGGCTAACCGGTCTATAGTTTCCAGCCTTCTGTCTACTGCCCTTTTTAAATAAGGGTGTTACATTAGCAGTTTTCCAGTCTGCCGGGACCTTTGCTGAGTCCAGGGAGTTTTGGAAGATTATTACCAATGCATCCACAATCCCTACCGCCACTTCCCTCAAAACCCTGGGATGTAAGCCATCAGGTCCAGGTGATTTATCCGCCTTGAGTCCCATTATTTTACCAAGTACTACTTCCTTAGTGATTTTAATCGTATTTAGCTCCTCCCCCCCTGAGTGAAGGGGTTGTCTTATGAGGAAAGGTTGAGCAGGTTGGGCCTAATAGCATTGGAGTTTAGAAGAATGAAAGGTGATCTTTTGAAACATAAAGACTCTGAGGGGGCTTGACAGGGTTGATGCAGGGAGGATGTTTCCCCTCGTGGGGGAATCTAGAACTATGGGGCATAGTTTCAGAATAAGGGGTCGCCCTTTTAAAATGGAGGTGAGGAGGAATTTCTTCTCTCAGAGGGTCGTGAATCTTTGGAATTCTCTGCCCCAGAGAGCCGTGGAGGCTCAGTCAGTGAATATATTCAAGGCGGAGCTAGACAGATATTAGAGCTACAGGGGAGTCGAGGGTTATGGGGAGCGGGCAGGAAAGTGGAGTTGAGGCCAAGATCAGATCAGCCATGATCATATTGAATGGCGGAGCAGGCTCGAGGGGCCGCATAGCCGACTCCTGCTCCTATTTCTTATGTCCTTATTAACAGGCTGCGCGGCCCATTCAAAATATCGCACATGCGCATTTATTTCCTATTTAAAAGCCGGTGAGCCGGCTGCGCGGGAGCTGTAGAGCGCTGTGCAGCTGCGCAGCTTAAAGTGAACATTGGTTGGCTCCTGTCTCAGACTGGAGTTACGCTTTTGGTTCTTGCATTACACCCTGCGGTAGATTTCTGCTCTTGCCTGCTTTCTCACCTGCATATAGGTTTGGTCACTGGCCAGCCAAACCTTGGCTACTGCTCAATGTTAGTAGAGAGCTGGTTGTCCCCAATGAAAAGTAAATTCAGATATAATTTTTTAAACTTTGTTGCAGCCATATATGCCACCCCCACCCCCCACCATACATTGGCTGGATTTTCCAGGGGGGGTCAGCGGGCGCGATCGGTGGCGGGTCGGGTGGGAAAGCGGTGTTTTTCTCCAGTGGGTCAGGACCCTTCTGGGAAACTGCCAGCATGCACCTTTCCCAAATGTTGGGTCTGTCAGCGCTGAGCAGCGGCGGGGGAGGCAATTAAAATCATTAGTGGCTTGTTTACGGCCACTTAACAATGGTTTTTTCCCAACTTCTTGTACGTGACAGGTCGCCCACCGGTGTCCCGCTGTGACTGGACCTTGTCTGTGAAGCTGAGGCAGGAGGTCAGTGGCCATTGAATCAGCTGATGAGTTGACAGCTTCAAATGTCAAGTCAAAGCTCCCAGCTGATTGAGAAATGTTCCCTTAAACACTAGCTTCTCTAAACTGCATTTCCACTACAGATTCAGTATGCTGCAAGTCTTTACACAAGTCTCCATCCAGTCTGACCTCATTACATCTCCCACCATTGACAGATCGCTTCTGTCATCTCTACTTCACCTGCCATCTATTCCATCAGCATGGGTGCCCTCGAAACTCTCTCACCTTGGTCCTCAAAATCCCACCACGATCAGCCCCAAACACCAGCAGCACCAGGCACACCAGCAGCACCAACAACACCACAAACCTTCTCCGCAATCAACTGATGCTGCACAGGACAGAGGGCACCAGCACTCGACCACACTGCTGCCCGGGAGGCCAGGGATGGCCTCACCATGGCCAGATTTACTTCACTTGATGCTGTACACCCTGGCTGCCACATGATGTGCCAGGTTGGCACCACCCCACACCAGCACCATAAAGCATTCCTACAATGCCCAAGCCATTCCTTTCACACTCATCAGCATTGCAGGGGGTACCGTTATGTCTCACCATTCACTGTAACTCACTAAGCCACTTCCAAAGGTGCACACAAACCTGTCAAAGAACACAAGTGTCGAATATAAAAGTTTCAATGTTTGACACCACATTAACAGAAACTTTACATGAACATTGCATAAAACACCCAAGTGCCTACCCTTGTGTGTTGGTAGTTGGTATGATTGCACTAGGATGAGTGTGAGGGGTGGCTAGTGAGATGGGGATGTTATAATGTAGATAGAGAGGGATGGGTGGAGGTGCAAGGTAAGTTGGTGTGAGTAAGGATGTGCAGGAGTAGGGTAGGGAAGGGAGAGTGATGGAGATGTGATGAGAGGCACAGCAGGATGAGGTTGAGTGTGGCTTTGTACTAACATTTCATGATCTACTGAGATCATTGAAATGTTTGTGGCACTGCAGCCTAGTCCTCCTGACCACATCCCTGCTTGTGCCCTCCCCTTGCAATGTTAAACCAGACTGTGTTGATCACCTAGGGAGGTCTTTCCGCCCATGGGAAGGGAAGAGGACCTACCTGTGTGTTATGACTCCCTCTGTAAGCATATGGAGGGAGCCATGGGAGAGCCTGTGTGTAGCCCTGCACCTCTGTGCAGTGCTTGTCAGTGTTTGCAGCACCTCAATGCTGTAGAACACCGACAGCACAAACGTCAAAAGAAAGTTGGCCATGGCCCCTTTAAGGAAACCGGCTGATGACGTGTCTGATATACCTAACAATTCCTCCAATAAAAGGCGAAGAGTTACGAAGGTGACTAAAGGTTTTTATTGACTAAATAACAGAGCCCACTCTCGTGGGTGATCCGATCCAAGCAGGAGGAATACCAGCCAGTCGCTCACCTTTATACCTGGCCTGGTGGGTGGAGCCAAGGCGGAGTCGGCAGTGGTCATCCCAGGTATAGCAGTGTGGCAAGAGGCGACCTCGTACCGTGATACAATAGTGGTCAGTGATACAGTTATAACGAACAGTGGTGAACAGTGCTAACTACTAACAGTGATACGATAGTGAACGTGGTTTACCACATTCACCCCTTGTTTAGAATTAAGTCCGGCGGGGTGAAGTGTACTACCAATTCTGGTAGGTCAGTCTGTCCGGAGGCTTCGTAAGCCTCTCCGATCGCCGCAGCGGTGGTGTTGCCTTATCCGGTGCTGGTGCCTTATCCGGTGTTGATGCTGGTGTTTGCGTGGTCGGCGAGGGCTCGTGGGGTTCCGGCATGCCGTCTACCTGGACTGAGGTTGGGGGGGGTGGTGGCGGTGTTTCCGGATCGGCTGAGGGTGCGAGGTCTCGTAGGGAGACAGTGTCCTCCCGCCCGTCTGGGTACGCCACGTAGGCGTACTGGGGGTTGGCGTGCAGGAGGTTCACCCTCTCGACCAGGGGGTCCGTTTTATGGGTCCTCACGTGTTTCCGCAGCCAGACCGGCCCCGGGGCGGTCAGCCAGGTTGGTAGAGTGGTTCCCGTAGTCGACTTCCTGGGGAAAACGAACATTCGTTCATGGGGGGTGGTGTTAGTGGCCGTGCAAAGTAATGACCGGATGGAGTGCAGCGCTGTCGGGAGGACTTCTTGCCAGCGGGAGGTTGGGAGGCCCTTAGACTTTAAGGCTAAGAGGACGGCCTTCCATACCGTCGCGTTCTCTCTTTCCACCTGACCGTTACCTCTGGGGTTGTAGCTGGTGGTCCTGCTTGCTGCAATACCTCTCTCTAGGAGGAATTGCCGGAGTTCCTCGCTCATGAAGGAGGAGCCCCGGTCGCTGTGTATATAGTTCGGGAACCCGAACAAGGCGAAGAGGGCATTCAGGCACTTAATGACCGTGCTACTGGTCATGTCGGGGCAGGGGAAGGCAAAGGGGAAACGGGAGTACTCATCAACGATGTTGAGGAAGTACACATTACGGTCAGAGGACGGGAGGGGCCCCTTAAAGTCGATGCTCAGGCGCTCGAAGGGGCGGGTGGCCTTGATCAGGCTTGCTCGGTCCGGCCTATAGAAGTGCGGTTTGCACTCCGCACAGGTCTGGCAGTTCCTGGTCATGGTCCTGACCTCCTCGATGGAGTAGGTCAGGTTGCGGGCCTTAATGAAATGGTAGAGTCTGGTGACTCCGGGGTGGCAGAGCTGGTCGTGGAGGGTCTGAAGCCTATCGATATGCGCGCTGGCGCATGTCATTCGTGAAAGGGCATCAGGGGATTCGTTCAGCTTGCCTGGCCGGTACAAGATCTCATAATCGTAGGTGGAGAGCTCGATTCTCCATCTCAAAATCTTGTCATTCTTGATTTTGCCCTTCAGCTTGTTATTAAACATGAAAGCCACCGAACGCTGGTCGGTGAGGAGGGTAAATCGTTTGCCTGCCAGGTAGTGCCTCCAGCGCCGTACTGCCTCCACGATCGCCTGGGCCTCTTTCTCGACCGACGAATGTCGGATCTCGGGGCCCTGTAGGGTCCTTGAGAAGAAGGCCACTGGCCTCCCCTCCTGGTTTAGGGTGGCGGCTAAGGCGAAGTCGGATGCGTCGCTCTCCACCTGAAAGGGGATGGACTCGTCCACTGCGTGCATCGTGGCCTTGGCTATGTCTCCCTTAATGAGGGAGAAGGCCGCGCACGCCTCCTCCGTGAGGGGGAAGGAAGTGGCTTTCAGGAGGGGTCTGGCTTTGTCCGCGTAATTGGGTACCCATTGGGCATAGTAGGCGAAAAGCCCCAGGGTTCTCCTAAGTGCTTTAGGGCAGTGGGGGAGGGGTAGCTCCATGAGGGGGCGCATTCTTTCTGGGTCGGGGCCGATGATTCCGTTCTCCACTACGCAGCCGAGGATGGCAAGGCGCGTGGTGTTAAACACGCATTTCTCCTTATTGTAGGTGAGGTTCAGCCGTTGGGCCGTACGGAGGAATTTCTCCAGATTCGCGTCATGTTCCTGCCGGTCGCGGCCGCAGATAGTGACGTTATCTAGGTAGGGGAATGTAGCCTGCAGTTCGTTCCGGTCAACCATCTGGTCCATCTCCCTTTGGAAGACCGAGACCCCATTAGTGACACCGAAGGGGACCCTAAGGAAGTGGTATAGGCGCCCATTCGCCTCGAAGGCGGTATACTGGCGGTCCTCAGGGTGGATAGGGAGTTGGTGGTAGGCCGACTTCAGGTCGATGGTCGAGAATACTTTATACTGTGCAATCTGATTGACCATGTCAGATATGCGGGGGAGGGGGTATGCGTCCAGCTGGGTATATCTGTTTATGGTCTGGCTGTAGTCGATGACCAGGCGGTTTTTATCGCCGGTCTTTACGACTACGACCTGGGCACGCCAGGGGCTGCTGCTCCCCTCGATAATGCCCTCTTTCAGGAGGCGCCGCACCTCAGAGCTAATGAAGGCTCTGTCCCCGGCGCTATACCGCCTGCTTTTGGTAGCGACGGGTTTGCAGTCAGGGGTAAGGTTAGCAAACAGAGAGGGTGGCGGGACCTTGAGGGTGGAGAGGCTGCAGGTGTTACGCGGTGGGCGGTTTAACGTTTGCTGGTTGTTGACTGTGAGTGGGGGGAGGGGTCCACCGTATGCTAGGGTTACGCTTTGGAGGTGGGATTGGAAGTCCAGCCCTAGTAGGACGGCAGCGCAGAGATGGGGGAGGACGAGGAGTTTAAAGTTTTTATACTCCGTGCCCTTAACCGACAGGGTCACGACACAGTAGCCGCTGATGTCCGTGGCGTGGGACCTCGATGCCATCGAGATTCGGCTGCGCGTTGGTAGGACAGAGAGGGAGTAGTGGCTCACCGTGTCTGGGTGGATGAAGCTCTCCGTGCTTCCGCTGTCGAACAGGCAGGTCGTGGCGTGGCCGTTCACTTTGATGTCCATCATTGACTTGGACAGATGGTGCGGGCGGGCTTGGTCCAGGGTGACGGAAGCTAGTGTGTAGCTGAGCGAGTCGTTGTCATCTGCGGGCGAGGCGGTCGGGCGTGGTGAGTAAAATGGCGTCTCCCACGAGGTAGGGCCCCATGAGGCACTATTGGGGTCGGTTGCCTTAATCAAAGATGGCCGCCCCCATGACTCATGTGTGGGGATGCTGGCCTCAGTTGCCCTAAACAAAGATGGCCGCCCCCATGACTCATGTGTGGGGATGCTGGCCTCAGTTGCCCTAAACAAAGATGGCCGCCCCCATGACTCATGTGTGGGGATGCTGGCCTCAGTTGCCCTAAACGAAGATGGCCGCCCCCATAGTTCGCATGCGGCACTGCTGGCCTCTGAGGATCCGCTCCTGCAGGCCTTGGAGAAGTGGCCTTTCTTCAGGCAGGTTTTACATATGGAGTTCTTGGCTGGGCAGCGCGACCTCGGGTGCTTCTCCTGGCCACAAAAAAAACAGCCGGCGGCCCGATCGCGGATGCCCGATGTCGGGGCCGGTGCCGGGGGTGGCGGGGCCGGTCGGGTCCGGGACGCCGACGCAGAGGTAGGTCCCGGGGGCGGCGCTGGGAAGGGTGCTGTGGTAGGGGTCGGGCCCGAGTCCCAGGGTCGCGAGCAGTACCTGGTGAATGCTTCCTGATCTTGGTGGGCCACTTCCAGGGAGATAGCGAGGGCTTCAGCTTTTTCCATGCTGAGGTCTTTAGCTTCCAGCAGTCTTTGCCGTGAGTACTCGGACCGTAGGCCTTTCAGGAATGCGTCGCGGATATTATCTTCAGTATTTTCGGCTGCCGACACCGATTTAAACTCACAGTTCCTGGCGAGTGCATATAGCGCCTGTGAGAATTCGGCTACTGATTCTCCTGGCTGTTGCGGCCGTGATCTTAGGAGGTGCCTAGCGTACATGTAGTTTACCGGGGTCCGGTACTTCTGTTTCAGCAGGTTGATGGCGGTCTCGTAGGTAGTCATGTCCTCGATGAGAGTGTATACTCTCGGGCTCAGTTGTGCCTGCAGGACACTTAGTTTGGATGCCTGAGGGACGCTGGATTCTCTCAGGTATGATTCGAAGCAGACCAGCCAGTGTTTAAAGTCTGCGGCTGAGTTTGCTGCTCGTGGGTTCAGGTCCAGGTACGGCGGTCTGAGGGCTCGCAGCCAAGCTGGCTGGTGTGGCTGTGCTCCTGGGAGCTGCGCTGGTGGCTCCTCCGCCGGTTGTGACTCGTTGTCGGACATTATACCTATCAATTCCTCCAATAAAAGGCGAAGAGTTACGAAGGTGACTAAAGGTTTTTATTGACTAAATAACAGAGCCCACTCTCGTGGGTGATCCGATCCAAGCAGGAGGAATACCAGCCAGTCGCTCACCTTTATACCTGGCCTGGTGGGTGGAGCCAAGGCGGAGTCGGCAGTGGTCATCCCAGGTATAGCAGTGTGGCAAGAGGCGACCTCGTACCGTGATACAATAGTGGTCAGTGATACAGTTATAACGAACAGTGGTGAACAGTGCTAACTACTAACAGTGATACGATAGTGAACGTGGTTTACCACATTGTCATCAAATGACGTCACCAGACCCGCTTCCTCTAATTGGCCGGGAAACGCACTGGGCGGGTCTTAACAAGCCCAATCTCAGGAAATTCCTTTCAGAGGCCGGGATGGAGACAGCAGCGGGGTCGGGACCCGCCACCGACATTGCCTGCCACGGACCCGCCGAGGTTCGTAAAATCCAGCCTTAAATACTTTACAGGTTTCATGGGTTTATAAAGATAATAAATATAGATGAGAGAGGCTGTGCCCCCATCACCGCATCCAACAATCCCTCTGTTGACTCCTGAATTTGCAGACGATTTTAAGCCTACTCGCTCAGAAGAAACCTGGCGGGTGAGCAGTTAAACTCGCCCTGGCTCTTGCCTGTCCGAGAGCCGCCATGATCGCAACATATGCAATTTTAACCCGCTCTCCTGAGCAGGCAGCAAGGACAGGCACCCGGAGCCAACAGGGTCCTTCTTTATATATAGCAAGTTGCGGCCCAATGACATCATTGAGACCCGACTGTAATTTTAACTCAGGCCTGAGCGGGGAATCCACTTGGAGCTAAAATCGGGGCCAATTTATCTCCACTTCCCTGCCCTGATAACCATTCCAGCTATTACTCACCCGTTGGATCACAATGCCTCCAGGCATCAGTCTGGAACTTGCTCTTTATCAGTTTGTCCCCTTGTCCTACTGTTGCACTTTGTGCAGTGAAATACTTCCTGACATCAGTCCTGAGCTATTTCAGTTTGTGCCCGTGTCCCCTTGCGTTACAGATATGGCTCAACTTGGAACAGTGCTTGGGAGTAACCTTTTCTATTCCACTTAGTATCTGTTACAACGTTTGCTACATTACAACACTTCAAAAGTACTTCATTGGCTGCAAAGGACTTGGGGACATCCTGAGGAACTGAAAGGCGCTATAGAATTTCAAGCCTTTCTTCTATTTTTCTTTCTTTCTGCAACTCTCATTCACTAGTTCTTTCACTGACTGGAGCACCTGTTTCTGTTTTCTGAAGATAAGGGGGTAGAAATTTGTCTAGGACGGTGGAGTTATTGGATCATCAGCCCGTTATACACAGCACCTGATATTCAGTTCTATTGACCGCCCGAGATGAATTTCTAGGCCATGGTTTTTTGTTTATTGAGGGTAATTTTAACTTTTGGCGATAGTGTAAAATGGGCAGTGTCCATTCGGCCGCCCATTATACATCTCTCGTGGTTTTCATTTCCAGTGACTTCAATCAGAAGAGGCGTACAAGGGGCAGCTGATCCGATATCAACCTTTTTACACTATCGCCCAAAGTTAAAATGACCCCCACTGTGATTTAAAAAGGAGCAAACAAAGTTACCGAATGTAAAAGACAATCTCAGTTAAATTGCTCTGTGGCTGCACTACTTTTGTTCCGGAGATGGTGGTGATTACAAATCCCGTTCACCCACCACCCCTGTGCCCACTGGTCTGCATCGGCTCCCGGTTAAGCAAAAAACCTCGATTTTAAAATTCTGATCCTTGTTTTCAAATCCCTCAATGGGCTCGCCCCTTCCTATCTCTGTAATCTCCTCCAGCCTCACAATCGCCCCGACACCCCCCACCCCCCACCCCAAGATATCTGCGCTCCTCCAATTCTGCCCTCTTGAGCATCCCTGATTATAATCGCTCCACTATCTCTGGCCGTGCCTTCAGCTGCTGAGGCCCTAAGCTCTGGAATTCCCTCCTTTAATCTCTCTACCTCTTTAACGCCCCTCCTTTAAGACGCTCCTTAAAACCTACCTCTTTGGCCAAGCTTTTGATCATCTGCCCTAATATCTCCTTATGTGGCTCGGTGTCAAATTTTGTTTCATGACGCTTCTGTGCTCTGAAGTGCCTCGGGACGTTTTACTACGTTAAAAGCGCGATAGAAATACAAAAGTTCTTGTTGTTGTTGTTGTCGAACCACATAAAGACAGTACAGGTAGACTATCCTTTATCCGAACTTCCGAAAACCTCTGAAAACCGAAAGTTTTTTCGTTCAGCGTAAGTCGTGCGCACGACATGACCCGAGTGGCGCAAAACATGACAGGAGTGGTCCTCCGGGGCCCAGAACAAGAATTCCTGCAGATTGTCGACACGCCGGCCTTCGCTCTCGATGTTAAGTGTGACTGAGGGAGTTCTGCCTTTCCCTGTGAGCAGGGCAGAGGGTCACAGAGTTCCCTCCTGGGTAGGAGATTGCAGGCCGAGCCGGGCAGTTTGAAGGAGGTACCGGGAGAGTGAACCCAACAATACAGCGGCCTGTCCGATAGCTGCAGCGGCCCGTCCGATATTCTTTTCTCCCCCCCCCCTCCCCGACCTGATTTGCGGGCCAGCTTAGCGTAGGAGTCAGCCGATATCTGGCTTTCCCACAACTGGCGGCGGCAGTCGAGCCCAGACCCCCGCTAAGTCAAGGAATTCAGATACGGAGCAGGGGGAGCTGTAAACAGACTGGGAGCGGCAGCACAGAGAAGCAGGAAGGGGAATGAGACACGGAACAGTCGCAAGAGGTAGCCTGAACTTATAAACATTTATATTAAATACAAATACTAATTACCAAATTAATTTAATGTTCAGAGTTTCCCAGTCTGAAATAATACCTTCTGAAATCCGAAAATTTCTGAAAACCGAAACACAGCTGGTCCCAAGGTTTTCGGATAAGGGATAGTCAACCTGTATCAAAGTGAACCTTGCTATGTCAGCCACTTCTGCTCCACATTAAGCAGCAGAAAAGACAGTTTCAGCTGTGAACCAACATGAAAGGATACGTGACCTGGGCGGAAGCGGCCAACATAAATAACAAAACTGAAAGTAACGGGGGCGGAGAAAAAACTCAGAAAAACAGAAAGAGCTGCCGAAGAAAGCCGAGCGAGAGTTAAGCTAGCAAAAGTAACTGATAAAGAACCTTTGCGAGATCAAAGCTGCGGACAGAATGAGCAGAAATGAAAGTCGGAGGCAGGGATTTGATGGGGAATAAAAGAAAGACCAAAATGAAGTAGCTCCTCGCCCTCTCAGTGGCTCGCTGAGTTTATCCAGTGATTAGCTCAATAGTACAGGTCCCAGGTTCAATCTCAGCATCTGTGCCAAGTTACTTGATCTCAGCTAGGGCACCAGTGGAGAGTTATGAGTAGCCTTAGGTTAACGAGAGAAAAATCTGACCTGAGCTTCTAGTTCTGGTTGATATCCAGTGGATGTAAAAGATCCCTATTTTGAAGAAGAGCAGGGAAGTTATCCCCGGTGCCTTGGCCAATATTTATCCCTCAATCAACATCACTAAAACAGATTATCTGGTCCTTATCACGTTGCTGTTTGTGGGAGCTTGCTGTGTGCAAATTGGCTGCCGCGTTTTCTACATTACAACAGTGACTACGCTTCAGAAAGTTGAGGCCAATTCATTAAATATATTCAAGAAGGAGTTAGATACATTTCTTAAGGCTAAAGAGATCAAGGGATATGGGGAGAAAGCAGGGACAGGGTACTGAATTTGGATGATCAGCCATGATCTCATTGGGTGGCGGAGCAGGCTCGAGGGGCCGAATGGCCTACTCCTGCTCCTATCTTCTATGTTTACTTCATTGGCTGTAAGGTGCGTTGGGGCATCCGGGTGTCATGAAAGGCACTATATAAATGCAAGACTTTCTTTTTCTTTTCAGTGAACCCTGCATGAAGTACCCATGTATGGACATCAGATGAAGACACCATCAGACCTGAGATGTAGCCCTGTGCAGTCAGATAGCCTGCTGTCACTTCAGAGACAATAGCTGATAAGTCACTAATTACCACATTGGTCATAGAAAACATAGAAGATAGGAGCAGGAGTAGGCCATTCGGCCCCTCGAGCCTGCTCCGCCATTCAATGAGATCATGGCTGATCATCCAAATTCAGTACCCTGTCCCTGCTTTCTCTCCATATCCCTTGATCCCTTTAGCATTAAGAAATATATCTAACTCCTTCTTGAATATATTTAATGAATTGGCCTCTACTGCCTTCTGTGGTAGAGAATTCCACAGGTTCCCCACTCTCTGGGTGAAGAAATTCCTCCTCATTTCTGTCCTAAATGGCTTACCCCTTATCCTTAGACTGTGACCCCTGGTTCTGGACTCCCCGACCATCGGGAACATCCTTCCTGCATCTAGTCTGTCTAGTCCTGTTAGAATTTTATAAGTTTCAATGAGATCCCCTCTCATTCTTCTAATCTCCAGCGAGTATAAGCCCAATCGACCCAATCTCTCCTCATACGTCATTCCTGTCATCCCAGGTATCAGTCTGGTGAATCTTCGCTGCACTCCCTCCATGGCAAGAACATCCTTCCTCAGATAAGGCGACCAAAACTGCACACAATACTCAAGATGTGGCCTCACCAAGGCCCTGTACAACTGCAGCAAGACATCCTTGTTCCTGTACTCGAACCCTCTCGCTACGAAGACCAACATACCATTTGCCTTCTTAACCACCTGCTGCACCTGCATGCTTACCTTCAGCGACTGGTGCACAAGGACGCCCAGGTCTCATTGCACTTCCCCTTCTCCCAATCTATTGCCATTCAGATAATAATCTGCCTTCCTGTTTTTGACACCAAAGTGGATAACCTCGCATTTATCCACATTGGGCAGAAGCATGGCAGATGCAATATAATCACCCAACCTGTCCAAATCATACTGTACCATTGGGTGACTGGTTACCATGAATCAATATCACAGCAAGGAGCCAGGATGGGGGGTGGGGGGAGAAAAGAATAACTGGTCTGAGCAAATTGGCAACGAGTGATGGGGTGATTTTAACCCTACTCGCTCAGCAGAAACCTGGCGGGTGGGCAGTTAAAATCGCCCTGGGATCGTACCTGTCCAAAAGCCACCATGATCACAACATCTGAAATTTAACCTGCTCTCCTGAGCAGGCAGCAAGGACAGGCACCCGAAGCCAACAGGGTCCTTCCTTACATATGCATGTTGCGGTCCGATGACATCATTGAGATCCGACTGCAATTTTAACTCAGGCCTGAGCGGGGAATCCACCTGGAGTTAAAAATCGGTGCCGATGGAAGAGAAAAGTAAGTGACTGGGAAAGGAGATCTAAAAGAATTAGGAGTGGAAAATAAAAATGGGAGAAAAAACAGGTTCAATTATGGACTTAATGTAAAAAAAAAGTTTCAAAGCAGCAAAAAATGAATGTTTTTTTTTAATGATTTATAATGCAGCGTTAGCAGAATGTATTCGGGTGTCCCTTCAAACTTTGTCGGATCAGTAGGTGTGAGCTGTGGTCAGTGGTAGCACTCTAGCCTCTGGGTCAGCTGGTTGTGGGTTCACATCCCACTCTAGAAATTTGAGCACAAAATCTCAGCTGACACTCCAGCGCAATGCTAATGGAGTGCTGCACTGTCGGAGGTGCCGTCTTTCTGATGAGAGGTTAAACCGTCTGCCCTCTCAGGTGGGCATAAAAGATTCCATGGCACTATTTCGAAGAAGAGCAGGGGAGGAATCCTTGGTGCCCTGGCTGATAGTTATCCCTCAGCCAGCACCTAAAAGCAGATTACCTGGCCATTAACGCATTGCTGTTTGTGGGACCTTGCTGTGCGCAAATTGGCTAGTGTTTTTCAAAAAGTAGCTGTAAAGCACTTTGGGACGCCCTGAGGTCATGAAAGGCGTTATGTAAATGCTAGTTTTTATTTTCTTGCTTATGACTTGTGTCTGAAAGGATCTAAATGGTTCCCCGTCTGGTAGCTTAATGTTCATTTGTTGCTAGTTGGGTAGAGGCTGACTGAGGGAACAACTCTTTGTCAGAAACCAGTCTGAGCCTGTGTTCATAAAGCACTCAATGGTGGACGCAGCAATATGCTACACATCTAAAACTTTGAAATTGGTTGATGAAAATCAATGTTGTGCTACACTGGTTCACTGGAAAGGACTCCAGGCACGGCACAGAATACTTTTAGAAAGGACCAACTTATTAGATGAAAGGAACATAAGATTTCGAAGCTCCAAAGATTTCTTATTAAGTTGCTCCAATGAAAGCTATTGTATATTGTGCTTGTAGAAATTTATTAAAAGAAATCAGCACGGGCAAGACTTTGTTATTGCAGTAAACCTGTAAAATATATATCTAATCTCTCAGAAGATTGAACGCAATAATAGAGAGTTTAAAGTATGTTTGCTGTTTTTAAAGAAAGCGAGACTTTGCCAAGATTTGTGCTTTGAAGTGCGCGATGGTTAGCAAGATATCGCAGAGCCATATTTAAACAATATGTAGGTCAGAATGTGTTGCACATGAGCGATAAAGTCAACATAGTGCATCATGCCCAGTCATATCCATGAGCTGTTTGAATTAGACAGCACATTGGGTCCCATGTACTTATATATCAGCTCCACATCCCCTTGCTTAGTTAACGGGTTAACTGACTAGCAAAAGCCACAGAAAACATAATTCATTATTCTGTGTTCTACAAAAAAGAACACCTACCATGTGGCAATAGGATGAAGGCACTTCACAACCAATGAATCGCTTTTTAAAGCACAGTCACTGTTGTTATACGGGCAAATGCAGCAGACCATTTGCGTACAGCAAGCTCCCCACAAATAGCAAAATGGCCTGTTAACCTGCTTTTGGTTTAGGGAGGAACAATGCAGCATTCCCGCAACACTGCACTGAAGTATTAGCCTAGACTATGTTCTCAAATCCTTCAGTAGGGCATGAAGCCACAGCCTCTTGACCAATGTTCCCTCTAATTTTTTTTTTGGTGCGCGGTCCCTTTAAATTTGATGCGTGGTATTTTTTGCAGCGGCTGGTGAGCGGCCTGCGCGGGACCTCGCAGTTGATGCACGGCCACCCACCTCAGGAGGAACAGTGCTCTTGACTCAGAGTTCTACCAGAGCCAATCAGGAGAATGAGAGGGGATCTCATTGAAGTATACAAAATTATTACAGGGCTTGATAAGATGGATGCTGGGAGAATGTTTCCCTTAGCTGGGGAGTCTAGAACCAGGGGCCACAGCCTCAAGATAAAGGGTAGGCCATTCAGGACTGAGATGAGAAGAAATTTCTTCACACAGAGGGTGGTGAATCTTTGGAATTCTCTACCCCAGAGGGCTGTGGAGACTCAGTCATTGGGTATATTCAAAACAGAAGTCGATAGATTTCTGACTAGTAAGGGCATCAAGGGATATGGCGATAGGGCCGGTGAATGGAGTTGAGGCAGAAGATCAGCAATGATCTCATTGAATGGCGGAGCATGCTCGAAGGGCCGAATGACCTACTCCTGCTCCTATTCCTTATGTTCTTATGTTCTTAAGCTGATACCTTTGGGCTAGAAATTCGTCTCGGGCGGTGGCAAAAAATGGGCAGTATCGGGTCGGGTGCCCGTTATACCCAGCGCCTGATATTCAGTTCTATTGCAGTCAATGAAACTGAATATCAGGCATTGCGTATAATGGGTGGCCGAGCAGATACCGCATGTTTTTCGCCCCCGCCCGAGACGGATTTCTAGGCCATTTACTTTTGGTTCCAGTCCTCCTTTTGTTGTGGGTTATCCAAGTTAGATGGAAGATTTTGTATTAGCGGGATGATTTCCTGTATTGACCATTTCTAGCAAAATCATAAAAGCATTCTGAAATTGGCTTTACTATTTCACTGGAAATAGCAATCAGAGGAAATCGCCCTGCTACGTTTATGATTTTGTGAATATGCAACAGTCAGAAAGTCTGCCCTACTAGAAACAAACATTAACAACAACATTGCATTTCTATCGTACCTTTAACATAGAAAATGTCCCAAGGCACTTCACAGCAGCATTAAGGAAAACAGACGCCAAGCCAAAGAAGGAGAGATGAGGAAGAGGTGATCAAAAGCTTGGTCAAAGAGGTGGGTTTTATGGAGTGTCTTAAAGAAGAACAGGGAGGTGAAAAGATGGAAGGACTTAGGGAAGGAATTCCAGGTCACAGGATAGCACATAGAAACATAGAAGATAGGAGCAGGAGTAGACCATTCGGCCCCTCGAGCCTGCTCCGCCATTCAATGCGATCATGGCTGATCATCCAAATTCAGTATCCTGCCCCTGCTTTCTCCCCATACCCCTTGATCCCTTTAGCCTTAAGAAATATATCCAACTCCTCTTGAATATATTTAATGAATTGGCCTCTACTGCCTTCTGTGGTAGAGAATTCCACAGGTTCCCCACTCTCTGGGTGAAGAAATTCCTCCTCATTTCTGCCCTAAATGGCTTACCCCTTATCCTTAGACTGTGACCCCTGGTTCTGGACTCCCCGACTATCGGGAACATCCTTCCTGCAACTAGTCTGTCCAGTCCTGTCAGAATTTTATAAGTTTCAATGAGCTCCCCTCTAATTCTTCTAAACTCCAGTGAGTATTGTAGTGTATGTACCCGTCTACCTTTAAGAGAACTATTGTATGTAACCGTTCACCTTTAAGAGAACTACTTTAGGTGTGGCACTACTTGTTTGGCTTCTGTATACTGTAATACCGACGGTGACCACACCGGTATATAAGTGTTGTGGCATGATTCCTTGGGCAGATTCACCCTGACCTTCGAATAGTAAAGACCTGTTTGTTTGTTATTCCTGAAGTCTGTGTCGTTATTAACTGTACAACCCACAGACTTTACAGTGGCGACGAGTCCGATCGTACCCTGCGGCAAGACTACCAAAGCAACTAAAGAGCGTCGAAGAGAGGCAACCGCCCTTGTCGTTATGCTGGGAGAAAACACGAGGCTGCAGCAATAGAAAGGAGGAAGACTTTAGCAACAAAAGCTTCCATCAGCAACAGGCACTGACTGTCCCTTCTGCCATGGTGCGGAGTGAGACGATCAGCAGGAAACAAGGCGGCCGCGGAGACTGTGAGTAGGGGAAAGTGTAACGAAATCCGGAGGATAAGGGCTGTGCACTCGACCACGGTCAAGGGGGAGCAGAGCTGGTCAGGAAGGCGGGTCCAACGGCGTCGTGAGATAGCCAGACCGCGATCGGAGGGAAAAGCCGGGCAGCGACCGAAGCCACGAAGCGCTGAGACCGGGAGCAGGCGCGGGAAGAGAGAAACTCAGCCGCAGCCGGGGAGGGAAGCACCGGACTGCGTGAGGGCTGGGAGGCGAACGGGAGCCGGGCGTGTGGGAGAGGCAGAGCCGACCAAAGGAGGCTGCGCGAGAGCCAGTCCAGCGGCTGAACTGTTCTCCACCAACGGGGTACCCAGCGCCGGTAGAGCCGAACGTGGGGGAGAGAGAGACAGAGCCGAGCAAGGGGAGAGAGACTGCGCGAGAGCCAGTCCAGCGGCTGAACTGTTCTCCGTGAACAGGGTACCCAGCGCCGGTAGAGCCGTGCGAGCGGGAGAGAAAGACAGAGCCGAGTAAGGGGAGCTGTGCGGAAGCCAGCCCAGCGGCTGAACCTGTCCGCTGTGGGGAAAGCGTACCCCTCCCACCAGGGAAGAGACGCGGGAAACCGCCATTGAAGGGGCGGGGAGAGAAGGAAAGAGCGGGAAACCGCCATTTTCGCGGGAAAAACTGCCATCTTAGAAATAAATAAATAATAAATAAGAATTTAAAGAAATACTTGTGCTGCTCCCAAGGAAAGGAAGATGCCTAAGCGAGGGAATATTAACGATTTTAATTCTGAGATAGAAGACTGGGCCACGTATGTGGAACGCATCGAGATCTATTGTGAAGCCAACAAAATAGAGGAAGACGACAAAGCAATAACATTGCTAAACTCGATGGGCGCAAAGACATATGGGCTCTTGAAGCATCTACTAGCACCAGCTAAACCGGCGGATCAGACTTTCGAAGGGATTGTGGCTGTTCTGAAGGACCACTTGAACCCCACATCGTTGATGTTGGCTGAACGATTCAAATTCTATGCAAGAACGCAACGGAAAGACGAAAGCAACGCGGAACATTTGGTTGAACTGCGTAGGCTAGCGAAATGCTGCCAGTTCGGAGGGAATCTGACAGAGGCACTGCGAGACAAGTTCGTATGCGGATTGTCCAAGGAAGGGACACAAAAGCGACTACTCGAAGAGAACGACCTCATACTTGACAGGGCTGTCCTTATAGCCGCATCGCACGAAGCCGCAGCGAAAGGAACGGCGGAAATGCAGCTAAAGGCGGCGGCACTCGGGGTGGACCAAATTACCTCAAGTACAACAAAATGCTATCGTTGTGGGAAGACAACACACGACCAGAATCAATGCTGGTTTAAGAACCAAGAATGTAGGAAATGTGACAAACTGGGTCACATCGCTAAGGTATGCCGGTCAGGGAAGAAGACCAACAACCAAAGGAAGCCACCACAAGAAAAGTACAACAAGGTACACAAGGTGGCTGAGAAGAGTTCAGACGAACAGAATTCAGACTCAGACCCAAACAGCCAGGAGCTGGGTAGTCTGAGAATTCACAATGTGAGTAAGGAAGCTGACCTACAAACTATCTGGGTCATACTAAAAATAGATGGAGTCCAAGTAAGAATGGAGTTGGACACTGGATCAGCTCTATCAGTCATAAATCGAAGGGACTACCACCGGCTATTCTCTCACATACCCTTAAGAAATACCAAGTTCATATTGCAGACATACACGGGGCATAAGGTATACCCGATGGGGAAGATAAGAGTCAAGGTGAGAGATAGGGGTAAAGAACACCCAAGAATGAACTTGTACGTATTATCTGAGGGAGGACCACCACTTCTAGGACGAGAGTGGATCAAGAAAATAGACATGGAATGGCACTATCTAAAAGCCATAATGAGTGAGGACTCGGTGCAAGCTATCAGCTCAGATTCTGAAACGGATGACGATAAGACCAACTCAAATATGGAAGACAAGGCTAAAATGAACTTGCCGACTATGGTGGAGGAAACGAAGACATGCATAAAGGCTTATGCTACCGAGAAGAATAAAGCTTCAGAGCAGAACTCCAGTTTGACAGAGAATTCTGAGCCTGTTCAAGTTAAGGACTTATCCACGACGGAAGAACACCAAACTCGGACTCAAACTTATTTCAAAGTACGACAACAATTAGAACAGTTGAGTTACCGTCTCGTACAAGAGATGAAAACAATGGAAAAGTTCTGGGACACTGAATGGGAGAACCTGGAAAGACAGCAGAGGCAGCTAGCTCAAGCAAAGAGCGACCATAGAGCCATCGTGACCAATTACCGATTACATCTCCCTTATGATGTTCAGGAGTTAGAATATTTGCATGATCTAGAGATACAGCATAAAGGCAAACCACGCTACACTGAGGATTTTGTTCTGCAATTGGAGACGGAGCTAGTGCAGGCAAGGTTAAGAGAAGCTGAATCGCAGTGTGCACTTAACGATATGCAGAAAAAAATCTTGGACATGGGAAAGAGAAACGCTTCTTTACCTGATGTGAATAATGTGGCCATGTTGCAAGAGGAGCTTATGGGGCGAAACTGAAAGAAGCTAAGCAAAGGATGTTGGAACTTGAAACACAGAACCAAATCAGCAGTAACCAGCTATGTCGAGCAGAGAAGGAGTGCTATGGTCTACATGAGAAGGTGCAATATCTCTCAGCCCAGAATAAGGGACTACTCACTCAGTTAAATGAAAGTAATTGGAAAATGGCTGAGATAGACTGCAAGAATAAAGAAGATTTGATGGCAGTGAGACTTCGAGAGGCAGATAGCATAGCAGCTTTGGCTGAACTCCAACAGGAAATTGCGAAAGAAGCAAATGAAGAGGATCTTCAGGAAGCCAGGATGTTATTCCAGTTCTTCTCTACGACTCCTTACAAGCAGAGTGTGAGAAGTTGAAAGAACAGTATGAACAGGCCCAGGCTACAATTCTGGAGGGGGTTAACTCGGCAACCTCCGAAAAGCTAGTTTCAGTAGAAGCATATGAACAACTAAAGGTTGAACATGAGCAAGAAGTCCAAAGGCTGCAGGAAATTCTTGATGAGCTCAAGGCCAAGACAGACTCATCGGTAGAAGTTCCATCCATAGATGAGAAATTAGAGGTGAAAGACATGGCAGAACATGAAAGACAAGATGTCCAAGAACTCATAAAAATATTGAAGGAAACCCAAGACAAATATGAGGCGGCAATGTCCGAGGTTCAACAACTTGAAGAACAGATTCAACTGGGAATCCTTTCAGTGGAAGAAAAGGAAACTGTAAGAAACACAGAGACTGTAAGAATGGTCCCTGAACATGAGCTAGAGAGCATCAGGGCGCAACTTTTCCGAGCGCTGAAAGCCAAAGTACAAGAGGAACAGAAGGTGGAAGCATTGGAGGAAAAGGTGGATGAAGTGGAGAAGACTCTGATCCACAGTGTTCCCGTGGAAGAGTTAACGGTCAGCCAACTCCTTCATATGCTGAGGGAAAAGACTCTGCAATGGGAACAATCTGAACACGAGCTTCAATCTTCAACGGGAAGGAGTTCGGAGCTCTCAAAAGTTTGGGAAATAGCTGATGTTGCAAAACAGACTTTACTGGGATGCCAAAAGTACGCTGAATCGCGTCTATGTAAACAACAGAATGTTGAAACAGCTGCTCCAGTAGAAGGAGTGAATAGCCCGATCAATCAATCCCCGAGGGAAGGGGAAGTATTGAAATCACAAATGAGGTCATTAGTGAAGGATTTGCAGGAAACCCAGGAAGAGCGGGATGAAGATGAATGCATGAAGAAGTCTTTTCAAGAAAGATGTCTAGGGAAGGAACCACAGTCAGCTAACGTCCAGATGGGTAAGGAGGAAGTAGAAGGCCCTCTCGCTGGCCGAACTCAGGACGAACCCGAATATTACCATGACCTGTTGAGTGACACTGAATATTACGAGGATGTGGTCTGCCCAGTTTGTGATGAAAACTCCCAAAGTGCCGAAATCAGGATGAAGCACTTAAAGTCGAAGGAACATAGAGAGTTGGTGGTGCTACAGCTGGCAGCTGATAAGGGAGCCCCGAGAGTCTCCAAAAAGCAGAAAAGAAAAAGAAGAAGCCGAAGATGATAACTATCGCAAATATTATCACTTCTACCAGATCATGCGTGGACCCTACGAAAGGAGTTAAATCAGTTGGGAAGTAGGAAAATATCAAGGCAACCCAGTTGTTGTAAAAGTCAGCACTGCTGGTTCAGCAGGACGAAAGTTCAAGCTGTTACGTCAAGAAAAGGATATGGAGGAGTCACGCTAGCAATGTGAACCATCTACACCAAAGAGATGTTGTTCGGACCGAGTCAAGATCAGAGACTGAATCTGTGAACTGTTCCCGCAGAGACTGAACCTGTGAACTGTTTCCCACCGAGACTATGTCTGTAAATTATTTTATATGAAGTTGAGGATATGTTATGTTTAATGGGGACTCTGTATGTAATAAGCTAAAAAGGGAGGATTGTAGTGTATGTACCCGTCTACCTTTAAGAGAACTATTGTATGTAACCGTTCACCTTTAAGAGAACTACTTTAGGTGTGGCACTACTTGTTTGGCTTCTGTATACTGTAATACCGACGGTGACCACACCGGTATATAAGTGTTGTGGCATGATTCCTTGGGCAGATTCGCCCTGACCTTCGAATAGTAAAGATCTGTTTGTTTGTTATTCCTGAAGTCTGTGTCGTTATTAACTGTACAACCCACAGACTTTACAAGTATAAGCCCAATCGACCCAATCTCTCCTCATACGTCATTCCTGCCATCCCAGGTATCAGCCTGGTGAATCTTTGCTGCACTCCTTCCATGGCAAGAACATCCTTCCTCAGATAAGGCGACCAAAACTGCACACAATACTCAAGATGTGGTCTCACCAAGGCCCTGTACAACTGCAGCAAGACATCCTTGTTCCTGTACTCAAACCCTCTCGCTACGAAGGCCAACATACCATTTGCCTTCTTAACCACCTGCTGCACCTGTATGCTTACCTTCAGCGGCTGGTGCACAAGGACACCCAGGTCTCGTTGCACTTCCCCTTCTCCCAATCTATTGCCATTCAGATAATAATCTGCCTTCCTGTTTTTGCCACCAAAGTGGATAACCTCGCATTTCTCCACGTTATATTGCATCTGCCATGCTTCTGCCCAATCACCCAACCTGTACAAATCATCCTGGAGTTTCTCGGCATCCTCCTCATAGCACACACGCTGTGAGGAGGATACACGGCCACCAATGGTGAGGTGAATGGAGGGGGAGATGCTCAAGAGGCTGAAGACAGAGGAATGGTGAGTTTGGGATTGGGGCGGTGCTGCTGTGGGTCTGGAGGAGCTTACACAAATCGGGAGGGGGATGGCTATGAAATGTCATAAGGACAAGAATGAGAATTTTAAATATAAGACTTTTGGAACCGGGTAGCCAATGTAGTTCAGCGAGCACAGGGCTATGGGCAAGTGCGACTTAATGCGGGATAGGATACAACTTGTGTCTTTTTTTTAAATCGCTCCCAGATTTCTCCCTATTATCTCCTTCCTGCCACCCCTACCCACCGAGAGGGCCAGCTTTTGCTGGAACACCCAGCTCCTGAACCCAGCAGCACAGGGACCAGGAACACTGCCACAACTCCTCCCCCAACTATGATCTCTCTACTCCTGTGGTCTTTCCAAGTGGTTTCAGATGTAATGATGATCTTTTTTTACACACAGAAACTCTGGGCTGGAGTGGAACTCTCTAGTTAACATAAAGAAAATGAAAAGAAAGAAAGACTTGCATTTATACAGCGTGTTTCACCACCTCAGGATGTCCCAAAGCACTTTACAGCCAATGAAGTACTTTTGAAGTGTCGTTACTGTTGTATGGAACTGCACTTTTCATTTCCGCCATTGTTCTACCATCTTTAGCTGTTTTCACACTGGCGTTTGAGAGAAACATAGAAACATAGAAAACTAGGAGCAGGAGTCGGCCATTCGGCCCTTCGAGCCTGCTCCGCCATTCATATGCTCATGGCTGATCCTCTATCTCAATACCATATTCCCGCTCTCTCCCCATACCCCTTGAGAGGTGCTTGCACTGGCAGTTCCTAATACATAGGGCTTGGATATTAACAGGGGCGATTACGTAGGCGGGGGGGGGGGGGGTGCGGCGGGGGGGGCTGAGTTTCGGATGGGTTCCCTGCATGCTTTGGAGTTTTATCCTTTGTCCTTGACAGGTTGGCTGCCTGCCCCGTGTCCCGCCTCCGTTAAACCCGGAATTGGGCGGGTTGCGGACAGGTTTCAGATTTTTTAAATTTTAACTTCTGACCCAAACCCAACCCACTCGTGTTTTAGGTATTAAAAGTAGTTCTTGCGCACCCATCAGTAACCCAATGTAAAGACACTCCCTCAGTGAGCCCACCGAGTTTACGCAGGAGTTGCCTTTGGTTACAAGGGAACCAGCAGTGCAAGCATTTTCCAAGCCCAACTTAACAGCAGCTTTGGTTTTAGTGCAGCCTCTGTAAAGGTGCTCTGACTAGATCAGTTCTGATGAAGTCTCTTTTGAAACTCAGATACTCATCAGATTCGGAATTTCTGGCGATTGCGTGTATTTGTTCTTTTGGCGGTGCAATAAATCCTTTCTTTATGTGGGGAAATCCATTTTTAAAATTAATGCTTTTTTCACTGTTTTGCAGAATATTGTCATTACATATTATCAGATGCTATACTTAACCCTGTGGAAAATGTAATTTGTGAAGCGGGTTGTAGGTCGATTTGTTCTACAGCATAGTATCATGCACTTATAGGACTTTCCCCTCTAATGGGAATGGGGAAACATCATGACTACAGTTTAACATATTGCGCATTCCAAATTGTTTCCACAGAATAAAAGGTAATATGGTGTGTATTTATTTGCAGAATTAAACTGTATAAGTTACATTTAGAACTTTAATTGGCTCTTGTTTCAGGCTAGGCTCCAACTGATGTTTTAATCTGAATAAAATGTATGGGTTTTGAACATTTCAAATGATGTAAATATTAATATAATATTGCAGGCATCCTATATTCATGAAAAAAAGCACCAGCTTTTATTCTCTGTGGTCCCAGGGCAGACCTGTGCTATGTTATTCATTGTCAAATTAAGGCTAAAAGGAATTATAAATTAACGCGTAGCGTTCACGCTAAGGCTGAGTTCATATTGGCCCTGAAATTAGGATCGGGGGCTTGCCGCGCGTGCAAGCCCCCGATCTGCACTCACCCTGCGCGCCGACATCTGAAGCCCAGGCCTGCTTGCATTTCCTGTCACTGGCCCGGTTCAGCTGTCGGCGCGATGTGCTTACCTGATCCAGCGGCGTAGTTAGTGCGATGTGCCGGCTGGGATCAGGTGAGCACTGTGCAGCCAATCAGGGGAGGGGAAACTCATTTATGAGTTTGACAGCAAGAGCTGTCAAACTCATGAAAAGTATGGGCTGCCAAAACACTACTTTAACTTTAAATAAAATTGTAAAAAACATCCCATTGATTATATTAACTATAAATAAGTTTAAAAAAATGTTTTAAACAATTAATCAATTTTTTGGAAATTTTTTTTTTTTAAATAGGGTCTAAAACTAAACTTACCATCCTGTAAATTCTTTAAAAATAACAAACCTGTGGAAAAAAAAATTCTACATTGTACTAAAAGCCCACTTACCTGAAAAACTAAATACTTACGTCTTGTTTTTCCACGCGTAAAGACCGGAGGCCTTTACACGCGCGCAACTTTGAACCTTGGGTCAGAGGACAGGAAATGCCAGTTTTCAGCGCATGCGCTGTGCATGCTGAAAACCGGCAATTCCTCCGGGCACACGCGTGAGTACCCCATCCATACTCACGCGTTGTGCCCGGAATTACTGGGCCATTATAACTGTTGCAGAAAACGCTTTAGCTTTAGTGTAAATGGTCTCAGCCGTTGGTCAGTGGGTAGCACTCTGCCTCTGAGTCAGAAGGTTGTGGGTTCAAGCCCCACTCTAGAGACTTGAGCACAAAATCTAGGCTGACACTCCAGTGCAGAGCTGAGAGAGTGCCGCACTGTCAGAGGTGCTATCCTTTGGAGGAGAGGTCTGCCCTCTCAACTGGATGTAAAAGATCCCATGGTACTGTTCAAAGAAGAGCAGGGGGAGTTCTCCCCAGTTTCCTGGCCAATATTTATCCCTCAACCAACACCTAAAAGCAGATTATCCAGTCATGATCACATTGCTGTTTGTGGGAGCTTGCCATGCACCAATTGGCTGCCGCATTTCCTACATTACAACAGTGACTGCTCTTCAAAAGTACTTCATTGGCTGTAAAGCGCTTTGGAACGTCCTTTGTTAAAAATTTGTTTATGGGATGTGGGCGTCGCTGGCAAGGCCGGCATTTATTGCCCATCCCTAATTGCCCTTGAGAAGGTGGTGGTGAGCCGCCTTCTTGAACCGCTGCAGTCCCTGTGGTGAAGATACTCCCACAGTACTGTTAGGGAGGGAGCTCCAGGATTTTGACCCAGTGACGATGAAGAAACGGCGATATATTTCTAAGTCAGGATGGTGTGTGACTTGGAGGGGAACTTGGAGGTGGTGGTGTTCCCATGCACCTGATGTCACGAAAGGCACTATATAAATGCAAGTCTTTCTTTAATGGAAATGAAAACTGGGAGAGATGTAAAGCGGGCTGCTGATTCGCTATCGCCCATTTTACACCATCACACAAAGCCAAAAATGACCAGCAACATGCGGGTTCTCAACTGGACCGTCAAAGACTAGGCAAAAGATGCCATTGGTTATACAGGGTGAGTTGTGCTGTGCTTCCAATTCTCCCAGAGACTGCCCATTCCACAGCTGGATTGGCCCATTGTGTGCAACTTACATCAGTTAACTGGCATTTTAGTCAGTTAAGCAGTGTTTTTACTCTGGCCACTCAGTTGTGCGTTATCATCATAACAAGCTTCCAGGGAAAAGTTTTACATTCCTACAAGTGTGCAAAAAAGAAATGGGTAAAACATTTAACTCCCAATTAAAACACTGTCTGTGCACGAAGATTGATTTGACTCCCAAAGAATCGGCCCCGATTTTCGGCTTGTGTGGGGAATGGTCGGATTTCCTCGAATGTGGGGTTTTTGACACACATAAAAAAGTGTCAGCCAGCTCCATGCAATTTTCCCTCAAGTGGCCAATTAATTCCCAGCATGTGGGAAGCCTTGCTAATTGTCCAATTCGTGTCAGAAATCCCCACAGTATGATGTCATCATTCGTGGTGCTTTCAAGGTCCATAGCAAGCAGTGCATCCTCTGAAGGCTTCCAAACGAACCATACAGGATGGCAGAGGAGCCTACAGCAGCTGTGGGCAGTGCCAGATGCCGAGCTGCCTCCAAATTCGACGAGGCTTCACTGCAGGCATTATTGGATGGGGTTAGGGCCCACAGGGAGGTCCTCTTCCCTAGGTCAGGGAGGAAAAGGCCTCCCACTGAGACCAATGCTGCATGGATGCAGGTGTCAGCAGATGCCAACTCGCTGGGAGTCACCAGAAGAACCTTGGCATTACATCTCTATCTCCTTCCTTTACTCCCCCACAGTACCATCCAGAGCCCCGTCCTCACTGTGGAGGAGGAAGAGGCTGTGCAGCCAGACTCCTCAGAGGACGCTCCAACCTCTGAGGGCGCAGTATCAGCAGAAGTAAGCGCACCCAGCACCAGCGCAGACACTCACACCTCGGGGGGACCTTCGGGACATAGAGTAGTGTTGTCACCTGGTGTTTCACAGCTCACAAGTGAGCCTCAGCAAATTCTGGAGACAGGGACAGCAGTGGAGAGTCCTCGTCGGAGGGCGCAGGACTCTGCCATCTCAGCTCAGCTGCGCTGCATGTTGACCCTCTGCCTCTGGGTCCATCCACAAGAGAAGAGGTGATGGATCTCCATGCACAGATGCAGGAGTCTCTGGCAGGTTTTGTCTCCAGGGTCGCTGCGAGTGTGGAGCGAATGGAGGAGTCCCAAGCAACCATGAGCAGAGCCTTTGTGGAGTCATTGGCGCATGAACGCATCACCATGGAAAGGTTGGCAACCTCCATGGAGGAGATAACTCGCCAGGGTACGGAAAACATGGTGAGTGCACATAAGAGAATGACATCTCTTGAGGAGCGTTGGCCATCTGTTGAACAGAGAAACCAGATCCTCATGGAAGTCCTTCTGAGTAGGGCTGCCAGTGCAGATACTGGTCCCCATGGCCCCCTAAAGCGCAGTAAGGTGCTCTCAAGCCACTTCCAAGCGCTGGCCCCTTCTGGCCTGTGCAGCTTCAGGTGAGTGAGCAGCAGCCTGGTGCTCCTGTTGCTCATCCTGCTGTTCCTGGTTCTGCTGCTGCCGCCTCTGCTGCTGGAGATCCTCTAATGGCAAGAAGGGAAGGAAAAAAAGGCGTCCCACGCTTCTCATAGATGCCTCCGCTGAGGAAGCGCTGAGTGAGGGTGGTGAGAGGGGATTCCCAGGAGATCGCATTGGAGAAGTGTGTGAGGCTGCAACCTTCCATAGCTGTGCCTAAGCCTTGAAGAAGTCGCCCCAAACCTGCAACAACAAGGTCCTTCAACATACAAGTGCTGGCCCTTTAAATCGCAGCTTCTCCGATTGACCTGCAGCTGACAGCTAGCAAGCTTCACGCCAGCTCTCAGCAGCGGGGTTTCAGGTGGGGAAAGCCCCAAAGTCGCAATGGCACGGGAAAATCAACTTCAACAAGCAGATAATTGCTTGTAAGTGCTCCGACGACCAGTCCCGCCAGCGGCGGCCGGGACTGAAGCGGGGCACGGGGAAACGGCAGCCCGAAAGTCGGACGGGGCGGGGAATCAGGTGGGTGGGGGGTCCCGACCCACTTTTTCACCGATTTTCGGCCCCTGGCCGCATGAAAAGCCGCCCGACGGCGGCCAGAAAATCGGGTGTCTTTGCTCCCTTGATGGCTTTGTGGGAAAATGCATTGCCTCGTGTAGAGACTGGGAAGGTACCATATTCCATCCCTGGCCTTCATTGAGTTAGCTGGTCTAGTGACAGTGGGGGTTCTGCAATTCATGTCAGTGTCACAAAGCTCAAGAGGGGGGAAACAAATCAGCTCGGGTTTCCTGCATCTGATTGCTATCCAGTGACTCTTACTGCAAAGTGTGCTTGTGGGGATTTTGGGTGAGGAAGGGATCAGGTTTGGCTATGATTCCCATCACCACCCCCACCCCATGTTGGAATAATCTGTCGACACTCACTCACATTACAACAGTGACTACACTTTAAAAGTACTTCATTGGATGTAAAGTGCTTTGAGACATCCTGAGGTCGTGAAAGGCGCTATATAAATGCAAGTCCTTTACTTCTTTCCTCTCTGAGATCACCTCCCAAACCCACCACCTCTACCACCTAGAAGGACAAGGGCAGCACGTGCATAGGAACACCACCACCTCCAAGCTCCTCTCCAAGTCACACACCATCCCGACTTGGAAATATATCGGCCCTTCCTTCATCGTCGCTGGGTCAAAATCCTGGAACTCCCTCCCTAACAGCACTGTGGGAGTACCTTCACCACACGGACGGCAGCGGTTCAAGAAGGCGGCTCACCACCCCCTCTCAAGGACAACTAGGGTTGGGCAATAAATGCCAGCGACACACAGATCCCAAGAATTATTTTTTTTTAAAACACGTGCGATATGGCTAGTTGGCGCCAGAGAATTGCTAGTATGAGTATAACTGTTGTCCAAATACGAGTCAGGTGTTCAGGAGAGAAAGAAAAATAATGAAGCGTATCATGGACTGAACAACGTCTGGTAGCAAACAGAACAAAAAAAAATCAGTACGTCATTGAGTTGAAGTGGAAAGTACAACGAAAAATTATTTTCACAGATATTAAGACTGGAAATAATTAGTGCTGTGTGGTGAGATTTCACAGAGATCAAAGAGTCTTAACTTCATACCTCCTTTGAGTCACAAAATAATTAATGGGTACTTACAATGAAGATTGTAAAACTCTAAGCTGAGAGGCTGGTGAAGGGGAATGCAAATTGTGTTATTGTTCTAGCTGTCAAACCCTTGTTCAAACTCCACTGGCTCTGATTCAGTTATGCTCCCCACAGATCTCTGAAGAGATTTTAACAGCTTGTTCCGAATCGTGACATTCAATCAACAAATATACACATCACTCTGGGACTCCTGTGTTTCTTAATTGCAGCAAACAAAACCCATTTAACTTGAGTGAAATAAATGTTTAAATATAAGCAGGGCGTGAATTTATGAAATGATATAGAAAGCTGGAAAATGTAGGCGCACATGATCACTGTACAAGCGGGGGGATAAAAAATTGCTTTGATCTCGTGATCAAAGGCATGAAGGATTACATCAGTCACTGCAAACTGACAAAGCCTCTGAAGAGAAGCGTTTATGTGGAGGCCTAATCATGAAGAAGTACCTGGCCTTCTGACTGAGGTGGTCTGATGAGCTATTGAGGTCGGCCAGTTCAAATGTCTCTGAATTGGCTTTAGGTTGGAAGTGTAACGATAACCATTAAGCTTCTCAAGCAGTCACAGCTGATAGAAAATTAGCATATCACTGGCTTTCCTACCTCTTCAGTGTCAACCTTGCTTCATAGAATTACATGGAATATACAGCACCGAAACAGGCCATTCGGCCCAACTGGTCTGTGCCGATGTTGTTGTGTCCGTGTAAAATAAGACACAGACTGCAGGAGAACGGTACAACAGGTGTTTACTCAACTTGGCTCACACTGCAACTGATCTGTACAGATTACTACTCAGGGCTATATACAGGTGTGGTCACTGCCGGTACTGCAGTATACATGAGCTGTAAACGATAGTTCCCCCCTTAAAGGTATATACATTACAATTCCTCCCCTTTTAGATTAACAGTACCATAACACTAATTCAACAACTAAATATCAAACTAATTACAATTAACACTTTTAACATGCAACATTAGCTGAAAATAGTCTATTTATATATTCAGTCTTTGGGGAGGCTTCCTGATCCTTTCTGGATAGCGCCTTTCCCGAGTGTCTTGCTCTTGGTGCAGAGGCGAATCTGGCC
This sequence comes from Somniosus microcephalus, assembly GCF_052327205.1. Classification (NCBI taxonomy): domain Eukaryota; kingdom Metazoa; phylum Chordata; class Chondrichthyes; order Squaliformes; family Somniosidae; genus Somniosus; species Somniosus microcephalus. Next base: position 215,290,330 of record NC_140996.1, on the reverse strand, counting down.
CCCTGTCGTCGGTTGGTTCATCAGCTTCCGATGCTACTGTTTCTGGGGTAGATGCGACCTGTACGTCGGGTTCATCACCAGGTACGTATGGGCGAGGCATGGGGTTGACTTGTTCCTGTGACTCTAGGATCTGGTCAGCATGGCGTCTCACGATGCTCTCCCCAACGTCCACTGTGTACATTAGTGGGCCCTGTCGTGTGCATATTGTTCCTGGCTGTCATTTTTCTGTTCGGTAGTCGCGGGCCAAGACTGGTTGTCCTACATTGAAGCTCCGTGTTGGCTTCTCATGGATGTGCTGGAATTGCTTACTCTCAACATCTCTTCGTACGTTTGGTCTGATCAAATCCAGGCAAGATTTTAACCTTCGGATAAAGAACATCATGGCTGGGGCCTGGTTGGTGACTGCATGTGTCACATTCCGGTAGGCAAACAGGAAATTGTCCACCTTGTGCTGCAGCGGAATGTTGTCATTGTACATAGCCTTTATTGCCTTCTTAAAGGTTTGTACGAACCTCTCAGCCAATCCATTTGTGGCTGGATGATACGGGGCGGATGTGTAATGCCTTACCCCATTCTTTTTCAAGAACCTCCGGAACTCTTCGGACACAAACTGTGGTCCGTTGTCAGAGCAAATCTGTTCTGGCAAGCCATTCCTGGCAAAAATGGTCCGTAGGACTGCAATAGTTTTCTCCATGGTGGTGGAGGACATTTTGATGACCTTAGGCCATTTCGAGTGCGCATCCACGGCTATTAAAAACATTGAGTCCATGAATGGACCAGCAAAATCAATATGCACCCGTTGCCACGGAGATGAGGGCCACTCCCATGGGTGTAGAGGGGCCTGTGGTGGTGCATTTTGGACTTTCTGACACCCTGAGCAGCTCTTGGTCAGGTCCTCGATTTGTTTATCGATTCCCGGCCACCACACATAAGCCCTGGCTAGGCTTTTCATTTTTACCCCTCCCAGATGACCATTATGAAGCTCATTGAGCACTCTACCCCTTAACTTGGGTGGAATTACCACTCGGGATCCACACATCAAGGTCCCCCGGCACACTGACAGCTGTTCTCTCCTTGTCGAGAATGCTGGCAACAGTGAGCCGCCATGTGCTGGCCATCCCTTCACCGTCAAATCATATACCCGAGACAGTGTCGGGTCTTTTTGGGTTTCCTTTTCGATACAAGCGTTAGTTACCGGTAGGTATTCAACTATAGTCGAATGGAATATTTCGACAGGATCCACTGCTGGTGCTTCCTCCGCAGTAGGCAGTGGCAGGCATGATAGCCCATCAGCATTTCCATGCTGTTTCGTGCCCTTATATTCAATCTCATAGTGGTGCGCCCCTAGAAAAAGTGACCATCTTTGTAGTCGTTGCGCAGTCATCACCGGAACGCCCTTCTTCAGCTTAAAAATGGAGACAAGAGGCTGGTGATCAGTCAGCAAGGTGAATTTCTGCCCGTGCAGATAGTGATTGAACTTTTTCACTCCCCACACTAGGCTGAGGGCCTCCCTGTCAATCTGGGCATAGTTACGCTCGGCTGAGGTTAGTGATTGTGACGCAAAGGCTATTGGCCTCTCTGAGCCATCCGAGAATTTGTGCGACAGCACCGCTCCAATGCCGTAGGGTGACGCATCACATGCCAAACGAATTGGTAATGCTGTGTTGTAATGGGCCAATACCTCTTTCGATGTGATTAGTGTTTTGCTCTTCTGGAAAGCTCGTCTACATTCGTCACTCCACTTCCATGGCACCCCAGTTTGCAGTAGGGTGTTCAGTGGGTGTAGTATTGTCGACAAATTTGGCAAGAACTTATGGTAGTATTTTACCAGCCCGAGGAACGACCTCAGTTGTGACACATTTTCCGGTGCTGGAGCCTTGACTACTGCCTCAATCTTCTCTGGGGACTTATGTAACCCCTCTTTATCGATACCGTGGCCACAATACGAGATCTGTTTTCTAAAAAACTCGCATTTGGGGCGGTTAGCTCGGAGCCCATATTCCTGCAATCTAGTGAGCACCTGCTCCAGGTTGGTAAGGTGATCACTGTCATTTTCGCCCGTGACCAGGATATCGTCCAAATAACACTGGGTCCCTGGGATCCCTTGCAGGACTTGTTCCATTGCCCTCTGCCAAATCGCCGGAGCTGATGCTACCCCGAATACCAGCCAGTTGTATTGGTAGAGACCTTTATGGGTGTTGATTGTGAGATATTTTTTGGATGCTTCTTCTACCTCCATTTGCAGATATGCCTGGGCCAGATCAATCTTAGTGAAGCGTTTCCCTCCAGATAGCGAGGCGAAAATATCTTCAATCCGCGGAAGTGGATATTGTACGGTGTGAAGGACCGGGTTCACTGTTACCTTAATGTCCCCACAGATGCGAACCTTCCTTGGTTCCCCAGGCGTGCTGCTCAATGACTTTTTCATCACAGGGACGATGGGTGTAGCCCACTCGCTCCAGTCTACCTTGGACAGTACACCTGAATGTTCCAAACTCTCCAGCTCTGCTTCGACGGCTGGGCGGATCGCATAAGGTACCGGTCTGGCCTTAAAAAATTTTGGGCTTGCGTTTTCTTCAATTTTAATCATCGCTGTCCTGCCTTTTAATGTTCCGATTCCTTGCTGGAACACTTCTTTCGCATCAGTTAGGATCTTTGACAGTCGCCCAGGTGTGATGTCGTCATCCTTTTTGTCAGCCACAGTCAGTGCCTGTATGGAATGCCAATCCAGTTGTATTTTCCGGATCCATTCACGTCCCAGTAATGGTGGTTCTCCATCTTGCAATACATACAGGTCTAGTTTTGGTGTTTCCTTACCGTTATATTTAACGGTCACCCTTATTTTTCCTTTGGGGTAGACTTTTAGCCCCGTGTATGTCTTCAAAATAATTTTTGTGTCTCTCAAGGGTATGTGTGAGAATAGCCGCTCATAGTCCTGTCGGTTTATGACTGTTAGAGCTGATCCTGTGTCCAATTCCATCTTTACCTGGACTCCTGCTATCTTGAGAGTGACCCAAATGGTTCGGTGATCCTCCGTTGTGATCACATTATGTAGTTTCAGACAACTCAGTTCCCTGCTTTCGGAGTCGTTATCACTCTTTTGTTCGTCTGAACTATTCTCCGTCATCTTATGTACTTTCTTGTACTTTTCTTTGGTAGGTTTCTTATTGCTGGTTTTCTTTCCCGACCTGCAGACTCATGCTATGTGTCCTACTTTTCCACACTGTCTGCACACTTTGTCTTTGAACCAGCAATCATTCTGGTCGTGTGTTGTTCTGCCGCAGCGATAGCACTTCCCTGTTCCATATGACATTTCGTTTGTGCCATATTCTTGCGGTCTCTGTTGTATCTCTGCAGCGCCCCGTGCTGCTGCTTCATATGATACCGCAATGCTGAAAGCCTTTTCCAGCGTAAGGTCCTTTTCAGATAAAAGCCGTTTCTGGGTTCCTTCACTTTGAAGCCCACACACAAACTTATCCCTTAAGGTATCTGCCAGCCCCACTCCAAACTGGCAGTGTTTCGATAGTTTGCGCAGTTCTGTTAAATAATCAGCATTGCTTTCATCCTTATGCTGGTTCCGTTTGTGAAACTTGAATCTTTCTGCTATCAGCAGCGGTGTGGGGTTTAAATGTTCCTGTAGTATCGTTACTATGTCTTCAAAACTCTTTTCCATTGGCTTCGTTGGGGTTAATAGATTTCGTAATAAACCATACGTCTTTGCACCCATTAAATTTAACAATACCGACGCTTTCTTGTCATCTGACACCTCATTTGCCTTGCAGTATACCTCTATTCGTTCGAGATATGTTGTCTAATCTTCGACTTCATTGTCAAATGCGGTGATACTGCCACTCTTCGGCATTTTGAGTGTGGTTTAAAATGGCGTCTCCCAATGTCTTAAAATGGCATCTCCCATGCTTTCCTTCCTCCCCCGCTGCTGCCAACGCCGCTCCCGGCAGTTCTCGTGGCAATGGCGGCACCCTGTAGGTTTCGCGTGCTTCTCCTGTGCTGCTGCCAACGCCGCTCTCGCGGTCCTCGTGGCAATCGCGGCGCCTCGCGGGTTTCTGCGCATCTCTCTCTCCCTCTCTTCGACGCTGCTCGGCCCCTGAACACCGGCTGCGCCCTGTGCGCTCTGCCCTCTCTCTCTCTCCCCCGTTGAGGCTGCTCGGCCCTTCGCTGTGCCGCTCACTCGGGCTCTAGCCCGTCGCTCTCTGGGAAAGGTCTCCGCACTACCTGTTGCCAGCCCGTTTCGCTGGACCACCTTGACTGGAAAGCCAAGCCTGGCTCTCGACAGCCTCCCCCGCAATTCTCGAGTCTCTGCTGGATGACTGGGTGGTTGCCCGTGGTCGACGCCCGAGTCTCTGGCCTTGACCTCCAATCCACTGATCAAATCAAAATCAATCAAATCAAATCAACTTTTATTGTCATTGTTAGTGCACAAGTGCAGTACAATGAAATTTTGGCTTGCGGCTCCCGAGAGTGTACATTTAGATTAAGACATTTAAACATTCCACATACATTTGTCTTGTAATACATTAACATAAACATAAACATAATAAAGTGCATTGGCAGATGTGCAGGCTTTAGAGTTTATTTGTGGAGTTCAGTAGGATGACAGCCCTGGGAAAGAAGCTGTTCCTAAATCTGGCCGTACGGGTGCGAATGCATCTGTAGCTTCTCCCAGATGGCAGGAGGGCGAACAGACTGTGGCTGGGGTGGGTGGGGTCTTTGATGATGGACCGTGACCTCCGTAGACAGCGTTTATAGTATATGTGCCCTATGGTCGGTAGCCGGGTGCCGGTAATGCGTTGGGCAGTTTTGACTACCCGCTGCAGGGCTTTCCGGTCATAGTAGCTACAGCTGCCATACCATACTGTGATACAGTTTGTCAGGATGCTCTCTATTGTGCAGCGGTAAAAGTTAGAGAGGATCAGGGGTGACAGGTTACATCCCTTCAGCCTCCTTAGGAAATATAGGTGCTGCTGGGCCTTCTTCACCAGAGAGGAGGTATTGAGGGACCAGGAGAGGTCTTCCGTGATGTGGACTCCGAGGAACTTAAAGCTGTCCACCCTTTCCACCACAGCCCCATTGATGTGGATGGGGGTGTGACTACCGCCTTTAGACTTCCTGAAGTCCACAATGATTTCCTTGGTTTTCTTGATGTTAAGGGCCAGGTTGTTATCGGCGCACCACTTCACGAGATGCTGGACCTCCTCCCTGTAGGCTGACTCATCGTTGTTGGTGATCTGGCCTACTACCGTGGTATCATCCGCAAACTTGATGATGGTGTTGGAACCATTAACAGCCACACAGTCGTGGGTGAAGAGGGAGTAGAGGAGGGGGCTCAGCACACATCCTTGTGGGGCCCCCGTGTTCAGGGTCGGGGGGGGGGCGGTGTGGTTACCTAGTTTGACTAGGAACGAATCCCCGGGAGGTGATGCAGAGTTGCAGGTAGGTTCGAACTTGCCTTGTCGCCAATGTTGTGTCCATGTATAATAAGACACAGACTGCAGGAGAACGGTACAACAGTTGTTTACTCAACTTTCAAGACGTCTCACACACCATTGTCAGACAAAAACATTTTACACCGAGCCACATAAAGAGATTTTAGGGCAGGTGACCAAAAGCTTAGTCAAAGAGGTAGGTTTTAAGGAGCAACTTAAAGGAGGAGAGAGAGAGAGGTAGAGAGCTGGAGAGGTTTAGAGGTTTGGGGAGGGAATTCCAGTGCTTAGTGCCTAGGCAGCTGAAGGCATGGCCGCCAAGGGTGGAGTGATGGAAATTGGGGATGCGCAAGAGGCCAGATTTGCAAGAGTGCAGAATCATCTGAAGGGCAGTATCTTTGACAATGCAGCACTCTCTGATTACTGCAGGGGAGTGCCAACCTCACTTCAGGACCTCAAATAAGGGACCGCAGCTTGAACCCAGAATCTTCTGACTCGGGCGCTACCAACTGAGTCAAGCTGTGGAAGGTTATTATTAACCCTAAAGAACTATTAACTATTACTGTAGGCTGCTTATAAATGTTTGAAACAAATAAGCACAGGAGATGAATCAAGTTTTAAAAGTATACCGGGCGATGCTACTAAATAAAGGATGAGGCCAAGAGAATGCAGATTTCCCAAGTGCAGCAAAACCAAAGCACAAAATTCCACAGATGTCTGAAAGAGTCGAGTTTTTTGAATTATTTCTATTATTCCGAATGCAAAGGAATTCTTCTGAATAGAACAACGCACAGAGTCAAGATATTCAAAGCGGAATAGAATCTGCAATGAGTTATTTCCCATCCTAATAATAGCATGCGGGATAGATGTGCCAACATTTCCATTTTAAGCACATACAAGTGATATCGTAAAATGCTTCAATAGGAAAAGAAATAAAAGAAAGACTTGCAGTTATATAGCGCCTTTCATGACCCAAGGCGCTTTACAGCCAATGAAGTACTTTTTGAAGTGCGGTCACTGTCGTAATGTAGGAAACACAGCAGCCAATTTGCGCACAGCAAGTTCCCGCCAAATAGGAGGGAGATGAAAGCAAGGCAAGGCGAAAGGGTGAGGTCATCCACTTTGGATCTAAGAAAGATAGATCAGAGTATTTTCTAAATGGCGAGATGCTAGAAACTGTGGAGGAACAGAGAGATTTTGAGTTCCAAGTACAGAAATCACTAAAAGCTAATGGGCAGGTACAAAGAATAATTTAAAAGGCTAATAGAATGTCAGCCTTTATCTCAAGAGGGCTGGACTAGAAAGGGGTGGAAGTTATGTTACAGCTGTACAGAGCTCTGGTTAGACCCCATCTGGAGTCACTGCATTCAGTTCTGGGCACCTCCCAACTCAGGAAGGATATATTGGCCTTGGAGGGGGTGCAGCGCAGATTCACCAGAATGATACCGGGGCTAAAAGGGTTCAATTAGGAGGACAGTTTGCATAAACGAGACTTGTATTCCCTTGAATATAGAAGATTCAGGAGTGATCTAGTTGAAGTGTTTAAGGTGATTAAAGGATTTGATAGGGTAGATAGAAGCTATTTCCTCTGGTGGGATAAGGGGGCATACATTAAAATTAGAGCTAAGCCGTTCAGGGGTGATGTCAGGAAGCACTTCTTCACACAAAGGGCAGTGGAAATCTGGAACTCTCTTCCCCAAAAAACTGTTGAGGCTGGGGGTCAATTGAAAATTTCAAGACTGAGAATTATAGATTTTTGTTAGGTAAGCACCTTTCTCTAAATTGTCAGACTGCTTGTCCGACATCCAATACTAGATGACCAGAAATTTCCTCCAACTAAATATTAGGAAGACCAAAACCATTGACTTCGGTTCCCGCTACATCCTCCATTCCCTAGCCACTGACTCCATCTCTCTCCCTCGCAACTGTCTGAACCAGACTGTTCGCAACCTTGGTATCATATTTGACCCTGAGATGAGCTTCCCACCACATATCCACGCCATCACTAAAACCACCTACTTCCATCTCCGTAACATCGCCCGACCTGCTTCTGCCTCAGCTTATCTGCTGCTGAAACCCTCATCCATGCCTTTGTGACCTCTAGACTTGACTATTCCAACACACACCTGGCTGGCCTCCCACATTCTATCCTCCGTAAACTAGAGGTCATCCAAAACTCAGCTGCCCGTGTCCTAACTCGCACCAAGTCCCATTCACCCATCACCCCTGTGCTCGCTGACCTACATTAGCTCCCAGTTAAGCAATGCCTCGATTTTAAAATTCTCACCCTTGTTGTCGAATCCCTCCATGGCTTCACCTCTCCCATTCTCTGTAAACTCTTCCAGTCCTACAACCCTCTGAGATATCTGCGCTCCTCCAATTATGGCCTCTTGAGCATCCCCAATTTTAATCGCTCCACCATTGGCGGCTGTGCCTTCAGCTGCCTAGGCCCTAAGCTCTGGAATTCCCTCCTTAAACCTCTCCACCTCTTTAACTCTCTTTCCTCCTTTAAGACGCTCCTTAAAACCTACCCCTCTGACCATCTACCCTAATATCTCCTTTTGTGGCTCAGTGTCAAATTTTGTTTGATAATACTCTTGTGAAGAGCCTTGGGACATTTTACTATGTTAAAGGCGTTATACAAATGCAAGTTGTTGGTTGTTGCTGTTGTTATGCAACCAAGGTGGGTAGATGGTCTCATTGAATGGTGGAACAGGCTTGAGGGGCTGAATGGCCTTCTCCTGTTCCTATGTTCCTAATAATAAAGAGACAGCTATTGCATCTCATGTAAGAGGTGCGATGTCAAAGCATTCAGACACTGACACAACTTTAAAAATACAGGATAATTTCTCAGTGTAGAACTATTGAAAATATAAAGTAGAAGTGGCACTTTTCTTGGTAAGGTCGTCGTCGTACGTGTCTTCACACTGTTCCCTTTGGGGAACTGTATGAAGTGGTGGAAGGATTTCTGGCCGCGATTAACGCTCCTCCCATGACTGTAACCATCTTCATACCAGCCATTAGGGTGGTTAGTCCTATGGCGGGAGGGTTTTACGGGCCCCCACAACCCACACCTACAGACGCAAGTATCCCGCCCACACCTACAGACGCAAGTATCCTGCTGGATGTCAACCCAGAATTTAGAGCCGGAGCTCCGACTCCACTTGCCGGGACTGTCTGGAGCGGGGTTCGAAACCCTACGCCTTCTGGCCCAACGGCGGGGATGCTACCGCTACGCCAAAGGCCCACTCCTTCTTGGTAAGGTAATGATTGTTTTTCCTAATCTATCACTTTAGAGTTGAATTACATAGAATTACATAAAGTCTACAGCAGAGCTACAGCCCATTCGGCCCCAACTGGTCTATGCCAGTGTTGATACTCTACACGAGCCTCCTCCCACCCCTCTTCATCTCACCCTATCAGCATATCGTTCTATTCCTTTCTCCCTCCTGGGCTTATCTAGCTTTTCTCATTCAGATGTAAAGAATGACCTCTGTGCCAAGGCAATGGAGAGCAATGGGCACAAAAGGAGCTGTGTTTTGGCAGGAGTCTGCTCCGACAGAAGAGGAGGGGAAAAAACTTGGTGGGGCAGGGGTGGAAGCCACTTATAAAAATAATCTTCTAACTCACCACCAAAACTCTCAATCTTTCCATTTCTACAGTTCCCAAAACCATAGGGGAGGGATGAAGGAGGAAGTGAAACACAGATGGCTGTGGAATGGATGCTGTCACAAACACATGATTGTAATGACTATGAGGGTGCCTCAACAATGTGACACTCCCTTTAAACTATGTCTTCTATGGCCACCGATTGATGACAGTGTTGAGAGGTAGATCTAACAAGAGGTAGATCCGTAAGACAAATTTACTCTACCAACCTGCCCCCACTACACAGTACTGCCCCCCATTATCAAAATTAATGACAAGGCCTTGGACAACGTGGGCCACTTTCCATACCTCGGGAGCCTACTGTCAACAAGGGCAGACGTCGATGATGAAGTCCAACACCGCCTTCAGTGTGCCAGTGCAACCTTCGGTCACCTGAGGAAGAGAGTGTTTGAAGACCAGGACCTCAAACCCAGCACCAAGCTCATGGTCTACAGAGCAGCAGTGATACCCGCCCTCCTGTATGCCTCAGATACATGAACCATGTACAGCAGGCACCTCAAAGCACTGGAGAGGCACCACCAATGCTGCCTCCGCAAGATCCTGCAAATCCATTGGCAGGATAGGTGCACCAACGTCAGTGTTCTCACTCAGGCCAACATCTCCAGTGTTGTGTATGTAACCGTTTACCTTTAAGGGAACTATAGAATGTGACCGTTCGCCTTTAAGAGCACTACTTCAGGGTGGCACTATTTATTGGCTCATGTATACTGTAATACCGATAGTGACCACACCAGTATATAAGGGTTGTGATACGTTAACTAGGGCAGAAATCGCCCAGACCTCTGAATAGTAAAGACCTGTTTTGTTTGTATTCCTAAAGTCTCTGAAGTTATTTACTGCACAACTTACAGACTTTACAATGGCGACGAGGCCGATCATACCCTGCGGCAACAGTAGTTCCTAAGCAACTAAGGAGCGTCGAAGTGAGGCACCCGCCCTCGTCGTTCTGCTGGGTGAAAACTCGAGGCTGCAGCGATAGCAAAGAGGAAGATTTTGGCATTGAAAACTTCCATCTGCAACAGGCACTGACGGTCCCTTCTGCCACAGTGAGGAGTGAGCCGATCGACAAGAGAGGCAAGGCTGCCACGGACTGTGAGTAAGGGAACAGTAAAAGAAAATAAGGAAGGAGTAAAACCAGAGGATAAGGGCGGTACACTCGACCACGGTCGAGGGGGAAAGGAGCCAGACAAAGTCGGGTCCAGAGGCGCTGAGACCGGGAGCAGGCCGGGTGAGACAGAGCAGAGAAATCGGGAATTGGCCGAGAGCCAGTTCAGAGGCTGTAACTGTCCGCCGTCATCGGGGGTACCCGGAGCCGGTTGCCTGCCGCGGGAAGGAGAGCGCTGAAGCCGACGCGCGGGCTGGGGATCTGAAAGCCAGCGGAGAGCGCTGAAGCCGACGCGCGGGCTGGGGATCTGAAAACCAGCGGAGAGCGCTGAAGCCGACGCGCGGGCTGGGGGTCTGAAAGCCAGCGGAGAGTGCTGAAGCCGACGCACAGGCTGGGGACCGGTAGCCAGCGGCCGTCGCCCGCGGGGGAAAGTGTACCCCTCCCGCCAGGGGAAGAAGCGGGAAACCGCCATTGCCGTGGGCGGGGAGAACAGAAAAGCGCGGGGAAAACCGCCATTAAAGTGGGCGGGGAGAGCCGAGAAGCGCGGGGAAGCCGCCATTTTTCGCGGGAAAACCGCCGAAGAAGAAGGAAGAAGCGGGAAACCGCCATCTTGGAAATTATTAAGAATTTCAGAAAAGTAATAAGATTTTTCAGAAAGGCTGGTGTGTTCTCAAGAAGAGAGAAGAAAATTAATAATAAGTAAAGTAATACTTGTACTGTTCTCAAAAAGAGAAGAAGATGCCTAAGCGAGGAAATATTAATGACTTTAATGCAGAAATAGAAGACTGGGCCACGTATGTGGAACGCATAGAAATATATTGCGTAGCCAACGAAATTGAGGATGACAACAAGGCAATAACTTTGTTAAATTCGATGGGAGCAAAAACATACGGGCTTTTGAAACATCTAATAGCACCAGTTAAACCAGTGGACCAGACCTTCGAAGAGATAGTAACAGTGTTGAAGGATCACTTGAACCCCACACCGTTGATGCTGGCTGAACGATTTAAATTTTACGCCAGAACCCAGAGGCAAGATGAAAGCAATGCGGAATACTTAGTCGAACTGCGTAAGCTAGCGAAATACTGCCAGTTTGGAGGGAATTTGACAGAGGCGCTGCGGGACAAGTTCGTATGCGGCTTGGCCAAAGAAGGAACGCAGAAGCGACTTCTGGAAGAAAACGACCTCACACTGGACAGGGCTGTCCTCATAGCTTCATCGCACGAAGCCGCAGCGAAAGGGACGGCGGAAATGCAGCTAAAGGCGGCGGCACTCGGGGTGGACCAAATTACAACAAGCACTCCCAAATGCTACCGTTGTGGAAAGACAACGCACGACCAGAATCAGTGCTGGTTTAAGAACCAAGAGTGCAGGAAATGTGGCAAACTGGGTCACATCGCGAAGGTATGCAGGTCCGGAAAGAAGACCAACAAGCAAAGGAAGCCACCACCACAAGGAAAGTACAACAAGGTGCATCAGGTGGCTGAAAAGAGTTCAGACGAACAAAATTCAGACTCAGACCCAAACAGCCAGGAGCTGGATAGTCTGAGAATCCACCATGTGGGTAAAGTAACTGATCTACAGTTGATCTGGGTCACACTAAAAATAGCGGGAGTCCAAGTACGAATGGAGCTGGACACGGGATCAGCTGTATCCGTCATCAACCAAAAGGACTATCACCGGCTATTCTCTCACATACCCTTAAGAAATACAAAATTCGTATTACAGACATACACGGGGCATCATGTATACCCCCTGGGAAAAATACGAGTCAAGGTGAGAGATAGGGGTAAAGAACACCCACGAATGTATCTGTACGTACTACCTGAGGGAGGACCACCACTTCTGGGACGGGAGTGGATCAAGAAAATAGACATGGAATGGCACTACCGACAAGCAATGACGAGTGAGGACTCGGTGCAGACAAGCAGCTCAGACTCCGAGCCGGAAGACGATAAGTCCAGCTTATGTATGAAAAACAAGATTAACATGAACTCACGGACTAAGGTTGGGAAATCGATGGCGTGCATAAAGACAGAGAATTCTGAGTCTGTTCAAGCTACAGACAGATGCATTACGGAGGAACACCGGGCTAGAACTCAACGTTATGTCAAAGTACAACGACAATTAGAACAGTTGAGTGCCCGTCTCCTACAAGAGATGGAAAAGGTGAAAAAGTTCTGGGACACCGAATGGGAGTCCCTGGAAAGACAACAGAGACAGCCCGCTCAAGCAGAGAGCGACCATAGAGCCATCGTGGTCAAGTACCAATCACATCTCCCTGAGGCTGTTCAGGAACTAGAATATACACAGAACGATCCAAAGGAAGAGGAATCTTCAGGAAGTCAGGATGGTATTCCAGTTCACCTCTACGACTTGTTGCAAGCAGAGTGTAACGAGTTGAAAGAACAGTATGAACAGGCTCGGACTACAATCCTGGAAGGGGTTAACTTGGCAACTTCCGAAAAGCTCGTGTTAGTGAAAGAACATGAACGACTAAAGGTTGACCATAAGCAAGAATTACAAAGTCTGCAGGAAATGTTTGATGAGCTTCAGGCCAAGGCTGACTCATCGTTAGGGATTCAATCCATAGGAAAAAAATTAGTGGTGGAAGACATACCAGAACAGGGAATTCAGGATGTCCAAGAACTCGTTAAATTATTAAAGGAAACACAAAATAAATATGAAGCGGCAATGGCCGAGGTCCAACGACTTGAAGAACAGATGCAACTGGAAATCTTTTCAGTGGAAGAAAAGGGAACTGTAAGAAACACAGAGACCGTAAGAATGGGCCATGAACATGAGCTTAAATCGTCAGAGGAGAAGGGTTTGGAGCTCTCAAAAGTTATTGAAATAGCCGAGGTTGCAACACAGACGGAGAAGATGGCAGCAGAGCAACCCTTAGATACCAAAAGTACGCTGACTCATGTCAAGGTTGAACAACAGAACGCTGAAACAACTGCTCCGGTAGAGGGATTGAATAGTCCGATCAATCAATCTCCAAAGGAAGTTGAAGTATTAAAATCACAAATGAGGTCATTAGTAAACAACTTGCTGAAAGCCCAGAAAAAGTTAGAGGAAGCGGAACACGTGAAGAAGTCTCTTCAGGAAAGATGTCTGGATTTGGAACAAAAATTGGCTGACGTCCAGCTGGGTAGGGAGGATATAGAAGACCCTCTCGCTGGCCTAGCTCAGGACGACTCCGAATATTACTATGTCCTGTCCTGCCCAACTTGTAACTTCGACTCCCACCATACAGAAATCATGGAGGAGCACCGAAAGTCTACGGAACATCGGGAGAAGGTGGCTCTACTACGGAAAAAGGAGGAAGAGAAGGAGGAACTGCGCATACAGCTGGCAGCTGACAGTGGAGCCCAGAGAGTCTCCAAGAAGCAGAAAAGGAAAAGTCAAAACAGAAGATGACCCATCTGAACCATGATTACCTCTACCAGATCACACACGTGGTCCCTCCGAACGGAGCCAATTCAGTTCGGAAGTTCAAACTGTTAAACCCATGGAAGGACTATTGAATGAGTCACTCCAGCAATGTGAACCGACTACACCACAGAGACTGAATCTATGAACTGTTTTCCACAGAGACTGAATCTGTGATCTGTTTTGACATGAAGATATATATGTTATTATGTTATGTTAAACATGAAGTTATATGATGTTGACTCCATCGAGAGTATATCTGTAAATTGTTATATGACGTTGACTCCATCGAGAGTATATCTGCAACCTGTTTATATAAATTGAAGATTGTATGTTTAACGGGATTCTGTAAGTAATAAGCTAGGAAGGGAGGAGTGTTGTGTATGTAACCGTTTACCTTTAAGGGAACTATAGAATGTGACCGTTCGCCTTTAAGAGCACTACTTCAGGGTGGCACTATTTATTGGCTCATGTATACTGTAATACCGATAGTGACCACACCAGTATATAAGGGTTGTGATACGTTAACTAGGGCAGAAATCGCCCAGACCTCTGAATAGTAAAGACCTGTTTTGTTTGTACTCCTAAAGTCTCTGAAGTTATTTACTGCACAACTTACAGACTTTACATCCAGCATTGAAGCTTTGACCACGCTCGATCTGCTCCAATGCATGGGCCACATTGTCCACATGCCCGATACGATACTCCCAAAACAAGCGCTCTACTCGGAGCTCCGACACGGCAAGAGAGCCCCAGGTGGGCAGAGGAAACGCTTCAAGGGCACCCTCAAAGCCTCCTTGAAAAAGTGCAAATATCCCCACCGACACCTGGGAATCCCTGGCCCAAGACCGCTCAACGTGGAGGAAAAGCAACCGGGAAGGTGCCGAACACCTCCAGTCTCTTCACCGGGAGCAAGCAGAAGCCAAGCGCCAACAGTGGAAGGAGCGCACGTCAACCCAACCACCCCATCCACCCACCCCTTCAACCACCATCTGCCCTGTGACAGAGACTGTAGGTCCCGGTCACCTGAGAACTCATTTTTAGTGTAGAAGCAAGTCATCCTCAGTTCCGAGGGACTGCCTAAGAAGAAGAAGGAAAGACTCCCTTTAAACTATGTCATGTATGGTCACCGATTGATGACAGAGTTGAGAGTTAGATCCAATTGTAGATAACTGCCAATGAGAAAGTAATTGAGGACAGAAACGATTGTGGAGCCTCCTACTCCCCATTAGCTGTTTAAGTGTCCACCACCATTCACGACTGGATGTGGCAGAGTTGCACACTTTTGGCCTGATCTTTTGTGATATCACGTAGCTCTGTTTATAACATGCTGCTTTCGCTGTTTAGCATGCAAGAAGCCCTGTGTTGGAGATTCAACAGGTTGCCACCTCATTTTGAGGTACACCTGATACTACTTTTGGTTTTCTCTTCTACACTTTTAATTAGATGAGCCACAGTAACAGCTTACCGGCAAGAAATGAAATGGGAGTGCATTATTTAATGCTCTTACGTATGTCAGTATAAGCCAAATTAATTGAAGCTAATGTGCGGACCTATCTTTACCCTGGCAGGAATTACTTTATTGCAGGTATGGGAGGATTTGTGATTCTCAAAGGATGTGTTAGGAAATTAAGCACTTTTCCATGTTTCACACTGGACTTCAACATCAAAGACTTCCAGGTAGGGAGATTCGAAAGTTCCCTCCAGTCTGCCGAAGCAATGGGTCTCGGGTCCAATCCCAGAAGACCACCCTTACTGCCCCAGACATTTTCCATTTCCCACACCAGCTATCGTGTGACCTCTCTGAGTGAGGCTGTCAAGTTAATGATAATGATTATCTGGTCATTATCACACTGCTGTTTGTGGGAGCTTGCTGTGCGTAAATTGCTGCGTTTCCGACATTACAACAGTGACTACACTTCAAAATTACCTTATTGGCTGTAAAGCACTTTGGGATGTCCTGAGGTCATGAAAGGCGCTATAGAAATGCAAGTTTTTCTTTTTCTGGTGCTAGCTAATATCAAATTAAGAGCAGTTTTGTGATCTGGGCACCTGCCCACTAGGAACCAGATTGAGACAGTGATTTCTGCTAGGTTCAGGCAGGATTTACTAAAATGGTTCCAGGGATAATGGAATACAATTACATGGATAGACTAGAGAAGGCTAAGAGGAGATTTGGTAGAGGTGTTTAAAATCATGAAGGGTTTAGTTAGAGTAAATAAGGAGAACCTATTTCCAATGGCTGAAGGGTCGATATTCAGAGGGCACAGATTTAAGGTGATTGGCAAAAGAACCAGAGGTGCCATGAGGGAGAACTTTTTTACGTAAGGAGTGGTTAGGATTTGGAATGCACTGCCTGATAGGGTGGTGGAGGCAGATTCAATAGTAGCCTTCAAAAGGGAATTGGATAAATACTTGCAGGAGAAACAATTGCAGGGATATGGGGAAAGAGCGGTAGAGTGGGACTAACTGGATTGCTCTTCGAAAGAGCCGGCGCAGACTCGATGGGCCGAATGGCCTCCTTCTGGGCTGTACTATTCGATGATTCTATTAAAAGGAGTCGGGGCCTGGATATAGAAATAAGGCCCAAGAATTAAAATCTCTCTGAGCCTCGACACGTGAGCTTGTCCCCTCGAATATGGAGGCCTTGGGCTCCAGTATCGCCTTTTTTATACCATCGCGCCAAGTCAAGATCTACCCCAATAGTTAAGCCCACGCGGCAAGAGTCGTGCCTCCGGGAGAGGAGGAGAGAATATTGGCATATATTTTTAATGTGGTTTAATTGCAATTGAACCCTATTTTTACTATGAGGTTACAGAAAGTCTTTAAATAAACGTCAGCTGCTTTGCATTACCGTTTGTAATTGGAAAATTGAAATGAGATAACTTCTGCGTGACCTACATGACATCCCGGTGTCAAAAAAGTTGCAGAAAGTCACACTACACGGCACTGGGCCTCAGATTATCATCTAACTTTTACCAAAGATTATATATTGTTGAACATCTTTTCGACAGCAAACAACAGAGAAACAATCTGATAAGAGCCCATATCAAATGCAAATAGTATCAACAGGAAATTTGGCAATGTGGATGATCTTCAGCACATGTAGCTGCTGTGGTTAATGGGAGTGAAAGTTCCCATTTAACTGCAGTGTTTTTGCAGCAATGAAAAGGAGTGGAAGTGACGGAGACTTTTCTACGCTTGATTCTCTGCGCTAACAAAATGTAACGCTGTCCTTGGTTACCATTGTTGGGCGAGTTTCAGTTGGGCTTTAAGTGAGATTGTTTTTAAATTATTATATTTTTTATTGATTAAGGAGGCTGCTAAAATAATGCTTATTGTGTCAGAGGGTGCACTTGATCATCAGAACAATAGGCCAGTCAATTCAAATTTTGAAAGGAAGTTTGGAAGGCTAGCTGTCAATGGGAGAAAGGTGTGGTTAATTGATCTGGAAATTAGCGTAGCATGAGGGGCCCAGATAGAGTGGACAGGAAGGACCTATTTCCCCTAGCAGAGAGGTCAATAACCAGGGGGCATAGATTTAAAGTAATTGGTAGAAGGATTAGAGAGGAGTTGAGGAGAACTTTTTTCACCCAGAGGATGGTGGGGGTCTGGAACTCACTGCCTGAAAGGGTGGTAGAGGCAGAAACCCTCATCGCATTTAAAAAGTACTTGGGTATGCACTTGAAGTTCCGTAACCTACAAGGCTATGGACCAAGAGCTGGACAGTGTGATTAGGCTGGATAGCTCTTTATCGGATGGGACAGACACGATGGGCCCAATAGCCTCCTTCTGTGCCATAGGTTTCTATGATTCTATGACTCGATAGGGGTTTCATTCTAGGTGCAAAGTAATTTGTATATTGTCAAGGCACTACTCAGAACCCAGATCATTAGCGTTCTATGCAATAATTCCTATTATTGTGTTTCCAATCATGGATGATCGACAGTTTGAACATCAGAGTACTTTGGACTGGATAAGCACTGGGCAATTCTCACAGGAAGTGTAAACCTCACAGGTGGAAAGTCTACTCAGAGACAAACCTGACTGTTTCATTCAAAAGTCTTATAACTTATTGGGCTCTATATGAAATACATTCTAAAAAGGATATTTCAACCTTTGGATTGATTCTAATCTCACTGGGGTAGATTTTGACTTTGTATGATAGTATAAAATGAGTGATAGCGAATCGGCAGCCCAATTTACATCTCTCTCAAAAATAGGGAGCCGTGTAAAATGGGCTGCTGATTCGCTAACACCCCTTTTACACTACCTCACAGAGTTAAAATCTACCCCGCTGTTTTTAAGTATTGCACTGTGTAGGGGGTGGCGTGTGCCCAGTCAGTTATGCCCCTGACTGCCTGTGAGCGGTTCGAATCGCTCCCACACACCTGGGTTCTCGACACCGGACTTAGGTACAGGCGGCGATACAGAAAACGAGTAGACAAGTGGTTTGGATGTGAGAGAACCAAGATTTTATTAAAACGGAAGTAAGAATTACAAATACTGGAAAAAAAGTCACTATGTAGTTACAAGCTTATCAAAAGAATATACCCAAATGGGAATGGGGAACACACGGCACATCGAGGGAACAACACACATTAACAAAATCCCTTAACCCTTATCCCACCTATAATACCTAACTAGATTAAGCTAAGAGGGGCCAGGAATTCATGCTCACCAAGTCAAAATCTGCTGAGTTATAACGGTTGTGGGGTTTTGGGGTTCGCTCTTTGTGCTCTCTGGAGCTTGCCGTCATCACGTGGTCTCAGGGCGCGGCAAGGGCGTCGTCCCGGTAAAGTACCCCGAGATTAAAGTCTTTGCTTGGGTACTTTACCTCGCAGGGATGATGGTTCTTCTTCTTCGGGTGGCGGTTGAATGTTGCATGAAGATAGTCGAAGGTCGGCTGGATTGAAGGCCCGATTATTCGAAGCGTTCTTCAATCTGATGAAATGCATATTCAATGTTTGCCTTGCTGTCTGGCTTTTCAAACATGAAGTCCTTTTCACAGAAATGCATTTTAAGTTTCGATTTCCCAAAACTGCCTGCTCTGTGCTACAAAGTCCAAGCTTGTAAAATCTTACAGGCTTTTGGTCACGAGGTGCAGACGCCATCTTTTGGGTACCCTTTTTAAATTGTCCATACAGGGTCCCTTTTATTAATAACCTTGGGGGAATGTGGGAATTTTGTGAACCTTACACTCCCCCCTGTGATATTAAAACTTGCTTGAAGTATCATCCTTAAAGGTGAGCAAAATTTCTGACCCTCCATAGTCAATCTTCCCCTGTAATTACCTATCCACGATCCCACGACACATGCACTTCCCATTCCGTGAAAATGTAGTGTACATAAGCATACATAGAATAATTACAGTCTTTTACACACATCCAAGCATGGAGGGGTTCCAACACCCCTGTACCACTTGGTACACATACATCTTTATTAACAACGCATCGCAAAAATCTTTATTAAAACAACAAAACACAAGAAACAACAATCTTTAATCAAAAATACAAAAAAACTCAAACAGGCGTATCTCCCTCCACCTTCACATAATGTTCCTTCCTGATCCTCTGGTTTCAGAATTCTAGCATCTGACCTTTTCCCTTACACTGGATGCAGGCTAGATACAACACTATCCCTAACTGGCAAACCACGAGAATGTGGGAAGCCAGTCTTATCCACGAAGGGACCTCTATGTTATTGAAAATGTCCCACCAGGGTGGAATCACAATATCCAATATCTTAGCCCCTATCTCTAATGTTTTCTGCACTAGAGTGTAAAAATGTTTCTGTGAAACTAGAACGGCTTTGAGTATTTTGGTAAGGTGTTCTGGGAGAGGGGGAATTTCGTAGCCAAAATGCGCGACATACTTCTGCAGGTTGGTAAAATTCTCTTTCACAGTGAGGTAAAGAGTGGAGGGTTCAGGAATGGGGACAATTCGCTCTTGGTCCACTTGAACTTCTGCCTCGGGTTTAAAACAGAAACTGCTGTCACTAACCGGACACCAGCTATGCTGTCCATGCTGGTAGTGGGACGCTCCTGTGGTGACACAGTATGTCCCACCTCCGATATATGCTACCTGCGGGGGAACATGGCCTTGTGCCATTGCCTCCATGGTACAATTTATAGGTTTCGTGCCAGCAGCTCTGAACCCGCACTGTGGTTTTGAATAGGCATTCAAGTGCTGGGGACACAGGATTATGTGTGCTCCCCGGTTCTGGCACCCTGAGAGGTCAGTACCTGTCATAGCGTGCTCCCATTTTATGAAGTTAGGTGGGACCGATGTGAAACGAATGTGTACACCCATAAGAACATAAGAGAACATAAGAAATAGGAGCAGGAGTAGGCCAATCGGCCCCTCGAGCCTGCTCCACCATTCAATAAGATCATGGCTGATCTGATCCTAACCTCAAATCTACTATCACTCTCAATCCCTCCCGAACCCATGTGATCGCCTGGGAGAGGCGAAAAACCAGATAAAAAACCCAATGGCCAATTTGGGAGAAAAAAAATCTGGGAAATTCCTCTCCGACCCATCTGGGCGATCGAAACTCGTCCAGGAGATCACTCTGTCCCTATATTTTCTACAGTACTTACCTTCTGTAAAAGGTGATCTCCACCCCAGCCAGGAACAGGAATAGAACCATCTCCTGAAATCTAACACATAATTAGAACACAAGAAGTAGGAGCAGAACCAGGCTACACGGCCCCTGGGCCTGCTCCGTTACCCACAGGGCCATGACCGTTCCGAACATAGACTCATGTCCAATTTCCTGCCCACTCCCCGTAACCCCTAATTCCCTTTACTTCTAAGAAACTGTCTATTTCTGTTTTAAATTTATTTAATGATGTAGCTTCCACGGCTTTCTGGGGCAGCAAATTCCACAGACCTACTACCCTCTGAGTGAAGAAGTTTCTCCTCATTTCAGTTTTGAAAGAGCAGCCCCTTATTCTAAGATTATGCCTCCTAGTTCTAGTTTCACCCATCATTGGGAACATTCTCACCACATCCACCCGATCAAGCCCCTTCACAATCTTATATGTTTCAATAAGATCACCTCTCATTCTTCTGAACTCCAATGAGTAGAGTCCCAATCTACTCAACCTCTCCTCATATGTCCACCCCCTCATCCCCGGGATTAACCGAGTGAACCTTCTTTGTACTGACTTGAGAGCAAGTATGTCTTTTCTTAAGTATGGACACCAAAACTGTATGCAGTATTCCAGGTGCGGTCTCACCAATACCTTGTACAACTGCAACAATACCTCCCTGTTTTTATATTCTATACCCCTAGCAATAAAAGCCAACATTCCATTGGCCTTCTTGATCACTTGCTGCACCTGCATACTAACTTTTTGAGTTTCGTGCACCAGGACCCCCAGATCCCTTTGTACTACAGTACTTTCCAGTTTCTTGCCATTAAGATAATAACTTGCTCTATGATTTTTCCTGCCAAAGTGCATAACCTCACACTTTCCAGTATTGTATTCCATCTGCCAAATCTCTGCCCACTTACTTAGCCTGTCTATGTCACTTTGCAGGTTTTTTATGTCCTCCTCACTCACTACTTTCCTTCCCATCTTTGTATCATCTGCAAACTTTGATATGTTACACTCGGTCCCCTCCTCCAAATCGTTAATATAGATTGTAAAGAGTTGGGGACCCAGCACTGACCCCTGCGGAACACCACTAGTTACTGATTGCCAGTCTGAGAACGAACCATTTATCCCAACTCTCTGCTTTCTGTTAGATAGCCAATCCTCCACCCATGCCAGAATATTACCCCCAATCCCATGATTTTTTATCTTGAGCAATAATCTTTTGTGTGGCAGCTTGTCAAATGCCTTTTGGAAGTCTAAATACACTACGTCCACTGGTTCCCCTTTGTGCACCCTGTATGTTACTTCCTCAAAGAACTCAAGCAAATTTGTCAAACATGACTTCCCCTTCATAAAACCATGCTGACTTTGTCCTATTAAATTATGTTTATCCCAAATGTCCTGTTACTGTCTCCTTAATAATGGACTCTAAAATTTTACCAACCACAGATGTTAGGCTAACAGGTCTATTGTTTCCAGCCTTCTGCCTACTACCCTTTTTATATAAGAGTGTTACATTAGCAGTTTTCCAATCTGCCGGGACCTTTGCTGAGTCCAGGGAGTTTTGGAAAATTATTACCAATGCATCCACAATCCCTACTGCCACGTCCCTCAAGACCCTAGGATGTAAGCCATCAGGTCCAGGGGATTTATCCGCCTTGAGTCCCATTAATTTACCAAGTACCACTTCCTTAGTTATTTCAATCGTATTTAGCTCCTCCCCCCCTAGAGCCCCCTGTTTGTCCAGTGTTGGGATATTCTTAGTGTCCTCTACCGTAAAGATTGATACAAAATAATTGTTCAGCGTTTTTGCCATCTCCATGTTTCCCACCATTAATTTCCCGGTCTCATCCTCTAAGGGACCAACATTAACTTTAGCCACCCTTTTGCTTTTTATATAACTATAGAAACTTTTGCGATCTGTTTTTATATTTTTTGCTAATTTACTTTCATAATCTATCTTCCCTTTCTTAATCAATCTTTTAGTTATTTTTTACTGTCTTTTAAAGACTTCCCAATCTTCTATCCTCCCACTATCCTTAATTACTTTACTTAGCCACGGATGGCTATCTTTTCTTTTACACCCTTTTTTCCTCAGTGGAATATATATTTTTTGGAAGTTGTAAAATAACTCCTTAAATGTACACCACTGATCATGTACCGTCTTACCCTTTAATCCACTCTGATCAATTCTGCTCTCATACCATCATAGTCTCCTTTATTCAAGCTCAGCACGCTTGTTTGAGATCCAACCTTCTCACCCTCTAATGGAATATGGAATTCAACCATGTTATGGTCACTCATTCCAAGGGGATCCTTTACTAGGACATTTTTAATTAATCCTGTCTCATTACACAGGACCAAATCTAAGGTTGCTTGCCCCCTGGTCGGTTCAGTTACATACTGCTCAAGAAACCCATCCCTAATACACTCAATGAACTCATCCTCAAGGCTGCCCTGCCAAATTTGATTTGTCCAGCTAATATGATAGTTGTTCCCTTATTACAAGCCTCAACTATTTCCTGATTAATACTCCGTCCAACAGAGTTGCAACTGTTCGGTGGCCTATAGACTACGCCCACTAGTGTTTTTTTCCCCTTATTATTCCGTATCTCCACCCAAACTGTTTCACTATCCTGATCCTTTGACCCAATATCATTTCTCTGTATTACAGTGATTCCTTCCTTTATTAACATAGCCACCCCACCTCCCCTTCCTTCCTGCCTGTCCTTCCTGATTGTTAAATAACCTGGTATATTTAATTCCCAGTCATGGTCACCCTGCAGCCATGTTTCTGTAATGGCCACAAGATCATACCCATATGTAGTTATTTGTGCCGTTAACTCGTCCATTTTGTTACGAATGCTACATGCATTCAGATAAAGAACTTTCAAATATGTTTTGTGACACTTAGTTCCTGCTTTTTCCACTTTTACTACTTTACCTTTTACTCCATACCTTCTGTCCCTTCCTGACACGCTCTGTTTTTTAATTCCCCCACTGCTACCTAAGTCTATGACCTCCTCCTTAGTCATTTTTATTATTTGCTCTCTAGAAACCTCCCCCCCACTAATTAGTTTAAATCCCTCTCTACAGCCCTAGTTATATGATTCGCCAGGATTCTAGTCTCAGCACTGGCCAAGTGAAGTCCATCCCAACGGAACAGCTCCCTCTTGTCCCAGTACTGGTGCCAGTGTCCCAAGAAGCAAAACCCATTTTTCCCACACCAGTCTTGGAGCCACGCATTTAACTCTCTAATTTTATTTGTCCTAGCCAAATTCGCTCGTGGCTCAGGTAATAATCCAGAGATTATTACCCTTGAGGTTCTGTTTTTTAATTTGACCCCTAGCTGTTCATACTCCTTTAACAGAACCTTCTTCCTTGTCCTATCTACGTCGTTTGTACCAACATGGACCACAACAACTGGATCCTCCCCCTCCCACTCCAAGTTTCTTTCCAGCCCAGAAGAGATGTCCTTAACCCTGGCACCGGGCAGACAACACAGCCTTCGGGACTCCCGCTCTCGACTGCAGAGGACCCTATCTACCCCCCTAATGATACTATCCCCTACCACTACAACATTTCTTTTTACTCCCCCCACTTGAATGGCCCCCTGTTCCACAGTGCTGTGGCCAGGTTGCTCATCCTCCCTGCAGTCCCCACTCCCGCCCTCACAGGGAGAAAGAATCTCAAAACTGTTTGACAAGAGCAAGGGCTGCGGCTCCTTCAACACTACCTCCTGGATCCCTGTTCCTGCCTCACTCATAGTCACACTGTCCTGTCCCTGACCACGGACTACATCTGAATTAATTAATTTCATAGGTGTGACTACCCCCTGAAACATAGAGTCCAGGAACTTCTCCCCCTCCCTGATGTGTCGCAGTGTCTGAAGCTCGGTCTCAAGCACCACACGATGGGCCGAAGGGCCTCTTTCTGTGCTGTAAAACTCTATAATACGGAGCCAGAGTTCCTCTAGCAGCAAACACTTGTTGCAGATGTAATCACCATGAGCCTCAATGGGGTCCACCGGCTCCCACATCTCGCAACAGTAACACATCACCTGCTCCATTCTATATAATTAATTAAATTTCTTATTATTAGTTATTAAGACCCTGCCCGGATATAGATGATAATATCACACCACTATTTAATAGGACTTACCAACTTAAAGGTATAAAAGAGAAGGAAGAGAACCTACCAACCAGCTGATCACCAACCTCCTCTTTGAATGCTGTCTGTGGGGCCTGTTTGGTTGACTCGTCTCGCTGCTCCGCTTCCACAGTGCTGTCTAAGCCTGGGAGTGGGGAACAAACAGAGCAAAAACACCCCCTCACCTCCCACTTGCCCGAACTCTCCCACTTACAAACTCTCGCTCCACTCAATGCACCGCACTCAGCGCTGCCGCACTAGTCCCGCCCCTTTTATAACCAGATTCTACTTCCAGTTTAAACTCCCCAGCAGTTTAATTTACACTTAAAAAATTAAACTCACTTCAAATAATTAACTTTTTAACACACTAAAATTCACAAAATACACTTAAATGACTTTTTCTCCATCTTACCACACTCTCTCTCAACTCAAATGCCACAGCACTTGAATGACTCCAATATTCTCTACCCTGTATACCGGCTCAGGTCGAGCTGTCCTACCCATGACCGGCATCCTAACTACTACTCCCATGATCGTGTGGTTGGACCGTCCACAATCCACTGGGACTGGGTAGGCTTCGGAGGCTAGCCGGAGTTGGCATGGGCTTAATGCATTCTCAAATGGATGGAGGGCTGCGAGGTGTTTGTTGCTGATCCAGGAGGGGACTAAACCCTGTTTTAAATCCTCCAGATTACTGCGGCCCTCGCCCAGCAACCACGCCCCATACAGCACGCACACCTCGTTCTGCGCAGCCTGGTCAGAAGCATTTCTGTCCTCCCTTATGAGGGTATTTACCATCTTTGCGTGCTTCTCCAACTCCACTATAATCACCTTTAAATGGACCGTCATGGCCTGGTCCTTATGCAACTCCGAGCCCACTACTTTGTTCTCATCCATTAATATCTTCCTTAACTGTGTTTTTAAACCGTTTATCTGGGTCTGCAGCTCTATGTCATCCAAAGTGTTGATGACAGAGGACCCAGTATTAAACGCAGTAAATACATCATTCCATACTCCCCTTCTTTTTCTCCCTGCATTACCCAAAAACTCGCAGTGTGTGGTGTAGAGTTCGGTTTTGTCAACATTGGCGAAATCGAACTCATAAAACTTCCTGAACATGTCCTTTAATAGGGCCTGGTATAGCAGCTTTGTTTCTTTGGGACACCACTCCGGTAAATGTACCTCGGTGAGGTTTAAAATCACGGAGGCTACCGCGTAGTGTACCCCCTGGTACAGCATCTGATCCGTAGGCACTAGTACCAGCCCATTCCCTGGTCCCTTGGTGGTGGTGGGGCACCCTTCCCTGGGCAACCTCACTGCCTGCGCAGTGGGCAGGGGCTTTCGAGGGCGGGTCACGAGCTCAGTGGCATTGACTGGGATCGGGGAGAATGGGACTGCGCATGCCTTCAGGCTGGTATCCCACTTCATCCCCTTCCCGGCGTCTTGCCACTGTCGGTGGAAAATAATGGATATGCCTGCGGGGCAGGCTCTCTCTGACCCCCACATACAGATGTAAATCCCTTGGTCCGGTTCCCACCACTTGTCCCAACACACACTTAATCCTCCGTGAGTCCCTGTAATCGTCTGGTGGGTATTGTTCCCCAACCGTTCCCACTCGACTGCAGGGTTTCTCATATCTTTGCTCAGCTTTCTGAGCCACCACCACCTATCCAGAGGAATGTGTCCCTTGCACGTTAAACATACACGCTTTCCTACGGTGACACTGACCCTCGTGGTAACGACCCGTACCCTGGGGCACAGGAGGGAGGCCTCCCCGTACGTGAATCCGGTTTGGCTGGAGTACTGAGATGAATTGGACCCCAGCCATCCTGGCCACCTTCCCTCGTGGACGTAAACAGCGGTCTCCTCTGCATCCCATTCGCCGCTTCCATCGGTTGCTATAGGTGCTCTATCTCCGGAGCACCCATAGATGTGAGAGTCCTCCACGTCACCCCTCTTTCCCAGGCTCAGTCCCATCAGGGCGAGTAGGATTACGATCCCCTTCATCCTGACAGTCTTTCTGCAACAGATACAAAAACATACAGCCAGGTCCCCAAGAGATTCTCTGGCTTGGGTGAAGCATAGTCGAGCCTGGCGGCCTTGACTCAAATACACACTCTTAGCAGATTAAGACTTATCTAAAACTACCCATCACCTTACTTAACTTAAGCTAAAACACCCGAACTTAAGCTAAATACCTAAACTTAACAATAACCAAAACTTAAATTACCTAAACTATGTACATCCGCTGCCCGTCTCCGGGCGGCCAGGCTAATTCCTGGTTGGACTGTGGCCCACCGCTTCCTCCGGCGTGGCCACACCGTCCTGCACTGTTGGTCCCTCGCCGTCCGTGGCGGCTAGCTGGGGACCTCTGTCCATTGACTTCCCCTTGACTCAGGAGGCTGTTCTTTTAAACTGGGGAGCTGGTGACCATGGCTTCCTGGGTTGGGGCGTCCGTGGGGACCTTCGAGGGGCTTTGGCGGGTGGGGTTTTCTTGGCCGATGGGCCTTTAACCCGGACCGCTGTCCCCTCCGGTGCGGCCTGTGGGCTTACCACTGCCACCGGCTGGGGATCTTCCCCCTTAGGCTTGACCTTTCCCGAACCTGGGCTAGGGACAGGTAACTCTTCGCAGCCTGTTGCTAAAGGCTGAGAGTCTCCGCCCCCAGGTCCCAAAACTGGGTCCGGGGCGGGGTCTACGCCCTCAGGTCCCTCCTCCTCTATACCTGGGTTAGGGGCGGGGTCTTCACCCTCAGGTCCCTCCTCCTCTATACCTGGGTTAGGGGCGGGGTCTTCACCCTCAGGTCCCTCCTCATCTGAAGCCCAGAAGAGTGGGGGAGTGTCCCAATCGATGGGCGGGATGGCCCCTCCCTTTAAGCAAGCCACAGCGCCTGCCTGTGCAGTCTGTGAACTCGTTCCTGCTGCAGGCTGAGGATCTCTATCCTCAGGCCCTACCCCAACTGGTTGTTTTCTCCTTTCGGTTTTAAACAGTTTGCAATGATTAATATAACCAGCGGCCTGTTTTAAAACCTCACCCTGTTGGGGTCGATAGAAATCAACAGGCTGAGACTTTTCTTTAAGCAAAGGCAAAACGTATCTTACTTTAATCACTCTCCAAGAGGTCTAAAGGCTCAGCCCCGTGCAGGGGCTATAACAGCATCACGCAACCGATGTTGTGACGTCATCACGCTACCGACGCTCTTAAAGGGACCCTGCACCGATAACCCAACCCAGAACGTACATATCACAACATTGCTATACATAGTGAATTGTGTTTAGGTACATATAACAGCATTGGCTATACATTGTGTTAATGTCCCTATGTGGTCTCCGCCACATACGACCCCCAGAATTCACTAGCACTGGCAATGTCAGTCGTTGGGGGGGCCGGATCACCCGGCCGGAACAGCTCCTCAATTCCGGGGCGGGGACTGGGGGGTTCGTTGGAGGGACCTCGGGCGCTTGGTGGTGGACTGAGGGTGCGGAAACCGGAGGTCAGCCCCACCTCGGGGGCTTTGCCAACTCAACGGGTCGGTCCAGATCCAGGTGGGCCGGCTTAAGACGGTCCACGGAAATGCAGTCCGGCTTACCGCCGACATCCACTACGAAGGTTTTGTCCCCGGTTTCCAGGACGCGGAATGGTCCATCGTAGGGTGGCTGACGAGGTCCCCGGTGGGCGTCGGACGAAAGCGTACTCTGCCTCACGAAGGTTGAGCGGAACGTGGGACTGCGGGAGGCCATGCTGCGACGTGGGCACCGGCGCAAAAACCTTGGACTTGTCCAGAAGGTCGGACCGCTGACAGGCTGCGGACCAAGGTTCCGTTGCGTTGGGGACGAAATCCCCGGAAACCCGCAGTGGCTGTCGGTAGACGAGCTCGACGGACGAGGACCGGAGGTCCTCCTTGGGAGCGGTCCTGAGTCCCAGCATGACCCACGGGAGTCTGTCGATCCAGCTGTCGTCCCGGAGGCGGGCCTGGAGCGCAGCCTTCATGGAACGATGAACCCGTTCGCACAGCCCGTTAGCCTGAGGGTGGTATGCTGTGGTGCGGTGGAGTCTCAACCCAAGGCCTTGGGCGACGGCGTTCCAGAGCTCTGACGTGAACTGGGGCCCCCGGTCGGAGGAAATGTCAGATGGGGCGCCGAACCGGGCGACCCAAGTGCTGATGAACGCCCGAGCCACATCGGCGGCCGTCGTTGAAGACAGCGGGACGGCTTCCGGCCATCGGGTGGTTCTGTCGACCATTGTGAGGAGGTGGGTGAACCCGCAGGAGGGTGGCAGGGGCCCCACCAGGTCCACGTTAACATGGTCGAACCGCTTCTCGGGCACCGCGAAAGGCGCCAACGAGGCCTTAGTATGGCAATGTACTTTCGAACGTTGGCATACAACGCAGGTGCGGGCCCAGTCGCGAACGTCTTTC
Organism: Somniosus microcephalus; assembly: GCF_052327205.1. Taxonomy (NCBI): domain Eukaryota; kingdom Metazoa; phylum Chordata; class Chondrichthyes; order Squaliformes; family Somniosidae; genus Somniosus; species Somniosus microcephalus. The sequence continues at coordinate 215,261,512 of NC_140996.1, read as the reverse complement.
CTGAGCCCGTGCCAGACTAACTTAGCCGCTACCAGCTTCTGTGACGGCTTCCTGCCCGGGTGGGAAAGATTATGGACGGCGTAGAAAACTTGGCGTCTCCACCCTTCGGGCACGACGGGACGTGGCTGTCCAGCGGCGACGTCGCACAGGAGTGTGGTGCCGGCAGCGTCGAACGCGACGTCCGCTAGTCGAAGGCCCGTGACCGCTGGTCCTGTAGGCCTGGACGTCCGGGTCGGAGGCCTGGTTGGCCGCCATGCGGGTGTAGTCGATGCCTAGGTGCATGGCGCTGGCGACGGCTCGGGAGAGACAGTCGGCGACGGGGTTGTCTTTCCCAGCCACATGCTGGATGTCCGTTGTAAACTCCGAGATGAAGGCCAACTGGCATTGCTGACGGGCCGACCACAGCTCGGAGGCTTTGGCCATGGTGAAGGTCAATGGCTTGTGGTCCACAAATGCCGTGAATGGGCGGGCCTCCAGCAGGAAACGGAAGTGTCGGATGGCGAGGTAGAGACCGAGAAGCTTGCGATCAAAGGTGCTGTACTTCCACTCGTTGGGGCGTAGCTGCCGGCTGAAGAAGGCGAGCGGCTGCCAGGCGCCGTTGACCCACTGTTCGTGGATGGCGCCGACTGCATAGTCCGAGGCGTCGGTAGTGAGAGCGATCGGCGCATCAGGTAACGGATGCGCCAGCATGGTCGCGTTAGCCAGGGCCCTTTTCGTGTCTGTGAAAGAATTGGCCATCTCATCGGACCAGTTGACGGCGAGTTTGTCGGGCTTGCCTTTGAGGGCCTCGTAAAGGGGCCGAAGCAATGGTAAAAGTTCACCATGCCCAAAAACTCCTGCAGGGCCTTCACGGTGAGGGGTCGCGGGAAGGCCATCACGGCCTCCACTTTCGATGGCAGTGGCACCGCCCCGTCCTTCGTGATGCGGTGCCCGAGAAAGTTGATTGAGGACAGCCCGAACTGGCACTTGGCCGGGTTGACGATTAGGCTGTGTTGGCTGAGTCGTTCGAAGAGAGTCCGGAGGTGGGACACATGCTCCGTCCTGGAGGCGCTGGCGATGAGGATGTCGTCCAGGTATACGAACAGGAATGTCAGGTCCCGTAACACGGTGTCCATTAGGAATTGAAAAGCCTGTGCGGCGTTTTTGAGGCCGAATGGCATGCGGAGAAATTCAAATAGCCCGAACGGGGTGACCACCACGGTTTTCGGGACGTCCTGCGACCGGACAGGGAACTGGTGGTAACCCCGGACGAGGTCCACTTTCGAGAATACCACTTTCCCAGCCAAGCGGGCGGAAAAGTCCTGGATGTGTGGAATCGGATAGCGGTCGGGGGTCGTCACGTTGTTGAGGCGCCGGTAATCTCCGCACGGGCACCACAAGCCGCCTGGTTTTGGGGCGATGTGGAGGGGTGAAGCCCACGAACTGTTCGACTGGCGGATGATGCCGAGGCGCTCCATGGTGTTGAACTCGGCTTTAGTGATGGCGAGCTTCCCTGGGTCGAGGCGCCAAGCGCGGGCGTAGACGGGCGGACCGGTGGTCAAGATGTGGTGTTCTACCCCGTGTTTGGTGGCGGCAGATGAGAACATGGGCTTCGTGAGGTCCGGGAACTGGGCGAGGAGGCGGGAAAACTTGTCGAAGGCCGAGAGTGCGCTGGACAACTTCGTCGTGCTGGACCCGCTGAGGGAACATGGGAGCGAGCTGAACGTTTCAGCGTTGATGAGATGTCAGTTCTTGACGTCCACCAAAAGGCCATTGGCACAGAGGAAGTCAGCGCCGAGAAGAGGGGTGGACACTTTTGCTGTGACAAAGTCCCAGGTGAACCGCTGCCCACCAAAACAAAGCGCCACGTTCCGTTTCCCGAAGGTGCGGATGGAACTGCTGTTGGCGGCTTCGAGGATGGGGCCGTGGTTCCCCCCTTGAATGTCTATGGTTGACGCGGGCAGGATGCTCACCTGGGCACCCGTGTCACAAAGGAAACGACGTCCGGAGCCGGTGTCTGTAATAAACAACAAACTGTCTGAACGGCCGACAGCCATAGCAGCCAACGAGTGGTCTTTAGTTTGTTTCGATGCAGGAAAACTGCACGGGGGCCAGCACTTCCTGGCTTTGGGGCTGAACTGCGCATGGTAGAAGCAGAGGCTTGAGGGTTGCCGCCGTTGGGCTGTATCAGTGGGGGCAGGGCTCCGCGGGGCCGCGCAGTACTGTTGCCCGGCGGAGAAAAATTTGTCGGCCTCCTTGGCCAGGTCGCGGAAATCGGTAGTGGAAGAGTTGGCTAAAGCTGACCGTACCTGGCCTGGCAGCTGTTGAAGGAACAGTTCCTTGAAGAGGAAGCACGGCATGTGTGTGCCCAGGAGGGCCAGCCTGTGGTCCATCAGCCCCGAGGGCTTGGAGTCGCCAAGCCCGGTTAGAGAGAGAAGCCGGTGTGCGCGTTCAGCTTCGGTGAGTCCGAAAGTTTGTAAGAGGTGCGTTTTCAGCATTTCATATTTGTTGAGCTCCAGGGGGGTTTCTAGCAGGTTCACGACTCTGGCCGCGGTGGAGCTGCCGAGAGCAGAGATGGCGTAGTAGTACCTCGTGTCGTCCGCAGTGATGTCCCGGATTGCAAATTGAGCCTCGGCCTGGGCGAACCAAACGGCAGCCTGTTGTTCCCAAAACTCGGGTAATTTGATGGAAACGTCGTTCGTCGCCATTTCAGATGAGGTCTTTGGAATCGTCCAAAAGAGCAGCGGGGTCACCAATGTTGGGGTCGATAGGAATCAACAGGCTGAGACTTTTCTTTAAGCAAAGGCAAAACGGATCTTACTTTAATCATTCTCCACGAGGTCTGAAGGCTCAGTCCCGTGCAGGGGCTATAACGTCATCACGCAACCGACGTCATGACGTCATCACGCTACCGACGCTCTTAAAGGAACCCTGCACCGATAACCCAACCCAGAACGTACATATCACAACATTGCTATACATAGTGAATTGTGTTTAGGTACATATAACAGCATTGGCTATACATTGTGTTAATGTCCCTATGTGGTCTCCGTCACAATCCGCTGCCCTGAACGGGCCTTCTAGGGACTCCCCGTTCTCTTTCCTTACCGGAACGGCTTTACAGACGGGATCTGGGGCTTGGACCTGCTTTAGGTCCGGGGCCAAAGCTACCCCCTGTGTGCCTCCCTTGTCCCGGACTGCGGCTACCGGGCCTGCTCTACAGGGATCCCAGAACTCTCCTTCCCTGGCCCCCTGCTCGGCCACCTCGTTGGTCCTTTGGTTACCCTCCCATGTGGTAGGGAGGGATCCTAAAACTATGGCCAAAAGTTTGGCCATTTCCCCAGCCTGCTCATTCCGTTACTCCCATTAGGCTAAATGGGGCCTCATTAGACCTGGGTGGATTGGTCGGGTCTTGCGAATGGACCACCGTGCTGGAAGCTCCAGTGTCCACCGAATATCTCCCCTGCACCGTCTCCACCCGCATCTTAACACAGGGCCTGTTCCCCTCATCGTTTTCAAGGGGACACAGGTCGGCAGGCTACGCTGGTTCTAGTCAGGGCCGTGGGTTGGATGGGGCTGATGGGGTCAGCGCACCTGTAGTGGCTGCTACTCTCCCTTGGCCAGTCAATAGGGACCTCATGGTGTCCAAAAATGACTCGACCACGGCGGGAGGGATCCCTGCCTCTATCTTTTGGACTGGGGCTGTGGAATTCTTTCCCTTGCTATCTTTCCAAGGGTTTTTGCACTCCTTCCTCCAATGACCATCCTTCCCACACCCATAACAATTGAGCTTAGTGCTCGAAGGATTATTCCCTTCCTGATGCCACTCCTTCCTACCCTGTCCAGGTTTTACCTCATGCACCTTCCCCTTAGGTGGGTGTGCATCGGTTACCCTACTGTTTTTATAGGCTAGAGTCAACTGTCTGATCACCGTGAGCTCGGTGGTCTGGGGATTCTTGGGGTCGAACCAGACTTCTGCCTTGCCCGGACCTGTGGCAAGCTGTTCACCACCAGGCAACGGAACAAATGGGCCAGGGGATCCCTGTTCAGGCACACCCGGTTCGGCGCCCCCGGACAGGCCCTCCTGTACACCGGCCATATCTGGTCCGCGAAAGCCTGCGGAGTTTCCCCTGTTAGCTGGACCATCTTCTCCACACGGGAGAAAGGACTTCCCTCATTCATCCCCATGGCCTCCAGAACTGCATCCCTGAGCTCCTCATACCCGCTCTGCCCCTTCTTACATTCATCAGAGAGGGATTGGAGGAGACTACTCTACAGGGAGAACTGCAGCATCTTGGCCTGCTCGGCGCCACCACAGTCGTTGACGCTGGCTGCCTGCTCTATGTCCCTGAAGTGGATCGAGGGGTCTCCCTTTTCGGACAGCTTCGGGTTATGGTTGACCATAGCCCTAAGCTGTTGCGTGCTATAGGGTAATACGAACTGGTTTTGGAGGGGTCCCTCATCGCCGCCATTGATGGATGGGCTGAACCTCTGATGCCGTGCTGGGCACATCGGTCCCGGCTCCGACCTCTCTGGCGGGGTTTGCTCCACCTCCGCTCCCACCTCTGGCTCCATCCCCCCTTGCTGCCAGACCTCACTGAAGCTTGGCGCTACGGGTGGTGGTCGTGACACCTCCTGTCCCTCAACCGGGTCGTCCCTGGGCACTACCGGTGACGTCAGAACTGTCCTCCCCTCGTTCCCCATAAAATCCACCTGACCTGCCTTTGGGCTTATAAGGCATACCATGCCTTTTGCCTTCCTGAGGGCCAGGCTCAGATTTTCTATCCGCTCTTTACAGGGGCTGTGGTCTGCCTCCTCAAACCCCTGTTTGCTCGCTTGCTTGTAAGCTGCCTTTACCTCCTGCACTTTCTCTTCCTGTTCCCTAACCTGCCTTGCCAAGCGGGCGTTCTTCTCCCGCAACCTTAACTCATTTCCCTTGGCTTCGGTGACTTGGCACTGTAGGTATTCCAACTGGGCCTTGTGTTCTCCCATTAAATACACTCTCTCCTGATTCAAGGCCTGCAATGCTACCAATAACTTTTCCCCTGCTAGAGCCTTATCCTGGATCTCCAGGGCTGACTCCTTTAACTTGGCTGCCTGTGCTACAATGAGCCCGTCCAAAAGCTGGACCTGCTTTTTGAAACACATCAGCCAGACTGCCTTCTCTAAGGACTTCTTGTGTTCCTTTCACTCTGTCCACTTAGCTGCTGCATCTACTGGACGCCCAGCCCTTAACAGAGTGGTGATCCACTTCTTAGTGATATTCACCTTGCTAAACACATAATCAGAAATCCTTTCCTCCATCATGGTTTGCTCATCCGAACCATTGTCCACTGTATTGCAACCCTGTTGCCGGTGTCCTGCCGCGGTCGCCATTTCCTGTAGGGGGAGGTGTGTGCCCAGTCAGTTATGCCCCTGACTGCCTGTGAGCGGTTCGAATCGCTCCCACACACCTGGGTTCTCGACACCGGACTTAGGTACAGGCGGCGATACAGAAAACGAGTAGACAAGTGGTTTGGATGTGAGAGAACCAAGATTTTATTGAAACGGAAGTAAGAATTACAAATACTGGAAAAAAAGTCACTATGTAGTTACAAGCTTATCAAAAGAATATACTCAAATGGGAATGGGGAACACACGGCACATCGAGGGAACAACACACATTAACAAAATCCCTTAACCCTTATCCCACCAAAAATACCTAACTAGATTAAGCTAATAGGGGCCAGGAATTCTTGCTCACCAAGTCAAAATCTGCTGAGTTATAACAGTTGTGGGGTTTTGGGGTTCGCTCTTTGTGCTCTCTGGAGCTTGCCATCATCACGTGGTCTCAGGGCGCGGCAAGGGCGTCGTCCCGGTAAAGTACCCCGAGATTAAAGTCTTTGCTTGGGTACTTTACCTCGCAGGGATGATGGTTCTTCTTCTTCGGGTGGCGGTTGAATGTTGCATGTAGATAGTCGAAGGTCGGCTGGATTGAAGGCCCGATTATTCGAAGCGTTCTTCAATCTTCTTCGAAATCATCTCATCCAATTTCATCTCATCTCATCTCGTCTCGTCTCGTCTCGTCTCGTCTCTTCGCCTGGCCCGGCCTGGCCTGGTCCGCCCGCGTTCGCCTGGTGCTCTGCCGGCGTCCCTGATCGATTTGGGGAAAGCCACGGGCAGTGGCTAGGTGGCAAGCGCAGCAAGCGCCAGCAAGCCAGCAAGCCAGCAAGCAAGACAACGTGGCTACCAATGGGCCTATAATTATACTCCCATTGAAAACCCTTATCTGCACACCAAATCAGGGCATATTGTTTGACTTTTGGCGGGCTGTTTTAAATGAGTATACCAATCTAAACTAACTGGTTTTAGATGGCCGTTTATCGCACCTGATGGCCCGATGTCCGGGCTGTATTGTCATTAATGCATTTTAATCGGCCTGTGCAGCTTTGGTGGCTCCCTTAAGCTGTTTCCAATTATTTATGTGGACAAACTAATGGCATTATGCTTAGGCCTAACTGGGTTGATCTGTTTCGATCTGATGAAATGCATATTCAATGTTTGCCTAGCTGTCTGGCTTTTCAAACACAAAGTGCTTTTCACAGAAATGCATTTTAGGTTTCGATTTCCCAAAACTGCCTGCTCTGTGCTGCAGAGTCCAAGCTTGTAAAATCTTACAGGCTTTTGGTCACGAGCTGCGGACGCCATTTTTTGGGTACCCTTTTTAAATTGTCCATACAGGGTCCCTTTTATTAATAACCTTGGGGGAATGTGGGGAATTTTGAGAACCTTACAACTGATTTGGTATCATACTGTATCATTAGATGTCCGCGTATTAATTAACATGTAAATAAATCCAATCATTTAGTCTGTATGTACCAGTTTGACTGTGTTTTCGGCCCATTAGGAGTGACAGAAGTGTACAGTGGGGATAGAAACATCATAGAAACATAGAAGATAGGAGCAGGAGTAGGCCATTCGGCCCCTTGAGCCTGCTCCGCCATCAATGAGATCATGGATGATCATCCAAACTCAGTACCCTGTCCCTGCCTTCTCCCCATATCCCTTGATCCCTTTAGCCTTAAGAACTATGGCCCAGAAATTCGAATCGGGGGCTTCCCGCGGGTGTAAGACCCCGACCTGTACTTACCTTGCGCGCCGGCCGTTGAACTGTGGGCCCGCGTGGAATTCCGATCCGGGGCCTGCTCCAGCTGCCGGTGCGCAGTGCTTGCATATCTCAGGGGCGCAGTTAGTTCAATGTGTCCCCTGGGATCATGTGGGCCATGGGGAGCCAATCGGAGCAGGGAATGCTCCATTCATAAGTTTGACAAAAAGAGCTGTCAAGACTTATAAATACTACGGCCCCAAAACATCACTAAATCTTCAAATAAATTTTAAAAAAGCATCACATTTTTTAAATAAACTATAAATTACATGAAACAATAATTTTAAACAATTTAACAATTTTAAACAATAATTTAATTTTTTGAAGAAAATAATTTTATTTTCTAATGGGGCTAAAAATAAACTTAACTTGCTTTAAAGTATTTAAAAATAATAAACCTGTGGAAAAAATGTTTTAATTTTAATTAATTCACCACTTACCTTGTAAAAAGCAAGCCTTACGCCTGCTTTTTAAATGTGTAAATTCTGCAGACTTACCCTCCCGGGAAAACCTGTAAAAAAAACATACGTTCGATGCACATGCGCAGCCTCTCCCGCGCACGTGTTCGACCTCTTAGCCCCTTTGTTCAGGGGAACGGAAGTGCTGGTTTCCCGCACATGCGCAGTGCATGCAGGAAACCGGCACTTCCATTGGGCTTATGGGTGAGTACCCCGTGCGTACTCACCCGTGGAGATACGTATTTCTGGGCCTATATCTAACTCCTTCTTGAATATATTTAATGAATTGGCCTCAACTGCCTTCTGTGGTAGAGAATTCCACAGGTTCACCACTCTCTGGGTGAAGAAATTCCTCCTCATCTCTGTCCTAAATGGCTTACCCCTTATCCTTAGACTGTGACCCCTGGTTCTGGACTCCCCCGCCATCGGGAAAATCTTTCCTGCATCTAGTCTGTCTAGTCCTGCTAGAATTTTATAAGTTTCAATGAGATCCCCTCTCATTCTTCTAAACTCCAGCGAGTATAAGCCCAATCGACCCAATCTCTCCTCATACGTCATTCCTGCCATCCCAGGTATCAGTCTGGTGAATCTTCATTGCACTCCCTCCATGGCAAGAACATCCTTCCTCAGATAAGGCGACCAAAACTGCACACAATACTCAAGGTGTTTTCTCACCAAGGCCCTGTACAACTGCAGCAAGACATCCTTGTTCCTGTACTCAAACCCTCTCGCTACGAAGGCCAACATACCATTTGCCTTCTTAAGTGCCTGCTGCACCTGCATGCTTACCTTCAGCGACTGGTGCACAAGGACACCCAGGTCTCGTTGCACTTCACCTTCTCCCAATCTATTGCCATTCAGATAATAATCTGCCTTCCTGTTTTTGCCGCCAACGTGGTTAACCTCGCATTTATCCACATTATACTGCATTTGCCATGCATCAGCCCAATCACCCAACCTGTCCAAATCATACTGGAGTTTCTTGGCATCCTCCTCACAGCACACACGCCCACCCAGCTTTGTGTCATCTGCAAACTTGGAGATATTACATCTAGTTCCCTCGTCTAGATCATTAATATATATTGTGAATAGCTGGGGTCTTAGGACCGATCCCTGCAGTACCCCACTAGTCACTGCCTGCCACTCGGAAAAAGACCTGTTTATTATGCTACATGCTCTTCAGTGAATAGTTTACTGACAACCAGCGGCTCCATAGCATGGGGACACCACCACCTCCAAGTTCCCCTCCAAGTCACACATCATCCTGACTTGTAACTATATTGCCGTTTCTTCATCATCGCTGGGTCAAAATCCTGGAACTCCCTCCCTAATAGCACTGTGGGAGTATCTTCACCACACGGACTGCAGCAGTTCAAGAAGGTGGCTCACCACCACATTCTAAAGGGTAATTAGGAATGGGCAATAAATGCTGGCCTTGCCCACAGCCCGTGAATGAATAATTATATAACGTGAATGGGTACAGTTTTCAGATCGCGGGAGAGTCGGCATACTTGTGGAAATCGCCATTTTGGTCAAAAGCTTTGTGAAGAAGCCTGAACTCTAATAATTGGAGCAGGAGAGGGCATCACGGCTGAGCCTGTTCCTGTTCGTATTATGTGATATCGAGCAGGAGCAGGAACCTTGGCTGAGTTTTGCCCTCCTTAACTTAAGCACTGGATTTACTATTCTCTCCAGCATAGGATATATGGCACAGAAACAGGCCATTCGGCCCAACCAGTCCATGCCAGCATTTATGCTCCACTCGAGCCTCCTCCCATCTTTCCTCATCTAACTCTATCAGCATAACCCTCTATTCCCTTCTCCCTCATATGCTTGTCTAGCCTCCCCTTAAATGCATCTATACTATTGGCTTCAACCGCTCCCTGTGGTAACGAGTTCCACATTCTCACCACTCTCTGGGTAAAGAAGTTTCTCCTGAATTCCCTATCGGATTTCTTGCTGACTATCGACTATCTTATATTGATGGCGTCTGGTTATGCTCTTCCCCACAAGTGGAAACATTCTCTCTGTAGCCACTTTATCAAAATGTTTCATAATTTTAAAGACCTCTATTAGGTCCCCCCTGAGCCTTCTTTTTTCAAGAGAAAAGAGACCCAACCTGTTCATCCTTTCCTGATATGTATACTCTCGCATTTCTGGTATCATCCTTGTAAATCTTATCTGCACCCTCTCCAGTGCCTCTATATCCTTTTATAATATGGCAACCAGAATTGTACGCAGTACTCTAAGTGTGGTCTAACCAAGGTTCAATACAGGTTTAGCATAACTTCTCTACTTTTCAATTCTATCCCTCTAGAAATAAACTCTAATGCTTGGTTTGCTTTTTTATGGCCTTGCTAGCCTGCGTCGCAACTTTTAGTGATTTGTGTATTTGTACTCTGAGATCCCTTTGTTCCTCTACCCCACCTAGACTCACACCCTCCAAGTGATAAGTGACCTCCCTATTCTTCCTACCAAATTGTAATATCTCACATTTATCTGTGTTGAACTTCATTTGTCTAAACTAAGAAAAGCTAATTCAGCAGAGACCAGGCAAATTTTTAGATATTTTATATGTCCTATGGTTTATATTTCATTCTATAATTTTAAATATCTATCTATAATATATCACATTGGGTATGTGGGCTTTACATTGAGAGGGAGCAGAGACACACAACAAAGAGGAGACTGGATGGTTAATTTTTTTCAATGCACAATCCTAGCAGAAGACATGGGGCTCGAATTTATCAATGGGGACGTGATGGAGGCAGGACTCCCACTTTTTGGGTTGTAGTCTCGCCTCCATCAACTTGTGGCCAACCCACGCTATTTTCCCTTGATTGACCTTGTTAAGTCCGCCCAGCAGGCTAATTAAGGGACACCTGGTTACTGGTGACGTCAGGGATTGACATTTCATCTGTCAAGAGCTTTTGACAGATGAAAAATCAGCGTTTGACAGCTCCGGGAAGCTGTCAAACACTGACAGTCTGACTTCTAACTTGAGTCCTTCTACTCAGACTCAGTTAGAGAGCTCTCCAGACCAGAAAGCAGAGGCTGCAGCTTTTGACAGTTCAGCGGCCATTCTGCTTTCTGTGCCGGTGCGCTGAGGGACTCCCGAGAACTGAAGGAAGGAAGCCTGCAGGAGAAAGTAAAGGTAAGTAAAACGTATTAAAACACTTTACACTTACCTCACACACTTACCTCTGCACACATGCACCCACCACTCACCTGCACAACGGACATCTCGACCCCTCCAACCCCTGCAGACCGACGGTCCGCCTCGCTAACTTGGCGTGGTTTGGAGCCGTTGGGAAGCCCACACTTCAGGGCTAAAAATAGGGATTAGGCAAAAAAATGTCTGTTAACTACCTGTTAACAGGCAGTTAATTGGCACTAATCCCCTTCCTGCCTCGGGGAGGCGGCTCCCAGCACAGGTCGGGTACCCGCCTCCTGGGACATTGGCACAGAGGTGGGTTGGGGGCGGGATGGGTTCCTGCCCCCCGATTCTGCAATTTTCCCACCACTCCCGCCTCCAAACCCGCCTCCTCGGGGCTTGGAAAATCGAGCCCCATGGTCTCCACCATTTTCTGTCCATTGATTTCATAACATCGACTCTGAGGCAGCAAGGGCTTAAGTTTTCAAGGAAGGGTTACAGAAATTGGGTTTGGCTTTTGATAGAAAAGAGACTTTGTGGTGACTAATAGAAGTTTCCTGAACTTGACTGAGAAAGCTGACCCAGGCAAATTATTCAGCATGCCGAAAATCAGCAGAATATCAAGCTGCTCTTATGGGAAGCTCCCATTATAAAAGTGTCCACGTATACTGCAAAACAACAACTTGCATTTAAATAGCGCCTTTAACGTAGTAAAACAGCCCACAGCGCATCACAGGAGCGTTATGAAACAAAATTTGACACCGAGCCACAAAAGGCGATGTTAGGACAGAGCTTGGTCAAAGAGGTAGGTTTTAAGGAGCGTCTTAAAGGAGGAAAGAAAGGGAGTGAGGCGGAGAGGTTTAGGGAGGGAACTCCAGAGATTAGGGCCTAGGCAACAGAAGGCACGACCACCAATGGTGTGTAACTTGGAGGGGAACTTGGAGGTGGTGGTGTTCCCATGCGCCTGCTGCCCTTGTCCTTCTAGGTAGTAGAGGTCGCAGGTTTGGAAGGTGCTGTCGAAGGAGCCTTGGCAAGTTGCTGCAGTGCATCTTGTAGATGGTACACACTGCAGCCACGGTACGCCAGTGGTGGAGGGAGTGAATGTTTAAGGTGGTGGATGGGGTGCCAATCAAGCGGGTTGCTTTGTCTTGGATGGTGTCGAGCTTTGAGCATTGTTGGAGCTGCACTCTTCCAAGCAAGTGAAGAGTATTCCATCACACTCCTGACATGTGCCTTGTAGATGGCGGAAAGGCTTTGGGGAGTCAGGAGGTGAGTCACTCGCTGCAGATACCCAGCCTCTGACCTGCTCTTGTAGCCACAGTATTTATTCGGCTGGTCCAATTTAAGTTTCTGGTCAATGGTGACCCTCAGAATGTTGATGGTGGGGGATTTGGCGATGGTAATACCGTTGAATGTCAAGGGGCAGTGTTTAGACGCTCTCTTGTTGGAGATGGTCATTGCCTGGCACTTCTGTGGCACAAATGTTACTTGTCACTTATCAGCCCAAGCCTGAACATCATCCAGGTCTTGGGGCATGCGGGCATGGTCATCTTCATTATCTGAGGAGTTGTGAATGGCACTGAACAATGTGCAATCATCAGTGAACATCCCCACTTCTGACCTTACGATGGAGGGAAGGTAATTGATGAAGCAGCTGAAGATGGTTTGGCCTAGGACACTGCCCTGAGGAACTCCTGCAGCTATGTCCTGGGGCTGAGATGATTGGCCTCCAACAACCACAACCATCTGCCTTTGTGCTAGCTATGGCTCCAGCCAGTGGAGATTTGTCCCCCTGATTCCCATTGACATCAACTTTACTAGGGCTCCTTGATGCCACACTCGGTCAAATGCTGCCTTGATGTCAAGGGCAGTCACTCTCACCTCACCTCTGGAATTCAGTTCTTTTGTCCATGTTTGGACCAAGGCTGTAATGACGTCTGGAGCTGAGTGGTCCTGGCGGAACCCAAACTGAGCATCGGTGAGCAGGTTATTGGTGAGTAAGTGGCGCTTGATAGCACTGTTGACAACAACTTCCATCACTTTGCTGATGATCGAGAGTAGACTGATGGGGCAGTAATTGGCCAGATTGGATTTGTCCTGCTTTTTGTGGACAGGACATACCTGGGCAGTTATCCACATTGTTGGCTAGATGCCAGTGTTGTAGCTGTACTGGAACAGCTTGGCTAGAGGCGCGGCTAGTTCTGGAGCACAAGTCTTCAGCACGACAGCCGGGATATTGTCGGGGCCCATAGCCGTGGCCATTTACAGGCATAACAGGTAATGTCCTTCAGCCCTATAGCCCTCCAAGATATCTGCGCTCCTCCAATTCTGTCCTCTTGCGCATCCCCGATCCATCCCAAAAGGACTTGCCCCATTAATGACAAGATGCCTGAAACTGTTGCTGAAGGCTAGAAATTCGGTATTACCCCGGTTCGGGTGCTAAATTTAAAAGAGTTGGGGGGTGAAATTCAGTGGGTTAATGCCTCCTGCTAGTGCCCCTGGGGGGCGATAATGGGGCACTAATGACTTACTGCCTGGGTGCAGCAAGATGAATGACTCCCCCGACCTTTGGTGAGAGGTTTGCGGCGGCGGTAAGACTTTGCGCCATGATCTCCTTCGCCCGGAGATCGTGACGTCATTGCCGTGCGCATCGCTCCGGTAGCGCCCCGGACCCGACTTTCAGTTCCGCCCCCTGCAGCATCGCCGGGCGACGACACCGGCAGCTGCAGGAGGCGTTGATCGGGAGGCTGGGCGATTCGGGGGTGAAAGTTAAAGGGGAAGGTTGCTGAGGTAAGTACCTAAATTTCTGAAATGTTTTAGTTCAATTTTTTTTCACTTCTCCTGGGCTGCGATCGATCGGCCCGGCCCTCTACTGGAGTACATGGGGCTGATCGAGCCAGATCACGGCGGCTGTCGGAGACCAGCTGACTGGTCCCAATGCAGAGCCTGCAGCGACGGCCCTTCCCTTTAAGGGATGGAAGGTAGCCTCGGATCTCGGAAGCGCGGCACGGGACATTGTCCAGCGCTGCACCACTACCGCCCCGCCTGCGTCCTTTAGCGCTCCAGGAAGGAAGTGGAGCGCTTGATTTAGCACTCCACTTTCTTCCTGGAATGCTAATACCCAATTTTTTAACAGCTGGGAATCATTAGCACCTGACGCTAAGTTTCTAAAAATTTTCCAGTCCTCTGGCCTACCACTAATCTTCGCAACATTGTATGCCTTTGTTTTCAATTGATACCATCCTTAACTACCTTAGTTAGCCATGGATATAGTTCATCCTTCTCTTAGAGTCTTTCTTTCTCACTGGAATATATCTTTGCTGAGAGTTATGAAATATCTCCTTAAATGCCTGCCACTGCTTATCTACCGTCTTACCCTTTAATCTATTTTCCCACTCCACTTTAGCCAACTCTGTCTTCATACCTTTGTAACTGCCTTTATTTAAGTTCAGGACACTAGTTTGATACCCAAGTTTCTCACCCTCAAACTGAATTTGAAATTCTATCATGCTATGGTCACTCTTCTATGACCAGCATCGGACCTAGGAGTGAGCAGCGATGTCAGGAGGAGGAGCTATAACCCGGCATAAAAACCAGCGGCAGCGACCAGAGGCCCGAGACCAGCATCGGACCTAGGAGTGAGCAGCGAGGTCAGGAGGAGGAGCTATAACCCGGCATAAAAACCAGCGGCAGCGACCAGAGGCCCGAGACCAGCATCGGACCTAGGAGTGAGCAGCGAGGTCAGGAGGAGGAGCTATAACCCGGCATAAAAACCAGCGGCAGCGACCAGAGGCCCGAGACCAGCATCGGACCTAGGAGTGAGCAGCGAGGTCAGGAGGAGGAGCTATAACCCGGCATAAAAACCAGCGGCAGCGACCAGAGGCCCGAGACCAGCATCGGACCTAGGAGTGAGCAGCGAGGTCAGGAGGAGGAGCTATAACCCGGCATAAAAACCAGCGGCAGCGACCAGAGGCCCGAGACCAGCATCGGACCTAGGAGTGAGCAGCGAGGTCAGGAGGAGGAGCTATAACCCGGCATAAAAACCAGCGGCAGCGACCAGAGGCGTACCAAATCAACAGCAGAGGAGAGAGGTAAAAAATAATCCAAGAGTGACGTCACCAGGAAGCAGGTAAGTGATTGGTTGGATTGGTTGGTGAGTATTTCTTCTTTTTATTACAAGCTTAAATTCGGCGGTTTTTTTCTAGGGTCTGTGCTGTAAGGGAAACAGTTGGTTAACCATTAAACTGGTGTAATTTAGAGGGATTGATTTAATCTAAATCCAAATAATTAAATAAATTTTTTTATAATTAATTACATAGAATGGAGCAGATGATGTGTTACTGTTGCGAGATGTGGGAGCCGGTAGACCCCATTGAGGCTAACGGTGATTACATCTGTGACAAGTGTCTGCTGCGACAGGATCTCCAGCTCCGTGTTGATGAGCTGGAGTCTGAGCTTCAGATACTGCGACACATCAGGGAGGGGGAGAAGTACCTGGACTCTGTGTTTCAGGAGGTGGTCACACCTATGAAGTTAATTAATTCAGATGTAGCCCATGGTCAGGGACAGGACGGTGTGACCACGAGTGAGGCAGGTACGGTGATCCAGAAGGTAGTGTTGGAGGAGCCGCAGCCCTTGCTCTTGTCCAACAGGTTCGAGCTTCTTACTCCCTGTGGAGACGGAAGCAGGGGCTGCAGGGAGGATGAGCAACCTGGCCACAGCACCTTGGAGAGGGGGGCCATTCAAGAGGGGGGAGTAAATAGAAATGTTGTAGTGGTAGGGGATAGTATTATTAGGGGGATAGATAGAGTTCTCTGCAGCCAAGAGC
Organism: Somniosus microcephalus; assembly: GCF_052327205.1. Taxonomy (NCBI): domain Eukaryota; kingdom Metazoa; phylum Chordata; class Chondrichthyes; order Squaliformes; family Somniosidae; genus Somniosus; species Somniosus microcephalus. The sequence continues at coordinate 215,245,949 of NC_140996.1, read as the reverse complement.
GAGAGTCCCGTAGGCTGTGTTGCCTACCCGGTGCCAGGGTTAAGGACATCTCCTCTGGGCTGGACAGAAACTTGGAGTGGGAGGGGGAGGATCCAGTTGTCGTGGTCCATGTTGGTACCAATGACATAGATAGGACAAGGAAGGAGGTTCTGCTGAGGGAGTTTGAGCAGCTAGGGGCCAAATTAAAAAGCAGAACCACAAGGGTAATAATCTCTGGATTATTACCTGAGCCACGAGCGAATTTGGCTAGGACAAATAAAATAAGAGAGTTAAATGCGTGGCTCAAAGACTGGTGTGGGAGAAATGGGTTTTGCTTCCTGGGACACTGGCACCAGTACTGGGACAGGAGGGAGCTGTTCCGTTGGGACGGGCTTCACTTGGCCAGTGCTGGGACTAGAGTCCTGGCGGATCATATAACTAGGGCTGTAGAGAGGGCTTTAAACTAACTAGTGGGGGGGAGGTTCCTAGAGAGCAAATAATAAAAATGACAACAGAGAAGGTCAAAGACTTAGGTAGCAGTGGGGAAATTAAAAACCAGAGCGTGTCAGGAAGGGGTAGAAGGTGTGGAGTAAAAGGTAAAGTAATAAAAAGGGCAATAGCAGGAACTAAGTGTCACAAAACATATTTGAAAGTTCTCTATCTGAATGCACGTAGCATTCGTAACAAAATAGACGAGTTAAAGGCACAAATAGCTACATATGGGTATGATCTTGTGGCCATTACAGAAACATGGCTGCAGGGTGACAATGCCTGGGAATTAAACATACCAGGTTATTTAACAATCAGGAAGGACAGGCAGGAAGGAAGGGGAGGTGGGGTGGCTATGTTAATAAAGGAAGGAATCACTGTAATACAGAGAAATGATATTGGGTCAAAGGATCAGGATAATGAAACAGTTTGGGTGGAGATAAGGAATAATAAGGGGAAAAAAACACTAGTGGGTGTAGTATATAGGCCTCCGAACAGTCGCAACTCGGTTGGACGGAGTATCAATCAGGAAATAGTTGGGGCTTGCAATAAGGGAACATCTATAATTATGGGGGATTTTAACTATCATATAAATTGGACGAATCAAATTGGGCAGGGCTGCCTTGAGGATGAGTTCATTGAGTGTATTAGGGATGGGTTTCTTGAGCAGTATGTAACTGAACCAACCAGGGGGCAAGCAACCTTAGATCTGGTCCTGTGTAACGAGACAGGATTAATTAAAAATGTCCTAGTAAAGGATCCCCTTGGAATGAGTGACCATAACATGGTTGAATTCCACATTCAGTTAGAGGGTGAGGAGGCTGTATCTCAAACAAGCGTGCTAAGCTTGAATAAAGGAGACTATGAAGGTATGAGAGCGGAATTGAGTAAAGTGGATTGGGAAAATAGGTTAAAGGATAAGACGATACATGATCAGTGGTGTACATTTAAGGAGTTATTTTACAAATTCCCAAAAAAGTATATTCCACTGAGAAAAAAAGGGTGTAAAAGAAAAGACAGCCATCCGTGGCTAAGTAAAGAAATTAAGGATAGTATTCGACTAAAAACAAGGGCATATAAGGTAGCCAAATCTAGTGGGAGGATAGAGGATTGGGAAAACTTTAAAAGACAGCAAAAAATAACAAAAAGATTGATTAAGAAAGGGAAGATAGAATATGAAAGTAAATTAGCAAAAAATATAAAGACAGATAGTAAGAGTTTTTATAGTTATATAAAAAGAAAAAGGGTGGCTAAAGTAAATGTTGGTCCCTTAGAGGATGAGACTGGGAAATTAATGGTGGGAAATATGGAGATGGCAAAAACACTGAATGAATATTTTGTATCAGTCTTTACAGTAGAGGACACCAAGAATATCCCAACACTTGACAAGCAGGGGGCTATAGGGGGGGAGGAGCTAAATACGATTAAAATCACTAAGGAAGTAGTACTTGGTAAAATAATGGGACTCAAGGCGGATAAATCACCTGGACCTGATGGCTTACATCCCAGGGTTTTGAGGGAAGTGGCGGTAGGGATTGTGGATGCATTGGTAATAATCTTCCAAAACTCCCTGGACTCAGCAAAGGTCCCGGCAGACTGGAAAACTGCTAATGTAACACCCTTATTTAAAAAGGGCAGTAGACAGAAGGCTGGAAACTATAGACCTAACATCTGTGGTAGGTAAAATTTTGGAGTCCATTATTAAGGAGACAGTAACAGGACATTTGGATAATCATAATTTAATAAGACAAAGTCAGCATGGTTTTATGAAGGGGAAGTCATGTTTGACAAATTTGCTGGAGTTCTTTGAGGAAGTAACATATAGGGTGGATAAAGGTGAACCAGTGGACGTAGTGTATTTAGACTTCCAAAAGGCATTTGACAAGGTGCCACACAAAAGATTATTGCTTAAGATAAAAAATCACGGGATTGGGGGTAATATTCTGGCATGGATAGAGGATTGGCTATCTAACAGAAGGCAGAGAGTTGGGATAAATGGTTCATATTCAGACTGGCAATCAGTAACTAGTGGTGTTCCGCAGGGGTCAGTGCTGGGTCCCCAACTCTTTACAATCTATATTAACGATTTGGAGGAGGGGACCGAGTGTAACACATCAAAGTTTGCAGATGATACTAAGATGGGAGGGAAAGTAGTGAGTGAGGAGGACATAAAAAACCTGCAAGGGGACATAGACAGGCTAAGTAAGTGGGCAGAAATTTGGCAGATGGAATACAATACTGGAAAGTGTGAGGTTATGCACTTTGGCAGAAAAAAATCGTAGAGCAAGTTATTATCTTAATGGCAAGAAACTTGAAAGTACTGAAGTACAAAGGGATCTGGGGGTCCTGGTGCACGAAACTCAAAAGGTTAGGATGCAGGTGCAGCAAGTGATTAAGAAGACCAATGGAATGTTGGCTTTCATTGCTAGGGGGATAGAATATAAAAATAGGGAGGTATTGCTTCAGTTGTACAAAGTATTGGTGAGACCGCACCTGGAATACTGCATACCGTTTTGGTGTCCATACTTAAGAAAGGACATACTTGCTCTCGAGTCAGTACAAAGAAGGTTCACTCGATTAATCCCGGGGATGAGGGGATGGACATATGAGGAGAGGTTGAGTAGATTGGGACTCTACTCATTGGAGTTCAGAAGAATGAGAGGCGATCTTATTGAAACATATAAGATTATGAAGGGGTTGGATCGGGTGGATGCAGGGAGGATGTTCCAGATGATGGGTGAAACTAGAACTAGGGGGCATAGTCTTAGAATAAGGGGCTGCTCTTTCAAAACTGAGATGAGGAGGAACTACTTCACTCAGAGGGTGGTAGGTCCATGGAATATGCTGCCCCAAAAAGCTGTCGAAGCTACATCATTACATAAATTTAAAACAGAAATAGACAATTTCCTAGTAGAAAAGGGAATTAAGGGTTACAGGGAGCGGGCAGGAATTTGGACATGAGTCTAGGTTCGGATAGGTCATGGCCCTATGGGTAGCGGAGCGGGCCCAGGGGCCGTGTAGCCTGATCCTGCTCCTGTTTTCGTGTGTCTAATGCTGTTCGATTCAGGAGATAGTCCTGTCATAGTGGATTGGCGGTTAGGATCAGATCAGCCATGATCTTATTGAATGGCGGAGCAGGCTCGAGGGGCCAATTGGCCTACTCCTGCTCCTATTTCTTATGTTCTTATGTTCTTATGTTCCCTAGAGGATCCTTTACTATGAGATCATTAATTAATCCTATCTCATTACACAATACCAGATCTAAAATAGTCTGCTCCCTGGTTGGTTCCACAATGTATTGTTCTAAGAAAACATCCCGAATGCAATCTATGAACATGTTCTCAAGGCTAACTTTGCCAATTTGATTTGTCCAATCTATATGAAGATTAAAATCGCCCATGATTATTGCAGTACCTTTCTTACAAGCCTCCATTATTTCTTGATTTATACACTGTTCTACAGTGTAGCTACTGTTAGGGGCCTATAGACTACTCCCACCAGTGACTCCTTTCCCTTATTATTTCTTATCTCCACCCAAACTGATTCTACATCTTGATCTTCTGAGTTAATATCATTTCTCACTACTGCACTGATCTCATCCTTTATTAACAGAGCTACCCTACCTCCTTTTCCTTTCTGTCTATCCTTCTGAAATGTCAAATACCCCTGAATATTCAGTTCCCAGCCTTCATCACCTTGCAACCACGTCTCTGTAATGGCTGTCAGATCATACCAATTTATTTCTATTTGTGCCATCAACTCATCTATCTTGTTACTAATGCTGCGTGCATTCAGATAAAGAGCTTTTAATTTTGTCTTTATACCATTTTTCCCTACTCTGTCTCTACTTTCTGGTGCACTCTTATATTTATACGCTCTGTCCCTTCCTGTCACACTCTGGTTACCATTACCCCTATCGCTACCCTGCACTATTGCCTTCTCCTTTCTCTTTGACTTTCTTTAATTTCCCCTCACCTGAACCATCTCCCCCACTATTTAGTTTAAAGCCCTATCTACAGACCTATTTATTCGATTCGCCAGGACACTGGTCCCAGCATGGTTCAAGTGAAGCCCATCCCTTCAAGGCAATGTGAAGCGAAGTGGCCCAGGATGTCTCGGCCAGCAGTGTGGTCATCAGGACCCTCACACAGTGCCATAAAAAATTCAACAACCTCACTCGGGTGGTCAGGGTGAGTACATGCTTCAACAAGTCCCACACACCAGCATCTGAACCTCAGTCTGTACACACTGCACAAACCACCACACCCCCACCACTCACCCATCAAGCATCTCCACCTACTAAAACTCACAACCACATATCACACCTTGCCTACAATCACAGCTATTCAACTATGGCAGGCACATCTCCCAAGCACATAGCTGCACACTCACTCACACACTTTTCTTTCTCTTGCAGGCCAAGCTGGGCCACAATAGGAGGGAGCAGGAATGAATAGGCAGGGGTGAAGTGGACATCCAACAGCTTACAGACCTGGAGGCACGAGTGCTGAGAGGCATTGGGTGCCAGGTGGTGAGCGCCGTGGCTGTTGGCGACGTAGACCCCCCTGGGGACAACAACGGTATGTTCATCCCCTCTCCTTCTCTCATCTCACTTCCCCCTCACACCCAAGCCTTTCCCACTTTCCGGTTCATTATACTGTCTGAATTCCTTGCTCCATTCCTGCCCCCCTGTCCTCACCTTAACGCGAGTCTTGTGCCATTATGCTTTCAGGTAATCAGCAACCAGCTGACCAGCCTGTCCCTGAACCCCCCACTGAGAGTGAGGAGGAGGAGCAAAGCACCGTGTCACTGCATCTCTCACCCGCAGGCACCACCTCAGATACTGGCACTACGCGACCTTTAGAGGCAAGTTTAGTAGAGGGGTCTACACTGGGGGCGAGCGGGCTGCAGCAAGGCCAGGGGGAAATGGTAGCTCGGGGGCCAGCTCCCCAGAGGGTGAGATCACACGCGAGTTCTGCTGCACAGGACTCAGATGAGGGCCTCGATGGGGAGGTGTTCACAAGAAGGGTGATAGCCATGCACACCGAAATGATAGGTGCAATGGCAAGGGTGCCCAAGAGCCTGTCGGCAATGGTAACGAGCGTGGAGAAATTTGCCTTCAACATTGCACAGAGCTCTGCGCACACCATGGAGCCCATCCTTGGCTGTCTGTAAAGGATGGTGGACTCCCTGAGAGACCGTGGGGACCCAGACCTCATGCCGCATGTCATGGGCAATGTGGCAGCATTAATTGCAGCACAGGCGGAAGCGACGCAACGTCTTAGTGCTGTAATGCAGTCAATGGTTGCTGCCATCGAGTCTCGTACTGCTCTCTTGCAGTCTCAGCTTGATGTCACGCAAGCTCTGACTGCTGCCATTGTTGCTGGGTCCACCACAGTCCACCGGGGATCTCACGGTGTCGCAGCAGGCCAGCAATCTGTGCTACAGCAGGTTGGTAGTGATGCTGAGGTGCTGCCCCAGGGGAGTGTGAGTGGGTCAGTGGAGCAGGAACCTGCTGTCCTCTCTCACGATGACAGAATTCCTGATCCCACCACTGCCACTCCGCCATTGCCCTTGTTGCTGCCTGTCATCCAGCCAGTCTAGACTGCTGCCACTCAGCCTGAGGTGGTGCAGTCTACAGCCGGGCCTTCCAGGCTCAGAGCAGGTCGAGGGCGTCCTGGAAGGCCATCTGTAGTCTCTGGCACCGACACTCAGCAGCCTTCCACCAGCCCTGCTACAGCCACTGGGGACTGACTACGTAGGAGCAGTAGATTAGGAAAAGGCATTGTAAAGAGGGGAAGTAAGGGTTTGCACAAGGGTGATTAGTTAATATTGTAGCTGTATATAAGTGTTTACTGAATGTTGATAAATTTATGAATGGAATTTTGCAGAATTTGTGCTGTCTCTCATTTCAGCTTTGTGCTGTGATATGACATGTGAAATGGATGGAATGATGGGGATGTGGTGAGCAACCGGGATGGGGGGTAGAATTTATTGGAACCGCAGTCTGATGAGGCGGTCGTGAACCACTCTTCCAGAAGGCCGATTTAGTGGCTGCCTCCTCCCTCACTGCTGTTCCTCCTACTGTTGCTCCTTCTCCTCCTCGTCTTCCTCCGCATCCTCATCCTCTCCCTCTTCCTCCTCCTGAAGTGGTCCCGCTATGCCTGGTGGCAATGGCTGGGCCCTCATGATGGCCAAGTTGTGCAGCATGCAGCACCCCATGACGCAAAGGCCCACCCGCTCAGCCAAGTACTGGAAGGCTCCTCCCGACCAGTCAAGGCAGCGGAACCGTTGCTGGAGCACTCCAATGGTCTGCTTGACGATGTTCCTGCTGGTGGCATAGCTCTCACACTCACTAGAAGGAGACACACCACGGGACACACTCATTGGAATGAGACACCGTGGGACACACTCACTAGAAGGAGACGCACTATAAGGAGGTCGGGACCCAGGAGCGAGGTCGAGGTCCGGGAGTTCAGAAGCTTCGACATAGACATCACCGCCCTAAGCGAGACCCGGCAAGCAGGGGAAGGCCAGCTCAAGGAACAAGTCGGTGGTTACACCTTCTTCTGGAAAGGCAAACCTGAAGAACACCGCTTCCATGGGGTAGGCGTCGCCATAAAAAATGAGCTAGTTGAACGTCTCTGAGACTCCCCTTGTGGAATAAACAAATGCCTCATAACTCTACGGCTCACCCTAGCCCAGAACCAGTGCGCTACAGTCATCAGTGCATACGCCCCAACACTGGAAGACACAGACGAGACCAAAAAGGAATTTTACTCCAGCCTCAAACAATCCCTGTCCTGAGTCCCAACAGGTGACAAGCTGATCCTCCTTGTTGACTTCAACGCCAGAGTTGGAAAGGAAACAGACCTCTGGGGAGGTGTGATCGGAAGAATTCCAAAACCAAAAGGACTTGGAAGGAGCATTATGTTAAGGTGGAGGGAGATACACCAGTTTGAATCTTTTACTTTTGTGTTTCTGAATAAAGATTGTTGTTTTTTTTGTGTTCTTTTTGTTATTATTAATAAAGATTTTCAACATGTTGTTTGAATAAAGATGTATGTGTACCAAGTGGTGCAGGGGTGTTGGACCCCTCCATGCTTGGATGTGTGTAAATGCCTGTATTCTGTCTATGTATGCTTATGTACACTACATTTTTACAGAATGGGAAATGCATGTGTCGTGGGATCATAGATAGGTAATTACAGGGGAAGATTGACTATGGAGGGTCAGGAATTTTGCTCACCTTGTCAGGATGATACTTAAAGCGAGTTTAGTATCAACAGGGGGGAGTGTAGGGTTCACAAAATTCCCACTGTGCTGTCTCTCCCTCTAACTTAACCTTACTGTATGTACATAACCTACTTATATATGTATAACTTACCTGTTAGGGCCGTTGCCCCTTTAACTCACCGTTTAGGGCCATTGCCCCTTTAAGACGTGCCTTAGCATGCTGACGTCACGTCACGTACGACGTGACGTGCGTGAGGCGGCTGCCGGCCCGACTCAGCTCTCCAGAAAGGCCGCCGGCACAGCCCGGCCCAGCATCTTCGGCCGCATCGATCAGCCGCCGGGAGCGCCGCTATGTTCCGCTCCCGCGGCAAGCACCGGCCCAGCCTGGCCTCCAGCCCCACTCCCGACTTAGGCCCCAACGGCCAGTGACGCAACGACCGGCAAACGTGACGACGTCACAACCACGAGCGTGATGAGGTCATCACGCTCCCCACGGGACTGCGAGCTCATTCCTCGTGGAGCCACCGCCGGAACAGGACCCGCGCCACGGTGCTCCTCAGTTGTATTGCCCCCATGCTTGAGTCTTGGAAATTGTTTGTCTGTGAGTATTTTAGAATGCTATAGACGATTAGCGTACACTGTATGTTGTAGAAAATGTTTAGTTGTAACTTTTCTCGGTCTAGCTGGTTACCTAGCAGCTGTATTTGATACACTATGTACAGGGCTAATATAAAGAGAATGCCTTCCAGCCTGCTAAATGTATATTCGTTGCCAGATGTACTGTGTTGCCCAGGCGTACCTAAATTTGTGTACTCATATCAATTATGCGTCCGTATATTAATGTGTCCTTCCATTTCTGTGTTGTATTTCAGTTTTACAAATAAGAAATCTTTCAGTAAAGCGTTACAAGAAAAGTCAAGCCTTGTGATTTTATTGGAAGATCTCAAGCTGTTCGCTATCTGTCTAGCTCTGCATAGCCACGCGTTGCGAGGGCAGAACAGTAAAAAGACAACAGCACAGCGGGCCCAAGCACAGGAAGATACCACTCAGCGACCATGAGTCTACGCTCAGGAAAACAATATACCCTAGAGGACGTCGACCAGCCAAGCGAGAAGCATGAGCCTCTCCTAGCAAACGATGCCAAGTCACAGCCCTCTAAAGCATCCTCTAGGTCATCTCGGCGGTCCAGCAGACCGTCGTCATCGACATCTTCTGCAGCCGCTAAAGCACGTGCCAAGGCAAAAGCCGCCCAGGCTCAATTGCCCTTCGCTGAAAAGGAAGCCGACCTTATGAAGCAGAGAGCCGACCTCGACGCCAGCGCGATGAAGCAGAGAGCTGACCTCGACGCTAGTGTGATGAAGCAGAGAGCCGACCTCGACGCTAGTGTGATGAAGCAGACAGCACAGTCCTCTAAAGTATCCACTAGATCATCTCGGCAGTCCAGCAGACCGTCGTCATCGACAGCTTCTGCAGCCGCCAAAGCACGTGCCAAGGCAGAAGCTACCCAGGCTCAATTGGCCCTTGCTGAAAAAGAAGCTAGCGTGATGAAGCAGAAAGCTGACCTCGACGCTAGCGTTACGAAGCAGAGAGCCGACCTCGCTGCCGCTCTCCACATTCTCCAAAGCCAGAGAGCTGCCGCTGCCGCTAAAGCCGAAGCCACAGCTTATGAAGAAGGTGAGGAGAGCGAAGACAGGGAGCCCAGCCAGGAAACATATGATCTGGAACAGCCCCTCAGTCCAGTGCAACGTACAAATGAGTATGTCCAACAACACTCCAAATTGTTCTCAAAGGAAACATTCAGGTATCTCGACGTAGAACCAGCTACTCACCACAGCAACAAACGGCCCATTTTTGGAGACATTGAGCTTAAAAGAGAAGAAACAAGTAAGACTCGCCTGCAGAGACCTCCACAACACTCGGCCAATCCAGCCAAGCAGTCCTCGTCCGAGCCGCAAGGCGCACAAGACCTCGCTAGGTACCTTACTCGCCGAGAATTATTAAGTTCAGGCCTCCTAGAATTTGATGACCGTCCTGAAAATTATTGGTCATGGAAAGCGTCCTTCCTGAGTACCACCAAGGACTTGAATCTGTCAGCCAGAGAAGAACTAGACTTGATGACAAAGTGGCTCGGAGCTGAGTCGTCAAGGCAGACGAAGAGAATTCGCTCAGCGCTCGTCCTCAATCCCACAGCAGGCCTCGACCTGGTTTGGCAACGTCTTGAAGACTGTTATGGGACACCAGAAGTCATCGAACACGCACTGCTCAAGAAGATTGAGGACTTCCCGAAGCTAACCAATAAGGATAATGTCGAGCTCAGAGAACTGGGCGACATTCTCCTCGAACTGGAGTGTGCCAAGGGAGAAGGTTACCTGACCGGCCTCTCGTATTTGGATACAGCTCGTGGGGTAAACCCAATAGTGGAAAAGCTCCCCCACAATCTTCAAGAGAAATGGATAGCTAAGGGATCCAAGTACAAGGAGGAAAATGGAGTGGCATTTCCCCCCTTCTCTCTCTTCTCCAGATTTGTCCAACAACAGGCAAAGGTGAGGAATGATCCAAGTTTCACTTTCTCCACCTCCAGCAGTTACGCTCCTTCGGGAACAGAGAAATCCACAAAGTACAGCAACAAAGCCTCTGTGAGTGTGCACAAAACAGATGTTCCAGCCGAACCCTCAGTCAACCAATCCAGTTCTGCTGGGAATGAAGTGGATGACCCAGATCGTCAGTGTCCTATACACAAGAAGCCCCACCCACTTAAAAAGTGTCGAAGCTTTAGAGACAAGCCCATTGATGAGCGCACATCATACCTGAAAGAGAACCGCATCTGCTTCAGGTGTTGTGGGTCGACTACGCACATGGCAAAAGACTGCAAGGCGACAATCAAGTGCCTTGAGTGCAACAGCGAAAAACACATAGCAGCCCTGCATCCAGGTCCTCCTCCGTCAACCACCGAGAGTGCCGCGGTTGACAAAGAGGATAGCGGGGAGTAAAGCGAAAGCACATCTTCAGTCACCTCCAAGTGTACAGAGGTTTGCGGAAATGCAAGCAGCCCACGCTCATGCTCCAAAATCTGCTTGGTTAAAGCATATCCTGCAGGGAGAAAGGAGAAGGCAATCAAAATGTATGCAGTGCTCGATGAGCAAAGTAACAAGTCTCTAGCGAAGACGGAATTCTTCAATCTCTTCGACGTCAAGGCCAGCACCGCTCCGTACACGCTAAAAACCTGCGCAGGGACAACAGAGACTACGGGTAGGAGAGTTGGAAACTTCATGATCGAGTCCATGGATGGGAAACTACAGCTTCCCCTCCCCACCTTGATTGAGTGCGACATGATGCCAGAGGACAGGACGGAAATCCCCTCCCCAGAGGTTGCACGCCATCAGCCCCACCTACAGCCAATTGCCAATAAGATTCCAGCTGTGGACCCGGACGCTCCAATCCTCCTACTCTTGGGAAGAGACATCTTAAGGGTGCACAAGGTGCGTGAGCACATCAACGGGCCCCACGATGCTCCCTATGCGCAGCAGCTTGACTTGGGATGGGTCCTCGTGGGTGGAGTTTGCCTGGGAACAGTCCACAAACCAGCGGATGTCAGCGTCTATAAAGCAAACGTGTTGCACAACGGTCGCACATCCTGTCTCAGCCCATGCCCAAACAGGATCCAGGTAAAGGAGGACTACGATGACATGACGCAGCATCATAGGTCAACCTCCTCTGCCTGTGAGGAAGGGGCAGGCCCCACTGTGAGCACAGATGGCCTAGGATGCTCAGTGTTTGAAAGGTCCAAGGACGATAGACACAGCTGGGCGGCACCCCTGCCGTTTCACTCTCCTGGACGCCATCTTCCAAGTAGCGGGGAGCAGGCTGCGGGGCGCCTCTGCTCGCTCAGGAGAACCCTGGTGCCGGTGTCCACCGATCCAGACATGCCTGCAGTCCCCACCCCAGCGATGCTCCTGACTCAAAAGATGAGTGCTATTTCAGCTCCCTCTGGAAACTTTGACATGGCAGAGCTGCACGGGAAGCAGTGGAAGCAAGTACAGTGTCGTGCAGACACTTCTTGGAAGAGACGGAGAGGAGAGTATTTGCCCACCCTACAGAGCCGTAGGAAATGGACAGAAGACAAGCCGAATGTCAAAGTGAGAGATGTCGTCTTGCTGAAAGACAGCCAAGCACACAAACGAACGGCCAGTGGGACTGGTCGTCAAAACTCTGCCGAGCAGGGACAAGAGGGTCCGCAAGGTGGAGGTGAAGATCATCAAGGAAGGGACTATCAAGGTGTTTCTGAGGCCAGTCTCAGAGATCATAGTCCTCCTTTCCGAAGAAACCTAGAGAACGGACTCTGAGTGTGTTGCAGCCAAAGGACGTTTTCTTCAGGTTTATTTTGTATCTGTAGTGGTACAAATGGAATTGTACCAAGCGGGGAGTGTGCTGTCTCTCCCTCTAACTTAACCTTACTGTATGTACATAACCTACTTATATATGTATAACTTACCTGTTAGGGCCGTTGCCCCTTTAACTCACCGTTTAGGGCCATTGCCCCTTTAAGACGCGCCTTAGCGTGCTGACGTCACGTCACGTACGACGTGATGTGCGTGAGGCAGCTGCCGGCCCGACTCGGCTCTCCAGAAAGGCCGCCGGCACAGCCCGGCCCAGCGTCTTCGGCCGCATCGATCAGCCGCCCGGAGCGCCGCTATGTTCCGCTCCCGCGGCAAGCACCGGCCCAGCCTGGCCTCCAGCCCCGCTCCCGACTTAGGCCCCAACGGCCAGTGACGCAACGACCGGCAAACGTGACGACGTCGCAACCACGAGCGTGATGAGGTCATCACGCTCCCCACGGGACTGCGAGCTCATTCCTCGTGGAGCCGCCGCCGGAACAGGACCCGCGCCACGGTGCTCCTCAGTTGTATTGCCCCCATGCTTGAGTCTTGGAAATTGTTTGTCTGTGAGTATTTTAGAATGCTATAGACGATTAGCGTACACTGTATGTTGTAGAAAATGTTTAGTTGTAACTTTTCTCGGTCTAGCTGGTTACCTAGCAGCTGTATTTGATACACTATGTACAGGGCTAATATAAAGAGAATGCCTTCCAGCCTGCTAAATGTATATTCGTTGCCAGATGTACTGTGTTGCCCAGGCGTACCTAAATTTGTGTACTCATATCAATTATGCGTCCGTATATTAATGTGTCCTTCCATTTCTGTGTTGTATTTCAGTTTTACAAATAAGAAATCTTTCAGTAAAGCGTTACAAGAAAAGTCAAGCCTTGTGATTTTATTGGAAGATCTCAAGCTGTTCGCTATCTGTCTAGCTCTGCATAGCCATGCGTTGCGAGGGCAGAATACCCACATTCCCCAAAAGTTGTGGATAAAGGGACCCTGTATGGACAAGTTATTAAAAAGGGTACCCAAAATGGCTTCTGTAACCTCGTGACCAAAACCGACAGGATTTTAAAAGCAAGGCCCTGCAAAAGGCAGGCCCTGAAATGAAACCTAACATGCATGGATCTGTGAAAGACTTTGTAAAGCCAGACAGCTAGGTAAACACAGAATATGCATTCTTCACCTTGGAACAGATGAAGTGAGGATGGACCTAACCATGAGGCCATCAACTTTTTGCATACATAATCAGTAACAGATCAACGTGGCCACCAAGCCAGAAAAAAGATGATTAAGTTTCATAAATAACAAACAGCCAGGATATTGAAGCCATTAAACCAGGAGACAACTGCCCCAGAAGTCGTTAAAATAAATGACTGTAATAATTTTAAACGAGCCCGCCAAAAGTTAGACAAAGAACTGACCTGATTTGGTGCGCAGATAAGGGGTGAAGAACCAGGTATAATTGTAGGCCCACCGGTAGCCAAGGTCTCTTGGCCTCTTCGCTCTTGCCTCCTGCCTCTCGCTCTTGCTTCATGCCTCGTTGCGGGCTCTCTTCTCCCTCCCCGCGTCGCTCGACACCAAGGACGCCCATTACTACACCGGGCGCCAAACGCGGGAGGAGAACGAGACCCGAATCGAAAACGCACAGGACAAACGGGGCCACGAACGAACAAGATGAGACGAGACGAGATGAGACGAGAAAAACGGTAAAACCGCTAAAGGCAGAGAAGGGCAGCGGCAAGACACATTGGGGGACAAACGGCCTAGCTATAAGCCGGCGTTTGATGAATAAGTTTGCGTTTGAAGCATGGATAGTAAAGTCAATTAAGAATAAGCTGGTGTTTGAAGCTTGGGTAGGAAAATCACATTAACGGTAAAAACCGCCAACCGAGCCCCCACCGCAGCAAAACCGTCAGCGACCAAACCACCAGAAGAAGAAGACCCATTGCTGCGAAGTAAAGTACCCAAAGAACGACTTTACACCATATTCCTAACGGAGGGAAAAGGAGGGTATTTTACACAGATGACACCATCGCCGCGCCCTGCGATCACGTGACGATGGCAGACCCCAAAGGACAACAGGAGCGAACCCCTAAACTGCAACCGGCTTGATCAACAGGTTTTGAATTGTCAAGGAAACCCCATTGGTGAGTATGAATTCCTGGCCCCTCGTAGCTTAATCTAGTTAGGTATTGGGGGTGGGATAAGGATAAGGGGATTTTTAATGTATTTGTTTCCCTCGATGTGCCGTGTGTTCCCCATTCCCAAATAAGTGTAATTTTATATGCCTGTACTGTATTCCAGTAATTTCTCAGTATTGTGTTTTATTGTGCCTTTAATAAAAATTGCGGTTTTCTTGCACCAAACCACTTGTCTACTCGATTTTCTGTTTTGCCTCCTGTACCTAAGTCCGGTGTCTAGAACCCAGGGGTGAGGGAACGATTCGAACCGCTCAGAAACAGTCAGGGGCAGAGCTGACTGGGCACACGCCACCCCCTACCAAAATGGTGACCGCGGCAGGGCACCGGCAACAGGGGTGCGATACAGTAGACAATGGTTCGGAAGAGCAAACCATGATGGAGGAAAGGATTTCTGATTATGTGTTTAGTAAGGTGAATATCACAAAGAAGTGGATCACCAATCTGTTAAAGGCTGGTTGTCCGGTAGATGCTAAGTGGACAGAAGGAAAGGAGCACAAGAAGTCCCTAGAGAAGGCAGTCTGGTTGATGTGCTTCAAAAAGCAGGTCCAGCTTTTGGACAGGCTCGTTGCAGCACAGGCAGCCGAGATAAGAGAGTCAGCCCTGGAGGTCCAGGACAAGGCTCTAGCAGGGGAGAAGTTACTGGTAGCATTGCAGGCCCTGAATCAGGAAAGGATGCAGTTAATGGGAGAACATAAGGCCAGGTTGGAATACCTACAGTGCCAAGTCACCGAAGCCAAGGGTAACGAGTTGAGGTTACGGGAAAAGAACGCCCGCCTAGCGAGATAAGTAAGAGAGCAGGAGGAGAAAGTAAAAGAAGTAAAGGTAGCTTATAAGTTAGCGAGCGAACAGGGGTTTGAAGACGCAGATCATGGCCCCTGCAAGGAACAGATAGAAAATCTGAGCCTGGCCCTAAGGAAGGCAAAGGGCATGTTGTGCCTCATAAGCCCAAAGGCAGGCCAGGCGGATTTCACAGGGAACGAGGGGAGAACGGTTCAGACACCACAGGTAGTGCAAAGGGGTGACCCGGTTGAGGAACAGATCTTAAAAAATTACAGTGACAATTCTCAAACGATACTTTCTGCCGCGGGACTCAGCCCCGGCTCAAGGGACCCACCCTTGATCAAGGGACCCACCCTTGATACTGCAGTTTTAACTTGGTACCTTATCTGTCTGGGACTCAGCCCTGTCGACTTTCCTCTTGCCTTCTTTGCCCGATACTTTTTCTTTAAAGACTTGAGTTGTCAGTATTCTCCTCCTTTCAGTGGTCAACAATAAAAGAAGCAAAAGTTACAGGATTCAACTCAAGTCTAAAACATGAGTCTTAACTAGATCGCCGTACTCCCGTCGGAAGAAACAGACCACACCAACTTAATATCTAATGCGAAATCCTTTTATGTGATAAAGCATCACTGTGGCCATTCAGGATCTGTCATTAGAGATTCACGATGTCCTTGTCCGTGACTTACCGAAAGGCAGCAAGCGATCTCAGTGGGACCTCCAAGTAATACTGTTGAAGTCTCGACTCCCGAGTAAGACTCTTAAACACAAAGTATTGTTAAAGACAGGCTTTATTTGCTTGCAAGGGAAGAGTTGTGTAGTCAAGGGCTACATCAGACCTCTTCAAAGTAATACAGGAGTTGTAGTATATTTATACAGTATAGAAGCAAAACAGGCTTTCTATGCCACATGACATAGTATTGAATCATAACTGATTACAAAGGCACAGACCTTGCGAATTATTGAAACAACGTATTCCGGGCTGCGTTAGAATAACGAACGGAAATACCTTGGGATAAGATTAACTAATCCTTTATTATGGGATCTCTCTGTTCCCTCTGTTCTCTCACTGTACCAACTAGGCCTGTGGGCCGATGTTTACCTTATCATGTCCTTGGCTGTTTGTTTGGTATAATGAGGCTCCTTGTTAAGCTTATCACAAACAAGGAGTACGTATATAGCATTCCCAAATTATCTCGTTCCCTTGAAACATGATTAGTGAATCATGCTGTTGGCCATTTTAAAGTTTAAATGGATTTCATTCTATGCCCAGGAAGCTATTTTAATGTCTAACTAAAAACTGTACTTCCACATTACCTAGTAATCCAACTCCATTCAAAGCCCAGCACACAATTGAGACATACCTAAACTACGGAAGAGACCGTTTAGACTAAGAAATGGAACAGTTTAAGATTGAATGGGTTTGGATCACCCATTCCAGACAATGGGAGCAGTTTGGCCACTGGGAAATAGCCCGTTTGAATCAGCCAATCATGGCCTTTCTCTTGTGTATTCGAACTTTTTGGCGCGAATTTGCACACAGACCTTTTCAGCGCCAAAACAGCAGCAGCTCCCAGGATATAAAGATAGCTTCTCAGAAGCATATCTCTCTCTTATTCCTTGGACTGCAGGTGAGCTCTTCTCTCTCTTACTCTTTGGACCACAGGTGAGCAGGTTTCTGACTCCTCAGCAAGGCAATCTAGTAAGGAGTTAAAGGGGTGGTAATTTAAGGGAAATTGCTAAGATTGTAAGACTTACATTGTAGCCATTTATCCCTCGTTTTTGCCGTCTGCCTTCCCCTGTTAAGCAATTTTACATTGATCATGTGGTGTAGTTTCTTTGTTGCTTTGATCGTGTGGTGTAGTTTCTTTAGTCAATAAAGTTTGATTTTCTCGCATCCAGACCATTTTGTCCATTTTAATATATCATTAATTATAAGTTCCTCCAGTCAGAACTGGAAGGGTGGGTTTAGCGATTCGAAACCGCTGTTTGGTATTGGTCTCAGTGCAGTGGAAAAAAGGGCTGCTTGACAAGGTAAATTACCGTAAACCAGGTAAAGGAAGGTAAATTTCTGTAAACCAAGTAAAAGATGCCCCCCTGCAATAGATCCGGTGGAGCGCTGCAGTACTCAGCAGCCAGGGTCTCCAGAATTGTTGTGGTTTGCTGTGCACTTCACAACATGGCACAGTGTCATGGCTTGCAGATTCCTGGACACAAAGTGGCTCCTCACATACTCTCCTCAGATGAGGAGGAGGAGGAGGAGGAGGAGTGCGAAAACACACATCCTGCAGAATCCCATCAACCAGCGGCAGCATTACGCGAGGACATTGCTGCCCGGGATGCAAGGAATGCACTCATCTTGGCCAGATTTGCCTAGCCTAGCCGATCATTGCCTGAGTATCGACAATGGCCAAAACCCTGCTGATTCCCAGCTATTTGACCAGCATACTGACAGTTGCAAATAATCCTAACCCCTCAATGTGTAAGTCCCATTCGCGAAATGACACATGCCACAACTGCAACAGTTGCCATCCGAATTTTTATGTACAAGAACCAACTGATGGCATTTTTACAATAAACACAACATTTCACCCAAGTGACTACCCTTGTGACTAGCTGTGCAGAATTTTTCTCTTACGCATGCTGCTACGCGATGCCTCCCCTGTGGCTTCCGCAGATGTGGAGGCCCCTTGCTCACTTTGCTGCTGCTCCTGTCTCGGCACCTTTGGCGGGCATCCTCTGGGGTTGCGAGCCTGTGAGGGCTCGTCAACAGTCTGCTGCTCCTACGGCTGTGCAGGGGTTGAGATGCCTATCTCACTTGGGTGTGCACTCTGGTGGGGCTCTGACCGAGAGCTCTGCAGTGGTATGGAAGTGTTGAGTGCTTGGAGAGGAGCCCCCACTTCCTTGATGTCTGCCACCAATTTCCCTCTCATGGGTCAGGTCCCCCTCAGCGCCTGCAAGTGGCTGGAGAGCACCTTGCTGCACATCAGAGGGGCCATGGGGACCCGTATCTGCAATGGCAGTCCTACTCAGAAGGACTTCCATGAAGGTCTGGTTTCTCAGTTCAATAGATGACCATTGCTCCTCCAGAGATGTTATTCTATTATGAACACTCACCATGTTTTCTGCACTCTGGCGACTTATCTCCTCCATGGCCGAAGCCATCCTCTCGTCTACTGTTGCCATCCGTTCGAGGGAGGTTGCCATCCTTTCTGTCATGATGCGTTCATGCGCCAATGACTCCACAAAGGCTCTGCTCATGGTCGCTATGGACTCGTCCATTCGCTCCACACTCGCAGCGACCCTGGAGACAAAACCTGCCAGAGACTCCTGCGTCTGTTCCTAGAGTTCCAGCACCGCTGATCTTATGGATGGACCCAGAGGCAGAGGGTCGACATGCAGCTGAGCCGAGCTGGCAGAGTCCTGCGCCCTCCGACTAGGACTCTCCACTGCTGTCCCTGCCTCCACAATCTGCTGATGCTCACTTGTGAGCTGTGATACACCAGGTGACAACACTACTCTATGTCCCGAAGGTCCCACCGAGGTGTGAGTGTCTGCACTGGTGCTGGCTGCGCTGAATTCTGGTGATGCTGCGCCCTCAGAGGTTGCAGCTTCCTCTGAGGAATTTGGAGGCTCAGCCTGTTCTTCCTGGCTAGTGGGGATGGATGCTTGCGATGGTCCTGTGGGGGAGTGAAGGAAAGAGTCAGAAATGTGATGCCAAGGTTACATGCACATTGCATATTGCAGATGATCATTAGTCCATCTGTTAGAGCTTCAAAATCATTATCAGCGACTCATGCAATGCCAATGAGAGAGATGGGAAACTTTTCTGTCACCAGCTTGCTGTGTTGCACCCGTCTGTCCGTCCCCCACTTGCTCATCCTCCTCTACTCCCACGATTTCCAGGACCGCCTCCGCCCAGGGGGTGAGGTGGGCTAATGAGGCTGTCCCTCCTCCTGTCCTCTTTCTCTTTATTGTGAGCTCTCTTTTCCTGCAATGAGGGAGACAAGTGGAGGTTGAGTGAGAATGAAGGAGTGAGTGTAGAGATTCCATAGCATAGATACTTAGAAGGAGAGAAAGATGGAGTGAGGTGGCAAGTCCAAGGGCCCTCCCTGTGTGTTGTCAGTTGTTTGCATAGCATCACAGTGATAGGGAGTGTGAGGGCTGCATAGTTGAATAGTTATGTGAATGTGACCATACAGAGAAAGGGAATGGGTAAGGGTGCATGGATGTCAGTGTCAAGTGAGATGTGAAGGAAGAGACTGCTAAAGCTGAGTGCTGGTGAGGAAAGGCAATGGGGATCAGATTGAGGGTGATGGGAAAATCATACTCACTTTTCCAGTGTGGAGAAGGTCATGAAATCTCTGGCGGCACTGTATCCAGGTTCTGCGGGTGACTCCCAAGGAGTTGACCTCCTCAGCCACCTGCATCCACACTGCCTTGGTCTGCTTGGGAGGCCTCTTCCTTCCTGTAGAAGGGAAGAGCACCTCCCTGTTGGCTGTAGCCCCATCGACTAATGCCTGCAGGGCCACCTCGTCAAAACGAGGAGCTGATCTGGGTCTCTCGCTTATCATCTTTCCTGCAGGTCTCTCACACTCCACAGGCAAAAAGCTTGACAGTCTGCAGAAGAGGCAAGGCTTGCTGTAGATCTTAAATGCAGCAGCAATGATGACGTCATCGGAGGCGACTTTCAGTCAGGAAAAACCCATTTGCCAAGGGTTCCCACACGTTGGAAATTAATTGGACAATTATGTTAAAATTGCATAAATCTCCCACATCCATTTAGATTCGGGTGGATAACACGAAATGCGGATAACACGACACCATCCCGCACCTGAGTTAAAATCCAGCCCATGGACCATGTACAGCAGGCACCTCAAAGCACTGGAGAGGTACCACCAATGCTGCCTCCGCAAGATCCTGCTAATCCATTGGCAGGATAGGCACACCAACGTCAGTGTTCTCGCTCTGGCCAACATCCCCAGCATCGAAGCTTTGCCCACGCTCTATCAAATCTGACGGATGGGCCACATCGTCCGCATGCCCGATACGAGACTCCCAAAAGAAGCGCTCTATTCAGAGCTCCAACACGGCAAGAGAGCCCCAGGTGGGCAGAGGAAACGCTTCAAGGACACTCTCAAAGCTTCCTTGAAAAAGTGCAACAACCCCACCGACACCTGGGAATCCCTGGCCCAAGACCGCACAAAGTGGAGAAGCATCCGGGGAGGCGCCGAACAGCTCAAGTCTCTTCGCCGGGAGCAAGCAGAAGCCAAGCGCAAACAGCGGAAGGAGCGCACGTTAACCCAAGCACGCCACCCACCTGCCCCTTCAACCACCGTCTGCCCCACCTGTGACAGAGACTGTAGGTCCCGCATTGGACTCATCAGTCACCTGGGAACTCATTTTTAGTGTGGAAGCAAGTCATCCTCGGTTCCAAGGGACTGCCTAAGAAGAAGGCATTATATGAGTGCTGGGCAGGAGTGTTGTGGTTGCGGAGCGGCGTCATGAGCCAGGTGGAGAGCGGATAGCCTTTGAATCCGACCAGCCAGCCACGAGCTTGATGTGGTGGCTGGAAGAGTACTGGTGCAGGGTGAAGGCATCGTGGCTGCTGTCAGGATAGTGGGCATTGATGGTGAGTGGTGGCCTTTGCGGTTACGGAATACCTCAGGATTATTACGGGGTGCCCGCAAAGCGACGTGTGTGCAGTCAATGGTGCCCAGCACCATAGGGAAGCCCGCTATCCTGACAAAGGCACATGCACGCTCGCCTTGCTTCTCTGTGGTGATGGGAAAGGAAACGTAGTCCCTTCTCCTTCTGTGGCAAGCCTTTGACCTCCCAGATGCAGCAATGGACAGTGAACTGCGAGATGTCTCCTGCTGCAGACTGGAAGGATTCGCTGGCGTAGAAATTGAGGGCGACGGTGACCTTGACTGCCACTGAGAGAGCCGTGGTAGTCCTGATCTGAGGCTCGAGGTCTGGCTGCAGGAGGTGGCAGAGCTCTGTGACCAGGTCCTTGGTGAAGCGGAGCCTTCTAAGACACTGTTCCTCAGTGAAATTGATGTAGGAGAAGTACTCCTGGAATACCCTGGGAGGGTAAGGCCTCCTGCTGAGAGCTCTGTTGGCCCTCTTCCCTCTGGCCACATTTTCAAATGTTTGTCTCTGCATCCGTTGCCTCCGACATTGATGCTGGAGGGCGAGGCTGAGTGCCAGTGCAGCCCGCATTAACGTAACCAGGTGCAGGAGTTCTAAATCTTAGCCGAATGAAAGTGACAAATATTTAGCAGGCAGAAAACTC
This sequence comes from Somniosus microcephalus, assembly GCF_052327205.1. Classification (NCBI taxonomy): domain Eukaryota; kingdom Metazoa; phylum Chordata; class Chondrichthyes; order Squaliformes; family Somniosidae; genus Somniosus; species Somniosus microcephalus. The sequence goes on along the minus strand of NC_140996.1, from coordinate 215,224,593 downwards.
CTGAAAGTAAGAAACGTTTAACTCACTGAAAACAGCTGTTTCGCTTTGTGAAACCGAGAAGGCAGCATTCATTGGCGACTAAAATGAAACCAGATGTTGATCCCTTGAAATACTGCTCCTACAGCAGCCCTCCGACTGCATCACGCCTCCTCTTCCTGCTGTTGTTCAGGCCAGGCGCTAAGGCAGGGGGCGGCAGTCAATTTTGCATCTGGGCCGTTAATGGGGCGTTCCACACGCATTGATGTCACGATCTGGCAGCCGCTAAAGACCTAGGCGCTAAATGTTAGCGCCAGCGCTAAATCCCAGGTGAATTTCGCATGTGGCATTGGATTCACCGCGCTCTGCCGCAAACCATTAGTGCCCCGTTAGCGCCCCCCCCAGCGCTAACTTGTCGAACTTCTCCCCCTTATTTTTTTTACTGTTCCAGATTGCAATTCTCACACTTTTTATTCTTTCTATTATTTATTGTCCCATCTGTACTTGATGGGCAATATGGTATTGTAACAGGGCTAGGTTTTGTTTAGAATATTGGCCCAGTAATTCCTCTCCCAACGCGTGAGTACGGACGGGGTACTCATGCGTGTGCCCGGGGGAATTGCCGGTTTTCAGCATGCACAGCGCATGCAGGGAAAACTGGCATTTCCTCTCCTCTGACCCAAGGGGTTAAGAGGCTGAACGTGTGCACGCAGGAGTCTGCACGTGCGACTTGGATTTCCTTTATTTTTAGAGAGTTGCGCATGTGTAAAGGCCTCCAGTTTTTACACATTGAAAAACCACACGTAAGTACTTAGTTTTACAGGTAAGTGGTCTATTAATACAATTTATAATTTTTTTTTCCACAGGTTTATTATTTTTAAAGAATTTACAGTAAGGTAAGTTTAGTTTTAGCCCCGATTTTTTATATAATAATTTTTTTCAAATTTTAAAATTATTTTAATATTTAAAATATTAAAATAGTTTTTACAGTTATTTATGGTTCATTTAAGTAGTGCAATGTTTTTTTTAATTTTCTTTCAAGTTTAAGTAGTGTTTTGGGGCCAGGAGTTTTCATGAGTTTGACAGCTCTTACTCTCAAACTCATGAATGAACTTTTGCAAACTCTCATTGGTTGCCCTGTGCTCACGTGATCCCAGCCGGCTCATCGCACTAAGTACGCCACTGGGTCACGCATGCACAGCACGGCAGGACCTCAAGCGGGCCAGTGAGAGGAAATGCAATGCGGGCCAGGATTAAAATGTCAGCGCGCCGGGTAAGTGCACATCGGGGGCTTGCACGCGCGGCAAGCTCCCGATCCTAATTTCAGGGCCAATATTCATTATGACCCATTCTGAACTTCCCAAAAAACAGCTCATGTAAACTTGCTGCTGTTAGTTATTTTACACAAGAGTTCTTTTTTTTGGAAATTAAGGACAAATGAAGGATCTGGCTTTCAGTGATATCCTCTGTTCTTGGATATGAGGGATGGAAAATCAAGTGATCTAAGTGTGCCCATCCCTTCTACATGCAAGGATATTTGAGACTTTGAGAGGCTGCAGAGACACGCAACAAAGAAGTGTCTAGATGGTTCATTTTATGAATGCACGCTCCTAGCGGGACCCATGCTCTCTGCCATTTTCTGTTCATTCATTTCATAACATTGGGCCTGAGGCATCAAGAATTGAAGTTTTCGAGGAAAGATTAAGGAAGTTGGGTAATAACAACAGAAAATGCTGGAAAAACTCAGCAGGTCAGGCAACATCCGTGGACAGAAATTTGAGTTGACGTTTCGGGTCGAACCCTTCTTCAAAACTGGAAAGAAAAGATAGATCGGAGGCAGGGCTGTGATCGAACAAAAGAATAAAAGAAACAAAAGAAGTAAAAAAGAGACAATAAAAGGTATAGGAAGCTAGACGAGATGATAATAGGCTGAGATTAGGTGTAAAGTGTACTGGCAGGGCAAGAGATGGCTGCCAGGTGTGAGAGAGAAACAAAAGGAAAGGGGGGGGGTAAAGGTGTTGTGTATGTACCTTTAAGAGAAGAACTGATTTTATACTGCAGTACCGGCAGTGACCACACCTGTATATAAAGCCATAGCAGGCTTCTGTACTTCAGTCTTAAGTTACCCTCTGTTCAGCTGCAAGCACGAGCAGAGGGAGCAGCCAGACTTTGGAGAGTGGATTAAAGTGGTGGTCCCCTGACCAGGAAGAGGAGGAGAACGTTGGACCACCACCACCAACTCCACCATCATTACATCAACTGAGGTGCCTGGAGAGAGAGGACAGAGGAGGAGAAGGAGAAAGGAGGCCTACATCAACATCAACCAGGGGAGAGGCCTTTCTATCACTGCCTCCCCAATTTGGCCTCCACTTCAGGAGAGGGAGAGAGGGGAGAGAAACCAACTGCTTGAAAGGAGGGAAGAAAACTTCATCCGGAACATCTACAGGTGGGTGTTATTTGGGGCACTCTCCCAAGACTTTGTATTTTAGGTGGGGGGAGAAAAGAAGAAGCAAGGCCGGATCATCAAGGGGTGTAGTGTGTGTGTGTGTGTGCTCTTGTTAAAAGCTAGGCCACACACACCACTAATTAGCATCCCTTCTATTGCCTGCCCTGGGAGAGCTTGGAGCTGCCCAAGGTGAAGTCTTTAATTTAATTTAATTACATCGTTAAGACCTGTTGCAGGACTAAGCCTGGGCTTCTCCAGCTTTTCCAGGTGAAGACGTCTTCTCCCCCTGCCAGAAGACCACCATCACCAAAGACTTTTTCCATCGGAGAGTGCAACCCTGCCTACACCCACCCACCATCCTGAGTGGCAACACTGCCCTTTGCGGCCTCCCTCCTTCCCACCCCCCCACCTCTCTCTCTCTCTCTTTGTCTCTCTCTGCCTGTCTTTCTAAGGCACCTTAGTTTCATCTATTTTATTAATTGCCAATTGAGCAGAGGGGAGAGGCCACTCTCCCAATTTAAATCAATAAGGAGAGAGGTGTGTCCTCATTTTAATCAGCTCCCTCTGCTCAATAGAGGACAAAAAAAATATATATACACCGAGGCCATTAACACCTTCAGGCCTGTGACTTGGGGTGAGTGTAGCCCTTAAAAAAAGCACCCCAGAATGGCGACTGCATCTTCGCCGGTGGCGGGGCCAGCCGGGACCTATGCGAGAGTGGTAGCCACGGCCACAGCTGCTCCCGCTGTTCCTGCTGCCCCGTCACCTTTTCGATTAATAACGAAAAAGCTTGGGGTGAAGAGCTACACTCACCCCACTATGACCATCGAGGCCTGCGTCAAGGCCATGGCTGGGGTTGTCGGCCCCTCCGCCATCGTCGCGGCCTCGAAAATGTATGGGAAGGCTGTGTTCTTCCTGGGGTCGGAGCGGGCGGTGTCCCTGGCTGTCGCCAAGGGGCTCACCGTGGGCGGGACCTTCCTGCCGGTGGATCCTCTCGAGGCCACCGCGCAGAGGATCATTATTTCCAACGTCCCGCCCTATGTTCCTGGTGAGCTCCTCCTTCCCCATTTGCGACAACTTGGGGAGGTGAGGTCGGGGATCACGCCCATCCCGCTTGGCTTCCGGGAGGCCAGCCTTCGCCACGTCTTCTCCTTCCGGCGCCAGCTGTTTATCCAGCTGGCGCGGGAGGAGGACACTGAAGGGGCGTTCGTCGTCCTCCACGAGGGGACCGCCTACCGCGCCTTTTGGACGTCGGACGGTGTGAGGTGCCATGCCTGCAGGGAGGTGGGGCACATCAGGAGGAACTGCCCTGCCTCCAAGGCCGCCGGATCATCTCGTGCGGCCGAGGCTGGCGCCGCCGCCGCCGCCCTTCCCCCCGGATCTGCCCGCGCGTCAAGTACGTCTGATGCGCGGTTGACGTCGGGGGCCGATGCCACCAAGGCCTCCGGCGGGGGGGAGGGAGCGTGTCCGGCCGGAAAGAAGGCGCGGGGAAAAAAGAAGCACCTTGGGGCAGGCCCCCCCGTGGATGGTGAGCCCTTGCCCCTTGAGCCCCTTACACCCGCGCTCCTCGCGGAGTTGATCAGGGCAGATGTGAGCGGGAGGGGCCCCGTGCCCGAGCCTGTGGCCGCAACCGCCGCAGCGGTAATGCCAATACCTGCGGCCGGGCTCGGGCCCGAGGAACCCGACAAACCTGCTCCGCCGGAGGGAGTCGAGGAGGAGGCCTTTGCAGACATGGAGGTCTCCCTCGCTCCCTCCGTGCTAAAAAGAAGGCGCGACCCCCTGGATGAGGAGGAGGACCGGGAGGAGGAAGGTCCCTCCGAGCAGGGGGAGTCGTCGCCCGCCGCGGGTACTGCGCCCCCCCGCCCCCCCAGCGCTGTCGTCATCACCAGCGATCGGCAGGGGTCGCCTGTCCCTCGGGAGGCTGAGGCAGATGTGTCTGTCCAGCACGTGCCTCCCGGGGATGGGGATGAGACCCTGCCCGTGGGGGGGGTTGCGGAACAACCCGCGGCAGTAATTGAAGTTGACCTTTTATCGGTGTCGTTACCCCTCGCCGGGTCGGGCAGCCTGGGGGCTGGGTCGGGCGAGCTCGAGGATAATGAGCTCGCCCAATGCGACCCGGACGTCTCCCAGGGGATGCTCGTCCTGGTAGAGCTTTTAATTCAAAACCCCCCGTCCGCTGGGTCGGAGGTTGGTGGCGGGGAGGAGGATGGCCCCCTGGCTGCGTCTCTGGTGCCGGACGTACTGGAGGAGCTGGAAATTGTTCTCTCCCCGGTTTCTCCGGTCGTTCCGGCGTCTGAGGCGGAGGGGAGCTCTGAACCGCCGCCGTCATCTGGCCCGGCACCCCTAGAGGAGCCCAGGGAGAAATCCTCTGCCGCCGATCCTGGGGGTGGGATCCGGGCGGAGGCGGGGCTGGCTGGCGCGGCCGAGTCGTTCGCTTCGCACTGCGCGGCGGACGGGTCGGCCGCTGGTGACGACCCCCTGGAGGAGGATGGGGACTCGGTGATGGGCACGGAGGACGATTCGGACTCCAGCGCCGACGTGGCGATGGATGACCTCGTGCCCCTTGCCGAGTCTCCCCTCATTTCCGTAAGGGAACTCCGGGATTTTATGGCCACGTGCCTGGGTCAGCGCAATAAGGTCCGGCTGGCCCTCGACAGGTGGTCGGAGCTGGCGCTGCTCATCGATTCCGTCCGCGCCGCCGTTAAGATCTTGGGCGCGGACGAGGGTGTGAACCCGCTCGAGCTGCGTCGGCTCACAACGTTTCTCACTGGGCTGCTGAGGAAGTGGCGGCGGACCAGCGGCTGCGCTTCCTCGCCCCGTTAGGTGTAGGTAGAGGTTGCACTATGCTTCTGACATGAAGATAACCATAGCCAGCCTCAACATCAATGGCAGCAGGGAGGCGCGCCGCAGATTCAATAACTTCTCGGTCCTTCGGGACGGGAAGTATGCGGTGTGCTTCCTGCAAGAAACCCACACCGTTCCGGGAGACGAAGCCACGTGGCTCCTGGAGTGGCAAGGAGGGGTCAGCATGAGTCACCTCTCCAACAATTCCAGCGGGGTGGCTATCTTGCTGGCCCCGCATTTTCAGCCGGAGATCTTGGGGGTCAAGGAGCACGTGCCGGGCCGCTTGCTCCATGTCACTGTTCGCCTGGGGGGCGTGCCGCTCCATCTAGTGAACGTGTACGCCCCTCAGACCAGTGCGCAGCAAGTGCGCTTCTTCGAAGAAGTGTCCGCTCTCTTGGGCTCCATCGACGTGGGCGAGTGCGTCATCCTCGGGGGGGATTTTAACTGCACCCTCGAGGCGAGGGACCGTTCGGGTCCCCCGCGAAGCCCGGCGGCGATGGAGAAGTTGAGGGACCTGGTTGGGTCCTTCGACTTGGTGGACGTCTGGCGAAATCTCCACCCCGACTCCAGCGCCTTCACTAGCGTGAGGTCTGGGGGAGGAAGGTCCAGAATCGACCGCCTCTACATTTCCCGGGCGTTCGTCTCCTGCGTTCCGGCAGCTTCCATGCGGCTGGTGCCGTGCACGGACCACCACCTGGTGTGGGCGGAGCTCGCTCCGCTGCGCGCGCGGGGGGGGTCCGTGTACTGGCATTTTAACAACCTGCTGCTGGAGGACGCACGGTTCCGGGATTCGTTTCGTCGATTCTGGGCCGACTGGAGAAGGAAGCAGGGGGGCTTCCCCTCCTTGAGGCTATGGTGGGATGTGGGCAAGGCTCACATCCGTCTCTTCTGTCAGGAGTACGCGAAGGGGTCGACCAAGAGGCGGGAGGCCCGGGTCGGGCGGTTGGAGAAGGAGGTGCTCGACCTGGAGTCCCGTCTCGGTCAGGTCGTCGAGGACCCGGCCCTGCGGAAGGTGTACGAAGAGAAGAAGGGCGCGCTGAAGGACCTGCAGCTCGTCGGGTCCCGAGGCGCGTACGTGAGGTCGCGGATCCAGCTCCTGCGGGACCTGGACCGCGGCTCCCCCTTCTTCTACTCGCTGGAAAAAAGACGGGGGGTCCGTAAGCAGCTCTTGGGGCTGCTGGCCGACGACGGATCTCTGGTCTCGGATCCGGAGGGAATCAGCGCGGAGACCCGCGCCTATTACGGGGCTCTGTTCTCTCCGGATCCGTCCAGCGAGGATGCGCGCAGAGTTTTGTGGGAGGACCTGACGAAGGTTGGCCCGGAGGGCGCCGAAAAATTGGACGCTCCGCTAAGTCTGGCGGAGCTGACCGGCGCCCTCCGCCAGCTCTCTAGGGGAAAGTCCCCGGGGCTGGACGGGCTGACCGTGGAGTTCCACAGGGCGTTCTGGGACGTCTTGGGGGGCGACTACGCGCGGGTCCTGGGGGAAAGTTTGGCGACCGGGGAGATGCCCCTCTCTTGGCGCAGGGCGGTCATTGTCCTGCTGCCTAAGAAGGGCGATCTCCGCCTCCTTAAGAACTGGCGCCCGGTCTCCCTCCTCAGCACGGACTATAAAATCTTTGCCAGGACCATGTCTGCTCGCCTTGGCACCGTGCTGGCCCACATGATCCACCCCGACCAGTCCTACACGGTCCCGGGCCGGACCATCCACGATAACATCCATCTGGTCCGGGACCTGGTCCACCACTCCCAGAGGGCTGGTCTGTCGGTCGCCTTCCTTTCCCTGGATCAGGAGAAGGCGTTCGACAGGGTGGATCACGAGTATCTCTTCGGGACTCTGCGCGCATTCGGGTTCGGGACGCATTTCGTCGCCCGGATCCGACTTCTGTACGCCGCCGCGGAGTGTCTGATTAAAGTTAACGGGTCCTTGACGGCGCCCCTTCGCTTCGGGAGGGGGGTGCGTCAGGGATGTCCCATGTCCGGTCAGTTATATGCCATTTGCGTGGAGCCTTTCCTGCGCCTCTTGCGGAAGAGGTTGACGGGACTGGCTCTGCAAGGGCCGGGCGTGGAGGTGGTCCTCTCGGCTTACGCCGATGACGTGCTCCTCACGGTCACGGATCCCGCTGACTTGCGGAGGATGCGGGAATGCCAGCAGATTTACTCGGACGCATCCTCTGCCAAGATCAACTGGGAGAAATGTTCCGGACTCCTGGTGGGTCAGTGGCGGGTGGACTCCCTGCCGGAGGAGTTCAGGCCTTTCGCCTGGAGCACCACGCACCTCCTCTATTTGGGAGTCTACCTTAGCCCTGCCGAGGACGCTTGGCCGGCGAACTGGCAAGAGCTGGAGGCCAAAGTCACCGCTCGCCTAGGACGCTGGACAGGACTGCTCCGAGTGTTGTCCTACAGGGGTCGAGCGCTGGTCATAAACCAGCTGGTGGCCGCCATGTTGTGGTACCGGTTGGTCACTTTGATCCCTCCCCCTGCGTTTGTCGCCAAGATTCAGAAGAAGCTCATCGACTTCTTCTGGGACAAAAGGAAGCACTGGGTCTCTGCCGCGGTTCTGTGTCTCCCGCTTAGGGAGGGCGGTCAGGCGCTGGTGTGCCTTCGCACCCAGGCTGCGACTTTCCGTCTTCAGACGCTGCAGAGATACCTGTACGTCGAGAATCCTCCGAGATGGTGTGCGCTGGCGACGTTTTTCTTCCGCCAGCTGCATGGCCTCAATTACGACACGCAGCTCCTGTTTGCGAAAGTGGGCAGCAGGCGTGCCGGCCTGCGGGAGCTGCCTGTCTTCTACCAGGAACTACTATGGGTTTGGAACTACGTCGCTTCCAGGCGGAGCTCTCCCCCGTCAGGAGCGGCGGCTCTCCTTCGGGAGCCGCTGCTCAGGAATCCGCACCTCCACGAACACGGGTTCGGGCGGCTGGCGGAGGGTAGGGCTGTGGCTGGCAAGGTGACCAGAGTCGGGGACCTGCTCGATGGCGGAGGAGCGGGCTGGATGGCGCCGGAGGAGCTGGCGCGGCGCCTGTCCTGGGCCAACGTCCAGCTCGCGGTCGAAACCATCGAATCGGTAAAAGCGGCACTGGGCCCCGACTCCACTAGGTGTATCGAGGCGGCTCAAGCACGTGGGGCGATCCCGTCCGAGCTTACCCCCGTTCGGACGGAATTCCTCATCGGCGCCCGGCCCCGAAACTCCCCTCGGGAACCGGCGCCTCACAACTTGAGCCGTCTCGAGGAAATACCCTCCGTGCCTTTTCATTCCGCGCGGAGGGGTTTCCTGTACGGGCTGCTCCTGCACACTCTCCACTTTGCCATCTTCGTCTACCGTCCGGACACGCCTTGGCGTGGTGTTTTGCCGACCGGCGGTAGCGGAGGTCCCCAATGGAGGGCTCTCTATGCGGGAGTCCTCCCTTGTTCCATCGGGGACTTGGCCTGGAGGGTGTTGCACGGAGCGGTCCCGTGCAATAAGGTTTTAAGTAGGTTCACGGACTCCCAGGCCGCCTGCATTTTTTGCGGCCTGGAGGAGTCCGTGTTTCACGTTTATATGGATTGTGAGAGGTTGCAGCCCCTCTTTCACTACTTGAAGGGGCTGCTCCTCGATTTTTGGTTGCACTTCAGTCCCACGCTCTTGATCTACGGTCACCCGGTGCGGAGGGGAGCGGACAGGTTGGAGGACCTCCTTGTGGGCCTGCTCCTGGGCCTGGCTAAAAGAGCCATCAATTGGTCCAGGCAGCGGGCGGTCGAGGGGGTCGTCCAGCCGGATTGCCTGCATCTCTTCCGCGGCCATGTTCGCGCCCGGGTGGCCCTGGAGATGGAGCACGCGGTGTCCGCCGGTGCGCTTGAGTATTTCCGCGACCGGTGGGCGCCGCGGGGACTGGAGTGCATCATCAACACGGAAAACCAAATTTTAATTTGATTTGTTAAGCTTTAGTTGAACTTTTGTTTATTTACAGTCGAATTGGTTTTTTTTTGGGTCCAAATAAAAGAGTACCCTCTGTTCAGCTGCAAGCACGAGCAGAGGGAGCAGCCAGACTTTGGAGAGTGGATTAAAGTGGTGGTCCCCTGACCAGGAAGAGGAGGAGAACGTTGGACCACCACCACCAACTCCACCATCATTACATCAACTGAGGTGCCTGGAGAGAGAGGACAGAGGAGGAGAAGGAGAAAGGAGGCCTACATCAACATCAACCAGGGGAGAGGCCTTTCTATCACTGCCTCCCCAATTTGGCCTCCACTTCAGGAGAGGGAGAGAGGGGAGAGAAACCAACTGCTTGAAAGGAGGGAAGAAAACTTCATCCGGAACATCTACAGGTGGGTGTTATTTGGGGCACTCTCCCAAGACTTTGTATTTTAGGTGGGGGGAGAAAAGAAGAAGCAAGGCCGGATCATCAAGGGGTGTAGTGTGTGTGTGTGTGTGCTCTTGTTAAAAGCTAGGCCACACACACCACTAATTAGCATCCCTTCTATTGCCTGCCCTGGGAGAGCTTGGAGCTGCCCAAGGTGAAGTCTTTAATTTAATTTAATTACATCGTTAAGACCTGTTGCAGGACTAAGCCTGGGCTTCTCCAGCTTTTCCAGGTGAAGACGTCTTCTCCCCCTGCCAGAAGACCACCATCACCAAAGACTTTTTCCATCGGAGAGTGCAACCCTGCCTACACCCACCCACCATCCTGAGTGGCAACACTGCCCTTTGCGGCCTCCCTCCTTCCCACCCCCCCACCTCTCTCTCTCTCTCTTTGTCTCTCTCTGCCTGTCTTTCGAAGGCACCTTAGTTTCATCTATTTTATTAATTGCCAATTGAGCAGAGGGGAGAGGCCACTCTCCCAATTTAAATCAATAAGGAGAGAGGTGTGTCCTCATTTTAATCAGCTCCCTCTGCTCAATAGAGGACAAAAAAAATATATATACACCGAGGCCATTAACACCTTCAGGCCTGTGACTTGGGGTGAGTGTAGCCCTTAAAAAAAGCACCCCAGAATGGCGACTGCGTCTTCGCCGGTGGCGGGGCCAGCCGGGACCTATGCGAGAGTGGTAGCCACGGCCACAGCTGCTCCCGCTGTTCCTGCTGCCCCGTCACCTTTTCGATTAATAACAAAAAAGCTTGGGGTGAAGAGCTACACTCACCCCACTATGACCATCGAGGCCTGCGTCAAGGCCATGGCTGGGGTTGTCGGCCCCTCAGCCATCGTCGCGGCCTCGAAAATGTATGGGAAGGCTGTGTTCTTCCTGGGGTCGGAGCGGGCGGTGTCCCTGGCTGTCGCCAAGGGGCTCACCGTGGGCGGGACCTTCCTGCCGGTGGATCCTCTCGAGGCCACCGCGCAGAGGATCATTATTTCCAACGTCCCGCCCTATGTTCCTGGTGAGCTCCTCCTTCCCCATTTGCGACAACTTGGGGAGGTGAGGTCGGGGATCACGCCCATCCCGCTCGGCTTCCGGGAGGCCAGCCTTCGCCACGTCTTCTCCTTCCGGCGCCAGCTGTTTATCCAGCTGGCGCGGGAGGAGGACACTGAAGGGGCGTTCGTCGTCCTCCACGAGGGGACCGCCTACCGCCCCTTTTGGACGTCGGACGGTGTGAGGTGCCATGCCTGCAGGGAGGTGGGGCACATCAGGAGGAACTGCCCTGCCTCCAAGGCCGCCGGATCATCTCGTGCGGCCGAGGCTGGCGCCGCCGCCGCCGCCCTTCCCCCCGGATCTGCCCACGCGTCAAGTACGTCTGATGCGCGGTTGACGTCGGGGGCCGATGCCACCAAGGCCTCCGGCGGGGGGGAGGGAGCGTGTCCGGCCGGAAAGAAGGCGCGGGGAAAAAAGAAGCACCTTAGGGCAGGTCCCCCCGTGGATGGTGAGCCCTTGCCCCTTGAGCCCCTTACACCCGCGCTCCTCGCGGAGTTGATCAGGGCAGATGTGAGCGGGAGGGGCCCCGAGCCTGTGGCCGCAACCGCCGCAGCGGTAATGCCAATACCTGCGGCCGGGCTCGGGCCCGAGGAACCCGACAAACCTGCTCCGCCGGAGGGAGTCGAGGAGGAGGCCTTTGCAGACATGGAGGTCTCCCTCGCTCCCTCCGTGCTAAAAAGAAGGCGCGACCCCCTGGATGAGGAGGAGGACCGGGAGGAGGAAGGTCCCTCCAAGCAGGGGGAGTCGTCGCCCGCCGCGGGTACTGCGCCCCCCCGCCCCCCCAGCGCTGTCGTCATCACCAGCGATCGGCAGGGGTCGCCTGTCCCTCGGGAGGCTGAGGCAGATGTGTCTGTCCAGCACGTGCCTCCCGGGGATGGGGATGAGACCCTGCCCGTGGGGGGGGTTGCGGAACAACCCGCGGCAGTAATTGAAGTTGACCTTTTATCGGTGTCGTTACCCCTCGCCGGGTCGGGCAGCCTGGGGGTTGGGTCGGGCGAGCTCGAGGATAATGAGCTCGCCCAATGCGACCCGGACGTCTCCCAGGGGATGCTCGTCCTGGTAGAGCTTTTAATTCAAAACCCCCCGTCCGCTGGGTCGGAGGTTGGTGGCGGGGAGGAGGATGGCCCCCTGGCTGCGTCTCTGGTGCCGGACGTACTGGAGGAGCTGGAAATTGTTCTCTCCCCGGTTTCTCCGGTCGTTCCGGCGTCTGAGGTGGAGGGGAGCTCTGAACCGCCGCCGTCTTCTGGCCCGGCACCCCTAGAGGAGCCCAGGGAGAAATCCTCTGCCGCCGATCCTGGGGGTGGGATCCGGGCGGAGGCGGGGCTGGCTGGCGCGGCCGAGTCGTTCGCTTCTCACTGCGCGGCGGACGGGTTGGCCGCTGGTGACGACCCCCTGGAGGAGGATGGGGACTCGGTGATGGGCACGGAGGACGATTCGGACTCCAGCGCCGACGTGGCGATGGATGACCTCGTGCCCCTTGCCGAGTCTCCCCTCATTTCCGTAAGGGAACTCCGGGATTTTATGGCCACGTGCCTGGGTCAGCGCAATAAGGTCCGGCTGGCCCTCGACAGGTGGTCGGAGCTGGCGCTGCTCATCGATTCCGTCCGCGCCGCCGTTAAGATCTTGGGCGCGGACGAGGGTGTGAACCCGCTCGAGCTGCGTCGGCTCACAACGTTTCTCACTGGGCTGCTGAGGAAGTGGCGGCGGACCAGCGGCTGCGCTTCCTCGCCCCGTTAGGTGTAGGTAGAGGTTGCACTATGCTTCTGACATGAAGATAACCATAGCCAGCCTCAACATCAACGGCAGCAGGGAGGCGCGCCGCAGATTCAATAACTTCTCGGTCCTTCGGGACGGGAAGTATGCGGTGTGCTTCCTGCAAGAAACCCACACCGTTCCGGGAGACGAAGCCACGTGGCTCCTGGAGTGGCAAGGAGGGGTCAGCATGAGTCACCTCTCCAACAATTCCAGCGGGGTGGCTATCTTGCTGGCCCCGCATTTTCAGCCGGAGATCTTGGGGGTCAAGGAGCACGTGCCGGGCCGCTTGCTCCATGTCACTGTTCGCCTGGGGGGCGTGCCGCTCCATCTAGTGAACGTGTACGCCCCTCAGACCAGTGCGCAGCAAGTGCGCTTCTTCGAAGAAGTGTCCGCTCTCTTGGGCTCCATCGACGTGGGCGAGTGCGTCATCCTCGGGGGGGATTTTAACTGCACCCTCGAGGCGAGGGACCGTTCGGGTCCCCCGCGAAGCCCGGCGGCGATGGAGAAGTTGAGGGACCTGGTTGGGTCCTTCGACTTGGTGGACGTCTGGCGAAATCTCCACCCCGACTCCAGCGCCTTCACTAGTGTGAGGTCTGGGGGAGGAAGGTCCAGAATCGACCGCCTCTACATTTCCCGGGCGTTCGTCTCCTGCGTTCCGGCAGCTTCCATGCGGCCGGTGCCGTGCACGGACCACCACCTGGTGTGGGCGGAGCTCGCTCCGCTGCGTGCGCGGGGGGGGGTCCGTGTACTGGCATTTTAACAACCTGCTGCTGGAGGACGCACGGTTCCGGGATTCGTTTCGTCGATTCTGGGCCGACTGGAGAAGGAAGCAGGGGGGCTTCCCCTCCTTGAGGCTATGGTGGGATGTGGGCAAGGCTCACATCCGTCTCTTCTGTCAGGAGTACGCGAAGGGGTCGACCAAGAGGCGGGAGGCCCGGGTCGGGCGGTTGGAGAAGGAGGTGCTCGACCTGGAGTCCCGTCTCGGTCAGGTCGTCGAGGACCCGGCCCTGCGGAAGGTGTACGAAGAGAAGAAGGGCGCGCTGAAGGACCTGCAGCTCGTCGGGTCCCGAGGCGCGTACGTGAGGTCGCGGATCCAGCTCCTGCGGGACCTGGACCGCGGCTCCCCCTTCTTCTACTCGCTGGAAAAAAGACGGGGGGTCCGTAAGCAGCTCTTGGGGCTGCTGGCCGACGACGGATCTCTGGTCTCGGATCCGGAGGGAATCAGCGTGGAGACCCGCGCCTATTACGGGGCTCTGTTCTCTCCGGATCCGTCCAGCGAGGATGCGCGCAGAGTTTTGTGGGAGGACCTGCCGAAGGTTGGCCCGGAGGGCGCCGAAAAATTGGACGCTCCGCTAAGTCTGGCGGAGCTGACCGGCGCCCTCCGCCAGCTCTCTAGGGGAAAGTCCCCGGGGCTGGACGGGCTGACCGTGGAGTTCCACAGGGCGTTCTGGGACGTCTTGGGGGGCGACTACGCGCGGGTCCTGGGGGAAAGTTTGGCGACCGGGGAGATGCCCCTCTCTTGGCGCAGGGCGGTCATTGTCCTGCTGCCTAAGAAGGGCGATCTCCGCCTCCTTAAGAACTGGCGCCCGGTCTCCCTCCTCAGCACGGACTATAAAATCTTTGCCAGGGCCATGTCTGCTCGCCTTGGCACCGTGCTGGCCCACATGATCCACCCCGACCAGTCCTACACGGTCCCGGGCCGGACCATCCACGATAACATCCATCTGGTCCGGGACCTGGTCCACCACTCCCAGAGGGCTGGTCTGTCGGTCGCCTTCCTTTCCCTGGATCAGGAGAAGGCGTTCGACAGGGTGGATCACGAGTATCTCTTCGGGACTCTGCGCGCAGTCGGGTTCGGGACGCATTTCGTCGCCCGGATCCGACTTCTGTACGCCGCCGCGGAGTGTCTGATTAAAGTTAACGGGTCCTTGACGGCGCCCCTTCGCTTCGGGAGGGGGGTGCGTCAGGGATGCCCCATGTCCGGCCAGTTATATGCCATTTGCGTGGAGCCTTTCCTGCGCCTCTTGCGGAAGAGGTTGACGGGACTGGCTCTGCAAGGGCCGGGCGTGGAGGTGGTCCTCTCGGCTTACGCCGATGACGTGCTCCTCACGGTCACGGATCCCGCTGACTTGCGGAGGATGCGGGAATGCCAGCAGATTTACTCGGACGCATCCTCCGCCAAGATCAACTGGGAGAAATGTTCCGGACTCCTGGTGGGTCAGTGGCGGGTGGACTCCCTGCCGGAGGAGTTCAGGCCTTTCGCCTGGAGCACCACGCACCTCCTCTATTTGGGAGTCTACCTTAGCCCTGCCGAGGACGCTTGGCCGGCGAACTGGCAAGAGCTGGAGGCCAAAGTCACCGCTCGCCTAGGACGCTGGACAGGACTGCTCCGAGTGTTGTCCTACAGGGGTCGAGCGCTGGTCATAAACCAGCTGGTGGCCGCCATGTTGTGGTACCGGTTGGTCACTTTGATCCCTCCCCCTGCGTTTGTCGCCAAGATTCAGAAGAAGCTCATCGACTTCTTCTGGGACAAAAGGAAGCACTGGGTCTCTGCCGCGGTTCTGTGTCTCCCGCTTAGGGAGGGCGGTCAGGCGCTGGTGTGCCTTCGCACCCAGGCTGCGACTTTCCGTCTTCAGACGCTGCAGAGATACCTGTACGTCGAGAATCCTCCGAGATGGTGTGCGCTGGCGACGTTTTTCTTCCGCCAGCTGCATGGCCTCAATTACGACACGCAGCTCCTGTTTGCGAAAGTGGGCAGCAGGCGTGCCGGCCTGCGGGAGCTGCCTGTCTTCTACCAGGAACTACTATGGGTTTGGAACTACGTCGCTTCCAGGCGGAGCTCTCCCCCGTCAGGAGCGGCGGCTCTCCTTCGGGAGCCGCTGCTCAGGAATCCGCACCTCCACGAACACGGGTTCGGGCGGCTGGCGGAGGGTAGGGCTGTGGCTGGCAAGGTGACCAGAGTCGGGGACCTGCTCGATGGCAGAGGAGCGGGCTGGATGGCGCCGGAGGAGCTGGCGCGGCGCCTGTCCTGGGCCAACGTCCGGCTCGCGGTCGAAACCATCGAATCGGTAAAAGCGGCACTGGGCCCCGACTCCACTAGGTGTATCGAGGCGGCTCAAGCACGTGGGGCGATCCCGTCCGAGCTTACCCCCGTTCGGACGGAATTCCTCATCGGCGCCCGGCCCCGAAACTCCCCTCGGGAACCGGCGCCTCACAACTTGAGCCGTCTCGAGGAAATACCCTCCGTGCCTTTTCATTCCGCGCGGAGGGGTTTCCTGTACGGGCTGCTCCTGCACACTCTCCACTTTGCCATCTTCGTCTACCGTCCGGACACGCCTTGGCGTGGCGTTTTGCCGACCGGCGGTAGCGGAGGTCCCCAATGGAGGGCTCTCTATGCGGGAGTCCTCCCTTGTTCCATCGGGGACTTGGCCTGGAGGGTGTTGCACGGAGCGGTCCCGTGCAATAAGGTTTTAAGTAGGTTCACGGACTCCCAGGCCGCCTGCATTTTTTGCGGCCTGGAGGAGTCCGTGTTTCACGTTTATATGGATTGTGAGAGGTTGCAGCCCCTCTTTCACTACTTGAAGGGGCTGCTCCTCGATTTTTGGTTGCACTTCAGTCCCACGCTCTTGATCTACGGTCACCCGGTGCGGAGGGGAGCGGACAGGTTGGAGGACCTCCTTGTGGGCCTGCTCCTGGGCCTGGCTAAAAGAGCCATCAATTGGTCCAGGCAGCGGGCGGTCGAGGGGGTCGTCCAGCCGGATTGCCTGCATCTCTTCCGCGGCCATGTTCGCGCCCGGGTGGCCCTGGAGATGGAGCACGCGGTGTCCGCCGGTGCGCTTGAGTATTTCCGCGACCAGTGGGCGCCGCGGGGACTGGAGTGCATCATCAACACGGATAACCAAATTTTAATTTGATTTGTTAAGCTTTAGTTGAACTTTTGTTTATTTACAGTCGAATTGGTTTTTTTTGGGTCCAAATAAAAGAGTACCCTCTGTTCAGTTTGCACAGCATTGTTGGCTGTGCAGCTGCAAGCACGAGCAGAGGGAGCAGCCAGACTTTGGAGAGTGGATTAAAGTGGTGATCTCCTGACCAGGAAGAGGAGGAGAACGTTGGACCACCACCACCACCAACTCCACCATCATTACATCAACTGAGGTGCCTGGAGAGAGAGGACAGAGGAGGAGAAGGAGAAAGGAGGCCTACATCAACATCAACCAGGGGAGAAGCCTTTTCTATCACTGCCTCCCCAAATTGGCCTCCACTTCAGGAAAGGGAGAGAGGGGAGAGAAACCAACTGCTTGAAAGGAGGGAAGAAAACTTCATCCGGAACATCTACAGGTGGGTGTTATTTGGGGCACTCTCCCAAGACTTTGTATTTTAGGTGGGGGGAGAAAAGAAGAAGCAAGGCCGGATCATCAAGGGGTGTAGTGTGTGTGTGTGTGGCTCTTGTTAAAAGCTAGGCCACACACACCACTAATTAGCATCCCTTCTATTGCCTGCCCTGGGAGAGCTTGGAGCTGCCCAAGGTGAAGTCCTTAATTTAATTTAATTACATCGTTAAGACCTGTTGCAGGACTGAGCCTGGGCTTCTCCAGCTTTTCCAGGTGAAGACGTCTTCTCCCCCTGCCAGAAGACCACCACCACCAAAGACTTTTTCCATCGGAGAGTGCAACCCTGCCAACACCCACCCACCATCCTGAGTGGCAACACTGCCCTTTGCGGCCTCCCTCCTTCCCACCACCCACCTCTCTCTCTCTCTTTGTCTCTCTCTGCCTGTCTTTCTAAGGCACCTTAGTTTCATCTATTTTATTAATTGCCAATTGAGCAGAGGGGAGAGGGCCCCTCTCCCAATTTAAATCAATAAGGAGAGAGGTGTGTCCTCATTTTAATCAGCTCCCTCTGCTCAATAGAGGACAAAAAATATATATATACACCGAGGCCATTAACACCTTCAGGCCTGTGACTTGGGGTGAGTGTAGCCCTTAAAAAAAGCACCCCAGAATGGCGACTGCGTCTTCGCCGGTGGCGGGGCCAGCCGGGACCTATGCGAGAGTGGTAGCCACAGCCACAGCTGCTCCCGCTGTTCCTGCTGCCCCGTCACCTTTTCGATTAATAACAAAAAAGCTTGGGGTGAAGAGCTACACTCACCCCACTATGACCATCGAGGCCTGCGTCAAGGCCATGGCTGGGGTTGTCGGCCCCTCAGCCATCGTCGCGGCCTCGAAAATGTATGGGAAGGCTGTGTTCTTCCTGGGGTCGGAGCGGGCGGTGTCCCTGGCTGTCGCCAAGGGGCTCACCGTGGGCGGGACCTTCCTGCCGGTGGATCCTCTCGAGGCCACCGCGCAGAGGATCATTATTTCCAACGTCCCGCCCTATGTTCCTGGTGAGCTCCTCCTTCCCCATTTGCGACAACTTGGGGAGGTGAGGTCGGGGATCACACCCATCCCGCTCGGCTTCCGGGAGGCCAGCCTTCGTCACGTCTTCTCCTTCCGGCGCCAGCTGTTTATCCAGCTGGCGCGGGAGGAGGACACTGACGGGGCATTCGTCGTCCTCCACGAGGGGACCGCCTACCGCGCCTTTTGGACGTCGGACGGTGTGAGGTGCCATGCCTGCAAGGAGGTGGGGCACATCAGAAGGAACTGCCCTGCCTCCAAGGCCGCCGGATCATCTCGTGCGGCCGAGGCTGGCGCCACCGCCGCCGCCCTTCCCCCCGGATCTGCCCGCGCGTCAAGTACGTCTGATGCGCAGTTGACGTCGGGGGCCGATGCCACCAAGGCCTCCGGCGGGGGGGAGGGAGCGTGTCCGGCCGGAAAGAAGGCGCGGGGAAAAAAGAAGCACCTTAGGGCGGGTCCCCCCGTGGATGGCGAGCCCTTGCCCCTTGAGCCCCTTACACCCGCGCTCCTCGCGGAGTTGATCAGGGCAGATGTGAGCGCGAGGGGCCTCGTGCCCGAGCCTGTGGCCGCAACCGCCGCAGCGGTAATGCCAATACGTGCGGCCGGGCTCGGGCCCGAGGAACCCGACTAACCTGCTCCGCCGGAGGGAGTCGAGGAAGAGGCCTTTGCAGACATGGAGGTCTCCCTCGCTCCCTCCGTGCTAAAAAGAAGGCGTGACCCCCTGGATGAGGAGGAGGACCGGGAGGAGGAAGGTCCCTCCGAGCAGGGGGAGTCGTCGCCCGCCGCGGGTACTGCGCCCCCCCCCCCCAGCGCTGTCGTCATCACCAGCGATCGGCAGGTGTCGCCTGTCCCTCGGGAGGCTGAGGCAGATGTGTCTGTCCAGCACGTGCCTCCTGGGGATGGGGATGAGACCCTGCCCGTGGGGGGGGTTGCGGAACAACCCGCGGCAGTAATTGAAATTGACCTTTTATCGGTGCCGTTACCCCTCGCCGGGTCGGGCAGCCTGGGGGCTGGGTCGGGCGAGCTCGAGGATAATGAGCTCACCCAATGCGACCCGGACGTCTCCCAGGGGATGCTCGTCCTGGTAGAGCTTTTTAATTCAAAACCCCCCGTCCGCTGGGTCGGAGGTTGGTGGCGGGGAGGAGGATGGCCCCCTGGCTGCGTCTCTGGTGCCGGACGTACTGGAGGAGCTGGAAATTGTTCTCTCCCCGGTTTCTCCGGTCGTTCCGGCGTCTGAGGCGGAGGGGAGCTCTGAACCGCCGCCGTCTTCTGGCCCGGCACCCCTAGAGGAGCCCAGGGAGAAATCCTCTGCCGCCGATCCTGGGGGTGGGATCTGGGCGGAGGCGGGGCTGACTGGCGCGGCCGAGTCATTCGCTTCGCACTGCGCGGCGGACGGGTCGGCCGCTGGTGACGACCCCCTGGAGGAGGATGGGGACTCGGTGATGGGCACGGAGGACGATTCGGACTCCAGCGCCGACGTGGCGATGGATGACCTCGTGCCCCTTGCCGAGTCTCCCCTCATTTCCGTAAGGGAACTCCGGGATTTTATGGCCACGTGCCTGGGTCAGCGCAATAAGGTCCGGCTGGCCCTCGACAGGTGGTCGGAGCTGGCGCTGCTCATCGATTCCGTCCGCGCCGCCGTTAAGATCATGGGCGCGGACGAGGGTGTGAACCCGCTCGAGCTGCGTCGGCTCACAACGTTTCTCACTGGGCTGCTGAGGAAGTGGCGGCTGACCAGCGGCTGCGCTTCCTCCCCCCGTTAGGTGTAGGTAGAGGTTGCACTATGCTTCTGACATGAAGATAACCATAGCCAGCCTCAACATCAACGGCAGCAGGGAGGCGCGCCGTAGATTCAATAACTTCTCGGTCCTTCGGGACGGGAAGTATGCGGTGTGCTTCCTGCAAGAAACCCACACCGTTCCGGGAGACGAAGCCACGTGGCTCCTGGAGTGGCAAGGAGGGGTCAGCATGAGTCACCTCTCCAACAATTCCAGCGGGGTGGCTATCTTGCTGGCCCCGCATTTTCAGCCGGAGATCTTGGGGGTCAAGGAGCACGTGCCGGGCCGCTTGCTCCAGGTCACTGTTCGCCTGGGGGGCGTGCCGCTCCATCTAGTGAATGTGTACGCCCCTCAGACCAGTGCGCAGCAAGTGCGCTTCTTCGAAGAAGTGTCCGCTCTCTTGGGCTCCATCGACGTGGGCGAGTGCGTCATCCTCGGGGGGGATTTTAACTGCACCCTCGAGGCGAGGGACCGTTCGGGTCCCCCGCGAAGCCCGGCGGTGATGGAGAAGTTGAGGGACCTGGTTGGGTCCTTCGACTTGGTGGACGTCTGGCGAAATCTCCACCCCGACTCCAGCGCCTTCACTAGCATGAGGTCTGGTGGAGGAAGGTCCAGAATCGACCGCCTCTACATTTCCCGGGCGTACGTCTCCTGCGTTCCGGCAGCTTCCATGCGGCCGGTGCCGTGCACGGACCACCACCTGGTGTGGGCGGAGCTCGCTCCGCTGCACGCGCGGGGGGGGTCCGTGTACTGGCATTTTAACAACCTGCTGCTGGAGGACGCACGGTTCCGGGATTCGTTTCGTCGATTCTGGGCCGACTGGAGAAGGAAGCAGGGGGGCTTCCCCTCCTTGAGGCTATGGTGGGATGTGGGCAAGGCTCACATCCATCTCTTCTGTCAGGAGTACGCGAAGGGGTCGACCAAGAGGCGGGAGGCCCGGGTCGGGCGGTTGGAGAAGGAGGTGCTCGACCTGGAGTCCCGTCTCGGTCAGGTCGTCGAGGACCCGGCCCTGCGGAAGGTGTACGAAGAGAAGAAGGGCGCGCTGAAGGACCTGCAGCTCATCGGGTCCCGAGGCGCATACGTGAGGTCGCGGATCCAGCTCCTGCGGGACCTGGACCACGGCTCCCCCTTCTTCTACTCGCTGGAAAAAAGACGGGGGGTCCGTAAGCAGCTCTTGGGGCTGCTGGCCGACGACGGATCTCTGGTCTCGGATCCGGAGGGAATCAGCGCGGAGACCCGTGCCTATTACGGGGCTCTGTTCTCTCCGGATCCGTCCAGCGAGGATGCGCGCAGAGTTTTGTGGGAGGACCTGACGAAGGTTGGCCCGGAGGGCGCCGAAAAATTGGACGCTCCGCTAAGTCTGGCGGAGCTGACCGGCGCCCTCCGCCAGCTCTCTAGGGGAAAGTCCCCGGGGCTGGACGGGCTGACCGTGGAGTTCCACAGGGCATTCTGGGACGTCTTGGGGGGCGACTACGCGCGGGTCCTGGGGGAAAGTTTGGCGACCGGGGAGATGCCCCTCTCTTGGCGCAGGGCGGTCATTGTCCTGCTGCCTAAGAGGGGCGATCTCCACCTCCTTAAGAACTGGTGCCCGGTCTCCCTCCTCAGCACGGACTATAAAATCTTTGCCAGGGCCATGTCTGCTCGCCTTGGCACCGTGCTGGCCCACATGATCCACCCCGACCAGTCCTACACGGTCCCGGGCCGGACCATCCACGATAACATCCATCTGGTCCGGGACCTGGTCCACCACTCCCAGAGGGCTGGTCTGTCGGTCACCTTCCTTTCCCTGGATCAGGAGAAGGCGTTCGACAGGGTGGATCACGAGTATCTCTTCGGGACTCTGCGCGCATTCGGGTTCGGGACGCATTTCGTCGCCCGGATCCGACTTCTGTACGCCGCCGCGGAGTGTCTGATTAAAGTTAACGGGTCCTTGACGGCGCCCCTTCGCTTCGGGAGGGGGGTGCATCAGGGATGCCCCATGTCCGGTCAGTTATATGCCATTTGCGTGGAGCCTTTCCTGCGCCTCTTGCGGAAGAGGTTGACGAGACTGGCTCTGCAAGGGCCGGGCGTGGAGGTGGTCCTCTCGGCTTACGCCGATGACGTGCTCCTCATGGTCACGGATCCTGCTGACTTGCGGAGGATGCGGGAATGCCAGCAGATTTACTCGGACGCATCCTCCGCCAAGATCAACTGGGAGAAATGTTCCGGACTCCTGGTGGGTCAGTGGCGGGTGGACTCCCTGCCGGAGGAGTTCAGGCCTTTCACCTGGAGCACCACGCACCTCCTCTATTTGGGAGTCTACCTTAGCCCTGCCGAGGACGCTTGGCCGGCGAACTGGCAAGAGCTGGAGGCCAAAGTCACCGCTCGCCTAGGACGCTGGACAGGACTGCTCCGAGTGTTGTCCTACAGGGGTCGAGCGCTGGTCATAAACCAGCTGGTGGCCGCCATGTTGTGGTACCGGTTGGTCACTTTGATCCCTCCCCCTGCGTTTGTCGCCAAGATTCAGAAGAAGCTCATCGACTTCTTCTGGGACAAAAGGAAGCACTGGGTCTCTGCCGCGGTTCTGTGTCTCCCGCTTAGGGAGGGCGGTCAGGCGCTGGTGTGCCTTCGCACCCAGGCTGCGACTTCCCGTCTTCAGACGCTGCAGAGATACCTGTACGTCAAGAATCCTCCGAGATGGTGTGCGCTGGCGACGTTTTTCTTCCGCCAGCTGCATGGCCTCAATTACGACACGCAGCTCCTGTTTGCGAAAGTGGGCAGCAGGCGTGCCGGCCTGCGGGAGCTGCCTGTCTTCTACCAGGAACTACTATGGGTTTGGAACTACGTCGCTTCCAGGCGGAGCTCTCCCCCGTCAGGAGCGGCGGCTCTCCTTCGGGAGCCGCTGCTCAGGAATCCGCACCTCCACGAACACGGGTTCGGGCGGCTGGCGGAGGGTAGGGCTGTGGCTGGCAAGGTGACCAGAGTCGGGGACCTGCTCGATGGCGGAGGAGCGGGCTGGATGGCGCCGGAGGAGCTGGCGCGGCGCCTGTCCTGGGCCAACGTCCGGCTCGCGGTCGAAACCATCGAATCGGTAAAAGCGGCACTGGGCCCCGACTCCACTAGGTGTATCGAGGCGGCTCAAGCACGTGGGGCGATCCCGTCCGAGCTTACCCCCGTTCGGATGGAATTCCTCATCGGCGCCCGGCCCCGAAACTCCCCTCGGGAACCGGCGCCTCACAACTTGAGCCGTCTTGAGGAAATACCCTCCGTGCCTTTTCATTCCGCGCGGAGGGGTTTCCTGTACGGGCTGCTCCTGCACACTCTCCACTTTGCCATCTTCGTCTACCGTCCGGACACGCCTTGGCGTGGCGTTTTGCCGACCGGCGGCAGCGGAGGTCCCCAATGGAGGGCTCTCTATGCGGGAGTCCTCCCTTGTTCCATCGGGGACTTGGCCTGGAGGGTGTTGCACGGAGCGGTCCCGTGCAATAAGGTTTTAAGTAGGTTCACGGACTCCCAGGCCGCCTGCATTTTTTGCGGCCTGGAGGAGTCCGTGTTTCACGTTTATATGGATTGTGAGAGGTTGCAGCCCCTCTTTCACTACTTGAAGGGGCTGCTCCTCGATTTTTGGTTGCACTTCAGTCCCACGCTCTTGATCTACGGTCACCCGGTGCGGAGGGGAGCGGACAGGTTGGAGGACCTCCTTGTGGGCCTGCTCCTGGGCCTGGCTAAAAGAGCCATCAATTGGTCCAGGCAGCGGGCGGTCGAGGGGGTCGTCCAGCCGGATTGCCTGCATCTCTTCCGCGGCCATGTTCGCGCCCGGGTGGCCCTGGAGATGGAGCACGCGGTGTCCGCCGGTGCGCTTGAGTATTTCCATGACCGATGGGCGCCGCGGGGACTGGAGTGCATCATCAACACAGAAAACCAAATTTTAATTTGATTTGTTAAGCTTTAGTTGAACTTTTGTTTATTTACAGTTGAATTGGGTTTTTTTTTGGGTCCAAATAAAAGAGTACCCTCTGTTCAGTAAATACCTGTTATTATTGTTCTCCTGCAGTCCGTGTATTATTGATACGCGGACACTACACTGGCGACGAGCAGGTTCGAACTCACCTGCAGTACTGCATCACCTCACGGGGATCTTTCCCTGAGAAGAAGCTTCTTGGAGGTCGAAGTCAGAGCAACGGGCATCGACCGCGGGCAACCGCCCAAGGATCCATCGGAGTTCGGAGAATTGCAGGGGAGGCTGTGGAGAGCTGGGCTTGGCTCCCCAGTCAAGGTGTTCCAGAAAATCGTGCTGGTAGCAGGAAGTGCGCTGACCCTTCCGGACTGCGGCGGGCTCGAGCTCGATCGAGCGGCTCTGCAAAAGGGGCCGTGCAGCGTCGTCGGGAGGAAAAGAGAGAGAGAGAGGGTGGAGCACACAGGGCGCGGTCGGTGCTCAAGAACCGGGCAACGTAGAGAAAATAAAATGAGGGGAAGGAAAAGTGAGACGCGCCGAAGCCGCGGATCACCGCTATTACCCTGTAGAAAGCTAGGAGCAGCATGGCAGCAAGGGGAAGAAGGAATAGCGCGGGAGGCGCCATTTTATTCCATTGGGGAAGAAGGAAAAGCGCAGGAGGCGCCATTTTAATCCATTGGGGAAGAAGAAAAAGCGCGGGAGGCGCCATTTTAAATCACCCAAGATGCCGAAGAGTGGCAGTATCACTGCTTTCGGCAACGAGGTAGAAGACTGGACCACGTATGTGAAAAGAATTGAAGTGTACTGCAAGGCAAATGAGGTGGTCGATGGAAAGAAGGCGTCGGTATTATTAAATTTGATGGGCGCGAGAACGTACGGCCTATTGCGGAATTTAATTACCCCAGCTAAACCAATAGAGAAAAGTTTTGAAGAGATTGTTAATATCTTACAGGAACACCTAAACCCTACACCGCTGCTGATAGCAGAAAGATTCAAGTTCCATAAAAGAAACCAGCACAAAGATGAGAGCAATGCTGACTATCTTATGGAACTACGCAAGTTATCGAAGCACTGCCAGTTCGGAGCAGGACTGGCAGACACCTTACAGGATAACTTTGTCTGCGGGCTCCAGAGTGAAGGAACCCAGAAACGATTACTTTCGGAAAAGGACCTGAAGCTAGAACAGGCTTTCAGCGTGGCAGTATCCTATGAAGCAGCAGCACGGGGAGCTGCGGAAATACAACAGAATCCACAAGGATACAGCGCTAACGAAATGGCGTATGGAGCAGAAAAGTGCTATCGCTGCGGCAGAACAACCCATGATCAGAAGGACTGCTGGTTTAAGGACAAAGTATGCAGGCAATGTGGGAAAATGGGACACATAGCAAGAGTCTGCAGGTCGGGAAAGAAAACCAACAATACAAGAACTACTAAGGAAAAGTACAAGAAAGTAAAAAAAATGACAGACAGTAGTTCGGAAGATCAGGAGAGTGATAATGACTCCGGGAGCAGGAGACTAAGTTGTCTAAAGTTACACAACGTGATCGCAAAGGAGGATCACTGAACCATTTGGGTCACCCTCATGATAGCAGGGTCCCAAGTAAAGATGGAATTGGACACAGGATCAGCCCTAACTGTCATGAATCGATGAGACTATGAGCGGCTATTCTCACACATACCCTTGAAGGACACGTCCATTGTATTAAAGACATACACGGGGCAAAAAGTCTACCCCAGAGGAAAAATAAGGGTGCCAGTTAAATACAACAGCAAGGAAACACAGAAACTGTATCTATATATACTACAAGATGGAGGACCACCATTATTGGGATGTGAATGGATCCGAAAAATACAATTGGATTGGCATTCCATTCAGGCGCTAACTGTGACTGACAAAAAGGATGATGACGTCACACCTGGACGACTGTCAAAAATTCTAACTGACGTGAAAGAGGTGTTCTAACAAGGACTTGGGACTCTAAAAGGAGTAGCGGCAATGATAAAAATCGAAGATAACACAAACCCAAAATTTTTTAAGGCCAGACCGGTACCGTACGCGATCCGCCCAGCCATTGAAGCAGAGCTGGAGAGTCTGGAGCATTCAGGTGTGCTGTCCAAGGTGGACTGGAGCGAGTGGGCCACACCCATCGTTCCTGTATGGAAGAAATCATTGAGCAGCACGCCTGGAGAGCCGAAGAAGGTTCGCATCTGTGGGGATTTCAAGGTAACTGTGAACCCAGTCCTGCACACAGTACAATATCCACTTCCACGGATAGAAGATATTTTCACCTCACTATCTGGAGGGAAACGCTTTACGAAGATTGATCTGGCCCAAGCGTATCTACAAATGGAGGTGGAAGAAGCATCTAGGAAATACCTCACGATAAACACTCACAAAGGCCTTTACCAGTACAATCGACTGGTATTTGGGGTAGCATCAGCCCCGGCTATTTGGCAGAGGGCGATGGAACAAGTCCTGCAAGGGATCCCGGGGACCCAGTGTTATTTGTACGACATCCAGGTTACGGGCGAAAATGACAGTGAACACCTTGCCAACCTGGAGCAGGTGCTCACTAGATTACAAGAATATGGGCTACGAGCCAACCGCCCCAAATGCGAGTGCTTCAGGAGACAAATCTCGTATTATGGCCACATGATTGATGAGGAAGGGTTGCATAAGTCGCCAGACAAGATTGAGGCTGTAGTCAAGGCTCCAGCACCGGAAAATGTGTCACAACTGAGGTCGTTTCTCGGGTTGGTGAACTACTACCATAAGTTCTTGCCGAATTTATCTACAATTCTGCACCCACTGAACGCCCTGCTGCAAACTGGAGTAACATGGAAATGGAGTGATGAGTGTAAGCGTGCCTTTCAGAAACGTAAATGCCTAATCGCTTCAAAAGAAGTATTGGCCCACTACAATCCAACACTACCGATTCGGTTGGCATGTGATGCGTCTCCCTACGGCATTGGAGCGGTGCTGTCACACAAATTCCTTGACGGTTCAGAGAGGCCAATAGCCTTTGCGTCGCGCTCGATAACCTCAGCCGAGCGTAACTACGCCCAGATTGACAGGGAGGCCCTCAGCCTGGTGTGGGGGGTGAAGAAGTTCAATCACTATCTGCACGGGCAGAAATTCACCCTACTGACTGATCATCAGCCCCTGGTCTCCATTTTTAACCCAAAGAAGGGCGTTCCGGTGATGACGGCGCAACGACTGCAAAGATGGTCACTTTTTCTAGGGGCACATCAGTACAACATAGAGTACAAGGGTACGAAACAGCATGGAAACGCTGATGGGCTGTCGCGCCTACCGTTGCCTACGGTAGAGGAAGAACCTGCAGTGGACCCTGTTGAGATATTCCATGCGACCATAGTCGAATGTCTACCTGTTACAAACTCAAGCAAAGAGAAGGAAACCCGAAATGACCCGACACTCTCTCGGGTCTATGATTTGACATTGAAGGGATGGCCAGCACAAGGCGACTCATTGTTGCCAGCATTCTCGCCAAGGAGAGAACAGCTGTCAGTGTGCCGGGGGACCTTGATGTGTGGATTCCGAGTGGTAATTCCACCCAAGTTGAGAGATAGAGTGCTCAATGAGCTTCATGAGGGTCATCTGGGAGGGGTAAAAATGAAGAGCCTAGCCAGGGCGTTTGTGTGGTGGCCGGGAATCAATAAAGAAATCGAGGATATGACCAAGAGATGCACAGGATGTCAGAAGGTCCAAAACGCTCCACCACAGGCCCCGCTACACTCATGGGAGTGGCCCTCATCTCCCTGGCAACGGGTACACATTGATTTTGCTGGTCCATTTATGGACTCAATGTTTCTAATTGCCGTGGATGCCCATTCGAAATGGCCAGAGGTAATCAAAATGTCCTCCACCACCACGGAGAAAACTATTGCAGTCCTACGGACCATCTTCGCCAGGAATGGCTTGCCAGAACAGATTTGCTCCGACAATGGGCCACAGTTTGTGTCCGAGGATTTCCGGAGGTTTCTGAGGAATAATGGGGTGAAACATTACACATCTGCCCCATATCATCCAGCAACAAATGGATTGGCTGAGAGGTTTGTTCAGACCTTTAAAAAGGCAATAAAGACAATGGCCTAGAAATTCAGTTGGCTGCGCCAGGCGTTAGCGCCTTAGGAGGAGCAGATCTCGAGCGCTAGGCGCTTAGCGCCCGGGCGCTGCGCGATCTGCGCCTCGCCCCAACTTCAGTAGACATTTAGCGCTGGCGCAAAGTCTTTGCACGCGCTCAGCTGCGCGCGCAGATCATGACGTCATTTCGTCGTGCAACGCCCTTTGTGCGCCCGGAACCGGAACTTCACTCGCGCCGCCCCATTGTGCGCCGGGCGGCCCTAACGACTGTGAAGTGGAACGGTACACAGCCAAGGCGGGCCGCGGGGAGCGCAAATTAAAGGGCACTTACCCTGCACTATAAATGGCAGCCATTTTGCAGCATTCACTCTTGTGCAACGGATTTTTGGAGAGAGACCAAGGAAGAGAGCTTACTGCTTTGGCCCAACACTAGGACAGGTCTTTTTGGCTTCAGGCCAGAGCTGTGCAATTCTCTTTGCCTTCATTGAGATCTCACTGTTTGCCAGCATATTATGGGGGCTGCATTGGGTGCCAACGCTGAGTTTCAGCCTTATGTCGGAAGGGCTTACAGACACCGTGAGAGAGTGGCAGCCCTGGCTAGACGCAGAGGGGGCAACAGGCGTCGCCAAGTGAGGCCTTACCCACCCAGGGTATACCGCCAGCAGTTCTCCTATCTCAACATGTCTGCCGCGCAGTGTGTTAGGAGGCTGCGATTCAGAAGGGAGGTGGTTGCAGACATCTGCCAGCTGCTTCACAGAGATCTGCATCCACAGCTGATGCGCAGGACGTCTCTGTCGGTGGCAGTGAAGGTGACGGTGGCTCTCAACTTCTATGCCACCGGCTCCTTCCAATCCGCTGCTGGGGACATCGCGAACATCTCCCAGTTCGCCGTGCATTGCTGCATCCGCCAGGTAACCAATGCCCTTTTCAGAAGGAGACGTCAATTCATCTCCTTCCCCATGACCCTGGACAAGCAGCAGCAGCGTGCAGTGGGATTTGCAAGAATAGCGGGCTTCCCCATGGTGCAGGGCGCCATTGACTGCACGCATGTGGCTTTGCGGGCACCTCTGGAGCATGCCGAGGATTACCGCAACCGGAAGGGCTACCATTCCCTCAACGTACAGCTGGTGTGTGACCACAGGCAGCGCATCCTAGCTGTCAATGCCCGCTTTCCAGGCAGCAGCCACGATGCCTTTATCCTACGACAGACAACTGTGGCTGACATGTTCCAGGCACAGCCTCACCCAACAGGATGGCTTATCGGGGACAAAGGCTATCCTTTGTGTACCTGGCTCATGACCCCGCTCCGCGCGCCCACGACCCCTGCTGAAGAGGCATACAACGAGAGCCATCAAGCGACCAGGAACCTCATCGAACAAACAATCGGTGTCCTGAAGCAACGGTTCCACTGTCTGGATCGCTCCGGGGGAGCCCTCCAGTATTCGCAGGAGCGAGTCTCCCAATTCGTCGTCGTTTGCTGCATGCTGTACAACCTGGCTATCCGCAGGACTCAGGCACTGCCACCTCACGTTGGACCACCACCTCAGGAGGAGGAGCAGGAGGAGCATGAGGAGGAGGACGAGAAGTACCAGCCCAGGAGGGAGGCAGAAGGTCCAAGGGCCGCCCGTCGGCGGCTTATTGAACGTCACTTCTAGGCCCCCTGTCAGGGAATGGCTTGTGCCAATGAAAAAACATGATTGCAGCCACTCCGCAAGCCCTCAGCCGGTTAAGGCAACAAACACTTCAAAGATCAAACATGGACAATGTGAATAAATAAAATGGTTTATTGTACAAACTCAGGGCCCTTCCCACATGAAAACCAAGAACACACGAAACCCCCAAAAAACACTCACACACATGAGTCACTCCCACAACCTGGGGAGGATTAACCAAAGATGTAAATAAAAATGGCCTCATCCTCGGCCTTCAAAAAACAACCATTCCACAAAACACAACATTTGGACACACCCTCGACTTTGTGTCCCGTGAGGGCGATGCCCTCTGCAAACTTTGCCGGCCCCTGGACGCCCTGCTGCTCCTCCTCAAAGTGAGGCCAGTGGCTGCTGCAAGGCTGGGGGAAGGCTCCTGAGGGGCACATGTCATGATGGCAGATGCCCTTGGGAGTCGGCCTAGACGAGGTCTGGCCCTCGAGGGGCCGGCTGGTGAATGCTGCAGCTGTGGCTGGCCAGCATCAGTCGCTGCAGCAGCTCGTGGCAGCTCCACTGGGGGAGTGGCAGTGGCGGCTGGAGCAATGGGGACAAGCTGGCGGATGGCAGGCGCTCGCTGGTCGCCTGAGACACTGGCACTCGGCCGGGCCAGCACTGCAGCATGCGCAGCAATCTGCCGAGGGACAGACCGCTGTGCTGCTGCAGCGCGCCGGGTGCCCTGGCGATGCCGGGCTGACACAGCGAGTGTGGCAGCAGTGAGTGCCCGTGTTGCCCTGTTCTGTGACCGCATCAGAGCAGCCAGTGACTGCACGGCACCACTGATCACCTGGCCAGTCGCTGCCACAGAGCACAGAGGCCCCGAATTCGGTGACACTCCGAGACAGGGACTGCATGGCCTCAGGCATCCATCCCACTACCCCCATGAGCTCCGTGTGCCGGCGCTCCGAGTCCGCGGACATGTCCTCGAGGCGGCGCATCTCCTCGGCGTTGACCGTCCCCGGACTGGAGGCCAGACTCTCCCTCTGGGGAGAAGGCCACCGAACTGGCCGACCCTTCCTGCGTTGCTGGACGCCGCTGGGCCCAGCAATTGGACTCCCCTCCAACCCTTCCCCCACGCTCACCTCCAGGGAAGACGTCTCCCCTACAGTGGCATGGCTTGCCGCGGCTGAGGGTTCCCCTGATGGGCCGCCTTCCTCTTGCTCCTCCTCCTCCTCCTCTTCTGAGGGGCTGTCACTGGCAACTTCAGGGACCTCCTCCTCACCATCTGAAAGCAGGAAGGCACAAGAGTAGCTTTAGAGTGAGGAGAGGGCATCAGCGAGGGATGCATGAGTGGTGGCATTCAGCGCATTGGTCGGACAGTGGCAAAGGATGTAGATCTGATGCGCAAGTGGGACGAGAGAGGTCCAAAAAATGATGTCCTTACCATTGGTGCCCAGAACAGGGTCGGCATCTCCAGATGCAACAGGGCCAATCACCCGGGCACCCATGATGCGCTCCACGCGCTGTTGCAGCTCGGTGAGCGGCTGGATCTGGGGTCCGCCTCCCCCAGTCACAGTCCGGCTCCTCTTATTATTGGCCAGCTTGGCCTGCAAGAGAAAGGACGGCCTCTAAGTACAGTGTGTAGCCCTGATCTTGTGTGCACTGCCTCCCATGGTCGAATAGCCTGGCCAGTCTGTAGCCCTGATCTTGTGTGCACTGCCTCCCATGGTCGAATAGCCTGGCCAGTGTGTTAAGTGTACAATGTGCAATTGATGTTCACGACTGACCCATAGCTGCTGCATGAGGGCTGGCCATTAGGGCTTTCAGGTCCCTTTGCCCATAATGTGAGGTGCACATGCAAGGATGAGGAGGACACTGGAAAGGGTACTCACCCTGACAAACCTGGCGAGGTCATTTAGTTTCTTGCGGCATTGTACCGCGCTCCTGGGGACCTCACTGTTCGATGTCACCCTGGTGGCAACATGCCTCCAGGCTCTCCGGTAGACACGGGTTGGCGGCTTCCTCCCATTGTCTGGGAACAAAATATGGCATCTCTTCTCCACAGCGCTAACCAGCACCCTCAGATCAAGCTCTGAGAAGCGCTGCGCTCATTCACGGGCCTTCTCCATACTTTGAGGCGCTATATGGGTCCAGCAGCAGTGTTCAGGCCTAGCTGGAGGGCTCCAGTGTGCAGGGCGTGGCAGCAGACCAAGTCGACCCTTCCCCCTTAAGAGCTGGCCGGCGCCAGGGTGTCTGCTGTCAATCAAGAAATGGCCGCACCTGCGCTGCGCCCGGCCTCGGCGGTATCGCTCAGCACCTCCGGCTTAGCGCCTAAAGAGAGCCGTGCAATGCCAGTTTTAGCGCTCGAGCAAACTCTTAAGGCGAAGCTAATGAATATCGACGAAGTGGCCTCGAATTTGCGCCGGGCGCAAACTTTAGCGGCCGCCCGACTTTACCGCCCCAAAAGTGGCTATAATGAATTTCTAGGCCAATGTATAACGACGACATACCTCTACAACACAAGGTGGATAATTTCTTGTTTGCTTACCGGAATGCGACACATGCAGTCACCAACCAAGCTCCAGCCATAATGTTCTTCAACCGAAGGCTAAGATGTCGCCTGGATTTGCTCAAACCAAACATAAGACGAGATGTTGAGGATAAGCAATTCCAGCACATCAATGAGAAGCCAACCAGGAGCTTCAAGATAGGGCAACCAGTCTTGGCCCGCGACTACCGAACAGAAAAATGGCAGCTAGGAACGATATGCACACAGCAGGGACCACTAATGTACACAGTGGACGTTGGAGAGAGCATCGTGAGACGCCATGCTGACCAGATTCTCGAGTCACAGGAACAAGCCAAACCCATACCACGAGCATGTGCACCTGGTAATGAACCCGAAGTACAGATTGCGTCTACCTCAGAAGCAGTGGTATTGGAAGCTGACGAACCAACCAATGACAATGAGCCAGAATCAACTCCGCCACAAGAACAGGATACTCGAGAAAGGCGCTATCCAATCAGGATCAGGAAGCCTCCTCAAAGACTGAACTTATAAATGATTATTTCAGTTGATGTATATAGTACAGAGAAAATTGTAATTGTAATTAGTTATTATTTAGTTGTTAAATGAATGTTATGTACTGTTTATCTAAAAGGGGAGGAATTGTTCTGTATGTACCTTTAAGAGAAGAACTGATTTTATACTGCAGTACCGGCAGTGGCCACACCTGTATATAAAGCCATAGCAGGCTTCTGTACTTCAGTCTTAAGTTACCCTCTGTTCAGTAAATACCTGTTATTATTGTTCTCCTGCAGTCCATGTATTATTGATACTCGGACACTACAAAAGGAGTGGAAAAATTACAAGAAAAAATGAAATAGGGGCCGAGGTTATGATCTGAAATTGTTGAACTCGATATTGAGTCCGGAAGGCTGCAGAGTGCCTAATCGGAAGATGAGGTGCTGTTCCTCGAGTTTACGTTGAGCTTCCGTGGAACAATACAAGAGGCCAAGGACGGTGAGGTCCGAGTGGGAATGGAGCGGTGAATTAAAATGACAGGCGACCGGAAGCTAGGGGTCATCCTTACGGACTGAACGGAGTCGGATGCTTAAGGAAGTTGGGTGCTGCTTACTTTAGAAAAAAGGAGATTTCGTGGAGAATAATTGAAGTTTTCTGAATTTGATGGAGAAAGCTGACCCAAGCAAATTATTCAGTATGTTGAAAGTCAGCAGAATGCTTTTTGACAGAGCATATAATAATAATAATCAACTTTATTGTCATTGTTGGTGCACAAGTGGGGGAGACCATTAAAGTGGACAATATAACTGGACTGAAGATGTAACTAGTCACACTTTGAGAGAGAAAGCAGATTGAAGAATCCTTCCATAGTCTCGCCTCTCCCTATCTCTGTAACCTCTTCCAGCCCTACAACCAAAGTTCCCTCTAATTTTTTTTTCGTGTGCTGTCCCTTTAACTGGCCCATTTAAATTTTCTCGCATGCGCAGTTTCTCCCATGTGAAAGCCGACAAACGGCCTGCGCAGAACCTCCAGGCCATTGTGGGCCGCGCGACTTAGCGGAAACGTTGCCTACAACCCGCCACGATCTCTGAGCTCCTCCAATTCTAACCTCTTGAGCATCCCCAATTTCCATCGCTCCACCGTTGGCGGCAATGCCTTCAGCTGTCTCGGCCCTTAGCTCTGCAATTCCCTCCTTAAGAAAAAAGAAAGACTTGCATTTATATAGCGCCTTTCACGACCACCGGACGTCTCAAAGCGCTTTTCGGCCAATGAAGTACTTTTGAAGTGGAGTCGCTGTTGTAATGTGGGAAACACGGCAGCCAATTTGGGCACAGCAAGGTCCCACAAACAGCAATGTGATAATGACCAGGTAATCTGTTTTTTTAGTGATGTTGGTTGAGGGATAAATATTGGCCAGGACACTGGGGATAACTCCCCTGCTCTTCTTCAAAATAGTGCCATGGGATCTTTTACATCCACCTGAGAGGGCAGACGGGGCCTCAGTTTAACGTCTCATCTGAAAGACGGCACCTCCAATAGGGCAGCACTCCACTGGGAGTGTCAGCTTAGCTTTTTCATGTGCTCAAGTCCCTGGAGTGGGACTGTGAACCCACAACCTTCTGACTCAGAGGCAAGTGTGCTACCAACTGAGCCACAGCTGACACTGAGACAGGTTTGTAGGGCTTAAAAGGCTTTTCCTTGTTCCTAAAATAAATCTACGGGTACATTTCTCAGATAGCAGAAAATCTACCCTTTTAGATTTGCTCAGATCTAAGGCATATTTTTGACAACTTAAAGAGCTGGGGGTTCAAAT
Source organism: Somniosus microcephalus (assembly GCF_052327205.1). NCBI lineage: Eukaryota > Metazoa > Chordata > Chondrichthyes > Squaliformes > Somniosidae > Somniosus > Somniosus microcephalus. The sequence continues at coordinate 215,190,493 of NC_140996.1, read as the reverse complement.
GTGAACCAAAATAACAAGCATGCTCTGTTCAGTCAAATATTCTCCCGACGACACTATAAGTGTATCAGTGATCTGTACACACATATCTAGGATGTACTCTCCGGCGGAGCTGACACATCAGCCCTGATTTCTCAAGGCTCAGTTGGAAGTTCTGGGCCTCGAGTTAGGCGAGCATAGATCATAAAATTGGGTGCACAGGCCTGCACGCTTGGCTTGCTGTACACCGCGGTGAAGAAAATGGCCAGATATAAGTAGGCAGTGCTGGAGTAAGTTGGTCCTGTGCCGAATTTGATGCTGTTCTGCCTGGTTCCAGTTCTGGCTTGTATTTTGTCCATATAAAATGGATATGTGACTACTCCGCTGGCCCGGTTGCTTTCTTAAAGATAATTATCACTTCCAAAAGTTGGTAGACAATTTGATCTGGTTTCTCATATCCATTTAGCTTTGGCTGCATTGTGTTCATTTATTTGTGTTCCTGTGGAAGGCTGGAATTTTGCATTGTAAGAGCTTTATTTTGCGGTAATTTTCCGACAATGTTCTTGCTTGCAATTGCTGTTTAACTCGTAGCAAAAATGCTTGACGCTGGAAACTCTGTGGCCCTTCCTATTGAGCTCCATGACTGAGATGGGCAAGTTGAGTTCCCTAGAATGATAGCAGGGGAGATTTTACTGGGTCTGAACCCAGGAGCCGTCCATTGAATTAGACAGGTTCCTTACAAGGCGTGCATTCTGGCCCATTCCATTTTCTGCTGATCGACGTACCCAGGCAAGCCGGATCCAGAAAAATCATCCCTGAAATTTGCAGCACGGACGAAAGCCATTTAGTCCACCGTGTCAGTGTTCTTCAACTGAGGCACAATACCTAACAATCATTTCTGCCATTTCCAAGTACAAGATGGCCTGCTTTTTCTCGAAATGGTCCCACCCCTTCTTTGACTTTCCTTTGAATTCTAAGGTGCTTATAAATACATTTGCTATTTCCTTTCATGTTGACTGCCAGTCCTCTTTCCTACACCCTCTTATCCTTTCTAATCTTTATTTCCTTCTTTCCTTTCTGTTTCTTTCGCAATTTTCTTCCATTTAATCCCACCTATATTTATGGTAGCCGCTTTCTTAAATCTGACGTTTGCTCTTTCCTTTCTGTTTATTCATGGAGCGTTTGCAGTTGATGCACCTCCTTTTACTCAGCAAGGGTGGCTGGCTGCGGGCTCGAGCTGCTGGCCAGCGTGGGCAGGCAGCCAGAAGAGATGTGCCTCAAGTGGCGCTTGCCTGTCCCATTCAAGTTAGGCGCCCACCCGCTGACCTCCTCAAACTCTGGCAGGGTCGACGCCAGAGGGCACTGGCGAGAGTGATCCTGGCGTAACTGCTGGGTTTGCATCCTGAAGTATCTTGGGCCTGCAGCCTTGGCACTTTCATACCCCTCAGTACCCCTTCCCCTTCTATTTTGTTTTACCATTCTTTCCTTCATCCCTTAACCACTCTGCTGTCGCTCCTAAGGTATATCTCTCCAGGCCACCCGCAGCTTAGTTTTTATAGATGGCTTTGCCCGTCACTACTCTTATTCTGACCCCTTCCCACATATGCTCAGATTTGCCATCCTCCTGCCTTACTTTTTTAAACTCCCTCCCACTGTTCTATTTACGATCTCAGCATGGACAGTTTGGTTTAGGTGGAGTGTATATGATACGTCGAACTTACATGGCCCCAGACCTCATCGCGATTCATTAGAAGTCATGAAGCCCCCGCCACCCCTCCCTTCCCACCCCACCCTTCTACACCATCTGTCAAGCCATGAGTTGACATTTCTGTCCAACTGGCTTAGTGTGCGGCACCAGGAGCAAACCTGAGACCTTTACCCTGGAGTTCCTGTTCTGTTTGCCCGGCCTTGATCCCATGTTCTTCCCTATGTCATTGGTTCATTGAAACTTATAAAATTCTAACAGGACTAGACAGATTAGATGCAGGAAGGCTCTTCCCGGTGGCGGGGGAGTCCAGGACCAGGGGTCACAGTCTAAGGACAAGGGGTAAGCCATTTAGGACTGAGATGAGGAGGAATTTCTTCACCCAGAGAGTGGTGAACCTGTGGAATTCTCTACCGCAGAAGGCAGTAGAGGCCAATTCATTAAATATATTCAAGAAGGAGTTAGATATATTTCTTAAGGCTAAAGGGATCAAGGGATATGGGGAGAAAGCAGGGACAGGGTACTGAATTTGGATGATCAGCCATGATCGCATTGAATGGCGGAGCAGGCTCGAGGGGCCAAATGGCCTACTCCTGCTCCTATCTTCTATGTTTCTATGTTCCAATGTGAACCATAACTGCAGGCAGCTCAGTTATCTTTTCTAGATTTTATTCCACTTACTCCATTATATCCGTTACTCTGGCATCTGCGAGACAACAGGCTGTTTGGGACTCAGCTGTAGCTGCAGAAAAGGCGATATAGATCCCCCTAGTGGTATAATTACCGATATATATCACTTACCTTTTCTCAATATTACCAGCTCTTCTATTTAGGTAGTCAGTTGTTCCATGGTGCGTGTGGTTTCCCTTCCCTGAATCACCATTTGCTATACCTATCAGACAACTTCAGATCCCCAGGAGGAAACAGCAAGGACCGTTATGACTACATCGGTGACATTATGACTCAGAGGAGGGAATGCTACCAACTGATATTTGAATCAGCATGCAGCAAGACAAAGAGGCCCATGGTGCACTATTAGCAGAGGGGGAACGGAAGAAAGAGAAGGAAGAAATGGAGGAGCAGTCAGGAAGATTGGTGCAACAAGCACTAATAGGTAGCTACTTCCAATGATTTTCCAGTCTGGCCTTTGCAAAAAATATTCTGGCTGCTTTGTCACCGTGCATTTTCCTCATAATTGCCATGTTATGATTTCCCATCAACAGTATTGCTACTTATTTTGGGTCTTTTTTAAGTCTCACGGGTGACTCCCAACTCCCCATACATTCGAAACTTTCTATGTATACGCAAAGCAGGTACCTACGGGTCCAATATGGCAGGAGGCGCATGCACCCGTCCCATGCCACCCATTGGACTGGGCTCCTCCAATTGTAATGGGAAATCAGGAAATAGCAGACTTACAAAATAGTTACTTTCTATCGGACTTCACCATAGAGGATGAGGATAAAATACCAGAGATACAAGGGAAACTACAAATAAATCATGAGGAGGAACTAACTAGATTCAATATAAGTAAAAACATGGTGATAGAGAAACTAAAGTCATTAAAGATAAACAAATCTCCGGGACCCAATGGTTTCCAGCCCAGGGTATTGAAAGAAGTAGGTGAGGAAATTCTTGATGTGTTAGTCATGATCTTCCAAAACTCGCTCAATTCAGGAATTGTCCCCTTGGATTAGAAAATTGCCAATGTCACTCCATTATTTAAGAAGGGTAGAGAGATAAACAAGGAAATTATAGGCCTATTAGTCTAACGTCAGTTGTGGGCACATTACTAGAATCTGTTATTAGGGACAGAGTGACTGAACATTTGGACAAATATAAACTGATCAGAGAGAGCCAGTATGGATTTGTAAAGGATAATCATGTCTAATGAAAATAATTGATTTTTTTGAGGAGGTAACTAACATGGTAGATAAGGGAGTGTCTATTGATGTTATTTATAAGGACTTCCAGAAGGCATTCGATAAGGTTCCACAAAAGAGACGGTTAACAAAAATGAGAGCACACGGAATTGGAGGCAACCTATTGGCTTGGATAGGGAATTGGTTAGGAGGTCGGAGACAGAGAGTAGGGATAATGGGTACGTAGTCAAATTGGCAGGATGTGACTGGTGGGGTCACCCAAGGATCTGTACTGGGGCCTCAGCTTTTCACCATATTTAGAAATGATTTGGATGACGGATTAGAGAGCCCTATATCTAGGTTTGCTGACAACACTATGTTAGGTGGCGCAGTAAATAGTGTAGATGGGAGCAGAAAGTTGCAAAGCGACATTGACTGATTAAGTGAGTGAAAGAATGAAAGAAAGACTTGCATTTCTATAGCGCCTTCCACGACCTCAGGACATTCCAAAGCACTTTACAGCCAATGAAGTACTTTTAAAGTGTAGTCACTGATGTAATGTAGGAAACGCGGCACCCAATTTGCGCAGAGCAAGCTCCCACAAACAGCAATGTGATAATTGTTGAGTCTGTGTGTCCCAGTTATGTTTAGGATCAATCACTGGACACAGACAACAAGAATAACTTTTAACAGGTCTTTACTATTCGGAGGTCAGGGCTAAACTGCCCAGCAAATCCTTACACAACACTTATATACCGGTGTGGTCACCACCGGTATTACAGTATACAGCAGCCAAGAGAAAGTAGTACATCTCTTAAAGTAGTTCTCTTAAGGTGGAACAGGTTACATACACCACAATCCTCCCTTTTTAGCTTAACAGTTATATCCCCATTTAACATAACATAATAACATATATACAACTTCATGCAAAACAGTTCAAAGATTCAGTCTCTGAGGAGGCCTCCTGATTCGAGTTGGATAACGCCTTTCAGGGGTCTCTGATTCTCGTTGTTGGGGTGACTCATCTAGTTGGTCTCTTATGGATTGGACATCATCATCAGGTACATTCACTTCTGAGGTAGATGCTTCAGGTTCACTAACTTCTTCCACGGTTGTCTCTGCCGTAACCATGGGTTCGACCCTTGTTCTCGATTCTACCAGTTGGTCAGCATGACGCCGTATTACATTTTCACCAACATCTACCATGTACATCAGGGGTCCTTGTCTGGCCCGAATTGTTCCAGATTGCCATTTCTTGTTTTTATAATCCCGGGCTAACACTGGTTGTCCTATTTCGAAACTCCGAGTGGTCTTGTTATTTATATGCTGGAACTGTTTGTTTTCAACTTCCCTCCGCACATTTGGTTTTAACAAGTCCAACCTGGACCGCAACCTCCTGTTATAGAACATCATGGCAGGACTTTGGTTTGTCACTGCATGGGTGGCGTTTCGATATGCCAGTAGGAATTTGTCCACCTTGTGTTGTAGTGGAATCTGATCTTCGCTCATGGCCTTTATCGCTTTTTTGAACGTTTGTACAAATCTCTCGGCCAACCCGTTTGTAGCCGGATGATATGGGGCAGAGGTATAATGTTTCACCCCATTCTTCTTCATGAATCTCTGGAATTCTTCTGACACGAGCTGCGGTCCGTTGTCTGAACATATTTGTTCTGGCAATCCATTTCATGCAAATATCGTTCTTAACACCGCGATCGTCTTTTCCGAGGTAGTGGTAGTCATCTTAATCACTTCTGGCCATTTAGAATGTGCGTCCACCGCAATTAAAAACATGGAGTCCATGAAAGGACCAGCAAAGTCAATATGTACACGTTGCCATGGGGTTGAAGGCCATTCCCATGGATGCAGCGGTGCAATCGGAGGTGCATTTTGCACTTTTTGGCACCCTGAGCAGCTTTTCGTCAGCTCCTCTATCTGTTGGTCGATACCCGGCCACCACACATAAGCCCTAGCAAGGCTTTTCATCTTGACTCCCCCCAGATGACCTTCATGCAGTTCCTTTAGAACTCTCTCTCTTAACTTAGGAGGAATAATCACCCTTGTTCCATACATCAATGTTCCTTGACAGACGGACAGCTGTTCTCGTCTTGCTGAGAATGCCGGTAACAGTGGATCACCATGTGCTGGCCATCCCTTCACTGTCACTTCGTAGACCCTGGACAGTGTCGGGTCATTCCTGGTTTCTCTTTCAATACTTGCATTGGTGACTGGTAAACATTCGATGATGGTCGAGTGAAATAACTCAACAGGGTCAACCGTCGGTGCCTCCTCCTCTGTAGGTAGTGGCAGGCGCGATAGCCCATCAGCATTATCATGCTGCTTTGTATCTTTAAATTCTATCTGATATTGATGTGCCCCTAGGAAAAGGGACCATCTCTGGAGTCTCTGTGCTGTCATCACCGAAACACCCTTCTTAGGGTTAAAAATGGACACCAACGGCTGGTGGTCTGTCAGAAGCGTAAACCTTTGGCCCTGCAGGTAATGATTAAACTTCTTTACTCCCCACACAAGGCTGAGAGCCTCCCTATCTATCTGAGCATAGTTGCGCTCAGCGGAGGTCAATGATCTGGATGCGAATGCAACTGGCCTCTCCTGGCCATTTGGCAACTTGTGTGAGCGTACTGCCCCAATACCATATGGAGAAGCATCACAAGCCAAACGAATAGGCAGCGTTGGGTTGAAGTGAGCCAACACTTCCTCTGAGGTGATCAATGCCTTGCTTTCGCGAAAGGCCCTCTTACAGTCCTCGCTCCACTTCCATGGTACTCCCTTCTGCAAAAGAGCATTCAGCGGGTGCAGCACCATGGATAAATTTGGCAGAAACTTATGGTAATAGTTAATCAACCCTAGAAACGACCTCAATTGGGATACATTATCCGGAGCGGGAGCCTTCACAACAGCTTCGATCTTGTCAGGAGACTTATGAAGCCCCTCCTGGTCAATGACATGACCACAGTACGAGATCCGCTTCTGAAAGAATTCACATTTCTGGCGATTAACTCGAAGACCATATTCTTTCAATCTGGTGAGCACCAGTTCCAAGTTTGCAAGGTATTCCTCGTCATCATCTCCTGTAATCAGAATATCGTCCACGTAACATTGTGTACCTGGAATTCCCTGTAATACCTGCTCCATGGCCCTCTGCCAAATTGCCGGAGCCGATGCCACTCCAAAAACCAATCTATTATACTGGTACAAGCCTCTATGCGTGTTGATCGTGAGATATTGGCGTGACTCTTCCTCAACTTCCATCTGTAAGTACGCCTGCGCCAGGTCTATCTTGGTGAAGTGTTTCCCACCAGACAACGAAGCGAAGATATCCTCAATCCGCGGAAGCGGATACTGCACCGTGTGAAGCACCGGATTAACAGTGATCTTGAAATCTCCACAGATGCGAACCTTCCCCGGTTCCCCCGGCTTGTTGCTCGATGAACGCTTCATGACGGGGACAATGGGCGTGGCCCACTCACTCCAGTCTACCTTAGACAGTACTCCTGAATGTTCTAGCCCTTCCAGATCAGCTTCCACAGCAGGTCATATTGCATAAGGTACCGGTCTGGCTTTGAAAAATTTCGGGTTTGCATGTTCTTCAACCTTGATGTTTGCCGTAATTCCTCTCAGTGTTCCCAGTCCCTGTTGGAACACCTCTTTAGCATCGTCCAATATTCTGGACAATCGTTTAGGTTTGACATCTTTTGTACCGGAATCTACCGTTAGTGCTTTTAAGGAATGCCAGTCCATATTCATTTTCCTAATCCACTCCCATCCCAGTAGTGGTGGACCTCCCTCAGGTAGCACATATAAGTCCATTCCTCGGCTTTCTTTGCCCTTGTGGACCACCTTTACCTCTATCTTCCTGATGGGGTATACTCTTTGCCCCGTGTATGTTTTCAATACAATCTCCGTATCCCGTAGGGGAATATGTGGGAATAACCTTTTGTAATCTTTCTTATTCATGACCATCAATGCCGATCCAGTGTCCAATTCCATCTTCACTTGGACTCCTGCTATCTGAAGTGTGACCCAAATTGTTTGGAGGTCTGCTTCCTTACCAACATTGTGTACTCTTAGACTACCCAGTTCATTACTGCTGGAGTCTGAATCTGACTTCTGTTCATTCGAACTGTTCTCTGCCACCTTGTGTACCTTTCTGTACTTTTCCTGCGGTGACTTTTTGTTGCCGGTCTTCTTTCCTGACCGGCATACTTTAGCTATGTGACCAAGCCTGCCACATTTTCTGCATTCCTGATTTTTGAACCAGCACTGGTTCTGATCATGCGTTGTCTTTCCACAACGATAACATTTTACTGTACTCAAGACCATTTGATTGGTGCTGAGTTCCGGTGACCGTAGCTGCATTTCCGCAGTGCCTCTCGCTGCGGCTTCGTGCGATGCTGCAATAGTGACAGCTTTATCAAGCGTAAGCTCATTCTCCTCAAGCAGTCACTTTTGTGTTCCTTCTTTTAACAATCCACACACAAATTTATCTCTCAGCGCATCTGCTAGTCCTGTTCCAAACTGACAGTACTTTGCTAGCTTACGCAGTTCAATTAAAAATTCAGTGTTGCTTTCGTCTTTCAGCTGCGTTCTTCTGTAAAATTTCAGCAGCGTGGGGTTTAAGTGATCTTTCAGGACAGTAACAATATTCGTGAAAGTCTGATCCGCCGGTTTATTTGGTGATAGAAGGTGCTTCAATAGCCCGTATGTTTTCGCACCCATTGAGCTTAATAAGGTTCGTGCTTTCTCATCATTTGGTACCTTATTTGCTTTACAATACACTTCCATGCATTCTACATACGTGGTCCAATCTTCGATATCGCTATCAAAGGTATTAATGCTCCCATGTTTAGGCATCCTTGCAATTTTTTTTTTTCTTTTTTTAATTTTTCTTTTTCTCAAAATGGCGGCTTCCCGCGCTTGTCTTCTTCCCCCACCTACTAAAATGGCGGCTTCCCGCACTTGGCGGTCTTTCCCGCGCTCGTCTTCTTCCCCTGCCGACTACAATGGCGGATTCCCGCGTTTGCCTTCTTCCCCCGCTGGCTGCAATGGCGATTGCCTTGCTGCTGCCGTTCTCGCCTCCCCAGCGGTTCTCACTCCCCGACGCTGCTTTGCCTCGCAGCCCTGCTTGCAGCCCGGTCCTTTACACCGGCTGCGTTTGAATTCTCTGCGGCTCTCGTGCCTTAAGCTTCTCAACTCCCCGACGCTGCTTTGCCTCGCAGCCCCGCTTGCAGCCCGGTCCTGTACACTGGCTGTGTTTGAGTTCTCCGCGGCTCTCGAGCCTTAAGCTGCCCCAGTCGCTGCGCCTCTCGGCCTCGATTGCAGCCCGGCCCTTTCTACCGGCCGTGGTCGAGCTCTCCGCCCTTATTCCTCCGTTTTCCCTCCCCTACTCCACAGCCAACGCGGCCGACTTTCTGCTCGTGTCGCTGATCGGCTTACCCACCACCGTGGTAGAAGGGATGATCACTGCCTGTCGCTGATGGAGGGCTTCGTGGTCAGAATTCTTTTTCTTTTTAACCCGGGTTCTCGATGCCTCCCATGCGATGGTGCTCAGCAGGATGATGAGGGCGAATGCCTCTTCTCGATGCCCGTTCTGAGGACGAAGCTGCCTTGGATGTAAAACTGCCGCAGGGTAAGATCGGACTCGTCGCCACTGTTGAGTCTGTGTGTCCCAGTTATGTTTAGGATCAATCACTGGACACAGACAACAAGAATAACTTTTAACAGGTCTTTACTAGTCGGAGGTCAGGGCTGAACTGCCTAGCAAATCCTTACACAACACTTATATACCGGTGTGGTCACCACCAGTATTACAGTATACAGCAGCCAAGAGAAAGTATTACATCTCTTAAAGTAGTTCTCTTAAGGTGGAACAGGTTACATACACCACAATAATGACCAGATAATCTGTTTTAGTGATGTTGTTTGAGGGATAAATATTGGCCAGGGCACCAAGGATAACTGCCCCTGCTCTTCTTCGAAATAGTAACATGAATCTTCTACATCCACCTGAGAGAAGAGACAGGGCCTCGGTTTAATGCCTCATCCAAAAGATGGCACCTCTGACAGTGCAGCGCTACCCTCAGTACTACACAGGAGTGTCGACCTAGATTTTTGTGCTCAAGTCTCTCGAGTGGGATTTGAACCCACAACCTTCATGATATCAGAGGTGAGGGTGCGACCCATTGAGTCACAGCTGACGCTTAACTATGACAGATGGAGTTCAATGTGGAAAAGTGTGAGTTCATCCACTTTGGACCCAAGAATTATAGACTAGCGTATTTTCTATATGGTGAGAAGGGAGGAACTGTGGATGAGCAGAAAGATTTAGGGGTTCAAGTACAGAAATCACTAAAAGACAGGTTAAAAAAATAATTCAAAAGGCTAATGGAATGTTGGCCTTTATCTCAAGAGGGCTGGAACACAAAGGGGTGGAAGTGATGTTCCAGCTGTACGGAGCTCTGGTTAGACCCCATCTGGAGCACTGCATTCAGTTCTGGGCACCTCCCAACTCAGGAAGGATATACTGGCCTTGGAGTGGGTGCAGCGCAGATTCACCAGAATGATACTGGGGCTAAAAGGGTTCAATTACAAGGCCAGGTTGCATAGACTAGGCTTGAATTCGCTTGAATATAGAAGATTAAGGGGTGATCTACTTGAAGTGGTTCAAGTGATTAAAGGATTTGATAGGGTAGCTATAGAGAAACTATTTCCTCTGGAGCAAGGGGGCATAACTTTAAAATTAGAGCTAGGCCATCCAGGGCTGATGTCTACAAGCATTTCTTCACACAAAGGGTAGTGGAAATCTGGAACTCTCTCCCCCAAAAAGCTGTTGAGGCTGGGGGTCAATTGAATATTTCAAAACTGAGATTGGTGGATTTTTGTTGGGTTCGGGTATTGCGGGTTACGGAACCAAGGCGGGGAGTTGGAGTTAAGATACAGATACATGATCTAATTGAATGGCAGAACAGGCTTGAGGGGCTGAATGGCCTGTCCCTGTTGCTGTGTTCCTAAGTAGGTATCCAGGGTGCACCTCTGACAGTCTCCATTATAATATCGATGAGAATGTGGAGACCTGTATTGATGGACCCAAATACCCGAGCACAAGGCAAAGAAGTTAATCTTTATCAAGATAAATCCTGTCGCCTTAGTTACCTGTGCAACATGAACAGAGAGTTGACTGTTCAGTTGCATAGCGAACATCTATTTAATGTACCATTAAACTAGGATTTAAATGGCTATATAAATACAAATTATAATACAAATATGTTAAATGATGCAAAATTGCGGTAATTCATCAAATGATTTACCTCCCGGGGCAAGTTAAATTAAAGCCATGATGGAATTATTTCCTTACATAGGCTTCGATATTGTGTTCCAGATGTTTGCTGTTACCATTAAAGCATTCAGTTGAATTCTCCAGTAATAGCTGCTGATGGTGGTTCCGTACTGACCAGTTACATGCCTGTTTGCTTCCAAGACATTGGTTTCATTTGTACGAAACATACAATAACAAATGCCCAGGAGAAATTTGCAATGCAAAGGCTGTAACACAACCAAAGTATTGAGATGATGTTCGAAGCTGACAAGAGTGAAGCTCTGGTGATTTATTGGCATTGTCTCAATCCTGAGATTCAACTGTGACCTTTAACTCACTCCTAAGGTAGTTGTTATTTTAGGAAATTATGAACACATTTTTTTGAATATTTTAAGTGCCAATGTTGTCTGAGGTCGAATGGTGTGTGAACATCGGGAGACGCAGAAGCTGGTTGAGCTTATTAATGTTAGAATGAATGAGTCGACGGGCTTTGCATTGGAATTAGAGGCAGAGAACTAAGTAAAGTTGGAGCTGAGTGCCTCCCCGCTCCCCCCTCCCTGCACCCCCACCCCATATTATAATTCTCCCCACTTTTCTTGAAGATGCTACTTCTTGCTGGGGCTACAGTTCCACAAGTGGCTGTACTTCATTGGCAAGCATATAGAAAGACATTTGTATTTATGAAGCACCTTTCATGACCTCTGGACGTCCCAAACCACTTTACAGCCAATAAAGTACTTTTGATCTGTGAACTTTTCCTCAGAACTGTGTAACTCCTGACTTCTCCTTATAAGCTTTTTTTTAAAAACTAAAGCTTGGCAACAGCAAATCACTACTTCAAATCTCATCGTCCCTCCTACTTTATTCAATCTTGGCAATGTCTGGTTCCTTCAAAATCCAAACACTCTAGTTTGTCAATTTATATTTAAAAATTCTCTAATTAGGACAAAGTAAGAAAAGACTTGTATTTATATAGCACCGTTCACGACCACCGGACATCCCAAAATGCTTTACAGCCAATTAAGTACTTTTGAAGTGTAGTCACTGTTGTAATGTAGGAAACATGAGAGCCAATCTGTGCACAGCAAGGTCCCACAAACAGTAATGTGATAACGACTAGTGGTTATTGTAGTGTATGTGCTTTAAGTCAGAACTACTTTTTACAGCTCCTGTATACTGTAGTACCGGCAGTGACCACACCGGTATATAAGCTGTGCGCATGCCTCTGTACCCCAGTCTAGAGATTACCCTCCTCCAGTAAAGACCTGTTATTTGTTTATGTACAGCATCCGTGTAATTATTTATCCACTGAACCACGGATCTAACAGTGGCGACGAGTGTTGATGCGAATCTACCTGCAACATATTAAAAAAAAAAAAAAATAGTCGAGTCCAGGAACACGGGCGTCGACCGCGAGCAACCGCCCAGCAGTCAGGCAGAGATCCAACTTCGCTGGGGAGGCTGTGGAGAGCCGGGCTTGGTTCCCCAGCCACAATGAGCAGTAAGAGACCGACGACAGGTCCAGAGCAGACCCTTCCCGAGCAGCGGCGGCTGGAGCCGACCGAAGGCAGAGAGAGAGAGCCGGGCAGTGTCGACGGGGTAAGAAAGAGGGTGAAGAGAGCAGGGCGCAGCAGCGTCGAGGAAAAATACTGCAAACCGGAGAGAGAGAGGGTAAGAAACAGCCGGGTTCTAGACTGAGCGGTGTTGACAAATATCAAGAGAAGAACGCACAGAGCACAGCCAGGGATCACGGGCTGATCAGGGTCCGCGGGGCGAAGCAAGGGGAGACGCCATTGAGCCGCGAAGAAGCAGGGAGAGCGCGGGAGGCGCCATTGAGCCGCGGAGAAGAAGGAAGAACGCGGGAGATGCCATTTTGTGAAGCCGCAGCGGAGAAGACGGGCGAGTGCGGGAAGGAAGGAAAGAGCGGGAGGCGCCATTTTGTGCCAGTGGATAAGAAGGGGAAGCGCGGGAGGCGCCATTGGTGATAGTTAACGCAAAACCAAGGATGCCGAAGAGTGGCAGTATCTCTACATTCGACAATGAAGTCGAAGATTGGGCGACATATGTGGAACATATTGAGGTGTACTGCAGGGTGAATGAAGTGCCAGATGCTAATAAAGCACTGGTTCTGTTAAATTCCATGGGTGCAAAAACTTATGGGTTACTGCGAAATCTAATAACCCCAGAGAAGCCGGTAAACAAGAATTTTGAAAGCATAGTAGAAATCCTACAGGACCACTTAAACCCCACACCGCTGCTGATAGGAGATCGATTTAAGTTCCATAAAAGGAACCAACACAAAGATGAAAGCAATGCTGAGTACCTAACGGAACTGCGCAAGCTATTGAAATACTGCCAGTTTGGAGCGGGACTAGCACACACGTTAAGGGACAAGTTTGTGTGTGGGCTACAAAGTGAAGGAACCCAGAAACGGCTTCTATCAGAAAAGGACCTTACGCTGGACAAAGCTTTCAGTATGGCAGTATCACACAAAGCATCCGCAAGGGGCGCTGCAGAGATACAACGGAGACCGCAAGAATATGGCACCAACGAAATGACCTTTGGAACAGGGAAGTGCTATCGCTTCGGCAGAACAACACATGACCAGAAAGATTGTTGGTTCAAGGACCAAGTGTGCAGACAGTGTGGGAAAGCAGGACACATAGCAAGAGACTGCAGGTCTGGGAAGAAAATCAACAGTAAGAAATCTCCACAGGAGAAGTACAAAAAGGTACACCAGGTGATGGACAGTGGTTCAGACGAACAGAAAAGTGACACAGACTCCGGAAGCAAGGAGCTGGGTTGTCTGAAACTACATAATGTAACCGAAATGGAGGATCACCAGACTATCTAGGTTACACTCAAGATAGACGGAGTCCAAGTGGAAATGGAATTGGACACAGGGTCAGCCCTAACAGTCATAAATCAAAGAGACTACAAGCGGCTATTTTCACACATACCCTTGAAAGCTACAGAGATTGTCTTGAAGACGTATACGGGGCAAAAATTCTACCCCAAAGGAAAAATAAGGGTGAAAGTGACATATAAAGGTCAGGAAATACCTAAAATGGATATATATGTATTGCCAAATGGAGGACCACCACTGCTAGGACATGAATGGACCCAGAAGATACATTTAGATTGGCATTCCATACAGGCACTGAAGGTGGAGGCCAAAAAGGATGACGATGTCACACCTGGATGACTGTCAAAAATGCTAACTGATGCAAAAGAAGTGTTCCAGGAGGGATTAGGAACACTAAAAGAAATAACAGCAACAATTAAAATAGAGGATAATGCAAGCCCAAAGTTTCTGAAGGCCAGACCAGTGCCTTATGCGATCAGACCAGCGGTTGAAGCAGAGCTGGAAGGGTTGGAACGTTCAGGAGTACTGTCCAAAGTGGACTGGAGCGAGTGGGCTACACCCATCGTTCCTGTAATGAAGAGGTCGTTGAGTAATACGTCTGGGGATCCAAAGAAGGTCCGCATCTGTGGGGATTTTAAGGTGACAGTGAACCCAATCCTTTACACGGTGCAATATCCGCTTCCACGAATTGAGGATATTTTCGCCTCGCTATCTGGTGGTAAACGCTTCACCAAAATTGATCTAGCCCAGGCATACTTGCAAATGGAGGTAGAAGAAGCTTCGAAACATTACCTTACGATCAGCACCCATAAAGGTCTCTATCAATACAACGGGCTGGTGTTTGGAGTACCCTCGGCTCCGGCTATCTGGCAAAGGGCGATGGATCAGGTCCTGCAAGGGATTCCAGGGACCCAGTGTTATTTGGATGACATCTTGGTCACGGGCGAAAATGACGGTGATCACCTCGCTAACTTGGAGAAGGTGCTCGCCAGATTAAAGGAATATGGGCAACGAGCTAATCGCCACAAGTGCGAATTTTTCCAGAAACAGATCTCGTATTGCGGCCATGTCATCGATGAAGAGGGGTTAGATAAGTCCCCTGACAAGATAGAGGCAGTAGTCAAGGCTCCAGCACCGGAAAGTGTGTCACAACTGAGGTCGTTCATCGGGCTGGTAAACTATTACCACAAGTTCTTACCAAATTTGTCTACGGTATTACACCCGCTGAACACCCTACTGCAAACAGGGGTACCATGGAAGTGGAATGACGAACATAGACGAGCTTTCCAGAAGTGTAAAGAATTGATCACATCAAAAGAGGTGTTGGCCCATTTCAACCCAGCACTATCAATTCGTTTGGCATGTGATGCATCACCCCACGGCATTGGAGCGGTGCTGTCGCACAAATTCCCAGACGGGTTGGAGAGGCCAGTAGCCTTTGCGTCTCGGTCACTAACCTCAGCCGAGCGCAACTACGTCCAGATTGACAGGGAGGCCCTCAGCCTAGTATGGGGAGTAAAAATATTCAACCACTATCTGCATGGACAGAAGTTCACCTTGCTGACTGACCACCAACCACTTGTCTCCATCTTTAATCCTAAGAAGGGCGTGCCAGCAATGACTGCACAGCAGTTACAAAGATGGTCCCTGTTTCTAGGGGCGAATCAATATGAAATAGAATATAAAGGCACGAGACAGCATGGGAACGCTGATGGGCTATCGCGCCTGCCACTGCCTACTGTGGAGGAAGCACCAGCAGTGGACCCTATCGAGATATTTTATTCGTCAATAATTGAACGATTGCCAGTAACAAACGCGGATATAAAGAAGGAGACCCGCAATGATCCGACACTGTCACGGGTATATGAATTGACGGTGAGGGGATGGCCAACACATGGCGACTCACTGTTGCCAGCATTCTCATCCAGAAGAGAACAGCTGTCAGTATGCCAGGGAACAGTGATGTGTGGATCCAGAGTGGTGATTCCACCCAAGTTAAGGGAGAGAGTGCTAAATGAGCTACATGAAGGTCATCTGGGGGGAGTGAAAATGAAAAGCCTAGCTAGGGCTTATGTGTGGTGGCCGGGAATCGATCAACAAATCGAAGACCTAACTAAGAGCTGCTTAGGATGCCAGAAGGTCCAAAATGCATCCCATGGGAGTGGCCCTCCTCTCCATGGCAAGGGGTGCATATTGATTTCGTTGGTCCATTCATGGACTCAATGTTCTTAATAGCAGTGGATGCTCATTCAAAGTGGCCTGAGGTGATAAAGATGTCTTCAACCACTACAGAGAAAACGATTGCAGTCCTACGGACCATATTTGCCAGAAACGGGTTGCCAGAGCAGATGTGCTCTGATAATGGACCACAGTTTGTGTCCGACGAGATCCAAAAATTCATGAAAAGGAATGGGTTAAGGCATTACACATCCGCCCCGTATCATCCAGCCACCAATGGATTGGCTGAGAGGTTCGTACAAACCTTTAAGAAGGCGATAAAGGCCATGTGCGACGAGGAAATTCCATTACAGCATAAGATGGACAATTTCTTATTAGCCTACCGAAACGCGACACATGCAGTTACCAACCAGACCCCGGCCATGATGTTCTTTAACCGAAGGTTGAGATCTCGTCTGGACTTGCGCAGACCAAATTTGCGAAGAAATGTTGAGGACAAACAATTCCAGCACATCAACGAGAAGCCGACAAGGAGCTTCAATGTAGGGCAACCAGTCTTGGCCCGGGACTATCGAACAGAGAAGTGGCAACCCGGAACGATATGTACAAGGCAGGGGCCATTAATGTACACAGTGGATGTCGGGGAGAACATTGTGAGATGCCACGTCGATCAGATCTTAGCATCACAGGAATGCGTCAACCCCATGTCTCGAGTACCTGGGGATGAACCCGACATACCGGTAGTATCTACTTCAGACCCAGTAGCAGTGGAACCCGATGAACTACCCGATGGAAAGGGGTCAGAATCGCCTCTGCACCAAGAACAAGAACCTCCGGAAAGGCACTATCCCGAAAGGGTCAGGAAGCCGCCCCAAAGACTGAATCTATAAATGGACTTTTGTTATTGAATGTACATGTAAAAATGTAATTGTTATTTGAATATTAAGGGGGTATTATTAATCTAAAAAGGGAGGAATTTAGTGTATGTGCTTTAATTCAGAACTACTTTTTACAGCTCCTGTATACTGTAGTACCGGCAGTGGCCACACCGGTATATAAGCTGTGCGCATGCCTCTGTACCCCAGTCTAGAGATTACCCTCCTCCAGTAAAGACCTGTTATTTGTTTATGTACAGCATCCGTGTAATTATTTATCCACTGAACCACGGATCAAACAGTTATGTTACTGGACTAGTAATCCAGAGACATGAGTTCAAATCCCATGATGGCAGCTGTGGAATTTAAATTCAGTTAATTAAATAAATCTGGAATAAAAAGCTACTATCAGTAATGGTGACCATGAAGCTACCAGATTGTTGTATAAAACCCATCTGGTTCATGAATGTCCTTTAGAGGAAGGATATCTTCTGGCCTATATGTGACTCCACACCCACAGCAATGTGGTTGACTCTTAACTGCCCTGTGTGGTTGAAGAAGGTGGCTCACCACCACCTTCTCAAGGGCAATTAGGGTTGGACAATAAATGCTGGCCTTGCCAGCAATGCCCACATCCCATGAAAAACTAAATGAGCAGATAATTGTTTTTTTTTTGGTGAGGTTGATTGAGTGATAAATATTGGTCAGGACACCAATAGGACCCCTGCTCTTCTTTGAAATAGCGCCATGGGTTTGTTTACATCTACCTGAGAGGGCAGACGGGGCCTCGGCTTAACATCTCAGCTGAAAGACGGCTCTGGCTGACAGTGCAGCACTCCCTCAGCACTGCACTGGAGTGTCAGCTTAGACTTTGTGCTCAAGTCTCAGGAGTGGGGGCTTGAACCTACAACTTTTGACTGAGAAGCGAGAGTGCTCCCACTAAGCCAAGGCTAACACCTAAATAATAACAAATAATAAGCATTGATAATGAACACCAATAGATTATTTATTTGTGGACGGTATCACAGCAGAACCCAATCCTGTTCTCACCCAATGTCCATCTGCATCAAGGATCACTAGATAGCAATCAGGTGTGAATAGTCTAATTGACCTTTCTCTACCTAGCCTAAGGGTGCTGTGGCCAATTGCAGCTACTGCAGTCCTTCCTGAGTTCAGGTAGTTCAACAGAGACCAAAGATTAAAGCCAAGACCTGATCAAGGGCTTTAAAGTAATGCTGGATACTGAGGGCTGGATTTTATGAATGGAGACGTGTTGGAGGTGGGACTGCTGCTTGCCTGGTTTCAGTCCCGCCTCCATCAGCCTCTGGCCAACCAGCGGGATCTTCCCCTGATTGACCGCCCGGCAGGCTCGGCAGGCTAATTAGGGGGAAGTCAGTGACCGAGCACGTTAACGTATGACGTGTTATCTGTCAAGAATTTTTGAAAGAAGAAATGTCTGTGAAGCTGTCAAACACTAACATTCTGTGTAGTTTGATGAGTTCTTGTGTTCAGGACTCATCAAACCTTTCTACTTTGTAGAAATCAGATGACTGTTGAATCGGAGGATCCAACAGCCAGTCTGTGATCTCTACAATGGAGATGTCGGGACAGCGGCTCCACAGCAGCTGAAGTCTGCAGGCAGAAACAAAGGTATGTTAACATTTTCTAACACTTTACACTCATCTCACGTACTTACCACTTCACACTTGCACCCATCACTCACCGCTACATTGCACTTTCAGACCCCTCCGACCCCCACAAACCTCCTACTCAGCTCCTACACCCTGGCAGGGTTCCCCCAGGGCGGGAAGCCCACACTTCGGAATGAAAAATTGGGATAATCCTAGTTCCTGCCTGTTAACTACCTGTTAACAGGCAGTTAATAGGCTTTAATCCCTTCCCGTTTCCAAGGAGACAGGACCCGGTGCAGGACGGCTTCCCATCTCCTGGCAAGAGGGCACGGAGGCAGGTTGGTTGCGGGTTTGCCACCCGCCCCCAAATTCTGCAACTTTACCGGCAGTCCCGTCTCCAGACCCGCCTCCTCGGGGCTGAGAAAATCCAGCCCTGAATGTTAAGATTATGCTAACCCCACCAATAATTTTAACGAACTCTCCCCGAATCCTTTTCACTGCTGAAGATGACTCACATGTAGATTGCAGTGGGTACTTCATTTGGATTGAAGTATTGCTATGAAAGCTGCCATGCTTACAATCGTTAGTCCTTTATAAACACTCCTATGGAAAACCAGGCAGTGGGAAGTGACTACAAAGCGTTTGCATTATCCTGTTGCCATTTTGCCCTTGATTACTTTGGGGTGAGAAGGACTTAATAACAGTGCTGCCTGCAATTGCGATATATGTATAGTGTGTTTTTTTTTTACATTGTCATCCTAAAAGACAGCACTACCAACAATGCAGTAGTGCATTGAAGTGTCGGCTTTACTTCTCCCAGTCATGGGAGCTTGCAAGATCACATTTCGTTGTTCATGTACTTGTGCAATGACAATAAAGTTGAATTATTATTATTATTATGATTATTATTATTATTAACAGGAGGGTGATAGGGTTTGGTAGGCTGGACAGATGAAGTCAAATGGGATGAAGGGTCTGCTTTATCCAAAGCTAATTTAGAGCCTGTGTTTCTTGAGAAATAGTCTACAGCAGTGAAACAGGGCAGAAACTATATCAACAACAACAATGTGCATTTATATAGCACCTTTAGCATAGTAAAATGTCCCATGGCGCTTCAGAGGAGCGTTATCAGACAAAATTTGACATCAAGCCAAAGAAGGAGGTATTAGGACCATTTTCTTAATATTATTGGGAAGCCTTGCTTATTTACATTTCAATGTATAGACCAGTCCTTTAATTACACTCGACAAATAATTTGCCTGAATCAACCTTTTCAAACATTGAAAACTTCAATTAAATCAAAAAAGAACTCAACCTTCTTGACGTTTTATCACTTAAATTCTTGAAACCAGAAGAATGATAATTGCCCAATCTTGTCCCCTCTCAAAAGTAATCATCTTCTTCTTAGGCAGTCCCTCGGAACCGAGGATGACTTGCTTCCACACTAAAAATGAGTTCTTAGGTGACTGACGAGTCCAATGCAGGACCTACAGTCTCTGTCACAGGTGGGGCAGACAGTGGTTGAAGGGACGGGTGGGTGGGGTGCTTGGGTTGACGTGCGCTCCTTCCGCTGTTTGCACTTGGCTTCCACCTGCTCCCGGTGAAGAGACTGGAGGTGTTTGGCGCCTTCCCAGATGCTTCTCCTCTACTTTCAGTGGTCTTGGGCCAGGAATTCCCAGGTGTCGGTGGGAGATGTTGCATTTTTTCAAGGAGGCTTTGAGGGTGTCCTTGAAGCATTTCCTCTGCCCACCTGGAGCTCTCTTGCCGTGTTGGAGCTCCGAGTAGAGCGCTTGTTTTGGGAGTCTCATATCGGGCATGCGGACGATGTGACCCATCCATCGAAGCTGATCGAGCGTGGTCAAATCTTCGATGCTGGGGATATTGGCCTGAGCGAGAACACTGACGTTGGTGCGCCTATCCTGCCAATGGTTTTGCAGGATCTTGCGGAGGCAGCATTGCTGGTACCTCTCCAGTGCTTTGAGGTGCCTGCTGTGCATGGTCCATGTCTCTGAAGCATACAGGAGGGCGGGTATCACTACTGCTCTGTAGAGCATGAGCTTGGTACTGGGTTTGAGGTCCTGGTCTTCAAACACTCTCTTCCTCAGGCGACCGAAGGCTGCACTGGCACACTGAAGGCAGTGTTGGACTTACTGTCAAAAGTAATAAAGCTCACCGTCCCTCACTGCTGGGTCATTCCTTACAGCCATTGACCCACAGTTCAGGATGAGTCTTTTTTCTATTTCATTTGGACCTTTTTGCTACAAATTTTGAGTTTGATATCCAAAAGTTAATTCACAGTGACCGTTCTGGATTAATTCTTCAGTCTAAAGGAGTAATAATGACTCTGAACAG
Organism: Somniosus microcephalus; assembly: GCF_052327205.1. Lineage (NCBI taxonomy): Eukaryota > Metazoa > Chordata > Chondrichthyes > Squaliformes > Somniosidae > Somniosus > Somniosus microcephalus. The sequence goes on along the minus strand of NC_140996.1, from coordinate 215,169,715 downwards.
TCAATTTGATTCTTAGGCCGCGATTTTATGCTTCGAGGAGGCTTGGGAGCTGGTCAGCTGTCTTCCGGGTTCCAGTCTCGCTCCCAACTAAATCCAGCCCACAGACGTAATTTTACGTCAATTGACCTTGTTAAGCCCGGCCAATTAAGAGAAAGCCGGTGTCAGATGACGTCATTTAATGACGCGTCATCTGACAGTTTTCTTAAAGGGACCATGCACTATTTTTTTTTGACAGTTGATTTTTCAGTGTTTGACAGCTTTGAGGTGCTGCAAACACTGACAATGACTGTTCACAGGTGTGCTCTTGCACCCAGGCTCTCCAGTGACTCCCTCCTTAGGCTAGAACAGATGGCAGCTGCAGGTGAGGTTACAGAAGTGATCTGTCACTGGTGAGAGAGGTTCTCCCAATGAGGTGGGAATAGACAGCCAATTCAAAACTTGTTACCTACAGAAAGGTCTAAATGCATTAAAAATGAATTTCCCAACAATTTCTTACCTCTGAAACTCACCAGTGCACCATTGGATCCTTCAGCTGTCATCAATGCAGAAACATTACAGCAGACTCACAACACGCCACACTTACCTGGCGTGGTGTCCAGACGTCGGGAAGCCCGCAGTAGAAGTGTCAAAATTGGAAAAAGCCCGTTAACTGCCTGGTAACAACCTTTAACAAGCAGTTTAGTGGCTATAATCCTCTTCACGCTGCTAGGTGTTGCAAATTGGGGACCAGGCACTTGGGAAGATTGATTGGAGGCGGGTTGACAGCGGGTTTCCGACCTGCTGTCAATCTTTGTGATTTTGCCGGATGTCCCGCCTCCAAACCCGCCCCCTGAGCGCCGGCAAAATTCCGGCCTTAGACCTAACTCAACCATATCTTAAATAAAACTTCGAGAAAGAGCTGACTAAGTTTATCTGAGTTTATTGATTTGGAGTTAAATTATCCCAGCTAGCTTCAGAAAATTACCCTACTCTGCTGGCATTTAACTGTACTCTCTCTGTTTATAATTGTCTCTTATACTTTTTCTACTTTATTGTGTACTGGCTCTCTCATGACTCTGGTAATATCAATTATCATAACATATATAAGAAGGAACACTAGCAGTGACAAATAACGGAATCTCCAAATGCATAATGACTGCTGTGTTTCCATCTAAAGTAACAATGAGTGTAAGTGATTCAAATGGTTTCACCATCAGGTTTGTGGTTTCCCCCCATTTCTGGGTTTCAACGATTGAGAGCTACTGTCATGGAAGACGGTGAGTGTTGGTGAACAAGGGAGAGTGTCAACAAACCTAAACAACTATCAACCTGCCACCCAATTTTCCTCTTTACTTCATTTATCCGTACTAGCTGGAAGCTGAATACCACTTCTTTTGGCCATCAATATGAGGAATCTCTCCCCAATTTCTGTCACCCTCCTGTCTAGATTTTCCTCTTTATATGGCCACAAGTCTACGGAAATTCAGTCCCGAGTTGTTCAAATACAAATCTCATGGCTGACTACACATTCTCCTTAGAGCAGAGGGGAAATTTAACAGAGGTGTTCAAAATTATGAAGGGTTTTTTGATAGAATAGATAGGGAGAAACTATAGAGGAGCCCAACAACAACAACTTGTATTTATATAGCACACCTTTAACATAATAAATCATCCCAAGGCACTTCACAGGAGCGATAGCAAACAAAATTTGACCCTGAGCGAGATAAGGAGATATTAGGGCAGGTGACCTAAAGCTTGGTCAAAAATGTAGGTTTAAAGGAGGGTCTTAAAGGAAGAGAGAAAAGTTGAGAGATGGAGAAGTTTAGGAAGGGAATTCCGGAGCTTAAAGCCCAGGCACGACTGCCAAAGGTGGAATGATTAAAATCAGGGATGCGCAAGAGGTCAGAATTGGAACAGCGTAGAAATCTCAGAGGGTTGTAGGGATGGAGGAGGTTACAGAGACCACGAGGAGCGAGACCATGGAGGGATTTGAAAGCAAGGATGCTCATTTTAAATTGGAGGTGTTGCTGGACTGGAGCCAATGCAGGTCAGCAAACACAGGGGTGATGGATGAACGGGACTTGGCGCAAGTTAGGATATGGGCAACCGAGTTTTGGATGAGCTCACATTTATGGAGTGGAGACGAGCAGGACCCCTCCCCTTTAAGGTGCAGCTTACATGACGAGGGGCACTTGGTCCCAATAGCACAGTGACAGACCCAGATTTTCGTGGGTTTACAACATCACTGCTTCTGCAGCTTGAGTCGATCACTGGAGGAGTAAAAGCACACTTCCAACCAGCAGCCTCACTCATTTAGTGTAGATGATTTCTAATGAAGTATTTATGGAGAACATAGTCCAGCACCAGGGGCCATTGTAAGGGTGGGCTCTTACCACTAAAAGTATGAGTCCCAGTTTATGAAGAGTTGATTCAAGTTGGTGTAATATTGATTTTGACCTTATGGAATCAGCACAAAGATAGTGGTTTGAAGCGTACTTTTTGACTTTGTCATTCATGCCATCTTTTATCTGACGCAGACCGCACCTGTCATATTGTCTCTTGATCAAATCTTGGATGATAAAAGTGATAAAGTTGTTGAGGACAGCTTAACTCAAATGGTTGCATTCTGAGTCACATATGGGCAGAATTTTAACGGCTGAACATGGGTGGGTTGGAGTCGGTGAATTGCTGTAGTGTATCCTGCAGTGTGTACCATTCACAAGGTGCACTGCAGCAACTCGTCAAGGCTTCTTTGACAACACCTCCCAAACCCACGACGTCTATCAGAGTCATAGGGGGAATTTTGCCGGTGCTCAGGGGGCGGGTTTTGAGGCGGGACTGCTGGCAAAATTGCAAAATTGCAAAATTGCAAAGATCCCGAACCCGCTGTCAACCCGCCTCCAATCAATCTTCCCAAGTGTCGGGTCTCCGATTTGTGCAGGGACGGGAAGAGGATTATAAGCACTTAATTGCTTGTTAGCAGGTAGTTAACAGGCAGTTAAGAGGCTTTTTTCAATTTTGACAGGTGGACTGTGGCCTCACTGATGTGCGGACACCACGCCAGGTAAGTGTGGCATGCTGTGGATCTACTGTAATGTTTGTGCATTGTGACAGCTGCAGAAGTGGTGTGAAGGATCCAATGGTAGACTGGTGAGTTTCAGAGGTAAGAAAATGTTGGGAAAATCATTTTTAATGTATTTAGACCTTTCTGTAGGTAACAAGGTTTGAAGTGTTTGTGCAGCACTGGCTTTCTCTTAATTGGCCAGCAAGCCCGCAGGGCAGGCCTAACGAGGCCAGTTGACGCAAAATAGCGTCGGACGTCGTTGGGGACGGGAACGGAACCCGGAAGGCAGCAGTCCTGCTCCCAACTCGCACCGAAAGGTAAGATCACGGCCATAGAATCATAACGGCACAGAAGGAGGCCATTCGGCTCATTGAGTCTGTGCCGGCTCTCTGTAGAGCAATCCAGTCAGTCCCATTCCCCCGCTCTATCCCCGTAGCCCTGCAAGTTTATTTCCCTCAAGTGCCTATCCAGTCTCCCCTTGAAAACATTGAGTGTTTCCGCTTCCACCACTTCCGTCGGCAGCGAGTTCCAGGTCATCACCACTCGCTGCGTAAAAAAGTTTTTCCACACATCGCCCCTGTATCTCTTGCCCAAAACTTTAAATCTGTGTCCCCTAGTCCTTGTACCATCAACTAGTGGGAACAGCCTTTCCCCGTCTAGCCTATCCAAACCCGTCAGAATCTTTTACACCTCTATCAAATCACCTCTCAACCTCCTTTGCTCTAATGAAAATAAATCTAGCTTCTCCAACCTGTCCTTGTAGCTAAGATTCCCCATCCCCGGAACCATTTTGGTAAATCTCCTCTGCACCCTCTCAAGTGCCTTCACATCCTTCCTAAAGTGTGGTGACCAGAACTGGATGCAATACTCCAGTTGTGGCCTAACCAGTGCTCTATAAAGGCTCAGCATAACTTCTCTACTTTTGTACTCAATACCTTTATTTATGAAGCCCAAGATCCCATATGCTTTGCTAACCACTCCCTCAATATGTCCCGCCATCTTCAGGGACCTATGCACATTAACTCCCAGGTCCCTCTGTCCCTGCACGCTCTTTAAAACTGTGCCATTAAGTGTATATTGCCTCTCCCTGTTCCTTCTGCCAAAGTGCATCACCTCACACTTCTCTGCAGGTGCATGGGAACATCACCACCTCCAAGTTCCCCTCCAAGTCACATACCATCCCGACTTGGATGTATATTGCTGTTCTTTCATCGTCGCTGGGTCAAAATCTTTATATAGTGGGCTTAACAAGGTCAATCAAGGGAAAATAGCATGGGTTGGCCAGATGTTGTTGGGGGCAGGACTGAAACCCGACAACCAGCAGTCCCACCCCCAACGTGTCCCATTGATAAAATTCCCCCCTGCATTTCAAAGGAGCTTACTTTGCAATATTTCTGAGAGGTGTGAGAAGATGTATAAATGCACATCTACCATTTTCATAGAATCATAGAATCATAGAATGGTTACAGCACGGAAGGAGGCCATTCGGCCTGTCGAGCCCGTGCCGGCTCTCTGCAAGAGCACTTCAGCTAGTTCCACTTCCCCGCCCTTTCCCCGTAGTCTTGCAATTTTTTTTCCTTCAGATATTTATCCAATTCCCTTTTGAAAGCCAGAATTAAGTCTGCCTCCACCACCCTTTCAGGCAGTGCATTCCAGATCATAACCACTCGCTGCATAAAAAGTTTTTCCTCATGTCGCCTTTAAATCTGTGTCCTCTGGGTCCCGACCCTTCTGCTAATGTGAACAGTTTCTCTCTATCTACTCTGTCCCCAGACCCCTCATGATTTTGAACACCTCTATCAAATCTCCTCTCAACCTTCTCTGCTCTAAGGAGAACAACCTCAGCTTCTCCAGTCTATCCACGTAACTGAAGTCCCTCATCCCTGGAACCATTCTCATAAATCTTTTCTGCACCCTATTTAAGGCCTTCACATCCTTCCTAAAATGTGGTGCCCAGAATTGGACACAATACTCCAGTTGAGGCCGAACCAATGTTTTATAAAGTTTCAGGATAACTTCTTTGCTTTTGTACTCTATGCCTCTATTTATGAAGCCCAGGATCCTGTATGTTTTTTTAACCAATTTCTCAACCTATCCTGCCACCTTCAACGATGTGTGCACATATACCCCCTTTCTGTTCTCAGTTTATCTGTTTCTACACTATGTGATTCTTGTATAGTGGTAGGTAATCTGAAATAAATCTGCAAAAATGTTCTAAATAGTCCTCTTTAAAAAAAAACAGTTGCTCAGGTGGCAAATTGTTGTTCAATTCTCTGCAAAACTTTGGAACCCAATTCCCAAATGACCATATTAGTGGCAGCAAGGTAACTGGGTAATGAACCGCTAACATTTTCGAGTGGGAGGGCACAGGTTTAATCCCCTGTATCACTCAGACCCTGAATTCAGTTGAAGTAGTTACTACTACCCAGGAAATTTCCTGGCTAATTAGTGGGGAACAGAAGGAAAATTGGACTAGATAATCTGACCTGAGAGGGTCTCTTTATTAGCCCCATCAGCCAGGTAGCTAACAGGTCTTGGTGGAGGTCTGGCAGCAGACCTTGAGAACGGAAGGCTTTAACTGAGCAGAGCCATTTGCCCAGAGACACTGAAATATGTGAAGAATTTATCTTGAAATAAAAATTTTTTAAAAACCAACTCTACAAAAACAGGCACCGTAGAATCCCTTCAACGAACTAACTTGATTTTGTACAAAACCTGTCCGAGACCTTTGAGGCTGAAGCCGCACATTGTGACGATAAGAATGAATGTGTCAGCACATTGCTATCAAATTCCTCTGCTATTTTAATAAAGCCATCAGCCTGTTTAAAATGAATGGGTTAATTAAAATAGCAGGTAAAGATATTTTGTACGACCATGCTAACGAGTTTGTTACTACCAATCCACAGAGTGATTTCAACCCATTTGTGGGGTTTTTTTTCCTTTCAATATTCGCTCTTTGGTTGATTGGGATTTTGATTTGGGAACATTGAGGCATATTGGCAACACTTAGGATATACAATGGTGAACATATATAATAATGAATAAGCTTGTTCTGCTGTATTTTCAGTAAGTATTATGTTACATTAAAGTATTTCAATAACATCACCCAAATTAAGTGGCTTGCAGATCCTATCATTCTATGTTAGTCATAATGACAGTTGTGCTCAGTATTATTTTGTACTGGCTGCACATTTTATTTCCTGATGGCTGCCGAACATATGCTTAATTTTTAAAATGCCTGTGCTTAGTGTCCACTTTGACTCAATGGCAGCCCTCTTAGCTTTGAGTTGGATATGCCAGGACTTAAGCACATCATTTAGGCTGATGCTTCAATTGAGAGAATACTGCATTGTTGGCGAAACTGCTTTTCAGATGAGAGGTTAACCTGAGGCTCTGTCTGCCTGCTCATTGGCGTTCTGTGGGATCTTGCTGTGTGAAAGTAAATCACCAGCGACTACACCTCAGAGGTAATCAAGTGGCTATAAAGTGCTTGGGACATCCTGACGCTGTGAAAGATGCTGGAGAAATGTAAGCTTCTCTGAATATGCCATCATTGCCTAGCTCTGCACATCTTCTTTCTTTTTTGATTGCGCTTAATCGAAACTTCAAAGGGCCGAATTTCAACTTGACACCCGGTGTAAAACTGTCGTCGCGGATCGGCCTCCCATTGTAGAAACCGCGTGATTTTAATTTCCATTTCAAACCAGGTTCTGGCCCCGTCCAGGGATCACCAACATCCCACCTTCCCAGTCCCAGTTCAGTAGCTAATTGTATGTCATCACCTAACAGGTTGTGGGCCTTGGTGTAATCAGATCTTTTTCATCATATTGGATTTATTCAATATTTGCTCAGTTGATTCCATTGTAAGATTTGCATTTATATAGCACGTTATCATGTTGAAACATCTCCCAATGAATTGCACTTGAAGTGCAGGGTCTCTTGTATTGTAAACAAATGTGACAGCCATTTTGCATCAGCAAATTCTCACAGTGAGGTAAATGACCAGTTAATCAGATTTTTTTGGTGGAATTGATTACGGGGAAATTGTCGACTGCAGGAAGATATCAATGAACTGGTCAGGTGGACAGAACAGTGGCAAATGAAATTCAATCCGGAGAAGTGTGAGGTAAAGCATTTGGGGAGGGCTAACAAGGCAAGGGAATACACAATTAAATGGTAGGACACTGAGAAGTGTAGAGGAACAAAGTGCCCTTTGAGTGCATGTCCACAGATCCCTGAAGGTAGCAAGACAGGACCTAGAAATTCGGTGGGCTGCGCCACCAGTTAGCGCCTAAAGAGGGCACTTAGTGGGTTTAGCGCCACTGGCCACGCCTCCTGTGAAATTTAGCGGGGCGCTAATGGCGGCGTTAGCCTGTAGCGCTGCGCTGCCAGCGATGACATCATCGGTGTGGGCAGTGCCCCGCTACTGCCCCGAATGCGATATTGGCTCACGCCCCCCCCGTAGCGCCGGTTGCAATTCGCGACCGGTTCAGGGGGGCCTACCTGTGGCGGTAGTGGCGCAAATTAAAGGGGAGGTGCGGGGCGGCCATTTTTTTCGCTGGCCGCCTGCCAGCACCTCCTCGCGCCGCCGTCCCCAGCCTCTGGATCCCGCCCCCCCCCCGGGCAGAGCCGGCTGTGTCCCAAGAGCCCGGCACTTCTCCTCGGTGCCGGGCTCTTTTGCCGGCACTCGCGATCAGGGATCGCGCTGGTGCAGGCCCCTCCCCTTTAAGAAGGGGATGAAGGCCTGCAGTACTGCAGCGCGCTGTGCCACTGCATGTGGCGCTGCGGCAAGTTGTGCTGCAATATTCAGTTTCAGCGCCCCAAGAGGGACGCGGGGCGCCTCGAGCAGCACCCCGCTTCCGTTTGGGGCGCTGAAACTGAATATCGCGCTGGCGCAAGCGGCTCCGACTGGAGCGGAAATTCCGGCGCCCAGGCGAGCTTACGGGGCGCCACTGAATTTCTAGGCCAAGGTGGTTAAGAAGGCATACGGGATATTCCGGAGGCATTCCGGAGTCAAGATGGCGGCCGTGACGGTCCGGTGCTGAGAGCGCTCTCCCTGCTTCGGGCGGCCAGCTCTTGCCGCTCGCTCCCGCAACCGGAGCGAGGTGCTCGGTGAGTCAGGCAGACACAGTGCAGCGCTGTGAGCAGCAGCAGCAGCCACGTCGACCCGCTGGAGCACGTCGGCCGGCAGCTCCTCGGCGGGAAGGAATTCCGACTGGGAGGAGGGAAGCCGAGCATGGCGGCCAGAGGCCGAACCGTGAGAGGGAGAAGCAGGCCCCGGGCCGTCGGACCGTGGAGCGTGGAGCCGGCGACGGTGAGGAGGAGGCCGCGACGACTGGAGCATTCACATCCCAACGATGTGTTCGGCGAGTCGGGCGGAGGCAGCACAGCGCAACGAGCAGCAGCAGCAGCCACGACGACCTGCTGCAGCACATCAGCCGGCAGCTCCATGGCGGGAAACTCGCAGTCCGACTGGGAGGAGGAGAGCCGGGCATGGCGGCCAGAGGTCGGATCGTGAGCGGGAGAAGCAGGCCACCACACGTGGAGCCGGCAACAGTGAGGAGGAGGCCGTGGTGACGAGGAGGAGTGGCTGAGGGACATCGTGCACCCACTGCCACGGGAAGCCATTGTATTGACTTTCTGAACGCGGCGCTGTATGTATAGCTGGCGCGTCCCTACGGGGAGTAAGCATTCCATTGTAATTGTACTTGTATTGGTTACATATGGCAAATAAAATTGAACTGAACTGATATTTGCCTTTATTAGCCATGGCATAGAATACAAGAGCAGGGGGGTTATGCTTAAACTGTATAAGACACTAGTTAGGCCGCAGCTAGAATACTGCGTGCAGTTCTGGTCACCACATTACAGGAAAGATGTGATTGCACTAGAGAGGTTGCAGAGGAGATTTACGAGGATGTTGCCTGGACTGTAGAATTTTAGCTATGAGGAAAGATTGGATAGGCTGGGGTTGTTTTCTTTGGAACAGAGGAGGCTGAGGGGAGACCTTATTGAGGTGTATAAAATTATGAGGGGCCTAGATAGAGTGGATAGGAAGGACTTATTTCTCTTAGCAGAGGGGTCAACAACCAGGGGGCATAGATTTAAAGTAATTGGTAGGAGGTTTAGAGGGGATTTGAGGGGAAATTTCTTCTCCCAGAGGGTGGTGGGGGTCTGGAACTCACTGCCTGAAAGGGTGGTAGAGGCAGAAACCCTCACCACATTTACAAAGTGTTTGGATGTGCACTTGAAGTGCCGTAACCTACGGGGCTATGGACCAAGAGTTGAAAAGTGGAATAGGGTTGGATAGGTCTTTGTCAGCCGGCGCGGACACGATGGCCTCCTTCTGTGCTGTAAATTTCTATGATTCTATGATCAGAGAATTTCTGTGTCCTTCTCTGAATTGTGCCTTAAGATCTTTAATGTTCATCGGAAAAGGTTGACGCAACCATATGGTTCAACTTATTCTCTGAAGGGTAGAACCTCTGACAGTACAATACTCCCTCAATACTGCACTGAATTCCAGGTGTGGGGCTCAATAATCTTTTAACACTGAGATGAGCCTGCTACTAACTGAGCCACATTGACATTGCCTTTTGAGACATTCCTTTTGACTGCAGGATTTTTGGTTTTATGAATTGGTAATGCCTCAACAAACTAGACTTTCTATCATACTGAGGCTTATTATCAGACACGGCGTCATCACTCATGTAATGTCAAGCAATCCGTGCTGTACACTGTGTTATGACAGATGTGATCCTTGTACCTCTCAATTTGGACACTTTGAAAGAATTTGAAGCAAAAATCTACTGTGAGTAGATAATCGTCAGTGTCTAACTCGAGAAAGATGCATTCAATCATCTCCTGTAGTCGCGTGCTTCGTGAGGTTTCATATGTTCATTTAACTTTAACATTCTATATTGCACATGTCATGTGCTTTATCTGGGCCGACAGCTGAAGTCAAAATAGGACTTCTCTGGCTCACTTCTTGCACGTTATCCATTCCCGGGTGATTCTAATACAATGATTTTGAGTATTTCCTTTCTCTTGGAAGTTTTTTTTATTCATTCATGGGATGTGGGCGTCGCTGGCAAGGCCAGCATTTATTGCCCATCCCTAATTGCCCTTGAGCAGCCACCTTCTTGAACCGCTGCAGTCCGTGTGGTGAAGGTGCTTCCACGGAGCTGTTGGGGAGGGAGTTCCAGGATTTTGACCCAGCGACGATGAAGGAATGGCGATATATTTCCAAGTCGGGATGGTGTGTGACTTGAAGGGAAACTTGGAGGTGGTGGTGTTCCCATGCGCCTGCTGCCCTTGTCCTTCTAGATGGTAGAGGTTGCGGGTTTGGGAGGTGTTGCCTTAAGAAGCCTTGGCGAGTTGAGTTGCTGCAATGCATCTTGTAGATGGCAATTCAATATCTACTGTGACCTGACTTGTGATCATCCTTTTTGTTGCTTGCAGCCCCTCCTTTGTTCCACTACATTGCATTGTCTGTGTAGCCCCTGTGGCTTGTCATCAGAAATCAGTGAGCAGAAAATGGTAAAATCTCAATTGATGTTATAGCCCCAATTTTAACCTGACCTGCTCCAGCGAGAGCAAAGTGGTTCCGAATCGGACATTTGTTTTACTATATACTGACTTCACTGGAGTGCGAGGTCGCATAGAGTGTAAAACGGTTATGCTAAAATTGGGACAATATATGCTTGAATCATTGATGTTTCTGTGGCTGACACTTTTTCTTGTTGAAGTACTGTTCCCAGTCCACTTGGCAACACATCCATTGGAAAATTGATAGGGTTTTCGGGATCAACAGATTAGCTTGTGGATGTTGATCAGTCTTTTCAACTCATGAAAGCCTTTCCCTTCTTCTTCATCCTAGTGTCACACAACATCCTTTTATATTATCCGTCTGAGTAATTCTGTGTATTTCAGACATTGAAGATTATTCCAGATAGCTATGGCAACATCTCAAAAAATCTTTGTACTTCCTTCTTTACTTTTGGACTTAATGTCAGCTTGGCTCAGTTGATAATGGGTAGCACTCACCTTTCTGGGCTCAAAGGGTTAAGTTACAGAGGAGAGATTACACAAATTAGGGTTGTATTCCCTAGAATTTAGAAGGTTAAGGGGTGATCTGATCGAAGTTTTCAGGATATTAAGGGGAAGAGGTAGGGTAGATAGAGAGAAACTATTCCCGCTGGTTGGGGAGTCTAGGACTGGGGGGCATAGTCTAATAATTATTGGAGTGAAATTAGGAAACACCTTTACACACAAAGGGTGATAGAAGTTTGGAACTCTCTTCCGCAAATGGCAATTGATGCTAGATCAATTGTTAATTTTAAATCTGAGATTGATAGCTTTTTGTTAACCAAAAGTATTAAGGGATATGGGCCAAAGGCGGGTGTATGGAGTTAGATCACAGAGCAGCCACAATCTCATTGATTGGTGGAACAGGCTCAAGAGGCTGAATGGTCTACTCCTGTTCCTATGTTCCTATGTTGCCAGAAGGTTGTGGGTTCAAATCCCACTCCAGAGACTTGAGCACAAAGATTTAGCCTCACACTCCAATGCAGTACTGAGGGAGCGCTGCACTATTGGAGGTACTGTAGGTACTCGAGTTCACCTAAGTAGGTATTGGATGAATATCTACTAAATAATCGAGTTCAACTTCAGGAGAACAATCAAGAAGTTCTTTAATTCAAGAATAACCGAATTCCAACAGGTAGGTACAGGAAACAGATGAAATACAGCAGGTAAGAGAGATGGATGCAGGAGAGCCTTGGAGTAGGTCTTTCCCCAGTGGGGACGCCACGAGGACTGAGTCCGCAGTCCTGTGGATTGCGTGATGACATCATCACGCTCGGCCACGTTTTCCCGCGCTTGTGTGGTCACGTGACCGCGTCATGACGTCAGCACGTTTGCCCGCGCTTGGGCGGTCACGTGAACCGCGTTTTGACATCGGCACGTCTACCTGGCACTGTAGCTGGCCGTTGTGGCCGAAGTTGCGGGAGCGGGAGGCCGAACCGGGCCGGCGGCCATCGCGGGCGCAGGAGGCCGAACTGGGCCAGCGACCACCGCAGGAGCGGGAGGCCAAGCTGTGCCGGCGGCTGTTGCGGGAGTGGAAGGCCGAGCTGGGCCGGCTCGCAGCTAGGTGAGCCACGTGACACGCGACGTGACGTCAGTGCGTTAGTATGCATTCTTAAAGGGGTAACGGCCCGAACAGGTAAGCAATATATATATACATAGTTAAGTTAAAGGGAATTATGTATTATAAGTAAGGGACATCCGGTGGTACCACCATATACGTCCCCCCAGAATTCGCTTTAATGAACGACAAAGGTGAGGTAGTCCGACGAGCTAGTCCGAACGACTCCTGCAGTCTCGAGACGGAGACTGTTGGGTGGCCGGTGGTCAGGCGGACGATCATAACTGATGTGCTGCAACGATGATGGGTGGTTGGTGGTCTCGGCGGTCGTGCTGTCTGGACTTGGCGGGCGAGGTCGAAAGGTGCTGGTCGTGAGCGGATCCTTGTGTGCGTCGTGGCGCATAATACGTATCCAGCCGTGCGAAGGATTGTGGTGTCATGGCGAACAAAACGCATTCAGCCATGCGAAAGACTGTAGCGACGTGTGACCTCTACAGCCCGTGGTTTGAAGTGGGTGCCGGGGCGAAACAGCAGACTGGCAGGCTGGGCATATGCGGACCATGGCTCTGTTGATGTTGGAAAAGTCCCCAGTCTGACGAAATCTGTAGGAACGCCGAACAGGCGATCCAGGAGGACTTGGCGGGCGAGGTCAGTGAACTCGCCGACAGGTGAGCGAACTCTTTGGCCAACTGGAACACACGGAACGGTGCGTGCCGTAGTGCTACGACGGTAACACAACAGAGAGTGAACCGTTGCTGCGTTGACCAGTGATCGGTGATGACAGCAACTTTCGCGTGGCCGATCGCGGCCGCGGGATGCCCGATGGACCAGTCGTCGATGTTTGCAGCGTCAGTAGATGTTAGCATTTGTTGAGGGGAACACTGTAGCGAGGGCGGTAACGCTTCGAATTGTTGTTGCTTTAGGGGGAACACTGCCGGGAGGGCGGCAACGCTTCGAGTTGTTGTTGATTTAAGTAGAAAACTGCTGGGAGGGCGGCGATGCTTCTCTGTCTCGCCGAAAAGCATGGTAGGTAACACAACCAGCAGGCTGATGGGCTGGTGCGTCGTCGGCGTGGAATGAGTCTTCGTGTTTCACGAGGGATGGGTCCTCGTGGTTTGTGAGGGATGGGTCCTCGTGGTTTGCGAGAGATGGGTCCTCGTGGTTCGCGAGGGATGGTTCCTCGTGGTTCGCGAGGGATGGGTCCTCATGGGTCTCGAGGAGTGCGTCCTTGTGGTTCGTGAGGAGTGAGTCCTCGTGGTTCGTGAGGAGCGAGTCCTCGTGGCATCTCCGCGGGGGCGCGCTCCGATCTTGAGGGCCCGAAAACCTGCGGAACCCGCGTTTGGAGGGATGTATACTTGCTGTTGCGTTGGGAGATGTCGTGGAGGCAGACGATCCGTGTGGCGGTAGAAATGTCGAATATGGAGACCGTAAGCAGTTGTGTGGTCTGCGCCGCAACGATGTTCTTGGCGAACGGGGCTTCTACCTGAAGAAAGCACGAGGGCATTGCTGTATTGCGGTAGCGACAGCGAAACGGCTGATGCTTCCATGGCGTGCTTCTTTTGTGAAAATCGTTCACAAAAATTGGGGTCCGGCTGCGTTACGTTCGTGAAAAACGGGCTCACCTCCAGACTGTGCTTCCTTTGCAAATACGTTCGCAAAGGCGGGGTTGCCAATGTAGGAATTGGTGTTCGTCGGTTGTTGCTTGTCGGATGTTGTTCGTCCTGCTGTTCTTCTGTGAAAGCGTTCACAGAGATGGAGTCACCAATGTAGGTGTTGTTGGCTGCGCTTCCGTGAAAAACGTTCACGGATACGGGGTCACCAATGTAGGAATAGGTGAACTCCCGTACTCACGTCGTTGGGTCACCAATTGTAGGTATTCGGGTTCACCTAAGTAGGTATTGGACGAATTCCTACTAAATAATCGAGTTCAACTTCAGGAGAACAATCAAGAAGTTCTTTAATTCAAGAATAACCGAATTCCAACAGGTAGGTACAGGAAACAAATGAAATACAGCAGGTAAGAGAGATGGATGCAGGAGAGCCTTGGAGTAGGTCTTTCCCCAGCGGGTACGCCACGAGGACTGAGTCCGCAGTCCTGTGGATTGCGTGATGACATCATCACGCTCGGCCGCATTTTCCCTCGCTTGTGTGGTCACGTGACCCACGTCGTGACATTGGCACGTCGTGACATTGGCACGTCTACCCGGCACTGTAGCTGGCTGTTACGGCCGAAGTCGTGGGAGCGGGAGGCCGAACCGGGCCGGCGGCCATCGCGGGAGTGGAAGGCCGAGCTGGGCCGGCTCGCATCTAGGCGAGTCACGTGACACGCGACGTGACGTCAGTGCGTTAGTACGCGTTCTTAAAGGGGCAACGGCCCGAACAGGTAAGCAATATATATATACATAGTTAAGTTAAAGGGAATTATGTATTATAAGTAAGGGACACCCTGTGGTACCGCCACAGTACCATCTTTCGGATGAGATGTGAAACTGAGGCCCTGTCTGCCCTATCAGGTAGATTTCAAAGATGAGCAGAAGAGTTACCCCTGGAGTCCTGGCCAATATTTATCCCTCAACCAACATCACTAATGTGATAATCTGGTCACTATCACATTGCTGTCCGTGGGAGCTTGCTGTGTGCAAAATGGGCTCCTGCGTTTCCCACATTATAACAGTGACTACACTCCAAACATAATTAATTGGCTGTGAAGCCCTTTGGGACGTCCTGAGGCCATTCAATGAGATTGTGGCTGCTCTGTGATCTAACTCCATACACCTGCCTTTGGCCCATATCCCTTAATACCTTTGGTTAACAAAAAGCTATCAATCTCAGATTTAAAATTAACAATTGATCTAGCATCAATTGCCATTTGCGGAAGAGAGTTCCAAACTTCTACCACCCTTTGTGTGTTGAGGTTTTTCCTAATTTCACTCCTGAAAGGTCTGGCTCTAATTTTTAGACTATATAAATGCAAGTCTTTTTTCTTTGTATTCTCTACTAGACTACCTTTATTCTAATACCTGATCTGTTCTTATGTCCTCAGTTATCTGCTCCTCTGCTGGGAATTTTTCATTCCATGCTGAGCTCGCTTGGATCTGCCCCTGCTGCTTGCCATCCTGCTTTGGATTCTGTTCCATTGCTGCAGAACGTCCTTTGCTTTGCTTCTTTCCAGTTGCTTCCTATGGTCACTGACCCCACTCATTCTTTAGGACTCCTCCAACACTCTTTGCTGGACTAGACACTACTTCCCCTAATATTGTGAGTTCCTCGGCTCGATACAGCAGTGCCTCAGACCAGCTCCGTCATCTGCACTGCTCTTGCTACAATTGTACAGGGCCTTGGTAAGACCACACCTGCAGTGCTGTGCACAGTTCTGGTCTCCTTATCTAAGAAAGGATATACTTGCCTTAGAGGTGGTGCAACAAAGGTTCACTCGATTGATTCCTGGGATGAGAGGGTTGTCCTATTAGGAGAGATTGAGTAGATTGGGCCTATACTCTCTGGAGTTTAGAAGAATGAGAGGTGATCTCATTGAAACGTATAAGATTCTGAGGGGGATTGACAGGGTAGATGCTGAGAGGTTGTTTCCCCTGGCTGGAGAGGCTAGAAATAAGACTGAGATGAGGAGGAATTTCTTCACTCAGAGGTTTGTGAATCTTTGGAATTCTCTGCCCCAGAGGGCTGTGGATGCTGAGTCATTGAGTATATTCAAGGCTGAGATCGATAGACTTGGACTCTAGGAGAATCAAGGGATATGGAGATCGGGCGGGAAAGTGGAGTTGAGGGCGAAGATCAGCCATGATCTTATTGAACGGCGGAGCAGGCTTGAGGGGCCGGATGGCCGACTCCTGCTCCTAATTCTTATGTTCTTATGATCCGGCGGGCTGAGCAGTCACTGTGGCTCCCTGGGCTATACTGCTCTTAGTTCTTGAGTTTCACTTCAATTGCTACTCGTTCTTCTATTGGTGTACTGGATCTGTTGGTGTGCATTTCCAACTCTGAGGCCATTACTCAGCATCACTGGTTCCCTATATCATGTGAAGCCCCTGTTGGTCGCAGTTGATTATTGCTGGTGTGGTTTCCACTGTTACTTATTTGGCTTCTAGTTTCTAAATGTGTCATTGCTCAAAAATCTTCAGTCATTTCACACAAACAGTTTCCAGGCTCCTCCATCCATTAAGATTGATGGCGCAGCAGGGCAGATTCTGCTTTAAGATGTCTTTATAGACATCCCGGGTTCTGATTGCTATCCTTCAGCCCATTATAACGGGACTACTGCCTGCTCATGGCTTCTGAGCAGGGGAAAAGCAGTGCTCAAGCAATGCGTACTCAGCTGTATTCACGGAGCTCTGACTCCCATTGCTACTTCTTTTTGTCATTAAAGGTTGCACAGCAGACCTGCTGAGTTCTTTTTGAACTTACAGTTTTTAAAATTTAAGCAACTGACTTGCTTGGACCTGGGATTACATCGCGTTAGATCTCGTCTACAGCACAGAATGAGGCGATTCAGCCTAACTGGTCTATACCGGTGTTTATGCACCACACGAGTCTTCTCTCACCCCTCTTCATCTAAACACATCAACTTATTCTTCGATTCCTTTCTCCCTCATATACTTATCTAGCTTCCCCTTAAATGTCTCTATGCTATTTGCCTCAAGTACTCCTTGTGGTAGCGCTTTCCACATTCTCACCACTCTTTGGGTAAAGAGGTTTCTCCTGAATTTCCTATTGGATTTATTAGTGACTACGGTAGGAACGGTAGTTCCTATCTGAATAATTGCAGTTCGACTCAGTAAATCAAAACAACAAAGTTTAATAACAACGAGGTTAACTAGTAAGCTACAGGAGAAGATGTATACAGGTCTGTTCAGGCTGCAAGGCACTCGAAGACTACTGGAAGGTTCTGGAAACTGACATCATGACGTCATCACGTTCCTTGCGCCACTGGCGGTCACGTGATCGGCGTCATGACATCATCACGCAGAGTATAGGAAGGTACATACAGTATAGTTAACAAACAGTTTAAAGGTGCAGTACGTGGCTGCACTACAATGCAGTTAAAGAGATTATTCTCAAATGTTCTGAGTCTCTTAGTGGCTCCGCCACAGGCGCCCCCCCAGAATGCTCTTTAACAGACAGTGTCAAACGAACAGGAGGCTTGATAAGCCTGGTCAAGCGACGGCGAAACTCAGGCAGCAGGAATGGAGTGTTGAAGGACGAGTCGGTTCTTGGCTGCGTCTGGAGCGGCACGACAGGCGTGGAGGAAACAAGAGGTGCTAGTGTAGGCGACGTGGAAACCGATGCAGGCGGTTCACTGGCGGGCTGGTGCCGAGCTGGTCCGACGGTCAACAGAGGTCGACCACGGCGAGGCGGTTGAGCAGCAACGACTGGTTCACTCCGATCAAGATGGGCCGGTTTAAGTCGGTTGATAGAGATGGTATCTGGTTTGCCACCGACGTCCACCGTGAAAAATTTTTCACCCGATGAGATGACACGAAACGGTCCAGCATAAGGTGGTTTTAACAGGCCTCTGTGAGCGTCCTGCCGAATAAAAACATACTCAGAGCTGATGAGCTCTGCCGGGACGTGATGCCTCTGTAGGTTGTGATTCGAGGTTGGAATAGCCAGGAAATTCTTGGCCACCTCCTGATGCTGGAGGAGCTGCTGAGCCGCAGACCACGATTCCGTGTGTGAAGGGATAAAGTCACCTGGTACCCGAAGTGGCTGGCCGTAGACTAACTCGGCCGATGAAGACTGGAGATCATCCTTGGGGGCTGTTCGAAGGCCTAATAACACCCAGGGAAGCCTGTCCACCCAGTTGGAACCACGCAAGCTGGCCCGGAGTGACGCCTTGAGCGACCGATGGAACCGCTCGCACAGGCTATTCGCTTGCGGATGGTATGCGGTGGTGCGGTGCAGCTTGGCACCCAACCCTTGCGCGACTGCTGTCCACAACTCTGACGTAAATTGTGGGCCTCTGTCAGAGGAGATGTCGGATGGTACCCCGAACCGAGCTACCCACGATGAAATGAACACCCTGGAGACATCTGATGCAGTAGTAGCACTCAATGGGATCGCCTCTGGCCACCTGGTGATACGATCCACTACCGTCAGGAGATGTGTGAAACCTCGCGAAACGGGAAGAGGACCCACTAAGTCCACGTGTACGTGGTCGAAACGGCATTCTGGCACCGGAAATTCGGTCAGTGGAGCTTTGACATGGCGATTAACTTTTGCTTTTTGACAATCCACGCAATGGTTTGTCCAGTCCCGGACGTCCAAATGCATTCCTTTCCAGACAAATTTACGGGACATTAGCCGTTGTGAAGCACGCATCCCTGGGTGCGATAAACCATGTATGGCCTGGAAAATTTTCTTACACCATTCCAACGGCACGATGGGCCTGGGCACTCCCATGGATGTGTCACACAAAAGCGTGGTTCCCACCGCCTGGAACTTAACATTGGCCACCTGCCAACTGGAAGGCGTGGTCCTTTGGGATCTGCCAGTTGCTCTTTTGCCAACCCAACGAAATCGATACCCAGGTTGACTGCCTGGACTGGAGAACGGGAGAGACAATCGGCCACGAGATTATCTTTGCCGGACACGTGCCTTAGATCCGTCGTAAACTCGGATATAAAGGTGAGGTGGCGCTGCTGGCGGGCTGACCAAGGATCTGTCATTTTTGCCATTGCGAACGTAAGTGGCTTGTGGTCCACGAATGCAGTAAATGGACGCCCTTCTAGGAGAAAACGGAAGTGTCGGACGGCTAAAAACAGGGCCAACAACTCCCTGTCGAAAGTGTTATATTTTTGCTCGTTCTTGCGAAGCTGGCGGCTGAAGAATGCTAACGGCTGCCACGCACCATCGACCCATTGCTCTTGAACTGCCCCGATAGCATAATCGGAGGCATCTGTAGTGAGGGCGATGGTCGCGCCCGGTAACGGGTGAGCAAGCATGGTTGCGTCTGCCAACGCCGCCTTGGTGTTAAGGAACGCCTGGTCCATCGGCGGCGTCCAAGTGATAGCGTCCTTTCCCGACTTCCCTTTCAGCGCTTCGTACAGCGGCTGCATCAACTGGGCTGCCTTGGGGACGAACCGGTGATAGAAATTCACCATCCCCAGAAACTCTTGCAGGGATTTGACTGTGAGGACGTGGGAATGCTGTAACTGCCTCTAACTTGGTAGCTAGTGGGACGGCGCTGTCCGAAGTGATCTTGTGTCCCAGGAAATCGATGCTGGATAATCCAAACTGGCATTTGGCGGGGTTGATGATGAGGCCGTGCTGGCTGAGATGGGCAAAAAGTGTGCGCAAATGCTGTAGGTGTTCCTGCGAATCTCTACTGGCGATGAGAATGTCATCCAAGTAAACAAAAAGAAAGGGCAAATCTCGTAACACAGAGTCCATGAGCCGTTGGAAGGCCTGTGCAATGTCCGTGTGTAATTGAGACACGGACTGCAGAAGTTGGTTATAACAGGTGTTCACTGAATGGAGGCAAAACTGGAACTACTATACAAAGTTACTACACAGGCTTATATACAGGGGTGGTCACTACTAGTACTGCAGTATACAGGGGCTGCAGAATATAGTTCCTTCTTCAAGGTACATACACTACAATGCCTCCCCTTTTAGCTAAACAGTACATAACATTCGATTAATAATTAAATAACATATTTACAATTAGAGTTGCTATATACAATAACTGAAGTTAATCAATTATAAATTCAGTCTTTGAGGAGGCTTCCTGATTCTGTCCGGATAACGCCTCTTTGGGGTATCAGGTTCTTCTGGCAAAGTTGATTCGGGATCAACGTCGTTGTTTGGTTCGTCTGCTTCCAATATCACCGATTCTGAGGTAGATGCAATTGGTACTTCGGTTTCATCACCAGGTGTATAGGATCGTGGTGTAGATTTGACGTTTTCCAGTGACTCTAGAATCTGGTCAGCATGGCGTCTTACAATGCTCTCTCCAACGTCCACGGTATACATTAGAGGTCCTTGCCGTGTGCAGATCGTTCCTGGCTGCCATTTCTCCGTGCGGTAGTCCCGGGCCAAAACTGGTTGACCTATCTTGAAACTCCTGGTTGGCCTTTCATTCATATTCTGAAACTGCCTGTTCTCCACATCTCTTCTGATGTTTGGCTTAACCAAATCCAAGCGGCATCTTAGTCTTCGACTGAAGAACATCATGGCTGGAGTTTGGTTGGTAACCGCATGTGTCGCATTCTGGTAGACAAACAAGAATTTATCCACCTTGTGTTGTAGGGGTATGTCTTCATTACACATTGCCTTGATAGCCTTCTTGAATGTTTGAACGAACCTCTCAGCCAATCCATTGGTGGCTGGATGATATGGGGCAGATGTGTAATGCTTAACACCATTGTTCTTTAAGAACCTCCGGAACTCTTCAGACACAAACTGTGGTCCATTGTCAGAGCAAATCTGTTCAGGCAGCCCATTTCTGGTGAATATGGTTCGTAAGACTGTGATCGTTTTTTCTGTGGTGGTTGAGGACATTTTTATTACCTCTGGCCACTTTGAATGTGCATCCACTGCAATTAAAAACATCGAGTCCATAAATGGACCAGCAAAATCAATGTGTACCCTTTACCATGGGGATGAGGGCCACTCCCATGGATGTAGAGGGGCTTGTGGTGGGGCGTTTTGGACCTTCTGGCATCCTGTACAGCTCTTGGTCATCTCTTCAATTTCTCTATCAATTCCCGGCCACCACACAAACGCTCTGGCTAAGTTCTTCATTTTTACCCCTCCCAGATGACCCTCATGAAGCTCATTGAGCACTCTATCCTTCAATTTGGGTGGAATTACTACTCTGGATCCACACATCAAGGTTCCTCGGCACACTGACAGCTGTTCTCTTCTCGGCGAGAATGCTGGCAACAGTGGTTCACCATGTGCTGGCCATCCCTTCACTGTTAAATCATAGACCCTGGAGAGTGTCGGGTCATTTCGTGTTTCCTTTTCTATGTTTGCATTCGTCACAGGTAGACATTCGACTATGGTCGAGTGGAATATCTCCACAGGATCCACTGCAGGTGCTTCTTCCACCGTCGTCAACGGTAGGCGCGACAATCCATCAGCATTCCCATGCTGTTTAGTTCCTTTGTACTCGATGTCATATTGGTGTGCCCCTAGGAAAAGGGACCACCTCTGTAGCCGTTGTGCTGTCATTATCGGGACGCCCTTCTTAGGGTTGAAAATGGAGACAAGAGGTTGATGATCAGTTAGTACCGTAAATTTCTGTCCATGCAGGTAGTGATTGAACTTCTTCACCCCCCACACCAGGCTGAGGGCCTCTCTGTCAATCTGGGCGTAGTTATGCTCGGCTGCAGTTAATGAGCATGACGCAAAAGCTATCGGCCTCTCTGAACCATCAAGGGATTTATGTGACAGTACCGCTCCAACGCCGTAGGGAGACGCATCGCACGCCAGTCTTATCGGTAGTGATGGGTTGTAGTGAGCCAATACTTCTCTTGAAGTGATCAGGCCTTTACACTTCTGAAAGGCCTGCTTACATTCATCGCTCCATCTCCATGCTACTTCAGTTTGTAGCAGGGCGTTCAGTGGGTGCAGAATTGTGGACAAATTCGGCAAAAACTTATGGTAGTAATTCACCAATCTGAGGAATGACCTCAGTTGCGACACATTTTCAGGCGCTGGAGCCTTAACTACCACTTCAATTTTGTCAGGGGACTTATGTAACCCCTCTTCATCAATCACGTGGCCACAATACGATATTTGTTTCTTAAAAACTCGCACTTGGGGCGATTGGCTCGTAGCCCATGTTCTCTTAGTCTAGTGAGCACCTGCTCTAGGTTGGCAAGATGTTCACTGTCATTTTCACCTGTCACTAGGATGTCGTCCAAGTAACACTGAGTCCCCGGAATCCCTTGCAGGACTTGTTCCATCGCTCTTTGCCATATAGCCGGAGCTGATGCTACTCCGAATACCAGTCGATTATACTGGTAAAGACCTTTGTGAGTGTTTATCGTGAGATATTTCCTAGAGGATTCTTCAACCTCCATCTGCAAATATGCTTGCGCTAGGTCAGTTTTTGTAAAACGTTTCCCTCCAGATAGTGAGGTGAAAATATCTTCTATCCTCGGAAGAGGATACTGTACTGTGTGAAGGACTGGGTTCACAGTCACCTTGAAGTCCCCACAGATGCGAACCTTCCTTGGCTCCTCAGACTTATTGTTTAACGTTTTCTTCATGACAGGAACGATGGGTGTCACCCACTCACTCCAGTCTACCATAGATAACATGCCTGCATTCTCCAGATTCTCCAGCTCTGCCTCGACGGCTGGGCGAATTGCATACGGTACCGGTCTTGATTTGAAAAACTTGGGAATTGCATTCTCTTCTATTTTTATCGAGGCGGTTACCCCTTTAAGAGTTCCCAGTCCTTATTGAAATACCTCTTTGGCGTTAGCTAAGATTGTTGACAATCGACCAGGTGTGACGTCGTCATCCTTTTTACCAGCCACAGTCAGTGCCTGAATGGAGTGCCAGTCTAAACTTATCTTTCTGATCCATTCATGTCCCAATAACGGTGGTCCACCATCTTGCAGTATGTACAGATACAATTTCTGTATTTCCTTGCCGTTGTATTCGACAGGCACCCTTATTTTCCCTCTGGGGTATACTTTCTGCCCCGTATACGTCTTCAAGACAATGGATGTGTCTTTCACGGGTATGTGTGAGAATAGCCGCTCATAGTCTCGTCGATTCATGATGGTCAGGGCTGATCCTGTATCCAATTCCATTTTGACTTGGGACCCTGCTATCGTGAGGGTGACCCAAATGGTTCGGTGATCCTCTTTCGCGATTACGTTGTGTAGTTTGAGACAGCTTGGTCTCTTGTTCCCGGATTCACTATCGCTCTTCTGGTCTTCTGAACTACTGTCCGTCATCTTTTGTACTTTCCTGTACTGTTCCTTAGTAGTCTTTTTGTTGTCGTTAGTCTTCTTCCCGGACCTGCAAACTCATGCAATGTGTCCCATCTTTCCGCATTGCCTGCATGTTTTGTCCTTGGACCAGCAGTCCTTCTGGTCATGGGTTGCTCTGCCGCAGCGATAATATTTTTCAAATCCCTGTGTCATTTCATGGGTGCCGTATTCCTGTGGCTTTTGCTGTATTTCTGCAGCTCCCCTTGCTGCTGCTTCGTACGATACTGCCACGCTGAAAGCCTTATCTAGCATCAGCTCTTTCTCTGAGAGTAACCTCTTCTGGGTTCCTTCACTCAGGAGTCCACAGACAAATTTGTGCCGTAGGGTATCTGCCAGTCCTGCTCCAAACTGGCAGTGCTGTGATAGCTTGCCTAGTTCCATAAGGTAATCAGCATTGCTCTCATCTTTATGCTGATATCTCTTGTGGAATTTTATTCTTTCTACTATCAGCAGCGGTGTAGGATTTAGGTGTTCCTGCAGGATATCAACAATTTTGTTAAAACTCTTCGCCATCGGTTTGACTGGAGTGATCAGGTTCCGCAATAGGCCGTACATTCTTGCGCCCATTAAGTTTAGTAGTACCGATGCCTTTTTCTCATCGGCTACTTCATTTGCCTTGCAATATACTTCGACTCTTTCCACATACGTGGTCCAGTCTTCTATTGCATTATCGAAGGCAGTGATATTGCCAGTCTTCGGCATCTTGGAGATCTAAGATGGCACCTCCCGCGCTTTGCCTTCTTCCCCGATTGAACAAAATGGCACCTCCCGCGCTTTGCCTTCTTCCCCGCTGGATTAAGATGGCGCCTCCCGCACTTTCCGCCTTTTCCGCTGCTGCTAGCGCTGTTGCTGGCGTTTTTATGCCTTGATGGCGATGCCCTATGGTCTTCGCGCGCTTCCCCCCCGCGCTGCTGCCAATGCCGCTCTCCGCGGTCCCCGTGGCAAACTGCAGCTCCTCGCGGCTTTCTGCACTTCTAATTTCTTTTTCTTTTATTTTAATTACTGTTCCCATCGTCAGAGCAGACCCTATGGGACAGTTCCCTCCCTCTTCTCGGGTCTGTACGCTGCCCGGCTTCGTAGCACCGGCCGCGCCCTGTGTGCTCCACCCTCTCTCTCTCTCTCCTCTTCCTGACAACGCTGCTCGGCCCCGTTGAAAAGCCACCCGATCGAGCTCTAGCCCGCCGCAGCCCAGGAAGGATCAGTGTACTACCTGCCACCAGCCCGATTAGCTGGAACATCATAGACTGGATAACCAAGCCCAGCTCTCGACAGCCTCTCCTGCAAATCTTCGAATTCGATGAATCAGAGGACGGTTGCCCACGGTCGATGCCCGTTTCTCCTGTTTGTTTTTTTTTCTTTTTGGATTTCTTCCTTCTGGCTTCGACCTCTAATAACTTCGCTTCAGGGATGGATCCCCGTGAGGTGGTGCAGAACAGTAGGTAAGTTCGGATCTGTTCGTCGCCAATGCAATGTCCGTGTGTAATTGAGACACGGACTGCAGAAGTTGGTTATAACAGGTGTTTACTGAATGGAGGCAAAACTGGAACGACTATACAAAGTTACTATACAGGCTTGTATACAGGGGTGGTCACTACTGGTACTGCAGTATACAGGGGCTGCAGAATATAGTTCCTTCTTCAAGGTACATACACTACAGCCTGCACTGCGTTTTTCAACCCGAAAGGCATTCGGAGGAATTTGAAAAGTCCGAACGGTGCGATGACCGCTGTTTTGGGGACATCTTGCGGGTGTACAGGGACTTGGTGCTAACCGCGGATGAGATCCACCTTGGAGAAAACAGAGTTGCCAGCCAGATGGATCGAAAAGTCCTGAATATGAGGTATTGGATACCTGTCCGATGTAATGGCTTCATTTAGACGTCGGTAATCCCCGCAAGGTCGCCAGCCACCACCTGGTTTGGGGACGATATGCAGTGGGGAGGACCAAGGGCTATTGGAGCATTGGACAATCCCGAGGCATTCCATGGTGTGAAACTCGGCTTTTGCCGCTGCGAGCTTGCCTGGTTCCAACCGACGTGCCCGGGCATAAACCGGTGGTCCTTTCGTCGTGATGTGATGCACCACTCCGTGCCTCGTGACTGCTGCCAAAAAAGTAGGCCTGGTGAGCTCTGGAAACTCCCCGAGCAGGCGCGTAAACCCGTCCTGTGCTGCAAGCGTACAGGCAATCGACCAGGACATGGTGGTGCTGCGATGGCACGGCAGTGCGTGGAAGGTGGACGCATTTATGAGTCAGCAGTGTTGGACGTCGACCAGAAAGCCGTTGGAGCAGAAAAAATCGGCCCCCAGGATAGCCTGCGAAACTTTAGCAACAATAAAGTCAAAAACAAATCTCTGACTGCTGAAGGTTAAATTGACTGTCCGTTTTCCGAATGTGCGGATATCCGCGCCATTAGCTGCCTCGAGGGGTGGACCACGCCCGCCGGATTGCAAATCTAGCCTTGAAGCTGGCAGAATACTGCACTGGGATCCAGTGTTGCACAAAAATCGTCACCCTGTCATGGAATCCGTGATGTACAGCAGCTTTCCCGCCGAACCAACCGCCATGCAGAAGGGGACGTTTTTTTTAGACCCAGTCAGTTTTGCCGAAGGGCGCGGGCTTGGTGAAGCTTTTTTTTTGGTGACAAACTGCAGGGCGGGTGGCAGCATCGAGCTTTGGCGCCAAAATGGGCGTGGTATACACACCAGCCTGCAGAAGGAGGGCTGGGCTGCGCCCGCATGGGGGAAGGGCACCTCGTGGCTGCACAATACTGCTGCGCAACAGTAAAAAACTTGTCTGCCTCAGCCACAAGTTCTATACAGTCCGTGATCGGAGAATTGGCCAGGGCCGTCTGAACCAGTTCTGGTAGCTGGTTAAGGAAAAGTTCGCGGAACAAAAAACATTGGGGCTCCGAACCCAAAAGAGTGAGCATCTGGCTTATCAGTTCAGAAGGTTTTGAGTCCCCGAGGCCGGGCATAGCAATAAGCCTGCGTGCGCGCTCCGACTTATTGAGACCAAACACCTGTAGCAAACGAGTTTTAAGAGACTCATACTTGCCCTCTTCTGGTGGATTGCCCAGGAGGCTGACGACCCGCGAGGCCGTGGTGCTGTCGAAAGCGGAGACCACGTGAAAATAACGGGTCGAATCCGCTGTAATCTCTCGGAGTGAGAACTGGGCTTCTGCCTGGAAGAACCATGCTGATGGCTGTTGTTCCCAGAACTGTGGAAGTTTGAGGGCGACGGCATTCGTGTTCATTCTTGAATCTCAACGAAAGTTGTTCGATGAGATCGGGGTCACCAATGTAGGAACAGTAGTTCCTATCTGAATAATTGCAGTTCGACTCAGTAAATCAAAACAACAAAGTTTAATAACAACGAGGTTAACTAGTAAACTACAGGAGTGTTTTGATTTCTTTTTGGGTTCAATAAAGACTCATTTCTGAAAGAGAATGTTGTTTAATCTAAAGTCTTGTTCAAGACTTTCTACAGCTTTTTACAGAACACACTATGCTGTGATGCAGCTAGAATGAAACTGAAAGTAAAACTCCTCTGGACTGCTTGTCTCTCACATGACCTCTGCTGGCCAGGCACAAGTAATCAAAAACACAGACAAATATGCTGTAAGGTATAAGTAATCAAACACAGACAAATATCATCACTATTTGCTGATATCATTACACAGGAGAAGATGTATACAGGTCTGTTCAGGCTGCAAGGCACTCAAAGACTACTGGAAGGTTCTGGAAACTGACGTCATGACGTCATCGCGTTCTTCGCACCACTGGCGGTCACGTGATCGGCGTCATGACGTCATCACGCAGAGTATAGGAAGGTACATACAGTATAGTTAACAAACAGTTTAAAGGTGCAGTACGTGGCTGCACTACAATGCAGTTAAAGAGATTATTCTCAAATGTTCTGAGTCTCTTAGTGGCTCTGCCACACTACCTTATTTAATGGCCCAGAAATTCGGGTCGGGGGCTTCCCGCGGGTGCAAGTCCCTGATCTACACTTACATATCGCGCTGACATTTGAAGACTGGGCCTGCGTGGATTTCCGATCTGTGGTCCGGTTCAGCTTCCGGCGCACTGTGCATGCGTGATCCAGCGGCGTACTTAGTGCGATGAGCCGGCTGGGATCACGTGAGCACTGGGCAACCAATGGGAGTTTGCAAAAGTCCATTCATGAGTTAGACATAAGACCTGTCAAACTCATGAAAACTCCGGGCGCCCAAAACAGTACTTAAACTTCAAATAAAAGTTTTTAAAAGTCCCACCAATTAAATGAACTATTAATAACTGTAAAAACTATTTTAAACAATTATTCAAATTTCTGCAAAAAATATTTTTTCAAGAAATCGGGTCCAAAAATACTTACCTTACTGTAAATTCTTTAAAAATAATAAACCTGTGGAAAAAAATTTCTAACTTTAATTATTAGACCACTTACCTTTTAAAACTAAGCCCTTACGTCTGCTTTTTTCATTCGTAAAAAGTGGAGGCCTTCACGCACGGACAAACCTGTCAAAAAAAACGAAGTTCAACGCGTACGCGCTCTCTGAAACGTCGCACGGGAACCGCCTCTTAACCCCTTGGTTCAGAGGAGAGGAAATGCCGGTTTTCCGCACATGCGCTGTGCATGCTGGAATCCGGCACTTCCAACGAGCCCACGCGTGAGTACCCCGTCCGTACTCACGCGTTGGGACCCGAATTTCTGGGCCATGGTCCCTAGTTCTGGTCTCCCCCACAAGTGGAAACATTTTCTCTACGTCTACCCTATCAAAACCTTTCATTGTCTTAAGGTCACCCCTCGGCCTTCTCTTTTCTAGAGTAAAGAGCCCCAGCCTGTTCAATCTTTCCTGATAGTTATAACTTCTCAGTTCTGGTATCATCCTTGTGAATCTTTTTTGCATCTTCACTATATCCTTTTTATAATATGATGAAGACCAGAACTGTGCACAGTACTCGAAGTGTGGTCTAATCAATGTTCTATACAATTTTAACATGACTTCCCTGATTTTTCAATTTTATCCCTCTAGAAATGAACCCCAGTGCTTGGTTTGCCTTTTTTATGACCTTGTTAACCTGCGTTGTTACCTTTAACGATTTGTGTATCTGTACCCCTAAATCCCTTTGCATCTCTACTCCATTTAGACCAAGCAGAATATGGCCTCCTTAATCTTCCTACCAAAATAAAAACCACCTCACACTTATCTATATTGAGATTCATTTTCCAATTGAACGGCTGTTCTGCAAGTTTATAATTTTTTTCTTGTATTTTGTCGCGTTCTTCCTGTGTATTAACTACAGCCCCCCCAACCCCCGCCCTGATTTGATGTCATCTGCAAATTTAGTAATCGTACTTCCGATTCCCGAGTCCAAATCGTTAATGTAACTTGTGAACAACAGCACCAGACGTGTAAGACCACCTTTATTGCAGGTGGCCTCACTGCTGCCACCGATCTGCTGACTGCTCTCTGTGACATCAATACAGAATGCTGCAACCCAGCACCGCACGTGCAGCATAATAGGGGCATTAGTGTCATGCTATGCTGAATTACTTTGACAGAACACTCCCATCTTCTGCTATTCTTAGGTAGTCCCTCGGAACCGAGGATGATTTGCTTCCACATTAAAAATCAGTTAGCAGGTGACTGATGAGTCCAATGCAGGACCTACAGTCTCTGTCACAGGTGGGGCAGACGGTGGTTGAAGAGACGGGTGGGTGGGGTGCTTGGGTTGACGTGTGCTCCTTGCGCTGTTTGCGCTTGGCTTCCGCCTGCTCCCGGCAAAGAGACTCGAGGTGTTCGGCGCCTTCGCGGATGCTTCTCCTCCACTTTGTGCAGTCTTGGGCCAGGGATTCCCAGGCGTCAGTGGGGATGTTGCACTTTTTCAAGGAGGCTTTGAGGGTGTCCTTGAAGTGTTTCCTCTGCCCATCTGGGGCTCTCTTGCCGTGCTGGAGCTCCGAGTAGAGCGCTTGTTTTGGGATTCTTGTATCGGGCATGCGGACAATGTGACCCATCCATCGGAGCTGATCGAGCGTGGTCAGAGCTTCGATGCTGGGGATGTTGGCCTGAGCGAGAACACTGACGTTGGTGCGCCTATCCTGCCAATGGATTTGTCGGATCTTGCAAAGGCAGCGTTGATGGTATCTCTCCAGTGCTTTGAGGTGCCTGCTGTACATAGTCCATGTCTCTGAGGCATACAGGAGGGCAGGTATCACTCCTGCTCTGTAAACCATGAGCTTAGTGCTGGGTTTGAGGTCCTGGTCTTCAAACACTCTCTTCAGGCGACCGAAGGCTGCAGTGGCACACTGAAGGCGGTGTTGGACTTCGTCATCGACGTCTGCCCTTGTTAACAGTAGGCTCCCGAGGTATGGAAAGTGGTCCACGTTGTCCGAGGCTTTGTCGTGGATTTTGATAATCGGGGGGCAGTACTGTGTGGTGGGGGCAGGTTGGTAGAGGACCTTTGTCTTACGGATGTTTAATGTAAGGCCCATGCTCTCGTACGCTTTGGTGAAGGTGTTGACGATGGTTTGGAGTTCGACCTCAGAGTGTGCGCAGATGCAAGCGTCGTCTGCATACTGTAATTCGACGACAGAGGATGGGACGACCTTGGATCTGGACTGAAGGTGACGGAGGTTGAACAGTTTCCCGTTTGTTCTGTAAATTAGCTCCACTCCAGCGGGGAGCTTACTGAGGGTGAGATGGAGCATTGCAACAAGGAAGATTGAGAAGAGCGTTGGTGCGATGACACAGCCTTGCTTGAACCCGGTTCGTACATGAATTGGGTCTGTGGTGGAACCGTTGGTCAGGATCACAGCTTGCATGTCGTCGTGAAGCAGGCAGAGGATGGTGACAAGCCTTTGAGGGCAGCCGAATTTGAGGAGGACACTCCATAATCCCTCACGGTTGACAGTGTTGACGGCCTTTGTGAGATCAAAGAAGGCCATGTACAGCAGTTAGTGCTGTTACCTGCATTTCTCTTGTAATTGACGTGCGGTGAAGATCAGGTCCATTGTGCCCCTTAGTGGGCGGAATCCGCATTGCGACTCTGGGTGGAGCTGTTTGACCACTGGGAGAAGGCGATTGAGGAGGATTCTTGCGATGACTTTCCCTGTGGCAGACAGCAGGGAAACTCCTCTGTAATTACCGCAATCGGACTTGTCACTTTTCTTGAAGATGGTCACAATTATGGCATCTTTGAGATCCCCTGGCATGCTCTCCTCCTTCCAGATAAGAGAAATGAGTTCATGAATTCATGCCAATAGTGCTTCTCTGCCATGCTTTAGTGCCTCACATTCTTCCTGTGTATTAACTACAGCCCCCCCCCACCCACCGCCCCGATTTGATGTCATCTGCAAATTTAGTAATCGTACTTCTGATTCCCGAGTCCAAATCGTTAAAGTAAATTGTGAACAACAGCACCAGACGTGTAAGACCACCTTTATTGCAGGTGGTCTCACTGCTGCCACTGATCTGCTGACTGCTCTCTGTGACATCAATACAGAATGCTGCAACCCAGCACCGCACGTGCAGCATAATAGGGGCATTAGTGTCATGCTATGCTGAATTACTTTGACAGAACACTGGGAGGCTAGTGTAATATCATTATTGCAGAATAATATTATGACTATTTATAGCGCAGTGAATAAGGAAATTATTTAGAATTTCTACAACTGGAATATAAGG
This sequence comes from Somniosus microcephalus, assembly GCF_052327205.1. Taxonomy (NCBI): domain Eukaryota; kingdom Metazoa; phylum Chordata; class Chondrichthyes; order Squaliformes; family Somniosidae; genus Somniosus; species Somniosus microcephalus. The sequence continues at coordinate 215,138,870 of NC_140996.1, read as the reverse complement.
GAGTCTGAGAAAACGCGATGCATACTATGGATGTGTCATGGCTGGACATTTGACTGGAATTTCCAGCATAGACACGGTGGGCCGAATGGCCTCCTTTCACGGCATAAATTTCTATGATTCTACGATTCTATGATTTAACAATTTTTAACATTTTCTGTTTTCATTTCAATAAAAACCTGTTCCATCTCGAACTTCTTCCAGTTCCGACGAAGGGTCACCGACCTGAAACGTTAACTCCTGTTTCTCTGTCCACAGATGCTGCCTGACCTGCCGAATGTTTCCAGCATTCTCCACTTTTATTTCAGATTTCCAGCATCCGCAGCATTTTGCTTTTGTAATGTTGATGCAAACTTGCTAACTCCAGTGCAAGTCTAATTTTACCGCTACTAACCCTAACCTAACAACTCTGCTAACTCTAACTGTACCATCTTAACAAGTAACCTTGCTAACAGTAACCCTGCTAGCTCCAATCTTAACTCTGCTGACTTGAACCATATTCCAACTAACATTAATCCTTCTAACCGTAACTCTAACCCTTGCCTAGAGTTTGCGTTAGTTCTATCAGCGCAATCCAGGTGAAATCGACTGAACCGACGCAAAAGGTCGCGGAAACTCAAGTGGAAGTTACGTCAAGCGTAAATTGAGTTTCCGCAATCTTTAACGCTGGTTTAAAAATCATTTCGCCCAAAGCCGGCCCCGTCCACAAAACTGGCCACGCCCTCCGATTAAAAGAATCGGGATGACGCGTTTCCGCCAATTGTGCCTGTTTGAGTAGGATCTTCAAATTGCGCTTATTTTCTGAGGCGCGCAGACACTACTGGGCATGTTTTAAAAAGTTTTTACAAGTTAAAAATCATTTAATTTGCGAAGGAACTGATTAGTGTGCACCAATGGAGCTGGTAAACGGTTCGGTATACTCATTTTCAGTGATTTAAAATCAGGTTACTCACAGGTGGTGGGCTAGACACTCCTTTTAGAATCTTAGAATAAGGGGCTGCTCTTTCAAAACTGAGATGAGGAGAAACTTCTTCACTCAGAGGGTAGTAGGTCTGTGGAATTTGCTGCCCCAGAAAGCTGTGGAAGCTACATCATTAAATTCATTTAAAACAGAAATAGACAGTTTCTTAGAAGTAAAGGGAATTAGGGGTTACGGGGAGCGGGCAGGAAATTGGACATGAGTCTAGGTTCGGAACGGTCATGGCCCTGTGGGTAACGGAACGGGCCCAGGGGCTGTGTAGCCTGGTTTTGCTCCTACTTCTTGTGTTCTAATTATGTGCTAGATTTCAGGAGATGGTTCTATTCCTGTTCCTGGCTGGGGTGGAGATCACCTTTTACAGAAGGTAAGTACTGTAGAAAATATAGGGACAGTGATCTCCTGGACGAGTTTCGATCGCCTTGATGGGTCGGAGAGGAATTTCCCAGATTTTTTTTCTCCCAAATTGGCCATTGGGTTTTTTATCTGGTTTTTTGCCTCTCCCAGGAGATCACATGGGTTCGGGAGGGATGTAGAGTGATAGTAGATTTGAGGTTAGGATCAGATCAGCCATGATCTTATTGAATGGTGGAGCAGGCTCGAGGGGCCAATTGGCCTACTCCTGCTCCTATTTCTTATGTTCTTATGTTCTTAAAACACTTACGTTTGCTGATAAACCCATTTTCAGCTGTATTAATCAAACTCATAGGTTACCACTCTGAAATACATCAATGAATATTTTTTAATACGAAGAAAAGAAACGGTCACATTCTATTGCGCTGCCTGATTGCGCTGGTTCATGGAAGATTTTACGTTTGTGATTAGCGGAAAATTGAACTTTAACCGAACCGGCGCAATTTCAGGAACAATTTCCGCCCAATTTCCCGATTTCGCCCAAAGCGGAAACTCCACCCCAGATACCTATTAATTCTGATGTGTACCTAACTCTGTTCACTCTAACCCTGCTCGCTTTAACCCTAATTTAAAAAAAAGTCTCACACATACAGCAGCCAGATAAGGTTCTTTTTTAAGATACGTATTTCGTTGTGGAACTTACCAATGGTGGAAGCACTCCAGCAGTAAATGTGCTAAGTAGCTTTTGCACAACAGAAACCACAGTTAAAATCCAGAGTCAGATGCTTAGATGATTAAGGCGACTCGTTCTTAGAACAGGAAATGAGTTCAGGAAGTATGACTTGAGCCAGGGTTTACAACCCAAGGGCACATTGATAAAAGACAACCGGCGTGCCAAACCACCAGAAGATCAATGAGCAGCACTGAGAGAGATAGGAGCAGCACCGAGAGCTGGGCTCATTCCAGTTTGTAGAAATGGCCCTAATACTTCCTCTCTGCCTGGCCTTCCTTGTCAGTCTGCAGCAGGTGGGTGGCCATTCCACCCGGAAAGGTGAGTAAAGGAGGGATTTTAATATCAGGATGAAAGTAAGACGATTGGCAATAGTCCAATTGGTATTCCCAGCATAGAGTGGGGGCTTTTACGTGACATTGCTTTGAAACCGCGGAATGTCAATTGGAGGAAAACATGTCAATTACTCCAAATCTAAAACATTATCGGCACACCGACTTTACAATTTTCATGGGGGAAGGAGCAGACGGAATCATTGACCCCCCCAAAATACCCATTAGAAATCATGGCAATCTACCCAGAATAGGATATGACTTATTCAGTCAAGATAAATCAGCGGTGCTGATTCTTGGCTAATCAAATGTCGTTTGAGGAGAAATTTCACACAGATATATTTGAGCTCAATGGGCTTTAACCAAGTAACTGAGAGCTGTGGATAGATGGTTACTCAGAGGGTTGAGAATCTTTGGAATTCTCTACCCCAGAGGGCTGTGGATGCTCAGTCGTTGAGTATATTCAAGGCTGAGACCGATAGGTTTTTGGACTCATGGGGAATCAAGGGGTATGGGGATGGGGCGGGAAAGTGGAGTTGAGGTTAAAGGTCAACCATGATCTTATTGAATGGTGGAGCAGGCCTCAAGGGGTCGTATGGCCTACTCCTGCTCCTAATTCTTATCTTCTTATGTTCTTATGTTAATGCAATACGCCACTGTTTTATACTCATATAGTTAGTGCTATTATTATTTATAATTAATGTCGATTTAGTACAGGCAAATGGTATAAATTTAGGTTAGTATTGCCATTAGCATTTATCTTTTTATTATCAATAATATCCAAATGTATCATTAAACATATGGCTCCAGAACTAACTTTGAATGGCGATGTTAACCAAGAAAAAGCAAAGCTGCATAAGGAACCTTTGCAGTTGCAATACCAGTCATTATATTGAATATATTCTTCTCCATTGCCATAGGATAGATTTTCGACTTGCCACCCAGGTCCAAAACTGGCATTGCACTTATTCCAATTCAAGGGAAAATCAGACGGTTTCTATGACTGGTGGGCAATTCGCAACCCCAGCTTTGATGCCCCGAGCATGTTTCATTCAACTTGCGGTCTAAGAGCTTCTCGTTTCTTGATGCAAAGTTATGTGTTAAGGTAGAAATAAAAGGAAAGAGGAAACCTGCAAATGCCAGAAACCTGAAACAAACATGCAAAATGCTGGAAGTTCCCAGTCGCTTTATCAGCTTCTAAAGAAAAAAAACCAGACAGGTTAGCTTTTAGGTGAAAAAGAAAGGAACGTAAGACTTGCATTTATATCGTGCCTTTCATGACATCAGGACGTCCCAAAGCGCTTTACAGTCAACAAAGTACTTTTCTTTTTGAATTGTAGTCACTGTTGTAATGTAGGAAACACGGCAGCAGATTTGCGCAGAGCAAGCTCCCAACAAATAGCAATGACCAGATAATCTGTTTTAGTGATGTTGATTGAAGGATAAATATTGGCCAGGACACCGGGGACAATTCTCCTTCTCTACTTCAAAATAGTGCCGTCAGATCTTTTATACCCACAAGAGGGTGCAGACGGGAGCCTCGGTTTCAGGTTACATCTGACAGATGGCACCTCCGACAGTGCACTCCCTCAGTACTGCACTGCAGTGTGAAGGGTCGACATCTGAAACTTTAATCCGTCTTTACTCTTTAAGATGTTGATTGAATTAAGATGAAGGGCAGGATTTTCATTGGGCCGTGGAGGCGGGATTGGAGGCGTGTGGGGGTTAAAATCCCAAAATCGGGGGGCACGAACCCATCCCGCCCCAACCCGCCTCCATGCCAGTTTCAAAGGAGGTGGGTACCTGCCCCACACTGGGACCCGCCTCCCCGAGGCGGGAAGGGGATTAGTGCCAATTAACTGCCTGTTAACAGGTAGTTAACAGGCAGTTTTTAGCCTAATTCCTATTTTCATTCTTGAAGTGTGGGATTCCCGATGGCTCCAAACCACGCCAAGTTAGCAAGGTGGGCCGTCAGGATGAAGGGCTTGGAGGGGTCGAGATGTCCGGTGTTCAGGTGAGTAATGGGTGCATGAGTGAAGAGGTAAGTGTGTTTGTTGTGTGTAAAGTGTTTAAAGAAGTTTTACTTACATTTACTTACCTTTACAGCCTTCCTTCCTTCAGGTCTCGGGAGTCCCTCATTTCACCAGCACAGAAAGCAGAGTGGCCGCGAGCTGTCAAAAATTGCAGCATTCAGCTTTCTGTTTCGGGGAAATCTCTAAATCATCCTGAGAGGAAGGAATTAACCTGGAGTACAGATTGTCAGTGTTTGAAACAGTTGTCAAATGCTGATATTTCATCTATCAAAAGGTCTTGACAGATGAAATATCAATCTGTGACATCACCTGTTGCCGGGTGGCCCTTAATTGGCCTGCTGAGCCCACTGTGCGGGCTCAACAAGGTCAATCAAGTCAAAATCGCATGGGTTGGCTAGAACTTGATGGAGGCGGGACTACAACCGCCTCCTCAATGCAAATCCAGCCCGAAGTGTCTTTCTGGTTTAATGGCGTTTTAAGATAAGATCAGCATTTTTAAATTAGCCCATGGAGAAGTGGGACGAGCGAATCACTTTCTAGATAATCTGATAACATTCTGCATAATTAATTAATACATGTTGTTCAGTAATTTCCCTCATTGACTAATACCTGTCATGGTTTGAATCTGAGGTTTCTTGCTAATCCTCCCATTGGTTCGAGATTAAAATCAGTGATTATTTTTTAAATAGCAACAATCTTTGCGTTGGAAACAATTGGATGTAGTTAGATGGGTTGTGGTGTTTGAAGACATTTCAAAGCGCTATCAGCCATGGCTCAGTGGGCAGCACTCTCACCTCTGAGTCAGAAGGTTGTAGGTTCACAGTCCCACTCCAGAGATTTGAGCACAGAAATCTAGGTTGACGCTCCAGTGCAGGACTGAGGAAGTGTTGGACGTGCGACCTTTTGAATGAGAAGTGAAACTGAGACCATGGCCCGTATTTTCCGATCAGAGGCTTCCCGCGTGCGGAGGCCTCCGATCTGGAAAAAATCTACGGACTTACCTGAGGGCTCCCGAGGTGCATATACTTCCGCTCCTGGGCCTCCCCAAACTCGAAATGTGCAGGGCCCACGTTTCCCAGGGGCGCAGGCGGTTCGCAAGCGTCCCTGGGATCATGTGGGCCATGGGGAGCCAATAGGAGAAGAGAATCTCCCTTCATACGCTTGACAGATAGACCTGTCAAATATATGAATGGAGATCACCCCAAAAACACAGTAAAACATTCAATAAATTTAAAAAAAAATCATACTTTTAAAATGAGTTGAAATTACAATAAATTAAATATTTTAAGCAAAAATTAAATTTTTTGAAAAAAGTAATTGAAGTTTTTTACGGGGCTAAAAATAAACTTAGCTTTTTTAAAAGTATTTTTAAATGATAAATGAGTGAATTAAAAAAAAAAACTTTTTAAACTCTTATGCTGGTAAAAGCAGGCCTTACGCTTTTACCAGGCGTAAGATTTCTAAGGGTTTTCTGTGGGCGGAGGTTCTCCAGAAAGCGTAACTCTCCGCTCGCAGAGGCCCTTCTCCAGGGCAGGCGTCCGATCTGTCAAGAGGATTCTTGACAGATTGGAAAGGCCGTTTTTCAGCGCATGCGCTTTGCTTGTCTGAAACCAGCGTTTCCGATGTCCCTGCGGGTGTGTACACAGCCCGTACACACCCGTAGGCATCGGAATATACGGCCCTCTGTTTTCCCGCTCAGCTGGACATAAAGGATCCCATGGCACTATTTTGAAGATGAGCAGGAGAGTTCTCCTGGTGTCCTTGGGATACTTTCTACGTTAAAGGCACTATATTAAATGCAAGTTGTTGTTGTCCTGCTTAATATTTATCCCTCAACAAACATCACTGGTCATTATCACATTGCTGTTTGTGGGAGCTTGCTGTGCACAAATTGGTTGCCATGTTTCCTACATTACAACAGTGACAACACTTCAGTCATCCATGTGGGGTAAAAACTGAATTGGCTGTAAAGCGCTTTGGGACATCCTGAGGCCCAGAAAGGCACTATATAAATGCAAGTTCTTTCTTTCTTTAGTATGTCTATGTTAATGTGTCTTTCCATATCTGTGTGTCTGATTGTTCATGAGTGCAATTGCGTCCATCTTTATCTGTTTGTCACTGTAAAATTGTGTACGTCTATACGTGCCGGTGTGTCTAATGATCCTTGTGTTTATCTCTATCTGTATTTTATAATTCAGTCATTCATGTGGGGTAAAAATTGAATTATCCAAGAATCTAAGCAATATAAATAACGCGGCAAAATAAAAGTTTAGTCCAAAAACTTAAGATTATTAGATCGTTTGAATTAATTAAAAGAGGTAGAAAATATCCATTTACTAGTCTGCGACTGTGTGAACATGTCTGGCTGTGTGTATCGGTGTTTCTCTGTATTAGTGAGCTTGCGTTAGTGCCTGTATATGTCAATGTATCAATGTTACTGCCTCTGACGGAGTCATTCTGAGTGCACGCACAAGTGAGAAGGATCAGAAACTCATTACTTTGATAGCAAGATGATGTATTTAAGTGAAATACCTTTCCCTTTAAGTGCACTCATGGGGAAAATGATTATATGAATTCAAGAAAATTACCCGAAATATTTGAGTTTCCTCTCAGCCGGGGAGATAACCATTAAACAAATGTATGAGTAGAATCCACAACAGAGCTATTGCACATGGTCTGTGGAGGTAAAAGGGTTGAAGGGCCAGATTGTCGTTTTGTGTTCCATGCTTAGATATTTAGGAAGGAACATAGCAACACAGGAACAGGAGTAGGCCATTTAGCCACTCAATGAGATTTTGGCTGATCTGTTTCTTAACTCCATCTACCTGCCTTGGTTCCGTAACCCTTAATACCCTTCCTAACAAAAACCTATCAATCTCGGGCAGAATTTTCTGAGGGGTCAGCGGACACAATCGATGGTGGGTCAGGTGGGAAATCCCGCCGCCACGCGCCTTTCCCAAATGTTGGGTCTGTCAGCGCTGAGCAGACCTGACACGCAGCGGCGGGGGGGTGGCAATTGAAATCGTTAGTGGCTTGTTTACCAGCTTTTTGAATTTGACAGGTCACCCACCAGTTTCCCACTGTGCTTAGCCCTCGTCTGTGAAGCCGAGGCGGGTGGTCAGTGAACATTGAATCAGCTGATGAGTTGGCAGCTTCAAATGTCAAGTCAAAGCTCCCAGCTGATTGAGAAATGTTCCCTTAGCCATTAGCTTCTCTAAACTGCATTTCCACAACAAATTCAGAATGCTGCACGTCTTTACACACGTCTCCATCCAGTCTGACCTCATTACCTCTCCCAACATTGACAGATCGCTTCTGTCATCTCTACTTCACCTGCCATCTAGTCCATCAGCATGGGTGCCCTTCATACTCTCTCACCTTGGCCCTCAGAATCCCACCACGATCACCCACAACACCAGGCACACCAGCAGCACCGACAACAACACCACCAACCTTCTCCGCAATCACCTGACGCTGCACAGGACAGAGGGCATCAGCACCCGACCACATTGCTGCCCGGGATGCCAGGGATGGCCTCCCCATGGCCAGATTTACTTCACTTGACGCTGTACACCATGGCAGCCACATGATGCACCAGGATGGCACTACCCCACACCACAACCATAAAGCATCCCTACAATGCCCAAGCCATTCCTTTCACACTCATTACCATTACGGGCATAACGTTATGTCTCACCATTCACTGTAACTCACTAAGCCACTTCCAAAGGTGCACACGAATCTGTCCAAGAACGGAAAGTGTTGAAAATAAAGGTTTCAATGTTTGACACCACATTAACAGAAACTTTACATGAACATTGCATAAAACACCCAAGTGCCTCCCCTTGTGTGTTGTCAGTTGGTATGATTGCACTTGGATGAGGGTGAGTGTGAGCGGTGGCTAGTGAGATGGGGAAGTGATAATGTAGATAGAGAGGGATGGGTGGAGGTGCAAGGTAAGTTGGTGTGAGTAAGGATGTGCAGGAGTATGGTAGGGAAGGGAGAGTGATGGGGATATGATGAGAGGCACAGCAGGATGCGGCTGAGTGTGGCTTTGCAGTAACATTTTGTGATCTACTGAAATCATTGAAAGGTTTGCTCCACTGCAGCCTGGTCCTCCTGACGACATCCCTGCTTGCGTCCTCCTGTGCAATGTGCAACCAGGCTGCGTTGGTCTCCTGGGGAGGTCACTTCCGCCCATGGGAAGGGAAGAGGACCTCCCTACATGCTGTGACTCCCTCCATAAGCATATGGAGGGAGTCATGGGAGAGCCTGGGTGCAGCCGTACACCTCTGTGCAGTGCTTGTCAGTGTTTGCAGCACCTCAATGCTGTAGAACACCGACAGCACAAATGTTAAAGTAAATTTGCGCATGGTCCCTTTAAGGAAACCAGCTGATGATGCAAAATCAAATGACATCATCAAACCCGCTTCCCTCAATTAGCCGGCAAATGCACTGGGCAGGCTTAACAAGCCCAATCAGGGGGAATCATTTTAGACAGCGAGCTAGAGCCGGCAGCGAGGCCGGGACCCGCCACCGATGTCACCCACCGCGGATCGGCCGAGGTTGATAAAATCCAGCCCCTCAGCGTTGAAATTTTCAATTGGCCCCCACCCTCAACTGTATTGATTTCTTTGTGGGTTCAATGATGAGACTTTTATGAAAGAGGATGTGTTTTAATCCAAAGTCTGTTCAACTCTTTATACAGCATTTCAGGAGACACCATGCTAGTGATGCATCTAGAACCAAACTGAAACTAAACTAAACTGCCTTGCTTGTCTTGGTCACATGCCCTCTGCTGGTCAGGCACAAGCAATCAATACATGCAATTATGCTGGTAAGGCATGATAATCAAACAGGCAAATAACATCACTATTTGCTGATATAATTACATCTCCCTTTCTTAAAACAAAAGTATTTTACTTTTAACTAACAACATGTTTTCTTTGTATTAATCTGCATTTTAACTGTAACACTTAATGAACTTACATTAACATTATCATTATCAAGGTTTTTTACCCTTGCTTTGTGTGTTCACATGAAATATGTAAATACACTAGAACTTGAAGAAAGAATAAGATAACATTACTTCCTTCTATAACAATAGTCCTTAAATTTGCTCAATGAGTCTCTCAGGAGGCTTCACGTGTCTTGAGGATTTTCTGATTGATTGTCCTTGAATCTGAGTTGTTGCCTCAGATGATTGGTTCTCAGCTGTGTGATCAGGTTGTTCAACAGTATCAGTCTATTGACCTGCTATGGCTGGTCCCATGAGAAGATCTCGACGATTTCTTCTCAGAACAGCACCCTCATCTGTCTGAATGGTGTATGATCTTGGTTGAACTTCACTCAGGACAGTTCCCTTTTGAGTCCATGTGTTTGTTTTGTCTTTCAACCTTACTTGGTCACCAGTGTGGAGTTCAGGTAGGTTTTGTGTTCCTCTGTCATAGTAGTACTTTTGCTTTTCTTTCTGTTGTTCTTTGAACTTCCTCACTTTCTCCCCCTCTTTTGTTTTCAGGAGGTTCTCCGGGATGGGTAGGTTTGACCTTAGCCGACATCCCATCAGGAGTTGGGCTGGTGACTTACCACACTTGAGCGGCATTGTGCGGTATACAAGCATGCTTTGGTAGAAGTCAGTTCCACTGTCTTTTGCCTTGTACATCAGTCTTTTCACTGTCTGGACCGATTTTTCCACTAGACCATTGGACTGTGGAAAGTGAGGACTTGACGTTGTGTGGACAAAGTCCCACTCTTTGGCAAAGTGTCGGAAACTTGCATTGTAAAACTGAGGTCCGTTGTCTGTGAAGACCTCGCTTGCCACGCCATGTCTGGAGAATATGGCTTTCATACATGTTATCACAGCATCTGCAGTGGTGGTGTGCAGTCTACAAACCTCTGGATACAGGGAGTAATAGTCTGTGACTACAAGATAGTCCTTCCCTTGACATACGAATAGGTCAGCACCTACCTTCTGGTAAGGTCTGTCTGGTGCTGGGTGTGGCTTTAGCGGTTCTACCGATTGCTCGCTCGCTATTTCAGGCATATTGTGCAGTTTGACACCTCATTTGTCACATCTTGGTTGATTCGTGGCCAGTACATCACCTCTCGTGCTCTTTTCTTACACTTTTCGATTCCCAGATGTCCTCCATGGATCCTTTTTAGCATCTCTTTTCTCAGACTTTTTGGGATAACTATTTTACTTCCTTTGTAGATGATGTCTTCGACCACTGATAGTTCCGCCCTGCAGTTCCAGTACTCTGCTATGTCAGGTGAGCAGTCTTGCTTCATGTTGGGCCATCCATCCAAGATGCTTTTCTTCAGTCGTCTCATTGTTTCATCTTTGTTTGTCTCAGTCTTTATGAGCTCCATTTTTGCATCTGCTATGGGCAGTGCACTTGTGATCATGTCCACGTAGGCGTTCACTTTTTCATCCATTGTGGTGTTTGCGGGCTCACTTGGGTCTACAGATCTGGACAACGTGTCTGCTGTATACATCAGCTTACCCAGTGTGTACGCAACATTCAGTGTATAGCGTTGCAGCCTGATCATCATTCTTTGTATTCTAAGCGGACAGCTATTTAGTGGCTTTTGGAACAATGCAATCAAGGGCTTATGGTCAGTCTCTACACTGATTGCTTGTCCTGCCACAAACTGGTGAAATCTTTCACAGGTGTATGTGATGCTGAGCAGCTCCTTTTCTATTTGAGCATATCGCGTCTCCGCGTCTGTCATTGAGCGCGATGCATATGCAATAGGTTGCCAGTAGTCATATTTTTGCAGAAGAACGGCACCGAGCCCACTCTGTGATGCATCTGATGATATCTTGATGGGTCTCGCTGGGTCATAAAACCTCAGAACTGGTTCCTCTGTGAGCAGTTTCTTTAGATCGCTCCATGACTTCTCATGCTCATGATTCCATTCCCATTCTATGTTCTTTTCAGTTAGTCTTCTCAGTGGCGCCATCTTTTCTGAGAGGTTGGATATGAATTTACCCATGTAGTTGATCATTCCATTAAACCTCTGCACGTCCTTTTTGCATTGTGGCTTTGGCATATTCTCAATGGTGGACACCTTTCTGGGATTTGGTCTGACACCCTCACCGCTAAGGATATCTCCCACGAATGTCAGTTCTGTCACCCCGAGCTGGCATTTCTCTCTACTCAGCTTCAGGTTTGTTTTCCTTGTTGCTTCCAGCACTTTTTTCAGTCTCTCGTCATGCTCAGTTCTCGTGGTTCCCCATACTATGATGTCATCCATTGATGTATCAACTCCCTCCAGGTGCTCATAGATCATATGAATTGTTTTGTGATACACTTCAGGAGCTGAGGCAATGCCAAATGGTAACCTTAGGAATCTGTATCTGCCAAATGGACTGTTGAACGTGCACAGTCTTGAACTTGCCTCGTCCAGCTTCATCTGCCAAAATCCTGATGATGCATCTAACTTGCTGAAATATTTTGCATTTGCAAACTGTGCCATGATTTCCTCACGTGTAGGAAGCTTGAAGTGCTCTCTCTTCATTGCTCTGTTTAGATCTCTTGGATCCAGGCAAATTCTGAGCTTTCCATTCTTTTTGTCCACTACGACGAGGGAAATCACCCACTCAGTTGGCTCATCTATCTTCTGAATCACGTTCAGGCTTTCCATCCTGTCCAACTCTGCCTTCAGTTGCTTTTGAAGAGCAAATGGAACTTTTCTGCATGGATGTATGACCGGTGTCATACTTTTATCTACTCTGATCGTGTGTTCTCCTGGAATGCAGCCTAGACCCTTAAATAGGTCTTTGTACTCTTTCATGAGTTCATCATAGACTGTGTCTCCTTTGCTTTCCACAACGAGGACTCTCTTTACCAGGTTCAGTCTCTCACAGGCTTTTAAACCTAGAATGGCTTGCACCTCCTTTGGCACCACGATTAATGCTAATGTGTGCTCTCTGTCCTTGTGTGTCACTTTGACAATGCATCTTCCTTTCACTGGTATTTCAGTACCTGAGTATCCTGTCACTTTCACTTTGATTCCATGTATCTTTGGTCTGGGTCTAATTTTCTTAAAATCAGTCTCTGATATCACATTAACTTGAGCTCCAGTATCCAATTTAAATGGAATGTGTATGTCATTCACGTTTAGTGTCAACATCCAGTCTCTTTCTTCTTTTTTGTTTTCAGACACAACATCTACATAGAACTCCTCTGTGTCGCTTTCATCTACTGCATGGACCTTGCTTTGTTGCACTTGGTTCTTGCAGCAACGGGCATAATGATTGTTTTTGTTGCAACTATTGCATTTTTTACCATATGCTGGACACTTTTTTGGTGGATGCTGTGTACCGCATCGACTACATGACTTTCGATTGTCCCTTTCATTTTTGTTCACTGGCCACGCCTCTTTTTTCACATTGGCGCTCGTTTTGTTAAACGGTTTGTATCCGTTCTTTCTCACTGCATCCACGTTGCAGCTATTGTCATTGAACAGCTCCTTTGCCTGCAACTTCACAGTCTCTGTAGCCCTACGCAGTGCTATGGCTTTTCCCAGGTCTAGATCTTGCTCTCTTAGCAGTCTTTCCCTTAGACCATTATCTGGAATACCACACACCAGTCTGTCTTTTATCAGCGAGTCTGTCAGTCCCCCAAATTCACACGATTTGCTTCTGTTTCTCAGTTCAGTCACATACTGATCAATAGTCTCACCCGTTTTCTGTACACATGTGAAAAATCTGTGCCTCTCAAACGTCACGTTACGTTTAGGTATGCAGTAGGCCTCAAACTGTTCCATTATTTTATCTAGCTTCATTTTGTCTCCATTAGCAGCGAATGTGAAGTTATTATACACCTCCAGCGCTTCATCACCCACGACATGTAAGAGCAGTGACGATTTCCTTTTATTACTTTTCTCGTCAGCTCCGATTGCTGATAAATACAACCCCACACGTTGTTTGAATCTCCTACAATTTTCAGCCACATTACCTGTCAACTGAAGCTTCGCCGGTGGGGGTAAACCTTCCATTTTTCACTTCGTTAGCTATTCTCTAATGGTAAGTAACGATGTTCTCTTTTGGCTTGCTAATCTGTGGAGAGCTGATTTAACTTCAGAGTTTTTCTCTTTATCTCTTTCAGCCACTTCTGACACCATGTATTGATTTCTTTGTGGGTTCAATGATGAGACTTTTATGAAAGAGATGTGTTTTAATCCAAAGTCTGTTCAACTCTTTATACAGCATTTCAGGAGACACCATGCTAGCGATGCATCTAGAACCAAACTGAAACTAAACTAAACTGCCTTGCTTGTCTCGGTCACATGCCCTCTGCTGGTCAGGCACAAGCAATCAATATGCTGGTAAGGCATGATAATCAAACAGGCAAATAACATCACTATTTGCTGATATCATTACATCAACAGCTTTTTGGAGGGCGAGTGTTCCAGATTTCCACTACCCTTTGTGTGAAGCAGTATCTTGGGGTACATTGAAACTGTAGTTTACTGATATCAGATTGGTAGCTACACTGACTATTCACAATCCGTAGCAATCCCTTCAGTTTGCCTGTCAGTAAATGGAACTGCCAGATGCAGGTGAAGCTCATCCCATCATGTTTCTAGGGATGTGCATTGGCTCCGCTCCCAGCTATCAACCTTTAAATACCTTGAGGGTACGGGCGGGAACATCTTAGCTCTTGGTAAGCTTGTAGAGCACTTATAAGATCCAACTGATGTCTTTATAAAGCTGGTTTGACACCACACCCGGTGCGGTCTCAAACTGAAATGGTGTGTGACCGCCTTGCTTCCTTCTGGAGTCATGGCAGATGCAACTCCACAGTGACACTATAACTTAAACCGTCATGTTAAGGTTGCGGTATCAACACAGCATAGCACGCACCTTAAATTTTCACATGTAAGTAATGACACGTCCGTTGTAAGCTTCTCGGAGTTTTGGATTAAAGGTGACGATTCGTGCGGCACCCCCTCCTACTCTCTCCACTTGTTCCACAGCATCAAGCGATGTCCATCGACAAACATGACTGCACTGCAACTATACCACACCTAGTGTGAAACAAATACAGTGTGAGATAATCTTGTAGAGGTGGTTTCACACCTCTTGCTGCAAACGAAATCCCGAGTTGTACCTCCAGTTTTGCATTGACGCACATTCAGTGCCTTTTCACATCAAGCTAAGACTGGTCGCATAACTAAGCTGTAAGAGATATTGCAAGAAAAACCCCTTTACACCAATGGTCCTGAATGAATTGTAAGAATGGAACTGCTATTTTGAGTTTTATTTCAGTTAAACTATGCATTATATACCTGTAAGCTCTAACACAGTGTTGCATGTGTGACTTAAACACTGGTAGGCGAAAGTAACACTGCTGATGATATGAAGTGTATCTATTACAATAAGGAGTACGTAAACTGTACATGGAAGCGGAGTGAAGAGGCGGCTCAGGGAGTTAATGACACATTTTATTACTGGTAAGTAGTAGCCTTGAATATGTGTCCAAAACTTTAATGCTGCTCCTACCACTTTTTTCTTAAATCTTTTAGCACACCTCTCTTGCAATCCTCGATAGGATAGAAAAGAAGCTTCTCTTCTGAATGGCAATTCTTCTGTAATGTTCAATCTCTCTTTGTTACAAAAATTGTCTCTCTTTTACCGATTCTATTATTTTCCTCTTTTGCTCATCCTAAGCTCAAAATCTGCCTACACGCCCTTTCTCCTCGCTACGTCCTCGCTGTGCTGAAATCGAGACTCATTGCGTTGTCCCTTACTCTGACTCGCTCTATCCAAAAAGCCTCAGGACTGTTAAGTTGCTGACCTTGACCGCGTAGAAGTTCTATAATTCCATTTTAATCGAGCCCTTCCGAGGAAGCTGGAATAGGAGTCCTGTGCCTTAGTTTAATGGAGAGCAAGAAATGGAGCAGGAACAGCGAATGGAAGTCCAAAAGCACTTGGATCCACAAGTGTGCCAGTTGACAAATGGCATCACATGAACGCTATACAAACAGAATTAGACAGCACAGAAGGAGACCAGTCAGCCTCTCATGCCTGTGCTGGCTCTCTGAAAGAGCTATCCAATTAGTCCCACTCCCCTGCTCTTTCCCCATAGTCTTGCAAATTCTTCCTTTTTAAGTAGCGATCCAATTTTGAGCATTATAATTGAATCTGTTTCCGCCAGCCTTTCAGGCAATGCATTCTATATCGCTGAGTAAAAGATTTCGCCTCCTCTCCCCGCTGGCTTTTTTTGTCAATTATTTTAAATCTGTGTCCTTTGGCTACTGACCCTCCTGCCAGTGGAAACAGTTTCTCCCTATCTACTCTATCAAAACCCCTCACAATTTTGAACACCTCTATTAAATTTCTCCTTATTCCTTCCTAAGGAGAACAATCTCAGCTTCTCCAGTCTCTCCAGATAACTGAAACCCCGCTTTCCTGGTCCCATTCTAGTAAATCTTCTCTGCACCTTCTCCGAGGTCTTGACATCCTTTTTGGATAATACTGAATATTTCTTATTCTTTGTACAACTAAAAATGTACATGCATGAAATAGCAGGTCAATAAAATTCCTTGCACGTGTAAATATTCTCACAGGTTTTCGAAAACTGCCTTACGCAAAAAGTCATGCAGCCCGGTGAACCAAAGTGAACACATCAGTTGTGGATTGGTAAAAAAAAAGAAACCAAATGCGTTGTTGTGTTTAATTATAAAGACTTCGAACAATTTCACAGTGCTTCCACTGAATTGCTTCCAACGTCAGGATTATGGTATGAAGAATATGTGTGTGCAACTTCACCATTTATATTAAATGACTCTCATGTGTTCAGTTTTGCTCTCCTAACATTGTGGGTGATATTGAGGCTTTGGAAAGGGTGCAGGGGAGGCCCACTAGATTAATTCCCAGTTTGAAGCCTCTTAATTATCAAGCTAGGCTCAAAGAGCTGGGACTCTACACTTTCGAGAAGCGTAGACTTGGGGGTGATTTGGTCGAGGTTTATAAGATGATTAAGGGAATAGATTGGACAGGATTTTCATTGGGCCGTGGAGGCGGGATTGGAGGCGTGTGGGGGGTTAAAATCTCGAAATCAGGGGGCACGAACCCATCCCGCCCCCAACCCGCCTCCATGCCAGTTTCAAAGGAGGCAGATACCCGACCTGTGCTGGGACCTGCCTCCCTGAGGCGGGAAGGGGATTAGTGCCAATTAACTGCCTCATATCTTTAATATTAATGCTAAGTTTAAAAAAATATATTATTTCCACTTACGGGGGAGTCCAAAACTCGGGACCATAAATATAAGATAGTCACTGATAAATCCAATAGGGAATTCAGGAGAAACTTCTTTACTCAGAGAGCGGTTAGAATGTGGAACTCGCTACCACAGGGAGTGGTTGAGGCGAATAGCGTAGATGTCTTTAAGGGGAAACTAGATAAGCACATGAGGGAGAAAGGAAGAGAAGGATATGCTGATAGGGTGAGATGTAGACAGGTGAGAGGAGGCTCATGTGGAGCATAAACACCAGCACAGGCCTGTTGGGCCGAATGGCCTGCTTCTGTGCTCTAATTTCTATGTAACTCTATGTAGATCGGCAGGAACTCTTGCAGAAACTCTGTCCTTGATTTACACTGCACGAGTTTGGTGCTGGTGTGAAATGGTGTGGGCTCCATACTGATGCTAAACTGGTAGTTACAAATGCACCCGTAAACAGATCTGAAAATGCTTCACAGGAAAAGGCAGTTTTTTTTTACGGGGGTGGGAAATGGTGCAAAAGATGCTTATCCCTTACAGGAGTAATAGAAGAACTTCCGTGATCTCTCCACATCTAAGCATTAGCAAGTCAGCAGCTAAATGTGTGTTGCTAATAGTTACTGATTACACATGCCAAAATTTGGATGGCAGATTCAGTGTGCTGAGGGTTGGGTTTGCATCAAGCTGATTTGAAATGCGTTTGTGACCACATTTCTTTGAGGCCTTCAGATTATGCGACAGGATAATTCCATACAAACCTTTATTGCATTCATCTGAAATCGCCTTGACTATTCTTTATTAGAAAAGGCAACAGAACTGTTTAAAATATGCAAGTCAAAGCCTGCATTGAAATAATGAGGAAAGAAATTTCAGATAAATGCATTAGGCATCAGTATATTACCCCACTATATCACTTCAAGGCTCATGTTCATGGAATCATACAGCACAAAGGAAGGCCATTCGGCCCATCGTGCCTGTGCTGGCTCTTTGAAAGAGCTCTCCAATTACTCCCACTCCCCCACTCTTTCCCCAGAGCCCTGCATTTGGTTTTCCTTTTCAAGTATATATCCAATTCCCTTTTGAAAGTTACTATTGAACCTGCTTCCACCACCCTTTCAGGCAGTGTATTTCAGATCACAACAACTTGCTGCGTAAAGAAATTCTCCTCATCTCTCCCGTGGTTCTTTAGTAATTATCTTGAATCTGTGTCCACTGGTTACCGACCTTCCTGCCACTGGAAACAGTTTCTCCTTATTTACTCTATCAAAACCCTTCATGATTTTGAACACCTCTGTTAAATCTCCCCTTAACCTTCTCTGCTCTAAGGAGAACAACCCCGGTTTCTCTAGTCTCTCCACAAAACTGAAGCCCCTCATCCCTGGTATCATTCGAGTAAATCTCCTCTGCAGCCTCTCCAAGGCCTTAACATCCTTCCTAAAGTATGCATGCCGGAATTGGAGACAGCTGAGGCCTAACCAGTGAGTTATAAAGGTTAAGCATAACTTTCACAGAATTTCACAGAAACCCCATAGTGCAGATAGAGGCCATTTCGGCCCATCGAGCCTGCACCGACACATATCCCACCCGATCCCCGTAACCCCTACACCAACACATATCCCACCCTATCCCCGTAACCCCACATATTTAATCCCCCTAACACTAAGGGTCAATTTATCATAGCCAAACAACCTAACCCGCACATCTTTGGATTGTGGGAGGAAACCGGAGCACCCGGAGGAAACCCAGGCAAACACGGGGAAAATGTGCAAACTCCACACAGACAGTTACCCGAGGCCGGATTCGAACCCGGGTCCCTGGCGCTGTGAGACAACAGTGCTAACCACTATGCCACCGTGCTGCCTCCTTCCTTGCTTTAATGCTCTAACTTGGGTTCCCAGTTCGCATCACTGTCCACTGAGAGGCATTGACACCAGACCCAGGTACTTTCCCCAAAGGGTGGGGGAAGAGGGTGAAAATGTGAAAGCAAATGGTCCAAAGTTGCTTTCATGAAGCAATACTGTCAGTTGCTTCAAGGCTGGTATGTGACCACATTTCTTTGAAGCCTTGTGATTATGAAAGGACAGGAAATACAAAACAAGATTGAATTACATAGAATGTACAGCAGAGAACCAGGCCACTTGGTCCAACAGATCCATGTTGGTGATTATGCTCCACACAAGCCTCCTCCCACCTCTCTTCATCTAACTCTGGCAGCATATCCTTCTATTCCTTTCTCCCCCATGTGCTTATCTAGCTTCCCATTAAATGCATCTATACTATTCACCTCAACTACTCCTTGTAGCAGTGAGTTCCACATTCAAACCACTCTCTGGATAAAGAAGTTTATCCTGAATTCCCAATTGGATTTTTGGTTGACCACCTAAGAATGCTACTGCACTTTTGGGAATTCCCAGCTCTGTTTGTTGTATGCTTCATTATATTGATATACCTGGCTAATGCAATGTTCTTTCCTTTCACACTACTGTACAGCACCTCATAGATTGACGCCTCAAAAAGAACACACTTCTGATTTGAACTGTACCTATTCTGATGATGGATATTTAAACTGTACATGGGAGCAAGGCAAAGATGCAGTGCATAATATAAGTTATGAAGTTTATTACTGGTAAGTTGTATTCAGGGGTCCATGTTTTACAGATGTCAAAGGGAATTGGTAAAGTGGATGGAGAGAGTTATTTATTACAGCACCAGGGAATGGGAATGGATCTTTCAAAGAGCCGGCACAGATGCAATGCGCCAAATGGCCTTCTTCCGTGATTGTAAAATTCCATGATTCTAAGAGAACATGACTATCGGCTGAAGAAGACTAGGGTTAATCTTACTTTTGCATTCGATTAAACAATAGGAGCTGCTGACTAGGCACAAGGGCAACTAAAAGTTAAAGAATACTAGGGGTGGCGTGCCCTAAGTCTGGAGCCTTGATAAACAGGAGCACATGTCACATGAATTGACCCCATTGTGTTACAGTCTCACCTCTGACCCTTGCTCCCATCTAGTGAAGTTCCACGCCAAAATAGAGCCTTGCAGATTCACCCTTCATATCTTTAGAACCTGTGTAACAATGAATGATGAAGATTTATGATGCAACTATGCATAGCGATCAAAGCAATGCTTACCCTATTATGTTAGGCATGGCTCAGTGATACACACTCGCCTCTGAGTCAGAAGGTTGTGGGTTCAAGTACCACTCCAGATATTTGAGCACAGAATCTAGGCTGATGCACAAGTGCTGAGGGAGTGCCGCACTGCCGGAGGTGCCATTTTTCAGATGAGACGTTAAACCGAGGCCCTGTCTGCCCTCTTAGGTGGATGTAAAAGATCCCATGGCACTTTTTGAAGAGAAGCAGGGGCGTTCTCTCCGGTGTCCTTGTCAATATTTATCCTTCAATCAACATCACTAAAACAGATTATTTGGTCATTATCACATTGCTGTTTGTGGGAGCTTGTTGTGTGCAAATTGGCTGCCACATTTCCTACATTACAACAGTGACGACACTTCAAAAGTATTTCATCGGCTGTAAGACACTTTGGGATGTCCTGAGGTTGTGGAAGGCACTATTTAAATTGCAAGCCTTCCTTTTTTAATTAAAAATTAATTTGGGAACTCCAAGCTAAGCATAATGGCTGAGTTTCTGCTGGGTGCCACTTTTAGTGCATTGATTAACATGTTCATGTAAAATTCTTACGCATTTTTATCAAAGTTATAAACCCATTGATAAGGTGTGGGAAAAGACCATCAAGCTTATGCCCTGTGAATGTTTAACTTTGTTTCTAGTTTAACTAGACCATTAAATCCTCACTGTCTTCCAGGTTCTCTAAAAAGGCCCTGAAAATGGAGCAATGCCGCCGATATTTACAGAACCAAAGTCTCAATGTTGGCTGCCACTTGACCAAGAATGAAATCAATGGCAATTTGAATTGGTTCTACGCACATGTCATTGATTCCAACAATTTCACAATAGTAAAACCGCATAAATTTCTGCTTGCAGAACATGGTATGGCCAATATTTCAACAGAATATATTTAATTACTCCCATAGTATGGTAACTCCATTCACTGAGAGTACAACAGTTTGCTGGTCCTGTTTTTTTTTCCTGGTTTATTGCCTCTCCCAGGAGATTATATGGCTGCAGGAAAGGGTGGTCGGAGGGGTATGAAGTGTCCAGTCATGATACTCCAGCCATCATGAGTACGGGGCAGGCTTGATGGACCAGCTGGTCTTTTCCTGCCCATTATGTTCGTATGTTCGTAACTAATACGTGCTTATTAATAAGCATCATAGGCCATGTGAAGGCTGAGTGTTTATGGATCATCGGTTACCACTTCATACAACTTCGTTAAAGGGGTAATAAAGTCTAAGAGGAATGCTTGTTGTTGAAAGTGCCTATGTTTAAAACATATATACATCATGAAATGAATGTACTTTTTCTTACTTCATGGTGGTCAGTCTTTTCAAAACATCATTCCTCCAAGAATGTTGATTTCACTTTCCTTTCCCCTTTAAGTCAGTGGCCTAGAAATTAGGTTTGCCTCCGCCAGGGCTTTTGCGCCCGAAATTTTGCGCCCGCGATAATTGCCGCTGCGCCCGCCAAACATTCAGCTGCCCCGCGCCCAGACGGCTGCGGGCGCTAATGGAGGGTTTCAGCGCCTCGCTATGGGCGCTGAATGCAGGTTTGCGGCGCTAATCCCCCGCTGCGGCACCCGATGCGGTGCGGCAGGCTGGGGTACTGCAGGCCTCCTCCTTCTGTTAAGGAGGAGCTGCCTGCAGCCGACCGCTGACCGGTCGATTCGCCCGACAAATGAGCCCGGCACCTCGGAGAAGTGCCGGGCTCGCGGGCCACACACATCAGTGCCGCAGGGGGGTGGTGGAGGAGTCCGGGGAGGGAGGTGCGGGCAGGCGGCCGCCGGGAAAGCGGCCGGCCGCCGCTCCACCTTAATGCACCGGCGCTACATGCTGCAACATCCCGTTGAACAATCGTTGGTTGCGGCTGCCACGGGCGAGGCGGCCGCAACTGAATTTGGGCGTCCGGCCGCGTTACCATGGCAACCGGGACGCTGCGCACACCGATGACGTCATCGGTGCCAGCGCAGCGCTACCGGCTAACGCCGATGGTAGGGCCCAACGCAATTTCGATCGCGGCTATAATTCCGGCGCAAGGCCCTCTAACGCCTCTAATTGGGCCCTTAACCCAACCGAATTTCTAGGCCAGTGTGTTGACAGAGCTGATACTGGATAGCCCCGACATCCTGGTTCTGCTCCTTTCCTGATTCCTTGACTAGGGCTTCATTAAATCCTCTGTTTCAACTCTTCTATACCCAACCTTCTCCTTCTGTACTAAGGAATCTTGCCTTGGGCTGCTTAAGCCCCATCTATCTTCCTTTGTATTGTGATAGCTTTTTCTCACCTGACACTTTGGCCTAGAAATTCAGTGGATAGCGCCAGCCGTTAACGCCATAAGAGGGGTCTACTTCCAGCGCTAGGCACTTTGCGCCCGGGCGCAGCGCGATCCGCGCCGACGCCCAAATTCAGTTGACATTTAGCGCCGGCGCAAAGTGTTTGCGCCCGCTCAGGTGCGCGTGCAGCTTATGACGTCATATCGTCGCGCAACGCTGTTTGTGCGCCCCAAACCGGAAATTCAGTGGCGCCCGCCCAATGTGGGCGTGGCGCTGCTAAGAACTGTGAAGTGGAACGCAACAGAGGCCCTGTGGGCCTTGGGGAGCGCTAATTAAAGGGCACTTACACTGACCTATAAAGCCCAGCCATTTTGCTGCAATGACTTTACTGCTTTGGATTTCTGGACAGAGACCAAGGGACAGAGCTAACTGATTTGGGACAACATAGGAGAGGTATTTTTGGCTTCTGGCCAGTGCTTTGACATTTGACTCATTGTGATTTCACTGTTTTCAACTTCATTATGGGGGCTGTATGGGGGTGCAACCCTGAGTTGCAGCATTATGTGCGAAGGGCTCGCAGACGCTGTGAGAGAGGGCCAGCCATGCCTAGACGCAGAGGGGCCATCAGGCGTCGGCAACGTAGGCCTTACACACTCAGGCAATACCGGCAGCAGGTGTCCTATCTCACCATGACTGCGGCGCATTGTGTTAAGAGGCTGCGCTTCAGAAGGGAGGTGGTTGCAGAGATCTGCCAGCTGCTTCACAGAGATCTGCGTCCACAGCTGATGTGCAGGACGTCTCTCTCGGTGGAAGTGAAGGTCACGGTGGCTCTGAGCTTTTATGCAAGCGGCTCCTTCCAAGCTGCTGCTGGGGACATAGCGAACATCTCCCAGTTTGCCGCGCATCGCTGCATCCGGCAGGTCACCGATGCACTTTTCGCGAGGAGACACCAATTCATCTCCTTCCCCATGACCCGACAGAGGCAGGAGCAGCGTGCAGTCGGATTTGGCAGGTTTGCGGGCTTCCCCATGGTGCAGGGCGCCATTGACTGCACGCATTTGGCTATGCGGGCACCTATCCACAATGCCGAGGATTACCGCAACCGGAAGGGCTACCTAGCTGTCAATGCCCGCTTCCCAGGAAGCAGCCACGATGCATTCATCCTGCGCCAGACTACTGTGGCTGACATGTTCGAGGCACAGCCTCCACCAAGGGGATGGCTTATTGGGGACAAGGGCTACCCTTTGTGTACATGGCTCATGACCCCGCTCCGCGCGCCCAGGACCCCAGCGGAGGAGGCATACAACGAAAGCCATCAAGCCACAAGGAACATCATAGAGCAAACGATAGGCGTCCTCAAGCAACGGTTCCGCTGCCTGGATCGTTCCGGCGGCTCTCTGCAGTGCTCGCCGGATAGAGTCTCCCAGTTCGTCATCGTGTGCTGCATGCTGCACAACCTGGCTATCCGCAGGACTCAGGCACTGCCACCTGACATTGCACCACCACCTCAGGAGCACGAGCAGGAGGACCATGAGGAGGAGGAGGAGGAGGAGGAGGAGTACCAGCCCAGGAGGGAGCCACAAGGTCCAAGGGCCGTCCGCCGGGGGCTTATTGCTCGACACTTCTAGGCCCCCTGTCAGGGAATGGGCTGTGGAAATGTACGCACCTGAAGGCAGCCGCTCCGCAAGCCCTCAGCCGGTTAACGCAACAACCACTTGAAACATGACACCTGGACATGCTGAATAAATAAAACGCTTTATTTCACAAACTCAGGGCCCTTCCCACATGAAACAGAAAAACACACAAGAGCCCCAAAAAACAGTCAAAAACATCTGTTGCTCCCAAAACCTGGGGAGGACTTTCAAAACTTGGCCATCCAAATGGCCTTACAAAAATAAGGGCCCCCCTCCACAACACAAACACCCCCATAAAAACAAACAAGGCCTTGATCTTCGGCCTTCCCAAAATAATCCCCCCCAAAACACAAGCCCCCCCATATATAAAAAACCGCTCTCACCACACTCTAGTGGGTGTGCCGAGAGGGCGAGTCCTTAGACAGCCTTCCCTGGCCCCTGCCCGACCTGCTGCTCCGCCTCAACCTGGGCCCTGTGGCTGGGACAAGGCTGGGGGAAGGCTCATGAGGACCCCGAGGCGTGTCGGCAGATGCCCTTGGGGGTCGGCCTAGACGACGCACGTCCCGGGAGGGGCCGGCTGCTGACTGCTGCAGCTGTCGCTGGCCAGCATCAGTGCCAGCAGCAGCTCGTCGCACCTTGGCTGGGGGAGTGGCAGTGTCGGCTGCACCAAGGGGGGCAAGCTGGCTGATGGCAGGCGCGCGATGTTCGCCAGAGACACTGGCACTCGGCCGGCCTGGCAGTGCAGCAGGCGCAGCTATCTGGTGGAGGCCAGACCGCTGTGCTGCAGCAGGGCGGCGGGTGCCGTGGCGAAGCCTCTGCGCCACAGCGAGTGTGGCAGAAGTGAGTGCCCGAACTGCCCTGGTATGTGGCCGCATCAGCTGTGCCAGTATCTGGACGGCACCACTCATCTCGCGAGTCGCGTCCTGCACTGCCACGAGATGCTGGACACCCCTGTCATGGGCTGCTGCGAGTTGTTCCACCCCCCTGGCCTGTGATTCCCCGAATGCGACCACACTCTGAGCCAGGGACTGAATGGCCTGAGGCATCTGGTCCACAACCCCCATGAACTCCTGGTGGCGCCGCTCAGAGGCCGCCGAGATCTCTTCGAGGAGGCGCACCTCCTGGGCGAGGACCCTCTCCGGACTGGAGGGAGGACTCTCCCTCTGGGGAGAAGGCGGCCGAGCTGGCCGAACCCTCCCGCGTGCCTCAACCCCACTGGGCCCAGGATCTGCCCTCCCCTGCAACACCTCCCCCCTCTGGGGAGCAGGCCAGCATGCTGCCGGACCCTTCCCGCGTGCCTCAACCCCACTGCGCCCAGGATCTGCCCTCCCCTGCAACACCTCCCCCCTCTGGGGAGCAGGCCGGCGTGCTGCCGGACCCTTCCCGCGTGCCTCAATCCCACTGGCCACAGGATCTGCCCTCCCCTGCAACACTTCCCCCTGACTCTCCTGCAGGTCAGACGTCCCCCCTCCATTGCCATCCCCTGGCGCGGCTGAGGGTTCCCCCGATGTGCCGCCTTCCTCCTGGTCCTCATCGTCCTCCTCCTCCAAGGGCCTGGCACTCGGAGCTTCAGGGACCACCTCCTCCTCAGCAGCTGAAAGCAGGAAGGCATAAGAGTAGCTTTAGAGTGAGGACACGGCGTCAGCGAGGGAGGCCTGAGTGGTGGCATTATGCGCATTTGTCGGTCAGTGGGAAAGGATCTAGATCTGAAGCGCTAGGGCAACGAGAGAGGTGCAACCGGTCATGTCCTTACCAGTGGGTTCCAGTACAGGGTCCGCATCTCCGATCGCAACAGGGCCAGTCACCCGGGAACGCATGAGTCCAGCCACGCTCTCCTCCAGATCAGTGAGCACCTGGTACTGGGGACGGCCTCCACCGGTGACAGTCTGGCTCCTCAAATTCCTTGCCAGCTTGGCCTGCAAGAGAAAGGACGGACTCTAAGTACAGTGTGGTGCCCTGTTGCTGTGTGCACTGCCTCCCATGGTGGAATAGCTTGGCCAGTGTGGTGCCCTGTTGCTGTGTGCACTGCCTCCCATGGTGGAATAGCTTGGCCAGTGTGGTAAGTGCAGAAAGTGCTATTGATGATCATGCCAGTGCCATTGCTGCGGGAGGAGGGCTGCCCATTAGGCCTTTGAGGTCCCTTTGCCCATAATGTGAGGTTCACATGCAAGGATGAGGAGGACACTGGAAAGGGTACTCACCTTCACCAACCGAGTGAGGTCGTTGAACTTCTTGCGGCATTGGTCCGCACTCCTGGGGACATCGCAGGTGGATGACACCCTGCGGGCGATTCTCCTCCAGGCTTTCCTGTACTCGCTCCTGGGAGCCTTGTTGCCACTGTCCGGGCACAAGATCTGTCTTTTGTCCTCCACACCATTAATGAGCACCCTCAGAGCATGCTCGGAGAAGCGCTGCGCTCGTTCACGGGCCCTCTCCATGTCTCCTGGCACTATTTTGGCCCACCAGCAGTGTTGAGGCCTAGCTGCAGGGCTCCAGTATGCAGGGCGTGGCAGCAGTCAAAGTCGACCCTTCCCCCTTTAAGAGCAGGCCGGCGTCAGGGTGTCTGCTGTCAATCAAAACATGACCGCACCTGCGCTGCGCCCGGCCTCGGCGTTATCAGGCCGCATCGCCGGATTAGCGCCTGAACAGAGCATTGCAACGCCAGTTTCAGCGCTCGGCCAAACTCTTGGCCAACTCTACTGAATTTCGGCGAGGTGGCCTGCACTTTCCGGCGGGCGCTAACTTTAGCGAGCGCCCGACTTTAGCGCCCCAAAAGTGTCCAGACTGAATTTCTAGGCCTTTGTCTGGCACCCTTCCCTTGTTGTCTGGTATTTTCTACCTTGGACTCCTAGAACATGCAGCATGGTGTTCACCTGGCATCATCCTAAGGACCCAAATTGTTTCTGTTGCTCGCCTAAGCGTTATGCTTTCCTCATTTGTCACCCTGTGCCTCTGCAGAACAGCGCCTGTTGGTTGCCTAGTATTACGTCTGGTACTTGCCCAGGCTGCTAGGATTTTTTTCCAATGCTTTCTTGACTCAGTTAGATAAAATCAATGATACTGCAACCCCAGCAGGTAGCCACGCTCAATGGATGTGTGGGTCAGAGACCAAGGCTAGGGCCTTCAAATGCAGCATTCTGCTGGGACCGCAGGACCGGTGAACATACTCTAGTGTTCCAGATTGGCCAATGTTCCTACAATGGACCATTGCTCTGGCAAAGAGCCAGCGCAGACTAGATGGGTTGAATGGCCTCTCTCTGTGCTGTGAACGTCTATGCTTCTAACTTTCTTTTATTCAGAGGCTCTCTTCTTTTCCCTCTTTGTTTTCTCATCTTTCTCAATCCCTACTTCTTAGCATGGAAGAGAAGGAGGGGGTCACAAACTGCTGCCACTCACCTCTGGCTGCATGAGATCATATCATCGCGCTTTCAGTACAGAAGAAGGCTGTTCGGCCTGTGCTGATGCAAGCTTCCTTGACTGCTCAAATCTCATTCCCCATATTCCGTGATTTCTTCCTACTTCAAGGGTTTATTTAATTTCCCCTTAAGTATCATGATTGTCTTAGCTTCCATATCCTCATATGTGAAAAAAATCCTTCTAACTAACTAGCTTTAATGGGTGGAGGGGATAAGTACTATTAGGTGCCCTGATAACTCAGAATGGGCTGGTAGCAACTTGCAACTTTATTAATACAAAAAGAATGTGCAAGAAAATCATGCTAAATGAAGGCCGAAAGATACATTGCAAATGCAATTATAAACCAGCTAAGGCACTGTATCAGAAGTAAATACATAACATACAGAAGAGAAGGGGTTATATGCTGAAAGAGACACAAGTTGACTACAGCTCACATTTGGTCAGGAAAGCTCTTTGACAAATGATTAACCACTATAAGACCCTACACACAGGTAACCCTTCTCTAGGTGTTCATAATGGGAATTATTGAACACAAAATTTTTAGTGCATCTGCCACTTGCTGTGCTTACGCTAAAAAATCCTGGTTAAAAACTGCTTTTCTCAAAGAGGATATGAAATCCATCTACTAATTTGATCGTCTCTTGCCAGTCTCTCCTCTAGGCAGTCTTTGTAGCACTCTGACTGAGACTTTGGCTTGGTTTTGAACATGATAAACTTACCCTCCTCATCCTTCTCGACCTATCTGCAGCAGCCTTCGACACAGCTGACCACACCATCCTCCTCCAGCGCCACTCCTTCGCCATCCAGCTGGGTGGGACTGCCCTCGCTTGGTTCCATTCTTATTTTTCAAATCGCAGCCAGAGAATCACCTGCAGTGGCTTCCCTTCCCACTCTCACACCATTACTTCTGGTGTCCCCCAAGGGTCTATCCTTGGCCCCCTTTTATTTCTCATCTACTGACTTGGATAGAGAACTGGTTGGCAGACAGGAAGCAAAGAGTTGGAATAAACGGGTCTTTTTCCGAGTGGCAGGCAGTGACTAGTGGGGTACCGCAGGGATCGCTGCTAGGACCCCAGCTATTCACAATATATATTAATGATCTAGACGAGGGAACTAGATGTAATATCTCCAAGTTTGCAGACGACACAAAGCTGGGTGGGCGTGTGTGCTGTGAGGAGGATGCCGAGAAACTCCAGTATGATTTGGACAGGTTGGGTGATTGGGCAGATGCATGGCAGATGCAGTATAATGTGGACAAATGCAAGGTTATCCACTTTGGTGGCAAAAACAGGAAGACAGGTTATTGTCTGAACGGCAATAGATTGGGAAAAGGGGAAGTGCAACGAGACCTGGGTGTCCTTGTGCACCAGTCGCTGAAGGTAAGCATGCAGGTGCAGCAGGCGGCTAAGAAGGCAAATGGTATGTTGGCCTTCATAGCGAGCGGATTCGAGTACAGGAGCAAGGATGGCTTGCTGCAGTTGTACAGGGCCTTGGTGAGACCACACCTTGGCCTAGAAATTGAGTGGGGTTAGCGCCCAATTAGAGGCGCTAGAGGGCCTTGCGCCGGAATTATAGCCGCTTCGGAAATTGATTTGGGCCCTACCATCGGCGTTAGCCGGTAGCGCTGCGCCGGCACCGATGACGTCATCGGTGTGCGCAGCGTCCCGGTTGCCGTGGTAACGCGGCCGGACGCCGAAATTCAGTTGCGGCCGCCTCGCCCGTGGCAGCCGCAACCAACGATTTTTCAAAAGTTTCTTGCTGGACTTAGCGCCGGCGCATTAAGGTGGCGCGGCGGCCGGCCGCTTTCCCGGCGGCCGCCTGCCCGCACCTCCCTCCCCGGACTCCTCCACCACCCCCCCGCGGCACAGATGTGTGTGGGCCTCGAGCCCGGCACTTCTCCGAGGTGCCGGGCTCATTTTTTGTGCGATTCCACCGGCCAGTGGTCGGCTGCAGGCAGCTCCTCCTTAACAGAAGGAGGAGGCCTGCAGTACCCCAGCCTGCCGCACCGCATCGGGTGCCGCAGCGGGGGATTAGCGCCGCAATCCTGCATTCAGCACCCATTGCGAGGCGCTGACACCCTCCATTAGCGCCCGCAGCCGTCTGGGCGTGGCGCAGCTGAATTTTTGGCGGGCGCAGCGGCAATTAACGCTGGCGCTAAATTTCGGGCGCTACAGCCCTGGCGGAGGCAAACTCAATTTCTAGGCCCTTGAGTATTGTGTGCAGTTTTGGTCGCCTTATCTGAGGAAGGATGTTCTTGCCATGGAGGGAGTGCAGCGAAGATTCACCAGACTGATACCTGGGATGGTAGGAATGACGTACGAGGAGAGATTGAGTTGATTAGGCTTATATTCGCTAGAGTTCAGAAGAATGAGAGGGGATCTCATTGAAATTATAAAATTCTAACAGGACTAGACAGACTAGATGCAGGAAGGATGTTCCCGATGGCGGGGGGAGTCCAGAACCAGGGGTCACAGTCTAAGGATAAGGGGTAAGCCATTTAGGACTGAGATGAGGAGAAATTTCTTCACCCAGAGAGTGGTGAACCTGTGGAATTCTCTACCACAGAAGGCAGTAGAGGCCAACTTATTAAATATATTAAAGAGGGAGTTAGATATATTTCTTAAGGCTAAAGGAATCAAGGGATATGGGGAGAAAGCAGGGACAGGGTACTGAATTTGGATGATCAGCCATGATCTCATTGAATGGTGGAACAGGCTTGAGGGGCTGAATGGCCTACTCCTGCTCCTATCTTCTATGTTTCTATGTTTCTATGTATCTACATGCTGTCCCTCGGCGATATCATCTGAAAACACAACATCATGTTTCACATGTACACCGACGACACTCAGCTCTATCTCACCAGCACCTCTCTCGACCCGCCCACTGTCTCTGATTTGTCACACTGCCTGTCCGACATCCAGTACTGGATGAGCAGAAATTTCCTCCTTCCAAATAGTGGGAAGACCGAAGCCATTGTCTTTGCTCCTCACCACAAACTCCATTCCTTGACCACCGTTTCCATCCTAATCCTTGGCAACTGTCTGAAGCTGAGCCAGACCATTCGCAACCTTGGTGTTGTGTTTGCCCCCGAGATAAGCTTCCGACCACAGAGCCACTCCATCACCAAGACTGCCTACTTCCACCTCCGTGATATTGCCCAACTCCAACCCTGCCTCAGCATGTCTGCTGCTGAAACCCTCATTCATGCCTTTGTTACCTCTAGACGTTACTATTTCAATGCTCTCCTGGCCGGCCTCCCCTCTTCCACCCTACATAAACTTGAGCTCATCCAAAACTCTGCTGCCCGTATCTTAACTCACTCCAAGTCTCGTTCACCCATCACCCCTGTGCTCACTGACCTACATTGGATCCTGGTCTGACAACGCCTCAATTTTAAAAGCCTCATCCTTGTTTTCAAATCCCTCCATGGCCTCACCTCTCCCTAGCTCCGTGCCCTACAAATCTCCGAGATCTCTGCGCTCTTCCAATTCTGGCCTCTTGCGCATGCCCGATTTTAAGCGCTCCACCATTGGCGGCCGTGCCTTCAGCTGCTGAGGCCCTAAGCTCTGGAATACCCTTCCTAAACCTCTCCGCCTCTCTACCTCTCTCTCCTCCTTTAAGATGCTCCTCAAAACCTAGCTCTTTGGCCAAGCTTATGGTCATCTGGCCTGATATCTCCTTCTGTGGCTCGGTGTCAAAAATATTCATATTGCTATTGCTCTTGTTAGGCGCCTTGGGACGTTTTGCTATGTGAAATGCGCTATATAAATATAACTTGTTATTGTTGTTGTTCAGATCGCTGCCAGTGTGACTCTTCAGCTGTTATGGTCACCAGAGCAGCCCAGTAAAGATTTCCCCTTCCCTCATGTGGGAGGTGCCAAGTGTCAGCCAGCTGCGTCCCCAGTGCGACACAGCTGAGATAGGGAGCTTAGTGAAGTAGGGGAATCAGAACTTGCGGGGAGGTTTGCTAGCACTGCTGGGGGGGGTTTAAACTAACTTGGCAGGGGGATGGGGTACAGAGTGGAGCTATAGTAGGGGGTGATTTACAGCCAAATACAGAGGGAAAAACAAGTCAGCTGGGAAGGCAAAGCAAATATGTGAAGGCAAAAGAGAATATGGCAGGGCTGGAAGGCATTTATTTTAATGCAAGGAGTCTTGCAAATAAGGTGGATGAACTGAAGTTGTTGTTGAACACATGGGAGTACGATATTGTTGCTATCACGGAGACATGGTTGAGGGAGGGTCAGGACTGGCAGCTCAATATTCCGGGGTATAGAATCTTCAGGCGAGACAGAGGGGGGTGTAAAAGGGGAGGGGGTGTTGCAATATTAATTAAGGAGTCAATTACTGCTGTAAGGAGGGATGATATATTAGCGGGTTCCTCTAATGAGGCCATATGGGTAGAACTTAAAAACAAAAAGGGGGCAAGCACTTTGCTGGGAGTGTACTATAGGCCCCCAAACAGTCAGGGGGAGATAGAGGAACAGATATGTAGGCAAATCTCAGAAAAGTGCGAAAATAATAGGGTAATAATAGTGGGGGATTTCAACTTCCCCAATATAAATTGGGATAGTCAGAGTGTGAAAGGCTTAGAGGGTGCAGAATTCTTAAAGTGCATCCAGGAGAGCTTTTTGAGCCAACATGTAGAAAGTCCTACAAGAGAGGGGGCGATACTGGACCTAATTCTGGGGAATGTAGCCGGGCAAGTGGTGGAAGTGTCAGTAGGAGAGCATTTTGGCGACAGTGACCACAATTCGGTGAGATTTAAGGTGGTCATGGAAAAAGACAAAGACGGCCCGGAAATAAGGGTTCTAAATTGGGGGAAGGCCGATTTTAATATGATAAGGCAGGATCTGGCCAAATTGGACTGGGAGCAGCTACTTATAGGAAAATCCGCATCAAAACAGTGGGAGACTTTCAGAAGGGAAATAGAGAGAGTACAACGCCAACATGTTCCTGTAAAGGTCAAGGGTGGGACCAACAAGCAAAGGGAACCTTGGATGACAAGGGATATACAAAAATGCATTAGAAATAAAAGGGGGGCTTTTGGCAGTTACAAAAGACTAAAGACGGAAGAAGCCCTAGAGGAGTATAAAAAATGCAGGGGCATACTTAAAAAAGAAATTAGGAGGGCGAGGAGGGGCCATGAAATAACACTGGCGAGCAAAATAAAGGAAAATCCTAAGATGTTTTATAAGTATATTAAGGGCAAGAGGATAACCAGGGAAAGGGTAGGGCCCATTAGGGACCAAAGTGGCAATCTGTGTGTAGAGCCAGATGATGTAGGCGGGGTTTTAAATGAATTTTTTGCATCTGTGTTCACTATGGAGAAAGACGATGCAGACATAGAAATCGGGCAAGGGGGCTGTGACATACTTGAACATATTAGCATCGAGAGGGAGGAGGTGCTAGCGGTTTTAGCAGGCCAAAAAGTGGATAAATCCCCAGGCCCAGACGAGATGTATCCCAGGCTGCTGTGGGAGGCAAAGGAGGAGATTGCAGGGGCTCTGACACAAATTTTCAGAACCTCTCTGGCCACAGGGGATGTACCAGAGGACTGGAGAACAGCTAACGTAGTACCATTATTCAAGAAGGGTAGCAGGGATAAACCAGGGAATTACAGGCCAGTGAGCCTAACATCTGTGGTAGGGAAATTATTGGAAAAAATTCTGAGGGACAAAATTAGTCTCCACTTGGAGAGGCAAGGATTAATCGGGGATAGTCAGCATGGCTTTGTCAAGGGTAAATCATGTCTGACAAATCTGATTGAATTTTTCGAGGGGGTGACTAGGGGGGTGGATGAGGGAAATGCTGTGGATGTGGTTTACATGGACTTCAGTAAAGCTTTTGACAAAGTCCCGCATAGGAGACTGGTCAAGAAGGTAAGAGCCCATGGGATCCAGGGTGCCTTGGCGCGTTGGATCCTAAACTGGCTGAGTGGCAGGAGGCAGAGGGTGATGGTCGAAGGTTGCTTTTGTGACTGGAAGCCTGTGTCCAGTGGGGTACCTCAGGGATCGGTGCTGGGTCCCTTGTTGTTTGTGATCTACATAAATGATTTGGATGAGAATGTAAAAGGTATGATCAGTAAGTTCGCAGATGACACGAAAATTGGTGGGGTGGTAAATTGTGAGGAGGAAAGCCTCAGGCTACAGGACGATATAAACGGGTTGGTCAGATGGGCGGAAAAGTGGCAAATGGAATTTAACCCTGAAAAGTGCGAGGTGATGCATTTTGGACGGACAAATAAGGCAAGGGAATACACAATGAGTGGTAGGACCCTAGGAAGTACAGAGGGTCAGAGGGACCTTGGTGTACATGTACATAGATCCCTGAAGGCAGCGGAACAGGTAGATAAGGTGGTTAAAAAGGCATATGGGATACTTGCCTTCATTAGCCGAGGCATAGAATATAAGAGCAGGGAGGTTATGATGGAACTGTACAAAACGCTGGTGAGGCCACAGCTGGAGTACTGTGTGCAGTTCTGGTCGCCTCACTATAGGAAGGATGTGATTGCTTTGGAGAGGGTGCAGAGAAGATTCACCAGGATGTTACCTGGGATGGAGCGCCTCAGCTATGAAGAGAGGCTGGACAGGCTGGGGTTGTTTTCCTTGGAGCAAAGAAGGCTGAGGGGGGACCTGATTGAGGTGTACAAAATGATGAGGGGCATAGATAGGGTAGACAAAGAGGAACTTTTCCCCTTAGTAGGGGGGTCAATAACAAGGGGGCATAGATTCAGGGTAAGGGGCAGGAGATTTAGAGGGGATTTGAGGAGGAACTTTTTCACCCAGAGGGTGGTTGGAATGTGGAACTCAATGCCTGAAAGGGTGGTAGAGGCAGGAACCCTCACAACATTCAAGAAGCATTTGGATGAGCACTTGAAATGCCATTGCATACAAGGCTATGGACCAAATGCTGGAAAATGGGATTAGACTGGACAGGGATGGATGGGCGGCGCAGACACGATGGGCCGAAGGGCCTCTTTCTGTGCTGTAAAACTCTATGACTCTATGACTCTATGACTCTATGAGAACTGTGACCTTCAGCTCCATCTCTCGAGTTCAGATTTCCCCTTTCTGTGTTCAGTCAGTTAATTCCACATGATCACTACGGTCGTTGTTAATTTGGAAATGAGGTGGAGCCAGTCACTTCCTTTCTGTGTAACATTGGCTCACTGAAGTCTTGTTGATGTATTTGATGACCTTAAGTTGTTGGTCAGCCAAATAGGCATATGGCCATGCTTGCGGGTGTTTCCAGTCTAATGTCAGGTGGTTGAGTAACAAATACCTGGTTAACCAGTGTGTTAAGGTTGTTGATCACCATGACCTGTGTAGCATGACACCATCCAGGATAAAACAGTCCACTTGATCGGCAGCCCATTTACCATCTTAAACATCCATTTTCTCCACTACCAGCACACCGTGGCTACAGTGTATATTAGCCACAGGCTGCACTGCAGCAACTCGCCAAGGTTTCTTCAACAGCACCTCTCAAACCCACGACCTCTACCACCTAGAAGGACAAGGGCAGCAGGTGCTTGATACCACCATCACCTCCAAGTTCCCTTCCAAGTCACACACCATCCCGACTTGGACATATATCGCTGTACCTTCATTGTTGCCGGGTAAAAGTCCTGGAACTCTCTCCCTAACAGCACTGTCAGAGCGCAGGGACTGCAGCAGTTCAAGAAGGTGACTTACCACCTTCTCAAGGGAAACTAGGGGGTGGACAATTAATGCTGACCTTGCTAGTAATGCGCCATGTGCCAAGAATTAATTTTAAAAAAATCAAATAGCCTGCACTGCAAGCCTGCTGGTTAATTAAGACTTTAACCTTTAGGCAGAAAACTAAATATGGAGGATTAGTCTATGACAAGTTAACTTTCTCCCCTTTGCAGGGAGTGTTGTGTGTTCCATAGTGCAATCAATGTGCAGGTTACATTTTGTGGATATTCTAATTTAGTACTGAATCTAATTATTTCAGTTAAACTGTATCCGCCACAAAACCTGAGTGTTCATTTTGCCGGGAAGGAAGAGCTTTCAGTGATCTGGGATATACCAAAGAATCAGAATCCAAAGTGGCTTCAGTATGAGATGGAATACAAAAGCAACATGGACTCAGACTGGCAGGTTGGTACATTACACACTGTGCTGTGAGCTCATCTCTACCTCAATTTTAAAATTCTCATCCGTGTGCTCATACCCCTCCATGGCCTCACCCCTCCCTCTCTCAGTGACCTCCTCCGGTCCTACGACCCTCAAAGTCCTCTGCACTCCTCCAATTCTGGCCTCTTGCCCATCCCCGATTTTCATCGCTCCACCATCGGCGGCCGTGCCTTCAGCTGTCTCGGCCCTAAAGCTCCGGAATTTCCTCCCTAAGCCTTTCCGCCTCTCGACCTCTCTCTCTCTCCTCCTTTAAGACGCTCCTTAAAACCTACCTCTTTGACAAGCTTTTGGTCACCTGTCCTAATATCCCTTTATGTGGCTCGGTGTCAAACATTGTCTGATTACGCTCCTGTGAAGCGCCTTGGGACATTTTAGTATGTTAATGGCGCTATATAAATGCAGGTTGTTGTTGCTGTTGGGCAGGGCAAAGGTTGCCAAGTTGGGATCACGTGTGAAACAGCTGTCAAAAAAGGAGCCTTTAGGAGAAATAATTATGATGAAAATAAGTGACAAAAAAATCACCTGAACAACTGGAGCTGGATTTATAAAATGGAGTGGTGCGAAATACATTAAAATCAGATACGTTTTAATTCAAAATGAGCAAGTTTTACTCCAAATAAGTGAGATTCAATAGTTCTGCTTATGATTCATAAAAGCCCTGACTGAACAGGAAATAGGCTTTAATTTCCCCTGGTTATGCATTTGCATAAAACTCCTTTGTGGACTATTTAAAGATTTAAAATAAAAAGAATCCCCCCCTCCCATATTGTTTAAGAAATGGCAGGCCCTGAATGTCCTTTTAATTCTGCTTCGGTACTGCAAAATAATTCTTACTATAGTCACTGGATGATTGCTTAAAGCAGAATACAAAAGAGTATGAGGAGAAAGTCCAAAAAATTCAATTAGCTGGGAGAGAGAGAAGTAAAAAAAACAATGTCTGTGTAAATTCAGTCCCCGAGAGGAGCCTAAGTTCATTGCAGACAAGAAGAGCCGAATGGCCTCTTCCTGTGCTAAAACCTCGGGGCTTGAAAATCCACTGAGACCCTTATACCTCTAGACTCAACAGGGTGAATTTTGACTGGCGATATCGATTCAGCCGCCCGTTATGCATCTCTCCCGAGTTTCATCTCCCATTGACTTGAATGGAAGCAAAATTCAGGAGAGATGTATGCCGGGCGGCTGAAGT
The DNA here is from genome assembly GCF_052327205.1 of Somniosus microcephalus. Lineage (NCBI taxonomy): Eukaryota > Metazoa > Chordata > Chondrichthyes > Squaliformes > Somniosidae > Somniosus > Somniosus microcephalus. The sequence goes on along the minus strand of NC_140996.1, from coordinate 215,102,404 downwards.
GATATTGCTCATTTTACAGTACCACTGGTTCTGCAGGGAGTAAAAACAATGGTTGATATCTGGGCTTAGTGGTCTCATGTTATACAATAGAATATCTTCAGATTCACTGTGCGAAACACCATGGGAGATGAGAAAGATTGCAGGAACTAAAAGCCATTATCAGGTTGCAATTTAATCACGAGCTTTTGCAGATCACCCATCGACATCTCCGCTTCACTTCCGCCGTTTATATTATAACATTGGCTGAAACTCTTGATTATTTTATGGCTTCATTGCTCTCTTTTCTGATATTCCATAATTTTATATATCTCTTCAGAGAATTCTGGAGTAAATGTTGGTGAGGAGCAGGTATCACAGGATTTGCACATTTCCAGCCAATGATTTGCCTGTTCATTGAGGTGTGGGAAATCTTGGGCTGAGAGTGTGCAATTTTGCACTATTTGCTCCGGGCATGCGTCAAGAAGTGGTGCATCGGAATTTGTAGCCCTTGCTTCCTGGTCTGTGCTGTGCTCGTCGAGGTGATGGTAAAGGAGCTACAATTGGCCCCAGTGCTAAGGAGGGCAAAGGTCAGCCAGGGTTCCCACTCATAATCCCGATTGCATCTGGTAACCCCTGCTTAAAAGTGCACCTGTACGGCTGCCAAATGAAAACTTGATAGAGCTCAGCTACGATGTACCTCCGAGCGTGGTCAAATAGCTTACCAATACTTATTACAAGAGGAGTTGATTATAAGAGTAAAGGGGCTAAAAATTAAGTAGCGCCCCAAAGACTTCGCCGGTTTTAGCACCCCAGAAAAATTAGCGCCCCCGTGATGGAAATTGAGTGTTATCGTCCCAAGAGGGAAGCAGGGCGCTACTGGAAGCGCCCCGTATCTCTCTTGGGGCACTGTGAGGGAACATCACGGCGTTGTGTGCTGCAGTGCCACGCGCTGTGCCACGTTGTGCCGCGGTATTACAGGCCTTCCTCCCCTTCTTAAAGGGGAGGGGCCTTGCGCAGCGCAACCCGGGGCCCAGCTGGGCCCCCCGGGGATCGGGAGTGCCGGCAAAAGAGCCCAGCACTCAAGAGAAGTGCCGGGCTCTTGGAGCGCAGCTGGCACTCCGCGGGGGTGGGGGGTTGCATTTCAGGAGGCCGGGGATGGAGGCGCAGGCAGGTGCTGGCACGTGGCCGGCAACAAAAATGGCCACCCCGCACATCGCTTTTAAATAGTGCCTCCCTGGTCGCAGGTAGTCCCCCCTGACCCCGTTGGACATAGCGTCTGGCGGTAAGTCAGGGGGCGCTCCCAAAAATCGCGGCCGGAGCGTGAGCGGGGTGCTGCGCACAGTGATGACGTCATCGCCGGCGGCACAGCTCCACGGGGCGCTACCGGTTACCACCGCTGCTAACCTCCTGCAGAATTTCGCGAGAGGCGTGGGCGGCGACGCACCTGGGCGCTGGTTGCTTTGCGCCCCGTTAGCACCCTCTTAGGGCGCTAACGGGAGGCGCAAAGCAACCAACTTTTTTCCCCCAAGAAGTCTTACTGCAATTATACTGGGCCCTGGTGAGACCACACCTGGAGTACTGTGGACAGCTTGGGGCCTAAAAATTCGGATGCTTTGCGCCTCCCGTTAGTGCCCCGGCGAAGTTAACGCCCCAAAGGGGGCGCGATTCAATATTTCCCCCTTGGCCTCCTTACCTAAGGGAAGATATATTTGCTATAGAGGGAGTGCAATGAAGGTTCACCAGGCTGGTTCCTGGGATGGGGGGATTATCCTATGAGGACAGATTGAGTAGACTCGGCCGATATTCTCGAGAGTTTAGAAGAATGAGAGGTGATCTCATTGAAACATACAAAATTCTTACAGGGCTTGACAGGGTAGATGCAGGGTGGATGTTTCCCCTGGCTGGAGAGTCTAGAACCAGGGGTCAAAGTCTCAGAATAAGGGGTCAGCCATTTAGGACTGAGATGAGGAGAAATTTCTTCACTCAGAGGGTGGTGAATCTATGGAATTCTCTACCCCAGAGGGCTGTGGAGGCTCAGTCGTTGTGTATATTCAAGGCTGAGATCGATAGATTTTTGGATGTTAAGCAAATCAATGAAAATATGTGGATAGTGCAGGAAAGTGGAGATGAGGTCGAAAATCAGCCATGATCTTATTGAATGGTGGAGCAGGCTCCAGGGGCCAAATGGCCTACTTAAACATAGAAACATAGAAGATAGGAGCAGGAGTAGGTCATTCAGCCCCTCAAGCCTGCTCCGCCATTCAATGAGATCATGGCTGATCATCCAAATTCAGTACCCTGTCCCTGCCTTCTCCCCATATCCCATGACCCTTTAGCCTTAAGAAATATATCCAACTCCTTCTTGAATATATTTAATGAATTGGCCTCAACTGCCTTCTGTGGTAGAGAATTCCACAGGTTCACCACTCACTGGGTGAAGAAATTCCTCCTCATCGCTGTCCTAAATGGCTTACCCCTTATCCTTAGACTGTGACCCCTGGTTCTGGATTTCCCGTCCATCGGGAACATCCTTCCTGCATCCAGTCTGTCCAGTCCTGTTAGAATTTTATAAGTTTCAATGAGATCCCCTCTCATTCTTCTAAACTCCAGCGAGTATAAGCCCAATCAACCCAATCTCTCCTCATACGTCATTCCTGCCATCCCAGGCATCAGTCTGGTGAATCTTCGCTGCACTCCTTCCATGGCAAGAATATCCTTCCTCAGATAAGGCAACCAAAACTGCACACAATACTCAAGGTGTGGTCTCACCAAGGCCCTGTACAACTGCAGCAAGACATCCTTGTTCTTGTACTCAAACCCTCTCGCTACGAAGGCCAACATATCATTTGCCTTCTTAACCACCTGCTGCACCTGCATGCTTACCTTCAGCGACTGGTGCACAAGGACACCCAGGTCTCGTTGCACTTCCCCTTCTCCCAATCTATTGCCGTTCAGATAATAATCTGCCTTCCTGTTTTTGCCACCAAAGTGGATAGCCTTGTATTTATCCACATTATACTGCATCTGCCATGCTTTTGCCCAATCACCCAACCTGTCCAAATCATACTGGAGTTTCTCGGCATCCTCCTCACAGCACACACGCCCACTCAGCTTTGTGTCATCTGCAAACTTGGAGGTATTACATCTAGTTCCCTCGCCTAGATCATTTATATATATTGTGAATAGCTGGGGTCCTAGGACTGATCCCTGCGATACCCCACTAGTCACTGCCTGCCATTCGGAAAAAGACCCGTTTATTCCAACTCTTTGCTTCCTGTCTGCCAACCAGTTCTTTATCCAAGTCAGTACATTGCCCCCAATCCCATGTGCCTTAACTTTACACGCTAACCTCTTATGCGGGACCTTATCGAAAGCCTTCTGAAAGTCCAAATACACCACATCCACTGGTTCTCCCTTAATCTATTCTACCAGTTACATCCTCAAAAAATTCCAGTAGATTAGTCAAGCACGATTTACCTTTTGTAAATCCATGTTGACTTTGTCCGATCCTGTCACTGTTTTCCAAGTGCTCTGCTATTACATCTTTTATAATGGACTCTAGCATTTTCCCCACTACCGATGTCAGGCTTACCGGTCTGTAATTCCCCGTTTTCTCTCTACCACATTTTTTGAATAGTGGGGTAACATTAGCTACCCTCCAATCCATGGGAACTGTTCCAGAGTCTATCGAATTTTGGAAGATGACCAGCAATGCATCTACTATTTCTAGGGCCACTTCCTTAAGTACCCTAGGATGTAGATTATCAGGCCCTGGGGATTTATCGGCCTTCAATCCCATCAATTTCCCTAACACCATTTCCCTACAAATACTGATTTCTTTCAGTTCCTCCCACTCATTAGACCCTATGTTCCCCGACATCTCTGGGAGGTTATTCGTGTCCTCCTTTGTGAAGACAGAACCAAAGTATGTATTTAATTGGCCTGCCATTTCTTTGCTCCTCATTATAAATTCCCCTGATTCTGAATGCAAGGGACCTATGCTTGACTTCACCAATCTTTTTCTCTTCACATATCTATAAAAGCTTTTACAGTCAGTTTTTATGTTCCCTGAAAGCTTACTCTCATACTCTATTTCCCCCTCTTAATTAATCCCATTGTCCTCCTTTGCTGAATCCCAAACTGCTCCCAATCCTCAGGTTTACTGCTTTTTCTGGCCAATTTCTATGTCTTCTCCTTGGATCTTATGCTATCCCTAATTTCCCTTGTTAGCCACGGTTGAGTCACCTTTTTTGTTTTATTTTTATGCCAAACAGGGATGAACAAATTCTGTAGTTCATCCATGCGATCTTCGAATGTTTGCCATTGCCTATCCACCGTCAACCCTTTGAGTGCCATTCCCCAATCAATCCTACCCAACTCGCGCCTCATAGCATCGTAGTTTCCTTTATGTAAATTCAGGACCCTGGTCTCTGAGTCAACTACTTCACTCTCCATCTTAATGAAGAATTCTATCATATTATGATCGCTCCGACCCAAGGGGCCTCGCACAACAACATTGCTAATTAATCCTTTCTCATTACACAATACCCAGTCTAAGATGGCCTGATCTCTAGTTGGTTCCTCAGACATATTGGTCCAGGAATCCATATCGTACCCACTCCAGGAATTCCTCCTCCACAGTATTGTTACTAATTTGGTTAGCCCAATCTTTATGTAGATTAAAGTCACCCATGATAACTACAGTGCCCTTATTGCACGTGTCTTTAATTTCCTGTTTAATGCCATCCCCAACCTCAGCATTACTGTTTGGAGGTCTGTATACCACTCCCACTAACTTTTTCTGCCCCTTGATATTTCTCAGTTCTACCCATACAGATTCCACATCATCAGAGCTGATATCCTTCTTTTCAATTGTGTTAATCCCCTCTTTAACCAGCAATGCTACCCCACCTCCTTTTCCTTTTTGCCTATCTTTCCTGAATATTGAATACCCCTGGATGTTGAGTTCCCAGCCTTGGTCACCCTGGAGCCATGTTTCCATAATCCCAATCATATCATATCCGTTTACCTCTATTTGCGCAGCTAATTCATCCACCTTATTACGAATGCTCCTCGCATTAAGACACAAGGGCCTAGAAATTCAGTTGGGCGCGCCAGCCGTTAGCGCCTTAGGAGGAGTAGATCTCGAGCGCTAGGCGCTTAGCGCCCGGGCGCAGCGCGATCTGCGCCTCGCCCCAACTTCAGTACACATTTAGCGCCGGCGCAAAGTCTTAGCGCGCGCCCTGCTGCGCGCGCAGATCATGACGTCATTTACTAGTGCAACGCCCTTTGTGCGCCCCGAACCGGAACTTCACTCGCGCCGCCCCATTGTGCGCTGGGCGGCCCGAACAACTGTGAAGTGGAACGGTACACAGCCAAGGCGGGCCGCGGGGAGTGCTAATTAAAGGGCACTTACCCTGCACTATAAAGGGCAGCCATTTTGCAGCATTCACTCTTGTGCAACGGTTTTTTGGAGAGAGACCAAGGAGGAGAGCTTACTGGTTTGGACCAACACTAGGACAGGTATTTTTGGCTCAGGCCAGAGCTTAGCAATTATCTTTGCCTTCATTGAGAGCTCATTGTTTCCCAGCATATAATGGGGGCTGCATTGGGTGCCAACGCTGAGTTTCAGCCTTATGCCAGAAGGGCTTACAGACGCCGTGAGAGAGTGGCAGCCCTGGCTAGACGCAGAGGGGGCAACAGGCGTCGCCAACTGAGGCCTTACCCACCCAGGGTATACCGCCAGCAGTCCTCCTATCTGACCATGTCTGCCGCGATGTGTGTAAGGAGGCTGCGATTCAGAAGGGAGGTGGTTGCAGACATCTGCCAGCTGCTTCAGAGAGATCTGCAGCCACAGCTGATGCGCAGGACGTCTCTGTCGGTGGCAGTGAAGGTGACGGTGGCTCTCAACTTCTATGCCACCGGCTCCTTCCAATCCGCTGCTGGGGACATCGCTAACATCTCCCAGTTCGCCGTGCATTGCTGCATCCGCCAGGTGACCGAAGCCCTTTTCACAAGGAGACATCAATTCATCTCCTTCCCCATGACCCTGGACAAGCAGCAGCAGCGTGCAGTGGGATTTGCAAGAATAGTGGGCTTCCCCATGGTGCAGGGCGCCATTGACTGCACGCATGTGGCTTTGCGGGCACCTCTGGAGCATGCCGAGGATTACCGCAACCGGAAGGGCTACCATTCCCTCAACGTACAGCTGGTGTGTGACCACAGGCAGAGCATCCTAGCTGTCAATGCCCGCTTTCCAGGCAGCAGCCACGATGCCTTTATCCTGCGACAGACAACTGTGGCTGACATGTTCCAGGCACAGCCTCACCCAACAGGATGGCTTATCGGGGACAAAGGCTATCCTTTGTGTACCTGGCTCATGACCCCGCTCCGCACGCCCACGACCCCTGCTGAAGAGGCATACAACGAGAGCCATCAAGCGACTAGGAACATCATAGAACAAACAATCGGCGTCCTCAAGCAATGGTTCCGCTGTCTCGATCGCTCCGGGGGAGCCCTCCAGTATTCGCAGGACCGAGTCTCCCAATTCGTCGTCGTTTGCTGCATGCTGCACAACCTGGCTATCCGCAGGACTCAGGCACTGCTACCTCACGTTGGACCCCCACCTCAGGAGGAGGAGCAGGAGGAGCATGAGGAGGAGGAGGACGAGGAGTACCAGCCCAGGAGGGAGGCACAAGGTCCAAGGGCCGCCCGTCGGCGGCTTATTGAACGTCACTTCTAGGCCCCCTGTCAGGGAATGGCTTGTGCCAATGAAAGAACATGATTGCAGCCGTTCCGCAAGCCCTCAGCCGGTTAAGGCAACAAACACTTCAAAGATCAAACATGGACAATGTTAATAAATAAAATGCTTTATTGAACAAACTCAGGGCCCTTCCCACATGAAAACCAAAAACAGACGAAACCCCCAAAAAACACTCAAACACATTACTCGCTCCCACAACCTGGAGAGGATTAACAAAACAGTGCAACTAAAATGGCCGTCATCCTCGGACTTCAAAAAATACAAACATCACATCCTCGGCCTTCAAAAAACAAACATCCAATTCTCGGCCTCAAAAAACAAACATCCAAATCTCGGCCTCAAAAAACAAACACAATTGGCCACACATTCGACTTTTTGGCCCGCTAGGTCGATGCCTTGGCCATCTTTGTGTGGCCCCTGCCCACCCTGCTGCTCCTCCTCAAAGTAAGGCCATTGGCTGCTGCAAGGCTGGGGGCAGGCTCCAGAGGGGCACATGTCGTGATGGCAGATGCCCTTGGGGGTCGGCCTATTCGAGGTCTGGCCGTCGAGCGGGCGGCTGTTGAATGCTGCAGCTGTGGCTGGCCAGCATCAGTCGCTGCAGCAGCTCCTGGCAGCTCCACTGGGGGAGTGGCAGTGGCGGCTGGAGGAATGGGGGCAAGCTGGCGGATGGCAGGCGCTCGCTGGTCGCCTGAGACACTGGCACTCGCCCGGGCCAGCACTGCAGCATGCGCACCAATCTGCCGAGGGACAGACCGCTGTGCTGCTGCAGCGCGCCGGGTGCCCTGGCGATGCCTGGCTGACACAGCGAGTGTGGCAGCAGTGAGTGCCCGTGTTGACCTGTTCAGTGACCTCATCAGAGCACCCAGTGACTGCACGGCACCACTGATCAGCTGCCCACTCGCTGCCTGAGCTGCCCCGAATGCCGCACGACTCGCTGCCTGATCTGCCCCAAATACCGCCCGACTCGCTGCCTGCTCTGCCCCGAATTCTGCCAAACTGATGGCCTGTGAGGCCCCGACATCGGTGACACTCCGAGAGAGGGACTCGATGGCCTCAGGCAACCACGCCACTACCCCCATGAGCTCCGTGTGCCGGCGCTCCGAGTCCGCGGACAAGTGCTCGAGGCGTTCCATCTCCTCGGCGAAGACCATCTCCGGACTGGAGGCCGGACTCTCCCTCTGGGGAGAAGGCCGCCGAGCTGTCCGACCCTTCCTGCGTTGCTGGAGGCCGCTGGGCCCAGCAATTGGACTCCCCTCTGACCCTTCCCCCCTCTGAGGAGAAGGCCGCCGAGCTGGCACCCCCCTCCCGCGTTTCTGCAGGCCGCAGGTCCCATGAGCTCCCCTCCCCTCCGACACTTCCGCGACGCTCCCCTCCAGGGAAGACGTGTCCCCTGCATTGGCATGGGTTGCCACGGCTGAGGGTTCCCCTGATGGGCCGCCTTCCTCTTGCTCCTCCTCCTCCTCCTCCTCTGAGGGGCTGTCACTGGCAAGTTCAGGGACCTCCTCCTCACCATCTGAAACCAGGAAGGCACAAGAGTAGCTTTAGAGTGAGGAGAGGGCGTCAGCGAGGGATGCATGAGTGGTGGCATTCAGCGCATTGGTCGGACAGTGGCAAAGGATGTAGATCTGATGCGCAAGTGGGACGAGAGAGGTCCAAACATGGATGTCCTTACCATTGGTGCCCAGAACAGGGTCGGCATCTCCACATGCAACGGGGCCAATCACCCGGGCACCCATGATGCGCTCCACGCGATGTTGAAGCTCGGTGAGCGGCTGGATCTGGGGTCGGCCTCCCCCGGTCGCAGTCCGGCTCTTCCGATTATTAGCCAGCTTGGCCTGCAAGAAAAAGGACGGCCTCTAAGCACAGTGTGTCGCCCTGATCTTGTGTGCACTGCCTCCCATGGTGGAAGAGCCTGGCCAGTGTGTCGCCCTGATCTTGTGTGCACTGCCTCCCATGGTGGAATAGCTTGGCCAGTGTGTTAAGTGCAGAATGTGCAATTGATGTTCATGCCTGTTCCATAGCTGCTGGATGAGGGCTGGCCATTAGGGCTTTCAGGTCCCTTTGCCCATAATGTGAGGTGCACATGCAAGGATGAGGAGGTCACTGGAAAGGGTACTCACCCTGACAATCCGCGTGAGGTCATTAAACTTTTTGCGGCATTGGACACCGGTCCTGGGGACCTCGCTGTTGGCTGACACCTTGCTGGCGACATGCCTCCAGGCTCTCCGGTAGGCGCGGAGCGGCGCCTTCCTGCCATTGTCCGGGTACAAAATATGGCGCCTCTTCTCCACACCACCAACCAGCACACTCAGATCATGCTCTGAGAAGCGCTGCGCTCGTTCACGGGCCCTCTGCATGGCTTCAGGCGCTATTTGGGTCCAGCAGCAGTGTTCAGGCCTAGCTGGAGGGCTCCACTATCCAGGGCGTGGCAGCAGACAAAGTCGACCCTTCCCCCTTAAGAGCTGGCCGGCGCCAGGGTGTCTGCTGTCAATCACGAGATGGCCGCATCTGCGCTGCGCCCGGCCTGGGCACTATCGCTCAGCACCTCCGGCTTAGCGCCTAAAGAGAGGCATCCAGGACCAGTTTTAGCGCTCGAGCAAACTCTTAGGGCGAAGCTAATGAATATCGCAGAAGTGGCCTCGATTTGGCGGCGGGCGCAAACTTTAGCGGCCGCCCGACTTTAACGCCCCAAAAGTGGCTACAATGAATTTCTAGGCCAAGGCCTTCAGGCTTTTTTTTTAACACGCTCACACCTTTTAGGATTATTATTTACTGTGGCCATGTTTGATTTAAACCCTTGGGCCTAGAAATTGAGGTTGCGCTGTGCCGGGGCTTAACGCCGGAAATTTAGCGCCGGTGCTAAGTCACGCTGTGCGCGCCAAAAATTCAGTAGCGCCGCGCCCAAACGGCTGCCGGCGCTACTGAAGGCTGTTTGCGCCTGAAAACTGGCGCTACGCGCCGCATTGCGGCGCTATTCCGGCGCTGCGGCGTCCGATGCGGTGCGGCAGGCTCGGGAAGTGCAGGCCTCCTCCTTCAGTTAAGGAGGAGCTGCCTGCACCCGCCTGCTGGCCGGTAAAATCTTCACAAAAATGAGCCCGGCACCTCGGGGAAGTGCCGGGCTCGCAGCCGAGAAGCATCTGTTCCGCGGGGGGGGGGTGGGGGAGTCCGGGAAGGGAGGTGCGGGCAGGCAGCCAGCGGGAAAGCGGCCGGCCGCCGCTCCACCTTTATGCGCCGGCGCAAAGTCGTGCAAGACTCTGTTGCCAGAGTCTTAGTTGCGGCTGCCACGGGCGAGGCGGCCGCAACTGAATTTCGGCGCTGGGGCCCGTCACCATGGCAACCGGGACGCTGCGCACACCGATGACGTCATCGGTGCCGGCGCAGCGCTACCGGTGTAACGCCGATGTTGGGCACTAGTCAATTTCAAAACCGGCTGTAAGTCCAGCGCAATGCCCTCTAGCGCCGCAAAATGGGCGCTAAGCCCACTCAATTTCTAGGCCTTGATTTCTCTGACTGCCACCTTTGTTTTTCTCCTTCCTTTCTTTTGCTTCTATCCTTGTTTCCCTTTCCTCTGTCTCCCTGCTCAGGTTCCCAACCCCCTGCCATTTTAGTTTAAACCCTCCCCCAGAGCACTAGCAAACACTCCCCCTAGGACATCGGTCCCGGTCCTGCCCAGGTGCAAACCGTCCGTTTTGTACTGGTCCCACCTCCCCCAGAACCGGTTCCAATGTCCCAGGAATTTGAATCCCTCCCCCTTGCACCATTCCTCTAGCCACATATTCATCTGAAATATCCTTCTATTTCTACTCTGCCTAGCACGTGGCACTGGTAGCAATCCTGAGATGACTACCTTTGAGGTCCTATTTTTTAATTTACCTCCTAACTCCCTATATTCAGCTTTTAGGACCTCATCCCGTTTTTTACCTATATCATTGGTACCTATATGCACCATGACAACTGGCTGTTCACCCTCCCCTTCCAAAATGTTTTGCAGCCATTCTGAGACATCCTTGACCGTTACACCAGGGAGGCAACATACCATCCTGGAGTCTCATTTGCGGCCACAGAAACGCCTATCTATTCCCCTTACAATAGAATCCCCTATTACTATAACTCTCCCAATCTTTTTCCTCCCGTGCTGTGAAGCAGAACCACTGACAGTGCCAGGAAGTTGGCTGCTGCTGCCTTCCTCTGATAAGCCATCTCCCTCACCAATATCCAAAGCAGTATATCTGTTTGAGAGGGGGATAGCCACAGGGTACCCCTGCACTTCCTGCCTGTGTCTACTACTCTGCCTGGTGGTCACCCATTCTCTTCCTGCCTGTGCAGCCTTTACCTGCGATGTGACCAACTCCCTAAACGTGTTATCCACGATGTCCTCAGCATCGCGAATGCTCCAGTATGTATCCACTCGCAGCTCCAGCGCCGCAATGCAGTCTGTCAGTAGCTGCAGCTGGATACACTTCCCGTAAACATGGTCGTCAGGGACACAGGAAGTGTCCCTGATTTCCCACATAGCGCAAGAGGAGCATACTACGGGGCCGAGCTCTCCTGCCATGACTTACCCTTTAATTAATTCAAATTAAATTAAATCAAATCAATCCCACCAATTACACTACAATTAAATAATATACTTAAGGGCCCTGGTTTACTACAGACCCGCTACACCACAGACACCCTATAAACTATAAACCACAAAATTTAAGTTTGGAAAAAAGGAGAAAGAGAGAAATACTCACCAACCAATCACTTACCTGCTTTCTGGTGATGTCACACTTCGATTACTTTTTACTTCTCTCTCTCCCACCCTCGGAGCTCGGAGATTGATAAGCCTACCTGCTCCACGCCTCTTTATATCACCGCTGCTGCCTCGCTCCACACAGGTCCGCTGCCGCTGTGGGGCCTACCTGCTCCTCCGTCTCTATCACCGCCGCTGCCTCGCTCCACACAGGTCTGCCACCGCCGCCGCAGTGAGGCCTACCTGCTCTTCCTCGCTCTTAAATCACCGCCGCTGCCTCGCTCCACACAGCTCCACCGCCGCCGCCACCGCGCCTATTTCTTATGTTCTTATGTTCTTACTCAGTGTCAAAAGCTCGTGCATAAATTATGACCATGCTAGAGAGGTAGCAGAGGGTGACTGTTATGTTCTTACTCAGTGTCAAAAGCTCGTGCATAAATTATGACCATGCTAGAGAGGTAGCAGAGGGTGACTGGCACCTGTGGAACCCCAGTACTTAATATCTTCCATTGGGGAGGTGAGGGGGAGAAAGATTGGCAGAAATAATTTGGTGTGAAACAAAAATTAAAAGGTGCTTCTGTTAATACAATCATCCAGTCACTCTTCAATATTTGTCTCCCTTGCAGGTGAAAGAATTTGAAACAAAGTCATTTACTTTGCTAAGTGTTGATCCTGCAAAGTGCTATTTCTTTCATTTAAGATCCAAAATGAATGACCTGTACGCACAGGAAAGTTACTGGAGTGAATGGGGACCCATGCTTATTTTGAAAAACAAGACAGTAGTAGGTAAGTACAGAATCGTGAATTTCCTTGTCTGATTTTGTAAATGTTGGCCTAGAAATTCAGCCATGCAGCGCCCTTTTCCGGGCACTAAACAGTCCCCAAAGCCTCCAACATGGCAGGTAGGAAGCGCTCGCTCATTACAGGCCAGGGGTGCGCCTCCCACCATATTGGTAAAGGTCAAAAACTCAGCGTGCAGTCTCCACACCTGAAACAGGCGCTAGCACTTTGCATATGCCTGTTTGAGGCCCCCACTGCAGGATGGGCCTGCCCGAATTTCTAGGCCGTTATGCTCCTAAATAAAGGGCTGGAAATTCAGTATCGCCCTGGTTGGGGGCGCTAACTTTTGAGAAGTTGGAAGTTTAGCGCCAGGTGCTAATCAATCTCACTGCCCGCTAAATTCAGTCTCAGCGCTCAAAGAATGCAGAGTGTAATGATATCAGCAAATAGAGATGGTATTTGCCTGTTCGATTATGATGCCTTAATAGCATGATTGCATGTATTGATTGCTTGTGCCTGACCAGCAGAGGGCATGTGACCGAGAGAAGCAAGGCAGTGAGGTTTTGGTTTCGGTTTCGTTCTAGATGCATCACAGCAACGTGTCTCCTGTAAAAGCTATATAAAAGAGTTGAACAGACTTTAGATTAAAACTCATTCTCTTTCATAAATGTCTCATCATTGAACTCACAAAGAAATCAATACATGGTGTCAGAAGTGGCTGAAAGAGAGAAAGAGAAAAACTCTGAAGTTAAATCAGCTCTCCACAGATTAGCAAGCCAAAAGAGAACATCGTTACTTACCATTAGAGAATAGCTAACGAAGTGAAAGAATGGAAGGTTTACACCCACCGGCGACGCTGCAATTGACAAGTAATGTGGCTGAAAATTGGAGGAGATTCAAACAACATGTGGGGTTGTATTTATCAGCAATTGGAGCTGACGAGAAAAGTAATGACAGGAAATCGTCACTGTTCTTACATGTCGTGGGTGATGAAGCGCTGGAGGTGTATAATAACTTCACATTCGCTACTAATGGAGACAAAATGAAGCTAGATAAAATAATGGAACAGTTTGAGGCCTACTGCATACCTAAACGTAACGTGACATTTGAGAGGCACAGATTTTTCACATGTGTTCAGAAAACGGGTGAGACTATTGATCAGTATGTGACTGGACTGAGAAACAGAAGCAAATCGTGTGAATTTGGGGGACTGACAGACTCGCTGATAAAAGACAGACTGGTGTGTGGTATTCCAGATAATGGTCTAAGAGAAAGACTGCTAAGAGAGCAAGATCTAGACCTGGGAAAAGCCATAGCACTGTGTAGGGCTACAGAGACTGTGAAGTTGCAGGCAAAGGAGCTGTTCAGTGACAATAGCTGCAACGTGGATGCAGTGAGAAAGAACGGATACAAACCGTTTAACAAAACGAGCGCCAATGTGAAAAAAGAGGCGTGGCCAGCGAACGAAAATGAAAGGGACAATCAAAAGCCATGTAGTCGATGCGGTACACAGCATCCACCAAAAATGTGTCCAGCATATGGTAAAAAATGCAATAGTTGCAACAAGAACAACCATTATGCCCGTTGCTGCAAGAACCAAGTGCAACAAAGCAAGGTCCATGCAGTAGATGAAAGCGACATAGAGGAGTTCTATGTAGATGTTGTGTCTGAAAACAAAAAAGAAGAAAGAGACTGGATGTTGACACTAAAAGTGAATGACATACACATTCCATTTAAATTGGATACTGGAGCACAAGTTAATGTGATATCAGAGACTGATTTTAAGAAAATTAGGCCCAGACCAAAGATACATGGAATCAAAGTGAAAGTGACAGGATACTCAGGTACTGATATACCAGTGAAAGGAAGGTGCATTGTCAAAGTAACACACAAGGACAGAGAACACACGTTAGCATTAATCGTGGTGCCAAAGGAGGTGCAAGCCATACTAGGTTTAAAAGCCTGTGAGAGACTGAACCTGGTAAAGAGAGTCCTCGTTGTGGAAAGCGAAGGAGAGACAGTCTATGATGAACTGAATGTTGCGTACACACCGGGTAAGCTGATGTATACAGCAGACATGTTGCCCAGAGCTGTTGACCCAGGAGAGCCCGCAAACAATGTGAAAAGACTGAAGTACAAGGCAAAAGACAGTGGAACTGACTTCTACCAAAGCATGCTTGTATACCGCACAATGCCGCTCGAGTGTGGTATGTCACCAGCCCAACTCCTTATGGGACGTATGCTAAGGTCAAACCTACCCATCCCGGAGAACCTCCTGAAAACAAAAGAGGGGGAGAAAGTGAGGAAGTTCAAAGAGCAACAGAAAGAAAAGCAAAAGTACTACTATGACAGAGGAACACAAAACCTACCTGAACTCCACACTGGTGACCAAGTAAGGTTCAAAGACAAAACAAACACATGGACTCAGAAGGGAACTGTCCTGAGTGAAGTTCAACCAAGATCATACACCATTCAGACAGATGAGGGTGCTGTTCTGAGAAGAAATCGTCGAGATCTTCTCATGGGACCAGCCACAGCAGGTCAAGAGACTGATACTGTTGAACAACCTGATCACACAGCTGAGAAACCATCATCTGAGGCAACAACTCAGATTCAAGGACAATCAATCAGAAAATCCTCAAGACATGTGAAGCCTCCTGAGAGACTCATTGAGCAAATTTAAGGACTATTGTTATAGAAAGAAGTAATGTTATCTTATTCTTTCTTCAAGTTCTAGTGTATTGACATATTTCATGTGAACACACAAAGCAAGGTTAAAAAACCTTGATCATGATAATGATAATGTAAGTTCATTAAGTGTTACAGTTAAAATGCAGATTAATACAAAGAAAACATGTTGTTAGTTAAAAGTACAATACTTCTGTTTTAAGAAAAGGAGATGTAATGATATCAGCAAATAGAGATGGTATTTGCCTGTTCGATTATGATGCCTTAATAGCATGATTGCATGTATTGATTGCTTGTGCCTGACCAGCAGAGGGCATGTGACCGAAAGAAGCAAGGCAGTGAGGTTTAGTTTCAGTTTCGTTCTAGATGCATCACTAGCATAATGGTGTCTCCTGAATGCTGTATAAAGAGTTGAACAGACTTTAGATTAAAACTCATTCTGTTTCATAAATGTCTCATCATTGAACCCACAAAGAAATCAATACACAGAGGAGCACTGAATCAGACGCTAATGGCATAGGTGAGTGGCGTTCGGCTCCAAGCGATAACGGGTACGAGGTGTTGTGTAATCGGGAGTGAGCATTGGCGCAGGCGCCTTCCAGCCATTAAAGGGGAGGGTCACTGGAGTCTGCACACCAGCCCCCAGTGATTTGGAGAGTGCAGAACGGCGATATGCTGTGGGATGAAATGCAAAGTCCTTTGGCGACCCGCAACACTCCGGAGACTAAGCCACCTTTATTTGGCTGCAGGTACATCCTGCGCTCTCGGCCACTCATAACTGACATTTGGAACAGAGGTTCCTTGACAGCTGGGGCACATCCTTTTAAATAGTGCCCTGCCAGCCAGCTGATTCACGCCTCCGCCCCCTGGCGCTGTCGATGCGAGGTGGGAAGGCAGGGGTCGCTACTGAAGTTTGCAGATCGGGCTGCACGCTCACCGATGTCATGATCTGCATGGCGAAAGGTGCTGAGGTGCTAACTGTTATCACCGGCGCCACGGGACCAGCAAATTTGCCGTGCAACGTGGCATTCACCCCACCACGGCGCTATTGCCTGAGCGCCCCGTTAGCGCCCCCAACAGGTGGTAACTGGGGGGGCGCTAACATGCCAAATTTCTCCCCTTTGTTGTTTAATGTGATTTTTTTTCTTCTTCTTCTCCCTCAAGATTCTTGCCCCTCACGTGGGATAAATGCACTTTATCTGGTTTTACTGCCGGTGGCAGTTCTGACTTTTGTTGTACTTGTGTGCGTGCTTTTTAAAGTTAAAAGGTGAGTGAAGCTTTATCCCTGGAGGGTGCTTCGAGATAGACTTTCTCATTATGTTACTCAAAAAGGGCAGTGAGGTCGCTTTAGCGCAGACAACAATGGATTGTCAGGTTCATTGAAAGGGTCAGAACATCTAAGGGGAGTACTTTCAGTTGTTTCTGGAACAAAAGCATAAAAATACAGAGCCTGGAAAAAGTTTGAAGGGTGGTGAAATACAGCTGTACTATGCTTAATGCATTTGTTTGGGTACTATTTTAACAGAGGTATGAACCTGTTTATTTTTAAAGAATTATCGTTCCCATTAGCTAGGTCAATAGAATTTCATAAGGACATGTTAAGCTTTCATATGCTAATCTCACAGTGTAATTTCACCTCAACAGCCTCTCTTGCCCCATATTGTTAAGGCTACTCCTGCACAGTGTCAGCCAAGGCTTAGTGAGAGCACTCTCGCCTTGGAGTAAGAAGGTTGTGGGTTTCAAGTCCCACTCTCAGCCCAAAATCTAAGCTGATTCCAAGTCAGCACAGTGCAGTAGTGAGAGTAGGCTCCATCTGTCCTCTCAAGTGAATGTAAGCAATCCCATTCGAAGAAGAGCAGGGGAGATCTCCATAGTGACCTGGCCAATAATGATCCCTCGACCAACATCACTAAAACAGATTATGTGGTCATTATCACACTGCTGTTTGTCGGACCTTGCTGTGCATTTCCCCCATTATAACAGTGACTATGGCCTAGAAATTCAGTATAGCCACTTTTGGGGCGGTAAAGTCGGGCGGCCGCTAAAGTTTGCGCCCGGCGCAAAGTCGAGTCCCCTTCGCCGATATTCAGTCGCATCGCCCTAAGAGGTTGCTGCTGCACTAAAACAGGCGATGCACGACTATCATTAGGCGCTAAGCCGGCGGCCCGGGCGCTAACACCGGAAGGTGGGCGCAGGGCAGGTGCGGCGAGCTGCTGATTGACGGCAGACACTCTGGCTCCGGTGAGCTCTTAAAGGGGGAGGGTGGATTGTTTTTTTGAAAGGCCGAGACTGCTGTATTTGTGTTGTTGGGGAGGGCTTCTCTCCATCAGTTTGTTATGTGGTACCGGCACACCAATCTCCTCCTCCTCCTCCTCCTCCTCCATCATCATCATCTTTGTCTCTCACAAAGTGTTGCAAAACGGCTGCCTTTTCTACTGCAGGAGTGCCCTTTAATTTGCGCTCCCCGCGGCCCGCCTCGGCTGTGTACCGTTCCACTTCACAGTCGTTCGGGCCGCCAGGCGCACAATGGGGTGGCGCAAGTGAAGTTCCGGTTCCGGGCGCACAAAGGGCGTTGCACGACGAAATGACGTCATGATCTGCGCGCGCAGCTGAGCGCGTGCAAAGACTTTGCGCCGGTGCTAAATGTCTACTGAAGTTGGGGCGAGGCGCAGATCGCACTGCGCCCGGGCGCTAAGCGCCTAGCGCTCGAGATCTACTCCTCCTAAGGCGCTAACGGCTGGCGCAGCCAACTGAATTTCTAGGCCTATATTTCAGAAGTACTTCATTGACTGTTAAGTGGCTTTGGGATGTCCTGAGGTTGTGAAAGGTGCTATATAAATCCAAGTTCTTTCTTCGTTACTACTCCGACTAAATTCCCGTCCATCAGCTCAGCAGCGACGATGGAGCTGAACAAATTTACTCCATCACTTTCAGTTCTGAACTTGCCTGACCGCTTCAGTCATCTGTATCGCTTTCTGCGCCAAGTCACTCTTGGGATTGTCCATCCAGCTCTTCCTCGGCTTCTAGTTCCATGTACCTCTGCGCAGGGCCGTGCAAAGGTTCTTCTAGCCCTCTCCATTCTTGAAACGCACCCAGACCATCGCAGTGGTCTTTCCTGGATCCTCTGTGGGAGCAGTTGTTTCTTGACCGAGCCGTGTTCTGATGATATTCTTGATTCTTTGCATCCTAGATTGTTGAGCCTAGAAAGATGCATTTGGTATTGGCACATGGGCCTGATAAACCATGAATCCTCAAATTGTGGGCTTGACCAGATGCCAATGCTTCCTGTTTTGTTGACGTTAAATTGCAGGGGAGCATCATTTGTAATTCTCTAGTTAAGACAAATGTCCCCAAAGGTTTAAATATCAGCTGCACTAAATTATCTTGTGCAACGCACAAAGTAGATACAGATCCTCACTTACTCATCTCATTGAAACGTATAAATTTCTGACAGGGCTAGACAGACTGGATGCAGGGAGGATGTTTCCCCTGGCTGGGGGGGTCTAGAACGAGGGGTCACAATCTCAGAATACGGGGAAGGACATTTAGGACTGAGATGAGGAGAAATTTCTTCACTGAGGGTGGTGAACCTGTGGAATTCTCTACCACAGAAGGCTGTGGAGGCCAAGTCACTGAATATATTTAAGAAGGAGATAGATAGATTTCTAGACACAAAAGGCATCAAGGGATATGAGGAGAGAGTGGGAATATGGTATTGAGATAGAGGATCAGCCATGATCATATAGAATGGCGGAGCAGGCTCGAAAGGCCGAATGGCCTACTCCTGCTCCTATTTTTCTATGTTTCTCTAGTTTCTACTTCCTATCACCCGCTAGGTGAAACTGACTAGGTTTTTATCTGATACTGACCAGGACTGTCGAGGGCTGAGCAATGAACCTAGGATACAGGGGGTAAGAATAGAAAGGACTCTGTTAAACTTCAAAATAAACACCTCTCGCAGACCCTTGCCATCCCTGATGATCCATGGAAAATGCGAATGGTATATGGAGAAACAGCTGAGGAAACGCACACGATCTTGCAGGGCTATGGGGAAAGAGTTGAGGGGAAGGGACTAATGGGGCAGCTCTTTCAAAGAGCCGGCACAGGCACAGTGGGCCGAATGGCCTCCTTCTGTGCTGTATGATTCTATAGTTTCCAAAGCCAGGGAGCCCTGATTACAATCTTCTGATCACGGGGACAATAAAATGCCGAATTGCTTTCTAATAAATAATAAATGTCATGTTCACTCCACATGAAATCAATTCTCAGGCACTTGAGGGGCAAAATTCAATTGCTTTGCACCTCCCGTTGCCGCCCCAAGAGGGTGCAAACGGGGCGCAAAACAACTAGCGTCCGGGCGCAGCGCCGCTAATGCCTCCCACGAAATTCAGCGGGAGGTTAGCGGCAGTGGTAGCCAGAAGCGCCCCACGGCGCTGCTCCTCCACTGTTGACGTCATCGCCGTGCACAGCACGCCGGCCGCAAACTTGGCTCACGCCCCCTGACCTACCGCCGGACGCTATGTCCAGCAGGGACAGGGGGGCGTATATGCGGCCGGGGCGGCGATAATTAAAGGGGAGGTGCCGGGCGGCCTTTTTTTTTGCTGGCCGCCTGCCAGCACCTGCTCCCTCTGCCGTCCCTCTGCGGGGTGCTGGCCGTGTTCCGTAAGCCCGGCTCTCCTCTTGAGTGCCGGGCTCTTTTGCCGGTATCCAGGCCCTGGGTCGCGCTGCTTTAATAAGGGGAGGAAGGCCTGCAGTGGCGCGTGGCGCTGCAGCACGTAGCACCGTGATATTCAATGGGAGCGCCCCAAGAGGAAGGGGGAGCACTTCCAGTATTCTCAAACTTTTCTAAAAGATAGCTCCCATTCTTGGGCTATAATGAATTTCTAACACACAGGAAAGCATTATTATTTCAGGAAGAAGCTAGTGATGTCAGTAGATATAAAGCCGTGCTCCTGTGGCCCTGATGTACTTCTCAGTACCTTTTCCTGCTCCTCCTTCAATGGGGCAGTTTGTTTATTTCTCAATTTTGCATGTCGATAGAAGCACATGTCCTACATAGTTTCACACATTCAACCACGCGTGTCCGCAGTATTCAGATGTGAGCACCTGCAAAGAACCTTGAAGGAAAGGGACAGGTAAATTGAAACAGCTTCCAAAACAAGTGTGGAACAATAAAAGAGAAGGAGCTTGCATTCATAAAATGTCTTCCACGATGTCCCAAAGCATCTTACAGACAACATAGTACTTTTTTGAAGTGTAGTCACTGTTGTAATGTGGGAAACGCAGCAGCCAATTTGCGCACAGCAAGCTCCCACAAACAGCAATGTGATAATGACCAGATAATCTGTTTTAGCGATATTGGTTGAGGGATAATTAATGGCCAGATCACCGGGGATAACTCCACTGCTCTTTTTCGAAATAGTGCCACAGAATCTTTTGCATCCACCTGAGAGCACAAAGAAGACCCCCTTTTAATGGCTCATCCGAAAGATGGCACCTCCGCCAGGGCAGCACTCCCTCAGTGTTGCACGGAAGTGTCAGCCTAGATTTTGTGCTTAAGAGTGGGACTTGAACCCATCACCTTCTGGCTCAGAGGCAAGAGTGCTACCACTGAGCCACAGCAGACACATAGATATATAGCATGAATATATTTGAAAGCCACATCTTGTTATTTCTCTCATTTATTTATTTCAGTTCAAGATGTTCTGTATATTTCAGTCCAATGTTAAGTATCTGCCTCTGAATATGCACTCAGTACAGTGTGTTTATCTCTTTAGAGTAAAGGCCCTACTTGTCCCAGGAATACCAGACCCGAAACATTTATTTGTCGATCTCTTTGAGAAGCACAATGGAAACTTTCAGGTAAAATGTGAACAACAGCAATTGTTTTAAATTGTACTTTTATCCTCGAGTCTTCTCTCCTTACTTGACCCAGGTTGGGTTATGATACCATAGGAGCCGACAGCTCCCTGTCACCTCACCAAACTGATACTTATATGTAAGCCTCAACAGTGAGTGTTGGTGGCTTATAAAATATGACCACTTTACAACAAAGGTCGTTGGACAATAATCAGTTGTGCAAGCGCTGGCTGGTTTTTGCTCTTCCGAGCCAATTGCAGCACCTTTACCACTGCCCTG
The DNA here is from genome assembly GCF_052327205.1 of Somniosus microcephalus. Classification (NCBI taxonomy): domain Eukaryota; kingdom Metazoa; phylum Chordata; class Chondrichthyes; order Squaliformes; family Somniosidae; genus Somniosus; species Somniosus microcephalus. The sequence goes on along the minus strand of NC_140996.1, from coordinate 215,081,321 downwards.
TTTGAGATTACATTACATAGAATCTACAGCACAGAAACAAGCCATTTGGCCCAACCAGTCTGTGCTAGTGTTCATACTCCACACGAGTCTCCTCCCATTCCATCTACCTCATCTCAGCCTTTCAGCAGATCTTTCTATTCCCTTTTCTCTCATGTACTCGTCTAGTTTCCTTTTGAAAGCATCTAAGCTATTTGCCTCAACCACTTCCTGCAGTAGCAAGTGCCACATTCAAACCACTCTCTGAGTAAACAAATTTCTCCTTATTTCCCTATTGGGTTTATTAGTAACTATCTTGTATTTATGGCCCCTGTTTTGGATTCTCCCACAAGTGGAAACATTCTCTCCACATCTACCCTGTCCAACCCATTCATAATTTTAAAGACCTCTACACGGTCACCTCTAAAGTAAAAAGCTCCATCCTGTTCTACTTTTCCCGATAGCTGTAATCTCTGTTCTGGTACAATTCTTGTCAATCTTTTTTGCACTTTTTCCAGTGTTTCAATGTCGTTTTTATAGTATGGAGACCAGAACTGTGCACAGTCCTCGAAGTGTGGCCTGACCAGGGTCCTATACAACAGGGGATCTCAACCTTTTTGCTTCTGAGGTCCCCTCCTGTGTTACAAAAATTCCACGGACCAGCTTTATGCCATGGTTTGACACCTGCTCCTCTTTACAGAAGTGTGGGCCAAAGGTGCTGAGTTATAAGGACCATGTGGAATCTTTTTGAAGCTTACCTTGCACTACCTACAGTTAACTGCATGAATACGAGGCAGAGTGAGGCTGTCTCCTTGAGGTTCTTGTGTCTATTAATAACCCCTTGTGCCATTGGTTAAGTGTCTTCACACCACAGTTAGGCTGTATTTATTCTTGAACCGACACAAAATCTACTGCACAGCTAGACCATTAAATGATGTCCTTTCCAAAATTCCAGTTAAGATTAGTGACTGCTCTACTATCTTAGACCAATTGATCTCTCCAACTATTATCAAATGATATTTTGAGTGCGATGGGGACGTAACGGATATGATTTTTTTTTTGTTTTTATGGGATGTGGGCGTCACTGGCAAGACCAGCATTTATTGCCCATCCCTAATTGCCCTTGAGAAGGTGGTGGTGAGCCACCTTCTTGAACCGCTGCAGTCTGTGTGGTGAAGGTACATCCCACAGTGCTGTTAGGGAGGGAGTTCCAGGATTTTGACCCAGCAACGATGAAGGATCAGCAATATACTTCTAAGTCAGGATGGTGTGTGACTTGGAGGGGAACTTGGAGGTGGTGGTGTTTCCATGCGTCTGCTGCCCTTGTCCTTCTAGGTGGAAGAGGTCGCGGGTTCATGACCTTTTCTAGTTCCTTACCTTAAAGTGCCTAAACTGTCGCGAGTATGACTTAATAAATAATATGTCAAAATCCTTCTTCTTACAAAGGAGTGGATCAGTGTGGCTAAAGATCTAAACGTGGATTTCCAATTGAATTGTATTCCAATTGAATGCCGAATTGAGGAGGAACCAGTGAGACAGAAGATAGAGCAAGAGGATCCTCAGCTGCCTCTGGCAGGCAAGATTGGAAGCATTGAATCACTCCTGGGGAGCCTTAACGAGGAGAAGGAAAAGCCCGCAGAGGATGTGCCAAATTCCCAATTCCTGGTTTGTAAGACTGCCACTATTGACATGTCCAAGGCCATCATGAATGAAAACATGTACATAAGACTATGAACAACAAGCTCAAGAATGCAGTTCTTAACATGATAAGATTCACAATGGATGTCAAGGGTGAAATTAAAAAACTCTGGAGTCAGTACTGATGGTAACTTTTGTAAAAATAATGCTTGAGAAAATATGTGTAGCCTAGTGGGCTCAACCTTCAAGACAGCAGCCTGCTTGCCATGGCACATCTCTTGGGTGTCTACTGTTGATTGTTCTTGTTCACGCACTGGTTAAACTCCATGTCAGTAATTGAGAGACTGTGGCTGGGAAATCCCGCAGAGCCCGCTCCCGCTCCAACGACAATAGTTAGCCAAAAGTGCGGGGGGAAACCTTGCTTACTGCTAGCAGAACGGGAGCATCTCCGAGGAATTTCAGTTATCAGCCAGATCCGACTACCCAAACAACAACTTGCATTTATAGAGCGCCTTTAACGTAGTAAAACATCCCACGGCGGTTTTATAGGATCAAACAACATTTTACACTGAGCCACACAAGGAGATATTAGGACAGGTGAGCAGAAGCTTAGTCAAAAAGGTGGGCTTTAAGGAGCATCTTCAAGGAGGAGAGAGAGGTAGAGAGGCGGAGAGGTTTAGGGCAGGAATTCCAGAGCTTAGGGCCTCGGCAGCTGAAGGCAAGGCCGCCAATGGTGGAGCGATTAAAATTAGGGATGCGCAAGAGGCCAGAATTGGAGGCGCGCAGAGATCCCGGGGGGGTGGGCTGTCGGGCTGGAGGAGGTTACAGAGATAGGGAGGGGCGAGGCCATGGAGGGATTTGAAAACAAGGATGAAAATTTTAAAATAAAACTTCAAATGATAGGAGTCTGTTTAAAAAAGATCTTTTTAATCATCTTACATGTGGTGTATGTAACCGTTCCACCTTTAAGAGAACTATTTTAAGAGATGCACTACTTTATCTTGGCTGCTGTATACTGTAATACCGGTGGTGACCACACCGGTATATAAGTGCTGTGTAATGATTTATTGGGCAGTTCAGCCTGACCTCCGACTAGTAAAGACCTGTTGAATTTACTCTTGTGGTCTGTGTGCAGTGATTCTTATTAACAATAACTAGAACACACAGACTTAACATTACATGAAAGTAGATTTGATAAAGGAGGGAAAGGAAAACTCTTATGTACTGTACAGGACTATCTGTTGACTCAGACATCGGTCATTCTATTAAATGTATAGCAATGTATATAAGCACAGTCACTTAACACATGAAACCTCAGTTAACTATAATGAAACAGTACAGTAACAAGCTGTGGGTCTAACAATTGTGGTGAGCCAAGCAATTCAAGACAGCGTTGATGTTCCGCAAGCTGTTTAACATGGTATTATTGTACAACAGATTGTTAAGAGCCACAAAAAATCAACCAATGTCTTACCCAAAGATCGTTACTCCCCAGAGCACTACAGCATTCTTAAATCAGAGAGTGCTGAGATGTGGGTCTGTATCTGGGACTTTTGCTTAATAAATAATAATAATCTGTGGCAAAATTCTTCTTCTTCTTCTCCTGTGATGAATGCGCCTGAGAACACTTAGGAGGAACTAAGGATGCAGTGGGGCAATTCTTTTCACTAAAAAAGAAAGACTTCACCTTTCACGACCTCAGGACGACCCAAAGGGCTTTACAGCCAATGACGTGCTTTTGAATTGTAGTCACTGTTGTGGTGTAGGAAACGCGGCAGCCAATTTGCGCACAAGCAAGCTCCCACAAACAGCAATGAGGGAAATGTCTGTTGTGTATGTAACCTGTTCCACCTTAAGAGAGCTTAAGCCTGTTCCACCTTAAGAGATGTACTACTTTCTCAGGCTGCTGTAGACGTAATACCGCGGGTGAACACACCGGTATATAAGCACTGTGCAGTAATCTTGTATTCAGTATAGTCCCTACCTCCAACCAGTAAAGACCTGTTTTTATTGTTACTCATTAGTCTGTTTTAATTAACTAAATAATTCACAGACTTAACACTGGCGACGAGTCAGGTTCTTACCCTGCGGCAGTTATTCCACGGCGGTTGAAGAGAGGTTTCAAACCTCACCACTCACCACCCCACTGGAAGTGACAGGCATTAGGACCCTGAAGCCTCCATCAGCTTGTGAACCGGAGTAGAAGACAGGACTGGGGGAAGAGAGAGGTACAGGGCGATAGCGATCGGCAGATAAGGGCCGGGCCGCTTTGAAGTGAGGGGCGCAGCCGGGCCATCGATCGCATCCGCTGATAAGGGCCGCACTCGGGGGCTGAAGGGAGACGGCGTCGGGGGACGGGTGAAGACCGCCAAGCGCGGGAAAACCGCCATTTTGTGGGCGGAGGACGACGGCAAGAGCGGGAAGCCGCCATCCTTGATAACAAGTAAAGAAAATAAAATCTGAGAAATTGCAAATCTACAATGCCTAAACACGGGAATATTAGCACCTTTGATAGTGACCTCGAAGATTGGGCCATATATGTTGAAAGTAAAAAATTATTGTAAGGCCAATAAAATTCGTGACCAAGATAAAGCTCTAACATTATTAAATTTAATGGGTGCGAAGACATACGGGCAATTGAAACACCTGTTATCACCAGATGAACCGGCGGATAAGACGTTCGATGAGATTGTTACTGTCCTGAAAGATCATCTAAACCCCACGCCGCTGATGCTAGCGGAACGATTTAAATTTTACGACAGAAGGCAGCTACAGCATGAAAGCAATGTTGAATATTTGCTGGAATTGCGTAAATTAGCGAAATATTGCCAGTTTGGAACGGGACTGACAGAGGCACTTCGAGACAAATTTGTGTGTGGTTTATTTAAACAGGATACACAAAAGCGACTGCTCGAGGAGAATGAGCTGACGCTTGAGAAGGCGGTCACTATGGCAGCAGCACACGAAGCCGCAGCGAGAGGCACGGCAGTAATGCAGCTACGGTCACCGGAGCTCAGTGCACACAAATTGGGTGTGAGTTCTGGCAAATGTTATCGTTGTGGAAAGACAACGCATGATCAGAACCAGTGTTGGTTTAAAAACCAAGAATGTAGAACTTGTGGTAGGCTTGGACATATAGCTAGAGTATGCAGGTCAGCGAAGAAGACCAGCAACAAGAAGTCACCGCAAGGGAAATACGCAAAGGTACACAAGGTGGCCGAACAGGAGTCCGATTCAGACGCAAGCAGTATTGAACTGGCTAGCTTAAGGGTACTCAACGTTGGTAGGGGTGCAGACCTCCAGACAATTTGGGTTACTCTTCAGATAGAAGGAGTCCAAGTAAAAATGGAATTGGACACTGGATCGGCATTGTCGGTCATGAATAAGAAAGATTACAGAAGGTTATTCCAACATATTCCCCTACAGGATACGGAGATTATATTGACAACCTACACGGGGCAGAGAGTGTACCCCATCGGGACAATAAAGGTTGCAGTGGCCAACAAGGGCGAAGGAAGTCAAATAATGGACTTATATGTGCTACCGGAGGGAGGTCCACCACTACTAGGCCGGGAGTGGTTTAGAAACATAAATATGGACTGGCATTCGCTAAAAGCCATAAAGAGTGAGAACTCGGTGCAGATAATCAGCCCAGACTCTAGAACTGATGATGGTAAGACCAACCCATGTGCAAAAGACAAAGTTTCAGCACAGAATTCCACTGAGCAACAACAACATAGTTTAACAGAGAATTCTGAGTCTGTCAAGTCTACTGATATGCACATTTTTGAGGGACACTGGGCTCGAACTCAACTCCATTTCAAACTACAACAGCAATTAGAACAAATGATTCGCCGTTTTGAGCAAGAGATGAATGAAATAAAAAAGTTCTTTGTTACAGAGTGGGAGAATCTGGAAAGTCAACAGAAGCAACTGATGGAGAAAATGGAGCAGGAGCACACCAACCATCTGCGCGAGGAGGCCGAACGAATCAAAGCTGATTCAGGTTCTGAAGGTGCGTGCCATAATCTGGTGTCAGAAGAGTTAACGGTCAGCCAACTCCTTCATATGCTGAGGGACAAGACTCTGAAATGGGAAAAACTTGAACACGAGCTGCGATCTTCAAAGGAAAAGGGTTCGGAGCTCTCAAAAGTCATTGAGATGGCTGATGTGACGACACAGACTGAAATGACTGCAACAGAGCAGCCATTGGATGCCAAAAGTACGCTGACTCACGTCAATGTAGAACAACAGACCGCTGAAACAGCTGCTCCGGTAGAGGGATTGCATAGTCCGATCAATCAATCTCCAAAGGAAGTTGAAGTATTAAAATCACAAATGAGGTCACTAGTAAACGACTTGCTGAAAGCCCAGAAAAAGCTGGATGCAGAGGTACACATGAAGAAGTCTCTTCAGGAAAGATGTCTGGATTTGGAACAAGAGCTGGCTAACGTCCAGCTGGGTATGGAGGAAATAGACGACTCTCTCACTGGTCTAGCTCAGGACGACACCGAATATTACCATGACCTGGTGGACGACACCGAATATTACGATGTCCTGTCCTGCCCAGCTTGTAACTTCGACTCCCAAAGTGCAGAAATCATGGAGGAGCACCAAAAGTCTACGGAACATCGGGAGAAGCTGGCTCTACGGCGGAAACAGGAGGAAGAGAAGGAGGAACTGCGCATGCAGCTGGCAGCTGTGGCAGCTGACAATGGAGCCCAGAGAGTCTCCAAGAAGCAGAAAAGGAAAAGTAAAAACAGAAGATGACCCATCTGAACCATTATCACCTCTACCAGATCACACACGTGGTCCCTCCGAACGGAGCCAAATCAGTTCGGAAGTTCAAGCTGTTAAATCCATGAAAGGACTATTGAATGAGTAACGTGAACCGACTACACCACAGAGATTGAATCTGTGAACTGTTTTCCGCAGAGACTGAATCTGTGATATGTTACGTTAAACATGAAGTTATATATGAATATATGTTATTACGTTATGTTAAATGGGGGGGATGACTATAAAGCTAAGAAGGGAGGAGTGTTGTGTATGTAACCTGTTCCACCTTAAGAGAGCTTAAGCCTGTTCCACCTTAAGAGATGTATTACTTTCTCAGGCTGCTGTAGACGTAATACCGGGGGTGAACACACCGGTATATAAGCACTGCGCAGTAATCTTGTATTCAGTATAGTCCCTACCTCCAACCAGTAAAGACCTGTTTTTATTGTTACTCATTAGTCTGTTTTAATTAACTAAATAATTCACAGACTTAACAATGTCCAGATCATCTGGTGTTTTTTAGGTGTTGGTTGAGGGATAAATGTTGGTCAGGACGCTGGTGACAGCCTCCCTGTTCTTCTTCGTAGAATGCCATGGGATCTTTTACCCCCACTCTGCTTATCAGGGATCAGATGACATAAGAATTTGTAATAACAGGGAAAGGGCAGCAGGCCCAACAAATTTGTCCTCTTTTCATAGATCAATATCACCTGCCCACCATATGCCTCAATCACACCCCCACCCCAACCCCTGTCTCCAGAAATTTGCCTCTTAAGCCCATTTCTACTGCCCATTTCAATATACTTCTCTGCTAAATTATTTCACAAATCTGTTATGCGTTAGGGAAAATTTGTGTCCCTGATATTTGGGGCTGGATTTTGTCAATGGGGAGCTTTTGGAGGCGGGACTCCCACTTGTTGGGTTTTAGTCCCGCCTCCATCGACTTGTGGCCAACCCACGCTATTTTCCCTTGATTGACCTTGTTAAGCCCGCCCAGCGGGCTTAGCAGGCCAATTAAGGGAAAGCCAGTTACAGGTGTCATCAGCGAGTGCCGTTTCATCTGTCAAGAGCTTTTGACAGATGAAATGTCATCGTTTGACAGCTCTGTGAAGCTGTCAAACTCCGACAATCTGTCTTCTAAGTTGTGTCTTTACTCAAGACACAATTGGAAAGCCTTCCTGACCCGAAAGCAGAAGGCTGCAGCTTTTGACAGTTCAGCGGCCATCCTGCTTTCTGTGCCGGTGAGCTGAGGGAGTCCCGAGACCTGAAGGGAGGAAGCCTGCAGGAAGAAGTAAAGGTAAGTAAAACTTATTAAAACACTTTACTACACACACCTCACACACTTGCCTCTGCACACATGCACCCATTACTCACCTGCACATCGAACATCTCGGCCCCTCCGACCCCCGCAGACCGACGGCCCGCCTCGCTGACTGTGGCGAGGTTCAGAGCCGTTGGGAAGCCCACACTTCAGGGCTCAAAATAGGGATTAGCCAAAAAACTGCCTGTTAACTACCTATTAACGGGCAGTTAATTGGCATTAATCCCCTTCATGCCTCGAGGAGGCAGGACCCGGCACGGGTCAGCTACCCACCTCCTGGCAAGATGGGTTGGGGGCGGGTTGGGCAATTTGCCCAGACCAATTTTGTCAAACACTCAAGATGCACTGCAGCACCGCGCCAAGGCTTCTTCGGCAGCACCTCCCAAACCTGAGGCCTCTTCCACCTAGAAGGACAAGGGCAGCAGGCGCATGGGAACACCACCACCTCCAAGTTCCCCTCCATGTCACACACCATCCTGACTTAGAAGTATATCGCCGTTCCTTCATCGTCGCTGGGTCAAAATCCTGGAACTCCCTCCCTAACAGCACTGTGGGATGTACCTTCACCACACGGACTGCAGCGGTTCAAGAAGGCAGCTCACCACCACCTTCTCAAGGGGAATTAGGGATGGGCAATAAATGCTGGCCTCGCCAGTGACGCCCACATCCCATAAAAAGGAATATAAAAAAAAAACACTCATACGCACAGCGGCTGAGATCTGACATGAATCTCAGAGAGCGTAATGAGGCCGATAGAGCATTTCACCAGGGGAGTACTGGCAATGGTAATAAATATATGACAGGAATTGCAGCGTGTTCGTTTTCTACATCCCCAACAGTCACTAAAACACCACACTGTGGTGTGAAGCAGTAGAAGGTTTGCCCATAATAGAAAGTGGTTGTTGACCACAACTTGCACTTCAAGTCAGTAGTGTGTTTTAGCTAAGTATTGAGACTCATGCACATGTGAAGGTTGAATCATCATTAAGAATAATCGATTTTGTTTGATAAAACAGGATGTGATATTTTCAGTAGGTTAAAACCCCATTCATCTTTGTCACTATCAGGTGCTGTAGAAAGAGATCAATTATATGAAATTCTAATGTTTGTGTTAAATTTGCCAACCAACTTTGTAGATGCTGATGAGTAAGTCTGAGCAGAAAATAAACTCATAAATTGGCAGAGATTGGCAGATAAAGGCTCTGAAATTATGCCGTTGGGATAATGACATACAAATACTTGACATCTGATGTAACAACAGAAAATGCTGGAAAAACTCAGCAGGTCAGGCAACATCCGTGGAGAGAAATTTGAGTTGACATTTCGGGTCGAAACCCTTCTTCAAAACTGGAAAGAAAAGAAAATAGATCGAAGGCAAGGCTGCGATCGAACAAAAGAGACAATAAAAGGTATTCGAAGCCAGACGAGATGGTAATAGGCCCGTGGAGACAAAAGGCAGCTGAGATTAGGTGTGAAGTGTACTGGCAGGTAAGAGACAGCTGCCAGGTGGGAGAGAGAAACAAAAGGAGAGGGGGAGGCGGGGGGGGGGGGGAAGGAGGACCCAAAACAAAGGGGTGGAAAAAATTATAAGTAAAAAAGTAATAGGGGCCGAGGTTATGATCTGAAATTGTTGAACTCGATATTGAGTCCGGAAGACTGCAAAGTGCCTAGTCGGAAGATGAGGTGCTGTTCCTCGAGTTTATGTTGAGCTTCCGTGGAACAATACAAGAGGCCAAGGACGGTGAGGTCCGAGTGGGAATGGAGTGGTGAATTAAAATGACAGGCGACCAGAAGCTCAGGGTCCCTTTAAGGGTCTGCGTGGCCCATTCACAGTTTGGCAAAACTTAACATTGGAAAAGCTGGTCCCGGGCCACGTAGGACCGGCAGAGAGCTGCGCAACTTAGAGGGAACGTTGCTGATATTCCTCTTTCCCATATTTTAGTTGAGGTCTTGAACTAAGGGTCACAGTCTCAGAATAAGGACTGAGATGAGCAGAGATTTCTCCACTCAGAGGGTGGTGAATCTTTGGAATTCTCTACACCAGAGGGCTGTGGATGATCAGTCATTGAGTATCTTCAAGACTGAAATCGATAGATTTTTGGATACTAAGTCTGTGATTTCGCCAACCGAGGTGGGTCCGGGGCGGCCGGGGTTGGTGTCGCGGTCCCAGCCCGCTGCCTACTGCAGCCCGCACTCTCCAAGAGATTTTTCATTGATTGGGCTTGTTAAGCCCGCCCTATGAGGTTCCCGGCCAATTAATAGGAAGCGGGTCTGATGACATCATTTGATGACGCATCATCAGCTGGTTTCCTTAAAGGGACCATGTCCAAATTGATCTTGACAGTTGTGCTGTCAGTGTTCTGCAGTACTGTGGTCCTGCAAACACTGACAAGCACTGCACAGAGATGCACAACTGCACCCAGACTCTCGCATGATTCCCTATGGAGGGAGTCAAGCACACAGGGAGATTCTCTTCCCTTCCCATGGGCGAAAGAGACCTCCTCAGGAGATCAATGCAACCTGGTTGCCCATTGCACAGGAGGACACAAGCAGGGATGTCGTCAGGAGGACCAGGCTACAGTGCTGCAAGACTTTCAATAATCTCAGTAGATCACGAAACATTACTGCAAAGCCACACTCAACCTCATCCTGCTGTGCCACTCATCACGTCCCCATCACTCTGCCTTCCCTATCCTAATCCTGCACATCTTTACTCACACCAACTTACCGTGCACCTCCACCCATCCCTCTCTATCTACATTATCACTTCCCCTTCTCACTAGCCACCCCTCACGCTCACCCTCCTCCTAGTCCAATCAATGGGTGATTTAGCCAATGTTCATGTAAAGTTTCTGGTAATGTGTTGTCAAACATTGAAATCTATATTTTCAACACTTTACCTTATTGGACAGATCTGTGCTCACCTTTAGAAGTGTCTTAGTGAGTTCCAGTGAATGTTGAGGCATAACGTCTCCCCCCCCAACACCCCCCCACCAACCGCCCCCCCCCACCAATTGTGAAGAGTGTGAAAGGAATGGCTTGGACATTGTAGGGACGCTTTAGGTGTTGATGTTCAACCTGGTGCATCATGTGGCAGCCAGGGTGTACAGCGTCAAGTGAAGTAAATCTGACCATGGTGATGCCATCGCTGGCCTCCCGGGCAGCAATGTTGTCGGGTGCTGATGCTCGGTGTCCTGTGCAGCATCAGGTGATTGCGGAGAAGGTTGGTATTGTTGTTGGTGATGTTAGTGTGCCTGGTGATGTTGGTGTTGGGGCTGATCATGGAGGGGTTCAGAGGAACAAGGTGATATTTTTTTCAAGGGCACCGAAGTTGCTGGAATAGATGGCAGCTGAAGTTGAGATGACAGAAGCGATCTGTCAATGGTGAGAGAGTTTGCTCCAAGGAGGTGACAGTGGATAAAGAGTTTACTCCAAACACTTCCAAACTGCATAAAGCTCATGACATAAGAAAACTACTAGGCACTTAGTCTAAGCGTTAAACAAAGCTTTAATCAACTGTTTTACAACATGGAGGTCCAGTTGTGTCCTTCACTAGTTCCTGTTAAGAATGTCCTGCGCAAGCTGGGCCCGTGCCCGACATCGCCACCTGCAGGCTGCTCAGTATTATTTCATAAGTCTTTATTTCATGAATGACTGACTCATGTCAGCTCAAAAGCGTCTTCCAAGTCCTGAAGGCTCAAAGTTCTGACATTGGAAAGTGAACAGCTGTGAAATGGTAGCTTTTATACCACTTTTGCAGCTGTCACCTATTCACAGCAATGGGGAGACATAGAGAACCCGACCTACTTACCTGACGCGATCTCCGAACAACGTGAACCTCGTTAAAAATGTGGGAAAATAGAAATAGACTGGCAAAATAGTAGTTACCAAGTGTTTATCAAACATTTAACTATCTTAAATGCCTCCCCTACCGCTTGGTGTTGGGTCTGTTCTGAAATCGCAGACCCGACACTTTGGAAACTTACATGGAGGCGGGTTCGGAGCTGGTTCCCAACCCACTGTCAATCATTTTGATTTTGACAGTGAACCAGCCTCCAAACCCACACTCTGAGCACCGTCAGAATCACGGCCTAAGGCAATCAAAGGATATGGGGATAGTGCGGGATGGTAGAGTTGAGCTAGAAGATCAACCATGATTTTATTGAATGGCGGAGCAGGCTCAAAGGAACGAATGGCCGACTCCTGCTCCTATTTCTTATGTTCCTATGTTAACCCACTTAAAATTAATGGGTTTGTGCCTCCACTGAAAGGACAGAAAGGGCAATTCAGATGAATGGGTTAAGCGTTTATACACTAATATCCCACAACATAATTTCAAAACCAAAGAATTATTTTGGCACTCACTGTCTAGGTGCACACGTAAAGACTGGCTTACATAAAAACAGAAAATGCTGGAAATGCTCAGCGGGTCAGGCAGCATCTGTGGAGAGAGAAACAGAGTCAACGTTTCAGGGCGATGACCTTTCGTCAGAACTGGAAAACGTTCGAGATGTGACAGGTTTTTAAGCAAGTGCAGGGGCAGGGAAAGGGGGGAGGGGAGGAAAGAACAAAAGGGAAGGTCTGTGATAGGGTGGAAGGCAGGAGAGATTAAATGACAAAGGGGGTGATGGTGCGAGGCAAAAGTGGATGGTAATGGAACGAGTAAAGAAACAAAAGATGGGTCTAGAGGAGGTGTAAATGGGAATAGCAGAATCATTACCAATAGCTACTGGGAAAAAATGGGGGCAGAGGTTATGATCTGAAATTGTTGAATTCAATTTTGAATCCGGAAGGCCAATTACATAGGTATGAGGGGCGAGTTGGCTAAGGTAGATTGCAAGTATAGATTACAAGGTGTGGCGGTAGATAAGCAGTGGCTAGCATTTAAAGAAATATTTCATAATTCTCAACAAAAATACATTCCATTGAGAAACAAAAATTGCACGGGAAAACTGATCCATCGGTGGCTAACTAAAGAAGTTAAGGATAGCACTAGTTTGAAAGAAGAAGCTTATAATGTTGCAAAGAATAGTAGTAAGCCTAAGGATTGGGAGAGTTTCTGAAACCAGCAAAGGATGAAAAAACATTGACAAAAAGGGAAAAAATAGAATATGAGAGAAAACTAACAAGAAATATAAAAGCAGATTGTAAGAGCTTCTACAAGTATGTAAAAAGGAAGAGAGTAGCAAAAATAAACTTAGAGGCTGAGACAGGAGAAATTATTATGGGAATAAGGAAATGGCAGAAACGTTAAACAAATATTAAGTATCTGTCTACACAGTAGAAGACACAAAAAGCATACCAAATATGGTGGGGAACCAAGGGTCTAATGAGGGTGAGGAACTTAATGTAATTAATATCAGTTGAGAAAAAGTACTAGAGAAACAAATGGGACTAAAAGCCGACAAATCCCGTGGATCTGACGGCCTACATCCTAGGGTTCTAAAAGAGGTGGCTGCAGAGATAATGGATGCATTGGTTTTGATCTTCTAAAATTCCCTAGATTTTAGAATGGTCCCAGTGGGTTGGAAGGTCACAAATGTAACACTGCTATTCAAGAAAGGAGGGAGAGAGAAAAACAGGGACCTACAGGCCAGTTAGCCTGACATCAGTCGTCAGGAAAATGCTGGAATCCATTGTTAAGGAAGTGGTGGCAGGGCACTTAGAAAATCATAACATGATTCGGCAGAGTTAACATGGTTTTATGAAAGGGAAATCGTGTTTGAGAAATTTATTAGAGTTTTTTGGGAATGCAACTCGCAGGGTAGATAAAGGGGAACCAGTGGATGCAATATATTTGGATTTTCAAAAGACATTCAATAAGGTGCCACATAAGAGGTTATCACTCAAGATAAGGGCTCATGGGATGGGGTTATATAATATCAAGGATAGAGGATTGGTTAACAGGCAGAAAACAGAGAGTAGGGATAAACGGGCCTTTTTCAGGTTGGCAGACTGTAACTAGTGGGGTGCTGGGGCCTCAGCTATATACAATCTGTTAAGTCCGTGAATGATTGAGACACGGACCAGCAGGAGTGAAAACAAACAAGTCTTTACTGGTGGAAGTCAATAGTGAAACTAACAAACAGAGGCTCTCTAGCGCCTTTTATACAGGGGTGGTCACTGCCGGTACTGCAGTCTGAGACCAGTTATTCTCTTAAAGGTACGTACACAACAATTCCTCCCCTTTTAGATAAACAGTACATAACATTCATTTAACAACTAAATGATAACGAATTACAATCACAATTACTGTTGCTAGATACATTGGTTAAGTTTAAGCAATTATAAGTTCAGTCTTTGAGGAGGCTTCCTGATTCTGTCTGGATAACGCCTCTTTGGGGTATCAGGTTCTTCTGGCAATGTTGCATCGGGATCAATGTCTTTGTTTGGTTCATCTGCTTCCAATATTACCGGTTCTGCGGTAGCTGTAATTGGAACGTCAATTTCATTACCAGGTGTATCAGATCGTGGTGTGGAGTTGACGTTTTCCAGTGACTCTAGAATCTGGTCAGCATGGCGTCTTACAATGCTCTCCCCAACGTCCACAGTATACATGAGAGATCCTTGTCGTGTACAAATCGTTCCTGGCTGCCATTTCTCAGTGCGGTAGTTCCGGGCCAAAACTGGTTGACCTATCTTAAAACTCCTGGTCGGCCTTTCATTCATATTCTGAAACTGCCTGTTCTCCACATCTCTTCGGACGTTTGGCTTAACCAAATCCAAGCGGCATCGTAGTCTTCGATTGAAGAACATCATGGCTGGAGTTTGGTTGGTAACCGCATGTGTCGCATTCCGGGAGGCAAACAAGAAGTTGTCCACCTTGTGTTGTAGGGGTATATCTTCATTACACATTGCCTTGATAGCCTTCTTGAATGTTTGGACAAACCTCTCGACCAATCCATTAGTGGCTGGATGATATGGGGCAGATGTGTAATGCTTAACGCCATTGTTCTTTAAGAACCTCCGGAACTCTTCAGACACAAACTGTGGTCCATTGTCAGAGCAAATCTGTTCAGGCAGCCCATTCCTGGCGAATATGGTTCGCAAAACTGTGATAGTTTTTTCCGTGGTGGTTGAGGACATTTTTATTACCTCTGGCCACTTTGAATGTGCATCCACCGCAATTAAAAACATTGAGTCCATGAAGGGACCAGCAAAATCAATGTGCACCCGTTGCCATGAAGATGAGGGCCACTCCCATGGATGCAGAGGAGCTTCTGGTGGGGCGTTTTGGACCTTCTGGCATCCTGCACAGCTCTTGGTCATCTCTTCGATTTCTCTATCGATTCACGGCCACCACACAAACGCTCTGGCTAAGTTCCTCATTTTTACCCCACCCAGATAACCCCTCATGAAGCTCATTGAGTACTCTATCCGTCAACTTAGGTGGAATTACTACTCTGGATCCACACATCAAGGTTCCTCTGCACACTGACAGCTGTTCTCTTCTCGGCGAGAATGCTGGCAGCAGTGGTTCGCCATGTGCTGGCCATCCCTTCACCGTTAAATCATAGACCCGTGAATGTGTCGGGTCATTCCGTGTTTCCTTTTCTATGTTTGCATTCGTCACAGGGAGACATTCGACTATGGTCGAGTGGAATAACTCCATTGGATCCACTGCAAGGTCTTCTTCTTCCACCGTCGGCAACGGTAGGCGTGACAATCCATCAGCATTTCCATGCTGTTTAGTTCCTTTGTACTCGATGTCATATTGGTGTGCCCCTAGGAAAAGGGACCATCTCTGCAGCCGTTGTGCCGTCATTATCGGTATGCCCTTCTGAGGGTTGAAAATGGAGACAAGAGGTTGATGATCGGTTAGTAGAGTAAATTTTTGACCGTGCAGATAGTGATTGAACTTCTTCACCCCCCACACTAGGCTGAGGGCCTCTCTGTCAATCTGGGCGTAGTTACGCTCGGCAGAAGTTAACGAGTGTGACGCAAAAGCTATCGGCCTCTCTAAACCATCAAGGAATTTATGTGACAGTACCGCCCCAATGCCGTAGGGAGACGCATCACACGCCAGCCTGATTGGCAGTGCTGGGTTGTAGTGAGCCAATACTTCCCTTGAAGTGATTAAGTCCTTACTCTTCTGAAAAGCACGCTTACAATCATCGTTCCATTTCCATGCTACCCCCGTTCGTAGCAGGGCGTTCAGTGGGTGCAGAATTGTCAACAAATTCGGCAAAAACTTATGATAGTAATTCACCAACCCGAGGAATGTCCTCAGTTGCGACACATTTTCAGGCGCTGGGGCCTTAACAACCGCTTCAATTTTGTCAGGGGACTTATGTAACCCCTCTTCCTCAATCACGTGGCCACAATACGATATCTGTTTCTTAAAAAATTCGCACTTGGGGCGGTTGGCTCGCAGCCCATGTTCCCATAGTCTAGTGAGCACCTGTTCTAGGTTGTTAAGGTGTTCACTGTCATCTTCACCTGTTACAAGGATGTCGTCCAAGTAACACTGAGTCCCCGGAATCCCTTGCAGGACTTGTTCCATCGCTCTTTGCCACATCGCCGGAGCCGATGCTACTCCGAATACCAATCGATGATACTGGTAAAGACCTTTGTGAGTGTTTATCGTGAGATACTTCCTAGAGGACTCTTCAACCTCCATCTGCAAATATGCTTGTGCTAGGTCAATTTTTGTAAAACGCTTCCCTCCAGACAGTGAGGCGAAGATGTCTTCTATCCTTGGAAGAGGATATTGTACTGTGTGAAGGACAGGGTTCACCGTCACCTTGAAATCCCCACAGATGCGAATCTTCCTTGGCTCTCCGGACTTATTGCTTAACGTTTTCTTCATGACAGGAACGATGGCTGTCGCCCACTCGCTCCAGTCGACCTTAGACAACACGCCCGCCTTCTCCAGATTCTCCAGCTCTGCCTCGACGGCTGGGCGAATTGCATATGGTACCGGTCTTGCTTTGAAAAACTTGGGACCTGCATTCTCTTCTATTTTTATCGAGGCGGTTACGCCTTTAAGCGTGCCCAGTTCTTGTTGAAATACCTCTTTGGCGTTAGCTAAGATTGTTGACAATCGTCCAGGAGTGACGTCTTCATCTTTTTTACCGTCCACCGTCATTGCATGAATGGAATGCCAATCTAAGTTTATCTTCCTGATCCATTCCTGTCCCAATAACGGTGGTCCACCATTTGGCAGTATGTAGAGATACAATTTCTGTACTTTCTTGCCATTGTATTCGACAGGCACCCTTATTTTTCCTCTGGGGTATACTTTTTGCCCTGTATACGTCGTCAAGACGATGGATGTCTCTCTCAAGGGTATGTGTGAAAATAGCCGCTCGTAGTCTCGTCGATTCATGACGGTTAGCGCTGATCCTGTATCCAATTCCATATATAACTTGGGAAACTGCTATCGTGAGGGTGACCCCAATGGTTCGGTGATCCTCTTTTGCGATTACATTGTGAAGTTTGAGACAGCTTAGTCTCCTGTTTCCGGATTCACTATCGCTCACCTGGTCTTCGGAACTACTGTCCGTCATCTTTTGTACTTTCTTGTACGGTTCCTTAGTAGCCTTTTTTTTGTCGCTGGTCTTCTTCCCAGACCTGCAAACTCGTGCAATGTGTCCAATCTTCCCGCATTGTCTCCATATTTTGTCTTTGGACCAGCAGTCCTTCTGGTCATGGTTCGTTCTGCCGCAGCGATAACATTTTGCAAATCCCCGTGTCATTTCGTGGGTGCCATATTCCTGTGGTTTTTGTTGAATTTCTGCAGCTCCCCTGGCTGCTGCTTCATACGATACTGCCACGCTGAAAGCCTTATCTAGCGTCAGCTCTTTTCTGAGAGTAACTTCTTCTGTGTTCCTTCACTCAGGAGTCCACAGACAAATTTGTCCTGTAGGGTATCTGCCAGTCCTGCTCCGAACTGGCAGTGCTTTGATAGCTTGCGTAGTTCCGTAAGATACTCAGCATTGCTCTCATCTTTGTGCTGAGTTCTCCTGTGGAATTTAAATCTTTCTGCTATCAACAGCGGTGCAGCGTTTAAGTGTTCCTGTAGGACAGCAACAATTTCGTTAAAACTCTTCGCCTTCGGTTTGGCTGGAGTAATCAGGTCCCGCAATAGGCCGTACGTTCTAGCGCCCATTAAGTTTAGCAATATCGATGCCTTTTTCCCCTCTGCTATTTCGTTTGCCTCGAAATATACCTCGACTCTTTCCACATACGTGGTCCAGTCCTCTAATGTATTATCAAAAGTAGTGATACAGCCAGTCTTCGGCATCTTGCAAATCTAAAATGGCGCCTCCCGCGCTTTGCCTTCTTCCCCGATTTAACAAAATGGCGCCTCCCGCGCTTTGCCTTCTTCCCCGCTGTTGTTAGCGCTGCTTTCCACGGTTTCTTGCGCGTTAAATATTGATTCTTTTTCTTTTATTATTTTCCCGTCATGGAGCGGACCCTCTGGGACACTTCCCTCCCTCTTGTTAGGTTCGAACGCTGCCCGGCTTCGAAGCACCGGCCGCACCCTGTGTGCTCCACCCTCTCTCTCTCTCTCTTTGCTTCCCGACTCGCTGCCCGGCCCCGTTGAAAAGCCACCCGATCGAGCTTCAGCCAGCCGCAGCCCAGGAAGGATCAGAGCACTACCTGCCACCAGCCCGATTAGCTGGGAAACCACTGACCGAGGAACCCAGCCTGGCTCTGGAAAGTCTCTCCTGCAAGTTTTCAAACCGATGATTGACGGTCGACGCCCGTTTCTCGAGTTTCTTTGGACTCTATTTTTTTTTTTCTTTCTTCTGGCTCCGACCTTCAACAACGTCGTCTGAGGTGCTGCCGTGTTGCAGGTAAGTTCGTTTCTTACTCGTCGCCAGTGTTAAGTCCGTGAATGATAGAGACACGGACCAGCAGGAGCGAAAACAAACAAGTCTTTACTGGTGGAAGTCAATAGTGAAACTAACAAGCAGAGGCTCTCTAGCGCCTTTTATACAGGGGTGGTCACTGCCGGTACTGCAGTCTGAGACCAGTTATTCTCTTAAAGGTACATACACAACAATTCCTCCCCTTTTAGATAAACAGTACATAACATTCATTTAACAACTAAATGATAACGAATTACAATCACAATTACTGTTGCTAGATACATTGGTTAAGTTTAAGCAATTATAAGTTCAGTCTTTGAGGAAGCTTCCTGATTCTGTCTGGATAACGCCTCTTTGGGGTATCAGGTTCTTCTGGCAATGTTGCATCGGGATCAATGTCTTTGTTTGGTTCATCTGCTTCCAATATTACCGGTTCTGCGGTAGCTGTAATTGGAACGTCAATTTCATTACCAGGTGTATCAGATCGTGGTGTGGAGTTGACGTTTTCCAGTGACTCTAGAATCTGGTCAGCATGGCGTCTTACAATGCTCTCCCCAACGTCCACGGAATACATGAGAGGTCCTTGTCGTGTACAAATCGTTCCTGGCTGCCATTTCTCAGTGCGGTAGCCCCGGGCCAAAACTGGTTGACCTATCTTAAAACTCCTGGTCGGCCTTTCATTCATATTCTGAAACTGCCTGTTCTCCACATCTCTTCGGACGTTTGGCTTAACCAAATCCAAGCGGCATCGTAGTCTTCGATTGAAGAACATCATGGCTGGAGTTTGGTTGGTAACCGCATGTGTCGCATTCCGGGAGGCAAACAAGAAGTTGTCCACCTTGTGTTGTAGGGGTATACCTTCATTACACATTGCCTTGAAAGCCTTCTTGAATGTTTGGACAAACCTCTCGGCCAATCCATTAGTGGCTGGATGATATGGGGCAGATGTGTAATGCTTAACGCCATTGTTCTTTAAGAACCTCCGGAACTCTTCAGACACAAACTGTGGTCCATTGTCAGAGCAAATCTGTTCAGGCAGCCCATTCCTGGCGAATATGGTTTGCAAAACTGTGATAGTTTTTTCCGTGGTGGTTGAGGACATTTTTATTACCTCTGGCCACTTTGAATGTGCATCCACCGCAATTAAAAACATCGAGTCCATGAAGGGACCAGCAAAATCAATGTGCACCCGTTGCCATGGAGATGAGGGCCACTCCCATGGATGCCGAGGAGCTTGTGGTGGGGCGTTTTGGACCTTCTGGCATCCTGCACAGCTCTTGGTCATCTCTTCGATTTCTCTATCGATTCCCGGCCACCACACAAACGCTCTGGCTAAGTTCCTCATTTTTACCCCACCCAGATGACCCTCATGAAGCTCATTGAGTACTCTATCCATCAACTTAGGTGGAATTACTACTATGGATCCACACATCAAGGTTCCTCTGCACACTGACAGCTGTTCTCTTCTCGGCGAGAATGCTGGCAGCAGTGGTTCACCATGTGCTGGCCATCCCTTCACCGTTAAATCATAGACCCGTGATAGTGTCGGGTCATTCCGTGTTTCCTTTTCTATGTTTGCATTCGTCACAGGGAGACATTCGACTATGGTCGAGTGGAATAACTCCATTGGATCCACTGCAAGGTCTTCTTCTTCCACCGTCGGGAACGGTAGGCGTGACAATCCATCAGCATTTCCATGCTGTTTAGTTCCTTTGTACTCGATGTCATATTGGTGTGCCCCTAGGAAAAGGGACCATCTCTGCAGCCGTTGTGCCGTCATTATCGGTATGCCCTTCTGAGGGTTGAAAATGGAGACAAGAGGTTGATGATCGGTTAGTAGAGTAAATTTTTGACCGTGCAGATAGTGATTGAACTTCTTCACCCCCCACACTAGGCTGAGGGCCTCTCTATCAATCTGGGCGTAGTTACGCTCGGCAGAAGTTAATGAGTGTGACGCAAAAGCTATCGGCCTCTCTAAACCATCAAGGAATTTATGTGACAGTACCGCCCCAATGCCGTAGGGAGACGCATCACACGCCAGCCTGATTGGCAGTGCTGGGTTGTAGTGAGCCAATACTTCCCTTGAAGTGATTAAGTCCTTACTCTTCTGAAAAGCACGCTTACAATCATCGTTCCATTTCCATGCTACCCCCGTTCGTAGCAGGGCGTTCAGTGGGTGCAGAATTGTCAACAAATTCGGCAAAAACTTATGATAGTAATTCACCAACCCGAGGAATGACCTCAGTTGCGACACATTTTCAGGCGCTGGGGCCTTAACAACCGCTTCAATTTTGTCAGGGGACTTATGTAACCCCTCTTCCTCAATCACGTGGCCACAATACGATATCTGTTTCTTAAAAAATTCGCACTTGGGGCAGTTGGCTCGCAGCCCATGTTCCCATAGTCTAGTGAGCACCTGTTCTAGGTTGTTAAGGTGTTCACTGTCATCTTCACCTGTTACAAGGATGTCGTCCAAGTAACACTGAGTCCCCGGAATCCCTTGCAGGACTTGTTCCATCGCTCTTTGCCATATCGCCGGAGCTGATGCTACTCCGAATACCAATCGATGATACTGGTAAAGACCTTTGTGAGTGTTTATCGTGAGATACATACTTCCTAGAGGACTCTTCAACCTCCATCTGCAAATAGGCTTGTGCTAGGTCAATTTTTGTAAAACGCTTCCCTCCAGACAGTGAGGCGAAGATGTCTTCTATCCTTGGAAGAGGATATTGTACTGTGTGAAGGACAGGGTTCACCGTCACCTTGAAATCCCCACAGATGCGAATCTTCCTTGGCTCTCCGGACTTATTGCTTAACGTTTTCTTCATGACAGGAACGATGGCTGTCGCCCACTCACTCCAGTCGACCTTAGACAACACGCCCGCCTTCTCCAGATTCTCCAGCTCTGCCTCGACGGCTGGGCGAATTGCATATGGTACCGGTCTTGCTTTGAAAAACTTGGGACCTGCATTCTCTTCTATTTTTATCGAGGCGGTTACGCCTTTAAGCGTGCCCAGTTCTTGTTGAAATACCTCTTTGGCGTTAGCTAAGATTGTTGACAATCGTCCAGGAGTGACGTCTTCATCTTTTTTACCATCCACCGTCATTGCATGAATGGAATGCCAATCTAAGTTTATCTTCCTGATCCATTCCTGTCCCAATAACGGTGGTCCACCATTTGGCAGTATGTAGAGATACAATTTCTGTACTTTCTTGCCATTGTATTCGACAGGCACCCTTATTTTTCCTCTGGGGTATACTTTTTGCCCTGTATACGTCGTCAAGACGATGGATGTCTCTCTCAAGGGTATGTGTGAAAATAGCCGCTCGTAGTCTCGTCGATTCATGACGGTTAGCGCTGATCCTGTATCCAATTCCATATATAACTTGGGAAACTGCTATCGTGAGGGTGACCCCAATGGTTCGGTGATCCTCTTTTGCGATTACATTGTGAAGTTTGAGACAGCTTAGTCTCCTGTTTCCGGATTCACTATCGCTCATCTGGTCTTCGGAACTACTGTCCGTCATCTTTTGTACTTTCTTGTACGGTTCCTTAGTAGCCTTTTTTTTGTCGCTGGTCTTCTTCCCAGACCTGCAAACTCGTGCAATGTGTCCAATCTTCCCGCATTGTCTGCATATTTTGTCTTTGGACCAGCAGTCCTTCTGGTCATGGTTCGTTCTGCCGCAGCGATAACATTTTGCAAATCCCCGTGTCATTTCGTGGGTGCCATATTCCTGTGGTTTTTGTTGAATTTCTGCAGCTCCCCTGGCTGCTGCTTCATACGATACTGCCACGCTGAAAGCCTTATCTAGCGTCAGCTCTTTTCTGAGAGTAACTTCTTCTGTGTTCCTTCACTCAGGAGTCCACAGACAAATTTGTCCTGTAGGGTATCTGCCAGTCCTGCTCCGAACTGGCAGTGCTTTGATAGCTTGCGTAGTTCCGTAAGATACTCAGCATTGCTCTCATCTTTGTGCTGAGTTCTCCTGTGGAATTTAAATCTTTCTGCTATCAACAGCGGTGCAGCGTTTAAGTGTTCCTGTAGGACAACAACAATTTCGTTAAAACTCTTCGCCTTCGGTTTGGCTGGAGTAATCAGGTCCCGCAATAGGCCGTACGTTCTAGCGCCCATTAAGTTTAGCAATATCGATGCCTTTTTCCCCTCTGCTATTTCGTTTGCCTCGAAATATACCTCGACTCTTTCCACATACGTGGTCCAGTCCTCTAATGTATTATCAAAAGTAGTGATACAGCCAGTCTTCGGCATCTTGCAAATCTAAAATGGCGCCTCCCGCGCTTTGCCTTCTTCCCCGATTTAACAAAATGGCGCCTCCCGCGCTTTGCCTTCTTCCCCGCTGTTGTTAGCGCTGCTTTCCACGGTTTCTTGCGCGTTAAATATTGATTCTTTTTCTTTTATTATTTTCCCGTCATGGAGCGGACCCTCTGGGACACTTCCCTCCCTCTTGTTAGGTCCGAACGCTGCCCGGCTTCGAAGCACCGGCCGCACCCTGTGTGCTCCACCCTCTCTCTCTCTCTCTTTGCTTCCCGACTCGCTGCCCGGCCCCGTTGAAAAGCCACCCGATCGAGCTTCAGCCCGCCGCAGCCCAGGAAGGATCAGAGCACTACCTGCCACCAGCCCGATTAGCTGGGAAACCACTGACCGAGGAACCCAGCCTGGCTCTGGAAAGTCTCTCCTGCAAGTTTTCAAACCGATGATTGACGGCCGACGCCCGTTTCTCGAGCTTCTTTGGACTTTTTTTTTTTTCTTTCTTCTGGCTCCGACCTTCAACAACGTCGTCTGAGGTGCTGCCGTGTTGCAGGTAAGTTCGTTTCTTACTCGTCGCCAGTGTTAAGTCCGTGAATGATTGAGACACGGACCAGCAGGAGTGAAAACAAACAAGTCTTTACTGGTGGAAGTCAATAGTGAAACTAACAAACAGAGGCTCTCTAGCGCCTTTTATACAGGGGTGGTCACTGCCGGTACTGCAGTCTGAGACCAGTTATTCTCTTAAAGGTACATACACAACACAATCTATATTAAAGATCTAGAAGGGACTGAGTGTAATGTATCCAACTTTGCTGATTATACAAAGCTAGGTGGGACAGTAAGCTGTGAGGAGCACACAAAGGGCTGGAATGTACTCACCGAGACAAGTTGGGGACAGGACTGCTGCCTTCCGGGTTCTAGTCCCGCCGCCAGGGATGTCCGATGCACAGACGCTATTTTACGCTGATTGGTTCTGTAGGCTTGCCAGCCAATTAAGGGAAAACCGGTGTCAGATGACGTCAGTTGATGATGCTTCATCTCCCAGTTTTCTTAAAGGCATATGAACCATAAATTTTTGACAGATGATTTGACAGTGTTTGACAGCATTGAGGTACTGTCAAGCACTGACAATCACTGTACAAATGTGAGCCCTTTCACCCAGACTCTCCAGTGACTCTTTCCTTAGGATGATACAGATGGCAACTGCAGGTGAGGGTACAGAAGCGATCTGTCACTTCTCCCATTGTGATGAGGCCACAAAAACACTTCAAGCCTTGTCACCTACAGAAAAATCTAAACACATTAAAAATGACTTTCCCAACAATTCCTTACCTCTGATACTCACCAGTGTCCCATTGCATCCTTCACACCACTTCTGCAGCTGTCATCTGTACATGAACAAAACAACTGACCCACAGCATGCCTCACTTACCCTGGCGAGGTTCCCCGACATCGGGAAGCCCGCAGCAGAAGTCTAAAAATTGGAAAAGGCCTACCGGTTAACAGGCAGTTAAGTGGCTATAATCCTCTTCCCGTCACTAGGAGTCGGGTCCCTGCGCAAATCGGGGACCCGACTCCCAGGAAGATTGGTTGGAGGCAGGTTGGGAGTGGTTTCAGGACCCGTTCCCATTCTTTTTGACTTTCCCAGCAGTCCCGCCTCCAAACCCACCTCCTCAGGGCTGGTAAAATCCAGCTCAAAGAGTCTGCATAGACTAAATGAATGGGCAGTAAGGTGGCAGATGGAGTATAATGTAGGGAAATGTAAGGTTATTCACTTTGGTAGGAAGAAACAGAAAAACAGAATATTTTTTAAATGGTGAGAAAATTTTAAATGTTGGTGTTCAGAGAGATTTGGGTGTCTTCGTGCAAGAAACACAGAAAGCTAGCATGCAGGTACAGCAAGCAATAAGGAAGGCAAATGGCATGTTGGCCTTTATTGCAAGGGGGTTGGAGTGTAAGAGTAAGGAAGTCTTGCTACAATTGTACAGGGCCTTGGTGAGACCACACCTGGAGTACTGTGCACAGTTTTGGTCTCCTTACCTAACAAAGGATATACTTGCATTTGAGGCGATGCAACAAAGGTTCCACTAGATTAAGAGGGTTGTCCTGGGATGAGAGGGTTGTCCTATGATGAGAGATTGTGTAGAATGGGCCGATACTCTCTGGAGTTTAGAAGAATGAGAGGTGATCTCATTGAAACATACAAGATTCTGAAGGGGATTGACAGGGTAGGCGCTGAGAGATTGTTTCCCCTGGCTGGAGTGTCTAGAACTAGGGGACATAGTCTCAGGATAAGGGGTCGGCCATTTAAGAATGAGATGAGGAGGAATTTCTTCACTCAGAGGGTTGTGATTCTTTGGAATTCCCTGCCCTACAGGGCTGTGGATGCTGAGTCATTGAATATATTCAAGGCTGAGATCGATAGATTTTTGGACTCTAGGGGAATCAAGGCATATGGAGATCGAGCGGGAAAGTGGAGTTCAGGTCGATGATCAGCCATGATCTTATTGAATGGCAGAGCAGGCCTGAGGGGCCGTATGGCCTACTGCTGCCCCTATTTCTTATTAAGGCTGTAAAGTGCCTAATTTAAAGATGAGGTGCTGTTCCTTGAGCTTACATTGAGCTTCAGTGGAACAGTGTAGGAGGCCAAGGACAGTTCAGAGTGGGAGTAGGCGGAAAATTAAAATGACAGGTGACTGGAAGCTCGGGGTCACGCTTGCAACAAATACAGAATACTAAATTAAAAGAAGTACAAGTAAATCGCTGTTTCACCTGGAAGGAGTGTTTGGGGCCCTGGCTACTGGGTCAAGGCTGCTGATGCCCATAAAACCATACCCCACCTTCAACCTTCTGTAGCGGAAGGGAGGGAATTATGGGGGAAAAATTCGGTATCGCCCCATTTGGGGTGCCATTATTGGCGGTGCGCAAAGTTTAGCGCCTGGCGCTAATTATCGTCTCCAACAGCAAACTTGGCTTTTATCACCCCTGGAGGTGATTGGAGCGCTAAATCAGGTGCTACACACCTCTCTTAAGGCGCTAAGGCCGAGGAGCGAGGCGCTACCTCAGAGCGC
This sequence comes from Somniosus microcephalus, assembly GCF_052327205.1. Taxonomy (NCBI): domain Eukaryota; kingdom Metazoa; phylum Chordata; class Chondrichthyes; order Squaliformes; family Somniosidae; genus Somniosus; species Somniosus microcephalus. The sequence goes on along the minus strand of NC_140996.1, from coordinate 215,055,454 downwards.
TGGCGAAGCTCATGTGGTGTCAGTCAGCAATGGAACACAGACACAATGGCACCGGCCAGTTCTTAAAGGGGTGGGTTGATCTTCCTCTCCATCCACATCCTGCTCATTGCAGCCTTGAATCTCGGCCTGGAGAGACCTGTACATCAATTCTGCTGGAAAGAACAATGGAGAGACCCAGGGAAAGAGCTCACAGTGCAGCCCCCACAGTTTCTTCTAAATCGATACAAGGAAGGGCAAATCAAAATGAACCTGCAAAGTGCTGCTCAGTACCCTAAACTCCTTCACACAGTGTTGAATCTCTCCAGAAGTCTCTCTCTCTCTCTCAGAATGCGTGGTGCAAAAATGTCACCAGCAAAAAAAGGCAGGAAGTGGTCGCCTTTAAATAGCGCTCCCCCAGTCCCTTTCTGACTGCAGAACGCACCCCTCAACCTGTCATTGCTAGCGGCAGGCGGTAAGGCAGGGGGGCGCCACTCAATATCCAGTCTGGAGCGCTATCGGGGCATTGCGCACTCGACTGACGTCACGATCTGCTGGCGCAGGAGATCGTGGCGGTAGTGTTTAACGCCATCGCAAAATGTCTAGTTAATTTCGCGAGAGGCGTAGATATCGCCGCGCCCGGGCGCTAGTTGCTTTGCGTCACACTTGGCACCCTCTTAAGGCACTAACGGGAGGTGCAACCAACTGAACTTTTCCCCCTATATATTTAAGAAACTATGTCAAAAGCGAAGCCACATTTCTGGTGGTTTTCTTAGTAAATTCCTTGCACAGTGTGAAACTGAGCCAAACAGATAAGAAAAGGTTTGGCCTAGTCTGTGCTGAGTGGGCGGATCTCAGGCAGATAGTTGTAGGTTTCAGTACTTATGGGCTAGGGGAAGGGAAAGACCAAGGTTCCTTTCCAAGGGTTAGGTTACGAAGAGTGATTACACAAAGTAGGGTTGTATGCCCTAGAATTTAGAAGGTTAAGCGGTGATCTGATCGAAGTTTTCAAGATATTAAGGGGAACGGATAGTGTAGATAGAGAGAAACTATTTCCGCTGGTTGGGGAGTCTAGATCTAGGGGGCAGAGTCTAAAAATTAGAGCCAGACCTTTCAGGAGTGAAATTAGGAAACACTTCTACACACAAAGGGTGGTAGAAGTTTGGAACTCTCTTCCGCAAATGGCAAATGATGCTCGATCAATTGTTAATTTTAAATGGGAGATTGATAGCATTTTGTTAACCAAAGGTATTAAGGGATATGGGCCAAAGGCGGGTATATGGAGTTAGGTTGCAGATCAGCCATGATCTCATTGAATGGCGGAACTGGCTCGGAGGGCTGAATGGCCTCCTCCTGTTCCCATGTTCCTATGATTGCTATCTAGCGACCCAGCTCAAGAGTGCATGTGTGTACAAGATGGGTAAGGACTGAATTGGGCTCAGTTGTGGTTTAATCCATATTGAAATGCCAACTTTCGATGTAATGCCTGAACCATGAAAATCAGGCATTTGGGCAAAGTATTGGCAGACGACCAGTGCCCATGGAAATGTCCTCCAGGAGGAATAATAACAAACATCTGTTAAAAGAACGAGCCGTTCTATGTTGCTGAATATTTCCAGTCCTTAAACTAATGGTTAGATTCTGTTTGAGGCAGATTTATCATTTCCAAGCTCACATGTAACAGCATTTGAAAAATGAACAGAAATCTGTCCCAGGCAATCAGCTCAGGTCACAGATCACTCCTTTCGTCAACTAGGTTCATCGTACTGATCATTTATGTGATTGGCAATGATGAATTTGTGCAAAGAAAGGCCTGCATTTATATAGTGTCTTTCATGACCTTAGGGCGTCCCAAAGCGCTTTACAGCTAATTAAGTACTTTTGAAGTGTAGCCACTGTTGTAATGTAGGTAACAGCAGCCAATTTGCACACAGCAAGCTCCCACAAACAGCAATGTGATAATGACCAGATAATCTGTTTTAGTGATGTTGGCAGAGGGATAAATATTGGCCAGGACACCGGGGAGAACTCCCCCTGCTCTTCTTTGAAATCATGCCATGGGATCTTTTACATCCACCTGGGAGAGCAGATGGGGCCTCGGTTTAACGTCTCATCCGAAAGACGGCACCTCTGACCATGCGGCGCCCCCTCAGCCCTGCACTGAAGTGTCAGCCTAGATTTTGTGCTCAAGTCCTCAGAGTGGGACGCGAATCCTGAACCTTCTGACTCAGAGGCGAGAGTGCTACCACTGAGACACATATGGTCAGATTTCCTGTCCTTCAGATTAAACAGGAAACGTGGAATTTCAATGGCGACACCACATGAGCCACGGCTAACACGTTCATGTATGTAGCTTCATGTCACCTTGTGACAAATGTATTCCATCGTCTGTCATCTGAAAGGAAGGGGAGATTCTAGATCATCTTTCCATGCATGCTTCAATCTTTGCCGGCAAATCCTATTTAGAACCGACTGCAAATGAGCTCCTGAACAGAGTTGGGATCCTGCAGTTAAAAGCAGCCTTGAGCAGTCCCTGGAGAAAGGAGCTTTTAAGCTGGCAGTGGTTAGTTGAGAAAAAAAACAGCCTTCAAACATACTGCTCCAAATGTAATTTTTTATCCATTCTTCCAGCTCGTGTTTAAAGTCCAATCTCCTTTTCACAGGAAGCACTTCTGGCCCCTAGATTCATGCTATTTTAATAGTTTACCATTGCAAAGCTGCGTTACTGTGTCTGGTTCTGTTTTTATTTTGGTCCAACCTTTCCGCTCTCTTTCAAATCCCATTTGGTCTTCATGGAAAACACTGCTGGCCCACAGATTTACACCACTTTAATAATTTACCATCCCAAAGCCTCGTTCATGCTTCTGGTTACCTTTTCATTTTGCATTTTTGTTCCTAATCCTTCAAATAAACCATCCCTCGCACACTTCCTGTTCCCTGCATCTTCCTTGTGCTGCTCTAACTAATTCTTTCCTGACCACCCTCAATCATCTCCTCCTCCTACAATCTGCAGGCTTTTAAAACCAAGATTGATCTCATTTAAACATCAGTTTGTGATTTATCTCATCTTCCCTCCTACTCTTTTCAACCTAGGTGGTCTCCAATATGGGCCTTAGCTCTTCACCTTAGGAACAGGAGTAAGCCATTCAGCTCCTCGAGCCTGCTCCGCCATTCAATTAGATTGTGACTGATCTGTACCGCAACTCCATTTACCCGCCCTAGCTCCATAACCCTTGATAACGTTACCTAACAAAAAATCTGTCGATCTTAGTTCGAAAAATACAATTATGCCAGCATCCACAGCCCTTTGGGGGAGAGAATTCCAGATTTCTAAGAGATGTGATAAAATGCTTTACAAATACAAGTCTTTTTTCCCCCTTTCCTTCCCCAATCACAAAATGTGCAGGTTCATCCCATGATGGCAGCAGAGAGAGACCAGATAGTTCAGCGATGTCTGGAGGTAAGACAGAGGTTAAAGTGTCGTCAATGTGTGATGTTAATCTTGCAGCTGAGGGCTTGGGCTGGGAGCTGCACCAGCATATCAATCAATCAATCAACTTTATTGTCATTGTTAATGCACAAGTGCAGTACAACGAAATGTAGGCTTGCGGCTCCCGAGATTGTACATTTAGATTAAGATATTTAAACATTCAACATACATTTGGCTTGTAATACATTAACATAAACATAACCATAAACATAACCATAATAAAGTGCATTGGCAGATGTGCAGGCTTTAGAGTTTATTTGTGGAGTTCAGTAGGATGTCACCGCATTGTCACCGGCACCAACATTAATCTGTGCCTATTAGTGAAGTAAAAAAAGGCTGGGATTTGTTCAGCACAATGGGGAAAACAATCAACACTCAGATACTGAGCAATACCAGATGGCGCCCATTAAGTTGCTTCTGCTGATCAACCCTTTTTGCTAGCTCGGTTCAGTTGATCGCACTCTCACCGCTAGTTGCCAGACAGTGCAGTATCAAGGGAGTGTGGCATTGTTGAAGGTCCTATCCTTTAGGAAAGGTGTTAAATTGATCCATTAGTTTAGGTAGATGCTTAAGATCGCTTGTCACTGAAAGCAAACATGCAGGTGCAGCAAGCAGTTAGGAAGGCAAATGATATGTTGGCCTTCATTGCAAGAGGATTTGAGTACAGGAGCAAGGATGTCTTGCTACAGTTGTACAGGGCCTTGGTGAGACAACACTTGGGCAGGATTTTAACTCAGGAGTCGGGTAGGAGGCGGGACTACAACTTTCAGGTTTTAGTCCCGCCTACATCGACGTCCGGCCAATCCGCGCGATTTTCCCATGATTGACCTTGTTGAGCCCACCCAGCGGGCTCAGCAGGCCAATTAAGGGCCACCCGGCAACAGGTGACATCACAAACTGAAATTTCATCTGTTGAGGTTTTGACAGATGAAATGTCAGTGTTTGAAAGCTCTTTGAAGCTGTCAAACACTGACAATCTTACTTCTAACCTGAGTCCTTCTCCACAGACTCAGTTAGAAATCTCTCCTGCACAGTAAGCTGAAGGCTGTCACTTTTGACAGTTCGCAGCCATTCTGCTTTCTGTGCCGGTGAGATGAGGGACTCCCGGAGCCTAAAGGAAGCAAGGCTGAAAAGGTAAGAAAAGGTACTTTAAACTTCTTTAATCACTTTAGACACACCAAACACACTTACCTTTGCACTCATGCACACATCACTCACCTGAACACCGACATCTCAACCCCTCCAAGTCCTTCAACCCGACGGCCCACCTTCTCTAACTTGGCATGGTTTGGAGCCATCGGGAATCCCACACTTCAACCTTAAAAATCGGGATTAGGCTAAAAACTACATGTTAACTACCTGTTAACAGGCAGTTAATTGGCACTAATCCTTTCCCGCCTCGGGTAGGTGGGTCCCAGTGCGGGGCGGATACCCGCCTCCTTTGAAACTGGCACGGAGGCGGGTTTGGGTGCGGGATGGGGTCGGGACCCATGATTTTGTGATTTTAACCCTCCCCACGCCTCCAATCCTGACTCCACGGCCCAATGAAAATCCTGCCCCTGGAGTACTGTGTGCAGTTTTGGTCTCCTTACCTAAGAAAGGATATACTTGCCATAGAGGGAGTGCAGCGAAGGTTCACCAGACTGATTTCTGGGATGGCAGGACTCTCGTATGAGGAGAGATTTGGTCAACTAGCTCTGTATTCACTAGAGTTTAGAAGAATGAGAGGGGCTCCCATTGAAATGTATAAAATTCTGACAGGGCTAGACAGACTGGATGCAGGGAGGATGTTTCCCTGGCTGGGGGGGTCTAGAATGAGGGGTCACAGTCTCAGGATATGGGGTAGGACATTTAGGACTGAGACGAGGAGAAATTTCTTCACTCAGAGGGTGGTGAACCTGTGGAATTCTCTACCACAGAAGGCTGTGGAGGCCAAGTCACTGAATATATTTAAGAAGGAGATAGATAGATTTCTAGACACAAAAGGCATCAAGGGGTATGGGGAGAGAGCAGGGATATGGTATTGAGATAGAGGATCAGCCATGATCATATTGAATGGCGGAGCAGGCTCGAAGGGCCAAATGGCCTACTCCTGCTCCTATTTTTCTATGTTTCTATGTTGACATTATTTGAAGAGCGAGGAACTCTTCTGGTGTCTTGGCCTTTCATCCCTCAGCCAACTCCACAAAACAGATTAACTGGCCAATCATCTTACTGCTGTTTGTGAGATGTTGTTCTGCAGAATGGCCTGTGTTTGCCTACATGATGAAATTTTGCAGCTTGCTAGAATAATTCCTCCCTTAGTGGCCCTGATAAACAACCTAGACCAACCCATCTGGGTAGATTATATTCTTGCACATGCGTATATCTGTACTTAGTACTTGCACAAACTGAGTTCCATCAGCATCAAACCACAGCCTTTCTTCTTAAAGGCACCTCCTTTTTCAACCTACTTTTGAGTTCCATTGACAGCTGTGCTCACGTCTACAAAACAAAAGCCAGTGACTGGTAGCCAATCAGTGCTGACCTACAGCGTGGTTAATGTGGGCAGGCAAGACTATGTCATGGGATGAGATGTTAAACTGAGGCCCCCCGTCTGCCCTCTCAGGTGGATGTAAAAGATCCCATGGCACTATTTCGAAGAAGAGCGGGGGAGTTCTTCCCCAGCGCCCTGGCCAATATATATTCTTCAACTAACATCACTAAAACAGATTATCTGGTCATTATCACATTGCTGTCTGTGGGAGCTTGCTGCATGCACAAATTGGCTGCTACACTGTTTACATTACCATAGTGACATAACTTCAAAAGTACTTAATTGACTGTAAAGCACTTTCGGGTGTCCTGAGGTCCTGAAAGATGCTGTATAAATGCAAGTTTGTTCGTTCATTTGTTCACTGGATAAGGGTTTTCAGAGTATGTCTACAATCAGATGAAAACAGAGTCATTTACAAACTATTATCTTATTTCCCCTTTATCTACACCGTATCTAACTTACCCGAAACATTAAATCTGCTGTCAGTTCCCGTATTATTGTTACAAGGGAATGTATTGTTATTAATCATGCTTTGTTGCAATCTATCTGTAACTTAGCCAACATCTTATCTTGTCAAGAAGCTGAAACCATCCTCCTATCATCTAAGCTTTTCAGTTTGGTTGTTTGTTGAATGCTGTGGCGGTCCCAAAAGACTCAAACAAGTTTGAAGGCTAAGGAGGCCATTTGGTTTATCATGTCTGTGCTGGTCTAGCTCCACATTGGAGCCATTTACTCTCATACTTCTGCTGCTTTTTCATTTGATTACATAGGATATGTAACACAGAAACAGGCTGATGTGCCTCAATGAATCCGAGACTCAACGTTAACGGAGCAAAGCAAGGCTTTTATTAACTCAGAAAGTAATACACAGCGGAGAAGTGTCTCTCATCCAGAGATCTGCTGTACTGCCTGTGAGACACGCTGGGGCCTGCTTAAGTAGGGGCCAGGTATGGGCGGAGCCCTACACACAATACAATACAGGTAAGGAAATGAAACTGAAACTAAACTCCCCTGCTTGTCACAGTCACAGGCACAATCAAACACAGAGAATACAGAGTGCCTGATGAATGGCATATTTCATCACATTCACCCCTTCTACAGATTTAGTCTGTTCGGGGGTTTGATAGTCCTCTGTGACCGACGAAGCTGTTGTGGTGCCGCGGGTGTCGGCTGGGTGTCCCCGGTGGCCTCCTGGGTCTCTGCTGGGGGCGCCACCAGGGTTGTTGAAGGGGTAGTTGGTGGGGGCACCGTTGGTCGATGTTCTTCCGGGGGTGATGAAAGGATAGTGGGTGGGTAAGAGTTGCTGTGATCGTTGTTGCTGTTGTTGTCGTGGTTGTTGTCGTTACCGGCTGGGGCGACGTCTTTTATGGACACGGTGTCCTCCCTTCCGTCGGCGTGCCGGACATACGCGTATTGGGGGTTGGCGTGGAGTAGGTGCACTGACTCCATGAGAGGGTCCATCTTGTGGCCCCTCACATGCCTTCGTACAAATACCGGACCTGGGGTGGAGAGCCATGACGGCATGGATACGCCTGAGGTGGATTTCCGGGGAAAGACAAACATTCGTTCATGAGGCGTGGCATTAGTGGCAGTACACAATAGCGACCGTATCGAATGGAGCACATCTGGGAGGACTTCCTGCCAGCGGGAGATAGGGAGGCCCTTGGTCCTTAGAGCTAGAGTGACTGCTTTCCATACTGTCCCGTTCTCTCGCTCCACCTGGCCGTTACCCTGGGGGTTGTAGCTGGTGGTATGGCTCGTGGCGATCCCCCTGGACAGCATGTACTGGCGTAGCTCTTCACTCATGAAGGACGCCCCCCTATCCGTATGGATGTAGCTCGGCATACCGAACAGGCAGAACAGGCTGTTGAGGCATTTAATGACCGTGGCGTTGGTCATGTCTGGGCAGGGGAAGGCGAATGGGAAACGGGAGCATTCGTCCACAATGTTCAGGAAGTAAACATTGCGGTCGACTGACGGGAGGGGGCCCTTGAAGTCTAAGCTGAGCCGCTCAAAGGGCCGTGTAGCTTTGATTAAGTGGGCTCTATCTGGGCGGTAGAACCGAGGCTTGCACTCAGCGCAAGTGCGGCAGTTCCTGGTCAGAGACCGAACTTCCTCAATCGAGTAGGGTAAGTTGCGGGACTTTATGAAGTGGAACAGCCGTGTGTCCCCTGGGTGGCAGAGGTCGTTGTGGAGGGTCTGTAGCCGATCCCCGGTGGCGCTGGCACACATCCCTCGTGAGAGGGCGTCGGGGGATTCGTTAAGGGCCCCTGGCCAGTAAATGATGTCATACTCGAAGGTGGAGAGCTCGGTCCGCCACCTGAGAATCTTATCATTTTTAATCTTCCCCTTCTGTTTATTATTAAACATAAACGCTACCGACCGCTGGTCGGTAAGTAGGGTGAAGCGTTTGCCGGCTAGGTAGTGGCGCCAGTGGCGCACTGCCTCCACGATGGCTTGGGCCTCCTTTTCCACGGAGGAGTGTCTGATCTCGGGCCCTTGGAGGGTCCTCGAGAAGAAAGCTACGGGCCGCCCCGCCTGGTTGAGGGTGGCCGCCAAGGCAAAGTCAGACGCATCACTTTCCACTTGAAATGGAGTGTTCTCGTCCACTGCCTGTAGCGTGGCCCGTTCAATATCCGGCTTAATGCTTTTGAAGGCGGCGTGGGCCTCAGCAGAGAGCGGAAAAGAGGATGCTTTCAAGAGGGGGCGGGCTTTGTCGGAGTAGTTGGGGACCCGTTGGGCATAATAAGAAAATAACCCCAGGCACCTTTTCAGGGCTTTGGGAGTGTTGGGCAGGGGCAGCTCCCGTAGGGGGCGCAATCGGTCGGGGTCTGGTCCGATTTCCCCATTCTCCACCACGCTGCCTAGTATGCAGAGGCGCGTGGTGTTGAAAACGCACTTGTCCTCGTTGTAAGTGAGGTTGAGTTTTTGTGCGATTTTCAGGAACCTCTCGAGGTTCGAGTCATGATCCTGCTGGTTGTGACCGCAGATGGTGACGTTGTCAAGGTAGGGGAAGGTTGCCTGCAAGTGGTGGTCATCGACCATGCGGTCCATCTCCCTCTGGAAGACCGAGACCCCATTCGTCACCCCAAAGGGGACTCTGAGGAATTGGAAGAGGCGTCCGTTCGCCTCGAAGGCGGTGTACGGGCGGTCCTCTGGTCTGATAGGGAGCTGGTGGTACGCTGACTTGAGGTCGATGGTGGAGAACACCCGGTATTGGGCAATTTGGTTCACCATTTCTGATATGCGGGGTAGCGGGTAGGCGTCTAGTTGGGTGTACATGTTGATCGTTTGGCTATAGTCGATCACCATCCGTTTCTTCTCGCTACCCCTCACCACCACCACTTGGGCGCGCCACGGGCTGTTGCTGAGTTCAATAACGCGCTCCCTCAGCAGCCTGTCCACCTCGGTCGCGATAAACTGCCTGTCCTCCCAGCTGTACCTCCTGCTTTTGGTCGCTATTGGCCGGCAGTTGGGAGTAAGGTTCGCGAATAGCGAAGGCGGCTTTACCTTCAGGGTAGCCAGACCGCACACTGTGAGGGGCGGCTGGGACCCACCGTAATTGAGCGTGATGCTTTGGTGGTGGCACTGGAAACCCAGGCCCAAGATCACGCTCGCACATAGACTCTTCATGATTAGTAATTTAAAATTATCGTATACAGTTCCGTTAACGGACAATTGTACCGCGCAGTAACCCATAATGGTCGATGTCTGGGTTTTATCAGCCATAGAGATGGTGCCCCGAGCAGGGACCACCGTTAGAGAGAGTTGTTGTGCTAGTTCAGGGTGGATAAAACTCTCCGTGCTTCCACTGTCAATTAAACATTTAACCCCGCACCCGTTTACCTCGATGTCCACCATTGATTTGGATAGCGGGTGCGGTCTGGTCTGGTCCACTGTGACCGATGCCACTGTAGGGCCCTGATCGAGACAAGATGGCGTCCACGCTGTCTGCTCACAAGATGGCGGACCCCACGAGGTCGGGCAAGATGGCGTCCAAGATGGCCGCTCCCACGGCGCACACGCGGCGGTGGCGGGTTTTCCAGCGGGGTTCCCTCTGCACACCTTCCCGAAGTGTCCCTTCTTACCGCACTTAAAGCAGGTGGTGCCTTTCGCTGGGCACAGGTTTCTGGTGTGCTTCGGCTGCCCGCAGAAGTAGCAGTTGGGGCCCCGACGCGTCGCAGCTGTCGTAGGGCTTCTGGGGGGAGAGCGGGGCCCCGACAGTGTCGGGCTGCCGGGCAGGGAAGATGCCTTCCAAGATGGCAGTGCCCTTGGTGCACACGTGGCGGCGTGGGCGGCGCGGGCTGAAGAGTAGGCGTCCGAGTTCCTCTGGGCCACATCCAGGGATCGCGCTGTGTCCACAGCCTGTTTCAGGTCCAATCCCGTTTTTTCCAGTAGTCTCTGCCGGATGTAAGTGGAGCTGAGGCCTGTGATAAAGGCATCACGAACAAGCTCATCAGTGTACACTGCGGCTTTTACATCTTGGCACTTGCAGTCTTTGCCAAGCGTTTTCAGGGTGACTAGGAACTCATCCAACGATTCCCCAGGTCGCTGTGTGCGAGTAGCGAGCAGATGCCTAGCGTACACCTCGTTCGTAGGCTGCTGGTAATGCGCCTTTAGGATGTCGCAGGCGGCCGGGTACGTGTCGGCATTTTGGATGAGGGGGTAAACCCGGTGGCTTACCCAATTCCGCAGGATTCCGAGTTTCATACTTTCAGCGTCCGTAGCGTCTGTGATGGCTGCGGAATTGTCCAGGAAGAATTCCATACACTTAAACCAGTGTCTGAATCGTGCCGATGCGTCCAAAGCATGCGAGTCCAAATCCAAAAGTTCGGGTTTCAAGAGTTTATCCATTGCGTTGAAAATTGAGTTAATAAAATTGATGTGCCTCAATGAATCCGAGACTCAACGTTAACGGAGCAAAGCAAGGCTTTTATTAACTCAGGAAGTAATACACAGTGGAGAAGTGTCTCTCATCCAGAGATCTGCTGTACTGCCTGTGAGACACGCTGGGGCCTGCTTAAGTAGGGGCCAGGTATAGGCGGAGCCCTACACACAATACAATACAGGTAAGGAAATGAAACTGAAACTAAACTCCCCTGCTTGTCACAGTCACAGGCACAATCAAACACAGAGAATACAGAGTGCCTGATGAATGGCATATTTCATCACACAGGCCATTTGGCCCAACCATGCCGGCGTTTATGCTCCAATCGAGCCTCCTCCCGTTTTTCCTCATCTAACTCTATCAGCATAACCCTCCATTTCCTTCTCCCTCATATACTTATCTAGCCTCCCCGTAAATACTATTCACTTCAACCACTCTCTGGGTAAAAAAGTGCCTTCTGAATTCCCTATTGGATTTCTTGGTGACTATCTTATATTGATTTCCTTGTATCCTTTCATATGTTACATTTTGAGTTTAATTGCCTCTTAAATAAGAACATAAGAAATAAGAGCAGGAGTAGGCCATTTGGCCCCTCGAGCCTGCTCCGCCATTCAATATGATCATGGCTGATCAGTGACCTCAGCTCCACTTTCCCACCCCATCCCCGGTATGACGATTGAAATGCAATGATTGATTTGGCTTCATTATTACAAATGTGTTCAATAGTCCGATAGCTATTTGTGTGAAATTTCTTCCTCTTCTTTTATGCTTTCAGTACTAATCTTAAATTAATTGTTATCTACCTACAGACTAGTGGAAATAATCTTTCCCTGTGTAACCTCTCGAATCTTTGTTAAAATCAGAACACTTCTGCTGGATCTGTGGTTCAATGGATAAATAATCACACGGATGCTGTACATTAACAAATAACAGGTCTTTACTGGAGGAGGGTAATCTCTAGACTGGGGTACAGAGGCATGCGCAAAGCTTATATACCGGTGTGGTCACTGCCGGTACTACAGTATACAGGAGCTGTAAAAAGTAGTTCTGACTTAAAGGCACATACACTACAATTCCTCCCCTTTTAGATTAATAATAACCCCCTTAATATTCAAATAACAATTACATTTTTACATGTACATTAAATAACAAAAGTCCATTTATAGATTCAGTCTTTGGGGCGGCTTCCTGACCCTTTCGGGATAGTGCCTTTCCAGAGGTTCTTGTTCTTGGTGCAGAGGCGATTCTGACCCCTTTGCATCGGGTAGTTCATCGGGTTCCACCGCTAATGGGTCTGAAGTAGATGTTACCGGTATGTCGGGTTCATCCCCAGGTACTCGAGACATGGGGTTGATGCGTTCCTGTGACGCTAAGATCTGATCGACGTGGCGTCTCACAATGTTCTCCCCGACATCCACTGTGTACATTAATAGCCCCTGCCTTGTACATATCGTTCCGGGTGGCCACTTCTCTGTTCGATAGTCACGGGCCAAGACTGGTTGCCCTACATTGAAGCTCCTTGTCGGCTTCTCATTGATGTGCTGGAATTGTTTGTCCTCAACATTTCTTCGCACATTTGGTCCGAGCAAGTCCAGACGAGATCTCAACCTTCGGTTAAAGAACATCATGGCCGGGGTCTGGTTGGTAACTGCATGTGTCGCGTTTCGGTAGGCTAATAAGAAATTGTCCATCTTATGCTGTAGTGGAATTTCCTCATCGCACATGGCCTTTATCACCTTCTTAAAGGTTTGTACGAACCTCTCAGCCAATCCATTGGTGGCTGGATGATACGGGGCGGATGTGTAATGCCTTACCCCATTCCTTTTCATGAATTTTTGGAACTCGTCGGACACAAACTGTGGTCCATTATCAGAGCAGATCTGCTCTGGCAAACCGTTTCTGGCAAATATGGTCCGTAGGACTGCAATTGTTTTCTCTGTAGTGGTTGAAGACATCTTTATCACCTCAGGCCACTTTGAATGAGCATCCACTGCTATTAAGAACATTGAGTCCATGAATGGACCAGCGAAGTCAATGTGCACCCATTGCCATGGAGAGGAGGGCCACTCCCATGGGTGTAGAGGGGTATGTGGTGGTGCATTTTGGACCTTCTGGCATCCTAAGCAGCTCTTAGTTAGGTCTTCGATTTGTTGATCGATTCCCGGCCACCACACATAAGCCCTAGCAAGGCTTTTCATTTTCACTCCCCCTAGATGACCTTCATGTACCTCATTTAGCACTCTCTCCCTTAACTTGGGTGGAATCACCACTCTGGATCCACACATCACTGTCCCCTGGCATACTGACAGCCCTTCTCTTCTGGATGAGAATGCTGGCAACAGTGAGTTGCCATGTGTTGGCCATCCCCTCACCGTCAATTCATATACCCGTGACAGCATCGGATCATTGCGGGTCTCCTTCTCTATATCCGCGTTTGTTACTGGCAATCGTTCAATTATCGACGAATAAAATATCTCGATAGGGTCCACTGTTGGTGCTTCCTCCACAGTAGGCAGTGGCAGGCGCGATAGCCCATCAGCGTTCCCATGCTGTTTCGTGCCTTTATATTCTATTTCATATTCATTCGCCCCTAGAAACAGGGACCATCTTTGTAACCGCTGTGCAGTCATCACTGGCACGCCCTTCTTAGGATTATAGATGGAGACAAGTGGTTGGTGGTCAGTCAGCAAGGTGAACTTCTGCCCGTGCAGATAGTGGTTGAATTTTTTTACTCCCCATACTAGGCTGAGGGCCTCCCTGTCAATCTGGGCGTAGTTGTGCTCGGCTGAGGTTAGTGACCGAGATGCAAAGGCTACTGGCCTCTCCAACCCGTCTGGGAATTTGTGCGACAGCACCGCTCCAATGTCGTAGGGTGATGCATCACATGCCAAATGAATTGGTAGTGCTGGGTTGAAATGGGCCAACACCTCTTTTGATGTGATCAATTCTTTACACTTCTGGAAAGCTCATCTACGTTCGTCATCCCACTTCCATGGTACCCCTGTTTGCAGTAGGGTGTTCAGCGGGTGTAATGCCGTAGACAAATTTGGTAAGAACTTGTGGTAATTGTGGTGTATGTGCCTTTAAGAGCCCCAGGTGTGCGTAATGCCGGTAATTGCCACTTGGGCTATATAAGCCTGTGTATTGTGTATATCCTTTAGAACCCCCCCCAGACTTGCTTAGTAAATACCTATGAACCAACTCCTGTCTTCAGGGTCTTTATCTACACACGGACACTACAGTGGCGACGAAGTGGAAACGGACTTACCTGCAATTCGGCAGCACCTCAAGGACATCGATTCCTCCAGCGTCCAGAAGACTCAAGGAAGTAATAAGAACTGTGGTTTCACCAGCTGGCCAAGCTGGTGGCAGGTACTGCGCTAATCCTTCCTGGGCGTCAGGCTGGGGCTCCAGCGGCGGGCTCTACAGCCGAGACAGGCAGCGAAATCGGAGGCAAGCAATAACGGACTGGGAGGGTGCACTCGGGAGACGGCCGGCGCGGCAAGCAGGTCAGCGTTTAGACCTCCGTCGGGAACGAGTCTCCAACAGTGAATAAACAGAAACCACAGTAAAACAGCGTTGTTATCGGTAGCAGCAGCGGGAAAGCGCAGGAAGCGCCATATCGCTGCTACAGAGAGAAAAAAAAAAGCGCGGGAAGCGCCATATCTTTTTTGAAATGCCTAAGTCTGGCAATATTGATGTTTTTGATAATGAAACAGAGCCTAACTTTGGCAATATTGATGTTTTTGATAACAAGATAGAGGATTGGACCACATATGTAGAAAGAGTGGAGGTGTTTTGCACCGCAAATGGAATAGAAGATGAAAAAAAAGCTTCAGTGCTTCTGGATCTAATGGGCGCAGAAACATACAGGCCTAGAAATTCAGTTGCGTTCGCCAGCCGCTAACGCCATAAGAGGGGTAGATTTGCAGCGCTAGGCACTTAGCGCCCGGGCGCAGAACGATCTGCACCTACGCCCAACTTCAGTTGACATTTAGCGCCGGCGCAAAGTGTTTGCGCCCGCTCAGCTGCGCGCGCAGCTTATGACGTCATTTCGTCGTGCAACGCTGTTTGTGCGCCCCAAACCAGAAATTCAGTGGCACCCGGCCAATGTGGGCGTGGCGCTGTTAAGAGCTGTGAAGTGGAACGCAACAGAGGCCCTGTGGGCCTCGGGGAGCGCTAATTAAAGGGCACTTACACTGACCTATAAAGCCCAGCCATTTTGCTGCAATGACTTCAGTGCTTTGGATTTCTGGACAGAGACCAAGGAACAGAGCTTACTGATTTGGGACAACATAGGAGAGGTATTTTTGGCTTCTGGCCAGAGCTTGGAAATTTGAATCATTGTGATTTAACTGTTTGCAAGTTTATTATGGGGGCTGTATGGGGTTCCAACCCTCAGTTCCAGCATTATGTGCGAAGGGCTCGCAGACGCTGTGTGAGAGGGCCAGCCATGCCTAGACGCAGAGGGGCCATCAGGCGTCGGCAACGTAGGCCTTACCCACTCAGGGAATACCGGCAGCAGGTGTCCTATCTCACCATGACTGCCGCGCATTGTGTTAAGAGGCTGCGCTTCAGAAGAGAGGTGGTTGCAGAGATCTGCCAGCTGCTTCACAGAGATCTGCGTCCACAGCTGATGTGCAGGACGTCTCTCTCGGTGGAAGTGAAGGTCACGGTGGCTCTGAACTTTTATGCAAGCGGCTCCTTCCAAGCCGCTGCTGGGGACATAGCGAACATCTCCCAGTTCGCCGCGAATCGCTGCATCCGGCAGGTCACCGATGCCCTTTTCGCGAGGAGACACCAATTCATCTCCTTCCCCATGACCCTAGAGAGGCAGGAGCAGCGTGCAGTCGGATTTGGCAGGATCGCGGACTTCCCCATGGTGCAGGGCGCCATTGACTGCACGCATGTGGCTATGCGGGCACCTATCGACAATGCCGAGAATTACCGCAACCGAAAGGGCTACCATTCCCTCAATGTACAGCTGGTGTGTGACCACAGGCAGCGCATCCTAGCTGTCAATGCCCGCTTTCCAGGAAGCAGCCACGATGCATTTATCCTGCGCCAGACTACTGTGGCTGACATGTTCGAGGCACAGCCTCCACCAAGGGGATGGCTTATTGGAGACAAGGGCTACCCTTTGTGTACATGGCTCATGACCCCGCTCCGCGCGCCCAGGACCCCTGCGGAGGAGGCATACAACGAAAGCCATCAAGCCACAAGGAACATCATAGAGCAAACGATTGGCGTCCTCAAGCAACGGTTCCGCTGCCTGGATCGCTCCGGCGGATCTCTACAGTATTCGCCGGATAGAGTCTCCCAGTTCATCGTCGTTTGCTGCATGCTGCACAACCTGGCTATCCGCAGGACTCAGGCACTGCCACCTCACGTTGGACCACCACCTCAGGAGGACGAGCAGGAGGACCATGAGGAGGAGGAGGAGGAGGAGTACCAGCCCAGGAGGGAGCCACAAGGTCCAAGGGCCGTCCGTCGGCTGCTTATTGAACGACACTTCTAGGCCCCCTGTCAGGGAATGGCTTGTGACAATGAACGCACCTGAATGCAGCCGCTCCGCAAGCCCTCAGCCGCTTAACGCAACAACCACTGGAAACATGACACCTGGACAAGCTGAATAAATAAAAAGCTTTATTTAACAAGCTCAGGGCCCTTCCCACATGAAACAGAAAAACAGACAAGACCCCCAAAAAACAGTCACAAAAATATCTCACTCCCACAACCTGGGGAGGAATAATAAAACTTGCCCATCCAATTGGCCTTCATCCTCGGCCTTACCAAAATAAGCCCCCCCCACAACACAAACACCCCCATATAAAAAAAACCGTTGCCAACACACTCTACTGGGTGTGCCGAGAGGGCGAGTCCTTGTGCAGCCTTGTGCGGCCCCTGCCCGACCTGTTGCTCCGCCTCAACCTGGGCCCTGTGGGTGTTGCAAGGCTGGGGGAAGGTTCCTGAGGGGCAGAATGCGTGACGGCAGATGCCCTTGGGGGTCGGCCTAGACGAGGACCGGCCCTGGAGGGGCCGGCTGCTGACTGCTGCAGCTGTGGCTGGGCAGCATCAGTCTCTGCAGCAGCTCGTCGCACCTTGGCTGGGGGAGTTGCAGTGGCGGCTGCAGCAATGGGGGCAAGCTGGCTGATGCCAGGCGCTCGCTGGTCGCCAGAGACACTGGCACTCGGCCGGGCTGGCAGTGCAGCAAGCGCAGCAATCTGGTGGAGGCCAGACCGCTGTGCTGCAGCAGGGCAGCGGCTGCCCTGGCGATGCTTCCACGACACAGCGAGTGTGGCAGAAGTGAGTGCCCGAACTGCCCTGGTCTGTGCCCGCATCAGATCAGTGAGTGTCTGCACGGCATCACTCATGAACTCGCGACTCGCGTCCTGCGCTGCCGCGAGTTGCTGGACACCCCTGTCCTGTGCTGCCGCGAGTTGCTGGACACCCCTGTCCTGTGCTGCCGCGAGTTGGTCGACACCCCTGGCCTTTGCTGCCGCGAGTTGTTCGACACCCCTGGCCTGTGAGTCCCCGAAAGCGGCCACACTATGAGCCAGGGACTCAATGGCCTGAGGCAACTGTCCCACAACCCCCATGAACTCCTTGTGGCGGCGCTCAGAATCCGTGGACATTTCATCTAGGAGGCGCACCTCCTGGGCGAGGACCGTCTCCGGACTGGAGGCCGGACTCTCCCTCTGGGGAGAAGGCCGCCGTTCTGCCCGACCCTTCCCACGTGCCTGGACGCCACTGGGCCCAGGAACTGGCCTCCCCTGCAACACTTGCCCCCTCTGGGGAGAAGGCCGCCGTTCTGCCCGACCCTTCCCACGTGCCTGGACGCCACTGGGCCCAGGAACTACACCCCCCTGCAGCACTTCCCCCTGGCTCTCCTCCAGGCAAGACGTCTCCCCTCCATTGCCATCCCCTGGCGCGGATGAGGCTTCGCCCGATGTGCCGCCTTCCTGTTGGTCCTCGTCGTCCTCCTCTTCCGAGGGACTGGCACTCTCAGCTTCAAGGACCTCCTCCTCACCAGCTGAAAGCAGGAAGGCACAAGAGTAGCTTTAGAGTGAGGACAGGGCGTCAGCGAGGGAGGCATGAGTGGTGGCATTCAGCGCATTGGTCGGACAGTGGCAAAGGATGTAGATCTGATGCGCTAGGGGAACGAGAGAGGTCCAAACGGTCATGTCCTTACCATTGGGTCGCAGCACAGGGTCGGCATCTCCAATGGCAACAGGGCCAGTCACCCGGCCACGCATGAGTCGAGCCACGCTCTCCTCCAGCTCACTGAGCTCCTGGAACTGGGCACAGCCTCCCCCGGTGACATTCTGGCTCTTCAAATTCCGGGCCATCTTGGCCTGCAAGAGAAAGGACGGCCTCTAAGTACATTGTGGTGGCCTGTTGTTGTGTGCACTGCCTCCCACGGTGGAATAGCTTGGCCAGTGTGGTGGCCTGTTGTTGTGTGCACTGCCTCCCATGGTCGAATAGCTTGGCCAGTGTGGTGCCCTGTTGTTGTGTGCACTGCCTCCCATGGTCGAATAGCTTGGCCAGTGTGGTGCCCTGTTGTTGTGTGCACTGCCTCCCATGGTGGAATAGCTTGGCCAGTGTGGTGGCCTGTTGTTGTGTGCACTGCCTCCCATGGTCGAATAGCTTGGCCAGTGTGTTAAGTGCAGAAAGTGCTATTGAGGATCATGCCAGTGCCATAGCTGCGGGAGGAGGGCTGGCCATTAGGCCTTTGAGGTCCCTTTGCCCATAATGTGAGGTGCACATGCAAGGATGAGGAGGACACTGGAAAGGGTACTCACCTTGACCATCCGAGTGAGGTCGTTGTACTTCTTGCGGCATTGGTCACCAGTCCTGGGGACATCGCTGTTGACTGACACCCTGTGGGCGATTTTCCTCCAGGCTCTCCTGTACTGCCTCCTGGGAGCCTTCTTGCCACTGTCCGGGCACAAGATCTCTTTGTACCTTTCCAACCCCCTAACCAGCACCCTCAAAGCATGCTGGGAGAAGCGCTGCGCTCGTTCACGGGCCTTCTCCATGGCTTCAGGCGCTATTTGGGTCCACCAGCAGTGTTCAGGCCTAGCTGCAGGGCTCCACTATCCAGGGCGTGGCTGCAGACCAAGTCGACCCTTCCCCCTTTAAGAGCTGGCCAGCGTCAGGGTGTCTGCTGTCAATCAAAACATGACCGCACCTGCACTGCGCCCGGCCTCGGCGTTATCAGTCCGCACCGCCGGCTTAGCGCCTAAAGATAGGAGTGCAACGCCAGTTTCAGCGCTCGCCCAAACTCTTGGCCAAACCTACTGAATTTCGGCGAACTGACCTGCACTTTCCGGCGGGCGCTAACTTTAGCGACCGCCCGACTTTACCGCCCCAAAAGTGGCTATACTGAATTTCTAGGCCACAAGCTGTTACGCAACTTAATCACCCCAGCCGAACCGATGGACAAGAATTTTGAGGAGATTGTTGATACCCTACACTGCCAATTCGAGGCAGGACTGGCAGATTCTCTGCAAGACAAATTCATCTGCGATCCCCTAAGTGTAGAAACACAAAAAAAGGTATCTTCTGGAAAAGATTTAACACTGGACAAGGCTTTCAGTGCAATAGGAGCGGCAAAGATACAGCAAAGGCCACAGGACTTCGGCACCCATGAAATGACACGGGGTTTCGAGAGATGTTATCGCTGCGGCAGATCCAACCATGACCAGACGGATTGCTGGTTCAAAGAAAAAGCATGCAGGCAATGCGGAAAGATGGGACACATTCCACGTGTATGCCGATCTGAAAATAAAAAATCCACTAACGGGAAAAGAATCAATAAGGAAAAGCACAGAAAGGTACAAATGATGACGGACAGTAGCTCCAAAGACCAGAAGAGCGATAGCGACTCCGGGAACAAGAGACTAAGCTCTCTCAAATTACATAATGTAATTGCCAATGAAGATTACCAGACCATTTGTGTTACCCTCATAATAGCAGGGTCCCCAGTTAAAATGGAGCTAGATACAGGATCAGCTCTAACCGTAATAAATCGACAAGATTACGAGAGGCTATTTTCGCATATACCTCTAAAAGACACATCCATTATCTTAAAAACACACGGGGCAGAAAGTATACCCCAAAGGAAAAATAAAGGTGCCTGTGGTATACAACGGCAAAGAAATACAAAAGTTGTATTTATACATTCTACAAGATGGTGGTCCACCGTTGTTGGGACGTGAATGGATAAGGAAGATACGTTTAGACTGGCACTCCATTCAGGCACTGACGGTGACCAGTAAGGAAAAAAACAATGATGACATCATACCTGAACGATTAAAAGACATCTTGGCCAACGCCAAAGAAGTGTTTCAAAAGAAACTAGGAACCTTGAAAGGCATCACCGCCTCAATAAAAGTGGAAGATGCAGCAATTCCAAAAATTTTTAAGGCAAGACCGGTGCCATACGCAATACGTCCGGCAGTCGAGGCAGAGCTGGAGAATTTGGAAAAGGCAGGCGTATTATCCAAAATAGATTGGAGCGAATGGGCAACACCCATCGTTCCAGTCATGAAAAAAGCATTGAAAAATAACTCTGAGGAACAGAGAAAAATTCGCATCTGTGGGGACTTTAAGGTGACTGTAAACCCGGTCCTTCACACGGTACAGTATCCTCTTCCAAGGATAGAAGATATTTTTGCCTCACTATCCGGAGGAAAACGTTTCACAAAAATTGACTTGGCACAGGCATATCTACAGATGGAGGTTGAGGAGACCTCTAAAAAGTATCTCACAATAAACACACACAAAGGCCTGTACCAGTACAATCGACTGGTTTTTGGAGTAGCATCAGCTCCAGCTATCTGGCAAAGAGCTATGGAGCAAGTCCTGCAAGGGATTCCGGGGACTCAGTGTTACCTAGATGACATCCTTATAACAGGAGAAAACGACAACGAGCACCTTGCCAATTTGGAGCAGGTGCTCACTAGGCAAATCGCCCCAAGTGCGAA
The DNA here is from genome assembly GCF_052327205.1 of Somniosus microcephalus. Taxonomy (NCBI): domain Eukaryota; kingdom Metazoa; phylum Chordata; class Chondrichthyes; order Squaliformes; family Somniosidae; genus Somniosus; species Somniosus microcephalus. The sequence goes on along the minus strand of NC_140996.1, from coordinate 215,034,575 downwards.
TTTTTCCAAAATCAGATATCATATTGTGGCCACATAATTAATAAGGAAGGGATGCATAAGTCACCTGAAAAAATTGAAGCAGTTATAAAAGCCCCAGCACCTAAAAATGTTTCACAATTGAGGTCATTCCTGGGATTAATAAATTACTATCATAAATTTTTACCGAACTTATCAACTATTCTGCACCCTCTTAATGATCTTCTACACACAGGAGTGATTTGGAAATGGAACGAAGACTGTAAACGTGCCTTCCATAAATGTAAAGACTTAATCACATCCGAGAAAGTTTTGGCTCATTACAACCCATCACTACCAATCAGACTGGCGTGCGATGCATCCCCTTACGGCATAGGAGCGGTATTGTCCCATAGATTCCCTGATGGCTCGGATCGGCCAATAGCTTTTGCATCACGCTCATTGAACTCAGCTGAGCGTAACTATTCCCAGATAGACAGGGAAGCACTCAGCCTGGTATGGGGAGTGAAGAAATTCAACCATTACCTACACGGACAAAAATTTACCTTGCTGACTGACCATCAACCCCTCATCTCCATATTCAACCCTAAGAAAGGTGTCCCCATTATGACGGCACAAAGGCTACAGAGGTGCTCCCTTTTTCTAGGGGCACACCAATACAACATTGAATACAAAGGGTCAAAACAGCATGGGAATGCTGACGGTTTATCGCGCCTGCCGTTGCCAACGATAGAAGAGGCACCTACAGTAGACCCAGTAGAGATATTCCACTCTACCATAGTGGAATGTCTACCGGTGACAAATTCTGCCATTGAAAGGGAGACCAGAAATGACCCTACTCTCTCACGGGTCTACGATTTAACAATGAAGGGATGGCCAGCACATGGCGAACCACTGTTGCCAGCATTCTCACAAAGAAGAGAACAGCTGTCAGTGTGCCGAGGAACCTTGATGTGTGGATCCAGAGTGGTGATTCCACCCAAACTCCAGGATAAAGTGCTAAAGGAGCTTCACGAGGGGCATCTGGGTGGAGTGAAAATGAAGAACCTAGCTAGGGCGTTTGTATGGTGGCCAGGTATCGATGGAGACATCGAAGACATGACCAAGAGCTGCCTAGGATGCCAGAAGGTCCAAAATGCTCCGCCACAGGCCCCTCTACATCCATGGGAGTGGCCCTCATCTCCCTGGCAAAGGGTGCACATCGACTTTGCTGGTCCATTTATGGACTCAATGTTCTTAATCGCAGTTGATGCACACTCCAAGTGGCCGGAGGTAATAAAGATGTCCTCCACCACCACGGAAAAAACCATCACAGTATTAAGGACCATATTTGCCAGGAATGGGCTGCCGGAACAGATATGTTCTGATAATGGACCGCAATTTGTGTCCGAAGAATTCAGAAAGTTCTTAAAGAACAATGGGGTAAAGCACTACACGTCCGCCCCATATCATCCCGCCACCAATGGATTGGCTGAAAGGTTTGTCCAGACCTTTAAGAAGGCCATAAAGGCCATGGGTAATGAAGACATAAAACTTCAGCACAAGGTGGATAACTTCTTATTTGCATATAGGAATGCAACACATATGGTTACAAACCAAACTCCCGCCATGATGTTCTACAATAGAAACCTAAGATGCCGGCTGGATTTGGTCAAGCCCAACATCCGAAGGGACGTGGAGAACCGGCAGTTTCAGGGCATGAATGAAAGGCCAACTAGGGCCTTCCAGATAGGCCAACCGGTTTTGGCCCGGGACTACCGTACCGAGAAATGGCAGCCTGGAACTATCTGCACACGACTAGGACCACTGATGTATACCGTGGACATCGGAGAAAGCATAATAAGGCGCCATGCTGACCAAATCATCAAGTCATCCGAAAAGGGACAACCTACACCACCACGCTATACATCTAACGATGAAATAGAGATACCCATATCTACCTCCGATCCGGTGATACTGGAACCCGATGAACCCGACACTGGCCTTCAAGCCGAATCAGCCTTGCCAGAAGAACCTACTACACCACCAGAAACTACTACACCCCCGAGGCGTTATCCGGACCGAGTCAGGAAGCCTCCTGAGAGACTAACTTATAATTAATTAATACAGCAATGTATATTATTTTGCATATAACATGTAATTAATAATTACTTAAAATATGATGTACTAGTTAGCTAGAAGGGGAGGAATTGTGGTGTATGTGCCTTTAAGAGCCCCAGGTGTGCGTAATGCCGGTAATTGCCACTTGGGCTATATAAGCCTGTGTATTGTGTATATCCTTTAGAACCCCCCCCAGACTTGCTTAGTAAATACCTATGAACCAACTCCTGTCTTCAGTGTCTTTATCTACACACGGACACTACAGTAATAGTTTACCAGCCCAAGGAATGACCTCAGTTGTGACACATTTTCCGGTGCTGGAGCCTTGACTACTGCCTCAATCTTGTCAGGGGACTTATGTAACACCTCTTCATCGATGACGTGGCCGCAATACGAGATCTGTTTCTGGAAAAACTCGCACTTGTGGTGATTAGCTCGTAGCCCATACTCTTTTAATCTGGTGAGCACCTTCTCCAAGTTAGCGAGGTGATCACCGTCATTTTCACCCGTGACCAAGATGTCGTCCAAAGAACACTGGGTCCCTGGAATCCCTTGCAGGACCTGATCCATCGCCCTTTGTCAGATAGCCGGAGCCGAGGCTACTCCAAACACCAGCCGGTTGTATTGATAGAGACCTTTATGAGTGTTGATCGTAAGGTAATGTTTCGAAGCTTCTTCTACCTCCATTTGCAAGTACGCCTGGGCTAGATCAATTTTGGTGAAGCGTTTATCACCAGATAGCGAGGCAAAATATCCTCAATACGTGGAAGCGGATATTGCACCGTGTGAAGGACTGGGTTCACTGTCACCTTAAAATCCCCACAGATGCGGACCTTCTTTGGTTCCCCAGGCGTATTACTCAACGACCTCTTCATTACAGGAATGATGGGTGTAGCCCACTCGCTCCAGTCCACTTTGGACAGTACTCTTGAACGTTCCAACCCTTCCAGCTCTGCTTCAGCAGCTGGTCTGATCGCATAAGGCACTGGTCTGGCCTTCAGGAACTTTGGGTTTGCATTTTCCTCTATTTTAATTGTTGCTGTTATTCCTTTTAGTGTTCCTAGTCCCTCCTGGAACACTTATTTTGTGTCAGTTAGCATTTTTGACAGTCGTCCAGGTGTGACGTCGTCGTCATTTTTGGCCTCAACCTTCAGTGCCTGTATGGAATGCCAATCTAATTGTATCTTCCGGATCCATTCACGTCCTAGCAGTGGTGGTCCTCCATTTGGCAATACATATATATCCATTTTAGGTATTTCCTGGCCTTTATATGTCACTTTCACCCTTATTTTTCCTTTGGGGTAGACTTTTTGCCCCGTATACGTCTTCAAGACAATCTCTAGCTTTCAAGGGGATGTGTGAAAATAGCCGCTTGTAGTCTCTTTGATTTATGACTGTTAGAGCTGACCCTGTGTCCAATTCCATTTCCACTTGGACTCCGTCTATCTTGAGTGTAACCCAGGTAGTCTGGTGATCCTCCATTTTGGTTACATTATGTAGTTTCAGACAACCCAGCTCCTTGCTTCCGGAGTCTGTGTCACTTTTCTGTTTGTCTGAACCACTGTCCATCACCTGGTGTACCTTTTTGTACTTCTCCTGTGGAGATTTCTTACTGTTGGTTTTCTTCCCAGACCTGCAGACTCTTGCTATGTGTCCTGCTTTCCCACACTGTCTGCACACTTGGTCCCTGAACCAACAATCTTTCTGGTCATGTGTTGTTCTGCTGCAGCGATAGCACTTTCCTGTTCCATAGGTCATTTTGTTGGTGCCATATTCTTGCGGTCTCTGTTGTATCTCTGCAGCACCCCTTGCGGCTGCTTCGTGTGATACTGCCATACTGAAAGCTTTGTCCAGCGTAAGGTCCTTTTCTGATAGAAGCCGTTTCTGGGTTCCTTCACTTTGTAGCCCACACACAAACTTGTCCCTTAACATGTCTGCTAGTCCCGCTCCAAACTGGCAGTATTTCGATAGCTTGCGCAGTTCCTTTAGGTACTCAGCATTGCTTTCGTCTTTGTGTTGGTTCCTTTTATGGAACTTAAACCATTCTGCTATCAGCAGCGGTGTGGGGTTTAAGTGGTCCTGTAGGAGTTCTACTATGCTTTCAAAATTCTTGTTTACCGGCTTCTCTGGAGTTATTAGATTTCGCAGTAACCCATAAGTTTTTGCACCCATGGAATTTAACAGAACCAGTGCTTTATTAGCATCTGGCACTTCAGTTGCCCTGCAGTACACCTCAATACGTTCCACATATGTCGCCCAATCTTCGACTTCATTGTCGAACGTAGAGATACTGCCACTCTTCGGCATCCTTGGTTGTGCGTTAACTATCACCAATGGCGCCTCCCGCGTTTCCCCCTCTTCTCCGATAGCACAAAATGGCGTCTCCCGCGCTTTCCTTCCTTCCCGCGCTCGCCCTTCTTCTACGCTGTGGCTTCTCAAAATGGCGTCTCCCGCGCTCTTCCTTCTTCTCCGTGGCTCAATGGCGTCTCCCGCGCTCTCCCTGCTTCTCCGCAGCTCAATGGCGCCTCCCGCGCTCTTCCTTCTTCTCCGCGGCTCAATGGCATCTCCCCTTGCTTCGCCCCGCGGACCCTGATCAGCCCGTGACCCCGGCTGTGTTCTGCGCGTTCTTCTTTTGATATTTTTCGACGCCGCTCAGTCTAGAACCCGACTGTTTCTTACCCTCTCTCTCTCTGGTTGCTTTATTTTTCCTCGACGCCGCTCGGTGTTCAACCCCCGGCTGCGCCCTGCGCTCTTCACCCTCTGTCTTACCCCGTCGACGCTGCTCGGCTCTCTCTCTGCCGTCGGTCGGCTCCAGCCGCCGCTGCTCGGGAAGGGTCTGCTCCGGACCTGTCGTCGGTCTCTTACTGCTCGTTGTGGCTGGGGAACCAAGCCCAGCTCACCACAGCCTCCCCAGCGAAGTTGGATCTCTGCCTGACTGCTGGGCAGTTGCTCGTGGTCGACGCCCGTGTTCCTGGCCTTGGCTATTTTTTTTAAATTTTTTTTTATGTTGTAGGTAGATTCGAATCGACACTCGTCGCCACTGTTGGATCCGTGGTTCAGTGGATAAATAATCACACGGATGCTGTACATTAACAAATAACTGGTCTTTACTGGAGGAGGGTAATCTCTAAACTGGGGTACAGAGGCATGCGCAAAGCTTATATACCGGTGTGGTCACTGCCGGTACTACAGTATACAGGAGCTGTAAAAAGTAGTTCTGACTTAAAGGCGCATACACTACAACTTCTATTGGATCCTTCCTTAACCTCCTCTGCTCTCATGATAACAGTCCCAGTTAAGTACCATTTTTTCTGTTACTCATTCTCAGGATGTGGGCATCATTGGCAAGGTTGGCATGTATTATCTTTCTCTAGTTTCCCTGAGAAGATGGTAGTGGGCCTTCGCCTTGAGGTGAAGATACTCACACAGCGCTGTTAGGTAAGGAGTTCCAGGATTTTGACCCAGTGATGATGATGGAATGGTAATATATGTCCACGTCAGGGTGGTGTATGACTTGGGTTGGAACTTGCAGGTGATGTTGTCCCCATCCAGCTGCTGCCCTTGTCCTTCCAGGTGGCGGAGTTCACAGGTTTGGGAGGTGCTAAGGAAGAAGTCTTGGCGAGTTGCTGCAGGGCATCCTGTAGATGGGACACACTGCGGCCACAGTATGCTGATGGTGGAGGGAGTGGATGTTTGGGCTAGTGGATGAAGATCTTTCTGTAAGGTTCTTTATATAATATCCCTCCAATCATGTTTCCACCCCTACCACAGTAACAAAACGGCTCTTTCCAAAGTCACAAATGACATCCTATGTGACTGTGACCGTGGTAAACTGTCCCTTCTCTTCCTTCTCCACCTGTCTGCAGCCTTTGACACGGTTGACCACACCATACTCCTTCAACGCCTCTCCACCGTCGTCCAGCTGGGTGGGACTGCACTCGCCTGGTTCCATTCTTATCTATCCAGTCGTAGCCAGAGAATAACCTGCAGTGGCTTCTCTTCCCGCTCTTGCACTGTGGCCTCTGGATCTATCCTCGGCCCCCTTCTATTTCTCATCCACGTGCTGCCCTTCGGCGACATCATCCATAAACACGTCAGGTTCCAGATATACGCTGATGACACCCAGTTCTACCTCACCACCACCTCTCTCGGCCCCTCCACTGTCTCTAAATTGTCAGACTGCTTGTCCAACACCCAGTACTGGATGAGCAGAAATTTCCTCCAACTAAATATTGGGAAGGCCGAAACCATTGTCTTCGGTCCCCGCCATAAACTCCGTTCCCTAGCCACCAACTCCATCCCTCTCCCTGACATCTGTCTGAGGCTGAACCAGGCTGTTTGCAACCCTGGTGTCGTATTTGACCCCGAGATGAGCTTCAGACCACATATCCGCACCATCACTAAGACCGCCTACTTCCACCTCCGAAACATCGCCCAACTCCACCCCGCCTCAGCTCATTTGCTGCTGAAACCCTCATCTATGCCTTTGTTACCTGTAGACTTGACTATTCCAACGCATTCCTGGCTGGCCTCCCATCTTCCACCCGACATAAACTTCAGCTCACCCAAAACTCGCACCAAGTCCTGTTCGCCCATCACCCCTGTGCTCGCTGACCTACATTGGTTCCCGGTTGAGCAAGGCGTCAATTTTAAAATTCTCATCCTTGTTTTCAAATCCTTCCACGGCCTCGCCCCTTCCTATCTCTGTAATCTCCTCCAGCCCCACAACTCTCCGAGCTCTCTGCACTCCTCCAATTCTGGCCTCTTGCGCATCCCCGATTTTTATTGCTCCACCATTGGCGGCCGTGCCTTCAGCTGCTGAGGCCCTAAGCTCTGGAATTCCTTCCCTAAACCTTTCCGCCTCTCTACCTCTCTCTCCTCCTTTAAGACGCACCTTAAAACCTACCCCTCTGCCCAAGCTTTTGGTCGCCTGTCCTAATATCTCCTTACGTGGCTCGGTGTCAATTTATTTTTTGAGAACGCTCCTGTGAAGCGCCTTGGGATGTTTTACTATGTTAAAGGCGCTGTATAAATACAAGCTGTTGTTGTTGTAATGGGGTGACAAAAACAGCATATTACTCCAACTGTGGTCCAACCAATGTTTTGTACAGTTTCATGATCACCGCTATATAAAACTGAAAATCCTATTGGAATTTTCACCTGTAATCCTGCTGTTGAAGTTCTCTGTAACTGTACCCCGTAAACAACCACAACAACTTGCATTGACATAGCGCCTTTAACGGTGTAAAAACGTAACAAGGCGCCCTCTCGGTTCCTCCACTCCATTGTGAATTCGGCAATTTAGGACAGATTTCATTGCTCACCTATTTTCTAAAAATGGAGCATTTTATGATGGATGAGGAGTTTCAGTCACTTCTCCAATAAAAAGAAAGTCTGTGGCACTCTGCCAGTTGTTTAAATGTTCGGTGCTTCTTTCTGTTGCAGACAATACACATTACTGGTACAAAAAATGTCACATCAAAGCCATTACTTCTAGGAAGCATTTCCTGACAATTATCTGCTGAGGTGTTGTTCAATTCAATTTGGTTAGTTTGACACCTCAGATGGATGGAGACAGGCAGGAGTCTTGGGCAGCTATACTGCGTGACGGGGGGCAAATACCGGGTTGGAAATTCCTGGGCGCCCGGTTCCGGGTGTGAAAGTGCTAATGTGGCTTGGCCCGAGACCGACCACAAAATTGGGCTTCGGGTCTCATCTAAATAATCTGCGGGAGCTGCTGGCACCGACACGGGCAACTCGCCCTTCTGCAAGCATCGAACTTCGACCTGCCTGCCACGCTGCCAGCGGCTTCAGGTAAGTGCCGGGTGGGGTAGGACAGCTGGGGGGCCTGGGGGGGTGGGGGGGAGAGGTGTCAACCGCGGCTAGGAGCGGAGGGATTTCTGCTGTTCCTGGCTCCACATCCCCCCACCCCACCCCCCGCCAAAACATTTTTTTTAACTAGAATTTTTTATGCCGGATGTTTGCTAGGCCGCATCCAAGTCAGCAAAACCTGAGGGCAGCCCAGTTTCCCAGAAAGGTCCTAAAGCAGACGTCAGGCCCATCATGAGTATATGGAAGGGGCCCAAAACTTGCTTTAGGCGGCCGCTTCGCATCCTTGGGTCACAGGACATTGGTCCACGGAATTGGCCCTTGCTGCGCCTGTTTAATGCCCGTATTACAAACGCAATGAGGTGCAATTTCTTGGATACGATTCTAAATCCTTTGAATGGTTAACCACCAAATTGTCACTGAGTGCAGATGAGGGTGTAGTGTATGTACCCGTCTACCTTTAAGGGAACTATTGAATGTAACCGTTCACCTTTAAGAGAACTACTTTAGGTGTGGCACTATTTGTTTGGCTTCTGTATACTGTAATACCGATAGTGACCACACCAGTATATAAGTGTTGTGGCAGGATTGCTGGGGCAGATTCGCCCGGACCTTCGAATAGTAAAGACCTGTTTGTTTGTTACTTCTGAAGTCTGTGTATTTATTAACTGCACAACCCACAGACTTTACAGTGGCGACGAGTCCGATCGTACCCTGCGGCAAGACTACCAAAGCAACGAAGAGCGTCGAAGAGAGGCAACCGCCCTCGGCGTGCTGCTGAAAGAAAACACGAGGCTGCAGCAGGAGAAAGGTGGAAGACTTTAGCAACAAAAGCTTCCATTAGCAACAGGCACTGACTACCCTTCTACCACGGTGCGGAGTGAGCCGATCAGCTGGAAACAAGGCGGCCGCGGAGACTGTGAGTAGGGGAAGGTGTAGAGAATATCCGGAGGATACGGGCTGTGCACTCGACCACGGTCAAGGGGGAACGGAGCCGGTCAGAAAGTCGGGTCCAACGGCGTCGTGAGACAGTCGGACCTCGATCGGCGGGAAAAGCCAGGCAGCGACCGCAGCCACGAAGCGCTGAGACTGGGAGTAGGCGCGGGAAGAGAAACCCAGCCGCAGCCGGGGAGGGAAACACCGGTCTGCGAGAGGGCTGGGAGGCGAACAGGAACCGTGAGGGTGGGAGAGAGCGACAGAGCCGGGTACGGAGAGAGAGACTGCGTGAGAGCCAGTCCAGCGGCTGAACTGTCCTCCGTTAACGGGGTGTACCCAGCGCCGGTAGAGCCGTGCGGGCGGGAGGAAAAGACAGAGCCGGGTAAGGGGAGCTGTGCGGAAGCCAGCCAGCGGCTGAACCTGTCCGCTGTGGGGGAAGCATACCCCTTCCACCGGGAAGAAACGCGGGAAGCCGCCATTAGGCGGAGAAGACGCCAGAAGCGGGAAACCGCCATTTAAGTGGGCGGGGCGAGAAAGGAAGAGCGGGAAACCGCCATTTTCGCGGGAAAACCGCCATCTTAACTGACATACCGCCATTGAAGTGGGCGGGGAGAGAAGGAAAGAGCGGGAAACCGCCGATTTCGCGGGAAACCCGCCATCTTAGAAATAAAAAAAAAAATAAGAATACTTAAAGAAATACTGGTGCTGCTCCCAAGGGAAGAAAGATGCCTAAGCGAGGGAATATTAACGACTTTAATTCTGAAATAGAAGACTGGGCCACGTACGTGGAACGCATAGAGATCTATTGCGAAGCCAACAAAATAGAGGAAGACGACAAGGCGATAACATTGCTAAACTCGATGGGGGCAAAAACATACGGGCTCTTGAAGCATCTAATAGCACCAAATAAACCAGCGGATCAGACCTTCGAAGAGATTGTGGCTGTGCTGAAGGACCACTTGAACCCCACACCGTTGATGCTGGCTGAACGATTCAAATTCTACGCAAGAACGCAGAGGAAAGACGAAAGCAATGCGGAATACTTGGTCGAACTGCGTAGGCTAGCGAAATACTGCCAGTTCGGAGGGAATCTGACAGAAGCGCTGCGAGACAAGTTCGTATGCGGATTGTCCAAAGAAGGGACGCAGAAGCGACTACTGGAAGAGAACGACCTCACACTGGACAGGGCTGTCCTTATAGCTGCATCGCACGAAGCCGCAGCGAAAGGAACGGCGGAAATGCAACTAAAGGCGGCGGCACTCGGGGTGGACCAAATTACTTCAAGCACAACAAAATGCTACCATTGTGGGAAGACAACGCATGACCAGAATCAATGCTGGTTTAAGAACCAAGAGTGTAGGAAATGTGGCAAACTGGGTCACATCGCGAAGGTATGCCGGTCCGGGAAAAAGACCAACAATCAAAGGAAGCCACCACAAGAATGGGGACTCTGTAAGTAATAAGCTAAAAAGGGAGGATTGTAGTGTATGTACCCGTCTACCTTTAAGGGAACTATTGAATGTAACCGTTCACCTTTAAGAGAACTACTTTAGGTGTGGCACTATTTGTTTGGCTTCTGTATACTGTAATACCGATAGTGACCACACCAGTATATAAGTGTTGTGGCAGGATTGCTGGGGCAGATTCGCCCGGACCTTCGAATAGTAAAGACCTGTTTGTTTGTTACTTCTGAAGTCTGTGTATTTATTAACTGCACAACCCACAGGCTTTACAGAGGGTACCTTTTTAATGTCCTTTGTTCCAGTATTTCTTCAAAAGACTGTTGAATGCATATCTAAGATTGACTCTCATAGAAACATACAAGATAGGAGCAGGAGTAGGCCATTCGGACCCTTGAGTCTGCTCCGCCATTCAATGCAATCATGGCTGATCATCCAAATTCAGTACTCTATCCCTGCTTTCTCCCCATACCCCTTGATCCCTTTAGCCTTAAGAAATATATCCAACTCCTTCTTGAATATATTTAATGAATTGGTCTCTACTGCCTTCTGTGGTAGAGAATTCCACAGGTTCACCGCTCTCTGGGTGATGAAATTCCTCCTCATTTCTGTCCTAAATGGCCTACCCCTTATCCTTAGACTGTGACCCCTGGTTCTGGGCTCCCCGACCATCGGGAACATCCTTCCTGCATCTACTCTCTCCAGTCCAGTCAGAATTTTATAAGCTTCAATGAGATCCCCTCTCATTCTTCTAAACTCCAACGAGTACAAGCCCAATCGTCCCAATCTCTCCTCATACGTCATTCCTGCCATCCCAGATATCAACCTGGTGAATCTTCGCTGAACTCCTTCCATGGCAAGAATATCCTTCCTCAGATAAGGCGACCAAAACTGCACACAATACTCAAGGTGTGCTCTCACCAAGGCCCTGTACAACTGCAGCAAGACATCCTTGTTCCTGTACTCAAACCCTCTCGCTACGAAGGCCAACATACCATTTGCCTTCTTAACCGCCTGCTGCACCTGCATGCTTACCTTCAGCGACTGGTGCACAAGGACACCCAGGTCTCGTTGCACTTCCCCTTCTCCCAATCTATTGCCATTTAGGTAATAACCTGCCTTCCTGTTTTTGCCACCAAAGTGGATAACCTCACATTTATCCACGTTATATTGCATCTGCCATGCTTTTGCCCAATCACCCAACCTGTCCAAATCATCCTGGAGTTTCTCGGCATCCTCCTCACAGCACACACGCCCGCTCATCTTTGTGTCGTCTGCAAATTTGGAGATATTACATCAAGTTCCCTTGTCTAGATCATTTATATATATTGTGAATAGCTGGGGTCCAAGGACCGATCCCTGTGGTACCCCACTAGTCACTGCCTGCCACTCAGAAAAAGACCCGTTTATTCCAACTCTTTGCTTCCTGTCTGCCAACCAGTTCTCTATCCAAGTCAATACCTTGCCCCCAATCCCACGTGCCTTAACTTTACATGCTAATCTCTTATGCGGGACCTTATCAAAAGCCTTCTGAAAGTCCAAATGCACCACATCCACTGGTTCTCCCTTATCTATTTTACCAGTTACATCCTCAAAAAATTCCAGTAGATTAGTCAAGCACGATTTACCTTTTGTAAATCCATGTTGACTTTGTCCGATCCTGTTGTGATGAAATATTCCATTCATCACTGCCTGTGACTGTGGTTGGTTTCAGGTTCCCCCTCACCATTGTATTGCCTGTGACTGTGGTTGGTTTCAGGTTTCTCCTCACCATTGTATTGTATATTGGAATGTATGGAATGTGTTGTGTGTAGGGCTCCGCCCATACCTGGCCTCTATGTAAGCCAGCTCAGTCTGGCCTCATATCCAGTACTGCAGAGCTCCAGATGGAAGATATCTCTCTCCACTGCGTGTTATCTTCTAAGTTAATAAAAGCCTTGTTTTGTTCCGCCAACATCGAGTCTCGGGATTATTGAGGCACATCAATTTTATTAACTTATTTTTCAACACAATGGATCAACTCCTGAAACCCGAACGTTTGGATTTGGATCAGCATGCTCCGGACGCATCAGCACGCTTCGGACACTGGTTTATGTGTATGGAATTCTTCCTGGACAATTCCGCAGCCGTCAAAGACGCTACGGACGCTGCGAGTATGAAACTCGGAATTCTGCGGAATTGGGTAAGCCATCGGGTTTACCCCCTCATCCAAGACGCCGACACGTACCTGGCCGCCTGCGACATCTTAAAGGCGCATTACCAGCAGCCTACGAATGAGGTGTATGCTAGGCATCTGCTCGCCACTCGCGCACAGCGACCTGGGGAATCGGTGGAGGAGTTCCTAGGCACCCTGAAAATGCTTGGCAAAGACTGCAAGTGCCGAGATGTAAAAGCCGCAGTGTACACCGACGAGCTTGTTCGCGATGCCTTTATCACAGGCCTCAGCTCCACTTACATCCGGCAAAGACTGCTGGAAAAAATGGGATTGGACCTGAAACAGGCTGCGGACACCGCGCGATCCCTGGATGTGGCCCAGAGAAACTCGGACGCCTACTCTTCAGCCCGCGCCGTCCACGCCGCCACGTGTGCACCAAGGGCGCCGCCATCTTGGAAGGCATCTTCCCCGCCCGGCAGCCCGACACCGTCGGGGCCCCGCTCTCCCCCCAGAAGCCCTACGACAGCCGCGACGCGTCGGGGACCCAACTGCTACTTCTGCGGGCAGCCAAAGCACACCAGAAACCTGTACCCGGCGAAAGGCACCACCTGCTTTAAGTGCGGTAAGAATGGGCACTTCGGGAAGGTGTGCAGAGGGAACCCCGCCGGAAAACCAAAACCCGCCACCGCCGCGTGTGCGCCGTGGGAGCGGCCATCTTGGATGCCATCTTGCCCGACCTCGTGGGGTCCGCCATCTTGTGAGCAGACAGCGTGGACGCCATCTTGTCTCGATCAGGACCCTACAGTGGCATCGGTCACAGTGGACCAGACCAGGCCCCACCCGCTATCCAAATCAATGGTGGACATCGAGGTAAACGGGTGCGGGGTTAAATGTTTAATTGACAGTGGAAGCACGGAGAGTTTTATCCACCCTGAACTGGCACAACAACTCTCCCTAAAGGTGGTCCCTCCTCGGGGTATGGCTGATAAAACCCAGACATCGACCATTCTGGGTTACTGCACGGTACAATTGTCCGTTAACGGGACTGTATACGATAATTTTAAAGTATTAATCATGAAGAATCCATGCGCGAGCGTGATCTTGGGCCTGGATTTCCAGTGCAACCACCAAAGCATCACGCTCAAGTACGGTGGGTCCCAGCCGCCCCTCACAGTGTGCGGCCTGGCTACCCTGAAGGTAAAGCCGCCTTCGCTATTCGCGAACCTTACCCCTAACTGCCGGCCAATAGCGACCAAAAGCAGGAGGTACAGCTGGGAGGACAGGCGGTTTATCGCGACCGAGGTAGACAGGCTCCTGAAAGAGCGCATTATTGAATGCAGCAATAGCCCGTGGCGCGCCCAAGTGGTGGTGGTAAGGGGTAGCGAGAAGAAACGGATGGTGATCGACTATAGCCAAACGATCAACAGGTACACCCAACTAGACGCCTACCCGCTACCCCGCATATCAGAAATGGTGAACCAAATCGCCCAATACCGGGTGTTCTCCACCATCGACCTCAAGTCAGCGTACCACCAGCTCCCTATCAGACCAGAGGACCGCCCGTACACCGCCTTTGAGGCGAACGGACGCCTCTACCAATTCCTCAGAGTCCCCTTTGGGGTGACGAATGGGGTCTCGGTCTTCCAGAGGGAGATGGATCGCATGGTCGATGACCACCACTTGCAGGCAACCTTCCCCTACCTCGACAACGTCACCATCTGCGGTCACAACCAGCAGGATCATGACTTGAACCTCGAGAGGTTCCTGAAAACCGCACAAAAACTCAACCTCACCTACAACGAGGACAAGTGCGTTTTCAACACCACGCGCCTCTGCATACTAGGCAGCGTGGTGGAGAATGGGGAAATCGGACCAGACCCCGACCGATTGCGCCCCCTACGGTAGCTGCCCCTGCCCAACACTCCCAAAGCCCTGAAAAGGTGCCTGGGGTTATTTTCTTATTATTCCCAATGGGTCCCCAACTACTCCGACAAAGCCAGCCCCCTCTTGAAAGCATCCTCTTTTCCGCTCTCTGCTGAGGCCCACGCCGCCTTCAAAAGCATTAAGCGGGCCACGCTACAGGCAGTGGACGAGAACACTCCATTTCAAGTGGAAAGTGATGCGTCTGACTTTGCCTTGGCGGCCACCCTCAACCAGGCGGGGTGGCCCGTAGCTTTCTTCTCGAGGACCCTCCAAGGGCCCGAGATCAGACACTCCTCCGTGGAAAAGGAGGCCCAAGCCATCGTGGAGGCAGTGCGCCACTGGCGCCACTACCTAGCCGGCAAACGCTTCACCCTACTTACCGACCAGCGGTCGGTAGCGTTTATGTTCAATAATAAACAGAAGGGGAAGATCAGAAATGATAAGATTCTTAGGTGGCGGATCGAGCTCTCCACCTTCGAGTATGACATCATTTACCGGCCAGGGGCCCTTAACGAATCCCCAGATGCCCTCTCACGAGGGATGTGTGCCAGTGCCACCGGGGATCGGCTACAGACCCTCCACAACGACCTCTGCCACCCAGGGGTCACGCGGCTGTTCCACTTCATAAAGTCCCGCAACTTACCCTACTCGATTGAGGAAGTTCGGTCTCTGACCAGGAACTGCCGCACTTGCGCTGAGTGCAAGCCTCGGTTCTACCACCCTGATAGAGCCCACTTAATCAAAGCTACACGGCCCTTTGAGCGGCTCAGCTTAGGTTTCAAGGGCCCCCTCCCGTCCGTCGACCGCAATGTTTACTTCCTGAACATTGTGGACGAATACTCCCGGTTCCCATTCGCCTTCCCCTGCCCAGACATGACCAGCGCCACGGTCATTAAATGCCTCAACAGCCTGTTCTGCCTGTTCGGTATGCCGAGCTACATCCACACGGATAGGGGGGCGTCCTTCATGAGTGAAGAGCTACGCCAGTACATGCTGTCCAGGGGTATCGCCACGAGCCGTACCACCAGCTACAACCCCTGGGGTAACGGTCAAGTGGAGCGAGAGAACGGGACAGTATGGAAAGCAGTCACTCTAGCTCTAAGGACCAAGGGCCTCCCTATCTCCCGCTGGCAGGAAGTCCTCTCAGATGTGCTCCATTCGATACGGTCGCTATTGTGTACTGCCACTAATGCCATGCCTCATGAACGAATGTTTAGCTTTCCCCGGAAATCCACCTCAGGCGTATCCATGCCGTCATGGCTCTCCACCCCAGGTCCGGTATTCGTGCGAAGGCATGTGAGGGGCCATAAGACGAACCCTCTCGTGGAGCCAGTGCACCTACTCCACGCCAACCCCCAATACGCGTATGTCCGGCACGCCGACGGAAGGGAGGACACCGTGTCAATAAAAGACATCGCCCCAGCCGGTAACGACAACAACCATGGCAATAGCAGCAACAACGACCACAGCAACTCTTACCCACCCACTACTCTTTCATCACCCCCGGAAGAACATCGACCAACAGCACCCCCACCAACTACCCCTTCAACAACCCTGGCGGCACCCCCGGCAGAGACCCAGGAGGCCACCGGGGACACCCAGCCGACACCCGCGACACCACAACAGCCACGTCGGTCGCAGAGGACTACCAAACCCCCGAACAGACTAAATCTATAGAAGGGGTGAATGTGATGAAATATTCCATTCATCACTGCCTGTGACTGTGGTTGGTTTCAGGTTTCCCCTCACCATTGTATTGCCTGTGACTGTCGTTGGTTTCAGGTTTCTCCTCACCATTGTATTGTATATTGGAATGTATGGAATGTGTTGTGTGTAGGGCTCCGCCCATACCTGGCCTCTATGTAAGCCAGCTCAGTCTGGCCTCATATCCAGTACTGCAGAGCTCCAGATGGAAGATATCTCTCTCCACTGCGTGTTATCTTCTAAGTTAATAAAAGCCTTGTTTTGTTCCGCCAACATCGAGTCTCGGGATTATTGAGGCACATCACCTGTCACTGTTTTCCAAGTGCTCTGCTATTACATCTTTTATAATGGACTCTAGCATTTGCCCCACTACCGATGTCAGGCTTACCGGTCTGTAATTCCCCGTTTTCTCTCTACCACCTTTTTTGAATAGTGGGGTAACATTAGCTACCCTCCAATCCATGGGTACTGTTCCAGATTCCATCGAATGTTGGAAGATGATCAGCAATGCATCTACTATTTCTAGGGCCACTTCCTTAAGTACCCTAGGATGTAGATTATCAGGCCCTGGGGATTTATCGGCCATCAATCCCATCAATTTCCCTAACACCATTTCCCTACAAATACTGATTTTTTTCAGTTCCTCTCTTTCATCAGGCCCTATGTTCCCTGACATTTCTGGGAGGTTATTTGTGTCATCCTTTGTGAAGACAGAACCAAAACATGTATTTAATTGGTCTGCCATTTCTTTGTTCCCCATTATAAATTCCCCTGATTCTGACTGCAAGGGACCTACGCTTGACTTCACCAATCTTTTTCTATTCACATATCTATAAAAGCTTTTACAGTCAGTTTTTATGTTCACTGCGAGCTTACTCTCATATTCTATTTTCCCCTTCTTAATTAATCCCTTTGTCCTCCTTTGTTGAATCCTAAACTGCTCCCAATCCTCAGGTTTACTGCTTTTTCTGGCCAATTTATATGTCCTGTCCTTGGATCTTATGCTATCCCTAATTTCCCTTGTTAGCCACGGTTGAGTCACCTTTTTTGTTTTATTTTTATGTCAAACTGGGATGAACAAATTCTGTAGTTCTTCCATGCAGTCTTTGAATGTTTGCCATTGCCTATCCACCATCAACCCTTTGAGTGACATTCCCCAATCAATCCTACCCAACTCACGCCTCAGACCAGCATAGTTCCCTTTATTTAATTTCAGGACCCTAGTCTCTGAGTCAACTACTTCATTCTTCATCTTAATGAAGATATTCTGAAGCCAACAGTGACACAGCAGGCCAGAGTAGCAAACAGCCACATAAACGATGATTCAAAGATTAGTTTTATACTCAGTGTTAGGCAAGGAGGGGTGTCTTTTGTTTTCAATATTCTGAGAAACAAAGGGGGGAATTTTGCCAGCCCTGGGGAGGCGGGTTTGGAGGCAGGACTGCCGGGAAAAGGGCAGAATCTGGGGGGCAGGTGCCCATGCCGCCCCCAACCCACCTCCGTGCCCTCTTCCCAGGAGGCGGGTAGCCGACCCGCACTGGGAGCCGCCTCCCCGAGACGGGAAGCAGATTACAGCCACTTAACTGCCAAGGCAGTGGGTCTGGTGGAGTCGGAGGGGTCCAAAAGTGCGTTGTGAAGGTGAGTGATGGGTGCAAGTGTGGAGAGGTAATTATGTGAGGTGAGTTTAAAGTGGCAGAAAATGTTTACTTACCTTTGTTTCTTCCTGCAGGCTTCAGCAGTTGGGGAACCGGAGACTCTCGCATCTCACCGGCAGAGATGACAGATGGCTGCTGCATTCTCTGATACAACAGCCAGCTGACATCTGCTCACAGAAGAGGTTTGATGAGTCTTGAATACAAGGACTCATCAAACAACAGAGAATGTCAGTGTTTGACAGCTTCACAGAGCTGTCAAACGATGACAATTCATCTGTCAAAAAATTTTTGACAGATGAAACGTCATACGCTGATATTCTCTGCAAGCAGCTTCCCCTTAAATGGCCTGCTAAGCCCGCTGGGCGGGCTTAACAAGGTCAAACCAGGGAAAGTAGAGTGGGTTGGCCAGAAGTCAATGGAGACGGGACTAAAACCCGACAAGTGGGAGTCCCGCCTCCAAAAGCTCCCCATTGGCAAAATCCAGCCCAGAATTCTGGTGAATCTGTGCTGTACTCCCTCGAAGGCCAATATATCCTTCCTGAAGAGTGGTATCCAAAACTGAACGCAATACTTCAGATGGGGTCTGGCCTAAGCTCTGTACAACTGAAGCATATCTCACCTCCCTCTGTATGCCAACCCTCTTGAGATAAAGGTTAACATTCCATTAGCAAATTTGAATACTTTTTTACCTTCCTGTGTCCCTGATGACCATGTGTACGGGAAGTGTATCCAGCTGCAGCTACTGGCAGACTGCATTGCAGTGCTGGAGCTGCGAATGGATGCATACTGGAGCATTCACAATGCTGAGGACATCGTGGATAGCACGTTTAGGGAGTTGGTCACACCGCAGGTAAAGGATGCACAGGCAGGAAGCGAATGGGTGACCACCAGGCAGAGTAGTAGGCACAGGCAGGTAGTGCAGGGGTCCCCTGTGGCCATCCCCCTCTTAAACAGATATACCGCTTTGGATATTGGTGAGGGAGATGGCTTATCAGAGGAAGGCAGCAGCAGCCAACTTCCTGGCACCGTGGGTGGTTCTGCTGCACAGGACAGGAGGAAAAAGAGTGGGTGAGCTATAG
The DNA here is from genome assembly GCF_052327205.1 of Somniosus microcephalus. NCBI lineage: Eukaryota > Metazoa > Chordata > Chondrichthyes > Squaliformes > Somniosidae > Somniosus > Somniosus microcephalus. Next base: position 215,015,758 of record NC_140996.1, on the reverse strand, counting down.
TGATAGGGGATTCTATTGTAAGGGGAATAGACAGGTGTTTCTGCGGCTGCAAACGAGACTCCAGGATGGTATGTTGCCTCCCTGATGCAAGGGTCAAAGATGTCTCGGAGCGGCTGCAGAGCATTTTGGAAGGGGAGGGTGAACAGCCAGTTGTTGTGGTGCATATAGGTACCAACGATATAGGTAAAAAACAGGATGAGTTCCTAAAAGCTGAATATAGTGAGTTAGCAGGTAAATTAAAAAATAGGACCTCAAAGGTAGTAATCTCAGGATTGCTACCAGTGCCACGTGCTAGTCAGAGTAGAGATAGAAAGATATTTCAGGTGAATATGTGGCTAGAGGAATGGTGCAAGGGGGAGGGATACAAATTCCTGGGACATTGGAACCAGTTCTAGGGGAGGTGGGAACAGTACCAAATGGACGTTTTGCACCTGGGCAGGACTGGGACCGAGGTCCTAGGGGGAGTGTTTGCTAGTGCTGTTGGGGAGGGTTTAAACTAAAATGGCAGGGGGTTGGGAACCTGTGCAAGGAGACAGAGGAAAGGAAAACAAGGATAGAAGCAAAAGACAGAAAGGAGAAAAGCAAAAGTGGCAGTCAGGGTAATCAAGGGTTTAAATCAAACATGGCCACAGTAAATATTAATTCTAAAAGGTCTAAGAGTGTTAAAAAAACAAGCCTGAAGGCTTTGTGTCTTAATGCGAGGAGCATTCATAATAAGGTGGATGAATTAGCTGCACAAATAGATGTAAACGGATATGATATGATTTGGATTGCAGAAACATGGCTCCAGGGTGACCAGGGCTGGGAACTCAACATCAATATTCAATATTCAGGAAAGACAGGCAAAAGGGAAAAGGAGGTGGTGTAGCATTGCTGGTTAAAGAGGAGATTAACACAATTGTAAAGAAGGATATTAGCTCTGATGATGTAGAATCTGTATGGGTAGAGCTGAGAAATACCAAGGGACAGAAAACGTTAGTGGGAGTTGTATACAGACCCCCAAACAGTAATGCTGAGGTTGGGGATGGCATTAAATGGGAAATTAGAGATGCGTGCAATAAGGGCACAGCAGTTATCAGGGGTGACTTTAATCTGCATATAGATTGCGCTAACCAAATTAGTAACAATACTGTGGAGGAGGAATTCCTGGAGTGTATACGGGATGGTCTCCTGGACCAATATGTCGAGGAACCAACTAGAGATCAGGCCATCTTAGACTGGGTATTATGTAATGAGAAAGGAATAATTAGCAATCTTGTTGTGCAAGGCCCCTTGCGGCGGAGCGATCATAATATGATAGAATTCTTCATTAAGATGGAGAGTGAAGTATTTGACTCGGAGACTAGGGTCCTGAATTTAAATAAAGGAAACTACGATGGTATGAGGCGCGAGTTGGGTAGAATTGATTGGGGAATGTTACTCAAAGGGTTGACAGTGGATAAGCAATGGCAAACATTTAAAGATCACATGGATGAACTACAGATTTTGTTCATCCCTGTTTGGCATAAAAATAAAACAAAAAAGGTGACTCAACCGTGGCTAACAAGGGAAATTAGGGATAGCATAAGATCCAAGGAGAGGACATATAAATTGACCAGCAAAAGCAGCAAACCTGAGGATTGGGAGCAGTTTAGGATTCAACAAAGTAGGACAAAGGGATTAATTAGAGGGGGGAAATAGAGTATGAGACTAAGCTTGCAGGGAACATAAAAACTGACTGTAAAAGCTTCTATAGATATGTGAAGAGAAAAAGATTGGTGAAGTCAAGCGTAGGTCCCTTGCAGTCAGAATCAGGGGAATTTATAATGGGGAACAAAGAAATGGTAGACCAATGAAATACATACTTTGGTTCTGTCTTCACAAAGGAGGACACAAATAACCTCCCAGAGGTGTCAGGGAACATAGGGTCTAATGAGAGGGAGGAACTGAATGAAATCAGTATTTGTCGGGAAATGGTGTTATGGAAATTGACGAGATTGAAGGCCGATAAATCCCCAAGCCTGATAATCTACATCCTAGTGTACTTAAGGAAGTGGCCCTAGAAATAGTAGATGCATTGCTGGTCATCTTCCAAAATTCTATAGACTCTGGAACAGTTCCCATGGATTGGAGGGTAGCTAATGTTACCCGACTATTCAAAATAGGTGGTAGAGAGAAAACGGGGAATTATAGACCGGTAACCCTGACATCGGTAGTTGAGAAAATGCTAGAGTCCATTATAAAAGATGTAATAGCAGAGCACTTGGAAAACAGTGACAGGATCGGACAAAGTCAACATGGATTTACAAAAGGCAAATCATGCTTGACTAATCTACTGGAAGTTTGTGAGGATGTAACTGTTAAAATAGATAAGGGAGACCCAGTGGTTGTGGTGTATTTGGACTTTCAGAAGGCTTTCGATAAGGTCCCGCATAAGAGATTAACGTGTAAAGTTAAAGCGCATGGGATTGGGGGCAAGGTACTGACTTGGATAGAGAACTGGTTGGCAGACAGGAGGCAAAGAGTTGGAATAAGCGGGTCTTTTTCCTAGTGGCGGGTAGTGACTAGTGGGGTACTGCAGGGATCGGTCCTAGGACCCCAGCTATTCACAATATATATTAATGATCTAGACAAGGGAACTAGATGTAATATCTCCAAGTTTGCAGACGACACAAAACTGGGTGGGCGTGTGTGCTGTGAGGAGGGTGCCGAGAAACTCCAGTATGATTTGGACCGGTTGGGTCATTGGGCAGATGCATGGCAGATGCAGTATAATGTGGATAAATGTGAGGTTATCCACTTTGGTGGCAAAAACAGGAAGGCAGATTATTATCTGAATGGCAATAGATTGGGAGTAGGGGAAGTGCAACGAGACCTGGGTGTCCTTGTGCACCAGTTGCTGAAGGTACGCATGCAGGTGCAGCAGGCGGTTAAGAAGGCAAATGTTATGGTTGGCCTTCGTAGCGAGAGGGTTTGAGTACAGGAACAAGGATGTCTTGCTGCAGTTGTACAGGGCCTTGGTGAGACCACATCTTGAGTATTGTGTGCAGTTTTGGTCGCCGTATCTGAGGAAGGATGTTCTTGCCATGGAGGGAGTGCAGCGAAGATTCACCAGACTGATACCTGGGATGGCAGGAATGACGTATGAGGAGAGATTGGGTCGATTGGGCTTGTACTCGCTGGAGTTTAGAAGAATGAGAGGGATCTCATTGAAACTTATAAAATTCTAACAGGACTACACAGACTTGATGCAGGAAGGATGTTCCCGATGGCCGGGGAGTCCAGAACCAGGGGTCACAGTCTAAGGATAAGGGGCAAGCCATTTAGGACAGAGATGAGGAGGAATTTCTTCACCCAAAGACTGGTGAACCTGTGGAATTCTCTACCACAGAAGGCAGTGGAGGCCAATTCATTAAATATATTCAAGAAGGTGTTAGATATATTGCTTAAGGCTAAAGGGATCAAGGGATATGGGGAGAAGGCAGGGACAGCGTACTGAGTTTGGATGATCAGCCATGATCTCATTGAATGGCGGAGCAGGCTCGAGGGGCTGAATGGCCTACTCCTGCTCCTATCTTCTATGTTTCTATGTTTACCTGTGCACTAGCCTTTAGTGATTTGTGTACCTTGACACCCAAATCCCTTTGTTTCTCCACAGTTTCTAGTCTCTCACCATTCTAGAAATAATCTGGTATGTCTTTCTTGGTTCCAAAGTGGATGACCTCACATTTCCCCACATTGAACTCCATCTGCCACAGTTTGGCCCACTCTCTTAATCTATGTCCCTTTGTAACTTTCTGCTCCCTTACAACTTACTGTGTCTCCTAACTTAGTGTGAACTTGGATATACATCTCTCTATCCCTTCAGCCAAATCATTAATGGTCCATAATTTGTAGTCAACGATGAAGCAAATGCACTCGCCGCTGGTCCTGAAGAAACCTGCCCACAGAGATCTCGCGACCTCGCAATCTCTGTGGCGAGAAGTTGACTTTTCTCGATGTGCAATTGATTGTACTGCTGTGTAATGGGAACCCCGAGCATAGAGCTGCAGTGACGTCAACAAGCTGTCTCAGCAGCCATTGAAGAATTCTCACAGGCAGCAAACCAGGAAATGAAAAGCAGCTTTTGTCTGCACTTTTTAACAATTGTTACTGAAAGCAAAATAAAGATTGAGACTTTCATATGGGGATAATGTTGAAGCTTAAATATCATGAACAAACTTTAAAATATTTGGCTTCTGGCTGGCCTCCCACATTCTATCCTATGTAAACTTGAGGTCATCCAAAACTTGGCTGCCCGTGTCCTAACTCGCACCAAGTCTCATTCACCCATCTCCCCTGTGCTCGCTGACCTACATTGGCTCCCGGTTAAGCAACGCCTCAATTTCAAAATCCTCATCCTTGTTTTCAAACCCATCTATGGCTTCACCCCTCCCTATCTCTGTAATCTCCTCTAGTCCCACAACCCCCCCGAGATCTGCGCTCCTCTAACTCTGCCCTTTTGAACATCCCTGATTATAATCGCTCATCCATTGCTGGCCGTGCCTTCTGTTGCCTAGGCTCTACGCTCTAGAATCCCCTCCCTAAATCTTTCCGCCTCTCTACCTCTCTCTCCTCCTTTAAGACGCTCCTTAAAATGTACCTCTTTGACCGGGTTTTTGGTCATCTGCCCTAATTTCTCCTTATGTGGCTCGGTGTCAGATTTTTGGTCTTATAATAATCCTGTGAAGCGCCTTGGGACATTTTACTGCATTAAAGGTGCTATATAAATACAAGTTGTTGTTGTTGTTCGGTCGGAGCAGTGAATGACTGACCGCAATTTCAGGATTTCCACGTTTAGATGAGTATGAGCTAAACCGTGAAATTGTGGTCAGTTTCAGAGGGATAATGAGGGTGAACGCTGACAGTTCGCTGTCATTACCCACCACAAAATCCGGGCCATAATATGTAGTGAGTTAACTTGTAAATCTCTGGCCACCCATTGATGGATTACACAATGACGTAAGAGTTTTGTTAATTTGTAACCAACTGCATATCTCATAGAATCATAGAAAGTTATAGCACGGAAAGGGGCCATTTCGGCCCATCGTGTCCGTGCCGGCCAACAAAGAGCTATCCAGCCTAATCCCACTTTCCAGCTCTTGGTCAATAGCCCTGCAGGTTAGAGCACCCCAAGTGCGCATCCAAGTACTTTTTAAATGTGGTTAGCGTTCCTGCCTCTACCACCCTTTTGGGCAGTGAGTTCCAGACCCCCACAACCCTCTGGGTGAAGAAATTTCCCCTCAAATCCCCTCTAAACCTTCCACCAATTACTTTCAATCTGTGCCCCCTGGTTTTTGACCCCTCTGCTAAAGGAAATAGGTCCTTTCTATCCACTTTATCTAGGCCCCTCATAATTTAATACACCTCAATAAGGTCTCCCCTCAGCCTCCTCTGTTCCAAGGAAAACAAATCCAGTCTTTCCTCATAGCTAAGATTCTCTACTCCCAGCAACATCCTTGCAAATCTCCTCTGTACCCTCTCTAGTGCAATCACAGCTTTCCTGTAATGTGGTGACCAGAACTGCATGCAGTACTCTAGCTGAGGCCTAATTAGTGTTTTATACAGTTGAAGCATAACCCCCCTGCTCTTGTATTCTATGCCATGGCTAATAAAGGCAAGCATTCCGTATGCCTTCTTAACCACCTTATCTACCTGGCTTGCTACCTTCAGGGATCTGTGGACATGCACTCCAAGGTCCCTTTGTTCCTCTACATTACTTAGTGTTCTACCATTTAATGTGTTACAATTGATATATGAAAAAGTGTAACATCCAGGGAGCAGCGGCAGCAGAGAGGAGGTGAGCCCGGTATAAAAACCGGCGCGAAGACCGAGGCCCGACCAGTTCCAGGGAGCAGCGGCAGCAGAGAGGAGGTGAGCCCGGTATAAAAACCGGCGCGAAGACCGAGGCCCGACCAAATCAACAGCAGAGGAGAGAGGTAAAAAGTAATCAGAGTGTGACGTCACCAGGGAGCAGGTAAGTGATTGGCTGGTGAGTATTTCTCTCTTTTCAATACAAGCTTGACTTCTGTGGTGTTAAATTTCTAGGGTTTCTGGTGTAGTGGGGACAGTTGGTAAATAAAGCGCCCTAGAGTATACCTGTAACTGGGGTATTGAATACATTTTTAAATTAATTAAAGGAGTAAGTCATGGCAGGAGAGCTCAGACCCATGTTCTGCTCCTCTTGCTCCATGTGGGAAATCAGGGACGCTGCCAGTGTCCCTGACGACCATGTGTGTGGGAAATGCATCCAGCTGCAGCTACTTGTAGACCGCATTGCGGCGCTCGAGCTGCGGGTGGATGAATTTTGGAGCATGCGCGATGCTGAGAGGGTCGTGGATAGCACGTTTAGCGAGTTGTTTACGCCTCAGGGTAGGGCTGCACAGGGGGTGACCATCAGGCGGAGCAACAGAGGCAGGCAGGAAGTGCAGTGAACCCCTGCGGACATCCCCCTTTCAAACAAGTATACCAAGTTGGATACTGTTGAGGGGGATGGCTCACCAGGGGAAGGCAGCAGCAGCCAGCTTCCTGGCACCAGGGATGCTTCTGCTGCTCAGAAAGGGAGGAAAAAGAGTGGGAGAGCAATAGTGGTAGGGGATTCTATCGTAAGGGGAACAGATAGGCGTTTCTGTGGCCGCAAACGTGACTCCAGGATGGTTTGTTGCCTCCCTGGGGCCAGGGTCTGGGATGTCACTGAGCGGCTACAGGGCATTCTTAAGGGGGAGGGTGAGCAGGCAGAGGTCGTGGTCCACATTGGGACCAACGACATAGGAAGGAAGGGGGATGAGGTCCTGCATCAAGAATTTAGGGAGCTAGGTAACAGATTAAAGAGCAGGACCTCAAAGGTTGTAATCTCTGGATTACTCCCAGTGCCACATGCTAGTAAGTATAGGAATGGGAGGATAGAGCAGATGAATGCGTGGCTAAAGAGTTGGTGTAGGGGGGAGGGTTTTACTTTCCTGGATCACTGGGCCTGCTTCTGGGAAAGGTGGGACTTGTACAAGTCGGACGGGTTGCACCTGAACCAGAGCGGGACAAATATCCTTGCGGGGAGGTTTGCTAGCACTGTTGGGGGGGGTTTAAACTAACTTGGCAGGGGGATGGGATACAGAGGGGAGCTGAAATAGGGGGTGATGTGCTGCCAATTATAGAGAAAAAAACAAGTCAGCTTGGTAGACAGGGCAAATGTATAAGGGCAAGGCTGGATGGCATCTATTTTAATGCAAGGAGTCTTGCAAATAAGGTGGATGAACTGAAGGTGTTGATAAACACATGGGAGTATGATATTGTTGCTATCACGGAGACATGGTTGAGGGAGGGGCAAGACTGGCAGCTCAATATTCCGGGGTACAGAATCTTCAGGCGAGACAGAGGGGGAGGTATAAGAGGAGGGGGTGTTGCGATATTAATTAAGGAGTCAATTACTGCAGTAAGGAGGGATGATATATTAGCAGGGTCCTCTAATGAGGCCATATGGGTGGAGCTTAAAAACAAAAAGGGGGCAAGCACTTTGCTGGGAGTGTACTATAGGCCTCCAAACAGTCAGGGGGAGATAGAGGAACAGATATGTAGGCAAATCTCAGAGAAATGTGCAAATAATAGGGTAATAATAATGGGGGATTTCAACTTCCCCAATATTAACTGGGATAGTCAGAGTGTGAAAGGCTCAGAGGGTGTAGAATTCTTACAGTGCATCCAGGAGAGCTTTTTGAGCCAGCATGTAGAAAGTCCTACAAGAGAGGGGGCGGTACTGGACCTAATTCTAGGGAATGTGGCCGGCCAAGTGGAAAAAGTGCTAGTAGGTGAGCACTTTGGTGATAGTGACCATAATATGGTAAGATTTAAGGTGGTCATGGAAAAGGACAGGGATGGGCCGGAAATAAAGGTTCTAAATTGGGGGAAGGCCGATTTTAATAGGATAAGGCAGGATCTGGCCAAAATGGACTGGGATCAGTTACTTGTAGGAAAATCCGCATCGGAGCAATGGGAGGCTTTCAGAAGGGAGATTGAGATCATACAATGGCAACATGTTCCCGTAAAGGTCAAGAGTGGTTCCAAAAACCAGAGGGAACCTTGGATGTCAGGGGATATACGAGAATGGATTAGGAAAAAAAGGAGGGCTTTTGGTAGATACAAAAGGCTAAAGACGGAGGAAGCCCTAGAGGAGTACAAAAAGTGCAGGGGGATACTTAAAAAAGAAATTAGGAGATCAAGGAGGGGCCATGAAATAACACTGGCGAGCAAAATAAAGGAAAATCCTAAGATGTTTTATAAGTATATTAAGGGTAAGAGGATAACTAGGGAAAAAATAGGGCCCATTAGGGACAAAAGTGGCAATCTGTGTGTGGAGCCGGAAGATGTAGGAGGGGTTCTAAATGAATTTTTTGCATCTGTTTTCACTATGGAGAAGGACGATGTAGACATAGAAATAGGGCGGGGGGACTGTGATATGCTCGAACATATTAACATCGAGAGGGAGGAGGTATTGGCGGTTTTAGCTGGCCTAAAAATGGATAAATCCCCAGGCCCGGATGAAATGTATCCCAGGCTGCTGTGTGAGGCAAAGGAAGAGATTGCGGGGGCTCTAACACATATATTCAGGACCTCTCTGGCCACAGGGGATGTGCCAGAGGACTGGAGAACCGCTAATGTAGTACCATTATTCAGGAAGGGTAGTAGGGAAAAACCGGGGAACTACAGGCCAGTGAGCCTAACATCAGTGGTAGGAAAATTATTGGAAAAAATTCTGAGGGACAAAATTTGTCTCCACTTGGAGAGGCAAGGATTAATCAGGGATAGTCAACATGGCTTTGTCAAGGGAAGATCATGTCTGACTAATTTGATTGAATTTTTTGAGGGGGTGACTAAGTGTGTGGATGAGGGTAACGCAGTGGATGTGGTATACGTGGATTTCAGTAAGGCCTTCGATAAAGTCCCGCACAGGAGACTGGTCAAGAAGGTAAGAGCCCATGGAATCCAGGGTGCCTTGGCACACTGGATACAAAACTGGCTTAGTGGCAGAAGGCAGAGGGTGATGGTCAAAGGTTGTTTTTGTGACTGGAAGCCTGTGGCCAGTGGGGTACCACAGGGATCGGTGCTGGGTCCCTTGCTGTTTGTGGTCTACATTAATGACTTGGATATGAATGTAAAGGGTATGATCAGTAAGTTCGCGGATGATACAAAAATTGGTAGGGTGGTAAATAGCGAGGAGGGTAGCCTCAGTCTGCAGGACGATATAGATGGGTTGGTCAGATGGGCGGAACAGTGGCAAATGGAATTTAACCCGGAAAAGTGCGAGGTGATGCACTTTGGGGGGACTAACAAGGCAAGGGAATACACAATGAATGGAAAGACCCTAGGCAAGACGGAGGGTCAGAGGGATCTGGGTGTGCAAGTACACAGATCCCTGAAGGCGGCGGAACAGGTGGATAAGGTGGTAAAAAAGGCATATGGGATGCTTGCCTTCATTAGCCGAGGCATTGAATATAAGAGCAAGGAGGTTATGATGGAGCTGTATAAAACACTGGTTAGGCCACAGCTGGAATACTGTGTGCAGTTCTGGTCGCCACACTACAGGAAGGATGTGATCGCATTAGAGAGGGTGCAGAGGAGGTTCACCAGGATGTTACCAGGGCTGGAGCGCTTCAGCTATGAAGAGAGACTGGGCAGATTGGGTTTGTTTTCCTTGGAGCAGAGGAGGCTGAGGGGGGACATGATTGAGGTGTACAAAATTATGAGGGGCATAGATAGGATGGATGCTGAGGAGCTTTTTCCCTTAGTAGAGGGGTCAATAACTAGGGGGCATAGATTCAAGGTAAAGGGCGGGAGGTTTAGAGGGGATTTGAGAAAGAACTTTTTCACCCAGAGGGTGGTTGGAGTCTGGAACTCACTGCCTGAAAGGGTTGTGGAGGCAGAAACCCTCACAACATTTAAGAAGCATTTGGATGAGCACTTGAAATGCCATAGCATACAAGGCTACGGGCCAAATGCTGGAATATGGGATTAGATTAGACAGGGCTTGATGGCCGGCGCGGACACGATGGGCCGAAGGGCCTCTATCCGTGCTGTATTACTCTCTATGACTCTCTATCCCCACCGACACCTGGGAATCCCTGGCCCAAGACCGCACAAAGTGGAGGAGAAGCATCCGGGAAGGCGCCGAACAACTCGAGTCTCTTCGCCGGGAGCAAGCGGAAGCCAAGCGCAGGCAGCGCAAGGAGCGCACGTCAACACAAGCACCCCACCCACCCGCCCCTTCAACCACCGTCTGCCCCACCTGTGACAGAGACTGTAGGTGCCGCATTGGACTTATCAGTCACCTGAGAACTGATTTTTAATGTGGAAGCAAGTCAACCTCGGTTCCAAGGGACTGCCTAAGAAGAAGGAGATTTAATGTGTATTCCCTTTCCTTGTTAGCCCTCCCCAAATGCATTACCTCACACTTCTCCGGATTGAATTCCATTTGCCACTGTTCTGCCCACCTGACCAGTTTATTGATATCTTCCTGCAGCCTACAGCTTCCTTCTTCAGTACCAACCACACAGCCGATTTTAGTATCACCTGCAAACTTCTTAATCATACGCCCTATATTCAAGTCCAGATCATTGATATATACCACAAAAAGCAAGGGACCCAGTACTGAGCCCTGAGGAACCCCACTGGAAACATCTCATTACTTTAACTGGAGGGGTGGGGGGAATTAGCCTGATTTCTCGTTCCTGTTGTCAATCCAGTGATCCCTGCTAGACATTGGGTGAGGACAGAATTGTTATCAGTGGTGATGCGCCTCGTTGTCAAATAGCCTGCCTGCACACACTATCTAGGCTTACGGGCGAAGGACGGCCACCTTGGGCAAAGTACTGGAGGGCAGGAAGCACCTGTGGAACTATGCCCAAATAAACAGTCGGCACCTTTAGGAGACCAAGGGAGGAAATCACAGAAGGGATAGTTCTTAAAAAGGGTGTAATGAAATAAAAGCTCACTTAGTTGAGTCAGCCTGTGCCAGTGCACACCCACGTTTCAGAGCAGGATTGGCCACAGCCGTGATCTGAAAATCAGTGTGTGACTACCCACTGGCTCACCAATCTGGACTTGGTTATTTGAATGTTCCTAATCACCCACTCTTGCCATGTGAAAAATATCAGTAGGACTGAGGGCATGAAGGCAGCAGGGGAAATATTCCAAAAATCACTTGGAAAATGAGGTTGAGAGTAAAAATGTTTCCCTGAAAGAATAAAGTTCTTTACTGGCCTGAGCGAATTAGCTTTTCAAAACAGATGGCAATTCTGGCTGATTAAAACCGTACCATTTTATTTTATACATCGTAAAGAGATGAAACATCTTTTATGGATTAGTCATGGCATGTGCTGTTTGATCGACTCATAGGTCAGCTGTTTTTATAATTGCTTTATTGTTACAGGAAAAAAATAGTTCAAGCTCAATTTTAAGCGCAGGCTAATAGCAGCGGAAATGTCAATTACTTTATATAGTCTCAGCGGAGTTTGTTAATTGTATGTCAGTGGATTGTTGTAGGACTTTACTACTAATGTAATGTGCATATTAGCAATTGCATGAGGTTAAGTTCCATTTTCCATGACAAAAATGTTCCATTTCTCTATCTCGAGCAGGTTGACTGTGAAGTACTTTGGTGAGTTCACCGATTTTTTTTAAATTTAAGGATTGTGTGCTGGTGTCCGTCTGATTGTCTCCCCTTCCTCTCCTGAAGATTGTGTCTCTTACGGGGATACGGTTCCATGGGCTCCTGATATCATTTCACCTGATGAAGGAGCAGCGCTCCGAAAGCTTGTGATTTCAAATAAAGCTGTTGGACTATAACCTGGTGTTGTGTGACTTCTTACATTTGTCCACCCCAGTCCAACACCGGCATCTCCACATCCTGATATCTTGGCCAAGCAGCCATTTTACAAACGTGAGCCTAGCTAGTGAAGATCAGGTTTCTGGATTGTGGGAGTCATCTGTCAAGGTTGTTCCTCCTTGCCTCTTACTTACAAGGTGAGGCTCCAAGAGTTAGGCTTAGTCATTTTGGAGAAATGTTGGCTTCTAGGGGATATGGCTGATCTTTTTAAATGATGAAGCGATTGGATACAGAATGGTTGTGTCGGTTATTTGAAATATGTCAGCTGTGGCTCAGTTCATAGCACTCTCTCGCCTTTCAGTCAGTAGGTTGGGGATTCAGGGACTTAGGAAAAAAATCTAGGCTGACGCTTCAGTGCAGTACTGTACTGAGAGGGTGCTACACTGTCGGAGGTGCCGTCTTTCAGATGAGACATTAACCCGAGGCCCCGTCTGCTCTCTCAGGTGGACGGAAAAGATCCCATGGCACTATTTCAAAGAAGAGCAGGGGAGTTATCCCCGGTATCCACACCAATATTCATCCTTCAATCAACATCACTAAATTATCTGGTCATTATCACGTTGCCGTTTGTGGGAGCTTGCTGTGCGCAAATTGGCTGCTGCGTTTCCTAAATTACAACAGTGACTACACTTCAATAAAAAGTACTTCATTGGCTGTACAGTGCTTTGGGACGTCCGGTTGTCATGAAAGGCCCGATATAAATGCAAGTCTTTCTTTCTTTTAGGGATGAAGGACGAGAGCCTATGGGGGCAATTTTAACCTAACTCAGCTGGTGGGAGTCCCATGGGATTGGGTGGAATGCCAGATTTACACCCCGCCCGATATTGCTCTTCATTGATTTCAAGGTAGAGTAAAATCGGACAGTGTGAAAAATCAGCGTTGCAACCAATCCTGTCAGTTTCCTGACTGGCAAATTAGGTTAAAATAGCCCTCACAGTATGTCTCTAAAATCCATCATCAAAGAATTTGGCTCGATGTCAGAAAGTCTTTCATTTTGCTGGAAGCATTCACCTTTCTGTAGAAAACTACTGAGAACATGGTGAGCAGGGAGCCAGTACGGTCCTTTAACAGGGAACTTGACAAGTTCCTGAGAGAAGAGGACATTTTCATTCATGGGGGTAAGTTGCGAGCTAGTTGTGATTGTGATAAATCAACAGCAACTGTGGTCTCCTGGACCAGTAAGTATCTGAGAGGAAGCTTTCAGAGCTTCTCCTGAATTGGTTGCAGATTTGTTTTCTTCATGTTCTGTTGCTTCTGCCAAGAGGCAGTCGAGCAGACCTTCACTTTGCAGCCAGAGCATAAGTGGTCGATAACCACATGAGGAAGAAAGGAATGGAAGGATATGTTGATAGGGTGAGATGAAGGAGGGTGGGTGGAAAGCTCGTGTGGAGCATAAACACCAGCATAGACCTGTTGGGCCGAATGGCCTGTTTCTGTGCTGTAGATTCTAAGTAAAAACTGGTGTGGTGGATTGGCCGCACATTATAGAAACTGCCCAGTGTTCATTCCCACTAGTTTCAATGGAAAGGAAGATTAGGCGGCTTCTATAACAGACGACCTATCTGAGACCTTACTTTCACACTCAGTGGCAAGTTAAAAATGTACCCCAGTATTGCTGGGTGTTCATATATAGTGCGCAAGGCTGCCCCATTGACTATATAGGGCAGTCTCAATTGTCCTTTCTCATTCTTCTTGTATACAGGTTGAGCGCCCTGAATCCGGCAACCTCGGGACCAAGGCCGAGCCGGTTTTCGTGTTTTCCCGGACTTCGGAACGCGTTTCTGATCTCTGAAGTCCGGAAATATCGCAATCTGGGCTCAGGCGTTTCCGGACTTCGGACATCAGAAACACGTTCCGAGTCCGGAAATGCCTGGGCCCAGGCCGGGTTTGACAGGGTGTCCGGATTCCGGAACATTTTACGGATTCCGGACGACCCTGCCACCAATCGTCCCGGAGTCCAGATTCCGGAACTCTGGATTTTGGACGCTCAACCTGTATTTGTATTCAGAGACTCCCACTGGCAAGTGTAAAGAAAATAGGAATCGTGGGAACAGGAGTAGGCCATTCAGTCCCACGAGCCTGTTCTGCCATTCAGTGAGATCATGGCTGATCTGTAACTCAACCCCATTTGCCTTAGCTCCATATTCCTTTGTACCCTTACCTAACAAAAATCTATTGGTTGCAGTTTATAAAGCTTCTACTGACCCTGTGTCCACAGCATTTTGGGGGACACAGTATGTGTGTGGATGTCATGTGCTCATGAGCTCAACTCTGGTGTCCTCCATCGTCAGCTAGCCTGCCGACACTCTCTGTTTAGTTTGACGCATGACAGAAGGCCACTTGGACAAGGAACCAGCCACTGTCCTTCCAATCATGCACTGTGTCTTGGTCAACTTGCCTACTGCTTGTGACCTACTCCCAATTGCTTCTCTTGCGATGGCTGCTAGGAGTTGTCCAGCAGTCATTTTATTGTTCTACTTCCCCTCAGGGGAAGGTTTTACTACCATGATCCTCCTCCTTTCCCCTCTCCACCGCACGTGCGGTTGGTCGGGCACTTGCTGTGTGATATATCCCCATTACAGGCCCATGAGTATAGAAGAATAAGGGGTGATCTAATTGAGATGATTAAAGGATTTGATTGGGTAGATAGAGAGAGACTATTTCCTCTGATAGGAGAGTCCAGAACAAGGGAGCATAGCTTTAAAATTAGAGCTAGGCCGTTCAGGGAAGATGTCAGTAAGCACTTCTTCACACAAAGGGTAGTGGAAATCTGGAACTCTCTCTGCCCAAAAAGCTGTTGAGGCTGAGGGGTTCAATTGAAAATTTCAAAACTGAGATTGATAGATTTTTGTTAGGCAAGGGTACTAAGGGTTACAGAACCAAGGCGGGCAGATGGAGTTAAGATCCAGATCAGCCATGATCTCATTGAATGGTGGAACAGGCTCGAGGGGCTGAATGGCCTGCTCCTGTTCCTATGTTCCTATGTCAGTCTGCTCCACCATTGCCCATCATATTAATGAGCTTCTTTCCACACTAAATATTTCATTCAAATTACTTCTCAAATGGAAAAAATAATCAGAAATGTCATCGAATGATGGGGAAACTAGCAGCTGAAAGAGTTGGAGGAAAGAGTGAAGAAACTGATTGTGGTAACTGATTAGATTAAATGTGTGCCACTTTGCTGCAGTGCTCGTTGTATTTGCTTAGTTCCACTCTCCTCTTCCACTCGTGATGAATACATAAGGCCAACCATCTGATCCCTTGCAGCTCAAATCATGCACTTCTAAAACAATTCTGGCACTCTCTCTCTCTCTCTCTCTCTCTCTCTCTCGCTCTCCATAATGTAGAAACAAATTCACTCTGGCTCTCTGCCCGCTGCTCCAGAGAATGAGTATCATTTTCCATCTCCAGCAGCCTTCGTGTCAAATCCCTCATTGCCTGCTGTAAAACTGCTCCCATATTGCAACTCATGCTGTGCTGATGCCTCTCACTGCTGATGTGCAACATTAAAAGGAAAACTAAAGGAAAGATCCTGCATTTATATAGTACCTTTCATGACACTCAGGGGGTCCCAAAGCACTTTACAGTCAATTAAGTACTTTTGAAGTGTAGTCGCTTCAAAACGCAACAGCAATTTTTGCACACAGCAAACTCCCACAAACAGCAAAGTGATAATGATCAGAGATTATCTAAGGCTAGGAAATATTGGCCGGTACACCGGGGGTAACCCCCCTGCTCTTCTTCGGAACAGTGCTGCAGAATCTTTTACATACAGCCAAGAGGGCTCATCTGAAAGATGGCACCGCTGACAGTGCGGCAGTCCCGCAGTGCTGCACTGGAGTGTCAGCCTAGATTTTGTGCGCAAGTCTCTAGAGTGGGACTTGAATCCACAACCTTCTGGTATCAGAAGTGAGAGTGCAACCAACTGAGCCACATGCTGACACTTAACTTAGAACTTCCTCAGGATGTCCTGAGGTCATAGAAGTTCTGGAAACATTGCTAACTACAAGTATAGTAGATTGACTATCTAATGTTAACTTGTCAGCTAGTTAGGGAGTCTATTCCTAAATTAATCTCAGACATTGATTACAACTATAAATTTATATCCATCAAACAGTTACTGCTGTGACATAACTGAACTGCCATCAATTAACCACATCTCATAACCTTTGGCATATTTAATATTTAAGTGCTACTAACTGTGATGCTAATGTTAATAAACAATCCGTTCAGTCCGTCAGGGAGACCCTGAGCTTCCAGTCGCCTGTCACTTTAACTCTCCGCTCCACTCCCACCCTGACCTCTCTGTCCTCGGCCTCTCACACTGTTCCAATGAAGCTCAACATAAGCTCGAGGAACAGCACCTCATCTTTCGATTAGGCACTTTACAGCCTTCTGGACTCAACATCGACTTCAACAATTTCAGGCCATAACCTTGACCCCAATTTTTTTCTTCCTCTCTCTCACATGGCAACTGTTGATGATTCTGCCATTGCCATTTACACTTCATCTAGACTCATCTTTTGTTTCTTACCTTGTTCCATTACCATCTCTGTAGTGTATGTACCTTTAAGAGAGAACTACTTTTACAGCTCCTGTATACTGTAGTACCGGCAGTGACCACACCTGTATATAAGCCTTGAGCATGCCTCTGTACTGTTAGTCTTTAGACTACCCTCCTCCAGTAAACACCTGTTGATTGTTAACTTACAGCCTCCGTCTAATTATTGGAAAACATCATACTTTAAGAATCACGGATTCAACAGTGGCGACGAGGTCGATTCGAATCTACCTGCAACTCTGCATTTCTTTTCAAGGATTCGCTCCGGGAGGGCGGTGGAAGAAAGTCGAGGCCAGAAGCACGGGCGTCGACCACGAGCAACCGCCCAGTCATCCGGCAGAGAGTGAACATCGCAGGGGAGGCTGTTGAGAGCTGGGCTTGGTTCTCCAGCCACGACGATCCAGCAACAGACTGGCAACAGGTACAGCGCAGACCCTTCCCGGACAGCGGCGGCTGGAGCCAACCGACGGCACAGAAAAGGCCGAGCAGCGTCGACGGGGTAAGAGAGAGGGTGAAGCGCACAGGGCGCAGCCGGGGGTTGAAAACCGAGCGGCGTTGACGGAAAACAAAAAGAGAGAGAGGGTAAAGCAGCAGCCGGGGGTTCAGGACCGAGCGGCGGCAACGAGAGAGGCACACAGGAGAACGCGCAGAGCACAGCCAGGGCTCAAGGGCTGAACAGCGTCCGTGGGGAAAGAAAGGAAGCGCGGGAGACGCCATTGAGCCGCAGAGAAGAAGGGAGAGCACGGGAGACGCCATTTTAGAAGCCGCAGCGGAGAAGAAGGGCGAGCGCGGGAAGAAAGGAAAGCATGGGAGATGCCATTTTGTGCCAGCGGAGAAGAAGGGAGAGCGCGGGAGACGCCATTTCAGACAGTTTAATCACACCCGGGGATGCCGAAGAGTGGCAGTATCACTGCATTCGACAATGAAGTCGAAGATTGGGCGACATATGTGGAACGCATTGAGGTGTACTGCAAGGCGAATGAAGTGCCAGATGCTAGGAAAGCACTGGTTTTGTTGAATTCCATGGGTGCAAAAACTTATGGCTTACTGCAAAACCTAATAACCCCAGAGAAGCCAGTGGATAAGAATTTCAAAAGCATAGTGGAAATCCTACAGGACCACTTAAACCCCACACCGCTGCTGATAGCAGAAAGATTTAAGTTCCACAAAAGGAACCAGCATAAAGACGAAAGTAATGCTGAGTACTTAATGGAACTGCGCAAGCTATCGAAACACTGCCAGTTTGGATTGGGACTAGCAGATACATTAAGGGGCAAGTTTGTGTGTGGGCGTCAAAGTGAAGGAACCCAGAAATGGCTTCTATCAGAAAAGGATCTTACGCTGGACAAAGCTTTCAACATGGCAGTATCACACGAAGCAGCCACATGGGGCGCTGCAGAGATACAATGGAGACCGCAAGAATATGGCACCAATGAAATGTCATATGGAGCAGGGAAGTGTTATCGCTGCGGCAGAACAACACACGACCAGAAGGATTGTTGGTTCAAGGACCAAGTGTGTAGACAGTGTGGAAAAGCAGGACACATAGCAAGAGTCTGCAGGTCAGGGAAGAAAACCAGCAGCAAGAAATCTCCACAGGAGAAGTACAAAAAGGTACATAAGGTGATGGACAGTAGTTCAGACGAACAGAAAAGTGATACAGACTCCGGAAGCAAGGAGCTGGGTTGTCTGAAACTACATAAGGTAATCAAAATGGAGGATCACCAGACTATCTGGGTCACGCTCAAGATAGACGGAGTCCAAGTGAAAATGGAATTGGACACAGGATCAGCCCTAACAGTCATAAACTGAAGGGACTACAAGCGGCTATTTTCACATATACTCTTGAAAGCTACAGAGGTTGTCTTGAAGACGTACACGGGGCAAAAAGTCTACCCCAAAGGAAAAATAAGGGGGACCGTGATATACAAAGGCCAGGAAATACCCAAAATGGACCTATATGTATTGCCAGATGGAGGACCACCACTACTAGGATGTGAATGGATCCAGAAGATACAATTAGATTGGCATTCCATACAGGCACTGAAGGTTCAGGCCAAAAAGGATGACGACGTCACACATGGACGACTGTCAAAAATGCTAACTGACGCACAAGAAATGTTCCAGGAGGGACTCGGAACACTAAAAGGCATAACAGCGACGATTAAAATAGAGGAAAATGCAAGCCCAAAGTTTTTTAAGGCCAGATCGGTGCCTTATGCGATCCGACCAGCCGTCGAAGCAGAGCTGGAAGGGTTGGAACGTTCAGGAGTACTGTCCAAAGTAGACTGGAGCGTGTGGGCTACACCCATTGTTCCTGTAATGAAGAGGTCGTTGAGTAATTCGCCTGGGGAACCAAAGAAGGCCCGCATCTGTGGGGATTTTAAGGTGACAGTGAACCCAGTCCTTCACACGGTACAATATCCACTTCCACGGATTGAGGATATTTTCGCCTCGCTATCTGGAGGTAAATGCTTCACCAAAATTGATCTGGCCCAGGCGTACCTGCAAATGGAGGTGGAAGAAGCCTCGAAACAATAACTCACGATCAACACTCATAAAGGTCTCTACCAATACAATCGGCTGGTGTTCGGGGTAGCATCGGCTCCGGCTATTTGGCAAATGGCAATGGATCAAGTCCTGCAAGGGATTCCAGGGACCCAGTGTTATTTGGACGACATCCTGGTCATGGGCGAAAATGACAGTGATCACCTCGCCAACCTGGAGAAGGTGCTCACTAGATTAAAGGAATATGGGCTACGAGCTAATCGCCACAAGTGCGAGTTTTTCCAGAAGCAGATCTCGTATTGTGGCCACGTTATTGATGAGGAGGGGTTACATAAGTCCCCTGAAAAGATTGAGGCAGTAGTCAAGGCTCCAGCACCGGAAAATGTGTCACAACTGAGGTCGTTCCTCGGGCTGGTGAACTACTACCACAAGTTCTTACAAAATTTGTCTACAGTATTACACCCACTGAACACCCTACTGCAAACGGGGGTACCATGGAAGTGGAATGACGAATGTAAACGAGCTTTCCAGAAGTGCAAAGAATTGATCACATCAAAAGAGGTGTTGGCCCATTTCAACCCAGCACTACCAATTCGGTTGGCATGTGATGCATCACCCTATGGTATTGGAGCGGTGCTGTCGGCAGCATGGTGGCATAGTGGTTAGCACTGTTGCCTCACAGCGCCAGGAACCCGGGTTCGAATCTGGCCTCGGGTGACTGTCTGTGTGGAGTTTGCACATTCTCCCCATGTTTGCGTGGGTTTCCTCCGGGTGCTCCGGTTTCCTCCCACAGTCCAAAGCTGTGCGGGTTAGGTTGATTGGCTATGATAAATTGACTCTTAGTGTTAGGGTGATTAAATACATGGGGTTACGGGGATAGAGTGGGATATGTGTTGGTGTAGGGGTTACGGGGATCGGGTGGGATATGTGTCGGTGCAGGCTTGATGGGCCGAATGGCCTCTATCTGCACTGTGGGGTTTCTGTGATTCTGTGATTCTGTGAAAAATTCCCAGACGGGTTGGAGAGGCCAGTAGCCTTTGCGTCTCGGTCACTAACCTCAGCCGAGCGCAACTATGCCCAGATCGACAGGGAGGCCCTCAGCCTAGTATGGGGAGTAAAAAAATTCAACCACTATCTGCATGGGTAGAAGTTCACCTTGCTGACTGACCACCGACCACTTGTCTCCATCTTTAATCCAAAGAAAGGCGTTCCAGTGATGACTGCAAAACGGCTACAAAGATGGTCCCTTTTTCTAGGGGCGAACCAATATGAAATAGAGTATAAGGGCACGAAACAGCATGGAAACGCTGATGGGCTATCATGCCTGCCACTGCCTACTGTGGAGGAAGCACCAGCAGTGGACCCTATCGAAATATTTTATTCGTCGATAATTGAACGATTGCCAGTAACTAACGCGGATATAGAGAAGGAGACCCGCAATGATCCGACTCTGCCTCGGGTATATGATTTGACGGTGAAGGGATGGCCAACACATGGTGACTCACTGTTGCCAGCATTCTCATCCAGAAGAGAACAGCTGTCAGTATGCCAGGGGACAGTGATGTGTGGATCCCGAGTGGTAATTCCACCCAAGTTATGGGAGAGAGTGCTCAATGAGCTTCACGAAGGCCATCTGGGAGGGGTGAAAATGGAAAGCCTTGCTAGGGCTTATGTGTGGTGGCCGGGGATTGATCAACAAATCGAGGACCTAACTAAGAGCTGCTCAGGATGCCAGAAGGTCCAAAATGCACCACCACATGCCCCTCTACACCCATGGGAGTGGCCCTCCTCTCCATGGCAACGGGTGCATATTGATTTTGCTGGTCCATTCATGGACTCAATGTTCTTAATGGCAGTGGATGCGCACTCGAAATGGCCTGAGGTGACCAAATGTCCTCAACCACTACAGTGAAAACGATTGCAGTCCTACGGACCATATTTGCCAGGAACGGCTTGCCAGAGCAGATTTGCTCTGATAACGGACCACAGTTTGTGTCCAAAGAGTTTTGGAAATTTATGAGAAGGAATGGGGTAAGGCATTACACATCCGCCCCGTATCATCCAGCCACAAATGGATTGGCTGAGAGGTTTGTACAAACCTTTAAAAAGGCGATATGGGCCATGTGCGATGATGAAATTCCACTACAGCATAAGGTGGACAATTTCCTGTTAGCCTACAGAAATGTGACACATGCAGTTACCAACCAGGCCCCGGCCATGATGTTCTTTAACCGAAGATTGATATCTCGTCTGGATTTGCTCAGACCAAATGTGCGAAGAAATGTTGAGGATAAGCAATTCCAGCACATCAATGAGAAGCCGACAAGGAGCTTCAATGTCGGACAACCAGTCTTGGCCCGCGACTACCGAACAGAGAAATGGAAACCCGGAACGATATGCACACGGCAGGGGCCACTAATGTACACAGTGGATGTCGGGGAGAACCTTGTGAGACGCCACGTCGACCAGATCCTAGCGTCACAGGAACGAGTCAACCCCATGTCTCGCGTACCTGGGGATGAACCCGACATACCGGTAGCATCTACCCCAGAAACAGTAGCAGCGGAAACTGATGAACTAACCGACGAAAGGGGGCCAGAATCGCCTCCGCACCAAGAACAAGACCCTCCGGAAAGGCGCTATCCAGAAAGGATCAGGAAGCCGCCCCAAAGACTGAATCTATAAATGGACTATTTCAGTTTAATGTGCATGTTGAAGTGTTAACTGTTATTTGAATGTTATGGGTACTGTTAATCTAAAAGGGGAGGAATTGTAGTGTATGTACCTTTAAGAGAGAACTACTTTTACAGCTCCTGTATACTGTAGTACCGGCAGTGACCACACCTGTATATAAGCCTTGAGCATGCCTCTGTACTGTTAGTCTTGAGACTACCCTCCTCCAGTAAACACCTGTTGATTGTTAACTTACAGCCTCCGTCTAGTTATTGGAAAACATCATACTTTAAGAATCACGGATTCAACAATCTCCTTTTGCCTCGCACCATCATCCCTTTTGAATTTTAATCTCTCCTGCCTTCCATCCTATCACAGACCTTCCCCTTTGTTCTTTCCCCCCTCCCCCCTTTCCCTGCCCCTACACTTGCTTAAAAACCTGTACCATCTCCAACTTTTTCCACTTCTGACGAAGGGTCATCGACCTGAAAATTTGGCCACAATTTTATCGGCACTGAGAGGGCAGGTTTGGAGGCGGGTCAAAGGTTAAAATCGGTTTGATTGACGGCGGGTTGCGATCCCGCCATCAACCCGCCTCCATGCCACTTTGCCAAATGCTGGCTCTCTGAGGCCCTTAAGGCAGTTAACAGCTTGTTAACTGCCTGGATAAGCCTATTTTAACAGCGTTTTTCGATTTTTGAACATTTTCTGCATGTTCCACGCCATTCCCAAACCACGCCAGCTGAATGTGCCAGGTTCAGCAAGTGCCTGCCTTCTTGACACTGCAGCTCCAGCATAAAAACGGACCTCTAACATGGCTCACTTACAGATGACACCTGTCTTAAGGTGCAGAGGCCGAGGAGTGAGGCACTACCTCAGAGCGCTGGCAAAGCAAGGAAGGGCAAATCAAAATAAACCTGCAAAGCGCTGCTCAGTACTCAAAACTCCTTCACACAGCATTGAATCTCTCCAGAAATCTCTCTCTCTCTCTCTTGCAGAATGCGTGGTGCAAAAATGTCACCGACAAAAAAAGGCAGGAAGCGGTGGCCTTTAAATAGCGCTCCTCCAGTCCCTTTCTGACAGCATAATGCTCACCTCAATCTGTCGTTGTTAGCGGCAGGCGGTAAGGCAGGGGGCGCCACTCAGTATCCGGTCTGGGACGCTAACGGGGCGTTACGCACTCGACTGACGTCACAATCGGCTGGCGCAGGAGATTGTGGCGGTAGTGTTTAGCGCCGCCACAAAATGTCTAGTTAATTTCGCAAGCGGCGCAAACATCGCCGCGCCCAGGCACTAGTTGCTTTGCGCCCCATTAGTGTCCTCTTAAGGCACTAACGGGAGGAGCAAACAACTGAATTTTTCCCCCAAGGAGTCTCCGGATCCCCAACGATTGAAGCCTGCAGGAAGAAACAAAGGTAAGTAAACTTTTTCTAAGACTTTTCACTCACCTCACATACTTACCTCTCCACACTTGCACCCATCACTCACCTCCACAGTGCACTTTTCGACCCCTCTCACCCCCGCAGACCCACTGCTCGCCTCGCTGACCCTGGTGGGGTTTCCCAACGTCGGGAAGCCTGCACTTGTGTTGGTAAAATGGGGATAAGCCTCTTAACTGCCTTTTAACTATCTGTTAACAGGCAGTTAATTGGCTGTAATCCCCTTCCCGCCTCGAGGAGACGGGTCCCTGCACGAGTCGGGGACCCACCTCCCGGGAAGATGGCACGGAGGCGGGTTGGGAGCGGGTTCAGTACCCACTCCCAGTTTCTGCCATTTCCCCGGCAGTCCCGCTTCCAAACCCACCACCCAAGGGCTGGCAAAATTCTCCCCTTAAACTCTGTTTCTCTCTCCACAGATGCTGCCTGACCTGCTGAGTGTTCCCAGAATTTTCTGTTTTTATTTCAGATTTCCAGCATCCGCAGTATTTTGCTTTTGTGCTAATATAATCTGAACTGGTTGATGTAAGAGAGTTTGTTAAATCCCATTTGGACAGCATTAACTCCTAAACATAGACTGGATGATAAGCCCCAGACTGTTCCTTGATGAGGAATTAAAGTGAAGGAATTAAAGATTTGTCTGGTGCCCAAATGCAATCCCTACCCAACGCTTCACCCCTTGAACCAACTGTTGGCGTGTTTCCAGGGTGGTCAGGGGACATGCTGTCCCAGAAAAAAAATGCATTTAAAAATGTTGTTTTCATTTTGCCCGACAACCCTCTGAGAACTCACATCCTTGTGTTCAAGCCATTCCATTCCTTCGCCCCTCCCTATCCCTGTAACCTCCTCCAGCCCTGCAACCCTCCGAGATCTCAGTGTTCCTCAAATTCTGGCTTCTTGAGCATCACACATTTCTTTCGCCCCACCATTGGTGGCTGTGCCTTCAGCAGTTTAGGCCCTATGCACTGGAATTCCCTCCCTCAATTTTTCTACCTCTCTCTCCTCCTTTTAGACACTCCTTAAAACCTACCTCTTTGACCAAGCTTTTGGTCACCTGTCCTCATAACACCTTCTTTGACTCGTTGCCAATTTTTATCTGATAACACTCCTGTGAAGTGCCTTGGGACAGTTTACTACATTAAAGGCTCTATTTAAATGCTGTCCAGGGCCCCAAACACTCCTTCCGGCGAAACAGCAATTTACAAGTAAAAATACTGTATTCGCTGCTCACGATGTGGTCTCCTCTACATTGGGGAGACCAAACGCAGATTGGCCGACCGCTTTGCGGAACACCTCCATTCAGTCCGTAAGGGTAACCCTGAGCTTCCGGTCGCCTGTCACTTTAATTCTCTACTTCACTCCCACTCTGATCTCTCTGTCCTCGGGCTATTACATTGTTCCAATGAAGCTCAACATAAGCTTGAGGAACAGCACCTCATCTTTCGATTAGGCACTTTACAGTCTGCCGGACTCAACATCGAGTTCAACAATTTCAGATAATAATCCCTGCCCCCGTTTTTCATGCTGCATGATTTTGCCATTCCCGTGTGCAACATTTTATCTTTCCTGCCTCTTACATAAGCACAATATGTTCTTTCAATTCCTTCCTCCCCTCCTAACCGCCCCCCCCCGCCTGTCTCTGCACCTGCTTAACATCTGTTACATCTCCAGCTTTTTCCAGTTCTGATGAAGGGTCCCAGACCTGAAACGTTAACTCTGTTTCTCTCTCCACAGATGCTGCCTGGCCTGCTGAGCATTTCCAGCATTTCCTGTTGTTATTCTATATAAATGCTAGTTGTTGTGTTCTTATTAATGTGAACATAATATGTGATGCCCAATATTTTGGGTTTTCAACAGACCATCTCAACCATCACTTGCTCAAAACCAACCTCAACATTCACTGTCTCCCACCCCCAGCACCGTTCACAGACACCCTCATCCTGTTCCCTCCCTCCCCATGCACAGAGGAACTCCACCCGCTCCAGTCTCAGTTCAAAGACACATTTTACTTCCTCCAATCCTCCCATGTCTGTAGTGTATGTAACCTGTACCACCTTAAGAGGATACCTTAAGGTGATGGACTACTTTTTGATGGCTCCTGTACATTGTAGTACCGGTGGTGACCACACCGGTATATAAACCCTGCGGAGCAAAGTGTATCCCAGTTCAGCCCTGACCCTCAATCACTAAAGACCTGTTTACTTACTTCTGTAGTCTGTGTCCTGTTATTCAGTATAACTGCAATTGAAAACACAGACTCAACAGTGGCGACGAGTCTGATCTTACCTTGCGGCAGTTTTGCATCAAAGGAAGCTTCGTCCTCAGGAATGGGCATCGAAAACGGGCATCCGCCCTCAACATCCTGCATCGCATGGGAGGCCATCGGAAACCTGGGTTGGTTTGCTGACCATGAAGTCAAGCATCAGTGAGCATTCCTTCTACGACAGCGGCGGGTAAGCCCGATCGAGTGGCACGGGGGGGAAGTCGGCCGAGTTGTCAGTGGGAGAAGGGGAGGGAAAACGATGAAAAGGGCGGAGAACACGACCGCAGCTGGTGTCAGGGGCCGGACTGCAATCGGGCAGAGACGCGCAGCAGCCAGAAAAGTGTTTATGGCCACAAGGACCGCGGGAGCGGCGAGGGAACAAGAGCAGCAACGCAGGGGAAAATAAAGGACCGCTGGGAGGCGTGGATGGCAACAGCACGGGAATCACCATTTTGAGTCGGCGGGGGAAGAAGACAAGCGCGGGAAAAGCCGCCATTTTGAAAAAAAAAAAAATAATAATATACAAAGGGGAAGGAGAAACTCAGCAAGGATGCCAAAAACGGGTAACATCACTGTTTTTGATAACGATGTGGAAGATTGGGCCACTTATGTGGAACGCATCGAAGTTTACTGTACAATGAATGAGGTACCGGAGGATAAGAAAGCACTAACCCTATTAAACTCAATGGGTGCGAAGACGTACGGGTTATTAAGGAACCTTGTAACACCAGACAAACCGGTAGGGAAGAGTTTCGCGGATATTGTTACTATCCTACAGGAGCATTTAAACCCCACGCCGCTGCTGATAGCAGAACGATTTAAATTCTACAAAAGAATTCAACTTAAAGAAGAAAGCAACGCTGAATTCCTAACAGAACTGCGCAAGTTATCAAAGTACTGCCAGTTCGGAACAGGACTAGCAGACGCACTGAGAGATAAGTTTGTGTGTGGGCTCCTAAGGGAAGGAACCCAGAAGCGACTGCTAGAGGAAAAGGACCTTACGCTGGACAAAGCTTTCAGCATTGCAGCATCCCACGAGGCAGCAGCATGAGGCGCTGCAGAGATACAGCAAAGGCCATTGGAATTCAGCACCAATGAAATGGCATTGGGCACAGTAAAGTGCTATCGTTGTGGAAGGACAACGCATGACCAGAACCAGTGCTGGTTCAAAGATAAAGAATGCAGGCAATGTGGCAAACTTGGTCACATTGCGAGAGTATGCCGGTCAGGAAAGAAGACCAGCAGCAAAAAGTCACCACAGGAGAAGTACAAAAAGTACACAAGGTGACAGAGAACAGTTCGGATGAACAGAAGACAGATTCAGACTCCAGCAGTAAGCAACTGGGTTGTCTGAAAATACATAATGTGGGTAACACAGCAGACCACCAAACTATCTGGGTCACGCTTCGGATAGCAGGAGTCCAAGTGAAGATGGAATTGGACACTGGGTCGGCATTAACGGTCATGAATAAGCAAGATTACAAAAGGTTATTCTCGCACATTCCCCTGAGGGATACAGAGATTGTATTGAAAACATACACGGGGCAAATAGTATACCCCAAAGGAAAGATAAAAGTAAATGTGGTCTACAATGGTAAAGAAAGTCAGAAAATGGACTTGTATGTGTTACCTGATGGAGGTCCGCCACTACTGGGACGGGAATGGATCCGGAGAATAAATGTGGACTGGCATTCCATACAAGCACTGACTGTAGATGCCTGTAAGGAGGACGACGTCAAACCTAAACGACTGTCCAAAATCTTAGACGATGCTAAGGAGGTGTTCCAACAGGAACTTGGAACACTGAAAGGAATTACAGCAACCATCAAGGTTGAAGAACATGCAAACCCAAAATTTTTCAAAGCCAGACCGGTGCCTTATGCGATACAACCTGATGTGGAAGCAGAGCTGGAAGGGCTATAACGTTCAGGGGTACTGTCCAAGGTGGACTGGAGCGAATGGGCTACACCCATTGTTCCTGTCATGAAGCGTTCGTTGAGCAACAAGCCGGGGGAACCTGGGAAGGTTCGCATCTGTGGCGATTTCAAGATCACTGTTAATCCGGTTCTTCAAACGGTGCAATATCCGCTTCCGCGGATTGAAGATATCTTCGCTTCGCTGTCTGGTGGGAAACACTTCACTAAGATAGACCTGGCGCAGGCGTACCTACAGATGGAAGTTGATGAAGCGTCACGTCAGTATCTCACGATCAACACGCATAAGGGCTTATATCGGTATAATAGACTGGTTTTTGGAGTGGCATCGGCTCCAGCGGTTTGGCAAAGGGCCATGGAGCAGGTATTGCAGGGAATTCCAGGCACACAATGCTACCTGGATGACATCCTGATTACAGGAGATAACGATAACCTCGCGAATTTGGAGCAGGTGCTCATCAGATTGAAAGAATATGGGCTCAGAGTTAATCGCCAGAAATGCGAGTTCTTTCAAAAGCGAATCTCATACTGCGGCCACGTCATTGACCGGGAGGGGCTCCATAAGTCACCTGACAAGATTGAAGCTGTTGTAAAAGCTCCTGCACCAGAAAATGTATCCCAGTTGAGGTCGTTCCTCGGGTTGGTTAACTATTACCATAAGTTTCTTCCAAATTTATCCACGGTGTTACACCCGCTAAACACTCTTTTGCAAATGGGAACACCATGGAAGTGGAGCGATGATTGTAAGCGGGCTTTTCAAAAGAGCAAAGCACTGATCACTTCTAAGGAACTGTTGGCTCACTTTAACCCAACGCTGCCTATTCACTTAGCTTGTGATGCTTCTCCATATGGTATCGGGGCAGTGCTCTCCCATAAGTTTCCAGATGGCTCGGAAAGGCCAGTCGCTTTCGCATCCAGATCATTGACCTCCGCTGAGCGCAACTATGCTCAGATAGATAGGGAGGCTCTCAGCCTCGTGTGGGGAGTTAAGAAATTTAACCATTACCTGCAAGGCCAAAAGTTTACGCTGCTGACAGATCACCAGCCGTTGGTTTCCATTTTCAACCCTAAGAAGGGTGTTCCGGTAATGACAGCGCAGAGGCTTCAGAGATGGTCCCTTTTCCTAGGGGCACATCAATATCAGATAGAATTCAAAGGTACAAAGCAACATGATAATGCTGATGGGCTGTCGCGCCTGCCACTACCTACAGCGGAAGAGGCACCGGCAGTTGACCCTGTAGAGATATTTCACTCGACCATCATCGAATGCTTACCAGTCACCAATGCGGGTATTGAGAGAGAGACCCGAAATGACCCGACACTGTCTCGGGTCTACGACTTGACAGTGAAGGGATGGCCAGCACATGGCGAAACACTG
Source organism: Somniosus microcephalus (assembly GCF_052327205.1). Classification (NCBI taxonomy): domain Eukaryota; kingdom Metazoa; phylum Chordata; class Chondrichthyes; order Squaliformes; family Somniosidae; genus Somniosus; species Somniosus microcephalus. Next base: position 214,987,112 of record NC_140996.1, on the reverse strand, counting down.
TTACCAGCATTCTCAGCCAGACGAGAACAGCTGTCCGTATGTCAAGGAACATTGATGTAGGGAACAAGGGTGATTATTCCTCCGAAATTAAGAGAGAGAGTTCTGAAAGAATTGCACGAAGGTCATCTGGGGGGAGTCAAGATGAAAAGCCTTGCTAGGGCTTATGTGTGGTGGCCAGGTATCGACAAACAAATAGAGGATCTGACTAAAAGCTGCTCAGGGTGCCAAAAAGTTCAAAATGCACCTCCAATTGCACCGCTGCATCCGTGGGAATGGCCTTCAGCCCCATGGCAACGTGTGCATATCGACTTTGCAGGTCCATTCATGGATTCCATGTTTTTGATAGCAGTAGACGCACATTCTAAATGGCCAGAAGTGATTAAGATGTCGACCACTACCTCTGAGAAGATGATCGCAGTTCTTAAGAACCATATTTGCAAGGAATGGGTTGCCGGAGCAAATATGTTCAGACAACGGACCACAGTTCGTGTCAGAAGTATTCCAGAAATTCATGAAAAAGAATGGGGTGAAACACTATACATCTGCCCCATATCATCCGGCTACAAATGGGTTGGCCGAGAGATTTGTACAAACGTTCAAAAAGGCGATAAAGGCCATGAGTGAAGACCATATTCCACTACATCACAAGGTGGACAATTTCCTGATGGCGTATCGAAACGCCACGCATTCAGTGACAAATCAAAGCCCTGCCATAATGTTCTATAACAGAAGGTTGCGGTCCCGGTTGGATTTGTTAAAACCCAATGTGCGAAGGGAAGTCGAAAACAAGCAACTCCAGCATGTAAATAACAAGGCCACTCGTAGTTTCGAAATAGGACAACCAGTGTTGGCCAGGGACTATAGGGATGATAAATGGCAACCTGGAACAATTTGTGCACGACAAGGACCCTTGATGTACACGGTAGACGTTGGAGAGAACGTAATACGACGTCATGCTGACCAACTTGTGGAATTGAGAACAAGGGTCGACCCCATGTCTACGGCAGAGACACCAGTTGAAGAACTTATTGAGCCTGTAGCATCTACCTCAGACTCGAACGTACCTGATGATGTTCAATCCATAGGAGATCAAGTGGATGAGTCACCCCAGCAACGAGAACCAGAGGCCCCTGAAAGGCGTTATCCGGCCCGGATCAGGAGGCCTCCTCAGAGACTGAATCTTTGAACAGTTGTGTGTAAATTGTATATATGTTATCCATGTAATGTTTAATTTGGGGTGTACACTGTTAAGCTAAAAGGGGAGGAATTGTAGTGTATGTAACCTGTACCACCTTAAGAGGATACCTTAAGGTGATGGACTACTTTTTGATGGCTCCTGTACATTGTAGTACTGGTGGTGACCACACCGGTATATAAACCCTGCGGAGCAAAGTGTATCCCAGTTCAGCCCTGACCCTCAATCACTAAAGACCTGTTTACTTACTTCTGTAGTCTGTGTTCTGTTATTCAGTATAACTGCAATTGAAAACACAGACTCAACAATGTCCATGCTGGCTCTCTTCTCCTTCACCCCCCCCCCACATTTGGCACTCCTCCCTCCTCTTGATTTCAAGCTGGCAATGTTTCTTCAACTGCTTCCTCCCCCAGTTTATATTTGGCCGAGGAATTTATTTTTTATTATTTAAATAAAAGGATAGAGCTCACTTTCAATGCATTTGACTGGTTTAACAGCAATTTAAAATATACAGTAGTGCAATAAAGAATAGATTTGCCTTTCTAATCTAGGCTTTATTAACTTTAAAAATCCAGTAGCACATCTTTCAACACCAGTCTCCAACCATGACTGGAGAGAACTGAATTTAAGATGGCCACCACAAATCACCTGACATCCACTACCAATGAGTTTACAGCATATATCTCAAGGTAGAAACAAACAACCAATTACAATACTTCTTACTAACACAGAACAACCACCCCATTCACCAATCACAATACTTCTTATTAAACATAGGAAATAATCACCACATTCACCCCTCCTTTTAAAACATACTCCAACCTAAAACAGCCTTTACAATTTATAATTAATTTATTTACAACTAAAATACAATATAATATTTCAACAATTTTAAAACATTACTATCAATTTAAAAGTCCATTTTCAATCGGTCGACCGGATATCTTGTTCGTGTCGACCTTCTTAACCTTGGTGAAATTCCTTGCCCTCCCACACCCGGAGACACCAAAGTATCTTCTGCAGGAAGGCTATCCATATCCCGATTATCAACGGTTTCCGGATTGGAAATCCCATCAGGAAGTAAACTAGGACGGTCATGAACATCCATCAAAGGCTGACTAATAGAAGTATAATTATCTGCAGTAGGATTGGAAATATTCATAGTATCTATAACAACATCCACATTATCTGAATCGTGACTATTATTAGTATCCTCAGAAGAAGGCTGGCCACCACAAGGAGCCAAATCTTTAATTGAAACAGTACTTTCTTTCCCATCTTGGAATCGAATATGAGCATATTGGGAATTTGCCTCCAACAGCTCCACCTCCTCCACTAAAGGATCATATTTTGACAATCTAACATGGCGTCGAAGCAGCACAGGTCCCTGCATAGTAAGCCATGAAGGTACCGAATATCCCGTAGTAGATCTCCGTGGGTAATTAAAGAGCCTTTCATGGGGGGTCACATTAGTAGCCATTGAAAGCAATGATCTAATGGAATGCAGGGCATCAGGCAGTACCATTTCCCACTGTGTATTCTTAAGGTTCCGGGATGTCAAAGCCAACATAACTGCCTTCCAGATCACCCCATTGTATCGTTCGCACTGTCCATTACCCTGGGGGTTATACGGGGTAGTTCTACTAGTAGAAATTCCCCGACTCTGAAGGTATTCCTTCAACTGGGAAGACATAAAAGAACTTCCCTGATCGAATGGATATACGCAGGCATCCCAAAGATGACAAAAAGTTGAGTCAGACATTTGATAACTGTAGCAGCTGATACATCTGCACAAGGAAAAGCAAAAGGAAACCTTGAAAACTCATCCACAACAGTAAATATGTATCGATTTTGAGTCGTTGAAGGAAGAGGCCCCTTAAAATCAACGCTCAGACGTTCAAAAGGAGAAGTAGCCTTTATAAGATGAGCTCGTTGAGGCTTAAAGAAATTCGGTTTACACCGAGCACAGATAGAACATGATGAAGTCATCCGCTTGACGTCTTCAACTGAAAAGGGCAAATTCTTACTGCGTACGAAATGTATCATCCTCGTAACCCCAGGATGACATAAGGCATTGTGAAGATTAATAAGCGTATCTCCGTGAATCACAGAACAATAAGCCCTCGACAGTGCATCAGCAGCAACATTATCCTTCCCCGGACGATAAACTATATCAAAATGGTAACATGCCAACTCAATCCGCCACCTCATTATTTTATCATTTTTGATCTTTCCAAAATGTTTAACATCAAACATAAAGGACACAGATTTTTGATCGGTTACCAACGTGAAATGTCGCCCCGATAAATAATGTCTCCATTTACGCAGTGCTTCTACTATTGCATATGCCTCTTTTTCTATTGAAGAATGTCTTTTTTCACTATTGTTCAAGGTACGTGAGAAAAAGGCCACAGGTCTTCCATTCTGGTTCAGAGTAGCCCCAATTGCAAAATCAGAAGCATCTGTCTCAATCACAAAGGGAACCTGCTCATCAATAGAATGCACAACTGCTCCTAAGATATCCTTTTTAAAATTATCAAAACATGTCCTGGCCTCCCATGATAGAGGATATGTCATAACCCGAATAAGGGGCTGGATCTTCTGCAAAAAGTTTGCAATCCAATTAGAATAGTAAGAAAACAGTCCAACAACTCATTGCAAAGCCTTAGAATTAGTAGGATAAGGTAAATCGATCAATGGTCGCAAACGTTCTGGATCTGGTTTAATCTTATTTCCCGAGATAATATACCCCAGTAGATTTACCTCAGTAGTCGAAAAGATACACTTCTCTTTATTAAAAGTTAAACCAACTTTTTCCGCAGCTTGAAGGAATCTTTCTAAATTAGAATCATGCTCCACCCTTGATTTACCACACACCGTGATACCATCTAAATATGAAAAGGTGTCAGAGAGAGAGTTATCACTTATAAAAGCATCCATTGCCCGTTGAAAACAAGCAACACCATTAGTAACACCAAATGGTATTCGGCAAAACTGATACAGCTTTCCACCAGCCTCAAAGGCTGTATATGGTTGATCCCTCTTAACAATAGGAATCTGATGATAAGCACTCTTTAAATCAATAGTGCTAAAAAACTTATACTGAGATACTTTGTTGATAAGCTCATCAATCTTAGGCAAAGGGTACGCATCTAATTGAGTATACCTATTAATAGTTTGAGAGTAGTCTATCACCATTCGTTTCTTATGTCTCTCGTTAGTGGTGACAACTACCTGAGCCCGCCAAGGCGAACAACTAGGTTCAATGATTCCTTCCAATAAAAGACGTTGGACTTCAGAATTAATAAATTCTCTATCCTGACTGCTATACCTTCTTGACTTGGTAGCAATTGGCTTACAATCCGGCATCAAATTGGAAAAAAGTGATAATGGAGAAATGGATAAAGAAGTTAATCCACAAATGGATAAGGGTGGCTTAGTCCCTCCAAACGAAAGTCTGAGAGACTCGTGTAATTTAAGCACATCATGACCAATCAAAATATCCGCACAAAGATTAGGCAAAACAGATAGGCATATATCAGTATACGTATTACCTAGAAGAATCATTTTCACTAGGCAACAACCAGCTACTTGTGATGTAAGGGTCGGCTGAGCCATACACACCTGATAAGTAACAGGCAAGATTTTCAAACACTTTTCCTTCGCAAACTGAAGACTTATAAAACTCTCGGTACTGCCCGTATCTATGAGAGCCTTCACTTCTAACCCATTAACTTGGGCCATAACTATAGCTTTGTTTAGGCCATGAGCAAATGCAGCAGAAATTGATGCAATAAACGCCCTCTCTACAGGTTGAATAGTCGCAGAAGAGGAGGTAATTGAACCTAATGATTTACAAACACATGCATAATGACCTCTCTTTCCACATTTACTACACACAGCCTCCCGGGCAGGACACTTCAAACGAGGATGCCGGACGTTCCCACAAAAATAACACTTCTGAATCCTAGAGGCAACAGCCGCCGAAGTAGAAACTGTTTCAGAATCTAGTAAACCACTCCCATTAAGTCCACCTAATTCTTTTTCGTCCGGAACTGCCGAAACCACAGTCGCAGGTCGATTAGAAAGAGCATAAGAATCCGAACTTCTCTGAGCCATATCCAATGTAGAAGCTTGCTCAAAAGCACTCTTGAGATCCAAAGTCTTATTTTCTAACAACCGCTGACGAATTGATCTAGACAGTAATCCATTAATAAAAGCATCCCGTACCGATTCTTCCTTATATTCTTCGGCCGTCACGGCTTTATAATTACAGTTAGCACTAAGGTGCCGAAGTGCTTGTTAATAAGTATCCAAAGATTCTTCCACCTGCTGCCTACGGGCAGATAGAAGATAACGTGCAAATACCTAATTCTTTGGTTTAACAAAAATCTTCTCCGATGTAGAAATAGCCAATTCGTAAGTTTTACAGTCCAAAATATACTTATACACATCTGGAGCAATGTAGTTGATCAGCATATTCAGCTTATTCAGAGACTCTTGTTCCAACACACCCAAAAAGTTTGTAAATGTACAATACCAATGTTTCCATTTATCATCCACTCCTGCAGAATTAGGGTCAGCATTGAATCGTTCTGGTTGAAGATATCGCTCCATTCTGATAAAAAGTTAATAAATTGAAATAAAGAATAGATTTGCCTTTCTAATCTAGGCTTTATTAACTTTAAAAATCCAGTAGCACATCTTTCAACACCAGTCTCCAACCATGACTGGAGAGAACTGAATTTAAGATGGCCACCACAAATCACCTGACATCCACTACCAATGAGTTTACAGCATATATCTCAAGGTAGAAACAAACCAATTACAATACTTCTTACTAACACAGAGAACAACCACCCCATTCACCAATCACAATACTTCTTATTAAACATAGGAAATAATCACCACAAGTAGGTAATACAGGCCATGAAAACAATCGTGGAAACAATTTTTAATCCTTTACCAGACTGCTGCCAAATGCTGGGCTGGGCTGGGCTGAGTTAGACCGAGCTGGGCAGGACAGGGCAGGGCCGGGCCGGGCAGGGCTGGGTTAGGCCGAGCTGGGCTGGGTTAGGCCGAGCTGGGCAGGGCAGGGCTGGGCCGGGCAGGGCAGGGCCAGGCTGGGTTGGGCAGGGCCGGCAGGGCAGGGCAGGGCTGGGCAGGGCCGGGCAGGGCTAGGCAGTGCAGGGCCGGGCAGGGCTGGGCAGGGCCGGGCAGGGCAGGGCACGGCCAGGCAGGGCTGGGCAGGGCTGGGCCGGGCAGGGCAGGGCTGGGCAGGGCCAGGCAGGGCAGGGCTGGGCAGGGCCGGGCTGGCTTTAGTTAGGCTGAGCTGGGCAGGGCTGTGTTAGGCCGAGCTGGGCAGGGCTGAGTTAGGCCGAGCTGGGCAGGGCTGGGCTGGGCCAGGCCTGGGCAGGAACAACTTGTATTTATGTATTGCTTTTAATTTGGTAAAACCTTCCAAGGTGCTTCACAGGAAAGGAGACATTAGGACAGGTGACCAAAAGCTTGGTCAAAGAGTTAGATTTTAAGAAGTATGTTAAAGGAGGAGAGAGAGGTTGAGAGGCAGAGAGGTCTAGGTTGGGAATTCCAGAGCTTGGGGCCGAGGCAGCTGAAGGCACTGCCACCAATGGTGGGGCGAAGGAAGTGGGGATGCGCAAGAGACCAGAAATGGAGAATGGAAGAGATCTTGGAGGGTTGTAGGGCTGGAGGGGGTTACAGAGATAGGGAGGGGTGAGGCCATGGGGGGATTTGAACACGAGGATGATCATTTTTAAGCAGCAAATGCTGACATGCAGGCAGGGCTGGGAAATGCTGATGTTGGCAGGTATGCTCTATCTCCAGGAATAGCATCACGAGGTGGGTCCAAGGTCTATGCTGGCACACGTTGTCATAGCCTGTCAAATACTGGTGACATTTTAATGTTATCAAAGAGCCGCTGGCACAATTAGCTTTTTGACAACATTAAAATTAAGTTTAAAATATTGGACCCTTTGGAAACTTCAAAGCAATTGCATTTGTACTGCAGCTGACACGAAAGCAGAGCGATCTGAAACCATTCCCTGGAGGTGGACTCACAGCTTTTACCTATATTCCATTTAAGTGACTTCAGACCTGAATTAAACAGCATGCCAGTGTTCATGCTCCACATGAGCCTCCTCCCACCCTTCTTCATCTAACCACTTCAACATATCATAAGAACATAAGAACATAAGAAGTAGGAGCAGGAGTAGGCCATACGGCCCCTCGGGCCTGCTCCGCCATTCAATAGGATCATGGCTGATCCGAACCTAGACTCACGTCCACATCCCTGCCCGCTCCCCATAACCCTTAATTCCCTTATCAGCTAGGAAACGGTCTATCTCCGTTTTAAATTTATTTAATGCCGCAGCTTCCACAGCTCTCTGAGGTAGCAAATTCCATAGATTTACTACCCTCTGAGTGAAGAAGTTTCTCCTCATCTCAGTTTTGAAACGGCAGCCCCTTATTCTAAGATTATGCCCCCTAGTTCTAGTCTCACCCATCAGTGGAATATCCTTCTATTGCTTTCTCCCTCATGTGTTTATCTAGCTTCCCCTTAAATGCATCTGTGCTGTTCGCCTGAACTACACCCTGTGGTGGCGAGTTACACATTCTAACCACTCTGGGTAAAGAAGTTTCTCCTGAATTCTGTATTGGATTTATTAGTGACTATTTTATATTTATGGCCCCTAGTTCTGGTCTGCCTTGCAAATGGAAACACCTTCTCTACATCTACCCTATCATCTTAAAGACCTCTATCAGTTCACCCTTCAGTCTTCTCTTTTCTAGAGAAAAAAGCCTCAGCATGTTTAATCTTTCTGATAGGTGTAACCTGTAGGGTTCGAAAATCCACAACCACGTTTTGCCAAAAATTGGATTGCCCTATACAGTTTTAAACCAACACTTTCGGCCAAGGCAGAGGTCCCAACAAGCAGGCTGGGATATGCCTGGGACATTCGAATACAGGGGACTGTGGCTCAGAGGCGAGCCATAGATGTCGGCCAATCGAAGCAGAGTGCATTCTCAAAGGCCAATCAGGGGACCGAGTCAGACCGGAAGCGAGGAAACCCCCGGCCAATGGGGACCACCCGGTCCGGGTTTGAATAAGTGACTCACCCCTAATCGGGCTATGAATACAAGCCATCATCACCTTAATCAACTCGGACTACACAATGAGTGGTAGGACCCTAGGAAGTACAGAGGGTCAGAGGGACCTTGGTGTACATGTACATAGATCCCTGAAGGCAGCGGAGCAGGTAGATAAGGTGGTTAAAAAGGCATATGGGATACTTGCCTTCATTAGCCGAGGCATAGAATATAAGAGCAGGGAGGTTATGATGGAGCTGTACAAAACGCTGGTGAGGCCACAGCTGGAGTACTGTGTGCAGTTCTGGTCGCCTCACTATAGGAAGGATGTGATTGCTTTGGAGAGGGTGCAGAGAAGATTCACCAGGATGTTACCTGGGATGGAGCGCCTCAGCTATGAAGAGAGGCTGGACAGGCTGGAGTTGTTTTCCTTGGAGCAGAGAAGGCTGAGGGGGGACCTGATTGAGGTGTACAAAATAATGAGGGGCATAGATAGGGTAGATAAAGAGGAACTTTTCCCCTTAGTGGGGGGGTCAATAACAAGGGGGCATAGATTCAGGGTAAGGGGCAGGAGATTTAGAGGGGATTTGAGGAGAAACTTTTTCACCCAGAGGGTGGTTGGAATGTGGAACTCAATGCCTGAAAGGGTGGTGGAGGCAGGAACCCTCACAACATTCAAGAAGCATTTGGATGAGCACTTGAAATGCCATTGCATACAAGGCTATGGACCAAATGCTGGAAAATGGGATTAGACTGGACAGGGATGGATGGGCGGCGCAGACACGATGGGCCGAAGGGCCTCTTTCTGTGCTGTAAAACTCTATGACTCTATGACAATAGTCTTGGGATCACTACAGTTAAGAGGTGGCCCAAACTAATCAAGTCCCAGGACTGACACAATGGGGCAGCAGACTTGGAGGAGCCGATATGCACTCAAAACAATACCCCTGTCCTCACACCTACCTGTATAAATATGGAACACAAGAAGGACCAAGGCTGAGAGAGAACTATTACCAGAAGAACAAACAGGATAGCGAGTTAAGATGCTGAGGGAAAAGACGAGCCCGGGAGGGACGAGCTGGGGCGAACAAAACCCGACCAGATGCAGCAAGATCCTCTCCGAGGTTTGGGGTACGGCGAACCCCGAGGCACAGGTCGAATTCCGATGACGACAGCAACAACAACAACCCAACAACCGCACTCAAAATTCCATCTGTCAAGGGAGGAGGCTGTGAGTATAATCCAAGGGTCTGCAACTGTCAGTCTAGTTTAGGTAGGAAAGTGGGTTGGTGGGATTGGACTTGGTAAAGATAAAACTGTGTAAACATTCTCATTGTGTCCGTTCTCTCTCATATTTTATTTATAGTTATAAATGTGTGTGTGTGTTTTTTTACGTTTGTGGTAGAACTTACCTTGGCAAATAAAATTGGTTGTCACCTGGTATCATTCTAGTAAATCTTTTTTGCACCATCCCAAATGCCTCTATATCCTTTTTATAATCTGGAGACCAGAACTGTTCACACTACTCCTCCAAGCGTGGTCTATCCAAGGTTCTATACAAGTTTAACATAATTTCACTGCTTTTAAATTCTATTCCTCTAGAAATGAACCCCAGTGCTTTGTTTGTTTTTTTATATCCTTATTAACTTGAGTCGCTACTTTTAGTGATCTGTGTATGTGTACTGCCTGATCCCTCTGCTCCTCATGTAGACACTTAGGTGTTGATTTTCCTGGAGCCGTCAGGCAGGGTTTCAGGTGTGTGGGGGGGGGGAAATCCCGAATTCGGGGATCCCGACACCATCCCGCCCAAAACCCCCCTCCACGCAAGTTTCAGAGGAGGCGGGTACCCGCCCCGCACTGGGACCCGCCGACCCAAGGCGGGAAGGGATTAGTGCCAATTAACTGCCTGTTAACAGGTTAGAGCAGGCGGGCCGTCAGGTTGAAGGACTTGGAGGGGTCGCGATGTCGGTGTTCAGGTGAGTGATGGGTGCATGAGTGTAAAGGTAAGTGTGTTTGGTGTGTTTAAAGTGTCTAAAGAAGTTTAAATTACCTGTACTTACCTTAACAGCCTTTCTTCCTGTAGGCGTCAGGAGCCCATCACTCAGCTCATCACTTAAAGCTGAATGGCTGCGATCTATCAAAAGTGGCAGCCTTCAGCTTTGAGTGCTGCTGAGAGTTCTAACTGAGTCTGCGTAGAAGGACTCAGGTTAGAACTCAGACTGTCAGTGTTTGACAGCTTCAAACAGCTGTGAAACACTGATATTTCATCTGTCAGGACACCCTGACAGATGAAGTTTCAGTCTGTGACGTCACCTGTTGCTGGGTGGCCCTTAATTGGCCTGCAGAGCCCGCTGGGCGGCTCAACAAGGTCAATCAAGGGAAAATCGCGTGGATTGGCCGAACGTCGATGTAGGCGGGACTAAAACCCGAAAGTTGTAGTCCCGCCTCCTTCCTGACAGCTGGAGGAAAATCGACCCCTTATTTTCCAAGGAGTATGTGGCGTCCTCCTTATTCTTCCTACCAAAATGTATCACCTCACACTTATCTATATTGAAGTTGTAGGATAGCGTGTACCTGTAGAATTTAGTAAACACTATTAAGATTCTCTAACCATTATTATATAACTATAATATGTGAAATTCTATGTTAAAAACCTAAAAAGCCTGTATAAAATGGCGAATGGCTGAGACCAAAGCAGGATGGGAATTATGCCAACCTGACTAAACTCTGTTAGAAATTGATGTAATTCTGTTAAATGGTCTGTTAAGTAAACAAGGAGATAGTGGGGTTCAAGAAATTCAGCAGCATTGCAAAAGAAGATCGGGGGCTGGAGACAGTCACCACTCCCCGTCTTCTCAAAAACGCAGAACCGGCGAAACAATGAACTGATTAAAAAGCGAAAAGACATCTGTGAGAATTTAATGTGAAGGTTGTTCTCAGATAAGGTTAGCTTGCTTACTAACTGCCACGTAGGCAAAACGGAGGAAAAAAAGGTATAAATGAACAGCTATTGAACACTGAAGGCAGCGTGAAACCAGAGGATGCGAAGCTTCAGTCAACAGAACACAGCAAGAGAATAAAGAGGCCGCGCCACAGTCACTCCGAAGGAACGCCGGGGTTCGATGAACAGATTGCGATTATCTTCTTGTTAAGTATTACTTTTTTGTAATGGATGTTTAGTGTTTAATAAACCTGTTTTACTGATACACAATAACCTGGACCCAGAGTGGTTTGTGTCATTGCGGACAAATTATTCCAAAGAGCTTTTAAAAACTACAAAGTTCATGAGCCAATTACATGCCTATTCTGCAAGTTTATTAACATCTACTGCATTACTCTTATCTACCCTTTCTGTTACTTCTCCAAAGAATTCAATAAGGTTGGTCGTGCATGACCTTCCCTTTTGGAATCTGTGCTGACTACTCTTTATTATATTTTCAGTTTCTAGATGTTTTTCTATATCTTTGAGTAAGGATTCCATTCTCTTTCCGACCACTGACATTAAACTAATCGGCCTATAGTACCCTGGACTTGTTCTATTTCCCTTTTTAAATATACACAGTGGCTGTCCACCAGTCCGCTGGGACTATTCGCTTTTCTAATGAATTTTTACATAATGGCCCAGTAATTCCTGTCACAACGCGTGAGTACGGACGGGGTACTCACGCGTGTGCCCGGAGGAATTGCCGGTTTTCAGCATGCACAGCGCATGCGCTGAAAACCGGCATTTCCTGTCCTCTGACCCAAGGGGTTAAGAGGCAGAACGCTTGCGACTTGTGATGCAGTGCGTGCACGATGAAATTCCTTTTTTTTTCCAGAGTTGCCCGAGTGTAAAGGCCTCTGGTTTTTACGCGTGGAAAAACCAGATGTAAGTACTTAGTTTTACAGGTAAGTGGTCTTTTAGTACAATTTAGAATTTTTTTTTCCACAGGTTTATTATTTTTAAAGAATTTACAGTAAGGTAAGCTTAGTTTTAGACCCTAGTTTTTAAAAATTTATTTTTTTCAAAAATTTGATTAATTGTTTAAAATATTTTTTTAAACTTATTTATAGTTAATATAATCAGTGGGATGTTTTTTAAAATTTTATTTAAAGTTTAATTAGTGTTTTGGCAGCCCATACTTTTCATGAGTTTGACAGTTCTTACTCTCAAACTCATGAATAAAGTTTCCCCTCCCCTGATTGGCTGCACAGTGCTCACCTGATCCCAGCCGGCTCATCGCACTAACTACGCCGTTGGATCAGGTAAGCACATCGCGCCGACATCTGAACCGGGCCAGTGACAGGAAATGCAAGCAGGCCCGGGCTTCAGATGTCGGCACGCCAGGTGAGTGCACATCGGGGGCTTGCACGCGCGGCAAGCTCCCGATCCTAATTTCAGGGCCAATGTAGTAGTGCCTCTGCTGTCTCTTCCCTAACTTCTGGTCTGTGGATCGATGCAAATCAAAAGTTGCTTCACATCTGACATCAAATGCTGCACAATAGGAAATTGTCCTGAAAGAGTATTTTGATGAATGATAAGGAATTGGAGAAAGCAGCCTTGACATGCAAAACATCGCTGGGAGTGACACAGCCACTGATAATGCCTACAGGGGACGGACATGGTCAGAAACAAATCTCGTCACAATGCTGTGACAATGAGCTAGTGGCTCCATCTGCTGGTAAAGGCTGAGAACGATGGAACAGAGGTCCCCGGATGGCAGCAATTGTGGTTGTGATCATTTTTTTAAGCTGCAGGAATAACTGTGTCTGTGCATGCACAGAAAGTGTGAAGAGCTTCATACTTCCTCACACTAGATTGATGCAGACACGCCAAGCACAAATAAATGAGCAAAAAGTGACCAATAGCTTCAAATAAGCTAACAGCTCCGCACATAGAATAGACATGTGACCTGTGAAGTCAAGGGGCTGAATTTTCATTGGGCCGTGGAGTCGGGATTGGAGGCGTGTGGGGGGTTAAAATCCTGAAATCGGGGGTCCCGACCCCATCCCGCCCCCAACCCGTCTCCATGCCAGTTTCAAAGGAGGTGGGTACCCGCCCCGCACTGGGACCCGCCTCCCCGAGGCAGGAAGGGGATTAGTGCCAATTAACTGCCTGTTAACAGGTAATTAACAGGCAGTTTTTAGCCTAATCCCTATTTTCATTCTTGAAATGTGGGATTCCCGACAGCTCCAAATCACGCCAAGTTAGCAAGACGGGCCATTGGGATCAAGGGCTTGGAGGGGTCAAGATGTCCGGTGTTCAGGTGAGTGATGGGTGCATGAGTGCAGAGGTAAGTGTGTTTGGTCTGTGTAAAGTGTTTAAAGAAGTTCTACTAACCTTTACTTACCTTTACAGCCTTCCTTCCTTCAGGTCTCGGGAGTCCCTCACCTCACCAGCACAGAAAACAGAATGGCCGCTAGCTGTCAAAATCTGCAGCCTCTGCTTTCTGTTCCGGGGAGAGCTCTAAATCATCCTGAGAGGAAGGAATTAACCTGGAGTACAGACTGTCAGTGTTTGACAGCTTCAAACAGCTGTCGAACGCTGATATTTCATCTATCAAAAGGTCTTGACAGATGAAATGTCAATCTGTGACGTCACCTGTTGTCGGGTGGCCCTTAATTAGCCTGCTGAGCCCGCTGGGCGGGCTCAACAAGGTCAATCAAGTCAAAATCGCGTGGGTTGGCTAGAACTCGATGGAGGCGGGACTACAACCCCGAAAGCTGCAGTCCCGCCTCCTACCCGACTCCTCAATGAAGATCCAGCCCATGGAGTTGGACTGAAAGTGCAGTGGGACGTGGGATTGTTATAATTAAGCTGCAGCTTTGCCCAACATTCCATTACTCTTATTAGTAGGGAAAAACTTAAATAGTAAAACAAAGTATATTTAGCGGCAAAGTGGGTTTAGAAATTACTGAAAGGGTATGAGGGTACTGAAGGCATGAGATTCACTTGCCAGAGGGGTCTGGAGATGACAAACTGAACATACTGATTTTTTGAAACTTTATTTTTTTTTAAGGAATACATTTTTTAATATATTGGAACCTACAGTAATTCTAGTGTAACTTCAAGCCAAAAACATATAACATTCTTAAGGGGCTGGACAGGGTAGATGCTAGGAGGATGTTTCCCCTGGCTGGGGAGTCTAGAACCAGGGGTCACAGTCTCAGAATAAGGGGTTGGCCAATTTAGGACTGAGATGAGGAGAAATTTCTTCAGTCAAAGGGTTGTGTATCTTTGGAATTCTCTACCCTAGAAGGCTGTGGAGGCTCAGTCGTTGAGTATATTCAAGACAGAGATTGATAGATTCTTGAATACTAAGAGAACCAAGGGATATGGGGATAGTGCAGGAAGGTGGAGTTGAGGTAGAAGATCAGCCATGATCTTCTACCTCAACTCCCCATTCCCGCACTATCCCCATAGTCATAGTGAAAGCGGAGGTAGTGGAGATACTGGATGAGATAAAAATTGACACAGAGGAGGTACTAGAAAGGCTGTCTGTACTTAAAGTTGATAAGTCATAAGGACTGGATGGGATGCATCCTAGAATGCTAGTGGGAGGTTGAGGAGGAAATCGCGGAGTTACTGGCCATAATCTTCCAATCCTCCTTGGATACGGGGCTGGTGCCAGAGGACTGTAGAGTTGCAAATGTTACACCCTTGTTCAAAACAGGTTGTAAGGATAAACCCAGCAACTACAGGCCAGTCAGTTTAACCTCGGTAGTGGGGAAGCTTTTAGAAATGATAATCAGGGACAAAATTAACAGTCACTTGGACAAGTGTGGAGTAATTAAGGGAAAGCCAGCACGGATTTGTTAAAGGCAAATTGAGTTTAACTAACTTGATTGAGTTTTTTGATGAGATAACAGAGAGGGTTGATGAGGGCAATGCGGTTGATGTGGTGTACATGGACTTCCAAAAGGCATTTGATGAAGTGCCACATAATAGGCTTGCCAGCAAAGCTGAAGCCCATGGAATAAAAGGGATAGTGACAGCATGGATACGAAATTGGCTAAGTGACAGGAAAGAGAATAGTGGTGAATGGTTGTTTTTTGGACTGGCAGAAGGTGGTGTTTGTTAGATCCGTGGTTCAGTGGATAAATAATCACACGGATGCTATAGATTAACAAACAACAGGTCTTTACTGGAGGAGGGTAATCTCTAGACTGGGGTACAGAGGCATGCGCACAGCTTATATACCGGTGTGGTCACTGCCGGTACTACAGTATACAGGAGCTGTAAAAAGTAGTTCTGACTTAAAGGCACATACACTACAATTCCTCCCTTTTTAGATTAATAATACCCCCTTAATATTCAACTAACAATTACATTTTTACATGTACATTAAATAACAAAAGTCCATTTATAGATTCAGTCTTTGGGGCGGCTTCCTGACCCTTTCGGGATAGCGCCTTTCCAGAGGTTCTTGTTCTTGGTGCAGAGGCGATTCTGACCCCTTTTCATCAGGTAGTTCATCGGGTTCCACTGCTACTGGGTCTGAAGTAGATGCTACCGGTATGTCGAGTTCATCCCCAGGTACTCGAGACATGGGGTTGACGCATTCCTGTGATGCTAAGATCTGATCGATGTGGTGTCTCACAATGTTCTCCCCGACATCCACTGTGTTCATTAATGTCCCCTGCCTTGTACATATCGTTCCGGGTTGCCACTTCTCTGTTCGATAGTCCCGGGCCAAGACTGGTTGCCCTACATTGAAGCTCCTTGTCGGCTTCTCGTTGATGTGCTGGAATTGTTTGTCCTCAACATTTCTTCGCACATTTGGTCTGAGCAAGTCCAGACAAGATCTCAACCTTCGGTTAAAGAACATCATGGCCGGGGTCTGGTTGGTAACTGCATGTGTCGCGTTTCGGTAGGCTAATAAGAAATTGTCCATCTTATGCTGTAGTGGAATTTCCTCGTCGCACATGGCCTTTATCGCCTTCTTAAAGGTTTGTACGAACCTCTCAGCCAATCCATTGGTGGCTGGATGATACGGGGCGGATGTGTAATGCCTTAGCCCATTCCTTTTCATGAATTTTTGGAACTCGTCGGACACAAACTGAGGTCCATTATCATAGCAGATCTGCTCTGGCAAACCGTTTCTGGCAAATATGGTCCGTAGGACTGCAATCGTTTTCTCTGTAGTGGTTGAAGACATTTTTATCACCTCAGGCCACTTTGAATGAGCATCCACTGCTATTAAGAACATTGAGTCCATGAATGGACCAGCGAAATCAATGTGCACCCGTTGCCATGGAGAGGAGGGCCACTCCCATGGGTGTAGAGGGGCATGTGGTGGTGCATTTTGGACCTTCTGGCCTCCTAAGCAGCTCTTAGTTAGGTCTTCGATTTGTTGATCGATTCCCGGCCACCACACATAAGCCCTAGCAAGGCTTTTCATTTTCACTCCCCCCAGATGAACTTCATGTAGCTCATTTAGCACTCTCTCCCTTAACTTGGGTGGAATCACCACTCTGGATCCACACATCACTCTCCCCTGGCATACTGACAGCTGTTCTCTTCTGGATGAGAATGCTGGCAACAGTGAGTCGTCATGTGTTGGCCATCCCCTCACCGTCAATTCATATACCCGTGACAGCGTCGGATCATTGCGGGTCTCCTTATCTATATCCACGTTTGTTACTGGCAATCGTTCAATTATGAACGAATAAAATATCTCGATAGGGTCCAATGCTGGTGCTTCCTCCACAGTAGGCAGTGGCAGGCGCGATAGCCCATCAGTGTTCCCATGCTGTTTCGTGCCTTTATATTCTATTTCATATTGATTCGCCCCTAGAAACAGGAACCATCTTTGTAACCGCTGTGCAGTCCTTACTGGCACGCCCTTCTTAGGATTAAAGATGGCGACAAGTGGTTGGTGGTCAGTCAGCAAGGTGAACTTCTGCCCATGCAGATAGTGGTTGAATTTTTTTACTCCCCATACTAGGCTGAGGGCCTCCCTGTCAATCTGGGCGTAGTTGCGCTCGGCTGAGGTTAGTGACCGAGACGCAAAGGCTACTGGCCTTTCCAACCCGTCTGGGAATTTGTGCGACAGCACCGCTCCAATGCCGTAGGGTGATGCATCACATGCCAAACGAATTGGGAGTGCTGGGTTGAAATGGGCCAACACCTCTTTTGATGTGATCAATTGTTTACACTTCTGGAAAGCTCGTCTACGTTCGTCATCCCACTTCCATGGTACCCCTGTTTGCAGTAGGGTGCTCAGCGGGTGTAATACCATAGATAAATTTGGTAAGAACTTGTGGTAATAGTTTACCAGCCCGAGGAACGACCTCAGTTGTGACAGATTGTCCAGTGCTGGAGCCTTGACTACTGCCTCAATCTTGTCAGGGGACTTATGTGACCCCTCTTCATCGATGACGTGGCCGCAATACGAGATCTGTTTCTGGAAAAACTCACACTTGTGGCGATTAGCTCGTAGCCCATATTCCTTTAATCTGGCGAGCACCTTCTCCAAGTTAGCGAGGTGATCACTGTCATTTTCGCCCGTGACCAAGATGTCGTCCAAATAACACTGGGTCTCTGGAATCCCTTGCAGGACCTGATCCATCGCCCGTTGCCAGATAGCCGGAGCCGAGGCTACTCCAAACACCAGCCGCTTGTATTGATAGAGAACTTTATGGGTGTTGATCATAAGGTAATGTTTCGAAGCTTCTTCTACCTCCATTTGCAAGTACACCTGGGCTAGATCAATTTTGGTGAAGCGTTTACCACCAGATAGCGAGGCAAAAATATCCTCAATTCGTGGAAGCGGATATTGCACCGTGTGAAGGGCTGGTTTCACTGTCACCTTAAAATCCCCACAGATGTGGACCTTCTTTGATTCCCCAGGCGTATTACTCAATGACCTCTTCATTACAGGAACGATGGGTGTAGCCCACTCGCTCCAGTCCACTTTGGACAGTACTCCTGAACGTTCCAACCCTTCCAGCTCTGCTTCAACCGCTGGTCTGATCGCATAAGGCACTGGTCTGGCCTTCAGAAACTTTGGGCTTGCATTTTCCTCTATTTTAATTGTTGCTGTTATTCCTTTTAGTGTTCCTAGTCCCTCCTGGAACACTTCTTTTGCGTCAGTTAACATTTTTGACAGTCGCCCAGGTGTGACGTCGTCATCCTTTTTGGCCTCAACCTTCAGTGCCTGTATGGAATGCCAATCTAATTGTATCTTCCGGATCCATTCACGTCCTAGCAGTGGTGGTCCTCCATTTGGCAATACATATATATCCATTTTAAGTATTTCCTGACCTTTATATGTCACTTTCACCCTTATTTTCCCTTTGGGGGAGACTTTTTGCCCCGTATACGTCTTCAAGACAATCTCTGTAGCTTTCAAGGGTATGTGTGAAAATAGCCGCTTGTAGTCTCTTTGATTTATGGCTGTTAGAGCTGACACTGTGTCCAATTCCATTTCCACTTGGACTCCGTCTATCTTGAGTGTAACCCAGATAGCCTGGTGATCCTCCATTTCGGTTACATTATGTAGTTTCAGACAACCCAGCTCCTTGCTTCCGGAGTCTGTGTCACTTTTCTGTTCGTCTGAACCACTGTCCATCACCTGGTGTACCTTTTTGTACTTCTCCTGTGGCGATTTCTTACTGTTGGTTTTCTTCCCAGACCTGCAGACTCTTGCTATGTGTCCTGCTTTCCCACACTGTCTGCACACTTGGTCCTTGAACCAACAATCTTTCTGGTCATGTGTTGTTCTGCCGCAGCGATAGCACTTCCCTGTTCCATAGGTCATTTCGTTGGTGCCATATTCTTGCGGTCTCCGTTGTATCTCTGCAGCGCCCCTTGCAGCTGCTTTGTGTGATACTGCCATACTGAAAGCTTTGTCCAGCGTAAGGTCCTTTTCTGATAGAAGCCGTTTCTGGGTTCCTTCACTTTGTAGCCCACACACAAACTTGTCCCTTAACGTGTCTGCTAGTCCCGCTCCAAACTGGCAGTATTTCGATAGCTTGCGCAGTTCCGTTAGGTACTCAGCATTGCTTTCGTCTTTGTGTTGGTTCCTTTTATGGAACTTAAATCGTTCTGCTATCAGCAGCGGTGTGGGGTTTAAGTGGTCCTGTAGGATTTCTACTATGCTTTCAAAATTCTTGTTTACCGGCTTCTCTGGGGTTATTAGATTTCGCAGTAACCCATAAGTTTTTGCACCCATGGAATTTAACAGAACCAGTGCTTTATTAGCATCTGGCACTTCATTCGCCCTGTAGTACACCTCAATACGTTCCACATATGTCGCCCAATCTTCGACTTCATTGTCGAACGTAGAGATACTGCCACTCTTCGGCATCCTTGGTTGTGCGTTAACTATCACCAATGGCGCCTACCGCGCTTCCCCTTCTTCTCCGCTGGCACAAAATGGCGTCTCCCGCGCTTTCCTTCCTTCCCGCGCTCACCCGTGTTCTCCGCTGCGACTTCGCAAAATGGCGTCTCCCGCGCTCTCCCTGCTTCTCCGCGGCTCAATGGCATCTCCCGCGCTCTCCCTGCTTCTCCGCGGCTCAATGGCGTCTCCACTTGCTTCGCCCCACGGACCCTGATCAGCCCGTGATCCCTGGCTGTGCTCTGCGCGTTCTTCTCTTGATATTTGTCGACGCCGCTCAGTCCAGAACCCGGCTGTTTCTTACCCTCTCTCTCTCCGGTTTGCAGTATTTTTCCTCGACGCCGCTCGATGATCAACCCCCAGCTGCGCCCTGCTCTCTTCACCCTCTTTCTTACCCCGTCAACGCTGCTCAGCTCTCTCTCTGCCGTCGGTCGGCTCCAGCCGCCGCTGCTCGGGAAGGGTCTGCTCTGGACCTGTCGTCGGTCTCTTACTGCTCGATGTGGCTGGGGAACCAAGCCCGGCTCACCACAGCCTCCCCAGCGAAGTTGGATCTCTGCCTGACTGCTGGGCGGTTGCTCGCGGTCGACGCCCGTGTTCCTGGATTTGACTATTTTTTTTAATTCTTTTTATGTTGCAGGTAGATTCGAATCGACACTCGTCGCCACTGTTAGATCCGTGGTTCAGTGGATAAATAATCACACGGATGCTGTATATTAACAAACAACAGGTCTTTACTGGAGGAGGGTAATCTCTAGACTGGGGTACAGAGGCATGCGCACAGCTTATATACCGGTGTGGTCACTGCCGGTACTACAGTATACAGGAGCTGTAAAAAGTAGTTCTGACTTAAAGGCACATACACTACAGTGTTCCCCAGGGGTCAGTACTAGGGCCATTGCTTTTCTTGATATATATTAATGACTTGGACTTGGGTGTACAGGGCACGATTTAAAAATTTGCATATGAGACAAAACTTGGAAGTATAGTGAACAGTGAGGAGGATAGGGATAGACTTCAAGAGGACATAGACAGGCTGGTGGAAAGGGCAGACATGTGGCAGATGAAATTTAATGCAGAAAAGTGTGAAGTGATACATTTTGGTAGGAAGAACGAGGAGAGGCAATATAAACTAAAGGGTACAATTCTAAAGTGGGTGCATGAACAGAGAGACCTGGGGGTATATGTGTACAAATCGTTGAAGGTGGCAGGGCAGGTTGAGAAAGCGGTAAAAAAGCATATAGGATCGTGGCTTCATTAATAGAGGCATGGAGTACAAAAGCAAGGAAGTTATGATGAACTTTTATGAAACACTGGTTCGGTCTCAACTGGACTATTGTGTCCAATTCTGGGTACCGCACTTTAGGAAGGATGTGAAGGCCTTAGAGAGGGTGCAGAAAAGATTTACAAGAATGGTTCCCGGGGTAAGGGACTTCCGTTACGTGGATAGATTGGAGAAGCTGGGGTTGTTCTCCTTAGATCAGTGAAGGTTGAGAGGACATTTGATAGAGGTGTTCAAAATCATGAGGGGTCTGGACAGAATAGATAGAGAGAAACTGTTCCCATTGGCGGAAGGGTCGAGAACCAGAGGACAGAGATTTAAGGTGATTGGCAGAAGAACCAAAGACGACATGAGGAAAAACTTCTTTACGCAGCGAGTGGTTAGGATCTGGAATTCACTGCCTAAAAAGGTGGTGGAGGCAGATTCAATCGTGGCTTTCAAAAGAGAATTGGAGAAGTACCTGAAGGAAAAAAAATTGCAGGGCTACGGGGAAAGTGTGGGGGAGTGGAACTAGCTGAAGTGCTCTTGCAAAAAGTCGGCACGGGCTCGACGAGCCAAATGGCCGCCTTCTGTGCTGTAACCATTCTATGATTCCATGATCTTATTGAATGGCGGAGCAGGCTCGAAGAGCCGAATGGCCTACTCCTGCTCCTATTTCTTATGTTCTTAAATAACTTCTCTTTGAAAGATCACAAATACTTTGATTGTTAAAATAAATACCCAAAACCTCAATGTCTTGCAGGATTTGGTTGCTTTTGTTGGGGTTCTACTCCAGATACTTTGGGCTGGATTTCCATGGGGAGGATGGGTTGTGGGTGGTGGTCTCTGAGGCGGGCGGAAAACCTGGGAGAACGGATTTCCCGCAGGCCCTGCCGACTTTAATGGCAGGGCCTGATTTGCATCTGAAGCCTGTTTTCTACCCACAGCCAGCCAGATGGAGAGGTTGGTTGTCTGCGGGCAGGTAGGCCTGCGGCACTAGGCCACACAGAGGAGGGAGGGAGGGATCGTGTCGGGGTCGGTGCCGGCCTCCGGAGGATCGGCGGTGGGGGGGGAACAATGTAGATCGTGGTATCCGGAAGATCGGAGCGGGGGGGGAACAATGTAGATCGTGAGCTCTGGAGGATCGTGGGAGGGAAGAGCAGATCGGGGCCAACCACCAGGCATCAAGATCATCAAGGTTGGGGGGAGGGAGGTGGGAAGAAAGATTGGGCCTGGCCACCAGAGGATCGTGGCCAACCTCAGGATGATTGGTGGAGGGGTTGGGAGGTCCGGGAAGGCAATCGGCGGCGTCATGAGGAGGGTGTGTTTCTGGATCCAAGATCTAGGAGGTAGGTATAAAGGCACTTGCCTCCTGGATGCAGCAGTCCTTGCCTTGCTGTAACTGCCGGGTTTCGCGAGGTGTGTAAAACCCGACCAGCTACAGTTAAACACAAAATGGAGGTTAAAGAAGAGGCTTCCAGCCTCATTAAAATATTTAAATTGACGTCCCGCCCGTCCTCCCTTAGTAAAAACCGGAAGTGGGCGGGTTCAGGTCGGGATTCTGATTTTTAACAATTTAGCTACCCCCACACTCGAAACCCACACATATTTTCAGGTAAAAGTTCCCCCCCATTGTATTAGTTTGTGAGCTGAAACTTAGGACAACACACACCTGCAGAATCCCAAGCAGTAGTGCATTCTACATTCACAAGACCAACAGCAACGACCTGCATTTATGTAGTGCCTTTAACGCAGTAAAAACGTCCCAAGGCGCTCCACGGGAGCGTTGACAGGCAAAATTTGGCACCGAGCCACATAAAGAGACATTAAGACAGGTCAAAGAGCTGGGTTTTAAGCTCACTCTCTCCTCTGTCCATGTCCTGGACTCCGCGGCAACCCAGAAGCAGGTGAAGGGCTGCTTGGTTCGAGGGTACACTGATTTAAGCATTTTAAATGTACAATTTAAAATAAAATAACTCCAAGAGTGACTCAATACCGTTAAAAGCAAAGAAGGTTCTGATGAAGGATCACACCCAAGTTAGACGCTGAAGAAACCCAGAAGATCTGGTCATTTATCTCATTGCTGTTTGTGGGAGCTTGCTGTGCGCAAATTGGCTGCCGTGTTTCCTACATTACAACAGTGACTACACTTCAAAAGTACTTCATTGGCTGTAAAGCACTTTGGGACGTCCTGAGGTCGTGAAAGACGCTATATATAAATGCAAGCCTTTCTTTTGTTTCAATGAACCTGCCGTGTATTTCAAACACTTTCTGTTTTTAAAACTTTAAAACCCAGATTAGAACTTATATTTGATGGTAAAAGCGGTTAAGTGCTTAAATCGTTTCTATCACCTTCCTCTGACTCTATCTTTAACGGGAGTGTCAAATCATTTTAAATGAATATGAATTCAAATAAACAGTTTAGCACCTTCCCTTAAAATAGCAGGCCGAGGAATGCTATATGAAAGTGTCACACACTTGCCAGCAGTATATTCTAGCTCGTATTAATCATTTGACCCTGTCATAAAAGCTTATTTTCTCCTACTGGAAATCCGAATCATTAAATAAGAGAGAACGTGAAGAAAAACACGAACATGCGTGGGGAGTTAATATTGAGTTAAGTCTGATTGATTCCTTCCAGTTTGTGGGTTGCAGTATATTTTATTATTGTTCAAAGAATCAGAGAATCAGAGAATGATACCATGCAGAAGGAGGCCATTCAGACCATTGTGCCTGTGGCAGCTCTTTGTAAGAGCTATCCAATTAGTCCCACTGCCCCGCTCTTTCCCCATAGCCCTGCAAATCTTATCCCCTTCAAGTATTTATCCAATTCCCCATTGAAAGTTACTATTGAATCTACTTCCACCATCCTTTCAGGCAGCGCATTCCAGACCATAACAACTCGCTGCATGAAAAAAATACTCCTCATCTCACCTCTGGTTCTTTTGCCAGTTACCTTAAAAGGTCATTATTAATACCAGCCCTCGGAACCGAGGTTGACTTGCTTCCACATTAACAATGAGTTCTCAGGTGACTGATGAGTCCAATGCGGGACCTACAGTCTCTGTCACAGGTGGGGCAGACGGTGGTTAAAGGGGCCGGTGGGTGGGGTGCTTGGGTTGACATGCGCTCCTTGCTCTGCCTGCGCTTGGCTTCCGCTTGCTCTCGGCAAAGAGACTCTAGGTGTTCGGCGCCTTCCCGGATGCTTCTCCTCCACTTTGTGTAGTCTTGGGCCAGGGATTCCCAGATGTCGGTGGGGGTGTTGCACTTTTTCAAGGAGGCTTTGAGGGTGTCCTTGAAGCATTTCCTCTGCCCACCTGGGGCCCTCTTGCCGTGCCGGAGCTCCGAGTAGAGCGCTTGTTTTGGAAGTCTCGTATCGGGCATGCGGACAATGTGACCCGTCCATCGGAGCTGATCGAGCGTGGTCAAAGCTTCAATGCTGGGGATGTTGGCCTGAGCGAGAACACTGATGTTGGTGCGCCTATCCTGCCAATGGATTTGCAGGATCTTGCGGAGGCAGCGTTGGTGGTACCTCTCCAGGGTTTTAAGGTGCCTGCTGTACATGGTCCATGTCTCTGAAGCATACATTAGGGCGGGTATCACTGCTGCTCTGTAGACCATGAGCTTAGTGCTGGGTTTGAGGTCCTGGTCTTCAAACACTCTCTTCCTCAGGAGACCGAAGGCTGCACTGGCACACTGAAGGCGGTGTTGGACTTCTTCATCGACATCTGCCCTTGTTGACAGTAGGCTCCCGAGGTATGGAAAGTGGTCCTTGTCATGGATTTTGATAATCGGGGAGCAGTACTGTGTGGCGAGGGCAGGTTGGTAGAGGACCTTTGTCTTACGGATGTTTAGTGTAAGGCCCATGCTCTCGTACGCTTCGGTGAAGGTGTTGATGACGGTTTGGAGTTCGACCTCCGAGTGTGCGCCGACGCAAGCATCGTCTGCATACTGTAATTCGACGACAGAGTATGGGACGACCTTAGATCTGGACTGGAGGCGACGAATGTTGAACAGTTTTCCGTTTGTTCTGTAAATTAGCTCCACTCCAGCGAGGAGCTTACTGAGGTTGAGATGGAGCATTGCAGCAAGGAAGATCAAAAAGAGCATTGGTGCGATGACACAGCCTTGCTTGACCCCGGTCCGTACGTGAATTGGGTCTGTGGTGGAACCGTTGGTCAGGATCACGGTCAGGCGAAGGATGGTGACAAACTTTTGAGGGCAGCCGAATTTGAGGAGGACACTCCATAATCCCTCACGGTTGACAGTGTCAAAGGCCTTTGTGAGGTCAAAGAGGGCCATGTACAGCAGTTAGTGCTGTTCCCTGCATTTCTCTTGCAATTGACGCGAGGTGAAGATCATGTCCATTGTGCTCCTTAGTGGGTGGAATCCCACATTAAATAAGCACATCTGTAGCTGTAACTCTCAGCAGCCATCACCTTACCTTTAAACTATTCAGCTTCAAAGTTGTGTTCCACCAACAGTGGGAGAACATGGGGCGCTTTGCTTAATTTTACACGGTTGCCTTGCAACGAATTTTAACAGCACTTCACAGCTTGGGGGAGCATCATTGATGGAGAAGGCACATCACTTTGGCGGCTGTTCACCTACTTTCCGAATGCACTGGCTTGCTCATGTATTGGAACTGCGACTCTATATTGCTGCCATGTCAATGTGTCGGCCCTGAAATTTAGCAAGGAGCATACACAAGCATGCACCCAACACAAGGTACCTGCATACTGAAACAACAGCAAAATACTGCGGATGCTGGAAATCTGAAAGAAAAACAGAAAATGCTGGGAACACCCAGCAGGTCAGGCAGCATCTGTGGAGAGAGAAACAGAGTTAACATTTCAGGTCGGTGACCTTTCATCAGAACTGGAAAAAGTTAGAGATGCAACATATTTTTAAGCGAGTGTAGGGGCAGGGAAAGGGGGGAGGAGAGGAAAGAACAAAAGGGAAGGCCTGTGAAGGCAGAGAGATTAAATGACAAAAGGGGTGATGGTGCAAGGCGAAAGGGGCTGGTAATGGGACAAGTAAAGAAACAAAAGATGGGTCTAGAGGAGGTGTAAATGACAACAGCAGAATCGTTACCAACACCTGCTGTCCGACAAAATGGGAGCGGTGGTTATGGTCTGAAATTGTTGAACTCACTGTTGATTCCAGAAGGCTGTAAACTGCCTCATCGAAAAATGAGTTGCTGTTCCTCGAGCTTCCGTTGAACGTCATTAGAATAGTGTAGGAGGCCGAGGACAGAGAGGTCAGACTGGGAGTCGGATGGGGAATTAAAATTGCATGCCACCGGAAGCTCAGGGTCACGCTTGCGGACTCAGGTGTTCAGGAAAGTGATCACCACTGTTGACTGGGCCCTCGACCGCATCCATACCATTTACCACACTTCTGCTCTCACCCCTTTCGCCCTCCCTCACATTTTAAAATGGGCGATGAGCTCCGGCAATGCTGTGCGGTGGCCCTGACCGCATTACGGGATCATGACGTCATCGATCATTTTGTGCAGGCCTTAATGGGCCTCGCGCAGGCCTCATGCACCAGCTATTGGCACAGCAAGCCTCAGGCCTCAGTCCCAGATAAGCTGGGCCACTTACAGCTGATGCATAACTGCACTCTGGGTCGAAACGCTGACTATCGCTCGAGAAAAGCTGATGGTTAGCACATGATAAAAGCCATGCATTCGCTTCCTCGGGAAATGTGGTAAACATGTTAATTGGAAGGAATATTTCCTTTGGTCGTTGTGTTAGGAACATTGTAAAAACAGTGGGAAGGCTTCCTATCTGCATTATTTCTAGCAAATTGTAAAAGTGTCAGAAAGAACAGGTTTTGAATTTCACTAGAAACAGTGAAAGGAGGAGAACTTCCTGCTGTGTTAACAGCGGCCTGGCAGCTTAAGTGAGAGCCATGGCTCAGTGGGTAGCACTCTCGCTGTCCGAGTTAGAAGGTTGTGGGTTCAAGTCCTGCTCCAGAGACTTGAACACAAAAATCTAGACTGACAGGCGAGCGCTGCGCTGATGGAGGTGTCGTCTTTCAGATGAGACATTAAACCGAGGCCCCAGTCTGCTCTCTCAGGTGGATGTTAAAGATCCCACGCCCACTATTATGAAGAAAAGCAGGGGAAGTTAGCCCCGGTGTCCTGGGAGCCAACACTTGTCCCTCAATCGACATCACTAAAACTGACTATCTGGTCATTATCACTTTGCTGTTTGTGGGACCTTGCTGTGTATAAATTGGCTGCTGCGTTTCCTGCATCACAACAGTGACTACACTTCAAAAGTACTTCATTGGCTGTAAAGCACGTTGGGATGTCCGGTGGTCATGAAAGGCGCTCTATAGTTGCAAGACCTTTTTCTTTAGAATTGCCACGCTGTTTAACAGCCTAATTTCGACGTGAAGTAGAGGCAGGTGACTTAATTTTGTCAGCAGAATGGGACGCAAGCCATTTATGGCAGTTTTTGCGTCCCGATATGGGACTTCCCCCACACACACCCACCCACTCGGAATAACCCTTGTGCTTTTTGGCACTTCCTGCGGTCCGTTCGCCGAATCCTGAGTGACCTCATTTAAATAAATTATAATGAGGGTCAGAGATCATCGCCGCTGCAAGTTTCCTGCTTCTGCATTCGCAAAGCATTTGGGGTAAGGTAGATTGAGAATAAAAAGGTGCCGCTGAGACAGGTGGAAATGAGCACTTTCTGAGCCTGAAGAGTGTGGAGAGTGTTAGATCCGTGATTCAGAGGATATGCTGTTGTGAAATAATCACACGGATGCTGTACATCAACAATAAACAGGTCTTTACTGGAGGAGGGTAGTCTCACGACTGATGGTACAGAGGCATGCGCAAAGTTTATATACTGGTGTGGTCACTGCCGGTACTACAGTATACAGGAGCTGTAAAAGTAGTTCTGACTTAAAGGCACATACACTACAATTCCTCCCCTTTTAGATTAGTAGTACCCCTAATATTCAAATAACAATTAACATTTTTAACATGTACATTAAACAACAAAAGTCCATTTATAGATTCAGTTTTTGGGGCGGCTTCCTGACCCTTTCTGGATAGCGCCTTTCCGGAGGTTCTTGTTCTTGGTGCAGAGGCGATTCTGACTCCTTTTCATCGGTTAGTTCATTGGGTTCCACTGCTACTGGGTCTGAAGTAGAGGCTACCAGTATGTTGGGTTCATCCCCAGGTACTCGAGACATGGGGTTGACGCGTTCCTGTGATCCTAAGATCTGATCGACGTGGCGTCTCACAATGTTCTCCCCGACATCCACTGTGTACATTAATGGCCCCTGCCTTGTACATATCGTTCCGGGTTGCCATTTCTCGGTTCGATCATCACAGGCCAAGACTGGTTGCCCTACATTGAAGCTCCTTGTCGGCTTCTCATTGATGTGCTGGAATTGTTTGTCCTCAACATTTCTTCGCACATTTGGTCTGAGCAAGTCCAGACGAGATCTCAACCTTCGGTTAAAGAACATCATGGCCGAGGTCTGGTTGGTAACTGCATGTGTCGCGTTTCGGTAGGCTAATAAGAAATTGTCCATCTTATGCTGTAGTGGAATTTCATCGTCGCACATGGCCTTTATCGCCTTCTTAAAGGCTTGTACGAACCTCTCAGCCAATCCATTTGTGGCTGGATGATACGGGGCGGATGTGTAATGCCTTACCCCATTCCTTCTCATAAATTTTTGGAACTCGTCGGACACAAACTGTGGTCCATTATCAGAGCAAATCTGCTCTGGCAAATCGTTTCTGGCAAATATGGTCCGTAGGACTGCAATCGTTTTCTCTGTAGTGGTTGAAGACATTTTTATCACCTCAGGCCACTTTGAATGAGCATCCACTGCTATTAAGAACATTGAGTCCATGAATGGACCAGGGAAATCAATATGCACCTGTTGCCATGGAGAGGAGGGCCACTCCCATGGGTGTAGAGGGGCATGTGGTGGTGCATTTTGGACCTTCTGGCATCCTAAGCAGCTCTTAGTTAGGTCTTCGATTTGTTGATCGATTCCCGGCCACCACACATAAGCCCTAGCAAGGCTTTTCATTTTCACTCCCCCCAGATGACCTTCATGTAGCTCATTTAGCACTCTCTCCCTTAACTTGGGTGGAATCACCACTCTGGATCCACACATCACTGTCCCCTGGCATACTGACAGCTGTTCTCTTCTGGATGAGAATGCTGGCAACAGTGAGTCGCCATGTGTTGGCCATCCCCTCACCATCAATTCATATACCCGCGACAGCGTCGGATCATTTCGGGTCTCCTTCTCTATATCCGCGCTTGTTACTGGCAATCGTTCAATTATTGACGAATAAAATATCTCGATAGGGTCCACTGCTGATGCTTCCTCCACAGTAGGCAGTGGCAGGCGTGATAGCCCATCAGCGTTCCCATGCTGTTCTATTTTATTTCATATTGATTCGCCCCTAGAAACAGGGACCATCTTTATAACCGCTGGAACACCCTTCTTAGGATTAAAGATGGAGACAAGTGGTTGGTGGTCAGTCAGCAAGGTGAACTTCTGCCCATGCAGATAATGGTTGAATTTTTTTACTCCCCATACTAGGTTGAGGGCCTCCCTGTCAATCTGGGCGTAGTTGCGCTCGGCTGAGGTTAGTGACCGAGACGCAAAGGCTACTGGCCTCTCCAACCCGTCTGGGAATTTGTGCGACAGCACCGCTCCAATACCATAGGGTGATGCATCACATGCCAAACGAATTGGGAGTGCTGGGTTGAAATGGGCCAACAGCTCCTTTGTTGTGATCAATTCCTTACACTTCTGGAAAGCTCGTCTACGTTCGTCATCCCACTTCCATGGTACCCCTGTTTGCAGTAGGGTGTTCAGTGGGTGTAATACCGTAGACAAATTTGGTAAGAACATGTGGTAGTAGTTTACCAGCCCGAGGAACGACCTCAGTTGTGACACATTTTCCGGTGCTGGAGCCTTGACTACTGCCTCAATCTTGTCAGGGGCCTTATGTAACCCCTCTTCATCGATGACGTGGCCACAATACGACATCTGTTTCTGGAAAAACTCGCACTTGTGGCAATTAGCTCGTAGCCCATACTCCTTTAATCTGGTGAGCACCTTCTCCAAGTTGGCGAGGTGATCACTGTCATTTTCGCCCGTGACCAAGATGTCGTCCAAATAACACTGGGTCCCTGGAATCCCTTGCAGGACCTGATCCATCGCACTTTGCCAGATAGCCGGAGCCGAGGCTACTCCAAACACCAGCCCGTTGTATTGGTAGAGACCTTCATGAGTGCTGATCGTAAGGTATTGTTTTGAAGCTTCTTCTACCTCCATTTGCAAGTACGCCTGGCCTAGATCAAATTTGGTGAAGCATTTACCTCCAGATAGCAAGGCGAAAATATCCTTAATTCGTGGAAGCGGATATTGTACCGTGTGAAGGACTGGGTTCACTGTCACCTTAAAATCCCCACAGATGCGGACCTTCTTTGGTTCCCCAGGCGTATTACTCAACGACCTCTTCATTACAGGAACGATGGGTGTAGCCCACTCGCTCCAGTCCACTTTGGACAGTACTCCTGAACGTTCCAACCCTTGCAGCTCTGCTTCAACAGCTGGTCTGATCGCATAAGGCACTGGCCTGGCCTTCAGAAACTTTGGGCTTGCATTTTCCTCTATTTTAATCGTTGCTGTTATTCCTTTTAGTGTTCCTAGTCCCTCCTGGAACACTTCTTTTGCGTCGGTTAGCATTTTTGACAGTCGTCCAGGTGTGACGTCGTCATCCTTTTTGGCCTCAACCTTCAGTGCCTGTATGGAATGCCAATCTAATTGTATCTTCCGGATCCATTCACGTCCTAGCAGTGGTGGTCCTCCATCTGGCAATACATATATATCCATTTTAGGTATTTCCTGGCCTTTATATGTCACTTTCACCCTTATTTTTCCTTTGGGGTAGACTTTTTGCCCCGTATACGCCTTCAAGACAATCTCTGTAGCTTTCAAGGGTATGTGTGAAAATAGCCGCTTGTAGTCTCTTTGATTTATGACTGTTAGAGCTGATCCTGTGTCCAATTCCATTTTCACTTGGACTCCGTCTATCTTGAGTGTAACCCAGATAGTCTGGTGATCATCCCTTTCGGTTACCTTATGTAGTTTCAGACAACCCAGCTCCTTGCTTTCGGAGTCTGTGTCATTTTTCTGTTCGGCTGAACCACTGTCCATCACCTGGTGTACCTTTTTGTACTTCTCCTGTGGAGATTTCTTACTGTTGGTTTTCTTCCCAGACCTGCAGACTCTTGCTATGTGTCCTGCTTTCCCACACTGTCTGCACACTTGGTCCTTGAACCAACAGTCTTTCTGGTCATGTGTTGTTCTGCCTCAGCGATAGCACTTCCCTGTTCCATAGGACATTTCATTGGTGCCATATTCTTGCGGTCTCCGTTGTATCTCTGCAGCGCCCCTTGCGGCTGCTTTGTGTGATACTGCCATACTGAAAGCTTTGTCCAGCGTAAGATCCTTTTCTGATAGAAGCCGTTTCTGGGTTCCTTCACTTTGTAGCCCACACACAAACTTGTCCCTTAATGTATCTGCTAGCCCCGCTCCAAACTGGCAGTGTTTCGATAGCTTGCGCAGTTCCATTAGGTACTCAGCATTGCTTTCGTCTTTGTGTTGGTTCCTTTTATGGAACTTAAATCGTTCTGCTATCAGCAGCGGTGTGGGGTTTAAGTGGTCCTGTAGGATTTCTACTATGCTTTCAAAATTCTTGTTTACCGGCTTCTCTGGGGTTATTAGATTTCGCAGTAACCCATAATTTTTTGCACCCATGGAATTTAACAGAACCAGTGCTTTATTAGCATCTGGCACTTCATTTGCCTTGCAGTACACCTCAATATGTTCCACATATGTCGCCCAATCTTCGACTTCATTGTCGAACGTAGAGATACTGCCACTCTTCGGCATCCTTGGGTGTGAGTTAACTGTCAAAAATGGCGCCTCCCGCGCTTCCCCTTCTTCTCCGCTGGCACAAAATGGCATCTCCCGCGCTTTCCTTCCTTCCCGTGCTCGCCCTTCTTCTCCGCTGCAGCTTCTAAAAATGGCATCTCCCGCGCTCTTCCTTCTTCTCCGCAGCTCAATGGCATCTCCCGCGCTCCCCTTTCTTCGCCCCGCAGACCCTGTTCAGCCCGTGAGCCCTGGCTGTGCTCTGCACGTTCTTCTTTTTATTTTTTTTTATTTTTTATTTTTTCGACTCTGCTCAGTCTTGAACCCAGCTGTTTCTTTACCCTCTCTCTCTCCAGTTTGTTTTCTTTTACTCGACGCCGCTCGGTGTTCAACCCCCGGCTGCGCCCTGCGCTCTTCACCCTTTGTCTTACCCCATCGACGCTGCTCGGCTTTCACTCCGCCATCGGTCGGCTCCAGCCGCCGCTGCTCGGGAAGGGTCTGCGCTGGACCTGTCATCGGTCTCTTGCTGCTCGTCGTGGCTGGGGAACCAAGCCCGGCTCTCCACAGCCTCCCCTGCAAAGTTCAATCTCTGTCTGACGGCTGGGTGGTTGCTCGTGGTCGACGCCCGTGTTCCTGGCCTCGACTATTTTTTTATTTTTTTTTATTTTTATGTTGCAGGTAGATTCGAATCGACACTCGTCGCCACTGTTAGATCCGTGATTCAGAGAATATGCTGTTGTAAAATAATCACACGGATGCTGTACATCAACAATAAACAGGTCTTTACTGGAGGAGGGTAGTCTCACGACTGAGGGTACAGAGGCATGCGCAAAGCTTATATACCGGTGTGGTCACTGCCGGTACTACAGTATACAGGAGCTGTAAAAGTAGTTCTGACTTAAAGGCACATACACTACAGAGAGCTTCAGTCATGATTTCTTCAGCTGGGAACGACTTTTTGCCGTGATTTACTTTTTTTTTGGCATTCTCCGAACACACACCTGGACTTTCTTCTAGATGCTTTTGACAGTGTGAAACCACCAGAAGATTTTCGCCCCCCCTTGCTCCCATGCCCACTCCCCCTTCCACACCCCCACTCACAGCGAGGACTTAGAACATAAGAAATAGGAGCAGGAGTAGGCGATACAGCCTATCGAGCCTGCTCCACCATTCAATAAGATCAGGGCTGATCTTCGACCTCAACTCCACTTTCCTGCACTATCCCCATATCCTTTGGTTCCCTTAGTATCCAAAATCTATCGATCTCTGTCTTGAATATACTCAACGACTGAGCCTCCACAGCCCTCTGGGGCAGAGAATTCCAAAAATTCACAGCCCTTTGAGTGAAGAAATTTCTCCTCATCTCAGTCCTGAATGGCCGACCCCTTATTCTGAGACTGTGACCCCAAGTTCTAGACTCCCCAGCCAGGGGAAACATCCTCCCAGCATCTACCCTGTCAAGCCCTGTAAGAATTTTGTATGTTTCAATGAGATCACCTCTCATTCTTCTAAACTAGGTCTAGTCTATACAATCTCTCCCCATAGAACCATGCCCCCATCCCAGGAATCAGTCTGGTGAACCTTCGTTGCACTCCCTCTATGGCAAGTATATCCTTCCTTAGGTAAGGAGACCAAAACTGTACACAGTACTCCAGGTGTGGTCTCACCAGGGCCCTCTATAATTGCAGTAAGACTTCCTTACTCTTATACTGCAATCCTCTTGAAATAAAGGTTAGCATACCATTTGCTTTCCTAATTTCTTGCTGTACCTGTATGTTAACTTTCTGTGATTTGTGTACAAGAACACCCAGGTCTCTCTGAATACCAACATTTCCCAATCTCTCACCATTTAAAAAAAATTCTGCTTTTCTGTTTTTCCTACCAAAGTGGATAACTTTACATTTCTCCGCATTATATTCCATCTGCCATGTTCTAGTAGCCACAGCACTTATGTGGCTGGTCCAGTTGAGTTTCGAGTCAATGGCAATCCCCAGGAGGTTGATGGTAGGGAATTCGGTGATGGCAGTGCCATTAAATGTCTAGGTGAGGTGGTTAAACTCTATCTTGTTGGTCATTGCCTGGCACTTGTGTGGCGCGCATGTTAATTGCCACTTATCAGCCCAAGCCTGGATTTTGCCCAGGTCTTGCTGCATGCGGGCACGGACTGTTTCATTATCTGAGGAGATGCGAATGGCACTGAACACTGTGCAGTCATCAGCGAACATCCCCACTTCTGACCATATGATGGAGGGAAAGTCATTGATGAAGCAGCTGGTTGGATCTAGAACACTGTCCTGAGGAACTTCTGCAGTGATGACCTGGGGCTGAGATGATTGACCTCCAACAACCACAACCGTCTTCCTTTGTGCTTGGTATGACTCCAGCCAGTGGAGAGTTTTCCCTCCTGATTCCCATTGACTTTAGTTTTACTAGGGCTCCTTGGTGCCACACTTGGTCGAATGCTGCCTTGTTGTCCAGGGCAGTCACTCTCACCTCACTGGTACTTCAGGATAAAGATTTGGGACACAGTGCAGTGGAACTTTTACCTCTGTTCATACAGAGCACGAGGATCCCAGTTTCTATGTCGGCAAGAGTGTTGAGTTAGGTCATCTCAGCAGTAGGCAGTGCTGCAATTGGCCTCAGTGATTACATTACATAGAATCTACGGCACAGAAACAGGCCATTCGGCCCAACTGGTCTGCCCTGGTGTTTGTGCCCCACACGAGCCTCCTCCGACTCTAATTACCTCTTCCCCAAGCCCCCGTATCCCTCTACTCCCTTCTTCCTCATGCATGCTGAGTTAGGGGGAGGGAGAAAATAATTCGCTCTGGAGTTCAAGAGAGGAGAGGAGAAAATGAAGGAAAATGGGGAGAAAGAGCACAGGAGAAGAAAAAGCAAGTTCTACTTGGGCCCAGTAGGTGGCAGCAGAACTTTCCGAATCTTCTTGTTGATCTTAAAGAATACTGTATGAAAAGAGCTTGGCACAGATAAATGCACACACTATTTCTTCTTAATGAAAATCTGTCTGCCCTCTGTTAATAATTTTACCTCACTATTTGTTTCATGTCTGGAGCTTTAATTTCACAATGTCATTCCGCAGACCACCACTTCCGTCTCTGAAAACAAGAGTTATCGCTAATTTAAAACGTTTTTGCAATTAGCCTAAATGATACTGGGCTCCTATCCTGTATTTAAAGCTCTATTAGCCCTATATCTTTTTTTTTAATGTAACTTGAGGGGAAATCGCTCAGGAACAGAGATCATAAGGCATTTTTTTTTAACATTGGCTGGTTTTGCTGTTCTCGTCTTCCCCTCCCCCACCCGTTTGCTTTTCTTCGGGGGTGGCGGGGGCAGCGGGGGGGGCGGGGGGTGCGCGGATGTGGTCATGCTGGATTTGCGGAGAGACCATTGCACCATTGAAGGCCTACATTTCCTGTTCAACCGGAAGACCAGCAGATCAGACCCTACCTGGCCAGCACTCTCGCCTCTGAGTCAGAAGGTCATGGGTTCAAGCACCAATCCAAGGGCCTGAGCACAAAATCTAGGCTGACGCTCCAGCGCAGTCCTGAGGGAGTGCTGCACTGTCAGAGGTGCCGTCTTTTTGGATGGGACGTTAAAACCGGGGCCCCCCTTGTCTGTCCTCTCCGGTGGACCTAAAAGAACCCACGGCGCTATTTCGAGCATGGGCGTTTTTCCCTGGTGCCCTGCCCAACGTTTATCCCTCAACCAACATCATTAAAGAACAGATTATCTGGTCATCGTCATGTTGCTGTGTGTGGGAGCTTGCTGTGTGCAAATTAGCTGCTGTGTTTCCTACATTACAGCGGTGACTACACCTTAAAAGCTGGCTGTAAAACGCTTTGGGATGGCCTGAGATCATTAATGAAAATCTTTCTTGTGAAGCACTTTGGGATGTCGTGGGGTCGTGAAAGGCGCTATATAAATGCAAGCCTTTCTTTCGTACAGCACTGGACTAAAAAGTCAGCCGAGTCTCTACGCTCAGGCCCTGGAGCAGGGCTCGAATCCACAAATCTCTGACTCAGGCAGGAGAATGTTACCAACAGAGCCAAGCTGACGATATTAATAAGAACACATGAAACTATTATTAATAGGAATGTGAAACCATTATGAATAGAAACATATTAGCTGTAAGGGAAATTGGCTGGAAGGCGATCAATAGCAAAAGTGAGTGCGGTGGTGAGATAGAGAGCGAGGGACTGCTGCTTTGGGCTCCGCATTGCTTTCATTACAGAAGTGTTATCTCCCAGTAATGTTTTCGTGGTTACTAAAAAAATTCCTATCAGTGCGCGGGGCCCACAAAAGGAACTGCAGCAGAATAAATCCTTTAATCTGCCAACACAGGCATTAAAGAGGCACGCAATCGCTTGGAAAGTCCTGCGTTATTTTTCACCAAACACAAGGCTCTATGAGGTAAAGTGTGTTGAAGTGCGCCATCATGTCAAAACTGAAGCATCATGCTTCTCCTGCCCCAAATAAAAAATCAAGCCATCAACTTTTTTTTCCCCATGTAGAAGTGCCCCTTTAAACCACGGAACTTTGATTGAACTTGGAGAGCAATGGGTTCTGCATTGGCTGCAGAGCATTGTCACCTCAATTAACTCTGGGGTATTCAAAACAAAACACAGATACAGATCAGCCATGATCTCATTGAATGGCGGAACAGGCTCAAGGGGCTGAATGACCTACTCCTGTTCCTATGTTCCTATGTAAATGGAATGTCAAGGCCAATTTTTCCAGGTTAGTCATTTTTTTTAAAGTTATTTTTTGGCCCAATTCTTGCTCTAAGGTGAGGGACGTTTTCTGCCTTCTGCACTCAAGCACTTCCAAGTCCAAGTTACCGATGAGGTAAAGGTTTCTAATCCGCCATTATCGAGTCACAAGCCTCAGCACCCCACCCTTCCCTCCTTCAACCTCCATCTAAATTCCCCAAGTATTTTCTAAGACAATTTCAATGTGTTTACAACATGCACAAACACAGAAGACCATGCAGTGATGCTTCTGCTCACCGTGCCAGCCGTGGTTGAGTGGTAGCCTCTGAGTCGGAAGGTTGTGGGTTCAAGTCCCACTCCTAGGCTGACACTCCAGCGCAGTACTGAGGGAGTGCTGCACTATCGGAGGTGCCATTTTTAGGGTGAGGCGTTAAACCGAGGCCCCGTCTGCACTCTCAGGCGGACATAAAAGATGCCATGGCACAATTTCATAGGTGATCGGTGGAGTTGTCTTCGTTGTCCTGGCCATTATTTCTCCCTCAACCAAAATCACTAGAAAACAGGTGATCTGGTCATTATCTCATTGCTGTTTGTGGGAGCTTGCTATGTGCAAATTGGCTGCTGTTTCCTACATTGCAACAGTGACTATACTTCAAAAAGTACTCCATTGGCTGTAAAGCGCTTTGGGACATCCTGAGGTCGTGAAAGGCGCTACAGAAATGCAAGTCTTTCTTGCACCAATAGTATTGTCACGCCAGACTGTAATGGAAAGAAAAATCTGGCTTGCAAGCCAAAAGAACATGATTGCTGAGGGACATTTAACTCTTAGGAGTGAAAAAGGAAGGAAAGTTTTGTCATCCCTCCCCCCCCCCCCCCCCCCACCATATTAAAGGTTTAGTGGGGGAACAGAGGACCTCTTCAGGCAGTGATGGTCATCTGCTCCTCCAGAGACAGCAGCGACAGAGGCACCAGGTGACATCCAGCAAGGACACACACAACTCATTCCCTGACCACTCAGTCATCAATACGGAGCAACCTTTCTGCTCGCGTGTCGCTGGACTACACAGACCCTCTCTGGCCAGGAGGGAAGGCGCAGCAGCCAGAAAAGGAAGTTGCAATCACAATTTTTCAAAGCACCGAGGGAGAGAGGTTACTTCATTGGGAAAGCCCAAGTATCAAGGGATCTGGAACGAGGGCAGGCAAGCAGGATTAAAAAGATAGAGCTGCCATAGAAACATAGAAAAATAGGAGCAGGAGTCGGCCATTCAGCCCTTCGAGCCTGCTCCATCATTCAATATGATCATGGCTGATCCTCTATCTCAATAGCATATTCCTGCTCTCTCCCCCATACACCTTGATGCCTTTTGTATCTAGAAATCTATCTATCTCCTTCTTAAATATATTCAGTGACTTGGCCTCCACAGCCTTCTGTGGTAGAGAATTCCACAGGTTCACCACCCTCTAAGTGAAGAAATTTCTCCTCATCTCAGTCCTAAATGTCCTACCCTGTATCCTGAGACTGTGACCCCTCGTTCTAGACCCCCCCTCCCAGCCAGGGGAAACATCCTTCCTGCATCCAGTCTGTCTAGCCCTGTCAGAACTTTATACGTTTCAATGAGGTCCCCTCTCATTCTTCTAAACTCTAGTGAATACAGGCCTAGTTGACCCAATCTCTCCTCATACGACAATCCTGCCATCCCAGGAATCAGTCTGGTGAACCTTTGCTGCACTCCCTCTATGGCCAGTATATCCTTCCTTAGGGAAGGAGACCAAAACTGCACACAATACTCCAGGTGTGGTCTCACCAAGGCCCATGGTCAGCAAAATGGTGGAGCAGGTTTGAGGGACCGAAAGACCAACTAATGATCCTTTTTTTTAATTGATTCATTGCATGTGGGCATCACTGGCAAGACCAGCATTTATCGCCCATCCCTAATTGCCCTTGAGAAGAATGGTGGTGGTGAGCCGCCATCTTGAACCGCTGCAGTTTTTTTTTGATACAACAGAGTGGCTTGTTAGGCCATTTCAGAGGAGCAGTTCAGAGTCAACCACATTGCTGTGGGTCTGGAGTCACATATAGGCCGGACCAGGTGAGGACAGCAGATTTCCTTCCCTAAAGGGCATTAGTGAACCAGATGGGTTTTTACAACAATCCGGTAGTTTCATGGTCACCATTACTGATGCTAGATTTTTAATTCCAGATTTATTTAATTAATTGAATTTAAATTCCTCAACTGCCATGGTGGGACTTTGAACTCATGTCTGCCAGATTATTAGTCCAGTCACAGAATCACAGAATCACAGAAACCCCACAGTGCAGATAGAGGCCATTTCGGCCCAGCGAGCCTGCACCGACACATATCCCACTCGATCCCCGTAACCCCACGTATTTAATCCCCCTAACACTAAGGGTCAATTTATCATAGCCAATCATCCTAACCTGCACATCTTTGGACGGTGGGAGGAAACCGGAGCACCCGGAGAAAACCCACGCAAACACGGGGAGAATGTGCAAACTCCACACAGACAGTCACCCGAGGCCGGATTCGAACAGACTTCCATGTGCCCGATAACTTCTCTCTTATTGCCAGTGCTGTGGATTCCAGCCTGCAATATAAATCCCCAGCATCAGCAGCCCTAACATCTCATAGAACCACTTCTACGTGACACAGTCCTATCATTTGAAGAAGGCATTACATTAAATTTGCCTTAGCGCGAAAAGGGACTTCACTTTTCTTCAAATGTTTCTTTAAGTTACTGCACATCTATGCCGTTTTTTCTTTCCCACCCAATAGCCAAGCATGCAGGTCCATTTTTAATTATTGTCAAAGTGAATGCCAATTCTTCTGAACCTCCCCCTTCACTCTTAAGTTACAAAACACCTACTTTAGTGTGTTTGCACTCACGAGAAGCTCCGCAGAAAAGGAACTTGTCTCCGCACGTAAATAAACCGCATGAGGTTCTTGTGTAAAAAAAAACCCACAGAAGGACGATTAAAATTAACAAACAAGTGTCGCAGGAAGATTTTTTGGCTCACCCAATACGAGCGAAGTGTATCGCTCTGTGTAGCATGTGTAGGGTTTTACTGCCCAAGTGTTTTAATGATGATTCGTGCAGCAGTCCTGGGAACGAAATCAAAGGAACATGGTAATAACGATGAACTCGTTACCAGCATCACAACAAAGGAAGATTGCCAATGTCACAAAAAAAAGGGGAGAGGGATAAACCCGGCAACTACAGGCCAGTCAGCCTACACTCGGGGAAACTTTTAGAG
This sequence comes from Somniosus microcephalus, assembly GCF_052327205.1. Taxonomy (NCBI): domain Eukaryota; kingdom Metazoa; phylum Chordata; class Chondrichthyes; order Squaliformes; family Somniosidae; genus Somniosus; species Somniosus microcephalus. The sequence continues at coordinate 214,947,295 of NC_140996.1, read as the reverse complement.
ATATTAATCTGGAACAAAAGAAATTAGGTGAGAGATAGCAGAGGCACTATTGCACATATATATATATATATATATAAATAAATTCATTAGAAAAGGGAATAGTGCCAGAGGACAGGTGGTCAGCTAATGTAATTCCTATATTTAAAAAGGGAGATAGAACAAGTCCAGGGGACTATAGACCAATTAGCTTAACATCGGTGGTAGGAGAGATAATGGAATCCTTACTCAAAGATGTAATAGAAAAACATCTAGAAATGTAAAACATAATAAAGAATAGTCAGCACGGATTTCAAAAGAGAAGGTTATGCTTGACCAGCCTTACTGAATTCTTTGAAGAAGTATCAGAATGGGTAGTTAAGGGTATTATAGTAGGCATAATATATTTGGGTTTTCAAAAGGCCTTCGATTAGGTACCGCATAGTAAAATAATAAACAAGGCCAGAACATGTGGAATCAGGGGCCAAGTAGCAGAATGGATGGCAAGCTGGCTACAAAACAGAAAACAGAAAACAGAGGGCAAGGGTAAAAGGTTAACTCAGGCAAAAGGTGGGAAGTGGTGTTCCACAAGGATCGGTACTGGGACCACTGTTGTTCACCATTTACATTAATGATTTGGACTCGGGAATAGGAAGTACAATTTCAAAATGTGCGGACTACATTAGTAAAAACAGAGAAGAACTGTGATAAAATACAGGAAGACATTAATAAACTTGCAGAATGGGTGTGTAATTGGCAAATGAACTTCAATATAGATAAGTGTGAGGTAGTACATTTTGGTAGGCAGAATAAGGTGGCCACATAGTCATTGGAAAATAAGGGGGGGAAATTTGGTACCTTAGCACCTTCCGTTTGTGCCAGCAGATAGCGGTAATGGGGCACTGATGCAATAGCGCCGGGGCGAGGTGAATTCAGCGACGCATGACAAATCCGTCTTCCCCATTGCGCCGCCGGTATGAGGTACCGCCGGGGGTTCTTCGCCAGGCAGATCATGACGTCAGTAGAGCACTGGCTGCCTGATCTGGAAAATTAATTGTCACCACTCATCTTTGTGCATTGACCAGACAGCAACAGAGAGAGCTGGCATGAAGCTCCAGGAAGCTGGCTCCAGCGACGTTATTTAAAGGCATCAGCATTAATCATTTCCAGCTGCCAGGGCAGGTTAGTTTCAATGGTTTGTTGTCAGTTTCACCCACTTGAACAATTTCTATGAGTAATTTCAAGCTTCCTTTGTATCAGCAGCCTTCTGGCAACTACAAAGTCGCTACATTTATTGTTCATAGATTCAAACTGCTACACTTGGCAATATTAATAGTGGCTGTACTGGCATGTCACCTCACCCTCCAGGATCTACGGCGGAGGGAGCATAGGCAGCGAGAAATACAGGAATATGTGTGCAGAGGGATGAGGAGGGACATCACACCAGGAGGCCTTACCCTCTGAGGGTATTCCAACAGCACTTCTCCTACCTTCAATTAAGTGAGGAGCAGTGTATTAGATGGCTCCGCATCACCAAGGTAGTGGTCACAGAACTCTGCCACCTCCTCCAAACAGACCTCCAGAATCACACCAGGATGACTTAAACCCCAGATCCCTTTTGCTCACCACATCCCCATCATGCCATCCCTGTGTCATGCCATATCACAGCATATGGCGCAAAGGTGAAATGAGAGAGATCACAAAATATTGCAAACTCCATTAATAAATTTATGCATAAACATATCATACATAGCACATTCATTATAATAACTAATGACCCTTGTCCCTGCCATAGTTGACTAGCTGTCATTGTGTGCAAGGTGTGAGATGTGGGTGCGAGTGTTGGTAGGTAGAGATTGTTGGTGTATGAGTGCTGGGGGTCTGGTGCTTTGAGCAGTGTGTGAAGCTTGTGGTACAGATGGTGGTATGTAGAATTTGTTGAAGCATTCAATCACCCTGACCACCCGACTGAGATGGACCTGACATGAGCACACCTGCTTCAGTCCTCCGGCTCCTTCTTGTTGTGCTTCTCCTCGCTGAGGCAGCTGCACAGCCAGCAATGCTGAGAATGAGGTGCTGCAGTATCAATGAACCTCCCCTTTAAGTACTGGGAAAAGCCTGTGACAATGATGTGTTGCGATTAGACTGCACCCGATATTGGTCCACTCTTTAAGTGTAACGTCAATGAGCTAGGCCTTTGAGACTTGAATTAGTGCTCCAATGAATTTTACGCATAGTCTAAAGCATTAGCACCTGGCGCTAATTCTCAAACTTTTCTAAAGCTACCACCCATTCCTGGGCTATAATGAATTTCTAGCCCTACGTGTCTAAATGGAGTGAGAAGCAGAGGGAGCTGCGGATAGAGGTACATAAATCACTAAAAGTAGTGATGCAGGCTAATAAGGCCATAAAAAAACAAACAAAGCACTGGGGTTCATTTCTAGAGGGATAGAATCGAAAAGCAGAGGGTTTATGTTAAACTTGTCTAGAACCTTGGTTAGACCACAGTTGGAGTAGTATGAACAGTTTGGCTCCCCGTATTATAAAAAGGATATAGAGGCACTGGAAAAGTGCAACAAAGATGCACTAGGATGATACCAGAACTGAGAGGTTATACCTATCTGGAAAGATTGAATAGGCTGGGGCTCTTTTCTCCAGAAAAGAGAAGGCTGTGGAGTGACCTGATAGAGACCTTTAAGATTATGAAAGGGTAGGCGTAGAAAAGATGTTTTCACTTGACTGTAATTATACACAGACATTTAATTTTTAATTTTGGTATATATTGAAATGCTTTGCCAGGCCAAAAGGTTTTTTCGAACTGAAATAAAGTTGTGACAGACGGTCTTTCACTGATAAGTGGACATGGAATGTGCTTTGATGTGCTTTACTAAAAGGCAGCAAATCTTTGGGAGCAAGTGTGCTTTCAAAAGGAACTGTTGTATTTGCAGTCTGCCTTGTGATGGAGATATTTCAAGAGCTGTGTTTCAGATAAGCAGATACTGACAGAACAAATGGTTGTGACTGCATGGGGGTAGTCACAGACAACAGAGATAAACAAATCCCCTTAGATTTGCAGAACAAAATTGTAGAATGATTTTTGGTGGCTAAAGAGGAGGAGTCAAAACTTTATAGTTTTTAAATGCAGGATATGACATAACACATAAAATGTGACCAAATAGTTTTCTGCCACTTTTGTAAACTTTTAGGAGTGAATGAACAATTTGGGGCTTTGATAAAGACAACTAATGGATATCCACACAGGATATGTGAGTGTGAAAGTTTGACAGCTCACACAACTCAGGTTGAACATTAAAGGAACATTTCACCATTTCTGAATGATTGATTTACTGGAAACAAACAAGCAAAACTGTATAAAAACCAGTGACGAAAAATATCGGCACTACAGTCAGAAGGAGGGGCCTGGCTGATCGTCTCAACTCAAAAAGCTGCTGCCGAAAGGCGAAGAGCTGCAGTCGAAAGGTGAAGAGCTGCAGTCGGAAGGACGTGGCCTACAATCAACGCTGGACTGATCATCGGCGGCTGGTTGTATGTATGATTTCCTGTAACATTATTGGTGTACTGCTCGGGATGGCAGCGGGAGAGCTGGTTGGCGGGTTTCGGTCCCGCCCCCATCTGCAGCCGCTCTCTGAAAATGATTTTCCGTAGATTGGCCTTGTTTAGCCTTCCCTGCGGGGTTCCCAGCCAATTAAAAGGAAGCCGGTCCGATGACGTCATTTGATGATGTGCCATCAGCCGGTTTCCTTAAAGGGACCACGTACACATTGATTTTGACAGTTGTGCTGTCCGTGTTCTGAAGCATTGAGGTGCCGCAAATACTGACAAGCACTGCATAGAGGTGCACAGTTGTACCCAGGTTCTCCCATGACTCCCTCCATATGCAGCACACAGGGAGGTTCTCTTCCCTTCCCATGGGTGGAAGAGACCTCCCCAGGTAACCAACACAACCTGGTTGCACATTGCACATGGGGAACACAAGCAGGGATGTTGTCAGGAGGACCAGGCTGCAGTGGCGCAAACCTTTCAATGATCTCAGTAGATCACGAAATGTTACTGCAAAGCAACACTCAACCTCATCCTGCTGTGCCGCTCATCACATCCCCATCACTCTGCCTTCCCTACCCTACAGCTACACACTTTACTCACACCAACATACCTTGCACCTCCACCCATCCCTCTCTATCTATATTATCACTTCCCCATCTCACTAGCCACCCCTCACACTCACCCTCATCCTAGTGCAATCATACCAACTAACAACACACAAGGGTAGGCACTTGGGTGTTTTATCCAATGTTCATGTAAAGTTTCTGTTAATGTGGTGTCAAACATAGAAACCTTTATTTTCAACACTTTGCGTTCTTGGGCTGATTTGTGTGCACCTTTGGAAGTGGCTTAGTGAGTTGCAGTGAAAGGTGAGACATAATGGTACTCCCTGCAATGGTGATGAGTGTGAAAGGAATGGCTTGGGCATTGTAGCGATGCCTTATGGTGTTGGTGTGGGGTGGTGCCAACCTGGTGCATCATGTGGCAGCCAGGGTGTACAGTGTCAAGTGAAATAAATCTGGTCATGGTGAGGCCATCCCTGGCCTCTCGGGCAGCAGTGTGGTCGGGTGCTGATGCCCTGTGTCCTATAAGAATATAAGAACATAAGAAATAGGAGCAGGAGTAGGCCAATTGGCCCCTCGAGCCTGCTCCGCCATTCAATAAGATCATGGCTGATCTGATCCTAACCGCCAATCCACTATCACAGAACCATCTCCTGAATCTAACAGAATTAGACACACGAAATAGGAGCAGGATCAGGCTACACGGCCCCTGGGCCCGCTCCGCTACCCACAGGGCCATGACCGATCCGAACCTAGACTCATGTCCAAATTCCTGCCCGCTCCCCGTAACCCTTAATTCCCTTTACTTCTAGGAAACTGTCTATTTCTGTTTTAAATTTATTTAATGATGTAGCTTCTACAGCTTTTTGGGGCAGCATATTCCATGGACCTACCACCCTCTGAGTGAAGTAGTTCCTCCTCATCTCAGTTTTGAAAGAGCAGCCCCTTATTCTAAGACTATGCCCCCTAGTTCTAGTTTCACCCATCATCGGGAACATCTTCCCCGCATCTCACCCGATCCAACCCCTTCACAATCTTATATGTTTCAATAAGATCGCCTCTCATTCTTCTGAACTCCAATGAGTAGAGTCCCAATCTACTCAACCTCTCCTCATATGTCCATCCCCTCATCCCCGGGATTAACCGAGTGAACCTTCTTTGTACTGACTCGAGAGCAAGTATGTCCTTTCTTAAGTATGGACACCAAAACTGTACGCAGTATTCCAGGTGCGGTCTCACCAATACCTTGTACAACTGAAGCAATACCTCCCTATTTTTATATTCTATCCCCCTAGCAATGAAAGCCAACATTCCATTGGCCTTCTTAATCACTTGCTGCACCTGCATACTAACCTTTTGAGTTTCGTGCACCAGGACCCCCAGATCCCTTTGTACTTCAGTACTTTCCAGTTTCTTGCCATTAAGATAATAACTTGCTCTACGATTTTTCCTGCCAAAGTGCATAACCTCACACTTTCCAGTTTTGTATTCCATATGCCAAATCTCTGCCCACTTACTTAGCCTGTCGATGTCCCCTTGCAGGTTTTTTATGTCCTCCTCACTCACTACTTTCCCTCCCATCTTAGTATCATCTGCAAACTTTGATATGTTACACTCGGTCCCCTCCTCCAAATCGTTAATATAGATTGTAAAGAGTTGGGGACCCAGCACTGACCCCTGCGGAACACCACTAGTTACTGATTGCCAGTCTGAGAATGAACCATTTATCCCAACTCTCTGCCTTCTGTTAGATAGCCAATCCTCTATCCATGCCAGAATATTACCCCCAATCCCGTGATTTTTTATCTTAAGCAATAATCTTTTGTGTGGCACCTTGTCAAATGCCTTTTGGAAGTCTAAATACACTACGTCCACTGGTTCCCCTTTATCCACCCTATACGTTACTTCCTCAAAGAACTCCAGCAAATTTGTCAAACATGACTTCCCCTTCATAAAACCATGCTGACTTTGTCCTATTAAATTATGATTATCCAAATGTCCTGTTACTGTCTCCTTAATAATGGACTCCAAAATTTTACCTACCACAGATGTTAGGCTAACCGGTCTATAGTTTCCAGCCTTCTGTCTACTGCCCTTTTTAAATAAGGGTGTTACATTAGCAGTTTTCCAGTCTGCCGGGACCTTTGCCGAGTCCAGGGAGTTTTGGAAAATTATTACCAATGCATCTTCACTCAAAGAGTGGTGAGCCTGTGGAATTCCCTGCCACAGAGGGCTGTGAAGGTTAATTCAATAAATATTTTCAAGAGAGAATTGGATATATTTCTGAAGGCTAAGGGGATTAAGGGTTACGGAGAAAAGGCGGGGACGGGGTACTGAACTGGTAAGATCAGCTATGATCTCAGACGAAGATCAGCCATGATCTCATTGAATGGCGGAGCAGGCTCAAAGGGCCGAATGGCCTACTCCTGTTCCTATCTCTATGTATCTATGTATCTATGTATCCACAATCCCTACCGCCACTTCCCTCCAGACCCTAGGATGTAAGCCATCAGGTCCAGGTGATTTATCCGCCTTGAGTCCCATTATTTTACCGAGTACCACTTCCTTAGTGATTTTGATCGTGCTTAGCTCCTCCCCCCCTTTAGCCCCCTGTTTGTCCAGTGTTGGGATATTCTTAGTGTCTTCTACTGTAAAGACTGATGTAAAATATTCATTCAGTGTTTTTGCCATCTCCATATTTCCCACCATTAATTTCCCGGTCTCATCCTCTAAGGGACCAACATTTACTTTAGCCACCCTTTTTCTTTTTATATAAGTATAAAAACTCTTACTATCTGTTTTTATATTTTTTGCTAATTTACTTTCATAATCTATCTTCCCTTCCTTAATCAATCTTTTTGTTATTTTTTGCTGTCTTTTAAAGTTTTCCCAATCCTCTATCCTCCCACTAGATTTGGCTACCTTATATGCCCTTGTTTTTAGTCGAATACTATCCTTAATTTCTTTACTTAGCCACGGATGGCTGTCTTTTCTTTTACACCCTTTTCTTCTCAGTGGTATATATATTTTTTGGAAGTTGTAAAGTAACTCCTTAAATGTACACCACTGATCATGTATCGTCTTACCCTTTAATCTATTTTCCCAATCCACTCTATTCAATTCCGCTCTCATACCTTCATAGTCTCCTTTATTCAAGCTTAGCACGCTTGTTTGAGATCCAACCTTCTCACCCTCTAATTGAATATGGAATTCAACCATGTTATGGTCACTCATTCCAAGGGGATCCTTTACTAGGACATTTTTAATTAATCCCGTCTCATTACACAGGACCAGATCTAAGGTTGCTTGCCCCCTGGTCGGTCCAGTTACATACTGCTCAAGAAACCCACCCCTAATACACTCAATTAACTCATCCTCAAGGCTGCCCTGCCCAATTTGATTTGTCCAATTAATATGATAGTTAAAATCCCCCATAATTATAGATGTTCCCTTATTACAAGCCTCAACTATTTCCTGATTGATACTCCGTCCAACAGAGTTGCCACTGTTCGGAGGCCTATAGACTACGCCCACTAGTGTTTTTTTCCCCTTATTATTCCTTACCTCCACCCAAACTGTTTCATTATCCTGATCTTTTGACCCAATATCATTTCTCTGTATTACAGTGATTCCTTCCTTTATTAACATAGCCACCCCACCTCCCCTTCCTTCCTGCCTGTCCTTCCTGATCGTTAAATAACCTGGTATGTTTAATTCCCAGGCATTGTCACCCTGCAGCCATGTTTCTGTAATGGCCACAAGATCATACCCATATGTAGTTATTTGTGCCATTAACTCGTCTATTTTGTTACGAATGCTACGTGCATTCAGATAGAGAACTTTCAAGGATGTTTTGTGACACTTAGTTCCTGCTTTTGCCCTTTTTATTACTTTACCTTTTACTCCATACCTTCTGCCCCTTCCTGACACGCTCTGGTTTTTAATTTCCCCACTGCTACCTAAGTCTTTGACCTTCTCTGTTGTCATTTTTATTATTTGCTCTCTAGGAACCTCCCCCCCACTAGTTAGTTTAAAGCCCTCTCTACAGCCCTACTTATATGATCCGCCAGGACTCTAGTCCCAGCACTGGCCAAGTGAAGCCCGTCCCAACGGAACAGCTCCCTCCTGCCCCAGTACTGGTGCCAGTGTCCCAGGAAGCAAAACCCATTTCTCCCACACCAGTCTTTGAGCCACGCATTTAACTCTCTAATTTTATTTGTCCTAGCCAAATTCGCTCGTGGCTCAGGTAATAATTCTGAGATTATTACCCTTGTGGTTCTGCTTTTTAATTTGGCCCCTAGCTGCTCAAACTCCCTCAGCAGAACCTCCTTCCTTGTCCTATCTATGTCGTTGGTACCAACATGGACCACGACAACTGGATCCTCCCCCTCCCACTCCAAGTTTCTCTCCAGTCCAGAGGAGATGTCCTTAACCCTGGCACCGGGCAGGCAACACAGCCTTCGGGACTCTCGCTCTCGGCTGCAAAGAACTCTATCTATCCCCCTAACGATACTATCCTCTACCACTACAACATTTCTTTTAACTCCCCCCACTTGAATGGCCCCCTGCTCCACGGTGCTGTGGCCAGGTTGCTCATCCTCCCTGCAGTCCCTGCTCCTGTCCCCACAGGGAGTAAGAGCCTCGAACCTGTTGGACAAGTGCAAGGGCTGCGGCTCCTCCAACACTACCTCCTGGATCCCCGTACCTGCCTCACTTCTAGTCACACCATCCTAACCCTGGCCACGGACTACATCAGTTGATTGCAGAGAAGGTAGGTGTTAGTATTGGTGATGTTGGTGTGCCTGGTGATGTTGGTGTTGAGGCTGATCGTGGAGGGATTCAGAGGACCAAGGTGAGATTTTTTCAAGGGCACTGATGTTGCTGGAATAGTTTCAGCTGTGGCTCAGTTGGTAACACACTTGCCTCTGAGTCAGAAGTTTGTGGGCTCAAGTCTCATGCCTGGGACTTGAGCACATAAAGCTAGGCTGACGCTCCAGTGCAGTGCTGAGGGACTGCTGCACTGTTGGAGCTGCCGCCTTTTGGATGAGACGTTAAAACTGAGGCCCTGTCTGCTCTCTCAGGTGGACTTAAAAGACCCCATGGCACTATTTTGAAGAAGAGCGGGAGAGTTATCCCCGGTGTCGTGGCCAATATTTATCCCTCAACTAACATCACTAAAACAAATTATCTGGTCATTATCACATTGCTATTTGTGGGACCTTGCTGTGCGCAAATTGGCTGCCATGTTTCCTACATTACAACAGTGACTCCACTTCAAAAGTACTTCATTGACTGTAAAGCGCTTTGGGGCATCCGGTGGTTAAGAAAGGCGCTATATAAATGCAAGTCTTTCTTTTTTTTTAGATGGCGGCTGAAGTTGAGATGGTAGAAGCGATCTGTCAATGGTGAGAGAACTTGCTCCAAGGAGGTGACAGTGCATATAGAGTTAACACCACACACTTACAGCCTCCAGACAGATCAAATGTATCATCCAAATCCTGTAATCAGCAACCTCTGACATTTGAAAGTGAGCATATGTGAGAGTTCAGCTTTTATACTGTAGTTGCAGCTGTGAACTATACAGCTCACTGCTACACCCGACATACTTATCTGATGTGATATCTGAATGTTGTGTAACCCGTTTAAAATGCAGAGAAATAGGAATAGGCTGTCCAAATAGCAATTAACTAGCACTTAACAAGGAGATAAGTGTTTTAGATCCCTCACCTGCCGCTTAGTGTCGGGTCTGTTCTGAAATCGCAGACCCGACACTCTTGAAACTCACACGGAGGCGGGATCGCGGTGGGTTGACAATCCGCCGTCAATCATTTTGAATTGAACAGCTGACCCGCCTCCGAACCCACCCTCTGAGCACTGGCAAAATCACGGCCTATGTGTCTTACCTCTGAACCTCAGAAAAACAACAGACCCCTGCTCTGTGTGTGTAACACGTTTGGACTTTCTCAATCCAGTTCCGAGAAGGCTTTGGTCAACACTACAAAACACCTACAATTCCGCTCTGGATTGGCCACCTGACTCAGGGAGGCCATAGTCTGGGTGGTGCGGGAAACAGAAAAATGTCACCTCAGTGCAGTTAGGGGGTGCTCTACTGAGGTTGGAGCTGAGTAGTTGAGGCAATGTGGAGAGAACTTTACTCTGTATTGAAGTGCGTGATATCTCGGCTGGGAGTGTTTGATACTGACACTGAATGCCTGAAATGGAAACCGTTCCATTCCTCAACGCGAACATATCTCACCTTAAAGAACGCAACATTCCCAACAACAAAAAATTGCTTCATTGGAAAGCATTTCTATTTCCTAGACCAGCCATGAAGATCAATGTGGTTATCCCACTGAAGCTGCCAATTAGCAGCGCCAATTAGCAGTGGCAGATTCCTGGCTTGCACCCACAGGAAAGTGGATTTTGACTATCCAATCTCATTGCGCAGCTCAGGGATAAACATCTTCATCCATCAGTCGGTGTTAGATTTGAACCCAAGTTCCAGAGGTGAAAGGGTGAAAGGTGAAGGTGCCGCCAATCCCCCGAAAGGTTGCTTTTACTGATCTTACCAGCATCAGGACACTACTGCAGAAAGCATTTGCTTCATAATTAACATCAGAACAGTGCGGCATTCTGGGAATAGTAGTTTGCAGCATACAGTTAACCCAATTCAGAAGCAAACAGACTTGTTAACAAGTACTCATGTATGTGCAAATCCAGTGGGAGTATGTATACAGCATTTGCACCACTTACAGCAATGTGCAGGTCTCATGACTGACAGGAAGGTGAGCTCTGGGGCAGTGATGGGGGGTGGGGTAGGGATGATGAATTTCATCTTTATATCTATGAGAAACATTACATTACTACAGGTATTTGATATAAGCAGTGAAAATGACATGAACTGTTGAGGAAATTTCAAATCATATTTTGTGTTCATGTCATTAAATAATGCTTAAAAGTAGGGATCGATCTGGGGCAGCACCATTTTGTTCAACATTTTATATGCTACAAGATATGTATATATTTATAGATGAATATATAAAATATTTTTTGATCTTTAAAAAGAAAGCACATTTTCGATCACCAACGGAGATTTGTCAGCTCAGCTTTCCGCACCACTTAGCCTCTCTGTGACTTGACTGATGGAAAGGAGTCACGGGCCACATCCATTGAAACTAATCGAGGACTGAGTCCTCATCGGGAGATGCCCATCTCTGGGAACTCATTGTACAGGTGTATTCTCTCAGACTGGTTCAAAGTCATAGACCCATCTCTGTGACGCAATTAGTGCAGACATCAACAAATATTCTTCTATAAGAATTTTTTAAATTATAACAGGGGAAGCTTAGAACAAGTATACCGCAGAAACTCTCCTCCCCTTTTAAGTTAATGCAGTGAATGACTACATTACAGCAACAACAACAACTTGCATTTATACAGCGCCTCTAACACAGTAAAACGTCCCAAGGCGCTGCATAGGAGCGTCATCAGATAAAGGCGGACACCGAACCCAAAGAAGGGGACAGACATCAGGACAGGTGACCAAACGCTTGTTCAAAGAGGTAGGTTTTAACCAGCATTTTAAAGGAGGAGAGAGAGGCGGAGAGGTTTGGGGAGAGAATTCCAGAGCTTAGGGGCCGAGATGGCTGAAGGCGCGGCCGCCAATGGTGGAGTGAAACAGTACAGGTTGAACTTCCGTGTGGTAGAAATGGCACAAGCTTCATTAGCAATGGTAAAGTATGTTTGCTCCACACAGAATTATTAGCTTGTCCTACTGCCCTTTCAGCTTTAAAGTGCCTAACAGGGTGGAGTGGAAGTTGACACCTAGCCAGTTTTGAACATGGACCACCCAGTTTTTATTAAGTGAGCGACCCGATATTTCTAAAAACATAAACCAGACACCCAAACTCTGACATTTTAAATCAGCATCTGTTTTTTTTTTTGATCCCCGCTGGGATTCTGCATATTATCAAACGGTGACATTAATTATTAACGTTAGTAAGGTTTTCAGTGATTTTTTTTTTAATCAGCTGTAAGGCAAACCTTTGAGCCAGGAATCAGAATCCTATTCCTTGCCCCGACCTCTATCCATTCTGCTTTTGGGCTGAAGGAAAGCTGGAAAACCTACAGAAATGTAACTAGGGTCAGTTTTCCAATTCGCTCTCACGCGCATATTTAAATGGTTGGAAAATCATGCACCGTGTGTGCCTGAATTTTTCGATAACGCACTCCCAGTGGGTGAGGCTCCCTGATAGGAGGGTAAAGTCAGAAAATAATGGTAGCATATAGTGACACCATTATCCTGGACAGAATGGAGACCGCACTGCTGTCAGTGAATGTGATTAATTTTACACACATAATGGGCTGGATTTTGTCAATGGGGAACTTTTGGAGGCGGGACTCCCACTTGTTGGGTTTTAGTCCCGCCTCCATCGACTTGTGGCCAACCCACGCTATTTTCCCTTGATTGACCTTGTTAAGCCCGCCCAGCGGGCTTAGCAGGCCAATTAAGGGAAAGCCAGTTACAGGTGACGTCAGCGAGTGCCGTTTCATCTGTCAAGATTCCAGTACAAAATACATTTTCTCTTGGCAAACAAAAAAGAACAGATGGGGGGAAAATGGTGGTTTATGTTTGTAGTTGCACCTAAGTGCAAATTCCACAGTCATGTTGATTTTAATAACCACATGGGCACAGTAGAGTGCCACTGCGGATCTCATAAGAAAACGTAGTATATGGGCACAAGCCAGACATTACTGCAATTGCACCTGCACCAACCATGCTGTATATCTCAGGTTTTGCCCTGTGTAGTATCCATCTTGCAGACGCTTTGCGTCCTCCTCACAGCTTACTTTCCCACTTAGCTTTGTATCATCAGTAAACATGGATATGTTACACTCAGTCCCCTCATCTAAGTCATTGATATAAATTGTAAATAGCTGAGGGCCAAGCACTGATCCACTAGTTACAGCCTGCCATCCTGAAAATGATCCGAATCCCATGAGTCCTAATCTTGTGCAGCAACCTCCTGCATGGCACCTTATCGAATGCCTTCTGAAAATCCAAATATATTACCTCCACTGGTTCCCCCTTATCTACCCTGCCAGTTACGCCCTCAATAAACTCTAATAGATTTGTCAAACAAGATTTCCCTTTCATAAAACGGTGTTGACTTTGTCTAATCATATTACGAATTTTCAAGTGCCCTATTACCACGTCCTTAATAATAGATGCTAGCATTTTTATTACTACTGATGTCAGGCAAACTGGTCTATTGTTACCTATTTTCTTGTTCCCTCCTTTCTGGAACCATGGAGTTACATTTACTACCTTCCAATCCATGGGGCCCGTCCTAGAATCTAGGACATTTTGGAAGATCGAAACCAATGCATCCACTATCTCTGCAGCCACCTCTTTTAAAAATCTTGGGTGTAAACCACCAGGTTAGCTTTTAGTCCCATTCATTTTTCCAGTACATTTTCTTTACTAATATTAATTACTTTAATTTCCTCACTCTCATTAGACCCTTGCTGCCCCACAGTCATACCTAGCACAAAGGAAGATGGTTGTGGTGGTTGAAGGTCAATTATCATAGCCCCAGGACATCGCTGCAGGAGTTCCTCAGGGCAGTGTCCTAGGCCCAACCATCTTCAACTGCTTCATCAATGACCTTCCCTCCAACATAAGGTCAGAAATGGGGATGTGCGCTGATGACTGCACAGTGTTCTGCGCCATTCGCAACTCCACAGAAAATGAAGCAGTCCATGCCCGCATGCAACAAGGCCTGGACGACATTCAGGCTTGGGCTGATAAGTGGCAGGTAACATTCGCGTCACAGAGGTGCCAGACAATGACTATCTTCAACATGCGAGAGTCTAACTACCGCCCCTTGACATTCAACGGCATTACCATCACCAATCCCCCACTATCAACATCCTGGGGGTCACCATTAACCAGAAACTTAACTGGACCAGCCACATAAATACTATGGCAATAAGAGCAGGTCAGAGGCTAGGTATTCTGCGGCGAGTGACTCACCTCCTGACTCCCCAAAGCCTTTCCACCATCTACAAGGCACAAGTAAGGAGTGTGATGGAATACTCTCCACTTGCCTGGATGAGTGCAGCTCCATCAACACTCAAGAAGCTCGACACCATCCAAGACAAAGCAGTCCGCTTGATTGGCACCCCATCTACCACCTTAAACATTCACTCCCTCCACGGCGCACCGTGGCTGCAGTGTGTACCATCTACAAGATGCACTGCAGCAACTCGCCAAGGCTTCTTCGGCAGCACCTCCCAAACCCGCGACCTCTTCCACCTAGAAGGACAAGGGCAGCAGGCGCATGGGAACACCACCACCTCCAAGTTTCCCTCCAAGTCACACACCATCCTGACTTAGAAGTATATTGCCGATCCTTCATTGTCGCTGGGTCAAAATCCTGGAACTCCCTCCCTAACAGCACTGTGGGAGTACCTTCACCACACAGACTGCAGCGGTTCAAGAAGGAGGCTCACCACCACCTTCTCAAGGGCAATACAGGATGGGTAATAAATGCTGGCATTGCCAGCGACACCCTGATCCCATAAACACATTAAAAAAAAACATTTCTGGCATGTTTTTGAATAGGATTACATAAGATATACGACACAGAAACAGGCCATTCGGCCCAACCAGTCCATGCCGGCATTTATGCTCCACTTGAGCTTCCTCCCATCCTCTACTTTTGTGTCCTCTAATGTGAAGAGAGACAAAAAATATTTGTTTAACGTCTCTTATTCCTTATTCCCCATTATAATTTCTCCAGTCTCTGCCTCTAAGGGACCCATGTTTACTTTCACTACTCTCTTCCTTTTTATATACTTGTAAAAGCTCTTACAATCTGTTTTTATATTTCTCGCTAGTTTACTCTCATATTCTATTTTTCAATTTCAATTTCAATTTCAATTTCAATTTTATTGGTCACATAACTAAATACAAGAAGTGTAATCTAGTCAGTGAAATGCTTTTTTCTTGATGAGCCGAGAGCACCAAGCAGCAAGAACACTGAGCTGCCTGGTACGCACGGAGCCCGCAAGGACGGCAGCCATCTTCATCGGCGCCATCACAAAAAAACACATACCGACATATAAACGCATACATACTTTAAATATAAATAAAGCAGACATAAAATAAATAAAAGACATAAAAAAGACAGCACATAAAATGAACAAGCAAAAATGTAAAAAAAGTAATTTCTACAGTAATTACATTGATATTTCTACCCAGGCTTCTAGAATAATCTCTGGTTACAAGGTGGCCGCACTGGGAGAGCATCGTGAGGAACTCACAACTTATAATTAAATAAATTTAATTAATTAATTAATTAATTAATATATTAATAAAATTAAATAAATAAAGTGCCCCCTCAGTCTTTCTCGATGTTTCCATCTTGGTCTCTCTCGATGTTTCCCCTCTCTCTCTCTCGATGTTTCCTCTGTCTTTCTCGATGTTTCCTTTCAGTTTTTCTCGATGTTTCATAAGAACATAAGAAATAGGAGCAGGAGTAGGCCAATCGGCCCTTCGAGCCTGCTCCGCCATTCAATAAGATCATGGCTGATCTGACCCTAACCGCCAATCTACTATCTACAATCTACTACTCAGTTTCTTCCACACACCTGGCCTGCACATTACCCCTGGCTGTCCAACTTGGCGTCCTGGTAACCGGGTTCCGCTCCAGCTCTCGTCCTTCAAACTGTCTCTCCAGCTCTCGACCTTCAAACTGTCACTCCAGCTCTCGACCTTCAAACTGTCACTCCAGCTCTCGACCTTCAAACTGTCACTCCAGCTCTCGACCTTCAAACTGTCACTCCAGCTCTCGACCTTCAAACTGTCTCTCCAGCTTTTCTCCCACTTTATCAATTTCTTGGTCATCCTTTGCTGATTTTTTAAAACCCTCCCAATCCTTCGGCTTACTACTCTTTTTGGCAACATTGTAAGCTGCTTCTTTTAATCTAATACTAACCTTAACTTCTCTAGTTAGCCATGACTGTACCTCTAGTCACGCTATATATTGACATTGCAAAGAAATCCACTAAGATTTCCTTTGGCTGAATAATCCTAACAAAACTATATTTCATAGTGTTCAATATGTAACCATATAAACATATGAAAATGATGTTGAGGAAAAAAAACATCTTGATTACATCAAGCCTGTCTCATACAGTTGTGATGTGGAAGCATCAGGATTAGACATCCCCTACCCACGAGCCATATTATCTCCTGAGAGAGGGGAAAAAATAGACAGAAACCCAAGGCCAATTAGGGAAAAGAAAATATGGAAAATTTCTCTACAACCCCCTTAAGTAATCGAAAGCAAGTCCAGGTGGCCACATTGGCCATGCTTATATTGCTTGGTATTTCACCTCTCTCTTGTAAGATGTAATCTCCGCCCTAGCCAGGAACTGGTCCAGCTCTCTTTTGAAGGTTGGCAGAGAGTTGGTGTGCACTGTTAGATCCGTGATTCTGAGGGTATGCTGTTTTTCAATAACCACACGGATGCTGTAACTTAACAATAAACAGGTATTTACTGGAGGAGGGTAGTCTCAAGACTGGGGGTACAGAGGCATGCGCAAAGCTTATATACAGGTGTGGTCACTGCCGGTACTACAGTATACAGGAGCTGTAAAAGTAGTTCTGTCTTAAAGGCACATACACTACAATTCCTCCCCTTTTAGATTAGTAGTACCCCTAATATTCAAATAACAATTAACACTTTAACATGTACATTAAACAACAATAGTCCATTTATAGATTCAGTCTTTGGGGCGAGTTCCTGACCCTTTCGGGATAGCGCCTTTCCTGAGGTTCTTGTTCTTGGTGCAGAGGCGATTCTGACCCCTTTTCATCGGGTAGTTCATCGGGTTCCACTGCTACTAGTTCTGAGGTAGATGTTACCGGTATGTCGGGTTCATCCCCAGGTACTCGAAACATGGGGTTGACGCGTTCCTGTGACGCTAAGATCTGATCGACGTGGCTTCTCACAATGTTCTCCCCGACATCCACTGTGTACATTAATGGCCCCTGCCTTGTGCATATCGTTCCGGGTTGCCATTTCTCTGTTTGATAGTCACGGGCCAAGACTGGTTGCCCTACATTGAAACTCCTTGTCGGCTTCTCATTGATGTGCTGGAATTGTTTGTCCTCAACATTTCTTCGCACATTTGGTCTGAGCAGGTCCAGACGAGATCTCAACCTTCGGTTAAAGAACATCATGGCCGGGGTCTGGTTGGTAACTGCATGTGTCGCATTTCGGTAAGCTAATAAGAAATTGTCCATCTTATGCTGTAGTGGAATTTCCTCGTCGCACATGGCCTTTATTGCCTTCTTAAAGGTTTGTACGAACCTCTCAGCCAATCCATTTGTGGCTGGATGATACAGGGCGGATGTGTAATGCCTTACCCCATTCCTTCTCATAAATTTTTGAAACTCTTCGGACACAAACTGTGGTCCATTATCAGAGCAAATCTGCTCTGGCAAACCGTTTCTGGCAAATATGGTCCGTAGGACTGCAATCGTTTTCTCTGTAGTGGTTGAAGACATTTTTATCACCTCAGGTCTCTTTGAGTGAGCAGCCACTGCTATTAAGAACATTGAGTCCATGAATGGACCAGCGAAATCAATATGCACCTGTTGCCATGGAGAGGAGGGCCATTCCCATGGGTGTAGAGGGGCATGTGGTGGTGCATTTTGGACCTTCTGGCATCCTAAGCAGCTCTTAGTTAGGTCTTCGATTTGTTGATCGATTCCCAGCCACCACACATAAGCCCTAGCAAGGCTTTTCATTTTCACTCCCCCCAGATGAACTTCATGTAGCTCATTTAGCATTCTTTCCCTTAACTTGGGAGGAATCACCACTCTGGATCCACACATCACTGTCCCCTGGCATACTGACAGCTGTTCTCTTCTGGATGAGAATGCTGGCAACAGTGAGTCGCCATGTGTTGGCCATCCCCTCACCGTCAAATCATATACCCGAGACAGCGTCGGATCATTGCGGGTCTCCTTCTCTATATCCGCGTTCGTTACTGACAATCGTTCAATTATTGACGAATAAAATATCTCGATAGGGTCCACTGCTGGTGCTTCCTCCACAGTAGGCAGTGGCAGGCGCGACAGCCCATCAGCGTTCCCATGCTGTTTCGTGCCTTTATATTCTATTTCGTATTGATTCACCCCTAGAAACAGGGACCATCTTTGTAACCGTTGTGCAGTCATCACTGGAAAGCCCTTCTTAGGATTAAAGATAGAGACAAGAGGTTGGTGGTCAGTCAGCAAGGTGAACTTCTGCCCATGCAGATAGTGGTTGAATTTTTTTACGCCCCATACTAGGCTGAGGGCCACCCTGTCAATCTGGGCGTAGTTGCGCTCGGCTGAGGTTAGTGACCGAGATGCAAAGGCTACTGGCCTCTCCAACCCATCTGGGAATTTGTGCGACAGCACCGCTCCAATACCATAGGGTGATGTATCACATGCCAAACGAATTGGTAGTGCTGGGTTGAAATGGGCCAACACCTCTTTTGATGTGATCAATTCTTTACACTTCTGGAAAGCTCGTCTACGTTCGTCATCCCACTTCCATGGTACCCCTGTTTGCAGTAGGGTGTTCAGTGGGTGTAATACCGTGGACAAATTTGGTAAGAACTTGTGGTAGTAGTTTACCAGCCCGAGGAACGACCTCAGTTGTGACACATTTTCCGGTGCTGGAGCCTTGACTACTGCCTCAATCTTGTCAGGGGACTTATGTAACCCCTCTTCATTGATGACGTGGCCACAATACGAGACCTGTTTCTGGAAAAACTCGCACTTGTGGCGATTAGCTCGTAGCCCATGCTCCTTTAATCTGGTGAGCACCTTCTCCAAGTTGGCGAGGTGATCATGTCATTTTCGCCCGTGACCAAGATATCGTCCAAATTACACTGGGTCCCTGGAATCCCTTGCAGGACCTGATCCATCGCCCTTTGCCAGATAGCCGGAGCCGAGGCTACTCCGAACACCAGCCGATTGTATTGATAGAGACCTTTATGAGTGTTAATCGTAAGGTATTGTTTCGAAGCTTTTTCTACCTCCATTTGCAAGTACGCCTGGGCCAGATCAATTTTGGTGAAGCGTTTACCTCCAGATAGCGAGGCGAAAATATCCTCAATTCGTGGAAGCGGATATTGCACCGTGTGAAGGATTGGGTTCACTGTCACCTTAAAATCCCCACAGATGCGGACCTTCTTTGGTTCCCCAGGCGTATTACTCAACAACCTCTTCATTACAGGAACGATGGGTGGAGCCCACTCGCTCCAGTCCTCTTTGGACAGTACTCCTGAACGTTCCAACCCTTCCAGCTCTGCTTCAACTGCTGGTCTGATCGCATACGGCACTGGTCTGGCCTTAAGAAACTTTGGGCTTGCATTTTCCTCTATTTTAATCATTGCTGTTATGCCTTTTAGTGTTCCTAGTCCCTCCTGGAACACTTCTTTTGCGTCAGTTAGCATTTTTGACAGTCGTCCAGGTGTGACGTCATCATCCTTTTTGGCCTCAACCTTCAGTGCCTGTATGGAATGCCAATCTAATTGTATCTTGCGGATCCATTCATGTCCTAGCAGTGGTGGTCCTCCCTCTGGCAATACATATATATCCATTTTAGGTATTTCCCGGCGTTTATATATCACTTTCACCCTTATTTTTCCTTTGGGTTAGACTTTTTGCCCCGTATACGTCTTCAAGACAATCTCTGTATCTTTCAAGGGTATATGTGAAAATAGCCGCTTGTAGTCCCTTTGGTTTATGACTGTTAGGGCTGATCCTGTGTCCAATTCCATTTTCACTTGGACTCCGTCTATCTTGAGTATAACCCAGATAGTCTGGTGATCCTCCATTTCGGTTACCTTATGTAGTTTCAGACAACCCAGCTCCTTGCTTCCGGAGTCTGTGTCACTTTTCTGTTCGTCTGAACCACTGTCCATCACCTGGTGTACCGTTTTGTACTTTTCCTGTGGAGATTTCTTACTGTTGGTTTTCTTCCCAGACCTGCAGACTCTTGCTATGTGTCCTGCTTTCCCACACTGTCTGCACACTTGGTCCTTGAACCAACAATCCTTCTGGTCATGTGTTGTTCTGCCGCAGCAATAGCACTTCCCTGTTCCATAGGACATTTCATTGGTGCCATATTCTTGTGGTCTCCGTTGTAACTCTGCAGCGCCCCTTGCGGCTGGTTCGTGTGATACTGCCATACTGAAAGCCTTGTCCAGCTTAAGATCCTTTTCTGATAGAAGCCGTTTCTGGGTTCCTTCACTTTGTAGCCCACACACAAACTTGTCCCTTAACGTATCTGCTAGTCCTGCTCCAAACTGGCAGTGTTTCGATAGCTTGCGCAGTTCCGTTAGGTACTCAGCATTGCTTTCGTCTTTGTGTTGGTTCCTTTTATGGAACTTAAATCGTTCTGCTATCAGCAGCGGTGTGGGGTTTAAGTGGTCCTGTAGGATTTCTACTATGCTTTCGAAATTCTTGTTCACCGGCTTCTCTGGGGTTATTAGATTTCGCAGTAACCCCTAAATTTTTGCACCCATGGAATTTAACAAAACCAGTGCTTTATTAGCATCTGGCACTTCATTCGCCTTGCAGTACACCTCAATACGTTCCACATATGTCGCCCAATCTTCGACTTCATTGTCGAACGTAGAGATACTGCCACTCTTCGACATCCCTGGGTGTGATTTAACTGTCAAAAATGGCATCTCCCGCGCTTCCCCTTCTTCTCCGCTGGCACAAAGTGGCGTCTCCCGTGCTTTCCTTCCTTCCCGCGCTCGCCCTTCTTCTCCGCTGCGGCTTCTAAAAATGGCATCTCCCGCGCTCTTCCTTCTTCTCCGTGGCTCAATGGCGTCTCCCACGCTCTCCCTTCTTCTCCCCGCAGACCCTGTTCAGCCCGTGAGCCCTGGCTGTGCTCTGCGCGTTCTTCTTTTTATTTTTTTATCTCGACGCCGCTTGGTCTTGAACCCGGCTGTTTCTTTACCCTCTCTCTCCGGATTTTTTTTTTTTTTTTTCGACGCCGCTCGGTTTTCAACCCCCGGCTGCGCCCTGTGCGCTTCACCCTCTGTCTTACCCCGTCGATGCTGCTCGGCTTTCTCTCCGCTGTCGGTCGGCTCCAGCCGTCGCTGCCCGGGAAGGGTCTGCGCTGGACCTGTCGTCAGTCTCTTGCTGATCATCATGGCTGGGGAACCAAGCTCGGCTCTCCACAGCCTCCCCTGCGATGTTCACTCTCTGCCTGACGAGTGGGCGGTTGCTCATGGTCGACGCCCGTGTTCCTGGCCTCGACTTTTTTTTTTTTAGTTGCAGGTAGATTCGAATCGTTAGATCCGTGATTCTGAGGGTATGCTGTTTTTCAATAACCACATGGATGCTGTAACTTAACAATAAACAGGTATTTACTGGAGGAGGGTAGTCTCACGACTGGGGGTACAGAGGCATGCGCAAAGCTTATATACAGTTGTGGTCACTGCCGGTACTACAGCATACAGGAGCTGTAAAAGTAGTTCTGTCTTAAAGGCACATACACTACATGCACCACATGAGTCGGTTCACTTAAAAAACTAGTCAGCAGAACAACTCCCCGATTTTTTTTTGTCGTTGGCTCCCAAAGTGGGTAGGACAAATCGTCCTCAAAGGAGACCAGAACACTGGTTCCTTTCTTCCCCTCCCTAGTCCAGGGTCACTGAGACCAACTTTGCTTCCCCCCCCCCCCCCACCACCAGGTTGAGGTCACCTAACTCAACGAGGACCAGGGTTTGAGCTGAGGGCCTTAATGGTCCGTATTGCCTATTGCCACACTGGGAGGTCCTTTTGCCAAGCAGGCAACCAGAGGCACTACATAGGACTGAGAGTTGACAAGAGTTCTAAGGAGCTACGAAGGCTGCAGTTGCTGGGGTCCTGAAATATTGTCCTACCCCACTGCAAGCAAAATAGTCAGATAATTAAGGCTGAATGATAATTCCTACAGACCAAGTGAATATAAAGATCTTGTGGGCACAAAGTAACTTCTAATGATTCGAAAGGGGGCTATTTTAAACAGGTTAATGTGTGTGTGTATAAAGGACACAGGGAGAGTTAGTGCAAGCATTTATATGGGAACAGTGACAGTTGGAAAATATACGCCTAACAATCGGCATGGAATCATAGAAGTTTACAGCACACAAGGAGGCCATTCGGCCCATCGTGCCTGTGCCGGCCGAAAAAGAGAACTATCCAGCCTAATCCCACTTTCCAGGTCTTGGTCCGTAACCTTGTAGGTTACGGCACTTCAAGTGCATATCCAAGTGTTTTTTAAATGCAATGAGGGTCTCTGCCTCTACCATCCTTTCAGGCAGTGAATTCCAGACCCCCCACCACCCTCAGTGGGTGAAAAATATTCTCCTGAGCTCCCCTCTAATCCTTCTACTAATTACTTTAAATCTATGCCCCCTGTTATTGACCTCTCTGCTAAGGGAAATAGATCCTTCCTATCCACTCTATCTAGGACCCTCAGAATTTTATACACCTCAATTAAATCTCCGCTCAGCCTCCTCTGTTCCAAAGAAAACAACCCCAGCCTATCCAATCTTTCCTCATAGCTAAAATTCCCCAGCCCAGGCAACATTGTCGTAAATCTCCTCTGCACCCTCTCTAATACAATCACATCTTTCTTGTAATGTGGTGAGCAGAGCTGTATGCAATACTCTAGCTGTGGCCTCATTAGTGTTTTATACATTTCTAGCATAACCTCCCTGCTCTTATATTCTATGCCTCGGCTAATAAAGGGAAATATCCCGTATGGCTTCTTAACCATCTTATCTACCTGTGGACATACACTCCAAGGTCCCTCTGTTCCTCTACACTTCTCAGTGTCCTACCATTTATTGTGTAATCCCTTGCCTTGTTAGCCCTCCCCAAATGCATTACCTCACACTTCTCTGGATTGAATTCCATTTGCCACTTTTCTGCCCAACTGACCAGTCCAGAAATATTGGGAAAGAGGGCACCTTTGCAAAGGAACCCGAATAATTCCAAAACCAGCCCTACCAATTAAAGTGTCTGTCATAAATCTCATCATCGAGAAACTACCTAGGAAATAACACTGGACGGCCAGCTGGTGGCGCCGTCCAAGGAGTATAAATACTCAGGCGTTGGCCCCAGCTTTCCAGGGATATTTTGTAAAGACAAGGAACTAGTGAAGTACAACTAGACTTCCATGTTCTGAAATAAGTTGATTAAAGCCTTGCTTTATGCTCAAACCAAGTGTGTAGTGAGTTTTATTATGTCAGTGTCCTTCTCCCCATTTTTCTGGGGTTTCTTTTCCTTCTGTTAGGCGTCCCTCGATAATACATCAGTCCTCAGTGAAGAGTCTGTGCCAATCCTTGATAAGTCCCCAAGAACGAGTTGGCCTTTCCAGCATTCGCTGTTCTTTGTCTCAGCATTCATTGTATGATGCATGCATCCATTTTTAAAGCATTTAGCCCCTTTCATTGATGAATGCAGGCCTGGTTCTCCAGACTCCAAGTGCATTCAAGGCCATTCAATTTGCAGTCCACTCACTGGGGAAGATTTCCTCCGATAGAATCTTTGCATCATACAGCACAGAAGGAGGCCATTCGGCCCACCCTGCCTCTGCCGGCTCTTTGAAAGAGCTCTCCAATTGGTTCCCCTCCCCTGCCCTTATCTATTTATTAAAATCTACTCCAAATGCAAAGTTGCTTCATTCAGATTATCTACAATTCAATATTTGAGCACTAAATTCTCACTTTGCGGTGTTGTGGAAGTCAAATTATTGGCAAATTCAATCTTTTTAGCGCAAAACAAAGTCTTTGAATTATGGTGAGTAGACTGTAGACCGGGGATCCATTCTGGGGCTTTAGCTAATTCGACCCTAGATGGTGCCTTTTCCAAACAAATCACGAGAAGAGATGCATAAAAATTTATCTTAAGGAACTGGTAGTCATCAAGAACACATTTGTAATATTGCAAACGTTTACAGAGGAATACCTTCCTGCAATATTTATTATTGCAGTGATTTGAGGAAATCACTCCATCAAGGAGTGATGTATTACCGAGGTTGGCTTAACAGATGGAATAAATAAATAAAGCAGAAAAATGAGGAGAAGGTAGAGGGCTGAAGCAACTTACTCATGTTTGAATCGGAGCCAAGTGATAAATCATTTAAGATCATTGCTTGCCTTAAAATAAAATGATACTGCACTCGCATTCCCACCAACTCCCTCTCCCACTCCCTCTCCATCTCCAACTCCCTCTCCCACTCCCTCTCCTACTCCCTCTCCTACTCCCTCTCCATCTCCCACTCCCTCTCCCACTCCCTCTCCTACTCCCTCTCCATCTCCCACTCCCTCTCCTACTCCCTCTCCTACTCCCTCTCCATCTCCCACTCCCTCTCCTACTCACTCTCCTACTCCCTCTCCATCTCCCACTCCCTCTCCTACTCCCTCTCCTACTCCCTCTCCTACTCCCTCTCCATCTCCCACTCCCTCTCCTACTCCCTCTCCATCTCCCACTCCCTCTCCCTCTCCTACTCCCTCTCCATCTCCCACTCCCTCTCCTACTCCCTCTCCATCTCCCACTCCCTCTCCCTCTCCTACTCCCTCTCCTACTCCCTCTCCATCTCCCACTCCCTCTCCATCTCCCACTCCCTCTCCTACTCACTCTCCATCTCCCACTCCTTCTCCTACTCCCTCTCTATCTCCCACTCCCTCTCCTACTCCCTCTCCATCTCCCACTCCCTCTCCGACTCCCTCTCCCACTCTCTCTCCTACTCCCTCTCCACCTCCCACTCCCTCTCCATCTGCCACTCCCTCTCCATCTCCCATTCCCTCTCCCACTCCCTTTCCATCTCCCACTCCCACACCCATCACCATTCCCTCTCTCTCTTCCACTCCTCCCTCTCCCTCCCCTCTTCTCTCTCCCTCTCGCTCTCACTCTCATTCTTACTCTCTCACTCTCACTCCCACAGAGGGCATAATCAGAAAGGAAAGTGGGCACCGAACCAACGAAGGAGCTATCAGGAGAAGGTAACCAAAAGCTTTGTCAAAAAGATGAGTTTTTAAGGAGGGTCCTAAAGGAGGAGAGGGAGGTGGAAAGGTGGCGGGGTTTAGCGGGAGAATTCCAAAGCATAGGGCTTGTCCAGTTGAAGGAATGACCACCGATGGTAACCCGCTGCTTTCACCTCTGCAACATTGCCCACCTCAGCCACTACTGTGTCCAAACCCTTGCCATATCTTTGCCACCTTCCATAAACTCCAACTTTTCTAAAACTCTTCTGCAAGTATCTAGTCCTGATCGTCCATCAGCCCCATCCCCCCAGTGTAATAAATGAAAAATTCTAGTCTTCATCTATAAAACCTTCACTGGCCTTGCCCCACCCTCTCTGTTGCTCCCTATAATCCCCTGCCAAATGTCCCACTTCTTCAACTCTGACTTTTTGAGCATCCCCACCTACCTTTACCCCACCACTGACAGCAAAACCTTCAGCTGCCTCAGTCCTACTTTTTGGAACCATTCCCTGATCCTCTCTGTCCACCTTTCAAAACCTCCTCCAGATCCATTTCTTCAACCCAGCTTTCAGTAACCCATCCTAAAGTGTCCCTTTTTGGCTTGATGTCCATTTTCCTTATCCCTCTATTTGTGAAGCGCCTTGAGATGTTCCTTTATGGTAAAGGCACTCTATAAATAGAAATTGTTGGTGCTGATCTGCCAAGTAGTTCTACATTGTTTTCACCCTGAAGAGGTGCATGCAATTTGAGGTACAGATTCCTGTAACTTGTACCTTTTCAGGTTAGTTCTTTGTAGCAGTCTGGTGGCTGGAGCGGGATAATTGAAAAAGGATTTAGAAACATAGGGGGAGAAATTTGGTTGGTTGTGCCACCGATTAACGCCTAAAGAGGCCGAGAAGTGGGGCGTTAGCCAATTTCCGGGCGGGCGCAAGGCGCCTAGCGCCTCGCCCCATATTGAGCATGCATTTAGCGCCGGCGCTAAATCTTAGCGCCCGCTCATGGGCGCAGGCTGATTATGATGTCATTTGAGTGTGCAACGCCTTTTGGGCGCCCCGGACTGGAAATTCAGTGGCGCCCCCCTCCGTAGCGCCTGGCGCTAATAGTGACAGCTTACCTGGACCTTACCAAGTCGCTCTCGGGCTGGAGGAGCGTTATTTAAAGGGGATTGGTGTGGTTTAAATGTGGCAGCCATTTTTGGTGCACAACTTCCTCGAGAGCTACAAAGAGTTGCTGAGCTGCACACTGAGAGCCATTTGACCACTGAGCCAGCGCAGGCAGATGTTATTCAGCCTTCTGACCATCACCTTGCTGTTGGTGAGCCTTGACTTGTCAGTCAAATGCTCTGAGGATATGGGTTCAAATCCCACCACGGCAGCTGGTGGAATTTAAATTCAATTCAATTTAATTCTGGAATTAAATGCTAGTCTTAGTAATGGCAACCATGATACCATTGTCGATTGTTGCAAAAACCCATCTGGTTCACTAATGTCCTTTAGGGAAGGAAATCTGCCGTCCTTACCTGGTCTGGCCTACATGTGACTCCAGACCCACAGCAATGTGGTTGACTCTTAATGCCCTCTGAAATGGCCTAGCAAGCCACTCAGTTGTAAACAACCGCTACGAAAAACAATAAGAATAAAACCCAACGGACCACCCGGCATCGACCTCGGCACCGACAACGACAACGGCAAACCCAGCCCTGTCGACCCTGCAAAGTCCTCCTTACCAACATCTGGGGGCGTGTGCCAAAATTGGGAGAGCTGTCCCACAGACTAGTCAAGCAACAGCCTGACATAGTCATAATTACCGAATCATACCTTACAACCAATGTCCCAGACACCACCATCACCATCCCTGGGTATGTCCTGTCCCACCGGCAGGACAGACCCACCAGAGGTGGTGGCACTGTGGTATACAGTCGGGAGGGAGTAGCCCTGGGAGTCCTCAACATTGACTCAGGACCCCATGAGGTCTCATGGCATCAAGTCAAACATGGGCAAGGAAACCTCCTGCTAATTACCACCTACCGCCCTCCCTCAGCTGATGAATCAGTACTCCTTCATGTTGAACACCAATTGGAAGAAGCACTGAGAGCAGCAGGGGCACACAATGTCCTCTGGGTGGGGGACTTCAATATCCATCACCAAGAGTGGCTCTGTAGCACCACAACTGACCGAGCTGGCCGAGTCCTAAAGGACATAGCTGCCAGACTGGGTCTGCGACAGGTGGTGAGGGAACCAACAAGAGGGAAAAACCTACTTGATCTCGTCCTCACCAATCTACCTGTTGCAGATGCATCTGTCCATGACAGCATTGGTGGAAGTGACCACCGCACAGTCCTTGTGGAGACGAAGTCCCGTCTTCATGTTGAGGATACCCTCCACTGTGTTGCGTGGCACTACCACCGTGCTAAATGGGACAGATTTCGAACAGATCTGGCAACTCAAAATTGGGCATCCATGAGGCGCTGTGGGCCATCAGCAGCAGCAGCAGAATTGTATTCAACCACAATCTGTAACCTCATGGCCCGGCATATCCCTCACTCTACCATTACCATCAAGCCGGGAGATCAACCCTGGTTTAACGAAGAGTGCAGGAGAGCATGCCGGGAACAGCACCAGGCATACCGAAAAATGAGGTGTCAACCTGGTGAGGCTACAACACAGGACTACTTGCATGCCAAACAACGGAAGCAACATGCGATAGACGGAGCTAAGCGATCTCACAACCATCGGATCAAATCAAAGCTCTGCAGTCCTGCCACATCCAGTCATGAGTGGTGGTGGACAATTAAACAGTTAACAGGAGGAGGAGGCTCCAAAAATATCCCCATCCTCAATGATAGTGGAGCCCAGCACGTGAGTGCAAAAGACAAGGCTGAAGCATTTGCAACTATCTTCAGCCAGAAGTGCCGAGTGGACAATCCATCTCGGCCTCCTCCTGAGGTCCCCAGCATCACAGGTGCCAGTCTTCAGCCCATTCAATTCACTCCACGTGATGTCAAGAAATGGCTGAAGACACTGGATACTGCAAAGGCTATGGGCCCTGACAACATTCCGGCAATACTACTGAAGACTTGTGCTACAGAACTAGCTGCGCCCCTAGCCAAGCTGTTCCAGTACAGCTACAACACTGGCATCTACCCGGCAATGTGGAAAATTGCCCAAGTATGTCCTGTCTATAAAAAGCAGGACAAATCCGACCCGGCCAATTACCGTCCCATCAGTCTACTCTCAATCATCAGCAAAGTGATGGAAGGTGTCGTTGACAGTGCTATCAAGCGGCACTTACTCAGCAATAACCTGCTAACTGACGCCCAGTTTGGGTTCCGCCAGGGCCACTCAGCTCCTGACCTCATTACAGCCTTGGTCCAAAAATGGACAAAAGAGCTGAACTCAAGAGGTGAGGTGAGAGTGACTGCCCTTGACATCAAGGCAGCATTTGATCAAGTGTGGCATCAAGGAGCCCTAGCAAAACTGAAGTCAATGGGAATCAAGGGGAAAACTCTCCATTGGTTGGAATCATACCAAGCACAAAGGAAGTTGGCTGTGGTTGTTGGAGGTCATTCATCTCAATCACATGACATCACTGCAGGAGTTCCTCAGGGCAGTGTCCTAGGCCCAACCATCTTCAGCTGTTTCATCAATGACCTTCCCTCCATCATAAGGTCAGAAGTGGGGATGTTCGCTGATGATTGCACACTGTTCAGCACCATTCGAGACTTGTCAGATACTGACGCAGTCCGTGTCCATATGCAGCAAGACCTGGACAGCATTCAGACTTGGGCTGACAAGTGGCAAGTAACATTCGCACCACACAAGTGCCAGGCAATGACCATCTCCAACAAGCGAGACTCTAACCATTTCCCCTTGACATTCAATGGCATTACCATCACCCATCCCCCACTATCAACATCCTGGGGGGTTACCATTGATCAGAAACTGAACTGGACCAGCCATATAAATACTGTGGCTACAAGAGCAGGCCAGAGGCTGGGAATTCTGCGGCGAGTGTCTCACCTCCTGACTCCCCAAAGCCTTTCCACCATCTACAAGGCACAAGTCAGGAGTGTGATGGAATACTCTC
Organism: Somniosus microcephalus; assembly: GCF_052327205.1. Taxonomy (NCBI): domain Eukaryota; kingdom Metazoa; phylum Chordata; class Chondrichthyes; order Squaliformes; family Somniosidae; genus Somniosus; species Somniosus microcephalus. The sequence goes on along the minus strand of NC_140996.1, from coordinate 214,918,046 downwards.
CACTTGCCTGGATGAGTGCAGCTCCAACAACACTCAAGAAGCTCGACACCATTCAGGATAAAGCAGCCCGCTTGATTGGCACTCCATCCACCACCTTCAACATTCACTCCCTCCACCACCGGCGCACTGTGGCTGCAGTGTGTACCATCTACATGATGCACTGCAGCAACTCGCCAAAGCTCCTTCAACAGCACCTTCCAAACCTGCGACCTCTACCACTTAGAAGGACAAGGGCAGCAGACGCATGGGAACACCACCACCTCCAAGTTCCCCTCCAAGCCACACACCATCCTGACTTGGACCTGTATCGCCGTTCCTTCACTGTCGCTGGGCCAAAATCCTGGAACTCCCTTCCTAACAGCATTGTGGGTGTAACTACACCATATGGACTGCAGCAGTTCAAGAAGGTGGCTCACCACCATCTTCTCAAGGGCAATTAGGGATGGGCACTAAATGCAGGCCTAGCCAGCGATGCCCACATCTCATCAATGAATAAAAATAAAAAAATCTTCCTGTGGGCACTTATTATGGGGGCTGCATTGGAGGGGAACGTCCTGCTGCTGAATCATCTAGAAAGGGCACTGAGACGCTGGGAGATGGGGGCGGGCATGGCCAGATGGAGTAGGGCCAACAGACGTCGCCACAGCAGACCTTACGCTGGCAGGGTTTTCCGACAGCAGTTTTCCTACATGAACATGCCGGAGAAGCAGTGTGTCAGAAGGCTGCGATTTAGAAAGGAGGTGGTGACTGAGCTGTGCCAGCTGCTTCAGCCAGATCTGCAGCCTCAGATAAGGTGCAGGACATCTCTGTCCGTGGCTGAGAAGATGCCTGCTGGCCTGAACTTCTACGTGAGCGGCTCTTCTCAGGCTGCGCGTCAGAGGCTGATCAGAAGTAGCTTCTAGGCCCCTCTCACAGAATGCTTGCTGCCATTCTAAGAACAGGAATGGAACCGGTCTGATACCCCCAAGTCTGTGAAGGGCAAGATGCATGTAAATAGAAGGCATGGCCATTGTAAATGAAGAAAGTGTTTCATTACACAAAATGTGGTTCCTTCAAACATGAGAAAGCTATGGCAACAGAAAGCAGAACTAATACACTGACACATAACTGCCTCTCACACCCGGGAGACTGTCCAAAACATAAATCACATTCCGACCATCTTCCTTGGCCTTGATTCCACTGTGCCAACCAAAGCATCCAATGCCCCATCAGTGAGGCGTTCCGCCCTCTGCCTCACCCTTTCCATTTCTTGCTAGGCTGGTGCACCACAGGTAGGCTCCCACCGCTTTGAAGGCCTACAAGGCAGTGAGTGTGTCTGGTGATGCCAATTGACCTGCCCCTTTAAGAGCTGGCCGGCGCCAGTGTGTCTCAGGGAAAGTCATTATTGAAAGCACCTGCGCTGCGCCCCGCCGCCGCTAAATTGGGTTGCGCCCCCAGGTTAGCGCCTTAAGAGCCTTGTGCAGTGCCTGATTTAGCGCCGCAATCACCCTCAGGGGCGCAACGACCCAATATCGCGCCAGGTGGCGCTAAATCGCAACTGGCGCTAGGCTTTGCGCTTCGCCAGAACTAGCGCCCCAAACGGGGCTATACCCAATTTCTAGGCCATAGAAACATAGAAGATAGGAGCAGGAGTAGGCCATTCGGCTCCTCCAGCCTGCTCTGCCATTCAATGAGATCATGGCTGATCATCCAAATTCAGTACCCTGTTCCTGCCTTCTCTCCATATCCCTTGATCCCTTTAGCCTTAAGAAATATATCTATTTATTCGACAGCACCATCCAATTCCACAAATATACTACAGCTGTGATTTGTTATGATCATTTCTAACTTCTAGTCTAGCAACTGATTACGGGAGTACTAAATATTTGATTTGACTGGAGAACTGCAAATTCCCCTGGGGCTTGTAAAGTAAATAAAGACAAAAGCGGTGCGCGATAATTACACATAGACTGAGATCGCTCCTATGTCAGCATAAGGTTTGAAACCAAGAATTTTCTCAAAACATCTACGACGTAGATTTGAACTCAAAAGAGTAGCAAAACAGGCCCAGACTTGGCGCTATGAGGTGAGCGCGCGGTTGAACAGAGACGCCCGAGGTGCGATGGAAATAGATCCTAGGGCCTCGTCACCATGGCTCCACAGGCAGTCCGCCTGAGCGAAGACATCATTGACGGGATGCCTACCTCACCGGCAGCGGCCCTCAGGTTAGTCCCGGCGGGGGGGAGAGGGGGGGTGCGGGTGGGTGGGATCAGAGTGGGCTGCAGGGGGGGTTGATCCTGACTCCTGTGGAGTCAGTGGAGCATTACTATCCCAATGCAGTGAGATATTGGCCCAGATTTTGCTGGAGCGGGACATCTCACGGTGTGCCCCGTTAGTTAGACTTGCTTGTGCAGGTTTAGGTTTTACATTTTTTTGCCCACAAAGCTGCTGGAAGTGCGAGCTGATATTGGCGCGGCGAGAGCTACGGGGCACCTGGGACCTTGGTAAACAATGGGGACAAACAGTAGCTCCTTAACCAATGAGATTTAAGGATTGAGAAATAAACAGAAGAAGGACCGAGAAGAAGGATGAATTAGAGTGAGTGAACTCAATGTCAAATCAGGTATAGAAAGATAAATAAAGAGAGGGAAAAGAAAGATTGGATTAAGAGAGAGAGAAAAAAGAGACGGAAAGGAAAAGTAAGAAAACAATTCAAAGAATTAAAATTTTATATTTTTAACATAGAAGATAGGAGCAGGAGTAGGCCATTCGGCCCCTCGAGCCTGTTCTGCCATTTAATGAGATCATGGCTGATCATCCAAATTCAGTACCCTGTCCCTGCTTTCTCCCCATATCCCTTGATCCCTTTAGCCTTAAGAAATATATCTAACTCCTTCTTGAATATATTTAATGAATTGGCCTCTACTGCCTTCTGTGGTAGAGAATTCCATAGGTTCACCACTCTCTGGGTGAAGAAATTCCTCCTCATCTCTGTCCTAAATGGCTTACCCCTTATCCTTAGACTGTGACCCCTGGTTTTGGACTCCCCCACCATCGGGAACATCCTTCCTGCATCTAGTCTGTCTAGTCCTGTTAGAATTTTATAAGTTTCAATGAGATCCCCTCTCATTCTTCTAAACTCTAGCGAATATAATCCTAATTGACCCAATCTCTCCTCATACGTCATTCCTGCCATCCCAGGTATCAGTCTGGTGAATCTTTGCTGCACTCTTTCCATGGCAAGAACATCCTTCCTCAGATAAGGTGACCAAAACTGCACACAATACTCAAGGTGTGGTCTCACCAACAACAATTCACAACCTGAAGGAACGAGCCCCCGTATTTTAAATGTTCACTTTCTGGGTCAAATGTTGATTGTCAGTCATTAACAATTATCATATCGTTAAAAGGGTACTTACACAGTTAATTAAAAGACTTAACTTTCTGTGGTGAGTTTAATGGTCAATTAATGTGCAAATGCAGCAATTGCTTGAAAATCATGGGGAGTTTGGGGGCGAGATGCCAATTTTGTGAAGCTAATGATTTGCAATTCACGTGGTAGCTCTTCCTCGCCACAAGTTGCTGGCCGATTTGCACACCAACGGGCATGCATCGCTCAGACGCCGTTATATTCTCAGAAAATTCTGGGCCATTGAAAAAGTTCACTAGTATGTGTTGTCAGATTCTGTGCTTTACTCTCTTTGCAGTTTGGAAAAAAAAGTAAAACCTCATTTGTGCAGATTAAATAGCTCGCTTCTGATGGTTGAACCTGATTAAATCATTCATTACAAGAGACTTCTGATGAGAGGTTTTAGCTTTCTGCTGGCAGAAGATATCTGTTTCCCTGTGCTGGACAACACAAGAAGAATGGTGAATGGGTGTGTTTCCTCAGAACTGGTCAAAAAAACCTGCTCAGAGATTTGTAACCTTCAACCTGGTAGCAACCATTCATCACCACTGTTTGATCAAGTTTAAAGAATGAGAGTTTATTAATTCACTTTATCATCAGTCACCTTATGGACCCAACTTTCTTGCATTAGTTCATGACTATGCTAAACATTAAAAAATAAAGACTAGCATTTATATAGCACCTATCACCGCATCAGGATGTCCCAATGCTCTTTACGGCCAATGAAGTACTTTTTTGAAATAACAACAGAAAATGCTGGAAAAACTCAGCAGGCCAGGCAACATCCGTGCAGAGAAATTAGAGTCGACGTTTCGGGTGAACCCTTTTTCAAAACTTGAAAGGAAATGAAATAGATCGAAAGCAGGGCTGCGATAGAACAAAAGAAGTAAAGAGACATTAAGAGGTATTCAAAACCAGACGAGATGGTAATAGGACAGTGGAGACAAAAGACGGCTCAGATTAGGTGTGAAGTGGACTGGCAGAAAGAGAGACAGCTGCCATGTGGGAGAGAGAAAAAAAGGAAAGGGGGGGGAGGGAAAACCCAAAACAAAGGGGTGGAAAAAAAATATAAGTAAAAATGTAATAGGGGCCGAGGTTATGATCTGAAATTGTTGAACTCGATATTGAGTCCAGAAGGCTGCAAAGTGCCTAATCGGAAGATGAGGTGCTTTTTTTGAAATGTAGTCACTATTCTAATGTAGGATAAACAGAAGCCAATTTGCACACAATTTCCCACAAACACCAATGTGATAATGACCAGATAATTTGTCTTTAGGTGTTGGTTGAGGGATAAATATTGGCCAGGTCACCGGGGAGAACTCCCCTACTCTTCTTCAAAATAGTGCCATGGGATCTTTTATGTCCATCTAAGAGAGCAGACGGGGGCTTGGTTTAACTTTTGACAGTGCAGCCTCGATTTTGTACTCAAGTCCTTGGAGTGGGACTATCACTGAGCCGCGGCTGACACTGTTTTTCGTTTTCCTTTTTTATAAACATTAAGCTCTGTTCAGTGAGTTCAAACTGATCTTTCACATATCGGCTGAGCAGAGGTAAACTAAAAGCACTCATGCAAAAATTAATCAGACAACTTTCTGGTAAAAACAACAAGAGCCAGGAAAAAGCATCATTGACAGAGCATTAAAATGACACAGATGATTACACCCCCTATTGTATCCCAGTACCTCAGCAACAACTCAATATAAATTGATTGCTGAGCAAAAATATCATCCATGTCCAGGGCAACTCCACTTGTCTTCTTAAAGGGAAAGGATTCCACAGGTAGATTTTGAGTCGAATATTATCAATTGAACGTGATAAAGAAAGATGTGCACCTTTTACTAGGAATGGATAAAACCTGGCTTGGCTTATGCCCAGTATTCTACAACAATCTGTCTTGCTTCAAGCTACTGTCAAATTGAAGCTGTTGAACCTGACACCTTCTGTGGCACCTTTGAATTCAATAAGAGGCTATTTGGACTGTATGATTTTCCAAGTACTTTTCAAAGACTGGTAGCCATCTTTCTAACAGGTTTAAAACAAGGCAATGCACATACAGGCATCAATATCTCAGATGGCTGCCAAATATGAATTATTCACCAATCTATAATCACTTATTTATATATCACTAATTTATCCTTTAAAATTTTAGGCACTTTTTTGATGGCAAATTGGACCTTAATCTTAAAATGTCCCTTAATTCAGTGGGTACGGACCACTGTACAGGCCAGATGGGAATCAATTTTGGAGGCTAAAAATGACACTGCTGTATAACTCCAGCTATAGCCAGGCTTTAGAAAACTTTATTCTGTATGCAGTGTCAGTCAGCTAACCTTCAGAAAATTTTAATGATCTTCCCCGTGCCATGGTAGTAGAAAATTGCCTGGAAAATCAGGTGACAGATGAATCTCTAGTGGATCAGTAGATCTCTGGTACCTTTGTGTGAATAGGGTCAATAAAAGAAAGACGTGCATTTATATAGCGCCTTTCATGACCGCAGGACCTCCCAAAGCGCTTTACAGCCAATGAAGTACTTTTGAAGTGTAGTCACTGTCGTAATGTAGAAGCAATGTCCAGTTTACTGAGATGATGCAATGTACTCAAAGACCTCTGATGACATCTGTATAGAGTAAAGGGAGATTTCACCCTTTCCATAATGCTGCTTTTAAGGTTAAGGGGAGAAACTGCAGGCTTTGTCAAGTATAATAATGCTATTCTGGGCCATGTATTTCTAATTCAATTGAAACAGCATCAACCCAAAGTTACAATGGCTGGAATTATTAAATACCGAACCATCTTACTGAGCATTTGGCTTTTCCCTTGTGTTTTTATTTTTACCTTACCTCCAACAATTGGTTCTGATTTTAGTAAGAAAGCCAAATCATCGCATTAGCTCATTATGTGGAGCAATTCCTTTCAATGTATATTATTGGCTCCGTAGACGGCCTTGATTGAGGCTCAGTTCTTTTTATCCATACACATCTGAACCATTTATCTTCTACACAGGTGCTTCTGATAGTGTCTTTGGTATTGTGTCGGATCAACTTAGCATAACAGTGCAAAAAAATATTCCAAATGATAGCTGACAGCCAAAGAGGTATGAAATAGATTAAGCAGTCTGTGAGAAAGCAGCTAATTGTGTGGCGATAAGTGGGCAACTTAAGGTTGACCTCTTAACGCTGCTCATGCAACTTTTCATATTTTGTTTTCTGGAGCTAATGGATGTTGGGTGGAATTTGGGTGTCAGCTCTGGCTTAGTGGTAGCACCCTCACCTCTCAAGTCAGAAGGTTATGGGTTCAGGTCCCATTCCAAAGACTTGAGAGCATAAAATCTAGGCTGACACTCCAGTGCAGTAATGAGGGAGCGCTGCACTGTCGGAGATGACGTCTTTCAGGATGAGACGTTAAACCGAGGCCCCGTCTGCCCTCTCAGGTGGATGCAAAATGGCATGATTTCAAAGATGAGCAGGGGGAGTTCTCCCCAGTGTCCTGGCCAATATTTATCCTTCAACCTACAAAAGCAGATTATCTAGTCATCATCACATTGCTCTTTGTGGGAGCTTGCTGTGCACAAATTGGCTGCCGCATTTCCTACATTGCAACAGCGACTGTTTTTTTTAAAGTGATTTATTGGCTGTAAAGCAGTTTGGTCATGGGGTCATGAAAGGCGCTATATAAATGCAAGTCTTTATTTGCTGTCAGCAGCTGGACCATGACAGAAACATTTCATTGTAATGGTTAAGCAATTTGCCAGTTGTATGAGCACTTGCTCAGGATGTCATTGTGCAGGATTTTGTTTGCAAGTGCTTGCAAAGAAGTTTTAGATAAGGAAAAGTTTTATGTGAGTTCTAAAGTGATTACAGTGAGCAATTAGCTGGTGCTTGAATGTAATGCAAGGTCATCCAGACTGAAGGAGGATGACTGATTCATTCTTAATCTGTGTCTTACTTTCTAATTTACTGTTCAAAGTTTCCACTGGCAACTAATGCGATCTTATACAGACAGGAAACATCTGTATGCTATTCCAGCTTGAGGTTTTGATATGTGCACTAAACTACCTCACAATTAATTATTTAAAAAAATAAATTCTCACTTGAGCTATTGACTGTTGCTAGGGTAAAGTCCTTGGGTCCTGGTTGCCCGCTGCTAGCTTGCACAAATGGCTAGTCAGCACTTGTGAGTTTAGGCGTGGAATGTTGATAGGCTAATTGGCCATAAGTGCCATCATAACCAAGCCGAGTCATGTCCTTACCCAGTGTCTATGCATGGGCACTTAGAAGGTTAATAATGTCAAAATGTGCCAGACTGGAAGAGACTATTATTTTGCGATTGTAATAATGGTGGAACTGTCAGCATCCGCCGTCATTACAACTGTGGAACTGACAGCAACTTCTGGTGCGCAGTTAAATGCAGATAGCCAGAAGTTGCTGTCAGTCATTCTCTGTTCCTCCACAGGGAGCGCTATTGAACTTCCCGCGACCGGCAATCAATTGAAATCACTGAACTGATGAGAACTGCAGCTTTTACGCTCTAATATCTTTGCTAAAACCCCACGATAAAGTTAAGCCTTGTTCAATGAGGTGTAACTGCATTTTTAACAGTGTACTGAGTGCTGAACAACTCCTCTGGCCCTAAAAAATGAATTTTATAATTGTGGAATGTCAAATTTTTCCATCATGATAAAAATTCCATGGTTTTTAATATAATAATTTATTTGAAGTTTGTTTATGATATTTCAGGTTCTACCTTAATCCCATGTGTATGTCCCAATCCTTATTTCACTCTCTGTAATATTTATTAAAAGTGAAGGATAATCAGTGCTTTTTACTTCCTGGTTTGCTGTCTGTGAGAATTCTTCAATGTGATTGACTGCTTAGCCAGCTTGATGACATCACTGTTGCTGGACCCTGGAGATCCTCCAGACTTGGTGCCAGAATCAAATTAACGTTGGGAAAAGTGAAATCCACGTCACAGAGATTGCTAGATCCTTGTGGGCAGCTTTCTTTGAGGTTAGTGGTGAGCGCCATCACTTCACCGCTGACCACAAAATCCAGGCCAATGTGTCCCATCTGATCCAGTCCCAAAGTTGAAAAGCAAATACTATACTCTCTCTATCTCTTTCTCCTCCATCGGCCCCGATTTTAACTCCAGGTGGATTCCGCACTTACGCCTGAGTTAAACTTACGGTCAGGTCTCAGTGATGTCATTGGGCCACAGCATGCATATGTAAAGAAGGACCCTGTTGGCTCCGGGTGTGTGTCCTTGCTGCCTGCTCAGGAGAGCAGGTTAAAATTGCAGATGTTGCAATTCAGACAGGTAAGAGCCAGGGCAATTTTAACTGCCCATCCGCCAGGTTTCTGCTGAGCGAGTAGGGCTAAAATCGCCCCCATTTCCAATCCACTCAAACACTAGCTAGCAATCGGAAGCATGCACCTTGGCTGACTTTTTCTAATCCTTCCTAATCAAAGGGTACTCAGGCCAATTATAAGTCTACAGCTGTATCCATGGTTGACTTTAACTCATAGGTTTTGTAGCTGGAAACTTTTGGTCTGTTTAGCTCAGTCACACACTGCCAATACCAAGCGAGCCATTGTAGGTGCTAGCAATAATGTTTCAGCTGAAAATTCTGTCTCACTTATGTAGTTGCTTCACTATCATTAAAAAAGTTACTATTGACAATAGTAAAAGTGTCAGAATGCTTTCAATACAGAGTCCTGTATTTAAACTGACTGTTCAACCTTATATCAGGCTGAATGCCTTGATTATTCAATTCATTAACTGCTGACTGGCTGCACTATTCTATTGGGATTAGAGCCAAATACACAGAGATCTGAATAGTCTGAATTTGAGACTATTTCAAAAGTTTGAATTTTGACTTGCTTTTTTAAAAAAAGGTTGCTGATACTTGTGGACACATGTAAATATTTGGGTTTGTTTCATCCAAGGATGGCAGAGGTCAGCGGTGCGGAGTGACCTCCAAGGTACGTAAGTTAGAAGCATTTAATTTCAGTGATCCACAGCTTCCATGTTGCACTGTGATTTTGTGGAGATACATTTTCTTTCTGGTAGTCTGATGGTACATTTCAGTTGAAGTCTCAAATCATCATGAGGAAAGACTAGGGTCCATCAGTTAGTTTGGCAGTCTGACCTTTTTACAATATGCAGCACCAAACTTCTTTGGTTCTTGTTCTACTAACAGATTCTAACTGTTTTAGCATCTGGAATTGTAAAGAAGGCAATATTTGGACAATTAAGAAAATGAACTTTTGAATTTCCCAATCCATCCTCCATTTTTGGACAGTTAAAAAATTACTTCCGAATCTATCAACACTTCTATTTTTAAGCACTTTCCCTGACCACTATGTCGTACAGAAGACCAGCTTGGACTGACTTTCCTTTTCCTTTTCCTTTACTTCCTTCAGAGAAGGAACTTACCTCCGACAAGTGCGGTTAAGATCGGGGAACTGATCGTGTGAGGTATCCTCAGTTCAGATATTTATCCTATCACTTTATGGACCTGCACTTTTAAGCAACTATCATACAGTCCCTTGTTTGTGCATTTTCGATTGAAAACAATTGAACCAGGGAATTAGGTGATGCACTCGCTTTCAACCCAGGGCCTGGGTTCAAATCCAGCCCAGACTAGTGGAATAAAAAATCCCCTCTGTATGTTAACTGCAACCGTGAAATGTGTCTGGGCAGCTTTAGTCCCATGTCCCAGTTCATAGTGGGCATCTCCCACAAGCACAAAACTGCCCCTAATTTGGCACTAATTGGCAATCTCACTTAGAATGCTGGTGTGAGGTTGGGGCTGAAGCAATTTGTAGAGATAAAATAGAGGGAGAATTATGCTAACACTGGGTGCCTGAAGTCTATAGCGTTCCATTCCCCAGAACTAACATAGCTTACTTTGATGAGTATAAAATTCACACAAGAAGTAATAAAAAAATCAATTGCATTGAGTTCTCCAGAGAATATGTCACAGGGGACCTCTCCTGTGTGCTATCAATTGAAAACTCAAGCAGTTAAAATAGACTAAGTGAATATTAATTGCGAATATGTTCCAGACTTGACGGAGTGCTAATTAAAATATTAAAATGGCTGAGTACTTTGATAGTGGAATGTCTCCAATTCTGGGAAAAGGAATAATACACGGTAGGCACACTAAAGCATTTTTAGATAAACATTTTCAAATACGATACTGGAACACATTGATGAACAGCCCATTACTGTTATACACTTTCTTTACGTTCCTCTTCCATTTTCTCCCCTTTCCTGAAAGTGTCAAATTTGGCTGGACACGGGTCCACAGGCAACATCTACCCTCCCATACCTCATCTAAGTGGCACCTCATTCTTGATGTGGTGAGCCTAACCAGTGAGCGTAGGAAAGCTATTTAACTAGGGAGAGGCCATCATGATCCTTTCTTCGGGTGACACTTGCTTGCGCGTGCACACTTTCTAGCAGGAGTGGCTGGAGAGCAATCAGGCCTAAACATTGAATCCCTAGCCTGGGGGGTACTGAGGCAAACTGTAATACCAGCCTGACTAAGGTCAGCTAATTCAGCACAGACCAGGAATCAAACTGGGGACCCCTTGATCTGCTGCACGAGGCATTGCCTTGGCCATTGGGGCAGCTAGTGGGCACCTGTACAAATTATTAGTCCTATGCGCAGGAATCCAACAATAGCATTGCGAGCCACTTTGGGGACTTCATTAAACCTTAAATTCAAAGCACTTAGCACAGCATTCGTTATGCCAAATTTCACATGCTTTCTAGTTTTTTAGGAGGATAAGGATTAATGCAGCCAACACTTTTATAAGGCAAAAGATTTTCTGGTACATTATAAAGGGGGAGAGGGTGGAGAGGCCTGTCTTGTTTAAATTAGGTCTTGTCTGTTTCTAATTACCTCATTGCTGAAGTGATTTTTGTTTCCATTTTGAGATTCATTTTAAAGGTGTTTGTGAACTGTGTCAGAGTACTCTGTAGATGTCAATTAGGCTGGAATCAAAGGTAGATCATAATACAGGGAGCAGATGTGTGACTCTGTAAAGTCAAATATCAAGACTAAAGTTATGGGTGAGAGCTTACCCAGGCTAGAAATAATATCCAGCTCAACTGTGGCTGGTTAAATGAAACCATTATCAAAATGAAGCATTCTTGATTCGAGATTTATCCCTAAACTGCCAGAATTAATGATACCTGTAAAATGATGCATGTTAGAATTTTGAGTTTCGTGTACCACTGCTAGTTAGGCTAGAGCTTACACAGTGGTACGTCAACACCACAACACGATTCTCAGAATGACCTACCATATGATTTTTCATTCAGAATTTATGCTATTAAGGCTGTGAATTCAGTGTTAAAACCAAGGACATAAGACTTAGCAAAAGACGCCATAACTGGGATTATATTAATTCTTCATCAGACTGCTTTATTTAAAAGCAACTGTCAATTAATTAATTTGCATGTAATAAGTAAAGACACTTTGTAAAGAGTACTGGTTCCCTGTTGATAAGCAGTTGAACCATGGGCAGTGTGGTTGGATTGTTTCAGTACTTGGTGCGACCATCATACAACAGTCCCAGGCTTCCATCCTCCAACACCTCTCTGTGGAAGGATTTTGGACTTTTTGATATGGAATTTTTTGGTGCCTGCTCTTAAGGAGGATTAAGTAAGGTTTTTATGGAGCAGGAACTGTCAGGGTGGTGCTCGCCCAGGAACCAGGAGATGGCTAAAGGAATGGACTTGAAGCCCTGGATTAGCAGGGTGAATACTTGGTAAAAGGGCATAATTTTTGGTTGAAGTATGAACAGCAAATGAAGGAATGGCTCCATTGTCTCGAAACACCAATGGAGCGAGCAAAGGTGCATTTTACCTGGACCAATATGGGCATTGCACCTCTTCAAACCTTCCACCTTATACATTATTTCTCATCTTTGCATTGTCATTATTTTCAAATCAAGACTCATCACACTATCTAACTCATTATTTCCCAAAAAGTCAAAGCTCTGCAATCCCTTACCTTCCTCAGTCTCTCCTTGATCCTATCATCTATAAGCTTTGGAAACCCAACCTTGGTGTAACAATGGCCACCAGCTCTTGATTTATCTAATGTCTCCTCTTTACAAACTTGGTGATGTCCTACAATATGGCCTTAAGCCTTCATTTAGGTATCTCAGAAAAAGTGTCAGCTGTGGCTCAGAAGGGTGTTGGTTTATAGTCCCACTCCAGAGACTTGAGCACAAAAATCTAAGCTGATACCCCACTGCAGTACTGAGGACTGAACTGTCAGAGGTGCCGTCTTTTGGATGAGATGTTAAACCGAGGCTCTGTCTGCCCTCTCAGGTGGACGTAAAAGATCCCATCGCACTATTTCGAAGAAGAGCAGGGGAGTTATCCCTGGTGTCCTGGCCAATATTTATCCCTCAATCAACATTACTAAAAAACAGATAATCTGGTCATTATCACATTGCTGTTTGTGGGAGCTTGCTGTGTGCAAGTTGGCTGCTGTATTTGCTACATTACAACAGTGACTACACTTCAAAAGTACTTCATTGGCTGTAAAGCGCTTTGGGAAGTCCTGAGGTTGTGAAAGGTGCTATATAAATGCAAGTCTTTCTTTTTTGTTATGGATCAGTCAAACCCTTTTACTACTTACTGCAAACCTACAGTAGGAAATGTGTGATGCTAGTTATGTGTATAGAATCATAGAATGTTACAGTGCAGAAACAGGCCATTTGGGTCTGTCTTACCGGAGCATCCTAGTCTAATTCTAATCTCCAACTTGCTCCCCGTATCCTTTAGTATTCCTCTTTTTTCAAAAACCATCTAATTGCCTTTCAGAAGAATTTATGGACTTGGCTTTAACAATGATTTGTGGCAGAGGATTCCACATTCCAACCACCCTCCGTATAAAGATTGTTTTTATATATATAACCTTGTGATTATTTTTAATGTGTGCCCTTTAATGTTGCCGTCTTGCCGAAAGTAGGTAGAGTAAAGGAGAGGGAGGAACATAAAGAGAAAGAATCTATTACGATTTACCTCATCAAAACCTTTCAGAATCTTGAAGGCCTCTATCAGGGTCACCTCGCAACCTTCTCAGCTCCAGTGAAAAAAGCCCTAACTTCTGGAATCTCTCTTCATAACTGCAGCCCAGCAACTCTGTTAACATCCCAGTGAATCTACACAGTTATCATTTGCAGTGCTTTTATGTTCTGCCATTCATGGAGTGCTCCAACTGTGAACTAAGATCTTGTACAAGTTCTTGGGCATTGTATTTCTAGTTAAGAGCAGCTCACATGGCCAGCATGCCACTTGTAACAATTTGCTTCTTGCAAAGCTATTCCCATTAGTATGCCTCTATTGTATCCCAAACTTGTGGGAATTAGGAAAGTTCTTCTTAGTGAGAGGGGAGGGATTGTCTTATTCCAGTCTTAACATCAAAGCACCCTCAGCCCAGACCAGGGAGAAAGCCTTTGGTATACAATGAAAGCTGCGGCAGAGAGAGAGTTTGTTCTAGAGTATTAGATGGGCAGCAGGAAATTTAAGCATTCGAGTTGGGTTTTACGGGTGTACACTCAACGACACTTGGCATCTGGGAAAGCTCATTTCCCAATAAGGGAGCGGTGTTAGAATGAAGGGAGACCTGTGGGTAATTAAGAACATTTGTTTTCGTGCGCCCGGCAAATGAAAAATCTATCACTCGCTGGAACACTGTGGTACTTTATCGCTGGGAAACCGCTTTTTAGCATAATCTGTTCCAAAATGTCAAAATACCAAAGCACTTGCTGTTTATCACCATCACGGAGTGATAGCGCCTCAAAGGTTCATTTCAAAGGGAAAAGTGCTGGTTTTCATCAGAGCAATTACAGACTTCCCGCCTTGGGCGCGCTGCACAGTAACAATGAATCCTCGCCAAGCACTCAGCTGCGAACCAGGCGAGACTGAGCCCAACTCAACCCAGTCAGGGCACTGCACTCGCCAGTGTGAATTATTACATCAGTTGGAAGCAATTGGGTATCTCTCCAGACAGCGGGAGGTGACCTCAAAAGCTGAGCAGAAATGCTACCACGCAAATCCCTGATCAAAAACAGACATGCAACCAGCCCAGCATTTAAATATCAAAGCCACCCGTAGCACAACACATCACCCGTGGGACTGCTCCATTTCCCCCCCCACATGGGGGAGTGCACAAGGGTTTGAAAATGGAATGAAACAAATTCTTTTTTAACAATAGGGTTACTCATTGTTCTGTTGGTAATGTGTTAAGGGATAGGAAGCCAAGGCAAAAATGATCCCAACTGCACATTAGCTCGAGATTGGTGAGATGATGTTCAGTGTGTTAATAACTAAAGTGTCATCTTGTTCTATTTTGGGTATGAACGCAATATAAGCCAGAAGGTTGTGGGTTCAAGCCCCCACTCCAGAGACTCAAGCACATAGGACCAGAACTTCGGGTCCTCACGGGTGAGTACGCGCTGGGTACTCACGCGTAGGCCCAACAAAAGTGCCGGTTTCGTGCATGCGCTGCGCATGCGCGGGAAACCGGAACTTCCGTTCCCTTGAAGGAAGGGGTTCACAGGTCGAATGCGTGCGCCGGAGAGGCAGCGCGTACGCCTGGAACTTCCGCTTTCTTTGCAGGTTTCCCCAGGAGGGTAAGCCTCCAGCAGCTACACTTTTAAAAAGCAGTCACAAGGCCTGCTTTTAACAAGGTAAGTGGTGAATTAAGTAAAATTAAAACAATTTTTCCACAGGTTTATTATTTTTAAATACTTTAAAGAAAGGTAAGTTTATTTTTAGCCCCGTTAGAAACTGTAATTAATTTTTTCAAAAATTAAATTATTGTTTAAAATAGTTATTTTATGTAATTTATAGTTATTTTAAAAATGTGATGTTTTAAAAAATTTATTTGCAGATTTGGTTATGTTTTGGGGCTGAACTCTATTCATAAATTTGACATGTCTTCTTGTCAAATTTATGAATAGAGATTCCCTGCTGCGATTGGCTCTCCATGGCCCACATGATCCCAGGGGACGCTTTGAACTAACTGCGCCCCTGGGATACGCAAGCACTGCGCGCCAGCAGTTGGAGCAGGCCCAGGATCGGAATCCCACGCGGGCCCACAGCACAACGGCCGGCACGCTAGGTAAGTGCAGGTCGGAGGCTTGCACCTGCGGGAAGCCTCCGACCCGAATTTCTGGGCCTTTTAAAATCTAGGCTGACAGTCCTGTGCAGTGCTGAGGGAGTGCTGCACTGCCAGAGGTGCCGTCTTTCGGTTGAGACGTTAAACCGCGGCCCTGTCTGCTCTCCCTGGTGGACGTAAAAGATCCCACGGGACTATTTCCAAGAAGAGCAGGGGAGTTATCCCCGGTGCCCTGCCTGACATTTATCCCTCAACCAACACCTAAAAACATATTACGATAGCAAAATACTGCAGATGTTGGAAATCCAAAATAACAACAGAAAATGCTGGAAAAACTCAGCAGGTCAGGCAACATCCGTGGAGAGAAATTTGAGTTGACGTTTCGGGTCGAACCCTTCTTCAAAACTGGAAAGAACAGAAACTAGATCGAAGGCAGGGCTGCGATCGGACAAAAGAATAAAAGAAACAAAAGAAGTAAAAGAGATTAGAAGCTAGATGAGATGGTAATAGGCTGAGATTAGGTGTAAAGTGTACTGGCAGGACAAAAGATAGCTGCCAGGTGTGAGAGAGAAACAAAAGGAAATGGGGGGGGGGAAAGGAGTGGAACAATTACAAGAGAAAATGAAATGGGGGCCGAGCTTATGATCTGAAATTGTTGAACTCGATATTGAGTCCAGAAGGCTGCAGAGTGCCTAATCGGAAGATGAGGTCCTGTTCCTCGAGTTTACGTTGAGCTTCCGTGGAACAATACAAGAGGCCAAGGACGGTGAGGTCCGAGTGGGAATGGAGCGGTGAATTAAAATGACAGGCGACCGGAAGCTCGGGGTCACCCTTACGGACTGAACGGAGGTGTTCCGCAAAGCGGTCACCCAATCTGCGTTTGGTCTCCCCAATGTAGGACTGAACGGAGACCAAACGCAGATTGGGTGACCGCTTTGCGGAACACCTCCGTTCAGTCTGTAAGGGTGACCCCGAGCTTCCGGTCGCCTGTCATTTTAATTCACCGCTCCATTCCCACTCGGACATCACCGTCCTTGGCTTCTTGTATTGTTCCACGGAAGCTCAACGTAAACTCGAGGAACAGCACCTCATCTTCCGATTAGGCACTCTGCAGCCTTCCGGACTCAATATTGAGTTCAACAATTTCAGATCATAAGCTCGGCCCCCATTTCATTTTCTCTTGTAATTGTTCCACTCCTTTCCCCCCCCTTTTCCCCCCCCTTTCCTTTTGTTTCTCTCTCACACCTGGCAGCTATCTTTTGCCCTGCCAGTACACTTTACACCTAATCTCAGCCTATTACCATCTCGTCTAGCTTCTAATCTCTTTTACTTCTTTTGTTTCTTTTATTCTTTTGTCCGATCGCAGCCCTGCCTTCGATCTAGTTTCTGTTCTTTCCAGTTTTGAAGAAGGGTTCAACCCGAAACTGTTAAGTCTGTGTGTTCTAGTTGTAATTACTAACACAGACTACAAGATTAAAGTTCAACAGGTCTTTACTGGTTGGAGGTCAGGACTATACTAAAATACAATATTACTACACAGTGCTTATATACCGGTGGTCACCACCGGTATTACGTATACAGCAGCCAGAGAAAGTAGTACATCTCTTAAGGTGGAACAGGCTTAAGTTCTCTTAAGGTGGAACAGGTTACATACACCACAATCCTCCCTTTTTAGCTTAACAGTCATATCCCCATTTAACATAACATAATAACATATATAACTTCAGGTATAAACAGTTCAAAGGTTCAGTCTCTCAGGAGGCCTTCTGATTCGGTTTGGATAACACCTTTCAGTGGTCTCTGATTCCTGTTGCTGAGGTGACTCCTCTAGTTGGTCTCCCATGCATTGGGTGTTATCATCCTCAGGTACATTCCCTGCCGAGGTAGATGCTTCAGGTTCATTAACGTCTTCCACAGTTGTCTCTGTCGCAACCATGGGTTCGACCCTTGCTCTCGATTCTACCAGTTGATCCGCATGACGCCTTATCACATTGTTACCAATATCTACTGTGTACATTAGAGGTCCTTGTCTGGCCCGAATTGTTCCGGACTGCCATTTTTCGTTTCCATAGCCCCTTGCCAACACTGGTTGTCCTATGTCGAAACTTCGAGTGGTCTTGTTATTAATATGCCGGAACTGTTTGTTTCCCACTTCCCTCCGCACATTTGGTTTTAACAAGTCCAACCTGGACCGCAACATCCTGTTATAAAACATCATGGCAGGACTTTGGTTAGTCACTGCATGAGCGGCGTTTCGATATGCCATTAGGAAATTGTCCACCTTGTGCTGTAGCGGAATCTGATCATCGTTCATGGCCTTTATTGCCTTTTTGAATGTTTGGACAAATCTCTCGGCCAACCCGTTTGTCGCCGGATGATATGGGACAGAGGTATAATGTTTCGCCCCATTCTTCTTTAAGAATTTTTGGAATTCTTCCGACACGAACTGTGGTCCGTTGTCCAAACAGATCTGTTCTGGCAATCCGTTCCTTGCGAATATTGTTCTTAACACCGCAATTGTCTTTTCTGAAGTAGTGGTATTCATCTTGATCACTTCTGGCCATTTGGAATGTGCGTCCACCGCAATTAGGAACATGGAGTCCATGAATGGACCAGCAAAGTCAATATGTACGCGTTGCCATGGGGCTGAAGGCCATTCCCATGGGTGTAGTGGTGCGATCGGAGGTGCATTTTGCACTTTTTGGCACCCAGCGCAGCTTTTCGTCAACTCCTCTATCTGTTGGTCAATACCCGGCCACCATACATAAGCCCTAGCAAGACTTTTCATCTTAACCCCCCCCAGATGACCTTCATGCAGTTCTTTTAGAACTCTTTCCCTTAACTTGGGAGGAATAATCACTCTTGTCCCGCACATCAAAGTACCATGGCAGACGGACAGCTGGTCTCGCCTTGTTGAGAATGCCGGTAACAGAGGATCACCACGTGTTGGCCATCCTTTCACTGTCACCTCGTAGACTCTGGACAGTGTTGGGTCGTTCCTGGTTTCTCTTTCAATACTTGCATTGGTGACTGGTAAACACTCGATGGTCGAATGAAATAACTCAACAGGGTCAACTTTCGTCGTTTCTTCTTCTTCAGGTAGTGGCAGGCGCGACAGCCCATCAGCATTGCCATGCTGCTTCGTACCTTTGAATTCTATTTGATATTGATGTGCCCCTAGGAAAAGGGACCATCTCTGGAGACGCTGTGCTGTCATCACTGAAACACCCTTCTTAGGGTTAAAAATGGATACCAACGGCTGATGGTTTGTCAGAAGTGTGAATTTTTGGCCCTGCAGGTAATGATTAAACTTCTTCACTCCCCATACAAGGCTGAGAGCCTCCCTATCGATCTGCGCATAGTTGCGCTCAGCGGAGGTCAATGATCTGGATGCAAATGCGACTGGCCTTTCCGTGCCATTTGGCAACTTGTGTGAGAGTACTGCCCCAATACCATATGGAGAAGCATCACAAGCCAACCGAATAGGCAATGTCGGGTTGAAGTGAGCCAACACTTCCTCTGAGGTGATCAATTCTTTGCTTTTGCGAAATGCCTTCTTACAGTTTTTGCTCCATTCCCATGGTACCCCCTTCTGTAAAAGAGTGTTTAGCGGTCGCAGTACCGTGGATAGATTTGGTAGAAATTTATAGTAATAGTTAATCAATCCTAGAAACGACCTCAACTGAGAGACATTATCCGGAGCGGGAGCCTTTACAACTGCCTCTATCTTGTCAGGAGACTTATGAAGCCCCTCCCGGTCAATGACATGGCCACAGTACGAGATCCGCTTCTGGAAGAACTCACATTTCTGCCGATTAACTCTAAGTCCATACTCTTTCAGTCTGTTGAGCACCAGTTCCAAGTTTGCGAGGTGTTCTTCATCACCATCACCTGTAATCAGAATATCGTCCAGGTAACATTGTGTGCCTGGAATTCCCTGTAATACCTGCTCCATGGCCCTCTGCCAAATTGCTGGAGCCGATGCCACTCCAAAAACCAGCCTATTGTACCGGTACAAACCTCGATGCGTGTTGATCGTGAGGTATTGGCGTGACTCTTCTTCAACCTCCACCTGCAAGTACGCCTGCGCCAGGTCTATCTTGGTGAAGTGTTTCCCGCCAGACAACGAAGCAAAAATATCCTCAATCCGCGGAAGCGGATACTGCACCGTGTGAAGCACCAGATTAACGGTGATTTTGAAATCTCCACAGATGCGAACCTTCCCTGGTTCTCCTGGCTTGTTGCTCGAAGGACGTTTCATAACGGGAACAATGGGCGTAGCCCACTCACTCCAATCTACCTTAGACAGTACACCTGAACGTTCTAGCGCTTCCAGTTCCGCTTCTACAGTAGGTCGTATTGCATAGGGTACCGGTCTGGCTTTAAAAATTTTTGGGTGTGCATGTTCATCAATCTTGATGTTTGCCGTAATTCCTCTCAGTGTTCCCAGTTCCTGCTGGAACACCTCTTTAGCATCATCCAATATTTTGGACAATCGTTTAGGTTTGACATCTGTTTCCCCGGAATCTACCGTTAGTGCCTTCAAGGAGTGCCAGTCCATATTCATTTTCCTAATCCACTCCCGTCCCAGTAGTGGTGGACCTCCTTCAGGTAGCACATATAAGTCCATTACTTGGCTTTCTTCGCCCTTGTGGACCACTTTTCCCTCTATCTTTCCGATGGGGTACACTCTTTGCCCCGTGTATGTTTTCAATATAATCTCCGTATCCCGTAAGGGAATATGTTGGAACAACCTTTTGTAATCTTTCTTATTCATGACCGTCAATGCCGATCCAGTGTCCAATTCCGTCTTTACTTGGACTCCTGCTATCTGAAGGGTGACCCAAATTGTCTGGAGATCTGCATCCTTACCAACGTTGTGTACTCTTAAGCTACCCAGTTCATTACTGCTAGCGTCTGAATCTGACTTCTGTTCGGTCGAACTGTTCTTTGTCACCTTGTGTACCTTTATGTATTTTCCTTGCGATGACTTTTTGTTGCTGGTCTTCTTTCCTGACCGGCATACTTTAGCTATGTGGCCAAGCCTGCCACACGTTCTGCATTCTTGGTTTTTAAACCAACACTGGTTCTGATCGTGCGTTGTCTTTCCACAATGATAACATTTTACAGTACTCAAACCCAATTTATTTGTACCGAGTTCCGGTGACCGTAGCTGCATTACTGCCGTGCCTCTCACTACGGCTTTGTGTGCTGCTGCCATAGTGACCGCTTTCTCAAGCGTCAGCTCATTCTCCTCGAGCAGTCGCTTTTGTGTATCTTCTTTTAATAAACCACACACAAATTTATCTCGTAGCGCCTCTGTCAGTCTCGTTCCAAACTGCCAGTACTTTGCTAGCTTACGCAATTCCATTAAATATTCAGCATTGCTTTCATCCTTCAGCTGCCTTCTGCTGTAAAATTTAAATCGTTCCGCTAGCATCAGCGGCGTGGGGTTTAGGTGATTTTTCAGGACAGTAACAATCTCCTCGAACGTCTTATCCGCCGGTTCATCTGGTGATAAAAGGTGTTTCAATTGCCCGTATGTCTTCGCACCCATTAAGTTTAATAATGTTAGTGCTTTCTCTTCATCTGGAATTTTATTTGCTTTACAATAATTTTGTATGCGTTCTACATACATGGCCCAATCTTCGATGTCGCTATCAAAGGTATTAATGTTCCCATGTTTAGGCATCGTTGCAATTTAATTTATTTTAATTTTTATCCAAGATGGCGGCTTCCCGCTCTTGTCTTTGTCCTCCGCCTACAAAATGGCGGTTTTCCCACGCTTGGCGGTCTTCACCCGTCCCCCGACGCTGTCTCCGCTTCACCGCGGCTCTCGCACCTTCAGTTGCCCCAGACGCTGTGCCTTTTTAGCCCGAATGCGGCCCGGCCCTTATCACCAGCCGCGATCGATGTCCCCGTGCTGCGCCTTTTGGCCCGAATGCGGCCCGGCCCTTATCTCCGGTCGCGATCAATCTCACCGCCCTTATTCCTCCGTCTTCCCTCCCCGTCTGTACAGCCAACGCGGCCGACTTTCTGGTCGCGTCGCTGCCCGGCTTACCCACCACCGAGGAAGAAAGAAGATAGCTGACAGCCGCTGATGGAGGTTTCGAGTTCAGGATGTCTTCTGCACTCTGGTTTCTCGATGTCTGCCGCGCGCCGTGTCTTCCAGCAGGGTGATGAGGGTGGAAGCCTCTCTTCGACGTCCGTTCTGTGGACGAAGCCGCCGTGGATATAAACTGCCGCAGGGTAAGAATCGGACTCGTCACCACTGTTAAGTCTGTGTGTTCTAGTTGTAATTACTAACACAGACTACAAGATTAAAGTTCAACAGGTCTTTACTGGTTGGAGGTCAGGACTATACTAAAATACAATATTACTACACAGTGCTTACATACCGGTGGTCACCACCGGTATTACGTATACAGCAGCCAGAGAAAGTAGTACATCTCTTAAGGTGGAACAGGCTTAAGTTCTCTTAAGGTGGAACAGGTTACATACACCACAGAAACGTCAACTCAAATTTCTCTCCATGGATGTTGCCTGACCTGCTGAGTTTTTCCAGCATTTTCTGTTGTTATTTCCTAAAAACATATTATCTGGTATTTGCTCTTTGTGGGAGCTTGCTGTGCGCAAATTGGCTGCCGCGCTTCCTACATTACAACAATTGACTACAGTTCATTGGGACATCCTGAAGCTGTGAAAGGCGCTATATAAATGCAAGTCTTTCTTTATAACACTTTTTAAATTCTCACCAATTCTCTCCACCAATTTATTCTCCCTGCACTCTTCTACCTGGGGGTGTTGACTCCTTGCTGAATACGGATAATGGGCATCATCAGTACCTTGCATAAGCAGTCATTATTAAGGGGGAGCCTTAATAGTGAGAGTCAGCAAGCCGTTCAGTCATGGCGATTATTGTAGGCAAGTCTGATCCTTTCCTCGCCTGGTGTCCACACACATGCACTTCCAGCAGAAATCACTGACTCGATATCAGGAGCAGGAACCCTCATTAATTCCCTCTTCAAAACCCTGGTGCAGTTAGAGCACTACACAGAGTTCTGGCCTCCATATTATAAAAAGAATATAGAGGCACAGCAGAAGGTACAAAAAAGATTTGCAAGGATGAAACCAGAATTGAGAGGTTATACCTATCAGGAAAGATTGAACAGGCTGGGGCTCTTTTCTCTAGAAAACAGAAGGCTGAGGGGTGATCTGATAGCAGTCTTTAAAATTATGAAAGGTTTAGATAGGGATAGATGTAGAGAAAATGTTTCCACTTGTGGGGGAGTCCAAAACTTGAGGCCATAATTATAAGACAGTCACTAATAAATCCAATAGGGAATTCAGGAGAAACTTCTTTACCCAGAGAGTGGTGAGAATGTACAACTCACTACCACAAGGAGCAGTTGAGGCAAATAGCATAGATGCATTTGAAGGGAGCCTAGATAAACACATGAAGGATAAAGGAATAGAAGGATATGCTGATGGGCTTAGATGAATTAGGCAATGTTCCCTTTAAGCTACACGCACGCGCAGTGGCCTGGAGCTCCCGCACAGTTGGCTCATCGGCTTTTAACTGCAAAAGCCGCGCATACTGTTAGATCCGTGGTTCAGTGGATAAATAATTACACGGATGCTGTACATAAACAAATAACAGGTCTTTACTGGAGGAGGGTAATCTCTAGACTGGGGTACAGAGGCATGCGCACAGCTTATATACCGGTGTGGTCACTGCCGGTACTACAGTATACAGGAGCTGTAAAAAGTAGTTCTGACTTAAAGCACATACACTACAATTCCTCCCTTTTTAGATTAATAATACCCCCTTAATATTCAAATAACAATTACATTTTTACATGTACATTCAATATCAAAAGTCCATTTATAGATTCAGTCTTTGGGGCGGCTTCCTGACCCTTTCGGGATAGCGCCTTTCCGGAGGTTCTTGTTCTTGGTGCAGAGGCGATTCTGACCCCCTTTCATCGGGTAGTTCATTGGGTTCCACTGCTACTGGGTCTGAAGTAGATACTACCGGTATGTCGGGTTCATCCCCAAGTACTCGAGACATGGGGTTGACGCATTCCTGTGATGCTAAGATCTGATCGACGTGGCACCTCACAATGTTCTCCCCGACATCCACTGTGTACGTTAATGGCCCCTGCCTTGTACATATCGTTCCGGGTTGCCACTTCTCTGTTCGATAATCCCGGGCCAAGACTGGTTGCCCTACATTGAAGCTCCTTGTCGGCTTCTCATTGATGTGCTGGAATTGTTTGTCCTCAACATTTCTTCGCACTTTTGGTCTGAGCAAGTCCAGACGAGATCTCAACCTTCGGTTAAAGAACATCATGGCCGGGGTCTGGTTGGTAACTGCATGTGTCGCGTTTCGGGAGGCTAATAAGAAATTGTCCATCTTATGCTGTAGTGGAATTTCCTCATCGCACATGGCCTTTATCGCCTTCTTAAAGGTTTGTACAAACCTCTCAGCCAATCCATTGGTGGCTGGATGATACGGGGCGGATGTGTAATGCCTTACCCCATTCTTTTTCATGAATTTTTGGAACTCGTCGGACACAAACTGTGGTCCATTATCAGAGCAGATCTGCTCTGGCAACCCATTTCTGGCAAATATGGTCCGTAGGACTGCAATCGTTTTCTCTGTAGTGGTTGAAGACATCTTTATCACCTCAGGCCACTTTGAATGAGCATCCACTGCTATTAAGAACATTGAGTCCATGAATGGACCAGCGAAATCAATGTGCACCCGTTGCCATGGAGAGGAGGGCCACTCCCATGGGTGTAGAGGGGCATGTGGTGGTGCATTTTGGACCTTCTGGCATCCTAAGCAGCTCTTAGTTAGGTCTTCGATTTGTTGATCGATTCCCGGCCACCACACATAAGCCCTAGCTAGGCTTTTCATTTTCACTCCCCTCAGATGACCTTCATGTCGCTCATTTAGCACTCTCTCCCTAAACTTGGGTGGAATCACCACTCTGGATCCACACATCACTGTCCCCTGGCATACTGACAGCTGTTCTCTTCTGGATGAGAATGCTGGCAACAGTGAGTCGCCATGTGTTGGCCATCCCCTCACCGCCAGTTCATATACCCGTGACAGCGTCGGATCATTGCGGGTCTCCTTCTCTATATCCGTGTTTGTTACTGGCAATCGTTCAATTATCGACGAATAAAATATCTCGATAGGGTCCACTGCTGGTGCTTCCTCCACAGTAGGCAGTGGCAGGCGCGATAGCCCATCAGCGTTCCCATGCTGTCTCGTGCCTTTATATTCTATTTCATATTGATTCGCCCCTAGAAACAGGGTCCATCTTTGTAACCGCTGTGCAGTCATTACTGGCACGCCCTTCTTAGGATTAAAGATGGAGACAAGTGGTTGGTAGTCAGTCAGCAAGGTGAACTTCTGTCCATGCAGATAGTGGTTGAATTTTTTTTCTCCCCATACTAGGCTGAGGGCCTCCCTGTCAATCTGGGCGTAGTTGCGCTCAGCTGAGGTTAGTGACCGAGACGCAAAGGCTACTGGCCTCTCCAACCCGTCTGGGAATTTGTGCGACAGCTCCGCTCCAATGCCGTAGGGTGATGCATCACATGCCAAACGAATTGGTAGTGCTGGGTTGAAATGGGCCAACACCTCTTTTGATGTGATCAATTCTTTACACTTCTGGAAAGCTCGTCTACGTTCGTCATCCCACTTCCATGGTACCCCTGTTTGCAGTAGGGTTTTCAGCGGGTGTAATACCGTAGACAAATTTGGTAAGAACTTGTGGTAATAGTTTACCAGCCCGAGGAACAACCTCAGTTGTGACACATTTTCTGGTGCTGGAGCCTTGGCTACTGCCTCTATCTTGTCAGGGGACTTATGTAACCCCTCTTCATCGATGACGTGGCCGCAATACGAGATCACTTTGTAGCCCACACACAAACTTGTCCCTTAACGTGTCTGCTAGTCCCACTCCAAACTGGCAGTATTTCGATAGCTTGCGCAGTTCCGTTAGGTACTCAGCATTGCTTTCGTCTTTGTGTTGGTTCCTTTTATGGAACTTAAATCGTTCTGCTATCAGCAGCGGTGTGGGGTTTAAGTGGTCCTGTAGGATTTCTACTATGCTTTCAAAATTCTTGTTTACCGGCTTCTCTGGGGTTATTAGATTTCGCAGTAACCCATAAGTTTTTGCACCCATGGAATTTAACAGAACCAGTGCTTTATTAGCATCTGGCACTTCATTCGCCCTGCAGTACACCTCAATACGTTCCACATATGTCACCCAATCTTCGACTTCATTGTCGAACGTAGAGATACTGCCACTCTTCGGCATCCTTGGTTGTGCGTTAACTATCACCAATGGCGCCTCCCGCGCTTCCCCTTCTTCTCCGCTGGCACAAAAAGGCATCTCCCGCGCTTTCCTTCCTTCCCGCGCTCGCCCGTCTTCTCCACTGCGGCTTCGCAAAATGGCGTCTCCCGCGCTCTTCCTTCTCCGCGGCTCAATGGCACCTCCCGCGCTCTCCCTGCTTCTCCACGGCTCAATGGCGTCTCCCGCGCTCTCCCTGCTTCTCTGCGGCGCAATGGCATCTCCCCTTGCTTCGCCCCGCAGACCCTGATCAGCCCGTGATCCCTGGCTGTGCTCTGCGCATTCTTCTCTTGATATTTGTCGACGCCGCTCAGTCTAGAACCCGGCTGTTTCTTACCCTCTCTCTGGTTTGCAGTATTTTTCCTCGACGCCGCTCAATGATCAACCCCCGGCTGCGCCCTGCTCTCTTCACCCTCTTTCTTACCCCGTCGATGCTGCCCGGCTCTCTCTCTCTGCCGTCGGTCGGCTCCAGCCACCGCTGCTCGGGAAGGGTCTGCTCTGGACCTGTCGTCGGTCTCTTACTGCTCGTTGTGGCTGGGGAACCAAGCCTGGTTCTCCACAGCCTCCCCAGCGAAGTTGGATCTCTGCCTGACTGCTGGGCGGTTGCTCGCGGTCGACGCCCGTGTTCCTGGACTCGAATATTTTTTTTTCATGTTGCAGGTAGATTCACATCAACTCTCGTCACCACTGTTAGATCCGTGGTTCAGTGGATAAATAATTACACGGATGCTGTACATAAACAAATAACAGGTCTTTACTGGAGGAGGGTAATCTCTAGACTGGGGTACAGAGGCATGCGCACAGCTTATATACCGGTGTGGTCACTGCCGGTACTACAGTATACAGGAGCTGTAAAAAGCAGTTCTGATTTAAAGCACATACACTACACATACGATGTACTTGTTAACAACCTTATTAATTTCACCTCGTAGTTTGTCTGTGATTTCGGTCTTCTTTGGTTTCATTAGCTGGCCATTAAAGAGGCCGGTGCGGCCCCCCAAAAAATTAGAAGGAATATTGGAAGTAGGGCGGGCGGAGGCTCATTTGGAGCATAAATACCGGCATGGACCAGTTGGGCCAAGTGGCCTGTTCCTGTGCTGTCAATTCTATGGAATAACATTTACTGCCACCCCCATTGAGAATTGCTAATTCGGCACAGGCCAGGAACTGATCCAAAGACCTTCCTAAACTGGACAGCTCAACCACTCTCTGGATAAACTCTCCGAGTCTTTGCACTAAATTTTTAAAGGACTGTAAAGGCAGTAGTTTCAGAGGAGAAATCCCTCCCCAATAAAATACGTGTGCGGTCAGGTTGAGGAAGGTGTTGGTTTGGGCCACTCCAGCCAGCAGTCTCACTGAAATGTATATCTGGAACTTGGCAACTCTGCAGCTCTGCTCCAAGCTGCTTGCTTCAATTAGCAGTTTTTGCCATTAAAATATATATAGGCACTTATGCCAGAAAGAAATGTACCCTTTAAAATGAAGGGAATCTGCACCTGGCCTGCACATAATCAGGTGCGACCCTCCAAGGGGTTTAATTATCTCTGTGTGCTATTTTCAACACACTGGTTAACCTGGTTGTGCTAACTTCCTTTGTGCATTCCGTAATTACAGCACTGACTTTTCTTCAAACGTAACTCACTGGCTTTGAAGCACTGTGGGACATCCTGAGAGTGTGAAAGGCCCTATATAAATGCAAAGTTATTTCTTTCTTTGTATTATTGCATTGCAGCCATTGACATATTTTATAAATAAATGGGCCAAAGACTGTAGGGGGGTGATTTTGCCAATGGGTGTGCGTTGGAGGCGGGGCTGCTGCTTTTCAGGTTTCAGTCCCGCCTCCATCGACGTCTGGCCAACCCACGCTATTTTCCCTTGATTCACCTTGTTTAGCCCGCCCAGCGGGTTTAGCCGGCCAATTAAGGGAAAGCCGGTGACAGAGAACGTCAGCGTATGATGTTTCACCTGTCAAAAATTTTTGACAGATGAATTGTCATCGTTAAGCTGTCAAACACTGACATTCTCTGTTGTTTGGTGAGTTCTTGTGCTCAAGGCTCACCAAACCTCTTTTCTGAGCAGCCTATTCACTTGTCTCATATAATATTTGCAAAGTCCGAATAAAAATTAAAAGCCCTTACAGCCTTTGAACAGGCTGAAAAAGAATTTGTCCCCCACTTGTGACCACTTATATTTAAGTGACCGTACCTCTTTAATTCCGACACACAGCCCTTTAAGGGCATTAAATCAGCTCCCAGTGACAGGCTTATCCATGACAGGAGTTCAATAAATAAATGAGGACAACCCTAAAAGCCACCCCAAAATGTGCAAACTCAAAACGCATAGAGCTCTGGGCCCACCACCTCAAACGTGACAGCCTTTAACCTGACCAAAGGAAAATGGAGCCTGTACTTCACAAGCAGGCACTGAAGGTAAAGAAAGACTTGCATTTATATAGCGCCTTTCACGACCACCAGATGTCCTAAAGCACTTTACAGCCAATGAAGTACTTTTTGATGTGCAGTCACTGTTGTAATGTAGGAAACGTGGCAGCCAATTTGCGCACAGCAAGCTCCCACAAACAGCAATGTGATAATGATCAGATAATTTGTTTTTTCAGTGATGTTGTTTAAGGGATAAATATTGGCTAGGAAACCAGGGTTGGAGGAACTCCCCTGCTCTTCTTCAAAATAGTGCCATGGGGTCTTTTAGGTTCACCTGAGAGAGCAGACGGGGCCTCAGTTTAACATCTCATTTGAAAAGACGGCCCCTCTGACAGTGCAGCACTCCATCAGGACTGCACTGGAGCGTCAGCCTAGATTTTTGTGTTCAAGTCCCTGGAGTTCCTGGACTTGAGCCCACAGCCTTCTGACTCAGAGGTGAGTGTGCTACCCACTTTTTTTAATACTTTATTGAATATTAAGAACATTTACAACATCGTGATCATGTCACTGTATCATACAAATCAACTCCGCCACTCTGCACAGCCATTCCTCCACCACATATTAACATCAAAACCTGAAGTTTAATTTGTCTCCCGTAACATATATTAATTGATTGTACCTTAAAAATTGATTGTAAAATACTATCTTTAAATTCCTTTCTGAATAAAACATCCACAGAGCCTTATAATGATCTTTTAGCTTATATTTAAAATACTCTTTTAGATTGATTCTCCTCCCCTTAAAAAACGGCATTCCTTCTTTGCACAATCACGAATCTAGCCAAACTGAACATTAAATTAATTGCTGCTCCGCTAGACTCGGGCAGACTCTCCTGCAATCCCCATCTCAAAATTGAGTCCCACGGGATTCCCATTCTCGCTCTTCGGTCGCCCCCAGCAAAAAAACTTCACACAACTGTCGAACATAGTACTTAAAATCATTTAACTGCAGACATAACACCAGTAAATGGGACAGAGTCTCATCCCGTTTCCCACACACTGGGCAAGTTGCCCCCTCCACTCGCCCAATCTTACACAAGACCATCATGGTAAAAATCCGGTTATGAGCCAATTTGAAATCCAGTTCAATCCACTCTGGGCATTAAAAATTCGCCCACACTCCCTTCCAAATCCTGTTGAAGTCCAGCTGTGGATATATACTCTGCCAAAACTCCTGACCAGCAGGTGTCTTGAATCTCCATTCTCTAAATACCTCATAGAAATCTCGAGTATTACAGTTGTCAAATTGGACCAATTCTCCCCCTTTCTCCAGCAGAAAGTTTGGAAAAGCGGGGCACATTTTACTTCCTTTGGAGGTTTCCGCATTTATTTCTTCCATCCAATCCTGTGGCATTGCCCTCACAATCTTCTCATACATGATCCCTATTGCTTTTTCCTCTACCTCCTGATCCTCCTCCCACACCATATCCCTCACTATCGCTTCTGGCAACCAACCTGGAATTACCTCGTATAATACATCTTTCACATATATAATCCCAGCTTTTATAAAAGCTTGATTAAATAATACCTCTCCTTCAATGTTGACCCACCTGTTCAAAAATAAGGGCTGTTCTAAAAATTCCTCAGCCCCCTTGGGCATAAACTGCGCACTTTTTAAAAATTGGGCCCAAGTCTCTACAACCCCCTTATAAAACCTAGGGAGAGGTTTAATCAATTTCAAAAACATATTATTGTATTCCATATACAATATCCCCTGCCCTCCTATCCCACTTCGTTTTAAAAAATGTGCGAAACAACTCTTCCAAAAACTTGTATTTGACTTCTGAAGAAATCTCCTCACCCATTTGATTCTAAAAGATTTTTTTTTCAAATCAATATCTGGGAAATTGAGTCCTCCCTGATTTCTCCGTCCAATAATGGTATTGTAAGCAATCAAGGCTGGTTTCCCTTCCCATAAAAACCTCTCACAAGCCTCTCGGATAGACTTTTCCTCCCACTCAGGAATATCCTCCACCGCCAATAAGTACCATAGCTTAGATAGCAGGGGAGTGGACACCACTGTCGTGCTTCCTTGCACTTTCAACCACCTTTGTTCTCATCTTCCCAAAATCTTTTTAATTTTCTTAACCTTTGGTTCCCAATTTAATTGATCCACTTCATCCCTGTCTTTCTTTCACCCCATATGCACCCCCAGAAATTCCAAAACCTCCACCACCTTAAAGGGACTTTCCTCCAACTATTCCCCCCTACCCCTTCCTGCAACCAGGCATTGGGACTTACTATAATTCACTCTCGCACCTGAAGCTCTACAATACTCCTCCACTACGTCCATAGCTTTCCTCACTGACTCCCCATTTCTCAATGTTAAGGTTGTGTCATCTGCATATTGGTGTATCACCGACACCAGCCTGGAACTGGGAGCCGCAATCCCAACTACATCTTGTTTCTTTCGCATCATGTAACCTAATGGTTCTGCTACCAATGTGTACAACAATGGGGACAGGGGACAAAACTGTCTCACTGATCTGTGTATCGGAAAATACTTGGATAAAAAACCATTACATTTAACACAGCTAAATATGTTTGAATAAAAAATCCTTATCCACTCAATGAAATTTCCCCCGAAACCAAATGCTTCTAAAACCTTCAATAAAAACTCATGAGAGACCCTATCAAAGGCTTTCTCTTGATCTATCTTTAATACATATGCCTCCCTCCCATCTCTCCCATGAGCTCTATCGCATCTCGGATTTAGACAACAGAGTCTGCGATGTCCCGGCCTATGACTCCATAGGACTGAGAGGGCAAAACTATCTGCGGCAACACCTCCTTCATACAATTTGCCATAACCCTCACCAAGATCTTATAATCCACATTTAATAACGTGATGGGCCTCCAATTCTTCAGACCCCTTCTATCCCCTTTATTTTTATAAGTTAAGCTTATGACACCTCTCCTCATAGATGAGGCCAGGCTTCCCTCAATTTTAATTTCCTTAAAAATTTCTAAGAGCAATGGACTTAAAATCTCAAAAAATTCTTTATTAAACTCTGCACTTAGTCCATCGGACCCTGGGCTTCCCCCCCCCCCCCTCCGCCCCCTTCATTCCACTTATTGCTACTTTTATTTCCGCTAATCCTACTTCTTTGTCACACATGCTTCTCTCATCCTCCTTTAAACCTTCTTCAATAAAAGCACTAACCTTCTCCATCGCCAAATTGGAAATGTCTTCTTTTGTATATAACTCTTGATAAAAGCTGCTAGCCGCCTCTAAAATCTCCCCACCTTCATGAATGATCTTCTCCCCAACCTTCAATTCTCCAATTAATGATAACCTCTGTCGCTGCTTCTCTTGCTCTAGAAAATATCTAGTGCATCTTTCGCCCTCCAATGCATCTTTAGCCTTTGCACGGAGAATGGCCCCCTTGCATTTTTCAGCTTGCAATAATTCCCACTCTTCCTTTAGCACCCGGAACTTAGTCTCAGCTCCCTTATCCCCTCCGTCAACTGCTTTACAGATTTCCGTAAACCTTTTGTTTATATTCTCTTCTTAACGCCGGTTATTTGCCGCTCTCTTTTTCCCATAACGTACCAAACAAACTTTTACCTCATATTTGAAATTGTCCCACCAAACTCTTCTTTCATTCAAGAACAAAGGTTCCTTCTGGACATTCTTTATTATATTTAAAATCCCTTCTTTATAAGCAATTTCTTTCAGGTATTGATTGTTAAAAATCCACACCCCTGAACCAATCTTAACTCTGCTGTTCCTAATTCTAAGAACCAAAGCCAAGTGGTCACTAAAAAATACTTTTTTATAATAAACCTCCATCACTTCAGAACTTAACCCTTCCCGCATTAACACAAAATCTATTCAGCTCTGTTTTAAAACATCACCCACCCAACCTGTTCTGGAGAACTCCCTTTTTATGGGGTTCCGGTTCCTCCATAAGTCTCTCAAATTTAAATTTGCCATCATTTTTACAATCATCCCTCTGGAGCTATCATCCTTAAAGATCATCTGGGCTGAAATGTCCATCCGAGATAAAAATACATTAAAATCCCCCACTATACAAGGATTTTCCACCTCTGCCACTTCACTGAATAACCCCCGAAAAAACTTGCGACGCTTGCAATGGTCGTTCGGTGCATAGATATTAAAGAGATCACAATTAAATTCCTCCATTTTTACCCTTAGCCGTAAAAAATCTCCTCTCAGTGTCCTTGTCCACCAAGGCAACGTTCTCTTTTATGGACGGACTCACCAAAACAGCCACCCCTCTACGGTTATTGTTTGCATAACTTCCAAACACCTCTCCCTTCCAAACCTTCCGAACTCTTTCTAGGATATCCTCATCCCAAAAGGTTTCTTGCAGACACATGTCAGTGCCTTTAAAACACTGCAACAACTGCTGCAATTTCTTCTCGCCCCTCAGTCCGTTCACAGTACTCGAGACCAATGTAATCATGGCTCTGAATAAGGGAAGTATGCCTGATAATCTCCTCATCATTAAATCTCTGGCCCTTCCCTCCTCTCATGCTCCTTCCCAACTTTTTGGCCAGCTGTTGCTTTTTCCTGCAGCCTCCAGCTCTTTTTCACCTCCTGTTTGAACCTTCCCTGCTGTTTCAGCCTCTTCCTTGCATTAAGTTTGGGCCAAGGAGCTGCCCTTTCTCCCTCCTTCTGCCCCTCACTAACCTTTCCCTTTCCACATGATGCCACCCCACCCCCCACTTCCATGTCTCTGTCCCCCTCTAATTCCTCACTCTCAAGCTCTTCTGTAACCTTCTGTCCCTGCTCCCCGTCAGATACATAATCCTGTTCCCCGTCAGATACATCATCTCTCATAGAGAATCTTCCTGCTATCGCGGTTTCTCCAACAGTGCTGCTCCCTTCGACCTCATCTCCACCGCTGACCCTTGCTCTCTGATCCTTCTCTCTCTGGGACAATGGCGCACCTACATTGCTCCCTTCTGGCGTCTTTGTCTCGCCGCTCCCATCCTGCTGCCCCTTTAAGGCCTCTTGCACCCTCTCTTTGTCTTGCCCCCTCCTGCTCATCGAGATGTCAGACTCCCCGTCTTTCTTTGGAGTACTTACATTTACCAAGCACCCTGCTCCCGCCTCCTCTCTCCCCGCGGACACCAGATTCTTTAGGGAGAGCTGAACCGTATTATGGCTCAACTCTGCCCTCGACCCATGCTGTCCTCTGCCGTCATTGTTCTTTTCCACTGTACTTGGTGTGTTTTCCACCTTTTCCATCCTGTTCTCTGCATCGCAATTTTCTGCCTCTTCCTGCGCTCTTTTCTCCTTCAATTCACCAGCTGTGTCCCCCGACTGCTCTGCTCCTCTGGCCTTTCCACTCACACCTCCTGCTCCTTCTCCCATCTCCTCATCACTCATAGAGCTTCCTTCTGCCTCACACTCACAGCGGATGGGGCCTTTCTGACACACCCCACAGCTCTCCGCCTTGCAGCTCCGAGCGATGTGTCCAGACCCGCCGCAATTATAACAGTGCAAATCTGGACAGCTTCTTACAAGATGGTCGTGTCCAAGACAATAATAACAAACCTTCACTTGGTTTAATGCAGTCCTCAGAAGTACTGCACTCCTTCCATTGTCTCGAATTTCATGCTGTACAGTAATGACTTCACCCCCTCTGGGAACCGCACCTTTACGTAACGAGTTCCATCTGCTACCCGTGTTCCTGGATAGTATCTCTTCTTTATTGCCGAGCAAATTTTAATGTCCCACGACTCCAACTTTTTGATTAGCACATCGTTCGCAAGTTTAAGAATGAGAACACCACCTCTTCTGAATATAGCAGAGATACCTCCACGAACTTATCACCAACCTTCAAACTGTGTAAAAGTCTTTCGACCCCCTCTCGGCCACTGACCATCACCTCAAACCCAACATTTGGCTTTGGTTGGCAGGCAAAGCAGCTTCCCTCGCCACGATCCTCATGTACCCCCTGGATAATATCCCAAGCTCGTATCTCCTTATCCTCGCACTGAACCACCACCGTGTTTTCTTTAATAAAATCTCCTAGGATCCTGGCCCAAATCTTTGGGCCTTTTTCTGTCCCTTCCAACCACAGTTTCTCCCCTGATAAAATTCATCTTTTAGGAACACTGTCCTCTGAGGGGCCCGGCACTCTGGACCCCTCAGCAGCCAACTGGCAGCAGTTTATGGGCCAAAAAGGCCCTAAAACCTGAAAAAAGAAGCACCGCCAACTTTTTACAAAGTCACTCCAACTCCCTGCAGCAATCAGGCAACCAGCAGCACCTGCTTACTCCTAGCCACTCCCACCTACAGAGTGCTGCCCACTGAGTCACAGCTGACACTGCATTTAACAGGCTTTCGTTCTGTTAGAAGAGTTTCTTAAACATCTAAGGGGGTAGAGTTTCTGCTTTGGGTGCAATCGGCGATCCGGGCGCAAATTGCACTCGAAATTGTGTTTGTTTTCCGAAGTGACATTGTGGTTCACGTTTCTGCTGCAACCTATTGCCTAAGCACAAACGGAGAATCAGCCATCAACCAGCGCAATTGAGTCCTTAGAACGTATTTGTTTATTTTTCTTCCTTGCATTAAAAAAATAATTCCTTGATGCATTTAAGAGTGGTAACCTGGTGCGGTTTTATTAATACAGCTGAAAATGGGTTTATCACCAAAAAAATAACGATTTTTATTCAGCATCTAGTCTTCCACCTGTGAGGAACCCAATTTTAAATCACTTAAAAATGACTTTAAAAAACCTTACAGGACCAGTTTCATCGGTGTACACTAACTAGTCAGTTTCTTAGTCAATTAAATACTTTTTAGTATCTATGTGCCTAAAAAAAGCACCGCCTAATTTGAAGAGCCTCCTCAAAGGGCCGCAATTGGATGCAGTTGGCAGAAACTCGCCATGGTGATTAATTTGACCTGGGGCCGTGGCCAGTTTTGTGGGCGGGTCCGGCTTCCAGCGCGATTTTTTTTTTAACCTGGTGTAAAAGATCGTGTAAACCCGATTCGCATTGGATGTAACTGGCGCTTAAGATTCCCTGATCTTTTATGCTGGTTTGGCCGATTTTGGGTGAATTGAAAGCACGCAACCTAGTGGAAACTCTACCCCCCTTTCATTCCACCTTTCCATGAGTTTAAAGAGAAATATGCCTCCTGCCATTGGACTTTTAATGGTCTGAATCAAAACTAACTCAATCCTCCTGTTGACGCCTTTAGTGATTTAAGCGAACAATTCCTATCATCCATCATAATGACTTTAAGGCAGCGCTGATTAATACTCAAAGCCAAAAGGATTAGATTATTCTTATACTCTCACCCACACAAAGGAATGCAGGGCTGCATATGATAATGAGATTGCAACTGTATGAACAATATACAGCTAACTTATTGATTTCTGCTCTGTGTGATGAGCCAGTGTTGGAATACATCTTCTGATGAAGGGGTCCACCTGAAATATTAACTGTGTGTCAGCCAGTGGCTCAGTTAGTAGCACTCTCGCCTCTGAGTCAGAAGGTCGTGGGTTCACAGTCCCACTCCAGAGACTTCAGCACAAATATCTAGGCTGATAGGGCAGTACTGATGGACATAATAACATAAGAAATAGGAGCAGGAGTAAGCCA
Organism: Somniosus microcephalus; assembly: GCF_052327205.1. Lineage (NCBI taxonomy): Eukaryota > Metazoa > Chordata > Chondrichthyes > Squaliformes > Somniosidae > Somniosus > Somniosus microcephalus. Next base: position 214,882,122 of record NC_140996.1, on the reverse strand, counting down.
TTTGGCCCTTCGAGCCTGCTCCGCTATTCAATAAGATCATGGCTGATCTTCTACCTCATCGCCGCATGCCTGCACTATCCCCATATCCCTTGATTCCCTTAACATTCAAAAATCTTTCGATTTCTGCCTTGAATATACACAAAGACTGAGCCTCCACAGCCCTTTGGGGCAGAGAATTCAAAAGATTCACCACCCTCTGAGTGAAGAAATTTCTCCTTATCTCAGTCCTAAATGGCTGACCCCTTATTCTGAGACTGTGACCCCTGATTTTGGACTCCCCAGCCAGGGGAAACATCCTCCCTGCATCTACCCTGCAGTACTGAGGGAGGGCTGCAATGACGGAGGTGCCGTCTTTCGAAAGAGACATTAAACCGAGGCCCTGTCTGCTCTCTCAGGTGGACATAATAGATCCCATGGCACTATTTTGAAGAAGAGCAGGGGAGTTATCCCCAGTGTTCTGGCCAATATTTATCCCTCAACCAACATCACTAAAAAAAGATTATTTGGCCATTGCAAATTGGCGGCCGTGTTTCCTACATTACAACAGTGACTGCATTTCAAATAAAGGTACTTCATTGGCTGTAAAGTGCTTTGGGACGTCTGGTAGTTGTGAAAGGCACTATAGAAATGCAAGCCAGCCATTTCTTCCTTTTTCTATCAGACACTGATGGGCCTGCTTGCTATTTGCAGCAATTTTTATTTTTATTTCAGATTGGTAGAATATCCAGTTGTGCCGACCACCCGCTTCTCCTTTCTGTTGACTTCAAATGGAAAGGAAAATCAGCCGGGGAGTACAACGGGCGGCCAATCCACTGCCGCCCATTTAGCACCTCTTCTGAAGTTGAATTTAACCCTCATGTCGCCGTTGAAGTAGCGGACAAAGAAATTTCATTCAAATGCATTAATGTCTTCGTTATTGGTGCATAAATCTAACCTGGCACAACCAGCCAGGAAAGGAAAATGATACAAAAGAAAATGGGGGTTGGCTTCTCTTGACTTTGAGCTATTTTATCTGGACGAGGGAATTGGATGTAATATCTCCAAATTTGCAGACGACACAAAGCTGGATGGGAGGGTATGCTGTGAGGAGGATGTCGTGAAACTCCAGTATGATTTGGACAGGTTGGGTGATTGGGCAGAAACATGGCAAATGCACTATAATGTGGATAAAAGTGAGGTTATCCACTTTGGTGGCAAAAACAGGAAGGCAGATTATTTTTTGAATGGCAATAGATTGGGAGAAGGGGAAGTGCAAAGAGACCTGGGTGTCCTTATGCACCAGTCGCTGAAGGTAAGCATGCAGGTGCAGCAGACGGTTAAGAAGGCAGATGGTATGTTGGCCTTCGTAGCAAGAGGGTTCGAGTACAGGAGCAAAGATGTCTTGCTGCAGTTGTACAGGGCCTTGGTGAGACCGCACCTTGAGTATTGTGCGCAGTTTTGGTCACCTTACCTGAGGAAGGACGTTCTTGCCATGGAAGGAGTGCAGCGAAGATTCACCAGGCTGATACTTGGGATGGCAGGAATGACGTATGAGGAGAGATTGTGTCGATTGGGCTTATACTCACTGGAGTTTAGAAGATTGAGAGGGGATCTCATCGAAACCTATAAAATTCTGTCAGGCCTGGACAGACTAGATGCAGGAAGGATGTTTCTGATGGCCGGGGAGTCCAGAACCAGGGGTCATAGTCTAAGGATAAGGGGTAAGCCATTTAGGACTGAAATGAGGAGGAATTTCTTCACCCAGAGAGTGGTGAACCTGTGGAATTCTCTGCCACAGAGGGCGGTGGAGGCCAGTTCATTAAATATATTCAAGAAGGAGTTGGATACATTTCTTAAGGCTAAAGGGATCAAGGGATATGGGGAGAAGGCAGGGACAGGGTACTGAATTTGGATGATCAGCCATGATCATTGAATGGTGGAGCAGGCTCAAAGGGCCGAATGGCCTACTCCTGCTCCTATCTTCTATGTTTCTATGTTTATAAAATGGGTGATAGCAAAATTGGGAGGTCATTTTACATCATTCCCATTTTTACTTCCATTGACTTCAATTACAAATTAAAATCCGGAGAGATGCAGAATGGGCTGCCGACTCGCCGTCATTCATTTTAAACTATCGCACAAAGTGAAGGTAAAGGCAAAAGAGGGAATGCATCAGATCCTATCATGTGACCTCTTCTTGCTCTTTACCTCCACTAATACTTACTCTATATCTCCATTAATACTTGCTCTATATCTCCACTAATACTTGCTCTTTATCTCCAGTAAAACCTGCTATATAACTCCAATAATACTTGCTCTATATCTCCACTAATACTTCCTCTATATCTTCACTAATACTTGCTCTATATCTTCACTAATACTTGCTCTATATCTCCACTAATATTTGCTCTATATCTCCACAAGTACTTGCTCTATACCTTTGCTAATACTTGGTCTATGACTCCACTAATATTTGCTCTACATCTCCATTAATACTCGCTCCATATCTCCACTAATACTTGCTCTGCATTTCCAATAACACTTGCTCTACATCTCGACTAATTCCTGCTCTATATCTCCAATAGATTTTGCTCTATATCTCCACAAATACTTTCTCCATATCTCCACTAATACTTGCTCTATATCTCCTTTAATACTTGCTCCACATCGCCATTAATACTTGCTCTATATCTCCATTAATACTTGCTCTAAACATCCACTAACACTTATTCTATATCTCCACTAATACTTGCTCTACCTCTCCACTGATACTTGCTCTTTATCTCCATTAATACTGGCTCAATATCTGCATTAGTACTTGCTCTATATTTGCACTAGTACTTGCTCTATATCTCCACTGATACTTGCTCTATCGCTTCACTAATACTTGCTCTATATCTGCACTAATACCTGTTCTACATCTCCACTAATACTTGCTCTTTATCCCACTATACTTGCTTAATATCTCGATTAACACTTGCTCTACATCTCCACTAATACTTGCTCTATAGCTTCACTAATACTTGCTCTGTATCTGCACTAATATCTGCTCTACACTTCCACTAATACTTGCTCCCTATCTCCACTAATATTTAGTCTATACCTCCATTCATACTTGCTCGATATCTCCACTAATAACTGATCTACATATCCACTAATAATTGCTCTATATCTCGAGAAATACTTGCTCTTTATCACCACAAATACTTGCTCTATATCTCCATTAATAATTACACTATATCTCCACTAACATTTTCTCTTTATCTCCACTAATACCCACTCTATATCTCCACTAATACTTGCGCTATATCTCCACTAATACTTGCTCTATAACTCCAATAATACTTGCTCCATATCTCCACTAATACTTGCTCTATATCTCAACTAATACTTGCTCTATACCCCCACTAATACCGGCTCTACATCTCCAATAATACTTGCTCTATAGCTCCACTAATACTTGCTCTATATCTGCACTAATTTTGCTCTATATCTCAACTAATACCTGCTCTACATCTCCATTAATACTTGCCCTATATCACCACTAATACTTGCTCTATATCTCCATTAATACTTGTTCTATATCTCCACGAATACTTGCTCTATATCTCCACTAATACTTGCTCTTTATCTCCACTAATACTTGCTCTATATCACCATTAATACTTGCTCTGTTTCTCATTAATAACTGCTTTATATCTCCACTAGTATTTGCTCTTTTTATCTCCACTAATATTTACTCTATATCTCCATTAATACTGGCTCAATATCTGCAATAATACTTGCTCTACATCTCCACCGATGCTTGATCTATAGCTTCACTAATACTTGCTCTGTATCTGCACTAATACCTGCTCTACACTTCCACTAATAATTGATCTACATCTCCACTAATAATTGCTCTATATCTTGACTAATACTTGCTCTTTGTCACCATAAATACTTGCTCTATACCTCCATCAATAGTTACTCTATATCACCACTAACATTTTCTCTATTTCTCCACTAATACTTGCTCTATATCTCCATTAATAGTTACTCTATATCTCCACTAACATTTTCTCTATTTCTCCACTAATACTTGCTCTATATCTCCATTAATACTTGCGCTATATCTGCACTAATGCTTTCTCTATAACTCCAGTAATACTTGCTCTATAACTCCACTAATACTTGCTCTATATCTCCACTACTGCTTGCTCTATACTCCATTAATACTTGCTCTATATCTGCACTAATTCTTGCTCTATATCTCAACTAGTATTTGCTCTTTTAATCTCCACTAATATTTACTCTATATCTCCAGTAATACTGGCACAATATCTGCATTAATGCTTGCTTTATATTTGCAGTAATACTTGCTGTACATCTCCACTAATACTTGCTCTATATTACCATTAATACTTGCTCTGTTTCTCATTAATAACTGCTCTATATCTCCACTAGTATTTGCTCTTTTAATCTCCACTAATATTTACTCTATATCTCCATTAATACTGGCTCAATATCTGCAATAATACTTGCTCTACATCTCCACCGATGCTTGATCTATAGCTTCACTAATACTTGCTCTGTATCTGCACTAATACCTGCTCTTCACTTCCACTAATAATTGATCTACATCTCCACTAATAATTGCTCTATATCTTGACTAATACTTGCTCTTTGTCACCACAAATATTTGCTCTATATCTCCATTAATAGATACTCTATATCTCCAATAACATTTTCTCTATTTCTCCACTAATACTTGCTCTATATCTCCATTAATACTTGCGCTATATCTGCACTAATGCTTTCTCTATAACTCCAGTAATATTGCTCTATAACTCCACTAATACTTGCTCTATATCTCCACTACTGCTTGCTCTATATCTCCATTAATACTTGCTCTATATCTGCACTGATTCTTGCTCTATATCTCAACTAGTATTTGCTCTTTTAATCTCCACTAATATTTACTCTATATCTCCAGTAATACTTGCTCCATATCTCCACTAATACTTCCTCTATATCTCCACTAACACCTGCTCTATATCTCATTAATACTTGCTCTACATCTCCACTAATATTTGCGCTTTACCTCCACTAATGGTTGCTCTATATCTCCATTAAAACTTGCTCTATATCTGTACTAATTCTTGCTCTATATCTCAACTAGTATTTGCTCTTTTAATCTCCACTAATATGTACTCTATATCTCCAGTAATACTTGCTCCATATCTCCACTAATACTTCCTCTGTATCTCCACTAACACCTGCTCTATATCTCCATTAACACTTACTCTGCATCTCCACTAATACATGCGCTATTCCTCCACTAATACTTGCTATATATCTCCATTAATAATTGCTCTATATCTCCACTAATACTTGCTCTATCTCTCCATTAATAGCTGCTCTATAGCTCCACTAATACGAGCTCAATATCTCCATTAATATTTGCTCTGCATCTCCACTAACACCTGCGCTATATCTCCACTAATACTTGCTCTATAACTCCAGTAATAATTGCTCTATATCTCCACTAGTATTTGCTCTTTTAATCTCCACTAATATTTACTCTATATCTCCATTAATACTGGCACAATATCTGCATTAATGCTTGCTTTATATTTGCAATAATACTTGCTCTACATCTCCACTAATACTTGCTCTATATCTCGACTAATACTTGCGCTATATCTCCACTAATACTTGCGCTATAACTCCATTAATACTTACTCTATATCTCCACTAATACTTGCTCTATATCTCCATTAATACTTACTCTATATCTCCTCTAACATTTTCTGTATATCTCCACTGATACTTGCTCTATATCTTGACTAATACTTGCTCTATAAATCCAATAATACTTGCTCTGCATCTCCACTCATGCTTCCACTACCTTTCCACTAACACCGCCTCTTTAACTCCACTAATACTTGCTCTGTATCTCCATTAATACTTGCTTTGCATCTCCACTAATACTTGCGCTATACCTCCATTGATACTTGCGCTATATCTCCATTAATACTTGCTCTATAACTCCACTAATATTTGCTCTATATCTCCACTAAAGCTTGCTCTTTATCTCCACTAATACGTTCTCTATATCGCCACTAATAATTGCTCTATATCTCCAGTAATACTTACACTATACCTCCACTAATAGCTGCTCTACATCTCCATTAATACTTGCTCTATATCTCCACTAATACTTGCTATATATCTCCATTAATACTTGCTCTATATCTCAATTAATACTGGCTCTATATCTCCATTAATACTTGCTCTATATCTCCTCTAATATTTGCTCTGTATCTCCACTAATAATTCCTCTATATCTCCACTAATACTTGCACCATATCTCCACTAATACTTGCTCTATATCTCCAATAATACTTGCTCTATATCTCCAATAAGACCTGCTCTATATCTCCAACAATACTTGCTCTATATCTCCACTAATACGTGTGCTGTATCTCCACTAATACTTGCTCTATATCTCCAATAATACTTGCTCTATATCTCCAAAAATACTTGCTCTGTATCTCCAATAATACTTGCTCTAGATCTCCAATAATACTTGCTCTATATCTCCACCAATACTTGCTCTATATCTCCACTAGTACATGCTCTATACCTCCATTAATACTTGCTCTATATCTCCACTAATACTTGCTCTATATTTGTACTAATGCTTGCTCTATATCTCCACCAATACTTGCTCTATATCTCCACTAATACTTACTCTGTATCTCCGCTAATGCTTGCTCTATATCTCCACTAATATGTGCTCTATATCTCCACTAATACTGGCACTATACCTCCACTAATACTTGCTCTATATCTCCATTAATACCTGCTCTGTATCTCCATTAATACTTGTTCTATAGCTCCACTAACACTTTGCTGATATCTCCACTAATATTTGCTCTATATCTACATTAATACTTGCTCTTTATCTCCAATAACATTTGCTCTATATCTCCAAGAGTTCTTGCACTATATCTTCACCAGCACTTGTTCTATACCTTCGCTAATACTTGATCTATATCTACAATAATATTTGCTCTATATCTCCATTAATAATCACTCTATATCTCCACTAATACTTGCTCTGCATCTCCACTAATACTTGCCCTATATCTCCATTAATATTTGCTCTATATCTCCATTACTATTTGCTCTATATCTGCACTAATTCTTGCTCTATATCTCCACTAATACTTGCTCTATATCTCCAGTAATATGTACTCTGTATCTCCACTAATACCTGCTCTACATCTCCATTAATACTTGCTCTATAGCTCCACTAATACTTGTTCTATATGTACATTAATACTTGCTTTATAGCTCCACTAATACTTGCTCTATATTTGCACAAATACTTGCTCTATATCTCCATTAATACTTGCTCTATATCTCAAGTAATACTTACTCTGTATCTCCACTAATACTAGCTCTATATCTCCATTAATAGTTGCTCTATATCTCCATTAAACGTGCTCTATATCTCCATTAATACTTGCTCTGTATCTCCACTTATACTTGCTCTATATCTACAATAATATTTGTTCTATATCTCCATTAATAGTCTACATCTCCACTAATACTTGTTCTGCATCTCCACTAATACTTGCTCTATATCTCCATTAATATTTGCTCCATATCTCCATTACTATTTGCTCTATATCTGCACTAATTCTTGCTCTATATCTCCACTAATACTTGCTCTATATCTCCAGTAATATGTACTCTGTATCTCCACCAATACTTGCTATGCATCTCCACTAACACCTGCTCTACATCTCCAATAATACCTGCACTATATCTTCATTAATACTTGCTCTATAGCTCCACCACTACCTGCTCTATAGCTCCAGCAGTACTTGCTCTATATCTCCAATAATTCCTGCTCTATATCTGCACTAATACTTGCTCTACATCTCCATTAATACTTGCTCTACATCTCCATGATAACCTGCTCTATATCTCCACTAATACTTGGTCTAAATCTCCATTAATACTTGGTATATATGTCCACTAATACTTGCTCTATATCTCCACTAATACTTGGTCTAAATCTCCATTAATACTTGGTATATATGTCCACTAATACTTGCTCTATATCTCCACTAATACTTGCTCTATAATTCCAAAGATAATTGCGCTACAACTCCACTAATACTTGCTCTGTATTGCCACTAATAATTGCTCTATATCTCCAGTAATACTTACACTATACCTGCACTAATACCTGCTCTACATCTCCATTAATACTTGCTCTATATCTCCACTAATACTTGCTCTATATCTCCGTTAAAAGTAGCTCTATGTCTCCATTAATACTGGCTCTATATCTCCATTAATACTTGCTCTATATCTCCTCTAATACTTGCTCTGTATCTCCACTAACAATTCCTCTATATCTCCACTAATACTTTCACCATATCTCCACTAATACTTGCTCTATATCTCCAATAATACTTGCTCTATATCTCCAATAATACCTGCTCTATATCTCCACCAATACTTGCTCTATATCTCCACTAATACATGCGCTGTATCTCCACTAATACTTGCTCTATATCGCCAATAATACTTGCTCTATATCTCCAATAATACTTGCTCTGTATCTCCAATAATACTTGCTCTACATCTCCAATAATACTTGCTGTATATCTCCACCAATACTTGCTCTATATCTCCACTAGTACATGCTCTATATCTCCATTAATACTTGCTCTATATCTCCACTAATACTTGCTCTATATTTGTACTAATGCTTGCTCTATATCTCCACCAATACTTGCTCTATATCTCCACTAATACTTACTCTGTATCTCCACTAATGCTTGCTCTATATCTCCACTAATACTTGCTCTATAATTCCAAAGATAATTGCGCTACAACTCCACTAATACTTGCTCTGTATTGCCACTAATAATTGCTCTATATCTCCCGTAATACTTACACTATACCTGCACTAATACCTGCTCTACATCTCCATTAATACTTGCTCTATATCTCCACTAATACTTGCTCTATATCTCCATTAATACTTGCTCTATATCTCCATTAATACTGGCTCTATATCTCCTCTAACACTTGCTCTGTATCTCCACTAATAATTGCTCTATATCTCCACTAATACTTTCACCATATCTCCACTAATACTTGCTCTATATCTCCAATAATACTTGCTCTATATCTCCAATAATACCTGCTCTATATCTCCACCAATACTTGCTCTATATCTCCACTAATACTTGCGCTGTATCTCCACCAATACTTGATTTATATCTCCACTAGTACATGCTCTATATCTCCATTAATACTTGCTCTATATCTCCACTAATACTTGCTCTATATTTGTACTAATGCTTGCTCTATATCTCCACCAATACTTGCTCTATATCTCCACTAATACTTACTCTGTATCTCCACTAATGCTTGCTCTATATGACAGGTAATACTTACTATGTATCTCCAATAATACTTGCTCTATATCTTCACAAATACTTGCTCTAGATCTCCATTAATACCTGCTCTGTATCTCCATTAATACTTGCTCTATAGCTCCACTAATACTTTGCTGATACCTCCACTAATATTTGCTCTATATCTACATTAATACTTGCTCTTTATCTCCAATAACATTTGCTCTATATCTGCAAGAGTTCTTGCACTATATCTCCACCAGCACTTGTTCTATACCTTCGCTAATACTTGATCTATAGCTACAATAATATTTGCTCTATATCTCCATTAATAATCACTCTATATCTCCACTAATACTTGCTCTGCATCTCCACTAATACTAGCCCTATATCTCCATTAATATTTGCTCTATATCTCCATTACTATTTGCTCTATATCTGCACTAATTCTTGCTCTATATCTCCACTAATATTTGCTCTATATCTCCAGTAATATATACTCTGTAGCTCCACTAATACTTGCTCTGCATCTCCACTAACACCTGCTCTACATCTCCAATAATACCTGCACTATATCTCCATTAATAATTGCTCTATAGCTCCACCACTACCTGCTCTATAGCTCCAACAGTACTTGCTCTATATCTCCAATAATTCCTGCTCTATATCTCCACTAATACTTGCTCTTTATCTCAATTAATACTTGCTCTACATCTCCACTACAACGTGCTCTATATCTCCACTAATACTTGGTCTAAATCTCCATTAATACTTGCTATATATGTCCACTAATACTTGCTCTATATCTCCACTAATACCTGCTTTATACATCCATTAATATTTGCTCTATAACTCCATTAAAAATTGCGCTACATCTCCACTAAAACTTGCTCTATATCTCCACTAATACTTGCCCTATACCTCCATTAATACTTGCTCTATATCTCCACTAATACTTGCTCTATATCTCCATTAATACTCGCTCTATATCTCCACTAATACTTGTTCTATATCTCCATTAATACTTGCTCTATATGACAGGTAACACTTACTATGTATCTCCAATAATACTTGCTCTATATCTTCACAAATACTTGCTCTATATCTCCATTAATACGTGCTCTATATCTCCAATAATAGCTGCTCTATATCTCCACTAATACTTGCTCTATAACTCCACTAATACTTGCTCTATATCTCAGGTAATACTTACTCTTTAGCTCCATTAATACTTGCTCTATATCTCCTCTAATACTTGCTCATTATGTCCACTAATACTTGCTCTATATCTCAGGTAATACTTACTCTTTATCTCCATTAATACTTGCTCTATACCTCCACTAATACTTGCTCTATAACTCCACTAATACTTGCTCTATAGTTCCAAAAATAATTGTGCTATAACTCCACGAATGCTTGCTCTATATTTCCACTAATACCTGCTTTATATGTCCAGTAATATTTGCTCTATAACTCCATTAATACTTGTTCTATATCTCCACTAATACTTGCTCTATATCTCCACTAATATTTGCTCTATATCTCCATTAATACTTGCTCTATATCTGCAAAAATTCTTGATATGTATCTCAAATAATACTTGCTCTATAACTCCACTAATACTTGCTCTATATCTCCACTAATACTTGCTCTATATTTGCACAAATACTTGCTCTATATCTCCATTAATATTGCTCTACTTCTCCACTAATACTTGCTCTATTTCTCCACTAATTCGTGCTCTATTTCTCCACTAATATGTGCTCAATATCTCCACTAATACTTGCTCTATATCTCCACTAATACTTGCTCTATAATTCAAATAATACTTGCTCTATATATTCACTAGTACTTGCTTTATATCTCCACTAATACTTGCTCTGTATCTCCACTAATATTTGCTCTATATCTCCATTAATACTTCCTCTATATCTGCAAATATTCTAGATAAATATCTCAACTAATACTTGCTCTATAACTCCACTAATACTTGCTCTATATCCCCACTAATACTTGCTCTATATTTGCAAAAATACTTGCTCTATATCTCCATTAATACTTGCTCTACTTCTCCACTAATACTTGCACTATTTCTCCACTAATACGTGCTCTATTTCTCCACTAATACGTGCTGAATATCAACACTAATACTTGCTCTATATCTCCACTAATACTTGCTCTATAATTCCAATAATTCTTGCTCTATATCTCCATTAATACTTGCTCTATATCTCCATTAATACTTGCTCTATATCTGCACTAATACTTGCACTATATCTCCACTGATACTTGCTCTATATCTCCACAAATACTTGCGCTATATCTCCACTAATACTTGCTCTATATATTCACTAATACTTGCTCTATATCTCCATGAATACCGGCTCTACATCTCCAATATTACTTGCTCTACATCTCCAATAGTACTTGCTCTATATCTGTACTCATACGTGCTCTGTATCTCCTCTGATATTTGCTCATTATCTCCACTAATATGTGCTCTATATCTCCACTAATACTTGCTCTATAACTCTAATAATACTTGCTCTATTATCTCCACTGATACTTGCTCTATATCTCCACTAATATTTGCTCTATATCTCCATTAATACTTGCTCTATATCTCCATTAATTCTTGCTTGATATCTCCACTAACATTTGCTCTATATCTCCATGAATACTTGCACTATATCTCCACTAGTACTTCTTCTATACCTTCTCTAATACTTAGTATATAACTCCACTAATATTTGCTCTATACCTCCATTAATACTTGCTCTATATCTCAACTAATAATTGCGCTATATCTCCAATACTTGCTCTATATCTTCACTAATACTTACTCTGTATCTCCACTAATATTTGTTCTATATCTCCACTAATACCTGTTCTACATCTTCACGAATACCTGCTCTATATCTCCACTAATACTTGCTCTATATCTCCACTAATACTTGCTCTATATCTCCACTAATACTTGCTCTATCTCCACTAATACTTGCTCTATATCTCCACTACTATCTGCTCAATATCACCATTAATACTTGCTCTATATCTGCCTTAGTACTTGCTCTATGTCCGAACCAATTCTTGCTCTATATCTCCACTAATACTCGCTCTATATCTTCACTGATTCTTGCTCTATATCTCCACAAATACTTGCTCTATATCTCCACTAATACTTGCTCTACATCTCCACTAACATTTGCTCTATATCCCCACTGATTCCTGCTCTATATCTCCATTCATACATGCTCTATTTCTCCACTAGTAACTGCGTGACATCTCCACTAATGCTTGCTGTATTTCTCCACTAATGCTTGTTCTATATCTCTGCTAATACTGGCACTATTTTTCCACCATTGCTGGCTCTTTATCTACATGACTACTTGCTCTATATCACCAATAATACTTGCTCTATATCTTCACTAATGCTTGCTGAAAATGTCCACTAATACTTGCTCTAAATCTCCACTAATACTTGCTCTATAGGTCCACTAATACTTGCTCTATTATCTCCACTGATACTTGCTCTATATCTCCACTAATACTTGCTCTATATCTCCATTAATACTTGCTCTATATCTCCATTAAATCTTGCTTGATATCTCCACTAACATTTGCTCTATATCTCCATGAATACTTGCACTATATCTCCATGAGTACTTCTTCTATACCTTTGCTAATACTTGGTCTATAACGCCACTAATACATGCTCTGTATCTCCACTAATACTTGCTCTATATCTCCAATAATACGTGCGCTATATCTCCAATAATACTTGCTCTGTATCTCCAATAATACTTGCTCTATATCTCCAATAATACTTGCTCTATATCTCCACCAATACTTGCTCTATATCTCCACTAGTACATGCTCTATATCTCCATTAATACTTGCTCTATATCACCACTAATACTTCCGCTATATTTGCACTAATGCTTGCTGTATATCTCCACCAATACTTGCTCTATACCTCCACTAATACTTACTCTGTTTCTCCACTAATGCTTGCTCTATATCTCCACTAATATGTGCTCTACATTTCCACTAATACTTGCCCTATATGAGCATTAATACATGCTCTATACCTCCACTAATACTTGCTCTATATCTCCACTAATACTTGCTCTATATCCCAACTAATACTTGCTCTATATCTCCAATGATACATGCTCTACATCTCCAGTAATACTTACTCTACATCTAGACTAATACTTGCTCTATATCTGCTTTAATACTTGTTCTATACCACCACTAATACCTGCTCTATATTTGCACTATACTTGCTCTATTTTACCACTACTACTTGCTCCATATCTCCACTGATACTTGCTCTTTATCTCCACTAATACTTGCTCTATATCACCACTAATACTTGCTCTATATCTCCACTTATACTTGCTCTACATCTCCACTAATCCTTGCTCCATATCTCCATTAATACTAGCTCTATATCTCCACTAATAGTTGCTGTATTTCTCCACTAATGCTTGCTCTATATCTCTGCTAATACTGGCACTATATTTCCACCATTGCTTGCTCTACATCTCCACCAATACCTGCTTTATATGTCCACTAATATTTGCTCTATATCTCCATTTATACTTGCTCTATATTTCCACTATGTTTTGCTCCATAGCTTCACTAATACTTGCTGTGTATCTCCATTAATACTTGCTCTATATCTCCACTAATACCTGCTCTATATTTCCACTAATACTTACTCTACCTCTCCACTAATACCTGCTCTACATCTCCAATAATATTTGCTCTATATCTCCACTAATACTTGCTCTATATCTCCACTAATACTTGCTCTATATCTCTGCCAATACTGGCTCTACATTTCCACTAGTACTTGCTCTATATCTTCACAAATACTTGCTCAAAACCTCCAATAATACTTGCTCTATATCTCAACTAATACTTGCTCTATATTGCCACTAATACTTGCTCAATATCTCCACTACTACTTGTGCTATATCTCCATTAATACTTGCTCTATAGATCCACTACGACCTGCTCTACATCTCCAATAATATTTGGTTTATATCTCCACTAATACTAGCTCTATATCTCCATTAATACTTGCTCTATATCTCCACTACTACTTGCTCTATATCTCCACTAATACTTGCTCTATATCTCTGCCAATACTGGCTCTACATTTCCACTAGTACTTGCTCTATATCTTCACAAATACTTGCTCAAAACCTCCAATAATACTTGCTCTATATCTCAACTAATACTTGCTCTATATTGCCACTAATACTTGCTCAATATCTCCACTACTACTTGTGCTATATCTCCATTAATACTTGCTCTATAGATCCACTACGACCTGCTCTACATCTCCAATAATATTTGCTTTATATCTCCACTAATACTAGCTCTATATCTCCATTAATACTTGCTCTATATCTCCACTAAATGTTGCTCTATATCTCTGCTAATACTGGCTCTACATTTCCACTAGTACTTGCTCTATATCTATACTAATCCTTGCTCTATATCTTCACAAATACCTGCTCAAAAGCTCCAATAATATTTGCACTATATCTCCACTAATACTTGCTCTATATCGCCACTAATACTTGCTCAATATCTCCTCTAAGACCTGCTCTATATCTCCATTAATACTTGCTCTATAGGTCCATTAATACTTGCTCTACATCTCCACTAATACTTGCTCTATATCTTCATTAATACTTCCTCTATATCTCCCCTAATACATGCTCTACATCTCCAGTAATGCTTGCACTATATGACCATTTATACATGCTCTATATCTCCACTAATACTTGCTCTATAACTCCACTAATACTTGCTCAAAATCTCCATTAATACTTGCTCTGCACCTCCACTAATACTTGGTCTATATCTCCTTTAATACTTGCTCTATATCGCCACCACTAACTGTGCTACATCTCCAATAATACCTGCTCTAAAGCTCCACTAATACATACTCTTTATCTACACTAATACTTGCTCTACATCGCCAAAAATACATGCTCTATATTGCCACTAATACTTGCTCTTTAACTCCACTAGTACTTGCTCTATATCTTGATTAATACTTGCTCCATATCTCCACCAATACATGATCTATATCTCCACTAATACTTGCTCTGTATCTCCACTGTTACTTGCTCTGTATCTCCACTAATACTTGCTCTATATCTCCACTATTACTTGCTCTGTATCTCCACTAATACTTGCTCTATATCTCCACTAATACTTGCTCTATATCTCCAATAATACTTGTTCTTAATCACCGCTAGTACGTGCTCTGTATCTCCACTAATACTTGCTCTATTTCTCCACTAATACTTGTGCTATATCTCCACTAATACTTGCTCCATAACTCCAATAATACTTGCTCTATATCTCCTCTTATACTTGCTCGATATCTTCACTAATACTTGTTCTATATCTCCTCTAATACTTGCTCTATATCTCCAATAATACTTGCTCTTTATCTCCACTAATACTTGCTCTATATCTACATGAATACCTGCTCTACATCTCCACTAATACTTGCTCTACATCTCCACTAATACTTGCTCTATATCTCAACTAATACTTGCTCTATATCTCCATTAAAACCTGCTCTATATCTCCATTAATGCTTGCTCTATATCTTCATTAACACTTGCTCTATATCTCCACTAATATTTGTTCTATATCAACATTAATACTTGCTCTTTATCTCCACTAACATTTGCTCTATATCTCCAAGAGTACTTGCGCTATATCTCCACCAGTACTTGTTCTATACCTTCGCTAATACTAGGTCTATATCTCCACTAATACTTGCTCTATATCTCCATTAATACTCGCTCTATACCTCCATTAATACTTGCTCTATATCCCCATTAATAATTGCTCCGCATCTCCACTAACACTTGCGCTATATCTCAACTAATACTTGCTCTATATCTCAACTAATAATTGCTCTATATCTCCAGTAATACTT
The DNA here is from genome assembly GCF_052327205.1 of Somniosus microcephalus. Taxonomy (NCBI): domain Eukaryota; kingdom Metazoa; phylum Chordata; class Chondrichthyes; order Squaliformes; family Somniosidae; genus Somniosus; species Somniosus microcephalus. The sequence goes on along the minus strand of NC_140996.1, from coordinate 214,865,736 downwards.
AAGCTGTATCTCCACTAATATTTGCTCTATATCTCCATTAATAATTGCTCTGCATCTCCACTAATACTTGCGCTATATCTCAACTAATACTTGCTCTATATCTCAGCTAATAATTGCTCTATATCTCCAGTAATACTTAATCCGTATCTCCACTAATCTTTGCTCCATATCTCCACTAATACTTGCTCTATAATTCCAAAGATAATTGCGCTACAACTCCACTAATACTTGCTCTGTATTGCCACTAATACATGCTCTATATCTCCACTAATACCTGCTTTATAAATCCACTAATATTTGCTCTAAAGCTCCATTAATAATTGCGCTACATCTCCACTAAAAGTTGTTCTATATCTCCACTAATACTTGCTCTATATCTCCAATTATACTTGCTCTATATCTCCACTACTAACTGCTCTACATCTCCAATAATACCTGCTCTATAGCTGCACTAATACATGCTCTTTATCTACACTAATACTTGCTCTACATTGCCAAAAATACTTGCTCTATATTGCCACTAATACTTGCGCTTTAACTCCACTAGTACTTGCTCTATATCTTCATTAATACTTGCTGCATATCTCCATCAATGCTTGCTCTATAACTCCACTAATACTTGCTCTGTATCTCCACTGTTATTGCTCTGTATCTCCAGTAATACTTGCTCTATATCTCCACTAATACTTGCTCTATATCTCCAATAATACTTGTTCTTAATCACCACTAGTACTTGCTCTGTATCTCCACTAATACTTGCTCTATTTCTGCACTAATACTTGCACTATATCTCCATTAATTCTTGCTCTATATCTCCACTATTACTTGCTCTGTTTCTCCACTAATACTTGCTCTATATCTTCACAAATACATGCTCAAAATCGCCACTAATACTTGCTCTACATCTCCACAAATATTTGCTCTATATCACCACTACTCCTTGCTCTTTAACTCCATTAATACTTGCTCTATATCTCCATTAATACTTGCTCAATGTCTCCACTAATACTAGCTCTGTATCTCCACTAATACATGCTCTATATCTCCACTAATAACTGTTGCACATCTCCACAAATACTTGCTCTTTATCTCACCAATACATGCTCTACACCTTCATTAATACTTGCTCTATATCTCCATTCATACCTGCTCTACATCTCCACCAATAATTGCTCTATATCTCCACTGATACCTGCTGTACATCTCCACTACTAACAGCTCTACATCTCAAGTAATACCTGCTTTATATCTCCAGTAATACTTGCTCTATATCTCCAATAATACTTGCTCTATTTCTCCACTAATACTTGCTCTATATCTCCAGTAATACTGGCTCTATATTTCCACTAGTACCTGCTTTATACCTCCACTAATACTTGCTCTATTTCTCCACTAATACTTGCTCTATATCTCCACTAATACATGCTCTATATCTCCACTAATACTGGCCCTATATCTCCACTAATACTTGCTCTATATCTCCACTAATACTAGCTCTTCATCTCCACTAATAACTATTCTACATCTCCACTAATTCCTGCTCTATATCTCTATAAATTCTTGCTCATTATCTCCACTGATACATATTCTATATCTCCAATAATACTTCCTCAAAATCTCCACTAATATGTGCACTACATCTCCACTAATACATGCTCTATATCTCCACTAACACTTGCTCTATTTCTCCACTAATAACTGCGCTATTTCTCCACTAATACTTGCTCTACATATCCACTAATACCTGTGCTATTTCCCCACTAATGCTTGCTCTATATCTCCACTAATGCTTGCTCTATATCTCCACTAATGCGTGCTGTATATCTCCACTAATACTTGCTCTATGTTTCCACGAATACTTGCACTATATCTCCACTAATACTTACTCTATATCTCCCCTAATACATGCTCTATTTCTCCTGTAATACTTAATCTATGTCTCCACCAACACTTGCTCTACATCTTCATTAATACTTGCTCTATATCACCACTAATTCCTGCTCTATATCTCCATTAATACTTGCTCCATATCTCCACTACTAACAGCTGTACATCTCCACGAATACCTGCTCTATATCTGCACTAATACTTGCTCAATATCTTCACTAATACTTGCTCTATTTCTCCACTAATACTTGCTCTATATATCCACTAATACTGGCTCTATATTTCCAATAGTACTTGCTCTATGTCTACACTAATACTTGCAATATATCTCCATTAATGCTTACTCTATATCTTCACCAATACTTGCTCTATACCTGCACGAGTTCTTGCTCTATAACTCCTCCCCTAATGCTTGCTCTATATCTCCAATAATACTATCCACAAATCTCCACTAATACTTGCTCTATTTCTCCACTAATACTTGCTCTATATCTCCACTAATACCGGCTCTATATTTCCAATAGTACTTGCTCTATGTCTACACTAATATTTGCAATATATCTCCATTAATGCTTACTCTGTATATTCAATAATACTTGCTCAAAATTGCCTCTAATATGAGCACTACAACTCCACTAATGCATGCTCTATATCGCCACTAATACTTGCTCTATATCTCCATTAATACTTGCTCTATAGTTCCACTAATACTTGCTCTACATCTCCACAAATACTTGATCTATATCTCTAATAACACTTGCTCTATATTTCCACTAATACTTGCTCTATATCTCCACTAATGCTTGCTCTATATCTCCACTAATACCTGCTCTATATCACCACTAAAACTTGCTCTATATCTCCACTAATACTTGTTCTATATCTCCATTAATACTTGCTCCATAGTTCCACTAATATTTGCCCTACATCTCCACAAATACTTGATCTATATCTCTACTAACACTTGCTCTACATTTCCACAAATACTTGCTCTATATCGCCACTAATACTTGCTCTATATCTCCACTAATACGTGCTCTATATCTCCACTAACACTTGCTCTATATCTCTACTAATTCTTGCTCTATAGCTCCCCTAATATTTCCTCTATATCTCCTGTAATACTTAATCTATGTCTCCACTAACACTTTATCTGTATCTCCAATTATACTTGCTCTATATCTTCACCAATACTTGCTCTATACCTGCATGAGTTCTTGCTCTATAACTCCCCTAATGCTTGCTCTATATCTCCAATAATACCATCCCCAAATCTCCACTAATACTTGCTCTATTTCTCCACTAATACTTGCTCTATATCTCCACTAATACTGGCTCTATATTTCCAATAGTACTTCCTCTATGTCTACACTAATACTTGCAATATATCTCCATTAATGCTTACTCTATATATTCAATAATACTTGCTCAAAATCGCCTCTAATACGAGCACTACAACTCCACCATTGCATGCTCTATATCACCACTAATACTTGCTCTATATCTCCACTAATACTTGTTCTATATCTCCATTAATACTTGCTCTATAGTTCCACTAATACTTGCTCTACATCTCCACAAATACTTGATCTATATCTCTACTAACACTTGCTCTATATTTCCACTAATACTTGCTCTATATCTCCACTAATGCTTGCTCTATATCTCCACTAATACTTGTTCTATATCTCCATTAATACTTGCTCCATAGTTCCACTAATACATGCTCTACATCTCCACAAATACTTGATCTATATCTCTACTAACACTTGCTCTACATTTCCACAAATACTTGCTCTGTATCGCCACTAATACTTGCTCTATATCTCCACTAATACGTGCTCTATATCTCCACTAACACTTGCTCTATATCTCCACTATATCTCTACTAATTCTTGCTCTATAGCTCCCCTAATATTTGCTCTATATCTCCTGTAATACTTAATCTATGTCTCCACTAACACTTGAGCTGTATCTCCAATTATACTTGCTCTATATCTTCACCAATACTTGCTCTATACCTGCACGAGTTCTTGCTCTATAACTCCCCTAATGCATGCTCTATATCTCCAATAAAACCATCCCCAAATCTCCACTAATACTTGCTCTATATCTCCACTAATACCTGCTCTACATCACCAAGTAATACTTGCTCTACATCTCCGCTAATACTTGCTCTATATCTCCAATAATACTTGTGCTATATCTCCACTAATACTTACTCTACAGCTCCACCAATACCTGCTCTATGTCTCCATTGATACTTGCTCTATAACTCCAATAATGCGTGCGCTATATCTCCAATAAAACCATCCCCAAATCTCCACTAATACTTGCTCTATATCTCCACTAATACCTGCTCTACATCACCAAGTAATACTTGCTCTACATCTCCGCTAATACTTGCTCTATATCTCCAATAATACTTGTGCTATATCTCCACTAATACTTACTCTACAGCTCCACCAATACCTGCTCTATGTCTCCATTGATACTTGCTCTATAACTCCAATAATGCGTGCGCTATATCTCCAATAAAACCATCTCCAAATCTCCACTAATGCTTGCTCTATATCTCCAATAATACCATCTGCAAAACTCCACTAATACTTGCTCTATATCTTCACCAGTACTTGCTCTATATCTCCACTAATGCTTGTTCTATATCTTCACTAATACTTGCTCTATAGCTTCAATAATACTTGCTCAAAATCTCCACTAATACTTGCTCTGAATCACCACAAATACTTAGTCTATATCTCCACTAATACTTGCTCTATATCTCCACTAATACTTGCATTATATGACCATTAGTACTTGCTCTATATCTCCACTAATACTTGCTCTACATCTCAACTAATACTTGCTCTATTTTTCCACTAATACTTCCTCTATATCTCCATTAATACTTGATCTATTATGCCGCTAATACTTGCACTATATCTCCATTAGTACTTGCTGACATGAATCTTGTCATTCATGTGGAAACGACTTATGAAATGATACTGGGTGACCTGCTGGTGGCGCTGTCCAGGGACAGTATAAATACTCGGGCATGGCCCAGCTTGCACAGGTCTTTCTTTAACAGGAAATAGTGAAGGGCACAACTAGATCCCCATGTTGAAAAACAGTTGATTAAAGCCTTGTTTAACACTCAGACAAAGTGCCTAGTAGGTTTCTTAAATCAATTGCTCCACATCTCCACTAATACTTGCTCAATATCTCCATTAAACCTGCTCTACATCTCCACTAATATTTGCCCAATATCTCCAAAAGTACATCCTCTACATCACCACTAATACTTGCTCTTTATCTCCACTAATGCTTGCCCTATATCACCACCAATACTTGCTCTATATCTGCACTAATTCTGGCTCTATATCTCCAGTAATTCTTGCTCTTTATCTCCACTAATACTTGCTCTATATCTCCACTATTATTTGCTCTATATCTGCAATAATACTTGCACTATATCTCCAATAATACTTGCTCTATATCTCCACTAATACTTGCTCTATATCTCCACTAACACCTGCTCTTTATCTCCAATAATGCTTGAGCTACATCTCCACTAATACGTGCTACACATCTCCACTAATATCTGCTCTATACTTCCTATAATACTTGCTGAATATCTCCACTAACACTTCCTCTATATCTCAACTAATACTTGCTCTATTTCTCCACCAATACTTGCTCTATATCACCACAAATACTTGCTCTATATCACCACTAATACTTGCTCTACATCTCAACTAATACTTGCTCTATTTCTCCATGAATACTTCCTCTATATCTCCACTAATTCTTGCTTTTTATCTCCACCAATACTTGCTCTATATCTCCACTAATACTTGCTCCATATCTCCCCTAATATTTGCTCTTTATCTCCACTAATACTTGCTCTTTATCTCCAATAATACTTGCTCTTCATCTCCAATAATGCTTGAGCTAAATCTCAACTAATACGTGCTACATATCTCCACAATACCTGCTCTATACTTCCTCTAATACTTGCTCTGTATCTCCAGTAACACTTCCTCTATATCTCAACTAATACTTGCTCTATTTCTCCACTAATGCTTCCTCTATATCTCCACTAATGCTTGCTCGATTCCTCCAATTGTACTTGCTCTATATCTCCACTAATACTGGCCTTATATCTCCAATATTACTTATGCTATATCTCCAATAATACTTACCCTGTACCTCCACAAGTACATGCACTATATCTGCACTAATAATTACTCTATATCTCCACTAATACTTGCCCTATGTCTCCAGTAATACTTCCTCTATATCTCCACTAATACTTGCTCTATATCTCCACTGATACTTACTCTATATCTCCCCTAATTCTTGCTCTATATCGCCACTAATACTTCCTCTATATCTCCACTAATACTTGCTCTTTAGATCCTCTAATACTTGTTCTGCATCTCCACTACTACGTGCTCTATATCTCCAATAATACCTGCTCCATACCTCCACTAATACTTTGACTATATCTCCACTAATACTTGCCCTATGTCTCCAGTAATACTTCCTCTATATCTCCACTAATACTTGCTCTATATCTCCACTGATACTTACTCTATATCTCCCCTAATTCTTGCTCTATATCTCCACTAATACTTCCTCTATATCTCCACTAATACTTGCTCTTTAGATCCTCTAATGCTTGTTCTGCATCTCCACTACTACGTGCTCTACATCTCCAATAATACCTGCTCCATACCTCCACTAATACTTTGACTATATCTCCACTAATAGTTGCTCTACATCTCCCCTAATTTTTGCTCTTTACCTCCACTAATACTTGCTCTACATCTCCACTTATTCTTGCACTATACCCCCACTAATACTTCGGTTATATATCTACACTAATATGTGCTCTACATCTCAACTAATACTTGCTGTATTTCTCCACTAATACTTGCTCTATCTCTCCACTAATACTTGCTCCCCAGCCAGGGGGCGCATCCTCCCTGTGGCTACCCTGTCAAGCCCTGTAGGAATTTTGTGTGTTTCAGTGGGATCGCCTCTCGTTCTTCTAAACTCTGGAGAGTATAGGCCTCGTCTACTCAATCTCCCCTCATAGGACAATTCCCCTCCCCCCACCCCATCTCAGGAACCAATCTGGTGAACCTTCGTTGCACTCCCTCTATGGCAGGTGTGTCCTTCCTTGGGTGGGGAGGCCAGGGCTGTGTGCACTGCTCCAGGTGTGGTCTCACCGGGGCCCTGTATAACTGCGGTAGGATGTCTTTGCTCTTGTACTCAGATCCTCTTGTATAGGGGCCAGCATGCCATTTGATTTCTTGGTTGCTTGCTGTACCTTTATGTTGGCTTTCGGTGATTGGTGTATGGGGACCTCTGAACACCAACATTTCCCAATCTCTTACCATTTGAAAAATACTCTGCTTTTCTATTTTTCCTATTTTTCCTGCCAAAGTGGATGGCTTCACATTTCTCCACATTGTATTCCATTTGCCATGTTCTTGCCCACTCACTTAGCCTGTCTCTATCCCCTTGAAGCCTCCTTCCGTCCTCCTCACAGCTTGCGTTCCCACCTAGCTTTGTATCATCAGCAAACTTGGATATATTACATTTGGTCCCCTCATCCAAATATAGATCTGCAGCACATGTTGGCTGCTTGAGGAACTTCAGCTCAGAGTTGATGAGCTGGAGTCTGAGCTTCAGACACTGCGACACATTAGGGAGGGCGAGCGTTACCTGGACACTATGTTCCAGGAGGCAGTCACACCCACTAGAATAATTACTTCCAATTTGGCCCATGGTCAGGGACAGGAGGGTGTGACTACAAGTGAGGCAGGTATTGGGATCCAGGAGGTAGTGGTGGAGGAGCCTCAGCCCTAGGCCTTGTGCAACAGGTATGAGATTCTTGCTCCCTGTGTGAACAAGGCCAGGGACTGCAGGGAGGATGAGCAAACTGACCACAGCACCATGGTACAGGGAGCCATTCAAGTGGGGGGGGCAAAAAGAAATATTGTAGTGATTGGAGACAGTATAGTGAGAAGGATAGATACTGTTCTCTGCAGCTGAGAGCGTGAGTCCCGAAGGCTGTGTTGCCTGCCCGGTGCCAGGGTTAAGGACATCTCTGGGCTGGAAAGAAACTTGGAGTGGGAGGGGGAAGGTCCAGTTGTCATGGTCCACGTAGGTACCAATGACATAGGTAGGACAAAGAAAGAGGTTCTGCTGAGAGAGTATAAGCAGCTAGGGGCTAAATTAAAAAGCAGAACCACAAAGGTAATAATCTCGGGATTGCTACCTGAGCCACGAGTGAATTTGCATAGGGTAAATAAGATCAGAGAAATGAACGAGTGGCTCAAAGACTGGTGTGGGAGAAATGGGTTTCGATTTGTGGGGCACTGGCACCAGTACTGGGATAAGGGGGAGCGGTTTCGTTTGGATGGGCTTCACTTGAACCATGCTGGGTCTAGAATCCTGGCAAATCGAATAAGTAGGGCTGTAGAGAGGGCTTTAAACTAAATAGTCGGGGGGAGGATCCAGGTGAGCGGGAAAATAAAACGTCAATGAAAAAGCAATAGAGCAGGCTAGAGATGGGGGAAATAATAACCAGAGTGTGACAGAGGGGGAGAAATTCGGTGGCGCCCCGTTTGTTCGCCTGGGCGCCGGAATCACCGCTCCGGACAGAGCCGCTTGCGCCATCCCGATATTCAGTTTCAGCGCCCCAAGCGGAAGCGGGGCGCTGAAACTGAATATTGCAGCGCAACGTACCACAGCGCCACACGCTGTGGCACAGCGCGCTGCAGTACTGCAGGCCTTCCTCCCCTTCTTAAAGGGGAGGGGCCTGCACCAGCGCAATCTCCGATCGCGAGTGCTGGCAAAAGAGCCCGGCACCCAGGAGAAGTGCCGGGCTCTTGGGACACAGCCGGCACTGCCCGGGGGGGGATCAGGAGGCCGGGGAGGGCGGCGTAAGGAGGTGCTGGCAGGTGGCCAGCGAAAAAATGGCCGCCCCGCACCTCCCCTTTAATTAGCGCCACTACCGCCACAGGTAGGCCCCCCTGAACCGGTCGCGAATTGTGACCGGCACTATGGGGGGGGGGGCATGACCCAATATCGCGTTCGGGGCGGTAGCGGAGCATTGCGCACACCGATGACGTCATCGGTGGCTGCGCAGCTCTACAGGCTAACGCCGCCATGAGCGCCCCGCTAAATTTTGCGGGGGGCGTGGCCAGTGGCACTAAAGCCACTAAGTGCCCACTTTGGGTGCCAACTGGTGGCGCAGCCCACTGAATTTCTAGGCCAGAATGTTTAAAAATAAGAGTGTAACAGAAAAAAAGGCCAAAACAAGGAAAAATGGGAAAAAGACACATTTAAAAGCTCTATATCTGAATGCACGCAGCATTCATAACAAGATCATTGAGTTGATGGCACAAATAGATACAAATGGGTATGGTATGATCTGATCGCCATTGCAGAGATGTGGTTGCAAGGCGACCAGGGCTGGGAACTGAATATTCCAGTGTATATGATCATTCGGAATGATAGAAAGAAAGGAAAGGGAGGTGGGGTGGCTTTGTTGGTGAAAGATGGGATCAGTGCAGTGGTGAGAAGTGATATTGGCTCAGAAGATCAAGATGTAGAATCGGTTTGGGTGGAAATAATAAGGGGAAAAAGTCTCTGGTGGCCGTAGTCTACAGGTCCCCGAACAGCAGTATAACAGTAGTACTCTGTTGGACAGGATGTCTTGCTGCAGTTGTACAGGGCCTTGGTGAGACCACATCTTGAGTATTGTGTGCAGTTTTGGTCGCCTTATCTGAGGAAGGATGTTCTTGCCATGGAAGGAGTGCAGCGAAGATTCACCAGACTGATACCTGGGATGGCAGGAATGACATATGAGGAGAGATTGGGTCGATTGGGCTTGTACTCACTGGAGTTTAGAAGAATGAGAGGGGATCTCATTGAAACTTATAAAATTCTGACAGGACTGGACAGACTAGATGCAGGAAGGATGTTCCCGATGGTCGGGAAGTCCAGAACCAGGGCTCACAGTCTACGGATAAGGGGTAGGCTATTTAGGACAGAAGTGAGGAGGAATTTCTTCACCCAGAGAGTGGTGAACCTGTGGAATTCTCTACCACAGAAGGCAGTAGAGGCCAATACATTAAATATATTCAAGAAGGAGTTGGATATATTTCTTAAGGCTAAAGGGATCAAGGGGTATGGGGAGAAAGCATGGACTGGGTACTGAATTTGGATGATCAGCCATGATCACATTGAATGGCGGAGCAGGCTCGAGGGGCCGAATGCCCTACTCCTGCTCCTATCTTCTATGTTTCTATGTTTCTAATACATGCTCTATATCTCCACTAATACGTGCTCGACATCTCTACTAATACTTGCTGTACATCCCCATTATTACTTGCACTTTATCTCCACTAATACTTGCACACTAACTCCATGAATGCTTGCTCTATATCTGCAATAATACTTGCCCTATATTTCCACTTATACCTGCTCTATATCCGCAACAATACTTACTCTATTTCTCCACTAATGCCTGCTCTATATCCCCACTAATACTTGCTCTACATCTCCTCTATTACTTGCTCTTTTTCCCCACTGATACTTCCACCATAGCTCCACTAATACTTGCTCTAAATCTCAACTAATACTTGCTCTATTTCTCTACCAGTACTTCTGCTATATCTCCACTAATACTCTCCCTATATCTCCACTAATACTTGCTCCATATCTCCAATAATACTTACTCTATATCGCCACTAATACTTGTTCTATATCCCCACTAATACTTGCTCTTTGTATCCACTAATACTTGCTCTACATCTCCTCTAATACTTGCTCTTTTTCCCCACTGATACTTCCACCATAGCTCCACTAATACTTGCTCTAAATCTCAACTAATACTTGCTCTATTTCTCTACCAGTACTTCTGCTATATCTCCACTAATACTCTCCCTATATCTCCATTAATACTTGCTTCATATCTCCAATAATACTTACTCTATATCTCCACTAATACTTGTTCTATATCCCTGCTAATACTTGCTCTTTGTATCCACTAATACTTGCTCTACATCTCCACTAATTCGAGCTCTATACCTCCACTAATACTTGCTCTATATCCCCAATAATACTTCGTCTAAATCTCCACTAATACTTTCTCCATATCTCCACTAATACTTGCTCCATATCTCTACTAATACTTACTCTATATCTCCACTAATATGTGCTCTATATTGCCAATAATACCTGCACTAATTCTTGCTCAATATCTCCACTAATGCATCCTGTATATCTCCATTAATTCTGGCACTTTGTCTCCAGTAAAACTTGCTCTACATCTCCACTCATATGTGCTCTATTTCTCCATGAATACCTGCTCTATACCTCCATTAATTCTTGCTCAATATCTCCACTAATACATGCCCTGTATCTCCACTAATACGTGCTCTATATCTCCAATAATGCCTGCTCTATACCTCCAATAACATTTGCTCAATATCTCCGTTGATACTTGCTCTATAACCCCAATAATACTTCGTCTATATCTCCACTAATATGTGCTCTGTAGCTCAAATGATACTTGCTCTATTTCTCCACTAATGCTTGCCCTATAGCTCCACTAATACTTGCTCAACATCTCCACTAATATTTGCTGTATATCTCCACAAATCTTGCTCTATACCTCCAATAATGCTTGCTCTATTGTTCCACTAATGCTTGCTCTACATCTCCACTAATACTTGCGCTATATCTCCACTCATACCTGCTCTATGTCTCGACTAATGCTTGCTCTTTTTCTGCACACATACTTGCTCTACATCTCCACTAATAATTGCTCTATATCTCCACTAATACTTGCTCTATAACTCCACTAGTACTTGCTCTATATCTTCACCAATTCTTGCTCTATATCTCCACTAATACCTGCACTATAACTCCACTTATACTTGCTCAATAGCTCCACTAATACTTGCTCTTTATCTCCGATAATATGTGCTCTAGATCTCCAATAATACCTGCTCTATACCTCCAATGATATTTGCTCTATATCTCAACCAAAACTTGCTCTATTTCTCCACTAGTACTTGCTCTATATCTCCACTAATAATTGATGTATATCTCCACTAATTCTTGCTCTAAATTTTATTTAATACTTGCTCTATACCTCCACTAAAACTTCCTCTATATCTCCACTAATACTTCCTCTATATCTCCACTAATACTTCCTCTACATCTGCACTAATACATGCTCTATATCTCCAATAATACCTGCTCTATACCTCCACTAATATTTGCTCAATAACTTCACAAGTACCTGCTCTATATCTCCACTAATTCTTGCTCAATATCTCCACTAAGACTTGCTCTATATCCCCACTAATATTTCCTCCATATCTCCACTAATTCTTCCTCTTTATCTCCACTAGTACTTGCTCTACATCTCCAATAAAACGTGCTCTATATCTCCTATAACACCTGCTCTATACCTCCAATAATATTTGCTCAAATCTCCACTAATCGTTGCTCTGTATCACCACTAATGCATCGTCTATATATTCACTAACATGTGTTTTGCATCTCAACTAATACTTGCTCTATTTCTCCACTAAGACTTAGAAACATAGAAGATAGGAGCAGGAGTAGGCCATTCGGCCCCTCAAGCCTGCTCCACCATTCAATGTGATCATGACTGATCATCCAAATTCAGTACCCTGTCCCTGCTTTCTCCCCATATCCCTTGATCACTTTAGCCTTAAGAAATATATCCAACTCCTTCTTGAATATATTTAATGAATTGGCCTCCACTGCCTTCTGTGGTGGAGAATTCCACAGGTTCACCACTCTCTGGTTGAAGAAATTCCTCCTCATCTCTGTCCTAAATGGCTTACCCCTTATCCTTAGACTGTAACCCCTGGTTCTGGACTCCCCGACAATCGGGGGCACCCTTCTTGCATCCAGTCTGTCCAGTCCTGTTAGAATTTTAAATGTTTCAATGAGATCCCCTCTCATTCTTCTAAACTCCAGCGAGTACAAGCCCAATCGACCCAATCTCTCCTCATACGTCATTCCTGCCACCCCAGGTATCAGCCTGGTGAGTCTTCGCTGCACTCCCTCCATGGCAAGAACATCCTTCCTCAGATAAGGCAACCAAAACTGCACACAGTACTCAAGATGTGGTCTCACCAAGGCCCTGTACAACTGCAGCAAGACATCCTTGTTCCTGTACTCAAACCCTCTCGCTATGAAGGCCAACATACCATTTGCCTTCTTAAACGCCTGCTGCACCTGCATGCTTACCTTCAGCGACTGGTGCACAGGGACGCCCAGGTCTCATTGCACTTCCCTTCTCCCAATCTATTGCCATTCAGATAATAATCTGCCTTTTTGTTTTTGACACCAAAGTGGATAACCTCGCATTTATCCACGTTATATTGCATCTGCCATGCTTCTGCCCAATTAAACAACCTGTCCAAATTGCTCTATATCTCCACTAATACTTGCGCCATATCTCCACTAATACTAGCTCTATATCTCCATTAATACTTGCTCTGCATCTCCACTAATACTTGCTCTATATCTCCACTAATAGTTGCTCAATCTGTCCATTAAGACTTGCTCTATATCTCCACTAATACTTGCTCCATATCTCCATTAATACTTGCTCCATATCTCCACTAATATTTGCTCTATATCTCCGCTAATACTTGCTCTATATCTCCAATAATACTTGCTCCATATCTCCACTAATACTTGCTCTATATCTTCACTAATTCTTGGTCTTTATCTCCAGTAATACATGTGCCATATCTCTGATACGCTTATCAATTACACCATAAAAGGCGATGAATTAGGAAAGTAATGAAAAGGTTTTTATTAACTAAAGAACAGAGCATGCCTCTCGTGGACGACCGGTTCCAAGAAGGAAGTGGGTTGCCGGGCAGCCACCTTTATACCAGGTCATGTAGGTGGAGTCAGCTGAGGCATGCATTGGTACACAGTGAGTAGCAGGAGGTAACAATGTGCAATAACGATAACGGTAGTGAACGACAATGAAAACAATAACAGTGGTTTACCACATTCACCCCTTGTTTAAAATTGAGTCCGGCGGGGTGAAGTGTACTAAGAGTTCGTGTAGGTAAGTCTATCAGGGGGCCTGCCTTGTATGCCCTCCTGATCGTCGTAGCAGCGGCGGCGGTGCTGCAGTATCCAACGTCGAATCTGGTGTCTGAGTGGTCGACGAAGGGTCCTGTGGCTCCGGCATGCCGTCTACAGGGGTTGGGTTGGGAGAAGTGGTGGATAATAACGGTGGTGGTTCAGGGGCGCCCGAGGGTGCGAGGTCTCGTATGGAGACCGTGTCCCCCCGCCCATCTGGGTATGCCACGTAGGCATACTGGGGGTTGGCGTGTAGGAGGTTCACCCTCTCGACCAGGGGGTCCATTTTATGGGTCCTCATGTGCCTCCGCAGTAGGACGGGCCCAGGAGAAGTCAGCCATGTCGGTAGCGAGGTTCCCGATGTGGACTTCCTGGGGAAAACGAACATTTGCTCATGAGGGGTGGCATTAGTGGCAGTACAAAGCAGTGACCGGATGGAGTGGAGCGCCGCAGGGAGGGCCTCCTGCCAGCGAGAGGTCGGAAGGCCCTTAGATTTTAAGGCTAAGAGGACGGCCTTCCAAACCGCCGCGTTCTCTCTTTCCACCTGGCCGTTCCCCCGGGGGTTGTAGCTGGTGGCCCTGCTCATAGCAATACCTCTCGCGAGCAGGTACTGACGAAGTTCGTCGCTCATGAAGGATGAGCCCCGGTCGCTATGTATATAGCTAGGGAACCCGAACAAGGCGAAGAGGTCATTCAGACATTTGATGACCGTGGCACTGGTCATGTCTGGGCAAGGGATGGCGTACGGGAAATGGGAGTACTCATCAACAATGTTGAGGAAGTACATGTTGCGGTCAGAGGAAGGGAGGGGCCCCTTAAAGTCGATGCTCAAGCGCTCGAAGGGGCGAGTGGCCTTGATCAGGCTTGCTCTGTCTGGCCTATAAAAATGCGGTTTGCATTCGGCACAGATTTGGCAGTTCCTGGTCATGGTCCTGACCTCCTCGACGGATTAGGGCAGGTTGCGGGACTTAATGAAGTGGCAGAATCTGGTGACCCCAGGGTGGCAGAGGCCATTGTGGAGGGTCCGCAGTCTATCAACTTGCGCGTTGGCGCACGTACCTCATGATAGAGCATCTGGGGGCTCATTGAGTTTCCCGGGCCGGTACAAGATATCGTAATTGTAGGTGGAGAGTTCAATTCTCCACCTCAAGATCTTGTCGTTCTTGATTTTGCCCCTCTGCTTATTATTGAACATAAAAGCAACTGAACGCTGGTCAGTGAGAAGGGTAAATCGTTTTCCGGCCAGGTAATGCCTCCAGTGTCGCACCGCTTCCACAATAGCCTGGGCCTCCTTTTCGACAGAGGAGTGTCGAATCTCGGGGCCCTGGAGGGTCCTTGAGAAAAAGGCCACGGGTCTCCCCGCCTGGTTAAGGGTTGCAGCTAGGGCGAAGTCGGAAGCATCGCTCTCCACTTGGAAAGGGATGGACTCATCCACTGCGTGCATCGTGGCCTTCGCATATCACTCTTGATAAGAGTGAAGGCTGCACCCGCCTCTGATGTCAGGGGGAAGGAGGTGGACTTGATGAGGGGTCTGGCTTTGTCTGCATAGTTGGGCACCCACTGAGCGTAGTAAGAGAAAAACCCCAGGCATCTCTTCAGTGCTTTTTGGCAGTGGGGGAGGGGGAGCTCCATAAGGGGGCGCATTCTGTCGGGGTCGGGCCCAATGACTCCGTTCTCCACTACGCAGCCGAGGATGGCAAGGCGCTTGGTGCGAAACATGCACTTCTCCTTATTGTATGTTTGATTCAGCCGCTGGGCCGTACGGAGGAATTTCGCTAGATTAACGTCATGGTCCTGCTGGTCGTGGCCGCAGATGGTGACGGTATCCAGATAGGGAAAGGTGGCCTGCAGCGCGTTCTGGTCGACCATCCGGTCCATCTCCCTTTGGAAGACCGAAACCCCGTTGGTGACGCCGAAAGGAACCCGAAGGAAGTGTAGAGGCGGCCGTTTGCCTCGAAGGCAGGCCTCATGGCGGATAGGGAGTTGGTGGTATGCTGACTTAAGGTCAATGGTGGAGAATACCTTGTATTGCGCAATCTGATTGACCATATCAGATATGCGGGGAAGGGGGTATGCGTCCAGCTGGGTGTACCAGTTTATGGTTTGGCTGTAGTCAATGACCAGGCGGCGTTTATCGGCGGTCTTAACGACTACAACCTGGGCTCGCCAGGGGCTGGTGCTCCCTTCGATAATGCCCTCCTTCAGGAGCCGCTCCACCTCAGTGCTAATAAAAGCTCTGTCCCCGGCGCTGTACCGCCTGCTCTTGGTAGCGATGGGTTTACAGTTGCGGGTGAGGTTAGCGAACAGGGGAGGGGGGGACTTTGAGTGTGGAAAGACTGCAAGTGGTGCGCGGCGGGTGATTTAAAAACTGTTGGTTGCAGACTGTGAGTGGGGGGAGGGGTCCACCGTATGCCAATGTGACACTTTTGAGGTGGCACTGAAAATCCAACCCTAGCAGAATGGCAGCGCAAAGACGGGGCAGGACAAGAAGTTTAAAATTTTTATATTCGGTGCCCCTAACCGAAAGGGTCACCACACAGTAGCCGCCGACGTCCGTTGAATGGGACTTGGACGCCATAGAAATCCGATGGCGCGTTGGCAGGACCGTGAGGGAGTGGCTACGCACCGTGTCGGGGTGAATAAAACTCCGTGCTCCCGCTGTCAAACAGGCAAGTAGTGGCCGTTTACCGTAATGTCCATCATGGACCTGGACAGGTGATGAGGGAGAGCTTGATCCAGCGTAACGGAGGCCAGTGTATGGCTGAGTGAGCCGATATGGTCGTCGGACGAGACGGTGGTCGAGTCCGGAGACAAAATGGCGGTTGTGTGCGGCAGGCAAAATGGCGGCGGCCATGATTCCGATCCCCACGCGGCCGGAGGTGCACAAAATGGCGAAGAAGATGGCTGCCCCCACGGTTCACACGCGGCGCTGCTGGCGTTCGTGGGTTTCCCTCTGCAGGCGTTGGCGTAATGGCCTTTCTTCCTGCAGCCAGAGCAGGTAGCGGTCTTCGCCGGGCAGCGCGCTCTAGGGTGTTTTAACTGGCCACAGAAGTAGCATTTTTGGGCCTGGTTACGGGACATCGTTGCAGTAGTTGGTACCGGGGGCGGCGGTCCCAGTTGATTTCGGGACATTGCTGCAGTAGTTGGTACCGGGGGCAGCGGTCCCATGTCCCAAGGTCGCGATGGCCATGGCGCGGCACCGTTACGTGAGTATGCTTCGAGGTTTCGGTGGGCCGCATCTAGTGAGAGCGCGAGGGCTACGGCCGTCTTCAGGTCGAGCTCCTTGTTTTCGAGCAGTCTCTGCCGGCAGTAGTAACTGGAGGCCCTTAACGAAGGCATCACAGATAAGTCCCTCCGCGTGCGCCGCAGCCGTTACGGCCTTACAGTCGCAGTCCCTGCAGTGTCTGTAACGCCCGTAAAAATGTCTCTACCGATTCACCCGGTTGCTGCCTGCGGGATCCCAGGAGGTGTTTGGCGTAAATCGTATTCACTGGGCGCTTGTATTGTCCTTTTAGCAGGTCGAGAGCCGCCGTGTACGTAGTAGCGTCCCGGATGAGTGTATATACTTGAGGGCTCACCTGGGTGGTCAGAGCTTTTAATTTGTTCTCCTCCGATGTCACGGCGGAGGCTTCTAGGAAGTATTCAAAGCAGCTCAGCCAGTGTTTGAAATTGATAGCTGAACCCGCCGCTTGAGGGTCGAGGTCCAGGCATGCTGGTCTGAGGGCTCGCAGCAACGCCTGCTGTTGTTGCTGCTCAGTTCCGGACATTTTACTTTTAGTTAATAAAATTGATATGCTTATCAATTACACCATAAAAGGCGATGAATTAGGAAAGTAATGAAAAGGTTTTTATTAACTAAAGAACAGAGCATGCCTCTCGTGGACGACCGGTTCCAAGAAGGAAGTGGGTTGCCAGGCAGCCACCTTTATACCAGGTCATGTAGGTGGAGTCAGCTGAGGCATGCATAGGTACACAGTAAGTAGCAGGAGGTAACAATGTGCAATAACGATAACAGTAGTGAACGACAGTGAAAACAATAACAGTGGTTTACCACAATCTCCATTAACACTTGCTTGATATCTCCATGGATACCTGCTCAATATCTCCACTAACACTTGCTGTATATCTCCACTAATACTTGCTCTACATCTCCACTAATACTTGCTCAATATCTCCACAAACACCTGCTCTACGCCTCGACTAATGCCTGCTCTTTTTCTGCACGCATACTTGCTCTATATCTCCATGAATCCTTTCTCTATACCTCCACTAATTCTTGCTCTACAGCTCCACTAATACTTGCACTATATCACCGTTGATACTTGCTCTATAACCCCAATAATACTTTGTCTATATCTCCACTAACATGTGCTCTGTAGCTCAAAAGATACTTGCTCTATTTCTCCACTAACAGTTGCTCTATATCTCCACTAATACTTGCTTTGTATCTCCACTAATACTTGCTCTATATCTCCAATAATACTTGCTCTATATCTCCACTAATACTTGCTCTGTATCTCCACTAATACTTGCTCTATATCTCCATTAATACATGATCTATATCTGCAATAATACTTGCTCCATATCTCCAATAATACTTGCTGCATATCTCCACTAATATTGCTCTATATTTCCATTAATACTTGCTCTATAGCTCCACTAATACTTGCTGTATATCTCCACTAATATTTGCTCAATATCTTCACTAATACTTGCTCTATATCCCCACTAATACTTCATCCAGATCTCCACTAATACTTGCTCCTTATCTACAATAATACATGTTGTATATCTCCACTAATCCTTGCTCTATAGCCCCACTAATTCATTGTCTATATCTTCACGAATACGTGTTCTGCATCTCAATTAATACTTGTTCTTTATCTCCACTAATACTGGCTCTATGTTGCCACTAATACTTGCTCTATATCTCCACTAACACTTTCTCTATACCTCCACTAATACTTGCTCTATATCTTCACTAATTCTTGCTCTGTATCTCCACTAATACTTAATCAATATCTCCACTAATAATTGTGGTATATCTCCACTAATACTTTCTCAATATATCCATTAATACTTGCTCTATATCTCCACTAATACTTGCACAACATCCCCACTATTTCCTGCACTATATCTCCACTAATACTTGTGCTATATCTCCACTCATACCTGCTCTATGCCTCGACTAATGCTTGCTCTTTTTCTGCATGCAAACTTGCTCTATATCTCCATGAATCCTTTCTCTATATCTCTACTAATACTTACTCTACAGCGCCACTAATACTTGCTCTATATCTACGTTGATACTTGCTCTATAACCCCAATAATACTTCATCTATATCTCCACTAATATGTGCGCTGTAGCTCAAATGATACTTGCTCTATTTCTCCATTAATACCTGCTCTATATCACCACTAATACTTGCACCATATCTCCAATAATACTTGCTCTATATCTCCAATAATGCTTGCTCTATTGTTCCAATAATACTTGCTCTACATCTCCATTAATACTTGTGCTATATCTCCACTCATACCTGCTCTATGCCTCGAATAATGCTTGCTCTTTTTCTGCATGCATACCTGCTCTATATCTCCATGAATACTTGCTCTATATCGCGATGAATACTTGCTCTATATCACCACTAATACTTGCTCCTTATCTCCAATAATACTTGCTCTATATCTCCACTAATACTTGCTCTATATCTCCACTAATACTTGCTCTGTATCTCCATGAATCCTTTCTCTATATCTCTACTAATACTTACTCTACAGCGCCACTAATACTTGCTCTATATCTACGTTGATACTTGCTCTATAACCCCAATAATACTTCATCTATATCTCCACCAATATGTGCACTGTAGCTCAAATGATACTTGCTCTATTTCTCCATTAATACCTGCTCTATATCACCACTAATACTTGCACCATATCTCCAATAATACTTGCTCTATATCTCCAATAATGCTTGCTCTATTGTTCCAATAATACTTGCTCTACATCTCCATTAATACTTGTGCTATATCTCCACTCATACCTGCTCCAAGCCTCGAATAATGCTTGCTCTTTTTCTGCACGCATACCTGCTCTATATCTCCATGAATACTTGCTCTATATCGCGATGAATACTTGCTCTATATCACCACTAATACTTGCTCCTTATCTCCAATAATACTTGCTCTACATCTCCATTAATACTTGTGCTATATCTCCACTCATACCTGCTCTATGCCTCGAATAATGCTTGCTCTTTTTCTGCACGCATACCTGCTCTATATCTCCATGAATACTTGCTCTATATCGCGATGAATACTTGCTCTATATCACCACTAATACTTGCTCCTTATCTCCACTAATACTTGCTCTGTATCTCCATGAATACTTGCTCTTTAGCTCCACTAATACTTGCTCTATAGCTCCACTAATAGTTGCTCTGTATCTCCATGAATACTTGCTCTATATCTCTACTAATACTTGCTCTACAGCTCCACTAGTACTTGCTCTATATCTCCACTAATACTTGCTCTACAGCTCCACTAATACTTTCTCTATATCTCCAATAATACTTGCTCTGTATCTCCACGAATACTTGCTCTGTATCTCCATGAATACTTGCTCTATATCTCCACTAACAGTTGCTCGATATCTCCACTAATACTTGATCAATATCTCAACTAATAATTGCTGTATATCTCCACTAATACTTGCTCTATATCTCCAATAATCCTTGCTCTATATATCCACTAATACTTGCTTTGTATCTCCACTAATACTTGCTCTATATCTCCAATAATACTTGCTCTACAGCTCCACTAGTACTTGCTCTATATCTCCACTAATACTTGCTCTGTATCTCCACGAATACTTGCTCTGTATCTCCACGAATACTTGCTCTATATCTCCACTAATACTTGCTCTGTATCGCCACAAATACTTGCTCTATATCTCCACTAATACTTGGTCTACAGCTCCACTAATACCTGCTCTATATCTCCACTAATACTTGCTCTACAGCTCCACTAATATTTGCTCTATATCTCCAATAAAACTTGCTCTACAGCTCCACTAATAGTTGCTCTGTATCGCCACTAATACTTGCCCTATATCTCCACTAGTACTTGCACTATATCTCCAGTAATAATTGATGTATATCTTCACTAATACTTGCTCTATATTTCCATTAATACTTGCTCTACATCTCCACTAATACTTGCTCTATATCTCTACTAATACTTGCTCTACATCTCCGTTAATTCTTGCACATTATCTACACTAATACTTGCTCTACATCGCCACTCATACGTGCTCTATATCTCCACTAATACCTGCTCTATACCTCCATTAATTCTTGCTCAATATCTCCACTAATACTTGCTCTATATCTCCAATAATATTTGCTCTTTATCTCCAGTAATACATGCACTGTATCTCCACTAATATGTGCTCTATATCTCCAATAATGCCTGCTTTATACCTTCACTTATTTTGGCTCAAAATCTTTGTTGATACTTGCTCTATAACCCCACTAATACATCGTCTATATCTCCACTAATATGTGCTCTGTATCTCAAATGATACTTGTTCTATTGCTCCAAAAATACTTGCTCTATATATCCACTCATACCGGCTCTATGTCTCCACTAATGCTTGCTCTATTTCTGCACTCATACTTGCTCTATATCTCCAAGAATAATTGCTCTATATCTCCATTAATACTTGCTCTATAACTCCACTAATAATTGATGTGCATCTCCACTAATTCTTGCTTTATATTTCCATTAATACTTGCTCTGCATCTCCATTAACTATTGCACTGTATCTCCACTAATACCTGCTCTATACCTCCAATACTACTTGCTCAATACCTCCACTAATACTTCCTCTATATCCCCACTAATACTTCATCTATATCTCCACTAATACTTGTTCTGCATCTCAACTAATACCTGCTCTATTTCTCCACTAATACTTGCTTGATATCTCCATGAATACTTGCTCAATATGTCCATTATGACTTGCTCTATATCTCCACTAATACTTGCACATTATCTCCACTAATACTTGCTCTATATCTCCAATAATACTTGCTCCATATCTCCAATAATACTTGCCCTATATTTCCACTATTACGTGCCCTATAACTGCATTAATACTTACTCTATATCTCCACTCATACCTGCTCTACATTTCCACTAATACTTGCTCTATATCCCCACTAATACTTGCTTCTTAGCTCCAATAATACGCACTGTATATCTCCACTAATTCTTGCTCTATATCTCAACTATTACTTGCCCTATATTTCATTTAATACTTGGTCTATATCACCACTAATAACTGCTCAACATCTCCACTAATATTTGCTCTATATCTCTAATAATACTTGCTCTACATCTCCAGTAACTCTTGCACTGTATCTCCACTAATACTTGCTCTATACCTCCACTACTACTTGATCAATACCTCCACGAAAACTTCCTCTATATCTCCACTAATACTTGCTCTATAGCTCTAATAATACCTGCTCTATACCTCCACTAATATTTGCTCAATAACTCCACTAATACTTGCTCTATATCCCCACTAATACTTCATCTATATATCCACTAATACTTGTTCTGCATCTCAACTAATACTTGCTCTATTTCTCCACTAATACTTGCTCTATATCTCCACTAACACGTGTTCTATACCTCCACTAATTCTTGCTCAATATCTCCACGAAGACTTGCTCTATATCCCCAATAATACTTCCTCCATATCTCAACTAATACTTGCTCCTTATCTCCAATAATACCTGATCTATACCTTCAATAATATTTGCTCAATATCTCCACTAATCCTTGTTCTATATCTCCACTAATAC
Source organism: Somniosus microcephalus (assembly GCF_052327205.1). Classification (NCBI taxonomy): domain Eukaryota; kingdom Metazoa; phylum Chordata; class Chondrichthyes; order Squaliformes; family Somniosidae; genus Somniosus; species Somniosus microcephalus. Next base: position 214,842,809 of record NC_140996.1, on the reverse strand, counting down.
TTGCCCTATAACTCCACTAGTACTTGCTCTGTATCTCCACTAATAATTGATGTATATCTTCACTAATTCTTGATCTATATTTCATTTAATACTTGTTCTATATCGCCACTAATACCTGCTCAACATCTCCACTAACTCTTGCACCGTATCTCCACTAATACTTCCTCTAGAGCTCCACTAATACGTGCTATATATTTCCAATAATACCTGCTCCATACCTCTTCTAATATTTGCTCAATAACTCCACTAATACTTGCTCTATATCCCCACTAATACTTCATATATATCTCCACTAATACTTGTTCAGCATCTCAACTAATACTTGCTCTATTTCTCCACTAATACTTGCTCTACATCTCCAATAAAATGTGCTCTATATCTCCAATAATACCTGCTCTATACCTCCAATAATATTTGCTCAATAGTTCCACTAATCCTTGCTCTATAACCCCACTAATACACCGGCCCAGAAATTCAGCTCGGGGGCTTCCCGCAGGTGCAAGCCCCCGACCTGCACTTACCTTGTGCGCTGGCCATTGAGCTGTAGGGCCCCATGGAATTCCAATCCGGGGCCTGGTCCAGCTGCCAGCGCGCAGTGCTTGCGTATCCCAGGGGCGCAGTTAGTTTGATGCATTCCCTGGGATCATGTGGGCCATGGGCAGCCAATCGGAGCAGGGAATGCACCATTCATAAGTCTGACAGGAAGTGCTGTCAAGACTTATAAATACTACGGCCCCAAAATAGCACTAAACCGTCAAATAAATTTTTTAAAAAGTCACATTTTTTAAATAAACTATAAATTACATAAAATAACTATTTTAAACAATAATATAAATTTTTGAAAAAAATAATTTTATATGTAACCCCTTCACGGTTCTCTAGATATATGTGAGATGTGGTCTCTGTTGTAGACAGTATTCTATAGTCCAGTAAGGAGATCACTACTACAATGGCTTAATTCTAATTATCTTACTTTATAGTTTTAACGTCAGACAGTATAAGAAGATTACGGGTCAATGACCTAAATTAGACATTTGCATACATTAGAATGAATCTAGACATAATAAACATACATTCTCCATTTATATGGATTCAAAGGAGAATCTGTCCCTGTGTCCAAATTCGAGTGCACTCTTTCGTTGGCGCGCTTAAGTTGGAGCTCATGGTATGTATAATGTCTGCAAGACTTACGACTCCGAAACCCTTCGTTGAATATAAGATTGTGAAGGGGTCAGATCGGGTGGATGCGGGGATGATGTTCCCGATGATGGGTGAAACTAGAACTAGGGGGCATAATCTCAAAACTGAGATGAGGAGGAACTACTTCACTCACAGGGTGGTAGGTCCATGGAATATGCTGCCCCAAAAAGCTGTAGAAGCGACATCATTACATAAATTTAAAACAGAAATAGACAGTTTCCTAGAAGTAAAGGGAATTAAGGGTTACGGGGAGCGGGCAGGAATTTGGACATGAGTCTAGGTTCGGATCGGTCATGGCCCTGTGGGTAGCGGAGCGGGCCCAGGGGCCATGTAGCCTGATCCTGCTCCTATTTCGTGTGTCTAATTCTGTTAGATTCAGGAGATGGTTCTGTGATAGTGGATTGGCGGTTAGGATCAGATCAGCCATGATCTTATTGAATGGCGGAGCAGGCTCGAGGGGCCGATTGGCCTACTCCTGCTCCTATTTCTTATGTTCTTATGTTCTTATGTTCTCTTCACGATCACTGAATCCCACTTTGAGTTCTGGATGCAGAGCTACTAATACGAAGGGCGGCGGCCGAGTTTGGAAACCCGGGACGGGATGCGGCAGCCATTTGCCTCCTGAGCCCTCTTTTCAGAGCTCCTGCCCTCTTTTCTTCCAGTTGCTCGCGTTTCCCGCTCGAAAAAACCCGACTCCACCCCTTCCTCCTGGGGTCTCTGCCTGGAGACTGCACAGCCTCACTGTCTGCAACAGTTGATACTGGTGCAGAATTATGGAAAGTCTGCTCTTAGTCACATTGTGTCCTTAAAAGTTCTTGCCGTACCTTCACATGGGCAACTTTAACCCAGGGATTTATAACAATGATAATACAGTGTCTAAGTTAAAGATTGATAACCATACTTAGCGTACATAACATTTCCAGTGGGTATTACATATATCCTAACAGGGCTAAAAATAAACTTAGCTTGCTTTAAAGTATTTAAAAATAATAAACCTGTGGAAAAAATGTTTTAATTTTAATTAATTCACCACTTACCTTGTAAAAAGCAGGCGTTACGCCTGCTTTTTATATATATAAATTCTGCAGGCTTACCCTCACGGAAAAAACTGTAAAAAAAACCCTATGTTTGATGCGCACGCGCAGCCTCCCCCGCGCACGCGTTCCACCTCTGAACCTATTCGTTCAGAGGAACGGAAGTGCCGGTTTCCCGCGCATGCGCAGTGCATGCAGGAAACCGGCACTTCCATCGGGCCTATGGGTGAGTACCCAACACGTACTCACCCATGGAGACCTGAATTTCTGGGCCATTGTCTATGGCCTAGAAGGGGCGCCAAGCTTGCCTGGATGCCGGAATCACCGCTCTGGACGGAGCCGCTTGCGCCATCCCGATATTCAGTTTCAGCGCCCCAAACGGAAGCGGGGCGCTGCTCGAGGCACCCCGCGTCCCGCTTGGGGCGCTGAAACTGAATATCACAGCGCAACATGCCGCAGCGCCACTCGCTGCGGCACGGCGTGCTGTGGTACTGCAGGCCTTCCTCCACTTCTTAAAGGGGAGGGGCCTGCACCAGCACGATCTCCGATCGCTAGTGCCGGCAAAAGAGCCCAGCGCCGAGGAGAAGTGCCGGGTTCTTGGGACACAGCCGGCACTGCCCAGGGGGTGGGGGGGATCAGGAGGCTGGGGAGGGCGGCGCGAGGAGGTGCTGGCAGGCGGCCGGCGAAAAAAATGGCCGCCCCGCACCTCCCCTTTAATTAGCACCACTACCGCCACAGGTAGGCCCCCCTGAACCGGTTGCGAATTGCGACCGGCGCTACAGGGGGGGGCGCAACCCAATATCGCGTTCAGGGTGGTAGCGGGGTGCTGTGCACACCGATGATGTCATAAGTGGCGGTGCAGCGCTACAGGCTAACGCCGCCATTAGCGCCCCGCTAAATTTCACGGGGGGCGTGGCCAGTGGCGCTAAAGCCACTAAGTGCCCTCTTTGGGCGCTAACTGGTGGCGCAGCCCACCAAATTTCTAGGCCTATATCTTCACTAATATGTGTTTTGCACCTCAACTAATACTTGCTCTATTCCTCCACTAATACTTGCTCTATCTCTCCACCAAGACTTAAAAACATAGAAACATAGAAGATAGGAGCAGGATTAGGCCATTTGGCCCCTCAAGTTTGCTCCGCCATTCAATTTCATCATGGCTGATCATCCAAATTCAGTACCCTGTCCCTGCTTTCTCCCCATATCCCTTGATCACTTTAGCCTTAAGAAATATATCCAACTCCTTCTTGAATATATTTAATGAATTGGCCTCTACTGCCTTCTGTGGTAGAGAATTCCATAGGTTCACCACTCTCTGGGTGAAGAAATTCCTCCCCATCTCTGTCCTAAATGGCTTACCCCTTAGCCTTAGACTGTGACCCCTGGTTCTGGACTCCCCGACCATCGGGAACATCCTTCCTGCATCTAGTCTGTCTAGTCCTGTTAGAATTTTAAAAGTTTCAATGAGATCCCCACTCATTCTTCTAAACTCCATCGAGTACAAGCCCAATCGACCCAATCTCTCCTTATACGTCATTCCTGCCATCCCAGGTATCAGCCTGGTGAGTCTTTGCTGCATTTCCTCCATGGCAAGAACATCCTTCCTCAGATTAGGTGACCAAAACTGCACACAATACTCAAGATGTGGTCTCACCAAGGCCCTGTACAACTGCAGCAAGACATCCTTCTTCCTGTATTCAAACCCTCTCGCTACAAAGGCCAACATGCCATTTGCCGCCTTAACCACCTGCTGCACCTGCATGCTTACCTTCAGCGACTGCTGCATAAGGACACCCAGGTCTCGTTGCACTTCCCCTTCTCCCAATCTATTGCCATTCAGATAATAATCTGCCCTTTTGTTTTTGACACCAAAGTGGATAACCTCGGATTTATCCACGTTGCATTGCATCTGCCATGCTTCTGCCCAATCAACCTACCCGTCCAAATTGTTCCATATCTTCACTAATACTTGCGCCATATCTCCACTAATACTTGTTCTATATCTCCATTAATACTTGCTCTGCATCTCCACTAATACATGCTCTATATCTCCACTAATACTTGTGCCATATCTTCAATAATACTTGCTCTATATCTCCACTAATACTTGCTCCATATCTCCACTAATCCTGGCTCTATATCTCCACTAATACTTGCTCTATATCTCCAATAATTCCTGCTCTTTTTCTCCACTAATTCTTGCTCAATATCTCCACTAATACTTGCTCTATATCCCCACTAATACTTCGTCCATATCTCCACTAACACTTGGGGGTAGATTTTGCCAAACCTGTCAGGAAGAAGGTGGGACTTCCCCTTTTGGGTTTTTGACCCACTTACTTCGATGTCTGGCCAATCCATGCGATTTTCCCTTGATTGACCTTGTTGAGCCCGCCCAGCTGTTTGAAGCTGTGAAACACTGACACTCTGAGTTCTAAGCTGAGTCATTCTGCACAGACTCAGTTAGAACTGTCACCGGCACTCAAGGCTGAAGGCTGTCACTTTTGACAGATCGCAGCCATTCAGCTTTCAGTTCTGGCTGAGTGATGCGTTCCCGATGGCTACAGGAAGAAAGGCTGTTAAGGTAAGTACCAGTAAGTAAAAGTTCTTTACACACTTTAGACACACCAAACACACTTACCTTTGCACTCATGCACCCATCACTCACCTGAGCGCCGACATCGCAACCCCTCCAACGTGTGGGATTCCCGACGGATCCAAACCACGCCAGGTAGAGCAGGCGGGCCATCAGGAAACCCACACGAAACCCCTCAAAATAGGGATTAGGCTAAAAACTGCCTGTTAACTACCTGTTAACGGGCAGTTAATTGGCACTAATCCCATCCCAACTGGTTTCGGTGGGTCCCAGTGCGGGGGGGGGGGCGGGTACCCGCCGCCCCTGAAACTTACGTGGGGCGGGGTTTTGGGCGGGATGGTGTCGGGAACCCCAAATTTGGGATTTTGCCCCCCACCACATGGCTGAAACCCTGCCTGACGGCTCCCCGAAAATTTAGCCCTTGCTCCTTATCTCCAATAATACGTGCTGTATATCTCCACTAATACCTGCTCTATACCTCCACTAATACTTGCACAATATCTCCACTAATACTTCCTCTATATCTCCACTAATACTTGCTCTACATCTCCACTAATAAGCGCACTATATCTCTAATAATACCTGCTCTATACCTCCAATAATATTTGCTCAATATCTCCACTAATCCTTGCTCTATATCCCCACTAATACATTGTCTATATCTTCATGAATATGTGTTCTGCATCTCAACTAATAATTGCTGTATATCTCCACTAATACTTGCTCAATATATCCATTAATACTTGCTCTACATCTCCACTAATACTTGCACAACATCCCCACTTATACTTGCACTGTATCTCTACTAATAATTGCTCTACATTTCCACTAATACTTGCACTTTATCTCCACTAATACTTGCTCTATATCTCCAATAATACTTGCACTATATCTCCACTAATACTTGCTCTACATTTCCACTAATTCTTGCTCTACATTTCAACTAATACTTTCTCTATATCTCCACTAATATTTGCTCTATATCTCCACTAATACTTGCTCTATAAATCCAATAATACTTGCTCCATATCTCCAATAATACTTGCTCCATATCTCCATTAATACTTGCTCCATATCTCCACTAATACTTGCACCATATCGTCACCAATGCTTGCTCTATATCTCCAATAACACTTTCTCTATATCTCCACTAATATTTGCTCTATGTCTCCAATAATACTTGCTCCATATCTCCAATAATACTCGCTCTATACCTCCAATAATACTTGCTCTACAACTCCACTAATACTTGCTCTATATCTCCACAATTGCTTGCTCTATGTCTCCACTAATACTTGCTCCAAATCTCCACTAATACTTGCTCTACATCTCCAATAATACTTGCTCTACAACTCCACTAATTCTTGCTCTATATCTCCATGATTGCTTGCTCTATGTCTCCACTAATACTTGATCTACAGCTCTACTAATTCTTGCTCTATATCTCCAATAATGTTTGCTCTATTTTTCAATTACTCATGGCTCTGTATCTCCACTAATTCTTGCTCTATCTCTCCAATAATACTTGCTCCAAATTTCAAATAAATCTTGCTCCGTATCTCCATTAACACTTGCTCCATATCTCCACTAATACTTGCTCCATATCTTCACTAATATTTGCTCCATATCTCCATTAACACTTGCTTGATATCTGCACTGGTACTTGCTCTATATCTCCACGAATGCTTACTCTGTATCTTCACTAATACTTGCTCTGTATCTCCACTAATACTTGCTCTACAACTCCACTAATATTGCTCTATATCTCCATGATTGCTTGCTCTATGTCTCCACTAATACTTGCTCCAAATCTCCACTAAAACTTGCTCTACTTCTCCAATAATACTTGCTCTACAACTCCACTAATTCTTGCTCTATATCTCCACGATTGCTTGCTCTATGTCTCCACTAATACTTGCTCTACAGCTCTACTAATTCTTGCTCTATATCTCCAATAATGTTTGCTCTATTTCTCAATTACTCATGGCTCTGTATCTCCACTAATTCTTGCTCTATCTCTCCAATAATACTTGCTCCAAATTTCCAATAATCTTGCTCTGTATGTCCATTAACACTTGCTCCATATCTCCACTAATACTTGCTCTGTATCTCCATTAACACTTGCTCCATTTCTCCACTAATACTTGCTCTATATCTCCATGAATACTTGCTCCATATCTCCATTACCTCTTGCTTGATATCTGCACTAGTACTTGCTCTATATCTCCACGAATACTTGCTCTATATCACCATTAATACTTGCTCTATATCTCCACAAATACATGCTCCTTATCTCCATTAACACTTGCATGATATCTGCACTAGTACTTGCTCTATATCTCCACTAATTCTTGATCTATATCTCCACTAATATTTGCTCTATATCTCCACTAATACTTGTGCTATATCTCCACTACTACTTGCTCTATATCTTGACTATTTTTTTCTCTATATCTCCACCAATTCTTGCTCTATATCTCCACTCATACTTACTCAATATCTCCACTAAAACTTGCTTTATATCTTCACTATTTTTTCTCTATATCTCCACTCATAGTTACTCAATATCTCCACTAATACTTGCACTATAGCTCCAGTAATACTTGCTCTATATCTCCACAAATACTTGCTGTGTATCTCCAATAATACTTGCTCATTTGCTCCACTCATACTTTCTCCATATCTCCACTAATACTTGCTCTATATCTCCGCAAATACTTGCTCTACATCTCCACCAGTATTTGCTCCATATATCCACTAATACTTCCTCCATATGTTCATTAGTATTAGTTCTATATCTCCACTAACACTTGCTCTATATATGCACTAATATTTGCTCCATATCTCCACTAATATTTGCACCATATCGCCACTAATACTTACTCTATGTCAACACTAATACTTGCTCCATAACTTCACTAATCCTTGCACTACATCTCCATTAATACTTCCTCTACATCTCCACCAATACTTGCTCTATATCTCCATTAGTACGTGCTCTATATCTCCACTGATACTTGCTCTATATCTTCATTAATACTTGCTCCAAATCTCCACTAATACATGCACTACATCTCCATTAATACTTGCTCTATACCTCCACGAATACTTGCTCTTTATCTCCACTAATACTTGCTCAATATCTCCACTAATACTTGTTCTATATCTCCACTTATACTTGCTCTATATCTCCACTAATACTTGCTCCATATCTTCATTAATACTTGCTCTAGATCTCCAATAATACTTGCGCTATATCTCCACTAATTCATGCACTAAACCTCCACTAATACTAGCTCTATATCTCCACTAATTCTTGCTCCATAACTCCACTAACATTTACTCTATATCTCCATTAATACTTACTCTATAGCTCCAATAATACTTGCTCCATATCTTCACTCATACTTACTCTATATCTCCTCTAATACTTGCTCTACATCTCCACTAATACTTAATCTTTATCTCCACTAATACTTGCTCTTTATCTCCACTAATACTTGTTCTATAGCTCCACTAATACTTGCTCTATATCTTCATTAATACTTGCTCTATATCTCCAGTAGCACTTGCTCTATATCATTAATCTTGCTCTATATCTCTACTAATACTTGCTCTGTATCAGCACTAATTCTTGTGCTATATCTCCACTAATACATGCTCTACATCTCCACTAATACTTGTTCTTTATCTCCATTAATACTTGCTCTATATCTCCACTAATACCTGCTCTATATCTCCACTAATACTTGCTCCATATCTCCACTAATACTTGCACAATAGCTCCACTAATTCTTGCGCTATATTTCCACTGCTAAATGGTCTACATCTCCACTAATACTTGCTCTATATCTCCATGAATGCTTACTCTGTATCTCCACTAATACTTGCTCTGTATCTCCACTAATACTTGCTCTATATCTCCACTAATACATGCTGCATATCTCCACTATTACTGCCTCTATATCATCACTAAATGATGCCCTATATCACCACTAATGTTTGCTCTATATCTCCAGTAATACTTGCTCTGTATCTCCTCCAATACTTGGTCTATACCTCCATTAGTACTTGTTCTATAATGCCACTAATACATGCTCTATATCTCCAAAAACACTTGCACTATATCTCCACTAATACTTGCTCTCCATCTTCACTAAGTGGCTAAGCGGCTAGCACCCGGGCGCAGCGCGATCTGCGCCTCTTGCGAACTTTACTCAAGATTTAGCAGCGGCGCAAAACCACAGCGCCCGCTCAGCTGCGCGCGGTGATCCTGACATCATTTGATGGTGCAACGCCCTTGGTGCGCACCGAACCGGAACTTCAGTGGCGCCACCCTTCTGTGCACCTGGCGCCCCCAGCGACTGGCAAAGGGGAACGGTTCCCAGTCGCTGCGTGGTGCGGGAGGTGCTATTTAAAGGGGACTCCTCCTACATTATAAGTGGCAGCCATTTTGTGCCAATCCTTCTGTGTGAGAGATGGATATTTGGAGAGAGACAAAGGGAAAGAGCTTTCTGCTTTGACTCAGTGCTCACACAGGTACTTCTGGCTTCAGGCCAGAGCTTTGCATTTGGATTTAACTTTCAGTGCCATAGCCTTGAGTCACCACATATAATGGGGGCTGCAATGGGTGGAAACGTTGGGCTTCTCCATTGCATTCAAATGGCTCAGAGACACCGCGAGTGAGTGCCAGTCATGGCCAGACAGAGAAGGGCCAACAGGTGTCGGCACAGGAGGCCTTACCCACCCAGTGTATACCGCCAGCAGTTCTCATATTTGAACATGTCTGAGGAGTAGTGTGTTCGGAGGCTGCAATTCAGAAGGGAGGTGGTCACAGAGATCTGCAGCCATAGCTGAGGAGCAGGACATCTCTGTCGGTGGCAGTGAAGGTGACGGTGGCTCTCAACTTCTATGCCACCGGCTCCTTCCAATCCGCTACTTGGGACATTGCCAACATCTCCCAGTTCGCGTTACATTGCTGCATCTGCCAGGTGACCAATGCCCTTTTCAGAAGGAGACATCAGTACATCTCCTTCCCCATGACCCTGGACAAGCAGCAAGAGTGTGCAATGGGATTTGGAAGAATAGCGGGCTTCTCCATGGTCCTGGGCGTAGAACTGATTAACCAGCAATGGGCAGGCATTGCTTTGGGGCTGCAGTGTGCAGGGAGTTGCAGCCAAACAAATCGACCTTCCCCCTTTAAGAGCTTGTCTGCCTTCAATCAGCAATTCGCCGCACCTGCGCTGCACCTGCCCTCGGTGTTAGCGCCTCGGCTCACCGGCTTAGCGCCTTATGATAGTCGTGCATCGCCTGCTTTAGCTTTAGCGCAGCAGCAACCTCTTGGGGCGATGCAGCTCAATTTCGGCAAAGGTGGCGCTAAGTTGCGTTGGGCGCTAAATTTAGCGAACACCCGGCTGTAGCGCCCCAAACGTGGCGATACTGAATTTCTAGGCCTTGCTCTCTATCTTCACTAACTCCTGCTCTATATCTCCACTAATACTTATTCTACATCTACATTAATACTTGCTCCTTATCTCCACGAATACTTGCTCCATATCTCCAATATTATTTGGTCTATATCTTTGCTAAGTCTTGCTCTATATCTCCACTAATCCTTGTCCTACATCTCCATTAATACTTACTCTATATCTGCAACAATTCATGCTCTATATCTCCTCTAATGCTTACTCTATATCTCCACTAATACTTGCTCTATATCTCTACCAATACTTGCTCTACATCTCCACGAATACTTGCTCTATATCTCCACTAATACTTGCTCTATATCTCCAATAATACTTGCTCTATCGCTTCACCTGTTCTTGCTCCATATCCCTAATAATACATGCTACATATCTCCACAAATACTTATTCTATATCTCCACTAATACTTGCTCTATATCTCCGCTAATACTTGCTCTATATCTCCACGAATGCTTGCTACATATCTCCACAAATACTTGCTCCATATTTCCAATAATATTTGGCCTATATCTTTGCTAAGTCTTGCTATATATCATCACTAATGCATGCTCTATATCGCCACTAACACCTGCTCTACATCACCACAAATACTTGCTCTATATCTCCAATAATACTTGCTCTACATCTCCAATAATAGTTGCTCTACTCCATTAATACATGCTCTATATCTTCAATAATACTTGCCCTATATCTTCACTAATGCTTGCTCTATATCTCCACTAATACTTATTCTACATCTCCACTAATTCTCGCACTATATCTCCTCTAATGCTTGCTTGACATGTACATTAATACTTGCTATACATCGCCAATAATATGTGCGCTATATCTCCAATAATACTTACTCTATATCTCCACTAATACTTCCTCCATATCTCCAGTAATACTTGCTGAATAACTCCACTAATACTTGCTTCTTATCTCCACTAATAATTGCTCTATATCTCCAAGAATCTTGCTCTACATCTCCATTAATACTTGCTCTACATCTCCACTAATACTTGATCTATGTCTCCATTAATACTTGCACTATATCTCCATTAACACCTGCTCGAAATCTCCACTAATACTTGCTCTATATCTCCACTAATATGTCCGCTATCTCTCCACTAATATTTGCACTATATCTCCACTAACACTTGCTCTATATCTCCACTAATACTTGCTCCAGATCTCCACTAATACAAGCTCCATATCTCCACTAATACTTGCTCTGTATCTCCACAAATGCTTGCTCTACATGTACATTAATACTTGCTATACATCACCAATAATATGTGTGCTATCTCTCCACTAGTACTTGCACTATATCTCCACTAATACTAGCTCCATATCCCCACTAATACTTCTCTATAGCTTCATTAATAATTGCTCTATATCTTCACTAATACTTGCTCTATATCTTCACTAATACTTGCACTATATCTCCACGCATACAAGCTCTATATCTCCAAGAATCTTGCTCTACATCACCACTAATGCTTGCTCTATATCTCTAATAATACTTGCTCTATATCTGCCATGATACTTGCTCTATATCTCCACTAATACTTACACTATACCTCCAGTAATACTTGCTTTATGTCTCCACTAATACTTGCTCTATATCTTCACTAATACTTGCGCTATATCTCCGCTAATACTTGCTCTATATCTCCACTAATACTTGCTCTGTATCTCCACTAATACTTCCTCTATATCTCCAATAATACTTGCTCTAATTCTCCACCAATACTTGCTCTATATCTCCACTAATACCTGGTCTATATCTCCGGTAATAGTTCCTCTACATCTACACTAATACTTACACTATATATCCTCTAACACTTGCTCTATATCTCCACTAACACTTGCCCTATATCTCCACTAATACCTGTTCTATATCTCCTCTAATGCTTTTGTTGCAACTCCATTAAAACTTGCTCTACATCTCCACTAAAACTTGCTCTACATCTCCATTAATACTTGCTCTACATCACCACTAATACTTGCTCTATATTTCCTCTAATACTTGCTCTATATCTCCACCAATACTTGCTCTATATCTCCACTAATACTTCCTCCCTATCTCCAGTAATACTTGCTCAATAACTCCACTAATACTTGCTTCTTATCTTCAATAATAATTGCTCTATATCTCCCAGAATCTTGCTCTACATCTCCACTAATACTTGCTCTATATCTCCAGCAATTCTTGCACTATATCAGCACTAATACTTGCTCTATATCTCCAGGAATACTTGCTCTATATCTGCAGTAATACATGCGCTATACCTCCACTAATACTTGCTCAATATCTCCAAGGATATTAGCTCTACATCTCCACTAATACTTGCTCTATATCTCCATTAATACTTGCTCTATATCTCCATTAATACTTCCTTTGCATCTCCATTAATACTTGTTCTATAGTTCCACAAATACTTGCTCTATATCTCCACTAATACCAGCTCCATATCTCCACTAACGCTTGCTCAACATGTCCATTAATACTTGCTATACATCGCCAATAATATGTGCGCTATCTCTCCACTAATACTTGCACTATATCTCCACTAATACTTGCACTATATCTCCACTAATACTTGATCTATGTCTCCACTAATACTAGCTCCATACCTCCACAAATACTTGCTCTATATCTCCACTAATGCTTGCTCTACATGTACATTAATACTTGCTATACATCACCAATAATATGTGCTCTATCTCTCCAATAATACTTGCTCTACATTTCCACTAATACTTGCTCTATTTCTCCACTAATACCTGCTCTATATCTCCACTAATTTTTGCTCTATATCTCCACTAATACTTACTCTATATCTCCACTAATACTTGCTCTATATCTCCACTAATACTTGCTCTATATCTCCAATAATACTTGCTCTATATCTCCACTAATACTTGCTCTATATCTCCAATAATACTTGCTCTATATCTCCACTAATACTAGCACCATATCCCCACTAATACTTGTTCTATATCTTCCCTAATACTTGGTCTACATCTCCACTAATATTTGCTCTACATTTCTATTAATACTTCTCTATATCTCCACTAATACTTGCTCTATATCTCCACTAATACTTGCTCTATATCTCCACTAATATTTGCTTTACATTTCCATTAAAACGTATCTATATCTTCATTAATACTTGCTCTATATCTTCACTAATACTTGCTCTATATCTCCACTAATACTAGCACCATATCCCCACTAATACTTGTTCTATATCTTCCCAAATACTTGGTCTACATCTCCACTAATATTTGCTCTACATTTCCATGAATACTTCTCTATATCTCCACTAATACTTGCTCTATATCTCCACTAATACTTGCTCTATATCTCCACTAATATTTGCTTTACATTTCCATTAAAACTTATCTATATCTTCATTAATACTTGCTCTATATCTTCACTAATACTTGCTCTATATCTCCAATAATACTTGCTCTATATCTCCACTAATACTTGCTCTATATCTCCACTAATACTAGCACCATATCCCCACTAATACTTGTTCTATATCTTCCCAAATACTTGGTCTACATCTCCACTAATATTTGCTCTACATTTCTATCAATACTTCTCTATATCTCCACTAATACTTGCTCTATATCTACACTAATACTTGCTCTTTATCGCCACTAATATTTGCTTTACATTTCCATTAATACTTGCTCTATATCTTCATTAATACTTGCTCTATATCTCCACTAATACTTGCTCTATATCTCCACTAATACTTGCTCCATATCTTCACTAATACTTGCTCAAAAGCTCCACTAATTCTTGCTCTATATCTCCACTAATACTTGCTCCATATCTACACTAATACTTGCTCTATATCTTCACTAATACTTGCACTATATCTCCACGCATGCTAGCTCTATATCTCCAAGAATCTTGCTCTGCATCACCACTAATACTTGCTCTATGTAATAATAATAAATAACTTCCGGATGAAGTTATGTGCACATCACTTCCTGTGAACTGTGAACTATGAACTCTGTGCATACATCACTTCCTGTGCATACGTCACTTCCGGTGTTTGGACTAGTATAAATACTGAGCTTCCCAGTATGGGAAAAGGGCTTCTCCTAGAGGCATGGTGAAGACCGCTCTTGTATATAGTATAATTATAAGTTGCTTAAAGCTTACTTTAAAGTTCCTTGATGTGTGAGACTCCTTTTTTTACGTCAATTTAAGCAACTTAGTATTTACACTCACAAATACTAGACCTTTGGACAAACTCGGAGTTAAGGATCCAAGGAACCACCCGTCATGGAAAACATCCTTAAACCTACTCGTCTGGACTTGGACCCAAATGCACCAGCAGCTGGCAGGGTATGGAAGCATTGGTACCGTACTTTTGAGAATTTTCTTGATGAATGTAAAGCGAATGCTTCTACTAAACTGAGGATACTTATCAACTATGTGACCCCAACAGTGTTTGAATATGTTGATGAATGGGATAATTACGATGAGGTGATCCGGGCACTTAAAAAACTATATGCCAAGACCGCAAATGAGGTCTATGCTAGACATCTACTGGCCACAGCCCGACAAGGGCCAGGGGATTCGATTAACGAATTCCTTCAAGAACTTCGCAGGCTCAGCATAGATTGTAACTTTCAGGCAGCCTCGGCTGAGCTGTACCGCGAAGAAATGATTCGTGATGCTTTCATCTGCGGGATTGCCTCTCCATTTATACGCCAGCGTCTACTAGAAAGTAAAACACTTGAGCTACAAAAGGCTTTTGACCTGGCTTGTTCTCTGGATTTGGCAAAGAAAAATGCAGACCTCTATCAGCTGCCCAGATCTCGATCTGCTGCTGTAACTGCAGCCAGACGATTCAAGTGGCCTCAGGTGAACCCTATCATGGAGGATTCTAATCCTGATGATACTTCTGATGAAGAAGAGGAGGATGACCCCACTTTAGCAGCCTCTTGGCAATCTAGGAAGGAATGCTTCTTTTGTGGAGATTCTTTTCACCCTAGGAAATTCTGCCCTGCTCGCAATGCGATCTGCAGTCATTGCGATAAAAAGGGACACTTTGCAAAAGTTTGCCAATCAAGAGCCTCTACGAGGGCCTATCCAGCTAAGGCCTACCGAACTGCCCCAATTAGGGCCTATCAAGATGCTCTGGCTAGGACCTATCAAGCTTCCTCTCGAGCTCTCTCCCGAAGAAGCACACCTAGAGTTTCAGCCACTCTCTGTGCAACCACACCAATTACAGCTGCTTGCCCACAGAACCTGTTTCATGCAGCTACAAAAGTTTCAATTAATGGGCATACCTTAGATGCCTTAATTGACTCAGGAAGTACTGATAGTTTCATTAGAGAACAGATTGTTGCGAAATTGAAACTACATATCTTCCCATCGGACAGGCAATTGCGATGGCTCAGTCATCACTTAATACCAGAATCTCCGGCTTTTGTATTATTGATATGATACTTAATGGTCGCATGTATCCCTCCACCCGACTTTCGGTGCTCAAGGACTTATGTAGTGATCTCATCTTAGGGCTGGATTTTCAAAACCAACATAAGAAACTCACCATTGAGTTCGGTGGATCCAAACCTGGACTTACTATTTCTAATATACTGTCTAAATTACCATTTTGTGCATTATCAGCAGCTTCACTTGATGAACCCTCATTATTTGCCAGTATTCCTCCTCGATGCAAACCAATAATAACGAAATCGCGGCGCTTTAGTCAGGAAGACCAATCTTTTATTGAGGCTGAAATCTCTCGACTTTTAGCAGAGGATATCATCGAACCATGTTCGTCGCCCTGGCGGGCTCACGTCGTCATCGTCAAGAACCCTCTAAAACCTCACAAACAACGACTATGCATTGATTATTCGCAAACCATCAATCAATATACTGACTTGGATGCCTACCCATTGCCACGCATTGATGATATGGTTAATAAACTGGCCGAATACAAAGTGTTCTCAACTTACGATTTAAAAAGTGCCTATCATCAGGTACCCTTGAAGGTCTCAGATAAGCAGTACACGGCCTTTGAGGCTAATGGACGGCTGTACCAATTTCGTCACCTCCCATTCGGGGTTACTAATGGAGTGGCTGTCTTCCAACGGGCAATGGATGGCCTGGTTAAGCAGGAAAACTTAAGGGACACTTTTCCCTATCTTGATAACATTACTATTGCAAGTCACGATCAACAGGAACACGACGCCAACCTCCAAAAATTTCGGGATGCCCTCCATCACCGTAACTTAACTTTGAATGAATCTAAATCTGTTGAGTCGCAACCGACCATCAACATCCTTGGCTACTGCGTAGGCAATGGTATCATTAAGCCAGACCCAGAAAGACTTCGCCCGCTCCAAGAGCTCCCGTCACCTAAGAATCTGGCTTATTTACGTCGGGCTCTCGGTCTGTTTGCATACTATGCTAAATGGATTCCTCATTTTTCAGACAAAATCCAACCCTTGCTGCATGCTAGATCATTTCCATTGGAAACAGTGGCTGTTGCAGCCTTTAACCTTCTCAAAAAACAGTTGGAGAAAGCGGCTCTTCACTCCATCGATGAGAATCTCCCTTTCATAGTCGAATGTGATGCCTCGGAGGTGGCGATCTCGGCTACTCTAAATCAGGAAGGTCGTCCTGTAGCATTTATGTCCAGGACCTTACAAGGTGCCGAGCTACATTATCCTCTGGTTGAGAAGGAAGCCACAGCCATCATAGAGGCGGTACGGAAGTGGAACCATTTCCTAGCTCGCCAGCACTTTACGTTAATCACGGACCAGCGATCAGTCGCCTTCATGCTCGATAATCGCAAACGAACCAAAATTAAGAATAATAAAATACAGCTTTGGAGGATGGAACTGGCCTCTTTTGGTTACACCATTCACTATCGACCTGGCAAGGAGAATGTGGCCCCGGATACCCTCACACGAGCATTCTGCTTCACTATGTCATCCTCTACTCTCATAGATGTCCATAATGGATTGTATCATCCTGGCGTTACGCGCATGCTACATTTCGTACGATCACGGAATCTCCCTTTTTCTACTGGAGATGTAAAGAAAATGTGCTCAGAATGCCGGCTTTGTGCAGAATTAAAACCTCAGTTCTTCCGCCCCTCAGATGGTATGCTCATACACGCAACGCAACCGATGCAACGACTTAGCATCGATTTTAAGGGCCCAGTGCCCTCTTCAACTCGGAACACATATTTGCTCACCATGATTGATGAATATTCACGTTTTCCGTTTGCCTTCCCCTGCTCCAATATGCTGGCGTCCACAGTAATCTGCTGCCTTGAGCAGGTATTTTCTCTCTGTGGCATGGCGGCTTACATTCACTCGGATCGGGGTCCATCCTTTATGTCAAGGGAACTCAAGGACTACCTCTCAGAACGGGGAATTGCTACAAGCAAAACGACGCCATATCATCCCATCGGAAATGGGCAGGTAGAGAGGTATAACGGTATCATCTGGAATTCCGTACATCTTGCTTTAAGATCTCAGGGCCTACCAAACCAGCAATGGGAAGCAGTGCTTCCAGATGCATTGCAATCTATACAGTCCCTTCTTTCTACAGCCACAAATACTACACCTCATGAGCGGTTCTTTGGATTCCAGCATCGCTCATCTTATGGGACATCCCTCCCGTCAAGGCTAACTACTCCTGGACCTGTACTACTCCGAAGATACGTTCGGACGTCTAAAAATGACCCTCTCGTAGACGAGGTCGAACTAACCGATGCCAACCCCACCTATGCATACATACGATATCCCGACGGCCGAGAATCTACCGTATCATTACGGGATCTGGCTCCCTGCCCACCAGGACCTAGTGGGACATCGAGTGATGGTATTTTACCAGGAGCCTCTTGGAACCTACCAGGTACCCCTCTCCAGGATCCTGATCTGACACCAACTAGCTTGGTGCCGGTAGAACCCCGTACTCAAAGTTGCGACCCTCCCAGTACCGCGCACCAAAGTACTGATCCGCCACAGACCAGCTCTGCACCTCCCTCTGAACAGAGACAGACCAACTCTGCACCTATTGGGGCTCGTACACGAAGCCATGATCTCCCCGACCCTTCACAGGGTAATCCAGGCCATACAGACTCTGACCAATGGCCAACAGCATGTAAGCGGACCAGAGACCCTCTACGACGGGAACCCAAACGGGTGCGACTCTTCCTCGTTCGGCGGCTGCAGAATAAAAGGAAGACCACAGCCTTCTAATCTCGCAGGAGGGAAGAATGTAATAATAATAAATAACTTCCGGATGAAGTTATGTGCACATCACTTCCTGTGAACTGTGAACTATGAACTCTGTGCATACATCACTTCCTGTGAATACGACACTTCCTGTGTTTGGACTAGTATAAATACTGAACTGCTCAGTATGGTAAAACGGCTTCTCCTAGAGGCATGGTGAAGACCGCTCTTGTATATAGTATAATTATAAGTTGCTTAAAGCTTACTTTAAAGTTCCTTGGTGTGTGAGACTCCTTTTTTTACATCACTCTATATCTCCAATAATACTTGCCCTATATCTGCCATGATACTTCCTCTATATCTCCACTAATACTTGCTCTATATCTCCACTAATACTTGCTCTATATCTCCACTAATACTTGCTCTATTTCTCAACCACTACTTGCTCTGTATCTCCACGAATACCGGCTCTATATCTCCACTTTTACATGCTCTACGTCTCAACTAATACTTGCTCAATATCTCCACAAATACTTGCTCTATATCTCCACAAATACTTGCTCTACGTCTCAACTAATACTTGCTCAATATCTCCACTAATACATGCTCTATATCTCCACAAATACTTGCTCTATATCTCCACTAGCACCTTCTGTATATTTCCTCTAATACCTGCTCTATATCTCCAGCAATACTTGTGTTATATCACCACTTATACTTGCTCAATATCTATAAAACACTCGCTCTGCATTTCCATTAATACTTGCTCTCTATTTCCACTAATACTTGCTCTATATCTCCACTAATACTTGCTCTATATCCCCACTAATACTTGCTTTATGTCTTCACTAATGCCTGCTCTATATCTCAACTGATACTTGCTCTATATCTCCAATAATACTTGCTCTATAACTGCCCTAATACTTGCTCTATATCTACACTAATACTTGCACTATATCTTCTCTAATTTTTGCTCTATATCTCCACTAATGCCTACTCTATATCTCCACTAATACTTGCTCTATATCTCCACTAATACTTGCTCTATATCTCCTCTAATGCTTGCCCTGCAACTCCATTAATACTTGCTCTATATCACCACTAATAGTTGCTCTATATCTCCACTAATACTTGCTATATATCTGCAGTAATACCTGCTCTGTATCTCCGCTAATGCCTGCTCTATATCGCCACTAATACATACTCTATATCTGCACTAATACCTGCTCTGTATCTCCTCTAATACCTGCTCTATATCTCTGCTAATTTTTGCTCTATATCTCCAGTAGTACCTTCTCTATTTCTCCACTAATACTTGCTCTACATCTCAACTAATACTTGCTCTATATCTCCACTAATACTTGCTCTATATCACCACTAATACTTGCGCTATATCACCATTAATACTTGCGCTATATCGCCACAATTCTTGCTCTATATCTCCACTAATACTTGCTGTATATCTACCACATGTTTGACATTAGTATCTGCATTTATGTAGATAAGAATTGAGTGAGCTCCAAGCACTGACCCTTGTAGTGCTGCACCTCATCTAATAGTATTACCTGTCATATACAGGGCCTTGGTGAGACCACACCTGGAGTACTGCGTACAGCTTTGGTCTCCTTATGTAAGGAAGGATATGCTTGCCTTAGAGGGAGTGCAATGAAGGTTCACCAGACTGATTCCTGGGATGTGGGGATTGTCCTATGAGGATTGATTGAGGAGACTAGGCCTATGTACCCTAGAACTTAGAAGAATGAGAGGTGATCTAATTAAAACTTATAAAATTCTTACAGGGTTTGACAGGGTAGATGCAGGGAGGATGTTTCCCCTGGCTGGTGAGTCTAGAACCAGGGGTCACATTCTCTGAATAAGGGGTCGACCATTTAAGACTGCAATGAGGAGAAATTTCTTCACTCAAATGGTTGTGAATCTTTGGAATTCTCTACCCCAGAGGGCTTTGGAGGCCCAGTCATTGAGTATATTCATGGCAGATTGCGATAGATTTTTGGATATTAAGGGAGTCAAGGGATATGGGGATAGTGCAGGAAGCTGGTTTTGAGGTAGACGATCAGCCTTAATATTATTGAATGGCGGAGCTGGTTCGAAGGGCCGAATGGCCTACTCCCGCTCCTATTTCTTACGTTGTTATGCGTGCTTTCTGTTTCCTATTTTGTGATCCTACTTCTTATCCAGTCCCAGACACTACCCTGGGTGCCCATGATTTTTAGTTTTATTGGAAGTCTTTCATGTGGGACCTTGTCAAAAACCTTCTAAGTCCAAATACACTCTATCAAAGTGATCTACGATTTATTTTATTCTTAGCATCTTCAATGAAGTTGAGAAGGCTTGTTGAATAGGATTTTTCCCATCTAAATCCATGCTGGCTGTTGTTAAGCTATCACTATATAGGTACTTTTCCAGCTTATTCCATAGACTGGATTCCATTAGTTTACCCACTATCACAAAGATCAGGATGTTGTTTAAGACACACATGTCTTTGGTGTTCCAGAGCATGGTTTTATCCACAATGGGCATCCTAGTGAGACCAAAAGCTACCAGGGAATCTCGCAAATATTAGTGACCTTTAAGGTAATTCTTTGCGTTGGTGGAACATGCATGTCAGATGCTTTGGCATTCCATTTAGTAATTAGAAAAGAACAGGCTGAAGTTATTCTTGTAAGGAATGTGTAGGACAGATTGTGGCTTTACACGATATTCCAAAATCACGTAAATCTAAGGAAAGCACATTGCTTGATTAATTTTTCTAATGCTTTCAACCTGGACTGTGGCCAAATCTTAGATCTTATCCAAAACATGTACTCCAGCTCCAAGATCCATGCAAGGAGAGATGAGGGACTCACTGAACTTATCTCTCTCAAAAGTTGAGCAAGGCAAATTTGTCTACCATCAGACATCCTTTTTGATAGCTTCAGTAATAATGTGTTTGATGGCATCAAAAGCACAGTATTTGAGTGTCTGTTCCACAGTTCTCTGAAATTATTGCAGCACTCCATATCACAGATGATATTGTGTTAATGGTGGACCTAACTGGGATCTGGCGCATTCTACTCACTATCTGGGACAATGGGTTAACCCATAGGATATGGTTGTGGGTGTCCACAAGTGCGATGTTATGGTTTTAAGTGGCTCAAGAGGGCACCTTCAAAGCATTGATTGCAAAACACAAGGGACATCTATCCCAAATATTTAATCATAGCAGTACCTGAGGTCCTGGTGAAGACCAGCTTCAGCCTGGACACGATTCTTCAGGACCACGTTGAGAAAGAGTAAAGGGTGTTATAAATCTCATCATTCATCAAGAAACTACTCATGAAATAACGACGAACAGCCAGCTGGTGGCGCCGTCCAAGGAGTATAAATACTCGGGCGTGGGCCCAGCTTTCCAGGGACATTTTGTAAGACAAGGAACTAGTGAAGTACAACTAGACCTCCATGTTCTGAAACAAGTTGATTAAAGCCTTGCTTTATACTCAAACCAAGTGTGTAGTGAGTTTTATTACATCAAAGGGCATGTTGGACTTTTTCATCTTTATTCAATTACAGCAAAGTCCCAATACAGGTTAAGCATGCAGTGTATACACATTTCCAAACATTCCTCCTTGGTGATTCAAAATCCTGGCATTCAATGGAAGGGCTTTCTTTCTCCTATGTGTAAGATTCAGATTAAGAGCAATCTGTGAGCTGACTTTGTTGCAAAATAGGGGAAATGACCTCATGGAAGGAGGGCCCCAGCTTACACTGAGTGCTCTGGAGGTGAAAGAAGCCTCACAGTGAGCCCATTGCTTTGCCAAAGCCCCTCATATGAGGACCTAGATTAAGCATTTGGTGATAGCTAAACCTAGTATGCAAAATTGTCCTGGGACATCTGAAGCATTTAAGCCACAAGCTGTCCTGTATAAACCTTCTGATTCAGAGAGCTCTACCACTGAGCCACGCCTGCTACCTAATTAGTATTGCTATTATAGTAAAGAATGGCAAAAGAACCAGAGGCGACATGAGCAAACATTTTTTACACAGCAAGTTGTTATGGTCTGGAATGCACTGCCTGAAAGGATGGTGGAAGCAGATTCAATAGTAACTTTCAAAAGGGAATTGGATAAATGCTTGAAGGGAAAAAATTTGCAGGGCTACGGGGAAAGAGCAGGGGAGTGGGACTAATTGGAGAGCTCTTTCAAAGAGCCGGCACAGGCATGATGGGCCAAATGGCCTCCTTCTGTGCTATATCATTCTACAATTCTATGCTAACTAATCAATCTCCTATGGTCTTATGCATGGTTAGCTGGAGAAAATATGGGGGCACTTTTCACCTTGACTGCTTGGGCGGTATATTGACAGAGATAGAACATGCCTGATCATCATTTCCATTGGAATCAATCTGACTTTCAGCTGTGCTTGTTATAACAGGCCGAGAGAGGTTCAGCAACACCTCTGGAGCAAGTAAGGCTAACAGGCCTTCTTGTCATATTGATCGTTAAAGATTGCAGCACCTCTGAAGGAAGCAAGATTAGAAGGCATTACCATTACCACTACACCATTGCCCACAGATTTCAATGGACTGGAGGTATTGACTGCATTACCAACTCGAGGATTATATCGCACAATATTATTATACAAACACTTAACTTAAAATAAATAGGTCAGTGCTTCCGATTAAAATAGCAGACAGGAATTTAAAATGAATACATCAAGCATCCGCATGATAATATTCAACAGAGTCATTTCCAGGATAATGTAACTGTAATGTAAGGAGATTCTTTACAACCATAGAAGTTTCCATCGCAGGAGGAGGCCATTGGGCCCATCCTGTCTGTGCTGGAGCAGTCCAAAAATAATCCCACTGCTCCACTCTGCATCTTCCTCTGTTACAAATATTTATCCAATTTCCCCTTAAAAGATGCAGCGTCCTGTGCGGTAAAGAATTCCATACTTCGTTAACCTTCTGCGTAGCGAAGTTTCGCCTAGCCTCACTCTGTTTAACCTTGTAGTGTGGGCGTGCACCTTAGCAACACAGCAGGCTCAGGATCAGTGGGGGCGATCTGGACTTTGTGCGATAGTGCAAAAACAGGCGCTAGCGAGTCGGCGGCCTGTTTTTGTATTCCTCCCGATTTTGATTTGCATCGGCTTCAATGAACAAATCAGGAGAGAGGTTAAAAACGGGCTGCCGATCCGCTGTCGCCCGTTTTACGCCAATGTCCCCGTTAAGCTGCGTGGCAGCACGTGGCTCTGGAGGTCCCACGCAGACCGGTCACCGGCTTTTCAATGGGAAAATTGAATGGGCCGTGCAGCCCGTTAAAGGGGCCGTGCACCCAAAATAAAAAAAATCAGAGGGGAAAGTTGTTTTACACAATCACACAAAGTCAAGATCTACCAGCCACCCCCCACCACCCTGGTGTCTCTTGGAGGTACTGGCACCGTCGGGATTCATTTTTTATATTATTATATTGATGCGGCCCTGGAGGAGTTCAGTATCTCTAATCATACGCTAACTGTGTCAGCTGTGGCTCAGTGGGTAGCACACATGCCTCTGAGTCAGGAGATCGTGGGTTCAAGTTCCACTCTAGGGGCTTAAGCACATACTCTCGAGTCAGTACAAAGAAGGTTTACTCGATTAATCCCGGGGATGAGGGGATGGACATATGAGGAGAGGTTGAGTAGATTGGGACTCTACTCATTGGAGTTCAGAAGAATGAGAGGCGATCTTATTGAAACATATAAGATTATAAAGGGGCTGGATCGGGTGGATGCAGGGAGGATGTTCCAGATGATGGGTGAAACTAGAACTAGGGGGCATAGTCTTAGAATAAGGGGCTGCTCTTTCAAAACTGAGATGAGGAGGATCTACTTCACTCAGAGGGTGGTAGGTCCATGGAATATGCTGCCCCAAAAAGCTGTCAAAGCTACATCATTACATAAATTTAAAACAGAAATAGACAGTTTCCTAGAAGAAAAGGGAATTAAGGGTTACGGGGAGCGGGCAGGAATTTGGACATGAGTCTAGGTTCGGATAGGTCATGGCCCTGTGGGTAGCGGAGCGGGCCCAGGGGCCGTGTAGCCTGATCCTGCTCCTGTTTCGTGTGTCTAATTCTGTTAGATTCAGGAGATAGTCCTGTCATAGTGGATTGGCGGTTAGGATCAGATCAGCCATGATCTTATTGAATGGCGGAGCAGGCTCGAGGGGCCAATTGGCCTACTCCTGCTCCTATTTCTTATGTTCTTATGTTCTTATGTACATTTAGGCTGACACTCCAGTGCAGTGCTGAGGGAGTGCTGCACTGTCAGAGGTGCCGTCCTTCAGATGAGACGTTAGAGCAGCCAGGGCCTCAGTTTATCAGGTGGATGTCAAAGAGCCCACGGCACTATTTCGAAGAAGAGCAGGGGAGATCTCCCCGGTGTCTTGAGCCAATATTTATCCCTCAACCAACATCACTAAAACAGATTATCTGAACATTATCACATTGCTGTTTGTGGGAGCTTGCTGTACGCAAATCTGCTGCCACATTACAACAGTGACTACACATCAAAAAGTACTTCATTGGCTGTAAAGTGCTTTGAGATGTCCAGTGATCGCTATATAAATGTGAGTGTTTCTTTTTTTGGGAGGTTTTCACTGTTTTTTTCTCTTTTCTGTACTCAGTTCAGCCGCGATTTTGTTCAATATTCTGCCAGCAGGTTGCAGTCAGCAGTTTGTATTAAATTACGCTGCTGACCAGTGACCACTGTGCAGGTGGTGACCTTGCTGGAGGCTAATGTGGAGATTCGGTAATGCCTGGTGCTAACAAGTTGTTCAGCTCGGGTAGGAATGCTCCTTGACAGCTGGCAGTTGAATGATGACTTAAAGGTTGCAGCATCTTGAGACACTTTCCATTGACCTCTTGCCATCTTTGAAGACAAAACACATGCAGCATATCTGTTGCTATAGAAATTGTGGCTCAGATTTTTGCTATCAAATGTTTCAATCTGTCAGGTTCTAATTTTCTCCCCCCCCCCCCCCACCCACCTCCCTCGGAAGAGCTGCTTCCTACCTTGTCATTATACCTATCCGAAAATATTACCGCTTCCAGCTATTCGAATCCCTACCTCCCCTTCCAATACTGAAGAGAATGAAACAGCCATCTTAGTTTTTAAGTAATGAGCCCTCAGTCTGTTTACTCACGAGACCTTTATGCGTAATACTTATGTTGCATGTTAGTACCAACTGTGCTTCAAAAGTGCTTCCACCATGAAAGCCAAAACACCTCGCATGGCAGGGGAAAGTGATGCACAACAGGCGGCAGGAGCTGGTGACTGGCGGAGGTCAAGCCGCCTGCATAACCCGTCCCTACTGGAAGAAGATGTGATGGCCATCACTGGCAGGGAGAAGGTCATGGCCGTAACGCATGGCGAAGCTGGAGGAGATACCGTGCAGGGTTTCTTCGCACCTTATCCTTTTCCCTCTTCTTAGTTCTATCTCTCCCTGCACACTCTGCACGAGAAAACTGCAGCTTGCTTTCAACAGCCGCTCATCTCTCTCTCTCTCTCTCTCTCTGCTCTCCCTTCATGCTAAAAGTGAACCCTTGTCCCCTCTATTTCACTTCAGGTGCTGAAAATGCCGACACCCCCATGCCACTTCAGGAAGAAGAGGCCAGCCTTCCTGAAGATGCACGATTGGACCCGAGTAAGCAACAGCTCAGAGACTGGCACCACGCGTACTTTAGAGGGTAGGTTAGAGTAGTGCTCTTCACGTGGTGAACCACTGGCCATAAGTGTGCAGGAGCTCAGGCAGGAGGACAAGGCAGATGCCAGCATGCCGGAGGGCGTGATCACATACTAGCTTTGCTGCAGAGGACTCAGACGCAGACTTCGACGGCCCAGACTACTAAAGAAGGCTGCTGGGCATGCATCGGAAGATGCGAGGTGCACCGTGCAGCCTGCCAGCGAGCTTATACGCAATGCCTCAAAGCATGGCGGAGTCCACTTCCAACTTGTGTCGGAGATTCGCGCCGAGCATGGAGTTTTGTCCAACATGGAGTGAGTGGTCCACTCCAGGAACACAACAGTGCTGCCCAAAATGATGGAGCCTCTGCTAACGTAACAACTCTGACAGCCATCGCACTGCTGCCATGGAAGCTCAGGCGACCAAAGTCTTGCCTCTGGAGCTCAGCGTTGACGGGGGCTTCCAGAGCGTCGCTTCACTCCTGCACTCTGTTCTCGCACAGAGCCAGAGGAACGCTGAGGCGCCGTCCCAGGAGAGTGGCCTTGGCTCCATGGAAGAGGCATCTGCTGCCCTCTCGCAGGATGTCAGAATGCCTGCTCCCCCGCCACCCATTCCACCAGTGCCCTTGCTAGTGCCACACAGCCAGCCGGGCCCGACTGCACCGACCCACACCGAGATGCTGCAGTCTGCAGCCGTGTCCTCAAGGCCTGAGGTCGCACACCACGGCCATCTGAAGTGTCCGCAATGGAAGCTTAGCAGCCTTTGACCATCCAAGCTGCTGGAGAAACACTTGGTAGGAGCTCTAGGACAGGGAAAGCAGCACACAAGACAGGCATTAAGGCTTGAACAAGGGTGCAACGTAGCCCTAGAACATTCGGCAAAGGAGCATGTCTGTAAAAAAGATACTACAGTGTACTTTTTATCGGGGTCTAATACAAGCTGGTAAATGACAAGCTCAGGACTGATGCCACGGTTAGCATCTGGATGAGTCTTACAGGTAAGGTGCCGGATGCAAAAACTCTGGAGTCATTCAAGACACATTTAGATGCCCTGATGGGAGTGGGTTGTAGGATTTTCTGTGAAAGGTTGGGCCAGATATACTGAATAGCCTGTATCAGCTGTACTTACCTTTCTTTGCTTGACAGTGGGAGTGTTATAAATGTCTTCAATGCCTCTGGCTTACAGAAGGGAGAACACTGTTCAAGGTTCCCACTCCAGATTGCTACTCAGTGACCCCACACCCCACCACACTTAAAATAATCCTATGTTAATGTTAATAAGGGCACAATTGCCTTTCGAATATATCTGAAAAAAATGAAAAGCCTCGATAGATTTTTTTTTCTTGAACATCCCATTTAAGAGAGAAGCCGACTGCGCTAAATATGTTTTAAATATGGTCCAATAGCCTGTGGGTTTGAACTGTGTCCTTTTTATTTTCCATTATCATAACCCTGACTCACTTTTTTCTTTGAGCTGTCAAATAAAACTTGATTTGGCAGATGGAGACAGATCAGATATTCGGTTAACACGTGGGTAGTGCAGGCAACGGATTAATGTGGAACATGCAGAAAGTTCTATCATGCCATGGGGCGAGAGCAGCAATGCGCGGTGCGAAAATCAACAAGTTGCTCACAGGTTTGCCAGGTAACTGTTTTATTTGATGACGCGCTCTCTGCATTTCGAACTGTTCCTTGTAACAAAATTGCACATTACCAGAGGTAGCACTTCCTCTTGTTACTTCAGTTAACGTCAGAACGAGCCTCTTGAGAGATATATATATACATATATATTGTTTTTACAAAACATTTCAAAGAGCTCTGGCAACATGTGGCAAAGTCAACTGGCCAATGAGTTTCTTTTATCTGCAGAAAACCATATGTGGTGTTACAAATTGATGTTTCAAGGGTTCTGCTCAGGTTCCCTCCCCCACGTGCATCATTTATTTTATATCGTGGTAAATCAAACGCTTTTGAACTTTTTCGAGTCAGACATATGTATAGAGAGAGAGAGAGAGAGAGACACCTGGTCTACATCGGCTGAGGAGAAAGTACCCAGGAGAGAAAAAACAAGTGAAACACTTCAAGTTCAGAACAAAATTTTCAGCCTTTCTGACTTGAACAGGCCCAATAGTGACAGATATCCCGATGGGCAGGGGTTACCTGTGAAACACTAAGGGGCCTAGGTGAAAATTGGCGTTAACAGGGCAGTAAGGGCCTAAAAATAGGCTTTACTGCCTCATTAACTTTGAGGATCGGCCCCACTGCGACTTTCACAAGGGCTGACCACTAGGCAGGCGAAGTGCCTGCCTGAAACGAGTCGCAGGCCTCTTTCCCATGGAGCTCGAAGTGCTAATACCGTAGCTAGGACCCCGATTGCAATTTTAAGGGTCAAGTGGGTGGACCGTGAGACCCTCACGCTCTGACTCTGTTCCGAGCAGGAAACGGCCCGAGAAATTTTAACAATTGTTTTTTTTGTGTGGAGCAGTTGGGAGTTGGGAGCCAGAAATGTGGCAGGGAACCATTCCACTGCCCCCTCAGCAGCATCTGCCACTTCCGGGATGACTGTTAATCAGGCAATTACATATCTTAGAGGTACCATCCCATCTGTGTCCCAGTTTTCTTGGGGATTAAGGACCTCCGCATGCATTAATCATCAGCCGGTATGAGGTATCTTCACCTCTGTCTGTGATATGGGTGTGTGGATACCGACAAGCAGGCACAGGGCACCTCTGATGCTGCCTGGCTTGCCTGGTATTCCTCCTTCTCTTCTTCTAAACACCTCAGATAGGGGAATTCCCAATGGGAGGCTCACTGGTGGCAGAAACGGTGCTTGCTGCAACAAAATCAAATTGAAACAATTAGCACAAAAGCTTACAAGAATCTAAGTGCCAGCAGAAGGAAAACACGTCAAAAAAAGGAAGAAAAACAACTAAGCATTGTTGAATCATGGAATCATAGAACCTTAAAACACAGAAGGAGGCCATTCGGCCCGTCACGCCTGTGTCGGCTCTTTGAAAGAGCTGTCCAATTTAGTCCCACACCCCAGCTTTTTCCCTATGATCCTACAAATTAGTCCTCTTCAAGTACATGTCCAATTGCTTATTAAAAGTTCCTATGGAATCTGATTCCACCACCCTTTCAGGTACAGGAAAAAATTTTTTATCCGGCACGGACGGGACCGACGTGGTGCCGATCCATCAAAGATTCCGGATAACCGAACGCTATAGTAAAAGATAGGGAGAGCTGACAGCTCTGTATAAAGCAACAAACCCTGTTGCTTAGCAACAACTGTAGAACAATGGCCTCAAGTTTCAAGTGTCTCTGTAGCTTAGCAACAGCTGTAGCCACACCCTTGCACAGCAATAGCTGGAAGAAGGCAAAAAAATATGAAGTAAAACCTACTCCTGAATTTTGCCGTTTAACCGAGATTTCCAGTTATTAGGTGCCGGTAAATCGAAAGTTTCCTGTAGTGCGTTCCAGATGTTAACAACCCTCTGTGTGAAGGTGCCATCTTTGGGGTGAAACATTAATTAAACCAAGGTCCATTTGTCTGCTCAAATGGATGTAAAAGATCCCATGACACTCTTTGATGAAGGGCAAAGGAGCTGTCCTGGCCAACATTTATCCCTTATGGACATCACCAAAACAGATTACCTGGTCATTTCTCTCATTGCTATTTGTTCGTTCAAATTGGCTACCATGTTTGCTTACATTGCAGCGGCTTCTGTGAAGCACATTCGGATGTTCTGAGGACATGAAATACAAGTTCACTCTGGCTTACTTCTCCTCCCGTTTTCCCACCGCCCAATTTGGAGATTGGAGCAACTTTGAGTAAACTGCCATATTACTGGTTAAAAACCAGCTCCAAAGGTTAATGGCCCAGAAATTCGGGTCGGGGGCTTCCCGCGGGTGCAAGCCCCCAGCCTGCACTTACCTAGCGCGCCGGCCGTTGAGCTGTGGGCCCGCGTGGGATTCCGATCCTGGGCCTCCTCCAACTGCCGGCGCGCAGTGCTTGTGTATCCATGGGGCGCAGTTAGTTCGAAGCATCCCCTGGGGTCACGTGGGCCATGGAGAGCCAATGGTAGCAGGGAATGCTTCATTCATAAGTTTGACAGGAAGACCTGTCAAACCTATAAATACTATAAGCCCCAAAACATCACTAAGTCTTTAAATAAATTTTAAAAATCACATTTTTAAAATAAAGTATAAATTACATGAAATAACTATTTTAAACAATAATTTAAATTTTTGAAAAAAATAATTTTATTTTCTAACGGGGCTAAAAATAAACTTACCTTTCTTTAAAGTATTTAAAAATAATAAACCTTTGGAAAAAATTTTAATTTTAATTAATTCACCACTTACCTTGTAAAAAGCAAGCCTTGTGACTGCTTTTTAAATGTCTAACTTCTGGAGACTTACCTTCCCGGGAAAACCTGCAAAAAAAACGTAAGTTCGATGCGCACGCGCTGCCTCTCCTGTGCACGCGTTCGACCTCTTAACCCCTTCTTTCAGGGGAACGGAAGTGCCAGTTTCCCGCGCATGCGCAGTTCATGCAGGAAACCGGCACTTCCATTGGGCTTACGGGTGAGTACCCCATGCATACTCACTCGTGGAGACCCCGAATTTCTGGGCCAATGTTTCAGGCAATCAGACTCTCCCCTACAATCTGGAGAGTATCTGTACTACCCAATGTCTACGTATAAGATAGTGTGACCTGGGGACCATAATAATAGGACCCCTCATTATGTGTACTGGATACATTAATCTTGCATGGGCCCCACATGGATTTCTCCTACATTCCAGAAGACAGAGCGATAATCACTCTAGAAATTGTAAATTGTATTTACAGCACAGAAACAGGCCATTCATCACAACAGGTCTATGCCAGCGTTTATGCTCCACACGAGTGTCCTCCCACCTTACTTCATCTCACTCTATCAACATATCCTTCTATTCCTTTCTCTTTCTTGTATGTAGCTAGCTTCCCCTTAAATGTATCTATGCTATCCACCTCAACCACTCCCTGTGGTAGCAAGTTCCATGTTGTAACCACTCTCTGAGAAAAAAAGCTTCTCCTGAATTTCATATTTGATTTATTGGTGGCTATCTTATATTTAACTTAACAAAATTTTGCATGAAACACAAGAAAGAAAGAAAGAAAGTAAGCCCTAAGTGAGGCAAAAAAAGTCTATGTTCAATGTCAGGAAAAAAAACTGCTAATTTCCTTCCAACTTCATAAGGCGATCAAGTAAGTTTCAGCAGGCAATGATTACCTATGATGCATCAATGGACAAACTTAATTAGCCCCCTCTCCCAGTTTTCCCCATTGACCTGCTCCCTCAGGAACCTAGAAAGTCCTTTCCAAAAGGATTGTAATGTCCCATATTTATCACATCCAGCAATCACTTTCTTAAAAAAATAAATACTTCCTGGTATCTAACCTGACTCTTGGCCTACATATTTTATAAGTTTATTCTCTAATCCTACTGTCACTATGGATTTTATATAATTCTACTACATCCAATCCTTTCATAATTTTTAAAATCTCACTCATATTTCCCCTGAGCTTTCTTTTCTACAAAGTGAATAACCCGAACTCTCTGTGCCTGTTTTTGTAAGTAAGAAATCTAAGTTGTTTCATCCTTGTTGCTGTCCTCTGCCTTTGTTCTACAGCCTCAATATCCGGCATGTGATGTGGGAAGCAAAAACTAAACATAACATCCCAAGTGCAGACAAACCATGACCTAAGTTTAATCCTCTCGGTTTCATACTTGATTGGTTTATTAATATTTCCAAGAACACTCTTTGTTTTCCTATGGTACCCTAATAACACCTCCATGTCGCTGACCTACATTGGCTTCTGGTCCAGCAACGCCTCGATATAAAAATTCTCAGCCTTGTTTTCAATTCCCACCATGGTCTCGCCCTACCCTATCTCTATAACCTCCTCCAGCCCCACAACCCTCAGAGATATTTGCGCTCCTCCAATTCTAACCTCTTGCGCATCCCCGATTTTAATCGCTCCACCATTAGCGGCCGTGCCTTCAGCTGCCTAGGCCCTGAGTTCTGGAATTCCCTCCCAAAACCTCTCCGCCTCTCTACCTCTCTCTCCTCCTTTAAGACGCCCCTTAAAACTTTCCTCTTTAACCAAGCTTTTGGTCATCTGTTCTAATATCTCCTTATGTGGCTCAGTGTCAAATTTTGTTTGATAATGATCCTGAGAAGCACATTGGGACCTTTTACTACATTAAAGGCGCTATATAAATGCAAGTTGTTGCTGTTGTTGTTGTTGTAGTGGACCACCACATCAAAGATCGATTCTGTTCGTACCAAACATTAACATAGGATTATTTTAAGTGTGGTGGGGTGTGGGGTCACTGAGTAGTAATCTGGAGTGGGAACCTTGAACAGTGTTCTCCCTTCTGTAAGCATTGAAGACATTTATAATACTCCCACTGTCAAGCAAAGAAAGGTAAGTACAGCTGATACAGGCTATTCAGTATATCTGGCCCAACCTTCCACAGAAAACCCTACAACCCACTCCCATCAGGGCATCTAACTATGTCTTGAATGACTCCAGAGTTTTTTGCATCCACCACCTTACCTGTAAGACTCATCCAGATACTAACCGTGGCATCAGTCCTGAGCTTGTCATTTACCAGCTTGTATTAGACCCCGATTTTAACTCCAGGTGGATTCCCCGCTCAGGCCTGAGTTAAAACTACAGTCGGGTCTCAATGATGTCATCGGGCCACAATGTGCATATGTAAAGAAGGACCCTGTTGGCTCCGGGCGCTCTTCCTTGCAGCCTGCTCAGGAAATGGGGCTAAAACTTAGACCTTCTGGCCGAGAAATTTGTGTCAAGCGGTGGCGCAAAAATTGCAGATGTTGCGATCATGGTGGCTTTCGGACAGGTAAGAGTCTGGGCGATTTTAACTGCCCACTCACCAGGTTTCTGCTGAGCGAGTGGAGTTAATATCAGCCCCTATCCTACAGCCATTGTTTAAATTTGAAGTAACACTCAGGACTAATCTTCTTTAGTCCGCTTAGTATCTTACGTGCTTTTAGAAAGTCCTCTTCCATTTGCTTCCTTTCAAGGCTGAAGAGTCAATGTTGACCACCTTAGCAGTGATCCTAGGACCTTCTTGCTCCAGATAAGTTAGTACCATACACCACCCAAGTGCGCTTACGCATTGAGGTATGTGGGGTGCTGGACGACTATATGTACATATCCTTATTCATTGTTTGAACTCTTGGGAGGAAATGGCTGCAAAGACATATCTTCCCTGCTGCATCCTGGAATTCTCGCGCCACGGCATAAAGCCTGCATGCATGGAAGCAACAGAAAATTAGCCAATAAATATGTATTCGGCAAAACCTTGAGATGCTTCGATGTGCCTGCACCCATCCCAAAGCGTCAAAAAGAACAGAATTTTATACACCTAAAGCACAATAATGTTGCATTAGTTTGCTCTTGTAGAAGAATCCACCAGGTGGGTCCATTAGAAGCAAACAACTGGACAATTTTCCCTCCTACCCCCCAGACGTATAGATGGTTACTCAGTGGTCAACTTGTCTGAAAATCTTAACGTCAGATCTAAGGGAAAAAAGCATCACTTGTACACCTCTGACAAGGTGTTTCCTGCCGTCTCACATTATTTCTCTCAAATGTCCTCCTACTTTAAACTTTAATAAAAAGCATTGTTATACGCCAGCAATAACTTAGATGCAAGATGAAACTCAGCATTGCCACCTCACTTGACGTTGCACAATACCTTTGAAGCTGCTTATTGAGCAGTAACAAGAAACACATGTAAGCTTTCAAGGCCTTGGAGGAAAGCTTTTACATGTTTCAGCCATAAAATGACAGCCTCCTCTCCCATTTATTCTACGCTATATAAAAGACTGGATTACATTTCTAGGCTAAAACTCGAGGAATAGCTGGAGATCAAGTGAGAATGTTCTTTGCATCCGATTACCTGTTGACACATTCCACAGCCTCCTGACAGATCCGGCTACATATCAGGCTAGGGCAGCGAGCTATTCACACATGGGTACAGACGCAATCTGAGGTTTAGCACCATCAGCTGCAGAAAGAAAAACGTGTTAGCTTAACACACAGCAGTGGCATTTGGAGGCTGCCTGCTAGGTAGAAACCGGATGGGTCAGTGTAACTGGTGCCCTGGGCAAATCTTCTCATTTCCACTTGTTGTCGGCAGTTTCAACACCAGTTCACAGCAGTTTAGAACTTCTTACCTCAGCTGAGATACAAGTGGATTAATAAGTCCAAAATGATAAAAGCAAATTCTTCTGCCAAAAAGACAAAGATAAAGGAGTGGGAAAGAGGACACGGCAGAAAATTATTTTAGAGACAAAGGGCTAGAAATTCCTCTCAGGCGGTGAAGCACAGCGGGCGGTAACGAATCGGCCGCCCGTTATACACAGCGCCTGATATTCAGTTCCATTGACTGTGCCGCGTATAACGGGCAGCTGATCCGATACCGCCCATTTTGCGCCACCGCCTGACACGAATTTCTCGGCCAGAAGGTCTAAGTTTTAGCCCCGTTTCCACCAGTCCAAATCGTCCATCCAATGCTCAACTATTCAGAAAGCATGGCCGAAATCTCAAGCTAATTCTGCTTCACACTCACTTCATTGTACATCACCAACCGTCCACTATCGCTATCCAGTTTGTGTCAACGTGAGGTAATAACTGTTAAGTCTGTGTGTTATAGTGAGAATTACTACACAGACCACAAGAGTAAATTTTAACAGGTCTTTACTAGTCGAAGGTCAGGGCGGAACTGCCCAATAAATCATTACACAGCACTTATATACCGGTGTGGTCACCACCGGTATTACAGTATACAGCAGCCAAGATAAAGTAGTGCAACCCTTAAAATAGTTCTCTTAAAGGTGGAACGGTTACATACACTACAATAACGTTAAGATGTGCAGTGCAGTTCAAGAGTGAAGTTGGGTCCAAACCGGGCAAGTGCTGCCAGATGACCTTCAGGAGCTCATTTCAGACCACTTCAGTTACATACCAGCTATATCATCAGCGACCAGTGTAGAATGAAAGTTAACCGTTTCTGGGAGGTTTGTTGGCATGCTTGGAACTTTATAAACTGATGCCTGCTGGCAAAGAGCTTATTGGCCTGTTGGTTCTTTACTAACATTAAGAATTTTATCAGCATTTGGTGTCTGGTTCTACGTCATTCTGAGCAAGTTCTTGTCTTAAACTGATATCACTATTACTATGGGGCACAAATACTTTTTTTTTAAGTGTTTACAATTCCAATAGAAATAACAAACCAGAGGAAATCTTCCTGAATGCAATTATGATGTCATCACACAGAGACCAGAAAAATTCTTCCCCCTCATTTATCCACACACAAGACAGAAAGGAAAAAAAAACTTGTATTTATGTTGCATCTTTCACGACCACTGGACGTCCCAAAGCGCTTTACAGCCAATGAAGTACTTTTTGAAGCGTAGTCACTGTTGTAATGTAGGAAACGCGACAGCCAATTTGCGCACAGCAAGCTCCCACTAATAGCAATTTGATAATGACCAGATAACCTGCTTTTGTTATGTTGGTTGAAGGATAGATATTGGCCAGGACACCGGGCAGAACTCCCCCTGTGCTTCCTCGAAATAGTGCCATGGGATCTTTTACATCCACCTGAGAGAGTAGACGGGGCCTCGGTTTAACGTCTCATTCGAAAGACTCTATAAGCTTCACTGTAGCACAAACACATTACTTTTAGTCATATAGGGAGTGATTCTCGTCTCAGTACTGCTCCGTTTTTCAGCACAAAAGAGCCGAAGTGATATGAAAATATTTGAATGAACCTACAGCTCACTTTCCGCCCAAGGCCGGCCCAATTCAATTTTGGAGTGGGCCTCAATTCAGGCGACCAGTGCTCACATCCAAACAAGCCTGCATTAAAATATTTAAATTGGAGTCCTTAGACACATTTAGGACCCCGATGCTGCAAGCACTTCACTCAGTCGAACTGAGTGCTAAGAGGCCAGACGTGTCAGCCGTGGCTCAGTGGTAACACTCTCACCTCTGAGCCTAAAGGTCGTGGGGTCAAGTCTCAATCCAGAGACTTGAGCACAAAATCCAGGCTGCGATGATGCCATGCAACTTTTCTGTCTCTTAAAGATGATCTACATCGCTATCTGAAGACCTGTGGGAGAAATTATCAGTAGAGACACCATTCATTGGGTAGCCCTTAGGACACAGCTTGGCATCACCACAGTGCCAGTGAGTAATGCATTAATTGTCCTCTTCAGATAGTGTCTGGATGACTCAATGGAGATCATAAGAACATAAGAAGTAGGAGCAGGAGTAGGCCATTTGGCCCCTCGAGCCAGCTCCACCATTCAATAAGACCTTGGCTGGTCTTCGACTTCAACTCCACTTTCCCGCCCTTGATTCCCTTAATATCCAAAAATCTATCAATCTCAGCCTTGAATATACTCAACGACTGAGCATCCACAGCCCTCTGGGTTAGAGAATTCCAAAGATTCACCACCTTCTGCATGAAGAAATTTCTCCTCATCTCGGTCCGAAATGGCCGACCCCTTATTCTGAGACTATGAAGGCTAGTTCTAGACTCCCCAGCCGGGGGAAACAGCCTCTCAGCATCTACCGTGTCAAGCCCTCTAAGAGTTTTATATATTTCTATGAGATCACCTCTCATTCCTCTAAACTCCAGAGAGTATAGGCCCAATTTGCTCAATCTCTCCGCAGAGGACAACCCTCTCATCCAGGAATCAATCTAGTGAACCTTCACTGCAACCCCGCTAAGGCAAGTACATCCTTCCTTAGGTAAGGAGACCAAAACTGTACACAATACTCCAGGTGTTGTCTCACCAAATCCCTATCTAATTGCAGCAAGACTTCCTTACTCTTATACTCCAAACCCCCTTGCAATAAAGGGTAGCATAGCATTTGCCTTCCTAATTGCTTGCTGTGCCTGCATGTTAACTTTGTGATTCATGTACAAGGACACCTAAATCTCTCTGAATACCAACATTTACAAGTCTCTCACCTTTTTAAAAATATTCTGCTTTTCTATTCTCCCTACCAAAGTGAATAATTTCACATTTCCCCACATTATACTCCATCTGCCACCTTCCTTGCCCACTCACTTAACCTCTTTGCGTCCTCCCCACAGCTTACTTTCCCATCAGCAAACGTTGCATTGCCAGAAGTATTCTCCTCTCTATCATGCATGAATACTGTGGACAGGATGATATGCAGAACAGATACCTGGGGAATTCTTCTGGTCATTGTTTCCTTCCACCAGACAAAGCATTTGTCCCATCTATAGTCACTTTATCCTTTCTGTTGCCAAGTCAGTTCTCAATCCATCCTGCTAAATTACACGAGCCTTAATGATCTTTAATAGCTTCAGATGAGAAATTTCAATGAATGCATTTGGAAATTTCAAGTAAATTATAACAACTGGAGAGTCCTCACCGACTGACTTATTTACCTTTTATTTATATTATTGATTCTTTTCTTTCAAAGAGCCGGAATATGCGCGATGGGCCAAATGTCAGCTGTGGCTCAGTTGGTAGCACTCTCGCCTCGGAGTCAGAAGGTTGTGGGTTCAAGTCCCACTCCAGGAACTTGAGCACATAAAGCTGGGCTGACACTCCAGTGCAGTGCTGAGGGAATGCTGCACTGTTGGAGATGCCATCTTTCGGAGGAGACGGTAAACCGAGGCCCCCTTCTGCTCTCTCAGGTGGATGTAAAAGATCCCATGGCATTATTTTGAAGAGCAGGGGAGTTATCCCCGGCGTCCTGGCCAATATTTATCCCTCAACCAACATCACAGAAACAGCTTATCTGGTCATTACCACATTGCTGTTTGTGGGAGCTTGCTGTGCACAAATTGGCTGCTGTGTTTCCATATTACAACAGTGACTACACTCCAAAAGTACTTCATTGGCTGTAAAGCGCTTTGAGACGTCCGGTGGTCGTGAAAGACGCTATAGAAATGTAAGAATTTCTTTCTTTCTTCTGTGCTGTATCATTCTATGATCTATAATAGTGAGACACCAGTTGCTTTGAAATCCATGTAGATTATTCTCTCTCTCCTCTCTCTCTCTACGGATAACCACTATGCTCATTAGGTTAACATTGATTAACGTCCTATAAGAAGCTTTTGAGCAATTCAGATCTTAGGCTAACGGGTTGTTAAATGCGGCGTTCTGCCCTCACTCCTTCTTTGACTCTCAGTTTTTAACATTTTCTATCCTCCAGCCCTTGGGTATGAACCTTTGTTTATGGAGTTTCGAAAGGTATTAACCAAAGGTTTACCTATTTCCTCTCTCATTTCCTTGAGGATTTTAGAGTGCATCCCGTGTGCTCCAGATGCCTTTTAAACACTTTGCTCCATACATTTCTTCATAACACATGCTCGACTGACCTCCACATGTGTTATAGATTCCTACGCCAAAATAACTGGAGCCAGAGTATATTCGCACTCATAATTTGTGAAGACTGATGTGAAAAATTTATTTAGCACATCTGCCATTTCACCATCCTAAATAATGGAAACAAAATTCCTTTTTTCTCTAGTTTCAGTGAAAATAAGTAAAAGTGCTGTAACTTACGTAGAAAGTCCCAACAAGCTACTCTTTTGTGTTTACGCTGCTCCAAAGATTGTAAAAATGGGCTTAGCAACATTAGCCAACACAAAAAAATGGGAGGAATGGCTGATCTTTGCCTTGTTGCCTGGGCCCTAAGCTCTGGAATTCTCTACCTAAACCTCTCTGTCTCTCTACCTCTCTCTCCTCCTTTAAGACACTCCATAAAATCTACCTCTTTGACCAAGCTTTTGGACACCTGCCCTAATTTCTCCTTATGTGGCTCGGTGTCAAATTTTTTGTCTTATAATACTCATGTGAAACGCCTTGGGACGTTTTACTATGTTAAAAGTGCTATATAAATACAAGTTGTTGTTGTTATTGTAAAGGTTACCATTGAAGGATTTGTACGGCTTTTCTCAGCTGCACAACTAATTCCAAAAGTACGAGTTATTCTCCAGGTCAGATCCAGTTAGTGAATGGGAACATTTTAAAGTACCACCACAGCAGTGATCAAAGTGGACAGCAGGAGCTAATATGGGAGAGGGTGGAGGGGAATGAACCCCTAAAATTGGCCACAATGTCACTTCTATGAGCCAAGTGGCTGCTGCTGAGTGGAATACAGGGCCTTGGTAAGACCACTGATGTAAGAAAACTACTAGCACTTGGTCTGAGTAATAAACAAAGCTTTAATCAACTGTTTTTCAACATGGAGATCTAGTTGTGTCCTTCACTAGTTCCTGTTAAAGAAAGTCCTGAGCAAGCTGGGCCCATGCCCAAGTATTTATACTCTCCCTGGACAGCGCCACCAGCAGGCCACCCTGTATCATTTCATAAGTCATTTCCACATGAATGACAAGATTCATGTCAACCACACCTGGAGTACTGTGTGCAGTTTTGGTCTCCTTACCTAAGAAAGGATGTACTTGCCATAGAGGGAGTGCAGCGAAGGCTCACCAAACTGATTCCTGGGATGGCAGGATGGCCAGATGAGGAGAGATTGGGTCAACTAGGCCTGTATTCACTGGAGTTTAGAAGAATGAGAGGGGATCTCATTGAAACGCATAAAATTCTGACAGGGCTAGACAGACTGGATGCAGGGAGGATATTTCCCCTGGCTGGCGGGTCTAGAACCAGGGGTCACAGTCTCAGGATACAGGGTAGGACATTTAGGACTGAGATGAGGAGAAATGTCTTCACTCAGAGGGTGGTGAACCTGTGGAATTCTCTACCACAGAAGGCTGTTGGAGGCCAAGTCACTGAATATATTTAAGAAGGAGATAGATTTCTAGACACAAAAGGCATCAAGGGGTATGGGGACAGAGCAGGAATATGGTATTGAGATAGACAATCAGCCATGGCGGAGCAGGCTCAAAAGGCCGAATGCGCTACTCCTGCTCCTATGTTTCTATGTTTCTATGAATCTAGCTGTTCCTGTGTGTTAAATTGAGAATGAGTAACAACATCCAATTCTACATCATCACAGGTCACTTTGGTGCTTGCTACATTATTGCTAAATTCACTTTAGAAGCTAGCACGATATTTCGTAAAGGGGATTGTTCCGTGAAACTAGATTCCAAACTCTTAAATGCACAACTTAACAATTGCAAATTGCTCGTGAAGTGTGTAAAGTGGTGACTTTAAAAAGAGTGCACAGGATTCATAAGGAAAGTCGTCAACGACCCTCAATTATTTTCAAGATTTATCACATTTGGTTTATTGTATCTGTGCATTGTGGTCAAAATGCAGTCCTGAATTTTACTGTACTGTAAGGTTTGCAAAATTTTGGAAAATTTCAGCAGCCGCCGAAGATTATTTGATTAAAGAAAACCTGGTTGGAATGTACCTTAAAAACCCAGAGCATCAAAGATTGCTGTCAGGCCTCATGGCAAAGGAGAAAGACAGCCTGTCTGAATATCTCCCATCACTGGCTGACAAAGGATTTGAAAAAAATACCAGCCTGTGTGAATATGTTTAAGTACTTGAAACTGTCAATCAACTGCGGTTTAGGAAGTTTTCAATACGGAACAAAGGACTTTGTTTACAAGCCCTCTACAGTGTTGACTCAAGGGCTTAAGCACCTGAAGCTGTCAATCAATTGCGGTTGGAATGTAACCGCAGGACAAAGGATTGTTTAAACGTTCTGAAGTACTGTTTACTGAACACTTAAGGATTTGTTTGTCCAGCACTCGAGAAATCAGTGGGACATTTTAAACTGGATCACAGACCAGTTAAACGAATGGGAAACGCATTACAGCCACATTCAAACCCATTACGGTCAATGGGGACAGATCGGTCCCTTTTGTGTAGCCCAGATACATCCAGATTTGGGCACGAAGGGCTCCCAATGGGGTATAAAAATAGCCCCTCAGGAAGCCATTCTCTCTCTCTCTACCGCCTCACCTCCAGTGCCCTGCTTTCAAGAGGAGCGTCACAGCCCGCCCAAAGAAGTGGAATACCAGCAGTTACTTTTGAATTACTGGGGTATCTCTACTTCGGGGTGGTGAAGAATCCAAGGCAGACTGCAGGGGCATGGAGCAGGCATTTACTGGTGAGCATAAACTTTCTGGCCCATTAAAAGGCAATCTAGATAGGTATAAGGGGTGGGAATTAAAGGGGAATTTTGTTAAATTGTAATTTTAGTCAATTTTCCCTCGATGTGTCCGTTTTCTCTCCTCCCCGTTAAGTAAAGGTGTGCAAGTGTGCTGTATTCATAATTATTTTCACTGTATAGCAATTTATTCTTTATTTCAATAAAATACTGGTCTTCTTTGCACCCAACCACGAGTCTCATTTTGTCTATATCGCTACTGAAATAAGTCTGGCGATCAGAACCAGAAAGGGAAGCGATTTGAAACCGCACGGGGCCTGGAGCAGCTCAGATACGCCTGACTGGCCAGACACAAACCCCACACCAAAAACCCTCCCCTTTCTACAAAATGACAACCGCGGCAGGACCGTCGGCGACGGTATGCGATGTAGCAGATGGTGGTCTGGGTCTGGAGAGAGCCGCAGTTATTGCTTTTCTTTTTATCACACCCCTGATCTGTTTGTGGTTAGGTACCCGCAAGCTTAGGGAAGTTAAAGCAGAGAGTTGGGATAAGGAAATGGAGATTGAAGAATACCAGGCCAAGATAGAGCGCCTGGTGGACCAGTTTAGTGAGGGCAAAATCCACATGAGGTACGAGTTAGAGTACCTGAAGTGCCTAGTTACAGAGGCCAAGAGTAATGAGATGAGGGTGCGGGAGGAGAACGCCCGCCTCATACAAGAAGTAAGAGAGCAGGAGAAAAAAGTTAGGGAGGTAAAGGCAGCGTATAAGCAGGCCTGCGACCAAGGGTTTGAGGAAGCAGATCATGGCCCCTGTAGGGAAGAGATAGAAAGCTTGAATATGGCTTTAAAGAGGGCAAAGGGGATGATATGTCTTATCAGCCCGAAGACAGGTCTGTCGGACTTTTCTGGCAACCCAAATAGAACCATCCCACAGGCAACACCCAGAACAAAGTTGGTGAGGGAATCAGAGGTCCCACGACCGCCACCCACAGCTCCGAGCTTTCAGGAGCTCTGGCAGCGAGGGGGGTGGAGGATGAGGTGGTAGAGGAAGCACAGCAGGTCCTGCTAGATAGGCCGGGACCAGGACCAGTGTACCCCCTCCGACAATGAAGGTACGGTCCACCCGTTGATGACGATGACCTAGGGGCCATCCAGAATCAGTTTGTGGTTCCGTATGGCACCCACCAGCTCAGGGACATGGTTAGCCACATCCCCAAGCTCACTAAAAAGGGAGACCCCTCACTGCACTTCAGGGAGATGGAACAAGCAGCTTGTGTTAATGACTGCGATGACGCAGAGCAAGCAAAAATGCTGCTGTTTTCCCTGGGAGGTGATTTCCTCCAGGCCCTATCTGGCGAATGCAAAAGGGGGCAGAAGGAATTCGAGGATTTGAGGAATGAGATATTGGAGGTCATGGGACTCAATGATGGTAGTCCGTTCGCCCAGGTAGAAAGAACGGTGCAGCTCCCAGGGGAGTCCCCACAGGCGTTCGCAGACAGGCTGTGGCCAGTCTACCGGAGCGCATGCCCGGGAATGCCAGAGCGGGCAGCACTGAACCCAGTCCAATTGACTCACTGGCTCCGTTGTCTTATGACAAACAGCCTACCCCAGATCCAAGCCCAGGTCACAGCTTGGTTTGACCCCCGAAACCCCCAGACCACAGAAGAAGCGGTGATCTACCGGCTCGCAGTAGCATTTAGAAACATGAGGTG
This sequence comes from Somniosus microcephalus, assembly GCF_052327205.1. Taxonomy (NCBI): domain Eukaryota; kingdom Metazoa; phylum Chordata; class Chondrichthyes; order Squaliformes; family Somniosidae; genus Somniosus; species Somniosus microcephalus. The sequence goes on along the minus strand of NC_140996.1, from coordinate 214,799,690 downwards.
TATCGAGATGCCCCAACCCAAGGGAAAAGTCCATGAGGTTAAACCTGGGAGCCAGGAGGGGAACCATCCCTCCCAGGCTAGGTTAAATTGTTATGGGTGTGGGAAAGACGGTCACTGGAGAAAAGACTGTAAGAATCCCTGGAAAGATAACAAGGGAAAGGATCCCACAGCCCCAGCCCAAAAGGCAGGGCCAGATATCCCTCCTGCTGTGATCGAGTCGGTTTTACAGTCCCTACGGTCTCTTCTGACTGGCCAGGGGCGAGTAGCAGCCACCACCGATGCTTTGACCCCGTCTGCCCTATCCCACTCCCAGCAATGACTAGAGCCAGCACAGCCTGTCGACCCGTGTCCCCGCGAAAATGCTGAGGGGAGCAGGCCCTATGTTAAGATGGGGGTGAAGACGGTGCAGGGGAGATATTCAGTGGACACTGGAGCTTCCAGCATGGTGGTCCATTCGAAAGACCTGACCAATTCACCCCAGTCTAACAAGGCCCCATTTAGCTTGATGGGACCCACAGGGAACGAGCAGGCTAGGGAAAGATCAAAACCTTTGGCCATAGGTTTAGGATCCCTCCATACCACGTGGGAGGGTAACCACAAGACCAACGAGGTGGCCAAGCAGGGGGACAGGGAAAGAGAGTTCTGGGACCCCTGTAGAGCAGGTCCGGTAGCAGCAATCCAGGACAAGGGAGGCACACAGGGGATAGTTTTGGCCCCGGACCAAAAGCAGGTCCAAGCCCAAGATTCCGCCTTTAAGGCCGCCCTGGTAAGGAGAAAGAATTTGGAACAGGGTTACTGGCAGGCTGCTAGTTATATTAAACAATGTAAATTGTTTAAGCCGGAGGCAGGGAAACAGGCAGCTGGGATTGAACCTGAGATTAGAAATCCTCAGCCTGCAGCGTGTACACTCACACAGACTGCACACGCAGGTGCAGTCACGTGTGTGAAGGGAGAAGTTCCCCAGCACTTGGCCCGAGCGATTCCCCCTCTCTTATGGCACTCCGGGGAGGAGCCTGAACCAGGTTTTAGACCTGAAGGAGAAGACTCTCAGCCACCGGCAGCCTATGGCGAGGGATTGCCTGTCCCCAGCCCAGGTTTGGGAAGGGAGAGACCCGAGGGAGAAGGTCCCCAGCCAGCAAGGACTGTGACCCGAGCTAAGAGTCCGCTCACCAGGGTAGCCCCACCAGCGACACTCCCTAGGAGGTCTCTTCGGGTACCCCAGCCCAAGAAAGTATGGTCACCAACTTTTCAGTGGAAAAGGGCAGACTCCCGAGTCAGGGAGAAGCCAAAAGACAGAAGTCCCCAACCAGCAGCCATAAGCTGCGAGGGATTAGAAGATGGGATCAGTCCATCTTCGCTGCAGGCAGTAGCCCACAACAGTCCAAACAGGGATTAGGCTGGCCGCCCGGAGACGGGCGGCGCTTGTATATAGTTTAAGTAGTATAAGTTTAATAACGTGTATAAGTAAATTAGAGTGTGTTAATTTTAATTTGATATTGCAATCGGTAGTTTTAAGTATTAAAGTATAAGTTTTAAGTATGGAACCGTTCCAGAGTGTTGTCTATGTGAGCCGAGGTCGCGGGACCCGATCACATTCCCCCGAGCCAGGGAACCTGGCTAGATGTCTTTTTTAAGTCTTTATCAGAGTTTCGAAAGGTGTGGAGGACCATCATGTCTTTGGATGCTCGGGGAAGGGAGCAGTCCTAGCCCATGAGGGGAGGGGTCTGCAGGAGGCAGATGCCCATGAGGGGAGCTGGCCAGGATGACTGGGATCCAAGTCAACCCAGTATTCTAGTGAGACCGGCTTCACGTATGGGGAGGCCTCCGTCCAGTGCCCAAGGATATGAATCGTCACCCCACTTTTCGGAGGCCAATAAGACCGAATTGTAACTAATCATGAGTGATAGCAGATTCGTTTGTATTTTTAACAAATATGTTTTGGCATGGCTCTTTTTAAAAAAAAGGAAGCTCATTTTCTTCCGTTTGTATTTTTAACAGATATGTTTTGGCTTGGTGTTAATCTCATTAAAGATGTTGTATCGTGTTAAAACTATGTCATAAGTGGTGCAGGGGCATTGGAACCCTCCATGCTTGAATTATTGTAAATAATCAGTGGTGCAGGGGCATTGGACCCCTCCGTGCTTGAATTATTGTAGCTAATCATGTTTTTCTATCGATAGATGCCTACCGTGCACTGCGATGCTCTCGGAGGAAGGGGGATGGAGGTGTCAAGGGATCAGAGATAGATATAGATAAGTATAAGGGAAGGTTATTTGTGGGGGTCAGAAATTCTTGCTGACCTTTAAACAGGATAGTGCAAGCAAGTTTTAGTATCCAAGGGTGGACTGTAAGGTTCGCAAAATTTCAGAAAATTTCGGCAGCCCCCGAAGATTATTTAATTAAAGAAAACCTGGTTGGAATGTACCTTAAAAACCCAGAGCATCAAAGATGGCTGTCAGGCCTCGTGGCAAAGGAGAAAGACAGCCTGTCTGAATATCTCCCATCACTGGCTGACAAAGGATTTGAAAAAAATACCAGTCTGTGTGAATATGTTTAAGTACTTGAAACTGTCAATCAACTGCGGTTTAGGAAGTTTTCAATATGGAACAAAGGACTTTGTTTACAAGCCCTCTACAGTGTTGACTCAAGGGCTTAAGCACTTGAAGCTGTCAATCAATTGTGGTTGGAATGTAACCGCAGGACAAAGGATTGTTTACACGTTCTCAAGTACTGTTTACTGAACACTTAAGGATTTGTTTGTCCAGCACTCGAGAAATCAGTGGGACATTTTAAACTGGATCACAGACCAGTTAAACGAATGGGAAACGCATTACAGCCACATTCAAACCCATTACGGTCAATGGGGACAGATCAGTCCCTTTTGTGTAGCCCAGATACATCCAGATTTGGGCGTGAAAATAAGGGCTCCCAATGGGGTATAAAAATAGCCTCTCAGGGAGCCATTCTCTCTCTCTCTACCGCCTCGCCTCCAGTGCCCTCCTTTCAAGAGGAACGTCACAGCCCGCCCAAAGAAGTGGAACACCAGCAGTTACTTTTGAATTACTAGGGTATCTCTACTTCGGGGTGGTGAAGAATCCAAGGCAGACCGCAGGGGCATGGAGCAGGTGTTTACTGGTGAACATAATATTTTCTGGCCCATTACAAGGCAACCTAGATAGGTATAAGGGGTGGGAATTAAAGGGGAATTTTGTTAAATTGTCATTTTAGTCAATTTTCCCTTGATGTGTCCATTTTCTCTCCTCCCCGTTAAGTAAAGGTGTGCAAGTGTGCTGTATTCATAATTATTTTCACTGTATAGCAATTTATTCTTTATTTCAATAAAGTACTGGTCTTCTTTGCACCCAACCACGAGTCTCGTTTTGTCTATATCGCTACTGAAATAAGTCCGGCGGTCAGAACCAGAAAGGGAAGCAATTCGAAACCGCACGGGGCCTGGAGCAGCTCAGATACGCCTGACTGGCCAGACGCAAACCCCACACCAACTCCCCCCCCCCGCCCTTTCTACAGTACTTCCCCAAAGCACAGGATTTCAATGCTACATCCATTCCATTTTCTGGATAATGATGTATTAATTGGACTAGGAAACGTATTAATGTACCTTAGTAAAATGCTCCCTGAACTATGGTTTGGTCAGCATCAACAGCAGACATATACCTTAGCTGTCACCTTGCATTGCTCTGTATTCACTAATCCTATATATTAGATCATCCCAGAGAGCAGTGAGCCTCTAGAATGCGTTGCCGGCTGGTGATGGGTGCTGCCTCTCTGCACATCTTCAAGAGGAAGCTGGAGCAGGTCTTGGCTGAAACAGAGATCACATCATAGAGAAGGTAGGTGGATTAACAGATAACACATGGTCTAGGTGATCCCCTGGATGGGTTTTGATTTCCTGAGGGGATCGGAAAGAAATTATCCATTTTTTAAAATCCCTTATTGGTCCTGTTTTATTCTTTTTTTTTGCCTCTTCCAGGAGATTACTTGGCTGTGCAGGGGCAAGAGGGTAGGAAGTCTCTGGTCACAATGCTCCAGCCATCCTGAAAGGTCTTTTCCTGCCCATCATTTTTGTATGATCCGATATTGTGGTACAGTAATAATGATACAATAAGCAACATATTCAACAAGTACATTTTAGGAACCAAATGAAATTGCCGATTTCATTTTTCATTTCACTTCTTCAGGATTTCTTCGGGGCACACATATGATATATTAAACCTGTAATACAAAGGATGCTGTGGTTAAAAACATTTTTGGAAAATGCGGCACTCTGGATCAACCGGAACATGATGTCACCATGAACCACCTAACTTTACAGTATCAGCTCAGGCTAGGAGTAGAATGATGGTGTAGGGGGACTAGGCGCAGGCTACCACTCGCAACCCTCTACATGCCAAGCTACCAGGATCAGCTGTGGGTTGCTGCCAAATGGAGGCCAAGTGCTTCTCCAAAGTGTGTGTTGTTCTCCTTGGAGCAAAGAAGGCTAAGAGGAGATTTGATAGAGGTGTTTAAAATCATGATAGAATAAATAAAGAGAAACTGTTTCCAATGGCTGGAGGGTCGACAACAAGAGGGCACAGATTGAAGGTGACTGGCAAAAGAACCGGATGGCGACACATGGTTAGGATTTGGAATGCGCTGCCTGATAGGATGATGGATACAGGTTCAATAGTAGCCTTCAAAAGGGAATTGGATAAATACTTGAAGGAGAAAAAATAGCAGGGATATGAGGAAAGAGCGGGGGAGCGGGACTAACTGGATTGCTCTTTGAAAGAGCCGGCGCAGACTCGATGGGCCGAATGGCCTCCTTCTGTGCTGTACTATTCTATGATTCTATGATTCTATGTGTGCATGTGTATTGGGGAGGGGGAGATAATCAGTAAGTCTAGATTACTCCTGGCAGTCAGCTGCAAACCTCCATCAACCTAGGACCAGATCATCCATGTTCTGAACCAGTAAGGGTTGAGGCATAGGAAGATCCAAGGAAGGAAACAAGAGGGCTTCTCATTGTCAAAGAAACAACAGCCTCTCTACTTTTTCCACTGGTAGTGAGTGCGCTGGTTAAGGCTTTCACATACAATTCCTTTGTGAGCTATTTAAGAGGTTGTTAATCCACATATTTTGGACGGTGCAGTGGGGAAAGAGTTAAACTGACATTGCTGGCAGTTTCACTGAATGGTGTAATAAAGACGATACTTTGCAGTAGTAAGCTTTTTCTAAGTTGCTGAATTGGCAGTTGAGATAACATAGCTGGACGTGGAAACCATAAGAGGCCTAAGAGGATGTAAGTTCTGTTCTGGCAGGAAAGTAAAACAATGAGTTGGAAGTAAAAGAGGCCTAGAGAGGCAGGAAAGGAGGACAATGAGTCAGAAGTACAATGTTGATGAGACCCCATCTGGCATAAACAAAGGTCATAGGTGCAACAACAGCTTGGGGGATAACAGACATAGGCCTAGAAATTCAGTATCACCATGTTTGGGGCGCTACAGCCGGGCGTTCGCTAAATTTAGCACCCGGCGCAACTTAGCACCACCTTCGCCGAAATTGAGTTGCATCGCCCCAAGAGGTTGCTGCTGTGCTAAAGCAGGTGATGCATGACTATCATAAGTCGCTAAGCCGGCGAGCCGAGGTGCTAACACCGAGGGCGGGCGCAGCGCAGGTGCGGCGAGTTTCTGAATGAAGGCAGACATGTTGGCGCCGGTCAGCTCTTAAAGGGGGAGGGTCAACTTGTTTGGCTGCCGTGCCCTGCACACTGCAGCCCTGAAGCAAGGCCTGACCATTGCTGGTTCATCAGTTCTACGCCCTGGACCATGGGAAAGCCCACTATTCTTCCAAATCCCATTGCACACTTTTGCTGCTTGTCCAGGGTCATGGGGAAGGAGATGTACTGACGTCTCCTTCTGAAAAGGGCATTGGTCACCTGGCGGATGCAGCAATGTACCGTGAACTGGGAGATGTTGGCAATGTCCCCAGTAGCGGATTGGAAGGAGCCGGTGGCATAGAAGTTGAGAGCCACCGTCACCTTCACTGCCACCGACAGAGAAGTCCTGCTCCTCAGCTGTGGTTGCAGATCTCTGCGAAGCAGGTGGCAGATCTCAGTGACCACCTCCCTTCTGAATCGCAGCCTCTGAACACACTGCTCCTCAGATATGTTCAGATATGAGAACTGCTGGTGGTATACCCTGGGTGGGTAAGGCCTCCTGTGCCGACGCCTGTTGGCCCTTCTTCATCTGGCCATGACTGGCACTCTCTCACTGCATCTCTGATCCCTTTGAATGCAATGCAGAAAGCCAACGTTTCCACCCATTGCAGCGCCCATTATATGTGGCGACTCAAGGCTATGGCACTGAAAGTTAAATCCAAGTGCAAAGCTCTGGCCTGAAGCCAGAAGTACCTGTGCGAGCGCTGAGTCAAAGCAGAAAGCTCTCTGCCTTTGTCTCTCTCCAAATATCCATCTCTCACACAGAAGGATTGGCACAAAATGGCTGCCACTTATAATGCAGGAGGAGTCCCCTTTAAATAGCGCCCCCCGCACCCCGCAGCGACTGGGAACCGTTCCCCTCTACCAATCGCTGGGGGCGCCAGGCGCAAAGAAGGGCGGCGCCACTGAAGTTCCGGTTCGGGGCGCACCAAGGGCGTTGCACCATGAAATGACGTCACGATCTGCACGCGCAGCTGAGCGGGCGCTGCGGTTTTGCGCCGCCGCTAAATCTTGAGTGAAGTTCGCGAGAGGCGCAGATCGCGCCGCGCCCGGGCACTAGCCGCTTAGCGCCCCACTTCTCTGCCTCCTAAGGTGCTAGCGGCTGGCGCTAACAACTGAATTTCTAGGTCATATACTTTTCCGATAATAAAGGCAGTGCTTTAATGTAACGCGGCATAGGCAACCAATCAGTGAAGATGCATGCGGGCCAAGGTCCAATCAGGTGGCAGGAATTAATTTTGAATGAGCTGGACATATATGTTGTAATGTATAAAAATGTAGTGTTTGCTGTACCAATTTGGAAAGGTCTGGCTAAGACAGAGCAGACTGTTTTCCCCACCAGTGCAATAAAGACAACTTGACTATCGATCTAAAATCTTGTGCCGAGTGTTGGTTTAAAATACTCCACAACAGACAGGATATTAAAATAATGCATAAAGGGTTTGTACATAAACATATTAATCAGTGCAGCACCAGAAGAGATAAAAACCGAAAAGTCAAAGGGAGCAAAATTCAACAGTCGGTTTGCCCCTAAAATCTGTTACGGTTCAGAAATGAGAAAAGTGGAGATTTACTTTCGGTGTGTGTGTGTGTGTGTGTGTGTGTGTGTGTGTGTGTGTGTGTGTGTGTGTGTGTGTGTGTGTGTGTACGTGTATGGGGGAAGGGAATAGATCGGATACTGTGCCACCTACTCTTTCCATGGGGACACTGTGTGTGTATGTGTGCCCACCAGTCGTTGTTGGCTATTTCAACACCTGCTTATTGTAAATGGGTTAATGCCTCCACTGAAAAAATGGACAGAAAAACGCACGTTAAGTTTTCATCCACTGTTATCAATTCTAACCTTCTCAGACAATATTCTAGTCCTAAATCTTTGTCAATGTCATCTTACTTCTCCTCTATCTGCATTCTATTCTTCTCTGCTTGGGCCATCCATTGGAGAAAGATAAAAATGCAAAACTGAAAATATTCTACAAATCCCCAAACCCCAGAATGAGAAACAAAATACTTCCATTTGATAAATAATCCACCCAGGCAGTTAGATTGATGCAATGGATGTATCGTCCCATTTGAGCTTTGTTCAGTCGACTTCTTGGCAATCTCATGTCTCTTAATGCGATTTCCACACTCTATTCAGAATTCATCATTCTATGAACAAATATTAACTGTCAGGCTAATAAGTGCAGCATTAACACATTGGAAGTGAAGGCTTGTGCCTTCAGCTACCACAGACCATGATAACACCCCATAATACTTGCAAGTGCAGTAATATTGTGCAGTGCTCAAATCTGGAACACAGGCCCTTATTGAATTATGACTGGCAGATAGAATTTCTTCTAAATGGACTACCAAATGTGTGGTACAACAGAACACACAGAGGAATTTCATACGTGCGTGCTAACACATTCACTACAAATATCACTGGAAGTTATTTTCAGCTCTATAGTTTGTGCTTGTACACTTCCAGCACGTGATATTAGCCTGGAGTGAAAAAAAGTCAAATAATCCCAGTCCATTGATTACAATGATAGACACCACAATGGGTGGGGGTAGATCTTGACATTGTGCGATAGTTGGGTAAGAGCGAGTCAGCAGCCCGTTTTATATCTCTCCCGATTCTTATTTGAGATGTCGCCTGTCTTTCGGATGAGACGTTAAACCGAGGTCCCCTTCTGCCCTCACAGGTGGACATAAAAGATCCCATGGCACTATTTCGACGAAGAGCAGGGGGGGATTTCTCCCCGGCACCCTGGGGCCAATATTTATCCCTCAGCCAGCATCACTGTGGTGTATGTAACCTGTTCCACCTTAAGAGAACTTAAGCCTGTTCCACCTTAAGAGATGTACTACTTTCTCTGGCTGCTGTATACGTAATACCGGTGGTGACCACACCGGTATATAAGCACTGTGTAGTAATATTGTATTCAATATAGTCCCGACCTCCAACCAGTAAAGACCTGTTGAATTTACTCTTGTAGTCTGTGTAGTAATTATCACTATAACACGCAGACTTAACAGTGGCGACGAGTCCGATTCTTACCCTGCGGCAGTTATTTCCACGGCGGCTTCGTCCACAGACAGGACGTCGAAGAGAGGTTTCCACCCTCATCACCCTACTGGAAGACACGTCGAGCGGCAGGCATCGAGAAACCGGAGTGCAGAAGACATCCTGACCTCGAAGCCTCCATCATCGACTGTCAGCTTTCTTCTTTCTGCCTCGGTGGTGGGTAAGCCGGGCAGCGACGCGACAGAAAGTCAACCGCGTTGGCTGTACAGACGGGGCTGGGAAGACGGAGGAATAAGGGCGGTGAGATCGATCGCGACCGGAGATAAGGGCCGGGCCGCTTTCGAGTGAGAGGCGCAGCGCGGGGACATCGATCGCGACCGGAGATAAGGGCCGCATTCGGGCTAAAAGGCGCAGCGTCTGGGGAAACTGAAGGCGCGAGAGCCGCGGTGAAGCGGAGACAGCGTCGGGGGACGGTTGAAGACCGCCAAGCGCGGGAAAACCGCCATTTTGTGGCGGAGGACGACGACAAGAGCGGGAAGCCGCCATCTTGGATAACATAAAAATACAATAAATTGCAACGATGCCTAAACATGGGAACATTAATACCTTTGATAGTGACATCGAAGATTGGGCCATGTATGTAGAACGCATACAAAATTATTGTAAGGCAAATAAAATTCCTGATGCAGATAAAGCACTAACATTATTAAATTTAATGGGTGCGAAGACATACGGGCAATTGAAACACCTGTTATCACCAGATGAACCGGCGGATAAGACGTTCGATGAAATTGTTACTGTCCTGAAAAATCATCTAAACCCCACGCCGCTGATGCTAGCGGAACGATTTAAATTTTACGACAGAAGGCAGCTGCAGAATGAAAGCAATGGTGAATATTTGATGGAATTACGTAAGCTAGCAAAATATTGTCAGTTTGGAACGGGACTGACAGAGGCACTACAAGATAAATTTGTGTGTGGTTTATTTAAACAGGATACACAAAAGCGGCTGCTCGAGGAGAATGAGCTGACGCTTGAGAAGGCGGTCACTATGGCAGCAGCACACGAAGCCGCAGCGAGAGGCACGGCAGTAATGCAGCTACGGTCACCGGGACTCGGTACAAACAAATTGGGTTTGAGTTCTGTCAAATGTTATCGTTGTGGAAAGACAACGCACGATCAGAACCAGTGTTGGTTTAAAAACCAAGAATGCAGAACGTGTGGCAGGCTTGGCCACATAGCTAAAGTATGCCGGTCAGGAAAGAAGACCAGCAACAAAAAGTCACCGCAAGGAAAATACGCAAAGGTACACAAGGTGACAAAGAACAGTTTGACCGAACAGAAGTCAGATTCAGACGCTAGCAGTAATGAACTGGATAGCTTAAGAGTACACAACGTTGGCAAGGATGCAGATCTCCAGACAATTTGGGTCACTCTTCAGATAGCAGGAGTCCAAGTAAAAATGGAATTGGACACTGGATCGGCATTGACGGTCATGAATAAGAAAGATTACAGAAGGTTATTCCAACATATTCCCCTACAGGATACGGAGATTATATTGAAAACATACACGGGGCAAAGAGTGTACCCCATCGGAAAAATAGAGGTAGAAGTGGTCCACAAGGGCGAAGAAAGCCAAGTAATGGACTTATATGTGCTACCTGAAGGAGGTCCACCACTACTAGGACGGGAGTGGATTAGGAAAATGAATATGGACTGGCACTCCTTGAAGGCACTAACGGTAGATTCCGGGGAAACAGATGTCAAACCTAAACGATTGTCCAAAATATTGGATGATGCTAAAGAGGTGTTCCAGCAGGGACTGGGAACACTGAGAGGAATTACGGCAAACATCAAGATTGATGAACATGCACAACCAAAATTTTTTAAAGCCAGACCGGTACCCTATGCAATACGACCTACTGTTGAAGCGGAACCTGAAGCACTAGAACATTCAGGTGTACTGTCAAAGGTAGATTGGAGTGAGTGGGCTACGCCCATTGTTCCCGTTATGAAATGTCCTGCGAGCAACAAGCCAGGAGATCCAGGGAAGGTTCGCATCTGTGGAGATTTCAAAATCACCGTTAATCCGGTGCGTCACACGGTGCAGTATCCGCTTCCACGGATTGAGGATATTTTCGCTTCATTGTCTGGCGGGAAACACTTCACCAAGATAGACCTGGCGCAGGCGTACTTGCAGATGGAGGTTGAGGAAGAGTCACGCCAATACCTCACGATCAACACGCATCGAGGGTTGTACTGGTACAATAGGCTGGTTTTTGGAGTGGTATCGGCTCCAGCAATTTGGCAGAGGGCCATGGAGCAGGTATTACAGGGAATTCCAGGCACACAATGTTACCTGGACGATATTCTGATCACAGGTGATGGTGATGAACAACATCTCGCAAACTTGGAACTGGTGCTCAACAGACTGAAAGAGTATGGACTTAGAGTAAATCGGCAGAAATGTGAGTTCTTCCAGAAGCGGATCTCGTACTGTGGCCATGTCATTGACCGGGAGGGGCTTCATAAGTCTCCTGACAAGATTGAGGCAGTTGTAAAGGCTCCCGCTCTGCAGAATGTCTCTCAGTTGAGGTCGTTTCTAGGATTAATTAACTATTACCATAAATTTCTGCCAAATCTATCCACGGTACTGCACCCGTTAAACGCTCTTTTACAGAAAGGGGTACCATGGGAATGGGGCGAAAACTGTAAGAAGGCATTTCGCAAAAGCAAAGAATTGATCACCTCAGAGGAAGTGTTGGCTCACTTCAACCCGACACTGCCTATTCGGTTGGCTTGTGATGCTTCTCCATATGGTATTGGGGCAGTGCTCTCACACAAGTTGCCAAATGGCACGGAAAGGCCAGTCGCGTTTGCATCCAGATCATTGACCTCCGCTGAGCGCAACTATGCACAGATCGATAGGGAGGCTCTTAGCCTTGTATGGGGAGTGAAGAAGTTTAATCATTACCTGCAGGGCCAAAAATTCACACTTCTGACAGACCATCAACCGTTGGTATCCATTTTTAACCCTAAGAAGGGTGTTTCGGTGATGACAGCGCAGCGTCTCCAGAGATGGTCTCTTTTCCTAGGGGCACATCAATATCAAATAGAATTCAAAGGTACGAAACAGCATGGCAATGCTGATGGGCTGTCGCGCCTGCCACTACCTGAAGAAGAAGACACGATGAAAGTTGACCCTGTTGAGTTATTTCATTCGACCATCATCGAGTGTTTACCAGTCACCAATGCAAGTATTGAAAGAGAAACCAGGAACGACCCGACACTGTCCAGAGTCTACGAGGTGACAGTGAAAAGATGGCCAACATGGGGTGATCCTCTGTTACCGGCATTTTCGGCAAGGCGAGACCAGCTGTCCGTCTGCCATGGTACCTTGATGTACGGGACAAGAGTGATTATTCCTCCCAAGTTGAGGGAAAGAGTTTTAAACGAACTGCATGAAGGTCATCTGGGGGGTGTTAAAATGAAAAGTCTTGCTAGGGCTTATGTATGGTGGCCGGGTATTGACCAACAGATTGAGGAGTTAACGAAAAGCTGCGCTGGGTGCCAAAAAGTGCAAAATGCACCTCCGATAGCACCGCTACACCCATGGGAATGGCCTTCAGCCCCATGGCAACGCGTAGACATTGACTTTGCTGGTCCATTCATGGACTCCATGTTCCTAATCGCGGTGGATGCACATTCCAAATGGCCAGAAGTCATCTAGATGAATACCACTACTTCAGAAAAGACAATTGCGGTGTTAAGAACAATAGTCGCAAGGAACGGATTTCCAGAACAGATCTGTTCGGACAACGGACCACAGTTTGTATCGGAAGAATTCCGACAATTCTTAAAGAAGAATGGAGTAAAACATTATACCTCTGCCCCATATCATCCGGCGACAAACGGGTTGGCTGAAAGATTTGTCCAGACATTCAAAAAGGCAATTAAGGCCATGAACGATGATCAGATTCCGCTGCAACACAAGGTCGACAAGTTCCTGATGTCATATCGAAACGCCGATCATGCAGTGACTAACCAAAGTCCTGCCATGATGTTTTATAACAGGAGGTTGCGGTCCAAGTTGGACTTGTTAAAACCAAATGTGCGGAGGGAAGTGGAAAACGAACAGTTTCGGCATATTAACAACAAGACCTCTCGAACTTTCGACGTAGGACAACCAGTGTTGGCAAGGTGCTATGGAAACGAAAAATGGCAGTCCGGAACAATTCGGGCCAAACAAGGACCTCTGATGTACACAGTAGATATTGGTCATAATGTGATAAGGCGTCATGCGGATCAACTGGTAGAGTCGAGAGCAAGGGTCGAACCCATGGTTGTGACAGAGACAACTGTGGAAGACGTTAATGAACCTGAAGCATCTACCTCGGCAGGGAATGTACTTGATGATGATGACACCCAATACATTGGAAACCAAATAGAGGAGGCACCTCAACAACAAGAATCAGAGACTACTGAGAGGCGTTATCCAAGCCGCATCAGAAAGCCTCCTGAGAGACTGAACCTTTGAACTGTTATACCTGAAGTTATATATGTAAATATGTTATTATGTTATGTTAAATGGAGATATGACTGTTAAGCTAAAAAGGGAGGATTGTGGTGTATGTAACCTGTTCCACCTTAAGAGAACTTAAGCCTGTTCCACCTTAAGAGATGTACTACTTTCTCTGGCTGCTGTATACGTAATACCGGTGGTGACCACACCGGTATATAAGCACTGTGTAGTAATATTGTATTCAATATAGTCCCGACCTCCAACCAGTAAAGACCTGTTGAATTTACTCTTGTAGTCTGTGTAGTAATTATCACTATAACACACAGACTTAACAATCACTAAAACAGATTACTGGTCATTTATCTCATCGTTGTTTGTGGGATTTTGCTGTGTGCAATTTGGCTGCCATGTTTCTTACATTACAACAGTGACTACACTTCAAAGGTACTTCATTGGCTGCAAAGTGCTTTGGGACGTCCTTAGGTCATGAAAGGCACGATATAAATTCTTTTTGACTGTGAGCAGGATTTAGGTGGGCTGGGGGTTGGGACGAACATCAAACGCGCCTGAGGTTGGCGGTATGAGGCCCAGGGGATTGTAAGTCCCAGGCCTCATTTGAATAAGACTGGCGAGCCGTCCGCCTGATAGCATTGGCAAACGGGCAGCCCATCTGAGGCCTATTGAAAGCGGGAATGCACCTCTTATACTAGATTTGCTTGTTGCACATTGCTGCAAGAAAGGTCACTAGCAGAGAGTCAGCACCAGGAGCATCAACCCCTGGACCTGAATTCAATGCAGGAAGAGGTTCCATGACCCCAAAAGAGCAGCAAGCCCGAGCACAGCTCCTCATCTCTCCATCTCTCTCAATGACACCTGGCAACAGCCCTTTCACGCCCTCCTCTTGCACTCTCAACAGTTCCCTGCCCTCCATCACATCCTTCACCATCAATCACAAAAGCACACTGCACCACCTCTCATTCTCATTCCAAACACACTCACCTCTTCCTTTGCAGTCTGCACCAGACACAAACTGCATTCTCTTCTCACATTCCTACATTCATTCCTTCCTTTCCTTTCCTTTCTTCCTTTCCTTCCTTCTTTCATTTATATAATGACTTTTATGTAGTAAAATGTCCCAATGTCCCAAGCCGCCATCAGGTAATGGGGTGGGTTTTCTTAGTGAGTTCCAAAAATGGCAAATTTAAGGAAAGATTAAACTAATTTGTTTCCTTCCTTCTTTACTAAATAGCTCAGCAACGCGTTACTAAAAAGGTTGGCCCAAATACCATGTAAATTCAGAATGCCCATTCCAAACTTAAATAATGGTCCCAGACCTGAAACGTTAACTCTGTTTCTCTCTCCACGGATGCTGCCTGGCCTGCTGAGCATTTCCAGCATTTTCTGTTGTTATTTCAGATTTCCAGCATTCGCAGTATTTTGCAACTAAATAATGGTAGAGTCTTCTTCTTAGGCAGTCCCACAGAACCGAGGATCAATTGCTTCCACATTAAAAATGAGCTCGCAGGTGACTGATGAGTCCAATGCGGGACCTACAGTCTCTGTCACAGGTGGGGCAGACGGTGGTTGAAGGGGCGGGTGGGTGGGGTGCTTGGGTTGACGTGCGCTCCTTGCGCTTGGCTTCCGCTTGCTCCCGGCGAAGAGACTCGAGGTGTTCGCCGCCTTCCCGGATGCTTCTCCTCCACTTTGTGCGGTCTTGGGCCAGGGATTCCCAGGTGTCGGTGGGGATGTTACACCTTTTCAAGGAGGCTTTGAGGGTGTCCTTGAAGCATTTCCTCTGCCCACCTGGGGCTCCCTTGCCGTGCCGGAGCTCCGAGTAGAGCGCTTGTTTTGGGAGTCTCGTATCGGGCATGCGGACAATGTGACCCGTCCATCGGAGCTGATTGAGCGTGGTCAGAGCTTCGATGCTGGGGATGTTGGCCTGATCAAGAACACTGATGTTGGTGCGCCTATCCTGCCAATGGATTTGCAGGATCTTGCGGAGGCAGCGTTGGTGGTACCTCTCCAGTGCTTTGAGGTGCCTGCTGTACATGGTCCATGTCTCTGAGGCATACAGCAGGGCGGGTATCACTGCTGCCCTGTAGACCATGAGCTTAGTGCGGGGTTTGAGGTCCTGGTCTTCAAACACTCTCTTCCAGGGCAGCAGTGTTGGTCAATGGTAGAGTCCTTCCAGGCTTTCCCTCTTTCGAGTTAGCCACCTTTCTGCTCTTTCAGACGCACATAAACAGGAGAGATGCAGGTTTCTCAACCACGCAGACATTACAAGACAAACAACAATGGCAACATTTCAAGTGTAAAGTGTGAAGTTGTCATATTAAACTGACACTGTCTGCGCCCAATGTCCACACGTAAGAACTTCATTGCAGGGATCGCTGGCTACTGATCAGGAGTAGGATCGCTGAATGATCTTTGTGCTGTGCCGAGCCCAGGGGTGTTGAGGCCTATTATGGTACCACCACTGCAGCCCCAGTTGAGAGTGGCAAACTCAAAAGAAAGAAAAGACTTGCATTTATATAGCGCCTTTCATGACCTCAGGATGTCTCAAAGCGCTTTACAGCCAATGAAGTACTTTTGAAGTGTAGTCACTCTTGTAAAAATCTAGGCTGACACTCCAGTGTAGTACTGAGGGAGTGTTGTACTGTCAGAGGTGCTGTCTTTTGGATGAGTCATGAAACCGAGGCCCTGTCTGCTCTCTCAGGTGGACGTAAAAGATTCCACGGCATTATTTCGAAGAAGAGCAGGGGAGTTATCCCCGGTGTCCTGGGTCAATATTTATCCCTCAATCAACATGACAAAAACAGATTATCTGGTCATTATCACATTGCTGTTTGTGGGAGCTTGCTGTGCGCAAATTGGCTGCCGCGTTTCCCACATTACAACAGTGACTACACTCCAAAAGCACGTCATTGGCTGTAAAGTGCTTTGAGACATCCGGTGGTCCTGAAAGGCACTGTAGAAATGCAAGTCTTTCTTTCTTTTTTAATGCAGGAAACACGGCAGCCAATTGCACACAGCAAGCTCCCACAAACAGCAATGTGAGAATGACCAGATAATCTGTTTTAGTGCTGTTGATTGAGTGATAAATATTGGCCAGGCAAGCGATAATTCGCCCGCTCTTCTTCAAAATAGAGCTACTGCACGGGATCTTTTACATCCACCTGAGAGAGCAGACAGGGGCCTCGGTTTAACATCTCGTTCGAAAGGCAGCAACTCCAGCACTCCCACAGCACTACACTGGGTAGTGGTCAGCCTAGATATTTGTGCTCAAGTCTCTGGAGTGGGACTATGAACCCACAACCTTCTGACACCAGAGGCAAGAGTGCTACCCACTGAGCTATAGCTGGCACTCTAGTGCAGACTGAACGGAACTCGAGTCCTTCCAACTCAGTACTGCATGAGGCAGAGCATTTACCCATCTGGTCATACGGGAGTCACTTCATTTATATTCTTAATAAACATTCCAGACACATGCTAGCTTCTTCAAAGGATATCTAAAGTCCTTCAGAATCAGATATGTGATTAGAATCTTTAAAGATGGGCATTTTTGGAATATATTGACAAGAGAATAACCTCCAAGTGGGAGTAATTTGTAAGTAAAGTGCACTTATTAAAGGCTGTTTC
Organism: Somniosus microcephalus; assembly: GCF_052327205.1. NCBI lineage: Eukaryota > Metazoa > Chordata > Chondrichthyes > Squaliformes > Somniosidae > Somniosus > Somniosus microcephalus. Next base: position 214,782,806 of record NC_140996.1, on the reverse strand, counting down.
AGAATTAGGAAACATTTAAAATGTTATTGTACTTCTCTATTGATTTCTGCTGTCCTACTATTATTCTGTCACTTTTCTCATGTCCAAATTCTCTTACCTGTATCACCAATTTAATCTAGAGCTGTACAAGCTCGTAATAATGTACTTTGTATGATTGGGTAATTCTTGAGTTTCAGTTTATTCAGCTCTTATTGGGACGGTAATCAGATTGGTATCTTGTGACACTGTGAAGCCTTTTCTCATTGGTCCAGCACCTGCAACCTCAAAAGTCCACCGCCTGGTAGGGGTGGAGGTGGAATTCAGGTGGAGATGTGGCAGAGGGATTGAAATTCGGGCAGAACCCAGATCCAATGTGTTTCTTCCACATTTACAATGCGCTCCGATTCGACGTGAGGGACGGATGGGGTGGGACGAGGGGAAGGGTGGTTCGGAGTTCGTTCTTCATCTGCCCGTTTAGCCCACTTCTTAATAGCACTTTGGCGGCCAACCCTGGGAATTCTGCCAGCAGCAACTCTTATCCCGAAGATGCTGGCTCATCACTAACAGTTCTATGGTTGCTGGCAGTTCTATGGACCCTTTTCCATGAAAGTGTCCCTTGTGCTCGCTGACCTACATTGGCTCCCGGTCCAGCAATGCCTCAATTTTTAAATTCTCATCCTTGCGTTCAAATCCCTCCATGGCCTCGCCACCCCACCTCCACCCCACCCCCCCCCCCCCGCACACCCTCCACCCCTCCCTATCTCTGTAACCTCCTCCAGCCCTACAACAATCCGAGCTCTGCACTCCTCCAATTCTGGCCTCTTGCGCATCCCCGATTTCCATCGCCCCACCATTGGCGGCCGTGCCTTTAGCTGCAGGGGCCCAAAGCCCTGGAATTCCCTCCCTAAACCTCTCCGCCTCGCTACCTCTCTCTCCTCCTTTAAGATGCTCCTTAAAACCTACATCTTTTGACCAAAATTTTGCTCACCTGTCCTAATGTAGCCTCATGTGGCTCGGTGTCAAATTTTGTCTGCTAACGCTCCTGTGAAACCCCTTGGGACGTTTGACTAGAGCAAAGGTGCTATATAAATACAAGTTGTTGTTGTTGTTGAAGAGTGAAGACGGCTGTTCGATTGTGGTGGCCATTACACCCAATACTCGTTTGACGCCCGCAGGCGCAGGAGTCACTGGACAGCAGTGAGCGGAGGGACACCCTGCCTGATATTTATTTCCTCTCCCTAGCCCAGGAGTGCCGAGGCGATTTGTAGCGCTCAAGCTGCCTCGTCAGCTTAGATCAGCCGAGGCTGAGAATCAATCCTGCAACGCTCTTGGGGTAGATATTGACCTTGCGCAACGGTGTAAAACGGGCGAGTGCGAACCGGTAGCCCGTTTTAGATCTCCACAATGGAAGTAAGAATTGAGAGAGATGTTAAATGGGCCGCCGACTCGCTATTACCCATTTTAGACTATCGCACAAAGTCGAGCTCTAACCTCTGGTCTGCGTGGATCAGTACTGCAGCATCAACAGGACCTATTAAGCGGAGACTGCATTTCAACTGGCCGCAGACCATGGGTTAAAGAGGCTTTTACAGAAACACTTGTACCTGGTTACACTGAATATTGACATTTAAAGCATGGACATGCCCTGTTGAGCATCAAACTGAAATATCCTGAACAGATGTAAAAACACGTGTGCTGCTCCTCACAAGCTGTGCGGGGCTTTGTTTCATCTGCTGATGATGTGAGCCTAAAGGAGATCTTTTTAATATTTCATCGCTATTCAAAAGGATAATTAATACGTACCCCCAGGCTTTGATTATGCTATGCCCAGTGTGTACAGTGGGACTGAAGATAATGAGCACTCATCAGGCAGAATGAATATACTTGCAGTAAAAAAAAATGCAGTTTGCATAGGAGAATTAAGATTCAGTTGAGGTACAGATTGGGGGTATTAAATCCAAATTTCTCAAATTATTTTTACCATTGTACAATAGGCCCAAAAAAATGTGTCTTACTGGTATTTTGCTCGTTACAAGAGAATAAAATGAGAGAGAAAAGAAAAAATGACTCGGCTCAGGTCTGAACAGATGGGCTTCGCAACCCTGTAGAGGATTAGCCTACTTTGCAACAATGAATAAGGAAACCCTTCCTTGTAAATCCCAGGTCAATGAGTGCCAATCACGATCTGGATCGTTTTCAGGCCTTGGCAACAAGTAGGTGATCCTCATAAAACAATTACAATTCAGTCATTGCGAAATTGATTCTGGTGTTTGACGAGAGCATTCTTTTCCCTGGCTCTTAGGGCCCTGCCATGGGAAGCAATTACCGCAAGATGCCAGCTGACAGACTCGTTCTGTGGAAAGTCAGACGCCCTTGATCCTCAGGCACACTCTAGGCAAACAGTATCCCCGCACTCATTTCAAGTCTCTTACCAACTGTTGGTTTCTATAAGGAAGCGTGCCTTGCTCTCTTTGTTTCGGGCGAAGCGTGTGACAGAAATGGGAAGGTCGGCCTGTTTCAATGATAATGAGTTTTTAGTCGCTGTTTTCCAAAACGGGATTATTTACAAAGGGTACAACGAGAACTCTGTAATGGGGGTTTGTCCTGATGTGAAGTGCCAGTATCTGACTAGGGCGCTTTAAATAGCCAGGGTTATTTGTGCATGTTTGACCGGAAAAAAAAGACTAAAAATAAGCACCAAAAAAAAAGGCCTGTTAAGGACCCTGTTTAATGGTACCGGATTTCCGGCCACTATCAATGACTTTCGACTGAATTGCTAAACAGTTATTGATAATCCCAAGTCTTAATTATTTTCTGCTTCAACTTGGGATGTTGATGTATTAATCTCGTGCTATTTTGTCATGATGTGGAATAGTGAATTATGCAGCACCACTAACGGATTGCTGCCATTTCATTTTAAAACTGCAACGTTGAACTAATGTAAGTGTTATGTCATGCCTCCAGACTGTGAAAGCTCTGTGGATACCCATTTCCTTTCAGGATTTGGTTTGTCATTTTTGGCACTGCTGTCGGCTGTAGTCCACGATTTGTCACACCACCAGAGAAAAGTGAAGAACAGAAAGAACAGGAGAAATAGAAGCAGGAGTAAGCCTTACAGTCCTTCATGCCTGCTCCAAAGGAGAGGAAAGGACTTGTATTTATAAAGCATCTTTCACGACCTCAGGACGTCCCAAAGCGCTTTACAGCCGATGAAGTAATTTTGAAGTTTAGTCACTGTTATAAAATAGGAAACACGGCAGCCAATAAATGACCAGATAATCTGTTTTAATGATGCTGGTTGAGGGATGAATTTTGGCCAAGACACTGGGGAGAACACCCCGCTCTTCTTTGAGAACCTGGACATGTCAAGAACGAGCGGCAAAGTCATAAGTTGTTGACTTCAATGATTACGCACCAAAATAATCTGTTGATACCTCCGTACTTTTTTCTCTTCCTTTGTTTTTAGTCAGTCAAAGGGCCAGTGCCGGTAAATTATTTCTGGACGATTGATGAAGTAGAGTGGTATACCCATCTCATGGCTTTGCTGTTAAGAGCTGAGGGAGTGCTACGCTGCTGAAATCCTGTTTGACAAACCTATTGGAGATCTTTGAGGATGTTACTAGCGGAGTAGACAAAGGGGAACCGGTAGATGTGGTGTATCTGGATTTTCAGAAGGCCTTCGATAAGGTCCCACACAAGAGGTTGGTGAACAAAATTAGGGCACATGGAATTGGGGGTAATATACCAGCATGGGTTGAGAATTGGTTAACAGACAAAAAACAAAGAGTAGGGATAAACGGGTCTTTTTCAGGATGGCAGGCTGTGACTAGTGGGGTACCACAAGGATCGGTGCTTGGGCCCCAGCTATTCACAATCTATATCAATGATTTGGATGAGGGGACTAAATGTAACATTTCCAAATTTGCTGATGATACAAAGCTAGGTGGCAGTGTCAGTTGCGAAGAGGATGTGAAGAGGCTCAAGGGGATCTCGACAGGCTCAGTGAGTGGGCAAGAACATGGCAGATGGAATATAATGTGGATAAATGTGAAGTTCTCCACCTTGGTAGAAAAAACAGAAAGGCAGTGTATTTCCTAAATGGTGAAAGATTGGGGAATGCAAATGCTCAAAGGGACCTGGGTGTCCTTGTACATGAGTCACTGATAGTGAAAGTGCAGGTGCAGCAAGCCATTAGGAAGGCAAATGGTATGCTGGCCTTCATTACAAGAGGATTTGAGTACAGGAGCAAAGAAGTCTTACTCCAATTATATAGGGCCTTGGTGAGACCACACCTGGAGTACTGTGTACAATTTTGGTCTCCTTACCTAAGGAAGGATATACTTGCCATAGAGGGAGTGCAACGAAGGCTCACGAGATTGATTCCTGGGATGGCGGGACTGTCGTATGAGAAGAAATTGAGTAAACTAGGCCTGTATTCTCTTGAATTCAGAAGAATGAGAGGGGATCTCATTGAAGCATACAAAATTATTACAGGGCTTGATAGGATGGATGCTGGGAGAATGTTTTCCTTAGCTGGGGGGTCTAGAACCAGGGGCCATAGCCTAAAGATAAAGGATAGGCCATTCAGGACTGTGATGAGAAGAAATTTCTTCACACAGAGGGTGGCGAATCTTTGGAATTCTCTACCTCAGAGGGCTGTGGAGGCTCAGTCGTTGGGTATATTCAAAACAGAAGTCGATAGATTTCTGACTAGTAAGGGCATCAAGGGATATGGCGATAGGGCCAGTGAATGGATTTGAGGCAGAAGATCAGCCATGATCTCATTGAATGGCGGAGCAGGCTCGAAGGGCCGAATGGCCTCCTCCTGCTCCTAATTCTTATGTTCTTATGATGTGCCATCCTTCGGATGAGACGTTAAACTGAGGCCCCGTCCGCTCTCTCTTGGGTGGACGTAAAAGATCCCACGGCACTATTTCAACCAACATCACTTTTAAAAAAACAGATTATCTGGCCATTATCTCATTGCTGTTTGCGGGGCCTTGCTGTGCGCGGATTGGCTGCCCTTCAGCATATTTGTAGGGCTGTGATTTGGAACAATCTTCAAACATTTGGTAAACGTTACTGTATCAATCTGATTTTTCCTACATTTACGACAGTGACTACACTTCAAAAGTACTTCATTGGCTGTAAGCGCTTTGGGACATCCTGAGGTCATGAAAGGCGCTATAGAAATGCAAGTCTTTCTTTCCTTTGTGGCCAGATTTCTAATAAAAGCTCACAGAGCCATGTAAATTTTCATCTGTTCTATTCCTGGCCCAATCCAAAGATGACCCTCCTGAGGCTGCCCGACCATCAGAGGCTGGGGGAGAATTTTTGCCCACATGCAGTCACTCAACCTTAAATCGGATGTGACCCTTTAAAAGCTGACGAGTCTGCAGATTTACCACCAACCACCTTAGCCAGGTCAGGTGCTCAACTTCATTATGAAATGAGTGTCAATCCCTGAAGATCCATAGGGTTGGCCCTTTGTGATTGTGCTTTTATTTTACACACATATCAATCAGGAGCAGAAACCCTGGCTAATAGCACTCCTCCCAAATCAGAAGCGCTGATTTAGTATCTCCCTTGCCGCCCAGTCACAGATGAACTCACTCAGCATAGGCTTCTTAGGCAGCACCTCCCAAACCCGTGACCTCTTCCACCTAGAAGGACAAGGGCAGCAGGCGCACGGGAACACCACCACCTCCAAGTTCCCCTCCAAGTCACACACCATCCTGACTTAGAAATATATCAGCCGATCCTTCATCGTCGCTGGGTCAAAATCCTGGAACTCCCTCCCTAACAGCACTGTGGGAGTACCTTCACCACACGGACTACAGCGGTTCAAGAAGGCGGCTCACCACCACCTTCTCAAGGGCAACTAGGGACGGGCAATAAATGCTGGTCTCACCAGCGATGCCCACATCCCAGGAACGCAGAAAATAATGAAAAAAGACTGAGTGACCTGGACCCTTCCTGATTTTTACGGTTTAGCTACTCAGGTGAAATGCCCACATGTGAATACGTCCACCCTATGTTGACACTATTGCTTCTAATTACCTCAAAGACTTTTCCTTTCAGAATTTGATTGAAAATTATGTCCAGAGGACGTACATCCTTGCATCACACCAAAATAATCACACACAGTCTTCAGCTGCAACAACAACAAGTTGCATTTATATAGCGCCTTTAACAGAGTAAAACACATCCCACGACGTTGCTAGGGAGCGTCATCAGACAAAATTTGACACCGAGCTTCATAAAGAGTTATTAGGACAGGTGGGTCTACCCGATAGGTTTTAAGGAGCGACTTAAAGGAGGAGAGAGAGAGAGATTAAAGAGGCGGAGAGGTTTAGGGAGGGAATTCCAGAGCTCAGGGCCCCAGGCAGATGAAGGCAGGGCCGCCAATGGTGGAGCGAAGGAAATCGGGGATGTGCAAGAGGCCAGAATTGGAGGAGCGCAGAGATCTCGCAGGGTTGTAGAGCTGGAGGAGGTTACAGAGATAGGGAGGGGCGAGGCCCTGGAGGGATTTGTATTCAAGGATGAGAATTGTTGCCGGATCAAACTGTACAGCATTATGCTGCACTGATAAGTACAACCGTTCTGCTAATTTACTTAACTGCCTTTATCTAATTCTATCATGAATCTCATTTTTCACACGCTTTATGAAGTGAGCATATTAGGAAAAGACAGGGTTTATGATTTACAGCTCACGCATGGTGCTGACCATGACTCACTTGTGACTTTTATTTTTGGTTGTGAGGTGTCAGGTTGGTCTATTGGCAGGATACAAATATCATCTCATGGGTCTTCATAACACAACCCGCATAATGTGGTTGCCTATGAATAGTACTCGCATTGATAGCCACTGACAGTATTCTCACAGGGATTATCAAAAGTTACGCACAAATCCTTAGGTCATTTTAAAGGCTCGAGTGCAAACTTAAGTGCCCTGCAGTCATATCACTTACTGAACTTTCCTTGCTGCTGGTAAAGGGAAGCAACCGCTGCAGCTGAAAAATGCGCTTCCCTCACCCCACTCATTGCAAAGGTTTATTTTACATCTCCACTGGAAATTGAAATCAGGGCCACACGGTTTGCGTACACTGCTTTTCACCCCTGGGTTCCCGTCAATCATAAAGTCAGGGCAAAAGGCGAGGGTCAGAGGTAGGAGTGCGCAAGCCGCTCTATTGAAATTGGTCACCTCTGGAAAGTCTTAAATAGTCTCTAAATGAATGTCACAAGGGAGCAGATTTCTTCTCGAAGCTGGGTCTCTATAAGGTCCTATCTACGGGTGAGAAAATATAAATACTAGGGAGGCTGACTGAACGTCAGCTTTAAGCAGAGGTGAGGGGGGGGGCGCGGTGGTGGTGGTCAGAAGTTACGCAAATTAAATAAGTGTGAAGTTAGTGGGAACCTTGGTCACGGTGCAGGTCAATTGTAGGACAACCACAGCTGTGATCTGGAATTGCATACGTACTACTGTCTAGTATTACAACAGGTTTTACTTCTGAGACAGCTGCTAGATCCAAGGAAACTGCAGCTTCCCTGAACCAGTTGATCTCGACTCACACAGAGCGACGGTCAAACAAAAGCTGTTGCAGTAATAAAGTTACACAAATGTCAGCAGTGGATTTGCTAGTATAATATTGACTAAGTTAAAAAATTAATTGGCTAAAGCACGGCTTTACATATAAAACCTAACTTGCACCAAGTCCTCTTCACCCATCACCCCTGTGCTCGCTGAACTACATTGGCTCCCGGTTAAGCAACACCTCGATTTAAAAATTCTCATCCTTGCTTTTAAATCCCTCCATAGCCTCGCCCCCTCCCTATCTCTGAAATCTCCTCCAGTCCCACAACCCCCCACCGAGATATCTGCGCTCCTCTAATTCTGCCTTCTTGAGCATCCCCGATTTTAATCGCCCCACCATCGGTGGCCGTGCCTTCTGTTGCCTGGGCCCTAAGCTCTGGAATTCCTTGCCTAAACCTCTCCGCCTCTCTTTCCTCCTATAAGACGCTCCTTAAAACCTACCTCTTTGACCAAGCTTTTGGTCACCTGCCCTAATTTCTCCTTATGTGGCTCGGTGTCCAATTTCTTTTTTGTCTTTTAACACTCCTGTGAAGCACCTTGGGACGTTTTACTACGTTAAAGGCGCTATATAAATACAAGTTGTTGTTGTTGTTAAAATATTGCCAACATCTTAATTCTACTCAACTTATCTTCACATTTTGTTCCTCATTCTTGCTTCTCTATTCTCCCTCACCTACTTTGATTGTCTTAGGGTTAATCTTTTTTGCTACTTAATCAGACCTAGGGCTGGATTTACCTCAATTGTCCTGCCCCAAATCAGGGAATATTAGCGGAAAAAGTGGAGAAATTGGGCAACAAGGCCTGCCACCGCGTTCTCACCCCGACCTCAATTTTCGGTGTCCTTCCTCAGCCAGGACGGCCGCCGTCTGCCTCTTCCTCTTTCATCGCTTTTAAGTGCCAGCAGGGAGGAGGTGTTTAGCCAGCCGCCCCATTTCCCAGCGCTGACCCCACCGACCCCAGGGACCAGCAGGACAGGGGTGGCGGTACTACCTGGGGCAGCGGTGGAAAGCCCACTGGTGTCTTGTTTTTGGCGGGAGGTGGCCCAGTTGTGGGCACCTCGCCCTCCCCTCAGGCCTCAGCGACTCACCTTTCTCGGCCTTAGCCCAGTCCTAGGCCTAAACAAAAATTGCCTCCTTGAGTTTCAGGGCTCTTCAACCCTCTTCACACGGCGGGCTCTCTCTTGCTGGCTGGGAGCCCACTGTGCTTACTTAATGACTCTATCTCAGAAAAATGAGTCAGAGCAGCGAGCAGAATTGCTATGCTGCCAACAGGAAGAGTCCAGCCCCAATCTCTCTTTCTGTACTCTACTTTTCTTCTCAAATCTTTCTATATATTTTTGTCCGCCCTTATTTTTGATTTTCCCAGCGTGTGGATGAGATATTAGCCTGTTCTGATGGTTAAGGTGGATATTAAACATCCCTTGGTACTATTTGAAGAAAAGCAGTCAGTTCTTTTCCCACCTGCTCTCTCAGGTGGATGTAAAACATCCCATGGTACTGTTTCGTAGAAGAGCAGGGGAGCTATCCCCGGTGTCCTGGCCAATATTTATCCCTCAATCAACATCACTAAAAAACAGATTATCTGGTCATTATCACATTGCTGGTTGTGGGCCCTTGCTGTGTGCAAATTGGCTGCCGCGTTTCCCACTTACAACAATGACTACTCTTCAAAAGTAATTCATTGGCTGTAAAGCGCTTTGGGACGTCCGGTGGTCGTGAAAGGCACTATATAAATGCAAGGCTTTCTTTTTTTTCTAATTTTAATTGCCTTGTCCTAAAAACCAGCTCCAAAAGCCAGGGTGTCGGTTTTAACCCTACCCGCCCGGTGGAACACTGGCAGGTGGGCAGTTAAGAAGGAGTTTGTGATGTTAACCTGAAGGGTTTGGCAGATGGAAGGTGTGCCCGCCTAAAGTAGGTGGGACCCTCATACGTTTATGCAAACTGGAGTCCTGTCGCATCAATAGGACCCCAATGCAATTTTAACTGGGACTTGAGGTTCCCCACCAGGCAGAAGCAGGTCTGCCGCTGGTCTGAAGGCAGAAGAGGTCTTCCTGGTAACTTAAAAACTTTCTTGTGTGGCTCCAGGGGAAGAAAGGAGTGCGCCTGTGGGCCCCACAAGGAAAGCCGCAGCCTCTCCTGCCCTGGAATCCCCCCGCCCCACCCTCCGTCCCACAAGGCCCTCCCAAAACCCCCTCTCCGCCACTTACCTGGAAGACAACAGCCGCTCGGTGCCCCTTCTGGACTGAAAGTCTACCGGCAGCATTTAAATGAGGCCCGGCAGTTCAAAAGGCCGTGGCCTCTGGTTGTCTCGGCCGGGTGGGAAATTAACTCGCCAGAATAGTTTCCCGCCGGAAATTTGCTCCAAGTTAAAACCCATTAGCCCAGATTTTTTTCCCCCCAATACCAAAGCCAAAAGTGTGTAGATTAACATGGTCACTTTACAACAATGCATCAAAATAGGAAACAGTAATAAATTCAATTGTGGTCTGCAGAAATTAATCACAGCCTGCCGAGTAAATTGTCCACAGCATGCCAAGGGTTAATGCCACTTGTGCTAGGCTTGCACACTATTTGGTACGAGTGGATTACTACTATTCTAACCTGTAGGGGTCGATTTTCCTGAAGCCGTCAGGCGGGGTTTCAGGCGTGTGGGGGGGGTGGAATCCCAAATTCGGGTGTCCCGACACCATCCTGCACAAAACCCGCCTCCATGTAAGTTTCAGAGGAGGCGGGTACCCGCCCCGCACTGGGACCCACCGACCCGAGGCGGGAAGGGATTAATGTCAATAAACTGCCTGTTAACAGGCAGCTTTTACCCTAATCCCTATTTTGAGGACTGTCGTGTGAGATTCCCGATGGCTCCAAACCACGCCAGGTTAGAGCAGGCGGGCCGTCGGGTTGAAGGACTTGGAGGGGTCGCGATGCCGGTGTTCAGGTGAGTGATGGGTGCATAAGTGCAAAGGTAAGTGTGTTTGGTGTGTCTAAAGTGTGTAAAGAAGTTTAAATTACCTGTACTTACCTTAACAGCCTTTCTTCCTCTAGGCGTCGGGAGTCCATCACTCAGCCGGCACTGAAAGCAAAATGGCTGCGAGCTGTCAAAAGTGACAGCTTTCAGCTTTCATTGCCGGTGAGATTTCTAACTGAGTCTGTGTAGAAGGACTCAGGTTAGAAGTCAGACTATCAGTGTTTGACAGCTTCAAGCAACTGTGAAACACTGATATTTCATCAAGACCTCTTGACAGATGAAATTTCAGTCTGTGACATCACCTGTTGCCGGGTGGCCCTTAATTGGCCTGCTGAGCCCGCTGGGCGGGCTCAACAAGGTCAATCAAGGGAAAATCGCGTGGATTGGCCGGACGTCGATGTAGGCGGGACTAAAACCCGAAAGTTGTAGTCCCGCCTCCTTCCCGACAGCTTAATGAAAATCAACCCCGTAGTGCGTACTTTTGGGAGGAAATCTTTACACCCTCCTACCAGTGGTGGCGCTGTAGTTTTGCATTCCAGAGGCCAGTTAACAGAGAGATATTTTACAAGACAGTGCTCCAAAGATTCCAAGGCAAGTGAAGTACACAGACATGGCACGCCTTCATGGGTGGATGCTATAGTGAATCTTTTGAGTCAAGTTAAGGCTGACTTTCCTCCATAGTAGTCAATGGCGAGTTGGTGTAAGAAGGAACCCTCCCTGTTTCCAACCATTTCCCTTATTAGCCACATATCCATCTCATAGCTTCATACTAGATCTTACACATGAATTAACGGAAGCCCTTACATTGTATGAACCATGAAGGAGAACTCTTTGGACAAGTCTCATATGCCACAAGCTTAACCTTGATATAGACTTTGCTGTCATTGAAGTAAGACAAGACCAAAGTCCCATTCACTGCTTCTCAGCAAAGTCCCAAAAGGCTGTATCCTGGTTAAAGCTGGCATCCACAAGGGTCCCCATGCACTGATATGAATGAATAACTGGGACAGATGCATCTTGTAATCAGTACACATGAGATCCTCTCTTGAGCAATACAAAGCTAGAATCCCATACTTGGGGGTGCCTACCACCATATCCCATTGTTAGCCGGTTGTTCATGATGGTGAATAGACTATACTGGATCACCTGTTGAGTCTACCATCGAAACAATATCATCTGTAAATAGGAGCACCACACGTTCATGAAATGCTCACAATAGATGCTCCAAGATCATCCCTTATGATGCCATCCGATAAATCATTGATGAAGGCATTGAACAGAATAGATGAGAGTGGACAACCTTTCCTTACTCTTTCATTTAAAGCTAGATCGGAGACCCACTGAACCTTATTGTAGCTTATGTAGTAATCATTGCTGCAATTCATATTCTTATTCATGGACAACCAATATCTTCATCTGTTTCATGAAAGGAATATTGAAATCTCGGATTACCACTTCCCCATTGTTCCATCATGGGATTTAAAAGGTACATTTTCCACCTTTGAACACCCGGTGCACAGTATCATATGCCAGGAGCAACTGCTGGAATATTGGGCATTGAAGACAACACAGCTATAAAGAAAGAAAGACTTGCATTTATATAGCGCCTTTCATGACCACCGGACATCTCAAAGTGCTTTACAGCCAATGAAGTACCTTTTGAAGTGTAGTCACTGTTGTAATGTGGGAAATTACAGTTACTATTTACTATTATTATTATAAAGCCCATCCAATTTTCAATCTATTAAGTTAATGGACAGAAAATCAGGTGGGTTGTGTACCAGGCACACTATCCTCCATACCCAATAGTCTAATATGCACTCCAGTTTTGTGATGCTCTGTGCTGTGAGTCCGAAAGTGGAAAAATCACCCCTTAAATCTCATATCATATTGCATAACATGTCTTTCATTTGAACCGATGGCATCATAGGAGCTAAAAGTGTTCCATATAGAAAACAACCATTTTAATGGCTTTAGTTTCAACACATAGGTCCTGAAATGGTATTATGGGATGCTTAGAACAAATGCTAAAATCTCTTCCTTCCTTTGTTACTTTAATCGAGGCACTAACCCATTAGCTTTAAGTGGGTGTACAGCCTTGCTAAAAAAAAGTGGAGGAAGGAGTTTCAGACAAACACAATAGGCCTTCTTACCCTTGTAGTGTATGTACCTTTAAGAGCCCCAGTGTACTGTAATACCGGTAGTGATCACTCGGGTATATAAGCCTGTATAGCGTCTTGTATCTTTTAGTTCACCTCCAGACTTTGTTCAGTAAACACCTGTTAAACCAACTCCTGCATTCCGTGTCTCCATTAACACATGGATACAACAACCCTGGTGTCCCAAGACATCTTTTCAGGACCATAGAATGAATACGGGAAGAGCTATTCACAGACCATATCGTAATCTTCTTGCAAAAATCTAGCTTAGTGTAATACAGTCTACTCTTAGCAATTCAGTCATGTTTTTGCGCTAGCAATTCCAATTAAGCATTTAAGCAAATAATTACATAACTAACAAAATATTTGAATTATCAGATATTTTCAATTAAGTTACTTTGAATTCAGAGTTGACTGTATTTCCATTTTCTCCCTTTTCTCCTTCATTTGCATTTACATCAGAAATGGGCAGTGGATTCCAGTGCGTGAATGTTAGAAGAACACTGCCTTGCTAAGTACCTGAGATATTCAGGACAGTTACCTCCTTCATGTGGCATTCACATTGTACAGAAATGTATTATCAGTAAAAAGTTAGCTAAACAGTTGGTTTAATGAGCTCTCCACGATTATAGACCAGGAGGGAGAGAACCGTTAGCAACAACCATGGACCATTCTCTTCGTGTGGCAGTTACTTCATGGGCCTGCTTGGGAAGAGTTCCTCTTCAGCATATTTGTAGGGTTGTGATTTGGAACAATTCCCAAACATTTGGTAAACATTACTGTATCAATCTGATTTTTCCTACATTACAACAGTGACTACACTTCAAAAGTACTTCATTGGCTGTAAAGCGCTTTGGGACATCCTTAGATTGTGAAAGGCGCTATATGAATGCAAGTATTTCTTTCTTTTTATGTTTCTGGGATGGACTATTGGTAGATACACAACAGTCTTTTTTTCCTGGCAGTTTAATAGTGTATGTAGAAAACACGGCAGCCTATTTGCTCAGACAAATTGCAATGTGATAATGACCAGATAATCTGTTTTTTTTAGTGATGTTGATTGAGGGATAAATATTGGACAGGACACTGGGGAGAGCTCCCCTGCTCTTCTTCGAAAAGATGCCATGGGATCTTTTAAGTCACAGAATCATACAGCACAGAAGGAGGCCATTCGGTCCATACCAGCTCTTTCTAAGAATGCACCTGAGAGAGCAGACAGGGCCGCATTTTAACATCTCATCTGAAAGACAGACACCTCCAACAGTGGAGCACTCCCTCAGTATCACACTGGAGTGTCAGCCTAGTTATTTATGCTCAAGTCTCTGGAGTGGTATTTGAACCCACAGCCTCCTGACTCAGAGGCGAGGGCGCTACCCAGCACGCCACTATCTACCAGGGAAAATTGATGCACAACCACCATCAGACTGTCAAGGAATTCAAATAAATATATAATAAACCATCATGAAACATAAAGGCATAAAACTACCATAAACTGCCCTGATAGCCTAACACAAACTTGTGGCGTTAAAAACACAGTGGCATCCTGTTTAGCCAGAAGAGCAATATCAACAGAAACATAAAGGAAAGGGGGGCACTATTTCTAGCAAAACAGTTTGACAAATCTTCCTTTGCTTTTGTTCGCAGATGGAAAACCTGATGTAAATTCCATCGAAATATATTATCGGATCATTTGCATGGTGACATGATTCTTTTCCCTCTCCAAACAACAAACTGTCCTCCACCAAATAGTGGGGCGTAAAAGTTGGGACAATACAAGCCAACATTGATCCCAGCCGGGCAACATTCGGGTCGTCCCAATTTGGCTCAATCCCGCTTCCGCTTTTGTTTTAGTTGCCGCTTGTCCCCGTGTCCTGTTCCTGTGTGAAACTGCATTCATTGATCATGCTGCACACTAATAAGCATCTTATATATTGTATTATCGTACACCTAAACATCACTACTTTCTGATCAGAACAACAACAACAGCAACAACTTTTATTTATATAGTACCTTTAACGTAGTAAAACATCCCAAGGCGCTTCACAGGAAGACAAAAAATTTGACACCGAGCCACATAAGAAGAAATTAGGACAGGTGAGCAAAAGCTTGGTTAAAGAGACAGGCCTAGAAATTCAGTCTCACCTGGGCGCTGGAATTACCGCTGCGAACGGAGCCGCTTGCGCCATCCCGATATTCAGTTTCAGCGCCCCAAACGGAAGCAGGGCGCTGCTCGAGGCGCCCCGCGTCCCTCTTGGGGTGCTGCAACTGAATATCGCAGTGAAACGTGCCGCAGCGCCACACGCTGCGGCACAGCGCACTGCGGTACTGCAGGCCTTCCTCCCCTTCTTAAAGGGGAGGGGCCTGCACCAGCGCGATCGGAGATCGCGAGTGCTGGCAAAAGAGCCCGGCACCGAGGAGAAGTGCTGGGCTCTTGGGACACAGCCGGCACTGCTCGGGCGGGGCGCTCAGGAGGCCGGGGATGGCGGCGCGAGGAGGTGCTGGCAGGCGGCCAGCAAAAAAAATGGCCGCCCCGCACCTCCCCTTTAATTAGCACCACTACCGCCGCAGGTAGGCCCCCCTGACCCGGTCGGCATTACAACGGGGGGCGTGACCAAATATCATGATCGGGGCGGTAGCGGGGCGCTGCGCACACTGATGACGTCATCGGTGGCGGTGCAGCGCTACAGGCTAATGCCGCCATTAGTGCCCCGCTAAATTTCGCGGGAGGCATGACCAGTGGCGCTAAGCCCACTAAGTGCACTCTTTGTGCACTAACTGGTGGCGCAGCCCACTGAATTTCTAGGCCATAGGTTTTAAAGAGCGTCTTAAAGGAGGAAAGAGAGGTAGAGAGGCGGAGAGGTTTAGGGAGGGAATTCCAGAGCTTAGGGCCTAGGCAACAGAAGGTACGGCCACCAATGGTTGAGGGATTATAATCAGGGATGCGCAAGAGGGCAGGATTAGAGGAGCGCAGATATCTATGGGTGGGGGGTGGGGTTTGTGGGGCTGATGGAGATTACAGAGATAAGGAGGGACAAGGCCATGGAGGGATTTGAAAACAAGGATGAGAATTTTGAAATCGAGGCATTGCTTAACCAGGAGCCAATGTAGGTCAGCGAGCACAGGGGGTGATGGGCGAACGGGGACTTGGTGCCAGTTAGGACACAGGCAGCCGAGTTTTGGATGACCTCAAGTTTAGGTAGGGTAGAACGTGAAAGCAGTCAGCATTCCCCTCAACCCCCCTCGCCGTTAAACGAGCAAGGTAAATCACTTGGCAGGGAAGAAAAGATGCAAATCAGCATGTCAACATTTGAAAACGCCTTCTGATCATCAAAGGGTTAATTAGTGGGAGCGCTGAGTTAAAGATGAAAAGTGAGAGAAGCCGGTAACAGAAGTCGTTGCAATCTTGGTGAGGCGGATAATTCGCTGCAAATTTAAACAAACGCCTGGTGTCGTTGGCTGCCTGCTACACCAGGAGTATCGGCGGCTCATCTGTCAACTTCTTCATTAATTTAATAAACACATCAAGGCAAAGTTCACCGAATGCTTTAATCACCATAATTAATGCATGCAATTTGGGTTGAAAAAAAAATAAAATGTGTTGATGTCAACTAATTATCATGCAAATCAAACCGCAGCAAAGCCAGAGAAGAATCACTAATCATGGTTCTGCTTCGGAGCCATTCCCAGATGTGGAAGGGGAGGAGGGGGGGTGGGGGGGAAAGTGTCTTGGCGCAATTAAAAATTGCGAGAGCCAGAAACTGCTGTCACCTATTTATTGTCAAATTAATTCAGCCCTTCCTGAACCGCCATCTGCAGCAAGGGAGCACAATGTCACCAGCGTTACGAGCTATCACTGGCAGTGAAAAGCGCTGCTCACTCTGATGGCTCTGATAATGGGAAAAGCTAAGCAATTCGAACAGATACATCATAGATTTTCTCATAATTACCTGACCTGTTACTCTGTGTCAGTCCGCCGCCAAACACACTGTTTTCATGTCAGAAGCTGTGTGGGCAATCTCCGCTTTGATCATCATGTATGCTGCAGATGTCATCATTACTGTATTTTAATTGACTGTGGGGTAGCTTTAAATAGCACCTTCTATTCAGCCTGCTCAGGCATGATGAGCATGACAACCCAGTGTTTGTTAACATTAGGGGCTCCATGATAGGCATGTCAGCGTTCTCTTATTCAATCCACCTATCTGTTTGCAGGCTTTCACATCCAAACAGTGAGGATGGGGGGGGGGGGGGCGGAGGGGGTTGAAACTAAAGTTCCAGACAGTATTTGTGCTTCCACCACCACCCCCCCCCCCCTCCCATCTGTGGAGAAAACGTTGCTTTATTCCATTAAAATCCAAAGCTTACTGGCAAGCCTGTGCTACAAAATGCAGCGTTATTGATGGCGAGGCCGAGATCCCTTCACAGGATGCCAGGGCTCTGAATGGCCAAACCTACAGTAATTGACTGATAATTGTGGGCCATTAGATGGCAGATGCGGTTGCTGCTCGAGCTTGAGTGACACTAACCTGCCAAATAGGCTGCTGCCACTCAATCTCCGCTTGAAGTGTCCATCAAACTCAAGTGCGTTCGGTGTGGTGCACCAGTGATACAGCCGGATAGGATATCTGTTGATCAAAGTACATGTTGCTGAAAAATATTATTTAAATGAAGAACGAAATAATCATCAGCTTATTATATGGCAGTGTAAAGAAAGACTTGCGTTTATATGTTGCACCTTTCACGACCTCAGGACATGAGAACATAAGGAACAGGAGCAGGAGGAGGCCATTTGTCCCCTCGAGCCTACTCCGCCATTCAATAAGATCATGGCTGATCTTCTACCTCATCTCCACTTTCCTGCACTATCCCCAGATCCCTTGATTCCCTTAATATTCAAAAATCTATCGATCTCCGTCTTGAATATTCTCAATGACTGAGCCTCCACAGCCCTCTGGGGTAGAGAATTCCGAAGATTCACCACCCTCTGAGTGAAGAAATTTCTCCTCATCTCAGTCCTAAATGGTCAACCCCTTATCCTGAGACTGAGGACGTCCCAAAGCACCTTTCAGCCAATGAAGTACTTTTGAAGTGTGGTCACTGTGTTAATGTAGGAAACACGGCAGCCAAATTGCGCACAGCAAGGTCCCACAAACGGCAATGTGATAACGACCGGATCATCTGTTTTGCCGATGCTGGTTGAGGGATAAATATTGGCCCAGGACAATGTTGCTGTTTTAGTCAGAATTAACTTGATCTGCGAAAGAAAAAGCCTCAACTAATTAAGGTCTTAGTTTTTGAATCATTTTATGCCTCGTTTATCTGCATTTGTCGCTTTGCCCACTCCCGCCAAAGAAAGTTAGAAAGGTAAATGGTTAGGTACTGAGCTAAACAAACCAAAAAGGAGCATAGATTCCATTCCTGCTCTCTGCGGATTGAATTGAAATCAGCTGCAGTCCCTGGGCTAGGGAGAGAGGGCAGAGTCAGGTTCTGACTCCTGAATTCAACCATAGTTCTGACTCCTGAATTCAGTAAGCTCAGTGGAACGTGTAGTTGTGCAGACTTGGTGTAATGCAAGTGTCAGGATCAGCTGTAATGGCCCTATATGCAAACAGCTCACCGACACTCACTGTCTAGATCACCCATCGATCCAATCTGATACTTGGTGCTTATTCATGCCACAAGAACCCTGTTCTATAACTAAGTCTTAGTGAGGCTCAAGGTTTTCAAGCCAGCCTACTGGAATATATAGACAAGACTGTGAGCTTCCACTTCACCTGTGGCTCAGGTAACCCACTCACACCAACCAATTAACGGGAGGAGGAGGCTCTATGAACATCCCCATCCTCAATGATGGGGGAGACCAGCACGCAAATGCAAAGGACAGGGCTGAAGCGTTTGCAATCATCTTGAGCCAGAAGTGCTGAGTGGATGATCCATCTTGGCCTCCTCCTGATGTCCCCACCATCACAGAAGTCAATCTTCAGCCAATTCGATTCACTCCACGTGATATCAAGAAACAGTTGAGCGTGCTCGATACAACAAAGGCTATGGGCCCGACAACATCCCGGCTGTCGTGCTGGAGACTCGTGCTCCAGAACTAGCCGCGCCTTATTTACACTATCAAAATCCTTCATAATTTTGAAAGACCTCTATGAAATCTTCCTTTAGCCTTCTCTGCTCTAAGCAGAATAATCGCAGCTTCTCTGGTCTCTCCACATAACTCAAGCCCCTCATCCCTGGTAGCATTAGGGATGGACAATAAAATGCCAGCGACACCCACATCCCAGGAATGAATTTTTTAACGTGTGAAATTCACATGTGTGACACCTGAAAGTGTGATGGGCAGGTCTCAAAACCTTTATAAACGGTATGTCTTTCCCTCTGTCTTTCCCTCTGTCTGCCTTTCCCTCTGTCTTTCCCTCTGTCTGTCTGTCCGGCTATACAATCAAAAGTTATAGAGCGTACCTACACATATGTTATATCAAAAGAAAGCTTATCATTAGGGGACTCTCATAGGTGTATTTACTTTTTGCTCAGACAAAAATTGGTCTGACAGTATACAAAAAACGTTCAAAAAACGGCAACATTCCACTCATTAGCGTTGAGTGACATGATGGTTAACCAATCGTACAGGGGATTAACCTGATGGTTGACCAATCGGTGCGTCACGGGGGGGTGGGTTCATTGTGTGTGTGGGCAGGCCTAATCCTTCTGAGCTGAGGTGAGTGGGCACCATCTTGATTCCTAACTACTAACTATTGATTTATTTTTCCCACTTTCTGTGTGTGTGGAGGGGATTTTATCCAGCACAAATTTGGTACTTAGGAGCCCAACTAGCTCATTATATAATTTGCGTGTAATAAATGAGTCCAGTATGTGATTTATTTCTCGGGGCCATGTCAGTGCGGGGGCCCGGGGCCTAGGCTTCTCCAACCGCCGGCAGCCATTCCCGGGGTCGGTAGGTGGGGAGGCTTCATAAGCAACTGGGGTAGGTCGCAAGCACCGAATAATAATCTGAAGATCCCGTGTTTGCAGCTGAGGGGATTTCTTCTGCTGACAGCCCCAGGTTAACGGCAGCCATCTTTGCCAAGGAGGGCGAAAAGTTTCAGTGCGACGCTATTTTGATTCAGTGTGTAACAGAGTGCATGCGCGGCCATCTTAGTACAGGAACATAGAGTGGGTGGGGCTTCAGTGTCTGCTCCCAATCGGGTCCTGGTGCCCGGGAGAGACAATCGAGTGTGTGGGCGGGGCCTAATCTTTCCAACTGAAAAGCAAGCAGCGGCCATTGTTGTTTGTGATACAACACAGTGACAGGTGAGGAACTCCTTTTTTAATAAAAAGATTGGTGAGGTTGTAAAGTGTATGTTATAGAAAGGTTTACCAAAAATGTTTTATAAGTACTTTAAGTTTCATGTTTCAAGGTATTAAAAGGTAGGCTGGGCCATGTCAGTGCAGGGGCCCGAGGCCTAGGCTTCTCCAACCGCCGGCAGCGCAACTCCAGTCCTAGGCTCCCGGCCCAGACAGGGACCAACACTGGCAGAGGGGAGAGGGTCTGCTGGCTCCCCCCCTCCCTTTCCCCCCTTCCCCCTCCTTCACCCACACCCCCTTCCCCCCTTTCCCCCACCCTCCCAACCCCCCTTTCCCCCCTCCCACACACCCCCTTTCCCCCTCCCACACACCCCCTTCCCCCCAACCCCCCTCCCTCCCAACCCCCCCTTCCCCTCCCTTCCCCCCTTCCCCCCTCCCTTCCCCCCTTCCCCCTCCCTCCCAACCCCCCCTTCCCCTCCCTTCCCCCCTTCCCCCCTTCCCCCCTCCCTTCCCCCATCCCCCCTCCCTTCCCCCATCCCCCCTCCCCTTCCCTTCCCCCTCCCCCTTTCCCTTCCCCCCTTCCCTTCCCCTCCCTCCCTTCTCCCCCCCTTTCCCTTCCCCCTCCCCCTCCCTTCCCCCCCTTTCCCTTCCCCCCCTTTCCCTTCCCCCTCCCTCCCTCCCCCCCTTTCCCCCCTCCTTTCCCCCCCTCCCTTCCCACCCCCCCTTTCCCCCCGCCCCCTTCCCCCCACCCCTTCCCCCAACCCCTTTCCCCCCCTTTCCCCCCACCCCTTTCCCCCCACCCCTTTCCCTTTTCTCTCCCACCCCTTTCCCCTTTCTCTCCTTCCCGCTCTCTCTCCTTCCCTCTCTGTCTCTCTCTCTCCTTCCCTCTGTCTCTGTCTCTCTCTCCCTCTCTCTCTCTCTGTCTCTCTCTCCCTCTCTCTCTGTCTCTCTCTCATTCCCTCTCTCTCTCCTTCGCTCTCTGTCTCTCTCTCCTTCCCTCTCTCTCTCCTTCCCTCTCTCTCTCTCTCTCTCTCTCTCCTTCCCCCCTCTCTCTCCTTCCCCCCCTCTCTCTCTCCTTCCCCCCCCCTCTCTGTCTGGCACAGGGTTCTTGAGTTCCCTCGACACCGCCGGGCACTCCAGCTAGTATATATATTTAGAGATGTACTTCTGAGGATAAAGTCTGCAGTATAGGGTAACGTGTTCTGTCTGATCAGTTGTGACAGGGTATATGAACGATGCATAGACGAGCGGCCAGCAGTACCCGATACTACTGGAGCGAACAAATGCAGCTTGTTCAAATATTTCTTTCACTTAACAATGATTCATGCTGATATTCTGAACTGAACAAATGAGATAAATAATTCCACTCACTCCAGTTCGATAGAATGGGCCCCACAAGTGACTTTTTTGTAGCCGAGAAGAGAACTCAAGCGATCTGGCTGCAAATTTATAACTGCAACACAATTCCCAATGCACCTGGGATTTGGCTGAAAGTGAAGGGGATATTGTATTATGACTCAATTCAGCAACAAACCTGGGCAGCTCTCAATTCATGGCTGAGTATGTGATCGATTATTGTATTAATCCATCCTCGTACAGCATTCCCTTGTGAACTTAATCAAGTTGTTCAGAAGAGGTCAGTTCTAGCCCGAATAATATTCAAAACATGATTTTTTTTTTTTAATTAATATTTTGGTCTGGAATCATAAAAGGAAAAAAAATGACGTTATTTTGTTTGTTTGAAAATGTATGTATATCTAAATGATGGATGACAGGCTGGATTGAGAAAGAAAATGTTTCCACTTTATACCCAGTATTAGCAACAAATATGATTTTTCCATTTACACAGGAAAGAGGCTGTAGAGAGCTTCCGCTACCTTACCCTGGGGAATGTACCTCAAGCACAACTTAAGAAGCCCAGCTGGAATGAATAAACTGGGGAGGACCGGGACAAGGTGGTGATGAGATCAAGGCTGGTAGAAGAATGGTCAAGCCAGGGGTGTTTGGACAAGGGTAACTTGTCTGCCCTAGAAGCTAGGCTGGTGTCTGTGTCTGTGCTTCAGCTCCTGAAGAAGATTCCGACTCAGACTCCAACTTAAAGGATAACTGAATGGACTTACGGGTTGCTCCTTCGCCGGAAGGTTCCGCAGCTCGGAGATTTATGACGTGCTCCGAGCAGTCCGTCTCTTCCTCTCTGTCAGCACGGCGCATGAGGAAGATTAAACCTTATTGAAGAGAGGTTAGATGTTCCCAAAGCACTCCCCCCCTCCCCCCACCCAGCCCTCCTACCGCACGCAACTGCACAAGATTTGACATTAAATTGGAATTCTCAAAGAGATCAGGAGGAGGAAAGTGGAACTGTTGCACTGGTGCAGTAGGGGCTATTCTTCTGAAGCCAGGTTGTGGGTGCGTTATTGAGGCAGGGTAGAGCTTCATTTTGCATCTAATCCATCTTATGTTCATTAATAAATAGACATTCTTATTATGAACACAGCTAGCTTTTGCTAGACATTTATTGAGCACATGTGGACTAGGTACAGTATCTGTAGAGGCTTCCATCTTGACTGCTGCCTTGTGGGTAGCCTAGTGCCTCATGGGTAATGTAGTCTTAATATATATACAGCTGAGTAGTGTAGTCTTATATACAGCTCTACACAGCTCTACGGCTCCACCTAGTGTCCACTATAGAATGACATGTTATTGATCATTACAATCCATGCCTTACATAAGAACATAAGAATTAAGAGCAGGAGTGGGCCATACGGCCCCTCGAGCCTGTTCCACCATTCAGTAAGATCATGGCTGATCATCGACCTCAATTCCACTTTCCTTATCTGACATGGCAACACTTGCAAGTGGCCCTGGTAAACAAAAGTAGAAGAGTATTTCATCTCTGGCACAAACGTTCCGCACCTAGATAAGCACTTTAATTCTCTGGCAAATGGTTATTTCACAGAGTTGAATCACTAGGCGGAAATAGTCTCCTTGTTAGGGTATGTTCATCTTTACAGAGATAACTAAGCCTGAGGTTGAACTACGCTCAGTTCTGGCAGCTCCATCACTATAGCAGGGAGTGAATTTAGTCACCATTCTCACAGCTGCTAGGGTGTCTTGCACTTCCCGTAGGTTCTGTCACAGGCTTTCTGTGCAAGAGAGGAACGTAGGAACAGAGTAGGCCAGTTAGCCCCTGGAGCCTGTTCCACCATTCAATGAGATCATGGCTGATCTGTGACCTAACTCCACATAAGATAAGGCTCGATGACGTTACAGATCGGCCGCCCATTTTCATTGCCCAGACGGCAGTTTGAAAACCTACCCCAATGTGGCTGAAGTGGCTTCTCAAAGGGTGGGACTTCCTAAATTTCCAGTCATTTGCCATTGCAGTGTAGAGAAAACCGAATTTACTATCATTTTGAGTTTTCACTGATTCTCAACATTTGCTCTCATTTTCAATGGTGACTCACTGGGGTCGATTTTCCTGGAGCCGTCAGGTGGGGTTTCAGGCGTGTGGGAGGGGGGAAATCCCGAATTCGGGGGTCCCGACACCATCCCGCCCAAAACCCCGCTCCACGCAAGTTTCAGAGGCGGCGGGTACCCGCCCCGCACTGGGACCCGCCGACCCCAGGCAGGAAGGGATTAGTGCCAATTAATTGCCTGTTAACAGGTAGTTAACAGGCAGTTTTTAGCCTAATCCCTATTTTGAGGGGTGTCGTGTGGGATTCCCGACGGCTCCAAACCACGCCAGGTTAGAGCAGGCGGGCCGTCGGGTTGAAGGACTTGGAGGGGTCGCGATATCAGTGTTCAGGTGAGTGATAGGTGCATGAGTGCAAAGGTAAGTGTGTTTGGTGTGTCTAAAGTGTGTAAAGAACTTTTACTTACCTGTACTTACCTTAACAGCCTTTCTTCCTGTAGCCGTCGGGAGCCCATCACTCAGCCATCACTGAAAGCTGAATGGCTGCGATCTGTGAAAAGTGACCGCCTTCAGCTTTGAGTGCTGCTGAGAGTTCTAATTGAGTCTGTGCAGAAGGACTCATGTTAGAACTCAGACTGTCAGTGTTTGACAGCTTCAAACAGCTGTGAAACACTGATATTTCATCTGTCAAGAACTCTTGACAGATGAAATTGAGGTCTGTGACATCACCTGTTGCTGGGTGGCCTTTAATTGGCCTGCTGAGCTCGCTGGGCGGGCTCAACAAGGTCAATCAAGGCAAAATCGCGTGGATTGGCCGGACGTCGATGTAGGCGGGTCTAAAACCCGAAAGTTGTAGTCCCGCCTTCTTCCCGACAGCTTTGGGAAAATCGACCCCACTATCCTCCCTAGGTCTATTTATGTGTTTGGGAATCCAACACCCCTGCACTCCTTTCTGTGTCAGCCAGTGGCTCAGTGGGTAGCACCCTCGCCTCTGAGTCAGAAGGTTGTGGGTTCAAGTCCCACTCCAGGGGCGTGAACACATAAATCTAGGCTGGCAATCCCAGTGCAGTGCTAAGGGAGTGCTGCATTGTCGGAAGGTGTCGTCTTTCGGATGAGACATTAAACCGAGGCCCTGTCTGCCCTCTCAGGTGGACGTAAAAGATCCGGTGGCACTACTTAGAAGAAGAGATGGGGAGTTTTCCACGGTGTCCTGGCCAATATATATCCCTCAATCAGCATCACCAAAACAGATGATCTGGTCATTATCACATTGCTGTTTGTGGGAGCTTGCTGTGTGCAAATTTGTTGCTGCGTTTCCCACATTACAACAGTGACTGCACTTCAAAAAGTACTTCATTGGCTGTAAAGCGCTTTGAGATGTCTGGTGGTCATGAAAGGCGCTATATAATGCAAGTTTTTCTTTCTAGGAAGCACCTTTCTGAACTGTATATTTGACTAAATCCAGGCTCTTCGGTCACAGCATTCCCACCTAGCTTTTCTCTTCTTAACAAATTATGTACTCTTACCAGGTGAGGACTTCTCCACCGGATGACAATGGCAGCAGGGTAGATCCACGTGTTGGTCATCTGACAGCAGATAGATCTTCTGTTTCAGAGAAGTCTGCTAATCTGCAATTGTCCAAAAGCAATGAATTTACATCAACAACATTTTTGTTAAGTCCTTTTTCCTTGATTGAAATTCATTCCTTTTCATCCACTTTCCTCACCTTGATCTCGTCAGGTGACATCACCACCTTTTGCTAATTGTTTTCTTCTCTCCTCGATTGAAGGTGTTGAATTCTCCCTGGAGTACAGTTCCATGGGCAATGGTCATCCTCCAGTGTCTCACCCTAGTAGCCTTTATTCATGTGTAGAGTATCGGCAGACTAATTGATCATGAGTGGCAACACAGTTGAGCCCAATCCAGTCCTCACACTCGGACTTTCCAACAAGGATCACTGAAAAATGACCAGGCGTGTGGACCTTGGTTGATTGAGGCCAACTGAATCAGTTAACTCAGCACAGACCAGGAATAAAACCTCAGGCCTTTTTGTCAAAGGTGTCATCTTTCAGATGATCAAAGATCTGCCCGCTTGTTTTGATGGTTGAGGCAGGCATCAAAGATCCCAGGGCACTATTTCAACAAGTGGAGGGAGTTCTCTTGATGTCCTGTCCAACATTCCTCCTACAACCAACACCATCAAAACACAGCTTGGTTGGCCATTTGTCACTTTGCAAGTTTGTTCGGATCCTGCTGTGTGCAAAATGGTTGCCAATGTTCATCAACTGAAAAGCCTGTGCACTTAAAAGTAATTTATTGCACGTGAAGTGCTTGAGATGTTTTTTGAGAGATGTGATAAGATCCTACACAAGTACAAGGCCTGGACATTCCTTCCTCTTCGTAGGGCAGTGAAGGGGTAAACAAGTTAAAAGACTACACTTCAGTCAATCTGCTGTTACAAATTTTTACAATTCCCCTCCTTTCAAGCGGCTCCGATGCATTGCTCAGCTCAGAATAAAACAAAACTGGCAGCGCACCTGCTGAAACATATAGTCCTCTTATGGTTAGAATTAAAAGAACAATAAGCTGCAGCTTTCTCAAAGTGACCTAAGGCAATCAGGTTAGTGAACAGGCCACAGAAGTAATTTTAACATAAAATTTTATAAGGATACAATTTTATTGGGCTATCAAAGCGCTATTTGAAGTACACAGCAACAGAAATACTCCCATTACGTTGAGAGCACTCATGCATGTTATTACGTTGAGGCTTTTTGGCCTTGAGTTGGCATTTGTTCGCCAAACAAGTAAGAGAAATCCCAGTGCTCTTGTTAAGGGAAGTTTTGACAGCAACAACGTAAATTAAAAAGCACTATAGGGATTTATGTTAGTATATTATTTAACCCATTAGCACCTAGGTGACATGTACTTTCAATGTCTTGGTTGCCTGGGAATAATAATGACTGCAGCTGCAATTGGGTTGGCTGGGGAAGAGGAGTAACCATCCAGGTGTTAATTGGTTACAGCGAGAGGCAGAAATATCACAGATCGTTGGCATTATACTAATTAATAATTGATATCATAATTCGCTTTAAAGTAGCAACCACCGTGAAAACACAGCAATTGTCGCGGAACAATATCTTTTACAAAAAAATATAATAATCGGCATGCATTGAGCTGGGTTTTTTCACAGGTCTAAATTACAGGCTCCCAAAAGGTATGCTCGTGATTGATTTTTCTTTTCCTTTGGTAGACTGGGTGTGTTGCAGGAAGTCTCCATTCTCGGGAGAGATGGTGTCGGGGCCCCAGGGTGGGGAGGGGGCGGCGGGAGGGAGAGAAGCAGGGATAATTAGAGGAGATACATCCCTCCCTGCAAAGAGGTCGGCTGATACCGAGTGCCACTGCCAGTAGCACAGCGACTGTCAAATAGTCTGTGACCTTAAGCATTAAACCCTCGATTGTGTAAAGGGGTCAGTGTGGTGACAGGGAGATAGCGGAGACTAGGACTGATGGATAGAAAACAGTGAAAGGGACAATGGAAACGTTTTGTGTGGGGGGCGGGTGAGAAAAAAAAATGCAGAAGTCGAGAAAAAGTGAATATTACCGTATAAGTGCTTGTGAAATAAAATATACAACGAGACCGTGAGAGAAAGGAGAAAAGAGAAGTTAATACCTTGGTTCGGATTCTTCATCATTGCTGCTGTCGTCAAGGGGAGGGGAGATAGATGAGATTTTAGGTCCGACCAAAACAAAGAGGGGTAGATCTCGACTTGGTGCGATAGTGTAAAATGGGCGCTAGCGAGCCGGCCGCCCGTTACGCACCTCTCCCCATTTTTATTTCTAATTCGAGGCCAATGGAGATAAAAATCGGGAGAGACGTCAAACGGGCTGCCGACTCGCTCTCACCCGATTTACACGATCGCACCAAGTCGAGGTCTACTCCAGAGTCCTAAAATGGGTCTCCGCATCCGCCCTGCCCCCCCCCCCCATCTCCAACAGATAGTGTCCCGTCCTAAACGTCCAGCTCTTTTCTTTCAGACGAAAGCAGAAGACTGTGGATGCTGGAAATCTGAAATCAGAACAGAAAAGACTGCAGCCGTCAGGCAGTAGTGGTGGAGAGAGAAACACAGTTAATGTTTCAGGTCGATGACCTTTCGGCAGACCTTTCAGATGTTGACTGGCCTGCTCTCTATCCCAAGAATTTCCATTTCTATTTCAGATTTCCAGCCTCCACAGGTGTACTCTTTATTTTTTACTGCATTCCCGATTTTAATCACTCCACCATTGTCGGCCGTGCCGTCAGCTGCCTGGGCCCTAAGCTCTGGAATTCCCTCCCTAAACCTCTCTTACCTTTCGCTCTTCCTTTAAGACTCTCCTTAAAATCTACTTTGTAACAAAAGGCATCAAGGGGTATGGGAAGAGAGCGGGAATATGGAATTGAGATAGAGGATCAGCCATGATCATATTGAACGGTGGAACAAGCTCGAAGGGCCAAATGGCCTACTCCTGCTCCTATTTTTCTATGTTTCTATGTAACTGTCCTAGTACTTCGACTAGTTGTCAAATTTTGTCTGTTAACACCCCTATGAAGCGCCTTGGGACGCTTTACTACGTTAAACGTGCTATATAAATGCAAGTTGTTGTTGTAGTACATTTATCCCTTTAAGATGGCATTTGAAAGAGATTTTTATGACCTCACTGCTGTGGGTATCATTTCTTACCATTATACCTAGTCTCCCTAGCATGGATGTGCACGATCAGAGTGCATAATTTAACAGCAGCACAACATCATTTACAGTATCACCACAATATTGCTTTGTTTCTCAAATGCTCATCTAATCAGTTAACCCTTTCAGCTCCAACAGTAGCTCTCTTGCAACTTAAATATGAGACAAGATTTAAAACATGATTTTTTTTCCCCACAGATTGTCACGAGCAGACATTATCATTTATTTTGAGAACTGTAAAGGGCAGTTAGTGCTCAATGGGTTAATGAAATGGCACTGCATTTTGCTCTTCCAAGCGGCAATAAAAGAATCGTTAGACTGAGGCAGACTGAATTGAGGAATAAAGTAGATGCACAATAACGGGATTGACGTAAGAAAACTACAGTACTAGGCACTTGATCTGAGTATTAAACAAGGCTTTAATCAACTGTTTTCCAACATGGAGATCTAGTTGTGTCCTTCACTAGTTCCTGTTAAAGAATGTCCTGCACAAGCTGGGCCCGTGCCCGAGTATTTATACTCTCCCTGGACAGCGCCACCAGCAGGCCGCCCAGTATTACTTCATAAGTCATTTCCACATGAATGACAGATTCATGTCAGGGATCACCTGGCAGCTTGCTGCTGTCATATTTAAACCAAAGATTAGGTTCCATCAGGCCTAGTGCAAACAGGCTGTGTCTGAAGCTGGGGCTGTGAATGTGCCTTTTTGCTCTGTACTTGCCTACGTCTGTGTCCAAGCTGACATCTGTGGCCGTGGCTGGGGTTATGTGTGAGTCAGTGCCTGTGTTCGGAGTGGAATCGGTGGCTGGGAGGGTTGTCACGTCAGCCTGTGTCTCAAGCTGGAGCCTATTATGTCCGTGTGTAAGTGAGACACAGACTGCAGGAGCTGGTTATAACAGGTCTTTACTGAGTGGAGACAACCTGGAACTACTATGCAAAAGTTACTACACAGGCTTATATACAGGGGTGGTCACTACTGGTACTGCAGTATACAGGGGCTGCAGAATATAGTTCCTTCTGCAAAGTACATACACTACAATTCCTCCCCTTTTAGCTAAACAGTACATAACATTCGATTAATAATTAAATAACATATTTACAATTACAGTTGCTAGATACATTAGTTGAAGTTAAGCAATTATAAGTTCAGTCTTTGAGGAGGCTTCCTGATTCTGTCTGGATAACGCCCCTTTGGGGTATCAGGTTCTTCTGGCAAAGTTGATTCGGGATCAACGTCGTTGTTTGGTTCGTCTGCTTCCAATGTCACCGATTCTGAGGTAGATGCAATTGGTACTTCGGTTTCATCACCAGGTGTATCGGATCGTGGTGTGGAATTGACGTTTTCCAGTGACTCCAAAATCTGGTCAGCATGGCGTCTTACAATGCTCTCTCCAACGTCCACGGTATACATTAGAGGTCCTTGCCGTGTACAGATCGTTCCTGGCTGCCATTTCTCTGTGCGGTAGTCCCGGGCCAAAACTGGTTGACCTATCTTAAAACTCCTGGTCGTCCTTGCATTCATATTCTGAAACTGCCTGTCCTCCGCATCTCTTCTGATGTTTGGCTTAACCAAATCCAAGCGGCATCGTAGTCTTCGATTGAAGAACATCATGGCTGGAGTTTGGTTGGTAACCGCATGTGTCGCATTCCGGTAGGCAAACAAGAAGTTGTCCACCTTGTGTTGTAGGGGTATGTCTTCATTACACATTGCCTTGATAGCCTTCTTGAATGTTTGAACGAGCCTCTCAGCCAATCCATTGGTGGCTGGATGATATGGGGCAGATGTGTAATGTTTAACACCATTGTTCTTTAAGAACCTCCGGAACTCTTCAGACACAAACTGTGGTCCATTGTCGGAGCAAATCTGTTCAGGCAGCCCATTTCTGGCAAATATGGTTCGTAAGACTGTGATAGTTTTTTCTGTGGTGGTTGAGGACATTTTTATTACCTCTGGCCACTTTGAATGTGCATCCACCACAATTAAAAACATCGAGTCCATAAATGGACCAGCAAAATCAACGTGCACCCTTCGCCATGGAGATGAGGGCCACTCCCTTGGATGTAGAGGGGCTTGTGGTGGGGCATTTTGGACCTTCTGGCATCCTGTACAGCTCTTGGTCATCTCTTCGATTTCTCTATCGATTCCCGGCCACCACACAAACGCTCTGGATAAGTTCTTCATTTTTACCCCTCCCAGATGACCCCCATGAAGCTCATTGAGCACTCTATCCTTCAATTTGGGTGGAATTACTACTCTGGATCCACACATCAAGGTTCCTCTGCACACTGACAGCTGTTCTCTTCTCGGCGAGAATGCTGGCAGCAGTGGTTCGCCATGTGCTGGCCATCCCTTCACCGTTAAATCATAGACCCAGGAGAGTGTCGGGTCATTTCATGTTTCCTTTTCTATGTTTGCATTCGTCACAGGGAGACATTCGACTATGGTCGAGTGGAATATCTCCACTGGATCCACTGCAGGTGCTTCTTCCACCATCGGCAATGGTAGGCGCGACAATCCATCAGCATTCCCATGCTGTTTAGTTCCT
Organism: Somniosus microcephalus; assembly: GCF_052327205.1. Classification (NCBI taxonomy): domain Eukaryota; kingdom Metazoa; phylum Chordata; class Chondrichthyes; order Squaliformes; family Somniosidae; genus Somniosus; species Somniosus microcephalus. Next base: position 214,752,120 of record NC_140996.1, on the reverse strand, counting down.
TTGTACTCGATGTCATATTGGTGTGCCCCTAGGAAAAGGGACCACCTCTGTAGCCGTTGTGCTGTCATTATCGGTACGCCCTTCTGAGGGTTGAAAATGGAGACAAGAGGTTGATGATCAGTCAGTAGAGTAAATTTCTGACCGTGCAGGTAGTGATTGAACTTCTTCACCCCCCACACCAGGCTGAGGGCCTCTCTGTCAATCTGGGCGTAGTTACGCTCGGCTGAAGTTAACGAGCGTGACGCAAAAGCTATCGGCCTCTCTGAACCATCAAGGAATTTATGTGACAGTACCGCTCCAATGCCGTAGAGAGCCGCATCACATGCTAGTCTTATCGGTAGTGATGGGTTGTAGTGAGCCAATACTTCTCTTGAAGTGATGAGGTCCTTACTCTTCTGAAATGCCCGCTTACAATCATCGCTCCACTTCCATGCTACTCCAGTTTGTAGTAGGGCGTTCAGTGGGTGCAGAATTGTGGATAAATTTGGCAAAAACTTATGGTAATAATTCACCAATCCGAGGAATGACCTCAGTTGCGACACATTTTCAGGCGCTGGAGCCTTAACTACCGCTTCAATTTTGTCAGGGGACTTATGTAACCCCTCTTCATCAATCACGTGGCCACAATACGATATCTGTTTCTTAAAAAACTCGCACTTAGGGCGATTGGCTCGTAGCCCATGTTCTCTTAGTCTAGTGAGCACCTGCTCTAGGTTGGCAAGGTGTTCACTGTAATCTTCACCTGTCACTAGGATGTCGTCCAAGTAACACTGAGTCCCCGGAATCCCTTGCAGGACTTGTTCCATCGCTCTTTGCCATATCGCCGGAGCTGATGCTACTCCGAATACCAGTCGATTATACTGGTAAAGACCTTTATGAGTGTTTATCGTGAGATACTTCCTAGAGGATTCTTCAACCTCCATCTGCAAATATGCTTGTGCTAGGTCAATTTTTGTAAAACGCTTCCCTCCAGATAGTGAGGCGAAAATATCTTCTATCCTCGGAAGAGGATATTGTACTGTGTGAAGGACTGGGTTCACCGTCACCTTGAAGTCCCCACAGATGCGAACCTTCCTTGGCTCCTCAGACTTATTGTTTAAAGTTTTCTTCATGACAGGAATGATGGGTGTTGCCCACTCGCTCCAGTCTACCTTAGATAACATGCCTGCATTCTCCAGATTCTCCAGCTCTGCCTCGACGGCTGGGCGAATTGCATATGGTACCGGTCTTGCTTTGAAAAACTTGGGAATTGCATTCTCTTCTATTTTTATCGAGGCGGTTACGCCTTTAAGAGTTCCCAGTTCTTGTTGAAATACCTCTTTGGCGTTAGCTAAGATTGTTGACAATCGTCCAGGAGTGACGTCGTCATCCTTTTTACCAGCCACCGTCAGTGCCTGAATGGAGTGCCAGTCTAAACTTATCTTTCTGATCCATTCACGTCCCAATAACGGTGGTCCACCATCTTGCAGTATGTACAGATACAATTTCTGTATTTCCTTGCCGTTGTATTCGACAGGCACCCTTATTTTCCCTCTGGGGTATACTTTTTGCCCCGTATACGTCTTCAAGACAATGGATGTCTCTTTCAAGGGTATGTGTGAGAATAGCCGCTCGTAGTCTCGTCGATTCAAGATGGTCAGAGCTGATCCTGTATCCAATTCCATTTTGACTTGGGACCCTGCTATCGTGAGGGTGACCCAAATGGTTCGGTGATCCTCTTTTGCGATTACGTTGTGAAGTTTGAGACAGCTTAGTCTCTTGTTCCCGGATTCACTATCGCTCATCTGGTCTTCGGAACTACTGTCCGTCATCTTTTGTACTTTCCTGTACTGTTCCTTAGTAGCCTTTTTGTTGTCGTTATTCTTCTTCCCAGACCTGCAAACTCGTGCAATGTGTCCCATCTTTCCGCATTGCCTGCATGTTTTGTCCTTGGACCAGCAGTCCTTCTGGTCATGGGTTGTTCTGCCGCAGCGATAACATTTTTCAAATCCCCGTGTCATTTCGTGGGTGCCGTATTCCTGTGGCTTTTGCTGAATTTCCGCAGCTCCCCTTGCTGCTGCTTCGTATGATACTGCCACGCTGAAAGCCTTATCTAGCGTCAGCTCTTTCTCTGAGAGTAACCTCTTCTGGGTTCCTTCACTCAGGAGTCCACAGACAAATTTGTCCCGTAGGGTATCTGCCAGTCCTGCTCCAAACTGGCAGTGCTTTGATAGCTTGCGTAGTTCCGTAAGGTAATCAGCATTGCTCTCATCTTTATGCTGATTTCTCCTGTGGAATTTAAATCTTTCTGCTATCAGCAGCAGTGTAGGATATAGGTGTTCCTGTAGAATATCAACAATTTCGTTAAAACTCTTCGCCTTCGGTTTGGCTGGAGTAATCAGGTTCCGCAATAGGCCGTACGTTCTTGCGCCCATTAAGTTTAGTAGTACCGATGCCTTTTTCTCATCGGCTACTTCATTTGCGTCGCAATATACCTTGACTCCTTCCACATACGTGGTCCAGTCTTCTATTGCATTATCGAAGGCAGTGATATTGCCAGTCTTCGGCATCTTGGAAATCTAAGATGCCGCCTCCCGCGCTTTGTCTTCTTCCCCGATTTAACAAAATGGCGCCTCCCGCGCTTTGCCTTCTTCCCCGCTGGATTAAGATGGCGCCTCCCGCGCTTTCTGTCTTCTCCGCTGCTGCTAGCGCTGTTGCTGGTGTTTTATGCCTTGATGGCGATGCCCTATGGTCTTCGCACACTTCCCCCCCGCGCTGCTGCTAACGCCGCTCTCCGTGGTTCCCGTAGCAAACTGCAGCTCCTCGCGGCTTTCTGCGCTTCTAATTTTTATTATTTCCCCGTCGTCGGAGCAACCCTGCGGGACACTTGCCTCCCTCTTCTCGGGTCTGTACGCTGCCCGGCTTCGTAGTACCGGCCACGCCCTGTGTGCTCCACCCTGTCTCTCTCTCCTCTTCCCGACAACGCTGCTCGGCCCCGTTGAAAAGCCACCCGATCGAGCTCTAGACCGCCGCAGCCCAGGAAGGATCAGTGTACTACCTGCCACCAGCCCGATTAGCTGAAACACCATCGACAGGATAACCAAGCCCCGCTCTCGACAGCCTCTCCTGCAAATCTTCAACTCCGACGAATCAGAGGCAGATGCCCGCGGTCGACGCCCGTTTCTTCTGTTCGTTTTATATTTTATTTTTTTCTTTCTTCCTTCTGGCCTCGACCTCTGATAACTTCGCTTCAGGGATGGATCCCCATGAGGTGGTGCAGACTGTAGGTAAGTTCGGATCTGCTCGTCGCCAGTATTATGTCCGTGTGTAATTGAGACACAGACTGCAGGAGCTGGTTATAACAGGTCTTTACTGAGTGGAGACAACCTGGAACTACTATGCAAAAGTTACTACACAGGCTTATATACAGGGGTGGTCACTACTGGTACTGCAGTATACAGGGGCTGCAGAATATAATTCCTTCTGCAAAGTACATACACTACAGAGCCGAGCTCTTGCATCTGTCTCTATAGCCATGTCTCTAGCCTGAGCCGGGACTGTGAACGTGCCTGAGGCTGTATCTTCACTCCTTAGCTAGGGGTTATGTTATATCTGGGGGTTTTGAACATGCCAGGGCTGGTCTGCATCTATATCTACTTTTGACTGAGGCTGTGACAGCATCTGTCTGTATCGGTGTCTGTGAATAGGACTGTACTTGTGTCTGTCACTGTCTATGTGTCTACATCTAGAGCTGGCACTCTAAATGGACCTGAAAGAAAGAATTTGCATTTCTATAGTGCCTTTCATGACCTCAAGATGTCCCAACACGCTTTACAGCCAATGAAGTACTCTTGAACTGTCGTCACTGTTGTAATGTATGAAATATGGCAGCCAATTTGTGCACAGCAAACTCATACAAACAGCAATATCATAATGACCAGATAATCTGTTTTGGGGATGTTTGTTGGGGGATAAAAATTTACCAGGACGCCGGCAATAACTCCCCTGCTCTTCTTCAGAATAGTGTCATGGGATCTTTTACGTCCACCTGACAGAGCAGACGGGGCCTCGGTTTGACGTCGTATCCGAAAGACGGCACCTCCGACAGTGCAGCACTCCCTCAGCACTGCACTGGAGCGTCAGCCTAGATTTTATGCTCAGGCCTCTGGAGTGGGACTTGAATCCACAACCTTCTGACTCCGAGGTAGATGTGTTACCCACTGAGTCACGGCTGACATTGTGCTGCTTATAACTGCTTTTATACTTCTGCTAATTTAATTCAGATTCTGGGAGATAGGCATTTGTGAGTTGGCTATGTGTTATATCCATTTCTTCATAGGTCTACGAGTCTGCTGCTGAGATAAGGGACTTCATTGACTAGTATAAAAGCCATGAGCCAATTCACGAATGCTGGTCTCCTAAAATCTTAATTAAAACAGCGACAGTATAAAATCAGTTTGCATCTATGAACGTGGCTATATAGCAGATTTTATACTGGGCTTAATGGCGCGCAAGCTCGTTGGTAACCAATGGCACCAGCACCCCACTGACCCCATACAAGAGCAGCATATATCTGTACCTTCATAGAATCATAGAAAGTTACAGCATGGAATGAGGCCATTTCGGCCCATCTTGTCCGTGCCGGCCAACAAAGAGCTATCCAGCCTAATCCCACTTCCCAGCTCTTGGTCCGTAGCCCTGCAGGTTAAGAGCATCCCAAGTGCACATCCAAGTACCTTTTTAAATGTGGTGAGGGTTTCTGCCTCTACCATCCTTTTAGGCAGTGAGTTCCAGACCCCCACCACCCTCTGGGTGAAGACATTTCCCCTCAAATCCCCTCTACACCTTCCCCCAATTACTTTAAATCTGTGCCCCTTGGTTTTTGACCCCTCTGCTGTGTCTACGGTTAGAGATGGAGCTTGGAACGAGCTTGTGTTTTTGCCCAGCTTTCAGCATCAGGGAAATTGTAGGAGCGAGAATTATGATCGCATGGAAGAAAACAGGTTGCAAACCCACTTAAAATAGAATCCTACAGCACAGGAGGAGGCCATTCGGCCCGCCGTGCCTGTGCCGGCTCTTTGAAAGAGCTGTCCAATTAGTCCCACTGCCCCGCTCTTTTCCCCATACCTCTACAAATTTTTCCTTTTCCAGTATTCCCTTTTGCAAGTTACTATTTCTGGGCTATGAAGGTGTATTTATCTTTAGGAGTGAGTTACTGCAAAAGAATGTGTTTTTTTAAACCAAAATGAGTGAGACTGGGTGGTTCTGGTTGGGCAGCGAATGCGCCTGAGGCTTGGAAGGATTTTGAAGTTCAGTATGCCGGATAGTGGTTAACAACAACAACATAAGAACATAAGAAATAGGAGCAGGAGTAGGCCATTTGGCCTTTCGAGCCTACTTCGCCATTCAGTAAGATCATGGCTGATCTTCGACCTCAACTCCACCTTCCCACACTATCCCCATATCCCTTGATTCTCTTAGTTCCCCAAAATTTATCGACCTCAGTCTTGAATATACTCAACGACTGAGCATCCACAGTGCTCTGGGGTAGAGAATTCCAAAGATTCACAATCCTCTGAGTGAAGAAATTTCTCCTCATCTCAGTCCTAAATAGCTTACTCGTTATTCTGAGACTGTGATCCCGTGTTCTAGATTCCAGGGGAAACATTTTCCCAGCATTAACCCTGTCAAGCCACTTAAGAATTTTATATGTTTCAATTAGACCACCTCTCATTCTTCTAAACTCTAAGGAATATAGGCCTAGTCTACTCAATCTCTCCTCATAGGACAATCCCCTCATCCCAGGAACCAGTCTAGTGAAACTTCATTGCACTCCGTCTAAGGCAAGTATGTCTTTCCTTAGGTAAGAAGACCAGAACTGTACACAGTACTCCAGGTGTGGCCTCATCAATTACCTGTATAATTGTAGTAAGATTTCTTTACTCTTATACTCTAATCCCTTTGTAACAAAAGCTAACATACCATTTGATTTCTTAATTGCTTGCTGTACCTGCATGTTAACTTTTTGTGATTCATGTACAAGGACACCTAGGTCCCTCTGAATGCAAACATTTCCCGGTCTCTCACCATTCAAAAATATTTAATTTTTTGTTTTTCCTACCAAAGTGGATAACTTCACACTTCCCCACATTGTATTCCATTTGCCATGTTCTTGCCCACTCAGTCAACCTGTCTATATCTCTCTGCAGCCTCTTTGCGTCCTTCTCACAGATTACTTTCCCACCTAACTTTGTATCATCAGCAAACTTGGATACGTTACCCTCAGTCTCTTCATCTATGTCATTGATATAGATTGTAAATAGCTGAGGCCCAAGCATTGATCCTTGCGGTATCCCACTAATTACAGCCTGCCAACCCGAAAATGACCCGTTTATTCCTACTCTCTGTTTTCTGTCCATTAACCAATCCTCAATCCATGCTAATATACTACCCCCAATCCCATAACTCCTAATTTTATGTAATAACCTCTTGTGTGATACCTTATTGAATGCTTTTTGAAAATCCAAATACAATACATCCACTGGTTCCTCCTTATCCACCCTACTAGTTACATCTTCAAAAAACTCTAACAGATTTGTCAAACACAATTTCCCTTTCATAAAACCATGTTGACTCGGCCTAATCATATTACGATTTTCTAAGTGCCCTGTTACCACTGCCCTCATATTAGATTCTAGCATTTTGCCTACTACCGATGTCAGGCTAACTGGCCTATAATTTCCGTTTTTTTCTCTTCCTCCTTTCTTAAATAGTGGGGTTATATTTGCTATCTTCCAATCCTTGGGGACTGTTCTAGAATCTCGGGAATTCTGGAAGATTAATACCAGTGCATCCACTATCTCCGCAGCTACCTCTTTTAAAACCCTAGGATACAGGTCGTCAGGTCCAAGGGATTTATCGCCACTTAGTCCCATTAATTTCTCCAGCACTAGGTCTTTACTTATACTGATATCTTTAAGTTCCTCATTCTCTCTAGACCCTGGGTTCCCCATTATTTCCAGAATTTTTTTGTATCTTCTACCGTGCAGACAGATACAAAGTATTGGTTTAATGTCTCTGCCATTTCCTTATTGCCCATTATAATTTCACCTGTCTCTGCCTCTAATGGGCCCATGTTTACTTTCACTAATCTCTTCCTATTTAGATACCTATAGAAACATTTACAATCTGTTTTTATGTCTCTTGCTAATTTACTCTTATTCTTTTTTCTCTTTCCTTATCAATTTCTTGGTCGTCCTTTGCTGAATTCTAAAATCCTCCCAATCCTCAGGCTTACTACTCCAGGAGGGGGCCCGATTGCTAGGATTTTTGGCTTTGCCCAGAGACGACCTCTGAGATTTTGCCAGTAAGATTCATTGCTCTTCGGTGATCTAAAGTTGAAGAGCTTTCATTAAAACTTACTGCTTTTACAGAATCGGGATGCAATTCCGACATGGCAGGCCTGCTGTCCGTCGCCTGGCCAATTTCTGAACTCGTGTTCATTTACACTTTTTTTGGAAGGTTCCCGCACCTCTGCCAGGAGAGTCTTGTCCATGGCGAGTGATGGTGGGGGGCGGGTCAGAGTTTTGCTGCCATAGGCATGGGAGGCCTCCAGACTGCTGGGAAAAGATTGAATTTTGTTTCACTTTTTCATTTTGGGGCCCTGTACAGGCTTTGCGAATTGAAAATAAAAATTAAAGGCCCCGTGATCATCATAGCAACACCAGATGCTGGGGACAAACAGACATGCCTGTGTCTACCGTTGCTAGGGCGTAAATGGTGGGAAATACCTCAGGTGATATATTTCCCTCATTCGCATATTGCTAAAAGATTGGTGAGTGATTGAAAGTTGCTGGCAGGAGATCGAGCCGATGGGAAAATCACAATCACAGAAACCCCACAGTGTAGATAGAGGCCATTTCGGCCCATCGAGCCTGCACCGACACATATCCCACCCGATCCCCGTAACCCCTACACCAACACATATCCCACCCTATCCCCGTAACCCCACGTATTTAATCCCCCTAACACTAAGGGTCAATTTATCATAGCCAATCAACCTAACCTGCACATCTTTGGACTGTGGGAGGAAACCGGAGCACCCGGAGAAAACCCACGCAAACACGGGGAGAATGTGCAAACTCCACACAGACAGTCACCCGAGGCCGGATTCGAACCCGGGTCTCTGGTGCTGTGAGGCAACAGTGCTAACCACTATGCCACCGTGCTGCCCACGTGGCATAATGTGGGAACTCGGAAGAACACGACCCCGTCCAATTTTCCATCCAGGAATCATTGGAGGGAAGGCAGAAGATGACCCTGGTTGTTAAGTCTACACTGCCTGTGCACCCTAAACTTGAGCTCGTGTACCCTGGTTGGAGTGTCATAACCATTCTCAGTGTGTGTGTGTGTGTGTGTGTGTGTGTGTGTGTGTGTGTGTGTGTGTGGACGTTGGATGGGAACAAGATTGGGATCATCTGTGGTGCCCCCCCCGCCCTCCTCTGCCTCAAGGTGGAATAACCCACCGATACTGACTGCAGTGGTCACACACGGAGTGTGGTCACTTGGGCAAGGTAACGGCAGGCGATGAGTATCTGTGGAACTGTACAGTCAGGAGAGAAGGGAAGAGTGGGGGGAAAAAGGACTTGTTAAAGGATAAATAGCTTTATCCAAAACCTCAGTGCTCCCTCACCTCTGCTTATTTAAACCTTCTGGATCTCATCTTTAATTATACAGGATTGCATAAGTATTTTAATTAAATTGTACATATAAAATTTGTCACCAGGGGGATATAACCTTACAAAATTGAAAGTGTGCTATTTTTTTTTAATGTATATATGTATAAATATACACACAAATGAAACAGCCATGGTCTTATTGAATGGTGGAGCAGGCTCGAGGGGCCATGTGGCCTACTCCTGCTCCTATGGCTTATGTTCTTATGACCACACGAGAGAATGGCAGCTTTCTGAATTGAAATAGCCAATATGAGGCCACTTCGACAATATAATGAAACAGGTGGCCATAACACAGGTAACTCAACTTTGCCGTCACTTTTGTCGATGCAGTCGTTTAATGTACTGCAATAAGTAACAAGCTAAGCTGCTTATAAAACTTGTCAGGCTGATTCATTACCTTGATGGCTTTGCCGTTTCTTAAAAAGAAAATCTTTGGCCTGAGATTCTGGGGTAACTCCGACTGTAACAAATTGTTAAGAAGCTGCCATTTCTCTTTTTCAAGTGATTAGTCAAAGTTTTTATAGAGTTGAGTTACGTCGCCTGACAAGCCTAATTGTTGCGAACTGCTAAAGGTTCCCTAATGAACTGCAGATATATTGGGGCCCCCCTTGCTGCTTTCTCCAGGCTGAAATTTCGAAAAGTCCTCGAGATCAAAGCAATGTAACGCAGACCACTTGCTAAATTGTCAGCTCTGGATTAAAAACAGTCTGAAACGTAATTTTAAATCTAAGGCTCCGAGTCGAAGAGAATGATATGACTGCTACCCGCCCCAAGCTTTTCATCTTGCAGTAAAATAATAGTGCAGAAACATTTATTAAACACTGGTGCAAAGAGTGAGCCATTCAGCAGTAATTGCATGTAGTATAGTCCAGACAGCTTGACACAAACAAACGATATCCCTTCTCACCAGGGGGATAAAAAGCTTACAAAATTGAAAGTGTGCTAATTTTTTTTAATGTATATATAAATAAATATATATATGTATGGGGAGCCCGGCGTTGCCAGGGCAATTTTGGGCCGCGCGGTCTCCGCGCCCCTGTGTGTCCCCCCCTCTCTGTCCCTCTCCTCGTCTGCCTGTGCTGTCCTCTCCCTCCCGCCCCTCCCCCTCCCTCCCATGTCCCTGCCCAGTGCCTGAGGCCCGGTGCCGTTGTGATAGCGGCTGTGCGGGGCCTAGCGGTTGAGGCGCGGCCGGGCTGTCGAGCCGAGACGGACCCGAGCTGAGCTCCCCCGTGGAGCGCGCGGCTGATGGCCGGCCGCTGCCGCTCCCCCGACTGCTGTGTGTGTTGGGCCGAGCGGTTGCGAGGCACGGCCCGAGTGAGCCGAACTTACCTGCCGCTCCGGCGGGGCGGGAGCGGGCTCGGGAGCCGGAATGTGGGGGTTTGTTTTGGTGGTGCTGTCCCTGTGGGGATGGAAAAAATGGCAGCGAAGTTTAGGGAGACTGGAGGATTAGGACCCGCCCGTGACGCACTGATTGGTCAACCATCAGGTGAGTGAACCGTAGGATTGGTCAAGCAGCACGTCAGTCAACGCTAATGACAGGTAGGATTTTTGAAACTTTTTTGTATATTGTGCTAACAATTTTTGTGTGACGAAAAAGTAAATATGCCTACGAGAGTCCCCTAATGATAAGCTTTCTTTTGATATAACATATGTGTAGGTATGCTCTATAACATTTGATTGTATAGCCGGACAGACAGAAAGACAGACAGAAAGACAGACAGAAAGACAGACCGTATATATATATAATATATGCCAGAGAGGAGGGACTTCATTTATGTGGAGAGACTGGAGAAGCTGGGATTGTTCTCCTTAGAGCAGTGAAGGTTAAGGGAAGATTTAATAGAGTTGTTGAAAATTATGAGGGGTTTTAATAGAGTCAGCAGGGAGAAACTGTTTCCACTGACAGGAGGGTCGGTAACCAGAGGATACAGATTTAAGATAATTAGTTTCTGGTTAAAAGGGAAGTGTTGGTGTAGTTCTACTCCACAATCTGTAATGTATACTTTAAAATGCTTATCAAAAGAGACTGATTGGGAGCTAGGACCAAGGAAATGGCTCTGGTCTTCAAAAGTGATTTATAAATCAGAAAGGCAACTTGTGAAGCTTTAGACATGCTGTAATCTACTATGATAATACTGCTCAAGGAACCAATAGGAGTAGGATATAAAGTTTCAGTATCTGTCAAAAATTAGGCCCTCCTGGAAAAGGAGTGGTCATCTTCCAGTGAGTTGTGTCATAGGGGCGGACTTTCAGCTTGCCACCTGGGCAAGGAAAATCGGGCAGTTTCTACAACAGATGGTCAATGCACAATGCCAGTTTTACTCCCAGGTTGAAAATATGCCCCCCTGGTGTCAGTGGGTAGGATTGGCAGAAGAATCAAACTTAAGCGAAGGCTGTTGGAATTTTTCTGTCGGGCTTCTGAGCTTCCATGTACTGTCACAATGGAGGCAGGAGAACAAAAAGAACGGGCTACAGACTGCGAGGCTCACTCTTACCTTAGCAGTCGGGCTAACGAGCTGAATTAATTACAGAAAACCTGAAATTAATCAGCCACACTCGACTGAGGAGACACACTGAACGAGGAGGGAGTGAAAATTAGAGGGTTGTCCCTGAACTAATGTTTTTTGACAGCCAGTTCAGAGCAGCATTACTGTGGGGAGCTAGAAAGAGATGCCAAGCCAACCTGTCAACTACAGATGGTTACTGGCTTTGGAAGAGATATTAGTGGGTAAACCATCTACAAACAAAACTAGTTTTAAACAACAATGGGAAAAGGTTTCATCTGGGAACAATGGGGTTCATATTGACTTTGAGTGATAATGTAAAATGGGTGACAGTGAATTGGCAGCCAGTTTTACATCTCTCCTGATTTTTATTTCCATTGACTTCAAGGGGGGTGGGGAGGGGTGGGTAGAATGTTTTAAGGACACAGTTGGTAGCGGAGAAAAGAAGACGGGATTACTGTTGCTCTGAAGGTTCATCCTAGAGTACAGGGCCATTTTGGAAGAAGAGAGTGAGGCCCAATAGTTTTCACTGTAATAAAAGCAGAAAATGCTAGAAATGCTCAGCAGGTCAGGCAGCATCTGTGGAGAGAGAAACAGAGTTAACGTTTCAGGTCGATGACATTTCATCAGAAGTGAAAAAAGTTAGAGATGTAACAGGTTATAAGCAAGTGCAGGGGCAAGGAAAGGGGGGATGGGAGGAAAGTACAAAAGGAAAGGTCTGTGATAGGCTGGAAGGCAGGACAGATTAAAAGACAAAAGGGATGATGGTGCGAGGCAAAAGGAGATGGTAATGGGACAAGTAAAGAAATAAAAGGTGGGTCCAGAAGAGGGGTAAATGGGAATGGCAGAATCATCAACAACAGCTACTGTCTGGAAAAAATGGGGGCAGAGGATATGGTCTGAAATTGTTGAACTCAATGTTGAGTCCAGAAGGCTGTAAAGTGCCTAATCAAAAGTTGAGGTGCTGTTCCTTGAGCTTACACTGAGCTTCATTGGAACAGTGTAGGATGCTGACGACAGAGAGGTCAGAGTGGGAGTGGAGCAGAGAATTAAAGTGACAAGCGACCGGAAGCTCGGGGTCAGGCTTACGGGCTGAAGTCCAGCCAGATGAGGTCAACTTTGTGCTCCTTGAACTTCAGGGTGCAGAGATGGGGGAAATACCGGAGGAATGACCCTCCAATCTTCGCTCCTTCATCTTCAAGGAGTGCAAAATTGACTGGGATAGGAAACGGTAAAAGTTATGCTGGGAACAAGAGCATCGCATGTGGAGGAGAGGGAATGGTTGAGCAAGTTAATGGCCGAAGAAATATCACAGTGAATGGAGGAGGCTGTCGATGGTGAGAGATACGAGGAAGTTGGTCAGAGATGGCCTCGTCAGTGATCGAGACCATGGGAGTCGAGAGGCCTCAGGACATGGTAATGCTGTGGGGGTGGCCATGCCTATGGGCAGAGGGAAAAGCTTAGGGAGGACAGGAGGGCAAAGAAATGAGAGGAGAGAGAGCAAGGGGAGCTGAGAGGGTGATTGAAATCACAGAGGATGAGGAGCTACTTGGAGCAGAGGCTGAAGGAGAAATGGAGGAAGTATATCTCAGGGAGACACTTGGGGTGGTGGCTTGTTTGAGGGGGGCTTTAGGCAATGAGGATTTAGAAGGATTGGCGAGGGGGGTGGAACAAGGTGAGGTGCTCGAAGAAGGGGAAGGTGCCAGTGGAGTAGGAGAGAGACAAAGGTGCGACTCAGTGATAGGGGCTGTCACCCATGAGCCACATCAGTCAGGATGTAAATGCAATCATTTACAATAAGGTTGGGGATGGTAAGTGCCTTGTTCGTGATATTCTGGAGGGACATTCTGGAGGGATATGCGCGGAGAGATGGTAATTATTGATCTGCTGGTCGACTCCGAAGAGGCAGTGGTGGGCAGGGTGAGTGGGACAGAAAGGAGCTTAGAACATAAGAAATAGGAGCAGGAGTAAGCCATTTGGCCCCTCGAGCCTGCTCCGCCATTCAATCCGATCATGGCTGATCTTCTACCTCAACTCCACTTTCCCGCCACATCTCCATATCCCTTGATTCCCTTAATATCCAAAAATCTATCGATCTCTGACTTGAATATACTCAACAACTCAGCCTCCACAGCCCTCTGGGGTAGAGAATTCCAAAGATTCACCACCCTCTGATTGAAGAAATTTTTCCTCGTTTCAGTCCTAAATGGCCGACCCCTTATTCTGACACGGTGACCCCTGGTTCTAGACTCCCAAGCCAGGGGAAACATCCTCCCTGCATCTACCCTGTCAAGCACTGTAAGAATTTTGTATGCTTCAATGAGATCACCTCTCATTCTTCTAAACTCTAGAGAATATAGGCCTAGTCTACTCAATCTCTCCTCATAGGACAATCCCCCCATCCCAGGAATCAGTTTGGTGAACCTTTGTTGCACTCCCTCTATGACAAGTATATCCTTCCTTAGGTAAGGAGACCAAAACTGTACACAGTCCTCCAGGTGTGGTCTCACCAGAGCCCTATATAATTGTAGTAAGACATCTAGGGGTAGAAATTCAGTATCGCCACATTTGGGGCGTTATACTCGAGCGGGCGCGAAATTTAGCGCCCGTTGCAAATTATCGCTACCTACTGCTAAATTGACCTGCTTCGCCCCAGGAGGTGTTTGGAGCACTAAAACAGGCGCTGCATGACTGTCTTAAGGCGCTAAGCCGGAGAAGCGAGGCGCTACCACTGAGGGCGGGCGCAGCGCAGGTGCGGCTAGTTAGCGATTGCACGCAGACACGCTGGCGCCAGTCAGCTCTTAAAGGGGAGGTTCGATCTTGGATTGCAGCCACACCCTGCGCATCGGAGCCCTGATTCTCGGCCTGGACAGACCTGCTGCCACATTCTAACACCTAGGACCATGGAGAGGGCCAGGGAGCGAGCGCAGCGGTTCAGTGAGGGTCCCTGCAGGTTCTGGTTGGTGCAGTGGAGCGCAGGCGATCTATCCTGTTTCCGGACAGTGGCAGGAGGCCGCTGCCCAACGACTATCGGAAAGCTTGGAGGGAGGTGGCTCACAGAGTGACCTCCAGCAGCATGGTGCCTAGGACCCCTGTGCAATGCAGGAAGAAGCTCAACGACCTCACTCGGGTCGTCAGGGTGAGTACCCTTTTCAGTATCCTCTTCATCCCTGCATGTCCACCTCACTTTATGGCCAAAGGGTCCTGAAAGCCTCAATGCCCAGCCCTCATCCAACACCTATGGGCCTTTCATGAAACTCACACGCACATTCAGCACTTTACACACTGTAAGGGCTATTCCACCATGGGAGGCATTGCAGCCAAGATCAGGGCTTCACACTGTAAGGGCTAATCGACCATGGGAGGCAGTGCAGCCAAGATCAGGGCTTCACACTGTACTCAGAGCCCGTCCTTTCTCTTGCAGGGCAAGCTGGCCCATAACAGCAGGCAGCAGCAACAGACCGGGGGAGGCTGGCCTCACCTTTAAGACCTCAGCGATCTGGAGCAGCGAGTCCAGCGGATTATGGCAGGCCGGATGATTGGCCCCATCGCCACTGGAGATGCCAACCCCGTTCTGGACAGCAATGGTAAGGTCATCACCTTTTTGACCTCTCTCCTTCCACTTGTGCCTCACACCAGCATCCTTTGCCACTATCGAACCAATACAGTGCATTGCAGCACTCATGTCTCCCTCGCTGCCACCCTGTCCTCACGCTAAAGCAACTCTTGTACCTCCCTGCTTTCAGATGCTGATTCACCAGGTGAGGAGGCGGGCCCTCAAGCTGCCACTGTGAGTGATTCTGAATGCGAGGAGGAAGAGGAAGCCGGACCATCAGTGCCACCCTCAGCCGAGGCAGCCCATGGCCATAATGGGGACACGTCTTCCCTGGAGGGGAGCAGGGGGGGAAGTGTCTGAGGAGGGTGAAGCTCCGGGGCCCAGCGGACTGCAGCAATGCGGGGGGGTGTAGGGAAGCTCAGCGGCCTTCTCCCCGGAGGGAGAGTCTGGCCTCCAGTCCTGCTACAGTGAGCGCAGAAGAGGTGCAGCTCCTCGCTGAAATGGGCGCCCAGGCGGAGCACAGGCACACTGAGCTTATGGCTGCAGTGCCAAGGGTGCCCGAATCCATTGAGTCACTGGCAAGGAGTATCCAGGACTTCGGCGCAGCACTGGCAAGGAGTCTGCAGGACTTCGGCGCAGCACAGGCAAGGAGTCTCCAGGTCTTCGGTGCAGCACAGGCAGCTTCCACGCAAGTGCTTAGTGGTGCAATGCAGTCAGCGGCTGGTCTGATGCAGACGCAGATTGAGGCCACACGAGCACTGACTGCTGCCACCCTCGCTGGATCGGGCACGAATCGCCGGGGCCCTCGCCGTGCCGCAGCAGGCCAGCAGTCTGTGCTTCAGCAGATTGCTCCGTATGCTGCAGTGCTGCCCCGTGGGAGTGCCAGTGTGTCGTCCGACCAGGGAGTGGCTGTCCTCTGTCAAGATGGCAGCATTCCTGCTGCCAACACTGTCACTTCTCCACTGCAGCTGCCACCACCTGTAGGACAGACTGCTGCCGCCCATGCAGAGTTGGAGCAGTCAGCAGCCGGGCCCTCCAGGCCCAGAGCTGGTCCAGGCCGTACCTCAAGGGCATCTGCCGACTCCGTTTCTGACACTCAACAGCCTTCCCCCAGCCTTGTTGCAGCCACTGGGGTCCCATTATGGAGGAGCTGCAGGGTGGGAAGGGGCCAATCTCGCAAGCGAAGCAGATCACCCTCGAAGGGCAAAAAGTAGGAGGTGTGGCAAAATGTTGTTAAATTTTTAGTGACGGCCGAGGATTGTGGTCATTATTTGTTTACTCTTTTGGTCATTGTCTCCAGGTTGTGAGAGCCAGTTATGTGTCTGACTGCTTTTTTGGGGTTTCTCTCTATTACTTTGTCATGCGGGAAGGGCACACAGTTTGTTAAATAAAGAAGTGTCTTTATTCAGATTGTGCATGTTTGCTCTTTGAACTATTTGTTGCCTTGACCGGCTCAGGGGTTGCGTAATGGTTCCATTCATGTTCTTTCAATGGCACAAGCCATTCCCTCAGAGGGGGCCTAGAACCGACTTGCAATAAGCTGCTGACGGACGGCCCTTGCACTTTGTGCCTCTCTCCCGTCCTGGTGCTCCTCCTCCTCCTCCTCCTCCTCCTCCTCCTCTGCTGGTGCTCCAATGTCTGGTGGCAGTGGCTGAGTCATGAGGATTGCCAGGTTATGCAGCATGTAGCACACTACAACAAAATGGGAGACTCGCTCAGGTGAGTACTGAAGGGCTCCCCCGGAATGGTCCAGACAGCGGAACCGTTGCTTTAGCACACCGATTGTGTGCTCAATGATGTTCCTGGTCGATTGATGGCTCTCATTGTATCGTTCTTCAGCAGGGGTGCTGGGAGCGCGGAGCGGGGTCATTAGCCAGGTGCACAGAGGATAGCCCTTGTCCCCGAGAAGCCAGCCTCCTGGGTGAGCCGGGGCTTCGAAAAGGTCTGCCACAGAAGTCTGGCGCAGGATGAAGGCGTCGTGGCTGCTGCCTGGAAAGCGGGCATTGACAGCAAGTATCAGCTGTCTGTGGTCACACACCAACTGGATGTTCAACGAATGGAACCCCTTCCAGTTGCGGTAATCCTCGGCATTCTCTTGCGGCACCCACAAAGTCACATGCATGCAGTCAATGGCGCCCGCTATTCTTGCAAATCTCATTGCACGCTCTTGCTGCTTGTCCAGGATCATGGGGAAGGAAATGTACTGATGTCTCCTTTTAAAGAGGGCATTCGTGACTTGGCGGATGCAGCAATGCACCGCAAACTGGGAGACATTGGCAATGTCCCCAGTAGCGGATTGGAAGGAGCCGGTGGCATAGAAGTTGAGAGCCACTGTCACCTTCACTGCCACCGACAGAGACGTCCTGCTCCTCAGTTGAGGCTGCAGATCTGGCTGAAGCAGGTGGCAGAGCTCAGTGACCACCTCCCTGCTGAATCGAAGCCTCTGAAAACACTGCTCCTCAGACATGTTGAGCTATGAGAACTGTTGGCGGAATACCCTGGGAGGGTAAGGTCTCCTGTGCCGACGCCTGTTGGCCCTCCTCTGTCTGGCCATGATTGGCACTCTCTCTCGGTGTCTCTGAGCCCTCTCAATGCAATGGAGAAACCCAACGTTTCCACCCATTGCAGCCCCCATAGTATGTGGCCACTCAAGGTTATGCTAGCGAAAAATCAAACCAACTACAAAGTTCTGGGCCGAAGCCAGAAGTACCTCTGCGAGCGCTGACTCAATGCAGAAAGCTCTCTCCCTTTGTTTCTCTGCAAATCTCTCCCTCTCTCACAGAAGGAGTGGTCCAAAAATGGCTACCACAAAGAAGCCAGGAAGAGCCCCCTTTAAATAACACCCCCCCAGCCCCACAGCGACTGGGAACCGTTCCAGTCAACCAGTCGCTGGGAGCGCCAGGCGGAAAGGAGGGGGGCGCCACTGAAGTTCCGGTTCGGGGCGCCCCAAGGGGGTTGCACCATGAAATGACGTCAGGATCTGCGCGCGCAGCTGAGCGGGCGTTGCGGTTTTGCGCCGCTGCTAAATGTCTGCTCAATTTCGCAAGAGGCGCAGGTCTCGCCGCGCCCGGGCGCTAGCCGCATCGCGTCCCACTTATCGCCCTCTTAAGGCGCTAACGGGTGGCGCTAACAACTGAATTTCTTCCCCCATGCTCTTATACTCAAATCCTCTTGAAATAAAGGCGAACATATCATTTGCTTTCCTAATTGCTTGCTGTACCTGCATGTTAACTTTCAGTGATTTGTGTACAAGGATACCCAGATCCCTCTGAACATCAACATTTCCCAATCTCTCACCATTTAAAAAATACTCTGCTTTTCTATTTTTCCTACCAAAGTAAATAACTTCACATTTCTCCACATTATATTCAATTTGCCATGTTCTTGCCCACTCACTTAGCTTGTCTATATCCATTTGAAGCCTCTTTGCATCCTCCTCACAACTTACATTCCCACCCAGCTTTGTATCATTAGCAAACTTGGATATATTATATTTGGTCCCCTCATCCAAATCATTGATGTAGATTGTGAATAGCTGAGGCCCAAGCACTGCGGTACCCCACTAGTTACAGCCTGCCAACCCGAAAATGACCCGTTTATTCCTACTCTCTGTTTTCTGTCCGTTAACCAATCCTCAATCCATGCTAGTATATTACCCCCAATCCCATGAGCCCTAATTTTGTTTAATAACCTCTTGTGTGGCTCCTTATCGAATGCCTTCTGAAAATCCAAATACACCACATCCACTGGTTCCCCCTTATCTATTCTGTTAGTTACTACCTCAAAAAACTTAACAGATTCATCAAACATGATTTCGCTTTCATAATTCCATGTTGACTCTGCCCAATCCTATTATTATTTTCTAAGTGTCCTGTTACCAAGTCCTTAATAATAGATTCTAGCATTTTCCCTACTACTGATGTCAGGCTAACTGGTCTGTAGTTCCCCGTTTTCTCTCTCTCTCCTTTCTTAAATAGTGGGGTTACATTTGCTACCTTCCAATCTGCGGGAACCGTTCTAGAATCTATGGAATTTTGGAAAATGACTACCAATGCATCCACTATCTCTATAGCCACCTCTTTCAAAACCCTAGGATGTAGGCCATCAGGTCCAGGGGATTTATCGACTTTCAGTCCCATTAATTTCTCCAGTACTATTTTTTTTTACTAATACTGATTTCTTTCAGTTCCTCATTCTCTCTAGACCCTTGGTTCTCCACTATTTCCAGGAAGTTTTTTTGCGTCTTCTTCCATGAAGACAGACACAAAGGGCTGGATTTTCTGGCTGGAGGCGGGATGGTGGTGGGTCTGCTGTTTGGCGGGTTCCGGTCCCGCTCCCGGTTCCAGCTGCCCTGCAATAATGATTTTCCCCAGATTGGCCTCATTAAGGCCGCCGTGTGCATTACCCGGCCCAGTTGGTGGGTGTGGGTTGGCTGATCATGCTTGATGACGTGCTGGGAGCCTCTTATTTAAGGGGGCCATGTCCCCTTTGATTAGGACTTTCTTTTTTCTGCTCCCGAGTGCTGGTTGCTGCAGGTATGGCAGCGCAACAAACCAAAATTGCTCCCCGGTTTGATGATGACTCCCTCCATGCTCATGTGGAGGGAGTAAGAGGACGCAAGGAGGTCCTCTTCCCTTCAGATGGAAGGAGGGAGCCTCCTCAGCACACAAAGGCAGCCTGGCTGCAAATTGCTGAGGAGGTAAGTGCAAGGTTGGTGTGTACACGCACCTGGGTGCAGTGTAGGAAGCGGTTTAATGATCTGGTGCATTCAGCAAAAGAGAGTATAACATCACACTTAGCTTCAATCTGCTTCCCATCTCTTCTCATCCCCATCACTCTGCATTGGCAACCTACTCCTGCATATCCCAACTCACCCTAGCATCCCTTGCACCCTCACCCACTCCTCTCTCTCTACGTACAGAATCACTTCACCATCTTACTATGCACCCCTCACACTCGCTCTCATTGTTATGCAATGACAACAACTAACAACGCACAGGGAGGGCCCTTGGTATTAGCACCTCACTCCGTGATAGTCACCCTCTAAACATCTATGATATCCATTCTTTACACTCACTCCATCAATCACTCTGAAACTCCACTTGTGTCCCTCATTGCAGGAAAAGAGAGCCCACAATAAGAGGGAGAGGGGGAGCTCAGGAGGAGGCCCACCATCCGTGGCGCATCTAACGCATGCTGAGGAGGCAGTGCTGGAGATCGTCGAGGGTGCAGAGGAGCTGGAAGTGGGGGACGGAGAGACGGGCACAGTACAGCAAGCTGGTGACAGAATTGATTTCCAACTCTCTGATTTTGCATTCATGAGTGATTCAGATGGGATCTGATGTTCATAGAAATTGAGTGCTGATCATCTACACAATGGGATGTGTCTGGTACCTAAGTATCACATATCTAACTCATGTCTTTAGTCCCCCACAGGACCATTGAGAGCCCCCCTCCCCACTGTCCTGGAGGAAGAGCAAGAGCACTCCACAGAGGAACCTTCAGCCTCTGAGGGAGCAGCCTCAGCAGAAATGAGCGCACCCAGCACCAGCACAGAGACGCACACCTCGGTGGGTCGTTTGCGAGATAGAGTAGTGTTGTCACCTGGTGTATCACAGCTCACAAGTGAGCAGGAGCAGATGGTGGAGACAGGGACAGCAGTGGGGAGTCCTCGTCGGAGGCTGCAGGACTCTCCCAGCTCTGCTCAGCTGCATGTAGCCGCTGTGCCTCTGGGGCCATCCAGAAAGAGCAGTGCTGGAGCTTCAGGAACAAGTGCAGGAGACGCTGACTGGGCTTGCAACCATGGTAACTGCGAATGTGCAGAGAATGGAGGAGTCCATCTCAAACATGAGCAATGCTGTGGTGCACGCAATGGTGAATGTAGGTGCCGCCATGGAAAGGATGGCCACCTCCATGGAGGACATAAATTGCCAGACACAAACCAACATGGTGACTCTTCGACATAGATGGTCAGCTATGGAGGATAGATGGGCACCTATCATGGACTGTCAGTACAGAGACGGGACCACATGGCCCCACTGATGTGCAGCAATGTGCTCTCCAGTTATTTGCTAGCAGTGAAGTGCGGGTGACACATGAGAGGGATGGTGGTGGTCGAGAACAAGGAAGTGGGAAGTGGGGGCTCCTTTCCACGTGCTCCCACTCCCATGCCATTGCTGAGCCCTCGGTCAGAGCCCCAGATGCCTCACCCAACAGAGATGGCGTGCCTGGTTCTGCTGCTGCCGCGGCTGTTCGTCCTCCGAATCTGAGGACCAGGATGAGAGAGTATAAATGTCGCCCATTCTGCTGGTATATATGTCAGTTGAGGAAGAGATGTTATAAGCGCTCAGTCAATGTGGAGAGAGGTTATTCCAAGGAGGTCACAGTGCATATAGATTTCACAACACACACTTACAACCTCAAGACACCTGAAAAATGTCTTCCAAATCCTGAAATCTGAAAGTTCTGGCAATTGAAATTGAACTGATGTGGCAGGTTAGCTTTTATGCTGCAGTTGCAGCTGTGAACTATTCAGCTTGTTGCAAGACCTGACATAATCAGTTGGCGTGTTTGCCGAATGCCGTGGAATACGGTAAAAATGTGGCAAAATTGAAAAACCTTGTCAAAATCGCAGTTAACAAGTAGTTAACAAGCTGTTAACTACCTTAATTGCTTCTCCCGCCGCTTGGTGTCAAGTCTGATCTGAAGTCGCAGACCTGACACTTTGGAAAGTCACGTGGAGTCGGGTTTGTGGTGGGTTTGCAACCCACCATCAATCATTTTGGATTTAACTCCTGACCCGCCTCCAACCCCACCCTCTGAGCACCGACAAAATCGCGGCCTAAGTATTTGATTAATTTCTCTGCCATTTCCTTATTCCCCATTATAATTTCTCCTGTCTCAGCCTGTAAGGGACCCACATTTACTTTTGCTAATCTTTTCCTTTTTACATATCTATAGAAGCTTTTACAGTCTGTTTTTATGTCTCTCACTAGTTTATTCCCATATTCTATTTTCCCTTTTTTTATATCAATTTCTTGGTCCTCCTTTGCTGAATTCTAAAATCCTCCCAAACCTCAGGCTTACTAATCTTTTTGCCAACGTTATAAGCGTCTTCCTTTGATCAAATACTATCTTTAACTTCTCTTGTTAGCCACGGTTGGACCACTTTTCCTGTGAGATTTTTGTGCCTTAAAGGAATGTATATTTATTGTAAATTATGTATTAATTCTTTAAATGCTAGCCATTGCTTTACCACCATCATACCTTTTAATGTAGTTTCCCAATGTGCCTTAGCCAACTCTCCCCTCATACCTATGTAGTTTGCTTTGTTTAGATTTAAAACCTTAGTTTCGGATTTAACAAAATCACTTTCAAACTCAATATAAAATTTCTTCATATTATGGTCACTCTTCCCCAAAAGGCCCCTTTACTACAAGGTTATTAATTAATCCTTTCTTGTTGCACAATACTAGATATAAAATTGCCTGTTCCCTAGTTGGTTCCTCAACATACTGATCTAGAAAACTATCTTGTATACATTCCATGAATTCGTCCTCCACACTATTACTGCAAATTTGTTTTGCCCAGTCTATATGTAGATTAAAGTCCCCCATGGTTACTGTATTACCCTTGTTACATGCGCCTCTAATTTCCTGATTTATACTCTGCCTTACATTACAACTACTGTTTGGGGGCCTATTAACAACTCCCACCAATGTTGTTTGCACCTTGCTGTTTCTTAGCTCCACCCAAACTGATTCTATTTCTTGATTTTCGGAGCTAAGATCCTTTCTCTCTCCTGTCTTTATCCCATCCTTTATTATCTGGGCTACTCCTCCTCCTTTTCCATTTTGCCTAACTCTTCTAAAAGTTAAGTATCCTGGAATATTTAGTTCCCAACCTTGGCCACATTGCAACCACGTCTCCATTATGGCTATTAGATCAACCCTATTCATTTCTATCTGCACTATTAATTCATCTATTTTGTTGTGAATGCTTTGCGCATTCAGATATAGTGCCTTTAGCTTTGACTTTTTCCCCCTGATGCCACCTTAGTCACTGATGCCTTATTACCTTTGTGTAAGGGGTTTTTACTGTGTGGGTGTCTTGGGTTCGTCAGTTATGCCTCTGACTACCCCCTTTTGAGCGGCTCGAATCGCTCACCCCTTTTTGAGTTCTGACCACCGGACTTATTGGGGAGTATGGGATTGCGCATGCGTCCAGGTGAGACACCCAGTCCATCCCACTCCCGTTATCTTGCCACTGGCTGCGGAAAATGATGGAAATGCCTGTGGGGCAGGCTTCCTCTGATCCCCACATACAGACATAGATCCCCTGATCCGGTTCCCACCATTTATCCCAGATCACACTTAACTCCCCGTGGGTCCCTGTGATAGTCCAGTGGGTGTCGTTCCCCAACCGTTCCCACTCAACTCTGGGGTTCCCCATGCCTTTACTTAATTTCCTGAGCCACCACCACCTATCCAGGGGAACGTGTCCCTTGCAGGTTAAACAGATCCTTTTGCCCCCGGTGATGCTAATCCTGGGAGTAATGATCCGTATCCTGGGGCACAGGAGGGAGGCCTCCCCATAGGTGAACCTGGTCTGGCTGGAGTACTGGGACGAATTGGATCCTAGCCACCCCGGCCACATTCCCTCGTGGAAGTAAGCGGTGGTCTCCTCCGCCTCTCGTACACCGCTACCATCGACCGCCACCGGCGCCCTGTTCCCCGAGCACCCGAAGATGTGGTGGTCCTCGATGTCCCCTCTCCTACCGATGCTCAGCCCGAGCAGGGCGAGCAGGATTATGCCTCCGTACATTCTGAAATTTCCTGCAATAGACATAAAGGCATCTAGCCAGGTTCCCTGGAGACTCGTTGGTTCGGGTGACGTGTGGTCGGGTCCCGCGACCTCGACTCACATGGACAATACTCTGAGACGGCTTCTTACTTAAATCGAAACTAACTGCTCCTTACTTAGAATTAAATTAAAATAGCCTAACTTAACACTATAAACTTAAACTACTAAAGCTATATACATCTGCCGCCCATCTCCGGGCGGGCCAGCCTAATCCCTGCTTGGGCTGTTGCAGGCTGCTCCCTGCGGCGCGGCTGCACTGACCCTTGCAGTCTGTAGCTGCTAGCTGGGGACCTTTGTCTTTTGGCTTCTCCCTGGCTCGGGAGGCTGTCGTTTTAAGCTGGGGAGCCGGTGACCATACCTTTCTGGGCTGGGGTGTCCGAGGGGACCTTCTAGGGAGGGCTACTGGTGGGGCCACCTTGGTGAGTGGACCTTTTGCTCAGACCCCAGCCTTTGTGGGTGCGGCCTGTGGGTTTCCCACGACCGCTGGTTGAGGGTCCTCGCCCTTGAGTCCCACCCCTCCCAATCCTAAGCTGGGGAAAGGTAATCTCTCGCTGCCGGCTGCCGGTGGCTGAGGGTCTCCGCCTTCAGGTTCAAAACCTGTGTTGTAGGCGGGGTCATCTGGCTCGGGCTCCTCCTCCTCCCCACCTGAATCCCAGAAGATGGGGGGAGTGGTCTGAACAAGGGGCTGGGTGACTCCTCCCCTGACGCACGCGACTGCGCCTGCTTGCACAGCCTGTGTACTTGAACTTGCTACGCGCTGGGGATTTTTAACCTCGGGTTGGATCCCGGCTGCCTGTTTCTTTGCCTCCGGCCTGAACAGCTTGCATTGGTTTACATGAAACCATTTTGTGCGCCGGGGCAATTTTACTGCATACACCATGGGGCTGGCTTTATCCACTATGCTATAGGGTCCCATGTACAGTGGCCCTAAACTCCCCAGTCGGGCGTAGTTCCTCACCATTACCTGGTCCCCTATCTCCCACTGGTGACTTTTGTTAGGTTTGAGCAGCAATCGGTTATTCCGATGCTGCTTCCCCATGCTCCCTGCTGTCTGCTCGTACACCTGCTTCAGGTACTCGAGGAGGGTTCGGGCAACTTTGTCCCGATTTACTTCCCGATGCTGCCCTTCAGTGAGAACCGGGGCTAGGACATGGGTGGGTGTCTGCATTACCCTGCCAGTCATTAGCTCGTACGGGGAATATCCTGTACTTTTGGACTGACTGGCCCGGATCCCCATAAGGACTAAAGGTAGGACCTCCGCCCATTTTTGGGGCGAGTCCGCTACCTCCTTCCTCAGTCTCTCTTTTAATGTGCGGTTCATCCTTTCCACAATCCCAGATGACTGTGGATTGTGGGCCACGTGCCACTTCCCCTGAATGCCTAGCAGCATAAGGGTGTTCTGCATCACCTGGCCGGTGAAGTGACTTCCCTGGTCGAACTCCACAAACTGGGGTAGTCCCCACCGCGAGAACACCTCCCGTACCAAGATCCTTGCAGTACCCAGTGCCGTAGCTGTTTTACAGGGTAAGGCTTCTACCCATTTGGTAAACACGTCTACCAGGACGAGGCAGTATCTGTAGCCTCGCTGGGCGGTGGGCAGGGGCCCAATGTAGTCGACCTGGATCGACTGCCATGGTCCCTCCACCCTCCTAACGTGTCCCATGGGCATCTTCCTTTTGTGGGGGTCAGGGTTGTTTGCAGCGCATACGAGAGAGCCGGCACAGAACTCGCGGACATCTTCCGGGAGTCCCGGCCACCATCCCACCTGTTCCACCCATTGCCAGCTGGTCTCAGGCCTGGGGTGTCCCGCTCCTGGACCCTCATGGGCCAGTTGAAGGAATTCCCTCCGGTGCTGCTGGGGTACTACCCACTGTCCTTCCTTAAACAGCATGCCTTCCCTTATGGAGAAGGCCGCTGCGCCGTAAGGGCCTTCTATCTTCCTACCCTCTATTACTGAACTGATGACGGTTTTCAGTACAGGGTCCTGGGCTTGGACCGTTTTAAGATCCGGGGCTAATACTATTTCTAAGCTCCTTTGGGTCCCATCCCTGCCTCTAACTGCCGCCACGGGCCCGGACTCATACGGGTCCCAGAAAGTGCCTGCGTGTGCACCCTCCTTGGCCAGCATGTCAGCTTGCTGGTTGCCCTGGCCGCGGGGTTCTGTGGAGGAATGGGCCTTCACTTTGTGGATAAAGACCTCACCTTCCTCCCCCACAGCTGCCAGGATTTCTCCAGCAGGGGCTTTACGGTTAAGGGTCTCCCGTCGGCGGAGGTATACCCGCGGCGGGACCATATGGCCAGGTATTCCGTAGACAAGTTGCATGTCAACATGCTGTCCGAACAAATCGTGTACAGGGTGGGGAAGATTTCGGGGTGGGTAACCACGTACACCACCGCAGACAGTTCAGCCTGCTGGGCGCTTATGGTGCTGGGGAGCTTGATCGCCAGGGCAATGTTTGCCGTTGGGTCATAAACTCTACAACCCGTGAGTCGTTCGCCAGCAGATACCATGCTGGAACCGTCTACATAGATTTCGCGGCCTGTGGGATGTATCCCGGCCCGTAAACCTACGTTCACCTCCCATACCCCTTCTATGGAACACCGATGGCCTTCCAGGATATACCATATTGGCCGCGAGCTTTGGCTCGCAAAGACCCTTCACCTTCAGATCCATCTGCGAGAGGAGGAGGGTCCAGCGCGCAATGCGGGCACTGCTGACCGTCCCATCTTTAATCCTCCCGTCCAGAAGCATCTGGGTGGGTGTGTGGTGGGTGAGGAGGGTGATGGGAGAGGTGCCTGTGAAGATCGAGGATCTTTTCACAGCCCAATGCGTGGCCAGAAGGTGCCGTTCGCAATTGGAATAGCCTCTCTCTACATCGGTGAGCACTCTGGAGGAGTAGACCACCGGTCTTAACCTGCCATGCCGCTCTTGGAGCAGCACAGCACTCAGGCTATCCCCGCTAGCTGCTACCTCCAGAAAGAACTCTTTCCCCCATCTATGGCTCCTAGGGCTGGTGCAGTCTGCAAGTCTCCCTTGAGCTTGACAAATGCTGCCTGGCAACCCTCATCCCAAAACCACTCCACTCCCTTGTGTAGGAGTCGGAGCAGAGGGGCTGCTGTGGCTGCATAGTCTTCAATGAAGTCTCTGCAGTACCCCGTTAGCCCTAGGAATGACCGCACACCTCTCACTGTGTTGGGGACCGGTAACTCTTGGACCGCTTCCCTCCTAGCCTTATCTATGGCTCTCTCTCCTGCACAGATGGTCAGGCCCAGGAATTTAACTTCCCGCTGACCGATCTGTTCCTTCTTCGGGTTTACCTTAAAACCCTTATTCTGAAGCAGCTCCAGCAGTTCGGCCAGTAGCGGGCCATGCTCCCCGACTGAGTCGGTAAACAGGAGCAGGTCATCCACATACTGCAGCAACTGGGTGTGTTAAGTATGTGTATTGTATTGAACAATTAACACAAAGACTTAAACGTATAACTCAAACAGGTCTTTACTGGTTGGAGGTAGGGACTACACGTAGATCTTTACTTCATGCCCACAGGCGGGAACTGAGGGGAGATCAGTACCCACAGTACTATTTATACCCCTATGGCCAGGAGTGGTACTGCGTATCACTACGCCCTACAAGTAGTGCAGTCCTGTCCATAGGTTCAAAGTAGCACACATATTACATACACAACATTCCTCCCTTCCTAGCTTTGCAGTCATCTCCCCATTTAACATAACGTAATAACATACATACATATATAACTTCAGGTTTACATAACAGAATAACATAGATACATAGATAACTTCATGTCAAAACAGATCACAGATTCAGTCTCTGCGGAAAACAGTTCACAGATTCAATCTCTGTGGTGTAGTCGGTTCACGTTGCTGGAGTGACTCATTCAATAGTCCTTCCATGGATTTAACAGTTTGAACTTCCGAACTGAATTGGCTCCGTTCGGAGGGACCACGTGTGTGATCTGGTAGAGGTAATAATGGTTCAGATGGGTCATCTTCTGTTTCGACTTTTCCTTTTCTGCTTCTTGGAGACTCTCTGGGCTCCGTCAGCTGCCAGCTGCATGCGCAGTTCCTCCTTCTCTTCCTCCTTTTTCCGTAGTAGAGCCACCTTCTCCCGATGTTCTGTAGACTTTCGGTGCTCCTCCATGATTTCTGTATGGTGGGAGTCGAAGTTACAAGTTGGGCAGGACAGGACATAGTAATATTCGGTGTCGTCCTGATCTAGGCCAGCGAGAGGGTCTTCTATTTCCTCCATACCCAGCTGGGCGTTAGCCAGCTTTTGTTCCAAGTCCAGACATCTTTCCTGAAGAGACTTCTTCATGCGTACCTCTTCATCCAGCTTTTTCTGGGCTTTCAGCAAGTCGTTTACTAATGACCTCATTTGAGATTTTACTACTTCAACTTCTTTTGGAGATTGATTGATCGGACTATTCAATCCCTCTACCGGAGCAACTGTTTCAGCGGTCTGTTGTTCTACGTTGACGTGAGTCAGCGTACTTTTGGCATCCAAGGGCTGCTCTGTTGCAGTCATCTCAGTCTGTGTTGCCACCTCAGCTCTTCCAATAACCTTTGAGAGCTCCGAACCCCTTTCGTTTGAATATTGAAGTTCGTGTTCAAGTTTTTCCCATTTCAGAGTCCTGTCCTTCAGCATATGCAAGAGTTGGCTGACCGTTAACTCCTCTGACATCAGACGTTTTGTGTGCTCCTGCTCCATTTTCTCCATCAGCTGCTTCTGTTGTCTTTCCAGATTCTCCAACTCTATATCAAAGAACTCTTTCGTTGCATTCAACTCTTGCTCAAAACGGCGAAGCATTTGTTCTAATTGCTGTTGTAGTTTGAAATGGAGTTGAGTTCGAGCCCGGTGTCCCTCAGAAATGGGCACATCAGTAGACTTGCCAGACTCAGAATCCACAGTTAAACTATGTTGTTGTTGCTCAGTGGAATTCTGTGCTGAAACTTTGTCTTTTGCACCTGAGTTGGGCTTACCATCATCCGTTCCAGAGTCTGGGCCGACTATCTTCACCGAGTTCTCACTCGTTATTGTTTGTAGGAAATGCCAGTCCATATTCATTTTCCTAATCCACTCCCGTCCTAGTAGTGGAGGACCTCCTTCAGATATCACATATAAGTCCATTATTTGACTGTCTTCGCCCTTGTGGACCACTGCAACCTCTATTTTCCCGATGGGGTACACTCTTTGCCCCGTGTATGTTTTCAATATAATCCCCGTATCCTGTAGGGGAATATGTTGGAATAACTTTCCGTAATCTTTCTTATTTATGACCGTCAATGCCGATCCAGTGTCCAATTCCAGTTTTACTTGGACTCCTTCTATCTGAAGAGTGACCCAAATTGTCTGGAGGTCTGCACCCTTACCAGCGTTGAGTACTCTTAAGCTAGCCAGTTCATTACTGCTAGCGTCTGAATCGGACTCCTGTTCGGTCACCTTGTGTACCTTTGCGTATTTCCCTTGCGGTGACTTCTTGTTGCTGGTCTTCTTCCCTGACCTGCATACTCTAGCTATATGTCCAAGCCTACCACAAGTTCTACATTCTTGGTTTTTAAACCAACACTGGTTCTGATCATGCGTTGTCTTTCCACAACGATAACATTTGCCAGAACTCACACCCAATTTGTGTGCACTGAGCTCCGGTGACCGTAGCTGCATTACTGCAGTGCCTCTCGCTGCGGCTTCGTGTGCTGCTGCCATAGTGACCGCCTTCTCAAGCGTCAGCTCATTCTCCTTGAGCAGTCGCTTTTGTGTATCCTGTTTAAATAAACCACACACAAATTTGTCTCGTAGTGCCTCTGTCAGTCCCGTTCCAAACTGGCAATATTTCGCTAATTTACGCAATTCCAGCAAATATTCAGCATTGCTTTCATGCTGTAGCTGCCTTCTGTCGTAAAATTTAAATCGTTCCGCTAGCATCAGCGGCGTGGGGTTTAGATGATCTTTCAGGACAGTAACAATCTCATCGAACGTCTTATCCGCCGGTTCATCTGGTGATAACAGGTGTTTCAATTGCCCGTATGTCTTCGCACCCATTAAATTTAATAATGTTAGAGCTTTATCTTGGTCACGAATTTTATTGGCCTTACAATAATTTTTTACTCTTTCAACATATATGGCCCAATCTTCGAGGTCACTATCAAAGGTACTAATATTCCCGTGTTTAGGCATTGTAGATTTGCAATTTCTCAGATTTTATTTTCTTTACTTGTTATCAAAGATGGCGGCTTCCCGCTCTTGCCGTCGTCCTCCGCCCACAAAATGGCGGTTTTCCCGCGCTTGGCGGTCTTCACCCGTCCCCCGACGCCGTCTCCCTTCAGCCCCCGAGTGCGGCCCTTATCTTCGCCGCGATCGCCCGAGTGCGGCCCTTATCAGCGGATGCGATCGCTGGATAGCGAAGTGGCTCCCGACCGAAGCGGCTCTTGCTCGCTCCCTCCCGGGCTCTGGCTTACCCGCTCGCGCGTTTCACCGCGGCTCTTATCAGGGATTGCGATCGCCCTTATCTTCTCCAACTTCCCCAGCCCTGTCTTTGCAGCCAACACTGCACGGCTTACCCCACCACCTAGGTTGAACAAGGAAACTGCAGAAAGACTTCTGTCAGTCGCTGGAAGCTGTCAGGATGGCTGCTGCATTCCAGTGCTCAGTCGCTGATGGAGGCTTCAGAGTCCTAAAGCCTGTCGCTTCTAGTGGGGTGGTGATGTTTGAAACCTCTCTTCAACTGCCGCAGGGTAAGAACCTGACTCGTCGCCAGTGTTAAGTATGTGTATTGTATTGAACAATTAACACAAAGACTTAAACGTATAACTCAAACAGGTCTTTACTGGTTGGAGGTAGGGACTACACGTAGATCTTTACTTCATGCCCACAGGTGGGAACTGAGGGGAGATCAGTACCCACAGTACTATTTATACCCCTATGGCCAGGAGTGGTACTGCGTATCACTACGCCCTACAAGTAGTGCAGTCCTGTCCATAGGTTCAAAGTAGCACACATATTACATACACAACAGGGTGGGCTGACTAAATTCCTTTAAGCTATTTGCCATACACTGGTGGAAGATGCTGGGGCTGTTGTGAAAGCCCTGCGGCAAGCAGTTCCAGGTGTACTGTTGCCCTTTAAAAGTAAAGGCAAACTTGTACTGGTCCTCCCTCCTTAAGGGGATGGACCAAAACCCATTCGAAATATCCAGCACCGTGAACGTGGTCGCGGATGCTGGAATGCTCCCGATAAGGTTGGCCACCGCTGCTACTGTGGGGGCACATGCGGGGATATTGCTGTTGAGCATCCGATAGTCCACCGTGGCTCTCCATGAATTGTCCGGTTTCCTGACTGGCCATAGCGGAGAGTTAACATGGGTGGCTATGGGCCTCAACACTCCCTGCTGTACTAAAGAGGACATGGCTGCTTCCATGTTGGGCTCTGCTTCTCTGGGGAAGTTATACTGCTTCTGGGGCCTGGCCATGGGGTCCCCGTCTACTCTGACCTCAAACCCGGTGACCTTCCCGCAGTCGTGTCTGTGCGTGGCAAACGCAGCTAGGTGAGCCTGCACGAATGCCTGGAACTCCCTCGGGACACCATTGACCATGAGCCCGAGGTTGTAACCCTCTTTCGGCTTCAAAGTACACAGGGTCCCCTTCCCTTCCTTTCCTGGGATGACGACCACTTCGCCCTCCTTTCCTGTGCTGGCTCCCCAGAGGCAATGATTGCGGAGGTCCACGAGAATCCCGTGGCCCACAATAAAGTCGGCCCCTAGGATCCCCTTTCCTCCCTCCACTTCCCACTTCGCCAGGTTACATGTCCACGTGGTGCGGAGCATGCCCAGATGAATTGAGAGCGGCTTGGAGAACGACCCAGTCTGTTCCCTGCCCGTGAACCTTGATAAAATGTATGGAACCCTGCTAGACAGGGGTGAGGTGGTGGGGCTAGCCGCATGGATCACGGTGTGCGATGCTCCTGTATCTAGCAGGTAGGTCCCTTTAACCTTCTCTACCTCCATCTGCACGAGCGGTCTCTTCCATCCATCATACCGGAGAGCACACAGGTAGATAGGCTGCGCGGGCTCCAGTCATTGCGTGGAGTCAGATGGGGCTGATGGGACTACAACACCTGTGGTGGCTGCTACTTTTCCCTGGCTGGTCAGGAAAACCCGCATCGACTCTAACAATGATTCGACCGTGGGAACTCCTGCCTCTGCCTTTTGGGCTGGGGGTGGTGAATTCTTCCCTTTATTATCCTTCCAAGGATTTTTACAATCCTTGCGCCAATGGCCGTCCTTCCCGCACCCATAGCAATTTAGCTTGATTTGAGAGGGACGGTTCCCTTCCTGGTGCCACTCTTTCTTATTTTGGACCCCAGGTTTAACCTCATAAACTTTGCCCTTTTGCTGGGGCGCCTCATTACTTCTGCCGTTTTTATAGGCTACCGTGAGCTGATGGATTACGGTCTCTTCGGTGGTTTGGGTGCTTCGGGGGTCGAACCAGGCCTCGGCCTTGGTTCGGATCTGGGGTAGGCAGTTCGACACCAGGCAACGAAGCCAGTGGGTCAACTGCGGCCGGGTCAGGAATGCCCGATCCGCCACTCCCAGACACGTGCTATTGTAGACTGGCCACAGCCTGTCTGCGAACGCCTGCGGGGCCTCCCCTGCGAGCTGTACCATCCTCTCCACTTGGGAGAACGGACTGCCATCGTTCATACCCATGGCCTCCAGTATCTCATCTCTCAGATCGCCATGCCCCTTCTGCCCTTTTTTGCACTCATCCGAAAGGGTCTGGAGGAGCTTACCCTCCAGAGTGAATAGCAACATCACAATCGTTGATGCAGGCTGCCTGCTCTACCTCTCGGAAGTGCAGTGAGGGGTCTCCTGTTTTGGAGAGCTTGGGGATATGACTCACCATGGCCCTGAGCTGGTGGGTGCCATGAGGTAAGACAAATTGGTTTTGGATGGCCCCGGGTTCATTGTCCTCCCCGGGCGGGCCATACCTCCGCTGTCGGATGGGGCACATCGGTCCCGGTCCCGACCTATCTAACGGGGGCTGCTGTACCTCCCCTACCACTTCATCTTCCACCCCCCTTTGCTGCCAGACCTGCTGAAAGTTCGGCGCTATGGGTGGTGGCCATGAAGCCTCTGGTTCCCTGACTAGCTCGTCCCCAGGCGCTGCCTGCGGGACAGTTCTGCTTGGGTTGCCGGTAAAGTCCGACTGGCCTGTCTTCGGGCTGATAAGGCATACCATCCCCTTTGCCCTCACTAAGGCCATACTCAAGCTTTCTATCTCTCCCCTACAGGGGCCATGATCTGCTTCCTCGAACCCTCGGTCACAGGCTAGCTTATACGCTGCCTTTACCTCCCTAACACTCTCCTCCTGTTCTCGTATTTCTTGGGTAAGGCAGGCGTTCTTCTCCCGCAACCTTACCTCACTATTCTTGGCCTCGGTAACTTGGCACTCCAGATACTCCAGCTTGTGCCTCGTGTTACTTTAGCCCTCACTAATCTGGCGCTCCAGGCGCTCTATTTTGGCCTGGTGTTCCCTTGCCGTCTGCGCTCATTCCTGATTTAGCGTCTTAAGGGCAATTAACAATTTCTCCTCTGCTAGGGCCTTATCCTGAATCTCTATTTCCTTATCCTGGACTTCCAGGGCTGCTTCCTTAAGCTTGACAGCCTGTGCCGCTACAACTCCATCCAACAGTAGGACCTGCTTCTTGTAGCACATTAGCCACACTGCTTTCTCTATTGACCTTTTATGTTTCTTACTCTCTGTCCACTGGGCGGCAGCATCTATCGGATGCTCAGCCTTTAACAGAGTGCTTATCCACTTCTTGGTGATATTCACCTTTCTAAAAACACAATCGGACAACCTCTCTTCCATAGCTGTTCCTTCCTCTGCACCACTGTCTGCTATATTGCTTAATGCTGCCGATGGTCCTGCCGTGGTCGCCATTCTGTAAGGGTTTTTTACTGTGTGAGTGTCTTGGGTTCATCAGTTATGCCTCTGACTATCCCCTTTTGAGCGGCTCGAATCGCTCGCCCCTTTTTGAGTTCTGACCACCAGACTTATTTGCAGGTAGTGATATAGAAAACGAGCAGACCAGTGGTTTGGTGCAAAGAAAAGCCAAGATTTTATTACCAGAAAATGATTCTATACAAAGGATAATATGGATGCAGTACACTTACACTTAACAGGGATGGGAAATAAACGGCACATCGAGGGAAAATGACTAAAATGACAATTTTAGCAATCCCCTTAACTCCCACCCTCTAAACCTCGCTAGGCTATCTTATGAGGGGTCAGAATTCCATGCTCACCAGTCTGAGTCATTTAAACAGATGAGAATCTTGCTTCTTTGCCCTGCTGCCTTTCGATGCCACATGGTTTCAGTGCTGCACAGGGTATCATCCAGGTGAAAATACCCCAGTAATAAAATAGTCTCTGGCAGGGTATTTCATCTCTCGGGACGGGCTCTTCTTCGTAGGTCCTCTTCCTGAGGTGGTGGCAGGCAGGGCGCGGGAGGCGAGGAGAGAGAGAGAGCATGGCTTCCTGAGGGGCTATAGTTATACTCCTCTTGGTAGCCCTTATCTCACGCGCTAAATCAGCTCATCCTTTGTCTGATTTGAGCGGGTTGGAATTGAACAAAAGGTGTCGATCTTGGCCCATCGACTTAGATGGCCGGTAATAGCTTCTAACGGTCCCATAACTGCTCTCCTTTGTTCAACAGATTCCTTGATGGGGCCAGCCTAACCTGGATGGCTCCGCTGATCGTTTGGATCGTTTGAGTAAACAAGCTTGATGGCCTGTAAACGGGGGCCTGAATGTAACTGAGTTTGCTCCCAATACATAAATGTAAAAGTTCTGTCTGGTTTCGTGATCTCCCAGGCATCAAAAATACCCAAGCTGTTAGCTTGTCACAGAGTCCACAATTGGAACTTACAGGCTTTTGGTCACAAGGTTGACCGCAGCCATTTTGTGTGCCCCTGGATTTTTAAAATCAGTACAACCAGGCTCTTTTAATTAAATAATCTTCGGCGGGGGGGGGGGATCTGCCTGAATTTTGCGAAACTTACATTTGTTAGTTTCTCTGTCACTTCCTGACCCACTCTGCTTATTATTACCCAAAACTCTACTCTGCTCTAGAGCCTTGACATTTCTCTTGCTGCTTTTAAATTTACTCTTTCCTGAGTCCTCTCACCCCCACTTCATTAGTTTAAAGCCCTGTCTACTGCCCTAGTTATTCGGTTCACCAGGAAACTGGTCCCAGCCTGGTTTAAGTGGAGCCCGTCCCAACAGAACAGCTCCCTATTTCCCCAGTACTGGTGCCAGTGCCCCATGAACTGAAAACCCTTCTTCCCACACCACTCTTTGAGCCACGCATTTAAACCTCTAATCTGTTTGTCCCTATGCCAATTTGCGTGTGGCTCAGGTAACAATCCAAAGATTATTACCTTTAAGGTTCTGCTTTTTAATTTGGGTCCTAACTCCTCAAACTCCCTCAGCAGAACCTCATTCCTAGTTCTACCTATGTCGTTGGTTCCTATGTGGAGCACAACAACTGGATCTTCCCTCCCACTCCAAGTTCTCCTCCAGCCACGAGGAGATGTCTTTAACCCTGGCACCGGGCAGGCAACACAACCTTCGGAAGTCTCAGTCACGGCTGCAGAAAACAGTATCTATTTCCCTGACTATACTGCTCCCTACCACAACTACATTCCCTTTCACTCCTCCCCACTTGAATGGCCTCCTCCGCCATGGTGCCATGGTCAGCTTGCTCATCTATCGTGCAGGCTTTTCCCTCATCCACACAGGCAGCAGGAACCTCATACCTGTTGGACAAGGGCAAAGGCTGAGGCTCCTCCAGCACTGCACCTGGGGTCTGCGTACCTGCCTGAGTTGCAGTCATAACCTCCTGTCTGTGACCACTAACCAGACCTGTACCACTACCCAACCTAAGGGGTGTGACTGCCTCCTGGATCAAAGTGTCCAGGTAACTCTTGGGTCCCTGATGCCCTGCAATCTCTGCACCTCAGACTCCAGCTCAAAAACTCTGAGCTGAAGTTCCTCAAGATGCAGGCACTTACTGCAAACATGGTTGTCTGGGATCACAATGCTCTCCACAAACTCCCACATGCTGCAGTTGCAGCACACCGCCTGCACTGCCGTCCCTATATGACCTAGTTTTATTTATTTAAATTTAATTAAATTTGTAATTAATAACTTAGTTTACAGCATAGTTTCTTGACTACTTACTTGATCTAAATCAGGTTACGGGTACTGAAATTAAATGTCTACCTGTAACACAAAGCACTACAAGTAGTGTAGGAAAAAGCAGGAACTCCTTCCCCCTCCTCTCTGAAATCCCACTCTTTCCAAATTCCCAAATAAAACACTCTGTTTAAATACACTCCATTTTAATCCCACTCTGTGCGGACCGCTTGGTTGGTGATCTTAGCCCCAAGCAGGCACACTGGCTGGGAAGGTCGGCGAGAGAGGATGTTGGGGCAATTGGGATTGTTGCTTAAAGGAGACAGTGATGGTTGCTTCAGTGGGCCTTTCGGAGAATGCCAAGAGAGACACAAGGTCTTATTTTGGGTGGGGTTGGGGGGGGGGGATTCAAGCCTGGGATGGCAGCATTAAGTAGAAAGGCAGAGGAGTAGTGATGGCTTAGGGTAGGGATTGGAGGTGGTGGTGTGGGGAGCAGGGGGTGGGTGTGGTACAAAGTGCCTGAGAGGGAAGAAATGAAAGATGGCATGGTTGGAAGGGCGGGAAGGTATTGGTTGTGAGAGAAATGTTGGCCAGGACACTGGGGGAAGTCCCAGCTTCTTCTTTATGCCATCTGACCAGGCAGATCATCTAAATGTTAGTTCCTGGTTCATGTTGACTACTCTTGTACATCTTTCAACCTTGACAGTGTCACTTTGGCACCAAAGCATGGAAACTCAATTTAAAAGAAAACTCAATTATGGAAAGGTAAATGCCCAAGAAAATGGATTTCAATAACAAGCACTTTTTTTGTTGCAAAATCCTCACACAAACAAGAGGTTGTATGACCCATTCCATTGAATGAAAACACCCAAGAGTTCTTTCCAAAATGTGCTTGCAATGAAAATAGTATGTCCACAATAATGTGGCACAAGACTTGCCCCCTCCCCAGTAAACATCCTGAAGTTGGTTAATGAGTCAAGGAATAATTGAACCCCCAATGTTCAAAACCCGGTACATCACTCTAATCTGAAAGGCATGCTGATTCAGCGCTCATTAATTTTCTTTTATTCCATACCAATTCTTGTGCAATTATAGAGAATAACACAAAGAATTTTGGTTAAAAGGTCTATAAATTTTCATTATGCGAAGCCAGCTCAGCCACAAATGTTACAGAACAGAAATATTCTGTAATCATGCGGCGGATGCTTTTTTGGGAAGAAATGAAAAAAAAGAGGAAATTGGGACATGTTCTCTGAACGTATAATAAAGCAACTTTTCCTATGAGGAAAATTTTCTCCGATAGTTTTGCTCCATAAATGTCATAATTTCACCACATTAAAGGTTTCAGTCTTCTGTTAGTTATTTGCAGAACTCAAATGCTACAGAAACTCCTGTGAAACTTTAATGGGCTGATGACAAACAAAAATGTGCAAAATGGAAGAGCACTTTTAATGGTACCTTCCTGCCTCTTTGGAGTTGTGGCCATTTTTTTTCCTATTCTTTCTTTATATATCTGCCAAATGGCATACCGTACAGTTAACATAGAAACATAGAAGATAGGAGCAGGAGTAGGTCATTCGGCCCCTCGAGCCTGCTCCGCCATTCAATGCGATCATGGCTGATCATCCAAATTCAGTACCCTGTCCCTGCCTTCTCCCCATATCCCTTGATCCCTTCACACAATCCTTAGAATCATAAGCCTCGAACAAGCTGAGAGATTAGAAAGTAACTTTTTTTTCCACAGGATATGTGGAAGCAAATTCCCAGAGAAGGAAGTTGATGCGGGATCAATTTGGCACGTTTAAAAAGGAGCTGGATCAATGTCTATGGAGAGGTGGTATTGAGGATTCTGGAGATATTTAATGATACAGCTTGATTTTTTTGTTTCAGGTTACTAATGTCCTCTGAAGTAGGTAGTGTGGGAAGTCCACGATTGAATAATCGCCCAAGGACTCTGATGGAGTGGGAATTATCCTACATGGACACTGGATGGAGCTGGAGTAAGCTAGATGGGGGTCTCGATGGAGTGGGAATAATTATGCCTGGACTCTGCATAGAGCAGCTTTCATGAGCTGAATGGCCTGTTCACATTCTGGAATGTCTTACATTTTTATGAATGGAAATAACCAGCTTCCCTTCTCCTCCATAGAGGCACAATGCTCAGGTTTCCAAACGATATCAGCCAACCTACTGAGATCTTCTTTGGAGGCCTGTTTACTCAGGCACTTTGTCCCCCGCCCCCGCCAATCCCTACTGCTGAGGGCGGGAGGGGATAGCAATAATATAGTCAGAACCTACAGTCAGAGTATTTGTACAAATCTTTACATGGATAGAATTATATAGAATATACAGCACAGAAACAGGCCATTCGGCCCAACCAGTCCATGCGGCCACTCATGCTCCACTCGAGCCTCCTCCCATCTTCCCTCATCTAACTCTACCAGCATAACCCTCTATTGCTTTCTCCCTCATATGTTTATCTAACCGCCCCTTAAATGCATCGACGCTATTAGCCTCAACCATTCCCTGTGGTGGCGAGTTCCACATTCTCACCACTCTTTGGGTAAGGAGGTTTCTTCTGAATTCCCTATTTGATTTCTTAGTGACTATCTTCTATTGATGGCCTCTAGTTTTGCTCTTCCCCACAAGTGGATACACTCTCCCTGTCTATTCTGTTAAAACTTTTCATAATTTTAAAGATCTCTATTCAAAAGAAAAGAGACCCAGCCTGTTCATCATTAATGAAGCTAATGTTTGGCTGAATATCAATCTATGTTTATACTATTGAATTCTTTGGTTTAATCTAAAAAAAATTCACACCAAAACTGCCTTTCATGTATGTTATCCTCATACTCCCTCACATGCTCCCCAAATTTTAATTTTTAAAAATTTATTTATGGGATGTGGGCGTCGCTGGCAGGCCCAGCATTTATTGCCCATCCCTAATTGCCCTTGAAAGGGTGGTGGTGAGCCGCCTTCTTGAACCGCTGCAGTCTGTGTGGTGAAGGTACTCCCACAGTGCTGTTAGGGAGGGAGTTCCAGGATTTTGACCCGGCGACGATGAAGGATCGGCGATATACTTCCAAGTCAGGATGGTATGTGACTTGGAGGGGAACTTGGAGGTGGTGGTGTTCCCATGCACCCGCTATCCTTGTCCTTCTAGGTGGAAGAGGTCGCAGGTTTGGGAGGTGCTGTCGAAGAATCCTTGGCGAGTTGCTGCAGTGCATCTTGTAGATGGTACACCCAAATGTGTTGATTTCTGCATGAACTAGAAGAGAGATACAGCTCAATGAGAGTACTTGATCTTCAACAGGTGTGTGAACTGGCCCAGTCAGAACAATATATAATTGAAGCGGATTGCAATAAGAAGGAACATTCCTCAATCGCGGTGAGCAATAAGCTGCCAGTTGCATTTCTGCCATTGATGTAGTAACAGGCTGAGCAGGTGACTTATAGTATGGAGAAGGGAAAGGTACTAACTCATTTCAAAGGAGTGAGAAAAGCAATATTATGCTCTGGTTTTTTGTTGTCATGCATCCATAACCTCAGCACATCTGGTACTGATGTTGCTCCAGCTTACACAAGTAATTGCAACATTTATACAGCACCTCTAATGTCAAAAAACTTCTCAAAAGTCGAAAAATGGACCCCGAGCCAAAAGGTGAAGCTATTATGTGGAGGGGTGACCAAAAGCTTTGTCAAAGAGGTGGATTTTATGGAGAGTTTTAAAGGAGGAGAGGGTGTCTTAGGAGTTATGGGAGGGAATTCCAAAGCAGGACGACTAGGCAGCTAAATGGAGAGGAGGGATGCATAAGAGACTAGAATCAGAGGAATGGAGAGTTCGGAGTGGTAGGGTTATACCGTAGTACTGGAGGAGGTACAGAGATAGAAAAGGGAATGGAGTGCTTTAAACATGAGGATGAGAATGTTAAATTTGAAGTGGCGGCGGGAATCGCGGAGCAGCGGCAGTATAAAAGGCTCCAAGAGACCAGGTAGGCCTCAGTGCGGCGCGAGCGGCGGCGGGAATCATGGAGCGGCGGCAGTATAAAAGGCTTACCAATCTCCAATCTCCGAACTCAGAGGGAAGGAGAGAAGTAAAAAGTAATCGAAGTGTGATGTCACCAGAAAGCAGGTAAGTGATTGGTTGGTGAGTATTTCTCTCTTTTTTAAACTTAAACTCTGTGGTTTATAGTTTCTAAAGTCTCTGTGGTGTAGCAGGGACTGTTTGTAAACCAGGGCCCTTAAATATACCATTTAACAGTAGTGTAATTGGTGGGATTGATTTGATTTAATTTAATTGCAATTAATTAAAGGGTAAGTCATGGCAGGACAGCCCAGTGCCGTGGTATGCTCCTCCTGCACTATGTGGGAACTCAGGGACACTTCCTGTGTCCCTGACAACCATGTGTGCAGGAAGTGTGTCCAGCTGCAGCTACTGGCAGACCGCATTGCGGCGCTGGAGCAGCGATTGGATACATACTGGACCATTCACGATGCTGAGGAAGTCGTGAATAGCACATTTAATCAGTTGGTCACACCGCAGGTAAAGGTGGCACAGGCAGAAAGGGAATGGGTGACCAACAGGCAGAGTAGTAGGCACAGGCAGGTAGTGCAGGGGTCCCCTGTGGCCATCCCCCTCTCAAACAGATATACCGCTTTGGATACTGATGGGGGGGGATGGCTTACCAGGGGAAGGCAGCAGCAGCCAACTTCCTCGCACCAGGGGTGGCTCTGCTGCACAGGACGGGAGGAAAAAGAGGGGTAGAGCTATAGTAATAGGGGATTCTATTGTAAGAGGAATAGATAGGTGTTTCTGTGGCCGCAAACGAGACTCCAGGATGGTGTGTTGCCTCCCTGGTGCAAGGGTCAAGGATGTCTCAGAGCAGCTGCTGAACATCTTGGAAGGGGAGGGTGAACAGCCAGTTGTCGTGGTGCATATAGGTACCAACGATATTGGTAAAAAAATGGGATGAGGTCCTAAAAGCTGAATATAGGGAGTTAGGAGGTAAATTAAAAAGTAGGACCTCAAAGGTAGTAATCTCAGGATTGCTACCAGTGCCACATGCTAGTCAGAGTAGAAATAGAAGAATATTTCAGATGAATACGTGGCTAGAGGAATGATGCCAGGGTGAGGGATTCAAATTCCTAGGACATTGGAACCGGTTCTGGGGGAAGTGGGACCAGTTCAAACCGGACGGTTTGCACCTGGGCAGGGCTGGTACCAATGTTCTAGGGGGAGTGTTTGCTAGTGCTCTGGGGGAGGGTTTAAACTAAAATGGCAGGGGGTTGGGAACCTGAGCAGGGGGACAGAGGAAAGGGAAACAAGGATAAAAGCAAAAGATAGGAAGGAGAAAAACAAAAGTGGCAGTCAGAGAAATCAACGGTTTAAATCAAACATGGCCACAGTAAATAATAATTCTAATAGGTCTAAGAGCATTAAAAAAACAAGCCTGAAGGCTTTGTGTCTTAATGCGAGGAGCATTCGTAATAAGGTGGATGAATTAGCTGCGCAAATAGAGGTAAACGAATATGATTTGATTGGGATTACGGAAACATGGCTCCAGGGTGGCGAAGGCTGGGAACTCAACATCCAGGGGTATTTAATATTCAGGAAAGATAGGCAAAAAGGAAAGGGAGGTGGGGTAGCATTACTGGTTAAAGAAGGGATTAACACAATTGTAAGGAAGAATATTAGCTCTGATAATGTGGAATCTGTATGGGTGGAACTGAGAAATACCAAGGGGCAGAAAACGTTAGTGGGAGTGGTATATAGACCTCCAAACCTCCAATGGGGAAGGCATTAAAAGGGAAATTAGAGAAGCGTGCAAAAAGGGCACAGCAGTCATCATGGGTGACTTTAATCTACATATAGATTGGGCTAACCAAATTAGTAATAATACTGTGGAGGAGGAATTCCTGGAGTGGGTATGATATGGTTTCCTGGACCAATATGTCTGAGGAACCAACTAGAGATCAGGCCATCTTAGACTGGGTATTATGTAACGAGAAAGGATTAATTAGCAATCTTGTTGTACAAGGCCCCTTGGGTCGGAGCGATCATAATATGATCGAATTCTTCATTAAGATGGAGAATGAAGTAGTTGACTCAGAGACTAGGGTCCTGAATTTAAATAAAGGAAACTACGATTGTCTGAGGCGTGAATTGGGTAGGATTGATTGGGGAATGTCACTCAAAGGGTTAACGGTGGATAGGCAATGGCAAACATTCAAAGACTGCATGGATGAACTACAGAATTTGTTCATCCCAGTTTGGCATAAAAATAAAACAAAAAAGGTGACTCAACCGTGGCTAACGAGGGAAATTAGGGATATCATAAGATCCAAGGAGAGGACATATAAATTGGCCAGTAAAAGCAGTAATCCAGAGGATTGGGAGCAGTTTAGGATTCAACAAAGGAGGGCAAAGGGATTAATTAAGAAAGGGAAAATAGAATATGAGAGTAAGATTTCAGGGAACATAAAAACTGACTGTAAAAGCTTTTATAGATATGTGAAGAGAAAAAGATTGGTGAAGTCAAGCGTAGGTCCCTTGCAGTCAGAATCAGGGGAATTTATAATGGGGAACAAAGAAATGGCAGACCAACTAAATACATATTTTGGTTCTGTCTTCACAAAGGCGGACGCAAATAATCTCCCAGAAATGTCGGGGAACATAGGTTCTAATGAAAGGGAGGAACTGAAAGAAATCAGTATTTGTAGGGAAATGGTGTTAGGGAAATTGATGGGATTGAAGGCTGATAAATCCCCAGGGCCTGATAATCTACATCCTAGGGTACTTAAGGAAGTGGCCCTAGAAATACTGGATGCATTGCTGATCATCTTCCAACATTCGATGGAATCTGGAACAGTACCCATGGATTGGAGGTAGCTAATGTTACCCCACTATTCAAAAAAGGTGGTAGAGAGAAAATGGGGAATTACAGACTGGTAAGCCTGACATCGGTAGTGGGGAAGATGCTAGAGTCCATTATAAAAGATTTAATAGCAGAGCACTTGGAAAACAGTGACAGGATCGGACAAAGTCAACATGGATTTACAAAAGGTAAATCGTGCTTGACTAATCTACTGGAATTTTTTGAGGATGTAACTGGTAAAATAGATAAGGGAGAACCAGTGGATGTGGTGTATTTGGACTTTCAGAAGGCTTTCGTC
This sequence comes from Somniosus microcephalus, assembly GCF_052327205.1. NCBI lineage: Eukaryota > Metazoa > Chordata > Chondrichthyes > Squaliformes > Somniosidae > Somniosus > Somniosus microcephalus. Next base: position 214,709,095 of record NC_140996.1, on the reverse strand, counting down.
AAGGTCCCACATAAGAGATTAGCGTGTACATTTAAGGCACATGGGATTGGGGGCAAGGTATTGACTTTGATAGAGAACTGGTTGGCAGATAGAAAGCACAGAGTTGGAATAAACGGGCCTTTTTCCGAGTGGCAGGCAGTGACTAGTGGGGTACCGCAGGGATCGGTCCTTGGACCCCAGCTATTCACAATATGTACTAATGATCTAGACAAGGGAACCAGATGTAATATCTCCAAATTTGCAGATGACACAAAGCTGGGTGGGCGTGTGTGCTGTTGAGGAGGATGCCGAGAAACTACAGGATGATTTTGACAGGTTGGGTGATTGGGCAGAAGCATGGCAGATGCAATATAACGTGGATAAATGTGAGGTTATCCACTTTGGTGTCAAAAACAGGAAGGCAGATTATTATCTGAATGGCAATAGATTGGGAGAAGGGGAAGTGCAACGAGACCTTGGTGTCCTTGTGCACCAGTCGCTGAAGGTAAGCATGCAGGTGCAGCAGACGGTTAAGAAGGCAAATGGTATGTTGGCCTTCAGAGCGAGAGGGTTTGAGTACAGGAACAAGGATGTCTTGCTGCAGTTGTACAGGGCCTTGGTGAGACCACATCTTGCGTATTGTGTGCAGTTTTGGTTGCCTTATCTGAGGAAGGATATTCTTGCCATGGAAGGAGTTCAGCGAAGATTCACCAGGCTGATACTTGGGCTGGCAGGAATGACGTATGAGGAGAGATTGGGTCGATTAGGCTTGTACTCGCTGGAGTTTAAAAGAATGAGAGGGGATCTCATTGAAACTTATAAAATTCTGGCAGGACTGGACAGACTAGATGCAGGGAGGATGTTCCCGATGGTCGGGGAATCCAGAACCAGGGGTCACAGTCTAAGGATAAGGGGTAGGCCTTTTAGGACAGAAATGAGGAGGAATTTCTTCACCCAGAGAGTGGTGAACCTGTGGAATTCTCTACCACAGAAGGCAGTAGAGGCCAATTCATTAAATATATTCAAGAAGGAGTTGGATATATTTCTTAAGGCTAAAGGGATCAAGGGGTATGGGGAGAAAGCAGGAACAGGGTACTGAATTTGGATGATCAGCCATGATCGCATTGAATGGCGGAGCAGGCTCGAGGGGCCAAATGGCCTACTCCTGCTCCTATCTTCTATGTTTCTATGTGTTGAGGAAGCAGGAGGTGAGGGCAGGGACTTGATGCGGGATAGGGCACAGGTACCAGAGCTTTGGATGAGCTGATGCTTATGGAGGTCCAGGATGAGAGACCAGCCATGAGAGCATTGGAATGGTCGAGTCTGGAAGTGACAGAGGCAAGAATGAGGACTTCAGCAGCAGATGGGCTGAGGTAGGCAGGGCCTGAGGCGGCTGATGTTAATAATGAAACTGGACTCATTGGATCAGCCACATCCACCCTCACTGAGGCCAGTTTGAGGCTAACAGCTGTAGTTTGGGGTTATAGCTAGGCAGTACCCTGTTTGGGGTTATAGCCGGGCAGCACGGTGGCATAGTGGTTAGCACTGTTGCCTCACAGCGCCAGGGACCCGGGTTCAAATCCGGCCTCGGGTGACTGTCTGTGTGGAGTTTGCACATTCTCCCCGTGTTTGCGTGGGTTTTCTCCGGGTGCTCCGGTTTCCTCCCACAGTCCAAAGATGTGCGGGTTAGGTTGATTGGCCATGATATAAAAAAAAAATTGGCCCTTAGTGTTAGGGGGGATTAAATACGTGGGGTTACGGGGATAGGGCTTGGGTGGGATGGCTGTCGGTGTAGGGATCGGGTGCTAGGGTTTGGATGATCAGCCATGATCTCGTTGAATGGCGGAGCAGGCTCGAAGGGCCGAATGGCCTACTCCTGCTCCTATCTTCTATGTTTCTATGTTTACACTGCCGAGGTGAAACTTGAATTCTGCTGAACAGGAAGAAACTCTGCACGTGTCTGCTTACATATAGGCTCAGAGTTCCTATGAAGCATTAACTCTGTTTCTCTCTCCACCAATGTTGCCTGACCTGCTGTGTGTTGCTAGGTTTGAGTCATGTTATTACATATACTTTAGTTAGAGACCATAGAACTGCTAGACCACATAACCAATCATGTTCAGGACAATTTCCAGTCATTTAAGGTTTTCAATTATCCAGCTTTTTATTATGGTTGTTTTAAGCCAGACAATAGACTAACCACCTTATCCTGAATATAGCTGGAAATGATACCATCCACCATTAATAATGCAAATTCCCCACATGCACCATTAAAGAAACTCACCAACCCTCTGATATTATTTAACTAGCAAATAATTGGCATCCAACCCATCACCACCACTTCAAAGAAAGCAACTCAACTCAGCAATTTGAGAGGAGTCCCAGGTTACATATCATTTAAAATCAAAGCTGCTGTTGTGTGCTATACATTTTACCACATACTGTAAATTATTAAAAAATGAATTTAAAAAAAGGATACACCACATAAAAAAATAACTCTGCAAAGTTCAGGGGTGAGATGAGGAGAAATCTTTTTACGCAGCTAGTTGTTATGCTCTGGAACGCACTGGCTGAAAGGGCAGTGGAAGATTCAATCATAACTTTCAAAAGGGAATTGGATCTCTACTTAATAAGGAAAAAATTTGCAGGGCTATGGGGAAAGAGCAGGGGAGTGGGACTAATTGGATAGTTCTTTCAGTGAGCCAGCACAGGCGCGATGGGCTGACTGGCCTCCTTCTGTGCTGTACGATTATATGTACAAAATACAACTGATATCGGGGAGTGACCTCCAGACTATAATCCAATCTCTGGATTCAGGTGACAGGTATAAAGTGCTTGAGGGTTACCCTCATGTTTTATAAGGTGACTGGAACTGTTTACATAGATTTTAATCACCCTCTGGCATCAATCCAACATCACAGTTTGGGGAAAACCGTGAGCCCCAAGCCCCTGACTTTCCACCACTTTTAACTGAATGGACAGAATCATAGACTAGAATTGTAGAATGGTTACAGCACGGAGAAAGGCCATTCAGCCCGCCGAGCCTGTGCCGGCTCTCTGCAAGAGCACTTCAGCTGGTCCCACTCCTCCGCCCTTTCTCCAGAACCCTGCAAATTTTTTTAGACAGAGACTCAGTGACTGTGAGCCTACGATTTTCCGACCAGTGCTCCACGTCAGGAGATCTCCAGCGGGGAATCAGCCATGTGACGTGAAGATCAGAGTCTAGAAATTACACCGTGTAATATTAGGTTACGAAAGAAAAGAAAAAAGACTTGCATTTATATCGCGCCTTTCATGACCTATGCTTAATGCAATGATATTTATATTACCCCCCTACTTTAATACAGATGTTACGCCAGTTATGTTAAACAGATTAATGCCTCTTATGCAAACAACGTCACGCTAATATCGCAAACAACAACTTCTAGGCTTTGAATTTGTTTTAGTCACCGCTATTATTTAAAGGAACATAAATCGTACCTCACAATAGTTTTTCTATGAACACCACAACTGTACTCAACTGCAACTTTGAGCATTGGCATACCCAGATAAACCACAGTGGTCTTTTCCGGCCCTGTTGGTTCCTATGCAGGAAATGTAAGTGTGAAACATAGCCAAGACATAATTATCTAGATTGATCCCTGGGATGAAAGGGTTGTCCTATGAGGAGAGATTGAGTAGATTGGGCCGATACTCTCTGGCGTTTAGAAGAATGAGAGGTGATCTCATTGAAACATACAAGATTCTGAGGGGATTGACAGGGTAAATGCTGAGAGGTTGTTTCCCCTGGCTGGAGTGTCTAGAACTAGGGGGCATAGTCTCAGGATAAGGGGTAGGCCATTTAAGACTGAGATGAGGAGGAATTTCTTCACTCAGAGGGTTGTGAACCTTTGGACTTCTCTACCCCAGAGGGCTATGAATGCTGAGTCTTTGAGTATATTCAAGGCGGAGATAGATAGATTTTTGGACCCTAGGGGATTCAAGGGATATGGGGATCGGACTGGAAGCTGGAGTTGAGGTCAAAGATCAGCCATGATCTTATTTGTAATGATCAGTAACCTGTCATTCTGGAATGGTACACTAGGTGGTGCTGTATGTATATAAGAGTGGGCTACCCACGATGCACTAGGCTACCCACAAGGCAGCAGTCAAGATGGAGGCCTCTACAGATACTGTGCTCAATAAAGTGTCTAGCAAAAGCTAGCTGTTCTTAATAAAAACGACTAGTTATTAATGAACATAACATTATTGAATGGTGGAGCAGGATCGAGGGGCCGAATGGCCGACTCCTGTGCCTAATTCTTTTGTTCTTATGTTCTTAACACAAAACCAAAATACTGCAGATGCTGGAAATCTGAAATAAAAACAGAAAATGCTCTCTCTGTAGCTACTGCCTGAACTGTTGAGTGTTTCCAGCATTTTCTGTTCAGACATAAGTAATACAGATTAAAACTGGTACCTCAAAATTAGCACCTCAAGTCTTTTTTCAACAAAAGCCACCTTTACCTGAGGCAGCTCTCCTCTTCCCGTTCAAAGTCAGACGAGGTAGGCTACCAAACAGTAATGGTAATGTAGGGCACAGTATCAATCAAGAGATTAGAAGGGCAATACGGTAATCATGGGGGACTTTAATTTACATATTGACTGGGCAAATCAAATTACCACTAATGATGTGGAGGACGAATTCTTGGAATGCATGCGAGATGGTTTCCTGGGCCAGTATGCGGAGGAGCTAACCAGGGAACAGGCTATTCTGGATCTGGTACTGTGTAATGGGAAAGGGCTAATCAATAATCTTGTGGTAAAGTCGCCTTTAGGGACAAGTGACCATAATATTATTGAATTTGACATTAAGTTTCAGAGTGATGTAGTCCAAACTGATACTAAGGTCTTCAATCTAAACAGAGGAAACTACAAGGGTATGAGGGACAAGTTGGCCATGGTAGATTGGGAGACTACACTAAAAGGTCTGAAGGTGGACATATAAGGAAATAATGCATAATTTGCAACAAACACATATTCCTCTAAGGCATAAAAACCCAAAAGGAAAAGTGATCCAACCATGGCTAACAAAAGAAATTAAAACTAGTATTAAGTCAAAGGAGGAAGCTTATAAAGTTGCCAGAAAAAAGCAGTCAGCCTGAGGATTGGGAACTTTTTAGAAATCAGCAAAGGGGGACCAAGAAATTGATAAAGAAAGGGAAAATGGAATATGAGCACAAACTAGTGAAAAATATAAAATGGATTGTAAAATCTTCTATTGTTATGTGAAAAGGAAAAGACTGGCGAAGGTAAATGTAGGTTCTTTACAGTCAGAGACGGGAGAATTTATAATGGGGAATGGCAGAGAAATTAAATAAATACTTTGTTTCTGTCTTCACGGAGGAAGACACAAAAAACCTCCAAAAAATATGAGAAAACCAAGGGTGTGACAAGAATGAGGAACTTAAAGAAATTATTATTAGTAAAAAAACAGTACTAGCAAAATTAATGGGACTAAAAGTCGATAAATCCCAAGGACTGGATGACCTACATCCTAGGGTTTTGAAAGAGCTGGCCATTGGAATAGTGGACGCATTGGTTACCATCTTCCAAAATTCTATAGATTCTGGAATGGTTCCTGCAGATTGGAGGATAGCAAATGTAACCCTGCCATTTAGGAAAGGAGGGAGAGGGAAAACGAGGAACTACAGACCTGTTAGCATCACATCAGTAGTTGGGAAAATGCTGGAATCTATTATAAAGGATGCAATAACTGGGCACTTAGAAACTAATAGTAAGATTGGGCAGAGTCAACATGGATTTATGAAAGGGAAATCCTGTTTGACAAACCTATTGGAGTTCTTTGAGGATGTAACTAGTGGAGTAGACAAAGGGGAACTGGTAGATGTGTATCTGGATTTTCAGAAGGCCTTCGATAAGGTCCCACACAAGAGGTTGGTGAACAAAATTAGGGCACATGGAATTGGGGGTAATATACTAGCATGGATTGAGAATTGGTTTACAGACAGAAAACAAAGAGCTGGGATAAACAGGTCTTTTTCAGGATGGCAGGCTGTGACTAGTGGGGTACCGCAAGGATCAATGCTTGGGCCCCAGCTATTCACAATCTATATCAATGATTTGGATGAGGGGACTAAATGTAACATTTCCAAATTTGCTGATGATACAAAGCTAGGTGGCAGTGTCAGTTGCGAAGAGGATGTGAAGAGGCTTCAAGGGGAACTCGACAGGCTCAGTGAGTGGGCGAGAACATGACAGATGGAATATAAAGTGGATAAATGTGAAGTTATCCACTTTGGTAGAAAAAACAGAAAGGCAGAGTATTTCCTAAATGGTGAAAGATTGGGGAATACAAGGTGTCCTTGTACATGAGTCACTGAAAGTGAATGTGCAGGTGCAGCAAGTCATTAGGAAGGCAAATGATATGCTGGCCTTCATTACAAGAGAATTTGAGTACAGGAGTAAATAAGTCTTACTCCAATTATATAGGGCCTTGGTGAGACCACACTTGGAGTACTGTGTACAATTTTGGTCTCCTTACCTAAGGAAGGATATACTTGCCATAGAGGGAGTGCAACAAAGGTTCACAAGATTGATTCCTGGGATGGCGGGACTGTCGTATAAGAGATTGAGTAAACTAGGCCTGTATTCTCTTGATTCAGATGAATGAGAGGGGATCTCATTGAAGCATACAAAATTATTACAGGGCTTGATAGGGTTGATGCTGGGAGAATGTTTCCCTTGGCTGGGGAGTCTAGAACCAGGGGCCACAGCCTCAAGATAAATGGTAGGCCATTCAGGACTGAGATGAGAAGAAATTTCTTCACACAGAGGGTGGTGTATCTTTGGAATTCTGTACCTCAGAGGACTGTGAAGGCTCAGTCATTGGGTATATTCAAAACAGAAGTCAATAGATTTCTGACTAGTAAGGGCATCAAGGAATATGGCGATAGGGCCGGTGAATGGAGTTGAGGCAGAAGATCAGCCATGATCTCATTGAATGGCGGAGCAGGCTCGAAGGGCCGAATGGCCTACTCCTGCTCCTATTTCTTATGTTCTTATGCTAAGCGCCATACAAACTTTCATGACGTAGCTTTTTGAGTTTTGAGAAATTATTGGTGCTTTTCTTATTTGATTCAGAAAAGTAGAATAACCTCCGCATAGAGATAGGGATAAAAAGCAGAGTTTTAACCATTTTAGCTCAGTGCTTCGGTCAGTTATGTCATTTGTTGTTCAAAGGGCCTATACCAGCCTAACAAGTATACCTTCTTGGCTAGGGCAGAGATCACATCACATAGAAGGTAAGTCTATGACCATGCAAGTCTTGGTCCATGTGATCTCCTGCACTGGTTTTGGTCACCTGAGAGGGTCAGGGAGGAATTTTCCTGAGTATTTTTTCCCTTATTGGCCCTGGGTTTTTTCTCTGCCTTTTTGCCTCTCCCAGGAGATTACATGGCAGCGGGAGAGCAGGTTGGGGGCAGGGGGTGGGGGGTGGGGGTGGGAGTGAGAAGTGTTTGGTCATGATGCTCCAGACATCATGGTGTGGGGCAAGCCTGATGGACCAGCTGGTCTTTCCCTGCCCGTCAATTTCATATGTTCGCATGGACCTGCACTGCACAGTGTGTGCTTTGTGTAACTTAGCATAGAGAAACCTTAAATGCAAACATGTATGGGGTTACTATATGCAAACAAAAGTATGGTTCTGACTCACCAGTGTCAAATTTTTCTTTAAGATCTCTCAACCCTCCGAATATTCAAGGTGTCAAATGTGGGCACATAGCTCATTGTGTTACTGTAAGAAGAGTTATCCAGTTTGAACCCTTTGCTATCTCATTTGTATGAACCTGAGAAATTGTAATGTGGGATCGTCTCAATGGTAATGTGGGAGCAGATAAAGGAAACCAGAGGAAATGTGCTAGTATTTACTGACCAATAGAAGAATGCATTTAAAATGTTAAAGAGAGGCTTAAATAACCATGATTGGCCAGTGATTATGGTGCTGGGCCAGCAACCCAAAGTTCCTATGTTCACAATCTCACCATGGCAAGTTGTGAAACTGAATTCAAATGCTCTAGTCATTTGTTGACCAGCGCCAGAAAATGACCATAAAAGCTTCTGGATTGTTGCAAAAACTCAACCGGTATTACTAAATGTTAAGTCTGTGTGTCCCAGTTATGCTTATTATAAATCACTGGACACAGACCACAAGAATAACTTTAACAGGTCTTTACTATTCGGAGGTCAGGGCTGAACTGCCCAGCAAATCCCTACACAACACTTATATACCGGTGTGGTCACCACCGGTATTACAGTATACAGCAGCCAAGAGAAAGTAGTACATCTCTTAAGGTAGTTCTCTTAAGGTGGAACAGGTTACATACACCACAATCCTCCCTTTTTAGCTTAACAGTTATATCCCCATTTAACATAACATAATAACATATATATATACAACTTCATGCAAAACAGTTCAAAGATTCAGTCGCTGAGGAGGCCTCCTGATTCGAGTTGGATAACGCCTTTCAGGGGTCTCTGATTCTCGTTGCTGGGGTGACTCATCTAGTTGGTCTCTTATGGATTGGACATCATCATCAGGTACATTCACTTCTGAGGTAGATGCTTCAGGTTCACTAACTTCTTCCACGGTTGTCTCTGCCGTAACCATAGGTTCGACCCTTGTTCTCGATTCTACCAATTGGTCAGCATGACGCCGTATTACATTTTCATCAATATCTACCGTGTACATCAGGGGTCCTTGTCTGGCCCGAATTGTTCCAGATTGCCATTTCTCGTTTTTATAGTCCCGGGCTAACACTGGTTGTCCTATTTCGAAACTCCGAGTGGTTTTGTTATTTATATGCTGGAACTGTTTGTTTTCAACTTCCCTCCGCACATTTGGTTTTAACAAGTCCAACCTGGACCGCAACCTCCTGGTATAGAACATCATGGCAGGACTTTGGTTTGTCACTGCATGAGTGGCGTTTCGATATGCCAGTAGGAATTTGTCCACCTTGTGTTGTAGTGGAATCTGATCTTCGCTCATGGCCTTTATTGCTTTTTTGAACGTTTGTACAAAGCCGGATGATATGGGGCAGAGGTATAATGTTTCACCCCATTCTTCTTCATGAATTTCTGGAATTCTTCTGACACGAACTGCGGTCCGTTGTCTGAACATATTTGTTCTGGCAATCCATTTCTTGCAAATATCGTTCTTAGCACCGCGATCGTCTTTTCCGAGGTAGTGGTAGTCATCTTAATCACTTCTGGCCATTTAGAATGTGCGTCCACTGCAATTAAAAACATGGAGTCCATGAATGGACCAGCAAAGTCAATATGTACACGTTGCCATGGGGTTGAAGGCCATTCCCATGGATGCAGCGGTGCAATCGGAGGTGCATTTTGCACTTTTTGGCACCCTGAGCAGCTTTTCGTCAGATCCTCTATCTGTTGGTCGATACCCGGCCACCACACATAAGCCCTAGCAAGGCTTTTCATCTTGACTTCCCCCAGATGACCTTCATGCAGTTCCTTTAGAACTCGCTCTCTTAACTTAGGAGGAATAATCACCCTTGTTCCATACATCAATGTTCCTTGACAGACGGACAGCTGTTCTCGTCTTGCTGAGAATGCCGGTAGCAGTGGATCACCATGTGCTGGCCATCCCTTCACTGTCACTTCGTAGACCCGGGACAGTGTCGGGTCGTTCCTGGTTTCTCTTTCAATACTTGCATTGGTGACTGGTAAACATTCGATGATGGTCGAGTGAAATAACTCAACAGGGTCAACCGTCGGTGCCTCCTCCTCTGTAGGTAGTGGCAGGCGCGACAGCCCATCAGCATTACCATGCTGCTTTGTACCTTTGAATTCAATCTGATATTGATGTGCCCCTAGGAAAAGGGACCATCTCTGGAGTCTCTGTGCTGTCATCACCGAAACACCCTTCTTAGGGTTAAAAATGGATACCAACGGCTGGTGGTCTGTCAGAAGCGTAAACTTTTGGCCCTGCAGGTAATGATTAAACTTCTTTACTCCCCACACAAGGCTGAGAGCCTCCCTATCTATCTGAGCATAGTTGCGCTCAGCGGAGGTCAATGATCTGGATGCGAACGCAACTGGCCTCTCCAGGCCATTTGGCAACTTGTGTGAGAGTACTGCCCCAATACCATATGGAGAAGCATCACAAGCCAAACGAATAGGCAGCGTTGGGTTGAAGTGAGCCAACACTTCCTCTGAGGTGATCAATGCCTTGCTTTTGCGAAAGGCCCTCTTACAGTCCTCGCTCCACTTCCATGGTACTCCCTACTGCAAAAGAGCGTTCAGCGGGTGCAGCACCGTGGATAAATTTGGCAGAAACTTATGGTAATAGTTAATCAACCCTAGGAACGACCTCAACTGGGATACATTATCCGGAGCGGGAGCCTTCACAACAGCTTCGATCTTGTCAGGAGACTTATGAAACCCCTCCTGGTCAATGACATGACCACAGTACGAGATCCGCTTCTGAAAGAACTCACATTTCTGGCGATTAACTCGAAGTCCATATTCTTTCAATCTGGTGAGCACCAGTTCCAAATTTGCAAGGTGTTCCTCGTCATCATCTCCTGTAATCAGAATATCGTCCAGGTAACATTGTGTGCCTGGAATTCCCTGTAATACCTGCTCCATGGCACTCTGCCAAATTGCTGGAGCCGATGCCACTCCAAAAACCAGTCTATTATACCGGTACAAGCCTCTATGCGTGTTGATCGTGAGATACTGGCGTGACTCTTCCTCAACTTCCATCTGTAAGTACGCCTGCGCCAGGTCTATCTTGGTGAAGTGTTTCCCGCCAGACAACGAAGCGAAGATATCCTCAATCCGCGGAAGCGGATACTGCACCGTGTGAAGCACCGGATTAACAGTGATCTTGAAATCTCCACAGATGCGAACCTTCCCCGGTTCCCCCGGCTTGTTGCTCGATGAATGCTTCATGACGGGGACAATGGGCATGGCCCACTCACTCCAGTCTGCCTTAGACAGTACTCCTGAACGTTCTAGCCCTTCCAGCTCAGCTTCCACAGCAGGTCGTATCGCATAAGGTACTGGTCTGGCTTTGAAAAATTTTGGGTTTGCATGTTCTTCGACCTTGATGTTTGCCATAATTCCTCTCAGTGTTCCCAGTCCCTGTTGGAACACCTCTTTAGCATCGTCCAATATTCTGGACAATCGTTTAGGTTTGACATCTTTTTTACCGGAATCTACCGTTAGTGCTTTTAAGGAATGCCAGTCCATATTTATTTTCCTAATCCACTCCCGTCCCAGTAGTGGTGGACCTCCCTCAGGTAGCATATATAAGTCCATTCCTCGGCTTTCTTTGCCCCTGTGGACCACCTTTACCTCTATCTTCCCGATGGGGTATACTCTTTGCCCCGTGTATGTTTTCAATACAATCTCCGTATCCCGTAGGGGAATATGTGGGAATAACCTTTTGTAATCTTGCTTATTCATGACCGTCAATGCCGATCCAGTGTCCAATTCCATCTTCACTTGGACTCCTGCTATCTGAAGTGTGACCCAGATTGATTGGAGGTCTACTTCCTTACCAACATTGTGTACTCTTAGACTACCCAGTTCATTACTGCTGGAGTCTGAATTTGACTTCTGTTCGTTCGAACTGTTCTCTGTCACCTTGTGTACCTTTGTGTACTTTTCCTGCGGTGACTTTTTGTTGCTGGTCTTCTTTCCTGACTGGCATACTTTAGCTATGTGACCAAGCCTGCCACATTTTCTGCATTCTTGATTTTTGAACCAGCACTGGTTCTGATCATGCATTGTCTTTCCACAATGATAACATTTTACTGTACCCAAGACCATTTGATTGGTGCTGAGTTCCGGTGACCGTAGCTGCATTTCCGCAGTGCCTCTCGCTGCGGCTTCGTGCGATGCTGCAATAGTGACAGCTTTATCAAGCGTAAGATCATTCTCCTCAAGCAGTCGCTTTTGTGTTCCTTCTTTTAACAATCCACACACAAATTTATCTCTCAGCGCATCTGCTGGTCCTGTTCCAAACTGACAGTACTTTGATAGCTTACGCAGTTCAATTAAAAATTCAGCGTTGCTTTCGTCTTTCAGCTGCGTTCTTCTGTAAAATTTAAATCGTTCCGCTATCATCAGCGGCGTGGGGTTTAAATGATTTTTCAGGACAGTAACAATATTCGCGAAAGTCTGATCCGCCGGTTTATCTGGTGACAGAAGGTGCTTCAATAGCCCGTATGTCTTCGCACCCATTGAGCTTAATAAGGTTAGTGCTTTCTCATCATCTGGTACCTTATTTGCTTTACAATAAACTTCCATGCGTTCTACATACGTGGTCCACTCTTCGATATCACTATCAAAGGTATTAATGTTCCCATGTTTAGGCATCCTTGCAAGTTTTTAAATTTTTCTTTTTCTCAAAATGGTGGCTTCCCGCGCTTGTCTTCTTCCCCCGCCTACTAAAATGGCGGCTTCCCGTGCTTGGCGGTCTTTCCCGCGCTCGTCTTCTTCCCCCGCCGACTACAATGGCGGATTCCCGCGTTTGCCTTCTTCCCCCGCTGGCTGCAATGGCGATTGCCGTGCTGCTGCCGTTCTCGCCTCCCCAGCGGTTCTTATGCAGCCCGGTCCTTTACACCGGCTGCGTTTGAGTTCTCCGCGGCTCTCGTGCCTTAAGCTGCCCCAGTCGCTGCGCCTCTCGGCCTCGATTGCAGCCCGGCCCTTTTCACCGGCCGTGGTCGAGTTCTCCGCCCTTTTTCCTCCGTTTTCCCTCTCCCACTCCACAGTCAACGCGGCTGACTTTCTGCTCGTGTCGCTGATCGGCTTACCCACCACCGTGGTAGAAGGGATGATCACTGCCTGTCGCTGATGGAGGGCTTCGTGGTCAGAATTTTTCTTTTTAACCCGGGTTCTCGATGCCTCCCGTGCGATGGTGCTCAGCAGGATGATGAGGGTGGATGCCTCTTCTCGACGCCCGTTCTGAGGACGAAGCTGCCTTGGATGTAAAACTGCCGCAGGGTAAGATCGGACTCGTCGCCACTGTTAAGTCTGTGTGTCCCAGTTATGCTTATTATAAATCACTGGACACAGACCACAAGAATAACTTTAACAGGTCTTTACTATTCGGAGGTCAGGGCTGAACTGCCCAGCAAATCCCTACACAACACTTATATACCGGTGTGGTCACCACCGGTATTACAGTATACAGCAGCCAAGAGAAAGTAGTCCATCTCTTAAGGTAGTTCTCTTAAGGTGGAACAGGTTACATACACCACATTAAAGTCCTACTATCACTACCTGGTCTGGTCAGCACATGACTCTACCTCGACCGCCTAGAAGGATAAGGGCAGCATACGCATGGGAACATCATGGCCTCCAAGTTCCCATAAAGGTCACACACCATCTTGGCTTGGACATATATCGTCATTCCTTCATCGTGGCTGGGTTAAAATCCTGGAACTCCCTCCCTAACAGCACTATGTGAGTACTTTTACCACACGGACTGCAGCGGTTCAAGAAGGCGGCTCACCACCACTTTCTCAAGGGCAATTAGGGATGGGCAATAAATGCCAGCCTTGTCATAGATGCCCACATCACAGGAACGAGTAAAAAAAACTCCAATCCCACAATAAGTTGTTAACTCTTAATGCCCTCATGGGCAATAAATATTGCCTTGCCAATGCAGCCCACATCCCAAGAACATAAGAAATAGGAGCAGGAGTTTGCCATTTGGCCCCTCAAGCCTGCTCCGCCACTCAATGAGATCATGGCTGATCTGATCTTGGCCTCAACTCCACTTTCCTGCCTGCTCCATAAACCTTGACTCCCTTATCGTTCAAAAATCTGTCCATCTCCACCTTAAATATATTCAACGACCCAGCCTCCACAGCTCTCTGAGGTAGAGAATTCCAAAGATTCATGACACTCTGAGAGAAGAAATTCCTCCTTATTTCCGATTTAAATGGGCGACCCCTTATTCTGAAACTATGGCCCCTAGTTCTAGATTCCCCCACGAAGGGAAACATCCTCTCTGCATCTACCCTGTCAAGGCCCCTCAGAATCTGATATATTTCAATAAGATCCCCTCTCATTCTTCTAAACTCCAATGAGTATAGGCCCAACTTGCTCAACCTTTCTTCATAAGACAACCCCTTCATCTCAGGAATCAACCTAGTGAACCTTCTCTGAACTGCCTCCAATACAACTATATCCCTCGTTAAAGAAGGAGACCAAAACTGTACGCAGTACTCCATGTGTGGTCTCACCAGCGTCCTGTACAGCTGTAGCAAGACTTCCCTACTTTTATACTCCATCCCCCTTGCAATAAAGGCCAACAACATTTTTAGGAAAGGTCCATCTGTTGGGTAATTTTGTAATAATCTGAGTCACCAATTCCAGGTCATTTGTTCATCGGTAGCCATGGACCGCAGTGGCAATCTGATCCGTAGATGAGTACAATGATAATATATTACACAGAATATCTCAGACTAATAAAATGCCATTGTTATACTTGACTTCATTAATCCCAGTTGAGTAGAGCAATTGCTGGGGCGGGGGGGCGGGGGGGTGGGTGGCGGGGCAAAGTAGTTTCAGTTGTGCTAATGGCCAGCTTTCCGACCAATGTCAGATTCTTCCAGTGAAGCTTATGCCCCTCCAATCTTTGTACCTCAATATCACTATAAACAAATATCTCAAAAACTCAAGACTGAAGATTTTTTTTCCACATTATGTTCAGAGGTGACAATCCAGATAATTTATGTACTGATGAAATGCGTCGAATGAGACTGTTTCTACACCTCCCCCTTCCAACGCAGCTCAGATGATTATGAAGCGTCCCAGCTTGCCTGTGATAAATTTCTGAATTTCCAACGGCGATCCATCAAGATTTGTCAATGAGTTCACATATCTTCTGCAGTGCCTTTTTACCTTAAGTGGCACCTTTTTTGAGTTCATGGACGATCGAGAGCCATTAAAAGGTGTAATGGGAAGATTCAAATTCATGCAAATCTCTGAATGTTCAATTACAACTGTCGGCGAGCATCTATGACCTGTCATGGGCGAGATTCGGCCAAATTGATTATTAACTGCTCCTGAAACTCTATGCAAAATTTGCGAATCTTTTGTGGCCATCCATCAAGGTTCATCAAGTGGCAGATGCAAATTCTCCCCAACTGTTCAATCTCAGATGTCTGCAAAGCAGCACTCAATAAAATATATTGATAACGCTTTCCCAGAATATTAATTAAAAGCACTCGGTTGGTGCTTGGAGACATCCCGCAACATCCTGGAGCTGTGCTGGGCAGAAATATGCCTCCCAAAAAAGAAGGAAGGCCAGGGTCAAGCCTCAAGTGACTGTAGCTCTGAAACGAAGTTCTCGGAGAAGGGTTAGCTCATTCCTTCGTTGCATGAAAGAAAATTGATAGATAATTCCACAGCTGCAGTGGCCACACGACCACCTAAATAACAATCACTGCACGCCAGAAAGAAACTCATTGTGTGATGCACTTTGAAACTTTTGATGCAATAAGGTGGCGCTATGTAAATGCAAGCGCAATATTTTAGTACCCGACATGAATGTAAAAGATTTCCGCACCAGAATTATAACCCTTTTAATCTCGGGGCCACTAAGAAAGAGCAAAAATGATGTCTGGCACTGAAACGTGGTTTGTATTGAATCACAGCAAGCAAATCGTGTCGATACAAAACGAGACAGAAAATGTTCCATTACCACTCCAGGGGCTTGAGCTCATAAAGCTAGGCTGACACTCCAGTGCAGTACTGAGGGAGTGCTGCACTGTCGGAGGTGCCGTCTTTCGGATGAGACGTTAAACCGAGGCCCCGTCTGTTCTCTCAGGTGGACATAAAAGATCCCATGGCACTATTTCAAAGAAGAGCAGGGGAGTTATCCCCGGTGTCCTGAGCCAATATTTATCCCTCAACCACCATAACAAAAACAGATTATCTGGTCATTATCACATTGCTCTTTGTGGGACCTTGCTGTGCGCAAATTGGCTGCCACATTTCCCACATTACAGCAGTGACTACACTTCAAAAGTATTTCATTGACTGTAAAGCGCTGTGAGACTTCCAGTGGTCGTGAAAGGCGCTATATAAATGCAAATCTTTCTTTCTTTCTTTTATCATGTGCAACTCAAGACAGTGGCCGAGAAATTTGTTGGCACGGCACCCGTTTCTCGGGGGCGAAACATGAGCCCAAGCCGGCAGCAGCAACAGGTGACGGCAGGCGGCGCACACACGCTCATTCCACTACCGGATGCACGTCGCCCGCCATATTGGGTCGGTCGGCCCCGTAGGCATCCAGGACACACGCCGGAAGTATGTTAAACCCTGATTAAGATCTATAATAAGGGTTTTATGCTTGTTGTAGGACACGTGCGCTATTGGTCTGCACCAGTGCCTGGCTCTCCACGTGAGAAACTCGCTCAGCTAATCGATGGTGCTAACTGGCAGGAAGGACCCTTCAGCAGCACTCGTTAAACGTATCATCCACTGCAAGTTAGTTGATGCTTTGATTTTTGAGGCTGCTGGTTAACTTCTGGGTGTTGTTTTGGCGAGTGTTCCGATTTATAAGATGATGATTGAGGCACGCAGCTGTTTATTGGCTGCACGTCTGAAACATTTCAATAATTTTAACATGCTGCCTGGGACCACAGGAAGATCAACACCTCCCACCGCACCCCCCACCCCGCCGCCCATCGACCCTAAAGGGGGATCACATTCAAGCTTGATGTCCACAGGAACAAACCTTTCAGCACTGGATCAAGTGTAGGAAACCCGGCTTATTAAATGGCCCAGAAATTCCATTCGTAGCCCTCCCGTGGGCGGAGGGCTGCAATTTGGAAAAATCTCCGCCTGGACCAGAGGGCTCCCGGGAGGCGCCGAATTCCGTTGCTGTGCCTCTTCAAACTGCCGGTGTGCAGTGCCCGCATATCCCAGGGGCGCAGGAAGTTCGCAGCGTCCCTGGGATCAAGTGGGCCATGGGAAGCCAATCAGAGCAGGGAATCTCCATTCATAGATTTGACAGGAAGACCCCCAAAACATAAGTAAAACTTCAAATAAATTTTTTTTTTAATTACATTTTTAAAATGACTATAAATTACATAAATTAACTATTTTAAACAAAAATTGTAATTTTTTAAAAAAATAATTAAAGTTTTTAACGGGGCTAAAAATAAATTTACCTTTCTTTAAAGTATTTTAAAATGATAAATCAGTGGAAAAAAATATATTTTTTAATTTCTTCACCTCTTAGCCTGGTAAAAGCAGGCCTTGCGCCGAGGAGCTGCCGGCTGTACGCCTGCTTTTCCAGGCACAGCTGTTTCCGACTTACCTGGACTGAAGCAACTGTGGAAAAAAACGGAAGGTTCAGCCGTATGCGCTGCCTCTCCAGCGCAGGCGTTTGACCTGTGAAGCCCTTCTTCACAGAACGGAAGTTCCGGTTTCCAGCGCATGCGCAGTGCATACCTAAAACCGGCACTTCCGTTGGCCCCACGGGTGAGTACACAGCGCGTACACACCCATAGGGAATCGGAATTTATGGGCCATTGTGTCCCCATCCCGAGCCCAGGAAAACTGCTGCCCATTTTAGCAACCTGCTACCACTTTGACTAAGAGCAGCTAACTGAAGACGGAGCAGGGGTCGTACTTGGGACCATTTGCTTTGTGCAGCTTGGTATAACTTCACAAGGTGTGTTGTAGCCATCAAAATAACAGATGTGCCTTTTAGATTGACGTGAAAGAGCACTTGGGGTGAAACTGCGGCTTCGGACATCTTTGTGATGACCGCATCGCTGCATTTATATGAAACACCTGAGGTGGCGATGTTAACCTTTGGGGCACCATCTGGCAGAGGGCGCAGGCTGAACGCTCCATTCCTGCGGTGACGAGGCCCCTGCGATTTTGAAGCCCCGGCCTCGTTTAAATTCGGCAGGCGAGCTGCGGGGTGCCAAACAGAGGTCCTGACACAGCTCGCCTGTTTGAGGCCTCAGGATCAGGCCAGGCTTCCGCCATCAAGTTAATTTGCAGGAAGTGGGGTCGGGGGGAAGGGGGAAGGGGGATGATCAAGATCATGGAGGGTGGGGGTCCCGGGGCGGCGGCGGCCAAGATTATTTTTGTGAGCACTCAGAGCCCACAAAAATAATTTGATGCTTACCTTCGACGTGTCATAAGAACATATGAGCATAAGAAGTAAGAGCAGGAGCAGACCATATGGCCCCTCGAGCCTGCTCCGCCATTCAATAAGATCATGGCTGATCATCGACCTCAATTCCACTTTCCCGCCCGATCCCCATATCTCTTGATTCCCCTGGAGTCCAAAAATCTACCTATCTCAGCTTTGAATATACTCAAGGACTCAGCACTTTGGTTCCATCACCCGTGGCAAGCCAGTTCTGACCAAAAATGGCAATCGGGGTTCTTTTTATGTTGGAAGATCCCGATTTCCATGTTAAAAGGGGCCCATCGCCTGTAACAGGCAGGCACTTTGGACACCCGGCAGTAGGCCCCTTTCAAAATGGAGCCAGCCTCATTATAAGAACATAAGAACATAAGAAATAGGAGCAGGAGTAGGCAAATCGGCCCCTCGAGCCTGCTCCGCCATTCAATAAGATCATGGCTCACCTGACCCTAACCTCAAATCTACTTTTACTCTCCATCCCACCCGAACCCATGTGATCTCCCGGGAGAGGCGAAAAACCAGCTAAAAAACCCAATGGCCAATTTGGGAGAAAAAAACTGGGAAATTCCTCTCCGACCCATCGAGGCGATCGAAACTCGTCCAGGAGATCACTCTGTCCCTGTATTTCCTGCAGTACTTACCTTCTGTAAGAGGTGATTTCCACCCCAGCCAGGAACAGGCCCAATTTACTCTTGAAGGACTCCTAGCTGGCAGCCTGTTCCCGAGGTCTCCACTAATCCCTGTGAATAGAACCATCTCCTGAAATCTAACACAGAATTAGAACACAAGAAGTAGGAGCAGGACCAGGCTACACGGCCCCTGGGCCCACTCCGCCACCCACAGGGCCATGACCGATCCAAACCTAGCCTCATGTCCGATATCCTACCCGCTCCCTGTGACCCCTAATTCCCCTTACTTCTAGGAAACTGTCTATTTCCGTTTTAAATTTATTTAATGACATAGCTTCCACAGCTCTCTGGGGCAGCAAATTCCACAGACCTACCACCCTCTGAGTGAAGAAGTTTCTCCTCATCTCAGGTTTGAAAGAGCAGCCCCTTATTCTAAGATTATGCCCCCTAGTTCTAGTTTCACCCATCATTGGGAACATCCTCACCACATCCACCCGATCAAGCCCCTTCACAATCTTATACGTTTCAACAAGATCGCCTCTCATTCTTCTGAACTCCAATGAGTAGAGTCCCAATCTACTCAACCTCTCCTCATATGTCAACCCCCTCATCCCCGGGATTAACCGAGTGAACCTTCTTTGTACTGCCTCGAGAGCAAGTATGTCTTTTCTTAAGTATGGACACCAAAACTGTATGCAGTATTCCAGGTGTGGTCTCACCAATACCTTGTACAACTGCAGCAATACCTCCCTGTTTTTATATTCCATCCCCCTAGCAATAAAAGCCAACATTCCATTGGCCTTCTTGATCACCTGCTGCACCTGCATACTAACTTTTTGTGTTTCGTGCTCCAGGTCCCCCAGATCCCTTTGTACTGCAGTACTTCCAGTTTCTTGCCATTAAGATAATAACTTGCTGTATGATTTTTCCTGCCAAAGTGCATAACCTCACACTTTCCAGTATTATATTCCATCTGCCAAATCTCTGCCCACTTACTTAGCCTGTCTATGTCCCTTTGCAAGTTTTTTATGTCCTCCTCACTCACTACTTTCCCTCCCATCTTTGTATCATCTGCAAACTTTGATATATTACACTCAGTCCCTTCCTCCAAATCGTTAATATAGATTGTAAAGAGTTGGGGTCCCAGCACTGACCCCTGCGGAACACCACTAGTTACTGATTGCCAGTCTGAGAATGAACCATTTTTCCCAACTCTCTGCTTTCTGTTAGATAGCCAATCCTCCACCCATGCCAGAATATTACCCCCAATCCCGTGATTTTTTATCTTGAGCAATAATCTTTTGTGTGGCACCTTGTCAAATGCCTTTTGGAAGTCTAAATACACTACGTCCACTGGTTCCCCTTTATCCACCCTGCATGTTACATCCTCAAAGAACTCAAGCAAATTTGTCAAACATGACTTCCCCTTCATAAAACCATGCTGACTTTGTCCTATTAAATTATGTTTATCCAAATGTCCCGTTACTGTCTCCTTAATAATGGATTATTTTACCAACCATAGGTGGTAATGGGGCGGTTAAGCTATTGACTCCATTTTGAGGCCTCTTCACGCTAGGCGATGGCAGTAAAAATCCATCCCCTAAATGTGCTATTTTAATCCATTTATTAAACCATTTACAACAAATATGCTAACAAATGCAATAAAATAGCATGAAAGGAAATTGTAGTGTATGTACCTTTAAGGGGAGAACTACTTTTTACAGCTCCTGTATACTGTAGTACCGGCAGTGACCACACCTGTATATAAACCCTGAGTAGGGATCTGTATGTTTAGTTTTAGAGTAACCCTCATCCAGTAAACACCTGTTGATTGTTCCCTGCAGTCTCGTGTCTAGTTATTGAAGGACCCATAACATCAAGATACACGGATCTAACATTGGCGACGAGGCAGATTCGAACCTACCTGCAACTCTGCATCACCTCCCAGGGATTCGCTCCTGGAGAACAGTGGAAGAAGATCGAGGCCAGAAGCACGGGCGTCGACCACGAGCAACCGCCCAGTCATCCAGCGGAGATTTGAGCATTGCAGGGGAGGCTGTTGAGAGATGGGCTTGGTTTTCCAGTCGCGGTGGTCCAGCGAAACGGGCTGGCAACAGGTACAGCGCAGACCCTTCCCGGACAGCGGCGGCTAGAGCCGACCGACGGCACAGAAAAGGCCGAGCAGCATCGACGGGAGGAGAGAGAGGATAGAGCGCACAGGGCGCAGCCGGTGTTCAGGACTGAATGGCGTTGATGGGAGAAGAGAGAGGGTAGAGCGCACAGGGCGCAGCCGGTGTTCAGGACCGAATGGCGTCGACGGGAGAAGAGAGAGGGGCGCAAAGGAAAATGAGCAGAGCGCAGCCGGTGTTCAAGGGACGAGCAGCGGCAGCGGGGAAGAAAGGGAAATGCGCAGAGCGCAGCCGGTGTACAAGGGCCGAGCAGCCGCAGCAGAGAAGAAGGGAGAGCGCGGGAAATGCCATTTTGAGCCACAGCGGAGAAGAAGGGAGAGCGCGGGAAAACGCCATTTTGAGCCGCAGCGGAGAAGAAGGGAGAGCGCGGGAAACGCCATTTTGAGCCACAGCGGAGAAGAAGGGAGAGCGTGGGAAAACACCATTTTGAGCCGCGAGAAGAAGGGAGAGCGCAGGAAAACGCCATTTTGAGCCAGTCTAACCACACCCAGGGATGCCGAAGATTGGCAGTATCACAGCGTTCGACAATGAAGTCGAAGATTGGACGACATATGTCGAATGCATAGAAGTGTACTGCAAGGCGAATGAAGTGCCAGATAAGAGGAAAGCACTGGTATTGTTGAATGCAATGGGTGCAGAAACGTATGGATTACTGCGAAACCTAGTAACCCCAGAGAAGCCAGTGGAAAAGGATTTTGGAAACATAGTGTCAATCCTACAGGTTCACTTAAACCCCACACCGCTGCTGATAGCAGAAAGATTTAAGTTTCACAAAAGGAACCAGCATAAAGATGAAAGTAATGCTGAGTATTTAACGGAACTGCGCAAGCTATCGAAACACTGCCAGTTTGGAACGGGACTAGCAGATACTTTAAGGGACAAGTTTGTGTGTGGGCTTCAAAGTGAAGGAACCCAGAAACGGCTTCTATCAGAAAAGGATCTTACGCTGGACAAGACTTTCAGCATGGCAGTATCACACGAAACAGCCGCACGGGGCGCTGCAGAGATACAACGGAGACCGCAAGAATATGGCACAAATGAAATGTCATACGGAACAGTGAAGTGCTATCGCTGCGGCAGAACAATACACGACCATAATGATTGCTGGTTCAAGGACAAAGTGTGCAGACAGTGTGGAAAAGTAGGACACATAGCAAGAGTCTGCAGGTCGGGAAAGAAAACCAGCAGCAAGAAATCTCCACAGGAGAAGTACAAGAAGGTACATAAGGTGACGGAGAGTTGTTCAGACGAACAGAAAAGTGATACAGACTCCGGAAGCAAGGAGCTGGGTTGTCTGAAACTACATAAGGTGATCAAAACGGAGCATCACCAAACTATCTGGGTCACGCTCAAGATAGCTGGAATCCAAGTGAAAATGGAATTGGACACAGGATCAGCCCTAACAGTCATAAACCGAAGGGACTACAAGCGGCTATTCTCACATATACCCTTGAGAGATACAGAGATTGTCTTGAAGACGTACACGGGGCAAAAAGTCTACCCCAAAGGAAAAATAAGGGTGAACGTTATATATAACGGCAAGGAAACACCAAAAATGGACCTATATGTATTGCCAGATGGAGGACCACCACTACTAGGACGTGAATGGATCCGGAAGATACAGCTAGATCGGCATTCCATACAAGCACTGACTGTAGATGCCAAAAAGGATGACGACGTCACACCTGGATGACTGTCAAAAATGCTAACTGACGCACAAGAAGTGTTCCAGGAGGGACTCGGAACACTAAAAGGAATAACAGCGATGATCAAAATAGAGGAAAATGCAAGCCCAAAGTTTTTTAAGGCCCAGCCGTCGAAGCAGAGCTGGAAGGGTTAGAACGTTCAGGAGTACTGTCCAAAGTGGACTGGAGCGAGTGGGCTACACCCATCGTTCCTGTAATGAAGAGGTCATTGAGTAATACGCCTGGGGACCAAAGAAGGTTCGCTTCTGTGGGGACTTTAAGGTGACAGTGAACGCAATCCTTCACACGGTACAATATCCGCTTCCACGGATTGAAGATATTTTCGCCTCGCTATCTGGAGGGAAACGCTTCACTAAGATTGATCTGGCCCAGGCGTACCTGCAAATGGAGGTAGAAGAAGCCTCGAAACAGTACCTCACGATCAACACTCATAAAGGTCTCTACCAATACAACCGGCTGGTGTTCGGGGTAGCATCAGCTCCGGCTATTTGGCAAAGGGCAATGGATCAAGTCCTGCAAGGGATTCCAGGGACCCAGTGTTATTTGGACGACATCCTGGTCACAGGCGAAAATGACAGTGATCACCTTGCCAACCTGGAGCAGGTGCTCACTAGATTGAAGGAATATGGGCTCCGAGCGAATCGCCACAAATGCGAGTTGTTCCAGAAGCAGAACTCGTATTGTGGCCACGTTATTGATGAAGAGGGGTTACATAAGTCCCCTGAAAAGATTGAGGCAGTTGTCAAGGCTCCAGCACCGGAAAATGTGTCACAACTGAGCTCGTTCCTCGGGCTGGTGAACTACTACCATAATTTCTTGCCAAATTTGTCTACAGTACTACACCCACTGAACACCCTACTGCAAACGGGGGTACCATGGAAGTGGAATGACGAATGTAAGCGAGCTTTCCAGAAGTGCAAAAAACTGATCACATCAAAAGAGGTGTTGGCTCATTTCAACCCCGCACTACCAATTCGGTTGGCGTGTGATGCATCACCCTATGGCATTGGAGCAATGCTGTCGCACAAGTTCCCGGACGGCTCGGAGAGGCCGGTAGCCTTTGCGTTTCGGTCACTAACCTCAGCCGAGCGTAACTACGCCCAGATTGACAGGGAGGCCCTCAGCCTAGTGTGGGGAGTGAAAAAGTTCAACCACTATCTGCACGGGCAGAAGTTCACCTTGCTGACTGACCACCAACCACTTGTCTCCATCTTTAATCCAAAGAAGGGCGTTCCGGTGATGACTGCGCAACGGCTACAAAGATGGTCCCTTTTTCTAGGGGCGAACCAACATGAAATCGAGTATAAGGGCACGAAACAGCTTGGAAACGCTGATGGGCTATCACGCCTGCCACTGCCTACTGCGGAGGAAGCACCAGCAGTGGACCCTGTCGAAATATTTTATTCGACTATAATTGAACGCTTGCCAGTAACTAACGCTGATATAGAGAAGGAGACCCGAAATGACCCGACACTGTCTCGGGTATATGACTTGATGGTGAAGGGATGGCCAACACATGGCGACTCACTGTTGCCAGCATTCTCATCCAGAAGAGAACAGCTTTCAGTATGCCAGGGGACCTTGATGTGTGGATCCTGAGTGGTAATTCCACCCAAGTTAAGGGAGAGAGTGCTAAATGAGCTTCATGAAGGCCATCTGGGAGGGGTGAAGATGAAAAGCCTTGCTAGGGCTTATGTGTGGTGGCCGGGATCAATCAGCAAATTGAGGACCTGACTAAGAGCTGCTCAGGATGCCAGAAGGTCCAAAATGCACCACCACATGCCCCTCTACACCCATGGGAGTGGCCCTCATCTCCATGGCAACGGGTGCATATTGATTTTGCTGGTCCATTCATGGACTCGATGTTTTTAATAGCTGTGGATGCGCACTCGAAATGGCCTGAGGTGATCAAAATTTCGTCCACCACCACGGAGAAAACTTTTGCAGTCCTACGGACCATATTTGCCAGGAATGGCTTGCCAGAGCAGATTTGCTCTGATAACGGACCACAGTTTGTGTCTGAAGAATTTCGAAGATTCATGAAAAGGAATGGGGTAAGGCATTACACATCCACCCCGTATCATCCAGCCACAAATGGATTGGCTGAGAGGTTCGTACAAACCTTTAAAAAAGCAGTAAGGGCCATGTGCGATGACGACATTCCACTGCAGGACAAGGTGGACAATTTCCTGTTAGCCTACAGAAATGCGACACATGCAGTCACCAACCAGACCCCGGCCATGATGTTCTTTAACCGAAGGTTGAGATCTCGTCTGGATTTGCTCAGACCAAATGTACGAAGGGATGTTGAGAATAAGCAATTCCAGCACATCAATGAGAAGCCGACAAGGAGATTCAATGTAGGGCAACCAGTCTTGGCCCGCGACTACCGAACAGAGAAATGGCAACCAGGAACGATATGCACACGGCAGGGGCCACTAATGTACACAGTGGATGTTGGGGAGAACATTGTGAGACACCATGTTGACCAGATCCTAGAGTCACAGGGATGAGTCAACCCCATGTCTCACGTACCTGGTGATGAACCCGACATACAAGTAGCATCTACCCCAGAAACAGTAGCATCGGAAGCTGATGAACCAACTGACGACAGGGGGCCTCCGCACCAAGCGCAAGACACTCAGGAAAGGCGCTATCCAGAAAGGATCAGGAAGCCGCCCCATAGACTGAATTTATAAATGTACTATTTTCAGTTTATGTGCATGTTAAAAGTGTTAATTGTTAAATGAATGTTATGGTACTGTTAATCTAAAAGGGGAGTAATTGTAGTGTATGTACCTTTAAGGGGAGAACTACTTTTTACAGCTCCTGTATACTGTAGTACCGGCAGTGACCACACCTGTATATAAACCATGAGTAGGGATCTGTACGTTTAGTTTTAGAGTAACCCTCATCCAGTAAACACCTGTTGATTGTTCCCTGCAGTCTCGTGTCTAGTTATTGAAGGACCCATAACA
Organism: Somniosus microcephalus; assembly: GCF_052327205.1. Lineage (NCBI taxonomy): Eukaryota > Metazoa > Chordata > Chondrichthyes > Squaliformes > Somniosidae > Somniosus > Somniosus microcephalus. The sequence goes on along the minus strand of NC_140996.1, from coordinate 214,683,403 downwards.
TCAAGATACACGTATGTAACAGAAATATGATATGAAACCGGTAACATGGTTGTCACAATTATCACTGCGAGTAATTTCATCACCATCGGGGCAGCGTAGATATACTATGGTTGTCAGCCTTGGCTCAGTTGGTAGCATGCTTGCCTTTGTGCCTGAAGGTTGTGGGTTCAGGTCCTGCTCCAGGACATAACGAGCACATAATCTAGGCTAACACTCCAGTGCAGTAGTGAGGGAGTGCTGCAGTGTCTGGCAAGGTGCTGTCTTTCAGACAAGACATCAAACCAAGGCCCCTGTCTTCCCTCTCAGGTGGATGTAAAAGATCCCAGAGTGGGGGAGTTTTCCCCAGTGTCCTGGTCAATATTTATCCCTCAACCAACACCTAAAAACAGATTATCTGGCCATTATCACATTGCTGTTTGTGGGAACTTGCTGAGCGCAAATTAGCTGCTGCATTTCCTACATTACAAAAGTGAAAAAATTACTTAATTGGCTGTCAAGCACTTTGGGAAGTCCTGATGTTGTGAAAGGGCGCTATATAAATGCAAGTCTTTCTTTCTTTAGCCTAAAACAAATCTATATGTTTGACCTGGGAGTGTTTGCTGCTAACTGGAAACGAATGGGAAATCACCGGTATCCCTCAATTTAGTGAGCAGAAATTCACAAGAAAACCAAATATATTCCCATTGATCAGCGGAGCTGTAATTTTCAGGGTCTTTCTGTCGCGACAAACAGCTCGGATAGATGTTTATTTATTGATTCATGTCGGTTTTATTGTTCCCCATATGAGATGAGAAAAAGTGTGTGACGTGACAGGTTAGAGATGTGCTCCGCCTTTACGATAATTTAGCTATTCACATCGCATTTGTACACCATCACATCATAACAGCTGTGTAACTGCCTTGAACTTAATCCTTAGCAGATTGCCACTTCAGACTTCTCTCAACAGATACTACAGCTACACCTAAAAGGCACTTCACACTTTCCCATGGTATGCCAAGCTTTCTCCGCACAACAATCTGTGCGCTCGTAAATTGATACTCCAGCCCTCTCACAGTGAACTCCCCAGGTTTTCTTTGCAGGCATTTCCACAGACCAATGTTCCGTGGTTCCGCAAAACAAAAACCTGTGCTCACTGACCTGCATTAGCTCCCGGTCCGGCAACTCCTCAATGTTAAAATTCTCATCCTTGTTTTCAAATCCTCCATAGCCTCGCCCCTCTCTATCTCCATAACATCTTTCAGCCCTGCAACTCTCCAAGATCTACTGCGCTCCTCTAATGCATCTTGTGCATCACCATTGGCGGAATTGCCTTCCACTCCCTCGGCCCTAAGCTCTGGAATTCCCTACCTAAATAAACCTTTCCATTTCTCTAAATGTCTCTCCTCCTTTAAGGTTCTCCTTAAAATATACCTCTTTGACAAAGCTTTTGGTCACCTTTTTTTAAATTTATTCATTAACAGGATGTGGATGCCACCAGCAAGGCCAGCATTCCTAATTGCCCATGAGAAGGTGGTGGTGAGCCACCATTACACAACTGAGAGTCTTGCTAGGCTATTTCAGAGGACAGTTAAGAGTTGCTGTGGGTCTGGAGTAGACCAGACCAGGTAAGGATGGCAGATTTCCTTCCTAAAGGACATTAGTGAACCAGATGGGTTTTTATGACAATCTAGTAGTTTCATGGTCACCATTAGTGATACTAGCATCTTATTCCAGATCTATTTGTTAACTGAATTTAAATTCCCCAGCTGCCGTGGTGGGATTTGAACCCATTGGATGGGATTTCCATTGAGGAGGCGGGTAGGAGGCGGGACTACAACTTTCGGGGTTGTAGTCCCGCCTCCATCGAGTTGTAGCCAATCCACGCGATTTTGACTTGATTGACCTTATTGAGCCCGCCCAGCGGGCTCAGCAGGCCAATTAAGGGCCACCCGGCAACAGGTGACGTCACAGATTGACATTTCATCTGTCAAGACCTTTTGACAGATGAAATATCAGCGTTTCACAGCTGTTTGAAGCTGTCAAACACTGACAATCTGTACTCTAAGTTAATTCCTTCCTCTCAGGATGATTTAGAGATCTCTCTGGAACAGAAAGCTGAATGCTGCAATTTTTGACAGATCACAGCCATTCTGCATTCTGTGCCGGTGAGATGAGCGACTCCCGAGACCTGAGGGAAGGAAGGCTGTAAAGGTAAGTAAAACTTCTTTAAACACTTTAAACACACCAAACACACTTACCTCTGCACTCATGCACCCATCACTCACCTGAACACCGAACATCTCGAACCCTCCAAGCCCTTCAGCCCGACGGCCCGCCTCGCTAACTCGGCATGGTTTGGAGCCGTCGGGAATCCCACACTTCAAGAATGAAAATAGGGATTAGGCTAAAAACTGCCTGTTAACTACCTGTTAACAGGCAGTTAATTGGCACTAATCCCCTTCCCACCTCGGGAAGGCGGCTCCCAGTGCGGGTCGGGTACCCGCCTCCTTTGAAACTGGCATGGAGGCAAGTTGTGGGCGGGATGGGTTCGTGCCCCCCGATTTTGGGATTTTAACCCCCCACACGCCTCCAATCCCGCCTCTACGGCCCAATGAAAATCAAGATCATTGTCTCTGGATCATTAGTCCAGGCCTACTGAATTACTAGTCCAGTGACATAACCACTATGCTACCATACCTGATATCACTTTATGTAGCTCAGTGCCTAATTTTGGTTTTGATAATGCTCCTGTGAAGCACCTTGGGACATTTTACTACGTTAACGCTGCTATATAAATGTAAGTTGTTGTTGTTGTAAAGACATTTACCAGCTAACACAGCAGACTTCTGTAAAGCAAGGCTGCGGGCTTCTGCCAACAGATTCCAGACTTTCGCCAATGAATGCTGTGGACATTCACCAACTGACGCTCAAAGCTTTTGACCAAAAGGCTTGCCCCCCCACAACAGCTAACCTGATCTTTGCTGAAAGAGTTTTGCAGCCTCCCACAATGAATGCTCCGAACCTTCCAGAATAGAATCTAAAGAAAGATAGGAAGAGCTTGCATTTCTATAGCACCTTTCACGACCTCAGGAGGCCCCAAAACACTTTACAGCCAATTAAGTACTTTTGAAGTGTAGTCACTGTTGTAATGTAGGGAAACACGGCAACCAATTTGCGCACAGCAAGCTCCAACAAACAGCAATGTGATAATGACCAGATAATGGGGGAAAAATTCGGTTGATTTGCGTCTCCCATTAGCGCCCTAAGAGGGCACTAACGGGGCGCAAAGCAACTAGCGCCCAGACGCGGCGATGTTTGCGCCGCTCGCTAAATTGACCAGAGATTTTGTGGCAGCGCTAAACACTACCGCCACGATCTCCTGTGCCCGCAGATCGTGACATCAGTTGAGTGTGTCCCGGTAGTGCCATGGACTGGATATTGAGTGGCGCCCCTCTGCCTTTCCGCCTGCCGCTAGCAATGACAGGTAAAAGGGATCATTCTGCAGTTGGGAAGGGGCTCTGGGAGCACTATTTAAAGGCGGTCGCTTCCTGCCTTTTTTTGTCAGCGACATTTTTGCACCACACATTCTGAGAGAGAGAGAGAGACTTCTGAAGAGATTCAATGCTGTGTGAAGCAGTTTTGGGTGACTGAGCAGCACTTTGATGGTTCCTTTTTATTTGAACTTCCTTGCATCGATTTAGAAGAGACTATGGGGGCTGCACTCTGAGCTCTTTCCCTGGGCCTCTCCATTGTTCTTTCCAGCAGAATTGATGTACAGGTCTTTCTCCAGGCCGAGATTCAAGGCTGCAATGAGCAGGGTGTGGACGGAGAGCAAGATCGACCCTCCCCTTTAAGAACTGGCCGGCACCAGTGTGTCTGTGTTCCATTGCTAACTGACATCACATGATCTTCGCCAGCGCTCTGAGGTAACGCCTTGCTCCTCGGCATTAGCGCCTTAAGAGAGGTGTGTAGCGCCTGATTTAGCACTCCAATCACCTCCAGGGGCGATAGAAGCCAAGTTTATAGTCGGAGGCAATAATTAGTGCCAGGTGCTAAACTTTGCGCCCGGCCAATAATTGCGCCCCAAACGGGGCGATACCGAATTTCTCCCGCAATCTGTTTTAGTGACGTTGGTTGAGGGATAAATATTGGTTAGAACACTGGGGAGAACTCCCCTGCTCTTCTTCAAAAATAGTGCCAAGCAATCTTATATGGCCACCTGAGAGAGCAGACGGGGCCTCGGTTTAATGTCTCACCCTAAAGACGGCTCCTCCGACAGTGCAGCACTCCCTCAGCACTGCACTGGAGAGTCAGCCTAGAATTTTGTGCTCAAGTCTCTGCGGTGGGATTTGAACCCACAGCCTTCTGACTCAGAGGCGAGAATGCTATCCACTTTCGTTTTATATATTATTTATTGAACATTATAAACAGTTACAACATCGTGATCACTCCATTGTATCATACAAATCCATTCCGCTACTCTGCACAGCCATTCCTCCACCACATATTAACGTCAAAACCTAAAGTTTAATTTGTCTCCCATAACATATACTAATCTATTGTACTTTAAAAATTGATCAGTAATCATGGCTTCGAATAAAGGAAGTGTGCCTGATAATCCCCCCATCCTTTAATCTCTGGCCCTTCCCTCCTCTCATGCTCCTTCCCAACTTTTCGGGCAGCTGTTGCTTTCTCCTGCAGCCTCTGGTGCTTTTTCACCTCCACTTTGCACCTTCCCTGTACTTTCAGCCCCTTCCTTACGTTAGGTTTGGGCCAAGGAGCTGCCCTTCTCTTCCTCCTGCCCCTCACTAACTGTTCCCTTTCCACATGATGCCACCCCACCCCCCACTTCCATGTCTCTGTCCCCCTCTGACTCCTCACTCTCGAGCTCTTCTGCAACCTCCCGTCCCTGCTCCCCATCAGATACATAAGGCTGGATTTTGATTGAGGAGGTGTGTAGGAGGCGGGACTACAAATTTCGGGGTTGTAGTCCTGCCTCCATCGAGTTGTGGCCAACGCATGCAATTTTCACTTGATTGACCTTGTTGAGCCCGCCCAGCAGGCTCAGCAGGCCAATTAAGGGCCACCCGGCAACAGGTGATGTCACAGATTGATATTTCATCTGTCAAAAGCTTTTGACAGATGAAATATCAGCGTTTCACAGCTGTTTGAAGCTGTCAAACACTGACAATCAGTACTCCAAGATAATTCCTTCCTCTCAGGCTGATTTAGAGATCTCTCCAGAATAGAAAGCTGAATGCTGCAATTTTTGGCAGATCGCGGCCATTCTGCTTTCTGTGCCGGTGAGATGAGGGACTCCCGAGACCTAAAGGAAGGAAGGCTGTAAAGGTAAGTAAATGTAAGTAAAACTTCTTTAAACACTTTACACACAACAAACACACTTACCTCTGAACTCATGCACCCATCACTCACCTGAACACCAGACATCTCGAACCCTCCAAGCCCTTCAGCCCGACGGTCCACCTCGCTAACTTGGCGTGGTTTGGAGCTGTCGGGAATCCCACACTTCCGCAATAAAAATAGGGATTAGGCTAAAAACTGCCTGTTAACTACCTGTTAACAGGCAGTTAATTGGCACTAATCCCCTTCCCGTTTCGGGGAGGCGGGTCCCAGCACAGGTCGGGTACCCGCCTCCTTTGAAACTGGCATGGAGGCGGGTTGGGGTGGGATGGGTTCGTGCCCCCCGATTTCAAGATTTTAACCCCCCACACGCCTCCATTCCCGCCTCCACGGCCCAATGAAAATCTTTTCCCTTAGAGAGTCTTCCCGCTATCACGGTTTCTCTAACAGTGCCGCTCCCTTCAGCCTCATCTCCACTGCTGACCCTTGCTCCCCGTTTCTTCTCTCTCTGGGACAATGGCGCATCTGCACCTATCTTGCTCCCTTCTGGCGCCTTTGTCTTCCTGCTCCCATCCTGCTGCCCCTTTAAGGCTCCTGCCTCTTGCACCCTCTCCTTGTCTTGCCCCCTCCTGCTCCCTGAGATGTCCGACTCCCCGTCTTTCTTTGGAGTAACTACACTTATCCCGCACCCTGCTCCCACCTCCTCTCCCCCCACGGACACCAGATTCTTTAGGGAGAACCGAGCCTTATTATGGCTCAACTATGTCCTCGACCCATGCTGCCTGCTGCTGTCTTTGCCATTTTCTACCATACTTGGTGTGTTTTCCACCATCTCCATCTGCTCCACAATTTTCTGCCTCTTCCAGCGCTCTTTTCTCCTTCCATTCACCAGCTGTGTCCTCTGCCTGCTCTGCTCCTCCAGCCGCTCCACTCACACCTCCTGCTCCTTCTCCTTCTCACATCGTCTCATCACTCAAGGGGCTTCCTTCTGCTTCACACTCACAGTGGGTGGGGCCTCTGTGACACACCCCACAGCTCTCCGCCTTGCAGCTCCGAGCGATGTGTCCAGACTCGCCGCTGTTATAACAGTACAAGTCTGGACAGCTTCTTACAAGATGGTCGTGTCCAAGACAATAATAATAAACCTTCACCTGGTTATCATGCAGTACCCGGAAGTACTGCATTCCTTCCATTGTCTCAAATTTCATACTATACGGCAATGACTTCACCCCCTCTGGGACCGTACCTTTACGTAACGAGTTCCATCTGCTACCTGTGTTCCTGGATAGTATCTCCTCTTTATTGCCGAGCAAATTTTAATGTCCCATGACTACAACTTTTTTATTAGCACATCGTCCTCAATATAAATTGGCAGGTTTAAGAATGAGACCACCACCTCTTCAGAATATAGCAGAGAGACTTCCAAGAACTTATCTCCAACCTTGAAACTCAGTAAAAGTCTTTCCACCTCCTCTCGGCCACTGACCGTCACCTCGAACCCAACATTCGGCTTTGGTCGGCAGGCAAAGCAGCTTCCCTCGCCACAGCCCTCATGTACCGCCTGGATAATATCCCAAGCTTGTATCTCCTTATCCTCGCACTGAACCACCACCATGTTTTCTTTTCCAAACCTCCTGGGGCCCCGGCCCAAATCTTTGGGCCTTTTTTTCTCCCTTCCCCCAACATTTTATCCCCTGATTAAATTCCTCCTGAGAACATTGTCCTCTGAGGGGCCCGGCACTCCGGGTGCCCTCAGCAGCCATCTGGCCGCTGTTTAAGGACCAAAAAGGCCCTAAAACCTGAAGAGCAAAAACCACCACCAACATTTTACAACCGCACTCCAACTCCCTGCAGCAATCAAGCACGCAGCAGCACCTGCTAACTCCTTGCCCCTCCCACCTAGAGAGTGCTACCCACTGAACCATGGCTAACACTTAGAAGGAGATGAAGATAAATGCTTAGAGCGAGTTTTCCACACAGGCATAAACAAGAGGGTGGGCACCTCTGACAGTGCAGAGTTAGCTAGACTTCATCTGACAGATACTTTAGGCTTCCCCAACAGATACTCAAACCTTTTTTCCAACAAACAACACAGGGCTCCCCAGTGAATACTTAAAGCTTCCCCAATATGTGCTTCAGGCTTTCCTGAGGTGCGCCTCCAGACGCTGTGTGACACTCTTATGAGTGTGCATGAATGTTCTCCTGATAAGCCACTTTTTTCTTTTGTTTAATAAATCTGTTGGGCCTACGGAGGCAAAATAATAATATCACAGATGTAATCTCATGAGAGAAGACAAATGTCACTATTTTCATTGAGAAATTCAGAAGCTGCTTTTCCCTAAAAATAAATGCTAAACTTGAGTTTTCAGGAGCAAACTTTTCATAGTTCAGTCCAATAAGACTAGTCCTCTTTTGAATTGGCTCAGTTCTTTGACCTGCCAGGTTCCAATCCTCATCCGATAGTCCAATCTGAATTGTTAGCATTCTTTGATTTCAAATTAAAACCAGCCAAAATAATTATTTGGTTTAAGGGAGAGGCAATATACACTTAATGGCACAGTTTTAAAGAGTGTGCAGGGATAGAGGGACCTGGGAGTTAATGTGCATGGTCCCTGAAGGTGGCGGGACATATTGAGAGAGTGGTTAACAAAGCATATGGGATCTTGGGCTTCATAAATAGAGGTATTGAGTACAAAAGTAGAGAAGTTATGCTGAATCTTTATAAAGCGCTGGTTAGGCCACAACTGGAGTATTGCGTCCAGTTCTGGTCACCACACTTTAGGAGGGATGTGAAGGCCCTTGAGAGGGTGCAGAGGAGATTTACCAGAATGGTTCCGGGGATGGGGGATCTTAGCTACAAGGACAGGTTGGAGAAGCTGGATTTGTTTTCATTAGCGCAAAGGAGGTTGAGGGGTGATTTGATAGAGGTGTACAAGATTATGACGGGTTTGGATAAGCTAGACGGGTAAAAGCTGTTCCCACTAGTTGATGGTACAAGGACTAGGGGACACAGATTTAAGGTTTTGGGCAAGAGATACAGGGGGGATGTGAGGAAAACCTTTTTTACGCAGCGAGTGGTGATGTCCTGGAATTCATTGCTGACGGAAGTGGTGGAAGCGGAGACTCTCAATGTTTTCAAAGCAAGACTGGATAGCCACTTGAGGGAAATAAACTTGCAGGGCTACGGGGATAGAGCGGGGGAATGGGACTGATTGGATTGCTCTACAGAAAGCTGGCACGGACTCGATGGGGCGAATGGCGTCCTTATGTGCCGTTATGACTTTATGGGGTAAAATTGAGTCACGCCCCCTTGGGGTGCTAACTCCCGAAAAAATTAGCGCCCTCACAGCCGAAATTCATCGGTAGTGCCCCAAGAGGGATGCGGGGTGCTACTGGAAGTGCCCCACCTCCCTCTTGGGACGCTGTGAGTGAATATCGCGGCGCTACATGCCGCGGTACTGCAGGCCTTCCTCCCCTTCTTAAAGGGGAGGGGCCTTGCACAGCACAACCCGGGGCCCAGCTGGGCCACCAGGGATTGGACTGCCGGCAAAGGAGCCCGGCACGCAAGAGAAGTGCCGGGCTCACGGAGCGCAGCCAGCACTCCACGGGGGGCGGAGGGGGAGGGCTTCAGAGGAGGCCGGGGACGGCAGAGGTGGCAGTTGCTGGCAGGCGGCCAGCAACAAAAATGGCCACCCAGCACCTCGCCCTTAATTAGCGCTGCCCCGGCCACAGGTAGGCCCCCCTGACCCCGTCGGACATAGCATCCAGCGGTAAGTCAGGGGCGCTACCGAAGATTGCGGCCAGGGCGCGAGCGGGGCGCTGCGCATGGCGATGATGTCATCGCCAGTGGCGCAGCACCATGGGGCGCTAATGGTTACCGCCACCGCTAAGCTCCCGCTGAATTTCACAGGAGGCGTTGGTGGCGCTGCGCCCGGGTGCTAGTTGCTTTGCGCCCGTTATAACGGGGGGCACAAAGCAACCGAATTTTTAGGCGTATGACTCTTCGCCAATGCACGTGCCTTAGTTGGATAATAATATTTTATTATCACTTTGAATTGTTATATTTTACACAATATCACTTCCTCAGCCCCACTGTAAGGAGGCACTTGGCGTAATTTTGACTTTGTTCGATAGTGTAAAGTGGGTGATTTCCATCAACGGAAATAAAAATCGGGGGAGATGTAAACCAAGCTGCTGACTCGCTATCGGGCTACTTTATCACACAAACTCAAAATTACCTCCACTGTCACTGCCTTCAGTGCCAATCAATGTAAAGACATGCCTCCCAGCCTTAGTGGTTGCTGTGTCAATGGAACCCTGGATCATAATCAATGTGCCGGCCAAGATTAAAAGCTTTATTTTCCCGAATCTTACTTTGTAACTACTGAAAGTCAAATTTTTTTTCTGTGCGATTTGTCGTGACTGCTGAAAGCACGAGAGGAAGCGAGAGATCGGAACACGAGGCAGACTAATTTGCACCATTTGGCTGTCACTCACTCCCGCATGCACATCGATTCAAAATGGCAGGTCGGGCAATTACATCGGCTGCTCTTGAAGTTGGACGTTTTATGCAAAATATGGTGGTTGCAGCTGTAATTTATATACAGTTGCAATCCAGACAGGACTCTATTTAAGCTGAAGCAATTGCTATTTCATGTATTTAAAGCACATCACTCCTTTAATAACCATGGCCTTCAATCAATACTCATCCAATCAAGTGCATTGCCCTGGGTTAAAAGGGTAAACAGCATTTCCCACTCTTTCACTGGTGTTTGATTTACAAATCTGCCTCTCTCCCACATCACCTGAAGTACTCAGCACTGTCAAGTCTTGAAATAAGCACAATATCTCACCATTCAGATCTAACTGGAGGTTCAGTCTTTGACTCAAGGAATATTTCTATACTCATGTGTCAGCTGTGGCTCAGTGGGTAGCACACTTGCCTGATGTTAGAAGGTTGTGGGTTCAAGTCCCACTCCAGAGACTTGAGCACAAAACTCTCGGCTGACACTCCAGTGCAGTACTGAGGGTTTGCTGCACTGTCGGAGGTGCTGTCTTTTGGATGAGATGTTAAACTGAGGCGCTGTCTGCTCTCTCAAGTGGACATAAAAGATCCCACAGCACTATTTTGAAGAAGAGCAGGGGAATTATCCCCGGTGTCTTGGCCAATATTTAGCCCTCACTCAACATCATTAAAAAACAGATTATCTGGTCATTATCACATTGCTGTTTGTGGGAGCTTGCTGTGCGCAAATTGGCTGCTGCATTTCCTACATTACAAGTGACTACATTTTTTTTTTATAAGTACTTTATTGGCTGTAAAGTGCTTTGGGATGTCCGGTGGTCGTGAAAGGCGCTATATAAATGCAAGTCTTTCTTTCTCTTAAGTCTTTGAAATTGGTGGGGATGAACTTCATGAAAATTCAAATCAATCCGGATTGGATTGTGGGTGAATCCAAAACGAGGGGCCATAAATATAATATAGTCACGAATAAATCCAATAGGGAATTCAGGAGAAACTTCTTTATCCAGAGAGTGGTGAGAATGTGGAACTCGCTACCACAAGGACTAGTTGAGGTGAATAACATAGAGGCATTTAAGGGGAAGCTAGATAAGCACATGAGGGAGAAAGGATATGCAGATAGGGTTAGATGAAGCAAGCTGGGTGGAGGGTCATTTGGAGCATAACCACTGGCATGGACCAGTTGGGCCGAATGGTCTGTTTCTATGCTGTAAATTCTATGTAATTCAGACTGATTTGGAAAGAATTAAATTTGGGCACTCTTTGTAATATTGGAATTCATCTTGCATGCTAACAGGACACTATACAAACAGTGAGACAGCCTCCTGTTTTTTGTCATCCCAGGTAAATGACCTGATTTCAACAGCCAGAACAGTGTCAGGATGGGCGCAGTGGGTGGCACTCTTGTCTTTGAGTCAGAAGGTTGTGGGTTGAAATTCCATTCCAGAGACTGGAGCCCATAGTCTAGGTCGACACTCCAGTGCAGTGCTGATGGAGTGCTGCATTGTCTAAGTTGCCGTCTTTTGGATGAGATGTTAAACCGAGGTCCCATCTGTCCTCTCCGGTGAACGTTAAAGGATCCACCATTTTGATGAAGAGCGGGGGAGATCTGTCCTGTGTCTTGGTCAATATTTATCCCTCAACCACCACCACTAAAACAGGTTATTCGGCCATTATCTCATTGCTGTTTGTGGGACCTTGATGTGCGCAAATTTTTAAAAATTTGTTCACGGGATGTGGGCTTCACTGGCTAGGCCAGTATTTATTGCCCATCCCTAGTTGCCCTTGGGAAGGTGGTGGTGAGCCACCTTCTTGAACCACTGCAGTCCGTGTGGTGAAAGTACTCCCATAATACTGTTAGGGAGGGAGTTCCAGGATTTTGACCCAGCAACGATGAAGGAACGGCGATATACTTCCAAGTCAGGATGGTGTGTGACTTGGAGGGGAACTTGGAGGTGGTGGTGTTCCCATGCGCCTGCTGCCCTTGTCCTTCTAGGTGGTAGAGGTCGCGAGTTTGGGAGGTGCTGCCGAAGAAGCTTTGGCGAGTTGCTGCAGTGCATCTTGTAGATGGTACACACTGCAGCCATGGTACGCCGATGGTGGAGGGAGTGAATGTTTAAGGTGGTGGATGGGGTGCCAATCAAGCAGGCTGCTTTGTCCTGGATGGTGTCGAGCTTCTTGAGCGTTGTTGGAGCTGCACTCAGCCAGGCAAGTGGAGAGTATTCCATCGCACTCTTGACTTGTGCCTTGTAGGTGGTGGAAAGGCTTTGGGGAGTCAGGAGGTGAGACACTCGCCGCAGAATACTTAGCCTCTGGCCTGTTCTTGTTGCCACATTGGCTGCTGCATTTCCTACAATACAACAGTGACTTCACTTCAAAACGTTCTTACTTTTATCAGAATTTGGCCCAATCAGCCCACGTCAGTGCTACCACCCGCGCAAGAAAATAGTGCTACTCATCTTTACCAGCCCTGTTCCCATATCTGTTCAACCCCTCTTCCTTCCCCCACCTATCCAATCGATTTTGAGTTCAGTGCAGTGGGAGACACAAGGAGCCAGGCAGGTCAGCAAGGACAAGCACGACGGGCGAGCAGGACTTGGCGTAGGACGGGTGTATCGGCTGAGTTGGGTTTTGTGTGTGGTGGGGCTCAGGAGGCTGGTGGCGATGGCTGGTCTTCAGTTAATGATAGCATGGGCAAGGGTTGTAGCAAGCTCAAAAGAGCGGTTTCATTGAATTTCCGACATGGTGGAATCACTTCAGCCCTCAGAGAGTTTAATAGCTGGCCAACAATCATCAATGTCATATCGGCAATAAGTAACCTCAGTCTCTAGGGTTTATAGTCTTTGTTTGCATCTCAAACTGAAGCATCAACCAGCTATTTCGAAATTCTCTAGTTACAAGTCTCTTGACATTGCAGAGCTGCCAGCCCTCAAGTTGCTAGTATATAAATATTTATTATCTAGGCCTAGCCTATATTCTATGTATAATGAATATCGTTAGATCTTTGATTGTGTTCTTATTTGAATATTGAATTAAACATGTGCCTTCACAAAACATTTCCAAATTGCACTGGCCTCAGTTCCTTGATAGTATGGTAAATGTGTTACAAATATCTTTCATTAAAAATGTATTTAGTCAATATATTTCTGAGTATATCAAGATGCATATTGTTTTGATATTCATCCCATAAAATGATATCCAAATGGACCTAATTAACATCTAAATACATTGAAATAACAATAATAGGTATTTTTGAAATACAATGTAAAATTTTCTTTTCAAGAGAAATTTAGTAAATGAGGGAGTTTTCTGAAATAATGGACCCAGCCCCAGTTCAACCTCTGTTCAGGCATGTGCAGATGCTAAAGATTTAATAGGTCCTTCGCCTTTGGAACTGTTTTCACTCAGTATTTTTCAAGGTATTGCGGAGTCCTGTGTGGCGCACATACAAACGAGGAAGAGTAAAGTTCAGAGGAAGGGGAAGCGTTATGCCCAGAACAGATTTTCAAAGTAACAATGTTACGTTTGAGACATAGGAACAGGAGTTGGCCATTCAGCCCCTCGAGCCTGTTCCGCCATTCAATTGGATCATTACTGGTCTGTATCCTAACTCCAGTTTGCCGCCTTGGTTCCGTAACCCTCAGTACCCTTGGCGAACAAAAATCTATCGATCTCAGTTTTGAACTTTTCCAATTGGCCCCCAGCTTCAACAGCATTTTGGGGGGAGAGAGTTCAAGATTTCCACCACCCTTTGTGTGAAGATATAATCAGTAAATTGTAAATGGCTCTCAACAAGTCAGGAATAGTTACGATGGATTTCCCATTTTAAGCAACTTTCTCCTTTCGGTTCTCTGTTCAGCACTGTGCACCATTCCCTTGACTTGCTCTTCAAGCATCTGCCAGTGCCACTCTTGTGCCAGCCACTGGGATGTGTGCAAGGGTACAAGGCGTGTTGCTTCGCCCTTCTGCATTCCCCATTATCATGGTGGAAGTATGGCAGCAGAATACTTCTCTATGCATAGGTCTCAAAGAATTTTTCCAAGGTAAGCTGCTCTGAGTGGGGGATAGTTTATGATGAAGGATCATGCCCGAAATGGTAGCCTATCCCAAGCTGCATTCGATGGTGCATTAATGAGAAAGTGGCAGGAGTCGGATCCTGATTTGAAAACCATAGGGGTAATTTTCCTGGGTTTAGCAGCCAAATAGCACTCGATAAACAGGAAAATTTGGCCATCCTCTGCATTTGAAAGCACTGCAGCTAAATTTCCTGTACGGCTACTCAAGTAGTTGCAGCCAACTGCACCTGAAGAGGGCGCCGCATTGTAAACTGCATGGAAAGGAATGTCGGAGACCTGGGCACTCAGATGGTCTGCTCTGGCACTGGGTGCAGTCCAGGGCAAAATTATTCCCAGAAAAACTGTGCTATTGATTCCTGAACCACTGTTAAGGCACTATAGGCCCTACAGGCCTGGCGGGCAGTTAAAATTGGGGCAGAGACTTACCCACTCCGATCCCGTGACCTTCTGTTGTTTTAGCAGGTGAGCGAGACACCCGCCGGAAGGCAATGTGGTCCTTCTTTAAATACGCATACCAGTCTCCAATGATGTCAAAGGGGCCTAAATGCAATTTTAACCCAAGGCCTGTGCAGGGAAGCCATGGTGGCTTCCTCACTAGGCCAACCTGGCGCTACGTTCATCTGGGGCTAGAAGAGGCCCAGAACAATAAGTTATTTTAATTCTTTAGTGTGTCCTAGTGGGCTAGGAGGAGCAATGGTCTTCCTGTGGGCCCCACAAGGCAACCGTGAGCCTCCCTTGTACCAGGCTTACCCTCCCCCTCCTCTGACTGCAATGCTCTGCTCACCTCACCCCCGTACCTAATCACTCACCTGACTGCCAGAGGCCTTTCCTTCCTTCAAGTCCTGGCCGTGCCCTCCTGCCGCCTGCCCGCCGGCCGACCGGCTAGTGCTTCCCGACGGGAGACTGATGGCAAGCATGCAGGTAAGGCCCTGCAGTTAAAACCTCCCCGGTCTTCACGCCGCAAAGGGCCAGATGGATTGCTGCCTGCCTCAGCCTCCACCTGCGCCCCTCTCACTGGGAGTTAAAATCTGGGCCATATCTGCCTTAAGCGGCAGGCTTGTGGTTTCGATAAAGGTCTTTATTTATGACTTTTTAAATGGAAAATGGCTTTCTTGCTTCAGGGCTTGTTGCAGAATGCTGTTCGTCTTTTACATTTAGCGATGGAGGCCATGTTTAGAACAGTGCCACTTTTGCACTTTCCAATATGGCTCATTTGGAGGTAGACAAGGCAGAACAACGGCAAGCCCTCTTGGCAGCTGCTGAGCTCATTTGCCTCGGCCTCTGCTGACCCCCTCACAACTGATTCTCTACCACAGAGTAGGAATCCCCCTCCCCCCTGACCATACAGTCGCCACATGCCACCTGGCATGAAACTAGAAGCCTCGCAGCCAGACCAGCACTGGCCTCCCAGTCCCACACAGTCATTCTTCATACCTGCACTTGTCTCCCCAGCGCCTCTACCTACTGCTTGGCAAAATGGTGCCGCCCTCTTACCAGCTCCCCGCAAAGCGAATTGTGGAAGTTCCCAGACTGCTGCTTGCGGTACTGCTGTCATCCCAGCCTTGGCAATAGCAGTAGGATCCTGCTGACAGGGGGCCGGGCCTTGAAATTAACGTGAAGACCATTGACACCTGCCGAAAACTGCTCGGGCAGCAGCACCGAAACCATTGGGGCAGAATTTGCCTAGAAATAGAAACATAGAAACATAGGAGCAGGAGTAGGCCATTCAACCCTTCGAGCCGGCTCCGCCATTCAATATGATCATGGCTGATCCTCTATCTCAATACCATATTCCTGCTCTCTCCCCCATACCCCTTGATGCCTTTTGTGTCTAGAAATCTATCTATCAAAAGCATCCACCCCGTCGGGGAATTGAACCCCGGTCTCCCGCGTGACAGGCGGGGATACAACCGTGGCTAACAAGGGAAATTAGGGATAGCATAAGATCCAAGGAGACGACATATAAATTGGCCAGAAAAAGCAATAATCCTGAGGATTGGGAGCAGTTTAGGATTCAACAAAGGAGGACAAAGGGATTAATTAAGAAAGGGAAAATAGAATGTGAGAGTAAGCTAGCAGGGAACATAAAAACTGACTGTAAAAGCTTTTATAGATATGTGAAGAGAAAAAGATTGGTGAAGTCAAGCGTAGGTCCCTTGCAGTCAGAATCAGGGGAATTTATAATGGGAAACAAAGAAATGGCAGACCAACTGAATTCATACTTTGGCTCTGTCTTCACAAAGGAGGACACAAATAACCTCCCAGAGATGCCGGGGGACATAAGGCCTGATGAAAGGGTGGAGCTGAGAGAAATCAGTATTTGTAGGGAAATGGTGTTAGGAAAATTGATGGGGCTGAAGGCCGATAAATCCCCAGGGCCTGATAATCTACATCCCAGGGTACTTAAGGGAGTGGCCCTAGAAAGAGTAGATGCATTTCTGGTCATCTTCCAGAACTCGATAGACTCTGGAACAGTACCCATGGATTGGAGGGTAGCTAATGTTACCCCACTATTCAAAAAAGGTGGCAGAGAAAAAGCGGGGACTTATAGACCGGTAAGCCTGACATCGGTAGTGGGGAAAATGCTAGAATCTATTATAAAAGATGTAATAGCAGAGCACTTGGTAAGCAGTGACAGGATTGGACAAAGTCAACATGGATTTACAAAAGGTAAATCATGCTTGACTAATCTACTGGAATTTTTTGAGGATGTAACTGGTAAAATAGATAAGGGAGAACCAGTGGATGTGGTGTATTTGGACTTTCAGAAGGCTTTCGATAAGGTCCCACATAAGAGATTAGCGTGTAAAGTTAAGGCACATGGGATTGGGGGCAAGGTATTGACTTGGATAGAGAACTGGTTGGCGGACAGAAAGCAAAGAGTTGGAATAAATGGGTCGTTTTCCGAGTGGCAGGCAGAGACTAGTGGGGTACCGCAAGGATCGGTCCTAGGATCCCAGCTGTTCACAATATATATTAATGATCTGGACGAGGGAATTGGATGTAATATCTCCAAATTTGCAGACGACACAAAGCTGAGTGGGAGGGTAAGCTGTGAGGAGGATGCCGTGAAACTCCAGTACGATTTGGACAGGTTGGGTGATTGGGCAGAAACATGGCAAATGCACTATAATGTGGATAAATGTGAGGTTATCCACTTTGGTGGCAAAAACAGGAAGGCAGATTATTATTTGAATGGCAATAGATTGGGAGAAGGGGAAGTGCAAAGAGACCTGGGTGTTCTTGTGCACCAGTCGCTGAAGGTAAGCATGCAGGTGCAGCAGGCGGTTAAGAAGGCAAATGGTATGTTGGCCTTCGTAGCAAGAGGGTTCGAGTACAGGAACAAGGATGTCTTGCTACAGTTGTACAGGGCCTTGGTGAGACCGCACCTTGAGTATTGTGTGCAGTTTTGGTCACCTTACCTGAGGAAGGACGTTCTTGCCATGGAAGGAGTGCAGCGAAGATTCACCAGGCTGATACCTGGGATGGCAGGAATGACGTATGAGGAGAGATTGTGTCGATTGGGCTTATACTTATTATGTCCGTGTATGATTGAAACACGGACAGCAGGAGTTGAACAAAACAAGTCTTTACTGAAAGGAGTCAATCGGGAAACTGAACTACAGAGGCTCGCCAGCGCCTTTTATACAGGGGTCGTCACTGCCGGTACTGCAGTCTGAGACCAGTTATTCTCTTAAAGGTACATACACAACAATTCCTCCCCTTTTAGATAAACAGTACATAACATTCATTTAACAACTAAATGATAACTAATTGCAATCACAATTACGGTTGCTAGATACATTGGTTGAGTTTAAGCAATTATAAGTTCAGTCTTTGAGGAGGCTTCCTGATTCTGTCTGGATAACGCCTCTTTGGGGTATCAGGTTCTTCTGGCAAGGTTGAGTCGGGATCAATGTCGTTGTTTGGTTCATCTGCTTCCAATATCACCGATTCTGCGGTAGCTGCAATTGGTACGTCGATTTCATTGCCAGGTGTATCAGATCGTGGTGTGGAGTTGACGTTTTCCAGTGACTCTAGAATCTGGTCAGCATGGCGTCTTACAATGCTCTCTCCAACGTCCACGGTATACATGAGAGGTCCTTGCTGTGTACAAATCGTTCCTGGCTGCCATTTCTCAGTGCGGTAGTCCCGGGCCAAAACTGGTTGACCTATCTTAAAACTCCTGGTCGGCCTTTCATTCATATTCTGAAACTGCCTGTTCTCCACATCTCTTCGGACGTTTGGCTTAACCAAATCCAAGTGGCATCGTAGTCTTCGATTGAAGAACATCATGGCTGGAGTTTGGTTGGTAACTGCATGTGTCGCATTCCGGTAGGCAAACAAGAAGTTGTCCACCTTGTGTTGTAGGGGTATATCTTCATTACACATTGCCTTGGTAGCCTTCTTGAATGTTTGAACAAACCTCTCGGCCAATCCATTAGTGGCTGGATGATATGGGGCAGATGTGTAATGCTTAACACCATTGTTCTTTAAGAACCTCCGGAACTCTTCAGACACAAACTGTGGTCCATTCTCAGAGCAAATCTGTTCAGGCAGCCCATTCCTGGCGAATATGGTTCGTAAAACTGTGATAGTTTTTTCTGTGGTGGTTGAGGACATTTTTATTACCTCTGGCCACTTTGAATGTGCATCCACCGCAATTAAAAACATTGAGTCCATGAAGGGACCAGCAAAATCAATGTGCACCTTTTGCCATGGAGATGAGGGCCACTCCCATGGATGTAGAGGAGCTTGTGGTGGGGCGTTTTGGACCTTCTGGCATCCTGCACAGCTCTTGGTCATCTCTTCGATTTCTCTATCGATTCCCGGCCACCACACAAATGCTCTGGCTAAGTTCTTCATTTTTACCCCTCCCAGATGACCCTCATGAAGCTCATTGAGCACTCTATCCGTCAACTTAGGTGGAATTACTACTCTGGATCCACACATCAATGTTCCTCTGCACACTGACAGCTATTCTCTTCTCGGCGAGAATGCTGGCAGCAGTGGTTCGCCATGTGCTGGCCATCCCTTCACCGTTAAATCATAGACCCGGGATAGTGTCGGGTCATTTCGTGTTTCCTTTTCTATGTTTGCATTCGTCACAGGGAGACATTCGACGATGGTCGAGTGGAATAACTCCATTGGATCCACTGCAAGGTCTTCTTCTTCCACCATCGGCAACGGTAGGCGCAACAATCCATCAGCATTCCCATGCTGTTTAGTTCCTTTGTACTCGATGTCATATTGGTGTGCCCCTGGAAAAGGGACCACCTCTGCAGCCGTTGCGCTGTCATTATCGGTACGCCCTTCTGAGGGTTGAAAATGGAGACAAGAGGTTGATGATCGGTTAGTAGAGTAAATTTCTGACCGTGCAGGTAGTGATTGAACTTCTTCACCCCCCACACTAGGCTGAGGGCCTCTCTGTCAATCTGGGCGTAGTTACGCTCGGCAGAAGTTAACGAGCGTGATGCAAAAGCTATCGGCCTCTCTAAACCATCAAGGAATTTATGTGACAGTACCGCCCCAATGCCGTAGGGAGACGCATCACACGCCAGTCTGATCGGCAGTGCTGGGTTGTAGTGAGCCAATACTTCTCTTGAAGTGATTAAGTCCTTACTCTTCTGAAAGGCCCGCTTACAGTCATTGCTCCATTTCCATGCTACTCCCGTTCATAGTAGGGCGTTCAGTGAGTGCAAAATTGTCGACAAATTCGGCAAAACTTATGGTAGTAATTCACCAATCCGAGGAATGACCTCAGTTGTGACACATTTTCAGACGCTGGGGCCTTAACAACCGCTTCAATTTTGTCAGGGGACTTATGTAACCCCTCTTCATCAATCACGTGGCCACAATACAATATCTGTTTCTTAAAAAACTCGCACTTGGGGCAGTTGGCTCATAGCCCATGTTCCCGTAGTCTAGTGAGCACCTGTTCTAGGTTGTTAAGGTGTTCACTGTCATCTTCACCTGTCACAAGGATGTCGTCCAAGTAACACTGAGTCCCCGGAATCCCTTGCAGGACTTGTTCCATCGCTCTTTGCCATATCGCCGGAGCCGATGCTACTCCGAATACCAATCGATGATACTGGTAAAGACCTTTGTGAGTGTTTATCGTGAGATACTTCCTAGAGGATTCGTCAACCTCCATCTGCAAATATGCTTGTGCTAGGTCAAATTTTGTAAAACGCTTCCCTCCAGATAGTGAGGCGAAGATGTCTTCTATTCTTGGAAGAGGATATTGTACTGTCACCTTGAAATCCCCACAGATGCGAACCTTCCTTGGCTCCTCAGACTTATTGCTTAACGTTTTCTTCATGACAGGAACGATGGGTGTCGCCCACTCGCTCCAGTCGACCTTAGACAACATGCCTGCCTTCTCCAGATTCTCCAGCTCTGCCTCGATGGCTGGGCGAATTGCATATGGTACCGGTCTTGCTTTGAAAAACTTGGGAATTGCATTCTCTTCTCTTTTTATCGAGGCGGTTACGCCTTTAAGAGTGCCCAGTTCTTGTTGAAATACCTCTTTGGCGTTAGCTAAGATTGTTGACAATCGTCTAGGAGTGACGTCTTCATCATTTTTACCATCCACCGTCATTGCATGAATGGAGTGCCAATCTAAGATTATCTTCCTGATCCATTCACGTCCCAATAACGGTGGTCCACCATTTTGCAGTATGTAGAGATACAATTTCCGTATTTTCTTGCCGTTGTATTCGACAGGTACCCTTATTTTTCCTCTGGGGTATACTTTTTGCCCCGTATACGTCATCAAGACGATGGATGTCTCTCTCAAGGGTATGTGTGAGAATAGCCGCTCGTAGTCTCGTCGATTCATGATGGTTAGCGCTGATCCTGTATCCAATTCCATTTTAACCTGGGACCCTGCTATCGTGAGTGTGACCCAAATGGTTCGGTGATCCTCTTTTGCGATTACATTGTGAAGTTTGAGACAGCTTAGTCTCCTGTTCCCGGATTCACTATCGATCATCTGGTCTTCGGAACTACTGTCCGTCATCTTTTGTACTTTCTTGTATGGTTCCTTAGTAGCCTTTTTGTTGTCGCTGGTCTTCTTCCCAGACCTGCAAACTCGTGCAATGTGTCCCATCTTTCCGCATTGCCTGCATATTTTGTCTTTGGACCAGCAGTCCTTCTGGTCATGGTTAGTTCTGCCGCAGCGATAACATTTTGCAAATCCCGTGTCATTTCGTGGGTGCCGTATTCCTGTGGCTTTTGTTGTATTTCTGCAGCTCCCCTGGCTGCTGCTTCGCACGATACTGCCACGCTGAAAGCCTTATCTTGCGTCAGCTCTTTCTCTGAGAGTAACTTCTTCTGTGTTCCTTCACTCAGGAGTCCACAGACAAATTTGTCCCGTAGGGTATCTGCCAGTCCTGCTCCGAACTGGCAGTGCTTTGATAGCTTGCGTAGTTCCGTAAGGTACTCAGCATTGCTCTCATCTTTATGCTGAGTTCTCCTGTGGAATTTAAATCTTTCTGCTATCAACAGCGGTGCAGGGTTTAGGTGTTCCTGTAGGACAGCAACAATTTTGTTAAAACTCTTCGCCTTCGGTTTGGCTGGAGTAATCAGGTCCCGCAATAGGCCGTACGTTCTAGCGCCCATTAAGTTTAGCAATACCAATGCCTTTTTCTCATCGGCTATTTCGTTTGCCTCGCAATATACCTCGACTCTTTCCACATACGTGGTCCAGTCCTCTATTGTATTATCAAAGGCAGTGATACAGCCAGTCTTCGGCATCTTGAAAATCTAAAATGGCGCCTCCCGCGCTTTGCCTTCTTCCCCGATTTAACAAAATGGCACCTCCCGCGCTTTGCCTTCTTCCCCGCTGATTAAGATGGTGCCTCCCGCGCTTTGCCTTCTTCCCCGCTGTTGCTAGCGCTGCTTTCCGTGGTTTCCGTTGCAACCTGCAGCTCCTCGCGGTTTCCTGCGCGCTTAATATTTCCTTTTTTTATTATTTTCCCGTCGTGGAACAACCCTGTGGGACTCTTGCCTCCCTCTTCTCGGGTCTATACGCAGCCCGGCTTCATAGCACCGGCCGCGCCCTGTGTGCTCCACCCTCTCTCTCTCCTCTTCCCGACAATGCTGCTCGGCCCCGTTGCAAGCCACCCGCTCGAGTTCGCGACTGCCGCAGCCCAGGAAGGATCAGCGTACTACCTGCCACCAGCCCGATTAGCTGAAGCACTGTCGGCAGGAACCAGGCCCCGCTTTCAACAGCTTCTCCAGCAATCTTCAACTCCGCTAACACAGGGGCGGATGCCCACGGTCGACGCCCATTTCTACTGCTTTTTTCTTCCTTCTGGCCTCGGCCTCTGCTCACTTTGCTGCAGGAATGGATCCCAGGAGGTGGTGCAGACTGTAGGTAAGTTCGTATCTGCTCGTCGCCAGTATTATGTCTGTGATAAAAATAATAACTTCCGGGAAGTTATGTCATCACTTCCTGTGAACTGTGAACTGTGAACTATGAACTATGAACTGTGTACATACCTCACTTCCTGTCATGTGTCACTTCCTGTTGGACTGGTATAAATACTGGTCTGTTCAGTATTGTAAGAGGCTTCTACCAGAGGCATGGTAAAGACCTCTCTTGTATATAGTGTGTTTATAAGTTACTTAAAGCTTACTTTAAAGTTACTTGATGGTAAGCCTCCTTTTTCTTACATCAATTTAAGTAACTTAGTATTTACACTCACGAATACTAGACCTTCGGACAAACTCGGAATTAAGGATCCAGGGAACCACCCATCATGGAGAAAATCCTTAGACCTATTCGTCTGGACTTGGACCCGAATGCACCAGCAGCTGGCAGGGTATGGAAGCATTGGTACCGTACTTTTGAGAATTTTCTGGATGAATGTGAAGCAGATGCTCCTGCTAGATTGAAGATACTTATCAATTATGTGACCCCAAAAGTGTTCGAATATGTTGATGAATGGGATAATTACGATGAGGTGATTCGGGCACTTAAGAAACTGTATGCCAAGACCCCAAATGAGGTCTATGCTAGACATCTACTGGCCACAGCCCGACAAGGGCCAGGGGAATCAATTGACGAATTCCTGCAAGAATTTCGCAGGCTCAGCGTAGATTGTAACTTTCAGGCAGCCTCAGCTGAGCTGTACCGCCAAGAAATGATTCGTGATGCTTTCATCTGCGGGATTGCCTCTCCATTTATACGCCAGCGTCTACTAGAAAGTAAAACACTTGAGCTACAAAAAGCTTTTGACCTAGCTTGTTCACTGGATTTGGCAAAGAGAAATGCAGACCTCTATCAGCTGCCCAGATCTCGATCTGCTGCTGTAGCTGCAACCAGACAATTCAAGCGGTCTCAGGTGAACCCTATCATGGGGGAATCTAATTCTGATAATTCTGATGAAGAAGAGGAGGACGACCCCACTTTAGCAGCCTCTTGGCAATCTAGGAAGGAATGCTTCTTTTGTGGAGATGCTTTTCACCCTAGGAAAACCTGCACTGCTCGCAATGCAATCTGCAGTTATTGCGGGAAAAAAGGACACTTTGCTAAAGTTTGCCTATCAAGGGCCTCTACGAGGGCCAATCCAGCTAAGGCCTACCGAACTGCCCCAATTAGGGCCTATCAAGATGCTCCAGCTAGGACCTATCAAGCTTCCTCTCGAGCTCTCTCCCGAAGAAGCACATCGAGAGTTTTAGCCACTCTCTGTGCAACGACACCAATTACAGCTGCTTGCCCACAGAACCTGTCTCATGCTGCCACAAAAATTTCAATTAAAGGGCATACCTTAGATGCCTTAATTGACTCAGGAAGTACTGATAGTTTCATTAAGGAACAGATTGTTGCGAAATTGAAACTACATGTCTTCCCATCGGACCAGGCAATTGCGATGGCCCAGTCATCACTTAATACCAGAATCTCCGGCTTTTGTGTTGTTGATATGACACTTCATGGTCGTATGTATCCCTCCACCCGACTTTCGGTGCTCAAGGACTTATGTAGTGATCTCCTCTTAGGACTGGACTTCCAAAAACAGCATAAGAAACTCACCATTGAGTTTGGTGGATCCAAACCCGGACTTACTATTTCTAATATACCGTCTAAATTACCATTTTGTGCATTATCAGCAGCTTCACTTGATGAACCCTCATTATTTGCCAGTATTCTGCCTCAATGCCAACCGATAATAACGAAATCGCGGCGCTTTAATCAGGAAGACCAATCTTTTATTGCGGCTGAAATCTCTCGACTTCTAGCAGAGGATATCATTGAACTATGTTCGTCGCCCTGGCGGGCTCAAGTCGTCATTGTCAAGAACCCTCTAAAACCTCACAAACAGCGACTATGCATCGATTATTCGCAAACCATCAATCAATATACCGACTTGGACGCCTACCCATTGCCACGCATTGATGATATGGTTAATAAACTGGCCGAATACAAAGTGTTCTCAACTTACGATTTAAAAAGTGCCTATCATCAGTTACCCTTGAAGGTCTCAGATAAGCAGTACACAGCCTTTGAGGCTAATGGACGGCTGTACCAATTTCGTCGCCTCCCATTCGGGGTTACTAATGGAGTGGCTGTCTTTCAACGGGCAATGGATGGCCTGGTTAAGCAGGAAAACCTAAGGGACACTTTTCCCTATCTTGATAACATTACCATTGCAGGTCACGATCAACAGGAACACGACTCCAACCTCCAAAAATTTCGGGATGCCCTCCATCGCCGTAATTTGACCCTGAATGAATCCAAATCTGTTGAGTCGCAACCGACCATCAACATCCTTGGCTACTGCGTAGGCAATGGTATCATTAAGCCAGACCCAGAAAGACTTCGCCCGCTCCAAGAGCTCCCGTCACCTAAGAATCCGGCTTCTTTACGTCGGGCTCTCGGTCTGTTTGCATACTACGCTAAATGGATTCCTCATTTTTCGGACAAAATCCAACCCTTGCTGCATGCTAGATCATTTCCACTGGGAACAGCGGCTGTTGTAGCCTTTAACCTTCTCAAAAAACAGTTGGAGAAAGCGGCTCTTCACTCCATTGATGAGAATCTCCCTTTCGTGGTTGAATGTGATGCCTCGGAGGTGGCGATCTCGGCTACTCTGAATCAGGAAGGTCGTCCTGTAGCATTTATGTCCAGGACCTTACAAGGTGCCGAGCTACATTATCCTCCGGTTGAGAAAGAAGCCACAGCCATCATAGAGGCAGTACGGAAGTGGAACCATTTTCTAGCTCGCCAGCACTTTACATTGATCACGGACCAACGATCAGTCGCCTTCATGCTCGATAATCGAAAACGAACCAAAATTAAGAATAATAAAATACAACTTTGGAGGATGGAACTGGCCTCTTTTGGTTATACCATTCTCTATCGGCCTGGCAAGGAGAATGTGGCCCCTGACACCCTCACACGGGCATTCTGCTCCACTATGTCATCCTCCATCCTGGCGTTACGCGCATGCTACATTTCGTACGATCACGGAATCTCCCTTTTTCCACTGGAGATGTAAAGAAAATATGCTCAGAATGCCGGCTTTGTGCGGAATTAAAACCTCAGTTCTTCCGCCCCTCAGATGGTATACTCATACATGCAACCCAACCGATGCAACGACTTAGCATCGATTTTAAGGGCCCAGTGCCCTCTTCAACTCGGAACACATATTTGCTCGCCATGATCGACGAATATTCACGTTTTCCGTTTGCCTTCCCCTGCTCCAATATGCTGGCATCCACAGTAATCTCCTGCCTTGAGCAGGTATTTTCTCTCTGTGGCATGCCGGCTTATATTCACTCAGATCGGGGTCCATCCTTTATGTCGAGGGAACTCAAGGACTACCTCTCAGAACGGGGAATTGCTACAAGCAAAACAACACCATACCATCCCATCGGAAATGGGCAGGTAGAGAGGTATAACGGTATCATCTGGAATTCCGTACGTCTCGCTTTAAGATCTCGGGGCCTACCAGACCAGCAATGGGAAACAGTGCTTCCGGATGCATTGCACTCTATACGGTCCCTGCTTTCTACAGCCACAAATACTACACCTCATGAGCGGTTCTTTGGATTCCAGCGTCGCTCATCTCATGGGACATCACTCCCGTCATGGCTAACTACTCCTGGACCTGTATTACTCCGAAGATACGTTCGGACGTCTAAAAATGACCCTCTTGTAGACGAGGTCGAACTAACCGATGCCAACCCCACCTATGCAAACATACGATATTCCGACGGCCGAGAATCTACCGTATCATTACGGGATCTGGCTCCCTGCCCACCAGGACCAAGTGGGACATCGGGTGATGGCATTTCACCAGGAAACTCTTGGGACCTATCGGGTACCCCTCTCCAGGATCCTGATCGGACACCAACTAGCTTGGTGCCGGTAGAACCCCGTGCTCAAGGTTGCGACCCTCCCAGTACCACGCATGAAAGTACTGGTCTGCCACAGACCAGCTCTGCACCTCCCTCTGAACAGAGGCAGTCTGACTTTGAACCTATTGGGGCTCGTACTCGAAGCCATGATCTCCCCGACCCTTCACAGGGCAATCCAGGCCACACGGACTCTGGCCAATGGCCAACCGCATGTAAGCGGACCAGTGACCCTCTACGACGGGAATCCAAACGGGTGCGACTCTTCCTTGTTCGGCGGCTGCGGACCAAAAGGTAGACCACAGCCTCCTAAACCTGCAGGAGGGAAGAATGTGATAAAAATAATAACTTCCGGGAAGTTATGTCATCACTTCCTGTGAACTGTGAACTGTGAACTATGAACTATGAACTGTGTACATACCTCACTTCCTGTCATGTGTCACTTCCTGTTGGACTGGTATAAATACTGGTCTGTTCAGTATTGTAAGAGGCTTCTACCAGAGGCATGGTGAAGACCTCTCTTGTATATAGTGTGTTTATAAGTTACTTAAAGCTTACTTTAAAGTTACTTGATGGTAAGCCTCCTTTTTCTTACATCAATGTCCATGTATGATTGAGACACGGACAGCAGGAGTTGAACAAAACAAGTCTTTACTGAAAGGGGTCAATCGGGAAACTGAACTACAGAGGCTCGCTAGCGCCTTTTATACAGGGGTGGTCACTGCCGGTACTGCAGTCTGAGACCAGTTATTCTCTTAAAGGTACATACACATCAATACTCACTGGAGTTTAGAAGATTGAGAGGGGATCTCATCGAAACCTATAAAATTCTGTCAGGCCTGGACAGACTAGATGCAGGAAGGATGTTTATGATGGCCGGGGAGTCCAGAACCAGGGGTCATAGTCTAAGGATAAGGGGTAAGCCATTTAGGACTGAAATGAGGAGGAATTTCTTCATCCAGAGAGTGGTGAACCTGTGGAATTCTCTGCCACAGAGGGCGGTGGAGGCCAGTTCATTAAATATATTCAAAAAAGAGTTGGATATATTTCTTAAGGCTAAAGGGATCAAGGGATATGGGGAGAAGGCAGGGACAGGGTACTGAATTTGGATGATCAGCCATGATCTCATTGAATGGCGGAGCAGGCTCGAAGGGCCGAATGGCCTACTCCTGCTCCTATCTTCTATGTTTCTATGTTTCTATACTAACGAGGAAAAAATGGACAGCAAGTTCGGGATTTCCGCAGGCACTTGCGCACGCGCTACATCCTGAACTTGCGATCTGTCGAGTTTTGACTTGACAGATCATCCACTACAAAATTGAAATCCTAATGGCTGGCACAGAGTTGGGCTAAGTGCCCACCAACTGCCCAGCAATTACCTATGAAAATTTCACGGCTGGTGCAAACAGGCGCAAGGCCTGTTGGCACAGCGCAAGGGGATCCCCCCTGACACATCTGAGTAGATATTTAATTTTAAAAGCTTAAACTACAAGCTAGTCTTTCAAACTCACCATCAGGTGGGTGGTGTTCTGAGTGAGGCTGCTATCTTTGAGATTCTGAAGCCGGAAATGGAAGCATTTATGTATGACCCACTGGATTATGACAGTTGTACTTATTGTCCGTGAAAAGTATTTCTTGTCCATAAAGGACTGTCTTCCAATAGATTTTTGAAGAAAGCATTATTCTCAGGTTTCTGAAATGGTTTGCTGGGAGGGAAAAAATGAAAATGTAGATGACTTACAAAATAATGCATTCTGCACGCACCCAGAACCCCAAATCTCAAATTTAAGTATATTTTCAAAGTGCTAAAGTTTAAATGAAGAAGCTCTACGATCTCTAGTCATATTAATGAGAGACCTTCTGTTTGCTGATTGGAGCACCGGCCCACATGATCCCAGGTACGCTTACACACACGGTTACGCCCCTGGGATCCGTGGGTCACTAAGCTGCCCTCTACTCCGCAGCGTCTGATAGCAACATCTTGAAGGAGGCTTCCCAGCACGTAAGTGCGCATTCGGTTCGGATGCCAGTGGCGTAATCATTAGTTACGCCACCGACTGCAAAATCCGGGCCATTACTTCAGGGCACTGGTGCAGAGACACACGTGGAGGTGATGTCACAGAGAGGAATGGAGGGCAAAGGTCATCCATCCAGTCTGCCTGTCCCTTGTAGTAATGCAGGTACCATGGCAGGTGCAAGATAAAGGCGTCAAGGTTGCTGTCGCAGTATTGTGCATTAACCTACGTTGTTCTGTTCATGTAGTTCCACAGTAATGGAATGAAAGCCTCTCCTGTTCATGTATGCCGTGGAGTTGTTGGTAGGAGCCTTGATGTGTGTCATAAATGAGGGCCTGCAGATTAGGGAAGCCTGCCACTTGGTAAAACTCCTATGCTTTCTTGTCTAGTTCCCTGCCTTTCCATGGGGAATGTGTCAAAAATGTTCCCCTGATCTGCTCGACGTAGTCTGATTCACATGGCAAATGTTACCAGTGTTGGGTGAAAGGATCCAGAGGCATAAACGTTCAATGCTGTGGTGACTTTCAGAGTAACGGACGGCAGGGCTGTACGTGCGCAAGATCTTGTCTGCAGGTCACGCAAAAGATGACCAGACGATGAAGATAAGAAGGTAAGAAAGCGGACATGGCCTCCCCTAACATTAAGAAGTGGGAACACGGGGAGAAGAGCTTTGCGCATGTGTCTGAGCAGGCATGCACAGTACTCTCCCCTCCAGGCAGAGGGGAAATCACAGCCGGGCACAGCACGACGTATAACCTGAGAATTCCTGGCTGCTAGTCACACTGTATGGCTAAAGATCTCCAAACAATAGTGTAGTCTAACTGCAACCCTTTTACTTCAGATGCTGATAACTTGTGGTGTGTTTCTAAAGAAAGACAACAGCTAACCCAGACTACTGCCGAGAGAGATTTGAAGCATCCCACAACAAACCACCCGGAATAGAATCTAGAGAAAGATAGAAAGAAATTGCATTTATATAGCGCCTTTCACAACCTCAAGATGTCCCAAAGCGCTTTACAGGTCATGAAGTACTTTTGAAGCGTAGACACTGTTGTAATGCAGGAAAATCTAGCATCTTCTATCTCTAGTTTGGATTTCCGGTATGCATCATTTCTCTCTATTTGAGCTCGATTCCATGAATTAGCAATCCAGGGGCGTAGCTTTGTGGGACCAGAATGTACATCGGGAATTCAGTTGTGGAGGCCGGCACGGCCCGTACAATTAAAATCAATGGATCGAAAACCATCCAGTGAATCTCTGAGCCAGGGGCACTAATTCACCAATTTCCCCCTTCATAACCTGCTCATTACATTGTTAGGAAAGAGCTTTAAACCAATACCAGGCCATTCCTTAGAAGCACAAAGGAAGAACTTTGTGGCTTTGTCGCTGCGGTGCTCTGGAAATCCCATTGCACTTTGACTTGAATATTAAAATGGCAGTACTCATCACTTAGTGGCCCAAAGCGGCTTGCCCGTGCCACTCACAAAGGCTGGTATTTAACGCCGAGCCAGTCAAGCTGCCAACTGCGCATATTAAAAGCTTCGTCCACCTGACAGCTGCCAACAGTTCGAAGTGAAATGAGTATGGGTAGTCTCAAGGCAGCTCGGAACGGGCATTGGGCCATCGCACTATTCCCATTTGGAACAAGAAATGTAAAACAATACATTTTTTGAAGAAAGATTGAAAAGAATGGTCTCCGCGTGTTGGCGCTTTCTCACAATATCCTCATCATCGTTTGGATTGCATTGATCACTCACACTGATTGACAATCAGCGTGCTGCAACAACTGACTGCTGATGGGGCCACGGCAGTGAAATGTAAGGTCCAAAGGGGTAATCAGCCCAGCTTGCACTGGCCTCTATCAATACACCATGTCCTGTCGCCATTGCTTTTGAGTATTGTGTGCAGTTTTGGTCGCCTTATCTGAGGAAGGATGTTCTTGCCATGGAGGGAGTGCAACGAAGATTCACCAGACTGATACCTGGGATGGCAGGAATGACGTATGAGAAGAGATTGGGTCGATTAGCCTTATATTCGCTAGAGTTTAGAAGAATGAGAGGGGATCTCATTGAAACTTATAAAATTCTAACAGGACTATATAGACTAGATGCAGGAAGGATGTTCCCGATGGCGGGGGAGTCCATAACCAGGGGTCACAGTCTAAGGATAAGGGGTAAGCCATTTAGGACTGAGATGAGGAGGAATTTCTTCACCCAGAGAGTGGTGAACCTATGGAATTCTCTACCACAGAAGGCAGTTGAGGCCAATTCATTAAATATATTCAAGAAGGAGTTAGATATATTTCTTAGGGCTAAAGGGATCAAGGGATATGGGGAGAAAGCAGGGACAGGGTACTGAACTTGGATGATCAGCCATGATCTCATTAAATGGTGGAACAGGCTTGAGGGGCCGAATGACCTACTCCTGCTCCTATCTTCTATGTTGCTATGATTTTCAGCTTTGTTCTTCGGCAGCACCTCCCAAACCCATGACCTCCAGCACCTAGAAGGACAACGGCAGCGGGTGCATGGGAACCTCCAAGTTCTCCTCCAAGTCACACACCATCCCAACTTGGAAATATACCGCTGATCCTTCATGGTCACTGGGTTAAAATTCTGGAACTCCCTCACAAACAGCACTGGCGGAACATTCACTTCACGGACTGCAGGGTTCAAGAAGAAGGCCCACCACCACCTTCTCAAGGACAACTAGGGTTGGGCAATAAATGCTGGCCTTGCATGCCACACCAATATCTCCAGAATAAATATAAAATTTTAGTAATGCACAAATCCGCTCATAGAGCATCAGATTCAGGACTACTAAATCTCTATCCATGTTTTGTTTCTAGCTTTGTCCTTAATGGAATTGTCAATCTTGTTATATACAAATCTAATTACATGTGTACTTTGATCTCTCCTGCCCTGGAACAGTTTTCCCCCGTGCTTCATAATACCGCTTTACAATCAAGGCCTGATTTTTTTGACAAAGTTGTTATTTGTTCATTCATAGATCCAGTTTCATGCAATTGCAAACACTGGAAACATTGCTCCCAAAGTTGCACTTTTTTCCAGTATTTAAAAAGAAAGACTTGGATTTATATTGCACCTTTCATGACCATTGGACGTCCGGTGGTTGTGAATGGCATTATATAAATCCAAGTCTTTCTTTTACCAGACATCCCAAAGTACTTTACAGCCAATGAAGTACTTTTGAAGCATAGTCACTCTTGTAATGTGGGAAACACAGCAGCCATCGTGCACACAGCAAGCTTCCACAAACAGCAATGTGATAATGACCAGAGAATATGTTTTTGTGATGTTGGTTGAGGGATAAATATTGGCCAGGACACCAGGGAAAACTCCCCTGCTCTTCTTCGAAATAGTGCCATGGGATCTTTTACATCCACCTGAGAGGGCAGACAGGGCGTCAGTTTAACGTCTCATCTGAAAGGCGGCATCTCTGACAGCGCAGCACTCCCTCAGTACTGCACTGGAGCGACAGCCTAGATTTTTGTGCTCAAGTTTCTGGAGTGGGACTTGAACCCACCACCTTTTGGCTCAAGAGGCAAGGGTGCTACTAACTGAGCCACTGGCTGACACTTTTACACAGCTGATTTGCAACTTCACCACCTGAGGGGTAACCTGGCAGAGCAGCACAAGACCATCAGCACCTGAAAGAGAAAGATGAGTTAAAGCAGGAGTACTCAGTTACTTTAACAGGAGATTGACATACAACAAATCTTAGGCTGGGGTCCTGAGTTCCCAGATAATTAGAAATGGGTTAAAATAGCGCAGTGCGATATTAGTGATGAATATATCAAGGCGTATGTATGAAATTGTTTTATCCGCTACTTTAATGGCAGTGCTAATCCAATTATTTGAACATCTACAAACCCAAACATATAGGAACAGTCTTATGGAATAAATAAAATCACTGCTCGTTAGCTTGATCTTTGATAATCATATATAATTTATCATCAAGCCTCTTCGTTTTAAAAGATTTTGTGTGTCAGTCCTACTTTAATGTTAAAAGAGTGTCGAAGTCAAGCAGTGCCAATGTTTTGCGTGCACCAGAAGATTAAAAGCAACAAATAAATTAGCTCTTCTTTAATGAGTTGCTAATTCACTCAGAACTCCAACTTACACAAAAAATAATAGATCTGCAAAATGGAAAGACTGCTATTCCTCACCTGCCCCCAATTCACCTCATTTACCTCCCCTCCCTCTGTCCTCCTGCCTCCCTTGATCATGACTTTTATCCATGTGATCCACTGCCACCAAGGTGCGGATACAACAGCTTCCAAGTGTGGTTACAGCCTGCAGTCTGCTATTTGAGTAGTCCTGGGTTCACGGTACGGGGGCGACCCATTCATTAGAACTGGTGATTCATTCAAATGCAAACTAGATAGATTTATTTCGGAAAATAACATTTTGGGCTACAGTATGTGAGCAATTTGAGACATGACGTATGGCGAATGTAGCATGTTTGGGAGGAAAAGGTGACTTTGAACCTATGGTTCCCTAATCCCGCCACCACTGGGGTTTTCCTCGTGTCATGTCTGGGTCTGTAGTAGACTAATTGATAGAGATTGATTGCTGTGATTAGTTAAACAACTCCATTATATTGTATCAGGCGACAGGATGGTAGAAGGCGAACTAGATGGATCTTGATACAATAGCAAAATACTGTGGATCAAAATCAAAATCAAATCAAATCAACTTTTATTGTCATTGTTAGTGCACAAGTGCAGTACAATGAAATGTAGGCTTGCGGCTCCCGAGAGTGTACAATTTGGATTGTACACTCTCGGGAGATGTTGGAAATCTCACATAACTCTCGGGAGATGTTGGAAATCTCACATAACAACAGAAAATGCTGGAAACACTCAGCAGGTCAGGCAGCATCCGTGGAGAGAGAAACAGAGTTAACGTTTCTGGTCGAGGACCCTTCGTCAGAACTGGAAACGGTTAGAGAAGAGAGATTTTTAAGCAAGTGCAGGGGCAGGGACAGGGAGGAGGGGAGGAAAGAACAAAGGGAAGGTCTGTGATCATTTGGAAGACAGGAGAGATTGACTGACAAAAGAGACGATGGTGCAAGGCAAAATGGGACAAGTTAATAAACAAAAGATGACTCTAGATGAGGAGTAAATGGCGATGGCAGAATCATCAACAGCTGCCATGTGAAAAAAAAGGAAAACAAATATAGGGGCAGAGGTTATGGTCTGAATTTGTTGAATTCGATGTTGAGTCCAGAAGGCTGTAAAGTGCCTAATCGAGAGATGAGGTGCTGTTCCTCGAGCTTACATTGAGCTTCATTGGAACAGTGTAAGAGGACAAGGACCGAGAGATCAGAGTGGGAGTGGAGCGGAGAATTAAAGTGACAGGCGACCGGAAGCTCGGGGTCACGCTTACAGACTGAAGGGAGGTGTTCCGCAAAGCGGTCACTCAATCTGTGATCTTGATTTGTTTTTCAGCTATGTTCCAACGTTAAGCCCCATTCATAGGACTGGTGAGGACAAATCAGGACATGTCCAAGGACCCTGCACGCACTGTTAAACTACCTTGTGCATGCTGATAGGCTTGCTTTACATTTCTAGCATTTTCACTTTTTATTTCTGTTAATTATGTCACTAACAGAACAAGAACTTGTATTTATATAGCGCCTTTAACGTAGTAAAAGGTCCCAAGGTGCTTCACAGGAGCGTTATCAAACAAAATTTGACAGCAAGCCACATAAAGAGATATTAGGAATTCCAGGGCTTAGGGCCTAGGTAGCTGAAGGCACGGACGCTAACGGAGGAGCAATGAAATTCGTGGATACTCAAGAGGCCATAAATTGGAGGAGTGCAAAGATCTTGGAGGGTTGTCGGGCTGGAGGAGCTTAGAGAGATAGGGAGCGGCGAGGCCATGGAGGGATTCGAAAAGAAAGATGAGAATTTAAAAATCGAGGCGTTGCCAGACTGGGAACCAATGTAGGTCAGCGAGCACAGGGGTGATAGGTGAATGGAACTTGGTTAGGATACTGGGCAGCCGAGTTTTGGATGAGCTCAATTTTACAGAAGGTGCAAGGTGGGAATCTGGCCAGAAGAGCTTTGGAATAGTGGATTTTAGAGGTAACAAATGCATGGAGGAGGGTTTCAGCAGCAGAAAAACAGGAGGAATAATGCAGTTTCTAAATATCAACACATTGCACACACACTGTATGAATGTTAGTTAAATGGAACTTCCTTTTCCCCTTGTCCCAATCTATCGGATCTCCAACTGCCCTTGCGGAGACCAGCAGCTAATGGAGCATGTCCCTCGTCATTTTGAAATGCATTGCAATTGTGTCAGTGCTGGAAACATGTCACTTTATTAAGGTGAAGATAAAATTGCTTTTAGCATTCGTTCATTTGCCCAGTGCACTTCAATCACTTCCAGTGCCCACAATCCATGTGCCTTGCATCAACATCCCAGAAACACTGATGTCTCTAATTATAGGCAAGGATAACATCAGCGCGTTCCTCAATCTTTGTCGTCCACGGCCAGGCTAATGTTTTGATTGGCTAATTAGGTTTAACGATGAACACAAAGAAATGCAGCGATAACAGCGAGGAACAAATGGAATGATTTAACAAGCAAGGGTTTGGAATGCGACCCTTCAGAGGGCAGGGTGAAGGTAAAGTGCGATTACCGGCAGGCACTTTGGATAAAATGCACTCGGTGTTGATGGTGGGTAACGAGGAACTTTTACTGTCGACTACTCACACACTGCTGAGTGATCGGCGCCCATTAAAATTGACCAATATGCATGCGAGACTTGTGCAGTGTCGCAAAAGCGCCCGAACATATTACAGTGGGGCTATGTCTATCAGTACGCTTAGAAAAATGCATAGAATTACATAGAACTTACAGAACAGAAACAGGCCATTCAGCCCAACTGGTCCGTGCCAGTGTTTATGCTCCACACAAGCTTCCTTCCAACCTGCTTCATCTAACCCCGTCAGCATATCCTTCTATTGCTTTCTCCCTTATGTACTTATCTAGCTTCCCCTTAAATGCATCTGTGCTATTCGCCTCAACCACCGCATGCGGCAGCGAGTTTCACATTCTCACCACTCTCTGGGTAAAGAAGTTTCTCCTGATTTCTTTATTGGATTTATTAGCGACTATCTTAGCTTTATGGTCCCCAGTTTCGAATTTAACGAACATTCACCAGGGCCAATCAATTGACCCAGGGTCACTTTCACCTCCATCGCCTGGGTGGTATCATGGTGGAGTGTATCACCTGCCTGTTATAGAACTAATCCCATTTGAAGTCAATGCCATGAAGATCGGACGAGTTCTATAACAGGCGGGCGGTCCGCTCTGCCACATTAATGCCCAGGTGGTGAAGCTGAAAGTTAACCCCCTGCCCCACTGCAATGTGATGATATTAAGAGACTGCATTAATCTTCCTGTGTTACTAACATAATTAAACAGAAATAAAAAGAGAAAGCGCTCCAAATGCAGAGCAGGCCAGTCAGCATCTGAGAAGGGAGAGATAATTGAAGCGCATGCACAAAGTTCTCAGGTCAGACTACCTTTTGGCTGCCGATGGAGATCTAGGAAGGTTCCGGTTCAATTTAAAACATCCTGGGAGGTTTGAGGGAGGATTTATAATAATAATTCAACTTTATTGTCATTGTACAATGCACAAGTACATGAACAACAAAATGTGATCTTGCAAGCTCCCACGAGTCCAGTACAAATAACATTAAGATTAAACGTAAATAGCACCGTCCTGGGAGAAGCAAAGCCGCTGCATCTGGGTGCGCTGCCATTCCATTATTCCTCCTGTCCGACAATCTTCAGCCCAACGCCCGGGCCTACTCACCAGCCGCCCCTCCCGGGGCTCCTTCCGTGACCTTCTCACCAACCCCCCCTCCTCGGGGCTCCTTCCGTGACCTTCGTGCACCTGGTCTTCCCTGATAGTCACCCCTCCAAGTACTAACCAGGCCTGGCTCTGCTTAGCTTCCAAGCCTTGCCAGTGACCCTGTCCCTAGTCCCAGGAACAGGGCTTTAACTTTGAAGACAGTCCTCACCTTTGAATCTTTAACCTGCCCCAGGACAATGTTCGACATTCTGGTTGGCAGGAATTCCGTGCTCAGGGTCAGTGCTGGAGAGCACCAGCAGGCATAATCCCGGCATAACTACTGAGATTGTGGCCCATGCCTTTTCATTTGCTCCAGTAAGCAGGACCTGAAAATCTTTGCAGTGGGCATTCATAATGTCGACCCATCATGATTTGGATTGACACAACCTATCCAACCCTGGCCTCATAGCGTCAATGATGGGAGGTGATGATTAAATATATCAAAGCCCTAGAACTTGAGCTAACTCAGTCAGATCTGCGTAGTTTTCTGTTCAGTGCCTTGTCTTTGTCCTTGTGATGGTCAGAGATTTGAACCTAATGGTTTTTGGGCAAAACTGAGTAGGCAGGTGCATACCCATTTTCATACCCATTTGGATTTTCTGACTAGGAGGGACAGGTGGGGTGTGATCTCGCCAGCCCTGGGGAGGCAGGTTTGGAGGTTGGACTGCCGGGAAAATGGCAGAATCTGAGGGCGGGTGCCCAACCCGCCTCCATGCCATCTTACTACGAGGCGGGTAGCCGTCCCGCGCCGGGTCCCATCTCCTTGGAGGCGGGAAGGGATTACATCCACTTAACTACCTGTTAACAGGTAGTTAACAGGTCAGATAAGAGGATTATCCCCTTTTTGCCCACACAAGTGCAGGCTTCCCGAAGGCTCCGAACCCCGCCAGGTCACCGAGGCAAGTAGGGGGTCGGAGGGGTCCAAAAGTATGCTTTGGAGGTGAGTGAGGGGTGCAAGTGTGGAGAGGTGAGTATCTGAGGTAAGTGGAAAGTGTTAGAGAAAAATTTTACTTACCTTTGTTTCTTCCTGCAGGCTTCAGTCAGTGGGGATGCGGAGAGTCTCACACCTTCGTGGTAGAGATGACAGATGGCCGTTGCATTCTCCAATGCAACAACCATCTCATTTCTGCAAAAGAAAGAGGTTTGATGAGGTCTTGAATTCAAGAACTCATCAAACTACAGAGAATAACACAGTTTGACAGCTTCACAGAGCTGTCAAACGATGACAAGTCATCTGTCAAAACTTTTTGACAGATGACTTGTCATCGTTTGACAGCTCTGTGAAGCGTGGATTTGTCAGAAGTTGATGGAGGCGGGACTGAAACGCGACAAGTGGGAGTCCCATCTCCAAAAGCTCCCCATTGCGAAAATCACCCCCGTGATGTTCAATATATGCGAATAGAAACATAGGATCAGGGTTAGGTCATTCAGCCCCTTGAGCCTGTTCCACCATTCAATTCGGACAAGTAAAAATGTTTTATTTATATTAAATCCACTATGTTCCTCCGCTTTCCTTATCTTTCTGTTTCCTTGTACCGCTGATATTTTGTCCTCTTCCTCCAATGTAAAAACAGATACAAAATATGCATTAACAAGTCTGTCATTTCCTTACTATCCAACAAGTCTGCCATTTCCTTTCTATTCATTGGAGTCTTTACACATCTATCTGTATCTCTAATGGGCAGGCATGTTGAAATTATTCAAATGACAGCACTACCTCAGCCAAATTATTTTCTTTCTTTTCACCTATAGCAACGCTGGATTCAGGGGTTGCCTGTTCATCTCTTGTGTCCAATGTGGCAATGACAGTGGAGGGGATGGGATTTAGACGTTAAAATCCAGAATCAAAATATTTTCCAAACTTCACGAGCATCTCGGAGTATTACCACTGGAGACCTCAGCCTTCCACTAGGGGCAGAGTTCTTGGGGGAGGCCGGGAAGCCCACCAAAAATATCCAAATGACCCCAAGGATAGAAAATCGGCTCGGGTCAGGGATTCAACTTTTGGGGTAGGTGGCGGTCCCACCAGAATGAAGATTCATTCCATTTGTGCAAAAGCAGAGGATTGAGGTCACAGTCTTTAGATGATGCAAATATTTACTGAAGTGTACTGGCACAGCACGTTGGAGCACAAAGTGGTAAGGGGTAGGTACTGCCCATGATCGCCCACTTGCTTAAGTTCCCAACATCAAACTGGCACGAGTTGGTGCCTATTGAAGGCCAGGCACTACCTCACAAACAGAGAAGATTAGAAACTGATTCATGATGGACAATATTGGTAATTGAAGAGGGAGCTGACTAACGTTCTGGATGAGGGAGTGATTAAGGGATAAAAGAAGTATCGTACCGTATGATATTTTTGAACTGTTAAACTGGTCAGGTGAACGGCAATGGTCATTCCTTGTCCTGGATGTAGTGTATGTAACTGTTCTACCTTTAAGAGAACTATTGTATGTAACCGTCCACCTTTAAGAGAACTATTTTGGGTGTGGCACTACTTTATCCTGGCTGCTGTATACTGTAATACCGACGGTGACCACACCGGTCTATAAGTGCTGTGGCAGAATTTATTGGGCAGATTCGCCCTGACCTTCGAATAGTAAAGTCCTGTTTAAGTTACTCTTGTAGTCTGTGTATTACTTCGCTATACAACCCACAGACTTTACAGTGGCGACGAGTTCGATCTTACCCTGCGGCAACAATACTTCTGAAGAAGTAAACGAGCGTCGAAAAGAGGCACCCGCCCTCGTCGTTTTGCTGAGAGAAAACTCGAGTCTGCAGACCAAGAAAGGAGGAAGATTCAAACACGAAGTCTTCCATCAGCAACAGGCACGGATTGTCCCTTCTGCCACGGTGGTGAGTGAGCCGATCAACACGAGAAGCAAGTCGGCCACGGTGACTGTGAGTAAAGGGAAAATAGAAACAAATAAACGGAGGATAAGGGCGGTGCACTCGACCACGGTCGAGGGGGAAAGGAGCCGGACAGAAGTCGGGCCCAGAGGCGCTGAGACTGGGGCAGCGTGGAGCAGAAGCCGCGGTACAAGCGGGCTGGGGAGCGTCGTGAGACGACTAGACCGCGACGGCGAAAAAGGCCGGGCACCTACCGAGGCTGCGAGGCACTGCGACCGGGATCATAAGGCGCGGAGGCAATAAATAAATAAATAACTAAATAACCCGCGAAGAATCAGCCGCAGCCGGGGAGGGAAGGACCGGACTGCGGGAGGTCTGGGAGAGGCGTTTAAAGCCGCTGAGGGAGAGCCACGCGAGCGGGAGAGACAGAGCCCGAGAGAGAGCGAGCGAGAGCCGAGCGAGCGGGAGAGACAGAGCCCGAGAGAGAGCGAGCGAGAGCCGCGCGAGCGGGAGAGACAGAGCCCGAGAGAGAGACCGAGCGAGGTTCCGGCCAGTGGCTTGCAGCAGCTGCCGTGAAGGACCAGGAGCTGGATCTGTCCGACGCCAACTGGTTGTCCCCAGCGCCGGTTGCCCCTGCCGAAAAGAAGAAGGGGGGGGGAACAAGGAACGCGATCAGCTTTTCTAGCGCGCGCTTCAGAATAAACTGAAGCCGGCGCACAGGCTACAAACCCCGTAAACCAGCGGTCGTCGCCCGAGGGCAAAGCTTACCCCTCCCACCAGAGGAAGAAGTCAGGAGCGGGAAACCGCCATTTTGCCAGTAGGGGGGAAGAAGACAAGCGCGGGAAACCGCCATTTTGCCAGTAGGCGGGGAAGAAGACAAGCGCGGGAAACCGCCATTTTTGGAAAAAAAAAGAAAAAGTTAAAAAGTTAAAGAGAAATCCTGTTGTTTCGCAGAAAGATAGTGAGAGATAGTGAAAATGCCTAAGCATGGTAACATCAGCAACTTCGATGCCGAGGTGGAAGATTGGGCCACGTACGTAGAACGTATCGAGATATATTGTGAGGCCAATAAAATAGAAGATGATGATAAAGCTATAACCTTGCTAAACTCGATGGGCGCAAAGACATACGGGTTATTGAAGCATCTTCTATCACCAGCTAAACCGGTGGATCAGACTTTCGATAATATTGTTGCTGTTCTGAAGGATCACTTGAACCCCACACTGCTGATGTTGGCGGAACGATTCAAATTTTATGCGAGAACGCAACGGAAAGAGGAAAGCAACGCAGAATACTTGGTCGAACTGCGTAGACTAGCGAAATACTGCCAGTTTGGAGGAAATCTGACAGAGGCATTGCGAGACAAGTTCGTGTACGGGTTGTCGAAGGAAGGAACGCAAAAGCGACTACTCGAAGAGAACGACCTTACACTTGAGAGGGCTGTCCTTATTGCAGCATCGCACGAAGCCGCAGCGAAAGGAACTGCGGAAATGCAGCTAAAGGCAACGGTACTCAGTGTGGATCAAATTACTTCGGGTACAACGAAATGTTATCGTTGTGGGAAGACAACACACGACCAGAACCAATGTTGGTTTAAAAACCAGGAATGTAGAAAATGTGGCAAACTGGGTCACATAGCTAAAGTATGCTGGTCAGGAAAGAAGACCAACAACCAAAAAAAGCCATCACAAGGAAAGTACAACAAAGTACACAAGGTGGCTGAGAAGAGTTCAGACGAACAGAATTCGGATTCAGACCCAAACGGCCAGGAACTGGGTAGTCTGAGAATTCACAATGTGAGTAAGAAAGCTGACCTACAAACTATCTGGGTCATGCTAAAAATAGCCGGAATCCAAGTGAAAATGGAGTTGGACACTGGATCAGCCCTATCAGTCATAAATCGAAGGGATTACAACCGGCTATTCTCACATATACCCTTGAGAGATACCAAGTTCGTATTGCAGACATACATGGGGCATAAAGTATACCCCATGGGGAAGATAAGAGTCAAGGTGAGAGACAGGGGCAAAGAACACCCAGGAATGGACTTATATGTACTACCTGAGGGAGGACCACCACTTCTAGGACGGGAGTGGATCAAGAAAATAGACATGGAATGGCACTACCTAAAAGCAATAACGAGTGAGGACTCGGTGCAGACAATCAGCTCAGACTCTGAAACAGATGACGATAAGACCAGCCCAAGTATGAAAGACAAGGCTAAAATGGACTTGCTGACTGAGGTTGGAAAAACGAAGGCGTGCATAAAGGCTTATGCGCCAGAGGAGAACAAAGTTTCAGAACAGAATTCCACTGAACAACAACAACATAGTTTGACAGAGAATTCTGAGTCTGTCCAGTTTACAGACATCTACATTACTGAGGAACACCGGGCTCGAACTCAACTTTATTTCAAATTACAACAGCAATTAGAACAATTGAGTCGCCGTCTTGAGCAAGAGACAACAGCAATGAAAAAGTTCTTGGACACAGAGTGGGAGAATCTGGAAAGACAACAGAAGCAGCTGGGGGAGAAAATGGAGCAGGAGTACACAAACCGTCTGCGCGAGGAGGCCAAACGAATCAAAGCTGATTCGGTCTCTGAAGGTGCGTGCTCTAATCTGGTGGAGCAAGATGTTCAGCAACTGAAGGCGCTTGTTAGCAGGTTGCAGGCAGAAAAGGCTGATTTGGTCGCCATGAATTCCGAGCTCCTACTGAAGTCGGGTGCAGCATCACCGGACGATTCAATTGTGGAAATTCGAATGGTGGGGGCTGCGGATGATGGCGAAGTAGAAACAGCAAAGGAGCCCCAGGGCAAGGTTCTAAACAGCCCTGCAGCTAATGGGAAATGGATGATGGCAGAAGAGTTAACAGTCAGCCAACTCCTCCAGGGCAAGGTTATAAACAGCCCTGCAGCGAATGGGAAAGGGATGATGGCAGAAGAGTTAACAGTCAGCCAACTCCTTCATATACTGAGGGACAAGACTCTGAAATGGGAAAAACTTGAACACGAGCCTCAATCTTCAAGGAAAAGGGGTTCGGAGCTCTCAAAAGTTATTGAAATAGCTGAAGTGGCAACACAGACGGAGAAGACTGCAGCAGAGCAGCCCTTGGATGCCAAAAGTACGCTGACTCACGTCAATGTAGAACAACAGAATGCTGAAACAGCTACTTCAGTAGAGGGATTGAATAGTCCGATCAATCAATCTCCGAAGGAAGTTGAAGTATTGAAATCACAAATGAGGTCATTAGTAAAAGACTTGCTGAAAGCCCAAAAAAAGCTGGATGAAGCGGAACACATGAAGAAGTCTCTTCAGGAAAGATGTCTGGATTTGGAACAAAAGCTGGCTAACGTCCAGCTGGGTAAGGAGGAAATAGAAGACCCTCTCGCTGGCCTAGCTCAGGACGACACCGAATATTACCATGATCTGTTGAGTGACACTGAATATTACGAGGACCTGGTCTGCCCA
The DNA here is from genome assembly GCF_052327205.1 of Somniosus microcephalus. NCBI lineage: Eukaryota > Metazoa > Chordata > Chondrichthyes > Squaliformes > Somniosidae > Somniosus > Somniosus microcephalus. The sequence continues at coordinate 214,640,874 of NC_140996.1, read as the reverse complement.
GCTTGTGCCGAGAACTCCCAAAGTGCCGAAATCAGGATGAATCACTTAAAGTCTAAGGAACATAGGGAGATGGTGGCGTTACAGCTGGCAGCTGACAATGGAGCCCCGAGAGTCTCCAAGAAGCAAAAAAGGAAAAGACGAAGCAGAAGATGATAACCATCTGAACCATTATTACCTCTACCCGATCACACACGTGGTCCCCCGAACGGAGCCAAATCAGTTGGAAGGTAGGAAAATTTCCCAAGGCAATCCAACTGTTTTTTGTTTGTTTTAAAAAGTCAGCAATGCTGGTTCAGAAGTGATGGAAGTCAAGCTGTTAAGTCTAGGGAAGGACTATGGGATGAGTCCCTCTAGCAAGGTGACCCGACTACACCACGGAGGCGTGGTCCGGACCGAGTCAAGAAGATCAGAGACTGAATCTGTGAACTGTTTCCCGCAGAGACTGAATCTGTGAACTGTTTCCGCAGAGATTACCTCTGTGAACTGTTGTAACATGAAGTTGGATATGTTATGATGTTATGTTAATGGGGAATAAGTATGTTGTAAGCTAAAAAGGGAGGATTGTAGTGTATGTAACTGTTCTACCTTTAAGAGAACTATTGTATGTAACCGTCCACCTTTAAGAGAACTATTTTAGGTGTGGCACTACTTTATCCTGGCTGCTGTATACTGTAATACCGACGGTGACCACACCGGTATATAAGTGCTGTGGCAGAATTTATTGGGCAGATTCGCCCTGACCTTCGAATAGTAAAGTCCTGTTTAAGTTACTCTTGTAGTCTGTGTATTACTTCGCTATACAACCCACAGACTTTACACTGGACATCCCTATGTTGCTAGCTCACAATTATCTTCATGCATCTGCTGGTGGCTGCTGCCAGAGCAGCATTGGTGGAGGTCTATGAGTTAGTAGGTCTCCCGCCCGGCATCTGGTCTGTAGACGGTGTGTACCGTCAATAAAATAGGATGCCTTAAAAAGAAAGAGCTCACCCTAATCAAAATGAAAAGAAGCTAATCTCCGTGCAGACCTTAAGGGTCAATGTTATAATTGGTGGGTAATGTCGTTGAGTTATTCATAATCAACACCAGTAGCTGGTGATTTTTCACATATGTACGAGGCAAAATGAAAATGGTATGAATTAGGGAGAAGGAAATGCAGGCAGCTTGATCCCAAGGCCTCAAAATGATTAGTGACTGTGTTCGGTTTGCTTCAGCGGCCTAAGGTGAATATGATCTCCTGAAGTTTATACCTACAGCTGCTCAGATTTAGTTCGTATGCCGAGCAGCATTACATTACCAGTCTGACATGTGCCTGGAGTCGACTTCTTTATGGAAAGCACCAAGGGACCTGCATCAGGTCCTTATACCGGCTTACTGTGAAACACAGCCCAGGTCAATGACAATATAATGCTAGAAAGGAAGGGCTTGCATTTACATAGTGGTGTTCAGGAGTATCCATCGCCTCCCTGCCCCCTCCCCCCATAGGTCTCGGAAGAGTTGCCATTCTACGTGCTACTCTTATTTCCTTATCAATTAACTTTTGTAAATAAAGCAAAAGACTTGCCTCCCCACCGCCCCCACCCCCCCACCCCTTCCAGCAAGCTGCTGGAATAGTTGCTCATCCTTTCAGCTCCCCACATGGACACCCCTGCCCGTCAAAACCTCAAAAGGCCCCAAAACACTTCACAGCCAATGAGGTCCCCGTATTTAGTGACTCTGTTTCATAATTTGCCAACAACTGTGAATTTTCGCCATGTGTTAAAATAGCTTTCAGAATGTACATTTTCTCTTTCCCAGCATTCATTTCGGTTAGAATTGTTTTCTCCTCTTCCCCTACTGGTTTCCCACAATCCACCATCCCCAGCTAAAAGACCAGACAGGTCTTGGGCAGAAGGCACAACAGGAGCATGGCAAGCGGTGAGATTGTGGCTTGAGTTCCAATGTTCGATTTACTGATAGCAAGAATTCATTGCAAAACCTTGGTATTATTAATAGCTAAAACATCCAGAAATGGGAAAAAAAAGATAAAATGTAGACATTAGGGGCTGGATTTTCATTGAGGAGGTGTGTAGGAGGCGGGACTACAACTTTTGGGGTTGTAGTCCCGCCTCCATCGAGTTGTGGCCAACCCACGTGATTTTCACTTGATTGACCTTGTTGAGCCCTCCCAGTGGGCTCAGCAAGGTCAATTGAGGGCCACCCAGCAACAGGCGATGTCACAGATTGACATTTCATCTGTCAAAAGCTTTTGACAGATGAAATATCAGCGTTTGACAGCTGTCAAACACTGACAATCTGTACTCCAAGTTAATTCCTTCCTCTCAGGCTGATTTAGAGATCTCCCCAGAACAGAAAGCTGAATGCTGCAACTTTTGACAGTTCACGGCCATTCTGCTTTCTGTGCCGGTGAGATGAGGGACTCCCGAGACCTGAAGGAAGGAAGGCTTTAAAGGTAAGTAAATGTAAGTAAAACTTCTTTAAACACTTTACACACACCAAACACACTTACCTCTGCACTCATGCACCCATCACTCAGCTGAACACCGGACTCTAACACATATATTCAGAACCTCTCTGGCCACAGGGGATGTGCCAGAGGACTGGAGAACTGCTAATGTAGTACCATTATTCAAGAAGGGGAGTAGGGAAAAACCGGGGAACTACAGGCCAGTGAGCCCAACATCAGTGGTAGGTAAATTATTGGAAAAAATTCTGAGGGACAAAATTAGTCTCCACTTGGAGAGGCAAGGATTAATCAGGGATAGTCAACATGGCTTTGTCAAGGGAAGATCATGTCTGACTAATTTGATTGAATTTTTTGAGGGGGTGACTAGGTGTGTGGATGAGGGTAACGCAGTGGATGTGGTATACATGGATTTCAGTAAGGCCTTCGATAAAGTCCCGCACGGGAGACTGGTCAAGAAGGTAAGAGCCCATGGAATCCAGGGTGCCTTGACACATTGGATACAAAACTGGCTTAGTGGCAGAAGGCAGAGGGTGATGGTCGAAGGTTGTTTTTGTGACTGGAAGCCTGTGGCCAGTGGGGTACCACAGGGATCGGTGCTGGGTCCCTTGCTGTTTGTGGTCTACATTAATGACTTGGATATGAATGTAAAAGGTATGATCAGTAAGTTCGCGGATGATACAAAAATTGGTAGGGTGGTAAATAGCGAGGAGGGTAGTCTCAGTCTGCAGGACGATATAGATGGGTTGGTCAGATGGGCGGAACAGTGGCAAATGGAATTTAACCCGGAAAATTGCGAGGTGATGCACTTTGGGGGGACTAACAAGGCAAGGGAATACACAATGAATGGTAAGACCCTAGGCAAGACGGAGGGTCAGAGGGATCTGGGTGTGCAAGTACACAGATCCACCTGGATAAGGTGGTAAAAAAGGCATATGGGATACTTGCCTTCATTAGCCGAGGCATAGAATATAAGAGCAAGGAGGTTATGATGGAGCTGTATAAAACACTGGTTAGGCCACAGCTGGAATACTGTGTGCAGTTCTGGTCGCCACACTACAGGAAGGATGTGATCGCTTTGGAGAGGGTGCAGAGGAGATTCACCAGGATGTTACCAGGGCTGGAGCGCTTCAGCGATGAAGAGAGACTGGGCAGATTGGGTTTGTTTTCCTTGGAGCAGAGGAGGCTGAGGGGGGACATGATTGAGGTGTACAAAATTATGAGGGGCATAGACTTAGTACAGACTTGGTGAACATAACCTGGCGATTGAAAAAGGTAGACACAGACAGACCCGGCTACCAAGAGAGGACAGGATATGCTCTCACTGCAGTCAGGGAGTGGTGGAGACAGAGATGCACTTCCTCACAGCTTGTAGAAAATATCAGGGCATAAGGGAGAATTTCTACCCAAAATTCACAAAAATATGCCCGGAATTCAGAAATTTGAATGACGACCAAAAACTCCCATACCTACTAGGGTAAGAGAGAAATTGCATAACACTAGCGGTACACTATGTTACAGCTTGCCATAAACAGAGGGACAACCAGTAAATATAAGAAAAGAGTATATATAAATTATATGAAAGTATATATTTATACACTCAGGGATATATCTGTTTATACACTGTATGGATAGATCTGTATTTTTGTGAACAAACATGAACGTTTTCTGATGCTTTGGCAACATAAGATGTAACTTGTCATGCCAATAAAGCGATTTGAATTGAATTGAATTGAAATTGATAGGATGGATACTAAGGAGCTTTTTCCCTTAGTAGAAGGGTCAATAACAAGGGGGCATAGATTCAAGGTAAAGGGCGGGAGGTTTAGAGGGGATTTGAGAAAGAACTTTTTCACCCAGAGGGTGGTTGGAGTCTGGAACTCACTGCCTGAAAGGGTTGTGGAGGCAGGAACCCTCACAACATTTAAGAAGCATTTGGATGAGCACTTGAAATGCCATAGCATACAAGGCTACGGACCAAATGCTGGAATATGGGATTAGATTAGACAGGGCTTGATGGCCGGTGCGGACACGATGGGCCGAAGGGCCTCTATCCATGCTGTATAACTCTATGACTCTATGACTCATCTCGAACACTCCAAGCCCTTCAGCCCGATGGTCCACCTCGCTAACTTGGCGTGGTTTGGAGCCGTCGGGAATCCCACACTTCAGCAATAAAAATAGGGATTAGGCTAAAAACTGCCTGTTAACTACCTGTTAACAGGCAGTTAATTGGCACTAATCCCCTTCCCGCCTCGGGGAGGCGGGTCCCAGTGCGGGGCGGGTACCCGCCTCCTTTGAAACTGGCATGGAGGCAGGTTGGGGGCGGGATGGGTTTGTGCCCCCCCCGATTTCAGGATTTTAACCCCACACACGCCTCCAATCCCACCTCCACGGCCCAATGAAAATCCTGCCCTAGATTTTTGGTGGTCAGTTTATGGTAAAACCAGACCGCACACTCCATAACTGGACAGAAAGCAACTCTGGGCGAGCCTCAGTCAACCCTACTTCGTGATTAGCTGCTAGGTTGTGCGTAAGATGGATCTCAAGGGTATGGGTTGACACTCTCTTCTATCTGCCCTTCTTCTGAGTTTAGAAGAATGAGAGGGGATCTTATTGAAACATATAAGATTCTGAAGGGGCTCGACAGGGTAGATGCAGAGAGGATGGGGGTGAATTTGCCAATGGGGGCGCGTTGGAGGCGGCACTGCTGCTTGTCGGGTTGTTGTCCCGCCTCTATCGACTTCTGACCAACACACGCTATTGTCCCTTGATTGACCTTATTAAGCCCACCCAGCGGGCTTAGCAGGCCAATTAAGGGGAGGTCGGTTACAGAGAATGTCAGTGTATGATGTTTCATCTATCAAAAATTTTATGTCAGATGAATTGTCATCATTTGACAGCTCTGTGAAGCTGTCAAACACTGACATTTTCTGTAGTTTGATGAGTTCTTGTATTCAAGACTCACCAAACCTCTTTCATTAGCAGAAATTAGATGGTTGTTGCATCAGAGAATGCAGCAGCCATCTGTCATCTCTGCCGGTGAGGTGCGAGACTCTCCGCATCCCCAACTCTTGAAGCCTGCAGGAAGAAACAAAGGTAAGTAAACATTTTCTATCACTTTCCACTTACCTCACATACTCACCTCTCCACACTTGCACCCATCACTTACCTTCACAGCGCACCTTTGCACCCATCCGACTCCCGCAGCTCCACTGCTTGCCTCGATGACCCTGGTGGTATTTCCCGACATCGGGAAGCCCGCGCATCAGTTGGAAAAATGGGGATAATCTTCTTAACTGACTGTTAACTGCCTGTTATCCCCTTCCCGCCTCCAGGAGACGGGACCCAGCGCGGGTCAGGTGCCCGCCTCCTGGCAAGATGGCACGTAGGCGGGTTGGGGGCGGGATGGTCACCCGCCCCCAGGTTCTGCCATTTTCCCGGCAGTCCCGCCTCCAAACCCGCCTCCCCAGGGCTGGCAAGATCACGCCCGATGTTTCCCCTCATGGGGGAATCTAGAACTAGGGAGCATAATTTCAGAATAAGGGATCGCCCATTTAAATCAGAAATGAGGAGGAATTTCTTCTCTCAGAGGGTCGTGAATCTTTGGAATTCTCTGCCCCAGAGAGCTGTGGAGGCTGGGTCATTGAATATATTTAAGGTGGAGATAGACAGATTTTTGAACGGTAAGGGAGTCGAGGGTTACGGGGAACGGGCAGGGAAGTGGAGTTGAGGCCAAGATCAGATCAGCCATGATCTTATTGAATGGCGGAGCAGGTTCGAGGGGCCGAATGACCTGCTCCTGCTCCTATGTCTTATGTTCTTATGTTTATGTTCTCTATGTGAAAGAGGCTGATCGCTGCTTGGTTGTTCCTTCCATGATAGTTGACCGAGATCGGGAAGTAACAACGTCTGATATACAAGGGCTGAAGGAGGAGAAAACAGGATTCTGGGTTTTACATAGAGAGGTGTAGATGGCAGTATGCATCATTGTATGTAAATTGGGTTCTGCAATATTGAAGGTATGGAAAAGATGCAGTATAGATTCACCAGAATGCTACCAGCTATCATGAGAGACTTTCAAAAAAGTAGGGCAGCAGTCGCTGGAGAAAAGAAAGATGCGGGGGAATCTAATAGAAGTGTTCAATATTATGAAAGAGAGTAAATAATCAAAGCTTATTCCTGCTGGTCAGTGAATTGGTAACGAGAAGATTGATATTAGAACCATAAGGGACCTGGGTGTCCTTGTATATCAGTCACTGAAAGCAAACATGCAGGTGCAGCAAACAGTTAGGAAGGCAAATGGTATGTTGGCCTTCATTGCAAGAGGATTTGAGTACAGGAGCAAGGGTGTCTTACTACTGTTATACAGGGCCTTGGTGATACCACACCTGGAGTACTGTGTGCAGTTTTGGTCTCCTTACCTAAGAAAGGATATACTTGCCATAGAGGGAGTGCAGCGAAGGTTCACCAAACTGATTCCTGGGATGGCAGGACTGTTGTATGAGGAGAGATTGGGTCAACTAGGCCTGTATTCATTAGAGTTTAGAAGAATGAGAGGGGATCTCATTGAAACGTATAAAATTCTGACAGGGCTAGACAGACTGGATGCAGGGAGGATGTTTCCCCTGGCTAGGGGGGGGTCTAGAACGAGGGGTCACAGTCTCAGGATACGGGGTAGGACATTTAGGACTGAGATGAGGAGAAATTTCTTCACTCAGAGGGTGGTGAACCTGTGGAATTCTCTACCCCAGAAGGCTGTGGAGACCAAGTCACTGAATATATTTAAGAAGGAGACAGATAGATTTCTAGACACAAAAAGCATCAAGGGGTATGGGGAGAGAGCAGGAATATGGTATTGAGATAGAGGATCAACCATGATTATATTGAATGGCGGAGCAGGCTCAAAGGGCCGAATGGCCTACTCCTGCTCCTATTTTTTTTTCTATAAAGTGTGTGTTCATGCACAGGGTTTTAAGGGGATGGAATGCTTTAGCATAAGTGCCTATTGAAGTCAATCACAATACTTAAGAGGGAATTAGATAAACACTCGAGTCTATAAATTACTTTTGGTGAATTTAGCAGACAGTTAGGATATTCTTCTACTATTTTAGTGAAGCAATTTAATGTAGGTAGTAATGCATTTAATAAATAAGATAGCACGTGTGTTGGAATGGCAGACAAAGAAATGTCACAGGAACACGTTAAGTGTCTATAAACTCTAAAAGCATTTGTTTCGCAACCTTGTGACGAACACCTGCCTTTATTTTTGATGATCTTAGCGAGGTTAAATCCAAATCAAAACAGGATTCCGGCAACTGTGTCACTGGGATAAAAACAGAAAATGCTGGAAACACTCAGCGGGTCAGGCTGCATCTATGGAGAGAGAAACAGAGTTAACATTTCAGGTCGATGGCCTTTCGTCAGAACTGGAAAACGTTTGAGGTGTAACAGATTTTAAGCAAGTACAGGGGCAGGTGTGTCCCTGGGACGTCTGCAAATTCATGTTGTTTTGTGGCCAATTTGATATGTAGATGACCAATAGACATGGCTGGTTGCATTGCAGTTAGGCTTGTCAGTTGATTCAATGACAATGTCTGACATGAATCTTGTCATTCATGTGGAAATGACTTATGAGATAATACTGGGCGGCCTGCTGGTGGCGCTGTCCAGGGAGAGTATAAATACTTGGGCATGGGCCCAGCTTGCTCAGGGCATTCTTTAACAGGAACTAGTGAAGGACACAACTAGACTTCCATGTTGTAAAACAGTTGATTAAAGCTTTGTTTAACGCTTAGACCAAATGCCTAGTAGTTTCAATCACATTTACCTACCCAAAACACATCGGAGCCAAAAATCTTGGGGTGGGGGGTTGACATCCTAGCATAATTGCCAGGATGTGCCCACCGGTGATCTCCGTTCCTGACCCCACAGGAGGTCACCTCATTTAAATAGAGTTCACCGATACTACACCAACCACCACAGCACGGGAACAGGAAATAGTGGCAGAGACTCATCCCTCCAAGGGACGCTGACAGTTCCAGGCCCTTAAGAGATAGGAAAGGACTAATCGCACCACTTGTAAAGGGGAGCAATTTATCAACATAGTGAGCTTCTGTCTTTGGGGATCCTGGCCAGGAGCTAGACCTGGTCCTCAGATGGGTCAAATTTCTGACGCTGACGAAGGATGTCTACCTTCTATCTCTTGGTGTTTGGCCAATCAGTGGATCCCAGGCTGGGGAGAAGGATGTTCCCGGCCCGGTAGTCCCCTTCCCCTTGGCCACACACCCTCTGATATGATGGACAGAGTTTCTGCCCCAAACTCCGGGCTGCCGAGACTGGGATCCAGCATATCTGGGTACAGGCCGTAGTAATGTGACTTCCGCCACCGTGTCCCACCAGATGTACGGCAGAAGTGCCCTGGAAGGTCATGTGGAAAACCACTGTTCTTTTTGTCCACGGGGATCCCCAGAAGGGCCACCTTAACTGATTACATCTTAGTGGTAGTTGTTTCAAAAATGTCCTTATTTCCGTTATGGAGCTGGCAAGATGTGAACCACAAAGAAGAAACATGTTCTGGACCATTAATACACAGCATGGTGTGATGTGTATCTGCTCAGATACTGTTTGACAGTCATCGAGGAGACTGCTTCAACATCAATGGAAAACACACCCTTATAATCTACGGACCTGCCAGGGCCTTCAAATTTCCATTCGTTCAATCTCTGTTGCATCAGGAGTAGAAAGCTCCTGAGAAACCATTTGATGTAATGTACCATGTGTGCCTAAGAAGACCCTGGCAGGAGTTTCAAGAACTATAGACACTGCCATTACTTTTAATTAGTCGATCCGGTTGGTACCAATTTGAATTAAAAGCAAAAAAAAACCAAACCTTCAATCTGAAACATAAACAGAAAATGCTTGGAAATGCTTATCAGGGCAGTCAGTATGTGTGGAGAGCACACAGGTTAATATTTCAGGTGCAACCCTTTAATCACCCAAATGACCATTTGCCGTGAGTGAGCCTGCGCAGCGAGCGTAGGGAGGTTAGCGGGAGCACTGGGTTGACTTTTTCTCCTCCATTGCCTAGGGACACTGTGGATCACCTGTAGCAACCTCCACCACTGCCTGTTGAGATCTACAAACCAGGGTTTGACCTGGGGATAGTCCTGCTCTGTGTGGCTAAGCACCATACACGTGCATTTATCCACCTTTGGGAGGCTCGAACCAAAATTTGCTTACTCTGTGCACATGTGCAACCAAATATAACGGAGGAAGTCACCAAGAGAGTGGAAGTTAGCCCTGGAGAAGGAGCATGCGGTGTCCGCCGGTACGCTTGAGGCCTTCCGCGACCAGTGGGCAACGCAGGGACTGGAGCGCATAGCGGACACCCGTAATAACATTATTATTTAATTTGTTAAGTTTCCTTTTTTTTTTATTATTTCTTTTCTATTAGTTGTGTCCCTTTAAAAGGGGGCACTTTAGTTAGATTCTTGGGTTGATGACACTGGGGCAACCCAAGAATCTAACAAAAGTGCCCCCTTTTAAAGGGACACAACTAATAGAAACTAAATCATAAAAAACAAAGGAAAATTAACAAGATTGGTCAAATTAAAATAGAAGAGTGGAATTTAAATACTTTTTGTTAAAGTTCAGTTTAAAGGAAAAATCAGATTGGGGAACAATGCAAGGTAGATTTTCTCATTGGCTGTTGGTAAGTCCCAGTAAATGGGATGCAGGTAGGAGAGATTAGCCAAATTACCTGATTAGTAGCAACTGTTTGAGCCATTATCACATAAAATGTGAAATCTTTGCCAACTCACTCCTCTCTCCAATATTTCTCACTGGTGAATCGTTTTATTGGTGCATAAGTAAGCCAGTCACCAGGTAAAGCTGGCACTTCAGTGGTAAGGCAAGCAAGTATCAAGGAAGAACCAAATGGCTTGATAACAGAATATAGCAGACAGGGGGGACAAAATGGTTTCCAGGCCAATTGAAGTAGAGTGGGGGGGACAAAATGGTTTCCAGGCCAATTGAAGTGGAGTGGGGGGGGGATAAAATGGATTCCAGGCCAATTTAATGGTGTTTTAATACATTGTTACTCAGTCTATTGTCGTATGTCTTGGTGTTTTTAAAGAAAAGACAGTTACAAATCAGTCTTAGAAATGCCTACATAACAGTTGCTGCATGGCCAGTAAATGAGAAATTCAACAACCCCCAAGCATTTCAGAATCTATTATAAAATAAGCAAGCAATACAAAGTTTTGCTTGTCACGGGCAAGTGAAGGGTGTGTGGAAATTGTGCCTGTCAGAAACCTGATTTGACCCCTTTGAGAGCCCAATCTTGATTTTTCACACCCTCTTAAGTTTGAAATGTGAAACGGCATTTATTCTCCATTGAGCTCAAGGCCTAGGGTTACATGATCTTTATTTTAATTTTATCAAAATCAGCTCATCCTGTCTGGGCTGACATGAAGGCATCGTCATTTACACTGAACGAAAACTAAATCTATTTTATAAACTCATTATAAGTGGTACATTTTCATTATCTCAAGCTCACTTTGTCTTGCACTGTGTCGCACCCACGCCCTCATTAGAAGCCTCGTATGGCGATAACACTATCTCCTGTGCTATGACTACCAGAGCTTGGCTCTGGGTATTTATTTTTAATGGTTAAACTTCACTGGTAAGCAATGAGATAGCACGCACCGTTTTCCAACACACAGACTCCTGATCTGTCAAGGACCAGATTTTAATGAGGAATTTTTTTTTAAATTGAGGAAACAAAGTGACAAAGCCAAGGCCCCATAATACAGGACAACACCAATTTTCAAAATCATGAAAGGGGAGATAAAGTAAATCAGGATGTAATAATTAGGTGGTGTCAAACTTGGGTTTCAGATGCTTGAAGAATACAGGAGGAGCTCCACAGTTTTGAGGTCCTCTGGGAGAATGAGTCAGGGCAGAAGACGGCAAAATTGGCCTCAATTTCAATACAATGCTGATGCAGGGAGGAGGAAAAGGGCGGGGTGGAATCTGCTTTTAACCCATTGCTTGTTCCCATGGAAGCGAGAAGTACTTCTACATAGATTAAAAATGGTCGATATATTCCTGTATCTTAAGTATGTAACGCTATTGTTCAGTTTCAGTTACTTCTAGACTCGACTATTCCAATGCTTTCCTGGCCGGCCTCCCAACTTCCACCTTGAGCTCATCCGAAACTCTGCTGCCCGTATCCTAATGCGCACCAAGTCCCGTTTATCCATTACCAACATTCCCGCGAAGCGGAGGTCCTGTACACGGGCCGCTCACCGACCTGTCAATGCAACTGAATATCCGGCGCTGCGTATAACGGGCGGCCGATCCGAGACCGCCTGTTTATCGCCACCGCCCAGGATGAATTTCTAGGCCTATAAGTTTTTTTTAAAAATCCAACACTGACAAAGTCCATTTTTGGCAAACATGCACTTTTCAATAGGGGGTGACTCGGCAGCGTTCAGGATTGGGAACTCTGGCTGCTGTGCCCTCGGTAACTTGGGAAAAGTACAGGCAATTTCAGTGCCCTATCATTGCCCCCAGCTGACTCAACACTAACCAGGAATTGAAGCTCAGACTCCCCTGACCTCTGCGTCACAGACATCGGGGGATCGTTTTACAAGAAATTAGATGAGCATCTGACTGTACTTAAGACTAGAAGAAGAGTTGTATAATGGTGGGAAACTCCACAATGAAGTTATGCTTTTACTGTGTCTCTGAACAGTGCATTGCTTTGCCTCAGAGCTACTGCTGAGAAGTGAAGCACAAAGCGCTCCCAGATCACCACCAGGCTCCTCCTGTGAACTGTATGTTCTTCTGTGTACTGTTTTTGTCATTTCTTTTATATTTCCCTCTGTGCCCAGATGAATGGAACCATACCAGTATGGAAACAATGAAATGCTCAGTTGTTGAGTATATTCAAGACAGAGATCGATAGATTTTTGGATATTCGAGGAATCTGGGGATAGTGCTGGAAGGTGGAGTTGAGGTAAAAGATCAGCCCTGAATTTATTGAATGGCGGAGCAGGCCCGAAGGGCCAAATGGCCGCCTCCTGCTCCTATTTCTATGTTCTTATATTTGCTAAATTGAAACAAAATGCAGTCGCGTCCCCGTTAATACTGGTGTATCTCATTAACTTACAAATGCCACTGCAGCCACAGGTTCTGGTCCATGTAAAAAGAATTGCTAGCCAGGTGATGTCTGTGAAGGAAGCATCTTGCACATTCCCGATTTCCATCGCCCTGCCTTGGCGGCCGTCCCTTCAGCTGCCCAGGCCCTCAGCTCTGGAATTCCCTCCCTAAACCTCTCCGCCTCTCCACCTCTTGCTCGCCTTCTTTAAGACGCTCTTTGAAACCTACCTCTTTGGCCAAGCTTTTGGTCACCTGTCATAATATCTTTACACATGTCTCGGTGTCAAATTTTTGTTTGATAACGCTCCTGTGAAGCGCCTTGGGATGATTTACTACGTTAAAGGGGCTATAGAAATGCAAGTTGTTGTTGTTGATGATGATGCACATATCCTGTCTGCTCTCTTTCGTGAACGCTGCACTGGGCCAGGTTGAAAAGCACTGCAGTCTATTCATGGGCCATCAAGATCCCTCTTTTTATCTGCTTCTTTTCCTCTACCCCCATTTTGCCCTTCTCCTCTCTCTCACCTGTCTCTCACTTGCCACTTTTCCTGCTGCATCTCTCCATATAGCCTCGCTCTTCCTATCTCTCCCACTTTACCCTCTTACTTTCTGCCTTCTCTGATTCTCCTTTTTTCCTCCTACACCTTCTCTCCTCTTTTTCCATCTTGTTCCCAACTCTACAAACTGTGAACTGCCCTTGACCTTATTCTGTTTTCTATTACAGAGTACAGGAAAGAAATTCCTGGGAATCTGGGAATTCGGGGAGCTGAGATCATTGAAATAGCAAGCAGGAACTATTTAATCACTGTGTGATTGATATCAATGCTGCAACTGACCATATCCCACCTGACCCAGAACTCAAATCTTTCACTTCCTATCTATGCTTTTCCATTTAAACAGTGGAAGATATTCCAGATTTAAAAGCTGCTCAAAGCTACACTGGCTTGCCTAAATGATGCACTTTCACAATATCACATTCATCCGAAGTAAAACAAAAAGGTTGAGGGGAAACAGTAGGTCCATCAGCATCCAGCAGGAGATAGATGGGTTAGTATGTTGGGTGCAGACCCTCAGTCAGCCATGGCTTAGTTGGTAGCGCTCTCGCTTCTGAGTCAGTAAGTTGTGGGTTCAGAATCCTACTCCAGAGACTCGCATGCAAAATCTAGGCTGACACTCCAGTGGAGTACTGAGGGAGCGCTGCACTGTCTTTTGGATGAGACGATGGCCCTGAAATTAGGATCGGGTGCTTGCCGCGCGTGCAAGCCCCCAATCTGCACTCACCCTGCGCGCCAACATCTGAAGCCCGGGCCTGCTTGCATTTCCTGTCACTGGCCCGGTTCAGATGTTGGCGCGATGTGCTTACCTGATCCAGCGGCGTAGTTAGTGCTATGTGCCGGCTGGGATCAGGTGATCACTGTGCAGCCAATCAGGGGAGGGGAAACTCATTCATGAGTTTGACAGTAAGAGCTGTCAAACTCATGAAAACTCCTGGCCCCAAAACACAACGTAAACCTGAAAGAAAATTACAAAAAAACATTGCACTACTTAAATGAACAATAAAGAACTCTGAAAAACTATTTTAAACAATAATTTTAAAATTTGAAAAAGAAAAATGTTTTTTTAAATCGGGTCTAAAACTAAACTTACCTTACTGTAAATTCTTTAAAAATAACAAACCTATGGAAAAAAAAATTCTCAACTGTACTAAAAGCCCACTTACCTGAAAAACGAAGTACTTACGTGTGGTTTTTCTATGCGTAAAAACCAGAGGCCTTTACACACGCGCAACTCTGGAAAAAAAAAGGAATTTCACTGCACACGCGCTGCCTGTGCAGTCGCGTGCATTCTGCCTCTTAACCCCTTGGGTCAGAGGACAGGAAATGCCGGTTTTCAGCGCATGCGCTGTGCATGCTGAAAACCGGCAATTCCTCCGGGCACACGCGTGAGTACCCCGCCCTTACTCACGCGTTGTGCCCGGAATTACTGGGCCGATAAATCGAAGCCCTGTCTGCACTCTCAGGTGAATTAAAAGATCCCCTGGCACTATTTTGAAGAAGAGCAGTGGAGTTCACCCTAATATTTACCCCTCAATCAACATCACTAAAACAGATAGTACGATAGCAAAATACTGCGGATGCTGGAAATCCGAAATAACAACAGAAAATGCTGGAAAAACTCAGCAGGTCAGGCAACATCGGTGGAGAGAGAAACTGAGTCCTGATGAAGGGTTTTGACCTGAAATGTTGACTCTGTTTCTCTCTCCACAGATGATGCCTGGGCTGCTGAGTTTTTCCAGCATTTTCTGTTGTTATTTCACAAAAACAGATTATCTGGTCATTATCACATTGCTGTTTGTGGAAGCTTGCTGTGCGCAAATTGACTGCTGCGTTCCCCTA
Source organism: Somniosus microcephalus (assembly GCF_052327205.1). NCBI lineage: Eukaryota > Metazoa > Chordata > Chondrichthyes > Squaliformes > Somniosidae > Somniosus > Somniosus microcephalus. The sequence continues at coordinate 214,625,847 of NC_140996.1, read as the reverse complement.
CATTACAACAGTGACGACACTTCAAAAAGTACTTCATTGGCGGTAAAGCGCTTTGGGACATCCCGAGATCGTGAAAGGCGCTATAGAAATGCAAGTTCGCTCTTTCTATCTTCTCTTCAGTATGATTGCACCAGCAGGGTGCCAACCCAGGGAGGTGTAGCTAGCAGTGTAAAGTTTCCCCTGGGCCCCCGCAATTATCACTCCACTACGGAGTTAACACTCTTGGAAGTTGAGCAAAGACTACGACCTTGTGGACATCATTGTGCGTGCTGTTTCCTGTCTTCTGGACAAAAGTGGTGACAAATGAGCAATGTTCCCAATCGCCCCCTGCTGTTGCCCAGGCAATGCTGAAATAAGTTCCTGTGCAATTGCTTAAACGCTAATGTTTTTTCTCTCTCTCTTTATAGTTGCTGGATAGCCCGCTGTGAATTTCCAGCATCTTCTGCTTTTAATTCAGATTGCCAGCATTCACAATTGCCATTCTTATCTCAAAGAAAACATCTGATCTGTACATATGGTATTTTTTTAAAGATGTTCAATGGCATTCCATGGCAATAATGAAACTGTATATATCAGAGATAAAAACAGAAAATGCTGGAACTACTCAGCCGGTCAGGCAGCATCTGTGGAGAGAGAAACAGTGTTAATGGCCCAGTAATTCGGGTCCCAACGCGTGAGTACGGACGGGGTACTCACGCGTGGGCCCTTTGGAAGTGCCGGATTTCAGCATGCACAGCGCATGCGCGGAAAACCGGCATTTCCTCTCCTCTGAACCAAGGGGTTAAGAGGCAGTTCCCGTGCGACGTTTCAGGCAGCGCGTACGTGTTGAACTTTGGTTTTTTTGACAGGTTTGTCCGTGCGTGAAGGCCTCCACTTTTACGAATGAAAAAAGCAGACGTAAGGACTTAGTTTTAAAAGGTAAGTGGTCTAATAATTAAAGTTAGAACATTTTTTCCACAGGTTTATTATTTTTAAAGAATTTACAGTAAGTGTATTTTTGGACCCGATTTCTTGGGAAAAAATTTTTGCCAGAAATTTGAATAATTGTTTAAAATAGTTTTTTTACAGTTATTAATAGTTCATTTAATTAGTGGGATGTTTTTTTAACTTTTATTTGAAGTTTAAGTACTGTTTTGGGCACCCGTAGTTTTCATGAGTTTGACAGGTCTTATGTCTAACTCATGAATGGACTTTTGCAAACTCCAATTGGCTGCCCAGTGCTCACGTGATCCCAGCCGGCTCATCGCACTAAGTACGCCGCTGGATCACGCACGCACAGCGCGCGGGGAGCTGAACCGGGCCACAGACCGGAAATCCACGCCGGCCCAGTCTTCAAATGTCAGCGCGATATGTAAGTGTAGGTTGGGGGCTTGCACCCGCGGGAAGCCCCCGACCCGAATTTCTGATCCAATGTTTCAGGTCAATGTACCTTCATCAGAACTGGATATATCAGTGGGTAAATTCACTGATCCTGCACTCCCACCAGTGTTGCAGTACTATCTCTGACTCCCAAAACAAGCGCTCTACTCAGAGCACCGACATGGCAGAAGAGCCCCAGGTGGGCAGAGGAAACGCTTCAAGGACACCCTCAAAGCCTCCTTGAAAAACATAGAAACATAGAAGATAGGAGCAGGAGTAGACCATTCGACCCCTCAAGCCTGCTCTGCCATTCAATGAGATCATGGCTGATCATCCAAATTCAGTACCCTGTCCCTGCCTTCTCTCCATATCCCTTGATCCCTTTAGCCTTAAGAAATATATCCAACTCCTTCTTGAATATATTTAATGAATTGGCCTCTACTTCCTTCTTTGGTAGAGAATTCCACAGGTTCACCACTCTCTGGGTGAAGAAATTCCTCCTCATCTCTGTCCTAAATGGCTTACCCCTTATCCTTAGATTGTGACCCCTGGTTCTGGACTCCCCGACCTGTCCAGTTCTGTTAGAATTTTATAAGTTTCGATGAGATCCCCTCTCATTCTTCTAAACTCCAGCGAGTACAAGCCCAATCGACCCAATCTCTCCTCATACGTCATTCCTGCCATCCCAGGTATCAGCCAGGTGAATCTTCGCTGTACTCCTTCCATGGCAAGAACATCCTTCCTCAGATAAGGCGACCAAAACTGCACACAATACTCCAGATGTGGTCTCAACAAGGCACTGTACAACTGCAGCAAGACATCCTTCTTCCTGTACTCAAACCCTCTCACTACGAAGGCCAACATACCATTTGACTTTTTAACCGCCTGCTGCACCTGCATGCTTACTTTCAGCGACTGGTGCACAAGGACGCCCAGGTCTTGTTGCACTTCCCCTTCTCCCAATCTATTGCCATTCAGATAATAATCTGCCTTCCTGTTTTTGACACCAAAGTGGATAACCTCGCATTTATCCATGTTATATTGCATCTGCCATGCTTCTGTCCAATCACCCAACCTGTCCAAATCATACTTACCTCTTTGAACATGCCTTTCTGCATCTCCCCATCTTGTCTCCTGTATCGTGCTCACCTTGTAACATTTTGTTACGTGAAATACACTATATAAATAGAAGCTGTTGTGCAAAAAGTGCAACATCCCCTCCGACACCTGGGAATCCCTGACCCAAGACCACTCAAAGTGGAGGAGAAGCATCCGGGAAGGCGTTGAACACCTCGAGTCTCTTCGCCGGGAGCAAGCAGAAGCCAAGCGCAAACAGCGGAAGGAGCGCATGTCAACCCAAGCACCCCACCCACCCGCCCCTTCAACCACCATCCGCCCCACCTGTGACTGAGACTGTAGGTCCCACATTGGACTCACCAGTCACCTGAGAACTCATTTTTAGCATGGAAGCAAGTCATCCTCGGTTCCGAGGGACTGCCTAAGAAGAAGAGACTATCTCCGACCTGTGTTCCCTTCGAATGTGACTTCTCCAGGTCTTCTCCAGGACACTGAAAGTTTCCTGGGCTGCCCTTTTCTAAAACCATTTGCTGCAGTAACTCACACAGCTTCTCATTCATTGTCCTCTACCTATTAATAGAAACTAGAGAGAGGAACAACAGCTTCTATTTATATAGTGTCTTTCACGTAACAAAATGTTCCACGGTGAGCACGATACAGGAGACAAGATGGGGAGATGCAGAAAGGCATGTTCAAAGAGGTAAGTTTTCACCATTGGACCATAGAAGTTTACAGCACTGAAGGAGGCCACTTGGCTCATCTCATCTGTGCTAGAGCAGTCCATAACTAACGCTACTCCCTTGTTCTCTTCCATAGCCCTATGTTGTCCTTTGCTTTTGAAGAGGGGAGAAGGACAAGGTGAAGAGAATTATAGTGTGAAGAGAAAGGATGGCTGAAGGCATTGAAAGAATGGTTGGCATAATGAAGAAAAAGGTGCCTATTTAAGCTTTATTCTGTTTTTTTCTCCCCCCACTTCCTCTCATCTCCTCTCCTGAAAGTGCTGACCCATGTTGAGCTATAGTTCCACTTCCACCCAAGTTGCCTTATAAACCTTCTGGCAGGCATCACTGGCTGGTGCTCATGAGGGGTGCCAATGCCAATTGTAGCACGCCAACTGCTGCCCTCACTGAAATCCAGGAACTGAATCTGGAACCACCTTGGTCTTTTTGGTTTCAGTTCCCTTCATACAGATATCATTCTCCGTACACACTGAGGTCCGGTAGCATAGTGGATTTGTTACTGGACTAATGATCCAGAGACATGATGTTCATCATTTTTAAATTCCTCACATGCTGTGGTAGGATTAAGTTAATTAAATAAAATCTGGAATTAAAAAGCTAGCATCAGTAATGGTGACTATGGAACTACCAGATTGTTGTAGAAACCCACCTGGTTCACTAATATCCTTTAGGGAACGAAATCTGCCGTCCTTAGCTGGTCTGGTCTATATGTGACTCCAGACCCACAGCAATGTGTTTGACTCTTAACTGCCCTCTGAAATGGTGGCTCACCACCACCTTCTAAAGGGCAATCAGGGATGGGCAGGCACATCCCATGAATAAAAAAAACACAAAAAAACAGGATAAATGCACATATTGCCTGAGGATCCACTCGTGATCACCATTTTTTAACCCCTGCCGAAAAGTGCATATGGAGAGGATAGGTTGTGACTCGGCTGTGATTCCCTTTCACAGTCAAATAGCTTGCTAACAGAACCAGGCAGTTAAAATCTATCCAGGGGTCCTACCCGCCAACACCCAGCACTGATCTCACCACCTTCGATATTAATCCATTCTTCTGAGCAGGTGGTGAGAACGCCCACCTGAAGTGGACGGAGTCTTTATTTAAACACGCAGCACAAATTCAACTGGGACCTGAAAGAGGCCCAATACAGGAACGTTTCGTTTACTTTCCTTGCGTGGCAGGAATGCATCTATGAGCCCCACAGGGAAAGTTTAGGTCTTCCTGGGCTTTCCCCACCCCACCCCCCCCGCAAGATTGTCCTAAAACCCCCTTCCCCGCTACTTACCACGTTGCCGGCGACGGTTCTTTTGGTGCCGGCTGGCTGGCAGCCTGAAATTCTGCGCCCGCCTGTCTCGGGCGAGCAGCCGACCAGTGCCATGCCGACGAGGCCTGCGGAATTAAAATGCCAGGACCTCGCGCTGTCAAGGTCCGGGGAGTCTGGCGCTCAACTCTTTCCCGTCCGTTTCCCATTGCCAGTTAAAATCGGGGCTTCAGTGTCCCAGGTCAGAGTGAAGACCTGCCACTCGGCTGCCAAAGTCCTAAGGAACCAAGCCTGAATCAGGTGACCAAGTTGCTTAACCAGCCCTTTGGCTTGTCCCAGCTATTTGCAGTACATTATGCATCCTAGACTTTATTCAGCGCCCATTTAAAAGAAAACAAATAGGAATGGGATAATAAACGTTACTAATATCTGCTTTCAAAGTGACAGATTAGCATGACCAGTTAATCAAAGCGATTAGCATATTTATTTGTGTAATTTGATCACGACAGCAATTCCTTTTATAATAAGATTTACAAGTGCAAGTGATTAAGTAATTAGCCTACATCTTCACAGATTAGAATTCCTCCAAGTTCCGCTCATTCTGGTTATCGATGATTACAGTGCTTAGTTAGAGTAACTGTTTTTCTCAATGAGGTTCATCTGGTCTTGGTCAAAATTAAAGTGTTTATAAATGACCTCGCCGACACTGGAGAGAAAATAGAACCCCTTTTATGCACATTTGCACCGGGTTCCCAGTCCGCAGCTACTTCTTTATTCACAAGGAGCATACACCAGGGAAATAAGTACAGCGTATTAAATTCAATTGAAAAATTATGTACACTTGATAAAATAAAGCATACTTTTCTGTGCTCGCATATCTAAAAACAGCCATCAAGGATCCCTTTGTTGCTCCAAAAAGCAATTGCCTGAGGGGTGAAAACTATTTCTCAAAAGTTCTATACTTACCCTCATATTTACAAAGTAATTTGATGGTTAGTGTTAATTTCCTAAATGCGGACATTAAAGGCTGTGCGGGAGAAAATTTTGAAAGAGAAAATCATAAAAACAGCACAGAATCAGCAAAATTGCTACCATGTGTGCTGCCCTGCCAACCAGATTGCAGTATAACTGCGTTTGACCTATTGAACCTTTGCCAAATCAATTTTAAAGCCAATGTTCTCTAATGAAGGCCTAATTTTTATTGCCACTCCATTGACTTCAAAGTAGTTCAAGTTGCCAAACATAATTTCGCTAGAGGTATTTTCAGGTGCAGTGCAAATGGCTCATAAATAATTTCCCCGTTAGGCTATTTTCCCATTAAGCATCCCCCTCCTCAAGCATTCTTTGCCTGTTATATCATCATTAAAGATTGCTGGGATTTTCAGACTAATCATAGAGTTAGTGCTGTTTTGTTTTGAAAATGACAATGTAATTGGTTTTGATCTTTTCAATAAAAAATGCCATTATTAAATAGCAGAAAGCACATATACCAAAAGGCCTTTTGTACGCCAAGGGTCTCTGCCTTTACACAGCACGTGGGCATTTGTAAACCTGCCCGTTGTGTTTCTGTGCTGTTCAATGTTGCACGGAGTAACCTGAGATTTCCGTGAAGGCTGATTCTCGGCACAGTAGGTGATGGTTTGGGGAATCATTGTTGTCACCTTCCCCTCGTTTTCAGTACATTTGAATCAAAGGAGCTCGTGGATTAATAACTCTTGCCAGCAGGAAAGAACAGTATGTTCCATCTGGATGTGGATGAACCAACCTCGCATCAAAAATTTGGTTTGAAGTTTCCTCGATGGCCTGGTGGGCAAAGTACAATCATCTACACAGACTAGTAAAACCCAGGTTCAGTTCCTGGTCAAGAAAGAGAGCAATTGCATTGATATAGCGCCTTTCACGACTTCATGATGTCCCAAAGCATTTTTACAGCCAATGAAGTACTTTTTGAAGTGTAGTCACTGTAGGAAGCGCGGCAGCCAATTTGCGCACAGCAAGCTCCCACAAACAGCAATGGTATAATGACCAGATAATCTGTTTTAGTGATGTTGGTTGAGGGATAAATATTGGCCCCAGGACACCGAGGAGAACTCCTCTGCTCTTCCTCGAAATAGCGCTGTGGGATCTTTTACCACCACCTAAGAGGGTTACTGTCTCATCCGAAAGACAGCAGCACCTCTGACAGCGCGGCACTCCCTTAGTATTGCACTAGAGTGGTCAGTCTAGATTTTGTGCTCAAGTCTCTGGAGTGGGACTTGAACCCACAACTTCCTGACTCGGAGGCAAGAGTGTGACCATAATTGACCTCAATAGTAAGGGTGCTATAATTAACTCTGAGTTCTGACGAAGGGTCATCGACCTGAAACATTGCTGATGCCGAGAAACTCCAGTATGATTTGGACAGGTTGGGTGATTGGGCAGAAGCATGGCAGATGTGATATAACGTGGATAAATGCAAGGTTATCCACTTTGGTGGCACAAACAGGAAGGCAGATTATTATCTGAACGGCAATAGATTGGGAGAAGGGGAAGTGCAACGAGACCTGGGTGTCCTTGTGCACCAGTCGCTGAAGGTAAGCATGCAGGTGCAGCAGGCGGTTAAGAAGGCAAATGGTATGTTGGCCTTCGTAGCGAGAGAGTTTGAGAGAGGAACAAGGATGTCTTGCTGCAGTTGTACAGGGCCTTGGTGAGGCCACATCTTGAGTATTGTGTGCAGTTTTGGTCGCCTTATCTGAGGAAGGATGTTCTTGCCATGGAAGGAGTTCAGCGAAGATTCACCAGGCTGATACCTGGGATGGCAGGAATGACATATGAGGAGAGATTGGGTCGATTGGGCTTATCCTCGCTGGAGTTTAGAAGAATGAGAGTGGATCTCATCGAAACTTATAAAATTCTAACAGGACTAGACAGACTAGATGCTGGAAGGATGTTCCCGATGGTCAGGGAGTCCAGAACCAGGGGTCACAGTCTAAGGATAAGGAGTAAGCCATTTAGGACAGAGATGAGGAGGAATTTCTTCACCCAGAGAGTGATGAACCTGTGGAATTCTCTGCCAATGAAGGCAGTAGAGGCCAATTCATTAAATATATTCAAGAAGGAGTTGGATATATTTCTTAAGGCTAAAGGGATCAAGGGATATGGAGAGAAGGCAGGGACAGGGTACTGAGTTTGGGTGATCAGCCATGATCTCATTGAATGGCGGAGCAGGCTCAAGGGGCCGAATGGCCTACTCCTGCTCCTATCTTCTATGTTTCTTTGTTTCTATGTTTCTGTTTCTCTCTCCACAGATGCTGCCTGACCTGTTGCGTATTTCCAGCATTTTCTGTTTTTATTTGCTATAATTAACCTCAGCTCTAAGATAAGGAAAGGAAAACTTTGATCACTAACTAATGACCTCCTCTGCACCCTTTTCCTTAAACCATTGCCTTCAGCCACCTAGGCCTGACACTCGTGAATCCTCTCCTTAAACCCTCTGCTCCTCATTTAAGACCCCCCTTAAAACTCCTCTCTTTGACCTCACTCTTCTTACCCTTCTTTATATCTCCTTCTTGGGCTTAGTGTCTATTTTATTTTCTTCTTACATCTCTTTGAAGTGTTTTAAAGGTGCTATATAAATGCAAACTGTTGTAGTAGTGATGGTAGATTTTGGACATCAGATGATTATAGGATCACCTTTGGTTGTGAATCCTTGAATGACCATTAGCTAGCCAAGACTCACTGCCCAGATATGATGAGTGACCACTTTTACAAGGTATCGGAGGGCTGTCAGGGCCTGTGGATTCAGCACCTTTAGGGGAGGAGGGAAGCGGTACGAGGGAAAATATCTGGTTTTGTTTCCTCCCTCACACACTCACTTGCACAAACTTGAAGAAAATCTGAAACCGCCAACAACATACGCAAAGAAAAAAAAAGAGTTCTCTTCCAGCTCCCAAGCTTCTCCAGATCCCAGACTTCTCCAGACCCCGAACCTTTCTTATGCAAAGAAATAACATTTCTGATTTTAGAAGGAGGTTTGACCAGATCCAAAATGCAAAAGCTTCCCAAGTAGGTCCAACATTTTAAACCTTTCACACTAATTGAATTGGCTCATGTTTGTGCAAATTCTCTTCCACCTACCGTCACCTCGCACCCCCCCCGCCCAAACTCCCAGCTGGTCCAACTGTTAAACTATTCTTTTGACCAAGTGTTTGCACCAATCGGATTTGAATTGGCTCGTGTTCGTGCAAACGTCCTCTTCCCACCCCAAATCTTTTCCATATTATTCACATGCTTTTTTTTTCCCCTCGGCGATTTTAATGCATTCTGCGAGCTCTGCGTGGTTTGAAAAAAAATTGTGCCAGGACATTTTTTTTTCCTTGCAGATGTTCAAAAAAAAAATTTATTACGAAAGAAGGGGTCTCGTAATGAGTAATTAAATACAGGAAGCACTGCCCAAATGAATCAGATTTTACAGGGCCTGTAGCGAGGTCACGAACTATGAAGTACCAGTTGCCAGTCATAGACTCTTCAAGAAAGCCAGACAACATGCTTTAACATCAGTTAGGAATTGTTTCGCTTCCTTCCCTTCCCCCTTAAACTTCGGTTGGGGGGGGGTGAAGAATAACACGTGTCAATCTTACTATATATTTTAACTGTAGGAGTCTATTCATGCAAGCCCATGCACCACACGGAATTTTAATAATTGTCTGTCGTCCTGTGTGTGTTGGTTTTGTTAGAGTCCAATAAACCTGCTTTGTTTATGGAAAGTCAACTTGTCTGTTACTGAGGCTAATAAAACGAATCGAAGAGTTGGAGCGGGGCAGGGGGGGGAAGCGAGTGCATTGAGGAGTATCAGGTTCCAGTAGTGCAAAGGGACCTGTTTTTTTTTACTCCTGTTTTATTGTCGGCTTTGATTGTTATTGTTGTACTCCGACATAACTATCTAGGTCTGCATCTCTTAAATAATTTTGCAGACGTCGACGGCTGCATCTGTTGGCCAGCTCGGGTTTTAATAGGCCAGTTAAAACTGCGCATTTAGCAGCGAAGTGAAATTCGGGATCTGAAGACAGCCAACTCAAATTGCGGAAAGCAGCATAGGACCACCTCAAGGGGGTGGTCTCACACTGTTTCAGCTTCGCGTCGCCTGCTTTCGAACTTCGACTGGTGTGAAGCAAAATTCCCAGTTGGTCCAACTTTGAAACTTTGTATTGACCAACTTGGGGACTGTCAGGTAGCGATATAGAACAGGCACCATTGCTCAGGCATGTCACCTCTGCCTCACCGTGAGCACTTGGTACATAGGAACAGGAGCAGGCCAGTCAGCCCCTCGAGCCTGTTCCGCCATTCAATTAGATCATGACTCCATCTACCCGTCTTGGTTCCGTAACCCTTAATAGCCTTGCCTAACAAAAATCTGTCAATCGCAGTTTTGACATTTTCAAGTTTGATAAGTTCAGGCCAGTTTGTGTAGGTGAGTGTGTGAGGGAGGAAACAAAACTTGAAGAAAATCTGAAACCGCCAACAACAACATATGCCGATTTTTGGGGGGGAGGGAGTTCCAGATTTCCACTACCCTTTGTGTGAAGAAGTGCTTCCTGACATCAACTCTCAACAGTCTAGCTCTAATTATACCCCAGTGTTCTGGACTCGACTACCAAAGGAAATAGTCTCTCTCCACCTACCCTATCAATTCCTTTAATCATCTTAAACACCTCAATTAAATCACCCCTCAATCTTCTATAGTCAAGGGAATCCATGCCTAGTCTCTGCAACCTGACCTCGTTAAACCTTTTTAACCCCATTACTGGGAACAGGTACTGTTCTCAAACTTGTAGTTGTGTCCCATTACTACACCTGGTTGTGGATTAAAGGTACAAAAATGGCAGTTAGATTATTAACACATTGGAGTAGATTTTGTCTTTGTGTGAGAGTGTAAAACGGATGATAGTGAGTCAACCACCGTCTGCCCCACCTGTGACAAAGGTTGTAGGTCCCGCATTGGACTCATCAGTCATCTGAGAACTCATTTTTAGTGTGGAAGCAAGTCATCCTTGGTTCCGAGGGATTGCCTAAGAAGAAGAAGATAGTGAGTCGGCAGCCCGTTTTACATCTCTCTCGATTTTTATTTCGATTGAAGTCAAAATTGGGAGAGTTGTAAAACTGGCTGCCGACTCGCTATCGTTCCTTTTACACTATTGCACCTATTATGTTCTGACATGTTTTCTAATGATAATGTTTTAGTGATGTAAAATTTGTATGCTGTAATTTTTGTCAACTTTCAATCAGACTTAAGCTAGTGATTCTCTACAGCGTATGACATTACAACAGTAACTACACTTCAAAGGTACATTATTGGCTGTAAAGCACTTTGGGACATCTTAAGGTCATGAAAGTGTCTATATAAATGCAAATCTTTCTTTCTTTTACAAAGACCTAAGTTTATGCCACAGATCATTTCACTGTTAGGTAAAGGACATAAGAAATAGGAGCAGGATTGGCCATTTGGCCCTTCGAGTCTGCTCCTCCATTCAATAAGATCATGGCTGATCTTCTACCTCAACGCCACCTTCCTGCACTATCCCCAGATCCCATAATTCCCTTACTTCCCAAAAATCTATCGATTTCTGTCTTGAATATAATCAATGACTGACATCCACAGCCCTCTGGGGTAGAGAATTCCAAAGATTCACAACCCACTGAGTGAAGAAATTTCTCCTCATCTCAGTCCTAAATGGCCGACCCCTTATTCTGAGACTGTGACCCTGTGTTCTAGATTCCCCAGCCAGGGGAAACATTTTCTTAGCATTAACCCTGTCAAGCTCCTTAAGAATGTTATGCGTTTCAATTAGATCACCTCTCATTCTTCCAAACTCTAGGGAATATAGGCCTAGTCAACTCAATCTACTCAATCTCTCCTCATAGGACATCAGTGGAATTGGCTAATAGAAGGAAAGAGACACGTGTCAAAGTACTATTAACAATTACCGAAATCTTTTAAATGTTACATTAACAAGCATTAGAACAGTATAAAATAAGAAATGGCCATTTGGACCATCAAACGAATTCCTTCTATTGACAATGTACATTTAATTTATCATGAATTCCACCCTAAGGCACTTAATCCCCAAAAGAAAGGCTCTGCAAAATAACAACAACTTGCACTTATATAGCGCCTTTAACATACTAAAATGTCACAAAGTGCTTCACAGGAGCGTAGTCAGACAGAATTTGGCACCAAGCCATGTGGAGCTATCAGGACAGGTGACCAAAAGCTTGGTCAAAGAGGTAGGTTTTAAGAAGGAACTTAAAGGAGGAGAGAGATGCGGAGTCGTTTATGGAGGGAATTCCAGATCTTAGGGCCTAGGCGGTTAAAGACACGGCCACCGATGGAGGGGCGAAGAAAATCGGGGAGGCACAAGACAGATTTGGAGGAATGCAGAAATCTCGGAGGGTTGCAGGGCTGGAGGAGGTTACAGAGATAGGGAGGGGCGAGGCCATGGAGGGAAATGAAAACAAGGATGAGCATTTTAAATTTGAGGCGTTGCCGGACCGGAAGCCAATGTAGTTCGGCGAGGTAAGGGGCGATGGGTGAATGGGACTTGTCGCGAGTTACGATATGGGCAGCACTGTTGTGAACAGTCGGCCAACATTCCTGTGGCCCAAAACCGGCGAGCTGCCTTGGGGGGCCCGTTTGGCAGCCCCAGCTTGCCGGTTGAGGATTCAAATTCCGCCCGGGGCCTCAAGATCGCGGCGGCCGGCTTGCCATCGGAACAGGCAGCAGGTTGGCTGTCCAAAAGTTGAACTCTACCCGTGGAAGTGACAATAAGGAAAGGTACTGAAGTGCACGATGTTATTAAATTTGTCCGAGTTCGGATGTGCAGCTGGTCAGAACTCAAAGAACAGCCAATATAACCCAAGTAAAGCTGATGCACTAATGCTTGGCTTCTTGCCTGTGACATGTCTCCATTTGAGTTGAATTCTTGAGGTTTCAGGACAAGGCCTGGAGCAGCTTCTTGAGAATGATGGAATTGTTTTCCAATGTTTATCAGTTGCTAAGTCATTACTCTCCAGATAACATTACAGAGAGCAACACAGTATAAGATTAAAATCCACGCTTTAGGGAATGGCACATTAGAAAGGTCCTATTTTGTTCGGGCGCTTAACCAAAAGAAAAAGAAATAATATTTTTCTGTCACGCCAGTCCATGAATGCCATGCACACCCGCAATGCAAACATAATGGGCAATCGTAATGTGGTTGAGGTTACTTTTCCTGGCAAGATTCTATTCATACCAGAAACAGCCCCAACCTAAAAGACAACTCTTATAGTTCAATAGGACCAGATCAGACAAGGCGATACATACTTCTACTATTCTATAATGTGGTGGTCTTGTTTTGTGAGCTCTCCAGTGCCGTGCATTGACTCATGAAGTGTCAAATTTTTCTGTGTGGGAGGAACGCCTTTTTAAGTACTGACGCATTCCCAGGAACTGTTCCTTGTTCACAAGCCCAAAAGAATCAGCTATCCCAAGAAAAACAGTGTCCCACTCCAAAGACTTGAGAACCAAAGCTAGGCTGACACTCCAGTGCAGTACTGAGACAGTGCTGCACTGTCTGAGGTGCCGTAATTCAGATGAGACATTAAACTGAGGTCCCAACTGCCCTCTCAAGTGAACGTAAAAGATCCTGTGGCACTATTTCGAAGAAGAGCAAGGGAGTCATCCTCGGGATCCTGGCCAATATTTATCTCTCAATCAACGTCACTAAAATGGATTATCTGGTCATTTTCACATTGCTGGTTGTGGGAGCTTGCTGTGCCCAAATTGGCTACTGTGTTTCCCACATTACAAGAGTGACTACACTTCAATAGTACTTCATTGGCTGTAAAGCACTTTTAGACGTCCTGAGGTCATGAAAGGTGCCATATAAATGCAAGTAAGGAGTGTGATGGAATGCTCTCCACTTGCCTGGATGAGTGCAGCTCCAACAACACTCAAGAAGCTCGACACCATCCAGGAAAAAGCAGCCCATTTGATTGGCACCCCATCCACCACCTTAAACATTCACTCCCTCCACCACCGGCGTATCGTGGCTGCAGTGTGTACCATCTACAAGATGCACTGCAGCAACTTGCTGAGGCTTCTTCGGCAGCACCTCCCAAACCCGCAACCTCTTCCACCTAGAAGGACAAGGGCAGCAGACGCATGGGAACACCACCACCTCCAAGTTCCCCTCCAAGTCACACACCATCCTGACTTAGAAGTATATCGCCGATCCTTCATTGTCGCTGGGTCAAAATCCTGGAACTCCCTCCCTAACAGCACTGTGGGAGTACCTTCACCACACGGACTGCAGCGGTTCAAGAAGGTGGCTCAGCACCACCTTCTCAAGGGCAATTAGGGATGGGCAATAAATGCTGGCCTTGCCAACGATGCCCAGATCCCATAAATGAGTAATAAAAAGAGTCACAGAAAATGCTGGAAAAACTCAGCAAGCCAGGCAACATCCACGGAGAGAGAAACAGAGTTAATGTTTCAGGTCGAAGCCCTTCTTCAGAACTGAGAAAAAAGCAGGAAATGAAACAGATTAAAAGGCCAGTTTGGGGGCTGGGAAATGGGGGAGGGGATGAAAGAACAAAAGGGAAGGTCTGAGAGGTGAAGAGACATTAAAAGATATTCAAGGCGAGACGAGATGGTAATAGGACAGGTAAAGAGACAAAGGATGGCTCTAGATGAAGTGTGAAATGCGCTGGCAGAGTGAGAGACAGCTGCCATGTGGGAGAGAGAAAAAGGAAAAGGCACAAACCAAAGGTGTGGGAAAAAAATATATAAAAATATAATAGGGGCCGAGGTTATGATCTGAAATTGTTGAACTCGATGTTGAGTCCGGAAGGCTGTAAAGTGCTGAATCGGAAGATGAGGTGCTGTTCCTCGAGCTTACACTGAGCTTCCATGGAACAATGCAAGAGGCCGCGGACGATGAGGTCTGAGTGGGAGTGGAGCGGTGAATTGAAATGATAGGCGACCGGAAGCTCGGGGTCACCCTTACGGACTGAACGGAGGTGTTCTGCAAAGCGGTCACCCAATCTGCGTTTGGTCTCCCCAATGTAGAGGAGACCGCATCGTGAGCAGCGAATACAGTATACTAGATTGCAAGAAGTACAAGTAAATCGCTGTTTCACCTGGAAGGGGTGTTTGGGGCCCTGGACAGTGGGGAGGTATAAGGGCAGGTGTTGCATCTCCTGCGCTTGCACGGGAAGGTGCCGGGCGAAGGGGAAGGGGTGCTGGGGGTGATAGAGGAGTGGACTAGGGTGTCTCGGAGGGAGCGGTCCCTACGGAATGCTGAAAGGGGAGGGGAGGGGAAGAGTGGGGAGGTCCGGTAGCGCATGAGAGACCCAGAGGTCTGGGTTTCCACTCACGCTGTGGAGATTTAACTCCACAACATGTGACTCTTGGCCAGACAGGTTCCTCACCTGGAAGTCAGCCTGATTGACAGGCTTGGCTTCCACTCAGGTGGGGAGCATCCTGGGGCAGGCCGCAGGACCAGATAGATCAGATCCCAGAGGGACCAATTCCCGACCCAGGGGTGTGGTGGGGGGTGGGGGTTGTATGGTGGGCGAGCTTGTGGAGGGGGGGAGGAAGCACTCCTGCTTCTCCCGGCCCACAAGGAATGCTCCCCACCCTGAGGCTGTCCTCTCCTCGCTGCAGCTGCCACATTTCCCGAGGCCTGGGAACCCGCCTCCTGGGAGTGGATTGGCTGCCTGCCCCTTGTCCCCACCCTCAGTAAAACACGGAAGTCAAGCAGGTTGGAGCCGGCTTCCCAACATGCTTGGAATTTTTGCCCATTTAACCCCCCCCCGCCACCTGCACCCACTCCCACCCACTCCCCCATGTTAAAAGTCCCCCCTCTGTTTCTCTCTCCGCAGATGCTGCCTGGCCTGCTGAGCATTTCCAGCACTTTTTGTTTCTTGTTTCGGATCTCCAGCATCTGCGGTATTTTGCTTTTGTTTACATAGAAACATAGAAGATAGGAGCAGGAGTAGGCCATTCGGCCCCTCGAGCCTGCTCCGCCATTCAATGAGCTCATGGCTGATCATCCAAACTCAGTACCCTGTCTCTGCTTTCTTCCCATATCCCTTGATCCCTTTAGCCTTAAGAAATATATCTAACTCCGACTTTGCCTGTCTTCCATGCTGATCCTCGCCCCACCCACACCAATGGAGCCTCCAGGTGTCTGGCTCAAGAACAGCCTGGGACATTTGAGGGGGAAGTTAGATAAGTTCAAGAGGGAGAAAGGAATAGAAGGGTACGCTGATAGTGTGAGAGGAAGAGGGGTGGGAGGAGGCTCATGTGGAGTATAAAAGCCGGTATAGACCAGTGGGGCTGAATAGCCTGTTTCTGTGCTGTAGACGGGACAAGTCTACTACCCCGAGCTGTTTAGCAGTGGTGAGCACTGAGACTTAAAGAGTGGTGGGGAGGGGAATGAAATCAATCAAAAATGAGGGGAGAAGAAATAGCTAATTATCCAAGTAGTACCAATTTAGATTAATAACTATGTTTTTCTTTCTTGTTCTATTAGCGTGTCACCACGTTGCTGGCCTTGCAAAATCTCCTTAAAAGAGCTCATTCCTCTTCTACTACCCAGAATGAGAGCTTATAGTTACGAAGAAAATATTTTTTTCCCACTGGAATGGAGAAAATTAAGGGGGAATTTAATTTAGGCTTTCTAAATTATGAATGGTTTTTGAGAGGGTAATTACTGAAGAATAGTTTCCACTGGTTAGCGGATTGGTAACAAGGGGTCATGGACTTAAGATAATCACTGGAAGAGCAAAGGGGAAAGCCAGAAGAATTATTTCCAGACAGTGGGTTATGAGAAGATGGAATGCTTTACCAGAAGTGGTTATTGAGGCACAAGCTACAACATTTAACAGGGAATTGGAGAAGTATTTGAAAAAGAGGATACAGTGAAAGGCAATGGGTTTAGGGTAGATGGGTTCCTTTTGAAGGGCAGAGTCACAATTGGGTCAAAAGGCCTAATTATCTGCTGTGGTTCTAGTCTGTTTGGACAACAAATATATCTTTAATTCAATACTGCTTAAGAAATAAGAGCAATTGTTCCACCGGGCTTTCTAGCCATTCGAATTAATTTTGTGGCACATGCCTTGTGACTGATTTATGATGCAGTATGCAAATGGCGGCACCATTTTCTCAAGTAACACATGCCGTATGTCTAGAATAACAATCTGGTCAGAGAAGGCTACAAGGTTGTGTCTCAATCAGGAGTGCAATGGTGACATCTTAAGCTGCAAAACGTTAAGCTTGAAGCAGCCTGTGCCGCGGGTCAGAACATGGAGATTGTGTTACAGCCATAACTCATTCCAACACACCTGCTATCTGGAGTAATATAAAGAGGCTGAGTCCGGCCCATACTGGCAGCGGGTGTAGAAACTGGTGCTTTGAAGTTTATATGAGCTGCGAGACAGAGCCTGACAAGGTGCTGCAACAACTTTATGTCTTCTGCGCACACCAGTGCTATTTATACCATGTGACAACAGCTTTGATGAAGTTATATCAGGTCCTGCAACAGTGATATAGCATCTCTCTGCCTGGCACGATGCAGAAACACTGCATAGCCCCTGCATATTTGTTAGGATAACTGTTGCTGCAGAGATTACCCTCATAGCTGGCAGATCCAAAGGGCAGCACATAAACAGGCGCGGATCCATTGTAAAGGTATTTTCAATCTCGGGCTACTTTGAGACTGGCATGTGAATTGGAGACTGTCACAAGGCTCATACAAGCCCCAAAGCAACAAGATGCCAGGTGGTCTTTCACTCTTCGGATGGAGCGGATAGAAGAAAATCCGACAAGAAGAATCACCCACCTGTAATGGAACCCACCCGATTTTTCCACCCAATTTAATATAATGGTTGGGAAAGCGGATGGGCTCCATTAGCCCCTCTCGATTTTCCTCATCGAGTCTGTCCGGGCTATGCTCCAACACCAAGTGCAAAAGAGGAAAACTTGCCCCATTTTTCGGAACAGGCCATTAGGCACAACAAGCCTCTTCCTTTTTGATAGGTCAACTTCGGCTTCTCGCCCTATCCCTCAATTCCCGCTGCTTTCCAGAAACACGCCGAACTATCCGCTAAAGTTGTCTTTCCTCAGGCAAAAGGCGTTCGCTTCACTTCCCTTCGTAACCTCCTCATTTTTGTAATCTCTGACCAAATAAGGCCTCAGTGCGTCGGCGGGAATCCTGAGCGGCAGAGCAGGGCTATAAAAGTCCCCAGAGACCAGGTAAGGCCTCACAGCGTCGGCGGGAATCCTGAGCGGCAGGGCGGGGCTATAAAAGTCCCCAGAGACCTGGTAAGGCCTCACAGCGTCGGCGGGAAACTCGAGCGGCAGAGCGGGGCTATAAAAGTCCCAGAGACCAGGTAAGGCCTCACAGCGTCGGCGGGAATCCTGAGCGGCAGAGCGGGGCTATAAAAATCCCAGAGACCAGGTAAGGCCTCACAGCGTCGGCGGGAATCTCGAGCGGCAGAGCGGGGCTATAAAAGTCCCAGAGACCAGGTAAGGCCTCACAGCGTCGGCGGGAATCCTGAGCGGCAGAGCGGGGCTATAAAAGTCCCAGAGACCAGGTAAGGCCTCACAGCGTCGGCGGGAATCCTGAGCGGCAGAGCGGGGTTATAAAAGTCCCAGAGACCAGGTAAGGCGTACCAGTCTCCAGTCTGGGAGGAGAGAGGTAAAAAGTAATCCAAGTGTGGCGTCACCAGAAAGCGGGTAAGTGATTGGTTGGTAAGTATTTCTCCCTTTTTAAGCTTAAATCTCTTTGGTTTATAGTTTCTAAGGTGTGATATTCACCATCTAGAATCGGGGCAGAGGATATTTAAGAATAATATTAATAAATTTAATTAATTACATAGAATGGGAGATCAGGTGATGTGTTGCTGCTGCAATATGTGGGAGCTGGTGGACACCATTGATGCTCACGGTGATCACATTTGCAGTAAGTGTTGGCTGCTCGAGGAACTCCGGCTCCGTGTTGAAGAGCTGGAGTCCGAGCTTCAAACATTGAAACACATCAGGGAGGGGGAGAGTTACCTGGACTCTGTGTGTCACGAGGTAGTCACACCAATTAGATTAATTAATTCAGATGTAGTCCGTGGCCAGGGTCAGGATGGTGTGACTAGAAGTGAGGCAGGTACGGGGATCCAGGAGGTAGTGTTGGAGGAGCCGCAGCCCTTGCACTTGTCCAACAGGTTCAAGGCTCTTACTCCCTGTGAGGATGGGAACAGGGACTGTGGGGAGGATGAGCAACCTGACCACAGCACCGTGGAGCAGGGTGCCATTCAAATGGGGGGAGTTAAAAGAAATGTTGTAGTGGTAGGGGATAGTATCGTTAGGGGGATAGATAGAGTTCTTTGCAGCCGAGAGCGAGAGTCCCGAAGGCTGTGTTGCCTGCCCGGTGCCAGGGTTAAGGACATCTCCTCTGGACTGGAGAGAAACTTGGAGTGGGAGGGGGAGGATCCAGTTGTCATGGTCCATGTTGGTACCAACGACATAGATAGGACAAGGAATGAGGTTCTGCTGAGGGAGTTTGAGCAGCTAGGGGCCAAATTAAAAAGCAGAACCACAAGGGTAATAATCTCTGGATTATTGCCTGAGCCACGAGCGAATTTGGCTAGGACAAATAAAATTAGAGAGTTAAATGCGTGGCTCAAAGACTGGTGTGGGAGAAATGGGTTTTGCTTCCTGGGTCACTGGCACCAGTACTGGGGCAGGAGGGAGCTGTTCCGTTGGGATGGGCTTCACTTGGCCAGTGCTGGGACTAGAGTCCTGGCGGATCATATAAGAGGGCTGTAGAGAGGGCTTTAAATTAACTAGTGGGGGGGAGGTTCCTAGAGAGCAAATAATAAAAATGACAACAGAGAAGGTCATAGACTTAGGTAGCAGTGGGGAAATTAAAAACCAGAGCATGTCAGGAAGGGGCAGAAGGGATGGAGTAAAAGGTAAAATAATAAAAAGGGCAAAAGCAGGAACTAAGTGTCACAAAACATATTTGAAAGTTCTCTATCTGAATGCACGTAGCATTCGTAACAAAATAGACGAGTTAATGGCACAAATAATTACATATGGGTATGATCTTGTGGCCATTACAGAAACATGGCTGCAGGGTGACAATGCCTGGGAATTAAACATACCAGGTTATTTAACGATCAGGAAGGACAGGCAGGAAGGAAGGGGAGGTGGGGTGGCTATGTTAATAAAGGAAGGAATCACTGTAATACAGAGAAATGATATTGGGCCAAAAGATCAGGATAATGAAACAGTTTGGGTGGAGGTAAGGAATAATAAGGGGAAAAAAACACTAGTGGGAGTAGTCTTTAGGCCTCCGAACAGTGGCAACTCTGTTGGACGGTGTATCAATCAGGAAATAGTTGAGGCTTGTAATAAGGGAACATCTATAATTATGGGGGATTTTAACTATCATATTAATTGGACAAATCAAATTGGGCAGGGCTGCCTTGAGGATGAGTTCATTGAGTGTATTAGGGATGGGTTTCTTGAGCAGTATGTAACTGAACCGACCAGGGGGCAAGCAACCTTAGATCTGGTCCTGTGTAACGAGACGGAATTAATTAAAAATGTCCTAGTAAAGGATCCCCTTGGAATGAGTGACCATAACATGGTTGAATTCCATATTCAATTAGAGGGTGAGAATGTTGGATCTCAAACAAGCATGCTAAGCTTGAATAAAGGAGACTATGAAGGTATGAGAGCGGAATTGAGTAGAGTGGATTGGGAAAATAGATTAAAGGGTAAGACGATACATGATCAGTGGTGTACATTTAAGGAGTTATTTTACAACTTCCAAAAAATATATATTCCACTGAGAAGAAAAGGGTGTAAAAGAAAAGACAGCCATCCATGGCTAAGTAAAGAAATTAAGGATAGTATTCGACTAAAAACAAGGGCATATAAGGCAGCCAAATCTAGTGGGAGGATAGAGGATTGGGAAAACTTTAAAAGACAGCAAAAAATAACAAAAAGATTGATTAAGAAAGGGAAGATAGATTATGAAAGTAAATTAGCAAAAAATATAAAAACAGATAGTAAGAGTTTTTATAGTTATATAAAAAGAAAAGGGGTGGCTAAAGTAAATGTTGGTCCCTTAGAGGATGAGACCGGGAAATTAATGGTGGGAAATATGGAGATGGCAAAAACACTGAATGAATATTTTACATCAGTCTTTACAGTAGAAGAGACTAAGAATATCCCAACACTGGACAAACAGGGGGCTAAAGGGGGGGAGGAGCTAAACACGGTCAAAATCACTAAGGAAGTGGTACTCGGTAAAATAATGGGACTCAAGGCGGATAAATCACCTGGACCTGATGGCTTACATCCTAGGGTCTTGAGGGAAGTGGCGGTAGGGATTGTGGATGCATTGGTAATAATTTTCCAAAACTCCCTGGACTCGGCAAAGGTCCCGGCAGACTGGAAAACTGCTATTGTAACACCCTTATTTAAAAAGGGCAGTAGACAGAAGGCTGGAAACTATAGACCGGTTAGCCTAACATCTGTGGTAGGTAAAATTTTGGAGTCCATTATTAAGGAGACAGTAACAGGACATTTGGATAATCATAATTTAATAGGACAAAGTCAGCATGGTTTTATGAAGGGGAAGTCATGTTTGACAAATTTGCTGGAGTTCTTTGAGGAAATAACGTATAGGGTGGATAAAGGGGAACCAGTGGATGTAGTGTATTTAGACTTCCAAAAGGCATTTGACAAGCTGCCACACAAAAGATTATTGCTTAAGATAAAAAATCAAGGGATTGGGGGTAATATTCTGGCATGGATAGAGGATTGGCTATCTAACAGAAGGCAGAGAGTTGGGATAAATGGTTCATTCTCAGACTGGCAATCAGTAACTTGTGGTGTTCCGCAGGGGTCGGTGCTGGGTCCCCAACTCTTTACAATCTATATTAACGATTTGGAGGAGGGGACCGAGTGTAACATATCAAAGTTTGCAGATGATACTAAGATGGGAGGGAAAGTAGTGAGTGAGGAGGACACAAAAAACCTGCAAGGGGACATCGACAGGCTAAGTAAGTGGGCAGAGATTTGGCAGATGGAATACAATACTGTAAAGTGTGAGGTTATGCACTTTGGCAGGAAAAATCGTAGAGCAAGTTATTATCTTAATGGCAAGAAACTGGAAAGTACTGAAGTACAAAGGGATCTGGGGGTCCTGGTGCACGAAACTCAAAAGGTTAGTATGCAGGTGCAGCAACTGATTAAGAAGGCCAATGGAATGTTGGCTTTCATTGCTAGGGGGATAGAATATAAAAATAGGGAGGTATTGCTTCAGTTGTACAAGGTATTGGTGAGACCGCACCTGGAATACTGCGTACAGTTTTGGTGTCCATACTTAAGAAAGGACATACTTGCTCTCGAGTCAGTACAAAGAAGGTTCACTCAGTTAATCCCGGGGATGAGGGGAAGGACATATGAGGAGAGGTTGAGTAGATTGGGACTCTACTCATTGGAGTTCAGAAGAATGAGAGGCGACCTTATTGAAACATATAAGATTGTAAAGGGGTTGGATCGGGTGGATGTGGGGAAGATGTTCCCGATGATGGGTGAAACTAGAACTAGGGGGCATAGTCTTAGAATAAGGGGCTGCTCTTTCAAAACTGAGATGAGGAGGAACTACTTCACTCAGAGGGTGGTAGGTCCATGGAATATGCTGCCCCAAAAAGACGGCACCTTCGACAGTGCAGCACTCCCTCAGCACTGCACTGGAGTGTCAGCCTAGATTTTGTGCTTAAGTATCATGGTGTGGGACCTTCTGACTCGGAGGCAAGAGTGCTACCCACCACCACATTCTATGTTTTTACACCCATGTCAGGGTCAAGTATTCTTAGGTTATGTGTAACAGCTGCAGAGTAAAGCTCCACCTACTCTTCCTTCAGTAATATAGTAATATGTATTAACCCCCAACTCTCAAGAGGTCCCCCATCCTCCCAGACACCTCAATCACCTCCACCGGATCAGCAAACAGGGAGTTGGTGCTGGGCTCCTCCATCCTTTGCCTGCCTCCAACCCCCGCTCTTCCCCCCCCCGCCACCAAAAAATAGCTCTGGGGCTAGGAGTCAATTGAAAACTGAGACTGATGGATTTTTGTTAAGCAAGGTTATTAAGGGATATGAAACCAAGGCAAATGGAGTTAAGATACAGATCAGCCATGCATCTAATTGAATGGCGGAACCGGCTCGAGGGGGCTGAATGGCCAACTCCTGTTCCTATGTTTAAATAAGAACATATAAGAACATAAGAAATAGGAGCAGGAGTAGGCCAATCGGCCCCTCGAGCCTGCTCCGCCATTCAATAAGATCATGGCTGATCTGATCCTAACCGCCAATCCACTATCACAAAACCATCTCCTGAATCTAACAGAATTAGACACACGAAATAGGAGCAGGATCAGGCTACACGTCCCCTGGGCCCGCTCCGCTACCCACAGGGCCATGACCGATCCGAACCTAGACTCATGTCCAAATTCCTGCCCGCTCCCCGTAACCCTTAATTCCCTTTACTTCTAGGAAACTGTCTATTTCTGTTTTAAATTTATGTAATGATGTAGCTTCTACAGTCTTTCAGGATGAGATATTAAACCGAGGCCCCGTCTGCTCTCTCAGCTGGATGTAAAAGATCCCATGGCACTATTTCACAGAAGAGCAGGGGAGTTATCCCCTGGTGTCCTGGGCCAATATATGTCCCCCAACCAACTTCACAAAAACAGATTATCTGGTCATTATCACATTGCTGTTTGTGGGAGCTTGCTGTGCGCAATTGGCTGCTGTGTTTCCTACATTACAATAGTAACAACACTTCAAATGTACCTTATTGGCTGTAAAGCACTTTGGGACATCCTGAGGTCGTGAAAGACTCTATATAAATGCAAGTCTGTCTTTCTATTTTAACTGCCCCACACCCGGTTCCCGCCACCTGGCAGGGGGGGGAGTTTGCTTCTGAACCACTGGGACAGATTATGTCCTATGTTAATAACAATCAATTTAAATTTTAAATACTCGGCTTTCTAAAGAGAAAGAAAGTTATGCTTTTGAGTAATAATAATCTTTAATGTACCATGTTTAAAGAAAAACAAATCTAATGCAAGTTATGTTCGCTTCATTAGGAAAAGAAAATAGAGTTTGCCTGATCTTTCATCAACAATATTCAACATGCTGTAATAGTTACACTGAACAACATTTTTGCTTTTTTTCTATTACAAATTATATTAAAATGATTAAAAACTGCTCCCAAGAGGGGAGGGGAAAAAACTTGGAGGGGAGGGTGGGGTTATTTTAAACAAAAATGTTTTTCTTTTATTTCGCATTACTGTAGTGTAGAGTTTATATAAAGAATGTTTGCCTAATTATTTGACCATTTAAAGTAAAAAGGGAAAATAAAACTGCAATAAAACCTAAAATATAAACAAGAGAATGCCATAAATAAGCAGCAAAGAGTAAAAGGAAATGTCAGGTTATGGTGTTTCAGGTGTAAATCCTACATCAGAATCAAAGGTTCCACGCCAAGAACATCACAGCTTGTCCTTTAAGTGTCAGCCGTGGCTCAGTGCGATCACTCCTGCTGAGTCAGTAGGTCGTGAGTTCAAGTCACTCCAGAGATGTGAGCGGGTAATCCAGGCTGACACTCCAGTGCAGCACTGAGGGAGTGCTGCACTGTCTGAGCTGTCGTACTTCAGATGTAATGTTAAACTGAGGCCCCGTCCGCCCCCTCAGGTGGACGGAAAAAATTCAGTGGCACTATTTCGAAGAAGAGCGGGGAGTTCTCCCGGTGTCCTAGCAAATATTCAACCAATTTCACTAAAAACTGGTCATTAATCTCATTACTGTTTTGTGGGACCTTGAAGTGTGCAATTTGGCTGCTGCATTTCCCTATGTTATAATAGTGACCACACTTCAAATGTACTTGATTTGTGTTGGGAAGTTATGAAAGGCACTATATAAATGCAAGTTCTTCTGTATATCCTCTTCACTGATGCTGCCTGACCAGATCCTTTAGATTGGTTCACAATTTTCCTTCTGCTTACTCATTTTGGATCCTACAGTGCCATGGGATCTTTTACATCCTCCTGTGAGGGCAGACGGGGCCTCGGTTTAACGTCTCATCCAAAAGACGGCAACTCTGACAGTGCAGCGCTCCCTCGGTACTGCACCTCCTGTGTAGGGAGGAGGAGAAATCCAGCCAGGGTCCCACTCCTAATTCCTATTCTCTGCCTCAAGCTAAAAGATGCGTGTGTGCGTGCACATCAAGTAAGGGGTGGAACTAGGCTCCACTTTGATGCCCCAAATGATTGAACTGCCCATTGATATTCACTGCCTAAGGTCACAAATGGAGAAGTGGTCAGTTGACGAGGAATTGGAGCCTGACCTGCACCCAGGGAACTGTACCCTTGATGAATTCAAGACAGGAGGGAAGACAGCGGGAGGCAGCGGGGAGAACATTTGCCACCAAAATGAATGTTATCCTTTTGCTTTCGTGATTTGTGAGATTTGATTTAACAAATTAGTGTCCCCAGCAGAGAGCTTCAGCGACAGGAGCCCATATCGAGACTCGGGTGTGGTGGTCAGTTCGCCCCTCATGACTTTTCATCCTTGAATATTAATGATCAGAAAATCATGGAGGTTTCACAAAGGCAGACTGTTGCAGCCAGATCACTGTCCTGGCTGAGATCAGCTACCTCTACACTAGAATTCCCCATTTTGCACTCCACTTGCATGAAGCTCGACACAGGAGCACTAATTTATGAACTCGTCCCCTATAGAGCCCAAATCAAAGTCACAAATGACATCCTCTATGACTGTCACCATGGTGCACTATCCCTCCTCAGTGTCCTCGAGCTCTCTGCAAGCTTTGACATGGTTGATCACACCATCCTGCTCCAACGCCTCTCCTCCATTGTCCAGCTTAGTGGTAGAGTAGGCTGTTCAGATTTCGGGGCTTTGCTCAGTAAGCCTCTGGGACAGCTGTATCTTAACAGGATCATTTGGTGAGGACTCACTATTTTCAGTGAGCATCTCTAGGCCCGAGCGCAGGTTGGATTCCAGGGCCCTGATTCTCCAACTTATTTTCCCATCTAGCAAGCCTCAGTACCAACAGCAGGACATTGCAAAGTTACCCTTTAAGAACCTTTATTATCCTCAATGCAGTACTGTCAACCCAAGGACCCCACCCACCTGCCCCTTCAACCACCATCTGCTCCACCTGTGACAGAGACTCTAAGTCCCGCATTGGACTCATCAGTCACCTGAGAACTCAGTTTTATTGTGGAAGCAAGTCATCCTCGGTTTCGAAGGACTGCCTAAGAGGAAGAGAAGAAGTACTGAGGGTGTGCTGCACTGTCGGAGGTGTCTTCTTTCGGATGAGACGTTAAACCGAAGCCCCGTCTGCTCTCAGGTGGACTTAAAAGATCCTATGGCACTATTTTGAAGAAGAAGTGGGGAGTTAAACCCGGTGTCCTGGCCAATATTCATCCCTCAATCAACATCACAAAAACACAGATTATCTGGTCATTATCACATTGCTGTTTGTGGGAGCTTGCGGTGCACAAATTGGCTGTCGTGTTTCCTACAATGCAACAGTGACTACACTTCAAAAAAGTACTTAATTGCCTGTAATATGCTTTGGGATGTCCTGTTGCTGTGAAAGGCGCTATATAAATGCAAGTCTTTTTTTTTTCAGTCCCAGCCCGTTGAGAAAGCATTCAAGTGTATACATCTGAAATAAAAACAGAAAATGGTGGAAATACTCAGCAGGTCAGGCAGCACCTGAGGAGAGAGAAACAGAGTTAACGTTTCAGGTCGTTGACCCTTCGTCAGAGTTCTGACGAAGGGCCATCGACCTGAAACGTTAACTCTGTTTCTCTCATAGAAACATAGAAACATAGAAGATAGGAGCAGGAGTAGGCCATTCGGCCCCTCGAGCCTGCTCCGCCATTCAATGCGATCATGGCTGATCATCCAAATTCAGAACCTGGTCCCTGCTTTCTCTCCATGCCCCTTGATCCCTTTAGCCTTAAGAAATATATCCAACTCCTTCTTGAATATATTTAATGTATTGGCCTCTACTGCCTTCTGTGGTAGAGAATTCCACAGGTTCACCACTCTCTGGGTGAAGAAATTCCTCCTCATCTCAGTCCTAAATGGCCTACCCCTTATCCTTAGACTGTGACCCCTGGTTCTGGACTCCCCGACCATCGGGAACATCCTTCCTGCATCTAGTCTGTCCACAGATGCTGCCTGACCTGCTGAGTAATTCCAGCATTTTCTGTTTTTATTTCAGATTTCAGATTTCCAGCATCCGCAGTATTTTGCTTTTGTATAACTGTATGCATCTGAGGGTTTTTGGGTGGGGTAGAGTGTTTCTATTGTGATATGCACAGGTAAGTGCGTGGGACAGGCAGGATGGACCTGAGGGTCTATTCCTGTCTGTCATTGTTCCTATAGTATCTTCTCTTTACAGATGCTGCTGGGGCAGCACTGTACTTCCACCATTTTCTATTTTTATTTGTAACCGCATTTAAAATGATTGTTACTAATTGACAGGGTCCCTTTTTTAAATGCACACAAGTGTTAAATCTTTTTGCACGTTTGCCAATGTGAGGCTGATGTTCTATCATAACCCTCAAAAATGAATGGGTTTACATTCACGTGCAAGTGCTTGCCAAGGCAAAGAGCAGTGATATTGATACCATCGTAAAGGAACATTTATATGTGAAAATGGAAGGAAGTAGGACAAGGGGTATGTGTAGTAATACAGAGTAAGTGGTAATGTGCGTTCCAAGATGTTGGGTACATCTGGAATATTACACAGACAAGTGTTTTCATCTGGGAACTTCGACCGAGCACACATTTCTTTATTTGGTAAGTAGCCATAATTGGTGCAGGCTGATTGTTTAGAATTCATTCTTGAATAGAATCTTTTTTATACAGAAGGTGAAGTAACTTGGTAAACTAATATGAATAATCGGATAAAATCTCAGTTTCATCCATTTTTTTGTTGTTGTTTATGTCTGACTGTTAAAGACACGGGCTTGCTGTTTTCATACAGAAAAATTAATGAAATTGTGGACTGTTATCCTCAAAATTCCGATAAGAATGCCAGAGTTCCATGTTGTAAAAACAGGAACCGATTTAATTCAGCCGCCATGAAGCCTCTCACTTTTTTCTTTTTTAAATTCTCTATACGCCACGATCCAGCACATCAATCGCAAGCCCGTTAACGTCTCACTCTGCCCCGGCACCCAGTGTGATTCCTTTTCATCATGTGTAGTGTTTCTTGGAATTTAACTAAACTGAATACTAGCGCAAAGAGAATGAGTAAAGGCCAATCACCTCTCCCATTGTAGAACCCAGCCTCTTTTTGAACATCCTCAATATTTCTGCATCCATTAACCTAAGGCTAATGTATGAAGTATTTAAGGATTTTCAACAACAAAAAAAGGTCCACTGTGAATGCTGGATACCTGAAGTCAAAACAAATGAAAATCTCAGACGGTTTTCTCACCGAGAAAAGTCCGGTTAACATTTTGAGACAGTGGCAGTACAAATGAACACGAATGGTGTTATTTTATGACTTCACACTCCCAGTGGGGACTCTTGCCGGCCAGGAGTATGTGTCAGAAATTCGAGCGTGTGCTTTGCACAATTTTCGGATGGCTGCCTGTGTCCTAACTCGCACCAAGTCCCGTTCACCCATCTCCCCTGTGCTCGCTGACCTACATTGGCTCCCGGTTAAGCAGCACCTCGATTTCAAAATTCTCATCCTTGCTTTCAAATCCCTCCATGGATTCGCCCTTCCCTAGCTCTGTAATCTCCTCCAGCCCCATAACCCCCTGAGATATCTGCGTTCCGCTAATTCTGCCCTCTTGAGCAACCCTGATTATAATCACTCCACTATTGGCGGCCGTGCCTTCTGTTGCTGAGGCCCTAAGCTCTGGAATTCCCACCCTAAACCTCTCTGCCTCGCTACCTCTCTTTCCTCCTTTAAGACACTCCTTAAAACCTACCTCATTGACCAAGCTTTTAGTCACCTGCCCTAATTTCTCCTTATGTGGCTCGGTGTCAAATTTTTTGTCTTTTTAATACTCCTGTGAAGCGCCTTTAGACGTTTTACTACATTAAAGGCGCTATATAAATACAAGTTGTTGTTGTCGTTGTTCATTTAAAAGTCTAGATTCACAGATCCAAAAACCAGAATTCCAAACCTAGATTTGATTTACCAGCCCCACTGATCTCTGATCTACAATCTGGTTAACACTCCACCAGATTCGCACAGTGTAACTCTCGGCTTAAATTACTGGCGATACACGCAAGCCCTGATATAATCCTCATTTTTATTATGCCCATGAGATAGGAACATAGAAACATTGGAACTGACAACACTTCCTGACATAGGCTTATAAAGCAACAACAACAACTTGTATTTATATAGCACCTTTAACGGAGTAAAACGTTCCCAGGCGCTTCACAGGAGCGTCACAAGACAAAAACTTGACGCCAAGCCACTTAAGGAGAAATTAGGGCAGGTGACCAAAAGCTTGGTCAGAGGGGTCGGTTTTAAGGAGCGTCTTCAAGGAGGAAAGAGAGGGAGAGAGGCGGAGAGGTTTAGGGAGGGAATTCCAGAGCTTAGGGCCTTGGCAGCTGAGGGCACGGCCAGATTCCCACGGTTCAACTCTAGGCTGAAATTATTGGCGATACAAGCCATGATAAAATTCCCATTATTCAGCCCATGAGGTAGGAACTTAGAAACATTGGGCTGAATTTTGCCGGTGCTCAGAGAACGGGTTTAGAGGCGGGTCTGCTGTCAAAATCACAAAGATTGGCAGCGAGTCGGTATCCCGCTGTAAACCCACCTCCTTGTCAGTTTCCTCAAGTGTCGGGTCTGTCTCCCTGAACAGACCCGACACCAAATGGCAGGTCAGCCAATTTAGATAGTTAAAAGGTTATTAAAGGTTAGTTAAGAACTATTTTTCCATGTACTTACCATTTTACCAGGTTTTCAATGAGGTTCCTGGAGAGCGACTATCGCATCAGGTAAGTATGTTAGGTTTTCAATGACTGTGGATTGCTGTGAATAGGTGAAAGCTGCAAAAGTGGTATACAACCTACCATTTCACAGCTGTTCGCTTCCCAATCTTAGAATTTGGAGCTTTAATGATTTGGAACCCACTTTTGAGCTTTATGCACTTTTGAAGTGTTTGGAGTAATCTCTCTATATCCACTGTCACCTCCTTGGAGCACGCTCTCTTACCATTGACACATTACTTCTGTCATCTCAACCTCACCTGCCATCTATTCCATCAGCATCGGTGCCCTTGAAAAAATCTCACCTTGGTCCTCAGAATCCCAACAAGATCAACCCCAACACCAGCAGCACCAGGCACACCAGCAGCACCAACATCCACACCAACCTTCTCCGCAATCAATTGATGCTGCACTGGACACAGGGCATCATCACCCATGCATATAGCTGCCCGGGATGCCAGCGATGGCCTCACCATGTCCAGATTTGCTTCACTTTAACACTAAACACCCTGGCTGCCACATGATGCACCAGGTTGGCACCACCCCACACCAGCACCATACAACATCCGTACAATGTCCAAGCCATTCCTTTCACACTCACCACCATTGGAGGCGGGGGAGGGAACGTTATGTCGCACCATTCACTGGAACTCACTAAGGCACTTTCAAAGGTGCACACAAATCTGTCAAAGTCAAAGTGGTGACAAATAAGGATTTCAATGTTTGACAACACATTAACAGAAAGTTTACACGAACATTGGCTAAAACACCCAAGTGTGTTCTTTTTTATTCATTTATGGGATGTGGGTGTTGCTGGCAAGGCCGGCATTTATTGCCCATCCCTAATTGTCCTTGAGAAGGTGGTGGTGAGCCGCCTTCTTGAACCGCTGCAGTTGGTATGCTTGGACTAGGATGAGGGTGAGGGTGAGGGGTGGCTAGTGAGATGGGGAAGTGATAATGTAGATAGAGAGGGATGGGTGGAGGGGCAAGGTAAGTTGGTGTGAGTAAGGATGTGCAGGAGTCGGGAAGGCAGAGTGATGGGGATGTGATGAGTGGCACAGCAGGATGAGCTTGAGTGTGGCTTTTCAGTAACGTTTCGTGATCTACTGAGATCATTGAAAGGTTTGCGTCACTGCAGCCTGGTCCTCCTGACCACATCCCTGCTTGTGTGCTCCTGTGCAATGTGCAACTAGGCTGCTTTGGTGTCCTGGGGAGGTGTCTTCTGCCCATTGGAAGGGAAGAGAACCTCCCTGCATGCTGTGACTACCTCCATAAGCTTGTCAGTGTTTGCAGCACCTCAGTAGAACTGTCAAAATCAATTTGGACATGGTCCCTTTAAGAAACCGGCTGATAATATGTCACCAAATGACGTCATCAGACCCGCTTCCTATTAATTGGCCGGGAACCTCGCAGGGTGGGCTTAAGAAGCTCTATTAACATAAAATCTTATTGGGAGGCCAGGATCGAGACAAATGCTGCGTCCCCACACGCCAGGGACGTCGCCCGCCCCGGACCGGAGGTTGGAAAAATCCAGCCCATTGGAACCAATAATACTTCCTGAAATAGGGTTTTTAAGCAACTATTTTCCTGCATTAACAGAGGTGTAAATTTACAAATTGCAAGGTCTTGTAGCGCCAAAATACCATTGAGGTGTTAAATGTTTTTTCTGCATCTGTTTTCACTACTAAAGGTAATGTTGAGTTGCCAGTGGTGATAGAGGAGCCCCTGATATTGAATCCACGGAGGTCAATGCAGAAATAGCCCCGGCTAGGATTAGAGCTCTGAAGGCAGATGGAGGTGCTGACCCTGATGGTACTCACTCTAGATTAGGAGCATAGGAGTAGGCCATTCAGCCCCTCTAGCCTGCTCCACCATTCAATTAGATCATGGCTGATATGTACCTCAATTCCATACACCTGCTTTAGCTCCACATCCCTTGATACCCTCACCCAACAAGTAATTTATCTGACGAAGGGTCATCGACCTGAAACGTTAACTCTGTTTCTCTCTCCACGATGCTGCCTGACCTGCTGAGTGTTTCCAGCATTTTCTGTTGTTGTTTCAAATTTCCAGCCTCCGCAGTATTTTGCCGTTGAAAAAAATCCGTCCATCTCTGTCTTGAAAGCTTCAATTGACCCCCAGCGTCCAGTGTAATTTGCGGGGAGCGAGTCCCGGGTTTCTACTGCCCTTCATGTGGAAAAAGTGCCTCCTAATTTCCCTCCTAAATGGCCTAGCACTAATTTTAAGATTCTGCACCTCTTGTTCTTGATTCCCCCTCCACTAGAGGAAATAGTTTCCCTGTATCTACCCTATCGAATCCTTATAACATTTTACACAGTAGTAAAAGACATGGGGGTTGTGTTATGCAAGCTGTTGGTTGTTATAAATGTAACAGTTCATTGAAATCTCGGATTGTTTAAACAGGGCAGTAAGTCAGAAACTGGGAATTATAGGCCAGTTCGTGTGACTTCAGTTATAGGCAGATTGCAAGTAATTAATTGCCTGTAAAGTGATTTAGGGACCTCTTCAAGCGCAGAGGCCCTGCAACAGCAAAACCGGCCAAGGTTTTCCTCTTCGGCAGCTGGCGGGAATCGCGCTGCGAGCTCGTCCTGCATGTTCAACGGCCCCCAACCCAGAGAAATAGGCAGGCGATGGGGGCAGGTGGAAATTCTGCCCATTCACTAAGCTGCTGGTAAGTGGAGAATCCAGCCTTGAACATTTGCTCAACGTTGGCATGCATCATGTTATGTGCCTGGCTGCAATTCCGTTCTTCCAGCGTCTATGGGTTGCACAATGGGGGTCATAAGCCGCATTTGCAGGCCAAAGCACAAATCCTTCAGCAAGCCAGCATTGCAATCATTCATCATGTTCAAATGCAGCAGCCACAGAGGATTAGCTAAGGGTGAAGGAGTCATGTTTTGATCCTGGGTGTCGTGCAGTCATATGCAGGATATTTCACCGTGCATCACAGAACACTTGTTTATTCATTAAATAGAGGTTTTTGCTGTTGCTGCATGCTTATAGGATTGAGCTAATAGCAGAGATGTTTATTCCCTCCCCCAGGTGATTAGAATGAGCTAATAGTAAAACAATTCAGGATAGCTGCAACAAAAGCAAAATACTGCGGATGCTGGGAATCGGAAATAATAACAGAAAATCCTGGAAAACACTCAGCAGGTCAGGCAGCAGCTGTGGGAGAGAGAAAAACAGAGTTTGGGGGAAATATTAACAGGGAGCGCAAGGGTTTGGGAGTGGGTGGGGGATGAAAGCTGGGGAAAAATGACAGCACATCGGGAAGCCAGCTCCAACCCGCCAACTTTCGCATTTCACTCCAGCGTGTTAGGCTGCATGTGCGCAACCCCCCCGGGAGAGAGGCGGGTCGTCAATTGACATGTTAATCGTTCAGTTAGAGCAATATTTCAAATACAGTTTTGACGTCAACATCGGATCCACGAATTTCCCGGGCTTCCTGAAACTCGCCAGTGAAA
This sequence comes from Somniosus microcephalus, assembly GCF_052327205.1. Classification (NCBI taxonomy): domain Eukaryota; kingdom Metazoa; phylum Chordata; class Chondrichthyes; order Squaliformes; family Somniosidae; genus Somniosus; species Somniosus microcephalus. The sequence continues at coordinate 214,592,820 of NC_140996.1, read as the reverse complement.
GCAAGGCAAGAACACAACGGCAATTGAGGGGGCTGAATCAATCTCATGGAAATATTGCAATAAATACTCAGTACTCACAGCTGCTTTCTTACCAGCTGGTTGGAAAGGGTTTGTTCCCTTTCATCAGAACTGGAAGATGTTAAAGATTAACAGTTTTTAAGCAAATTTAGAGCCAGGGAAAAGTGGCGGTGGGGGGGCGGCGGGGCGGCAGTGCAGGAAAGAACAAAGGAGAAAAATCTGTGATAAAGTGGAGGGCAAGAGTGATTAATCAGCAAGAGGGATGACGTTCAATGGGGTGATAGTGAAACAAGTAAAGAAACAAAAGATGGGTCCAGAGGAGATATAAATAGCACCCTCGCCTCTGAGTCAGAAGGTTGTGGCTTCAAGTCCCACTCCAGGGACTTGCGTACATAAATCTAGGCTGACGCTCCAGTGCAGTGCTGAGGGAGTGCTGCACTGTCGGAGGTGCCGTCTTTTGGATGAGACGTTAAACCGAGGCCCCGTCTGCTCTCTCAGGTGGACGTAAAAGATCCCAGGGGCACTACTGTATTTCGAAGAAGAGCAGGGGAGTTATCCCCAGTCTCCTGGCCAATGTTTATCCCTCAACCAACATAACAAAAAGAGATTATCTGGTCATTATCACGTTGCTGTTTGTGGGAGCTTGCTGTGCGCAAATTGGCTGCTGCATTTCCCACATTGCAACAGTGACTCTACTTCAAAAAGTACTTCGTTGGCTGTAAAGCGCTTTGAGAAGTCCGGTGGTCATGAAAGGCGCTATATAAATGCAAGTCTTTCGTTCTTTCTTTCAGAACAGCAGCGGGTGAGGGAAACATGGAAAATCTAGCCAAGTGGAGAAAGCTTCCGTGTCCTGGGAAAATAGGCCAGAATAGCTGTAACCTTCTGGTGAATGGTCTCAGACCTGAAACGTTGGGCTGGATTTTCATTGGGCCGTGGAGTCAGGATTGGAGGCGTGTGGGGGTTTAAAATCCCGAAATCGGGGGTCCCGACCCCATCCCGCCCCCAACCTGCCTCCATGCCAGATTCAAAGGAGACGGGTCCCTGCCCCGCACTGGGACCCGCCTCCCCAAGGTGGGAAGGGGTAGTTAACAGGCAGTTTTTAGCCTAATCCCTATTTTCATTGTTGAAATGTGGGATTCCCGACGGCTCTAAACCACGCCAAGTTAGCGAGGCGGGCCGTCGGGATGAACAGCTTGGAGGGGTCGAGATGTCCGGTGTTCAGGTGAGTGATGGGTGCATGAGTGCAGAGTTAAGTGTGTTTGGTCTGTGTAAAGTGTTTCAAGAAGTTCTACTAACCTTTACTTACCTTTACAGCCTTCCTTCCTTCAGGTCTCGGGAGTCCCTCATCTCACCGGCACAGAAAGCAGAATGGTCGCCAGCTGTCAAAATCTGTAGCCTCTGCTTTCTGTTCCGGGGAGATCTCTAAATCATCCTGAGAGGAAGGAATTAACCTGGAGTACAGATTGTCAGTGTTTGACAGCTTCAAACAGCTGTCAAACGCTAATATTTCATCTGTCAAAAAGTCTTGACAGATGAAATGTCAATCTGTGACGTCACCTGTTGCCCGGTGGCCCTTAATTGGCCTGCTGAGCCCGCTGGGCAGGCTCAACAAGGTCAATCAAGTCAAAATTGCATGGGTTGGCTAGAACTCGATGGAGGCAGGACTACAACCCCAAAAGTTGTAGTCCCGCCTCCTACCCGACTCCTCAATGAAAATCCAGCCCATTGACTCTGCTTCTCTCTCTCCGCAGATGCTGCCTGACCTGCCGAGTGTTTCCAGCATTTTCTGTTGTTATTTCAGATTTCCAGCATCCGCAGTATTTTGCTTTCAGTGTAGCTGTAACTTTCACAGCCACAGGTAAAAAGTTCTAATCTTTAAGTCATCCGCTACAATTAGCACACTTCAGTAATTGTCTTCGAATACTACTCCGCCATTCTACCCTGGCATGGCTTTTTGCCCCAGTGTGCGGACGCTCTCCCTCAAATATACCCATCTCCCCGGAGTCCAGCGATGGTGTGTTCTCACCTCCCATTTACACTGCTCCTCCTCCAAGGCGGAGAATGGCGGCCATGATAGGAACAAATAACATGTTTGCCGTCCTCCTGTTGCAATTGGTGGAGTCATAGATTCATAGTCATAGAGTCATAATGGCACAGGAGGCCATTCAGCCCATTGAGTCCATGCCGGCTCTCTGTAGAGCAATCCAGTCAGTCCCATTCCCCCGCTTTATTCCCGTAGCCCTGCAAGTTTATTTCCCTCAAGTGCCTATCCAGTCTCCCCTTGAAAACATTGAGTGTCTCCGCTTCCATCACTTCCTTCGGCAGCGAGTTCCAGGTCCTCACCACTCGCTGCGTAAAAAAGTTTTCCCTCACATCCCCCCTGTATCTCTTGCCCAAAACCTTAAATCTGTGCCCCCTAGTCCTTGTACCATCAACTAGTGGGGACAGCCTTTCCCCGTCTAGCCTACCCAAATCAGTCATAATCTTGTACACCTCGATCAAATCACCCCTCAACCTCCTTTACTCTACTGAAAACAAATCCTGCTTCTCCAACTTGTCCTTGTAGCTAAGATCCCCCATCCCCAGAACCATTCTGGTGAATCTCCTCCGCACCCTCTTAAGTGCCTTCACATCCTTCCTAAAGTGTGGTGACCAGAACTGGATGCAATACTCCAGTTGTGGCCTAGCCAGCACTTTATAGAGGTTCAGCATAACTTCTCTACGTTTGTACTCAATACCTTTATTTATGAAGCCCAGGAACCCATATGCTTTGTTAACCACTCTCTCAATATGTCCTGCTACCTTCAGGGACCTATGCACATTAACTCCCAGGTCCCTCTGTCCCTGCACACTCTGTAAAACTGTGCCATTAAGTGTATATTGCCTCTCCCTGTTCCTTCTGCCAAAATGCATCACCTCACACATCTCTGTATTAAATTCCACCTGCCACTTGTCTGCCCATTCTGCTAGCCTTTCTATGTCCTGTTGCAGTCGATTGGTAGCATCATCACTGTTTGTCACACCCCCAAGTTTGATGTCATCGGCAAATTTAGAAATTCTACTCTGTATTCCAATATCCAGGTCATTTATATATATCAAAAAAAGCAGTGGCCCCAGCACTGACCCTTGGGGAACGCCCCTGTCTACCATCCCCCAGTCTGAAAAACAGCCATTTACCACAACTCACTGTTTTCTGTCCTTAAGCCAATTCCTTATCCAAGCTGCCACTGACCCACCTATTCCATGAGCCTCAATTTTGTTAACCAGCCTTCTATGTGGTACTTTGTCAAACGCCTTCCAAACATCTATGTAGACAACATCCATTTCATTCCCTCCATCAATCCTCTTTGTTACTTCATCAAAAAATTCAATTAGATTAGTCAAACACGAACTGCCTTTTACAAATCTGTGTTGGCTCTCCTTAATTAGCTTAAACCTCTCCAAGTGCCCGTTAATTTTTTCCTTGATTATTGTTTCTAAAACTTTTCCCACCACTGTTGTTAAACTGACCGATCTGTAGTTACTAGGATTGTCCTTGCAACCTTTCTTGAACAGTTGTACAGGGCCTTGGTGAGACCACACCTTGAGTATTGTGTGCAGTTTTGGTCACCTTATCTGAGGAAGGATGTTCTTGCCATGGAGGGAGTGCAGCGAAGATTCACCAGACTGATACCTGGGATGGCAGGAATGACGTATGAGGAGAGATTGGGTCGATTAGGCTTATATTCGCTAGAGTTTAGAAGAATGACAGGGGATCTCATTGAAACTTATAAAAACATAGAAACATAGAAGATAGGAGCAGGAGTAGGCCATTCGGCACCTCAAGCCTGCTCCGCCATTCAACGAGATCATGGCTGATCATCCAAATTCAGTACCCTGTCCCTGCCTTCTCCCCATATCCCTTGATCCCTTTAGCCTTAAGAAATATATCCAACTCCTTCTTGAATATATTTAATGAACTGGCCTCCACCGCCCTCTGTGGCAGAGAATTCCACAGGTTCACCACTCTCTGGGTGAAGAAATTCCTCCTCATCTCAGTCCTAAATGGCTTACCCCTTATCCTTAGACTATGACCCCTGGTCTGGACTCCCCGGCCATTGGGAATATCCTTCCTGCATCTAGTCTGTCCAGGCCTGACAGAATTTTATAGGTTTCGATGAGATCCCCTCTCAATCTTCTAAACTCCAGCAAGTACAAGCCCAATCGACCCAATCTCTCCTCATACATCATTCCTGCCATCCCAGGTATCAGCCTGGTGAATCTTCGCTGCACTCCTTCCATGGCAAGTGCATCCTTCCTCAGATAAGGCGACCAAAACTGCACACAATCCTCAAGGTGCAGTCTCACCAAGGCCCTGTACAATTGCAGCAAGACATCCTTGTTCCTGTACTCGAACCCTCTTGCTACGAAGGCCAACATACCATTTGCCTTCTTAACCGCCTGCTGCACCTGCATGCTTACCTTCAGCGACTGGTGCACAATAACACCCAGGTCTCTTTGCACTTCCCCTTCTCCCAATCTATTGCCATTCAAATAATAATCTGCCTTCCTGTTTTTGCCACCAAAGTGGATAACCTCACATTTATCCACATTATAGTGCATTTGCCATGTTTCTGCCCAATCACCCAACCTGTCCAAATCGTACTGGAGTTTCATGACATCCTCCTCACAGCATACCCTCCCACCCAGCTTTGTGTCGTCTGCAAATTTGGAGATATTACATCCAATTCCCTCGTCCATATCATTAATATAGACTGTGAACAGCTGGGGTCCTAGGACCGATCCTTGCGGTACCCCACTAGTCACTGCCTGCCACTCGGAAAATGACCCGTTTATTCCAACTCTTTGCTTTCTATCTGCCAACCAGTTCTCTATCCAAGTCAATACCTTGTCCCCAATCCCATGTGCCTTAATTTTGCACGCTAATCTCTTATGCGGGACCTTATCGGAAGCCTTCTGAAAGTCCCAATACATCACATCCACTGGTTCTCCCTTATCTAGTTTACCAGTTACATCCTCCAAAAATTCCAGTAGATTAGTCAAGCACGATTTACCTTTTGTAAATCCATGTTGACTTTGTCCGATCCTGTCACTGCTTTCCAAGTGCTCTGCTATTACATCCTTTATAATGGACTCTAGCATTCTCCCCACTACCGATAAAATTGTAACAGGACTAGACAGACTAGATGCAGAAAGGATGTTCCCAATGGCGGGGGAGTCCAGAACCAGGGGTCACAGTCTAAGGATAAGGGGTATGCCATTTAGGACTGAGATTAGGAGAAATTTCTTCACCCAGAGAGTGGTGAACCTATGGAATTCTCTACCACAGAAGGCAGTTGAGGCCAATTCATTAAATATATTTCTTAAGGCTAACGGGATCAAGGGATATGGGGAGAAAGCAGGGACAGGGTACTGAATTTGGATGATCAGCCATGATCTCATTAAATGGCGGAACAGGCTCGAGGGGCCAAATGGCCTACTCCTGCTCCTATCTTCTATGTGTCACATTTGCCACTTTCCAATCCTCAGGCACCTCACCCGCATCTAGGGAAGATTGGAAAATTATGGCAAGCCCTTCTGCTATCTCCTCCCCCAATGTTGCTCACCCTCCTGCCAACTCTGAGCCAGACTTACAGCCATGTGTCCAGGCCCCCTGAAATTCTTAACGTGACTGGATTGAATTGGATCCGCCCACCAATTAATGGGCTTAATTGGTATCCCCACCCCCCCCCCCACACACCCACACCCTACCCACCCCACCAACAGCTTTCCCGACATCGTGAACCCATGTTGGAAACTGGGAAGACCTTCTTTCACAACGGGTGACTGTTTCAATCTGCATAGCTGTGCTGTTTCTTAACGTCGTTGGGCCATCGGAAACATGACCAACAGACGGAAACTTGCCCCTAACCTTCTTTAGCTGAATAAATCTTAGCAGCGCCAAACATATCCACAGATTATTATTTTTTTTTTGTTGTTGGCCGCCGTATCAAGGAGAAATATTGCAGGCGCACAACTCAAAATATTTTTATACCTAGAGATTTAAAATGTCAACAGCGCTTGAAGCCCATTGAAGTGAGACTCCAGCAGCATTAAAGGGAGGTTTTGTCAAACATTTTTGCGATGTTTGCACATCCACACACAGTCTATGTATATATATATATAAATATTAAAAAAACACAATACTGCAGTTACAATTCCCAGGCCGGTAAAAGGAAGAGAACTCAGTAAAGGCTGCTTAATGGAAATTGTTCAAAGGCCTTTGATGTATGTTTGTCCAACTACCTTCCCCAAACAAAGAGGTTAGCAGCAATTACAGCTCTGCTTGCTAAATTGGAATGACCTCTGCTGTGTAATTTCTCCATATGAATGTAGTTTGCTGCGATGCAAATGGAAATTAGCACTCGCCCCCTCCAAAAAAAGACCCAACATGTAGACACTGCAGAAATGCCATGTTTCCTTTATATTTAAACACATACACACACATACCGCACAATCAAATTAATTGCCCAGTCTCCGACCAGCACTATTCGAATGAAAGCAACCTTTTTTTTAAAAAAAAATGTACAACTTGTAAAAAAAATGGGTTCTGGTTATTTTTTTTTTAAACATGCCATCCAAGTTTCAGTGAAGGAACTGCTGGTAATATTAAGCACCTGGGGAGCTCTGGGAATTTGATGCCGCAGTATTTGTCCTCAGGCTCTTGTAACTCCGTGTTCAGCTAAGTTAGTCTTTGTCATCCACTCCAGCCTAGACATACACACACACACAAAAACACCATTCTGAAGAGAAACACCTGTTTGTAAAGCCTGACCCCAGTCAGTGCAAGGATGAAAGAAGAAGTCAGCTGGGTGGAACAGAGCCAGATGTCGAGAGTGCAGGTGCTTCCCCTGTAGTCCTGCGCACCAGGAAAAGCCGCAGTGGCAAACAGCAAAAGCATCTGAATGCACAGCGTTGCAGCACTGGATACAATCGAGGCCTTAGAAATGATTCCTTTAGGCACTTAAATGCCGGGATTCTAAATATTTCATCAAATTAGCTCTCTTCTGTTTGAAGCTTGCTGTGGTGTTCCAGGGAAGCTCTTGTTTTGAACATGTTTGATTGCAAAATGACAAGAGCAGCCAATGTTGAGAAGATGTGAGCCATTCGTTGTTACAGGCTGAAGCTTATGTTACCGTCACATAGAGTTACATCGAGTTTTTTTTTTCGCTCCTTGAGTAGAGGGTGCTGTTAAATCAAGGCACACCTCTTCCTTTGTTGATTGATGAGAGAGGGTCCTTCTTTCCCTCTGCTCAATGATCAATAAAATACTTAAGGTGCCTCTCAGAGAGAGAGGTAGAGAGAGAAAGGGAAGGAGGGAGGCCGCAGGGGCGGAGTCGCCACCCTCTGATGGTGGGTGGGTGGGTGGGTGCTTGCAGGGGTGCACTCTCCGATGGAATCACAAAGTCTTTGTTGTTCCTCTGGTGGTGGGGGTGGTGGGGGGAGATGTCTTCACCTGGGGATAGCTGGAGACGCCCAGGCACCACCAGGTCTTAACGATGCGATATTAAGGGGACTTCACCCAGGCTACATCGAGTTTACAGCAACAGTTCAACCCAGCTGGTCTGTTTACATGCTCCACAAGTTTGCTATTTTCCTGACTCTAGACAAGGGGAATGTGTGCCCAGTGCAAAGCGGAGGGTAGTGGCGCTTTGCAGCAATTGCCACTCCTCTGCCCACCCCCCCCCCCACCCGCTATCTATGGTACATCCTTCACTGTTGGAGAAGAATGATCATCATGACCGGTTTCTGATGCAAATCCTCTGAGTTTTGCGTGCTATGTTTTCAGAAGCAAAGTGAGTTGATTGTCCCTCGATGACCTAGTGTCCATTTCTAAGTGTGCAAGCCTGCTGACAGGTACTAGGTTGAAGAATGCAACCTGCTAAGCACAGCATAGTGCCAGCAGATTTGAGTTATACTGCTGGCTGCACATTGCTTGCTTGTTGGGGAAAGCAGTGCTCTTAATCACTTCCCACATTACAACAGTGACTCCACTTCAAATAGTACTTCATTGGCTGTAAAGCGCTTTGAGATGTCTGGTGGTCGTGAAAGGTGCTATATAAATGCAAGTCTTTCTTTTATTAACGTAGGTTATCTTTTAGTAAAGATCTTCAATGGACGTTTTACCTCTTTATACATAATGGGCTTGATCTTGCCAGAGCGAGGCATCTTTGAGATGTGTGCCCTTAGTTAGACCTTATCCTGCACCCTGCAGCTCAAAAAATATTTGCGCCATTACTTGTTGGAAGTGTGAGCTGATAACGGGCAATGGGGCATCTGGGACCTTAGTGAATGGTGGGACCAACAGTCTATCTCCTTGACCAATGAGATTGACCAATGAGATTGAAAAAGAAACAGAGGACAGAGAAGGAAATAGGGTGAATTAGAGTCAAATCAGGGATAGAAAGAGAAGGGGCGATTTTAACCCTACTCGCTCAGCAGAAACCTGGGGGGTGGGCAGTTAAAATCGCCCTGGCTCTTACCCGTCCGAAAGCCGCCATTATTGTGACATCTGCAATTTTAACCTGCTCTCCTGAGCAGGCAGCAAGGACAGGCGCCCGAAGCCAACAGGGTCCTTCGTTATGTCTGCATGTTGTGGCCCGATGACATCATTGAGACCCGATTGTAATTTTAACTCAGGCCTGAGCGGGGAATCCACCCGGAGTTAAAATTGGGGCCAAAGAGAGGGAAATAAATTAGGAGAGAGAGAAAAAAGAGACAGAAAGGAAAAGTAAGAAAGAAACTAAAATTAAAATAAGATTTGGCCCAATATATTGGGGGTGAAATTGGTCTATACCAGTCGTGTGAACCAGGCAATATGGCTCTGACCATGAACACAGAATATGATAGGATCTAAGTCTGGCATAAAAATTAAGCCATCGGGACCAAGTCCCATTCATCCATCACACCTCTGCTTGTTGACCTACATTGGCACCCGGTCCAGCAACGCCTCGATTTTAAAATTCTCATCCTTGTTTTCAAGTCCCTCCACAGCCTCGCCCCTCCCTATCTCTGTAATCTCCTCCAGCCACATAGCCGTCCGAGATATTTGCATGCCTCTAATTCTGCCCTCTTGAGTATCCTCGATTTTAATCACTCCACCATTGGTGGCCGTGCCTTCTGTTGCCAAGGCCCTAAGCGTTGGAATTCCCTGCCTAAACCTCTCCGCCTCTCTTTCCTCCTTTAAGACTCTCCTTAAAACCTACCTTTTAACCAAGCTTTTGGTCACCTGCCCTAACATTTCCTTATGTGGATCGGTGTCAAATATTGTTTTGTAATGCTCCTGTGAAGCACCTTGGCACGTTTTACGATGTTAAAGGCGTTCTATAAATGCAAGCTGTTGTTGTTGTTGTTTTCAGGTTCAATCCCCAGTCTGCACTGAAATAGTTGATCGCAGCCGAGGCAGTGGTTGGGGATCTTCACTTGTTATCCGCACCCATGGGTTAGCAATGGGGGGATGGGGTGAATCGCCCAGGATCCCTGCTCTTGATCTCTCTCCGGTAACCCCTGCTGAGACCTGCACATCTTTGGATGTTGGATGAGGACAGGATTAGGCTCCCACATGGCAGCTGTCTCCCATTCTGCCAGTACATTTCACACCTAATCTAGAGCCGTCTTTTGTCTCCACTAGTCCTATCACCATCTCGTCTCGTTTTGAATACCTCTTAATGTCTCTTCACTTCTCTTTTGTTCTCTCCCAGCCCGGCCTCTTAATCTATTTCATTTCCTGTGCCTCTTTAGTCTTGACAAAGGGTTTTCACCCAAAACGTTGACTCTTTTTTCTCTCCATGGATGTTGCCTGGCCTGCTGAGTTTTTCCAGCATTTTCTGTTGTTATTCAGGAATATGGTTTTGTTCTGATGCCCCACGTGTTTAAATAACCTGTCAGCTGACTCTGTTCGCATATGAAGGAAGGCGACTTGGGTGAGATACCAGAGGACTTCTGGTGTCCGTTAGCCGTAGCCACGCCACAGCCCACGCCTTCAGGAGAGGAGGAAAGAAAACAACAACTACCTGCCAGATGACTTTAACATAGAAAAATGTCCTAGGATGTTTCACGGAGCCATAAATAATGCTGAGCCACAGAGAGAGTTAGGAGGGATGAGCAAAAGCTTGGTTGTGAGTTCCCGGCATTCCGACCCTCAGTCAGGACCCAGCGTGACATTGGCGGAGGTACACCCGGTGTCACCTGGAACACCTCCCAACACCCCAATAGCAGTGGGGTCCATCTGGGGGTCTAGCCCAAGATCGAGGTCTGGAACTCTGAAACATAGAAACATAGAAGATAGGAGCAGGAGTAGGCCATTCGGCCCTTCAAGCCTACTCCGCCATTCAATGAGATCATGGCTGATCATCCAAATTCAGTACCCTGTCCCTGCCTTCTCCCTATATCCTTTGATCCCTTTAGCCTTAAAAAATATATCCAACTCCTTTTTGAATATATTTAATGAAGTGGCCTCCACCGCCCTCTGTGGCAGAGAATTCCACAGGTTCACCACTCTCTGGGTGAAGAAATTCCTCCTCATTTCAGTCCTAAATGGCTTACCCCTTATCCTTAGACTATGACCCCTGGTTCTGGACTCCCGGCCATCATAAACATCCTTCCTGCATTTAGTCTGTCCAGGCCTGACAGAATTTTATAGGTTTCGATGAGATCCCCTCTCAATCTTCTAAACTCCAGCAAGTACAAGCCCAATCGACCCAATCTCTCCTCATACATCATTCCTGCCATCCCAGGTATCAGCCTGGTGAATCTTCGCTGCACTCCTTCCATGGCAAGAACGTCCTTCCTCAGGTAAGGCGACCAAAACTGCACACAATACTCAAGGTGTGGTCTCACCAAGGCCCTGTACAACTGTAGCAAGACATCCTTGTTCCTGTACTCGAACCCTCTTGCTACGAAGGCCAACATACCATTTGCCTTCTTAACCGCCTGCTGCACCTGCATGCTTACCTTCAGCGACTGGTGCACAAGAACACCCAGGTCTCTTTGCACTTCCCCTTCTCCCAATCTATTGCCATTCAAATAATAATCTGCCTTCCTGTTTTTGCCACCAAAGTGGATAACCTCACATTTATCCACATTATAGTGCATTTGCCATGTTTCTGCCCAATCACCCAATCTGACCAAATCGTACTGGAGTTTCTCGACATCCTCCTCACAGCTTACCCTCCCACCCAGCTTTGTGTCTGTAGTGTCTGAGGATCAATAATACTCAGACTGCAGGAGAACAATAAAACAGGTATTTACTGAACAGATAGTAATTCAAGACTGAAGTACAGAAGCCTGCTATGGCTTTATATACAGGAGTGGTCACTGCCGGTACTGCAGTAATGTGGTGATTATTCTTTATGTTAGTAAGAAGTATTGTGATTGGTTGTTGTTTCCTGCCTTGGGATATATGCTGTAATCTCATTGGTAGTTGATGTCATGTGATTTGTGGTGGCCATCTTAAATTCAGTTCTTTCCAGCCTTTAGTTGGGACTGGGTGTTGAAGATGTGCTGCAGGATTTTTAAGTTAATAAAGCCTAGATTAGAAAGGCAAACCTATTCTTTATTTCAATTTATTAACTTTATGTCAGAATGGAGCGATATCTTCAACCAGAACGATTCAATGCTGACCCTAATTCTGCAGGAGTGGATGATAAATGGAAACACTGGTATTGTACATTTAAAAACTTTTTGGGCGTGTTGGATCAAGAGTCTCCAAATAAGCTGAATATGCTGATCAACTACATTGCTCCGGATGTGTATAAGTATATTTTGGACTGTAAAACTTACGAAGTGGCTATTTCTACATTGGAAAAGATTTTTGTTAAACCAAAGAATGAGGTATTTGCACGTCACCTTCTATCTGCCCATAGGCAGCAGGTGGGAGAATCTTTGGATACTTATTTACAAGCACTTCGGTGCCTTAGTGTTAACCGTAATTATAAGGCCGTGACGGCTGAAGAATATAAGGAAGAATCGGTACGGGATGCTTTTATTAATGGATTACTGTCTAGATCAATTCGTCAGCGGTTGTTAGAAAATAAGACTTTGGATCTTAAGAGTGCTTTTGAGCAAGCTTCTACATTGGATGTGGCTCAGAGAAGTTCGGATTCTTATGCTCTTTTTAATCGGCCTGTGACTGTGGTTTCGGCAGTTCCGGATGAAAAGGAATTATGTGGACTTAATAGGAGTGGTTTACTAGATTCTGAAACAGTTTCTACTTCAGCGGCTGTTGCCTCTAGGATTCAGAAGTGTTATTTTTGTGGGAACGTCCGGCACCCTCGTCTGAAGTGTCCTGCTCGGGAGGCTGTGTGTAGTAAATGCGGCAAGAGAGGTCATTACGCACGTGTGTGTAAATCATCAGGTTCAATTACCTCCTCTGTGACTATTCAGCCTTTAGATAGGGCGTTTATTGCATCAATTTCTGCTGCATTTGCTCATGGCCTAAACAAAGCTATAGTTACGGCCCAAGTTAATGGTTTGGAAGTGAAGGCCCTTATAGATACGGGCAGTACCGAGAGATTTATAAGTCTTCAGTTTGCAAAGGAGAAGCATTTGAAAATTTCGCCTGTTTCCTATCAGGTGTGTATGGCTCAGACGACTCTCACTTCACAAGTAGCTGGTTGTTGCCTTGTGAAATTGGTTCTTCTAGGTAATACGTATACTGATATATGCCTATCTGTTTTGTCTAATCTCTGTGCGGATATTTTGATTGGTCATGATGTGCTTCAGTTACACGAGTCTCTCAGCCTTTCATTTGGAGGGACCAAGCCACCTTTATCTATTTGTGGATTAACCTCTTTATCCATTTCTCCATTATCACTTTTTTCCAATTTGATGCCAGATTGTAAGCCAATTGCTACCAAGTCAAGAAGGTATAGCAGTCAGGATAGAGAATTTATTAATTCTGAAGTTCAACGTCTCTTATTGGAAGGAATCATTGAACCTAGTTGTTCGCCTTGGCGGGCACAGGTAGTTGTCACGACTAACGAGAGACATAAGAAACGAATGGTGATAGACTATTCCCAAACTATTAATAGGTATACTCAATTAGATGCGTACCCTTTGCCTAAGATTGATGAGCTTATCAATAAAGTATCTCAGTATAAGGTTTTTAGCACTATTGACCTAAAGAGTGCTTATCATCAGATTCCTATTGTTAAGAAGGATCAACCATATACAGCCTTTGAGGCTGGTGGAAAGCTCTATCAGTTTTGCCGAATACCATTTGGTGTTACTAATGGTGTTGCTTGTTTTCAACGGGCAATGGATGCTTTTATAAGTGATAACTCTCTCTCTGACACCTTTTCATACTTAGATGACATCACGGTGTGTGGCAAATCAAGGGTGGAGCATGATTCTAATTTAGAAAGATTCCTTCAAGCTGCGGAAAAAGTTGGTTTAACTTTCAATAAAGAGAAGTGTACCTTTTCGACTACTGAGGCAAATCTGGGGTACATTATCTCGGGAAACAAGATTAAACCAGACCCAGAACGTCTGCGACCATTGATTGATTTACCTTGTCCTACTAATTCTAAGACTTTGCAATGAGTTGTTGGACTGTTTTCTTACTATTTTAATTGGATTGCAAATTTTTCACAGAAGATCCGGCCTCTTATTCGGGTTACGACATATCCTCTATCATGGGAGGCCAGGACATGTTTTGATAATTTTAAAAAGGATATCCTTGGAGCAGTTGTGCATTCTATTGATGAGCAGGTTCCTTTTGTGATTGAGACGGACGCTTCTGATTTTGCAATTGGGGCTACTCTGAACCAAAATGGAAGACCTGTGGCCTTTTTCTCACGTACCTTGAACAATAGTGAAAAAAGGCATTCTTCAATAGAGAAAGAGGCGTATGCAATAGTAGAAGCACTGCGTAAATGGAGACATTATTTATCGGGGCAACATTTTACGTTGGTAACTGATCAAAAGTCTGTGTCCTTTATGTTTGATGTCAAACATTTTGGAAAGATTAAGAATGATAAAATAATGAGGTGGAGGATTGAGTTGGCATGTTACCATTTTGATATAGTTTATCGTCCGGGGAAGGATAATGTTGCTGCTGATGCGCTGTCGAGGGCTTATTCTGTGATTCACGGAGATACGCTTATTAATCTTCACAATGCCTTATGCCATCCTGGGGTTACGAGGATGATACACTTCGTACGCAGTAAGAATTTGCCCTTTTCAGTTGAAGACGTCACGCGGATGACTTCATTATGTTCTATCTGTGCTCGGTGTAAACCGAATTTCTTTAAGCCTCAACGAGCTCATCTTATAAAGGCTACTTCTCCTTTTGAACATTTGAGCGTCGATTTTAAGGGGCCTCTTCCTTCAACTACTCAAAACCGATATATATTTACTGTTGTGGATGAGTTTTCAAGGTTCCCTTTTGCTTTTCCTTGCGCAGATGTATCAGCTGCTACAGTTATCAAATGTCTGACTCAACTTTTTGTCATCTTTGGGATGCCTGCGTATATCCATTCGGATCAGGGAAGTTCTTTTATGTCTTCCCAGTTGAAGGAATACCTTCAGAGTCGGGGAATTTCTACTAGCAGAACTACCCCGTATAATCCCCAGGGTAATGGACAGTGCGAACGATACAATGGGGTGGTCTGGAAGGCAGTTATGTTGGCTTTGACATCCCGGAACCTTAAGAATACACAGTGGGAAATGGTATTGCCTGATGCCCTGCATTCCATTAGATCATTGCTTTCAACGGCTACTAATGTGACCCCCCATGAAAGGCTCTTTAACTATCTGCGGAGATCTACTACGGGATATTCGGTACCTTCATGGCTTACTATGCAGGGACCTGTGCTGCTTCAACGCCATGTTAGATTGTCAAAATATGATCCTTTAGTGGAGGAGGTGGAGCTGTTGGAGGCAAATTCCCAATATGCTCATATTCGATTCCAAGATGGGAAAGAAAGTACCGTTTCAATTAAAGACTTGGCTCCTTGTGGTGGCCAGCCCTCTTCTGAGGATATTAACAATAGTCATGATTCAGATAATGTGGATGCTGTTACAGATACTACGAATATTTCCAATCCGACTGCAGATAATTATACTTCTATTAGTCAGCCCTCGATGGATGTTCATGACCGTCCCAGTTTACCTCCTGATGTGATTTCTAATCCGGAAACCGTTGAAAATCGGGATATGGATAGCCTTCCTGCAGAAGATACTTCTGTGTCTCCTGGTGTGGGAGGGCAAGGAATTTCACCAAGGTTAAGAAGGTCGACACGAACAAGATATCCGGTCGACCGATTGAAAATGGACTTTTAAATTGATCGTAATGTTTTAAAATTGTTGAAATATTATATTATTGTTTTAGTTGAGAGATACTTCATACTTATGTGCAATGTTACTATTTGTTGTTGCTCACTTAGTATTGTGTCATGTTGAATAGTTTTATTTTGTCTGTGCATAGTTTTAGTTGTAAATAATTAATTATAAATTGTAAAGGTTATTTAGGTTGGAGTATATTTTAAAAGGAGGGGTGAATGTGGTGATTATTCTTTATGTTAGTAAGAAGTATTGTGATTGGTTGTTGTTTCCTGCCTTGGGATATATGCTGTAATCTCATTGGTAGTTGATGTCATGTGATTTGTGGTGGCCATCTTAAATTCAGTTCTTTCCAGCCTTTAGTTGGGACTGGGTGTTGAAGATGTGCTAAGGATTTTTAAGTTCATAAAGCCTAGATTAGAAAGGCAAACCTATTCTTTATTTCAAGTATAGAATCAGTTCTTCTCTTAAAGGTACATACACAACAATGTCGTCTGCAAATTTGGAGATATTACATCCAATTCCCTCGTCCAGATCATTAATATATATTGTGAACAGCTGGGGTCCTAGGACCGATCCTTGTGGTACCCCACTAGTCACTGCCTGCCACTCGGAAAACGACCCGTTTATTCCAACTCTCTGCCTTCTGTCCGCCAACCAGTTCTCTATCCAAGTCAATACCTTGCCCCCAATCCCATGTGCCTTAATTTTGCACGCTAATCTCTTATGTGGGACCTTATCGAAAGCCTTCTGAAAGTCCAAATACACCACATCCACTGGTTCTCCCTTATCTATTTTAGCAGTTACATCCTCAAAAAATTCCAGTAGATTAGTCAAGCATGATTTACCTTTTGTTAATCCATGTTGACTTTGTCCGATCCTGTCACTGCTTACCAAGTGCTCTGCTATTACATATTTTATAATAGATTCTAGCATTTTCCCCACTACCGATGTCAGGCTTACCGGTCTATACTTCCCCGCTTTTTCTCTACCACCTTTTTTGAATAGTGGGGTAACATTAGCTACCCTCCAATCCATGGGTACTGTTCCAGAGTCTATCGAGTTCTGGAAGATGACCAGAAATGCATCTACTATTTCTAGGGCCACTTCCTTAAGTATCCTGGGATGTAGATTATCAGGCCCTGGGGATTTATCGGCCTTCAGTCCCATCAATTTTCCTAACACCATTTCCCTACAAATACTGATTTCTTTCAGTTCCACCCTTTCATCAGGCCCTATGTTCCCCGGCATCTCTGGGAGGTTATTTGTGTCCTCCTTTGTGAAGACAGAACCAAAGTTTGAATTTAGTTGGTCTGCCATTTCTTTGTTTCCCATAATAAATTCCCCTGATTCTGACTGCAAGGGGCCTACGCTTGACTTCACTAAACTTTTTCTCTTCACATATCTATAAAAGCTTTTACAGTCAGTTTTTATGTTCCCTGCTAGCTTACTCTCATATCAGAGGAATTTTTTTTTTGATCTATACATTTTGAGTGGCCCATCGACCCGTCACCCACATTCCTCCCAGGCCAGTGAGCAAACGTTTTCTGGTTATCTTCTGTTGGAAGGCACCGCGTCCAAAGGCCCCCTCCTTGTGGACCCTTCCCCTGACCCCGTGAACTTCAGCAGGGTCAGGGGCAGAGGTCATCATCTGTTGGATCTCGGTGTAAATGCTGAGGAATTTCTAGGCCAATGTGTGCTATTTGTCTTATGTGTTCTTTTTATCACACATAAGAACATAAGAAATAGGAGCAGGAGTAGGCCATACGGCCCCTCGGGCCTGCTCCGCCATTCAATAGGATCATGGCTGATCTGAATCTAGACTCACGTCCACTTCCCTGCCCTCTCCCCGTAACCCCTAATTCCCTTATCTGCTAGGAAAATGTCTATCTCCATTTTAAATTTATTTAATGTTGCAGCTTCCACAGCTCTCTGGGGTAGCAAATTCCATAGATTTACTACCCTCTGAGTGAAGAAGTTTCTCCTCATCTCAGTTTTGAAAGGGCAGCCCCTTATTCTAAGATTATGCCCCCTAGTTCTAATCTCACCCATCAGTGGAAACATCCTCACCGCATTCACCCGATCAAGCCCCCTCACAATCTTATATGTTTCGATAAGATCGCCTCTCATTCTTCTGAACTCCAATGAGTAGAGTCCCAACCTACTCAACCTTTCCTCATACGTCAACCCCCTCATCTCCGGAATCAACCGAGTGAACCTTCTCTGAACAGCCTCGAGAGCAAGTATATCTTTTCTTAAATATGGAAACCAAAACTGCACGCAGTTTTCCAGGTGTGGCCTCACCAATACCCTGTATAACTGCAGCAAGACTTCCCTGTTTTTATACTCCATCCCCCTTGCAATAAAAGCCAAGATTCCATTGGCCTTCCTGATCACCTGCTGCACCTGCATACTAACTTTTTGTGTTTCATGCACCAGGACCCCCAGATCCCTTTGTACTGTAGCACTTTGCAGTTTCTCTCCATTTAGGTAATAACTTGCTCTTTGATTTTTTCTGCCAAAGTGCATAACCTCACACTTTCCAACATTATATTGCATCTGCCAAATCTCTGCCCACTCACTTAGCCTGTCTATGTCCTTTTGCAGGTTTTTTATGTCCTCCTCACTCACTGCTTTCCCTCCCATCTTTGTATCGTCGGCAAACTTGGATATGTTGCACTCGGTCCCTTCCTCCAAATCGTTAATATAGATTGTAAAGAGTTGGGGTCCCAGCACTGACCCCTGCGGAACACCACTAGTTACTGATTGCCAGCCCGAGAACAAACCATTTATCCCAACTCTTTGTTTTCTGTTAGATCTTAACGGCGGACAGAGAGGTGGAGGGGCGGAGAGGTTTAGGGTACAGAACAGCTTCTACATACACACATATTTGAAACTTTTAATGCTCTGTAAAGACCAATTTGTTAAATGTTGATCTAAATGATTCCCACACCGGTGGGAAAACTGTGAAAATAGTCTCCCTGTTAATATTAATTCTATCGTGTTGGCTTAGCCCATGTACCCAAGATATGTCTATTAAAAAATGTTTAGATTTAAAATGAACACACTACTTTATTTTAAAGGACAATTATATGAAAGCCAACATATATAAAATGCAAGGTGAAAGAATACATAGTTTTTTTTTATTTATTCGTTCACGGGATGTGGGCGTCACCAGCACGGCCAGCATTTATTGCCCATCCCTAATTGCCCATGAGAAGGAGGTGGTGAGCCACCTTATACAACTGAGTGTCTCGCTCGGCCATTTCAGAGGAGCAGTTAAGAGTCAACCACATTGCTGTGGGTCTGGAGTCACATATTGGCCGGACCGTGTAAGGATTAAGATTTCCTTCCCTAAAGAACATTAGTGAACCAGATGGGTTTTTACAACAATCCGGTAGTTTCACGGTCACCATCACTGATATTTATTCCAGATTTATTTATTAACTGAATTTAAACTCCCCAGCTACCATGGTGGGATTTAAACTCATGTCTCTGGATCATTAGTCCAGGCCTCTGGATTACTAGTCCAGTGACATAACCACTATGCTAACATACCCGATTCTTGATGAGTGAGAAACGTATTTGGTATTTAAAAAAAAAATTATCAACCACCACATCAAGAGAGCGTTTATCAACTTTTAGCTAAATGATCGTTTTTTAAATGTGAATGGCACCAAGAGTTCAGACACATTACTGGAGTGGTGAGCACTGTTAATCATTCTGGCCGCAGTCTTACACTGAGCGCAGATCATTGACAGAAGGATAAGGCTCAAAATTGGGAGGCAGGAAAGAAGCTATTCCAAGGAGCAGATTCCCATAAGTTCCAGGAGGCATCGGGCCTCTGCTTACAGCAAAGGCACTTGACTTAAGTGTAGCGCCGCTTTAGAGGAATTTTATCTGTAATTATCGGAATTACACACTGAGTAGGAATGTACTGTAGTGCAAATAAGACTTCGGCATTTTACTTTACTTTATGTATTTACAGGAATGGGACAATTTGAAGACATTTAAGTTGTTTAGATCCAAGTATTTTAAATCATTTAGATCAACATTTAACAAATTGGTCTTTACAGAGCTTTAAAAGTTTCAAATATGTGTGTATGTAGAAGCTGTTCTGTACCCTAAACCTCTCCGCCTCTCCACCTCTCTGTCCGCCGTTAAGATGCTCTGTAAAACCTCTCTTTGACCAAGCCCTACCCTAATATCTCCTTATGTGCCTGTGTTGAATTTTGTTTGATAACGCTCCTGTGAATCGCCTTGGGATGTTTTACTACGTTAAAGACGCTGTATAAATGCAAGTTGTTGTTGTTGGTTGTCAGTATCCCTTTGATGTTACAGGGCAGAGGCCAGACCACTGGTGGAAGCATATAACGTGCGTGCATGGGGTGAAATATTGCCTTAAAAATCGTGCATGTGTGCAATTGTTTAAAAGTTAGGAACCGTGACTTTCATATTCTGGGAGTGGTTCTTCTCCTCATGGCTGGAAATAGTTCATTCAGTTCAGCAACTTGAAAGGCTATGTTATTAGCTTCTCCAAGCTGCCAGTGGCCACAAAAATCTGTGTGTTCAATGTCAATGTCCACTAGTATCCTACTGAAGCTCTTTTAATATAGAACTTGCATTTATATAGCACCTTTCACGACCTCAGGACTTCCCAAAGTGCTTCACAGGCAATGACGTACTTTTGAAGTGTAGGAAAAAGCAGCAACCAATTTGTGTACAGCAAGGTTCCACAAACAGTAATGAAATAAATGATCAGATCATCTGTTTTAAATGTTGCTTGAGGAGTAACTGTTGGCCAGGATACCAGGAGAATGCGCCTGCTCTTCTTCAAATAGTACTGTGGGATCTTTTACGTCCATCTGAGAGGGCAGACAGAGCCTCAGTGACGTAATAAAACTCACTACACACTTGGTTTGCGTATAAAGCAAGGCTTTAATCAACTTGTTTCAGAACATGGAGGTCTAGTTGTACTTCACTAGCTCCTTGTCTTACAAAATGTCCCTGGAAAGCTGGGGCCCATGCCCGAGTATTTATACTCCTTGGATGGCGCCACCAGCTGGCCGTCCAGCGTTATTTCATAAGTAGTTTCTTGATGATGAGATTTATAACACTCAGATTAATGTTTCTTCCGAAAGACAGCATCTCCTGCAGTACTGCACTGGAGTATCAGCCTGGATTATGTTGCTCAAGTCTCTGGAGAGGGACGATGAACTCAGGTCCTTCTGACTCAGAGGTGTGAGTGCCACCAACTGAGCCAAGGCTGACACCTAAGTGCTCGTGCTTCTCGCGAGAAATTTTACCTGTAGCTCCATAGGAGTGTTCATGTTTCCCACATGAATAGTCATCTTTAATAAAAACCATCGCAAACACCAGAGTTCGCATGTAAATCACAAGCTTTGGTCAACACTGTGCCAGTGCCCAGCGGCAGTTGAGGCATCAGCTTCAGGTACCCACAGAACCGAGGAAGACCAACCCCATTCAGGTGATTGATGGCAACACAGGCAGCAGCACCACAACCCCATTTCTCCTCTTCACAGTCCCCTCATAGCTCATGGCCACCGTCCGTGGCAAGAGGGCAAGTAAATCCAGCACCTCTGCTGCTGTGTTAGCCATTGCATTCATTAAAAGCGTATCAGAATCAGACATTTCTGGTGACTGTGACCGGCGATCAGAACTCAATGGCATCCTTCTAATGCCAATTCAGTCATTGCTCCCTTCCCTTTACTGATTTGGGGAGGAATGGCTTCTCTTTGATATTTGTACTAGCATCATAGAATCATAGAATATAAACCACATAAAGCATTATCGGGTCCTATTCTTGTCTGCCAAAACTGTTCACTATTCCAGGATAATTTTGGAATGCAAAGATAACCCCTGGCTTCTATGGTCTACTGCTAACCGTCTTCTTAAACCCCTCTCCCCTGTCTCCTCCACACTCACCTCCAACAACAAATGCGAGGAGCTCATGGACTTCTTTGTCTCTGAGATTGAGATCATCCGATCTGCTGCCTCTGCCACTTCCCTTCCTTCCCCTAGCCCACTGGGCCAAACTTCCTCTAAAGATCCCCCCTGCCCTAGCCCTGAACTCACATCTTTCTCCAGTTTCCTCTCCGATCTCCCCTCTTGACCTCTCTACGCTCATCTTGTCCATGAGACCCACTTTTTGCTCCCTCGACCCTATTCCCACCAAACTGCTGACCACCCAACTTTCTTTTCTGGCTCCCATCTTAGTTGACATTGTTAACAGTTTGCTCTCCTCAGGTACTGTCCCCCACTCCTTCAAATCTGCCGTCATCACCCCTCTCCTCAAGAAAACAACCCTTGACCCCTCCATCCTTGCCCCACCCCATTTCCAACCTCACTTACCTCTCCAAAGTCCTTGAACATGTTGCCTCCCAAATCCGTGCCCATCTTTCCAACAACTCCATGTTTGAATCTCTCCAATCAGGTTTCCGCCCCTGCCACAGTACCGAAACAGTTCTCATCAAAGTCACAAATAACATCCTTTGTGACTGTGACAAAGGTAAACTATTCCTCCTCATCCTTCCCGACCTGTCTGCAGCTTTCGACACGGTTAACTGCTCCATCCTCCTCCAATGCCTCTCCACCGTCGTCCAGCTGAGTGGGACTGCACTCGCCTGGTTCTATTCTTATCTATCTAATTGTAGTCAGAAAATCACCTGCAATGGCTTCTTTTCCCACTCCCGCATCATTACCTCTGAGGTCCTCCAAGGATCAATTCTTGGCCCCCTCCTATTTCTCATCTACATGCTGCCCCTTGGCGACATCATCCGAAAACACGATGTCAGTTTCCACATGTACGCTGATGACACCCAGCTGTACCTCACCACCACTTCTCTCGACCCCTCCACGGTCTCTAAATTGTCTGACTGCTTGTCTGACATCCAGTTCTGGATGAGCAGAAATTTTCTCCAATTAAATATTGGGAAGGCCGAAGCCAATTTTCGGGGAGCTGTCAGGCGGGGTTTCAGGCGTCTGGGGGGGGGGGAAATCCCGAATTTGGGGGTCCCGACACCATCCCGCCCAAAACCCCGCCCCACGTAAGTTTCAGGGGCGGCGGGTACCCGCCCCGCACTGGGACCCGCCGAAACCAGGCGGGAAGGGATTAGTGCCAATTAACTGCCTATTAACAGGTAGTTAACAGGCAGTTTTTAGCCTAATTCCTATTTTGAGGGGTTTCATGTGGGTTTTCCGACGGCTCCAAACCACGCCAGGTTAGAGCAGGCGGGCCGTCGGGTTGAAGGAGTTGGAGGGGTCACGATGTCGGCGCTCAGGTGAGTGATGGGTGCATGAGTGTAAAGGTAAGTGTGTTTGGTGTGTCTAAAGTGTGTAAAGAACTTTTACTTACCTGTACTTACCTTAACAACCTTTCTTCCTGCAGCCGTCAGGAGCGCATCACTCACCCGGAACTTAAAGCTGAACGGCTGCGATCTGTCAAAAGTGACAGCCTTCAGCTTTGAGTGTCTGTGAGAGTTCTAACTGAGTCTGTGCCGAATGACTCAGCTTAGAACTCAGAGTGTCAGTGTTTCACAGCTTCAAACAGCTGTGAGACACTGATATTTCATCTGTCAAGAAATCTTGACAGATGAAATTTCAGTCTGTGATGTCACCTGTTGCCGGGTGGCCCTTAATTGGCCTGCTGAGCCCGCTGGGCAGGCTCAACAAGGTCAATCAAGGGAAAATCGCGCGGATTGGCCGGACGTCAAAGTAGGCGGATCAAAAACACGGAAGGGAAAGTCCCGCCTTCTTCCCGACAGGTTCGACAAAATCGACTCCATTGTTTTCGGTCCCTGCCACAAACTCCGTTCCCTAGCCACTGACTCCATCCCTCTCCCTAACATCTGTCTGAGGCTGAACCACACTGTTCGCAACCTTGGTGTCATATTTGACCCTGAAATGAGCTTCCGACCACATATCCATGGCATAACTAAGGCTGCTTATTTCCACCTCCGTAACATCGCCCGTCTCCGCCCCTACCTCAGCTCATCTGCTGCTAAAACCCTCATCCATGCCTTTGTTACCTCTAGACTTGACTATTCCAACACACTCCTGGCTGGCCTCCCACATTCTACCCTACATAAACCTGAGGTCATCCAAAACTTGGCTGCCTGTGTCCTAACTCGCACCAAGTCCCATTCACCCATCACCCCTGTGCTCGCTGACCTACATTGGCTCCCAGTTAAGCAACGCCTCGATTTAAAAATTCTCATCCTTGTTTTCAAATCCCTCCATGGCCTCGCCCCCTCCCTATTTCTGTAATCTCCTTCAGCTCCACAACCCCCCGAGATATCGGCGCTCCTCAAATTCTGCTCTCTTGAGCATCCGTGATTATAGCCACTCAACCATCAGTGGCCGTACCTTCAGCTGCCTAGGCGCTAAGCACTAGAATTCCCTCCCTAAACCTCTCTACCTCTCGTTCCTCCTTTAAGACCCTCCTTTAAACCTACCTCTTTGACCAAGCTTTTGGTCACCTGCCCTAATTTCTTACGTGGCTTGGTGTCAATTTTTTTGTCTTATAACACTCCTGTGAAGTGCCTTGGGACGTTTTACTCTGTTAAAGGCACTATATGAATAGAAGTTGTTGTTTTTGTAGAATCATAGAATGGTTACAGCACAGAAGAAGGCCATTCGGCCAATCGAGCCCGTGCCGGCTCTCTGCAAGAGCACCTCAGCTAGTCCCACTCCCCTGCCCTTTCCCTGTAGCTCTGCAAATGTTTTTCCTTCAGGTACTTATCAAATTCCCTTTTGAAAGCCGTGATTGAGTCTCCCTCCACCATCTTTTCAGGCAGTGCATTCCAAATCCTAACCACTCGCTGCTTTAAAAAGTTTTTCCTCATGTCGCCTTTGGTTCTTCAGTCAGTCACCTTAAATCTGTGTCCTCTGGTCCTCGACCCTTCCGCCAATGGGAACCGTTTCTCTCTATCTACTCTGTGCAGACCCCTCATGATTTTGAACACCTGTATCAAATCTCCTCTCAATCTTCTCTGCTCCAAGGAGAACAACCCCAGCTTCTCAAGTCCCTCATCCCTGGAACCGTTCTTGTAAATCTTTTCTGCACCCTCGCTAAGGCCTTCACATCCTTCCTAAAGTGCGGTGCCCTGAATTGGACACAATACTGCAGTTGAGATCGGACCAGTGTTTTATAAAGGTTCATCATAAAATTCCTTGCTTTTGTACTCTATGGGCTGGATTTTGATTGAGGAGGCGTGTAGGAGGCAGGACTACAACTTTCGGGGTTGTAGTCCCGCCTCCATCGAGTTGTGGCCAACCCATGCGATTTTCACTTGATTGACCTTGTTGAGCCCGCTGGACGGGCTCAGCAGGCCAATTTAGGGCCACCCGGCAACAGGTGATGTCACAGATTGACATTTCATCTGTCAAAAGCTTTTGACAGTTGAAATATCAGCGTTTGACAGCTCTTTGAAGCTGTCAAACACTGACAATCTGTACACTAAGTTAATTCCTTCCTCTCAGGCTGATTTAGAGATCTCTCCAGAACAGAAAGCTGAATGCTGCAACTTTTGACAGCTCGCGGCCATTCTGCTTTCTGAGATGAGGGACTCCCGAGACCTGAAGGAAGGAAGGCTGTAAAGGGAAGCAAATGTAAGCAAAACTTCTTTAAACACTTTACACACACCAAACACACTTACCTCTGAACTCATGCACCCATCACTCACCTGAACACCGGACATCTCGAACCCTCCAAGCCCTTCAGCCCGATGGTCCGCCTCGCTAACTTGCCGTGGTTTGGAGCCGTCGGGAATCCCACACTTCAGCAATAAAAATAGGGATTAGGCTAAAAACTGCCTGTTAACCACCTGTTAACAGGCAGTTAATTGGCACTAATCCCCTTCCCGCCTCGGGGAGGCGGGTCCCAGCACAGGTCGGGTATCCGCCTCCTTTGAAACTGGCATGGAGGCGGGCTGGGGGCAGGATGGGTTTGTGCCCCCCGATTTCGAGATTTTAAGCCCCCACACGCCTCCAATCCCGCCTCCACGGCCCAATGAAAATCGAGCCCTACGCCTCTATTTATGGAGCCCAGGATCCCGTATGCTTTTTTAACCACTTTCTTAACCTGCCCTGCCACCTTCAACGATTTGTGCACATATACCCCCAGGTCTCTCTGTTCATGCACCCACTTTAGAATTGTACCCTTTAGTTTATATTGCCTCTCCTCGTTCTTCCTACATAAATGGGAGTATTAAGAACCCGTTTATCATTTGCGACAAATATGAAGAAAGGAGTCTTGTTCCTGGCAATTTACCTCACAAGATAATTTCCCAGGTGACTTTGCTCCTTTTAATATGGCAGGTTGCCGTGGCAATAGCCGGAAAGAAACGTTGGCTTGAAAGTGCCCGTTTCCTTATAGGCAAACTTCAATGTTTAAACTACCACGTAACCATTGGAAAATAATGGGAGCTGATACATTTATATTCCACAAGCTGTCTGTGAGAAATGATGGTCTATCTCAACAATAGGTGAAAGGTGAAGGAAACCCCTTTGTATGTTTGAAAATGTAACTATTGTAATGCCCCACCACTGTTCTGGCTGAGCTTTGTGCAGACCAGACATTGACTGTGCCGGTAAGCCTCAGTTCCAAGCTAGGGAATGTACCAGGGACTGAGCCATCAGAGAAGAGCCCAAAATATTCACGTCCAGTCTTTGCACAGTAACAAATAGCTAGCAGAAAAGTGGAAAGCTTATCAGTGGGGCACTGGTGATGTTTGTGAGCTGCTGACATCTCATCCCTCGTGTTTTATAACTCCATCTTACCTGCTTAATACTGTTGCTGCCTTGTGTCTCACTGCTTGCAATCTACCACTTTATATTTAATTAATCCACCATCAAAACAGGACTCGGAACTATGGTGGGAATGATGTCAAATGGCATGTTTAGGAGCTAATCAACCAACTGGTGTACACTCAAGTAGGAAGTACAGCAAATTGCTTAGCCAATTAGTCACTTGATTTCTTTCATCTGAGACGCACTTTGTGAGGATTACAGCATGCATTGATAACATCACTTATCATCCTTTATACTGCAGATCTACTGTAACGTGAAGTGATTCTGCAATGTGCTGGGGCTCCGGGTACCGAATTTACACTGTGGAAACGATTTCAGAGTACTGGTGACAATGGAGAAACAACATAGGAAATAGGAACAGGAGGAGGCCATTCAGGCCCTCGAGCCTATT
The DNA here is from genome assembly GCF_052327205.1 of Somniosus microcephalus. Classification (NCBI taxonomy): domain Eukaryota; kingdom Metazoa; phylum Chordata; class Chondrichthyes; order Squaliformes; family Somniosidae; genus Somniosus; species Somniosus microcephalus. Next base: position 214,566,260 of record NC_140996.1, on the reverse strand, counting down.
CCGCCATTCAGTTAGATCATGAATGATCTGTATCTCAACCCCATATAGCTGCCTTGGTTCCATATCCCTTGATGCCCTTATCTAAGAAAAATCTATCAATCTCAGTTTTGAAATTTTCTATTGACCCTCAGTCTCAACAGCTTTCTGGGGGAGAGAGTTCCAGATTTCCACTACCCTTTGTGTGAAGAAGTGCTTCCTGACATCACCCCTGAATGGCCCAGCTCTAATTTTAAGGTTATGCCCCCTTGTTCTGGACTCCCCGACCAGGGGAAATAGTTTCTCTCCATCTACTCTATCAAATCCTTTAATCATCTTAAGAGATTGCGGGGGCTCTAACACACATATTCAGAACCTCTCTGGCCACAGGGGATGTGCCAGAGGACTGGAGAACCGCTAATGTAGTTCCATTATTCAAGAAGGGAAATAGGGAAAAACCGGGGAACTACAGGCCAGTGAGCCTAACATCAGTGGTGGGAAAATTATTGGAAAAAATTCTGAGGAACAAAATTAGTCTCCACTTGGAGAGGCAAGGATTAATCAGGGACAGTCAACATGGCTTTGTCAAGAGAAGATCATGTCTGACTAATTTGATTGAATTTTTTGAGGGGGTGACTAGGTGTGTGGATGAGGGTAACGCAGTGGATGTGGTATACATGGATTTCAGTAAGGCCTTCGATAAAGTCCCGCACAGGAGACTGGTCAAGAAGGTAAGAGCCCATGGAATCCAGGGTGCCTTGGCACGTTGGATACAAAACTGGCTTAGTGGCAGAAGGCAGAGGGTGATGGTCGAAGGTTGTTTTTGTGACTGGAAGCCTGTGGCCAGTGGGGTACCACAGGGATCGGTGCTGGGTCCCTTGCTGTTTGTGGTCTACATTAATGACTTGGATATGAATGTAAAAGGTATGATCAGTAAGTTCGCAGATGATACAAAAATTGGTAGGGTGGTAAATAGCGAGGAGGGTAGTCTCAGTCTGCAGGACGATATAGATGGGTTGGTCAGGTGGGCGGAACAGTGGCAAATGGAATTTAACCCGGAAAAGTGCGAGGTGATGCACTTTGGGGGGACTAACAAGGCAAGGGAATACACAATGAATGGTAAGACCCTAGGCAAGACGGAGGGTCAGAGGGATCTGGGTGTGCAAGTACACAGATCCCTGAAGGCGGCGGAACAGGTGGATAAGGTGGTAAAAAAGGCATATGGGATACTTGCCTTCATTAGCCGAGGCATAGAATATAAGAGCAAGGAGGTTATGATGGAGCTGTATAAAACACTGGTTAGGCCACAGCTGGAATACTGTGTGCAGTTCTGGTCGCCACACTACAGGAAGGATGTGATAGCTTTGGAGAGGGTGCAGAGGAGATTCACCAGGATGTTACCAGGGCTGGAGCGCTTCAGCTATGAAGAGAGACTGGGCAGATTGGGTTTGTTTTCCTTGGAGCAGAGGAGGCTGAGGGGGGACATGATTGAGGTGTACAAAGTTATGAGGGGCATAGATAGGATGGACACTAAGGAGCTTTTTCCCTTAGCAGAAGGGTCCATAACTAGGGGGCATAGATTCAAGGTAAAGGGCGAGAGGTTTCGAGGGGATTTGAGAAAGAACTTTTTCACCCAGAGGGTGGTTGGAGTCTGGAACTCACTGCCTGAAAGGGTTGTGGAGGCTGGAACCCTCACAACATTCAAGAAGCATTTGGATGAGCACTTGAAATGCCATAGCATACAAGGCTACGGACCAAATGCTGGAATATGGGATTAGATTAGACAGGGCGTGATGGCCGGCGCGGACACGATGGGCCGAAGGGCCTCTAGCCGTGCTGTATAACTCTATGACTCTATGACTCTATGACTAAACACCTCAATTAGACCATCCCCTAATCTTCTGTATTGAAGGGAGTACAAGCCTAGGCTGTTAGTTATGACTCAGTGGGGAGCACACTCGCCCCTCAGGCAGAAGGTTGTGGGTTCAAGTCCCACTCTGGAGACTTGAGCACATAAATCCAGGCTAGTGCTGCACTGTCAGAGGTGCCATCTTTTGGATGAGACATTAAACCGAAGCCCCTTCTGCTCTCTCAGGTGAATGTAAAAGATTCCATGGCACTATTTCGAAGAAGAGCAGGGGAATTCTCCCTGGTGTCCTGGCCAATATTTATCCCTCAACCAACATAACAAAAACAGATTATCTGGTTATTATCACATTGCTGTTTGTGCGACCTTGCTGTGTGCAAATTGACTGCTGCATTTCCCACATTACAAACACTTCAAAAGTACTTCATTGGCTGTAAAGCGCTTTGGGACATCCAGTGGTTGTGAAAGGCACGATATAAATGCAAGTCTTTCTTTTTATGCAACCTGGCCTCATAATTTAACTCTTTTACTCCTGGTATCATTCTGGTGAATCAGCTCTGCACCCCCTCCAAATATATCCTTCTTGTGGTGTGGTGCCCAGAACTGACTGCAGTACTCCAGATGGGATCTAACCAGAGCTTCATACAACAGTGGGACTCTGTGCCAGCGACACTAGTATCACCTCATTCATATTACAGGCTGCCACTGCAGTCGGGGACACTGTCAGCTACACTACTGTAACACAAAGCAGGCATTAAGGTGTCGTCAAATACTATTTGTCAGTCAAAATAACTTGACAAGAAAGAAATATATAGCGTAGAATAGTTTTCAAGCAAGTGTTAGAAAGAGAAAGAAAAGCTGGCATTTATATTCAGGTTCCTCAGAAACATCCCAGAGCACTTCATATCAAATGAATCACTTTGAAGTGCAGTCAGTGTTGTTAGGCAGCCATTTTGCACACAGCGAGATCCCACAACAACAATCGGATGAATAATCAGTTCATCTATTATTTATTTTGATGGTATTGGTTGAGGGAAACCTACACCAAAAACATGGAATCCTGTTGGACATTTGAAATAATTGCCGTTCTGCTGGAAATCTGGGAATTAAAAAATAAATGTTTCTAACTAATGGAGACATTTGCTTCCTAAGATCAGGACAAGTCTTGTTCATTTCCTTGACATCAAAACCTGGAAAATGACATTATTAGCTGTTGCTGTGCAGTGATATCCCTCACTTCCTCTGAGCTTGAATTTGTGATCTTTACTACAGTTTTTGCCTGTAGCAAGGATTGATGCTGTGGCAGTTCTGAACTGCAAAGGATCAGATAGCTCTTGGTGCCCCAGGTATAATCCATGACTTGTCATTACTTTGTTAATCGCAGCAGTAATCCTTGGCTTCTCCGTGCTCAACTCAAAGCAAATAAGTGTTGGAGGGAAGGCTGTCTCATCTATTTGGGAGAACTATTTCTCAATTAGGCCCAGCTAAACAGCAGCTCAAAGAATCCCCAATCAGTATTTTTCATCAAACATTTTACTAAATGCTTCAAGAAAGGATGAAGTGAGAAAAGACCATTTGGCCCATCAAGGCAGCTCCTATCACAGGCCATGTACAATCTATCATGCCATGGACCCTATCTCGCCCATTTAACCTCTGGAAAGTAAGTTCCTCATAAGTGCGGTCTGATCCTCCAAAGGTCATCAAGCAGACCTCCAGAATATCTATCCTCACTCCTCCAGCAGGCAACCTTCCCCTGCAGTCCTTCCCAGACAATATTCCCTCCAGCGTGTCTATTGGCACCACTGTGTCAGCCAATAAGTTGCACAAAGTCAGCCAATGAGTTGGAGGCATGGTGGGACTTACAGCAGGCCTCACAGCAAACAGTCTATCTTACAGCAAACAAAGTCTATTCACTCAGAAAGCTGGGTCTATTTAAACAGCGCTCTGCAGCAAACAGTCTACAGAGTCTATTTAAAAAGAGTTTCTATGAACTGCAACAAACAGAAACGACAGCAGAGTCTCAGGATAAAAGCAGGGTGCTTTCTCCAGCAAAATGCAGTGATTGGAGGATAGTTACTTATAAATTATGTGTGTAAAATTAATCCCAGTCCTAGACTCCCCAACCAGTGGACATTTTTTCTCTCCATCTACCCTATCTGTTCCCATTAATATCTTGAAAACTTCGAACAAATCCCTCCGTTACCTTCTGGTATCATTCTGGTAAACCTGCGCTGCACTCCCTCCAGACATAATTGCCAGGGGAATTACCCCATCATCTCCATTCTGGCTGGGAATAGGGGTGTCACTATAGAAACATAGGAACCTGGGACCAGGAGTGGGCCATTCAGTCCCTCAAGCCTGTTCCGCCATTCAATGAGATAATGGCTGATCTGCAACCTAAATCCATATACCCGCCTTTGCCCCATATCCCTTAATACTTTTAGTTAACAAAAATCTATCAATCTCTGATTTAAAATTAACAATTGATCTAGCATCAATTGTAGTTTGCGGAAGAGAGTTCCAAACTTCTACCACCCTTTGTGTGTAGAAGTGTTTCCTAATTTCACTCCTGAAAGGTCTGGCTCTAATTTTTAGACTCTGCCCCCTAGTCCTAGAATCCCCAACCAGCGGAAATAGTTTCTCTCCATCTACCCTATCGGTTCTCTTTAATATCTTGAAAACTTTGATCAAATCCCCCTTAACCTTCTAAATTCTAGGGAATACAACCCTAGTTTGTGTAATCTCTCCTTGTAACTTAACCCTTGGAGTCCGGGTATCATTCTGGTAAACCTACGCTGCACTCCCTCCAAGGCCAATATATCCTTCCTAAGTTGTGGTGCCCAGAACTGCTCATGGTACTCCAGGTATGGTCGAACCAGGGCTTTGTTTGCTGCAGCATTACTATATGCAGCCTACTTACCTAGCACCTTTTGATAGCAGCCAATCATGCTCTGCCAATGGCTCACTGAGTTTACTCCAGTGAGTAGTGAAGTCAGGAAGGTCCAAGGGTTAAATCCCTAGTCCGTACTGAGTTAGCCGACCTCAGCCTGGATCATCAATAGGGATGATAGAACTGGCAACGGTCACTCTGGGTTAAAGAGGGAAAACCATGCAAGAATCCAGTCCCGATCGCTGACCAATGACCCCTGCTGGAAGTCCACATGTGAACGTCAACTGAAGACAAGGGACGAGCTCAGCTAATGCTTCCTATAGATAAAAAACCTTCCCACACTTACTGTTCAGGCTCCCACATAAGGATTGGATATATGAGAATGAAGCCATACCTCACTAAGGAGTCAATGCCTAGGGGAGGGAAGTTAATTGTCTCACCCTTGACTACATTTGCTAGGAGCAATCAGCAGCAGGCCCGATTATTCTTTTCTTTTTTTAAAGGAGAAAGTGATTTTTTGTTTTTAGTCACTTACCGTTGCCCCTGGTGATCCGTCCGCAGCCAGCGATGTCTGTCGTGCCAACTCACCGTAACTGCCAGGAACCATAGAGGAAATTCAAAATGGTGGCATTAGTGGGAACGACAGCTGAGGGCCGCTGCTCGAAGTTTAAATCCTCTTTGTTAAGTCTGTGTGTTCTAGTTATTGTTAATAAGAATCACTGCACACAGACCACAAGAATAAATTCAACAGGTCTTTTCTAGTCGGAGGTCAGGCTGAACTGCCCAATAAATCATTACACAGCACTTATATACTGGTGTGGTCACCACCGGTATTACAGTATACAGCAGCCAAGATAAAGTAGTGCATCTCTTAAAATAGTTCTCTTAAAGGTGGAACGGTTACATACACCACAATCCTCCCTTTTTAGCTTAACAGTATATATTCCCCATTTAACATAACATAATAACATATATACACAACTTCATGTAAAAACAGTTCACAGATTCAGTCTCTGAGGAGGCCTCCTGATCCGAGACGGATAACGCCTTTCAGGGGTCTCTGGTTCTCGTTGCTGGGATGACTCATCTAGTTGATCCCCTATGGATAGGACATCATCATCAGGTATATTCACTTCTGAGGTAGATGCTTCAGGTTCACTAACTTCCTCCACGGTTGTCTCTGTCGTAACCATGGGCTCGACCCTTGTTCTCGATCCCACCAGTTGGTCAGCATGACGTCGCATTACATTTTCACCAACATCTACCGTGTACATCAGGGGTCCTTGTCTGGCCCGAATTGTTCCAGATTGCCATTTCTCGTTTTTATAGTCCCTGGCTAACACCGGTTGTCCTATTTCAAAACTCCGAGTGGGCTTGTTATTGATATGCTGGAACTGTTTGTTTTCGACTTCCCTCCGCACATTTGGTTTTAACAAGTCCAACCTGGACCGCAACCTCCTGTTATAGAACATCATGGCAGGACTTTGGTTTGTTGTTGCATGGGTGGCGTTTCGATATGCCAGTAGGAAATTGTCCACCTTGTGTTGCAGTGGAATCTGATCTTCGCTCATGGCCTTTATTGCCTTTTTGAACGTCTGTACAAACCTCTCGGCCAGCCCATTCGTAGCTGGATGATATGGGGCAGAGGTATAATGTTTCACCCCATTCTTCTTCAGGAATTTCTGGAATTCCTCTGACACGAACTGTGGTCCGTTGTCTGAACATATTTGCTCTGGCAATCCATTTCTTGCAAATATCGTTCTTAGCACTGCGATCGTCTTCTCCGAGGTAGTGGTAGTCATTTTAATCACTTCTGGCCATTTAGAATGTGCGTCCACCGCAATTAAAAACATGGAATCCATGAATGGACCAGCAAAGTCAATATGTACACGTTGCCATGGGGTTGAAGGCCATTCCCATGGATGCAGCGGTGCAATTGGAGGTGCATTTTGGACTTTTTGGCACCCTGAGCAGCTTTTCGTCAGATCCTCTATCTGTTGGTCAATAACCAGCCACCACACATAAGCCCTAGCAAGGCTTTTCATCTTGACTCCCCCCAGATGACCTTCATGTAGTTCTTTTAGAACTCTCTCTCTTAACTTAGGAGGGATAATCACCCTTGTTCCATACATCAATGTTCCCTGACAGATGGACAGCTGTTCTCGTCTTGCTGAGAATGCCGGTAACAGTGGATCACCATGGGCTGGCCATCCCTTTACTGTCAATTCGTAGACCCGGGACAGTGTCGGGTCATTCCTAGTCTCCCTTTCAATATTTGCATTGGTGACAGGTAAACATTCGATGATGGTCGAGTGAAATAACTCCACCGGGTCAACCGTCGGTGCCTCCTCCTCAGTAGGTAGTGGCAGGCACGACAGCCCATCAGCATTACCATGCTGCTTTGTACCTTTGAATTCTATCTGATATTGATGTGCCCCTAGGAAAAGGGACCATCTCTGGAGCCTCTGTGCTGTCATCACCGAAACACCCTTCTTAGGGTTAAAAATGGATACCAACGGCTGGTGGTCTGTCAGCAGTGTAAACTCCTGGCCCTGTAGGTAATGATTAAACTTCTTTACTCCCCACACAAGGCTGAGAGCCTCCCTATCTATCTGAGCATAGTTGCGCTCAGCGGAGGTCAATGATCTGGATGCAAATGCGACTGGCCTTTCCAAGCCATTTGGCAACTTGTGTGAGAGTACTGCTCCAATACCATAAGGAGAAGCATCACAAGCTAAACGAATAGGTAGCGTTGGGTTGAAGTGAGCCAACACTTCCTCTGAGGTGATCAATGCCTTGCTTTTGCGAAAGGCCTTCTTACAGTCCTCGCTCCACTTCCATGGTACTTCTTTCTGCAAAAGAGCGTTCAGTGGGTGCAGCACCGTGGATAGATTTGGCAGAAACTTATGGTAATAGTTAATCAACCCTAGGAACGACCTCAACTGGGATACATTTTCCAGAGCGGGAGCCTTCACAACAGCTTCGATCTTGTCAGGTGACTTGTGCAGCCCCTCCTGGTCAATGACATGACCACAGTACGAGATCCGTTTCTGAAAGAACTCACATTTCTGGCGATTAACTCGAAGTCCATATTCCTTCAATCTGGTGAGCACCAGTTTCAAATTTGCAAGGCGTTCCTCATCGTCATCTCCTGTAATCAGGATATCGTCCAAGTAACATTGAGTGCTTGGAATTCCCTGTAATACCTGCTCCATGGCCCTCTGCCAAATTGCTGGAGCCGAAGCCACTCCAAAAACCAGTCTATTATATCGATACAAGCCTCTGTGCGTGTTAATTGTGAGATACTGGCGCGACTCTTCCTCAACTTCCATCTGTAAGTACGCTTGCGCCAGGTCTATCTTGGTGAAGTGTTTCCCGCCAGACAATGAAGCAAAGATACCCTCAATCCGCGGAAGCGGATATTGCACCATGTGAAGCACCGGATTAACCGTGATCTTGAAGTCTCCACAGATGCGGACCTTCCCCGGTTCCCCTGGCTTGTTACTCGATGAACGCTTCATGACGGGAACAATGGGCGTGGCCCACTCACTCCAGTCCACCTTAGACAGTACTCCTGAATGTTCTAGCCCTTCCAGCTCAGCTTCCACAGCAGGTCGTATCGCATAAGGTACCGGTCTGGCTTTGAAAAATTTTGGGTTTGCATGTTCTGCAATCTTGATTTTTGCCGTAATTCCTCTCAGTGTTCCCAGTCCCTGTTGGAACACCTCTTTAGCCTCATCCAATATTCTGGACAATCGTTCAGGTTTGACATCTTTTTTTCCGGAATCTACCATTATTGCTTTTAGGGAGTGCCAGTCCATATTTATTTTCCTGATCCACTCCCGTCCCAGAAGTGGTGGACCTCCCTCAGGTAGTACATATAAGTCCATTCCTTGGTGTTCTTTGCCCTTGTGTACCACCTTGACTTTTATCTTTCCGATCGGGTATACTCTTTGCCCCGTGTATGTCTGCAATACTATCTCCGTATCCCGTAGGGGAATATGTGTGAATAACCTTTTGTAATCTTGCTTATTCATGACCGTCAACGCCGATCCGGTGTCCAATTCCATCTTCACTTGGACTCCTGCTATCTGAAGTGTGACCCAGATAGTTTGTAGGTCAGCTTCCTTACTCACATTGTGAATTCTCAGACTACCCAGTTCCTTGCTGTTGGAGTCTGAATCCGAATTCTGTTCATCCGAACTCTTCTCAGCCACCTTATGTACCTTTCTGCACTTTTCCTGTGGTGACTTTTTGTTGCTGGTCTTCTTTCCTGACCGGCATACTTTAGCTATGTGACCAAGCTTGCCACATTTTCTACATTCCTGATTTTTAAACCAGCATTGGTTCTGATCGTGTGTTGTCTTTCCACAACGATAACATTTCGCTGTACCCAAAGCCATTTGATCTACGCTGAGTACCGCTGCCTTCAGCTGCATTTCCGCAGTGCCTCTCGCTGCGGCTTCGTGCGATGCTGCAATAGTGACAGCCTTATCAAGTGTAAGATCATTCTCTTCAAGCAGCCGCTTTTGTGTTCCTTCTTTCGACAATCCACACACGAATTTGTCTCTCAGTGCCTCTGTCAGTCTTTCCCCAAACTGACAGTATTTCGCTAGCTTACGCAGTTCAATTAAATACTCCGCGTTGCTTTCCTCTTTCAGTTGCGTTCTCGCATAAAATTTAAATCGTTCCGCTAACATCAGCGGTGTGGGGTTCAAATGATTTCTCAGGACAGCAACAATATTAGCGAAAGCCTGATCCGCCGGTTTAGCTGGTGATAGAAGATGCTTCAATAGCCCGTATGTCTTCGCACCCATTGAGTTTAGTAAGGTTAGTGCTTTATCTTCATCTGATATTTTATTTGCCTTACAATAAATCTCTATGCGTTCTACATATGTGGCCCAATCTTCAACATCGGGATCGAAATCGTTGATGTTACCACGCTTAGGCATCCTCGCAATCTTCTTGAGAAACAAAAAGAAATTTTTCTTTTCTTTTTTTTTCAAAATGGCGGTTTCCCGCGCTTGTCTTCTTCCCCCGCCTATGAAAATGGCGGCTTCCCGCGTTTGCCTTTCTCCCCCGCTGGCTGTAATGGCGATTGCCGTATTGCTGCGTTCGCCCTCCCCAGCGGTTCTCAAAACGTGCCTCCCAGCCCCTCTTGCAGTCCGGTCCTTTCCCCCCGGCTGCGGCTGAGTTCTCCGTGTTTTTTTTAAAATTTTATCCTGCGCCTCGCGGCCTCGGTAGCTGCCCGGCCTTTTTCCCCGGTCGCGGTCGAGCTCTCTCTTGACGCTGTTGCGTCTCCCAGCCCGCTTGCAGCCCGGTCTTTTACACCGGCTGCGTTTGCATTCACCGCGGCTCCCGTGCCTTACGCTGCCCCAGTCTCAGCGCCTCTGGCCCCGACTCCTGTCCAGCTCTTTTCCCCAGCCGTGGTCGAGTTCTCCGCCCTTATATCCTCCGTTTTTCCCTCCCCTACTTCACAGCCAACGTGGCCGACTTGCTGCTCGTCGCTGATCGGCTTACCCACCACCGTGATAGAAGGGATGATCACTGCCTGTTGCTGATGGAAGGCTTCGTGTCAGGATTCTTCCTTGCTCTTCAGACCCGAGTCTTTTCTCAGCAGGATGATGAGGGCGGATGCCTCTTCTCGACGCCCGTTAAACTGCCTTGGATGTATCTCTGCCGCAGGGTAAGATCGCCATCGTCGCCACTGTTAAGTCTGTGTGTTCTAGTTATTGTTAATAAGAATCACTGCACACAGACCACAAGAATAAATTCAACAGGTCTTTACTAGTCAGAGGTCAGGCTGAACTGCCCAATAAATCATTACACAGCACTCATATACCGGTGTGGTCACCACCGGTATTACAGTATACAGCAGCCAAGATAAAGTAGTGCATCTCTTAAAATAGTTCTCTTAAAGGTGGAACGGTTACATACACCACACTCTTCACCAGCGAGCCGCCTGGGCATGGCCAGCAGGCAGGCAGGCAGGCAGGCGCAGCTCACCGGTCTCATGTAAATAAAGCCCCTGGCCCAATACCGGGTGGGCCTCGGGCCTACCTGTTCCTGCGTGGGGATCGTTCCCTGCGGCCCATTTCGCACCGGCATGAACCAATTTCTAGACCATTCAATTCAATTTTATAATTCACTGTGTGATTGAAAGGCGCAGCCTCTGGGTTCCGAGTCCCATAACACAATCACTGCAATACCATGCCCCAAATTTAATGCATTGGGAGCGGAGCGCCAATGTTGATCTGCATGGAGAGGTGTGGTGGACAAACTGGATTAAACATAACTCAACACCACCACCTGCAAGATCCCCTCCAAGTCACACACCATCCTTGGGCCTCACGCTGCCAAGATAAGGACGATTCGCTGCTCACCTTGGCCCCTTTCCCTGCCTGGAGTTAAAATCAGAGCACAGGAGTCAAAAGCCAAAGCTTCTTCAACAAACCCATGACTTCTACCACCTAGAAGGACAAGTGCAGCAGGCACATGGGAACGCCATCACCTCCAAGTCACACATCATCCTGACTTGGAAGTATATTGCCGATCCTTCATCGTCGCTGGGTCAAAATCCTGGAACTCCCTCCCTAACAGCACTGTGGGAGCATCTTCACTACACGGACTGCAGCGGTTCAAGAAGGCGGCTCACCACCACCTTCTCAAGGGCAACTAGGGATGGGCAATAAATGCTGGCCTTGCCAGCGACGCCAACATCCCAGGAACGAATAAATTCTGTCCCGAATGATTTCCAAATTGACAAAAGATGGCAGTCCAATGCATTGGTGACGAACATGCAGAGTCCTGCTGTATGGGAGTTCCCCTCTGTTTTCCAAATTCAGGCTGGGCTGTCCGAGGGAGGCACCAAGTGAACATGCAATGGTTATTTCTGTGAGGCTCTGCTCCTGATGAGGGGCTACACTTGACGACAATACAGATTGGAGAATAGGGCGCGGAGGTCAGTGTACCAATTTGTGGTATTCCAAATGTTCCCAGGTGTCAGCCGTGCCTCAGTGGGTAGCACGCTCACCTCTGAGTCAGAAGGTTGTGGGTTCAAGTCCCACTCCAGTGACTTGAGCTCAAAATCTAGGCTGACACCAGTGCAGTGCTGAGAGAGTGCTGCACTGTTGGAGGTGCTGTCTTCCGGTCTCTCAGGTAGACGTAAAAGATCCCACAGCACTCCTTGAAGAAGAGCAGGGGAGTTCTAGCCAATAACTAACACCACTAAAAAGCTTATCTGGTCATAATCTCATTGTTGTTTGTGGGACCTTGCTGTGTGCAAATTGGCTGCTGCATTTCCTCCTTTACAACACAGTACATTTCATTGACTGTAAAGTGCTTTGGGTCATGAAAGGCGCGATATAAATGCAAGTCTTTCTTTCTTCCAATTGCATCGCCGTTGATGAGATTTGATGCAGGGAGCTTCCCCCTCACAAGATTTACACTAAAGGTATTCTTGGTCAGAACAGGAGAGGAGAATTATGGAACATACCACACCCGCATAGAAATCCTGTATTTCTCAGTGGCTGTTTCACCTTCTCCAATTTTCTCCCCAGCTTCCACTGAAGCCAGTGACTAATAGTTCAACTGGTGCAGACGGGTCCTGGCTGAAGCTCAGAATTCTAAGGAGGCTTACAAACCTGAGGTTCTTTAGCCTGCCCCATGAACCTTCCAGTCTGTAGTGGTCTACAGCCAGGCTACAGAGCCACGTTCCTCAGGCGTCCCCGCCATAGGGAGCCGAGCAGACATTAGAGCCGGAGATCGAGTTAAGAGAGGAACGCCCCTCCCCGCCTCATTAGACTATGTCTGCCTGCAGGCACAAGCCAAACTTCACGCAGACCCCCGCCCCCTAATGAAATTCAGGGGCTACATTAAAGGGACCTCTTTTAATCATGACCTTCGCATAAGGGGCAAGTGGCAGGGGGGCAGGAATATTGGCTTGCGTGCGTGTCAGTGAACTACTTCATGGTGAGGGGGCATCATAGCTGAGCCTGATCCTATAGAACCATTCAGCACAGAAGGAGGCCATTCGGCCCATCGTGCCTGTGCCGGCTCATTGAAAGAGCTATCCAATTAGCCCCACTCCCCTGCCCTTTCCCCCGGTCCAGCAATATTTTTCCTTTTTAAATATATATCCAGGGGAGAATATATCCACAAAATACCAATGACGTAGTGGGTTGACGCACCAGGTGATACTGAGTCACAATGGAAAGTCCCAGACTCAACCGCCGGTGCGTGCTGAGTTCAATACTCTGTCAGCCAGGGAAACCAATTGGCCCATGGCCATCATCCTCAGTGCCCCCTGGGCTAGAAAGCCAAAATAACAGCCAGCTTTTCCACCAATGTCTGCTATCCAGTGATCCAATGCTTCTGTGCCCTCATTGGGTGAGGTTCAGGCTCCACTCTGATGCCATCCATGGTCAAATAGCACATCTGGGCTCGCATATGAAGATTTGTTACTTGGGAGAGGGAATGGAGGGCTGCCGGTGCCCATAGCAAGAGTTAATGGCTGGGAAGCTCATCTGCAATGGAACTGAATACCAGGCGCTGCGTGTAACGGGCGGCCGACCCACTACTGCCCATTCTGCGCCACGACCACTGATGAAATTCTGGGCCAATACCTTCAGTAGGGTAGGGTGGGGTGGGCGGAGAGGAATCAGAATTGTCGAAAAACGCCAGTTTCTGCATTTTCCTCCACTAATCAATTCACTTTTAAAAGCAGGCTTGTTTCTCCATTGAAAAAGGCTCATTAAAAAGAAAAGCAAGTTTACATGGAAGCCTGGCAGCAGTCAAAGGAATGGAGTATAGAAAGCTTTTGTGTTGAGAAAAAAAAAACCCAGCTTGAATGACCCGCAGTTGATAGCTTGACTAAAGCGAAATCAAAATGGGAAATCAATTATGCAAGCAGCATCTCGCCTTATAAGAGAGAGAGAGAATAAAAAGATGCACAAAGTTATGCAAAGCGGGAGACATCTGCACAGTAATGACATGATTGTTATGATAGGTGTTTGCTTTACCCCGAGTGGCGGTATTGTAATTCATCTACCTCTGAATTAGGATGGGACAATTAGTGCAGTCACTGCATCTCACGTGTTACCTCCAGCATTAATGAGGCAGCTTCGAGCTCCTGTCGATGCTGGCTTGAAAACTGAGACTGATTTTTTTTTTCTCTCTCTGCGAGCATGAATGTGATCCTGATTACCTCAGTGGAGGCCACCTGCTGCTGGTTGCTTTCCCTTTGTAAGCGGCCTCCATTTGCACAGGGTCCCTGGGGACGGCAGCCTCAAGGGCATTCCCAGCTGACACCAATCTGGTCACCCACCGACAGAGCAATCAGCTAAGCGGCCACTTCCCCCCCCCAGACGCTCTCTCTCACGCAGGCTGAGTGGATATTTGCACTCTTGCACACAGCACTGTGCCCTCCTATACATCGCTGACTTGCCAGCCATTTTTTGTAAGACACTTACAGTGATCTTTCTCCAGGTCTAAAAAGTGGACAGGGGAGTGCTTAAGTTCTAAGGTGTGCTTCGCTCAGAGATTCTTAACTTATATCTCCGCGTTGTAAGTCACAACTCAAGTAGATGACTGGATTTTGATTTTAAAATTCGAATATTTGATTTGTTTTATGGACATTTCTGGCCACCTCCCTAAGACTGTTTGGTAACGAAGAGAGAGAGAGAGAAAGGAGAGTGAAGAAAGGTTGAGAGAGTGAGAGAGAGCAAAAAAGCAAAGTGAAGGAGTGGAGAAAGAGAAATGAAGCAGCAGCGAGAAAGAGATGTGCAGAAGGAGAGACAGAGAATAAGAAGTGTAGGAGGAGAGTGTTGTGTCTCCTTGTGTTCTTATTACTATGTAATACAGACACTTTTAACTCATTTTAGTTTACGACTTTTACTCAGTTGTATTCTTGCTTTTATGATGTTGCTGCCACATGGTGCGGAGTGATACAAGATGTCCGACCTTGCACTGCGCACTGCCTTTCACAGTGTGCCACATAGCAATATAAATACACTAACCAAAGTAGTTCCATATAACGATGTCACAAGTAGTTCCATTTAACGATGTAATAATATAACGATGTAACATCCCTCTTTCTCAAAAAAACTAAGACATGAAATTTAATTTAATTTAAAAAATATTATATCTAAACTATTATTATCAAATACAAAGAATCGTGAGTTTTCTTTTCTTATTCGTGATATCGCTCAGGTGGTTGGATGTTGTCCCTCCATCTTGTGGATTTGGTGGTGACCACTCCTCTCTACGGTGTTTTGGTGTGTTCCGCTCTTGTTGTTGTTGTTGTTGTCGCACTTGGAGTTGGAGTGTGCATGCTCGTGGTTGTTTGATTTGTGGCGCTTGTTTCTGGCATCATACAGCTTGTGGTAGCTGGTGTTGTCAATGTTGCTGATGTTGTCTGCTGCTTAACCAGTTCAGGTGAAGGTCTGATGTGGAGTCTGTTCCGTCTGTATTGGTTACCAGGTTCAGTCTCTACGAAGTAGGATCTTGGAGTATCAGCTTTTCCAATGACCTTGGCTGGATTCCAGGTTTTCAACACCGGGTCTTGCACATGCACTGATTGCCCATTCAGCAATTCTGGTAGCATCTTTGCATGTTTGTCGTAATGTTTGCTTCCTACGACTTGTGCTTCTGCCAACTTCTGTCTGAAGTCCTCCTGGTCCTGGGGAGGATGTATTTTTGCTGGTAGGGTCGTCTTAAACTTCCTCCGATTCAGCAATTCCACAGGTGATTTCATGTCTGCTTTCAGTGGTGTTGATCTGAGTGATAGGAGGGCAAGGTCTTGGTCTTCCCCCATCTCACTACTTTTGATGAGAGTTCTCTTGACTGTCTTTTGATGAACCCATGTCCCCTTGGGAAATGTGGGGATGAGGTTACTATTTTGAACCCATACTTTTCTGCCAGAGCTCTGAATTCACTCGATGTGAACTGGGTTCCATTGTCACAGATTACCTTTTCCGGGATTCCTTGTTCAGCAAACAAGCTCTTTGCAATTCTGGTGGTAGTTGTGGCTCTCAGATCTTTCATCCTTCTCACAAAAGGAAACTTGGAATAGTAATCTGTCACTATGAGATACCATTCTTGATTGCACATGAAGAGATCTGCCCCAACAGTGTGCCATGGTCTTGACGGTATTTCACTAGGTATCATCTCCTCTTTCTGTTGTGCATTTCTGTATTTCTGGCATATACCACATGCAGAGACCATCTGTTCGATATTTTTGTACATACCTATCCAGTATACAGCTGATCTGGCTCTCAGCTTGCATTTCTCCATTCCCATGTGGCCTTCATGTATTAGATGGAAAAGTTCTGTCTGCATCGTCTTTGGCATGATGATCCTCGATCCAGCAAGGAGAATACCGTCTTCTATTGTGATGTCATCTCTAATCGTCCAGTATTGATGAATTGTCACCTGTACCTGCTGGATTCTCTCTGGCCACCCCTGTATCACTTGTTGTGTGAGTAGTTGCAATTCCTCATCTTTGCTAGTCTCATCTCAGATTTGACTGAGCTTTGTAGGGGTAACGCTCACTAGGTGGTGGATTTTTACTGTTTGACCCTCCACCTCATGTTTCTCATATGGTGACAATAGAGACAACGCATCTGCTAGCACCATTTCCTTTCCTGGCTTATATTTAAGCGTGAAGTCGTGGCTTTGGAGCCTTAGAAGTAGTCTTTGCAGTCTTGTAGGTGCTTTGCACAGATTCTTCTTGTAGATCTGTTCTAGTGGACGATGGTCACTCTCTATTGTAAACTGCCTTCCATACAGGTATGTATGGAATTTCTCGCATCCATACACTACTGCTAATAGTTCTCTTTCTATGTTGGCGCATCTCGTCTCGGCTGACGTCAAGACCTTTGATGCGAAAGCTATTGGCTTTCCTTCCTGCACAAGAGCTGCCCCTAGTCCTCTGGTAGAAACGTCTACTTGTAGAGTGACTGGTTTTCTTCTGTCATAATATGACAGACTTGTTTCTTTGCACAACAGTTCTTTAAGTTGTTTGAAATTCTTTTCATGTGATTCAGACCACTGGTATTCGGCGTCTTCTTTCATTAGCTCTCTGAGATTTGTTGTATGTTCCGACATGTGTGGGATGAAAGAACTCATGTATTAGACCAAGCCGAGGTAACTCCTCAGCTCTTTCTTAACTTTGGGTGGTTTCATTTCAGCAATCGCCGCAATCTTCTCAGGACTTGGCTTGACTCCCTCTGGTGTGTAAATCATACCGAAGAATTGGCATTCCTTGACTTTAACTATGCACTTATCGGCATTTAACTTGATGCCAGCCTTCCTGGTACGCTCCATGGCCTCATGTAGGTGCATATCATGGTCTCTTTCATCTGCTCCGTAGATCTGAATATCATCAGGTATTCCTATAGCTCCTCCACAGCCTCTGTATGTCTCGTCTATTTTCTGTTGAAAGATATCTTGACTGACCTTTAACCCAAATGGTAGCCGCAGGAATTTGTAATGCCCAAATGGTGTGTTGAATGTTGTCAGTGTTGTTGATTCCTCATCCAACTTCACGTTCCAATATCCATTTCTGGCATCTAGTTTTGAGAAAACCTTGGCTCCTGCCAGTGATGGCGTAATCTCCTCTAGTGTTGGGGTGGGATAGTGGTCCCTCTTTATCGCCTGGTTTAGATCTTTGGGGTCCAAACTTATTCTGAGACGCCCGTTTAGCTTTTCTCGTATCACAATTGAGTTTACCCAGTCTGTGAGTTCAGTGACCTTTACGATCACTCCCTTTTCTTCCATCTCCTCTAGCTCTCTTTCAAGCTTTGTCTTCAGCTCGATGGGTACTTTTCATGGAGCATGGATGACGGGCTTTACCTCTGGATCGATGGTGATGTGGTATTGGAAATCTCCGAAACATCCCACTGTATCATCGAAACATTCCGGATACATGTCTATCAAGTCTTTTTTACTCTTGATTTGTGGGCGATTCTCCAGCGGGGTGTTGCTGTCTATCCTCAGTGACGTTTCCGTCAGCTCGTGATTCACTGAGATCAATCTCAACTTCTCGCAGCTGTTTAATCCCAGGCTCGCTGGCCCCTCAGTGTCGGTGGCATAGAACATGCAGTTGATGTTCTTTCTTTTATGTGTCCCTTTGACAAAGGTTATTCCGAGTTGTTTAATCTCATTCCCCCCGTATGCTGTCAGCGTGACATTACTTGCCTTTAAACAACCATTTTTCGGGTAGCCATCTTCTCTCAAGTTTTCGGGAAAGATCTGCTGGTACAGTCTCAATGGGAGAATGTTGCTCTGAGCCCCTGTATCCAGCTTCAACTTTAAGTTGATGGTTGTGGGCTGACCTTTGACCCTCTTTTCGATTTGGATGATGGTGTGCAATTCTCTCTTCGGAGTATTTTCCGCTCTGGACATCTCATGAAGCTGTGCCTTTATGGTTTCGATGTTTAGTGTATTGTCATGACCATATTCATCATCATCCAGTTCATCCATGGCATGGATATTGTGTTTCTTTCTCTGGTTCTGCTGTCCACCTTTGTTTTTAATGTATGTTCCTTCTTTCTTCGTTCTACACCTCTTTTCCCAGTGGTTCAGTTTGCCACATGCATTGCAGTTTGTTCCATATGCTGGACATTTCCTCCTGTCTGTATAATCATGCGGTCTTCCACAGTTTCTGCACATGTTTCTCCCGTTGTCATGTGCATGTCTTTGTGTGTTGTACTTTTCTCTCACTGTATCCACTCTGTTGTCCGTCTCAGAAGCCGTCCGCATGTCAGCCGTTTGAGAAATCAACGTTCTCATTTGCTGCTTCATGGCTTCATGAGCTCTCGCAGTATCTATAGCCTCTGTTATTTTGAGCTTTTCCTTCCCTATCAGGGCTTTTTGTACATCTGCATGCGCTGACCCCCATATCAGCTGGTCCACAAGCCTTTCCTCCATTTCCTTAAATGCACACTTGCTGGCTTCATTTCTCAGCCTTGTCAGGAAATTGTCAGCTGTTTCACCGGGTTCCTGTCTTGGACTCTGGAATTTGTATCTGTGTATCTGATGGCAGAGACATCAGTTGTTTCTGCCACACAGCAGAGGGCGTGTGGGATTGCCCATGTTACAGTCTCCAAGAAATCATTGTAGGAGCTGTGCCGCCTACAGAACGTGACCACTCTGCTCCACAACAACCACACCGACCTGATGTCATTGAGACTCACCATAGCGGGCAGTGGTGTATTGTGAGGTATGATGACCAGCCATACCCTGGCATTATACTGGAGGTGGAAGAGCACAACATAAAAGTCAAGTGCATGCACAGGAATGGCGTGAACAGGTTTTTCTGGCCAAGCCCAAGAGATGATGTAAACTGGTATGGGGATGACCAGATAATGTGTTTCATGCCAGAGCCAGTTCCTGTGAACAAACGATCAGTTCAGGTTGACCAGAAGATCTGGGGACATATTTGAAGGGGCAGCTGGATATGTGACCACAAGTCAAAAACCAGTTGCTGGAAGCCTAAAGTTGATGTATAGACAGATTACTTTGTTTACTTGTGTTCTAATGAGTATGTTTTATATCTGGCTCAATCAGGATAGAACTAGGCTACATGTTTTATGAGTTTTTATGGAAATGGTGATGTTGACTACGATGTTGATGACAATGTTCAGGCACAATCATTCTTGGTCTTGGTCTTAATGTGCTCTCTTTAATGTGCTCCTCTTTGGTCTTAAAGTGCTTTGGCTAAGTTTTTTTGTTATTACTCAAATTATATGAATCTCTCAGTGCTGTAAATGAGTTAACTGAAAAAAATGGCACATTAGTTAGATGAAATGTAATAAATTCATTGAGTTGTTTGAAATAGTCTGGGGTCAAGTCATTGGTGTTGTATTGTGTCACTGGTGTTACTGCATGTTTTTTTTCAGTGATATGATATCAAAGGTGTCATTTTTGACTTTATAATAATTTTGTGTTTGTTGATTGTTGCTTTATTCATGAGTTAGCAGTTTAAGGATAGTATCATTCAATTTTGATGACTGTCCTTCAGTTATTGTTGATATTATAGCAAAAACATGATGGTGCAAATGAAAAAATGTCACACAATGTAACTTTACACATACCTGATTATAATAAATAAATAAATAATCAAAACTTTTTCTTTAAATTATTATCAACCTACTCTGTCTTTCAGTATATGTGCAGATTGAATTGAGAAATAGCATTCTGATAAGCCTTTAATTTTGTTTAAGGTATAAGTAACACCAATGACAAAAAGACGGCACAAGCATTCTTTGAGTGAATGTATAAAAATAATTAAAATACATTAAGCTTTCATTTTTGTGGATTGATAAAGTTAAGAGGTTAATTAATATTGTACAATAAGTTTTGTTTATGTAAAATGAAATACATTTCAAGACAGCTTGCAATTCCAAATGCCACCGTTTCTGTAGAACGACCCATACGGTGATTGGATTTAGGCTCTAGATGGTTGCTGAATTTCTCAAAGATTGTTGCAGGGTTTTCCTTTTCCTCTTCAGTCAAACTCCAGCTATTATACAAATCTAGACCTTTTTCTCCTGTCCACAACAGAATGTAACTAACCTTTTCCTCGTTGGCAGTACCCTTCAGGAACCTTTTGAATGTAAGGTCACATTTCTGTTTGAACTTGCGGAATGCCTCTACTATATCGTCGGCTTCCCAGTTCATGAGGGGTTGCATTTGCGCAGTCAGTGCCACGGCAGCCGCCATCTTAGTTGCCCGTACGATTCACGCTCAATCACCGCAGACACCGGCACTCACGATCAGCTCATATATTCACTTTTCGTCTTATTCGTAGTTCGTATGGCACAAATTGTACTCACTTATACCGCTGCCACCATGTTGTGTCTCCTTGTGTTCTTATTACTATGTAATACAGACACTTTTAACTCATTTTAGTTTATGACTTTTACTCAGTTGTATTCTTGCTTTTATGATGTTGCTGCCGCATGGTGCGGAGTGATACAAGATGTCCGACCTTGCACTGCGCACTGCTTTTCACAGTGTGCCACATAGCAATATAAATACACTAACCAAAGTAGTTCCATATAACGATGTAACAAGTAGTTCCATTTAACGATGTAATAATATAACGATGTAACAGAGAGAGAAAGAGAAAGGAAGGAGGGGATAGAGAGAAAGAGAAACGGAGGAAAGAGAGAACAAGAAGTGAAGGGGGGGAGAAAAATAAATGGAGAAAAAATGGAGAATGGGAACTCCCGAGAAGTGTAGGAGGTGAGAGAGAATTGAAAGAGGAGAGAAAAAGAAGGTTAAGTGAAGGAAGGCAGAGAAAAAGCAAAGGGGAGAGAGAAAAGAAGGAAGAAGAGAGAGGAAAGAAAGTGAAAGCGCTCAGGAGGATGGACAGAGAAAGAAAAGTGAAGGAGGAAAGAAAGAAATTAAGGAGATGAGTGAGAAAGAAGTGAAGGTGGAGAGAAAGAAGTGAAGGAGGATGGAGCTGTTTAGGCTGAGATGAAGGGAAGTAGCACTGACCAGGCATCAGGCCTGGAATCTTCCTGGCCCTTATGGTAGAATGCTACACTGTGCAAGGTATTTACCCAAAGCGCTGTCAGAAATCTGAGAACTCATTTCAAAACAGAAAAGGTAAAAAAGAATTCTGCTTTAATACTAATTCTTTAATTTATCTCTGTCTATTTCTGTTACTCTTAAGAGTACTACAACACACAGCAGGTATTGCACTGGAAAAGGTATTTTTTTTCATAATTACAATAGCAGGCAGTTTAAACTGTATTTCTTTCAGTTTTCGCCCTTCTTATCTTGAAGATGCAGGTTGTGGCCTGTGAAGGTGTGGGAGGTGGCTGTGAGGTGGCGTGTACGCCCAGTCAGTTATGCCTCTGACTGTTTATGAGCAGTTTGAATCGCTCCCACACCCCTGGGTTCTAGACACCGGACTTAGGTACAAGGCGGCGGTACAGAAAGGACTCGAGTAGACAGGTGGTTGGATGTAAACAAAACCAAGATTTTTATTGAAGAGGAAATTAATACAATCTTATGAAAAGTTACTAGTGTACCCTGTTCCTGGGACTAGGGACAGGGTCACGGGCAAGGCTTGGAAGCTAAGCATGAGCCAGGCCTGATTAGTACCTGGAGAGGTGACCATCAGGGAAGACCAGGTGCAGAAGGTCACAGAAGGAGCCCCAAGGAGGGGCAGTTGGTGAGAAGGTCAGGGGGAGGGGTGGCTGGTGAGCAGGCCCGGGCATTGGGCTGAAGATTGTCAGACAGGAGGAATGGTGGAAATGGAATGGCGGTGTACACAGATGCAGCGGCTTTGTTTCTACCAGGACGGTGCTATTTGTGTTTAATGTTAATGTTATTTGTACTGGACTCATGGGAGCTTGCAAGATCACATTTCGTTGTTCACGTACTTGTGCATTGTACAATGACAATAAAGTTGAATTATTATTATATTATATTCTACAGGCAAAATACAAAAGAATAATATACTTATACAGGGAATGGGGAACACACGGCACATCGAGGGAAAACAATTATCTTAACAATCCCCTTATCCTTATCCCACCCCCTATACCTAACTAGATTAAGCTATGAGCAGTCAGAACTTCATGCTCACCAATCAAAAGGGGGTCTGCTGAACTCGAAACAGTGGTGGGGTTTGGGGTTCGCTCTTGGTGCTCTCTGGAGCCTACCGTCGTCACGTGGTCTCCGGGTGCTGCAAGGGCGTTGTCCAGGTACAAGTACCCCAAAGTTAAAGTCTCTGCTTGGGTACTTTACCTTGCAGGGATGGCGGTTTCTCTTCCTCGGCCGAAAGTTTGAGCTTGCATGAAGATAGTCGCAGGTCAGCTGAGGCTGAAGGCCTGATGATTCGAAGCCTGTCTTCAGTCGTCTTCCTCAGTTCGTCTTCTCCGTCGTCTTCTTCACTTCATCTCCCCCTCGCTTCGTCGCATCCCGCCTCGCCTGGCCTGAATTGTCTGTGTCCGCCCGATGCAGTGCCTGGGTGAGTCCGGATGGAGTGGGGAAAAGGCACAGGCAAAGGCCAGGGGGTAAGCGCGGGACGGGAAAAGAGCAGCAGCCACGAGGGCGAGGGGCCGGAGCAAGGCTGAGAGCAGAGCACCGAAGGTTGTCGGTGGGCCTACAATTATACTTCTTTGGATGGCCCTTATCTGCGCGCCAAATCAGGTTAGTTCTTTGTCTTCATTTTGGCGGGCTATTTTAAATAACGGTGACAATCTACTCTAACTGTTTTTAGATGGCCGGTAATCGCATCTACCGGCCCGATGATTGACTTTTTTTGTCATGAATGCACCTTGATGGGCCTGTCTGGCCTCGATGACTTCCTTAATCTGTTGCCGATTATATATGCAAACTGCTTGATGGCCTTAACTATAGGCCTAACTGGGTTTAGATTTGTCTCCAAGTTGATCTAATACATAATTCAAAATCCTGTTTGGTTTTACAAATGCAAAGTCTCTCTTCACAGAAACTGCAGCTTTGGTTTCGATTTCTCCATGAGCTGCCTGTGCCGCAGAGTCCAAGTTTTAAAAATCTCACAGGCTTTCTGCCACAAGGTGCGGACGCCATTTTGGGCACCCTTTTTCATTAAAATGTTCATGCAGGGTCCCTTTTCTTATTAATAACCTTTGGGGAAATGTAGAAATTTTGCGAATCTTACACTCCCCCTCCGTGACTAAAACTTGCTTGAAGTATCATACTTTTACAAAGGGAGCAAAAAATTTCCGACCCTCCATAGTCAACCTTCCCCTGTAATTACCTATCTAAATACACCCACAACTCATGCACTTCCCATTCCGCAAAAATGTAGTGTGCATCAGCATACAGAGAGTAAAATTACAGACTTTACACACATCCAAGCATGGAGGGGGTCCAACACCCCTGCACCACTTGGTACACATACATCTTTATTAACCGCGTCGCAAAAAAAAAGAAAAACCTTTAATTTTATTTTACAACTACATTAAAAATAATCAATATACAAGGAAAAGGACTCAAATGGGCGTATCACCCTCCACTTTTACATAATGTTCCTTCCAGATCCTCTGGTTTCGGAATTCTGACCACTGACCTTTTCCTTTACATTGAATGCAAACTAGATACAACACTATCCCTAACTGGCAAACCACGAGAATGTGGGAAGCCAGTCTGATCCACGAAGGGACCTCTATATTATTGAAAATGTCCCACCAGGGCGTAATCACAATATCCAATATCTTAGTCCCTATCTCTACTGTTTTCTGCTCTAGAGTGTAAAAATGTTTCTGCGAAACTATGACGACTTTGAGTATTTTGGTAAGGTGTTCAGGGAGAGGGGGAATTTCGTAGCCAAAGTGGGCTACGTACTTTTGCAAATCCGTAAAATTCTCCTTCACAGTGAGGTGAACAGTGGAGGGTTCAGGAATGGGGACAATTCGCTCCTGGGCCACTTGAACTTCTGCCTCGGGTTTAAAACAGAAGCTGCTTTCACTGACCGGACACCAGCTATGCTGTCCATGCTGGTAGTGGGACACGCCGGTGGTGACACAATATGTCCCACCTCCTATATATGCTACCTGTGGGGGAACATGGCCTTGTGCCATTGCCTCCATGGTACAATTTATAGGTTTCGCGCCAGCAGCTCTGAACCCACACTGCGGTTTTGAAAAGGCATTCAAGTGCTGGGGACACAGGATTATGTGTGCTCCCCGGCTCCGGCACCCTGAGAGGTCAGTACCTGTCATAGCGTGCTCCCACTTAATGACGTAAGGCAGGACCGCTGTGAACCGAATGTGTGCACCCCCTTGAATGACTTCAATGTTCTCCACCCTGTATACCGGTGCAGGTCGGGCTGTCCTACCCATGACCGGCATCCTAACTACTACTCCCATGATTGTGTGGTTGGACCGCCCACAATCCACGGGGACTGGATAGGCTTCGGAGGCTAGCCGGAGTTGGCACGGGTTCAATGCATTCTCAAAAGGGTGGAGGGCTGCGAGGTGCTTGTTGCTAATCCAGGAGGGGACCAAACCTTGTTTTAAATCCTCCAGATTACTGCGGCCCTCGACCAGTAACCACGCCCCGTATAACACGCACACCTCATTCTGTGCAGCCTGGTCAGAAGCATTTCTGTCCTCCCTTATGAGAGCATTTACCGTCTTTGCATGCTTTTCCAACTCGGCTATGATCTTCTTTAAATGGACCGTCATGGCCTGGTCCTCATGCAACTCCGAGCCCACTACCTTTTTCTCATACAGTAATATCTTCTTTAACTGTGTTTTTAAACTGTTTATCTGGGTCTGCAGCTCTATGTCATCTAAACTGTTGATGACAGAGGACCCAGTATTAAACGCAGTAAAAACATCATTCCATACTCCCCTTCTTTGCCTCCCTGCATTACCCAAAAATTCTCGGTGTGTGGTGTAGTGTTCGGTTTTGTCCACATGGGCAAAATCGAATTCGTAAAACTTCTTGAACATGTCCTTTAATAGGGCCTGATACAGGTGCTCTGTTTCTTTGGGGCACCACTCCGGTAAATGTACCTTGGTGAGATTTAAAATTACGGAGGCTACCGCGTAGTGTACCCCTTGGTACAGCATCTGATCGGTGGGGACTAGTACCAACCCATTCCCTGGTCCCTTGGTGGTGGTGGGGCAACCTTCCCTGGGTAACCTCGCTGCCTGCACCGTGGGCGGGGGCTGACGGGGGCGGGTTACCAGTTCAGTGGCGTTGACTGGGATCGGGGAGAATGGGACTGCGCATGCCTTCAGGCTGGTCTCCCACTTCATCCCCTCCCCGGTGTCTTGCCACTGCCGGTGGAAAAAGATGGATATGCCTGCGGGGCAGACCTCCTCTGACCCCCACATACAGATATAAATCCCTTGATCCGGTTCCCACCACTTGTCCCAACACACGCTCAATCCTCCATGAGTCCCTGTGATCGCCCGGTGGGTGTTGTTCCCCAACCGTTCCCACTCGACTTTGGGGTTCCTCATGTCCTTGCTCAGCTTCCTGAGCCACCACCACCTATCCAGTGAAATGTGTCCTTTACACGTCAAACATATTCGCTTTCCAATGGTGACGCTGACCCTCGTGGTAACGACTCGTACCCTGGGGCACAGGAGGGAGGTCTCCCCGTACGTGAATCCAGTTTGGCTGGAGTACTGAGACGAATTGGACCCCAGCCATCCTGGCCACCTTCCCTCGTGGATGTAGATGGCGGTCTCCTCTGCATCCCGTTCACCGCTCCCATCGATCGCGGTGGGCGCCTTGTCTCCCGAGCACCCATAGATGTGGGAGTCTTGGACGTCAACCCGTCTTCCGGCGCTCATCCCAATCAGGGCGAATAGGATTGCGATCCCTTCATCCTGAAAATCTTTCTGCAAAAGATACAAAAACATGGAGCCAGGTCCCCAAGAGATTCTCTGGCTTGGTGAAGCATGGTCGGGTCCCGCGACCTCGACCCTAAATATACACTCTCTTAGCAGACTGCTTACTTAAAACTACCCATCACCTTATTTAACTTAAACTAAAACACCCAAGCTTAAGCTAAATAATTAAACTTAACAAATAAACACTAACCAAAACTTAAACTAAAACTATATACATCCGCCGCCCGTCTCCGGGCGGCCAGGCTAATCCCTGGTCGGACTGCGGCTCACCGCCGCCCCCGGCGTGACCGCACCGTCCTTCATTGTTGGTCCCTCGCAGCCCGTGGCTGCTGGCTGAGGACCTCTGTCCATAGACCTCTCCCTGACTCGAGGGGTGGCCCTTGGTAACTGGAGGGCTGGTGACTATGGCTTTCTCAGCTGGGGCGTCCATGGGGACCTTCTGGGGGCCTTGATGGGTGGGGCTTTCTTGGCCATTGGGCCTTTTACCCGAACCGCTGCTCCCTCAGGCTTGACCCCTCCCGAACCTGGGCTGGGGGCAGGTAAATTTTCACAGCCTGCTGCTGCGAGCTGAGGGTCTCCGCCCCCAGGTCCCATGGCTGGGTCTGGGGCAGGGTTGTCGAACTCAGGTCCCTCCCTCTCTGCACCTGGGTTAGGGGCGGGGTTTTCGCCCTCAGGTCTCTCCCCCTCATCTGGATCCCAGAAGAGTGGGGGAGTGTCCCAATCGATGCGTGGGATGGCCCCTCCCTTTAAGCAAGCCACAGCACCTGCCTGTGCAGTCTGTGAACTCGCTCCTGCTGCAGGCTGAGGCTCGTTATCCTCAGCCCTTTTCCCAACTGGCTGTTTTCCCCTTTCAGGCGTAAACAGCTTACACTGGTTGATATGAAACCATTTTTGTACGCTGGGGCATCTTCACGGCGTAAACCATGGGGCTGGCTTTATCTACAATACTGTAGGGCCCCATGTACAATGGCTCCAAACTCCCTACTTGGGCATAGTTTCTTACCATGACCCGATCTCCTACCTCCCACTCGTGGTGCTTTCTCGGTTCGAGCAGCAATCGGTTACTCCGATGCTGCCTTCCCATGTTCCCAGCCGCCTGCTCATGGACCTGCTTCAGGTGCTCAAAGAGGTTTCGGGCGAACCTGTCCCAGTTGACCTCTCTGAGCCGACCCTCCGTGAGCACCGGGGCTAGTACATGGGTGGGGGTCCGCATAACCCTGCCAGTCATCAGCTCGTACGGGGAATACCCCGTGCTTTTGGACTGGCTGGCCCAGATCCCCATCAAAACCCACGGTAGGACCTCGGCCCATTGACGGGGCGAGTCCACCGTCTCCTTTCTAACCTTTCTTTGAGGGTCCGATTCATACATTCCACAATCCCTAATGACTGCGGGTTGTGGGCCACGTGCCATTTCCCTTCAATGCCCAACAGCATAAGGGTGTTCTGCATCATCTGTCCGGTGAAGTGACTCCCTTGGTCGGACTCCACAAACTGTGGTAGTCCCCACCACGAGAACACTTCCCAGACCAGGATCCTGGCAGTACCCAGAGCTGTGGCTGCTCTGCAGGGAAAGGCCTCTACCCACTTGGTAAACACGTCCACCAGGACTAGGCAGTACTTGTAGCCTCCCTGGGCGGTGGGCAGGGGCCCGATGTAGTCGACTTGTATCGACTGCCATGGTCCCTCTACCCTTCTGACGTGTCCCATAGGGACCTTCCTTTTGTGGGGGTCAGGATTGTTCGCAGTGCTCACAAGACAGCCTGCACAGAACTCGCGGACATCGTCCCTGAGTCCCGGCCACCATCCCGCCTGTTCCACCCGCTGCCAGGTGGTCTCAGGCCCGGGGTGTCCCGCTCCTGGACCCTCATGGGCCAGTTGAAGGAATTCCCTCCGGTGCTGCTGCGACACAACCCACTGTTCTCCCCGGAACAGCATACCCTCTTTAACGGAGAGAGTCGCTGTGCCATACGGACCTTCTATTCCCTTTCCCTCAGCAACTGCGCTGAGGACTGCTTTTAGGACGGGGTCTTGGGCTTGGACCATCTTGAGGTCCGGGGCTAATGCTACCCCTACACTCCCTTGGGTCCCGTCCCTACCTCTGACCGCCGCCATGGGTCTGGACCCAAATGGGTCCCAGAAAGTGCCTGTGCGGGCACCCTCCTTGGCGAGCAAGTGAGCTTGCTGGTTGCCTTGGCCGCGGGGTTCTGTGGAGGAATGGGCTTTCACCTTGTGGATGAACACCTCCCCTTCCTCCCCCACTGCTGCCAGGATCTTTTCCAGCAGGGGCTTTACTGTGAGGGGTCTCCCGTCAGCGGAGGTGTATCCACGGCGGGACCAGATGGCCAGGTACTCCGTACACGAATTGCACGTGAACATGCTGTCCGAGCAAATCGTGTACGGGGTGGGGAAGATTTCGGGGTGTGTAACAACGTACACCACTGTGGACAGTTCAGCCTGCTGGGCGCTCATGGTGCTGGGGAGCTTAATCACCAGGGCAATGTTTGCCGCTGGGTCGTAAACTCCACACCCTGTGAGACGCTCGCCAGCAGATACCGTGCTGGAACCGTCTGCATAGATCTCGCGGCCTGTGGGATGTATCCCGGCCCATAAACCTATGTTTACTTCCCAAACCCCTTCAATGGAACACCGGTGGGCTGTTCCAGTATATACCAGATTGGCTGCGAACTTTGGCTCACAGAGACCCTTCACCTTCAGATCCATCTGTGAAAGGAGCAAGGTCCAGCGAGCAATGCGGGCACTGCTCACTGTTCCATCCTTGATCCTCCCGTCCAGAAGCATCTGGGTGGGTGTGTGATGGGTGAGGAGGGTGATGTGAGAGGTGCCTGTGAAGATCAATGATCTTTTCACAGCCCAATGTGTGGCCAAAAGGTGCCGCTCAGAGTTGGAATAGCTCCTTTCCACATCAGTGAGTATCCTGGAGGAGTAGACCACCGGCCGCAGCCGGCCGTGCCGCTCTTGGAGCAGCACAGCACTCAGGCTGTCCCCACTGGCTGCTACCTCCAGGAAAAACTCTTTCCCCCCATCTATGGCCCCTAGAGCTGGCGCGGTCTGCAAGTCTTTCTTGAGCCTGACAAATGCTGCCTGGCAACCCTCATCCCAAAGCTACTCCACTCCCTTGTGTAGGAGTCGGAGCAGAGGGGCTGCGGTGGCTGCATAGTCCTCAATGAAGCCTCCACAGTATCCGGTTAGCCCTAGAAATGACCTCACACCCGTTACTGTGTTAGGGACCGGTAGTTCTTGTACCGCCTCCCTCCTAGCCTTATCTATGGCCCTTTCTCCAGCACGCACGGTCAGACCGAGGAATTTCACCTCCTGCTGGCCGATCTGCGCTTTCTTGGGATTTACTTTGAAACCCTTCTGTCCTAACAGCTCCAGCAGTTCGGCCAATAGCGGGCCATGCTCCTCCTTCAAATCAGTGAACAGGAGCAGGTCATCCACATATTGAACCAACTGTCCGGGCTGGCTAAAATCCTTCAAACTGTTGGCCATGCACTGATGGAAAATGCTGAGGCTGTTGTGGAAGCCCTGAGGCAAACAGTTCCACGTGTACTGTTGCCCTTTAAACGTAAAGGCAAACTTGTACTGATCCTCCCTCCTTACGGGGATGGACCAAAACCCATTTGAAATATCCAGCACCGTGAAAGTGGTCGCGGATGCTGGAATACTCCCGATGAGGTCGGCAACTGCTGCTACTGTGGGTGCGCAGGCTGGGATGTTACTATTGAGCACCCGATAGTCCACCGTGGCCCTCCAGGAATTGTCCGGCTTTCTGACCGGCCATAATGGAGAATTCACGTGGGTAGCTATCGGTCTCAGAACTCCCTGCTGCACGAACGAGGACATGGCTGCTTCCATGTCCGGTTCTGCTTCCCTGGGGAAGTTATACTGTTTCTGTGGTCGGGCCATGGGGTCCCCGTCTATGCTGACCTCAAACCCTGTGACCCTCCCGCAGTCGTGTTTGTGAGTGGCAAATGTGGTCAGGTGGGCCTGCATAAATGCCTGGAACTCTGGTGGGATGTTGCTGACCATGAGCCCGAGGTTATAATCCCCTTTGGGCTTCATGGTGCAGAGGGTCCCCTTCCCTTCCTTTCCCGGGATTACTACTACCTCTCCGTTCTTCATTTTACCTGCCCCCCAAAGGCAGTGATTCCTCAAAACCACTAGGATCCCGTGGCCTACGATAAAATTGGCCCCCAGGACCCCTCTTCCACCCTCCACGTCCCATTTCATCAGGACACACATCCACTTGGAGCGGAGCGGTCCTATCCGAATGGCGAGCGGGATGGAAAACGAGCCAGCCTGTTCCCTACCCGTGAACTCCGATAGGCTGTATGGGACCCCGCTGGAGCGAGGTGAGGTGATGGGGTTAGCTGAGTAGACCACGGTGCATGATGCCCCCGTGTCTAACAGATAGGTTCTTGTCACCTTCTCCACCTCCATCTCCAAAAGGGGTCTTTTCCACTCATCATACCGGAGAGAACACAGATAAACAGGCTGCGTTGGCTCTAGTCATGGCTGTGGGTTGGATGGGGCGGATGTGGTGAGAGCACTGGTGGCGGCTGCTACTCTCCGTTGGCCAGTCAGTAAGGACCTCATGGCGTCCAAAAGAGACTCGACCTCTGCGGAAGGGGTCCCTGCCCCCGTCTTTTGGGCTGGGGCTGTGGGATGCTTTCCCTTGTTATCCTTCCAAGGGTTTTTGCACTCCTTCCACCAGTGACCATCCTTCCCACACCGTTAACAATTGGTCTTGGTGGTGGGGGAGTTACTCCCTTCCTGGTGCCACTCTTTCCTACCCGGTCCGGGTTTTACCTCATGCACCTTTCCCTTGGGTGGGTGTGCATCGGCTCCCCTACCGTTTTTATAGGCCAGAGTGAGCTGTCTAATTACCGTAAGTTCGGTGGTCTGGGGATTTTTGGGATCGACCTGTGGCAAGCTGTTTGCCACCAGGCAACGGAGCCAATGCGTCAGGGAATCCCCGTTCAGGAACGCCCTGTCCGGCGTCCCCCGGCAGGCCCTCTGGTACACCGGCCACAGCCGGTCCGCAAAAGCCTGCGGGGTTTCCCCTGAGAGCTGGATCGTTTTCTCTACACGGGAGAAAGGACTTCCCTCATCCATCCCCATGGCCTCCAGAACCACATCTCTAAGCTCCTCCTACCCGCACTGCCCCCTTTTACACTCGTCAGAGAGGGATTGGAGGAGATTACTCTCCAGGGAGAATAGCAGCATTTTGGCCTTCTCAGCGTCATCGCAGTCGTTGACGCTGGCGGTTTGCTCTACATCCCTGAAGTGGATCGAGGGGTCTCCCTTTTCGGAGAGCCTTGGGAGATGGCTGACCATCGCCCTAAGCTGTTGGGTGTTAAAGGGTAATACGAACTGGTTTTGGAGGGGTCCCTCAATGTCGCTATTGGCGGGTGGGCCGAACCTCCGATGCCGTGCTGGGCATATCGGTCCCGGCTCCGACCTCTCTGGCAGGGGTTGCTCTACCTCCGCCTCCACCTCTGGCTCCACTCCAGGCTCCACCCCGAGTTCCACCCCCCCTTGCTGCCAAACCTCGCTGAAACTTGGCGCTATGGGTGGTGGTCTCCTCTCTCTCAACCGGGTCATCCCTAGACACTACCGGTGACGTTGGAACTGTCCTCCCCTCGTTCCCCATAAAATCTGCCTGGCCTGCCTTTGGGCTTATGAGGCATATCATGCCTTTTGCCTTCCGGAGGGCCCGGCTCAGATTTTCTATCCTCTCTTTACAGGGGCCATGGTCTGCCTCCTCAAACCCCTGTTCGCTCGCTAGCTTATACGCGGCCTTTACCTCCTGTACTTTCTCTTCCTGTTCCCTGATCTGCCTTGCCAAGCGGGCATTCTTCTCCCGCAACCTTAACTCATTTCCCTTGGCCTCGGTGACTTGGCACCGTAGGTATTCCAACTGGGCCTTGTGTTCTCCCACTAATTGCACTCTCTCCTGATTCAGAGCCTGCAAAGCTACTAATAACTTCTCCTCTGCAAGAGCCTTGTCCTGGATCTCCAGGACTGACTCCCTTAACTCGACTGCCTGTGCTACAATGAGCCTGTCCAAAAGCTGGACCTGCTTTTTAAAACAGATCAGCCAAAATGCCTTCTCTAAGGACTTCTTGTGTTCCTTACCCTCTGTCCACTTAGCTGCTGCATCTATCGGACGCCCAGCCTTTGACGGAGTGGTGATCCACTTCTTAGTGATATTCATCTTGCTAAACACATAATCAGAAATCCTTTCCTCCATCATGGTTCGCTCATCTGAACCATTGTCTACTGCATCGCAAATTTGTTGCCAGTGTCCTGCCGCGGTCGCCACTATGTAGGGGGTGGCTGTGGGGTGGCGTGTACGCCCAGTCAGTTATGCCTCTGACTGTTTATGAGCGGTTCGAATCGCTCCCACACCCCTGGGTTCCAGACACCGGACTTAGGTACAAGGCGGCGGTGCAGAAAAGACTCGAGTAGACAGGTGGTTGGATGTAAACAAAACCAAGATTTTTATTGAAGAGGAAATTAATACAATCTTATGAAAAGTTACTAGTGTACATTTCTACAGGCAAAATACAAAAGAATAACTATACTTATACAGGGAAATGGGAACACACGGCACATCGAGGGAAAACAATGATCTTAACAATCCCCTTATCCTTATCCCACCCCCTATACCTAACTAGATTAAGCTATGAGGGGTCAGAACTTCATACTCACCAATCAAAAGGGGGTCTGCTGAACTCGAAACAGCAGTGGGGTTTGGGGTTCACTCTTGGTGCTCTCTGGAGCCTACCATCGTCACGTCGTCTCCGGGTGCTGCAAGGGCATTGTCCAGGTGCAAGTATCCCTAAGTTAAAGTCTCTGCTTGGGTACTTTACCTTGCAGGGATGGCGGTTTCTCTTCCTTGGCCGACAGTTTGAGTTTGCATGAAGATAGTCGCAGGTCAGCTGAGACTGAATGCCCGATGATTCGAAACCTGTCTTCAGTCGTCTTCCTCAGTTCGTCTTCTCCGTCGTCTTCTTCACTTCGTCTCCCCCTCACCTCGTCGCATCCCGCCTCGCCTGGCCTGAATTGTCCGTGTCCGCCCAATGCAGTGCCTGGACGAGTCCAGATGGAGTGGGGAAAAGGCACGGGCAAAGGCCAGGGGGTAAGCACGGGATGGGGAAAGAGCAGCAGCCAAGCGGGTGAGGGGCCGGAGCTGGAGCAAGGCTGAGAGCAGAGCACCGAAGGTTGCCGGTGGGCCTACAATTATAGTTCTTTGGATGGCCCTTATCTGCGCGCCAAATCAGGTTAGTTCTTTGTCTTCATTTTGGCGGGCTATTTTAAATAACGGTGGCAATCTACTCTAACTGTTTTTAGATGGCTGGTAATCGCATCTACCGGCCCGATGATTGACTTGTTTTGTCATGAATGCACCTTGATGGGCCTGTCCGGCCTCGATGACTTCCTTAATCTGTTGCCGATTATATATGCAAACTGATTGATGGCCTTAACTATAGGCCTAACTGGGTTTAGATTTGTCTCCAAATTGATCTAATACATAATTCAAAGTCCTGTTTGCATTTATAAATGCAAAGTCTCTCTTCACAGAAACTGCAGCTTTGGTTTCGATTTCTCCATGAGCTGCCTGTGCCGCAGAGTCCAAGTTTGAAAAATCTCACAGGCTTTCTGCCACGAGGCGCCGACGCCATTTTGGGCACCCTTTTTCATTAAAATGTCCATGCAGGGTCCCTTTTCTTATTAATAACCTTTGGGGAAATGTAGAAATTATGCGAATCTTACAAAGGTTTGCCCTGGTAAAGGTTAGTCAATATTTCAGTATCCCTACTTGTTGGGCACGTTTTGAATACTTTGAGGAGTTACCTTTCTGAAAACAACTTTTCCTCAGTTTCCCATTCACGCCCATAGTACCACAGGGTACACGCTATTCCTGCTATTCTCAAACGCTGACATTTGTTGTATTACTATTTGCAAAGGCGAGCCCACAAAGCAACCTTACAATACAGCCTACCTGTGAGGCACACACAAACCGTGATGTTGGGTGAAAGAAAGCAAGCACTCGCAATTACACGCGCCTTTCATGACCTCAGGATATCCCAAAATGCTTTACATCCAATGCTAACCTCAAAATACCTACATTGTGGAGGCGTGAAAATGGTGCAATTTGGGTGTGTGGGTGGGTGGCTGGGAGGAAGTAGTTGTAGGTGGACTCAGTTATGTCAGGTCTTCAAACCATATTTTTTGCTAGTTCAAAATGAGCCTTTCTTACCTCCGCCCCTTACCAAGCAAATTTCACAGAAAGAGGCGGAACAGCTTCATGTACAAGCATACTGGCATGCTCGGACCTGATCCTGGTAGAAGGATGGTTTCCCTACAGCAATGACATAGAATTGACAGCACAGGAACAGGCTATTTGACCCAACTGGCCTGTGCCGGTCTTTGTGCTCCACACGAGCCTCCTCCCACCCTACTTCATCTAACCCTCAATCAGTATATCTTTCTATTCCTTTCTCCCTCATGTGTTTATCTAGCTGCCCCTTAAATGCAACTACGCTATTCGCCTCAACTCCTCCCTGTGGTAGCAAGTTCCACATTCTCACCGCTTTCTGAGTAAAGATGTTTCTCCTGAATTCCTTATTGGATTTATTAGTGACTATCTTATAATGATGTCCTCTAGTTTTAAATCCCCCACAAGTGGAAATATTTTCTCTACACTTACCCTATTAAACCCCTTCATAATTTTAAAGAACTCTATCAGGTCACCCCTCAGCCTTCTCTTTTCGAGAGGTAAGAGCCCCAGCCTGTTCAGTCTTCCCTGATACTTGTAACCTCTCAGTTCTGGTCTCGTCCTTGCAATCTATCATATCACAATCGATTGCCATTGGAAAAGCAGCAAAATCAGAATTGAACTTTTACAAACTTTGACCATCTTCGGCTGGTACAGTAGAGCCACTTACACTGGTAAAATGCTGCTGCGATATCCCAACCTCCCCCAGCCAACCCAATAGCGCAGGCACCCGCATAAAATATAGCTTGCTACTGGTGAGCATACCCATCATTGGAGGTAAGGGAGTCAAGGGTTATGGGGAGCGGGCAGGGAAGTGGAGTTGAGGCCAAGATCAGATCAGCCATGATCTTATTGAATGGCGGAGCAGGCTCGAGGGGTCAAATGACCTACTCCCGCTCCTGCGTCTTATGTTCTTATATTCTTATTGCCCCCTCCACTCTAACAAATTCTGGCCTATCCCATGAATGTGCTCCTGGGGGCATTGATGAGAATGCCCACCTGTAGCAACCTTTCCAGTTTCTGACACCCTTTTAGTTATCAAAGGTTGACCAGATTGCATCACCTTAATGAACAGAATCTTGGCATTAGAGGCATTCCTGCTAATTAAAATACTTTAAAAAAAATTGCTATGAACAACAACTTGTATTTATTGATGTTGCCTTTAGCATAGCAAAATAACTCAAGATCCTTCACAGTTGGGCTGGGGTGGGGTGGAGGGAGGTTAGCTTCGAGTTGGAGTAAGAGAGTAGAGACTGTCAAAGATGGGATAGGTTTTAAGGAGGATCTTGAAGGTGGAGAGATAGCATGGAGAAGGAGATTAGCTAGCGAGTTCCAGAGTGTGGGGGACAAGATGCCTGAAGATTCTCCACTGTTGGCAGAGAAGAGGGAAGGAGGACCAGAGTAGGAAGAATGAAAGGCACATGCAGGAATGGAAGGCTTGAGGAGGTTGCAAATGTAGGATGAGGTACAGTTGAGGAAGGATTTGAAGACGGTCATGAGGAGTTTTAATTTTTTTTTCTGGAGAACAGAAACCACTGAAGTTTGGCAAGGATCAAAGTGATAGGTGAGTGAGGTTTTGTGTGGGATATGATTAAGGAAGCAGCTTTCTGGATTAGTGGTAAAAGAAAAAAAGACTTGCATTTACATAGCACCTTTCACGACCTCAGGACGTCCCAAAGCGCTTTACAGCCAATGAAGTACATCTTGAAGTAATGTAATTACTGTTGTAATGTAGGAAACACAGCAGTCAATTTGCACACAGCAAGGTCTCACAGACAGCAATGTGATAATGACCAGATAATCTGCTTTAGTGATGTCGGTTGGGGGATAAATATTGGCCAGGACGCGCCGGAGAGAACTAGTTTCTGTCGAATGCATTCTGAGGGAACCGAGGAGGGGGTAGTTGGAAAAGCCGAGTCCTGAGGTGACAAAATCCTGGGAGAAGATTTCAGCAGGAGTGGGGACGACAATGGGTGAAAACGGAGGACGTTGAGGTGAAAGTACGCACTCTTGGCGATGGGCTGGGTGCAGTGTTTAGAAGCTCTGCTCTGAGTTGAGCTGAATATAAAGGTTGCTCACCAGTGGGTTGAGCTTGGACATATAGGGAGGGGGATAAGATCAGAAGTGAGAGTGCAAGGTATTTGGCAGAGGCTAAGCAGCAGGGTTTTGCTCTTGCCGACATTGAGCTGCAAGAAACTTTGGCTCATTCGGGACTTGATCGCACAGCAGCAGTCATGAAATCAAGGATGAAAGTTAGGATAATGCTAGGTTCAGTCAACGTATATATTAAAGTTGACCCCATGCTTATATAAAATATCACCCAGGAGCCAAAAATACATAAGGAATAGAAGGTGATTGATTGATCCAAAATAGTGATTGTTCGGATTGCAGTGGGACTGACTGCTTCTGCTGCCTGTGATAATAGGATTGAGGCCAGTTCTGTGTCTCTGCACTCTGTGAGTGATAATGTACCCCTGGCTGGGGAGTCTAGAACCAGGGGTCACAGTTTCTGAATAAGGGGTTGGCCATTTAGGACTGAGATGAGGAGGAATTTCTTCACTCAGAGGGTGGTGAATCTTTGGAATTCTCTACCCCAGAGGGCTGTGCAGGCTCAGTCGTTGAGTATATTCAAGACAGAGATCGATAGATTTTTGAATATTAAGGGAATCAAGGGATATGGGGATAGTGCAGGAAAGTGGAGATGAGGTGGCAGATCAGCCATGATCTTATTGAATGGCGGAGCAAGCTCGAAGGGCCAAATGGCCGATTCCTGCTTCTATTTCTTAAGTTCTTATCTCAGAACATCCAGTTCTGGACCTTTCTGAAATCCAGTACATACCAAACCCCAAACCAGATTACTACTTCAAATCAAGGGATGAGCTTGCAAACGTCATCACCAAGGAAACGTCAAAGAAAACCACATATTGCAAGCAGAAATGTCCAATTCAAAATCACAGTTTCTCTTCATCATACTCTACATGAATTTAATTTACACAAAGTGAATCTAATTTACGTGAATTGCTTGTGTCATCTATTGGTGACTCCAGGCACATAGCAATGTTTATTTCTGTCACCTAATTTAATTGCTAATGTTGTGCGGTCTGTTGGCACATTATCAGAGCCATTTCCCATTCCACAGAATAATGACAATTTTTGCACAATTTAGGCACTGCCTCGGGGCTGCTGTATCAGTCATTCTCTACAAACCTTTATGCAAATCATATGTGAGCCCACACCTCACATTAACACTATATTGGGACAAAATAAAAAGTGTGGCTAATGGCGCTCGCCGTTATTTATGCGCAAATGGTACAGCAACTTCAGGCAGATGTGCGGTTAACAGCGGAAATCCAATATGGCTGTCCGAGTTGCGCCGCTCCGCCGTTAGCTTAGCAAAATTGGCATCTCGCTGTCCAGCTCACTATTGGAATGCACTAAATGATACTGGCCCATATTTTCCGATCCCTACGGGTGAGTACAGAGCTGTGTACACACCCATAGGGACATGCGCATGCACTGAAAACCGGCATTTCCGATCTGTCAAGAATGCTCTTGACAGATCCTCCGGCTGCCCTGGAGAAGGGCCTCTGCGGGCGGAGAGTTCCGCTTTCTGGAGAACCTCCGCCCGCAGAAAACCCTTAGAAATCTTACGCCTGGTAAAAGCATAAGGCCTGCTTTTACCAGCATAAGAGTTGAAAAAAAGTATTTTTTTTAAATTTCACTCATTTATAATTTACAAATACTTTTGAAAAAGGTAAGTTTATTCTTAGCCCCATAAAATACTTTAATTATTCTTTTTTAATTACATTTTTGTTTAAAATATTTAATTTAATGTAACTTTAACTCATTTTAAAAACGTGATTTAAAAAAAAATTATTTAATGTTTTACTGTGTTTTTGGGGTGATCGCCATATATTTGACAGGTCTATCTGTCAAAAGTATGAAGGGAGATTCCCTTCTCCTATTAGGTCCCCATGGCCCACGTGATCCCAAGGATGCTTGTGAAGTGCATGTGCCCCTGGGATACCTGGGCCCTGCGCATTTCAAGTTTGGAGAGGCCCAGGAGCAGAAGTGTCCAGAACTCTGGAGCCCTCAGGTAAGTTCGTAGATTTTTTTCCGATCGGTGGCATCCGCATGCAGGAGGAAGCCTCCTATCGGAAATTACGGGCCGTGAAGTTGTTGCATTTGTGCGGTGGATACAATCTAAACTCGCCACAGAAAGTTAAGTCTTGTCCATTTCAGTCTAAGTACCCTTTTAACGATGTGATAAGTGTTAATTACCATCAGACAACTGTAGTGTCCGTGTGTAGATAAAGACACTGAAGACAGGAGTTGGTTCATAGGTATTTACTAAGCAAGTCTGGGGGGGTTCTAAAGGATATACACAATACACAGGCTTATATAGCCCAAGTGGCAATTACCGGCATTACGCACACCTGGGGCTCTTAAAGGCACATACACCACAATTCCTCCCCTTCTAGCTAACTAGTACATCATATTTTAAGTAATTATTAATTACATATTATATGCAAAATAATATATATTGCTGTATTAATTAATTATAAGTTAGTCTCTCAGGAGGCTTCCTGACTCGGTCCGGATAACGCCTCGGGGGTGTAGTAGTTTCTGGTGGTGTAGTAGGTTCTTCTGGCAAGGCTGATTCGGCTTGAAGGCCAGTGTCGGGTTCATCGGGTTCCAGTATCACCGGATCGGAGGTAGATATGGGTATCTCTACTTCATCGTTAGATGTATAGCGTGGTGGTGTAGGTTGTCCCTTTTCAGATGACTTGATGATTTGGTCAGCATGGCGCCTTATTATGCTTTCTCCGATGTCCATGGTATACATCAGTGGTCCTAGTCGTGTGCAGATAGTTCCAGGCTGCCATTTCTCGGTACGGTAGTCCCGGGCCAAAACCGGTTGGCCTATCTGGAAGGCCCTAGTTGGCCTTTCATTCATGCCCTGAAACTGCCGGTTCTCCACGTCCCTTCGGATGTTGGGCTTGACCAAATCCAGCCGGCATCTTAGGTTTCTATTGTAGAACATCATGGCGGGAGTTTGGTTTGTAACCATATGTGTTGCATTCCTATATGCAAATAAGAAGTTATCCACCTTGTGCTGAAGTTTTATGTCTTCATTACCCATGGCCTTTATGGCCTTCTTGAAGGTCTGGACAAACCTTTCAGCCAATCCATTGGTGGCGGGATGGTATGGGGCGGACGTGTAGTGCTTTACCCCATTGTTCTTTAAGAACTTTCTGAATTCTTCGGACACAAATTGCGGTCCATTATCAGAACATATCTGTTCCGGCAGCCCATTCCTGGCAAATATGGTCCTTAATACTGTGATGGTTTTTTCCGTGGTGGTGGAGGACATCTTTATTACCTCCGGCCACTTGGAGTGTGCATCAACCGCGATTAAGAACATTGAGTCCATAAATGGACCAGCAAAGTCGATGTGCACCCTTTGCCAGGGAGATGAGGGCCATTCCCATGGATGTAGAGGGGCCTGTGGCGGAGCATTTTGGACCTTCTGGCATCCTAGGCAGCTCTTGGTCATGTCTTCGATGTCTCCATCGATAGCTGGCCACCATACAAACGCCCTAGCTAGGTTCTTCATTTTCACTCCACCCAGATGCCCTTCGTGAAGCTCCTTTAGCACTTTATCCTGGAGTTTCGGTGGAATCACCACTCTGGATCCACACATCAAGGTTCCTCGGCACACTGACAGCTGTTCTCTTCTTTGCGAGAATGCTGGCAACAGTGGTTCGCCATGTGCTGGCCATCCCTTCATTGTTAAATCGTAGACCCGTGAGAGAGTAGGGTCATTTCTTGTCTCCCTTTCAATGGCAGAATTTGTCACCGGTAGACATTCCACTCTGGTAGAGTGGAATATCTCTACTGGGTCTACTGTAGGTGCCTCTTCTATCGTTGGCAATGGCAGGCATGATAAACCGTCAGCACTCCCATGCTGTTTTGACCCTTTGTATTCAATGTTGTATTGGTGTGCCCCTAGAAAAAGGGACCACCTCTGTAGTCTTTGTGCCGTCATAATGGGGACACCTTTCTTAGGGTTGAATATGGAGATGAGGGGTTGATGGTCAGTCAGCAAGGTAAATTTTTGTCCGTGTAGGTAATGGTTGAATTTCTTCACTCCCCATACCAGGCTGAGTGCTTCCCTGTCTATCTGGGAATAGTTACGCTCAGCTGAGTTCAATGAGCGTGACGCAAAAGCTATCGGCCGTTCCGAGCCATCAGGGAATCTATGGGACAATACCGCTCCTATGCCGTAAGGGGATGCATCGCACGCCAGTCTGATTGGTAGTGATGGGTTGTAATGAGCCAAAACTTTCTCGGATGTGATTAAGTCTTTACATTTATGGAAGGCACGTTTACAGTCTTCGTTCCATTTCCAAATCACTCCTGTGCGTAGAAGATCATTAAGAGGGTGTAGAATAGTTGATAAGTTCGGTAAAAATTTAAGGTAGTAATTTATTAATCCCAGGAATGACCTCAATTGTGAAACATTTTCAGGTGCTGGGGCTTTTATAACTGCTTCAATTTTTTCAGGTGACTTATGCAACCCTTCCTTATTAATTATGTGGCCACAATATGATACCTGATTTTGGAAAAATTCGCACTTGGGGCGATTTGCTCGTAGGCCCCGTTCTTTCAGCCTAGTGAGCACCTGCTCCAAATTGGCAAGGTGCTCGTTGTCGTTTTCTCCTGTTATAGGGATGTCATCTAGGTAGCACTGAGTCCCCGAAATCCCTTGCAGGACTTGCTCCATAGCTCTTTGCCAGATAGCTGGAGCTGATGCTACTCCAAAAACCAGTCGATTGTACTGGTACAGGCCTTTGTGTGTGTTTATTGTGAGATACTTTTTAGAGGTCTCCTCAAACTCCATCTGTAGATATGCCTGTGCCAAGTCAATTTTTGTGAAACGTTTTCCTCCGGATAGTGAGGCGAAAATATCTTCTATCCTCGGAAGAGGATACTGTACCGTGTGAAGGACCGGGTTTACAGTCACCTTAAAGTCCCCACAGATGCGAATTTTTCTCTGTTCCTGAGTTATTTTTCAATGCTTTTTTCATGACTGGAACAATGGGTGTTCCCCATTCGCTCCAATCTATTTTGGATAATACGCCTGCCTTTTCCAAATTCTCCAGCTCTGCGTCGACTGCCGGACGTATTGCGTATGGCACCGGTCTTGCCTTAAAAATTTTTGGAATTGCTGCATCTTCCACTTTTATTGAGGCGGTGATGCCTTTCAAGGTTCCTAGTTTCTCTTGAAACACTTCTTTGGCGTTGGCCAAGATGTCTTTTAATCGTTCAGGTATGATGTCATCATTGTTTTTTTCCTTACTGGTCACCGTCAGTGCCTGAATGGAGTGCCAGTCTAAACGTATCTTCCTTATCCATTCACGTCCCAACAACGGTGGACCACCATCTTGTAGAATGTATAAATACAACTTTTGTATTTCTTTGCCGTTGTATACCACAGGCACCTTTATTTTTCCTTTGGGGTATACTTTCTGCCCCGTATATGTTTTTAAGATAATGGATGTGTCTTTTAGAGGTATATGCGAAAATAGCCTCTCGTAATCTCGTCGATTTATTACGGTTAGAGCTGATCCTGTATCTAGCTCCGTTTTAACTGGGGACCCTGCTATTATGAGGGTAACCCAAATGGTCTGGTAATCTTCATTGGCAATTACATTATGTAATTTGAGAGAGCTTAGTCTCTTGTTCCCGGAGTCGCTATCGCTCTTCTGGTCTTTGGAGCTACTGTCTGTCATCATTTGTACCTTTCTGTGCTTTTCCTTATTGATTCTCTTCCCGTTAGTGGATTTTTTATTTTCAGATCGGCATACACGTGGAATGTGTCCCATCTTTCCGCATCGCCTGCATGCTTTTTCTTTGAACCAGCAATCCCTCTGGTCATGGTTGGATCTGCCGCAGCGATAACATCTCTTGAAACCCCGTGTCATTTCATGGGTGCCGAAGTCCTGTGGCCTTTGCTGTATCTTTGCCGCTCCTATTGCACTGAAAGCCTTGTCCAGTGTTAAATCTTTTCCAGAAGATACCTTTTTTTGTGTTTCTACACTTAGGGGATCGCAGA
Organism: Somniosus microcephalus; assembly: GCF_052327205.1. Taxonomy (NCBI): domain Eukaryota; kingdom Metazoa; phylum Chordata; class Chondrichthyes; order Squaliformes; family Somniosidae; genus Somniosus; species Somniosus microcephalus. The sequence goes on along the minus strand of NC_140996.1, from coordinate 214,523,732 downwards.
TGAATTTGTCTTGCAGAGAATCTGCCAGTCCTGCCTCGAATTGGCAGTGTAGGGTATCAACAATCTCCTCAAAATTCTTGTCCATCGGTTCGGCTGGAGTGATTAAGTTGCGTAACAGCTTGTATGTTTCTGCGCCCATTAGATCCAGAAGCACTGAAGCTTTTTTTTCATCTTCTATTCCATTTGCGGTGCAAAACACCTCCACTCTTTCTACATATGTGGTCCAATCCTCTATCTTGTTATCAAAAACATCAATATTGCCAAAGTTAGGCTCTGTTTCGTTATCAAAAGCATCAACATTGCCAGACTTAGGCATTTCAAAAAAGATATGGCGCTTCCCGCGCTTTTTTTTTTTGTGTAGCAACGATATGGCGCTTCCTGCGCTTTCCCGCCGCTGCTACCGATAACAACGCTGTTTTACTGTGGTTTCCGTTTATTCACTGTTGGAGACTCGTTCCCGACGGAGGTCTAAACGCTGACCTGCTTGCCGCGCCGGCCGTCTCCCGAGTGCACCCTCCCAGTCCGTTATTGCTTGCCTCCGATTTCGCTGCCTGTCTCAGCTGTAGAGCCCGCCGCTGGAGCCCCAGCCTGACGCCCAGGAAGGATTAGCGCAGTACCTGCCACCAGCTTGGCCAGCTGGTGAAACCACAGTTTCTATTACTTCCTTGAGTCTTCTGGACGCTGGAGGAATCGATGTCCTTGAGGTGCTGCCGAATTGCAGGTAAGTCCGTTTCCACTCGTCGCCACTGTAGTGTCCGTGTGTAGATAAAGACACTGAAGACAGGAGTTGGTTCATAGGTATTTACTAAGCAAGTCTGGGGGGGGTTCTAAAGGATATACACAATACACAGGCTTATATAGCCCAAGTGGCAATTACCGGCATTACGCACACCTGGGGCTCTTAAAGGCACATACACCATAATTGCTCTTAAAGGCACATACACCACAACAACCTCTCTGTCACTAAAAATTAACTATTACAAGCATGGAGTCTCATTCCTTCAGGTTTTGAATTGATGTTGGAGATTTTAAATATGTCATATTTACATTTTTTTAAATTTTCCTTTTTGTCTCTTTTTTTCTTTCTCTCTTAATCCAATCTTCCTTTCCCTCTCTTTATTTCTGTTTCTGTTGCTTATTTGACATTGAATTCACCCTCTCTAACTTACACTTCCTTCTCAGCCCTTGCGCTGTTAACTTCACAATCCTTCACTCTGATTGGTTAAGGCGATACACAGTTGCTTGCCCTGTTCACTCAGATTCCAGATGCCCTGTCTCCCTCACTGCAACATTATCTGCTCACACTTTCAACAACTTGCCACCAATGTTCCCATTAATTATTTTTTGGGTGCGTGGCCCCTTTAAGGGGCCGCACGGCCCATTCAAAATACCGTGCATGTGCGGTTTTTCCCATTGGAATGCCGGCGAGCCAGCTTCATAGGAGGTCCAGAATCATAGAATCATAGAAATTTACAGCACAGAAGGAGACCATTCGGCCCATCTTGTCCGTACCAGCCGACAAAGAGCTATCCAGCCTAATCCCACTTTCCAGCACTTGGTCCGTAGCCTTGTGGGTTACGGCACCTCAGGTGCATATCCAAGTACTTTTTAAAAGTGATGAGGGTTTCTGCCTCTACCACCCTTTCAGGCAGTGAGTTCCAGACCCCCACAACCCTCTGGGTGAAATAGTTTCTCCTCAAATCCCCTCTAAACCTCCTGCCAATTACTTTAAATCTATGCCCCCTGGTTATTGACCTCTCTGCTAAGGGAAATAATTTTATGCACCTCAATTAGGTCTCCCCTCAGCCTCCTCTGTTCCAAAGAAAACAACCCCAGCCTATCCAATCTTTCCTCATAGCTAAAATTCCCCAGCCCAGGCAACATCCTTGTAAATCTCCTCTGCCCCACCTCTAGCACAATCACATCCTTCCTGTAATGTGGTGACCAGAACATTGCTTACCACGCCAAAAATTAAAAAACCTAAACATTCAAGGGCTGGTCCAACTAATGACAGACGCCGTTAGATTCACTCCTGCAACAAATTATGGCCCATTATGTTCATTGGCAAACGCCTGATGGCTGTTTCCCTTCCAATTTTCTCCCCTTCTCTCCCCTGACTCAGACCCATGTTGCAGCGTGGATGCACAGGTCCTAGTCACCCACCCGTACTTCACCCAAATGGCCATTGCACATGTGTGACCCCCAACTGTTGCATTCGATCTCCAAATCATTTTACAATACAGTAGTAGGATGTTACTTAACCCGGTATAGACTAGCTATCCGTAAAGGTTTAAATAAAGAGAATCTTAGACCAGAGAAAGAAAGACTTGCATTTATATAGCGCCTTTCATGACCACCGGACGTCTCAAAGCACTTTACAGCCAATTAAGTACTTTTGAAGTGTAGTCACTGTTGTAATGTGGGAAACGCAGCAGCCAATCTGCGCACAGCAAGCTCCCACAAACAGCAATGTGAGAATGACCAGATAATCTGTTTTTGTTATGTTGATTGAGGGATAAATATTGGCCAGGACACTGGGGATAACTGCCCTGCCATGGGATCTTTTACATCCACCTAAGAGAGCAGATGGAGCCTCAGTTTAACATCTCATCCGAAAGACGGCACCTCCGACACTGCAGCACTCCCTCAGCACTGCACTGGAGTGTCAGCCTAGCTTAAAGTCCCTGGAGTGGGACTTGAACCCACAACGTTCTGACTCAGAGGCAAGTGTGCTACCAACTGAGCCACAGCTGACACGAGAGAAGGAATTTTCCTTTTACTTTTCCTTTATTTATGTAATGCTCATTTAATTATATAGGACATTTGTTCCACTGTCTAATAAACAGAGAATCTCATAATAACACTGGTTTACTCTGAAGAAAAGTCTACTTGTTTGATGATCATCTCCCCTCAAGCTAGGGCACAATTTTGGCTACTTAAAGTACTTCATTGGCTGTAAAGTGCTTTGGGATGTCCGGAGTCGTGAAAGGGGCGATAGAAATGCCAGTCTTTATTTGTTTTCTTTTACTTCTTCCTTCAGCAGGTCCAGAGCTTGGCTGCTGTCCATTTGGATGTTTAGCTTTATTTATGTCCCATTTGCTTATTACAAAGTTCTGCCAACCTACACAGCCTTATCTACTCTTCCTTAGAGCAGAGGTATAAGTTCTAGTTATCACAGTATGGACAATGAGACAAAGCTCAACTCAGCTAACCCAGTACAGGTCAGGGATTGAACCCAGAGCCTTACTGGAACAAGGTGTCAGCCATGGTTCAGTGGCAGCACTCTTGCCCCTGGGCAAAAAGGTTATGGGTTTCCTACATTACAACAGTGACTACACTTCAAATAATACTTCATTGGCTGTAAAGCGCTTTGGGACGTCCTGAGGTCATGAAAGAAGCTGTAGAAATGCAAGTCTTTCTTTTTCTTTCTGTTTCACATTTCACTCCAGAGACTTGAGCACAAGGTCTAGGTTGACACTCCCAGTGCAGTACTGAGGGAGTGTTGCAGTGTCAGAGGTGTCGGCTTTCAGATGAGACGTTAAACCGAGGCCCCCGTCTCAGGTGGACGTAAAAGATCCCATGGCGCGATTTGAAGAAGAGCAGGGGAGTTCAACATTCATCCCTCAACTAGCATCACTAATCTCATTCGATAGCAAAATGCTGCGGATGCTGGAAATCCAAAATAACAACAGAAAACGCTGGAAAAACTCAGCAGGCCAGGCAACATCCGTGGAGAGAGAAACAGAGTTAACGTGTAGGATTCGCAAAATTGGACTTTATATTAATAAGGGTCAAATGGCAGAAGAGGCCGTGATTTTAAAGACTGTTTTAAAAGAAGCCCAGAAAAAAGGGGCATACAAAATGGCCACCATACCATGTGACCAGCTTATTGGGACACTTTAAAATGGTTCCTGCGCAACCTCAGACAGCTTTGTGGATTCAACCCACAGCAAGTTCTGGAAGCCGTTTCTGAGAGAACGAAACCAGACCCACACGTATGCATATGGGTTAGATGCAGATCCAGTCAAGATCGGCCTGGAGACAGAGGCCATCAAAATGTTGACCCAGACAAAAGGGGACAATTTCATATTCATGAGAACAGCACCCAAGACTAGATAATGAGATCAGCAGGACATTAAAAACAATGAAGGTCATTCCAGACCAGAGATGGGCCTTTACCGGCCATCGAATAAATTTTAAAATATAATAACTACCCCGCTGTGCTCCCAGCCCGCCAAAAGTTAAACAAAGACTAACCTGATTTTGGGCGGGAAACGGAAGTTTCTGGAAGAAAGGTATATCTGGAAGACTTTTCGGCAGCTGGGGAGAGTTTTTGAATACGCGCACTCAGAAGAAGAAGTAGGCACTCGGAGGAGGAAGAAAAAAGCCAACATCAAGAAGGCCACCTCGAAGCCGGCGTCCCGCCCCGGGGAAACACATCGGGAGATCATCGACCATCGCCGGGCCGTTGCCGGAATGAGAGGCCATCGACCCAACTTGGGAGAAGAAACAAAAAAATAAAAACCCCAAGAGAAGAAACCTTCCAGCCACCCCGGTTGGAAGGAGAAGAGATAAAAACAAACTGAAGAAGCGATGGGATCCAGCCCAAGGCTCCTCTGACCAGGGTCGAGCCGATGATCCTCGACCCCGCCGACATCCAGGCCCGCCGGTGTCCAGCCGCCCCCGACCCCCACCTCAAGAGAGAGGTGTGGCGCAGATCGCAGGGGCTCCACGATCCACGTGGAGACGAAACACCTGAAAGGACCAAACACAGACTCGATTTCAAAACCTTGCACTTCCTAGTGGGATTGGTGAGCATGTTTCTGGCCCTTCACAATCAGATCTAGATAGGTTTAATAAGGGGGTGGATTTAAGGGTACAATTAACATGAGTTGTTGTCCCTCGATGTTCCATGTGTTTCCTTATTTCATGATGATCATTGTAGAGTATAAGATGCCTGTATTTGCCTTAGTTAGTATCGTGTCATTATGATTTGTTTTGTGTTTTTCCCTCCCATGTACTCTCTTATCTGCTTGCATTTGATTTGATATTTTTCCTTATGCAATAAAATTTCATTTTGTTTCATCAAACTTGGTCTACAAGAGTTTTCTCTACATTGTAGTTCCTGCCCCAAAGTCCAGAGTATAGAATCTAAGGGGCGAGTGGGTCGAACCACTCAAGGTTTTACTGTGCAAGAGAGAGAGGCCTCTAGAGAGAGAAACCTCAGGGACATCTCTCAGGAAAACCCCTCACAAACGTTTCAGGGTTTCGACCTGAAACGTTAACTCTGTTTCTCTCTCCACGGATGTTGCCTGGCCTGCTGAGTGTTTCCAGCATTTTCTGTTGTTATTTCACTAATCTCATTGTTGTTTGTAGGACCTTGCTGTGTGCTAATTGGCTGCCACGGTTCCCTTCAGAACAAGTGACTACAATTCAAAAGTACTTCAGTGGTTGTTCCTGGGACATCCTGAGGTTGCGACAGGTGCTAAATAAATGCAAATTCTTTCTTTCTTTTTTTATTTATTCAGTCACTGGATGTGGACATTGCTGGCAAGGCATCCCTAATGAGCCTTGAGAAGGTAGTGGTGAGCTCAGCCATTTCGGAGGGTAGTTAAGAGTCAACCACATTGCTGTGGGTCTGGCATCACATATAGGCCAGACCGGGTAAAGACAGTAGATTCCCTTCCCTAAAGGATATTAGTGAACCAGATAGGGTTTTTGAAACAATCCAGTAGTTACACAGTCACCATTACTGATACTAACTTTTTTTTAAACTCCAGATTTATTTAACTGAATTTAAATTTCTTAGCTGCTATGATGGAATTTGAACTCTTGTTCCAGGCTCATTAGTGCAGGTCTCTGGATTACTTGTCCAGTAATGTTACCACTATGCTACCAGTCCAGTAATGTTACTACTATGCTACCAGTCCAGTAATGTTACTACTATGCTACCAGTCCAGCATTGTTCCCACTATGTTACCAGTCCAGTAATGCTACTGCTATGTTACCAGTCCAGTAATGTTACTACTATGTTACCAGTCCAGTAATGTTACCACTATGTTACCAGTCCAGTAATGTTACTACTATGTTATCAGTCCAGTAATGTTACTACAATGTTACCAGTCCAGTAATGTTACTACTATGTTACCAGTCCAGTAATGTTACCACTATGTTACCAGTCCAGTAATGTTACCACTATGCCACCAGTCCAGTAATGTTACCACTATGTTACCAGTCCAGTAATGTTACTACTATGTTACCAGTCCAGTAATGTTACCACTATGCTACCAGTCCAGTAATGTTACCACTATGTTACCAGTCCAGTAATGTTACTACTATGTTACCAGTCCAGTAATGTTACTACTATGTTACCAGTCCAGTAATGTTACTACTATGTTACCAGTTCAGTAATGTTACCACTATGCTACCAGTCCAGTAAAGTTACCACTATGCTACCAGTCCAGTAATGTTACCACTATGCTACCAGTCCAGTAATGTTACCACTATGCTACCAGTCCAGTAATGTTACCACTATGCTACCAGTCCAGCAATGTTACCACTATGCTACCAGTCCAGTAATGTTACCACTATGCTACCAGTCCAGTAATGTTACCACTATGCCACCAGTCCAGTAATGGTACCACTATGCTACCAGTCCAGTAATGTTACCACTATGCTACCAGTCCAGCAATGTTACCACTATGCTACCAGTCCAGTAATGTTACCATTATGCTACCAGTCCAGTAATGTTACCACAATGCTACCAGTCCAGTAATGTTACTACTATGCTACCAGTCCAGTAATGTTACTACTATGCTACCAGTCCAGTAATGGTACCACTATGCTACCAGTCCAGTAATGTTACCACTATGCTACCAGTCCAGTAATGTTGCTACTTTGCTACCAGTCCAGTAATGTTACCACAATGCTACCAGTCCAGTAATGTTACTACTATGCTACCAGTCCAGTAATGTTGCTACTATGCTACCAGTCCAGTAATGTTGCTACTATGCTACCAGTCCAGCAATGTTGCTACTATGCTACCAGTCCAGTAATGTTACGACTATGCTACCAGTCCAGTAATGTTGCTACTATGCTACCAGTCCAGTAATGTTACTACTATGCCACCAGTTCAGTAATGTTGCTACTATGCTACCAGTCCAGTAATGTTACTACTATGCTACCAGTCCAGTAATGTCGCTACTATGCTACCAGTCCAGTAATGTTACTACGATGCTACCAGTCCAGTAATGTTACTGCAATGCTACCAGTCCAGTAATGTTGCTACTATGCTACCAGTCCAGTAATGTTACTACTATGCTACCAGTCCAGTAATGTTACTACTATGCTACCAGTCCAGTAATGTTACTACTATGCAACCAGTCCAGTAATGTTGCTACTATGCTACCAGTCCAGTAATGTTGCTACTATGCTACCAGTCCAGTAATGTTGCTACTATGCTACCAGTCCAGCAATGTTGCTACTATGCTACCAGTCCAGTAATGTTGCTACTATGCTACCAGTCCAGTAATGGTACCACTATGCAACCAGTCCAGTAATGGTACCACTATGCTACCAGTCCAGTAATGGTACCACTATGCTACCAGTCCAGTAATGGTACCACTATGCTACCAGTCCAGTAATGTTACCACTATGCTACAAGTCCAGTAATGATACCACTATGCTACCAGTCCAGTAATGGTACCACTATGCTACCAGTCCAGTAATGGTACCACTATGCTACCAGTCCATTAATGGTACCACTATGCTACCAGTCCAGTAATGTTACAACTATGCTACCAGTCCATTAATGGTGCCACTATGCTACCAGTCCAGTAATGGTACCACTGTGTTACTAGTCCAGTAATGGTACCACTATGCTACCAGTCCAGTAATGTTACTACTATGCTACCAGTCCAGTAATGTTACTACTATGCTACCAGTCCAGTAATGTTGCAACTATGCTACCAGTCCAGTAATGTTGCTACTATGCTACCAGTCCAGTAATGTTGCTACTATGCTACCAGTCCAGTAATGTTACTACTATGCGACCAGTCCAGTAATGTTGCTACTATGCTACCAGTCCAGTAATGTTACTACTATGCTACCAGTCCAGTAATGTTGCTACTATGCTACCAGTCCAGTAATGTTACTACGATGCTACCAGTCCAGTAATGTTACTACTATGCTACCAGTCCAATAATGTTACTACTATGCTACCAGTACAGTAATGTTACTAAGATGCTACCAGTCCAGTAATGTTACCACTATGCTACCAGTCCAGTAATGGTACCACTATGCTACCAGTCCAGTAATGTTACCACTATGCTACCAGTCCAGTAATGTTACCACTATGCTACCAGTCCAGTAATGTTACCACTATGCTACCAGTCCAGTAATGTAACCACTATGCTACCCGTCCAGTAATGTTACCACTATGCTACCAGTACAGTAATGTTACCACTATGTTACCAGTCCAGTAATGTTACTACTATGTTACCAGTCCAGTAATGTTACTACTATGTTACCAGTCCAGTAATGTTACCACTATGCTAACAGTCCAGGAATGTTACTACTATGCTACCAGTCCAGTAATGTTATTACTATGTTACCAGTCCAGTAATGTTACTACTATGTTACCAGTCCATAAATGTTACCACTATGCTACCAGTCCAGTAATGTTACCACTATGCTACCAGTCCAGTAATGTTACCACTATGCTACCAGTCCAGTAATGTTACCACTATGCTACCAGTCCAGTAATGTTACCACTATGCTACCAGTCCAGTAATGTTACCACAATGCTACCAGTCCAGTAATGTTACTACTATGCTACCAGTCCAGTAATGTTACTACTATGCTACCAGTCCAGTAATGGTACCACTATGCTACCAGTCCAGTAATGTTACCACTATGCTACCAGTCCAGTAATGTTGCTACTTTGCTACCAGTCCAGTAATGTTACCACTATGCTACCAGTCCAGTAATGTTACTACGATGCCACCAGTCCAGTAATGTTACCACTATGCTACCAGTCCAGTAATGGTACCACTATGCTACCAGTCCACTAATGTTACCACTATGCTACCAGTCCAGTAATGTTACCACTATGCTACCAGTCCAGTAATGTTACCACTATGCTACCAGTCCAGTAATGTTACCACTATGCTACCAGTCCAGTAATGTTACCACTATGCTATCAGTCCAGTAATGTTACCACTATGCTACCAGTCCAGTAATGGTACCACTATGCTACCAGCCCAGTAATGATACCACGATGCTACCAGTCCTGTAATGTAACCACTATGCTACGAGTCCAGTAATGTTACCACTATGCTACCAGTCCAGTAATGTTACCACTATGCTACCAGTCCAGTAATGTTACCACTATGCTACCAGTCCAGTAATGTTCCCACAATGCTACCAGTCCAGTAATGTTACTACTATGCTACCAGTCCAGTAATGTTACCACTATGCTACCAGTCCAGTAATGTTACTACTATACTACCTGTCCAGTAATGTTACCACTATGCTACCAGTCCAGTAATGTTACTACTATGTGACCAGTCCAGTAATGTTACCACTATGCTACCAGTCCAGTAATGTTACCACTATGCTACCAGTCCAGTAATGATGCTACTATGCTACCAGTCCAGTAATGTTACTGCCATGCTACCAGTCCAGTAATGTTACCACTGTGCTACGAGTCCAGTAATGTTACCACTATGCTACCAGTCCAGTAATGTTACCACGATGCTACCAGTCCAGTAATGTTACTACTATGCTACCAGTCCAGTAATGTTGCTACTATGCTACCAGTCCAGTAATGTTACTACTATGCTTCCAGTCCAGTAATGTTACTACTATGCTACCAGTCCAGTAATGTTGCTTCTATGCTACCAGTCCAGTAATGTTGCTACTATGCTACCAGTCCAGTAATGTTCCTACTATGCTACCAGTCCAGTAATGTTACTACTATGCTACCAGTCCAGTAATGTTGCTACTATGCTACCAGTCCAGTAATGTTACTACTATGCCACCAGTCCAGTAATGTTGCTACTATGCTACCAGTCCAGTAATGTTACTACTATGCTACCAGTCCAGTAATGTTACTACTATGCTACCAGTCCAGTAATGTTACTACTATGCAACCAGTCCAGTAATGTTGCTACTATGCTACCAGTCCAGTAATGTTGCTACTATGCTACCAGTCCAGTAATGTTGCTACGATGCTACCAGTCCAGCAATGTTGCTACTATGCTACCAGTCCAGTAATGTTGCTACAAAGCTACCAGTCCAGTAATGGTACCACTATGCAACCAGTCCAGTAATGGTACCACTATGCTACCAGTCCAGTAATGGTACCACTATGCTACCAGTCCAGTAATGTTACCCTGATGCTACCAGTCCAGTAATGTTACTACTATGCTACCAGTCCAGTAATGTTACCACTGTGCTACCAGTCCAGTAATGTTACCACTGTGCTACGAGTCCAGTAATGGTACCACTATGCTACCAGTCCAGTAATGTTACCACTATGCTACCAGTCCAGTAATGTTACTACTATGCTACCAGTCCAGTAATGTTGCTACTATGCTACCAGTCCAGTAATGTTACTACTATGCTTCCAGTCCAGTAATGTTACTACTATGCTACCAGTCCAGTAATGTTGCTACAATGCTACCAGTCCAGTAATGTTGCTACTATGCTACCAGTCCAGTAATGTTGCTACTATGCTACCAGTCCAGTAATGTTACTACTATGCTACCAGTCCAGTAATGTTGTTACTATGCTACCAGTCCAGTAATGTTACTACTATGCCACCAGTCCAGTAATGTTGCTACTATCCTACCAGTCCAGCAATGTTACTACTATGCTACCAGTCCAGTAATGTCGCTACTATGCTACCAGTCCAGTAATGTTACTTCAATGCTACCAGTCCAGTAATGTTGCTACTATGCTACCAGTGCAGTACTGTTGCTATTATGCTACCAGTCCAGTAATGTTGCTACTATGCTTCCAGTCCAGTAATGTTACTACTATGCTACCAGTCCAGTAATGTTGCTACTATGCGACAAGTCCAGTAATGTTACTACTATGCTACCAGTCCAGTAATGTTGCTACTATGCTACCAGTCCAGTAATGTTACTACAATGCTACCAGTCCAGTAATGTTGCTACTATGCTACCAGTCCAGTAATGTTACTATGATGCTACCAGTCCAGTAATGTTACTACTATGCTACCAGTCCAATAATGTTACTACAATGCTACCAGTCCAGTAATGTTGCTACTAGGCTACCAGTCCAGTAATGTTACTACTATGCTACCAGTCCAGTAATGTTACTACTATGCTACCAGTCCAGTAATGTTACTACTATGCTACCAGTCCAGTAATGTTGCTACTATGCTACCAGTCCAGTAATGTTGCTACTATGCTACCAGTCCAGTAATGTTGCTACTATGCCACCAGTCCAGTAATGTTGCTACTATGCTACCAGTTCTGTAATGTTGCTACTATGCTACCAGTCCAATAATGGTACCACTCTGCTACCAGTCCAGTAATGGTACCACTATGCTACCAGTCCAGTAATGGTACCACTATGCTACCAGTCCAGTAATGTTACCACTATGCTACCAGTCCAGTAATGTTACTACTATGCTACCAGTCCAGTAATGTTGCTACTATGCTACCAGTCCAGTAATGTTGCTACTATGCTACCAGTCCAATAATGGTACCACTTTGCTACCAGTCCAGTAATGGTACCACTATGCTACCAGTCCAGTAATGTTACCACTACGCTACCAGTCCAGTAATGTTGCTACTATGCTACCAGTCCAGTAATGTTACTACTATGCTACCAGTCCAGTAATGCTGCTACTATGCTACCAGTCCAGTAATGTTACTACGATGCTACCAGTCCAGTAATGTTACTACTATGCTACCAGTCCAATAATGTTACTACTATGCTACCAGTCCAGTAATGTTGCTACTATGCTACCAGTCCAGTAATGTTACTACTGTGCTACAAGTCCAGTAATGTTACTACTATGCTACCAGTCCAGTAATGTTACTACTATGCTACCAGTCCAGTAATGTTGTTACTATGCTACCAGTCCAGTAATGTTGCTACTATGCTACCAGTCCAGTAATGTTGCTGCTATGCTACCAGTCCAGTAATGTTGCTACTATGCTACCAGTCCAATAATGGTACCACTATGCTACCAGTCCAGTAATGGTACCACTATGCTACCAGTCCAGTAATGGTACCACTATGCTACCAGTCCAGTAATGGTACCACTATGCTACCAGTCCAGTAATGGTACTACTATGCTACCAGTCCAGTAATGTTGCTACTATGCTACCAGTCCAGTAATGTTACTACTATGCTACCAGTCCAGTAATGATGCTACTATGCTACCAGTCCAGTAATGTTACTACTATGCTACCAGTCCAGTAATGTTGCTACTATGCTACCAGTCCAGTAATGTTGCTACTATGCTACCAGTCCAGTAATGTTGCTACTATGCTACCAGTCCAATAATCGTACCACTATGCTACCAGTCCAGTAATGGTACCACTATGCTACCAGTCCAGTAATGGTACCACTATGCTACCAGTCCAGTAATGTTACCACTATGCTACCAGCCCAGTAATGGTACCAATATGCTACCAGTCCAGTAATGGTACCACTATGCTACCAGTCCAGTAATGGTACCACTATGCTACCAGTCCAGTAATGGTACCACTATGCTACCAGTCCAGTAATGGTACTACTATGCTACCAGTCCAATAATGTTGCCACTATGCTACCAGTCCAGTAATGTTGCTACGATGCTACCAGTCCAGTAATGTTGCTACTATGCTACCAGTCCAGTAATGTGGCTACTATGCTACTAGTCCAGTAATGTTGCTACTATGCTACCAGTCCAATAATGGTACCACTATGCTACCAGTCCAGTAATGGTACCACTACGCTACCAGTCCAGTAATGGTACCACTATGCTACCAGTCCAGTAATGTTACCACTATGCTACCAGTCCAGTAATGGTACCACTATGCTACCAGTCCAGTAATGGTACCACTATGCTACCAGTCCAGTAACGGTACCACTATGCTACCAGTCCAATAATCGTACCACTATGCTACCAGTCCAGCAATGGTACCACTATGCTACCAGTCCAGTAATGGTACCACTATGCTACCAGTCCAGTAATGTTGCTACTATGCTACCAGTCCAGTAATGTTGCTACTATGCTACCAGTCCAATAATGGTACCACTATGCTACCAGTCCAGTAATGGTACCACTATGCTACCAGTCCAGTAATGGTACCACTATGCTACCAGTCCAGTAATGTTACCACTATGCTACCAGTCCAGTAATGTTACTACTATGCTACCAGTCCAGTAATGTTGCTACTATGCTACCAGTCCAGTAATGTTGCTACTATGCTACCAGTCCAATAATGGTACCACTATGCTACCAGTCCAGTAATGGTACCACTATGCTACCAGTCCAGTAATGGTACCACTATGCTACCAGTCCAGTAATGTTACCACTATGCTACCAGTCCAGTAATGTTACCACTATGCTACCAGTCCAGTAATGTTACCACGATGCTACCAGTCCAGTAATGTTACCACTATGCTACCAGTCCAGTAATGTTACCACTATGCTACGAGTCCAGTAATGGTACCACTATGCTACCAGTCCAGTAATGTTACCACTATGCTACCAGTCCAGTAATGTTGCTACTTTGCTACCAGTCCAGTAATGTTACCACTATGCTACCAGTCCAGTAATGTTACTACTATGCTACCAGTCCAGTAATGTTGCTACTATGCTACCAGTCCAGTAATGTTACTACTATGCTTCCAGTCCAGTAATGTTACTACTATGCTACCAGTCCAGTAATGTTGCTACTATGCTACCAGTCCAGTAATGTTGCTACTACGCTACCAGTCCAGTAATGTTGCTACTATGCTACCAGTCCAGTAATGTTACTACTATGCTACCAGTCCAGTAATGTTGCTACTATGCTACCAGTCCAGTAATGTTACTACTATGCCACCAGTCCAGTAATGTTGCTACTATGCTACCAGTCCAGTAATGTTACTACTATGCTGCCAGTCCAGTGATGTCGCTACTATGCTACCAGTCCAGTAATGTTACTGCTATGCTACCAGTCCAGTAATGTTACTACTATGCTACCAGTCCAGTAATGTTGCTACTATGCTACCAGTCCAGTAATGTTACTACTATGCTACCAGTCCAGTAATGCTACTGCTATGCTACCAGTCCAGTAATGTTAATACTATGCAACCAGTCCAGTAATGTTGCTACTATGTAACCAGTCCAGTAATGTTGCTACTATGCTACCAGTCCAGTAATGTTGCTACTATGCTACCAGTCCAGCAATGTTGCTACTATGCTACCAGTCCAGTAATATTGCTACTACGCTACCAGTCCAGTAGTGGTACCACTATGCAACCAGTCCAGTAATGGTACCACTATGCTACCAGTCCAGTAATGGTACCACTATGCTACCAGTCCAGTAATGTTACCACTATGCTACCAGTCCAGTAATGGTACCACTATGCTACCGGTCCAGTAATGTTACAACTATGCTACCAGTCCATTAATGGTACCACTGTGTTACCAGTCCAGTAATGGTACTACTATGCTACCAGTCCAATAATGTTACTACTATGCTACCAGTCCAGTAATGTTGCTACTATGCTACCGGTCCAGTTATGTTTCTACTATGCTACCAGTCCAGTAATGTTACTACTATGCTACCTGTCCAGTAATGTTGCTACTATGCTACCAGTGCAGTAATGTTGCTACTATGCTACCAGTCCAGTAATGTTGCTACTATGCTACCAGTCCAGTAATGTTGCTACTATGCTACCAGTCCAGTAATGGTACCACTATGCTACCAGTCCAATAATGGTACCACTATGCTACCAGTCCAGTAATGGTACCACTATGCTACCAGTCCAGTAATGGTACCACTATGCTACCAGTCCAGTAATGTTACCACTATGCTACCAGTCCAGTAATGTTACCACTATGCTACCAGTCCAGTAATGTTACCACGATGCTACCAGTCCAGTAATGTTACTACTATGCTACCAGTCCAGTAATGTTACCATTATGCTACCAGTCCAGTAATGTTACCACTATGCTACGAGTCCAGTAATGGTACCACTATGCTACCAGTCCAGTAATGTTACCACTATGCTACCAGTCCAGTAATGTTGCTACTTTGCTACCAGTCCAGTAATGTTACCACTATGCTACCAGTCCAGTAATGTTACTACTATGCTACCAGTCCAGTAATGTTGCTACTATGCTACCAGTCCAGTAATGTTACTACTATGCTTCCAGTCCAGTAATATTACTACTATGCTACCAGTCCAGTAATGTTGCTACTATGCTACCAGTCCAGTAATGTTGCTACTATGCTACCAGTCCAGTAATGTTGCTACTATGCTACCAGTCCAGTAATGTTACTACTATGCTACCAGTCCAGTAATGTTGCTACTATGCTACCAGTCCAGTAATGTTACTACTATGCCACCAGTCCAGTAATGTTGCTACTATGCTACCAGTCCAGTAATGTTACTACTATGCTGCCAGTCCAGTGATGTCGCTACTATGCTACCAGTCCAGTAATGTTACTACTATGCTACCAGTCCAGTAATGTTACTACTATGCTACCAGTCCAGTAATGTTGCTACTATGCTACCAGTCCAGTAATGTTACTACTATGCTACCAGTCCAGTAATGCTACTACTATGCTACCAGTCCAGTAATGTTAATACTATGCAACCAGTCCAGTAATGTTGCTACTATGTAACCAGTCCAGTAATGTTGCTACTATGCTACCAGTCCAGTAATGTTGCTACTATGCTACCAGTCCAGCAATGTTGCTACTATGCTACCAGTCCAGTAATATTGCTACTACGCTACCAGTCCAGTAGTGGTACCACTATGCAACCAGTCCAGTAATGGTACCACTATGCTACCAGTCCAGTAATGGTACCACTATGCTACCAGTCCAGTAATGTTACCACTATGCTACCAGTCCAGTAATGGTACCACTATGCTACCAGTCCAGTAATGTTACCACTATGCTACCAGTCCAGTAATGGTACCACTATGCTACCGGTCCAGTAATGTTACAACTATGCTAACCGTCCATTAATGGTACCACTGTGTTACCAGTCCAGTAATGGTACTACTATGCTACCAGTCCAATAATGTTACTACTATGCTACCAGTCCAGTAATGTTGCTACTATGCTACCGGTCCAGTTATGTTTCTGCTATGCTACCAGTCCAGTAATGTTACTACTATGCTACCTGTCCAGTAATGTTGCTACTATGCTACCAGTGCAGTAATGTTGCTACTATGCTACCAGTCCAGTAATGTTGCTACTATGCTACCAGTCCAGTAATGTTACTACTATGCTACCAGTCCAGTAATGTTGCTACTATGCTACCAGTCCAGTAATGTTACTACTATGCTACCAGTCCAGTAATGTTGCTACTATGCTACCAGTCCAGTAATGTTACTACGATGCTACCAGTCCAGTAATGTTGCTACTATGCTACCAGTCCAGTAATGTTGCTACTATGCTACCAGTCCAGTAATGTTACTACTATGCTACCAGTCCAGTAATGTTGCTACTATGCTACCAGTCCAGTAATGTTACTACGATGCTACCAGTCCAGTAATGTTACTACTATGCTACCAGTCCAGTAATGTTACTACTATGCTACCAGTCCAGTGATGTTACTACTATGCTACCAGTCCAATAATGTTGCTAATATGCTACCAGTCCAGTAATATTGCTACTATGCTACCAGTCCAGTAGTGGTACCACTATGCAACCAGTCCAGTAATGGTACCACTATGCTACCAGTCCAGTAATGGTACCACTATGCTACCAGTCCAGTAATGTTACCACTATGCTACCAGTCCAGTAATGGTACCACTATGCTACCAGTCCAGTAATTTTACCACTATGCTACACGTCCAGTAATGGTACCACTATGCTACCAGTCCAGTAATGGTACCTCTATGCTACCAGTCCAGTAATGGTACCACTATGCTACCAGTCCAGTAATGTTACAACTATGCTACCAGTCCATTAATGGTGCCACTATGCTACCAGTGCAGTAATGGTACCACTGTGTTACCAGTCCAGTAATGGTACCACTATGCTACCAGTCCAATAATGTTACGACTATGCTCCCAGTCCAGTAATGTTTCTACTATGCTACCAGTCCAGTAATGTTACTACTATGCAACCAGTCCGGTAATGCTGCTACTACGCTACCAGTCCAGTAATGTTGCTACTATGCTACCAGTCCAGTAATGTTACTACTATGCTACCAGTCCAGTAATGTTGCTACTGTGCTACCAGTCCAGTAATGTTACTACTATGCTACCAGTCCAGTAATGTTGCTACTATGCTACCAGTCCAGTAATGTTACTACTATGCTACCAGTCCAGTAATGTTGCTACTATGCCAACAGTCCAGTAATGTTACTACGATGCTACCAGTCCAGTAATGTTACTACTATGCTACCAGTCCAATAATGTTACTACTATGCTACCAGTCCAGTAATGTTGCTACTATGCTACCAGTCCAGTAATGTTACTACTATGCTACCAGTCCAGTAATGTTACTACTATGCTACCAGTCCAGTAATGTTACTACTATGCTACCAGTCCAGTAATGTTGCTACTATGCTACCAGTCCAGTAATGTTGCTACTATGCTACCAGTCCAGTAATGTTGCTACTATGCTACCAGTCCAGTAATGTTGCTACTATGCTACCAGTCCAGTAATGTTGCTACTATGCTACCAGTCCAATAATGGTACCACTATGCTACCAGTCCAGTAATGGTACCACTATGCTACCAGTCCAGTAATGGTACCACTATGCTACCAGTCCAGTAATGTTACTACTATGCTACCAGTCCAGTAATGTTACCACTATGCTACCAGTCCAGTAATGTTACTACTATGCTACCAGTCCAGTAATGTTGCTACTATGCAACCAGTCCAGTAATGTTGCTACTATGCTACCAGTCCAGTAATGTTGCTACTATGCTACCAGTCCAGTAATGTAGCTACTCTGCTACCAGTCCAGTAATGTTGCTACTATGCTGCCAGTCCAATAATGGTACCACTATGCTACCAGTCCAGTAATGGTACCTCGATGCTACCAGTCCAGTAATGGTACCACTATGCTACCAGTCCAGTAATGTTACCACTATGCTACCAGTCCAGTAATGTTACTACTATGCTACCAGTCCAGTAATGTTGCTACTATGCTACCAGTGCAGTAATGTTGCTTCTATGCTACCAGTCCAGTAATGTTACTACTATGCTACCAGTCCAGTAATGTTGCTACTATGCTACCAGTCCAGTAATGTTACTACTATGCTACCAGTCCAGTAATGTTGCTACTATGCTACCAGTCCAATAATGGTACCACTATGCTACCAGTCCAGTAATGGTACCACTATGCTACCAGTCCAGTAATGGTACCACTATGCTACCAGTCCAGTAATGTTACCACTATGCTACCAGTCCAGTAATGTTACTACTATGCTACCAGTCCAGTAATGTTGCTACTATGCTACCAGTCCAGTAATGTTGCTACTATGCTTCCAGTCCAGTAATGTTGCTACTATGCTACCAGTCCAGTAATGTTGCTACTATGCTACCAGTCCAATAATGGTACCACTATGCTACCAGTCCAGTAATGTTACCACTATGCTACCAGTCCAGTAATGGTACCACTATGCTACCAGTCCAGTAATGTTGCTACTATGCTACCAGTCCAGTAATGTTACTACTATGCTACCAATCCAGTATTGTTGCTACTATGCTACCAGTCCAGTAATGTTACTACTATGCTACCAGTCCAGTAATGTTGCTACTATGCTACCAGTCCAGTAATGTTACTACTTTGCTACCAGTCCAATAATGTTACTACTATGCTACCAGTCCAGTAATGTTACTACTATGCTACCAGTCCAGTAATGTTACTACTATGCTACCAGTCCAATAATGTTACTACTATGCTACCAGTCCAGTAATGTTGCTACTATGCTACTAGTCCAGTAATGTTACTACTATGCTACCAGTCCAGTAATGTTGCTACTATGCTACCAGTCCAGTAATGTTGCTACTATGCTACCTGTCCAGTAATGTTGCTACTATGCTACCAGTCCAGTAATGTTGCTGCTATGCTACCAGTCCGGTAATGTTGCTACTATGCTACCAGTCCAGTAATGGTACCACTATGCTACCAGTCCAGTAATGGTACCACTATGCTACCAGCCCAGTAATGGTACCACTATGCTACCAGTCCAGTAATGTTACCACTATGCTACCAGTCCAGTAATGTTACTACTCCGCTACCAGTCCAGTAATGTTGCTACTATGCTACCAGTCCAGTAATGTTACCACTATGCTACCAGTTCAGTAATGTTACCACTATGCTACCAGTCCAGTAATGTTACCACTATGTTACCAGTCCAGTAATGTTACCACTATGCTACCAGTCCAGGAGTGGTACCACTATGCTACCAGTCCAGTAATGGTACCACTATGTTACCAGTCCAGTAATGTTACCACTACGCTACCAGTTCAGTAATGTTACCACTATGCTACCAGTTCAGTAATGTTACCACTATGCTACCAGTCCAGTAATGTTACCGCTATGTTACCGTGCCCGTTGTCTTTCTGGTTTGTGCCGCTCAGTACCATAGTGGAGAATGCACTTAACGACTGAGCCACCAGGAGAGACGGTGTTGAAGAAAGCATTTCCTGAACAGCAGTGGCTTGTGTTGAGCTTTGCGCTGCTTAGCATTTCACTGTCAATAGTCTTTTTCTTTAGTCAATATTGCTGTTTTGGGCATGAAGATGGATCACCAGCTGAATAAAAATGTCACCCTGCTGGGTTTTTGAGTGTGCTGATTTCTAAAAATATTTCACATCTATTTGCCGTATCATGTCAGAAGACACTGGAGTCTAGAGGCTGCTCTTCTTCTGTATCTAATCAATAAACTTGTACAGCTCTGTGACATTCTATCAATAAAAGCACATGACAAGGGTACAATCCAATAAAAGCTGGAACAGAATTATTTAAGCAATTATAATACACTGAGGTTGCTCAATAAGTAACCGTATAATACCATTTAATCCCAGGAGTGGGAAAGGCCCCATAACTCATACTGGATGCAATAAAAAACCATAATTCACCTTTCAGTATTGTATTCTATTTATACCGCAAGGTTGTTTTTCTAAATAAAACTCCTATGTTTATATACTGATTAAATACTTTGCATCCAACCCTCCTGGGGCTTTCTTTTGCTCACTACAATGATTGTGCATTAGATGCAAGTTCATTTTTTTTCTCCTTTTTTTTTGTCAACGTTCTTGAAGCTCGGATGCTTTATACAGGAGCATAGGTGTCCCGGCCAATATTTGTCCCTCAACCAACATCACTAAAACAGATTATCTGGTCATTAGCACATTGCTATCTGTGGGAGCTGGCTGTGCACAAAAATTGGCTGCCGCATTTCCTATATTACAAGAGTGACTCCACTTCCAAAAGTACTTCATTGGCTGTAAAGCACTTTGGGACGTCCGGTGGTCATGAAAGGCGCTCCTTAAGTATACGTTCTCTCTTTTCTTTTGTAAGAACAGGAGTAGTCCTTTTGGCCATAAATTAAATCATGGCTGATCTGTATCTTGGCTCCAATTTCCTGCCTTTGATCCATAGCCCTTGATGCCCTTATCTATTAAAAATCTATCAATCTGAGTCTTGAAAATTTGAGTTGACCCAGTATCCACAGCCTTTTGGGGATAGGTTTCCAGATTTGCACTACCCTTTGTGTGAAAAAGTACTTCCTGATTTCACTCCTGAACGGCCAAGCTCTCATTGTAAGATTACGCCCCCTTATTCTGGATACGCCCAATAGAGGAAATAGGATCTCTGTATCTCTCAAAGCCTTTTCTCATTTTAAACACCTCGCTTAGATCACCCCTCAACCTTCTAAACTCAAGGGCATACAAACCAAGTTTATGCAACCTCTCCTCGTAAATATAACTCTTTAAGCCCTGGTATCATTTTCATTTACAACGAGAAAAAGTCTGAAATAATAGTGCTGAATCACCTGTTAACCCCTTCAATGGATGCATAAGTACTCAATGTGCAGCACCAGCTACTAGTCCAGTATCAAAACCGCTATGCTACTCGGGGTACTGTAGCATAGTGGTTATGTTACTGGACTAATAATCCAGCAGGACTTAATGATCTGGAGATGTGAGGTCAAGTTCCCCACCAGCTGGTGGTGATTAAAATAAATTGGGAATAAAAAGATAGTAATGGTGACCATGAAACTACTGGACTGTCATAAAAACCCATCTGGTTGACTCATGTCCTTGAAGGAAATCTGCTGTCCTTCCTTACCCGTCTGGTCTATATTTGACTCTAGACCCACCCACAGCAATGTGGTTGGCTCTTAAATGGCCTAGCAAGCCAATTAGTTGTACCAAAACCACTGCAAAGAATTATGCTAAACAGCACTGTGGGAGTACCTTCACCACATGGACTTCTTTTTACATTCATTTATGGGATGTGGGCGTCGCTGACAAGGCCAGCAAATATTTCCCATCCCTAATTGCCCTTGAGAAGGTGGTGGTGAGCCGCCTTCTTGAGCCGCTGCTGTCCGTGAGGTGAAGGTGCTGCCCAGTGCTGTTAGGTGGGGAGTTCCAGGATTTTGACCCAGGAACGGTGATATACTTCTAAGTCGGGACGGTGTGTAATTTGGAGGGGAACTTGGTGGTGGTGGTGTTCCCATGCGTCTGCTGCCCTTGTCCTTCTAGGTGGTAGAGGTTGCAGGTTTGGGAGGTGCTGCCGAAGAAGCCTTGGCGAGTTGCTGCAGTGCATCTTGTAGATGGTACACACTGCAGCCACGGTACGCCGATGGTGGAGAGAGTGAATGTTTAAAGTCGTGGTTGGGGTGACAATCAAGCGGCTGCATTTTCCTGGTTTGTTGCCGAGCTTCAAATCAATTAAAGCAAATCAAATCAACTTTTATTGTCATTGTTGGTGCACAAGTGCAGTACAACAAAATGTAGGCTTGCGGCTCCCGAGAGTGTACATTTAGATTAAGACATTTAAACGTTCAACATACATTTGGCTTGTAATACATTAACATAAACATAACCATAATAAAGTGCATTGGCAGATGTGCAGGCTTTAGAGTTTATTTGTGGAGTTCAGTAGGATGACAGCCCTGGGAAAGAAGCTGTTCCTAAATCTGGTCGTACGGGTGCGAATGCATCTGTAGCATCTCCCAGATGGCAGGAGGGCGAACAGACTGTGGCTGGGGTGGGCAGGGTCTTTGATGATGGACAGTGACCTCCGTAAACAGCGTTTCTGGTATATGTGCTCTATGGTCGGTAGCCAGGTGCCGGTAATGCGTTGGGCAGTTTTGACTACCCGCTGCAGGGCTTTCCGGTCATAGTAGCTACAGCTGCCATACCATACTGTGATACAGTTTGTCAGGATGCTCTCTATTCTTGAGTGTTGTTGGAGCTGCACTCATCCAGGCAAGTGGAGAGTATTCCATCACAATCCTTACTTGTGCCTTGTAGATGGTGGAAAGGCTTTGGGGAGTCAGGAGGTGAGACACTCGCCGCAGATACCCAGCCTTGGAATTGGAAGCTACCTTGATTGTGCTCCATGGCCTGGAAATTCGATGGCGCTGCGCTCATTTATCAGGCACAAAACGGGTGCCAAAGCATCCAATAAGGCGGACGGGGCCTGATATTGGCAACACAAATCACATGGAATATATCCCAGCTTAATTCTTGGCTTATTCAAAAAGTACCCGTCGGCGTTCCATTCATCATATATCATACACAAATATAGAAAAAAATGATTTGTTTGTAACCATTTTAATGTTTGATATGTACTAAGATTTTAATTAAAGTACTAGCGCTATCATTCTGATTTAGATCAGGATAAAATTCTAAATATGAATGCAACTCATTAATGCTATTTTTGGAACTTTTTCTTTTGCGAGTTTTGTGTTCGTAGGTTGGAGATAACGGGGCTGTGTAATTGAACATTCACCATTTTAAGCGTCCAGTGTCAGCATCAAGCCTTCCCAGATTAAGTAGAGGAAAGATCAGTGCAAAATAAACCTTTTTCTACTCTGCGCCGGCAATGTGCCTCAATTTTAACCTTTGAAAAGCACCCCTTGCTGTGCCAACGTGAATTTACCATTTCCCAAACCAGCCATTTTTGTGACCTGTCTAAGTGAGATTGCCAATTTAGTGCCAATTAGTACTGAACCAATGCTATTTTGTGCTAATGAGGGATTAGTATTTGGAAACCTTTTGACTTCTGATTAATGAAATAAATCAGCACAAAAGGAAAATTGGGTTAAGCAATCGTTAGAAGTAAGCGAAGTACCAATTACGGATCATACCATTCACTGCCAGCAAGCCATTAAAATAATTAATAAAGAGTCGCAATTCTCAGTGGTGTACCAGTGTTAATTGAGGTTCCCTTTGAGTCAGGCTCATCAATGGACCTTTTCATCGAAGCACATTTGTTTTATGTTGGACAAAACATGTTTAAAGTTGTTAAATTGAGAAAACTCCGCAGCGTGCCGTTCAATACAAAATTTATCCCATGAGTGAGGAGAGTCAAACAGCACATGAATGAGAAAGAAAGTGCACAGATAGAGAGGTAGGCAAGGTTTTTCAAATTGGAAACATTAAGCTGAACTCATAATGCAGGACTTCACCAAGGCTGAAAAGAGTAAGCAAGAAGAGGTGGTCAATCAGGAAATAGGGGTTATCGGTGTTGCCAAATTTGATTTTAAAAGCCAATAAAATGCAGGAGGAGGGGTAGATGAGGGAATTGAGGAGTTCCATGTTTTCAGATCTTGGGACAGAATTAATAAGAGGGAATTGACAGGGTAGACGCTGAGAGATTGTTTCCCCTGGCTGGAGAGTCTAGAACCAGGGGCCATAGCCTCAGGATAAGGGGTCGGCCATTTAAGACTAAGATGAGGAGGAATCTCTTCACTCAGAGGGTTGCGAATTTTTGGAATTCTCTACCCCAAAGGGCTGTGGATGCTCAGTCGTTGAGTATATTCAAGACAGAGAGCGATAGATTTTTGGATCTAGCTGAATCAAGGGATATGGGGATCGGGCAGGGAAGAGGAGTTGAGGTGAAAGATCAGCCATGATCTTATTGAATGATAGAGCAGGCTCAAGGGGCTGAATGGCCTACTCCTGCTCCTAATTCTTATGTTCTTGTGTTGCAATGTGTCTTGGTTTCAACAAAGCAAAGATAAAGAGAGGAGGGAAAGGTTGTAAGGTGGCATATTTGAAGCTGCGAAGGAAGAGAGGAAAGTTTAGAGGAACAGTGATCATAGTATCAATAAAACAGACAAGCAAGGAGAGAGCAGTTGGGGGTGAGAGATAGGGGACGAGAAGTTCCATTAGTTTGCACTGGTTTTCTCAGCGCAATTTACCTGAAATCGGCCAAACCAGCGTAAGTGAGCGAGGAATATTAAGCGCAAGTTACGTCGCGCATAAATCTAGTTTCCGCGATTTTTAACGCTGGTTTAAAAAACATTGTGCAGGAAGTCGGCCCCGCCCACAGCACTGGCCCTGCCCCGGGATGGCGAGTTTCCACTGATTGTGCCTGTTTGCAGCCGTTCCAAAAGGCTCTTCAAATTAAGCTTTTTTTTCAGGTGCGCAGACACTAGTAGGGGCATGTTTTAAAAGTTTTTAAATGTTAAAATATATTTAACTTACTAAGAAATTGACCAGTGTAGACCAATGAAACTAGTAAATGGTTCAGTATAGTTTTTTTTAAGTCTTTTTCTGTGATTTAGAATCAGGTTACTCACAGGTGGAGGACCAGACCCTGTTATTAGAAATGCTTATTTTTTTGTGATAAACCCATTTTCAGCTGTATTAATAAAAGAGGTTACCACTCTTAAGTACATAGACAATGCTAAAGATATCTAACTTGTAGGCTACCATGCTTTTATAATCGTGGCGTTGTCAGACCGGGGGCCAATGTAGGTCAGCAAGCATGGGGTGATGGGTGAACGGGACTTAGTGCGAGTTAGGAGACAGGCAGCAGGGTTTTGGACGAGCTCAAGTTTACAGCGGGTAGTAGATGAGGGGCCGGCTGGGAGAGTATTAGTGCATAGTTGCTTTATAGCCCAGGTTTTCAAGCATGGCCTCCTCCCTGGAGTCAAAGGCTTGTAATTTCTGAGACCTCGTCCAGTTCCACATCTTGATGAGTAAGCAGAATAGTCTTGGCATATGCTGAGTTAACAGTGGTGGAATAAGCTGCAACCCTTCATCCATCATGGTTTGCTTGTGTTCCAATTCTTTGGTGTGTGCAGACTTTAGAAGATGGCAGTGTGTCAAGGCTTTTAATTGTAAGTTTCAGTTGTATGAAAGAGTTGGAAAGCTTGGCATGAGAGCAGTAAATGTTCTCTAGTAATCCTTTTCTCGTGGCATACATGCATGGTCCATGTACCTTGTAGTGTCCGAGTATCAATAATACACGGACTGCAGGAGAACAATAAAACAGGTATTTACTGAACAGAGGGTAAACGTCAGACTGAAGTACAGAAGCCTGCTAGGGCTTTTTATACAGGTGTGGTCACTGCCGGTACTGCAGTATAAAATCAGTTCTTCTCTTAAAGGTACATACACAACAATTCCTCCCCTTTTAGATAAACAGTACATAACATTCATTTAACAACTAAATAATAACTAATTACAATTACAATTTTCTCTGTACTATGTACATCAACTGAAATAATTATTTATAAGTTCAGTCTTTGAGGAGGCTTCCTGATCCTGACTGGATAGCGCCTTTCTCGAGTATCCTGTTCTTGCGGCAGAGTCGATTCTGGCTCATTGTCATTGGTTGGTTCGTCAGCTTCCAATACCACTGCTTCTGAGGTAGACGCAATCTGTACTTCGGGTTCATTACCAGGTGCACATGCACATGGTACAGGTTTGGCTTGTTCCTGTGACTCTAGAATCTGGTCAGCATGGCGTCTCACGATGCTCTCTCCAACGTCCACTGTGTACATTAGTGGTCCCTGCTGTGTGCATATCGTTCCTGGCTGCCATTTTTCTGTTCGGTAGTCGCGGGCCAAGACTGGTTGCCCTATCTTGAAGCTCTGGGTTGGCTTCTCATTGATGTGCTGGAATTGCTTATCCTCAACATCTCGTATTATGTTTGGTTTGAGCAAATCCAGGCGACATCTTAGCCTTCGGTTGAAGAACATTATGGCTGGAGCTTGGTTGGTGACTGCATGTGTCGCATTCCGGTAAGCAAACAAGAAATTATCTATCTTGTGTTGTAGTGGTATGTAGTCGTTATACATCGCCTTTATTGCCTTTTTAAAGGTCTGAACAAACCTCTCAGCCAATCCATTTGTGGCTGGATGATATGGGGCAGATGTGTAATGTTTCACCCCATTATTCCTCAGAAACCTCCGGAAATCCTCGGACACAAACTGTGGCCCATTGTCGGAGCAAATCTGCTCTGGCAAGCCATTCCTGGTGAAGGTGGTCCGTAGGACTGCAATAGTTTTCTCCGTGGTGGTGGAGGACATTTTGATGACCTCTGGCCATTTCGAATGGGCATCCATGGTGATTAGAAACATTGAGTCCATAAATGGACCAGCAAAATCAATGTGTACCCGTTGCCATGGAGTTGAGGGCCACTCCCATGGGTGTAGAGGGGCCTGTGGTGCTGCATATTGGACTTTCTGGCATCCTGAGCAGCTCTTGGTCAGGTCCTCAATTTGTTTATCAATTCCCGGCCACCACACATAAGCCCTGGCTAGGCTTTTCATTTTTACCCCTCCCAGATGATCCTCATGAAGCTCATTGAGCACTCTGTCTCTCAACTTGGGTGGAATTACCACTCGGGATCCACACATCAAGGTCCCCTGGCACACTGACAGCTGTTCTCTCCTTGGCGAGAATGCTGGCAACAGTGAGTCGCCATGTGCTGGCCATCCCTTCACCGTCAAATCATAGACCCGAGAGAGTGTCGGGTCATTTCGGGTTTCCTTCTCTACACTTGAGTTTGTAACAGGCAGACATTCGACTATGGTCGCATGGAATATCTCAACAGGGTCCACTGCAGGTGCTTCCTCTACCATAGGCAACGGTAGGCGCGACAGCCCATCAGCATTTCCATACTGTTTCGTACCCTTGTACTCTATGTCGTACTGATGTGTCCCTAGAAAAAGTGACCATCTTTGCAGCCGTTGCGCCGTCATCACCGGAACGCCCTTCTTTGGGTTAAAAATGGAGACCAGGGGCTGATGATCAGTCAGTAGGGTGAATTTCTGCCCGTGCAGATAGTGATTGAACTTCTTCACCCCCCACACCAGGCTGAGGGCCTCCCTGTCAATCTGGGCGTAGTTACGCTCGGCTGAGGTTAACCAGCGCGACGCAAAGGCTATTGGCCTCGCTGAACTGTTAAGGAATTTGTGTGACAGCACTGCTCCAATGCCATAGGGAGACGCATCACATGCCAACCGAATCATTAGTGTTGGGTTGTAGTGGGCCAATACTTCTTTTGAAGTGATTAGGCATTTACATTTCTGAAAGGCACGCTTACACTCATCACTCCATTTCCATGTTACTCCAGTTTGCAGCAGGGCGTTCAGTGGGTGCAGAATTGTAGATAAATTCGGCAAGAACTTATGGTAGTAGTTCACCAACCCGAGAAACGACCTCAGTTGCGACACATTTTCCGGTGCTGGAGCCTTGACTACAGCCTCAATCTTGTCTGGCGACTTATGCAACCCTTCCTCGTCAATCATGTGGCCACAATACGAGATTTGTCTCCTGAAGAACTCGCATTTGGGGCGGTTGGCTCGTAGCCCATATTCCTGCAATCTAGTGAGCACCTGCTCCAGGTTGGCAAGGAGTTCACTTTCATTTTCGCCCGTAACCAGGATGTCGTCCAAATAACACTGCGTCCCCGGGATCCCTTGCAGGACTTGTTCCATCGCCCTCTGCCAAATAGCCAGCGCTGATGCTACCCCGAATACCAGTCGATTGTACTGGTAAAGGCCTTTGTGAGTGTTTCTCGTGAGGTATTTCCTAGATGCTTCTTCCACCTCCATTTGTAGATACGCTTGGGCCAGATCAATCTTCGTAAAGCGTTTCCCTCCAGATAATGAGGTGAAAATATCTTCTATCCGTGGAAGTGGATATTGTACTGTGTGCAGGACTGGGTTCACAGTTACCTTGAAGTCCCCACAGATGCGAACCTTCTTCGGCTCCCCAGGCATGCTGCTCAATGATTTCTTCATTACAGGAACGATGGGTGTGGCCCACTCACTCCAGTCCATCTTGGACAGCATACCCGAATGCTCCAGACTCTCCAGTTCTGCTTCAATGGCTGGGCAGATCACGTATGGTACCTGTTTGGCCTTAAAAAAATTTGGGTTTGCGTTATCTTCGATTTTTATCGTTGCCTTTACTCCTTTTAGAGTCCCAAGTCCTTGTTGGAACACCTCTTTTGCGTCAGTGAGAATTTTTGACAGTCATCATCCTTTTTGTCAGTCACAGTTAGCGCCTGAATGGAATGCCAATCCAATTGCATTTTTCGGATCCATTCACGTCCCAATAATGGTGGTCCTCCATCTTGTAGTATATATAGATACAGTTTCTGTGTTTCCTTGCCGTTGTATTTAACTGGCACCCTTATTTTTCCTCTGGGGTAGACTTTTTGTCCCGTGTATGTCTTCAATACAATGGACGTGTCCTTTAAGGGTATGTGTGAGAATAGCCGCTCATAGTCTCGTCAATTCATGACAGTTAGGGCTGATCCTGTATCCAATTCCATCTTTACTTGGGACCCTGCTATCATGAGGGTGACACAAATGGTTCGGCGATCCTCCTTTGCGATCACGTTGTGTAACTTTAGACAACTTAGTCTCCTGCTCCCGGAGTCATTATCACTCTCCTGATCTTCCAAACTACTGTCTGTCATTTTTTTTACTTTCTTGTACTTTTCCTTAGTAGTTCTTGTAGTGTTGGTTTTCTTTCCCGACAAGTAGACTCTTGCTATATGTCCCATTTTCCCACATTGCCTGCATACTTTGTCCTTAAACCAGCAGTCCTTCTGATCATGGGTTGTTCTGCCGCAGCGATAGCACTTTTCTGCTCCATACGCCATTTCGTTAGCGCTGTATTCTTGTGGTTTCTGTTGTATTTCCGCAGCTCCCCATGCTGCTGCTTCGTAGGATACTGCCACACTGAAAGCCTGTTCTAGCGTCAGGTCCTTTTCCGAAAATAGTCGTTTCTGGGCTCCTTCACTCTGGAGCCCGCAGACAAACTTATCCCGTAAGGTGTCTGCCAGTCCTGCTCCGAACTGGCAGTGCTTCGATAACTTGCATAGTTCCGTAAGATGGTCAACATTGTTCTCATCTTTGTGCTGGTTTCTTTTATGGAACTTGAATCTTTCTGCTACCAGCAGCGGTGTAGGGTTTAGGTGTTCCTGTAAGATATTGACAATCTCTTCAAAACTTTTCTCCATTGGTTTAGCTGGGGTAATTAAATTCCACAATAGGCCGTACGTTCTCACGCCCATCAAATTTAATAATACCGACGCCTTCTTTCCATTGGCCACCTCATTGGCATTGCAGTACACTTCAATTCTTTCCACATACGTGGTCCAGTCTTCTACCTCGTTGTCGAAAGCAGTGATACTGCCACTCTTCGGCATCTTGAGTTATTTAAAATGGCACCTCCCACGCTTTTTCTTCTTCCCCAATGGAATAAAATGGCGCCTCCCGCGCTTTTCCTTCTTCCCCAATGGAATAAAATGGTGCCTCCCGCGCTTTTCCTTCTTCCCCTTGCTGCCACGCTGCTCCTAACATTCTACAGGGTAATGGCGGCGACCCGCGGCTTCGGCGCATCTCACTTTTCCTCCCCCTCATTTTCTTTTCTCTACGCTGCCCGGTTCTTGAGCACCGACCGCGCCCTGTGCGCTCCACCCTCTCTCTCTCTCTCTTTCCTCCTGATGACACTGCGCGGCCCCTTTGCAGAGCTGCTCGATTGAGCTCGAGCCCGCCGCAGACCGGAAGGGTCAGCGCACTACCTGCTACCAGCAAGATTTGCTTGAACACCTTGACTAGGGAGCCAAGCCCAGCTCTCCACAGCCTCTCCCGCAATTCTCCGAACACCGATGGGCCCTTGGGCGGTTGCCCGCGGTCAACACCCGTTGACCTGACTTCGACCTCCAAGAAGCTTCTTCTCAGGGAAAGATCCCCGTGAGGTGATGCAGTACTGCAGGTGAGTTCGTACCTGCCCGTCGCCAGTGTAGTGTCCGAGTATCAATAATACACGGACTGCAGGAGAACAATAAAACAGGTATTTACTGAACAGAGGGTAAACGTCAGACTGAAGTACAGAAGCCTGCTAGGGCTTTTTATACAGGTGTGGTCACTGCCGGTACTGCAGTATAAAATCAATTCTTCTCTTAAAGGTACATACACAACATACCTGGTGAGTGGTACTGTCGGTAGTATTACCTTGCTTGTCAGCTTCCTTAAGGTATGCCATTTTCTTCTGCATCTGTCTTGCGCAGTGTTGACCCTGGCTGCCACCTCCTGCCAGGATGCCATCCTGCTGTCATTTGTAGAAGCACACTGTTATTTTAAACAATCTACCATTGTTCACTTGAGTAGTAACGAATTCAGTCTTATGGTTATAATTACTTTATTTTTTCTACTTTAACACAAAAAACAATCTAAAAGCGGTGTATAATTTCTTCAGACTATAATGCAATTTACAAGCAGAGTTTTGTCAGCAGATTTGCATGTAGGCATGCGCTCATCCTTGTATGTTTCTCTCTTCTAAAACTTAACACAAAAGCTTATTTTTTACACATTTTTTCTCCTTATCAAACTGGAACTGGCATTGCCTTATATGGTAGTCTCTGGTCAATGCAGAGTCCTTTAGCCGATTCTTATGCACACAAGTTTACATTTCTTTATAACATACGTACATCAACAACCTTTCACATCCCAAGGCCTTACTTCGATCTTGAATACTGGTTGATGTTAGAGTAATCTGTAATTCTTTCTCTCTCCCTCTCGACTGTTGCTAGGCTATGGTATCTCTCTCTCCCTCATGTACCAACACACACTGAGGTGGCAAACATGGCAACCCTTCTTGTACCCATCTCATACAATAGCAGCTCCACCTTACCAGCCATCAAACAGCTGGTTTGAGTGCTGACTTGGTCCTTGACTTGTCTACAGACTCTGCTTCCAGTCTCCATATCTATTGTGCCAGGCATTGCATCTGGGCAGACATTTTTAGTCTTAAAGAAAATAGCCTTTGGAAAGGTTGAAATATGCATTCAGAACAGCTACAGCCTTTTCAAAGGCTAACAACATCTTTTGGACCCATACGTGTTGTCCATTTAGCTTTAAGTAGGACAAAAGCAAAGTACTGCGGATGCTGTAAATCTGAAATAAAAACAGAAAATGCTGGAAACGATCAGCAGGTCAGGCAGCATCTGTGGAGAGAGAAACAGAGTTAAAGTTTCAGGTTGATGACCTTTCGTCAGAACTGGAGAAAGTTAGAGATGGAACAGGTTTTAAGCCACTGTAAGGGGCAGGGAAAGGCGGGGGGGGAAAGAACAAAAGGGAAGGTCTGTGATAGGGTGGAAGGCATGAGAGAAAGAAAGACTTGCATGTAATGACCACTGGATGTCCCAAAGCACTTTACAGCCAATGAAGTACTTTTTGAAGTGTAGTCACTGTTGTAATGTAGGAAATGTGGCAGCCAATTTGCACACAGCAAGCTCCCACAAACAGCAATGTGATAATGACCAGATAATCTGTTTTAGTGATGTTGGTTGAGGGATAAATATTGACTCGGACACCGGGGATAACTCCCCTGTTCTTCTTCGAAATAGTACCGTGGGATCTTTTATGTCCACCTGAGAGAGTAGACTCTGTTTAACGTCTCATCCGAAAGACGGCACCTCTGACAGTGCAGCACTCCCTCAGCACCTCACTGGAGTGTCAGCCTAGAGTTTTTGTGCTCAATGTCTCTGGAGTGAGCCTTGAACCCACAACCTACTGACTCAGAGGAGCTACGAACTGAACCACAGCTGATATTAAATGGCAAAAGGTTTAAGTTGCCACAGCACTTTAATTTTACCCAGAATGCTTTGTCAGCAGCTCTTTAAGAAGTCTGACTGGCTTTTTTTTTCAAATGTAACACCATTTGTTCCATTCACTCCTGTGTCTCATGCTGTGCAGTCATTAGTTATTATGGTCATCAATGAATTAGCAGCAGGAGCAAACCCTAACCCTAACCCTAACCCTAAATGCAGTCATCAAAATTTACACACCATTCCACCCCTCCAGCCTTACCCTGTCCTGCTTTCTCTCTGGTTTATATATGGCAATATATATGTCATTTATTTATATAGCGCCTCTTAATGTAAAACCTGTCCCAAGGCACATCACAAATAGATGCAAGGAAATAAACATAAATATGTAAAGTCCAGTTTTAACTTGCAACAATTGCAATATGCAATCCAGAATGGCCAAAGTTGATTTATTGACACAATGGCAATTAAAGATTTCTTGGTACCCAATTCTCTCTCTGTTTCCTCTCTCCCATTCTGGAAGGCACTAACTCACGCTGGGTTATAGTTTCACAGGTACTCGGCACTTCCAGCATCTTTACCAAGTGCCCATTTTTCATATGCACGCCTCGGCTAACTATTTCTCAAGGGGAGCATCACTACAGGGCCTCTTTCTGTGCTCCCTTGACATCCACACCTGCACACTTTCGGGCAAATGTGATTCAATCGCGATCAGAAGCAGAAACCGTGGCATATTTTTACCACCTTAATCGGCAGCAGACACTGAAGCCAACAATAGTAGCCCAGCCCTTTCTCCAATAGAAGACCAGCTAAATCCAACATTTGGCAAGGATCAAAGCTCAGATCTTGCTGCTTGTGAAGTAATATACTATATAACCTTTTCGGAAAACATAAGAACATAAGAAATAGGAGCAGGAGTAGGCCAATCGGCCCCTCGAGCCTGCTCCGCCATTTAATAAGATCATGGCTGATCTGATCCTAACCGCCAATCTACTATCACAGAACCATCTCCTGAATCTAACAGAATTAGACACACGAAATAGGAGCAGGATCAGGCTACACGGCCCCTGGGCCCGCTCCGCTACCCACAGGGCCATGTCCGATCCGAACCTAGACTCATGTCCAAATTCCTGCCTGCTCCCCGTAACCCTTAATTCCCTTTACTTCTAGGAAACTGTCTATTTCTGTTTTAAATTTATGTAATGATGTAGCTTCTACAGCTTTTTGGGGCAGCATATTCCATGGACCTACCACCCTCTGAGTGAAGGAGTTCCTCCTCATCTCAGTTTTGAAAGAGCAGCCCCTTATTCTAAGACTATGCCCCCTAGTTCTAGTTTCACCCATCATCGGGAACATCCTCCCCACATCCACCCGATCCAACCCCTTCACAATCTTATATGTTTCAATAAGATCGCCTCTCATTCTTCTGAACTCCAATGAGTAGAGTCCCAATCTACTCAATCTCTCCTCATATGTCCATCCCCTCATCCCCGGGATTAACCGAGTGAACCTTCTTTGTACTGACTCGAGAGCAAGTATGTCTTTTCTTAAGTATGGACACCAAAACTGTATGCAGTATTCCAGGAGCGGTCTCACCAATACCTTGTACAACTGAAGCAATACCTCCCTATTTTTATATTCTATCCCCCTAGCAATGAAAGCCAACATTCCATTGACCTTCTTAATCACTTGCTGCACCTGCATACTAACCTTTTGAGTTTCGTGCACCAGGACCCCCAGATTCCTTTGTACTTCAGTATTTTCCAGTTTCTTGCCATTAAGATAATAACTTGCTCTATGATTTTTCCTGCCAAAGTGCATAACCTCACACTTTCCAGTATTGTATTCCATCTGCCAAATCTCTGCCCACTTACTTAGCCTGTCTATGTCCCCTTGCAGGTTTTTTATGTCATCCTCACTCACTACTTTCCCTCCCATCTTAGTATCATCTGCAAACTTTGATATGTTACACTCGGTCCCCTCCTCCAAATCATTAATATAGATTGTAAAGAGTTGGGGACCCAGCACTGACCCCTGTGGAACACCACTAGTTACTGATTGCCAGTCTGAGAATGAACCATTTATCCCAACTCTCTGCCTTCTGTTAGATAGCCAATCCTCTATCCATGCCAGAATATTACCCCCAATCCCGTGATTTTTTATCTTAAGCAATAATCTTTTGTGTGGCACCTTGTCAAATGCCTTTTGGAAGTCTAAATACACTACGTCCACTGGTTCCCCTTTATCCACCCTATATGTTACTTCCTCAAAGAACTCCAGCAAATTTGTCAAACATGACTTCCCCTTCATAAAACCATGCTGACTTTGTCCTATTAAATTATGATTATCCAAATGTCCTGTTACTGTCTCCTTAATAATGGACTCCAAAATTTTACCTACCACAGATGTTAGGCTAACCGGTCTATAGTTTCCAGCCTTCTGTCTGCTGCCCTTTTTAAATAAGGTGTTACATTAGCAGTTTTCCAGTCTGCCGGGACCTTTGCTGAGTCCAGGGAGTTTTGGAAAATTATTACCAATGCATCCACAATCCCTACCGCCACTTCCCTCAAGACCCTAGGATGTAAGCCATCAGGTCCAGGTGATTTATCGGCCTTGAGTCCCATTATTTTACCGAGTACTACTTCCTTAGTGATTTTGATCGTGTTTAGCTCCTCCCTCCCTTTAGCCCCCTGTTTGTCCAGTGTTGGGATATTCTTAGTGTCTTCTACTGTAAAGACTGATACAAAATATTTATTCAGCGTTTTGCCATCTCCATATTTCCCACCATTAATTTCCCAGTCTCATCCTCTAAGGGACCAACATTTACTTTAGCCACCCTTTTTCTTTTTATATAACTATAAAAACTCTTACTATCTGTTTTTATATTTTTTGCTAATTTACTTTCATAATCTAGCTTCCCTTTCTTAATCAATCTTTTTGTTATTTTTTGCTGTCTTTTAAAGTTTTCCCAATCCTCTATCCTCCCACTAGATTTGGCTACCTTATATGCCCTTGTTTTTAGTCGAATACTATCCTTAATTTCTTTACTTAGCCACGGATGGCTGTCTTTTCTTTTACACCCTTTTCTTCTCAGTGGAATATATATTTTTTGGAAGTTGTAAAATAACTCCTTAAATGTACACCACTGATCATGTATCGTCTTACCCTTTAATCTATTTTCCCAATTCACTCTACTCAATTCCACTCTCACACCTTCATAGTCTCCTTTATTCAAGCTTAGCGCGCTTGTTTGAGATCCAACCTTCTCACCCTCTAATTGAATATGGAATTCAACCATGTTATGGTTACTCATTCCAAGGGGATCCTTTACTAGGACATTTTTAATTAATCCTGTCTCGTTACACAGGACCAGATCTAAGGTTGCTTGCCCCCTGGTCGGTTCAGTTACATACTGCTCAAGAAACCCATCCCTAATACACTCAATGAACTCATCCTCAAAACCATACTATATAGCCTTTTTAGAAAAATACACTATCTTATGGAAGAATTCTGGCCTTGTTGAGATAAGACAGTGGTTGATCCTGAAGAGTACCTTATAAGGAACTCTACCTTATACATTCTTTAAAACATGACAGACTGGGTTTGGAAATTTAGAAACCTAACTATGAATTAGCTATGAATGAATTCTGGCTATTGAAACAGGACAAGTTGTTGACCCTGAATAAATAACCATATTGAAACTGAAGAATGGGATGGCTCCGAGTGGCTGACCTTTTGGGAACAACACAATGGTCAACCCTGGATATGTGATATAGATTAAACTTCGTAAAGGTGGCACATAAGATAAGGAACATCTGCCCTCGTAAAGATGACACATAAAATAAGGGACATCTGCCTTTCACACCTTTTTATATAGTGAACCCAGAACACCTGGAGATGTGACAGATGCTGAAATATTACAAGCTGATGTGGCAGTAAAGAATTGCAGAGGTCAGCAGAAAGATGAATAGTGATAATTAACTTGCATCAGCAGAAACCTTAAAGGAAATACAACTGAAAAAGGATATAAATATTGAAGTCTCAAATGAGATATCAGAGTCGCTTTAATCGGGCAAAGCGATTCTCAGCTGCAGAGGCGGCTCTGTGGTCTTCCATTCTTTGTATCTCGGGGAATAAAGGCATTTTGATACTGATGAATATCCTGTATAGAAAACTTTAAGAATTGTAATACTGTAGCGAAGTTAAGATTTAAAAGTAAGATTCTCTGTTAAAAATAAGATCGTATTTTTTCTCTTTTTAGAACTGTTAACGTTGCAATTGACCGATTCACCAACTGTAAATTGCATGTTGATTCTTTTAATAAATCAATATATTTTTAGAACTGTCTCACATAAGTCTTCTGTATCAATAACTCGTGAACTCAATCTCTGTACACTCTTTGGTGATGAGTTACATATTTCTGAGGGGAGACCTCCGGACCCTCATAATATCCAGGACGTTACAGTCTGGCTAAGCTTACTAAAAGCGCTATCTGGAGGATGGTAACATTCTCAGGTTGTTCCTTTCCTTTAGGGAGAGATAGCCCGGACCTTTAGACCCAGTTAAGCGTCTTTAGGATTCGGCTACCTCCAACTTTAGTTGAAAGTGAACATCTGAGAAATACACCTGATCCGGGAGCTAGGATTAGTAAATATCCTTTCATGCTCTTGTGTGGATCAGTAAATAAAGTTTGACTTAAGCACTGTATTGCAACAGATATGTTGAGGGCGCTTGGTATGTGTGGATTCTTGTCTGTTTGTTAGCAGATATAATGTACAGCATGCTGTGCAGATCTATGTGCTGACCACACATCAAGTGAGAAGAGAGTGAAACAGGAGACTCAGGATTAAATCCTGCAGTACGTCGTAAGCTTTTGTGTGGAATTGGGTGGTGGAGTGGATTAGTACGCTATCCTTTCACCATGAGGTGTTTGATTCCAACCCGGACTAATGGGAGGAAAGTCTTTTGGCCGTAAGGGTGCTGTTGAAGTGAATTGGCACCGTCTCGGCCCTGTTCCTAAGTGACACGCCAAGTGCAAAACGACTCCAAATTTGTCAAATTCACTGAGAAAGACCATTATAAACAACTGAGGGTTCAATTTCCTCTGGCATGCGTTTGCACAAAATTCCTATGTGCTATTTTCACACTGTCGTTAATCTGTCTGAAATAAACAGGTTAATGACTGTGTTAAAATAGCACAGTGACATTTTACACAAATATGTCACCTCTCGGCAAAATTAAACCACCAGATCTGGAGAAGCGCAACGCGGGGTGAAACTGGACTTGGACAGTATCACAATACGGTCGCTAGTGAATCGCCAGACCGTTTTACACCTCGCACGACCTTCTTTTCTATTGAAGTCAAGCAAACGTACACAGGTATACAGCCGAACAGCACTAGAACTTGGTAACAGCCTTGGCTCAGAGGTAGCAGCGGTTGCGGGTTCAAGCCCGGCTCTGGAGACTTGTTGGAGTACATAATCCAGGCTGACACACCCAGAGCAGTGCTGAGGTAGTGGTGCACTATCGGACGTGCTGTCTTTCGGATGAGATGTCTGCCCCATCAGGTGGATGTCAAAGGCATTATTTGAAGAACTTCAGGGGAAGTTCACCCTGGCGTCCTCAACCAACCTAAGGAAAGACAGATTATCTGGTTAGTATCTCAGTGCTGTTTGTGGGAGCTTGCTGTGTGCAATTGACTGCTGCGTTTCCTACATTACAACAGTGACCACACTTCAAAAAGTGCTTAATTGGGTGTAAAGCGCTTTGAGACATCCTGAGGTTATGAAAGATGCTACAGAAATGCTCAGTCTTTCTTCTTTAACTTACAGGGTTGCCTTTAGGTTGCTTGAACAGATATTGAGTTTG
Organism: Somniosus microcephalus; assembly: GCF_052327205.1. Lineage (NCBI taxonomy): Eukaryota > Metazoa > Chordata > Chondrichthyes > Squaliformes > Somniosidae > Somniosus > Somniosus microcephalus. The sequence goes on along the minus strand of NC_140996.1, from coordinate 214,485,617 downwards.
AGGCCAATGGCCACATTATTACAGACTGGTACCAGATGAGACATTATTTCCGTTAAAGGCGATGCAGAATTTGAGGATGCTGTCTAACTTCATGAAAGAGCAGTTTTTTTTACGTGTGTCTTTAAGTATATTATATTTGAAGATGGTGCTTGATTTTAGAACTGAGCAGGAACAGCTCTGTATTAAATACAATAATCACAGTTTAATGAATGTTAGCACAGTGCATCAATTTTGCAGGCATGTAGCTCACGCTGGGCAACTAGAAAGGGATCACTGGAAATCTCAAAAATTAAAACCCTGAAAGCCAAATATAACAATTTTAAAATTGAAAATTGGAAGGACTGGTAGCTAAATGTAGAATTATTTACTAGATACAAATATAGAATTATTTGATACATAGAGAATTAACAGAATCAACCTTAAAATCTTAGTGGCTTTAAAACTTCTAGATTGTAATTACTGGAGTAAGTTCCAAGTTTTTTTAAATTCGTTCCTGGGATGTGGGCGTCGCTGGCAAGGCCAGCATTTATTGCCCATCCCTAATTGTCCTTGAGAAGGTGGTGGTGAGCCGGCTTCTTGAACCACTGCAGTCCGTGTGGTGAAAGTACTCCCACATGTGAAGGAGAGCAGTCTGCAGGGAGGGCAGGTCAGACTGGCAATCTGCCATTTTCCATCACTGGCTACAGGCCTGCGATTTGCCAACCTGCGCTCCCAGCAATCATTGCTCCTGATGTGAAGGAAGGGAGTTCCAGGACTTTGACCCAGCGACAATGAAGGATCGGCGATATACTTCCAAGTCATGATGGTGTGCGACTTGGAGGTGGTGGTGTTCCCATGTGCCTGCTGCCCTTGTCCTTCTAGGTGGTAGAGGTCACGGGTTTGTTGAAGAAGCCTTGGCTTTTGACTCCTGTGCTTTGATTTTAACTCAGGGCAGGAAAAGGGGCCAAGGTGAGCAGCGAACCATCCTTATCTTGGCAGCGTGAGGCCCAATGGTATTTTAACTCCTGGGCTTCACGTGCGTCCCACTCCAGTCAGTTTTCTGCCCAAAATCGGTGGAACGTGGAAGCAGGCCGGCGGGCGGGAGAGCAAGTGTTGGAAAGAACGGTCCCCGGCACTCTGGTAAGTCATGAGGAGGGCCTCGCGATCGGAGGAGGGGCCCGAGGCAGGAGAGGCCGAACCTTTCCTCGTGGGCTTGGAGGAAAGTAAAAAAAGAATAGCAAGAAGACTTACCTTTGAAAGAAAGAAAGAAAGACTTGCATTTATATAGTGCCTTTCACAACCACCGGACATTTCAAAGCACTTTACAGCCAATGAAGTACTTTTGAAGTGGAGTCACTGTTGTAATGTGGGAAACGCGGCAGCCAATTTGCGCACAGCAAGGCCCCACAAACAGCAATGTGATAATGACCAGATAATCTGTTTTTTGTTATATTGGTTGAGGGATAAATATTGGCCAGGACACCGGGGATAACTCCCCTTTGTGGGCCTCTTTTAGCCCTGACTAATCTTCCTGGTGAGAAAGCTACTCGGGCCTATGGTTAAAATAGCAGAGAGGCCCCAATGACGTCATCGGATCTGAATCTGAATATTTCAAGCTGGAACCTGTCGGATTCTGTCGCGCGTCCTTGTCGCCTACTCAGAAGATCGCAGCCTGCGGGATCGGTGCGGGATTATGGCAGGTGAATCCCATTGGCGATTTTAACAGCCCGCCGGGCAGATCAGGTTAAAATCTCCCCTCTACTAATCTCTCGATGTGATGAACACAGTCCTCGGCGCTGGGTTGTTCTAAGTTTTGAGGTAATTATCGTTTAAAAGGCTGTCACTTCATGGGGTGATTCCGAAATTGGGCATTCTTGGTGAGGGAGGGCAGTCGGAAGGGAGGGCAGGTCAGACTGGCACTCTGCCATTTTCCATCACCGGCTACAGGCCTGCGATTTGCCAACCTGCGCTCCCAGCAATCATTACTCCCGATGCGAATAAAGTAGCAATCTAATTTATCACTGCAACAAGACAATCCCCGCGTTATGTAAATAATATTGTGGCATGTACAATTATATGTATAGGTATATACACACATCAGGCCAACCCACATCTGAAATGGAAAGATTGGTTCGTGCTTCAAGTGGCATCAGAACGGAACATAGGAACATGGTGAGGCCATTCAGCCCCTCGAGCCTGTTCCGTCATTCAATTAGATCATGGCTGATCTGTATCTTAAACTCCATTTACCCGCCTTGGTTCTGTAACCCTTAATACCCTTGTCTAACAAAAAAAAATCTTCAGAACTGGAAAAGGCTAAAGATGTAACAGATTTTAAGCAGGTGCGGAGGCAGGGAGAGGGGAGGGGAGGATCTGAAGGAACAGTCTGTGCTAGGCTAGGAGGCAGGAGAGATTAAATGTTGCAAATGGGGATGACAGAATCATACAGCCTGAAAAATGGGGGCAGGGGTTATAGTCTGAAATTGTTGAACTTAATGTTGAGTCAAGAATGCTGTAAAGTGCCTAATTGAAAGAGGAGGTGCTGTTCTTCAAGCTTACGTTGAGCTTCTTTGGAACAGTGTAAGAGGTCGTTATTTGCTGATGAAGCTTGCGATCCTTGACATCAGAAAGGAAGAAAACGTTAACTCTGTTTCTCTCTCCACGGATGCTGCCTGGCCTGCTCGGTACTTTCAGCATTTTCTGTTGTTATTTCAGATTTCCAGCATCCGCAGTATTTTGCTTTTGAAAAAAAAAAAAATCTATCAATGGTCTTGAAGGCAGTTCTATAGAGTCATAGGCCTAGAAATTCGGTGTAGCCGCGTTTGGGGCGCTAGTCCTGGCGATGCGCAAAGTTGAGCGCCAGGCGCAATTTAGCACCACCTAGCGCGATATTGGGTTGCAGCGCCCCTAAAGGTGATTGCGGCGCTAAATCAGGCGCTGCACGCTACTCTTAAAGCACTAGCCCGGTGGCGCAACCCAATTTCACGGCGGCGGGGCGCAGCGAGGGTGCTGTCAATAATCACTTTCCCTGAGACACAGTGGCGCCGGTCAGCTCTTAAAGGGGCAGGTCAATTGGCATCACCAGACACACTCACTGCCTTGTAGGCCTTCAAAGCGGTGGGAGCCTACCTGTGGCGCACCAGCCTAGCAAAACATGGAAAGGGTGAGGCAGAGGGCGGAACGCCTCACTGATGGGGCATTGGATGCTTTGGTTGGCGCAGTGGAATCAAGGCCAAGGAAGATGGTCGGAATGTGATTTATGTTTTGGACAGTCTCCCGGGTGTGAGTGGCAATTATGCGTCAGTGTATTAGTTTTGCTTTCTGTTGCCATAGCTTTCTCATGTTTGAAGGAACCACATTTTGTGTAATGAAACACTTTCTTCATTTACAATGGCCATGCCTGCTATTTACATGCATCTTGCCCTTCACAGGCTTGGGGGTATCAGACCGGTTCCATTCATGTTCTTGGAATGGCAGCAAGCATTCCGTGAGAGGGGCCTAGAAGCTACTTCTGATCAGCCTCTGACACGCAGCCTGAGAAGAGCCGCCCGCGTAGAAGTTCAGGCCAGCAGCCATCTTCTCAGCCGCCGACAGAGATGTCCTGCACCTTATCTGAGGCTGCAGATCTGGCTGAAGCAGCTGGCACAGCTCAGTCACCACCTCCTTTCTAAATCGCAGCCTTCTGACACACTGCTCCTCCGGCATGTTCATGTAGGAAAACTGCTGTCGGATAACCCTGCCAGCGTAAGGTCTGCTGTGGCCGGCGGTAAATGCATGCTCAATGTGGGGCGAGGCGCTTGCGCCCGCCCGGAAATTGGCTAGCGCCCCACTTCTCGGCCTCTTTAGGCGTTAATCGGTGGCGCTAACAACCGAATTTCTCCCCTATAGAGTTATACAGCACAGAAAGAGGCCCTTCGGCCCATTGCGTCCACGCCGACCATCAAGCCCTGTCTAATCTAATCCCATTTTCCAGCATTTGGTCCGTAGCCTTGTATGCTATGGCATTTCAAGTGCCCATCCAAATGCTTCTTGAATGTTGTGAGGGTTCCTGCCTCTACCACCCTTTCAGGCAGTGAGTTCCAGATTCCAACCACCCTCTGGGTGAAAAAGTTCTTCCTCAAATCCCCTCTAAACCTCCTGCCCCTTACCTTGAATCTATGCCCCCTTGTCATTGACCCCTCTACTAAGGGAAAAAGTTCCTTCTATCTACCCTATCTATGCCCCTCATAATTTTGTACACCTCAATCAGGTCCCCCCTCAGCCTTCTCTGCTCCAAGGAAAACAACCCCAGCCTGTCCAGTCTTTCTTCATAGCTGAAGCGCTCCAGCCCAGGTAACATCCTGTTGAATCTCCTCTGCACCCTCTCCAAAGCAATCACATCCTTCCTATAGTGTGGCGACCAGAACTGCACACAGTATTCCAGCTGTGGCCTAACCAGCGTTTTGTACAGCTCCATCATAACCTCCCTGCTCTTATATTCTATGCCTCGGCTAATGAAGGCAAGTATCCCATATGCCTTTTTAACCACCTTAGCCACCTGTTCTGCTGCCTTCAGGGATCTATGTACATGCACACCAAGGTCCCTCTGATCCTCTGTCCTTCCTAGGGTCTTACCATTCATTGTGTATTCCCTTGCCTTGTTAGTCCCTCCAAAATGCATCACCTCATACTTTTCAGGGTTAAATTCCATTTGCCACTGTTCCGCCCATCTGACCAACCCATCTATATCGTCCTGCAGGCTGAGGCTACCCTCCTCGCTATTTACCACCCAACCAATTTTCGTGTCATCTGCGAACTTACTGATCATACCTTTTACATTCACATCCAAATCATTAATGTAGACCACAAACAGCAAGGGACCCAGCACCGATCCCTGCGGTATCCCACTGGACACAGGCTTCCAGTCACAAAAACAACCTTCGACCATCACCCTCTGCCTTCTGCCACTAAGCCAGTTTTGGATCCAATGTGCCAAGGCACCCTGGATCCTATGGGCTCTTACCTTCTTGACCAGTCTCCTATGCGGGACTTTATCGAAAGCCTTACTGAAATCCATGTATACCACATCCACTGCACTACCCTCATCCACACACCTAGTCACCCCCTCAAAAAATTCAATCAAATTGGTCACACATGATCTTCCCTTGACAAAGCCATGCTGACTATCCCTGATTAATCCTTGCCTCTCCAAGTGGAGACGAATTCTGTCCCTCGGAATTTTTTCCAATAATTTCCCTACCACTGATGTTAGGCTCACTGGCCTGTAATTCCCTGGTTTATCCCTACTACCCTTCTTGAATAATGGTACTATGTTAGCTGTTCTCCAGTCCTCTGGCACATCCCCTGTGGCCAGAGAGGTTCTGAAAATTTGTGTCAGAGCCCCTGAAATCTCCTCCTTTGCCTCACACAGCAGCCTGGGATACATCTCGTCCGGGCCTGGGGATTTATCCACTTTTAAGCCTGCTAAAACTGCTAGTACCTCCTCCCTCTCGATGCTAATATGTTCAAGTATATCACAGTCCCCCTGCCCGATTTCTATGTCTACATCGTCCTTCTTCATAGTGAACACAGATGCAAAAAATTCATTTAAAACCCCACCTACATCTTCTGGCTCCACACACAGATTGCCACTTTGGTCCCTAATGGGCCCTACTCTTTCCCTAGTTATCCTCTTGCCTTTAATATACTTATAAAACACCTTAGGATTTTCCTTTATATTGCTCGCCAGTGTTATTTCATGGCCCCTCCTCGCTCTCCTAATTTCTTTTTTAAGTATCCCCCTGCACTTTTTATACTCCTCTAGGGCTTCCTCTGTCTTTAGTCCTTTGTATCTGCCAAAAGCCCCCCTTTTTTTCCTAATCCATTCTCGTATATCCCTTGACATCCAAGGTTCCCTGGGCTTGTTGGTCCCACCCTTGACCTTTATGGGAACATGTTGCCATTGTACTCTCTCAATTTCCTTTCTGAAAGACTCCCATTGCTCCGATGTGGATTTTCCTACAAGTAGCTGATCCCAGTCCACTTTGGCCAGATCCTGTCTTATCATATTAAAATCGGCCTTCCCCCAATTTAGAACCTTTATTTCTGGTCCATCTCTGTCCTTTTCCATGACTACCTTAAATCTCACCGAATTATGGTCACTGTCACCAAAGTGCTCACCTACTAACACTTCTACCACTTTCCCGGCCACATTGCCTAGAATTAGGTCCAGTACCGCCCCCTCTCTTGTAGGACTTTCTACATGCTGGCTCAAAAAGCTCTCCTGGATGCACTTTAAGAATTCTGCACCCTCTAAGCCTTTCACACTCTGACTATCCCAATTAATATTGGGGATGTTGAAATCCCCCACTATTATTACCCTATTATTTGCACATTTCTCTGAGATTTGCCTACATATCTGTTCCTCTATCTCCCCCTGACTGTTTGGGGGCCTATAGTACACTCCCAGCAAAGTGCTTGCCCCCTTTTTGTTTTTAAGTTCTACCCATATGGCCTCATTAGAGGAACCTGTTAATATATCATCCCTCCTTACAGCAGTAATTGACTCCTTAATTAATATTGTGACACCCCTCCTCTTTTACCCCCCCCCTCTGTCTCACCTGAAGATTCTATACCCTGGAATATTGAGCTGCCAGTCCTGCCCCTCCCTCAACCACGTCTCCGCGATAGCAACAATATCATACTCCCATGTGTTCATCAACACCTTCAGTTCATCCACCTTATTCACAAGACTCCTTGCATTAAAATAAATGCCACCCAGCCTTGCCCTACTCCCTTGTGCCGTTACATATTTGCTCTGCCTTCCAAGCTGACTTGTTTTTTCCTCTATATTTGGCTTCACATCACCCCCTATTATAGCTCCACTCTGTATCCCATCCGCCTGCCAAGTTAGTTTAAACCCCCCCCAACAGTGCTAGCAAACCTCCCCGCAAGGATATTTGTCCTGTTCTGGTTCAGGTGCAACCCGTCTGACTTGTACAAGTCCCACCTTCCCCAGAAGCAGACCCAGTGATCCAGGAAACTAAAGCCCTCCCTTCTGCACCAACTCTTTAGCCACGCATTCATCTGCTCTATCCTCCTATTCCTATACTCACTAGCACGTGGCACCGGGGGTAATCCAGAGATTACAACCTTTGAGGTCCTGCTCTTTAATCTGCTACCTAGCTCCCTAAATTCTTGCTGCAGAATTCTATCTTTTCTCTGTCAGATGTTGACCCTGCCTGCTGTCCGATTTCAACATTTTCCGGGTCTTATTTCAGATTTCCAGCACTTGTGAATCTTTTCTTTTCATCCCGGGTTACCACGTATTTGTTTCTGGTCGGGAAAGCAAACAGCCAGCATCGTTATCAGAGCGAGTTGACTGCAGGGGAATAGGCAGTTAGCAACCAAGAACAGTGGATGTGTCAAATCAGACAAAATAAGAGAACTCCAGGCTGAATTCCTTGGGAAGAAAAAAAAAATACAATTTCGAAAGTCAAAAAAAGAAAGCCTGCCTGCCTGCCTGTCTTATCAAGAGATTGGCTGACCTCAAAAGGTAAAGCGAAAGAATGTTTGCCTGAATTATGGCAGGCATCAACGCGGAGGGTCGTCACTGAATAAGCAACCATCTGCAGCTGGCCAGAGGCTCATGCAAAGGGATCAATTGTTGGGACTTCGCTCGCTAGAGTGGGAATGGGAATTGTAATTTGGCTCTCTCAAGCCACCCTGTTGGCTCAAAGATCAAAAGTCTCCATCTTTGAACCATATAGATCAGGAAGGCAAAAGCACAATACTGCGGATGCTGCAAATCTGAAATAAAACAAAGTGCTGGAAATGCTCAGCAGGTCAGGCAGCATCCATGGAGAGAGAAACCGAGTTAACGCATCGGGTCAATGACCGTTCATCAGAAGGTCATCGATGAAAGGTCATAGGCCTGAAACATTAATATTCTGTGGTGCCCATCGGTTGCTGAAAGCCTCTAGGTAAACCAATGAACACCACATGTCACATGCCAGTCATAGCAGAGATCCAAACATGGGCAAGTAGTCAAAGACACCCACTGTGGTGATCTTACACATTCAGTGTGTGCGCAATTACACAAGACTTAAGAACAGACGCGCCAAGAGGTAAAGTGAGGAATTCCAACGCTGGGGAATTGGATACACTCGGGGGGGCGGAAATTGGGTGGTTTTTTTTTCTCCCCTTGTGCCCGGGCGCGGCGCCGCTAACAACTCCCACAAAATTCAACAGGAGGTTAGCAGCGGTGGTAGCCAGTAGCGCCCCACGCTGATGCGTCACCGGCGATGACGTCATCGCCGGCGCGGTGCCGCGCTCACGCCCCGGCCACAAACCTCCCTTGCGCCCCCTGACCTACCGCCGGGCGATATGTCCGACAGGATCAGGGGGCAGTTTGGCAGCGGTGGCGGCGACGGCACTACTTAAAGGGTAGGTGTCGGGAATGCCAGCACCTGCCCCCTTTGCACTTTTTTATGCAGGGTGCTGGCCGCGATCGCTCCAGCCCGACACTCCTCTTGAGTGCCGGACTGTTTTCACAGCACCCCTATCCCCGGTGGTCTAGCAGGCCCTTTAATCAGGGGAGGAGGCCCACAATGACACGGCGCTACGTGGCGCTGCTGCATGTAGTGCTGCGAAATTCAGTAGTAACGCCCCAAGCAGGAGGTGGAGCACTTTCCAGTAGCGCCGTGCCTCCTGCTTGAGGCACTACTACTGAATTTGCTGCGGAGGGGCGCTAACTTTTTCGGGCCGCTAAAATTAGCACCCTGGCATTGTTAACGCCCCAAAATGGGCGCCACCCAATTTTTCCCCCTTCAATTTCTGGTATAAAGTGCTTCGACATTGGGAGTGGCAGGGGTCAGATGAAGAGTGTGGCTAAATCCATCCTACTTCAATCCCAAATGAAGGTAAAGCTGGCTCTGCACAACATCAAGAATGTTGATTAACTTCATTCAGGAAGAGCATCTCCCATTGTATTAACGTAACATTCTAAGAAAGAACTTGCATTTATATAGCCCCTTTCACAACCTCATGATGCCCCAAAGTGCTTCAGAACCGATGAAATCTTTTGAAATGTGATCAGTGTTGCTATTGTAGAGAAACACAGCAGACAATTTATGGACAGCAAGGTCTCAAACAGCAATGAGGTAAGTGATCAGGTAATCTAGTGCTGGTGATGTAGGTTGAGGGATGAATGTTGGCCAGAACACCAGGAGAACTCCCCTGCTCTTCTTCAAATAGTGCCGCGGGATCTTTTAAGTCCACCTGAGAGGATAAATAGGGCCTCAGTTTAACATCTCATCCAAAAGACGGCACCTCCGACAGTGCAGCAATCCCTCATTACTGCACTGGAGTGTCAGCCTAGATTCTCTGGTCAAGTCTCTGGAGGAGGACTTGAATTCACAACCTTGCTGACTTAGAGGGGAGAGTGCTACCACTGAGCCAAGGCTGACACTATTGGTAATGAATAAACGGAAGTCTTGGTTATAGATGTGCAACCTCTAGGAATGGGGGAAGGCTGCCCAAACTCATTCAATTTAGAACTCTTACAGCCAACATTAAGAGGACTGGATTTAAATCTAGGTCCCAGTGGTGAAAGGACCATTGCACTACCTAATTTCTCTTGGAACCGTAGCTAATACATTTTTTTATTCCAGGATCACTATACAGGAGGTATAAGGTGGGTCCTTGAGTGACAGTCAATGATTTACTTTGTTGAAGTCATTACAGTTTCCATTTAAAATGCAGAAGTCCAAGAACTATAAACAAGAGTAGGCTCAACCCTGATGACCGCCACGACCAAATAGCCTGCCGACACTCACAGTCTGGGAGTCATACGTGCGGAATGGCCAGTTGGGTAAGGTGGCAGAGTGCTGCTGGGACAGGCAGAATTTAGGAGAGGAAGGATAAGAGGAAAACAGGTTTTTTTTGAAGAGCGCTCGATGGGGGTGAGAACCTTACACTAACGTTCGTAGCCCTCAAATCAGCTTCTCCTTTAAGAACAAGCGTTTGAGTTGTGGTTGAGCAAATCACCCTTCTCTGAAGATGAATCAATTGGAGCTTTAGTGTCTGGAGTCAACATGAAATGGATCAAATGAGGAGGAAAAAAAAATTGTACTGCAGCTGTTAGGAAGCGAAACTCTGAACAAATGGCAGCTACATTCATATTTTCCCTAATCAGATCGAAGCAATCAGCTTGAAAAATTTTCCCATATGTTCGAGAGCAACCAACAAGCCCAGGGTTATTGCAAGGACACAGGCCACTACAAGGTTACAAAGTCTGGCTACAATTAAACACTCAGTGCAGAGATTGTGATGATGCTTCAGGGAGCTCATTCATTTCAGTCAGATGTAATTATACGCCCAGGCTCTGCTTTCTGTGGAACAAAACCTCAACGTCAACATACCGCGATTCGGCAGCTTAAAAAACAGGGGACTTCTTAATAGTTGTGGGGCGACTGCGTCGCAATTAATCAATCGGGATGATCAATTAATAATAGGATATAAATCCCAGTTTTCAAAGCATGGACTCCTCTTTGGCAAACTATCTTCTATGCCTGGGGACTTCCAAATAAGCTTCCGATGGGGTTCCTGTGGTTTAGCTTTTGTACAGATTCAGCAAGGCCCACTTTGAACTGCTCAGCCCAAAATGTTGGCATGCACCGCCGCTGTTGCTGGCAAAAACAAGGAACCAGCAAGGGGGGAAATTGTCCCTGCCAGGTTTTTTTATATATATGTATGAATGGAAAGAAAATGATATAAAGTAATCTCGTTTTAACCTTTGCAGGAAGTTTACGAACGTGTTAGCTGTGGCTTAGTGGGTAACACTCTCGCCTCTGAGTCAGAAGGTTGTGGGTTCATAGTCCCACTCCAGAGACTTGAGCACAAAAATCTAGGCTGGCACTCCCAGTTGCAGTGCTGAGGAGGTGCTGTCTTTCAGATGAGATGTTAAACTGAGGCCCTGTCTGCCCTTTCAGGTGGATGTGAAAGGTCCTATGGCACTATTTTCGAAGAAGAGCAGGGGAGTTCTCCCCAGTGTCCTGGCCAATATTTATCCCTCAATCAACATCACATCACTAAAACAGATTATCTGGTCATTATTACATTGCTGTTTTTGTGAGCTTGCCGTGCACAAATTGGCTGCCACGTTCCCTACGTTACAACAGTGACTCCACTTCAAAAACTACTTTGTTGGCTGTAAAGCGCTTTGGGACATCTGGTGGTCGTGAAAGGCGCTATCGAAATGCAAGTCTTTCTTTCTTTCACTCAAGCTTTGTTTTTGCAGGTTAGGACAACAATGGACCTCTTCCATGAGGTTACCACCTTGTACTCTTGGGGATCCGTTACTCTCCATCCTGTATGTATTGTGGAGTTTATTCTCCACTTACCTGGCAACCATCACAGATTTAAACCTCTGCCGTACCTTTAAATCTCCACACAGCGGCTAACCTCTGTAACGACTGCCGACAAAATTAGCATCTCAAAGAAACCGAGTGCAAAACAGTTAAAAGAGCATACAATCAAAGCTGTTAAATTAATAAATAACATGTGTGTTTTATAGCACGGACAATGACAAATCCCCGGAAGTGACTGAAAAGCAGTGATTCCATTCCAGGGTTCAGATAATGTTCCTAAATGCCTCAAGTTTCACTTTGTCAGATCGTGATATCAGCAGAACACCTTGACAGGATTACTGTCTTGGAGTTCCTTCCCAAGGAACTTTTGTTCTGTTTTTAAATGCAAGCAGAAGATAAGTGCAGGGGGTGTGCTGTCAGTTTAGCAAGCTAACAATAGGCGCTGCATTTCCAAAAGAAGTCCATTGTCTGACAGACCTTGGCGTCTTTCACTGGGAAAGGCATTAATATAAATGCTAGTAGATAGAAATATCCTTACGTCCGTCAGCCGTGGCTCAGTGGGCGGCACCCTCGCCTCTGAGTCAGAAGGTTGTGGGCTCACACCCCCTTCCAGAGACTTGAGCACATCATCCCAGCTGGCACTCCAGGGCTGTACTGAGGGAGTGCTGCTCTGTCAGAAGTGCTGCCTTTTGGATGAGACGTTAAACCGAGGCTCCGTCTGACCTCTCAGGTGGAAGTAAAAGATCCCAAGGCACTATTTTGAAGAAGAGTTCTCCCTGGTGTTCTGGCCAATATTTATCCATCGACCAGCATCACTGGTCATTGTCACGTGGTTGTTTCTGGGAGCTTGCTGTGCGCAAATTGGCTGTCGTGTTTCCTACATTACAACAGCAACTACACTTCAAAAGTACTTCATTGGCTGTAAAGCACTTTGGGATGCCCTGAGGCTTTTTTGTCTTCCTCAGTAAATAGAAGCATTTGTTTGAATAAAACTCCAACTTGTGGGAGATTTCCACTGCCCAGTTTTCTTCTGAGAGGCACTTGGGTAATTTGTACAGGGCATAAAACCCTTGCGGATGGAATGCCCGTTATGGAAATGAAACTCGGAGGTTTCTACAGAGGTGACTCATCCCCAGTGACAGTTTGAAGTGCCCGGCATCAAATTGAAAATCTACCCCATTGATCCTTGCGGCTGTATAGACACTGGAACCCAACTAGCCTAGACAGTGCCAGCCGGTTCTTTAACTGTGGAGGACCTCATAGCCCAGGAACACTGAGGCCATTATAGTAGCCCAACTGCTGACCTGCCTGAGCCCAGACCAGGGATTGGACACATTTATGTATTTATCCAGTACACCATCCCGTAAGAGATTCATTTTTCCTCATTCATGAAGAGCTGTCATTTTTAGTCTGCATATTCAGCAGACTGATGATCAGCTTTGAGATTTGGCATAGAATGGGTTAACGAGTAATGAATAACAAGAAACATTAATCAGCATCCTTTACAATAAGAAAGAAAGAACTAACTTATATAGCATTTATCTAGCATCTCTCTTGACCTCAGGTCGTCCCAAAGTGCTTTACAGCCAATTAAGTACTTTTGAAGTGTAGTCACTGTTGTAATGTAGGAAACACTACAACCAATTTGCGCACAGCAAGCTCCCACAAACAGCAATGTGATGATGACCAGATAATCTGTTTTAGTGATGTTGGTTGCGGGATAAATATTGACCAGGACACCGGGAGAACGCCCCTGCTCTTCTTCAAAAATAGTGCCGCAGGATCTTTTACGTCCACCTGCGAGGATAAATGGGACCTCGGTTTAACGTCTCATTCGAAGGACAGCAACTCCAATAGTGCTGCACTGGAGTGTCAGCCTAGATTATGTGCACAAGTGTCTGGAGTGGTAAATGAACCCACAACTTCTGACTCAGAGGTAAGTGTGCTACCACTTTCCAGGCTTGAATGGCAAGTGGAAGATGTCTGATCTGAGAAGTCTCAGTTCTCACCAGTATGTCTAGGAACCTACCAATAAGATGGAGGACATAGTTCATATTGAAAACACTCCTTTCGTAGCTTACTGGTATGTGCATGCAGAGATTTATGGTCACTAAGTGGCAGATAAAGTAGGTAAGATTAGAAGTGAACATCAGTCAATGCCTTCCCTGTTCTCTTTACTTTACATTTGACCAAACATTGTACAGTACTAATTTGTTGAGGAATATAAACGTGTGCTACCAGCATAATATCAGTCTGGGAAACTCCATAAATGGACTGTTTGAGGATTGCTGGAGTAATTATAATTAAGCTCTTTTCCCAAGGTGAGCTGGTTTGAACCTCATTTCCTTTTCTTATTTGGAAGTTGATATCCCTGTGGTGTTCACCCCCACTGAATTAAAGTCTATTGTACAAAAGTGCAGGAAAATAAGGATTATGTTGTCTGGTGTTTTTCGTCTAACAGTGAATCACCTATGGCATTTAGGTAAGTTAGATGATAATGGCAGGAGTATCATAATATGCAACACACAATGTATTTTTCTCCAGCCAAGGTGAAGCTGTGTTTAGAGTGACCTGTTCTTTTAAGCCCCCGACTTCTAATTCATGTAAGTAATTACAGCCTGAGGTCAGTCAGAGTTTAATTGTTGTATAGTCATGAAAGTTTACGGGTTGCCTGGTGCTATTAAATTTCTAGTTTCCAGGTCAGAAGAAACAGCGTGAAAATGACTGCTTTGAAGTGTGGCAGGCGCTCTTTGATAGATAGGTAGGTAGATAGGTAGATTGAGAGGTAGGTAGATTGAGAGGTAGGTAGATAGAGAGGTAGGTAGATAGATAGATACGTAGCTAGAGAGGTAGGTAGATAGAGAGGTAGGTAGATAGAGAGGTAGGTAGATTGAGAGGTAGGTAGCTAGATAGATACGTAGATAGAGAGGTAGGTAGATAGAGAGGTAGGTAGATAGAGAGGTAGGTAGATAGAGAGGTAGGTAGATAGAGAGGTAGGTAGATTGAGAGGTAGGTAGCTAGATAGATACGTAGATAGAGAGGTAGGTAGATAGAGAGGTAGGTAGATAGAGAGGTAGGTAGATTGAGAGGTAGGTAGCTAGATAGATACGTAGATAGAGAGGTAGGTAGATAGAGAGGTAGGTAGATAGATAGATACGTAGATAGAGAGGTAGGTAGATAGAGAGGTAGGTAGATAGAGAGGTAGGTAGATAGATAGATACGTAGATAGATAGATATGTAGATAGATAGATACGTCGATAGATATCATGCTACAGGTTATGACCCTTCCTGAGACTTTGTGCACATCTGTAGAATATATAAGAATAAAACAGACTGATTACAAAATACCCAATTGTCCTAACAGATGTCAGTGTTCGCAGTAGAAGAAGTGTAACAGAGTGGTAAGATGTAGCTTTTGCACCCACATGCTTTCCAATGTGGTGATTTTATCATTTCAGTCACATCATTGCGGGCAGCTACAAAGTGGAGGTCAGGAGCTTCCCCACAGGGAAGGAGAGGATGTCAATGGGCCCACCCTCGTTCACCTACTTGTTGCAAGAAGGCGCCGGGAGAGGCCTGAGAAGCAAAACACTCATCCGCCTTCTCAGACAGCAAAAGGAACTAAAGGCAATGGAGGAATGCAGATAATATTGCGGGACTAGCCGAATCTCAGCTTATCAGTTATTCAACAATACGATGTAATAGTTTCTGGTACGTTGAGGATCACAATTGCCAAGGTTGCTGCTGCTTAAAGGGATGAAGTCACATTTTTAAGTTGCACACAGACTGTACTAAAATACAAAACCAAAGATCACAATCAGTAGCCTGGGGGATAATCAACCAGCACCACAGGTATCATTATGGAGAATCCAAACGTTTGAGGTAACTGTCTGAACAGTTTATCACCGTAATACTGATCTGCAGCCAAGTTCGTTCATCTACTGAATCCCTGTTAGCACAGCTGAGTTCTGCAAATCTTCCATTCACTTGGCCAAAATTCCTGACACTTGCACCTGATATTTAGTTTTCAATATGGACTGACGCAGTGGATCGTGTAGTAACTCGGGGCAATGGGCGAATCGCAAAGCCTGTTTGATTCAGAGTTCTGTGGCATTGTGTAGAAGCCATCCCATAACAATAAGGAGAGACCAAGGCCTAGAAATTCAGTGGCCTGCGCCACCAGTTTGCGCCCAAAGAGGGCTTTTGCGCCACTGTGCAAACCTACCGCGATATTTAGCGGGGCGCTAATGGCGGCGTTAGCCATTAGCGCTGCGCCGCCACCGATGACGTCATCGGTGTGCACAGTGCCCCGCTATCGCCCCGCTGGCCATATTTGGTTGCTGCCGCCTCCCCCGCGCCAGCCGCAAACAGCGACCGGTACACGGGGCCTACCTGTGCCGGTACTGGGGCGAGTTAAGGTGGAGGTGCGGCCGGCCGCTTTTCCGGCGGCCGCCTGCCCGCACCTCCTTCCCCGGCCTCCTACACCCCCCCGCCGTGGCATTGCCGGCTGTTTCCAGAGAGCCCGGCACTTCTCCTTGGTGCCGGGCTCACTTGCCGGCACTCACGAGCGGGGATCGCGCTGTTGCAGGCACCTCCCCCTTAAGAATGAGAGGAAGGCCTGCAGTACCGCAGGCTGCCGTGCCGCAGCGGGTGGCGCTGCGGCACTTTACACGCCGATATTCAGTTTCAGCGCCCCAAGCGGGGCGCCAAAACCCTTGTTTAGCGGCTGGCTTCCACTTGGGGCGCTGAAACTGAATTTCCCGCTGGCACAAGTGGCTCCGCGCGCAGCGGTAATTCCGGCGCCCAGGCGAGCTGGGCGCCCCTAACTGAATTTCTAGGCCCAAGGCTTTTCTGTAATTTATCCCTGACTACTTTCTTTTTTAGTAATCAAAGTTTATTCTTTATTACCTCCTGGATTAGATTATGATCAACGCTGTGTCAGGATAATACAACGAGACAAGGGAAACAGGAACACCGAAGAGCCAACAAAAGTAATCATGCACCATTAAAGAAAACAATGAGTGCACAATCTCACAGTTTGAAGTGATTTGGGACGTGGGCAGGGCAGCCAAAATAAAAAGTATGTCACAGTAGCATGTGTTGTACTGTATTAAACTATACAATCATTGAATAAAAAGAGACACACTGCACACTCTCCCACTCTAATTCATTGGCTTTAAAGTTCCACTGTGCAGATATTAGAATCACGACACTCAATCGTTACAACAACAACAACTTACACTTATATAGCGCATTTAACATAGTAAAACATCCCAAGGTGTTTCACAGGACTGATGTCAATAAAAAACAGTTTTGACACCGAGCCACAGAAGGAGATATCAGGACAGGTGACCAAAAAGCTTGGTCAAAGAGGTAGGTTTTAAGGAGCATCTTAAAAGAGGAGAGAGAGGTAGGGAGGCGGAGAGGTTTAGGGAGGGAATTCCAGAGCTTAGGGCCTCGACAGCTGAAAGCACGGCCACCAATGGTAGAGCGATTGAAATCAGGGATGCGCAAGAGGCCAGGATTGGAAGAGCGCAGAGATCTCGATGGCTTTTAAGGGCTGGAGGAGGCTACAGAGATAGGGAGGGGCGAGGTCATTGAGGGATTTGAAAACAGGGATGAGGATTTCAAAATTGAGGCGTTGTCAGACCGGGAGCCAATGTAGGTCAGCAAGCACAGGGGTGATGGGTGAATGAAATTTGGAGTTTGATATTTTTGAAGTTTTTTGGTCCTCTTCGAGTAACTGGGCTGCCCTGAGCGGTAAACAATTTTTTTTGTAAGGTTGCTGTGAAGGCAGGAAGACCAGGTGTGCTCCTCCTGGCTCCGCAGCACTCCAGAATGATACCCGGACTTCAAGGGTTAAGTTACGAGGAGAGATTACACAAATTAGGGTTGCATTCCCTAGAATTTAGAAGGCTAAGGGGTGATCTGATCGAAGTTTTCAAGATATTAAGGGGAATATACAGAGAGAAACTATTTCCGCTGGTTTAGGATTCTAGGACTAGGGGGCATAGTCTAAAAATTAGAGCCAGACCTTTCAGGAGTGAAATCAGGAAACTTGGGTTGACGTGCGCTGCTTGCACTTGGCTTCCGCTTGCTCCCGGCAAAGAGACTCGAGAGGTGTTTGGCGCCTTCCCGGATGCTTCTCCTCCACTTTATGCAGTCTTGGGCCAGGGATTCCCAGGTGTCAGTGAGGATGTTGCACTTTTTCAAGGAGGCTTTGCGGGTGTCATTGAAGTGTTTCCTCTGCCCACCTGGGGCTCTCTTGCCGTGTCGGAGCTCCGAGTTGGAGGGAGTGCTGCACTGTTGGAGGTGCTGTCTTTTGGATGAGATGTCTGCCCTCTCAAGTGGATGTATAAGATCCCACAGCATTTTTCGAAGAGACAGGAGAGCTCTCCCCAGTGTTCTAGCCAACATTTATCCCTCAACCAAAGTCACCAAAACAGATTATCTGGTCATTTCTCACATTGCTGTTTGTGGGAGCTTGCTGTGCGCAAATTGGCTGCAGCATTTCTTACATTAAAACAGTGACTACACTTCAAAAGTACTTAATTGGCTGTAAAGTGCTTTGGGACGTCCTGAGGTCGTGACAGGCACTATCAAAATCCAAGCCTTTCTTTCTTTAATACTAAGCTATTCTTACGTAGATAACTTTTATAACCATGACTCTGGGAATTAGCTACCTTAACTTTTTCTATGAATTTTGCAATGTTCTGATCGTTCACTCAATACCCTTTCACCAGTTGCCATGGCTTGTTTGGATTTTTCCGAACTGACAGTTGGATTCAAAATAATTGGCTGTCATGTATTTAACTGAACAAATCACACCTTCTGGTTCTTTTCCTAAAGCGTAGAGTTCAAAAGCCAGTTTGAACTGACATTTACATCATACGTATCAAAATAAGCATGGTGCAGTCATTTATAAAAAAAAAACTGCTTGTGCGCAGTGCCTGGATTTAAAGGACAGCCAGTAACTAAAACTAGTAAAAAATACATATTTTTGGGGTCAAAGCCAGATTGCCATCTGTTTGTGGGTAATTCTCATGTCTGTGAACTTTTCTCGGCCTTTCATTTCTAACCATGGATGCAAAGGCAGTTCTCAGAATCATTCGTAAACAACAACGCAAACAAAATGATTAAGGATGGCTGTCATTTGTCATTGGCTTGTGAAGCACTTTCCCATCGGGACAGACTGGTGTTTCCTGTAATCTCTTTGCCACGCAACGCATTGGCCTGATTTCTCCACGATACCACATGGCTCCTCGGATCACTTTAATCACTTTCCCATTCCTGCTGCTGCTGTAAGCAGACACCAATAATGCTATTCCACTAGGAACGTGGGGGAAAATCTTTCAATTCCTGCTTAATGATCCATTCACAAGTAAAATCACTGTTAGCTTAGGGTCAGTGTGTTGCTCCTATATACTTCTGATACTTCAACAACAACAACTTGTATTTATATAGCGTTTTTAATGTAGCAAAACATCCCAAGGCGCTGCACAGGAGTATTATAAGACACCGATCCACATAAGGGGAAATTAGGGCAAATGGCCAAATGCTTGTTCAAAGAGGTAGGTTTTAAGGAGCGTCTTAAAGAATGAAAGAGAGGTGGAGAGGCAGAGGGGTTTAGGCAGGGAATTCCAGAGCTTAGGGCCCTAGGCAACAGAAGGCATGGCCGCCAAAGGTTGAGCGATTATAATCAGGGATGCTCAAGAGGGCGGAATTAGAGGAGCGCAGATATCTCGGGTGGTTGTCGGGCTGGAGGAGATTACAGAGATAGGGAAGGGGTGAGGTCATGGAGGGATTTGAAAACAAGGATGAGAATTTTGAAGTCGAGGTATTTCTTAACCGGGAGCCAATGTAGGTCAGCACAGGGATGATGGGTGAACAGGACTTGATGTGAATTAGGAAATGGGCAGCCGAGTTTTGGATGGCCTCAAGCTTACATAGGATAGAATGTGGGAGGCCAACCAGGAGTGCGTTGGAATAGTCAAGTCTAGAGTTAACAAAGGCATGGATGAGGGTTTCAGTAGTGGATGAGCTGAGGCAAGGGCAGAGACGGGCGATGTTACGGAGGTGGAAATAGGTGGTCTTAGTTATGCAGCGGATATGTGGTCGGAAGCTCATTTCAGGGTAAAATATGACACCAGGGTTGCGAAAGTGTGGTTCGGCCTCAGACAGATGTTAGGGAGAGGGATGGATTCAATGGCTAGGGAACAGAGTTTGTGGCAGGGACTGAAAACAATGGCTTCGGTCTTCCCAATATTTAATTGGAGAAAATTTCTGCTCATCCAGAACTGGTTGTCGGACAAGCAGTCTGGCAATTTACAGACCGTGGAGGGGTCGAGAGAAGTGGTGGTGAGGTAGAGCTGGGTGTCGACAGTGTACATGTGGAAACTGACGTCATGTTTTCGGATGATGTCGCCAAGGGGCAGCATGTAGAAGAGAAATAGGAGGAGGCCAAGGATTGATCCTTGGGGGACACCAGAGGTAACGATGCAGAAGCGGGAAGAGGAGCCGTTGCAGGTGATTCTTTGGATACAATTAGATAGGTAAGAATGGAACCAGGTGAGTGCAGTCCCACCCAGCTGGATGACGGTGGAGAGGCGTTGGAGAAGGATGGAGTGGTCAACCGTGTCAAAGGCTGCAGACAAGTCAGGAAGGACGAGGAGGGATAGTTTACCTTTGTCACAGTCACAAAAGATGTCATTTGTGACTTTGATGAGAGCCGTTTCGGTACTGTGGCAAGGGTGGAAACCTGATTGGAGCGATTCAAGCATGGAATTGCAGGAAAGATGGGCACGGATTTGGGAGGCGACAACACGTTCAAGAATTTTGGAGAGGAAAGAGAGGTTGGAGATGGGGCGGTAGTTTGCAAGGACGGAGGGGTCAAGGGTTGTTTTTTTTTAGGAGAGGGTGATGACGGCAGATTTCTACTACTTGCCCAGCTGAGATACCTGTGCTGTAAGGTTGGGGTAAAGCAGTGAAGTGGCTGCCCCCAATATTCTGCTTCACCTCATTTCAATTTAATTATTCATAATTATTCGTCATTGTTGCTTTGGCCTTGTGTGGTGAGCAGGCCGACTGGGGAGGGAGAAAGAAAAATCTGGCCAACGGATCCAAATTAAAGGGAAGTGCACGCTTAAAGGTAAGTGGTTACATATGAGGACAAATATTTGTTTCCGTCTTTATCAAGCTTCAAAATCAAGTTGACATATTTGTCAGCCTTAGCCGGGGGTGGGGGGGCAGAGACACATGTAGCTCTGGTGGGGTTTGCGAGCCACTGTACACGGGCAATGGCAGGTCTGTGCCAACTGCCTCTAATGCAAGCAGACTTCCTACTGATGAATCCTCTGGAAATCTTCCTCATCCTCCAGCTTCCAGAGGCCAAGAGGAATTCCAAAAGGCATGACCATCCTACCAGAGAAGGCTGTTGCAAGTCGCAGTGCAACTCGCCTGGCTGGTAGGTGGTAAAAGGAGAAAGAATATAACTTAAGACCAACTTAAAATGAAATGGGAAAAATTGGTCCCAATTTTAACTAGTGAAATTCAGGCGGTGAAAATGATGGCACGACTTATCTCTCTGATCCCGTTACCTTCCCCACCGGGTCCTGATGTTAACCGGCTCTTTCGAGCAGGCGAGCAGGACGCCCGACCCGAGTTGGCCGAGGTCTTGCTTAATTAAGCAGGTCGGGGCCTGATGATGTCGATCGTGGATCTGGCCGGCTTCGGGTGGGAGTCGGAGAAAATTAAGTCCGGCCTGGCCTCCACGTTGCCAGACTCCCCGGGAGCGCCGCCCGCTTCGGGGCTCGCACGCTCCGTGCCAGCCCCTTCTCCCTTTAAAATTGGAGCTAATGTTCCCAAAAATACACACTGAAAGCAAAATAAAAAGTCAAAATACTAAACAAAAAAAACTCACCTGACCTTTGTAGACACAGCTTTACGAAGAGTAGGAAGTCTCTTCTGGTGGCTGTGCATCTGATGAACCGTGAATAATGATGACCCTGGCCGCCTCCAATATTCATTTGCTTGCTGCGTGATCTGCATAATTTTAAAATTCTCATCCTTGTGTTCAAATCTCTCCATATCACCCCATCTCTGTGCTCCTCTAATTCTGGCATCCCCGATTTACTTCACCCCACCATTGCCTTCAGCTGCCTGGGTCCTAAGCTCTGGAATTCCCTCCCTAAACCTTTCCGCCTCTCTGCCTCTCTCTCCTCCTTTAAGACGTTCCTTAAAGCCTACCTCTTTGACCAAGCTTTTGGCCATTTGTTGTAATATCTCCTCATTTTGATCGGCATCAAGTTTTGTTTGATAACGCTCCTGTGACCTGCCTTGGAATGTTTTACTATGTTAAAGGCACTGTGTAAATACAAGTTCTAGCTGTTGCTGTCTAACACTTTTGGTTTGGGAAGCACAGTATTGTATGGCTACGACATGGCTCATTGAAAAATCAGCAATTCAACAATCTCTTCATGACTGCAGGATAAAGTGGCGAATAACAGAAAGGACAGGCTGTCAATTGGAGGGAGTGCCCCCAATCTCTAGCCTCTAAACAGCTCACTCTCAATCTCAAGGGCTGCCATTATGTGGAGCCAATTGGCGCGACGCAGCCAGTATCACTGGTGTCTATTCGTGCAGCTTTCTCTTCTCTCTATAATTTGTCATTCACTTAGGCATTCTGCCAATATGCAACTTCCCTGGCACTAAGGTACCATATCGTGACGTGTTGGCTTCTTCGGCAGCACCTCCCAAATCCGCGACCTCGACCGCCTAGAAGGACAAGGGCAGCAGGTGCATGGGAACACCATCACCTCCAACATCCCCTCCAAGTCACACACCTTCACAACTTGGACATATATTGCCGTTCTTTCATCGTCGCTGGGTCAAAATCCTGGAACTCCCTACCTAACAGCGCTGTGGGAGCACCTTCACCACAGGGACTGCCGCGGTTCAAGAAGGAGGCTCACCGCCACCTTCTCAAGGGTAAATAGGGATGGGCAAAAAATGCCGGCCTGGCCAGCGACACCTACATCCCCAGAATGAATAATTTAAAAAAATCATGCCCATCTCCTGCTCCACACCTCCTGGCATGAGCTCACGACTATGAAAACGATGCTTACGTTTCCTGTGATTATTTTGCCTCACTTACTGCCTCCAGGGCATGCTGGCCCTTCAGTTTCCCCGTGCTGTGATTGACAAAAACATGCAGGGCACCACTGGGAAATCTGGCCCTTTTGAAAACGTTCTCCTCAGCCTCTTCCCAAAAGGTCACTACACTCTGCAGCTGGATTAACAAGCTTTTGTCATCATTCTCTCTGATTGCAGGGCTGTTTAGCTGCTTAAGAAATATTTAAAGATTGCCGATGCAGGTGCTTCATGATTAGCTGCTTTTTTTCATCTCCCTCCCGCGCCCCCCCCCCATCACCAAGTAGAAATTGCATTGTAGAAAAATCACCTGTCAAAATCAAGCATTCCTGGTGTTTCCTGAGTAAATGACGATGAAAAATTACCCTCTTTAGAGAAAGCAGGAAAACCAGGGGTAACTTTCTGACTGGACACTGGTCGGGTGAGCCTTTCCCCTCGGGGAGTGCTCGCCGAACATTCAGGTGGCCGCCCCACACCGTTTAATGCATTATCGCTTGGATCTGCTGAGAAACCAGCATTGTTGCTGCCTCCAGGACATAGAAACATAGAACGATAGCAAAATACTGCAGATGCTGGAAATCCCGAAATAACAACAGAAAATGCTGGAAAAACTCAACAGGCCAGGCAACATCCGTGAAGAGAGAACCGTGAAGAGTGACTCTGTCTTGACAAAGGGTTTCGACCTGAAACGTTGACTCTATTTCTCTCTCCACGGATGTTGCCTGGCCTGTTGAGTTTTTAGAAACATAGAAGATAGGAGCAGGAGTAGGCCATTCGGCCCCTCGGGCCTGCTCCGCCATTCAATGAGATCATGGCTGATCATCACATTTTCTGCCCAATCCAGGCATGCAGGATGCCTGGATTTTTTGCACGGAAGGTCTCAGAGCCAATGATCATGCCAGGTCCCACTACGCCATTTAGTTAAACAGTCGGAAAATCACATGCAGCCTAGAGCTGGATTTCCGCTCTGCATTATGCCGGGTGAGGCTTTCTGCATGGAATGCGAAATCAGCAGACATTGTTTTCATTATGCATTCTCGGGATATGGGCATCGCTAGCAAGGCCAGCCTTAAAAAGAAAGAACTTGCTTTTGTATAGCGCCTTTCACGACCACCGGACGTCCCAAATCGCTTTACAGCCAATGAAGTACTTTTGAAGTGGAGTCACTGTTGTAATGTAGGAATCGCAGCAGCCAATTTGTGCACAGCAAGCTCCCGCAAACAGCAATGTGATAATGACCAGATCATCTGGTTTCTTTTAGTGATGTTGATTGAGGGATAAATATTGGCCAGGACACCGAGGATAACTCCCCTGCTCTTCTTCGGAATAGTGCCGTGGGATCATTTATATCCACCTGAGAGAGCAGATGGGGCCTCGGTTTACTGTCTCATCTGAAAGACATTTATTGCCAATTCTCTGTATCCTTACACTACATTATCTCAGTATAGCCCTTAATTTAAAAAAAAATTGTATTTTTTCCCCCCTTTTATCTCATCTGTTTTAAGACACGCTACTGACAGAAATTGGCATCAAGATATGAATCCCATATTTGAGAGAGAGGGCTTCTAATCGGGAATGAGAGTCTTGCTTCGGTTCCCATCTAATCATTAAACGTTGCAGCCTCTTGTGATTCTCTTTTTTTAATTTTTACTGAAATGATTTAAATGCTGTTGGCAGCCAGGATTCAATATTCCTCTAAACTGTGACAAGCATGACATGTGCCTGTGCATATATGCACTCTATTATGCGTGCTACAATGTTTTCCGAGATTTTAATTGAATCATATGGTCCCAAATTTGTTATTTTTAATTTGCAGCATTTGATTTCCAACATTGCGTTCCACTGTGTCATAAATTATGCAGGTAATAATCTTAATTGTGCATGTTATTAAAACAAAAGTAATTAGTTTTGATTAAAAAATTATACTGCGAGATGGCTGGAGCATATGTGTTGCGGGCGGTCTCTCCCTCTTATTCTGGCTCCTCTTTACGTTTTCCTGGTCATCGGGTGCGAACACGTGAGAATTGATTGGTTCTGACGCAAATAAAGGCGAGCGGAGGATTCTGCCTGTTCGTGCGCGGAAACTACATTAGCCGGACCCGCTGATATTTCATTCTCCCCCATTCCCATTGTGGATCCTTTCGATTAGTTTGAAAGGAACTCGGAATTTGAAGCCAAGCCACATAGGGTTGAAATGCTGGCAAATTATAGATACAGAGTTGGAACCGTTTAAATGCAAATTCTGTCTGACAAAGAGCAGAGGAAAAAAATGTTATCCGATTTTTTTTTTTAGCATTTTATTCACAGAAATTATGATCAATCTTACTGTTATGAACCCAAGATTATAAAAAATTCATCCTCATTAATAAACTCTGGTAATAGAGTTGAAGCATCGTAATGAGACCCCCCTCGGTGAGCAAATTGTACCCTTTATCCAATCGTTCGTATTAAACAAATAGACAATACTCAGCAGGAAACTGCTAGATATGATTTGCAGTCTTCTTTAAATCATATATAATAATATTCAACCGAGTATCTGCAACGGCAAATGGCTTGTCCTCCACTGAAACTAAATATGATTTTTATTTATTGGTTCAAAAGGCGGTTAATCTGGGGAATCCAAGGTCTCGGTAACATTGCCCGTCTCCGCCCCTGCCTCAGCCCACCTGCCACTGAAACCCTCTTCCATGCCTTTGTTACCTCTAGACTCAGCTACTCCAATGCTTCCCTAGCCAGCCTAACTCGCACCAAGTCCCGTTCACCCAGCATCCCTGTGCTTGCTGACCTGCATTGTCTTCCGCTCTGACTTTTTGTTTCCTTGTTTTCCAATCCCTCCGTGACCTCGCCCCTCCCTGTCTCTGTAACCACCTCCAGCCCGACAACCAATGTTCCTTCCGATTCTTTTTCGTGCACGGTATCTCTTCAAGTGGCAGCGGCTGGTGAGCGGCCTGCGCGGGGCCTCGCGTTTGATGCGCGGCCGCCCACCTTAGGGGAAACATTGCCTACAACTCTCCGAGATCTCGGCACTCCTCCAGTTCGGGCCTCTTGCGCATCCCCGATTTTCATCGCTTTACCATAGGCGGCCATGCCTTCAGCTGCCTGGGTCCAAAGCTCTGGAATTTCCTTCCTAAACCTCTCCGCATCTCTACCTCTCTCTCCTCCTTTAAGATGCTCCTTAAAACCTTCCTCTTTGACCAAACTTTTTGGCCACTTGGCCTAATATCTCCTGAGGTGGCTCGGTGCCAAATTTTGTTTGATAACCGCTCCTGTGAAGCACCTTGGGATGTTTTACGATGAAAAAGGTGCTACATAAATGCAAGTTGTTGTTGTTAAATCATTTTCAACACAAGGGAGATTTGTTACTGGTTACACCATGTGATGTGGCTCTCCGCGGTGTCTCGTGGGTAGCGGAGCCATCTAGCATTGGGACTCTACCTGGAGTACTGCGAACAGATCTGTGGTTAGAAATTGGCCTCCTTAGCACCTCCTGTTATCGTCTCCGGGGGGGCGGTAGCAGCAGGATAAACGACTCCCGCGACCTTTGGTCAGAGGTTTGCAGCGGCGGTAAGACTTTGCGCCACGATCTCCTTCGCCCAGAAAGCGTGATGTCATTGCCGTGCGCATCGTCCCGGTAGAGCCCCGGACCCGAACTTTGGCTCTGCCCCCTGCAGCATCGCCGGGCGACGACACCGACAGCTGCAGGAGGCGTTGATCGGGAGGCCGGGCGTTTCGGGGGGCTAAAGTTAAAGGGGAAGGTTGCCGAGGTAAGTACCTAAATTTCTGAAATGTTCTGGTTCAATTTTTTTTCACTTCTCCTGGGCTGCGATCGATCGGCCCGGCACTCTGCTGGAGTACATGGGGTTGATCAGGCCGGATCGTGGCTGCTGCCGGAGGCCAGCTGACTGGTCCCAATGCAGAGCCTGCAGCGACGGCCCTTCCCTTTAAGGGAGGGAAGGAGCCTCGGAACGCGGCAGTGCTGCACGGGACATTGCCCAGCGCTGCACCACTACCATCCCACCTGCGTCCTTTAGTGCTCCAGGAAGGAAGTGGAACCCAATTTTGTGAAAGTTG
Source organism: Somniosus microcephalus (assembly GCF_052327205.1). Classification (NCBI taxonomy): domain Eukaryota; kingdom Metazoa; phylum Chordata; class Chondrichthyes; order Squaliformes; family Somniosidae; genus Somniosus; species Somniosus microcephalus. Next base: position 214,459,071 of record NC_140996.1, on the reverse strand, counting down.
GGAATCATTAGCGCCTGGCGCTGAGTGTGGGCCAATTTGGAGGAAAGAAATCTGGGAAATTCCTCTCCAAGCCCCCCTTAGGCAAGCAAAACGAATCCAGGAGATCACTCTGGCCCTGGTATTTTATGCTGTACCCATCTACGGGTGGCAGTTTGTTGCCCAAGTACCACAGTTTTTGCAGAGAAATTCCTGGGTGCAGTCATTTCTGAGCAGACCTGAGTGATAATATATCTACTTAACCAGAAAAAAAAATCAAATGTCTTGTCTTGGTTGGGTCAGCATATACACTCCAATCCGCTGGGACCGTTCTAGAATCTAGGCAATTTTGGAAGATCACAACCAATGCATCCACTATCTCGACAAAAAGAAAATACTGCAGATGCTGGAAATCTGAAATAAAAACAGAAAATGCTGGAGAAACTCAGTAGGTCAGGCAGCATCTGTGAAGAGAGAAACAGAGTTAACGTTTCAGGTCGATGACCTTTCGTCAAAACTGGAAAAAAGCAGGAAATGGAACAGATTTTTAAGCAAGTGTAGGGGCTGGGTAAGGGGGGAGGGGATGAAAGAACAAAAGGGAAGGTCTGTGATAGGATAGAAGGCAGGGGAGGTTAAGAGACATTGAGAGATATTCAAGGCAAAAGGAGATGGTAATGGGACAGGTTAAGAAACAAAGGATGGCTCTAGATGAAGTGTAAATTGCGCTGGCAGAATGAAAGACAGCTGCCATGTGGGAGAGAAGAACAGAAGGCACAGACAAAAAGTGTGGATAAAAGATATATATATGATAGGGGCCGAGGTTATGATCTGAAATTGTTGAATTCTATGTTGAGTCCAGAAGGCTGTAAAGTGCCTAATCGAAAGATGAGGTGCTGTTCCTCGAGCTTACGCTGAGCTTCCATGGAACAATGCAAGAGGCAGAGGATGGTGAGGTCTGAGTGGGAGTGGAGCGGTGAATTAAAGTGATAGGCAACCGGAAGCTCGGGGTCCCCCTTACGGACTGAACGGAGGTGTTCTGCAACGTGGTCACCCAATCTACGTTTTGTCTCCCCAGTGTAGAGGAGACCACATCATGAGCAGCGAATACAATATACTAAATTGCAAGAAGTACAAGTAAATCGCTGTTTCACCTGGAAAGGGTGTTTGGGGCCCTGGACAGTGGGAAGGGTGGAGGTAAAAGGGCCTGTGTTGCATCTCCTGCGCTTGCATGGGAAGGTGCCGGGCGAAGGGGAAGGGGTGTTGGGGGTGATAGAGGAGTGGATTAGGGGGTCGCGGAGGGAGCGGTCCCTACGGAATGCTGAAAGGGGAGGGGAAGATGCGTTTGGTGGTGGGATCACTTTGGAGGTAGCGGAAATGGCGGAGGATGATCCATTGAATGTGGAGGCTGGTGAGTTGAAAGGTGAGGACAAGGGGAACCCTATCGTGGTTCCGGGAGGGAGGGGCAGGGGCGGGGGCAGAAGTGCGGGAGATAGACAAGGTCAAGGGCCATGTCAACAACTGTAGAGGGGAATCTCGGTTGAGGAAAAAGGAAGACATGTCGGAAGCACTGGTGTGGAAGGTGGCATCGTCAGAGCAGATGTGGCGGAGAGGGAAAAACTGTGAGAATGGAATAGAGTCCTTACAGGAGGCGGGGTGGAAGGAAGTGTAGTCCAGGTAGCTGTGGGAGTCAGTGGGCTTGTAGTGAATGTTGGTCAATAACCTATCCCCAGAGATGGAGACGGAGAGGTCGCGGAAGGGAAGGGAAGAGTCGGAGACGGACCATGTGAAGGTGAGGGATGGGTGGAAATTGTAGGCAAAGTGAATGAAATTGTCTAGTTCAAGGCGAGAGCGGGAAACGGCACCGGTGAGGGAGGGGACCCGAGTAGGACTGGAACAAAGAGTGTTCCACATATCCCACGAAAAGGCAGGCATAGCTAGGACCCATGCGGGTTTCCATTGCAACACCTTTGATTTGGAGTAAGAGAGCGGAGTCCACACTCTCTGCTGTACTCTCGCTGTACTCCGCCAGCTTTGTAAGGGGTGAGGTCACTGGGCGAGTGCCACAGTGAAATTACTAATTCAAATTCATCGTTTACGTTTAAATGTGTCTCGTGTGCTTGCTGTTACTATTTCGTTATCTAACCACGTTCCAGTCGACGATTGTTCGTGGGGAAAAAGCTGAACCTGCGCATGTCTTTCTTGATCAGTGGTCTCGTTGGTTTGTGGCGAATCCCCTCTTGTTGATCTGTTGTTACGTGTAGGTTGCAGCAGGTTGAATGCTCTATCCATGATCTTAAGAATTGCAAGGAACTAGGGAAAGAGGTAAGAAAGGCTTGGAGACGGAGAGAGATATGTGCGTGGGCCTCTTCACAAACTGGATGAGTTAGTTTGGGCTCATCAAAGACTGAAAAGCTGGAGTTTGCCCCTGGAGAACTTTCATTGCAATGTTCCAATGTTGACTGCTTTTTTTGTGACCATCAGAACCAAATACGCATACTTACATTTTCAGTAACGCTTTTTTTTTTAAATAGTTGCATTACTCGTCAAGAAATAAACAGTTTAAAGCTCTACTGCTGACTTCGGAAATCAGTGGGCAATTTTAACCCTACCTGCCCGGTTGCGACTGGACGGATGTGCAGTTGAACTCGCCCTCGAAACGTCTGGATCACACTGACCGCGATTTTTACACGAGTTTCTGGTCGGCCGGCTAAGTCGCCATGCCCAAAGCCAGCGGCGTCCTTCTTTAACACTGCAGGCCGGCGTACGATGGCATCAGGCCTGGGCAGGGAAACCGCTGTGGCTTTCCCGCTCCAGGCGGAAGAGAATCGGGAGCGGCTGGGAAGATGAAGAGGCCCTGCCAGGTAGGGTGTTTTATTTTTGCTGTTCCTTTGTGGGGTCAGGAGGAGCAGGTGCACTTAGGACTCCCCCTTCCCCTACCCTCAGCCAAAAGACACTCCCAGAACCCCCTTACCCGAGTGCCGGCCGGGTGGCCGTGAGCTGCCCGATTTTTCAATGGCTGGGCAGGAAGTTGACCGGCGGCACATTAATGAGGCTCAGGAGATGAAGCAGCTGAAGGCCTGATTCCTGAGCTTCCACTCACCTCACCCGAAGTTAAAACCTGGGCTCAGAGCCAAGAATTTAGAGAGAATTATATGTGCTATGAAGAAGAATACAGTGTCAATGTTTTTATTTCTCTTTAATCATTTTATAATCTGATAAGTGATGTTGTAAAACGAGATTATAACCGTATTCTTTATATACGACAAGATCTTGTACACAACAGGCCACAATAAGCAAAATATGCAGTTATTGAGTCTTGAATTTAGCAGGAGTGGTTTACCAGTATTAAATAGACAAGCCAACTACAGGAAACTCTTTGGTATCCGGCACCAACGGGACCGGGATGGTGCCGGTTGATTAAAAATTCCGGATGACGGAGAGGGTTATCGACCGAGGTTATTTTTAACAAACAAAAATTTTAAAAATCGAGAAATGTGCAGTATACAGTAATTGGCGGATCGGAAGAGACTACCAGCAGCGCGGGAGAGTCAGACTCCTGTTATTGAGGTGTTCGGACTTCTGACAGTGCCAAGAAGCCGAGTAGTGGCAGTTTGGAGAACTACCCCCACTGACTAACTCGGCCACCGTGGGAAACTCGGACTCGGACTCAGCAATATTTCCGGTTACTGAGGTGTTGTTTTCAGAGTATGAATTTTGCCGGTTAATAGAGAATTCCGGATATTTAGGTGCTGTTTAAACGAGAGTTTCTTGTACAATGTTACATTCATACAATGCATCAGAGAGGCAAAGAATCTAATAAGATAGATAGATTATAACAAGAAGAAATAGCTTCACAGTAACTGTTCTTTGATTTTATTACTGTCCATCAACATTACAAATCTGTGCAATACACAGTTCCACACCTACAACACACAGCAAACAGATAGGGAACTGGGTTACTTACGATCTCCCTTTCCCAAATAAAGCGCAGGGACAGTCAAATCAGGGACACTCCATTGGCTCAGTAGGTAAAGGCGCCTCCTGGTGTGGTAAATGGACCACGCGGTCTAGGGAGGCGTTGAGCTTGCTCAACCCCATCTGTGATGAGTTAACTAGACATTCTGGGGCGCCTGGGAGGGTAATGACTATTAGCCTCAGTGACTCCACGCTATGAAGGAAAAAAATCAGCCCAGACTTCCCGCTCTTGATTGCTGTCCAGTGATCCCTGGTGAAAGGTGCTGGCGCAGTCACGCCGTGTTTACATGTGCAATTAGCTGAGGTAACAAGAGGCTACCGATGTCTATTGAAACAGATGCTTTCTAGTTCTTGCACGCCTCCCTATCTCAAAAGAAACGGATTGAGTGATTGTTTTATTTTCCGTGACGCGAGATATCTTCATTTTCGGATAAATGCAGATGAAGGGAAACCCCTCCTCATTCTAGGGGATCAACGTTCTGTTATGACTGCAGCTCATTCCAGGGGGAGAAGATTTCCTCGGGTCAATATGGCCTAGATCTTCCAATCCAGTGAGATCATTAGTGGACGGGTGTTGGGGTGGGCCTGCCGTACGCCTGAGGCAGTCGCCACTGACCTCACATCATTTTTCAACAGTCGCATCAATTTTTTTAATGATTTGTTCACGGGATGTGGGCATCGCTGGCAAGGCCAGCATTGATTGCCCATCCCTAATTGCCCTTGAGACAACTGATGGCTTGCTGGGCCATTTCAGAGTCAACCACGTTGCTGCAGGTCTGGAGTCACACATAGGCCAGACCAGGTAAGGGTGGCAGATTTCCTTCCCTCAAGGACATTAGTGAACCAGATGGGTTTTTACAACAATCCGGCAGTTTCTTGGTCAACATCACTTTTTATTCCAGATTTATTTAATTAACTGAATTTAAATTCCCCAACTGCCGTGGTGGGATTGTGAACTCACGTCTCCAGATCGTTGAGGCCAGGCCTTGGGATTATTAGTCCAGTAACATAACCACTGTGCTGCTGTACCCAGTAATAGCATAAATCAGACTGATTCCCAGCAGTATTACTTCCGACACTGGGGAGGCCAGCACTCGGGGAGGGAAGGGTCAGGGAATGGCTGCTGCTGCAGGAATTGAACACCCACAGAGCCTTTAAATAGGGCCATCTTGCCCCCCAAGAGATGAATCAGTCAGGGCCTCGCCCGAGTGCATAAAATCTGCAATTACGGAAGATTTCATTGACCATCCCTCAATTGATTACAAAGTTGCCCCTTTAAAATTTAAATCTCCTTCTGTTGGCCCTAGCAATAATGGATGACAGTAAAACGATGGTGTGATTAGAACATAACATAAGAACATAAGAAACAGGAGCAGGAGTAGGCCATTTGGCCCTTCGAGCCTGCTCCGCCATTCAATAAGATCATGGCTGATCTTCGACCTCATCTCCACCTTCCTGAACTATCCCCATATCCCTTGATTCCCTTAATATTCAATAGGGTTCAGCATTGCTAAGACATTAATGATAGAAACATAGAAGATAGGAGCAGGAGTAGGCCATTCAGCCCCTCGAGCCTGCTCTGCCATTCAATGTGATCATGGCTGATCATCCAAATTCAGTACCCTGTCCCTGCTTTCTCCCCATATCCCTTGATCCCTTTAGCCTTAAGAAATATATCCAACTCCTTCTTGAATATATTTACTGAATTGGCCTCTACTGCCTTCTGTGGTAGAGAATTCCACAGGTTCACCACTCTCTGGGTGAAGAAATTCCTCCTCATTTCTGTCCTAAATGGCTTACCCCTTATTCTTAGACTGTGACCCCTGGTTCTGGACACCCCGACCATCAGGAACATCCTTCCTGCATCTAGTCTGTCCAGGCCTGTCAGAATTTTATAAGTTTCAATGAGATCCCCTCTCATTCTTCTAAACTCCAGCAAGTATAAGCCCAATTGACCCAATCTCTCCTCATACGTCATTCCTGCCATCCCAGGTATCAGCCTGGTGAATCTTTGCTGAACTCCCTCCATGGCAAGAATATCCTTCCTCAGATAAGGCAACCAAAACTGCACACAATACTCAAGATGTGGTCTCACCAAAACCCTGTACAACTGCAGCAAGACATCCTTGTTCCTGTACTCAAACCCACTCGCTACGAAGGCCAACATACCATTGGCCTTCTTAATCGCCTGCTGCACCTGCATGCTTACCTTCAGTGACTGGTGCACAAGGACACCCAGGTCTCATTGCACTTCCCCTTCTCCCAATCTATTGCCATTCAGATAATAATCTGCCTTCCTGTTTTTGACACCAAAGTGGATAACCTCGCATTTATCCACATTATATTGCATCTGCCATGCTTCTGCCCAATCACCCAACCTGTCCAAATCATCCTGGAGTTTCTCGGCATCCTCCTCACAGCTCACACACCCACCCAGCTTTGTGTCATCTGCAAACTTGGAGATATTACATCTAGTTCCCTTGTCTAGATCATTAATATATATTGTGAATAGCTGGGGTCCAAGGACCGATCCCTGCGGTACCCCACTAGTCACTGCCTGCCACTCGGAAAAAGACCCGTTTATTCCAACTCTTTGCTTCCTGTCTGCCAGCCAGTTCCTATCCAAGTCAGTACCTTACCCCCAATCCCATGTGCTTTAACTTTACACACTAATTTCTTATGCGGGACCTTATCGAAAGCCTTCTGAAAGTCCAAATACACCACATCCACTGGCTCTCCCTTATCTATTTTACCAGTTACATCCTCAAAAAATTCCAGTAGATTAATCAAGCACGATTTACCTTTTGTAAATCCATGTTGACTTTGTCCGATCCTGTCACTGTTTTCCAAGTGCTCTGCTATTACATCTTTTATAATAGACTCTAGCATTTTCCCCACTACCGATGTCAGGCTTACCGGTCTGTAATTCCCCGTTTTCTGTCTACCAACTTTTTTGAATAGTGGGGTAATATTAGCTACCCTCCAATCCATGGGTACTGTTTCAGATTCCATCGAATGTTGGAAGATGATCAGCAATGCATCTACTATTGTAACATATGAAAGCACTTCATCGTTGCTGCCTTATTTAAGATGACCCGCCCATATTTGTACGTGTGTATCGGCCATCACTTCCAGCAGAAAATCCCAGAAGTCTCTGGGATTGCCAGAGAACCAATGTAATGGCTCTCCAACGAATTTTCCACCCTCACCTGTTGAAAGACCACCTGAAATCAAGCATCAATTCCTCGGAAATTTCTGCATTACATGTTGTAACAGCGTCAACACATCCTGTGAAGATTTCCACTGTTCAAATTTCAAGTGAGTTCTTTTAGAAGGTGTTTGCTATTTCACTGGAAGCACTGAAACAGAAAAGCTTCAAGAATATATTTACAATGTTGTCTCACACAACAACCAAAGGAATTCTCACCCAGTATCGACAATTGTTTGCGTAACCTTTTTGTTTCATTGCATTTAAACAGACTTCAGGCAGATAAGCGATTACTTGTGAGGCTGCCACATAAATATAAATTGAACTTTCTAGAGTTAGATATCAAGTGAAGTGCAGGATAGAAATGCGCCTGGGAAAATTAGGACGGTGAGCTTCATACAAAATTAGTTCTTCCCTGGTGCAAACCAACCTCAGATCTGGGAGCTAACATCCCACAATTAACAACACGGCCATTTGCAAATGTAACCCCCCAAGTTCCCCTCCAAGTCACACACCATCCTGACTTAGAAGTATATCACCGATCCTTCATCGTCGCTGGATCAAAATCCTAGAACTCCCTACCTAACAGCACTGCGGGAGTACCTTCACCACACGGGCTGCAGTGGTTCAAGAAGGCAGCTCACCACTGCCTTCTCAAGGGCAATTAGGGATGGGCAATAAATGCTGGCCTTGCCAGTGATGCCCACATCCCATAAAAATGTTTTTTAAAAATACGCTTCAAAAACTACTTAATTGGCTGTAAAAAGCTTTGGGATGTCTGGTGGTCATGAAAGACGCTGTATAAATGCAAGTCTTACTTTTCCTTTCTTTCCTAAAAATAAAATACTTTATTAACAGTAAGAAAATGAATTACATGCATTAGTTCTTGATGGGCCTTCAATAACCACAAAACTAGAAGTTATAGACTTAAACAAGTTGGCTTTTAATCACTAAGATCAGAGCTAACATCTCAACACGCCGACTGGTTCACAGGAATGAGTCATACAGATCCTGGGATCTTTATGTAAGAGAAGTCAGGGGCGGAGCCAAGAGCCAAGACCTGGAACCTCCCAGGTTAGTCAGGAAAGAGGAAGTGAAAATATACACAGTGGGGGAGGGTAATATACATGAGTGCAAAACGAATACAGGATCAAGACAAACAGATTTCATTACAGTTCTGAAATCTGAAACATGTTTTTGTTGAGAATTCTTATTCAATTAGAAAGCTGAACGGGTGGCGCAGTGGATCAGCACATTGTGCTTTTACCTTTGGGACCAGAGTTTAAGTCTAACCCAGATTGATGGAATGAAAGTGTCCTCCCTCTGCAGCTTCCAGAGTCCTGTATGAAACGTGGTTAGCCAGTCTCAACCTAGCTCCTAAAACTGCCGACGATTCACCCCCAAATTGACAGTCTGACTGGCAGTTTTCCATTCGCAGGACTGATGCAAAACCAAAATGTCAAACCAAATGTCAATTTCCTAAACAATTAATAGATACCAGCCTAGAAATCACTTCTCGTGATATTAGCGAATGATCATTTAATGTGTTTGCGTGACCTTCCTCTGACCACTATTTTAGCAGAGGCGTTAACACATTTAACATGGACCGGTTAATGTCTGCATTAAAATAGCAGACAGAGGAATGTCACATGAAAGCATTGAGCATTCATCCACTAAAATCACCAACAGTCATTTCACAGAAAGGCCTTTCAGCCCACCTTGGATCAATCATCCAGAGGAACCTATGGTCTCCTTATCACAGCTTCCAACATCTCTTAAAACAACTCCAAAGGTCTCTTTACCTATATTACATTACCAAGAGATCTGTTCCAAATGTTGGACAGTAAAGAGTAACATCCTACTATCTATTCTAGACTTGCCTCTCACCAATTTAAACCTCTGCCCGTTTGTTTCAATGAATTACAAGACATATCCTACTGTGGGGTTCTAATGATGTTAAGAACCAAAGCAATGATTTGAGACGTATTAGGAAATAATAATATACATAAGAAGAACATAAGAACATAAGAAATAGGAGCAGGAGTCGGCCATTTGGCCCTTCGAGGCTGCTCTGCCATTCAATAAGATCATGGCTGATCTTCTACCTCACCTCCACTTTCCTGCACTATCCCCATATCCCTTGATTTCCTTAATATTCAAAAATCTATCGATCTCTGTCTTGAATATACTCAATGACTGAGCCTCCACAGCCCTCTGGGGTAGAGAATTCCAAAGATTCACCACCCTCTGAGTGAAGAAATCTCTCCTCATCTCAGTCCTAAATGGCCGACCCCTTATTCTGAGACTGTGACCCCTGGTTCGAGACTCCCCAGCCAGGGGAAACATCCTCCCTGCATCTACTCTGTCAAGTCCTGTAAGAATTTTATATGTTTCAATGAGATCACCTCTCATTCTTCTAAACTCTAGAGAATATAGGCCTAGTCTACTCAATCTCTCCTCATAGGACAATCCCCCCATCCCAGGAACCAGTCTGGTGAACCTTCGTTGCACCCCCTCTGTGGCAAGTATATCCTTCCTTAGGTAAGGAGACCAAAACTGTACACAATACTCCAGGTGTGGTCTCACCAGGGCCCTATATAATTGCAGTAAGATGTCTTTACTCTTATACTCAAATACCCTTGTAATAAAGGCCAACATACCATTTGCTTTCCTAATTGCTTGCTGTACCAGCATGTTAACTTTCAATGATTTGTATACAAGGCCAGCCAGGTCCCTCTGAACACCAACATTTCCCAATCTCTCACCATTTAAAAAATAATCTGCTTTTCTATTTTTCCTACCAAAGTGGATAACTTCACATTTCTCCACATTATATTCCATTTGTCATGTTCTTGCCCACTCACTTAGCCTGTCTATATCCCCTTGAAGCCTCCTTGCATCCTCCTCACAACTTACATTCTCACGATTCCTTACATACACGATGACAGTGAATTTTTTTCATGTATGTCTGTATTTCTCACCATTGCTGTTGTGCTTTTGGAGTGACAAGTCATTGAAGATCGACATAACATAGAGCCTTAAGGACAGGCAGTCTGATATTTCTAGATTAGTTTGAGAGTCAGCTGTGAAAAGCACATCTTAATGCTACCATTCTGTAAATAGTTAAGCGATGTTGTTTCTTGACTGCCTCATATTTAGCTGTCGTAGTCACTCAGGTTTTGAATCTGTATCAAGGTACTTGAATAAAACTGTTTGACTTTGATGCTTTTGAAAACGTAGTTTCAGGATTATCTACTTTTTCTCACAAAGACACAGGTCAGCTTGATTAGCCAAATAAGGAGATGATTTCACAAATCCCCTGATTTAAGGAATGTGTGAGAGGGGTTGATGGGCACCGCCAACGTAAAAGTGTTGATGAAGTCTGTCGAGGCCAACAGCAGTAGATCTAAGGGTATCATTACATTGAAGGTACCCATTTGAGATTGGCTTAACATTAAAGAGTTGATGGCCTGGTCCTCTCAGACCCGCCATACTAGACACCCTTCTACAACTGAGAGAGCGGGAAGGCAAACTGCTTTTCCCCAAAATCATTCTAACGCCGACTACTCGACTAACAGTACCCTGAATGATTTATTGAATTTGCACTATTTTAATGTGCACGCTGACATGCATTAAACAATAATAGTGAAAAACTACTAACCACGATCCAAGTTGTGAGTATTGGTTGTGCTGCTACCATGAGGTGACTGAGGTCACCTCCAAGACATTCACCTTTTTCCCTTCCCTCCTTTGGACACATGCCCAGCCCCTGAACTTCACCGCCTTGGCTTTGCACAATTGAGCTTGGAAACGTGCCATAATGGCAACTGCAAGTCACCAATCCATTCTGGACCACAAGGCATTGGAGACCAACAGAGTTTACAGTTATGATACGATATGAAAGTACGATGTGAATATACTGAATGTTCTTGCCCTCTAGTGATCGAATGCAGAAAGTACTGCACAGGTCAGAAAATATCACTGTCTTGTCTAAGTAGAATCAATTAATTCTTTCGAGTTGCACTGTGCTTTGGCGCCACCGAATACTTTGATTGTTGTGCTTTTGTCTTGTGCCTTGGCGGTGGTCTGAGAATATAATCAGGTCAGTTCGGCTCATGTTGCTAACTGATATTAAAGTACTGCATAATGTATTCCTGGGAATGGAATTCATCATGTTTTCAATGGATTACCTACAGAGAAGAGCTACCACATAGATCAAACGCTCCAGCAAAGTCGCAGAAAGCCGGGATTTGTTCCTCAACATGCTTCCTTTATGTGGCTAAACCCCGATATTGCGCTGAACCCAAATCAAAGGTCCGGTAAAAGACCCTGAAGCAACTGAAGTACCGCACGTTAATTAATGTTTCAATCTGTAAGTCATTTATAGGAATGGAACTGCTACAGCCGCGCTGCGTGGTTCAAGGTGGAGTTTGGTCAGTGAGTGTAAGCATAGCATCATGAATTTAGCCGAAAACAATGAACAGAGAACATTGGGTATGAGGTGTAAAAAAAAATACCCAGTCGGCATCGATGCTGAAGAGTCGAACTTCGAAATCATTTAAAGTAAAGAGGTTAACGCCCATATAAATTGGTACGCCCAGGGATGTGATATGAGCTCATTGAGTGTTTGGCTGTGATCTTTGCCAATCTGAAGTTCAATCCCTATGATTGAAGAATTGCTCTGGTTGCTTTGTGTCACAAACCCACTCATGAACATTTCCTCTGCTCAGTGTCTTAGCAAAATCATAAATCATAACTCATTTCCAATTTGGCCAGAAATACTGAGCAGAGGAAATCATCATGAATACATTTATAATTCCGGTCATAGGAATGTTTCCCCTTGTTGGTATGCTGCTTCCAAACAATAGAGTTTGAAATTAAGGGTTAGATCTGAGCACAAGTGAACCCGGGTTTCCTCCGGGTGCTCCGGTTTCCCCCCACAGTCCGAAGATGTGCGGGTTAGGTTGATTTGGCTGTGATAAGTTGACCCTTGGTGTTGGGGGATTGAATGCGTGGGGTTGCGGGGATGGGGTGGGATGTGTGTCGGCGCGGGCTCGATGGGCCAGGATGGCATCTGTCTGCGCTGTGGGGATTCTGTGATTCTGTGATTCAACATTTTCTAAACTCCATGGCCTGTATCCTCTCCCTCACAAAATCCTGTACACCCATCATCCCCAGCCTTGCCAGCCTCCACTAGGTACCTGTGTGCCACCTTCCTTGTCCTCATCATTAAATGCATCCATGGCCTCGCCCCTCCATACCTCTGTAACCTTCTCCAGCCCTACAACCCTCCGAGATCTCTACACTCATCCAACTCTGGCCTCTTGTGCACCTTCCACTTCCTTCACCCCACCATTGGAGGCCGTACCTTCAGCCACCTAAGCCCTAAGCTCTGGAATTCCCTCCCTAAACCTCTCCACCTCTCTCCTCCTTTAAGATACTCCTAAAAACTTACTTGACTAGAGAAGTTGGGGTTGTTCTCCTTGGAGCAGAGAAAACAAAGAGGAGATTTGCTAGAGGTGTTCAAAATCATGAAGGGTTTAGATAGAGTAAATAAAGAGAAACTGTTTCCAATGACTGAAGGGTCGATAACCAGAGGGCACAGATTTAAGGTGATTGGCAAAAGAACCAGAGGCGACATGAGGAAAAAAAATTTTACACAATGAATGGTTAGGATTTGGAATGCACTGCCTGATAGGGCGGTGGATACAGATTCAATAGTAGCCTTCAAAAGGGAATTGGATAAATACTTGAAGGAGAAAAAGTTGCAGGGATCTGGGGAAAGAGCGGGGGAGTGGGACGAACAGGATCGCTCTTTGAAAGGTCTGGCCAGGCTCGATGGGCTGAATGGCCTCCTTCTGTGTTGTACTATTCTATGATTCTATAACTCTATGATTCTTTGACCAAGCTATTGGTCACCTATCCTAATATCTCCTTCTTAGGCTTGGTGTCAATTGTTGTCTGATTACACTCCTTCGGACGTTTTTGTTGTTGAATTGGAGCCATATTTTGTAACTTTATGTATATCAGAGTTTGGCTCAATTCATGTTGAGTTGGCCTGTCCCTTAAAGTTTGCCACCATTTTGTGCACACCAAATAAATACTTCCTCACTATGATGGTGGGTGGCTAGAACCACTGAATAATCAAGTTATATTTCATTTCAATTTTAAAAATTAAGCTTTCCTGATACCCCAGAATGGGTACTGGGGTGGAGGAAGGATGGGCCCAGCTCCTGGTCCAGTAAGCATCTGAACCATAATACTCAAGTCCAAGAACAATCTCTTCGGGGTCAAGTTGGCTCCAAGGTGAGATGCCTGGCAATGGTAGATTAGGATTTTTTTTTTGATTCTCTGTGGCAGACTAAGTAATCCGATACCTCCGCAGATCTGTGATTCTCCAGGGGAACTGTTGCTGATTGAGCAGTCAGCCCACCTCAAGGCTAGAACCTAGAAGAGTCTGAGGTTTCTCCCACTCAGCTCCACATAACCCTGCAAGGCAAGAATCCAATAGGTACGATGGTCTTAGCTGGATAAGCAAAATAAGCTTCCCAGCATGAGTGGACAGCATCATGTTTCATTCCCAGCTCCACATTGCTCCGTAGACGGGAAAAGCAGAGTTCTGTGGGTGTGCAATTTAAAGCACATACTGTAGGGGGGGCATCCTTTACCTGGTTTACGGTAATTTACCTGGTCAGGCAGCCTTTTGCCACTGCACTGTGACCAATTCCAATCAACAGTTTTGAATCGCTAAACCCCTTTCCAGTTCTGACTAGAGGAACTTATAATTAATGATATATTAAAAAAAACAGACAAATGGTCTGGATGCAAGAAAGTCAAACTTTATTAACTAAAGAAACTACACCACACGATCAAAGTAATCACGGTAAAATTGCTTAAATAGGGGAGGAAAAATGGACACAACGAGGGAAATCGACTAAAATCACAATTTCTAATGAAATTCCCACTTTACTCCCACCCTTAAGCCTATCCTAAGTTGCCTTGTGGAAGGCCAGAAAAATATATGCTCACCACTGCAATGCCAGCTCCGTGCCCTGTGAAATCTTCACTGCCCCGAAGTAAAGAAACACCCCAGTGTTTTAAAGCAAACTGCTGGTGTTTTTACTTCTTCAGACAGACTCCCACGCTGTAGAGGCACACAGAGGCAAGGCCAGAGAGCGAGATGCTTCTGAGAAGCTATCTCTTATACCCCAATTTTGGGGCCAAAATGTTCCCGCCCAGATCCGGAGGTTTCTGGGCTAAAACAAAAGGGATCCACTGTCCCATTGTCCAGTAATGGGTGATTCATCCAAACCCATTCAATTTTAAACTGTTCCTTTTCTCAGTCCAAGTGTCTCTTTTCAAATGTCTGTGCTGAGCTTTGAATGTAAAGCTGCAGTTTAAATGTGTCTTCATTCATCCTGATGGGTTTTGAATGGAGTTGTATTACTATGTAAACAGCTTGGGAGGAGTGTAAACAGAAACCCATTGTCTTGTAGTCACTCGAAACTGCAGTCAAGTGGTTTAATCCCTTGTGCAAACATCCTTGTAGCAGTTTCTGCAAACAAATCGATTATCTCTGCAGGGAGGGAACTTCCCGAACTGTCTTTGATTGGCAGATTCAAATGGGCTACTCCCTAGTGTAAACAAGCAGCTTGTAGGTCACCGGACCCGCCCAATACCACAGGGTGACTGACAACTCAGGCTCCATTCATATGCTAACAGCCTGTCTGTCCTTTTCTGCTGCCTTTTGAAATTCTGTTTCCATGAGGTCTGTTCAGCCAGTTTTATGCCCTAGGCAATTTAAACAGTCCAAACTCAAGAGTACATCTTTTAATAAAATGTACTATCTTAAAGTGTGCGATTTTCACAAAGTTCTTTGATTCCAGTGTCCAAGTGCTGCCTAGCTTACGAGCTTTTTAACGCAGCCTTTGCGGTTCTGGGTATGTTTTAAAACATTATCCAACCCAGAGACAATTTAAATCACACAAGTCTTCATCCACGATGTGGATTAATATTTCCCGATCTTCGGGGGCTGAGGGGATTTTGCGACCCCTACAATACAACGTCCTGTGGGTCTGTACTTAAATACCTATACAGCGTTCTGTGAGTCTGTACTTCGATTCACATATAGTGCTCTGTGGATGTGTACTGGGTTACTCAGTCATTGCTCAGTTCGTAGCATGCTCGCCTCTGAGTCAGAAGGTTGTGGGTTCATGTCCACACTCCAGAGACTTGAGCACAAAAATCTAGGCTGACACTCCAGTGCAGTGCTGAGGGAGTGCTGCACTGTCGGAGGTGCCGTCTTTCGGATGAGACGTTAAAGCGAGGCCCCGTCTGCTCTCTCAGGTGGACGTAAAAGATCTTATGGCACTATTTCGAAGAAGAAGGCTTCTCCCTGGTGTCCTGGCTAATATTTATCCCTCAATCAACATCACTAAAAAACAGATTATCGGGTCATTATCACATTGTTGTTTGTGGGAGCTTGCTGTACGCAAATTGGCTGCCGCATTTCTTACATTACAAGAGTGACTACACTTCCAAAAAAGGAACTTAATTGGCTGTAAAGCGCTTTGGGACATCCGGTGGTCGTGAAAGGCGCTTTATAAATGCAAGTCTTTATTTCTTTTACTTAAATGCATATACAGTGTTCTGTGTGTCTGTACTTAAATGCATGTACCGAGCTTTCCTCGCCACCATCTGACTGCTGCTTAAATCTTTAAAGTTAGAAAGCATTTGACTGTTTAAGGCAGATCGGTGGACCGAGCTTGACTCACTGTAACCTGAACCTTAAAAAGTTGGCTTTGCACCAATTGCAGTTAAGCAAAGGAAAGGACTTTCACTCAAACAGCATAGTGGACCATCTCAGACGACGTCAGAAGAAGCAGAGGAGGACTGTGAGCAAGAGAAAGGAAAGAGGAGTCTGGTGGATCTCTCGCCTGGCAGAAACAGGGCCCTGATTGACTGCTGTTGTACAGCTAGTCTTGAATCAGCGCAATATGGAAACAACATTACATTGTCAGCTCCACCAATAAGTGAGACCGCACACCACGGACAACAAGGTACGATGCAAAACAAAAGCAGAAGATACAGTGCTGCGGCCTTTGAGGTCTGTGTCTGTGGTGAGTTTGGTTGTGAACTGAACTTAATGGGCTGGATTTTCATTGAGGAGGCGTGTAGGAGGCGGGACTACAACATTCGGGGTTGTAGTCCCGCCTCCATCCAGTTGTGTCCAACCCACGCGATTTTCCCTTGATTGACCTTGTTGAGCCCACCCAGCGGGCTCAGCAGGCCAATTAAGGGCCACCTGGCAACAGGTGACATCACAGATTGACATTTCATCTGTCAAGAGCTTTTGACAGATGAAATATCAATGTTTGACAGCTGTTTGAAGCTGTCAAACACTGACAATCTGTACACTGACAATTCCTTCCTCTCAGGCTGATTTAGAGATCTCTCCGGAACAGAAAGCTGAATGCTGCAGATTTTGACAGCTCACGGCCATTCTGCTTTCTGTGCCGATGACATTAAGAGGGAGTCCCGAGACCTGAAGGAAGAAAGGCTGTAAAGGTAAGTAAAGGTAAGTAAAACTTCTTTAAACACTTTACATACACCAAACACACTTACCTCGGCACTCATGCACCCATCACTCACCTGAACACCGGACATCTCGACCCCTCCAAGCCCTTCATCCCGACGGCCCACCTTGCTAACTTGGCGTGGTTTGGAGCCGTCGGGAATCCCACACTTCACCAATAAAAATAGGGATTAGGCTAAAAACTGCCTGTTAACTACCTGTTAACAGGCAGTTAATTGGCACTAATCCCCTTCCCGCCTCGGGGAGGCGGGTCCCAGTGCAGGGCGGGTATCCGCCTCCTTTGAAACTGGCATGGAGGCGGGTTGGGGGTGGGATGGGTTTGTGCCCCCCGATTTCAAGATTTTAACCCCCCACATGCCTCCAATCCCGCCTCCACGGCCCAATGAAAATCCTGCCCAATCTTTCTCCCGTTGAATTATTTTTTTGGAGGGGGGCCCTTAAAGACTGTAAACCCAATTGCGTCAATATTAATCAAGTCCTGAAACACGTCATGTTGAGCATGTACCATCAACCGACACAAAACAATACAGTTATTGGGAAGCTGATGCTTTAAAGAGGAAGATAGATAAGTACATGAGGGAGAAAGGAATAGAAGGATATGCTGATAGTGTTAGATGAAGGAGGGTGGAAGGAGGTTCGTGTGGAGCATAGATGCCGGCATCCCCGAATGGCGGCGCGCATGGACGCAGCGGCTTTGTCTCTCCCGAGACTGTGCGTTTTTACCTTCTTCCTGTATCTCTTCTTGACTCTGCTCACGCTGGAATTGAGGGCGGACCTGCTGTACAGCCGGCAGACGCTCCTCGATAGCGGGGTCGATTGCGTGCGGCTCACACTCGGCGCCGTCGATCTGCCTCCCAACATCGCTTGATCCCCGGGACCAGCGTGGCGTCCTCCCCCAGCCGGAAGTCCGCGCAGAGAGCGCAAACAGAAGCGGGGCAAGAGGGCCAGAATCCACAACAGGTTAAAGAGGGCCCCACACAAACCCTCCCTCCCAAGTATTTTCCTGGCCAACTTTACTTCACTGGAAAATAAAATGGATGAGATCAAACTTGATCTCTCCTCACAGAAAAGGACAAAGGAATGCTGTGCCATGATCTTCACAGAGACCTGGTTGAACAGCAGCATCCCTGACACCACCATCCAGCTAGAAGGACGCACGGTCTTCCACGCCGACAGAACTGCAGACTCCGGTAAGAGCAAGGGAGGCGGTTTGTGCATTTACACTAACAATGCCTGGTGCACTAACACTGACATAATCGATAGATCCTGTTCTGCTGATTTGGAATTCCTCATGGTAAGGTGCAGACCCTTCTACCTGCCTCGGGAATTCACGGCTGTTATCATCACTGCGGTCTACATCCCACCACATGCTAATGCCAAACTAGCACTGAAGGACCTCTACAGGGCCATCAGCGAACAACAAACTGCGCACCCAGACGGAGCCTTTATCGTCGCGGGGGACTTCAATCACATAAACCTAAAATCTGTACTCCCGAAATTCCACCAGAATGTTTCCTGCCCCACAAGAGGGGAGAACACACTGGATCAAGTCTACACAAGTATTGTAGATGCTTATAAGGCCATTCCCTGCCCCCACATTGGGAAGTCTGACCACCTCTCCTTGTTTCTAGCCCCGGCATACAAACCGCTCATCAAAAGAGTGAAAACATCAGTAAGATCAGTGAAAGTATGGCCAGAGGGGGCAGTCTCGGAGCTTCAGGATTGCTTCGAACGCACTGATTGGAGCATGTTTGCCCATACTGACATCGAGGAATATGCATCCACAGTGCTATTCTACATCAACAGTTGCGTCGAGGTCGTCACGACCCATAAAAATATCAGGACATATCCCAACCAGAAACCCTGGATGAACGGGGAGGTCCGCTCGCTGTTGAAAGCACGCGACGTAGCATTTAAATCTGGTGATGCGGCGGCTTACAGTGCAGCTAGGACCAACCTAAAAAAGGGTATCAGGACTGCCAAAAGAAAACAGACACTGCGGATTGAGGATCATTCCCACAACAACTCGGACCCCCGGCGCATGTGGCAAGGCATCCAGTCTATCACCGACTATAAGGGCAAAAACACCAGCCCCCCGGTTAGCATTGCCTCCCTTCCGGAGGAGCTTAACAACTTCTACGCTCGCTTTGACAGGGACAACTGGGAGACGATTACCAAAGCCTTGCCACCCCCGGAAGACCAGGTGCTCACTCTGTCGACCTCTGACGTAAGGGGTGTTCTACGCGGAGTGAACACACGTAAGGCTGCTGGACCCAATAGCATCCCTGGACGGGTACTCAAAGAATGTGATCAGCTGGCTGATGTCTTCACCGCCATCTTCAATCTGTCACTGGCCCAGGCAGTAGTCCCTACATGCTTCAAGACTGCCAGCATTATTCCTGTGCCAAAGCAAACGGCTGTGACGTGTCTGAACGACTATCGACCTGTCGCACTCACACCCGTCATAATGAAGTCTTTCGAGAGACTGGTCCTGGCTCACATCAAAGCCAGTGTTCCCGCCTCTCTTGACCAACACCAGTTTGCCTATCGCGCAAACAGATCAACGGAGGATGCAATCACAACTGCTCTTCACTCTGCACTGAAACACTTAGACGGTAAAGAGACCTACATCAGAATGCTGTTCATAGACTACAGCTCAGCATTCAACACCATTGTCCCCAACAAGCTGGCCACCAAACTCCACACTCTTGGCCTGAACACTTCCCTTTGCAACTGGACCCTGGACTTCCTAACTAACAGACCCCAGTCGGTCAAATTAGGTAACCACACCTCCGCCCCCCCGACCCTGAACACAGGGGCCCCACAAGGTTGTGTGCTGAGCCCCCTCCTCTACTCCCTCTTCACCCACGACTGTGTGGCTGTTCATGGTTCCAACACCATCAAGTTTGCGGATGATACCACGGTGGTAGGACAGATCACCAACAACGATGAGTCAGCCTACAGGGAGGAGGTCCTGTACCTCGTGAAGTGGTGCGCCGACAACAACCTGGCCCTTAACATCAGGAAAACCAAGGAAATCATTGTGGACTTCAGGAAGTCTAAAGGCGGAAGACACACCCCCATCCACATCCAAGGGGCTGTGGTGGAAAGGGTGGGCAGCTTTAAGTTCCTCAGAGTCCACATCACGGAAGACCTCTCCTGGTCCCTCAATACCTCCTCTTTGGTGAAGAAGACCCAGCAGCGCTTATATTTTCAAAGGAGGCTGAAGGGATGCAACCTGTCACCCCGGATCCTCTCTAACTTTTACCGCTGCACAATAGAGAGCATCCTGACGAACTGTATTACAGTGTGGTATAGCAGCTGTACCTCCGATGACCGGAAAGCCCTGCAGCGGGTAGTCAAAACTGCCCAACGCATTACCAGCACCCGGCTACCGACCATTGAGAACATCTACCAGAAACGCTGTCTACGGAGGTCACTGACTATGATCAAAGACCCTACCCACCCCAGCCACAGTTTGTTCGCCCCCCTGCCATCTGGGAGATGCTACAGATGCATTCGCACCCGCATGACCAGATTTAGGAACAGCTTCTTTCCCAGGGCTGTCATCCTACTGAACTCTGCTAATAAACTCTAAAGCCTGCACATCTGTCAATGCATTTTATTATATTTATGTTACAAGCCAAATGTATGTTAAATGTCTTAATCAAAATGTACACTCTCGGGAGCCGTAAGCTTACATTTCGTTGTACTGCACTTGTACACTAACAATGATAATAAAGTTGATTATTATTATTATGGCATAGACCAGTTGGGCTGAATGGCCTGTTTCTGTGCTGTAGATTCTATGTAATTCTATGTAACACAAAGTCCTGGGCTTAATTCCTGGAATGCGCTGAGCTAGACCAGAGACTTTCAGTTAGGTAGATTAAAAAAAAACTCACCCCTGATTCTCACTCCATCTTACTATTCAGTGACTCCTTGCTTGACGTTGCTGGATGAGGTCTGGATTGATCTCGAAGGTGATGCTTGTCACAGATGAAGAGCTCACTGATAGTCATTGTCTAGGTAAGGACACAAAGAATGGCCAGTTGGGTGAGGTATGGAAGAGCCAGCCAGCAGTCATGGAGCAGCAGGCCACTAAGAATCAGCACCGTCAGGAGAGGAAGGGAGAATATAAAAATAAATCACAGCGGGCATATATTTAACGTGTCGAAAAGGCTTTTGACAATTGATTTTTAGGGGGGAAAAGTGGCTTCTTTCTTAAAGTGCACCCTTTAGTTAGGGAGGAGAAGAAGAATGGCATTGGCAAACTTATTCATGTTTTGAAAATTTAGCAATGTGTTTTAAATTGCAGTTGTGGCTATTACTGGGTCACAGTAAATAACAAACTTGTCCCGTAATTTCAAGCCATGATTAGAATAACGTGCAGAGAACTAGGGGAAATACATCTGCAGCACATTTTCAGTGTGCATCTTGCCAACAATTACAGGAAACTTTTGATTTACCGGCACCTAACTAACCGGAAATCTCGGGTAACCGGCAAAATTCAGGAGTAGGTTCAGGTAAGTTTTACTACATATTGTACTTGCCTTCCTCGATCTGTTGCTGTGCAAGGGTGTGGCTGCAGCTGTTGCTAAGCTACAGAGACGCTTGGAACTTGTGGCCATTGTTCTGAACCTGTTGCTAAGCAACAGGGTTTGTTCCTTTATACGGAGCTCTCAGTTCACCGTATCTTTTACTATAGCTTTCGGTTATCCGGAATTTTTGATGAACCAGCACCACGTCGGTCCCGTCGGTGCCGGATAAAAAAAAGTTTCCTGTAGATCCAAATTAGAGAGATCCAAATGGAGGTGAAAATTGACACAAGTGTACATAGCTCTTTGTGAGGTATCTATCATAGCCTCGTTGACTCCGTGTTCTGCAGCTTTCAGTATAAAATATGGATACAGGATTCCGTCGTATGCAGTGGTTTGAATGATGGTGTAGATTTAGAGTGGCAGATACGGCATCCTCATCACTGCAGCCATGATGTCAGCCATGGCTCAGTGTGCAGCATTCTCACCTCTGAGTCAGAAGGTTGGGGGTTCAGGTCCTGCTCTACTGATTTGAGCACAAAAGCTAGGCTGACACTCCAGTGCAGTATTGAGGGAGCGCTGCAGTGTCAGAGGGGCCGTCTTTTGGGTGAGATATTAAACCGAGGCCCCGTCTACTCTCTCAGGTGGATGTAAAAGAGCCCATGGCACTATTTCAAAGAAGAGAAGGGGAGATCACCTGGCTGATTTTATCCCTCAACCAACATCACTAAAAAACAGATTATCTGGTCATTATCTCAATGCTGCTGGTGGGACCTTGCTGAGTGCATATTTCCTACATTATGACAGTGAATACACTTCAAAAGTACTTCATTGGCTATAAAGCGCTTTGTGACGTTGTGAAAGGTGCTATTTAAATGCAAGTCTTTCTTTCTTTTAATTTTATAATTTAGTTCTATATTTCCTTTTGTTTTGTTGAAGGTATATTTAATTTCAATTTCTTCTTATTAATTGTGGCTCTTTATGTAAAAAAAGGAGCACTTTTTTTTTAAAGCCATTGTTGATGACTCTGGGGCAACCTAAGGTCAATCTTATGGAATTGTCAGAAAAGGCAGACTTTTAAAACCCAAAGCTGGTGTCATCTAATCTCTCATCAGTCCTGGTGATGTCCTGCATCGCAGGCCTTGGCACTTTGCATCGCGTTTTGCACTGTTAAAGAAACCAGAGGTTCTCAACCGGGGATCCGTGGCCCCCTAGGGGTGGCCGCAGAGAGTTTCAGGGGTCCGCCATAAATAAGTTCCAGGTTTTGTAAAAAAAATACAGCACCGCGTAAAGGTGGGATCAAGCTGAGCAAACTGGTGGCTCCAGCCCCGCCTCGGAACCTCTGTTTCCCCGCTCCCGAACGTCTGCACGATGAAGCCGGCAGCTGCCGCTGAGCCCAGGCCCCAGCTCGCTGAAAGAAAGGGAGCGAGGCGGCAGTCGCCGGTGGCTGAGCACAGCTCGCCGTTCTCCGCTCTCCTCACGCCAGGTCCCACTGTATTTACAGGGCGGACTGGCCTGCTGGCCGAACAGTTGCAGTACGACCGGCGGACCGGCAGCATCATCTTCCAACATTCGATAGATTCTGGAACAGTTCCCATGGATTGGAGGGTAGCTAATGTTACCTCACTATTCAAAAAATGTGGTAGAGAGAAAACGGGGAATTATAGACCGGTAAGTCTGACATCGGTAGTGGGGAAAATGCTAGAGTCCATTATAAAAGATGTAATAGCAGAGCACTTGGAAAACAGTGACAGGATCAGACAAAGACAACATGGATTTACAAAAGGTAAATCGTTCTTGACTAATCTACTGGAATTTTTTGAGGATGTAACTGGTAGAATAGATAAGGGAGAACCAGTGGATGTGGTGTATTTGGACTTTCAGAAGGCTTTCGATAAGGTCCCACATAAGAGATTAGCGTGCAAAGTTAAAGCACATGGGATTGGGGGTAAGGTACTGATTGGATAGAGAACTGGCTGGCAGACAGGAAGCAAAGAGTTGGAATAAATGGCTCCTTTTCCGAGTGGCAGGCAGTGACTAGTGGGGTACCGCAGGGATCGGTGTTAGGACCCCAGCTATTCACAATATATATTAATGATCTAGACGAGGGAACTAGATGTAATATCTCCAAGCTTGCAGATGGCACAAAGCTGGGTGTGTGTGTGTGCTGTGAGGAGGATGCCAAGAAACTCCAGTATGATTTGGACAGGTTAGGTAATTGGGCAGATGTATGGCAGATGCAGTATAATGTGGATAAATGCGAGGTTATCCACTTTGGTGGCAAAAACAGGAAAGCAGATTATTATCGGAACGGCAATAGATTGGGAGAAGGGGAAGTGCAACACGACCTGGGTGTCCTTGTGCACCAGTTGCTGAAGGTAAGCATGCAGGTGTAGCAGGCGGTTAAGAAGGCAAATGGAATGTTGGCCTTCGTAGCGAGAGGGTTCGAGTACAGGAACAAGGATGTCTTGCTGCAGTTGTACAGGGCCTTGGTGAGACCACACCTTGGGTCTTGTGTGCAGTTTTGGTCGCCTTATCTGAGGAAGGATGTTCTTGCCATGGAGGGAGTGCAGCGAAGATTCACCAGACTGATTCCTGGGATGGCAGGAATGACGTATGAGGAGAGATTGGGTCGATTGGGCTTATACTCGCTGGAGTTTAGAAGAATGAGAGGGGATCTCATTGAAACTTATAAAATTCTAACAGGACTGGACAGACTAGATGTAGGAAGGATGTTCCCGATGGTGGGGGAGTCCAGAACCAGGGGTCACAGACTAAAGATAAGGGGTAAGCCATTTAGGACTGAGATGAGGAGGAATTTCTTCACCCAGAGAGTGGTGAACCTGTGGAATTCTCTACCACAGAAGGTAGTTGAGGCCAATTCATTAAATATATTCAAGAAGGATTTAGATATATTTCTTAAGGCTAAAGGGATCAAGGGATATGGGGAGAAGGCAGGGACAGGGTAATGAGTTTGGATGATCATCCATGATCTCATTGAATGGCGGAGCAGGCTCGAGGGGCGGAATGGTCTACTCCTGCTCCTATCTTCTATGTTTCTATGTTTATCCGACCAATTCGACATCTAGGCACACAATCAAAAGCGTCCGACTGCAGTCTGAAATTATTCTGTGCGATGTCGGAAAATCCCGGTTAGCCGAGAGATTTTAGCAACACTGTAGTATAGTTACAAGGGTTGACTCACCCTGTAGTATAGTTACAAGGGCTGACTCACACTGTAGTATAGTTACAAGGATTGACTCACACTGTAGTATAGTTACAAGGATTCACTCACACTGTAGTATAGTTACAAGGGTTGACTCACACTGTAGTATAGTTACAAGGGTTGAAACACACTGTAGTATAGTTACAAGGATTGACTCACCCTGTAGTATAGTTACAAGGGTTGATTCACGCTGTAGTATAGTTACAAGGGTTGAAACACACTGTAGTATAGTTACAAGGATTGACTCACCCTGTAGTATAGTTACAACGTTTGACTCACACTGTGGTATAGTTACAAGGGTTCACACACACTGTAGTGTAGTTACAAGGGTTGAATCACACTGTAGTTTAGTTACAAGGGTTGAATCACGCTGTAGTTTAGTTACAAGGGTTGAATCACGCTGTAGTGTTGTTACAAGGGTTGAATCACGCTGTAGTGTTGTTACAAGGGGTGACTCACGCTGTAGTATTGTTACAAGGGTTGACTCATGCTGTATTATAGTTACAGGGGTTGACTCATGTTGTGGCATAGTTACAAGGATTGACTCACACTGTAGTATAGTTACAAAGGTTGACTCACACTGTAGTATAGTTACAAGTGTTGACTCACGCTGTAGTATAGTTGTGACAGAATAAGCCATACTTCAAAAGATACACCATAATATGAACAGAATTCTGATATTTATTAATACATGATATACTGGGTTTAAAAATCTACAGCCTCGGCGACACAGGCTGCAAACAGAAAACAAGCTTCTGAGATGGGATGGTTTGATAACACAAGTTGTAAGCACAACAAGCTTTGAAATGGGAATTGATTGTTAATGCTAATACAATGGCCCTATTAAAATAGCAGTTTGACGCTTTCAGGAGGTCTGGAGTTTGCGAGAAACACAATGCAATGATCCAAGTAAAGTGTTAAGAACTAACACATGAAACAGAAACACAGAATATTAAAAAACCATGGGCCTTTGTAAAAGTAACATCAAATAAGACAGGAAACATTATTAAATATGCAACCAATTGAAATAGCTAGAAAACAAGCAACCACCCTAGTTGAAGTGTTTTAAGTTACATGTAGTAAATATGATACCTGCAGAACACTTTGAAGACATGACTTCAACAGATGACACAAAGCAATCACATGTTTTTGTATTGAACTTGGAACACCACAGAGTCACAACGTCTGTGGTTATAACCAGTTAAGCCAATATTAAGAATTGAATGAAAGGCCTTCGATAAGAATGGCATCAAATAAAGACTACTGTCATAATGTTTTATAAGTTTTTGGAACACCTAAAGGTAGAGACATAATTATGCATGCAACAGCTAAATTGACAGTAAGAATAGAAAGAAGTCAACAGAGAAAATGAATAAGATAATTAGCTTACATCAGCAGAAAACTTCAAAGAATAAACCACTAAAAAAAAGTATAAAAGATAGGATATTCAAATGGGAAAACAGAAGTTGCTGGAGACGGGCAAGCGATTCTTAGCTTCAGAACCTCTCTGTAAGCCCACAACTCTGAGCCGCGGGTAATCAAGGTATTTGATTTTGGTGGATATTCTGGATTAAGAATAAGTAAAAGGGTGGAAATGTAATGAAGGTAAGATTTGAGAATAAGGACCTCTGATAAGAAATGTAAGCTATTTGTATTTTGAATTGTTCATGTTGCGACTGACTCAACAGCTGTTAACTGAATGTCGGCTCTTAAATAAATCTATAGATTTTTAGAATTGTCACAGAGTATTTCTATATCAATCTCATGAACCCTATTTCTGTACACTCTTTTGTAAGGAGTTGCAGAATTCTAGGGGGTATTCCGGACCCTCATAATATCCAGAAGGTTAAAGTCTATTTAAACTTATTAAAAGTGCTATCCGGAGGACAGTAACATCTTCATGATGTTCCTTTCATTTAGGGAGAGATAGTCTGAACCTTTGGACCCATTTAAGCATCTTATAGAATTCGGCTATATTTAACTTTAGTTGAAGGTGAATGTCTCGGGAATACGCCTGATCTGGGGTAGCCCAAAAAGGGCTAGGACTTGTAAATATAGCTTCATAGTTACAAGGGTTGACTCACACTGTAGTATAGTTACAAGGGTTGAATCACCCTGTAGTATAGTTACAAGGGGTTACTGACCCTATAGTATAGTTATAAGGGTTGACTGACAGTGTAGTATAGTTACAAGGGTTCAATCACACTGTAGTATATTTACAAGGGTTGATTCATACTGTAGAATAGTTAGAAGGGTTGACTCACGCTGTAGTATAGTTACAAGGGATAACTCACAGTGTAATATATTTACAAGGTTTGACTCATGCTGTAGTTTAGTTACAAGGGTTGAGTCACACTGTAGTATATTTACAAGGGTTGTTTCACGCTGTAGAATAGTTACAAGGGTTGATTCACACTGTAGAATAGTTACAAGGGTTGACTCATGCTGTAGTATAGTTAAAAGGGTTGAATCACACTATAGTATAGTTACAAGGGTTGATTCACACTGTAGAATAGTTACAAGGGTTGACTCATGCTGTAGTATAGTTAAAAGGGTTGAATCACACTATAGTATAGTTACAAGGGTTCACACAAACTGTAGTCTAGTTACAAGGGTTGAATCACACTGTAGTATAGTTACAAGGGTGGACTCAAACTGTAGTATTGTTATAAGGGTTGACTCACACTGTAGTATAGTTACAAGGGTGGACTCAAACTGTAGTATTGTTATAAGGGTTGACTCACCCTGTAGTATAGTTACAAGGATTGACTCACACTGTAGTATATTTAAATGGGTTGATTCTCATTGTAGTATAGTTACAAGGGTTGATTCATACTCTAGTATAGTTACAAGGGTTGACTCACACTGTAGTATATTTACAAGGGATTATTCTCACTGTAGTAAAGATAAAAGGTTTGACTCAAGGGTTAAATCAAACTATAATATAATTACAAGGTTTAACTCACACTGTTGTATAGTTAAAAGTGTTGAGTCATGCTGCAGTGTAGTTACATGGGTTGACTCACGCTGTAGTATAGTTACAAGGGTTGACTCGCACTGTAGTATAGTCCAAAGATGTGCGGGTTAGGTTGATTGGCTATGATAAATTGACCCTTAGTGTTAGGGGGATTAAATACGTGGGGTTACGGGGATAGGGTGGGATATGTGTTGGTGTAGGGGTTACGGGGATCGGGTGGGATATGTGTCGGTGCAGGCTCGATGGGCCGAAATGGCCTCTATCTGCACTGTGGGGTTTCTGTGATTCTGTGATTCTGTGATAAGGGTTGACTCACACCAAATTTGCAGATGACACAAAGCTGGGTGGGAGGGTAAGCTGTGAGGAGGATGTCGTGAAATTCCAGTACGATTTGGACAGGTTGGGTGATTGGGCAGAAACATGGCAAATGCACTATAATGTGGATAAATGTGAGGTTATCCACTTTGCTGGCAAAAACAGGAAGACAGATTATTATTAGAATGGTAATAAATTGGGAGAAGGGGAAGTGCAACAAGACCTGGGTGTTCTTGTGCACCAGTCGCTGAAGGTAAGCATGCAGGTGCAGCAGGTGGTTAAGAAGGCAAATGGTATGTTGGCCTTCGTAGCAAGAGGGTTCGAGTACAGGAACAAGGATGTCTTGCTACAGTTGTACAGGGCCTTGGTGAGACCACACCTTGAGTATTGTGTGCAGTTTTGGTCGCCTTACCTGAGGAAGGGCGTTCTTGCCATGGAGGGAGTACAGCGAAGATTCACCAGGCTGATACCTGGGATGGCAGGAATGACGTATGAGGAGAGATTGTGTCGATTGGGCTTATACTCACTGGAGTTTAGAAGATTGAGATGGGATCTCATCGAAACCTATAAAATTCTGTCAGACCTGGACAGACTAGATGCAGGAAAGATGTTTCTGATGGCCAGGGAGTCCAGAACCAGGGTTCATAGTCTAAGGATAAGGGGTAAGCCATTTAGGACTGAAATGAGGAGGAATTTCTTCACCCAGAGAGTGGTGAACCTGTGGAATTCTCTGCCACAGAGGGCGGTGGAGGCCAGTTCATTAAATATATTCAAGAAAGAGTTGGATATAGTTCTTAAGGCTAAAGGGATCTAGGGATATGGGGAGAAGGCAGGGACAGGGTACTGAATTTGAATGATCAGCCATGATCTCATTGAATGGCGGAGCAGGCTCGAAGGGCCGAATGGCCTACTCCTGCTCCTATCTTCTATGTTTCTATGTAATATAGTTACAAGGGTTGCCTGACACTGCAGTATAGTTACAAGGGTTGACTCACGCTGTACTATAGTTACAAGTGTTGACTCACGCTGTAGTATAGTTACAATGGTTAACTCAGCCTGTTGCATAGTTACATGATTTACTCACCCTGTAGTATAGCTACAAGGTTTGACTGAAACTGTAGCATAGTTACAAGGGTTGACTCACACTGAAATTCAGTTAAAAGGGTTGACACACGCTGTAGTATAGTTACAAGGGTTGACTCAACCTGTAGTATATTTATAAGGGTTGACAAACACTTTAGTATAGTTACAAGCGTTGACTCACAGTATAATATAGTTACATGGTTTGACTCAGCCTGTAGTATAGTTACAAGTGTTGACACACGCTGTAGTATAGTTACAAGGGTTGACTTATGCTTTAGTATAGTTACAAGGGTTGACTCATGCTTTAGTATAGTTACAAGCGTTGACTGACACTGTAGTATAGTTACAAGTGTTGACTCACACTGTAGTATAGTTACAAGTGTTGACTCATGCTTTAGTATAGTTACAAGTGTTGACACACGCTGTAGTATAGTTACAAGTGTTGACACACGCTGTAGTATAGTTACAAGGGTTGACTCATGCTTTAGTATAGTTACAAGGGTTGACTCATGCTTTAGTATAGTTACAAGGGTTGACTCATGCTTTAGTATAGTTACAAGCGTTGACTCACAGTATAATATAGTTACATGGTTTGACTCAGCCTGTAGTATAGTTACAAGTGTTGACACACGCTGTAGTATAGTTACAAGTGTTGACACACGCTGTAGTATAGTTACAAGGGTTGACTCATGCTTTAGTATAGTTACAAGGGTTGACTCATGCTGTATTATAGTTACAAGTGTTTACTGACACTGTCGTATAGTCACAAGGGTTTGACTCACCATATAGTATATTTACAGGGGTTGAAACATGCTGTAATATATTTACAAGGGATGACTGACACTGTAGTATAGTAACATGGGATGAATCATGCTGTAGTTTAGTTACATGTGTCGACTCACCCTGTAATATAGTTCTTCTTCTTAGGCAGTCCCTTGGAAGCGAGGATAACTTGCTTCCACATTAAAAATGAGTTTGCAGGTGACTGATGAATCCATTGCGGGACCTACAGTCTCTGTCACAGGTGGGGCAGACGGTGGTTGAAGGGGCGGGTGGGTGGGGTGCTTGGGTTGACGTGCGCTCCTTGCGCTGCCTGCTCTTGGCTTCCGCTTGCTTCCGGCGAAGAGATTCGAGGTGTTCGGCGCCTTCCTGGATGCTTCTCCTTCACTTTGTGTGGTCTTGGGCCAGGGATTCCCAGGTGTCGGTGGGGATGTTACACTTTTTCAAGGAGGCTTTGAGGGTGTCCTTGAAGCATTTCCTCTGCCTTCCTGGGGCTCTCTTGCCGTGCCGGAGCTCCGAATAGAGCGCTTGTTTTGGGAGTCTCGTATCGGGCATGCGGACAATGTGACCCATCCATCGGAGCTGATCGAGCGTGGTCAAAGCTTCGATGCTGGGGATGTTGGCCTGAGCAAGGACACTGACGTTGGTGCGCCTATCCTGCCAATGGATTTGCAGGATCTTGCGGAGGCAGCGTTGGTGGTACCTCTCCAGTGCTGTACACGGTCCATGTCTCTGAGGCATACAGCAGGGCAGGTATCACTGCTGCCCTGTAGACCATGAGCTTAGTGCCGGGTTTGAGGTCCTGGTCTTCAAACACTCTCTTCCTCAGGCGACCGAAGGCTGCACTGGCACACTGAAGGTGGTGTTGGACTTCGTCGTCGATGTCTGCCCTTGTTGACAGTAGGCTCCTGAGGTATGGAAAGTGGTCCACGTTGTCCAATGCCTTGTCGTGGATTTTGATAATCGGGGGGCAGCACTGTGTGGTGGGGGCAGGTTGGTAGAGGACCTTTGTCTTACGGATGTTTAGTGTAAGGCCCATGCTCTCATATGCTTCGGTGAAGATATTTACGCTGGTTTGGAGTTCGACCTCCGAGTGAGCGCAGACGCAAGCATCGTCTGCATGCTGTAATTCGACGACAGAGGATGGGACGACCTTGGATCTGGACTGGAGGCGACGGAGGTTGAACAGTTTCTTGTTTGTTCTGTAAATTAGCTCCACTCCAGTGGGGAGCTTACTGAGGGTCAAATGGAGCATTGCAGCAAGGAAGATTGAGACGAGCGTTGGTGCGATGACACAGCCTTGCTTGACCCCGGTTCGCACGTGAATTGGATCTGTGGTGGAACCGTTGGTCAGGATCACGGCTTGCATGTCGTCGTGAAGCAGGCGGAGGATAGTGACAAACTTTTGAGGGCAGCCGAATTTGAGGAAGACACTCCATAATCCCTCACATTTGACAGTGTCGAAGGCCTTTGTGAGATCAAAGAAGGCCATGTTGGTGCTGTTCCCTGCATTTCTCTTGTAATTGACGTGCAGCGAAGATCATGTCCATTGTGCCCCTTAGTGGGCGGAATCCGCATTGCGACTCTGGGAGGAGCTCTTCGGCCACTGGGAGAAGGCGATTGAGGAGGGTTCTTGCGATGACTTTCCCTGTGGCAGATAGCAGGGAAACTCCTCTGTAATTAGCGCAATCGGACTTGTCACCTTTCTTGAAGATGGTCACAATTACGGCGTCTCTGAGATCCCCTGGCATGCTCTCCTCCTTCCAGATAAGAGAAATGAGTTCATGAATTCGTGCCAGTAGTGCTTCTCCGCCATGCTTTAGCGCCTCGGCGGGGATTCCATCTGCTCCTGAGGCCTTGTTGTTCTTCAGTTGTCGGATGGCCTTTTCAACCTCATGCCGGGCTGGGGTTGTGCTGAGATGGTGGCGGGTAGCATGCTGTGGGATGGAGTTGAGGACACCCGTGTCGAAGACAGAGTCGTGGTTAAGGAGATCTTTGAAGTGCTCCTTCCAGCGGACACTGACTGCTTCCCTGTCCTTGATGAGTACCTCTCCGTTCTTGGCCCGCAGTGGGGAAGGGCCTTGGGTGCTTGGGCCATACATGGTCTTGACTGCGCTAAAGAATCCACGCACGTCGTGGTTGTCGGCTAGCTGCTGGATCTCCTGCACTTTCTCCACCTACCATCTGTTCTTTAGGTCACGAGTTTTTTGTTGGACCTCGGCCTTCAGGCTTCTGTAGAGCTGCTTTCTTGCTCTCGAGTTCTGTTACTGTTTCCAGATCAGAAATGCCTTGCGTTTACAGCTTATTAGCTCCTGGATCTCCTGGTCATTCTCGTCGAACCAGTCTTGGTGTTTCCTGGTTGAGTGACCGAGCGTCTCTTCACAGGTGTTGATTATGGAGGCCTTGAGTGCAGACCAGATGCTGTGGGCATTCTGTGTCTCTGCATCACTGGGAGTCGTCAGGTTGTTTGTGAGGCGCAGGCTGAATAGAGCTTTCTTAGCGGGGTCTTTGAGTGCTCCAGCGTTAATTTTCCTGCGGCATTGTTTCTGTTGCTGCCGCTGTTTTGGGGCTGCATTGATGGAGATGACAGAGTGGATTAGGCAGTGAGCTGTCCAGCAGTCGTCAGCTCCTGTCATGGCGCGG
This sequence comes from Somniosus microcephalus, assembly GCF_052327205.1. Lineage (NCBI taxonomy): Eukaryota > Metazoa > Chordata > Chondrichthyes > Squaliformes > Somniosidae > Somniosus > Somniosus microcephalus. The sequence goes on along the minus strand of NC_140996.1, from coordinate 214,426,755 downwards.
GTGATGCGGACGTCCTTGCGGTCCCTCACTCGGACGATGACGTAGTCCAGCAGATGCCAGTGCTTGGAGCGAGAGTGTTGCCATGAAGCCTTGTACTTGTCTCTCTGATGGAACAAGGTGTTGGTTATGACAAGGCCATGTTCTAAGCATTTCGACAGGAGGAGGGTACCATTGGAGTTGGCTTTCCCTACCCCCTCTCTGCCGATCACACCGCCCCAGAGGTCTGTGTCCTTTCCAACTCTGGCGTTGAAGTCGCCAAGGAGGATCAGCTTGTCGCCCGTTGGGACTCGGGACAGGGATTGATCGAGGCTGGAGTAAAATTCCTCTTTGGTCTCGTCTGTGGCTTCCAGTGTTGGGGCGTACGCACTGATGACCGTAGCGCACTGGTTTCGGGCTAGGGTGAGTCGAAGAGTCATGAGGCGCTCGCTTATACCACTAGTGGAGTCTCTGAGACGCCCGACCAGTTCATTTTTTATGGCGAAGCCTACCCCATGGAGGCGGCGTTCTTCTTCGAGTTTGCCTTTCCAGAAGAAGGTGTAACCACCGCCTTGTTCCTTGAGCTGGCCTTCCCCTGCCCACCGGGTCTCGCTTAGGGCGGCGATGTCAATGTCGAAGCTGTAGTGTATGTACCTTTAAGGGGAGAACTACTTTTTACAGCTCCTGTATAGTAGTACCGGCAGTGACCACACCTGTATATAAACCCTGAGTAGGGATCTGTACGTTTAGTTTTAGAGTAACCCTCATCCAGTAAACACCTGTTGATTGTTCCCTGCAGTTTCGTGTCTAGTTATTGAAGGACACACAACATCAAGATACACGGATCTAACATTGGCGACGAGAAGATTCAAACCTACCTGCAACTCTGCATCACCTCCCAGGGATTCGCTCCTGGAGAAAAGAAAAAAAAAGAAGGCCGAGTCTAGAAGCACGGGCGTCGGCGATCCAGCGGAGACTTGAGCATCGCAGAGGAGGCTGTTGAGAGGTGGGCTTGGTTCTCCAGTCACGGTGGTCCAGCGAAACGGGCTGGCAACAGCTACGGCGCAGACCCTTCCCGGACAGCGGCGGCTAGAGCCAACCGACGGCACAGAAAAAGGCCGAGCAGCATCGACGGGAGAAGAGACAGGGTAGAGCGCACGGGGCGCAGCCGGTGTTCAGGACCGAGCGGCATCGACGGGAGAAGAGAGAGGGTAGAGCGCACAGGGCGCAGCCGGTGTTCAGGACCGAGCAGCGTCGACGGGAGAAGAGAGAGAGGCGCAAAGGAAAACGCGCAGAGCGCAGCCGGTGTTCAAGGGCCGAGCAGCGTCAACGAGAGAGAGAGGCGCGCAGGAAAACGCGCAGAGTGCAGCCGGTGTTCAAGGGACGAGCAGCATCTGCGGGGAAGAAAGGAAAATGCGCAGAGCGCAGCCGGTGTTCAAGGGCAGAGCAGCGTCAGCGGGGAAGAAAGGAAAGCGCGGGAGACGCCATTTTGAGCCACAGCAGAGAAGAAGGGAGAGCGCGGGAAAACGCCATTTTGAGCCGCAGCAGAGAAGAAGGGAGAGCGCGGGAAAACACCATTTTGAGCCGCAGCGGAGAAGGGAGAGCGCAGGAAAACGCCATTTTGAGCCAGTCTAATCACACCCAGGGATGCCGAAGAGTGGCAGTATCACAGCGTTCGACAATGAAGTCGAAGATTGGACGACATATGTCGAACGCATAGAAGTGTACTGCAAGGCGAAAGAAGTGCCAGATGAGAGGAAAGCGCTGGTACTGTTGAATTCAATGGGTGCAAAAACATATGGCTTACTGCGAAACCTAGTAACCCCAGAGAAGCCAGTGGAAAAGGATTTTGGAAACATAGTGTCAAACCTACAGGACCACTTAAACCCCACACCGCTGCTGATAGCAGAAAGATTTAAGTTTCACAAAAGGAACCAGCATAAAGATGAAAGTAATGCTGAGTATTTAACAGAACTGCGCAAGCTATCGAAACACTGCCAGTTTGGAACGGGACTAGCAGATACTTTAAGGGACAAGTTTGTGTGTGGGCTTCAAAGTGAAGGAACCCAGAAACGGCTTCTATCAGAAAAGGATCTTACGCTGGACAAGGCTTTCAGCATGGCAGTATCACATGAAGCAGCCGCATGGGGCGCTGCAGAGATACAACGGAGACCGCAAGAATATGGCACAAATGAAATGTCATACGGAACAGTGAAGTGCTATCGCTGCGGCAGAACAACACACGACCATAATGATTGCTGGTTCAAGGACAAAGTGTGCAGACAGTGTGGAAAAGTAGGACACATAGCAAGAGTCTGCAGGTCGGGAAAGAAAACCAGCAGCAAGAAATCTCCACAGGAGAAGTACAAGAAGGTACATAAGGTGACGGAGAGTAGTTCAGACGAACAGAAAAGTGATACAGACTCCGGAAGCAAGGAGCTGGGGTGTCTGAAACTACATAAGGTGATCAAAACGGAGGATCACCAAACTATCTGGGTCACGCTCAAGGTAGCTGGAGTCCAAGTGAAAATGGAATTGGACACAGGATCAGCCCTAACAGTCATAAATCAAAGGGACTACAAGCAGCTATTCTCACATATACCCTTGAGAGATACAGAGATTGTCTTGAAGACGTACACGGGGCAAAAAGTCTACCCCAAAGGAAAAATAAGGGTGAACGTTATATATAACGGCAAGGAAACACCAAAAATGGACCTATATGTATTGCCAGATGGAGGACCACCACTACTAGGACGTGAATGGATCCGGAAGATACAGCTAGATTGGCATTCCATACAAGCATTGACTGTAGATGCCAAAAAGGATGACAACGCCACACCTGGACAACTGTCAAAAATGCTAACTGACGCACAAGAAGTATTCCAGGAGGGACTTGGAACACTAAAAGGCATAACAGCGATGGTCAAAATAGAGGAAAATGCAAGCCCAAAGTTTTTTAAGGCCTTATGCGATCCGCCCAGCCGTCGAAGCAGAGCTGGAAGGTTTGGAACATTCAGGAGTACTGTCCAAAGTGAACTGGAGCGAGTGGGCTACACCCATCGTTCCTGTAATGAAGAGGTCATTGAGTAATACGCCTGGGGAACCAAAGAAGGTTCGCATCTGTGGGGACTTTAAGGTGACAGTGAACCCAGTCCTTCACACGGTACAATATCTGCTGCCGCGGATTGAAGATATTTTCGCCTCGCTATCTGGAGGGAAACGCTTCACTAAGATTGATCTGGCCCAGGCGTACCTGCAAATGGAGATAGAAGAAGCCTTGAAACAGTACCTCACGATCAACACTCATAAAGGTCTCTACCAATACAACCGGCTGGTGTTCGGGGTAGCATCAGCTCCGGCTATTTGGCAAAGGGCAATGGATCAAGTCCTGCAAGGGATTCCAGGGACCCAGTGTTATTTGGATGACATCCTGGTCACGGGCGAAAATGACAGTGATCACCTTGCCAACCTGGAGCAGGTGCTCACTAGATTGACGGAATATGGGCTCTGAGCAAATCGCCACAAATGCGAGTTTTTCCAGAAGCAAATCTCATATTGTGGCCACGTTATTGATGAAGAGGGGTTACATAAGTCCCCTGAAAAGATTGAGGCAGTAGTCAAGGCTCCAGCACCGGAAAATGTGTCACAACTGAGGTCGTTCCTCGGGCTGGTGAACTACTACCATAAGTTCTTGCCGAATTTGTCTACAGTACTACACCCACTGAACACCCTACTGCAAACAGGGGTACCATGGAAGTGGAATGATGAATGTAAACGAGCTTTCCAGAAGTGCAAAGAATTGATCACATCAAAAGAGGTGTTGGCTCATTTCAACCCAGCACTACCAATTCGGTTGGCGTGTGATGCATCACCCTATGGCATTGGAGCGGTGCTGTCGCACAAGTTCCCGGACGGCTCGGAGAGGCCGGTAGCCTTTGCGTTTCGGTCACTAACCTCAGCCGAGCGTAACTACGCCCAGATTGACAGGGAGGCCCTCAGCCTAGTGTGGGGAGTGAAAAAGTTCAACCACTATCTGCACAGGCAGAAGTTCACCTTGCTGACTGACCACCAACCACTTGTCTCCATCTTTAATCCAAAGAAGGGCGTTCCGGTGATGACTGCGCAACGGCTACAAAGATGGTCCCTTTTTCTAGGGGTGAACCAATATGAAATTGAGTATAAGGGCACGAAACAGCATGGAAACGCTGATGGGCTATCACGCCTGCCACTGCCTACTGCGGAGGAAGCACCAGCAGTGGACCCTGTCGAAATATTTTATTCGACTATAATTGAACGCTTGCCAGTAACTAACGCTGATATAGAGAAGGAGACCTGAAATGACCTGACACTGTCTCGGGTATATGACTTGACGGTGAAGGGATGGCCAACACATGGCGACTCACTGTTGCCAGCATTCTCATCCAGAAGAGAACAGCTGTCAGTATGCCAGGGGACCTTGATGTGTGGATCCAGAGTGGTAATTCCACCCAAGTTAAGGGAGAGAGTGCTAAATGAGCTTCACGAAGGCCATCTGGGAGGGGTGAAAATGAAAAGCCTTGCTAGGGCTTATGTGTGGTGGCCGGGGATCGATCAGCAAATTGAGGACCTGACAAAGAGCTGCTCAGGATGCCAGAAGGTCCAATATGCACCACCACATGCGCCTCTACACCCATGGGAGTGGCCCTCCTCTCCATGGCAACGGGTGCATATTGATTTTGCTGGTCCATTCATGGACTCAATGTTTTTAATAGCCGTGGATGCGCACTCGAAATGGCCCGAGGTGATCAAAATATCGTCCACCACCACGGAGAAAACTATTGCAGTCCTACGGACCATATTTGCCAGGAATGGCTTGCCAGAGCAGATTTGCTCTAATAACAGACCACAGTTTGTGTCCAAAGAGTTTCGAAGATTCATGAAAAGGAATGGGGTAAGGCATTACACATCCGCCCCGTATCATCCAGCCACAAATGGATTGGCTGAGAGGTTCGTACAAACCTTTAAGAAAGCATGGTGTGGAGATGCCGGAGTTGGACTGGGGTGGACAAATGTAAGAAGTCACACAACACCAGGTTATAGCCCATCAGCTTTCTTTGAAATCACAAGCTTTCGGAGCGCTGCTCCTTCGTCAGGTGAAGTGGAGAAATGCATAAAGACACAGCTTATATAGTCAGAGAATAATGTCAGATGTTTACAGGTAATCTTTCCAACTACCATTTATCGCACCTCAGCAGAGAGATAATCACAGCAATCAAAGGTGTGAATGGTGTCCAAACAGGTCAGTCAGGAAAACATTACATCAAAGAACATGCAGATGCTGGGGTCTGTATGAAAAACAAAAAAAGACAAAAAACATTTTTTTTGCTGGAAATCACAGCAGGTCCGGCCGCATCTGTATAGAGAGAACAAGCCAATGTCGACTCGAGTCTGGATGACCCTGCGTCAGGTGGGGTTACATGTAGCATGACACGAACCCAAGATCTCGGTTGAGGCCGTCCTCATGGGTGCGGAGCTTGGCTATCAGTTTCTGCTCGACGATTTTGCGTTGTCGTGTGTCTCGAAGGCCGCCTTGGAGAATGCTTACCCGAAGATCGGAGGCTGAATGTCCTTGACTGCTGAAGTGTTCCCCGACTGGGAGGGAACACTCCTGCCTGGTGATTGTTGCGCGGTGTCCGTTCATCCGTTGTCGCAGTGTCTGCATGGTCTCACCGATGTACCATGCTCCGGGGCATCCTTTCCTGCAACGTATGAGGTAGACAACGTTGGCCGAGTCACATGAGTATGTACCATGTACCGGTGGTGTCCTCACGTGTGATGATGGTATCTGTGTTGATGATCTGGCATGTCTTGCAGAGGTTGCTGTGGCAGGGTTGTGTGGTGTCGTGGTTGCTGTTCTCCTGAAAGCTGGGTAATTTGCTGCGAACGATGGTCTGTTTGAGGTTAGGCGGCTGTTTGAAAGCGAGTAGTGGAGGCGTGGGGATGGCCTTAGCGAGGTGTTCGTCGTCATCGATGACATGTTGAAGGCTGCGAAGAACATGGCGTAGTTTCTCCGCTCCGGGGAAGTACTGGACGACGAAGGGTACTCTGTTGGTTGTGTCCCGTGAATGTCTTCTGAGGAGGTCTATGCGATTTTTTGCTGTGGCCCGTCAGAACTGTCGATCGACGAGTCGAGCGTCATATCCCGTTCTTACAAGGGCGTCTTTCAGTGTCTGTAGGTGCCCATCGCGTTCCTCCAGACTCGAGTCAACATTGGCTTGTTCTCTCTACACAGATGCGGCCAGACCTGCTGTGATTTCCAGCAAAAAAAAATGTTTTTTGTCTTTTTTTGTTTTTCATACAGACCCCAGCATCTGCATGTTCTTTGATGTAATGTTTTCCTGACTGACCTGTTTGGACACCATTCACACCTTTGATTGCTGTGATTATCTCTCTGCCGAGGTGCGATAAATGGTAGTTGGAAAGATTACCTGTAAACATCTGACATTATTCTCTGACTATATAAACTGTGTCTTTATGCATTTCTCCACTTCACCTGACGAAGGAGCAGCGCTCCGAAAGCTTGGCGATTTCAAATAAAGCTGTTGGACTATAACCCGGTGTTGTGTGACTTCTTACATTTAAGAAAGCAGTAAGGGCCATGTGCGATGATGACATTCCACTGCAGCATAAGGTGGACAATTTCCTGTTAGCCTACAGAAATGCGACACATGCAGTCACCAACCAGACCCCGGCCATGATGTTCTTTAACCGAAGGTTGAGATCTCGTCTGGATTTGCTCAGACCAAATGTACGAAGAGATGTTGAGAATAAGCAATTCCAGCACATCAATGAAAAGCCGACAAGGAGCTTCAATGTAGGGCAACCAGTCTTGGCCCGCGACTACCGAACAGAGAATTGGCAACCAGGAACGATATGCACACGGCAGGGGCCATTAATGTACACAGTGGATGTTGGGGAGAACATTGTGAGACGCCATGTCAACCAGATCCTAGAGTCACAGGAACGAGTCAACCCCATGTCTCGCGCACCTGGTGATGAACCCGACATACAGGTAGCATCTACCCCAGAAACAGTAGCATCGGAAGCTGATGAACCAACTGATGACAGGGGGCCTACGCACCAAGAGCAAGACACTCAGGAAAGGCGCTATCCAGAAAGGATCAGGAAGCCGCCCCAAAGACTGAATTTATAAATGGACTATTGTCAGTTAATGTGCATGTTAAAAGTGTTAATTGTTAAATGAATGTAATGGTACTGTTAATCTAAAAGGGGAGGAATTGTAGTGTATGTACCTTTAAGGGGAGAACTACTTTTTACAGCTCCTGTATACTGTAGTACCGGCAGTGACCACACCTGTATATAAACCCTGAGTAGGGATCTGTACATTTAGTTTTAGAGTAACCCTCATCCAGTAAACACCTGTTGATTGTTCCCTGCAGTCTCGTGTCTAGTTATTGAAGGACACACAACATCAAGATACACGGATCTAACAGAAGCGCCTGAGCTCCCGGGCAACGATAGCAGTATGGCATTCCGGTCTCTCACTGTTGGGGTTGTCCATGCGGGTCCTGACGTCCCAGGTCCCAAACTTCATTTTAAAGGGTGGAAGATGCCTGTGCGTGAATTCTTTTAACGTGGGGTGGTCGTTTCACACCAGCTACCACACGGGCTTGACAGAGCAAGGTCTTGGTCCAATGACAAGGGGATCCAAGACGATTGGAGACCCGGCTCTGCTACAACGGCCTAGCACACACACACAAACATATTCCTACTGTCCTCCTCCCTCCTTCCCGCAGGTCCTCTTTGCTTGGGTTTCGTAGGATGCATTGTGGTCCTCCCGACCTCGCTGTTGGCCCATGCCGCAACTTCCCTGGGCCCCGACCCTGCTGTTGGGCCATGCTGCGCACTCCTGGGCCTTGACCTCGCTGCTGGGCTCGTCCTCGTTCCTGGGTCCCGGCCTCGGACATGAAGATGTTGTCTCTCACAGGATCAAATTAGCATTGATATTCTCGCTTTGGGAGCTAAGTTTAAGTGAAGAGCCAGTGCTCACTGTAGTATAGTTACAAGGGTTGACTCACTCTGTATTATAGTTAGAAGGGTTTACTCACACTGTAGTATAGTTACAAGGGTTGACTCACGCTGTAGTATAGTTACATGGGCTGATTAACACTGTAGAGTAGTTACAAGGGCTGACTCACCTGTAGTATAGTTACAAGAGTTCACTTAAATTGTAGTATAGTTATAAGGGTTGACTCACACTGTTGTATAGTTACATGGGTTCATGCACAATGCAGTGTAGTTACAAGGGTTGAATCATGCTGTAGAATAGTTACAAGAGTTGCCTCAAATTGTAGTATAGTATAAGGGTTGACTCACTCTGTAGTATAGTTACAAGGTTTGACTCACGCTGTACTATAGTTGCAAGGGTTAACTGACACTGCAGTATAGTTACAAAGGTTTACTCAGACTGTATTATAGTTACAAGGATTGACTCACCCTGTAGTATAGTTACAAGGGTTGACTTGCCCTGAAGTATAGTTACAAAGGTTGACTCAGACTGTATTATACTTACAAGGGTTGACTCATAGAAACATAGAAGATAGGAGCAGGAGTAGGCCATTCGGCCCCTCGAGGCTGCTCTGCCATTCAATGCGATCATGGCTGACCCATCCAAATTCAGTACCCTGTCCCTGCTTTCTCCCCATATCCCTTGATCCCTTTAGCCTTAAGAAATATATCCAACTCCTTCTTGAATATATTTAGTGAATTGGCCTCTACTGCCTTCTGTGGTAGAGACTTCCACAGGTTCACCACTCTCTGGGTGAAGAAATTCCTCCTCATTTCTGTCCTAAATGGCCTACCCTTATCCTTAGACTGTGCCCCTGGTTCTGGACTCCCCGACCATCAGGAACATCCTTCCAGCATCTAGTCTGTCCAGTCCAGTCAGAATTTTATAAGTTTCAATGAGATCCCCTCTCATTCTTTTAAACTCCAGTGAGTACAAGCCCAATCGACCCAATCTCCCCTCATACGTCATTCCTGCCATCCCAGGTATCAGCCTGGTGAATCTTTGCTGAACTCCTTCCATGGCAAGAACATGCTTCCTCAGATAAGGCGACCAAAACTGCACACAATGCTCAAGGTGTGGTCTCACCAAGGCCCTGTACAACTGCAGCAAGACATCCTTATTCCTCTATTCAAACCCTCTCGCTACGAAGGCCATTTGCCTTCCTAACCGCCTGCTGCACCTGCATGCTTACCTTCAGCGACTGGTGCACAAGGACACCCCGGTCTCGCTCTATTTCCCCTTCTCCCAATCTATTGCCATTCAGATAATAATCTGCCTTCCTGTTTTTGCCACCAAAGTGGATAACCTCACATTTATCCATGTTATATTGCATCTGCCATGTTTCTGCCCAATCACCCAACCTGTCCAAATCATCCTGGAGTTTCTCGGCATCCTCCTCACAGCACACACGCCCACCCAGCTTTGTGTCGTCTGCAAATTTGGAGATATTACATCTAGTTCCCCTGTCTAGATCATTAATATATATTGTGAATAGCTGGGGTCCAAGGACCGATCCCTGCGGTACCCCACTAGTCACTGCCTGCCGCTCGGAAAAAGACCCGTTTATTCCAACTCTTTGCTTTCTGTCTGCCAACCAGTTCTCTATCCAAGTCAATACCTTGCCCTGTAGTATAGTTACAAGGGTTGACTCACACTGTAGTAGAGTTATAAGTGTTGAATCATGATGTAGAAGAGTTACAAGGGTTGACTCATGCTGTGTAGTATATTTACAAGGGTCGACTCACACTATAATTTAGTTACAAGGGCTGACTCACGCTGTAGTATAGTTACAAGGTTTGACTCACACTGTAGTATAGTTACAAGGTTTGACTCACACTGTAGTATAGTTACAAGGTTTGACTCACACTGTAGTATAGTTACAAGGGTTGACTCACACTGTAGAATAGTTACAAGGATTGACTCACACTGTAGAATAGTTACAAGGGTTGACTCACCCTGTAGTAGAGTTACAAGGGTTGACTCAACCTGTAGTAGAGTTACAAGGGTTGACTCAACTTGTAGTATAGTTACAAGGGTTGACTCACACTGTAGTATTGTTACAAGGATTGACTCACACTGTAGAATAGTTACAAGGGTTGACTCACCCTGTAGTAGAGTTACAAGGGTTGACTCAACCTGTAGTAGAGTTACAAGGGTTGACTCAACTTGTAGTATAGTTACAAGGGTTGACTCACACTGTAGTATAGTTACAAGGGTTGACTCACACTGTAGTATTGTTACAAGGGTTGACTCACACTGTAGAATAGTTACAAGGGTTGACTCAACCTGTAGTATAGTTACAAGGGTTGACTCAACTTGTAGTATAGTTACAAGGGTTGAATCACACTGTAGTACAGTTACAAGGGTTGAATCACACTGTAGTACAGTTACAAGGGTTGACTTATACTGTAGTATCGTTATAAGGGTTGACTCTCACTGTAGTATAGTTCCAAGGGTTTACTGACACTGTAGTATAGTTACAAGGGTAGACTGACAGTGTAGGAGAGTTACAAGTGTTGACTCACCGTGTAGTATAGTTAGAACGGTTGACGGACACTGCAGTTTAGTTACAAGGGTTGACTCACACTGTAGTATAGTTAAAAGGTTGACTCACGCTGTAGTATAGTTACAAGGGTTGACTCATACTGTATAATAGTTACAAGGGTTTACTGACACTGTAATAAAGTTACAAGGGATGACTCACCCTAGAGTATAGTTACAAGGGTTGACTTAAACTGTAGTACAGTTACAAAGGTTGACTCACACTGTAGTATAGTTACAAGGGTTGAATCAAACTGTGGTATATTTACAAGGGTTGAATCATGCTGTAGTACAGTTACGCTTGTTGACACGCACTGTTTTATAGTTACAAGGGTAGACTCACCCTGTAGTACAGTTACATGGTTTGAATCATGCTGTAGTATAGATCCAAGGGGTGACTAACACTGTAGTATAGTTACAAGGTTTGACTCACTCTGTAGTATAGTTACAAGGTTTGACTCACTCTGTAGTATATTTACAAGAGTTGACTCACTCTGTAGTATAGTTACAAGGTTTGACTCACTCTGTAGTATATTTACAAGAGTTGACTCACACTGTAGTATAGTTACAAGGGTTGACTCAAGCTGTAGCATAGTTAGAAAGGTTTACTCACCCTATAGTATAGTTACAAGGGTTCACACATGCTGTAGTATTGTTACAAGGGTTTACTGACACTATAGTATATTTACAAGGGTTGATTCACACTTTAGTATAGTTACATGGGTTGACACACGCTGTAGTATAGTTACAAGTGTTGAATCATGCTGTAATATATTTTAAAGGGATGACTGACTCTCTACTATAGTTACAAGGGTTGACTAACACTGTAGTACAGTTAAAAGGGTTGATTCACCCTGACTTATAATTACAAGGATTGACTTACGCTGTAGTATTGTTACAAGGGTTGACTCACGGTGTTGTATAGAAACATAGAAATATAGAAGATAGGAGCAGGAGTAAGCCATTCGGCCCCTCAAGCCTGCTCTGCCATTCAATGCGATCATGGCTGACCCATCCAAATTCAGTACCCTGTCCCTGCTTTCTCCCCATATCCCTTGATCCCTTTAGCATTAAGAAATATATCTAACTCCTTCTTGAATATATTTAATGAATTGGCCTCTACTGCCTTCTGTGGTAGAGAATTCCATAGGTTCACCACTCTCTGGGTGAAGAAATTCCTCCTCATCTCAGTCCTAAATGGCTTAACTCTTATCCTTAGACTGTGACCCCTGGTTCTGGACTCCCCAACCATCGGGAACATCCTTCCTGCATCTAGTCAGTCTAGTCCTGTTAGAATTTTATAAGTTTCAATGAGATTCCCTCTCATTCTTCTAAACTGCAGCGAGTACAAGCCCAATCGACCCAATCTCTCCTCATACATCATTCCTGCCATCCCCGGTATCAGCCTGGTGAATCTTCGCTGCACTCCTTCCATGGCAAGAGTATCCTTCCTCAGATAAGGCGACCAAAACTGCACACAATGGTCTCACCAAGGCGCTGTACAATTGCAGCAAGACATCCTTGTTCCTGTACTCAAATCCTCTCGCTACAAAGGCCAACATACCATTTGCCGCCTTAAACGCCTGCTGCACCTGCATGCTTACCTTCAGCGACTGGTGCACAAGGACACCCAGGTCTCGTTGCACTTCCCCTTCTCCCAATCTATTGCCATTCACATAATAATCTGCCTTCTTGTTTTTGCCACCAAAGTGGATAACCTCACATTTATCCACTTTATATTGCATCCGCCATGCTTCTGCCCAATCACCCAACCTGTCCAAATCATACTGGAGTTTCTCGCCATCCTCCTCACAGCACACACGCCCACCCAGCTTTGTGTCATCTGCAAACTTGGAGATATTACATCTAGTTCCCTCGTCCAGATCATTAATATATATTGTGAATAGCTGGGGTCCAAGGACCGATCCCTGCGGTACCCCACTAGTCACTGCCTGCCACTCGGATAAAGAGCCATTTATTCCAACTCTTTGCTTTCTGTCTGCCAACCAGTTCTCTATCCAAATCAATACCTTGCCCCCAATCTCATGTGCCTTAACTTTACACGCTAATCTCTTATGCGGGACCTTATTGAAAGCCTTTTCAAAGTCCAAATACATCACATCCACTGGTTCTCCCTTATCTATTTTACCAGTTACATCCTCAAAAAATTCCAGTAGATTAGTCAAGCACGATTTACCTTTTGTAAATCCATGTTGACTTTGTCTGATCCAGTCACTGTTTTCCAAGTGCTCTGCTGTTTATAATGGACTCTAGCATTTTCCCCACTACCGATGTCAGGCTTACCGGTCTGTAATTCCCCGTTTTCTCTCTACCACCTTTTTTGAACAGTGGGGTAACATTAGCTACCCGCCAATCCACGGGTACTGTTCCAGAGTCTATCGAATTTTGGAAGATGACCAGCAATGCATCTACTATTTCTAGGGCCACTTCCTTAAGTACCCTAGGATGTAGATTATCAGGCCCTGGGGATTTATCAGCCTTCAATCCCGTCAATTTCTCTAACACCATTTCCCTACAAATACTGATTTCTATCAGTTCCTCCCTTTCATTAGACCCTATGTTCCCCGACATCTCTGGGAGGTTATTTGTGTCCTCCTTTGTGAAGACAGAACTAAAGTATGTATTTAATTGGTCTGCCATTTCTTTGTTCCCCATTATAAATTCCCCTGATTCTGACTGCAAGGGACCTACGCTTGACTTCACCAATCTTTTTCTCTTCACATATCTATAAAAGCTTTTACAGTCAGTTTTTATGTTCCCTGCAAGCTTACTCTCATACTCTATTTTCCGCCTCTTAATTAATCCCTTTGTCCTCCCTTGTTGAAACCTAAACTGCTCTCAATCCTCAGATTTACTGCTTTTTCTGGCCAATTTATATGTCCTCTCCTTGGATCTTATGCTATCCCTAATTTCCCTTGTTAGCCACGGTGGAGTCACGTTTTTTATTTTATTTATATGCCAAACTGGGAAGACCAAATTCTGTAGATCATACTGTATTATAGTTACAAGGGCTGACTGAAACTGTAGTATAGTTAAAAGGGTTGTCTCAACCTGTAGTATAGTTACAAGGGTTGACTTAAACTGTAGTATAGTTACAAGGGTTCATTCACACTGCAGTGTAGTTACAAGGGTTGAATCATGCTGTAGTATATTTACAAGGGTTGGCTCACCCTGTTGTAAAATTACAAGGGTTGACTGACAGTGCAGTATATTTTCAAGGATTGACTCACGCTGTAGTGTATTTACATGGGTTGACTCACACTGTAGTATAGTTACAAGGGTTGCCTTAAATTGTAGCATATTTTCAAGGATTGACTCACCCTGTTGTATAGCTACAAGGGATGACTCATGCTGTAGTGTAGTAACATGGGTTGACTCACCCTGTAGTATAGTTACAAGGGTTGATGCACACTGTAGTATAGTTAGAATGGTTGACTCACACTGGTATAGCTAAAAGTGTAGGGTTCTCAAAATTCCCACATTCCCCAAAGTTATGGATAAAGGGACCTTGTATTGGACAAGTTATGAAAAGACAAGGTGCCCAAAATGGCAATACCATCAGCGACCGCCCAAAGGAGAAGAAGGCCCATCGCGACGAAGTACTCGACGAAGACGTTAACGGAGAAAAAGGGAGGGTGCCTTTGCACAAACAACTTCAGCGCCACGCCCTGTGACCACGTGGTGACGGGATACCCCAAAGGACAGGAAGAGCGGACCTCAAACCCCACCATCTAAAGCGACAGGTTTTGAATTGGTGAGCATGAATTCCTGGCCCCTCATAGCTTAATCTAGTTAGGTATAGGGGGTGAGATAAGGATAAGGGGATTTTTTATGTGTTTGTTTTCCCTTGATGTGCCGTGTGTTCCCCATTCCCATATAAGTGTATTAACTGTTTTATGCCTGTAACTATACCAGTAATTCTCAGTAGTATTGTGTTTTATTCAGGCTTTTAATAAAATTTGGTTTTCTCGCACCAAACCACTTGTCTACTCGATTTTCTGTATCGCCGCCTGTACCTAAGTCCGGTGTCTAGAACCCAGGGGGTGTGGAGTGATTCGAACCGCTCAGAGACAGTCAGGGGCAGAGCTGACTGGGCACACACACCAAGACAAAACCCCCTACAGAAATGGCGACCACGGCAGGACTCCGGCAACAGGGGTGCGATACAGTAGACAATGGTTCGGATGAGCAAACCTTGATGGAGGAAAGGATTTCTGATTATGTGTTTAGTAAGGTGAACATCACAAAGAAGTGGATCACCACTCTGTTAAGGGCTGGGCGTCTGGTAGATGCCACAGCTAAGTGGACAGAAGGGAGGGAGCTCAAGAAATCCCTAGAGAAGGCAGTTTGGTTGATGTGTTTTAAAAAGCAGGTCCAGCTTCTGGACAGGCTCGTTGCAGCACAGGCAGCCGAGTTAAAGGAGTCAGCCCTGGAGATCCAGGACAATGCTCTAGCAGGGGAGAAGTTAATGGTAGCATTGCAGGCCCTGAATCAGGAAAGGGTACATTTAATGGGAGAACATAAGGCCAAGTTGGAATACCTACAGTGCCAAGTCACCAAAGCCAAGGGTAACCAGTTGAGGTTGTGGGAAAAGAACGCCCGCCTGGCAAGGCAAGTTAGAGAACAGGAGGAGAAAGTAAAAGAAGTAAAGGCCGCTTACAAGCTAGCGAGCGAACAGGGGTTTGAAGATGCAGATCATGGCCCCCGCAAGGAACAGATAGAAAATCTGAGCCTGGCCCTGAGGAATGCAAAAGGCATGGTGTGCCTCATAAGCCCGAAGGCAGGCCAGGCAGATTTTATAGGGAATGAGGGGGGAACAGTTCAAACATCATTGGTAGTGCCCAGGAATGACCCAGTTGAGGAACAGGAGGTCTCACGACCGCCACCCGTAGCGCCAGGTTTTAGCGAGGTCTGGCAGCAAGGGGGGGCGGAGTCAGGGGTGGGAGCGGAGGTGGAACAGCCCCCGCCAGAGAGGCCGGAGCCGGGACCGATGTGCCCAGCCCGGCATCGGAGGTTCAGCCCACCCGTCAATGGCGGTGACGAGGGACCCCTCCAAAACCAGTTTATATTACCCTATAGCACCCAACAGCTTAGGGCTATGGTGAGCCATATCCCAAAGCTCTCCGAAAAGGGAGACACCTCGATCCACTTCAGGGAGGTAGAGCAGGCAGCCAGCATCAATGACTGCGATGGTGCTGAGCAGGCCAAAATGCTGCTATTCTCCCTGGAGAGTAGGCTCTTCCAATCCCTCTCTGACGAGTGTAAGAAGGGGTAGTGCGGGTATGAGGAGCTCAGGGATGAAGTTCTGGAGGCTATGGGGATGAATGAGAGAAGTCCTTTCTCCCGTGTGGAGAAGACCGTCCAGCTCACAGGGGAAACCCCGCAGGCTTTCGCGGACAGGTTATGGCCGGTATATAGGAGCGTCTGTCCTGGGGCACCTAACCGGACGTTCCTGAACCGGGATCAGCTGGCCCACTGGCTCTGCTGCCTGGTGGCAAACAGCTTGCCACAGGTCCGGGCCAAGGCGGAAGTCTGGTTCGACCCCAGGAATCCCCTGACCACCGAGCTCACGGTGATCAGACAGTTGACCCTAGCCTATAAGAACGGTAGGGGAACCGATGCACACCCACCTAAGGGGAAGGTGCATGAGGTAAAACCCGGACAGGGTAGGAAGGAGTGGCATCCGGAAGGGAATAACCCTTCTAGCACTAAGATGAATTGTTATGGGTGTGGGAAGGATGGCCACTGGAGGAAGGAATGCAAAAACCCTTGGAAAGACAACAAGGGAAAGAATTTCACAGCCCCAGCCCAAAAGGCACAGGCAGGAATCCCTCCCGCCGCGGTCAAGTCATTTTTGGTCACCATGAGGTCCTTTTTGACTGGCCACGGGAGAGTAGCAGCCGCTACTGGTGCTCTGACCCCATCAGCCCCATCCAACCCACAGCCATAACTAGAACCAGCGCAGCCTGTCGACCTGTGTCCCCTTGAAAACGACGAGGGGAGCAGGCCCTGTGTTAAGATGCGGGTGGAGACAGTGCAGGGGAGATATTCGGTGGACACTGGAGCTTCCAGCACAGTGGTCCATTCGGAAGACCCGACCAATTCACCCAGGTCTAACAAGGTCCCATTTAGCCCAATGGAAGTCACAGGGAACGAGCAGGCTGGGGAAATGGCCAAACTTTTGGCCATAGTTTTAGGATCCCTCCCTACCACGTGGGAGGGTAACCAAAGGACCGACGAGGTGGCCGAGCAGAAGGCTAGGGAAGGAGAGTCTTGGGACCCCTATCGGACAGGTCCGGTAGCCGCAGTCCGGGACAAGGGAGGCACACAGGGGGTAGCTTTGGCCCCGGACCTAAAGCAGGTCCAAGCCCAAGATCCCGTCTGTAAGGCCGTCCCGGTAAGGAAAGAGAATGGGGAGTCCCATGAAGGCCCGTTCAGGGCAGCGGACGAGGTTTTTAAACAGGTTGCTGGTTATATTAATCAGTGTAAACTGTTTAAACCCGAGACGAGAAAGCAGACAGTTGGGGTAGGGCCTGAGGATAGAGACCCTCAGCCTGCAGCGGGAACAAGTTCACAGACTGCACAGGCAGATGCTGTGGTTTGTTTAAGGGGCGGGGCCATCCCGCCCACCAATTTGGACACTCCCCCACTCTTCTGGGATCTAGAGGAGGAGGGACCCGAGGGCGAAGACCCCGCCCCTGACCCAGGTATAGATGAGGAGGGACCCGAGGGCGAAGACCTCGCCCCGGACCCAGGTTTGGGACTTGGGGGCGGAGACTCTCAGCCTGCAGCAGCAGGCTGCGAAGAGTTACCTGCCCCTAGCCCAGGTTCAGGAGAGGTAAAGCCTGAGGAAGAAGATCCCCGGCCAGCGGCAGTGGTAAGCCCACAGACCGCACTGGAGGGGGCAGTGGTTCGGGTTGAAGGCCCACCAGCCAAGAAAACCCCACTCGCCAAAGCCCCTAGAAGGTCCCTGCAGACGCACCAGCCAAGGAAACCTTGGTCACCGGCTCCCCATTTTAAAGGGGCAGCCTCCCGAGTCAGGGGTAAGTCCAGAGACAGAGGTCCCCAGCCAGCAGCCACAAGCTGCAAGGGACCGGAAGTGCAGGACAGTTCGGCCACGCCGAAGGGAGCGGTGTGCCGCAGCCCTAACAGGGATTAGGCTGGCCACCCGGAGATGGGTGGCGGATGTATATAGTTTAGGTAACTTAAGTTTAGGTATTTTTAAGCTTGGGTGCTTAGCTTAAGTATTAAACAAGGTGATGGGTAGTTTTAAATAAGTAATAATCTGCTTAGAGTGTGTGTATTTGAGTCGAGGTCGCGAGACCCGACGATGTTTCACCCAAGCCAGAGAATCTCCTGGGGACCTGGCTATATGTTTTTGTATCTTTTGCAGAAAGATTTTCAGGATGAAGGGGGGCGTAATCCTACTCACTCTGATAGGACTGAGCATTGGAAAACGAGGTGACGTGGAGGAGTCCCACATCCATGGGTGCTCAGGAGAAAGAGCACCTATAGTAATCGATAGAAGTGGCGAACGGGACGTGAAGGAGACCGCCGTCTACGTCCACGAGGGAAGGTGGCTAGGGTGGTTGGGGTCCAATTCGTCTCAGTACTCCAGCCATACCGGGTTCACGTACGGGGAGGCCTCCCTCCTGTGCCTCAGGGTACAGGTCGTTACCACGAGGGTCAGCGTCACCGTAGGGAAACGTTTATGTTTAACATGCAAGGGACACATTCCTTTGGATAGGTGGTGGTGGCTCAGAAAGCTGAGCAAGGATATGAGAAACCCCGCAGTCGAGTGGGAACGGTTGGGGAACAATACCCACCGGACGATTACAGGGACTCACGGAGGATTAAGTGTGTGCTGGGACAAGTGGTGGGAACCGGATCAAGGGATTTATGTCTGTATGTGGGGGTCAGAAAGGGTCTGTCCCACAGGCATATCCATCATTTTCCACCAGCAGTGGCAAGACGCCGGGGAGGGGATGAATTGGGATAACAGCCGGAAGGTGTGCGCGGTCCCATACTCCCCAATCCCAGTCAATGCCACTGAGCTTGTGCCCCACCCACAATGCAGGCAGCGAGGACACCCAGGGAAGGGTGCCCCGCCACCACCAAGGGACCAGGGAATGGACTGGTACTAGTGCCCATGGATCAGGTGCTGTACCAGGGGGTACACTACACGGTAGCCTCCGTGATTTTAAATCTCACCGAGGTACACTTACTGGAGTGGTACCCCAAAGAGACAGAGCAGTTATACCAGGCCCTATTAAAGGAGTTGTTTAGAAAATTTTATGAGTTCGATTTCGCCAATGTCGACAAAACTGAACTGTATACCACACATCATGAGTTTTTGGGTAATGCAGGGAGACAAAGAAGGGGAGTATGGAATTATGTTTTTACTGTGTTTAACACTGGGTCCTCTGTCATCAACAGTTTAGATGACATAGAATTACAGACCCAAATAAACGGTTTAAAAACTCAGTTAAAGAAAATCTTGATGGATGAGAACAAAGTAGTGGGCTCGGAGTTACATGAGGACCAGGCCATGATGGTCCATTTAAAATAAATTATAGCTGAGCTGGAGAAGCACGCAAAGACCGTGAATGCCCTCATAAGGGAGGACAGAAATGCTTCTGACCAGGCTGTGCAGAACGAGGTGTGCGTGCTGTACGGGGCGTGGTTGCTGGGCGAGGGCCGCAGTAACCTGGAGGATTTAAAATAGGGTTTAGTCCCCTCCTGGATCAGCAACAAGCACCTTGCAGCCCTCCATCCATTCGAGAATGCATTAAGCCCGTGTCAACTCCGACTAGCTTCTGAGGCCTACCCAGTCCCAGTAGATTGTGGACATTCAAACCATACTATCATGGGTATAGAAGTAATGATGCCGGTCATGGGTGGGACAGCCCGACCCACACTGGTATACAGAGCAGAGAACATTGGAGTCATTCAAGGGGGTGTAGACATCCGTTTCACAGTGGTCCCACCTCATGTCATAAAGTGGGAGCACGCTATGACAGGTACTGATCTCGCGGGGTGCCGGAGCCAGGGAGCACACATAATACTGTGTCCCCAGCACTTGAATGCCTATTCAAAACCACAGTGCGGGTTTAGAGCTGCTGGCGGAAAACCTATAAATTGTACCATGGAGGTAATGGCACAAGACCATGTTCCCCCACAGGTAGCATATATAGGAGCTGGGACATATTGTGTCACCACTGGCGTGCCCCACTACCAGCAGGGACAGCATAGCTGGTGTCTGGTAATTGACAGCAGTTTCTGCTTTAAACCCGAGGCAGAAGTTCAAGTGGCCCAGGAACGAATTGTCTCCATTCCTGAACCCTCCACTGTTCACCTCACTGTAAAAGAGAATTTTACCAACCTACAAAAGTATGTGACACATTTCGGCTATGAAATCCCCCCTCTCCCAGAACACCTTACCAAAATACTAAAAGCAGTTATAGTTTCACAGAAACATTTTTACACTCTGGAGCAGAAAACAGTAGAGATAGGGGCTAAGATATTGGGCATTGTAGTTCCACCCTGGTGGGACATTTTCAATAATATAGAGGTCCCTTCGTGGATCAGACTGGCTTCCCACATTCTCGTGGTTTGCCAGTTAGGGATAGTATTGTACCTAGTATGCACTCAATGCAAGGGAAAAGGTCAAATACTAGAATTCCGAAACCAAAGGACCTGGAAGGAACATTATGTTAAGATGGAGAGAGATACACCTGTTTGAATTTGCTGTTTGTATTATTGATTAAAGATTGTTGTTTTTTTATGACATTTGTTGTTTTTAATAAAGATGTTCAGTGTGTTGTTTGTAATAAAGATGATGTGTACCAAGTGGTGCAGGGGTGTTGGACATCCTCCATGCTTGGATGTGTGTAAACGACTGTAATTATTCTATGTATGCTTATGTACACTACATTTTACAGAATGGGAAATGCATGTGTCGTGGATATCTTAGATAGGTAATTGCAGGGGAAGATTGACTGTGGAGGGTCGGAAATTTTGCTCACCTTTTCAGGATGATACTTAAAGCAAGTTTAGTATCAACAGGGGAGAGTGTAGGGGTCTCAAAATTCCCACATTCCCCAAAGTTATGGATAAAGGGACCCTGTATTGGACAAGTTATGAAAAGACAGGGTGCCCAAAATGGCATCTGCAACCTCGTGACCAAAAGGACAGGATTTTAAAAGCAAGGCTCTGCAAGCAGACAGACACATTTTTTTTTCCCAAGACTGGAACGAAACTTAAAATGCATAGACCTGTGAATAGACTCTGTGGGACCAGACAGTGCAAACACAGAATATGCATTCCATTCGCCTTGAAACAGATCAGGTTAGAATGGGCCGCAATCAAGGCCATCAGGTTTCTGCATATTTAATCGGTAACAGCTCACAGAAGCCATCAAGTCAGGAAAACCCGATTAAGTTTCATACATAACCAACAGCCAGGACATCGAAACCAGTAAAACACAGAGACAGCCATTTCAGGAGTCGGTAAAGCAAATGACTGTAATCAGTTTGAACGAGCCCGCCAAAAGTTAGACAAAGGACTGACCTGATTTGGCGCGCAGATAAGGAATGAAATATCGGGTATAATTGTAGGCCCATCTGTAGTGATCTCGCTCTTAGCTCTCTTATCGTGCTTGTTCTGAGCTCTTAGCTCTCGTGCCCTGGCCTCGTGGCGGGCTCTCTTCTCGCTCCCCGCGCCACTCAACACCAAGGACGCCCAGTACTACACCGAGGGCCCAACGCGGGAGGAGAACGAGACCAAGTTCGAAACCACACAGGACACACAGGCCACAAACGGGCAGACGAGACGAGATGAGACGAAGAATACGGTAAACCGATAAGAGCAGAGAAGGGCAGCGAAAGACGCATTGGGGAACCAACGCCTAGTTATAAGCTGGCGTTTGGTGAATAAGTTGGCGTTACATGCATTGACAGTAAATACCGCCAACCGATCCCCGACCACAACAATACCGTCAGCGACCGCCTAAAGGAGAAGAAGGCCCATCGCGACGAAGTACTCGACGAAGACGTTAACGGAGAAAAAGGGAAGGTGCCTTTGCACAAACAACTTCAGCGCCGCACCCTGTGACCACATGGCGATGGGATACCCCAAAGGACAGGAAGAGCGGACCTCAAACCCCACCATCTAAAGCGACAAGTTTTGAATTGGTGAGCATGAATTCCTGGCCCCTCATAGCTTAATCTAGTTAGGTATAGGGGGTGGGATAAGGATAAGGGGATTTTTAATGTATTTGTTTCCCTCGATGTGCCGTGTGTTCCCCATTCCCATATAAGTGTATTAACTGTTTATGCCTGTAACTATACCAGTAATTCTCAGTAGTATTGTGTTTTATTCAGCCTTTTAATAAAATTTGGTTTTCTTGCACCAAACCACTTGTCTACTCGATTTTCTGTATCACCGCCTGTACCTAAGTCTGGTGTCTAGAACCCAGGGGGTGTGGAGCGCTTCGAACCACTCAGGGACAGTCAGGGGCAGAGCTGACTGGGCACACACGCCAAGACAAAACCCCCTACAAAAGGGTTGAATCACCTTGTATTTTAGTTACAAGGGTTGACTTAAACTGTAGTATATTTATAAGGGTTGACTCTCACTGTAGTATAAGTGCAAAGGTTGACTCACACGGTAGTATATTTACAAGGGTTGACTCACACTGTAGTATAGTTACAAGGGTTTACTGACATTGTAGTATAGTTACAAGGGTTCATTCACACTGCAGTGTAGTTACAAGGGTTGAATCACGCTGTAGTATATTTATAAGGAATGACTGACACTGTAGTATAGTTACATGTGTTGAATCATGCTGTAGTTTAGTTACATGTGTTGACTCACGCTGTAGTATAGTTACAAGGGTTGACTCAACCTATAGTATAATTACAAGGATTGACTCACATTGTAGTATAGTTACATGGGTTGACTCACACTGTAGTATAGTTAGAAGGGTTGACTCACCCTGTAGTATAGTTACAAGACTAGACTCAGCCTGTAGTATATTTACAAGGGTTGACGGACACTGTTGTACAGTTACAAGGGTTGACTGACACTGCAGTATAGTAACAAGGATTGACTCATGCTGTAGAATAGTTACAAGGGGTGACTGACACTGTAGTATAGTACAAGGGTTGACTCATGCTGTAGTATAGTTACAAGGGTTGACTCACGCTGTAGTATAGTTACATGGTTTGAATCACGCTGTAGTATAGATCCAAAGGTTGACTCACCCTGTAAAATAGTTACAAGGGTTGACTCTCACTGTAGTATAGTTACAAGTGTTGACTCAAGCTGTAGTAAATTTACAAGGGATGGTTCACCCTGTAGCATAGTTACAAGGGTTGAGTCAAACTGTAGTATAGTTATAAGGGTTGGCTCACCCTATAGTATTGTTACAACAGTTGATTCACACTGTAGTATAGCTACAAGGGTTGACTGACACTGTGGTATAGTTACAGGGGTTGACTCACTCTGTAGTATAGTTACAGGGGTTGACTCACACTGTAATTTAGTTACAAGGGTTGACTCACTCTGTAGTATAGTTACAAGGGTTGACTCACTCTGTAGTATAGTTACAAGGGTTGACTCACTCTGTAGTATAGGTACAAGGGTTTACTGACACTGTAGTATAGTTACAAGGGTTCATTCCCACTACAGTGTAGTTACAAGGGTTGAATCACGCTGTAGTATATTAACAAGTGTGGCTTCACACTGTTGTATATTTACAAGGGTTGACTCCCACTGTAGTATATTTACAAGATTTGACTAACCCTGTGGTATAGTAACATGGTTTGAATCATGCTGTAGTACAGTTACAAGGGTTGACTGACACTGTAGTATAGTTACAAGCGTTGACTCACTCTGTAGTATAGTTACAAGGGTTGACTCACACTATAGTATAGTTACAAGGGTTGACTGACACTGTAGTATAGTTACAAGGATTGACTCACACTGTACTATAGTTACAAGGGTTGACTCACCCTGTAGTATTGTTACAAAAGTTGACTCAGACTGTATTATAGCTTTAAGCAACTTGTTTCAGAACATGGAGGTCTAGTTGTACTTCACTAGTTCCTTGTCTTACAAAATGTCCCTGACAAGTTGGGGCCGACGCCCGAGTATTTATACTCCTTGGATGGCGCCACCAGCTGGCTGTCCAGCATTATTTCACGAGTAGCTTCTTGATGATGATGAGATTTATAACATTCTTTCTGCCTAAAAGATTTGGGTGTCCGGCGACTTCCTCTTAGCGGTTTAGGCGGACCACGAGTAGCCGCAGTCTTTTAGGTATTTATTTATGGCTAGAAGGCACGTCTCCCCGGATCGTGTCTTGGTCCCTGGGCCGCTTGTTCCATACCGGTGGATCGACAGGGCCCGTGTTGCTCTGATCGACCCGAGGAAGGCTGGGGAGATCGTGACTCCGGGTGCAGGTCCCCACAGGCGCAGAAGTGGCTTCATCCTGTTGGATAGCCGGGGATTGACCGGCGTCCTGGTCTCGGGTGGCCATCCCACAGGGAGCACTCAGCTCCCCAAGTGGATCCGGTGTGGCAGCTGGCAAATCTCTCGATGCCCCAGGTAGGGCATCATCTACGGGGAGCGCAGAGTGTCGGCATCATCCCCGTGGGTCCCTCTATCTGTTGGGTCCACGGAACCAGCCGGACAGGGAGCCAGGTCCCGAGTGAAACGGTGGACTCCCAGCCATCAGGGTACCGCACGAGCGCATACGTGGCGTTGACGTCCGTGAGTTCTACCTCGTCCACGAGAGGATCGTTTTTTGATGATCGGACGAATCTTCGGAGCAGCACGGGGCCGGGAGCTGCCAACCATGACGGTAGAGACGTCCCATGGGTGAAGCGATGCTGGAAGCTGAAGAATCGCTCGTGAGGTGTGACATTGGTAGACGTAGAAAGGAGAGACCTGTTGGAATGTAACACATCAGGGAGCATAGTTTCCCACTGCTGGTCTGGTAGGTTGTGTGACCTCAGCGCAAGACGAACAGCGTTCCAAATGATAGCGTTGTATCTCTCAACCTGTCCGTTACTGATGGGATGGTACAGTGTCGTTTTACTTGTGGCGATTCCCCGTTGGGAGAGATAGCTTTTGAGTTCGCTTGACATGAAGGAGGGACCCCGATCAGAGTGGATGAAATTGGCCGTACCGCAAAGGGAAAAGACTTGTTCAAGGCATTTGATCACTGTGGAAGTATGCATATTGGGACAGGGGAAAGCAAAGGGAAAGCGTGAATATTCGTCCACCATAGTCAGTAAATAGGTGTTTCACGCTGAGGAGGGCAATGGTCCTTTAAAGTGAATGCTGAGTCGCTGCATAGGCTGCATAGCGTGTATGAGCGAGCCATCCGATGGACAGAAGAATTGCGGTTTTAATTCCGCACAAATTCTACAGGGGGAGCACGTTCTTTTCACATCTTCTGTAGAAAATGGGAGATTTTTAGATCGCACAAAGTGCAACATATGGGTAACGCCAGGATGGCATAAGTCAGTATGAAGATCCGCCAGAGTCGAAGTTGATAAAGAAGAGCAGAATGCCCGCGTGAGGGTAACCGGGGCCACATTCTCTTTGCCGGGTCAATAATGTATGGTGTATCCAAAGGCGGCCAAACCCATTCTCCAGAGTTGTATTTTGTTATTCTTGATCTTAGTGCATTTCCGGTTATCCAGCATAAAGGCCACAGAGCGCTGATCGGTTATAAGTGTGAAATGGCGACAAGCGAGAAAATGACTCCATTTACGTACCACTTCGATGATGGCCTTCTCGACAGGAGGATAATGGAGCTTGCTACCCTGCAAAGTTCTGGACAGAAAAGCAACGGGTCAACCACCTTGATTCAAGGTAGCAGAGATCGCCACATCCGATGCATCGCACTCGACCACGAAAGGAAGATTTTCATCAATGGAACGAAGCGTGGTTTTTTCCAGTTGTCGCTTGAGGAGGTTGAAAGCTGAAATAGCCATTGCCTCTAATGGAAATGACTTTGCATGAAGCAGGGACTGGATCTTGTCGGAGAAGTGGGATATCCATTTCGCATAATAGGCAAACATGCCGAGTGCCCAACGAAGAGAGCCGAGATTCGTAGGGGGAGGGAGCTCCTGAAGCGGACGAAGTCGCTCCGGATCCGGTTTGATGACACCGTTGCCCACCCAGTAGCCAAGGATGTTGACTGATGGTACTGATTTCACAGATTTGGACTCATTTAAGGTTAAGTTGTGATGACGGAGAACGTCAAAACATTTCTGGAGGTTGGCATCATGCCCCTTCTGGTCATGACCAGCAATGGTGATATTATCCAGATATGGAAAACTGTCCGTTAAGTTCTCTTGTTTGACTAGGCTATCCATTGCCCGTTGAAAGACGGCCACCCCATTGGTGACCCCAAATGGAAGGCGACAAAACTGGTAAAGCCGACCATTGACCTCAAAGGCCGTATACTTCTTGTCAGAGTCCTTCAACGGCACTTGATGATATGCGCTCTTCAAATCAAAAGTTGAAAATACTTTGTAGTTGGCAAGGTTATTGACCATGTCATCGATGCGTGGTAGTGGGTAGGCATCCAGGTCGGTATACTGGTTAATAGTTTGCAAGTAATTGATGCAAAGACGTTTCTTGTGTTGCTTCAGAGGATTTTTAACAACGACAACTTGAGCCCGCCAGGAAGTGAACATGGTTCAATGATACCGTCAGCTAGAAGGCGAGAGATTTCTGTCTCGATAAAGGATCGATCATCTTGGCTGAAACGTCGTGATTTAGTGACTATGGGCTTACATCAGGGGGAAAGATTGGCAAACTAGGAGGACTCATCGAGCGAAGCCGCCAAAAGCGCACAAAATGGTACTTTGGAAATAGTAAGCTCCGGCTTTGACCCTCCAAACTCGAAAGTGAGTCTTTTGTGTTGTTTCTGGAAATCCTGTCCCAGGAGCACATCACTGCATAGGTTCTTGAGCACCCTGGGCCGGGTGGAGAAATAAGTGTGGCCATTGAGAATAAGGTCGACAAGACAAAAGCCGGAAGAATTGGTGGTCAGTTTCGTCAGAGCCATTGCAATTTCCCTGTCCGAGGGGTAAATACGCAGTTTTAACTTACTGGCAGCCTGCTCACTAATGAAGCTGTCAGAGCTGCATGAGTCGATTACTGCACTCAAAATGTGTCCATTTACCGAAACCTTCGTGGCTGCATGGGACAGACTTTGGGGAAAAACAGCTGTGATGGGAGGAGGGGCAGTTTTACCCTTGACAGCTGTAACCTTAGTAGTGGTTCTTGGGGGAGGAGCAGTTTTATAGATTGCAGCTGTAACCTTAGTAGTGGCTCTTGGGGGAGGAGCAGTTTTCTAGATAGTAGCTGCAAAACTAACAGGAGCTCTCGACCGGTATACCTTAGAAAAGTGGCTTTTCTTACTAACAGTGGCTTTTGACTGGCATAGCTTAGAAAAGCAACCTTTCTTGCTGCAATGATTGCAGGTCGCGTTACGAGCAGGACAAAATTTCCTATAATGGAATGCACCTCCACAGAAGAAACACTTCCTTCCAGATTGCCAAGATGCTGCTAGGGTGGGGTCATCATCAGTGTAGGTTTCGAGGGTAGGGTTGTCATCAGCCGGGTTGGAGTCGTCATCCGTGAGGGCTTCCGCCCGAGGCCTATCAAAAGAGTCACTAAAAGTGATAGCAGCAGCCCGTGCACATGGTGAAAGTTGGATGTCTGCATTTCTCTTTGCTAAGTCCAGAGAACATGCCTGGTCATAGGCAGCCTGTAACTTGAGGGTTTTATTCTCCAACAGACGCTGATGTATGAATGGAGATGCAATCCCATTAATAAAGGAATCACAAATTAACTCCTCCTGGTACTGCTCAGCTGTAACAGCTTTAAAATTACAATCCTTGATGAGCCTGTGAGGTTTCTGAAGGAATTTGTCAAGTGATTCCCTGGGTTATTGTCGAGTTGTGGCCAGTAGCTGCCGAGCAAAAATTTCATTTGGGGAATTGACATATAGCTGCTGTAGTATTTGGATAGCGGCGTCATAGTCTACACAGTCTTCGATATAATCAAACACATGAGGGGATACATAATTAGCAAGAATTCATAACTTGTTAGGAACATTGTCACCACACTCCTCAAGGAAGTTGCTTAAGGTACGATACCAGTGTTTCCATACCTTAGCGGCTGTAAGTGAATTCAGGTCCAGGTCGAGATGGGCGGGTCCGAGTAGTTTCTCCATGATGGATCGATTACTTGTCTGAGTTCCCTTCTACGGTTCGAGTCATAGCTGGCTGTTCCCGAATAACCCAAAGCATGGAGATGATATCAAGTTGATTAAATTGATGTAATAAAACTCACTACGCACTTGGTTTGAGTATAAAGCAAGGCTTTAATCAACTTGTTTCAGAACGTGGAGGTCTAGTTGTACTTCACTAGTTCCTTGTCTTACAAAATGTCCCTGGCAAGCTGGGGCCGACGCCCGAGTATTTATACTCCTTGGACGGTGCCACCAGCTGGCCGTCCAGTGTTATTTCACGAGTAGTTTCTTGATGAATGATGAGATTTGTAACAGTTGCAAAAGTTGACTCAGACTGTATTAGAGTTACAAGGGTTGACTCACCCTGCAGTATAGTTACAAAGGTTGACGCAGACTGTATTATATTTACAAGGGTGGTCTCAGCCAGTACTATAGTTACAAGGGTTTACTCATGCTGTAGTAGAGTTACAAGGGTTGAATCACGCTGTAGTATAGTTATAAGGGTTGCTTCACCCTGTAATGTAGTTACAAGGGTTGACTCACCCTGTAGAATAGTTACAAGGGTTGACTCATGCTGTAGTATAGTTTCATGGGTTGACTCACACTGTAGTATAGTTACAAGGGTTGACTCACCCTGTCGTATAGTTACAAGGGTTGACTCACACTGTAGTATAGTTACAAGGGTTGACTGACACTGTATTATAGTTACAAGGGTTGACTCACCCTGTAGTATAGTTACAAGGGTTGACTCACACTGTATTATAGTTACAAGGGTTGACTCACACTGTAGTATAGTTGCAAGGGTTGACTCACACTGTAAAATAGTTACAAGGGTTGACTCAGGCTGTAGTACACTTAGAAGGGTTGACTCACCCTGTAGTACAGTTACAAGGGTTGACTCACCCTGTAGTATAGTTACAAGGGTTGACTCACACCGTAGTATAGTTACAAGGGTTGATTCACCCTGTAGTATAGTTACAAGGGTTGACTCACCCTGTAGTATAGTTACAAGGGTTGACTCACACTGCAGTACAGTTGCAAGGGTTGACTCACACTGTAGTACAGTTAAAAGGGTTGACTCACTCTGTAGTATAGGTACAAGGGTTAACTCAAACTGTAGTATAGTTACAAGGGTTGATTCACCCTGTAGTATAGTTACAAGGGTTGATTCACCCTGTAGTATAGTTACAAGGGTTGACTCACACTGTAGTATATTTACAAGGGTTGACTCATGCTGTAGTATAGTTAGAAGGGTTGACTCACCCTGTAGTATAGTTACAAGGGTTGATTCACCCTGTAGTATATTTACAAGGGTTGACTCATGCTGTAGTATAGTTACAAGGGTTGATTCAAACTGTAGTATAGTTACAAGGGTTGATTCACCCTGTAGTATATTTACAAGGGTTGACTCATGCTGTAGTATAGCTACAAGGGATGACTCACCCTGTAGAATAGTTACAAGTGTTGACTCACACTGTAGTATAGTTACAAGGGTTGACTCACACTGTAGAATAGTTACAAGGGTTGACTCATGCTGTAGTATAGTTGCAAGTGTTGACTCACACTGTAAAATAGTTACAAGGGTTGACTCACACTGTAGTATAGTTACAAGGGTTGACTCACGCTGTAGTACAGTTGGAAGGGTTGACTCACCCTGTAGTATAGTTACATGGGTTGATTCACCCTGTAGAATAGTTACAAGAGTTGATTCACCCTGTAGTATATTTACAAGGGTTGACTCATGCTGTAGTATAGTTACAAGGGTTGACTCACCCTGTAGTATAGTTACAAGGGTTGATTCACCCTGTAGTATAGTTACAAGGGTTGACTCACACTGTAAAATAGTTACAAGGGTTGACTCACGCTGTAGTACAGTTGGAAGGGTTGACTCACACTGTAGTATAGTTACAAGGGTTGACTCACACTGTAGTATAGTTACAAGTTTGACTCACACTGTAGTATAGTTACAAGTTTGACTCACACTGTAGTAAATAATAATTCTAAAAGATCTAAGAGCATTAAAAAAACAAGCCTGAAGGCTTTGTGTCTTAATGCAAGGAGCATTCGTAATAAGGTGGATGAATTAGCTGCAAAAATAGAGGTAAACGAATATGATATGATTGGGATTACGGAAACATGGCTCCAGGGTAGCCAAGGCTGGGAACTCAATATCCCGGCGTAATCAATATTCAGGAAAGTTAGGCAAAAAGGAAAAGGAGGTGGGGTAGCATTGCTGGTTAAAGAGGGGATTAACACAATTGAAAGGAAGGATATTAGCTCTGATGATGTGGAATCTGTATGGGTAGAACTGAAAAATACCAAGGGGCAGAAAACGTTAGTGGGAGTGGTATATAGACCTCCAAACAGTAATGCGGAGGTCGGGGATGGCATTAAACGGGAAATTAGAGAAGTGTGCAATAAGGGCACAGCAGTTATCATGGGTGACTAATCTACATATAGATTGGGCTAACCAAATTAGTAACAATACTGTGGAGGAGGAATTCCTGGAGTGTATACGGGATGGTTTCCTGAACCAATATGTCAAGGAACCAACTAGAGAGCAGGCCATCTTAGACTGGGTATTATGTAATGAGAAAGGATTAATTAGCAATCTTGTTGTGCGAGGCCCCTTGGGACAGAGCGATCATAATATGATAGAATTCTTCATTAAGATGGAGAGTGAAGTAGTTGACTCAGAGACTAGGGTCCTGAATTTAAATAAAGGAGACTACGATGGTATGAGGTGCGAGTTGGGTAGAATTGATTGGGGAATGCTACTCAAAGGGTTGATGGTGGATAGGCAATGGCAAACATTCAAAGATCGTATGGATGAACTACAGAATTTATTCATCCCAATTTGGCATAAAAATAAAACAAAAAAGGTGACTGAACCGTGGCTAACAAGGGAAATTAGGGATGGGGGGGGAAGAGAGAGAGCGACTGGGGGGGAAGTGAGAGAGAGAGCGACTGGGGGGGAAGAGAGAGAGAGAGAGACTGGGGGGGAAGAGAGAGAGCGAGCGACTGGGGGGGAAGAGAGAGAGAGAGCGACTGGGGGGGAAGAGAGAGAGAGAGCGACTGGGGGGTAAGAGAGAGAGAGAGCGACTGGGGGGGAAGAGAGAGAGAGAGCGACTGGGGGGAAGAGAGAGAGAGAGCGACTGGGGGGGAAGAGAGAGAGAGCGACTGGGGGGGAAGAGAGAGAGAGAGCGACTGGGGGGGAAGAGAGAGAGAGAGCGACTGGGGGGGAAGAGAGCGAGCGACTGGGGGGAAGAGAGAGAGCGAGCGACTGGGGGGAAGAGAGAGAGAGCGACTGGGGGGGAAGAGAGAGAGAGAGCGACTGGGGGGGAAGAGAGAGAGAGAGCGACTGGGGGGGAAGAGAGAGAGAGAGCGACGGGGGGGAAGAGAGAGAGAGAGCGACTGGGGGGAAGAGAGAGAGAGAGCGACTGGGGGGGAAGAGAGAGAGAGAGCGACTGGGGGGGGAAGAGAGAGAGCGACTGGGGGGGATAGAGAGAGTGACTGGGGGGAAGAGAGAGCGCGACTGGGGGGGGAGGGGGGTTGAGTGGAGGGGGGAGGGGGAGGGGGAGGAGTGGGGAGGGAGGGGGGAGGGAGGGGGGAGTGGGGAAAGGGGAAGTGGGGGAAGGGGAAGGGGGGAGGAGTGGGGGAAGGGGGAGGAGTGGGGGGGAGGAGGGGGAGGGGGGAATGGGGGAAGGGGAAGGGGGGGTGATGAGGGGGAGGGAGGAGGGGGAGGGGGAGGCAGGGGGGAAGGGGGATGGAGGAGGGGGAGGGTGGGGGGAAGGGGAGGGAGGAGGGGGAAGGGGAGGGAGGGAGGGAGGAGGGGGAGGGAAGAGGGAGGAGGGAGGGGGAAGCGGGGAAAGGGAGGGGGGAGGGGGAAGCGGGGAAGGGGAGGGGGAAGGGAGGGGGGAGGAGAGGAGGGGGAGGAGGGGAGGGGAGTGGAGGGAGGGAGGGGAAGGGAGAGGAGGGGGAAGGAGGAGGGAAGGGGGAAGAGGAGGGGGAAGGGGGAGGGGAGGGAAGGGGAAGGGGGAGGGGAGGGAAGGGGGAAGGGGGAGGGGAGGGAAGGGGGAGGGGAGGGGAGGGGAGGGGGGAGGAGTGGGGAGGGGGAAGGGGAGGGGGGAAGGGGGGTTGGGGAGGGGGAGGGGAGGGGTAGGGGGTGTGGGGGGGAGGGGAAGGGGGTGGGGGAGGGAGGGGAAGGGGGAGGAGGGAGTGGGGAGGGGTGGGGGGGAAGGGGTTGTGGGGGGGAGGGGAAGGGGGGTGGGAGGGGGTGGGGAGAGGGAGGGGGGAAGGGGGTGAACGGGAGGGGTGGAAGGGGGGTGGAAGGGGGGTGTGGGGGTGAAGGGGGGTGGGGAGGGGGGGAAGGGGGTGTGGGCGGGAAGTGGGTGGGGGTGTGGGGGGGGAGGGGGGTTGGGGGGGAAGGGGGTGTGGGGGGGGTGGGGGGTGGAAAGGGAGGGGGGAGATAAACTTAAAGCACAGGAAACTTTGTGCTATCCGGCACCCACTCTTCAGAGTTAATGTTGAGAGATACGGAGATTCTTATCTCTGTATTTAACAACAAACACTGTTGCTTAGCAACAGCTTCTAAACACTCAGGTGTGGCCCTGAAGCTCTGTAGCTAAAGCTGTTGCTATAGCTACAGACCTTGCACTGCTACACAGTCGATTGTCTGTCACAGACACAGATTTGGAGCACAGAAGCCCCACCCACTCTATGTTCCTGTACTAAGATGGCCGCGCATGCACTCTGTTACACACTGAATCAAAATGGCGTCGCACTGAAACTTTATGCCCTTCTTGACAAAGATGGCTGCCGTTAACCTGGTGCTGTCTGCAGAAGAAATTTCCTCAGCTGCAAACACAGGATCTTCAGATTATTATTTGGGGCTTGCGACCTACCCCAGTTGCTTATGAAGCCTCCCCATCTACTGATCCCGGGAATGGAGCTGAGGCAGCACACCCTCTGCCCTCTACCAGTGTTTGTCTCTGTCTAGGCCGGGAGCCTGGGTCTAGAGTTGCACTGCTGGCAGTTGGAGAAGCCTAGGCCCCGGGCCTGGAAAAACGGTGAAAGGTAGGAGAATTATAGAGGTTAGAGAAAAGAATTACAAATTAATTAACTTTTTTAAAAAACAATTTGTGTTTTAAAAGCAACTTTTTTTTTGCTGGAAATGTATATTTGAAAAGAAAGACGCAGAAAGCAGGAAAAAGAATGGAAGCAAGATGGCGGCTACTCACCTCGGTTCAGAACAATAAGGCCCGCCCACACATGCACCAATTGCTCGACCGTCAGGTCACCAAAGTGTAGGATTGGTCAATCGTCCCGTCACTCGACTGTAGGAGGGCCCGGCCGCACGCGCCAGCAACCCGGCATACAATTGGTCGACCTTGAGGTCACTCTGTCGCTAATGAGCGGATAATGAGATGCTAATGAGTGGAATGTCAAACGTTTTTCGGATACCGCGGGCGCGATTTTCGTCCGGCCAAAATGTAAATACACTTACCAGCATTTCGGAAAGGTAAGCTTTCTTTCGACGTAACGCACGCGTAGGTACGCTCTGTAACTTTCGAGCGCATAGCCGGACAGACGCACACCCGAGGACAGACAGAAGGACAGACAGAATGACAGACAGAAGGACAGACAGAAGGACAGACAGATCGACTCCTTTATATATATAAGATAAGATAGAGACTAGCTGAAGTGCCCGGTGGTGCCGAGGGTCTTTTGAGGGCATGTTGTTGTTGGAAGAGAGAGAGAGCGACTGGGGTGGGGGGAAGAGAGAGAGCGACTGGGGTGGGGGGAAGAGAGAGAGCGACTGGTGGAGGAAAGAGAGAGAGCGACTGGGGGGGGAAGAGAGAGAGCGACTGGGGGGGAAGAGAGAGAGCGACTGGTGGGGAAGAGAGAGAGAGAGCGACTGGTGGGGAAGAGAGAGAGAGAGCGACTGGGTGGGGAAGAGAGAGAGAGAGCAACTGGGGGGAAAGAGAGAGAGAGAGCGACTGGGGGGAAGAGAGAGAGAGAGCGACTGGTGGGGAAGAGAGAGAGAGAGCGACTGGGGGGGAAGAGAGAGAGAGAGCGACTGCGGTGGAAGAGAGAGAGCGACTGGGGGGAAGAGAGCGCGACTGGGGGGGAAGAGAGAGCGCGACTGGGGGGGAAGAGAGAGCGCGACTGGGGGGAAGAGAGAGAGCGACTGGGGGGAAGAGAGAGAGCGACTGGGGGGAAGAGAGGGAGCGACTGGGGGGGAAGAGAGAGAGCGACTGGGGGGGAAGAGAGAGAGCGACTGGGGGGGAAGAGAGAGTGCGACTGGGGGGGAAGAGAGAGCGACTGGGGGGGAAGAGAGAGAGTGACTGGGGGGGAAGAGAGAGAGTGACTGGGGGGGAAGAGAGAGAGCGACTGGGGGGGAAGAGAGAGCGACTGGGGGGGAAGAGAGAGAGTGACTGGGGGGAAGAGAGAGAGCGACTGGGGGGGAAGAGAGGGAGCGACTGGGGGGGAAGAGAGAGAGCGACTGGGGGGGAAGAGAGAGAGCGACTGGGGGAAGAGAGAGAGCGACGGGGGGAAGAGAGAGAGCGACGGGGGGGAAGAGAGAGAGCGACTGGGGGGAAGAGAGAGAGCGACTGGGGGGGAAGAGAGGGAGCGACTGGGGGGGAAGAGAGGGAGCGACTGGGGCGGAAGAGAGGGAGCGACTGGGGGGGAAGAGGGAGAGCGATTGGGGGGGAAGAGAGAGCGCGACTGGGGGGGAAGAGAGAGCGCGACTGGGGGGGAAGAGAGAGAGCGACTGGGGGGGAAGAGAGAGAGCGACTGGGGGGGAAGAGAGAGAGCGACTGGGGGAAGAGAGAGAGCGACGGGGGGAAGAGAGAGAGCGACGGGGGGGAAGAGAGAGAGCGACTGGGGGGAAGAGAGAGAGCGACTGGGGGGGAAGAGAGGGAGCGACTGGGGGGGAAGAGAGGGAGCGACTGGGGCGGAAGAGAGGGAGCGACTGGGGGGGAAGAGGGAGAGCGATTGGGGGGGAAGAGAGAGCGCGACTGGGGGGGAAGAGAGAGCGCGACTGGGGGGGAAGAGAGAGAGCGACTGGGGGGGAAGAGAGAGAGCGACTGGGGGGGAAGAGAGAGAGGGACTGAGGGGGAAGAGAGAGAGCGACTGGGGGGAAGAGAGGGAGCGACTGGGGGGAAGAGAGAGAGAGAGAGGGGATGGGAAGGGAAGGGGGGAGGAGGGGAAGGGGGAGGAGGGGAGGGGGGAGGGGAAGGGGTGGGGTGTGGGGGGGAAGGGGGTGTGTGGGGGGGTGGGGGGAGGGGGTGTGAGGGGGGGAAGGGGGTGTGGGAGAAGGGGGGTGGGGTGTGGTGGGGAAGGGTGGGTGGGGTGTGGGGGGGGAAGGGGGGTGGGGGGGTGTGGAGGGGAAGGGGGTGTTGGGGGGGAGGGGGTGTGGGGGGTGTAAAGGGAGGGGGGAGATATACTTAAAGTACAGGAAACTTTGTCCTATCCGGCTTGCTTTAAAACTGCCTTACTCTCCAGAGTTAATGTTGAGAGACACGGAGATTCTTATCTCCGTATTTGACAACAAACACTGTTGCTTAGGAACAGCTTCTAAACACTGGGTGTGGCCCTAAAGCTCTGCAGCTAAAGCTGTTGCTATAGCTACAGACCTTGCACAGCTTGACTGTTCAAACAAAGGATGTTCCTGTACTAAGATGGCCACGCAGGCACTCTGTTACACACTGAATCAAAATGGCGTCGCACTGAAACTTTTTGCCCTCCTTGACAAAGATGGCTGCCGTTAACCTGGGGCTGTCTGCAGAAGAAATTTCCTCAGCTGCAAACACAGGATCTTCAGATTATTATTCGGGGCTTGCGACCTACCCCAGTTGCTTATGAAGCCTCCCCACCTACTGACCCTGGGAATGGAGCTGAGGCAGCACACCCTCTCTCCTCTGCCAGTGCTTGTCTCTGCCTAGGCCGGGAGCCTGGGTCTAGAGTTGCACTGCTGGCAGTTGGAGAAGCCTAGGCCCCGGGCCTGGAAAAATGGTGAAAGGTAGGAGAATTATAGAGGTTAGAGAAAAGATTTACAAATTAATTAACTTTTTTAAAAAACAATTTGTGTTTTAAAAGCAACTTTTTTTTGCTGGAAATGTAGATTTGAAAAGAAACACGCGGAAAGCGGGAAAAAGAAATGAAAAGTTTAGAATCAAGATGGCGGCGACTCACCTCGGTTCAGAACGATAAGGCCCGCTCACACACGCACCGATTGGTCGGCCGTCAGGTCACCAAAGCGTAGGATTGGTCAATCGTCCCGTCACTCGACCGTAGGAGGGCCCGGCCGCACGCGCCAGGAACCCGCCGTATGATTGGTCGACCTCGACGTCACTCGATGCTAATGAGCGGATAATGAGCGGAATGTTGAACGTTTTTTGGATACCACGGGCACAATTTTTGTCTGGCCGAAACGTTAATACGCTTAGGACGGTTCTGGAATCGTCAGCTTTCTTTCGATGTAACACACGTGTAGTACGCTCTATAACTTTCGAGTTTATTCAATACAGACAGACGGCATGACAGACAGCCAGACAGAAGAACCGCTTTATATATATAGATAATCTCCCAAAGATGTCGGGGAACATATGGTCTAATGACATGGAGGAACTGATAGAAATCAGTATTTGTAGGGAAATGGTGTTAGGGAAATTGATGGGATTGAGGGCTGATAAATCCCTAGGGCCTGATCGGGTCATCTTCCAAAATTCGATAGACTCTGGAACAGTACCCATGGATTGGCGGGTAGCTAATGATACCCCACTGTTCAAAAAGGGTGGTAGAGAAAACGGGGAATTACAGACCAGTAAGCCTGACATCGGTAGTGGGGAAAATGCTAGAGTCCATTATAAAAGATGTAATAGCAGAGCACTTGGAAAAATGACCGGATCGGACAAAGTCAACATGGATTTACAAAAGGTAAATCGTGCTTGACTAATCTACTGGAATTTTTTGAGGATGTAACTGGTAAAATAGATAAGGGAGAACCAGTGGATATGGTGTATTTGGATTTTCAAAAGGCTTTCGATAATGTCCCGCATAAGAGATTAGCGTGTAAAATTAAGGCACATGGGACTGGGGGCAAGGTATTGACTTGGATAGAGAACTGGTTGGCAGACAGAAAGCAAAGAGTTGGAATAAACGGCTCTTTTTCCGAGTGGCAGGCAGTGACTAGTGGGGTACCGCAGTGATCGATCCTTGGACCCCAGCTATTCACAATATATATTAATGATCTGGATGAGGGAACTAGATGTAATATCTGCAAGTTTGCAGACGACACAAAGCTGGATGGGCGTGTGTGCTGTGAGGAGGATACCGAGAAACTCCAGTATGATTTGGACAGGTTGGGTGATTGGGCAGAAGCATGGCAGATGCAATTTAAAGTGGATAAATGTGAGGTTATCCACTTTGGTGTCAAAAACAGGAAGGCAGATTATTATCTGAATGGCAATGGATTGGGAGAAGGGGAAGTGCAACGAGACCTGGGTGTCCTTGTGCACCATTCACTGAAAGTAAGCATGCAGGTGCAGCAGGCGGTTAAGAAGGCAAATGGTATGTTGGCCTTCGTAGCAAGAGGGTTTGATTACAGGAACAAGGATGTCTTGCTGCAGTTGTACAGGGCCTTGGTGAGACCACATCTGGAGTATTGTGTGCAGTTTTGGTCGCCTTATCTGAGTAAGGATGTCCTTGCCATGGAAGGAGTGCAGCGAAGATTCACCAGGCTGATACCTGGGATGGCAGGAATGACATATGAGGAGAGATTGGGTCGATTGGGCTTGTACTTGCTGGAGTTTAGAAGAATGAGAGGGTATCTCATCGAAACTTATAAAATTCTAACAGGACTAGACAGACTAGATGCTGGAAGGATGTTCCCGATGGTCGGGGAGATCTGAACCAGGGGTCACAGTCTAAGGATAAGGGGTAAGCCATTTAGGACAGAGATGAGGAGGAATTTCTTCACCCAGAGAGTGCTGAACCTGTGGAATTCTCTACCAAAGAAGGCAGTAGAGGCCAATTCATTAAATATATTCAAGAAGGAGTTGGATATATTTCTTAAGGCTAAAGGGATCAAGGGATATGGAGAGAAGACAGGAACATGGTACTGAATTTGGACGATCAGCTATGATCTCATTGAATGGCGGAGCAGGCTCGAGGGGCCGAATGGCCTACTCCTGCACCTGTCTTCTATGTTTCTATGTTTAGTATATTTACAAGGGTTGAATCCCCCTGTAGTATAGTTACAAGGGTTGACTGACACTGTAGTATAGTTACAAGGGTTGTATCCCCCTGTAGTATAGTTACAAGGGTTGACTCACACTAGTATAGTTACAAGGGTTGACTCATGCTGTAGTATATTTACAAGGGCTTACT
Organism: Somniosus microcephalus; assembly: GCF_052327205.1. Classification (NCBI taxonomy): domain Eukaryota; kingdom Metazoa; phylum Chordata; class Chondrichthyes; order Squaliformes; family Somniosidae; genus Somniosus; species Somniosus microcephalus. The sequence continues at coordinate 214,388,476 of NC_140996.1, read as the reverse complement.
GACACTGTAGTATAGTTACAAGGGTTGACTCACATGGTAGTATGGTTACAAGGGTTTACTAACACTGTAGTAAAGTTACAAGGGTTCATTCACACTGCAGTGTAGTTACAAGGATTGAATCATGCTGCAGTATATTTACAAGGGTTGACTCTCGCTGTCGTATATTTACAGGGGTTGACTGACACTGTAGTATAGTTACATAGAAACATAGAAGATAGGAGCAGGAGTAGGCCATTCAGCCCCTCGAGCCTGCTCCGCCATTCAATGCGATCATGGCTGATCATCCAATTTCAGAACCTGCTTTCTCCCCATACCCCTGGATCCCTTTAGCCTTAAGAAATATATCCAACTCCTTCTTGAATATATTTAGTGAATTGGCTTCTACTGCCTTATGTGGTAGAGAATTCCACAGGTTCACCACTCTCTGGGTGAAGAAATTCCTCCTCCTTTCTGTCCTAAATGGCTTACCCCTTATCCTTAGACTGTGACCCCTGGTTCTGGACTCCCCGACCATCGGGAACATCCTTCCTGCATCTAGTCTGTCCAGCAAGGATTGACTCACGCTGTAACATAGTTACAAGGGTTGACTTTCCCTGTAATATAGTTACAAGGGTTGACTCACACTGTAGTATTGTTACAAGGGTTGACTCACACTGTAGTATAGTTATAGGGGTTGACTCACACTGTTGTATAGTTACAAGGGTTGACTCATGCTGTACTATGTTTGCAAGGTTTGACTCACACTGTAGTGTAGTTACAAGGTTTGACTCACACTATAGTGTAGTTACAAGGGTTGACTCACACTGTAGTATAGTTACAAGGTTTGACTCACCCTGTAGTATAGTTACAAGGGTTGACTCACACTGTAGTATAGTTAGAAGGGTTGACTGACACTGTTGTATAGTTACAAGCATTGACTCATGCTGTGTGATGGAATAAGCCATATTTCAAGAGATACACCATAATATGAACAGAATTCTGATATTTATTAATACATGATATACTGGGTTTAAAAATCTAAAGCCTCAGAGACACAGGCTGCAAACAGAAAACAGGCTTCTGAGATGGGATGGTTTGATAACAAAGTTGTAAACATCACAAGCTTTGAAATGGGCATTGATTGTTAATGCTAATACAATGGCCCCATTGAAAAAGCAAAGGCTTGCTTCTGAAAGGTCTGCGGTTTGGAACCAACACAATGCAATGATCCAAGTAAAGTGTTAAGAACTAACATGTGAAACAGAAACAGAATATTAAAAGTCCATGTGCGTTTGTAAAAGTAACATCAGTAAGACAGGAAACACGATTAACTATGCAACCAACTAAGATTGCTAGAAAACAAGTAAACACTTTGGTTAAAGTGGTATTGATTTACATATAGTATAGATGATACCAGCAGAACACTTTGAAGAGGGCAGCACGGTGGCATAGTGGTTAGCACTGTTGCCTCACAGCGCCAGAGACCCGGGTTCGAATCCGGCCTCGGGCGACTGTCTGTGTGGAGTTTGCACATTCTTCCCGTGTTTGCGTGGGTTTTCTCCGGGTGCTCCGGTTTCCTCCCACAGTCCAAAGATGTGCGGGTTAGGTTGATTGGCTATGATAAATTGACCCTTAGTGTTAGGGGGATTAAATACGTGGGGTTACAGGGATAGGGTGGGACATGTGTTGGTGTAGGGGTTACGGGGATCGGGTGGGATATGTGTCAGTGCAGGCTCGATGGGCCGAAATGGCCTCTATCTGCACTGTGGGGTTTCTGTGATTTCTGTGATTTCTGATATGACGTCAATACATGCACCAAGCAATTACATTGTTTTTGTTTGAGCTTGGAACACCACGGAGTCACAATGTCTGCTAAAACCAGTTAAGCCAATATTAAGAATTCAATGGAAAATCTTCGATAAGAATGACATCAAAGAGATAAATCTGTTGTAGCCATTTTATGATGGCTTTTGGAACACCTAAAGGTAGGGACATAATTATGCATGCAGCAGCTAAAATGGCAGTAAGAATAGAAAGAAGTCAACACAAAGAATGAATAAGACAATTAGCTTACATCAGCAGAAAACTTCAAAGAATAGACCACTAAAAAAAGAGTATAAAAGACAGAGCTTTTCAGATGAAAAATCAGAAGTCACTGAACTAAGTTTTTAACTTTGAGTCTCAGATAATTAAGGTATTTGATTTTGGTGGATGTTCTGGATTTAGAAATAAGTAAGAAATGTAGAAATGTAACGAAGTAAAGATTTGAAAATAAGGATCTCTGAGAAATAAGAAATGTAAGCTATTTGTATTTTGAATTGTTAATGCTGCGACTGACTCAACAGCTGTTAAATGAATGTCAGCTCTTAAATAAATCTATATATTTTTAGAATTGTCTCAGAGTATTTCTGTATAAGCTCGGAAACCCAATTTCTGTACACTCTTTTGTAAAGAGTTACAGAATTCTGGGGGATATTCTGGACCCTCATAATACCCGGAAGGTTACAGTCTAGTTAAACATATTAAAAGTGCTATTGGAGGGTGGTAACATCTTCAGTCATTCCTTTTCTTTAGGGAGAGATAGCCTAAACCTTTAGACCCATTTAAGCATCTTATAAAATTCGGCTATCTCTAACTTTAGTTGAAGGATGAACGTCTGGGGAATACGCCTCATCTGGAGTAGCCCGAAAAGGGCTAGGACTTGTAATTATCCCTTCAGTTGTAGTATAGTTACAAGGGTTGACTCATCCTGTAGTATAGTTACAAGGGTTGAATGACACTGCAGTATAGTTACAAGGATTGACTCATGCTGTAGTGTAGTTACAAGGCTTGACTCACGCTGCAGTATAGTTACAAGGGTTGACTGACACTGTACTTTTGTTACAAGTGATGACTCACACTGTAGTATAGTTACAAGTGTTGACTCACGCTGCAGTATAGTTACAAGGGTTGACTGACACTGTACTTTTGTTACAAGTGATGACTCACACTGTAGTATAGTTACAAGTGTTGACTCACGCTGCAGTATAGTTACAAGCGTTGACTCACGCTGTAGTATTGTTACAAGGGTTGAATCATGCTGTAGTATAGTTACAAGGGTTGACTCACTCAGTAGTATATTTACAAGGGTTGAATCATGCTGTAGTATAGTTACAAGGGTTGACTCATGCTGTAGTATAGTTACAAGGGTTGACTCACCCTGTAGTATAGTTACAAGGGTTGATTCACCGTGTAGTATATCATATTATGATCGCTCTGACCCAAAGGGCCTCGCACAACAAGATTGTTAATTAATCCTTTCTCATTAAATAATACCCAGTCTAAGATGGCCTGATCTCTAGTTGGTTCCTCGACATATTGGTCCAGGAAATTATCCTGTATACACTCCAGGAATTCCTCCTCCACAGTAATGTTACTAATTTGGTTAGCCCAATCTATATGTAAATTAAAGTCACCCATGATAACTGCTGTGCCCTTATTGCATGCGTCTCTAATTTCCCGTTTAATGCCATCCCCAACCTCCGCAATACTGTTTAGGGGTCTGTATACCACTCCCACTAATGTTTTCTGCCCCTTGGTATTTCTCAGCTCTGCCCATACAGATTTCACATCATCAGAGCTAATATCCTTCCTTTCAATTGTGTTAATCCCCTCTTTAACCAGCAATGCTACCCTACCTCCTTTTCCTTTTTGCATATCTTTCCTGAATATTGAATACCCCTGGATGTTGAGTTCCCAGCCTTGGTCACCCTGGAGCCATTTTTCCGTAATCCCAATTATATCATATCCGTTTACCTCTATTTGTGCAGCTAATTCATCCACCTTATTACGAATGCTCCTCGCAATACGACACAAGGCCTTCAGGCTTCTTTTTTTAACACTCTTACACCGTTTAGAATTATTATTTACTGTGGCCATGTTTGATTTAAACCCTTGATTTCTCTGACTGCCACCTTTGTTTTTCTCCTTCCTGTCTTTTGCTTCTATCCTTGTTTCCCTTTCCTCTGTCTCCCTGCTCAGGTTCCCAACCCCCTGCCATTTTAGTTTAAACCCTCCCCCAGAGCACTAGCAAATACTCCCCCTAGGACATCGGTCCCAGTCCTACCCAGGTGCAAACCGTCCGGTTTGTACTGGTCCCACCTCCCCCAGAACTGGTTCCAATTTCCCAGGAATTTGAATCCCTCCCCCTTGCACCATTCCTCTAGCCATGTATTCATCTGAAATATCCTTCTATTTCTACTCTGACTAGCACTGGTAGCAATCCTGCGATTACTACCTTTGTGGTCCTATTTTTTAATTTACCTCCTAACTCCCTATATTCAGCTTTTAGGAACTCATCCCATTTTTTACCTATATCATTGGTACCTATATGCACCACAACAACTGGCTGTTCATCCTCCCCTTCCAAAATGTTCTGCAGCCGCTCTGAGACATCGTTGACCCTTGCACCAGGGAGGCAACATACCATCCTGGAGTCACATTTGCGGCCGCAGGAACGCCTATCTATCCCCCTTACAATAGAATCCCCTATTACTATAGCCCTGTAGTATAGTTACAAGGGTTGACTGACACTGTAGTATAGTTACAAGGGTTGACTGACATTGTAGTCTTGTTACAAGGGTTGACTGACACTGTCGTCTAGTTACAAGGGTTGACTCACACGGTAGTATAGTTACAAGGGTTTAATGACACTGTAGTAAAGTTACAAGGGTTGACTCACCCTGTAATATATTTACAAGTGGTGACTCACCCTGTAATATATTTACAAGGGGTGACTCGCCCTGTAATATAGTTACAAGGGGTGACTCGCCCTGTAATATAGTTACAAGCGGTGACTCACCCTGTAATATATTTACAAGGGGTTACTCGCCCAGTAGTTTACAGAACAAACGGGAAACTGTTCAACCTCCGTCGCCTCCAGTCCAGATTCAAGGTCGTCCCATCCTCTGTCATCGAATTACAGTATGCAGACGATGCGTGCATCTGTGCTCACTCAGAGGTCGAACTCCAAACCATCGTAAACACCTTCACCGAAGCATACGAGAGCATGGGCCTTACACTAAACATCCATAAGACAAAGGTCCTCTACCAACCTACCCCCGCCACACAGTGCTGCCCCCCAATTATCAAAATCCACGACAAGGCCTTAGACATCGTGGACCACTTTCCATACCTCGGGAGCCTACTGTCAACAAGGGCAGATGTCGACGACGAAGTCCGACACCGCCTTCAGTGTGCCAGTGCAGCCTTCGGTCGCCTGAGGAAGAGAGTGTTTGAAGACCAGGACCTCAAACCCGGCACTAAGCTCATGGTCTACAGGGCAGCAGTGATACCTGCCCTGCTGTATGCCTCAGAGACGTGGACCATGTACAGCAGGCACCTCAAAGCACTGGAGAGGTACCACCAACGCTGCCTCCGCAAGATCCTGCAAATCCATTGGCAGGATAGGCGCACCAACGTCAGTGTTCTTGCTCAGGCCAACATCCCCAGCATCGAAGCTCTGACCATGCTCAATCAGCTCCGATGGACGTGTCACATTGTCTGCATGCCCGATACGAGACTCCCAAAACAAGCGCTCTATTCGGAGCTCCGGCACGGCAAGAGAGCCCCAGGTGGGCAGAGGAAACGCTTCAAGGACACCCGCAAAGCCTCCTTGAAAAAGTGTAACATCCCCACCGACACCTGGGAATCCCTGGCCCAAGACTGCACAAAGTGGAGGAGAAGCATCCGGGAAGGCGCCAAACACCTCGAGCCTCTTCGCTGGGAGCAAGCGGAAGCCAAGCACAGGCAGCGCAAGGAGCGCACGTCAACCCAAGCATCCCACCCACCCGCCCCTTCAACCACCGTCTGCCCCACCTGTGACAGAGACTGTAGGTCCCGCATTGGACTCATCAGTCACCTGCGAGCTCATTTTTAACGTGGAAGCAAGTCATCCTCGGTTCCGAGGGACTGCCTAAGAAGAAGAAGAAGAAGAATAGTTACAAGGGTGCTGGCTGCCCTTTGGTGGCTAACCTCATTCATTCTTCACCTGCGAGCCTATACCTTGAGTGTTAGCTGCCTTGCTCTACCAAGGAGGGCATCACAAGCAGACCTGATTGTTCTCACCCAATATTGGCCTCCAGCTAGGATTTCAACCTTCCAGGATCGTCCAGGAGTCAACTGAAATAAAATATTAATCTATGTACTGCAGCGTGCAATTTCGGAAATTGTGTTCTTTTCATTTTCTTTGTACACTTTTTGTATATTAGTTGTGAAAATATTGGAGATGGGGGGTGGCGGGTGGTCCTGGAGAAAAGGCTGTTTAACTGGCAATCAAGCAGAGCACCGATACCGGCTGATGAGCCGGGAACAGTCGGTGAGGGAGTCGGCGATTGCGGGGGAAAGAGGGAGACTGGGGCGTCAGGTGATTGGGGCTCGTGGAGGGAAAGAGGGTGTGGGTTGGGCGAGGGGACCAGTATTTTCTGCAGTGCCGGGATAGCAGCAGCAGCAGCAGTAACGCAGTGAGTGGGAGCGGCGCTGAGAGTACTTCTATACAGAAAAAATACTTGTGCTGTGTTACAGAGGTTCCGTGGCATTTTTATAACATGGGAGGGGGGCCTCGGAAGCAAAAAGGTTGAGAACCCTTGAAAGAAACTGTAGAGCACTTAAATGTTTGTGCCTCTAATTTTCAGTACATTAAGCTTCTGAAGCAGTGGAGGAAGAGAAACAACAAGGCGGGGTTAGGGTTATCAATGCAAGGAAATTAAAGACTTGCATTTCTAACGCGCCTTTCACAATCACCAGACGTCACAAAGCACTTTATAGCCAATGAAGTACTTTTTTGAATTGCAGTCACTGTTGTAATGTAGGAAACGCAGCAGCCAATTTGCACACAGCAAGGTCCCACAAACAGCAATGTGATAATGACCAGATAATCTGTTTTAGTGATGTTGATTTGAGGGATAAATATTGGCCAGGACACCGGGGATAGCTCCCCCTGTCTCTTCTTCAAAATAGTGTCATGGGATCTTTTACGTTCACCTGAGAGAGCAGACGGGGCCTCAGTTAACATCTCATCTGAAAGACCGCACCTCTGACAGTGCAGCACTCCCTCAGTACTGCACTGGAGTGTCAGCCTAGATTTTTGTGCTCAAGTCCCTGGAGTGGGACTCTGAACCCCAACCTTCTGACTCAGAGGTGAGAGTGCTGCCCACTGAGCCACAGCTGACACTGGGACGCAGGGATGCAAGGATAGGATTATGAACAGGCCGATTAGCCTGGTCTACGTTCAGACATCTCTGCGGCAGAAGGATATTTAAGGGAGGAGGAGATGACGGTGAATAGAAGCTGCCAAAGGAAAACCTGCAATATTGTATTAAAATGCTGCCATGGCCTTTAGGATGGTATGGTCAGATTAAAATATTCAACATCAGGTTTACATAAAGCCAAGAAACCATAAAAGTAGCTTCAGGGAAATACCTTTCTGCTGTTATGTTTTCAAAAATCCATTAACATTTTAAGCACCACTTGAATCAGATATTCCACATTTTAAACATCTCTATTTTTAAAAAATCTTTCCTGTCTGGAGGAAAACATCAATGACACAGGATACTAAGCATGCCAACAACTCAGAATCCATACAATAGACATATAAAGACATCAGTCACTGTTACGCAGGATTGAGGCCCATTCAAGAATACACAGACTGTTCATTGTCTTCACTCCTGCAAACGCCCAGAACGCACTGTGAAATTATCGTGGATACAAATCTAAAAAATGTATGTCTTGAAATAATTTTGCTCTTCAGTTGTTTGCGTGCTGCGTAATTATCATTCTCACGATTGATCGTCCTTTCTTTACTCTGCTCGCCTCTCCTTCCCTTTACGTGACTTAGCCCTTGCCTCTCACGTCCATTACTCTTTATGACTCTCCATCTTCAACAACAACAACTGGCATTTATATAGGGCCTTTAATGTAGGAAGACGCCCCTTGTGCATCTAGTGCCTCAGGCACTTCGGGGTGGCAATTGCACGGCGGAGGCCTGCAGAGGAAACGATCCCTGCGCCGGAACAGGTAGGCCCAAGGCCTGATCGAAATCGGGGCCTCGAGCCTCATTTGGATTAGGCTGACGAGCTGTGGCGCCGGCTGTGCGTTGCCAGGCAACTCGTTGGTGAAGTGGGCCTCAATTTTGGATCACGGCGATGCCAGCTCTTCGGACGCTGTGAACCCATTGTATTTAGGATATTACTCCTTCTGCACTAGCATATGCTTTGTACACCTGTGAAAACACTGAGTATTCTAGATGACTACTTACAGAGAGGATAATAACCACACATATACATATACAGCATTTGAAATCTACTTGATGGATTGGAGGGTAACTAATGTTACCCCACTATTCAAAAAAGGTGGTAGAGAGAAAACAGGGAATTACAGACCGGTAAGCCTGACATCGGTAGTGGGGAAAATGCTAGAGTCCATTATAAAAGATGTAATAGCAGAGCACTTGAAAAACAGTGACAGGATCGGACAAAGTCAACATGGATTCACAAAAGGTAAATCGTGCTTGACAAATCTACTGGAATTTTTTGAGGATGTAACTGGTAAAATAGATAAGGGAGAACCAGTGGATGTGGTGTATCTGGATTTTCAGAAGGCCTTCGATAAGGTCCCGCATAAGAGATTAGCGTGTAAAGTTAAGGCACATGGGATTGGGGTCAAGGTATTGACTTGGATAGAGAACTGGTTGGCAGACAGAAAGCAAAGAGTTGGAATAAACGGGTCCTTTTCCGGGTGGCAGGCAGTGACTAGTGGGGTACCACAGGGATCGGTCCTTGGACCCCAGCTATTCACAATATATATTAATGATCTAGACAAGGGAACTAGATGTAATATCTCCACATTTGCAGACGACACAAAGCTGGGTGGGCGTTTGTGCTGTGAGGAGGATGTTGAGAAACTCCAGGATGATTTGGACATGTTGGGTAATTGGGCAGAAACATGGCAGATGCAATATAACATGGATAAATGTGAGGTTGTCCACTTTGGAGTCAAAAACAGGAAGGCAGATTATTATCTAAATGGCAATAGATTGGGAGAAGGGGAAGTGCAACGAGACCTGGGTGTCCTTGTGCACATGTCGCTGAAGGTAAGCATGCAGGTGCAGCAGACGGTTAAGAAGGCAAATGGTATGTTGACCTTCATAGCGAGAGGGTTTGAGTACAGGAACAAGGATGTCTTGCTGCAGCTGTACAGGGCCTTGGTGAGACCACATCTTGAGTATTGTGTGCAGTTTTGGTCGCCTTATCTGAGGAAGCATGTTCTTGCCATGGAAGGAGTTCAGCGAAGATTCATCAGGCTGATACCTGGGATGGCAGGAATGACCTATGAGGAGAGATTGGGTCGATTGGGCTTGTACTCGCTGGAGTTTAGAAGAATGAGAGGTGATCTCATTGAAACTTATAAAATTCTGACAGGACTGGACAGACTAGATGCAGGAAGGATGTTCCCGATGGTCGGGGAGTCCATAACCAGGGGACACAGTCTAAGGATAAAGGGTAGGCCATTTAGGACAGAAATGAGGAGGAATTTCTTCACCCAGAGAGTGGTGAACCTGTGGAACTCTCTACCACAGAAGGCGGTGGAGGCCAGTTCATTAAATATATTCAAGAAGGAGTTGGATATATTTCTTAAGGCTAAAGAGATTAAGGGGTATGGGGAGAAGGCAGGGACCGGGTACTGAATTTGGATGATCAGCCATGATCACATTGAATGACGGAGCAGGCTCGAGGGGCCGAATGGCCTACTCCTGCTCATATCTTCTATGTTTTCTATGGTTGCTCACTGTGGAGGCCCAGTCTTTGATTTTATTATCCGTTGCATACTGTGTAAACAGGATTATTATCTTTTTTATAATCAACTGATTCAATGATATTGATTGGCTTAAGTGCTTCGCCATACTGTCTGATTTGTAAAATAAAAAGGGTGAAAACACTTCTGTATAAGAGACACAATCTCCCAATCGACTGCTGTAACTTTGGCAGGAGGCCCCGTTAAACCAGGGTTTCTGACAGTTTTCCGCCTAAGTTACAGTAGACGATTGGGAGAATCCCTGAGGAAATTCCTGGCAGAAGTTCTTCAATAAAGCTTCCAAATAAGCCTCCATGTGAGGTCCCCATAAGGGCCTAAACTAGGTTTAGTTCACTTAACCTAATCTTATTTGAACAATGTGCCAGAATTTACTGTCAAAATAGCGATGAGACTAACAGCGCTCGCTGTTATTTATGCGCAAATCGGATAGCAACTTCAGGCGAGGGCAGATGCGTGGTTAAAAGTGAAAATCCGGAAGTTGCTCTCCGAGGTGCACTGCTCCTCCATCAGTTTCACGAAAGCGACAACTTCACACATTGAACGCCGTGAAGTTCCTCTACTTGCACAGTAGATACGACCTAAGCTCACCACTGAAAGTTATGGCATGTCCTTTTCAGTCTAAGTACCCATTTTAATGGTGTGATAAGTCTTAATTGCTGCCAAACAACTTCTCTGGCACTGAAAATTAACTTTTACAAGTGGAGTCTCATTCCTTCAGCTTTTAATTGTTGTCGGAGATTTAAAATAAGCGAGTGTCTAACCACCATCCCTTGACATTCAACAGCATTACCATCGCCGAATCCTCCACCATCAACATCCAGGGAGTCACAATGACCAGAAACTTAACTGGACCAGCCACATAAATATTGTGGCTACAAGAGCAGGTCAGAGGCTGGGTATTCTATGGCGAGTGTCTCACCTCCTGACTCCCCAAAGCCTTTCCACCATCTACAAGGCACAAGTAAGGAGTGTGATGGAATACTCTCCACTTGCCTGGATGAGTGCAGCGCCAACATCACTCAAGAAGCTCGACACCATCCAGGACAAAGCAGCCCATTTGATTGGCACCCCATCCACCACCTTAAACATTCATTTCCTGCACCACCAGCGTACTATGGCTGCAGTGTGTACCATCTACAAGATGCACTGCAGCAACTCACCAAGGCTTCTTCAGCAGCACCTCCCAAACCTGTGACCTCTTCCACCTAGAAGGACAAGGGCAGCAGACGCATGGGAACACTACCACCTCCAAGTTCACCTCCAAGTCACACACCATCCTGACTTGGAAATATATCGCCGTTCGTTCATTGTAGCTGAGTCAATATCCTGGAACTCCCTCCCTAACAGCACTGTGGGAGTACCTTCACCACACGGACTGCAGCGTTTCAAGAAGGCGGCTCATCACCACCTTCTCAAGGGCAATTAGGGATGGGCAATAAATGTTGACCTTGCTAGTGCCGCCCACATGGCAGGAACAAATACAAAAAAAAGTAATTGACATTTTCTTTTACTTTTCTTTCTGCCTCTCTTAATCCAATCTTTCTTTCCCCGTCTTTATTCCGCTTTCTGTACCTGATTTGACATTGAATTCACTATTCTAACTTACACTTTCTGCTTCAGACTTGCGCTGTTCATTAACATTTCTTCAATCTGACTGGTTAAGGAGATGCACAGTTGCTTGCCCTGTTCGCACAGGTCCCAGATGCCCTGTAGAGGGTGCTGTGCTGTTTGGCTCTCTAAATTACAGTAACTGTCAGTGCAAAAGCTCTTGGGAAGTACATGGGCAGGCATCGTTCGTTTGCCGCTTACAGTAAGTTCTGGCCCAAATGTGTTTTTTCTAGGCTTCTGCCTATAATTGATTTTTTTTAAATTGCACCTTCAAAACTCCCTTTAGCAAATCCTTCAGTGCTTTCCTACACATTAATAGGAATGTGATTAGCTCATCGCTCTGTTTGAGAGCTAATATTATATTTACATTACATTTATATTTAGTGTCAGCTGTGGCTCACTGAGTAGAATCAGAAGGATGTGGGTGCAGGTCCTATTCCAGGATTTTGAGCACAAAAATCTAGGCTGACACTCCAGTGCAGTACTGAGGGAGTGCTGCACTGTCTTCCGGATGAGACATTAAGCCGAGGCCCCGTCTGCTCTCTCAGGTAGACGCAAAAGATCCTATGCCACTATTTCGAAGAAGAGCAGGGGAGTTCTTCCCAGTGTCCTGGGGCCAATATTTATCCCTCAATCAACATCACTAAAACAGATTATCTGGTTATTATCACATTGCTGTTTGTGGGAGCTTGCTGTGCGCAAATTGGCTGCCGCGTTTCCTACATTACGACAGTGACTCCACTTCAAAACTACTCCATTGACTGTAAAGTGCTTTGAGACGTGCAGTGGTCATGAAAGGTGCTATATAAATTCAAGTCTTTCTTTTTACTAGGTTTTTTTCCAGAACGATCAAACTCCATTAGGCCCAGCAAATCTGGCCATTTTTCTGAGCTCAATCCCACTTTCCTGCTTCTCAGCAATGTCCTCGATCTCTTCTCTCTCCAGAAATACATTGAATGGCCTCTTGCTTCCATTCATATTATCTCCCTCAATGGCCTTGCCAGATAACTTATTCCACATGTCCCATTAACGTTTTGGTGATAGGCTCTATCTGACGACCCTCCTCACTCTTAGCTTCCTAACAGTGACTTCACTTCAACAAAAAAATGTCCTGAATTGTCTGGAAATACTTTGGGATGTCCTGAGGTCACGAAAGGTGTAAATGTAAGTCTTTCTTACTTTTTACAAATCACATAAATAAAGTTGGGAAGACAACAGGACAATTCCAGGAATTGAGGAAGTAACTCATGCCACAAAGATTTGAAGGAGATGATCTGGTCATTACCACATGGGATCTTTTACAGCCACTTGAGAGGACAGCCCTCGTGTGGATGTAAAAGATGCCCAGGCACTATTTTGAAGAAGAGCGGGTGAGTTCTGGCCAGTGTCGTGGCCAATATTTATCCCTCAACCAACACCTAAAAACGGATGATCTGATCATTGCCACATTGCTGTTTGTGGGACCTTGCGGTGCGCAAATTGGCTGCCGTGTTTCCCACATTACAACAGTGACTACACTTCAAAAGTACTTCATTGGCCGTAAAGCGCTTTAGGACATCTTGAGATTAGCCGCTATATAAATATATATTTTTTTCTTTCTTACAGCTGGTGTGTGACCTAGAGAGAGCTAAGAAAATAAACTGAAAAGAGAGAGAGAGATGTACCCTTGCTATATTTGAAGAATTAATGAAGGGTGTCATATTCCTTCATCGCTATATTTTCTTCATAGGCCCTAGTTCTTACTTACAAATATCAGACACAGTCTTGCAGAAGTGCGTATCGATTGTTGTCTTAGATTTGTGTGAATTCTGCTAGAAAATGGCAAATCCAATCCATATGAAACTTCAGATGGATGCTTTCACAGCAGTTATTAGCGTGTAACTGCATTTCACCAGTGGGTCCTTCTGCTTTCATTAAACCTTCCTTCAAAGCTGAAGGGTTCAGTGTGATGGTGAAAGACTGAATTTTGCTTGAGGGCAACTTTAAGCTTTCCAACCTGGTGGTTGATATTTATGACTGGCCCAATGGGTAAGTCTGTTTGTAAATGAAGAACTGTTTTGATATTGAATGACATCTGTCTACTATATTGCAAAAGGTTGAAATTTGTTTCATGTGCTTTGGGAAGTTTGCAAGAAATGCTGGGAAACGTAGTTTTTGAAAAGAAAAATTGCTAGTTCCTATTGACAGCTGACTCACTTCTTGTCTACATTCATATTCTTCCTCTCTCCCACTCTCTCTCTCTCGCTCTGACACACAACAACAACAACTTGTATTTATATAGCACCTTTAACATAGAAAAACATCCCAAGGCGCTGCACAGGAGTATTTTAAAACAAAAAATTTGACACTGAGCCACATAAGGATAAATTAGTGCAGGTGACCAAAAGTTTGATCAAAGAGATAGGTTTTAAGGAGCATCTTAAAGGAGGAATGAGAAGTAGTGAGGCAGACAGGTTTAGGCAGGGAATTCCAGAGCTTAGAGCCTAGGCAACAGAAGGCACGGCCACCAAAGGTTGTGTGATTATAATCAAGGATGCTCAAGAGGACAGAATTAGAAGAGCGCAGATATCTCGGGGGGTTGTGGGGCTGAAGGAGATTACAGAGATAGGGAGGGGCGAGGCCATGGAGGGATTTGAAAACAAGGATGAGAATTTTGAAATCGAGGCGTTGCTTAACCGGGAGCCAATGTAGGTCAGTGAGCACAGGGGTGATGGGTGAACGGGACTTGGTGCGAGTTAGGACATGGGCAGCCGAGTTTTGGATGACCTCAAGTTTATGTAGGGTGGAATGTGGGAGGCCAGCCAGGAGTGCGTTGGAATAGTCAAGTCTAGAGGTAACAAAGGCATGGATGAGGGTTTGAGCAGTGGATGAGCTGAGGCAATGGCACACACAGATGGCCTGACAAGCCAGTTGTACCAAACTGCTACATCAGTGGTTCAAAAAGACGGCTCCCCACCACCTTCTCAAGGGCAATTAGGGATGGGCAATAAATGCTGGCCTTGCCAGCGATGCCCACATCCCGGGAATTAATTTTTTTTAAAACCCTGGTTTTATGGTCTTTAGGATGGCAGCACCCTGTGCTCATGCATGTTCAATCGAGTGGCACAGGTGCCCAGCATCAATATTAAAATTAGGGAAACTCTCCCTTACTTTCAAAAGGTCTAGGGTGAGGAGCAAAGGGTCCTTCTGAGCTCATGCCAGCACTTACACTGCGATCAAAAGCCTGACAAATCTTAGTGCCCCTGGTGCATCAGTAGCGCAGAGGGAGCACTGAGTAAGGCGAGCAGGCCCTGCACCAATTTCCTTCTGAGCTGCAATGCAGCACCATTTTGCATTTAGTGAGCCTCTGCCCATTTTGTGTGCCTTACTAAGACCTTAGGATTGATGCAAAAATAGTTAAATGGATACCTTCCAGGCTCGACGGGCCGAATGGCCTCCTCCTGCGCTGTAACCATTCTAATTCTATGGTATTTGTGCCAGGTTGGCCCTTTCTCCTTTCCTGTGCCCCTTTCAAATGGGAGCATGGGAATCTTCATGGGCAAAGGATCTGTTAAAATTGCTGTTTCTTTTATGCGATGTTACTGCAGTGGTTTAGCGCAGTGTTGTTTTTAATAGATATGTTTCCATATTTCTAAAATTTTCATTAATATTTATTCTTCTGTAAAAATTGGAACCATCTTTTCACTCCTGAAGGTAAGCTTGTTTTTAACAGTGCCTCAACTACAGTATTTCATGGTTGAGGAGAGCAAGGTGAAAGAGCCGTGTCAGGGAGATCAGAAGGTGCCAGACTACATCTTCAGACCAAAGTACGCCAACCTGCCGATGATCAAGGGCAACTACCTCAGCTTGCTCCAGGTCAGCAAGACTAGATTTTGTCAGCTACAGTCAGGACGTCCACAGCCTGCATGTAAGACTGGTACTACCAGCAGTGGTGGAATCAGTGGGGGGGGGAGGGGAGTCATGATGACCCCCGCCTCCCCAATGATATTGGCTGAAATTACAGGGGGTAAGGAAGTCCAATGCGAAAAAAAAAGCCGGTGGCTGCAGAAGAAAGAGCCCGGCCTCCTTCCTGGAATTGTCCTGTTGTCTTCCCAACTTTATATATGTGATTTGTAAAAAGAACGAAAGACTGTCATTTATCTGAGAAAGGATGTTCTTGCCATAGAAGGAGTTCAGCAAAGATTCACCAGGCTGATACCTGGGATGGCAGGAATGACGTATGAGGAGAGATTGGATCGATTGGGCTTGTACTCGCTGGAGTTTAGAAGAATGAGAGGGGATCTCATCGAAACTTATAAAATTCTAACAGAACTAGACAGACTAGATGCTGGAAGGATGTTCCCGATGGTCAGGGAGTCCAGAACCAGGTGTCACAGTCTAAGGATAAGGGGTAGGCCATTTAGGACAGAAATGAGGAGGAATTTCTTCACCCAGAGAGTGGAGAACCTGTGGAATTCTCTACCACAGAAGGCAGTAGAGGCCAATTCATTAAATATATTCAAGAAGGAGTTGGATATATTTCTCAAGGCTAAAGGGATCAAGGGGTATGGGGAGAAAGCAGGGACAGGGTACTGAATTTGGATGATCAGCCATGATCGCATTGAATGGCGGAGCAGGCTCGAGGGGCCGAATGTCCTACTCCTGCTCCTATCTTCTATGTTTCTATGTACACCTTTCATGACCTTAGGACGTCCCAAAGTGCTTTACAGCCAATTCAGGACTTTTTTTTTTGAAGTGTAGTCACTGTTAGGAAGTTAAGAGTGGGGAGGGTCATCAGAGAGAACTTATCACCAAAACGTTAATGGGACACGTGGAATAAGTTATCAGGCAAGGCCATTGAAGGAGATGGAAGCGAGAGGCAATTCAATGTATTTCTGGAGAGAGAAGAGATCGAGGAACATGGCAGGGTGGACAGAGTGGAGACGGGAGAGTCTCCATGGAAACGATGAGTTCACTGGTTAAACTTTGACACTGGGGGAGGATCTCCACGGTGTCAGTTTAATGTGAATGGTCTGCATCAAGAGAAGAAATTGCAGCAGACTTTAAGGGGAATGACTTGCTGTGTTTGCAGGAAACATTCTGGGACCGGGACCTGTCAACTCCTGCCTGGGGCTCCCCGGCCCACCTCAAGGACTCTTTTAGCTACTGAGGTGTTGGGTTGCCCAACTTTTGTGTCCCTCCCCCAGCCCCTCCCTCCTCACGTGCAGCAGCTCCAGAAAGGTGGAACCATGGTATCGACTTTTTTTTTGAATCTTCAGAAAGGCTCGCACATTTTTATTCCCCGCAACTTGTATCCCTTCAATTTTGAGCAGAGGCCTTTCTGGAGCTGAATGCTCTCGGTGATTCTGCAGGGCCTCCCTCTTCAATCCCCCAGCGCAAGGCCCGAGCTGCATAGGGAGCACGTTCAAATGAAATTCATGGACTGGCCTTGCAGGATTGGGGCCTCCTGCAGGAGTCCTGGCAGCATTTGTGTGTGTGTGTGTGTGGAATGGCTTGATTGGCCATTATAGCCTCAAAATTACCGTTGGCAATGTCAGCATTCTTATGACATGCCTGTCAATTATTTTAGAGGAGTTAGTAGCCCATTCACAATAAACAGGTTAATGGCTTTGTTAAAATCGCAGGCTGAAGAATCTTATGTCAACATGTCAAGCCTCTGGCCATTAATCGTCCCAAAAGTAATTTCTAGGCCTTATATCAATTCTTTATAATAAATGCAGATGACCAATTGGCAAGAATAATTATATATTTGTGACAACAGATGGAAGAATTCTATTACAGTATACCCGTAATTGTGATTTTTTTGTGTGTGTGTGTTTAATGCAGGGTGACCGTATTTTCTAAACCAAATCCGGGAACACACAGGGTAGGAGCACAGCAAAGTAGCCAGGACGGAAAATGTAGGTTGAGCAGCATAGCGAGGCAAGGTGTTTTGGCAGCCTATATTTTAAACAGTTGCACATATACACTACAAATGCAAAACAAATGTGCATATAATTACTGCGGATGTGGCGTCAGACTATTGGAGCGCATTCAGATACCGTTTATAAATAATATACTGTAATCACACTCTTTAGTCAATTGACCTGAAACTGCGATTATGTTTAACGGTTTGATAGACATATATTCCAATGAATATGGCTCTAGTCTATTCGGGGATGAGTTTCGTGAACCGGGAAATCTTCCAGGGACAGTTTTGCCCGGGGACACAGGACCTCATCCGGGGACTGTCCCTGGAAAATGGGGACGTATGGGCGCTCTTGTGTAATCCACAATCAAAAACTGGCCTGGGAATATCAGACAGACAGCCAATTAAGAGTAAGCCGGTCAGATGACACCATTTGATGACTCGCTATCTGCCGGTTTCCTTAAAGGGACCACGCATAATTTTTTTTTGACAGTTGATTTTTCAGTGTTTGACAGCATTGAGGTGCTGAAAACACTGACAATCATTGCACAAAGGTGACCTCTTGCATCCAGGCCCTCCAATGACTACCTCCATAGGCTGGAATAGATGGCAGCTGCAGATGAGGTGACAGAAGCGATCTGTCACTGGTGAGAGAGGTTCTCCCAATGAGGTGGCACTGGACATGGATTTCAAAACTTGTAACCTAAAGAAATGTATAAATGTATTAAAAATGCATTTCTCAACATTTTCTTAATTCTGAGATTCACCAGTGCAACATTGGATCCTTCACACCACGTCTGCAGCTGTCCTCAATCCAGAAACATTACAGCAGACTCACAACATGCCACACTTACCTGGCGTGGTGTCCGGATGTCAGGAAACCTGAGCCAGAAGCAGAAAAATTCAAAAATAGCCTGTCAACTACTAGCAACTACCTGTTAATAGGCAGGTAATTGCCTTTAATCCTCTTCCCGCCGCTAGGTGTCGGGTCCATGCGCAAATCGGGGATCCGACACTTAGGAAAATTGTTTGGAGGTGGGTTGACAGCGGGATCGCAACCCACTGTCAATCAAAACGATTTTACCCTTTGACCCGCCTCCAAACCCGCCCTCTGAGCGCTGGCAAAATCGAGCCCAAAGTGCCTGCAAAGGGATATAGATAGGTTAAGTGAGTGGGCAAAAATTTGGCAGATGGAGTATAATGTGGGAAAATGTGAGGTTATCCACTTCGGTAGGAAGAATAAAAAAGCAAATTATTATTTAAATGGAGAGAGACTACAGAATGCTGCGGTACAGAGGGATCTGGGGGTCTTCGTACATGAAACACAAAAAGTGAGCATGCAGGTACAGCAAGTAATTAGGAAGGCAAATGGAATGTTGGCCTTTATTGCAAAGGGGATGGAGTATAAAAGTAGGGAAGTCTTGCTACAACTGTACAGAGCATTGGTGAGACCGCACCTGGAGTACTGCGTACAGTTTTGATCTCCTTATTTAAGGAAGGATATACTTGCATTGGAGGCAGTTCAGAGAAGGTTCACTGGGTTGATTCCGGAGATGAAGGGCTTTTCTTATGAGGAAAGTTTGAGCAGGTTGGGCCTATACTCATTGGAGTTTATAAGAATGAGAGGTGATCTTATTGAAACATATATGATTCTGAGGGGGCTTGACAGGGTAGATGCTGAGAGGATGTTTCCCCTCGTAGGGAAATCTAGAACTAGGGGGCATAGATACAGAATAAGGGGTCGCCCATTTAAAACGGAGATGAGGAGGGATTTCTTCTCTCAGTGGGTCGTGAATCTTTGGAATTCTCTACCCCAGAGAGCTGTGGAGGCGGAGTCATTGAATATATTCAAGGTGGAAATAGACAGATTTTTGAAAAACAGGGGAGTCAAGGGCTATGGGGAGCGGGCAGGAAAGTGGAGTTGAGGCTAAGATCAGATCAGCCATGATCTTATTGAATGGTTTGAGGGGCCGAATGGCCTACTCCTGCTCCTATTTCGTATGTTTTTATTATTCTAAATGTTAAAACTCCAGCAAATGTTTACCTTGCACTCACACACACACACACACACACACAATGACAAAAGAAACCAATAAAAGTTCCCATGGTAACCATCCTGCCACCAGGAAAAACAAAATGAACCAATAGAGGTAGTCCCACAGTAACAACCATGACAACTACACAATCAATCATCTTTCATTCTTTTGAGAGGATAGCATGTGTTTCCTATGACACCACTTCACACCACGTGACCTCAGCTTGCGATAAGTCTACTTTGCTTTTATTTCTAATTTACAACCTTTTCTAAAGTTTTTTAAAAGTTTTTCCTCTTCCTGATGTGCTGAATTGAACTAATGGGCCACTGTCCCGTGGGCGTCAAGCATTAGAACCTCACCCGAGCATTTTTTTTTAATGCACTAACTGTCGCCATCTCATTTGCGCATGGCAGCAAGATGTTGAATGGTGTCAACAACAGAAGGAAACCACATGACTGCTTTCCACTTGTCTGTTCACCCGTCACTCATTAAAAAAATTTTCATTAAACTTTACCGAGAGTGAGGTGGCCTTAAGCTCCCCCCACATATCCCACCGCACCCCCCCATCTCAGCCACATCGGGGAGAGACTATGAGAGGGGCACTTATCACTGGACAAGCCTTGTGTTCAAAGCGGCTTTGATGGAAATTTGGGAGCAGGCCTCAGCTATAGTTGATGACTGGCCGTTGACGTAGAGAAAACAACAACTACAACTTGTATTTATATAGCATCTTTAACATAGTAAAACGTCCCAAGGCACTTCGCAGGAGTATTTTAAGACAAAAAATTTGACACCGAGCCACATAAGGAGAGAGAGTGAGGGTAAAAATAACCTCACCAAAAGTAAATGCACTCCAAACAATTAAAATTGTGCTGTGTGATAATAGTAAACACATCGATGTACTTCTGTGTAATTCTTTGGTCTTCTATTTTAATAAAGGCTTTAACTTGTTCACTTTAAACATGCTAAAACCTGTTGTTAAAATACTGGACAGAGGAATTTCATATGAATTACATAGAATGTACAGCGTTTATGGTTCACACGAGCCTCCTCCCACACTACTTCCACTAACCCTATCAATCCTTTCTCCCTCGTGTGTTTATCTAGCTTCCCCTTAAATGCATCGATGCTATTCACCTCTACTACTCCCTGTGGCAGCGAGTTCCACGTTCTCACCACTCTCTGGGTAAGGAGGTTTCTCCTGAATTCCCTGTTGGATTTATTAGTGACCATCTTATATTTATGGCCCCTAGATTTGGTCTCCCCCACAAGTGGAAACATCTTCTCTACGTCTATCCTATCAAACCCTTTCATAATCTTGATCTCTATCAGGTCACCCCTCAACCTTCTCTTTACTAGAGACAAAAAGCCCCAGCCTGTTCAGTGTTTCCTGATAAGTATAACCTCTCAGTTCTGGTATCATTCTCGTAAATTTTTTTTGAACATTCTCCAGTGCCGATATATCCTTTTTATAATATGGAGACCAAAACTGTTCACAGTACTCCAAGTGTGGTCTAAGGTTCTATACAAGTTTAACATAACTTCCCTGCTTCTCAATTCTATCCCTCTAGAAATGAACCATAGTACTTTGTTTGCTTTTTTAATGCCATTATTAACCTGTATTGCTACTTTTAATGATCTGTGAATCTCTACCCCTAGATCCCTTTGCTCCTCTACCCCATTTAGACAGGGATATGTGGCCTCCTTAGTTTCCTACCAAAATGCACCAACTCACACTTATCTAAATTAAAATTCATTTGCCAATTACGTGGCCATTCTGCAAGCTTATTAATGTCTTCTTGTATTTTGTCGCATTCTTCCTCAGTATTAACTATACCCGCACCCCACCGCACCCCAATTTGGTGACATGCGCAAATTTTGATATAGTACTTCCTGTTATGAATCTTATGATCCATGAAGAAAGTCTCATGAAATAACATTGGACAGCCAGCTGTTGGCGCCGTCCAAGGAGTATAAATACTTGGGCGTGGGCCCAGCTTGCCCAGGACATTTTGTAAACAGGAAATAGTAAACGATAACTAGACCTCCATGTTTTGAAACAAGTTGATTAAAGCCTTGCTTTATACTCGAACCAAGTGCGTAGTGAGTTTTATTACATCACTTCCTATTCCCGAGTCCAAATCATTTATGTAAATGGTGAACAACAGTGGTCCCAGCACCGATCCCTACGGAACACCAATTCCCACTTTTTGCCAGTCTGAGTGACTATTGTTAACCCCGACTCCGTTTTCTGTTTTGTAGAACTCAGACCTATGCTTGTTATTAATAGCTGACAGCATTATTTCAATCCACAGGAGGTGATTCAACATTTCCATTAGGTGCTGCCCCTAATGGTTAGCTTATCAAAAGTAGCATTATTTTGCTTTTTCCATTCCGCAGTCTTAAAAATATTTTAGAAAAAAAATTACAAAAATTGCTTAACAGTTCAAAAATACTTCATTGCCTGAGGTCATGAAAGGTGCTATATAAATGCGAGCCCTTTCTTTCTTTCTAAATTCTCTGTTGAATGGTACGCAGAGATATCCTGGAATATAATCGCGGTGAAGGCAGTGAAAGTAATATTGGTTGTGACAGACAATGCACCGGTTCCATAAAGTAAAATGAGAGCTTTGCACAATAATTGTGCCAAAGATGGAAACAGAGCTCAAGAGAATGCAAGAGGCAGATTTTTAATTACATGTCTTTCGTTCTTTTCTTTCTATAAAAACTCTGTCTGTCTGATGTATACTGATTGTAAACAAAGTTCTCTCTCTCATCCCTCTGGCCTACTCAAGTCTAGCACCAAACCATTAAGAAAACAGAGAACTTGAATTTATATATAATGCTCCAACATTCTTTTGAAATGCAGCCGCTGTTGCTGTAAGCAAACATAGAATGGCAGTTTGCACACAGGGCATCTCATCCAGAAGATGGACATGCAAACCAGCAGGTCCCAGGCTTAGTCGTTCGATCCCCCAGTCTGTACTGAGTCAGCTAATCGCGGCTGAGGCAGCAATAGGAGATGCTACAATTGGTCTCTGCTTCCCTGGGCTAGAGAGGGGAACTTTCAACCAAGGCTCCTGCTCCGAACCATTATCCAGCGACTGCTACTTTTATTTATTCATTTGCAGGATGTGGGCATCATTGGCAAGGCCGGCATTTATTACCCATCCCTAATTGCCCTCAAGATTCAAGATTCAAGATTATTTTATTGCCATATGTAACTGGTACAATGGAATGCTTACTCCCCACTCACTCCCACAATATAAGTATAAATATAAAAAGCAAAAGTAAAACAAGTATAAATATAGAAACAATAGCAAATAAACAAATAAGTATAGCAATGACAGTCCAAGTTGCAGGATATAATGAATAGTGCAAAAAGCCTCTATTACCACTGGAAGTAATAGTAATGTAATATGCTAAGTATATGGTAGTATAAATATAATATATAATTTATAGTATAAGTTAAAATGCAGTGTGCAATGTACAAATGAGTTATAAGTTAAGGTTGAGGTACAACAGTCCAGTGATCAAGAATGTTCTTGTGCGCTCACGGTTCATGTGATATACAATTCCAGGGTAGGGGGGAGAATGTGACTATGATATGTGGGGCAGTGCGGTTAGCAATTCAGTAGGCGCACTGCCTGTGGGTAGAAACTGTTCTTGAACCTGGTGGTCCTGGTTCGGATGCTGCGGTACCGACGGCCGGACCGCAGGAGGGAGAACAGTTCATGCCCAGGGTGATTGGGGTCCTGGATGATGGAGCGAGCCTTGTTCTGACACCTGGTCTGGAAGATCTCCTTGATGGATGGAAGTGCACACCCGATGATCTTTTCTGCCATCCTCACAACCCTCGCGAAGGTGATGGTGATTGCCATCTTGAACCACTACAGTCTCTGTGGTGAAGGTACTCCCACAGTGCTGACTTTGTCACAGCAGTTTGGTACAACTAAGTGGCAGGCAAGAATCAACTACATTGCTGTGGGTCTGGAGTCACATATAGGCCAGACCGGCTAAAGGACAGCAGATTTCCTTCCCTACAAGGGATTAGTGAACCAGGTGGGTTTTCATGACGATCTGGTAGTTTCATGGTCACCATTACTGATAGCGGCTTTTTATTCCAAATTTATTCAATTAACTGAATTTCGTCTTCACGGATTATTAGTTCAGCCCTCTGGATTACTAGTCCAGTAACATAACCACTATGCTACCGTACCTCTGCTACTGAACATCAGATAAGGACAGGCTTAAGCTTGGCTATAATGCCCATATGGTCAAACGGCCTCCCACTACTCACTGCCAAGGCTCACACTCAAAGCTTGACTGACGACTTGGCTGGCAACATCTCTGGGAGCTCGCCTCAGTAAAAGGAGGAGGGGAGAAAACTGAGGAGGAGGAGCAGGGTCCTGGAGAATTCTTTTGTGAAAGTGATAATTATCCCAAACTGAAGGAAACAAAAAGTAAAAGTCAGTAGAGTTAGCTGAGAAAATTATTTGCAAGAGCGGGGAAGAATTGAATCGTGGAATGTAAAATAAAGGTTCATTGCAAAATCAGTAACGGTGCATGTAAACGATGACAGGGAGACTGGATTCATTGTAAAGAGTAAAAGCTTTTCTGGCTTTACGCGTTTAATATACCATCCACTTTACTTGCGTTATTATTTTTCTCAATAAAAGGCCTGTTAAGGGCCGAATCGTTCTTTTTGCTTCCTCGCTATATTACTGTACTTCCTTTATTATTAATGGTCTTTTCTGAAGAAACTACTGACCTTTTGGTGTGCGGAGATCAATAGGAAGCTGATAAAAGCCAAGTTCATTGCAGCCCATAATAAAGCGAGCCTGATTTGTTTACTTACCTAAGTCTTCATCTGTCAGACCCATTATGAAATGATTTATAGGCCTCTACTCAATGAAATCATTTAAAGCATATTAGATTCGCAAAACAATCGCCTATAATATGACAAGCTGATTCAGGCTGACAAGTAACCAAGTTGCCTCTGATGGCAAACAAGTTCCAGAAATTCTTATTGGATTATAACATTAATGGTACTACAGGGAAAATAAGATTCAATCATGTTACTTAAATTTAGTTTCAGCACCAAGATGCAAATGTAAGCAGTCTAGCTGTGAAACCCAGAGACAGGCACTCAAAAGCCTGCCACTGGCATTGCGGAATGTGTATTGAAAATTGCAGCACACCGCATCTACATTTATCATCTATCATTTAAATTAATATTTATTAAATGTACGCTTTTTTTTTCACCTCCGCAAAAAAAAAGGACTTTTAAGATGCATCCTCCTACTTCTCTCGGAGATCTTTGCCTTGATGTGTCGATGGAATTTTTTTCCCCATTGAAAGAGGAACAAGACCATCTGTTCTGATGGAGAGTCTGCACCTGAAAACACTCTTCTTCTTCTTAGGCAGTCCCTCGGAACCGAGGATGACTTGCTTCCACACTAAAGATGAGTTCTCAGGTGACTGATGAGTCCAATGAGGGACCTACAGTCTCTGTCACAGGTGGGGCAGACGGTGGTTGAAGGGGCGGGTGGGTGGGGCACTTGAGTTGATGTGCGCTCCTTGTGCTGTTTGCGCTTGGCATCCGCTTGCTCCCGGCGAAGAGACTCGAGGTACCTTCCCGGATGCTTCTCCTTCACTTTGTGCGGTCTTGGCCAGGGATGCCCAGATGTCGGTGGGGATGTTGCACTTTTTCAAGGAGGCTCTGAGGTTGTCCTTGAAGTGTTTCCTCTGCCCACCTGGGGCTCTCTTGTTGTGCCGGAGCTCCGAGTAGAGCGCTTGTTTTGGAAGCCTCGTATCGGGCATGCAGACGATGTGACCCATCCATTGGCGCTGATCGAGCATGGTCAAAGCTTCGAGGCTGGGGTTGTTGGCCTGAGCGAGAACACTGACGTTGGTGCACCTATCCTGCCAATGGATTTGCAGGATCTTGCGGAGGCAGCGTTGGTGCTACCTCTCCAGTGCTTTGAGGTGCCTGCTGTAAATAATCTATGTCTCTGAGGCATACAGGAGGGCAGGTATCACTACTGCTCTATAGACCATGAGCTTGGTGCGGGGTTTGAGGTCCTGATCTTCAAATACTCTCTTCCTCAGGCGACCGAAGGCTGCACTGGCACACTGAAGGCGGTGTTGGACTTCGTCATCAACATCTGCCCTTGTTGACAGTAGGCTCCCAAGGTATGGAAAGTGGTCCACGTTGTCCAAGGCCTTGTCGTGGATTTTGATAATCGGGGGGCAGTACTGTGTGGCAGGGGCAGGCTGCTAGAGGACCTTTGTTTTACGGATGATTAGTGTAAGGCCTATGCTCTCGCACGCTTTGGTGAAGGTATTAATGATGGTTTGGAGTTCGACCTCTGAGTGTGCGCAGATGCAAGCGTCGTCTGCATACTGTAATTCGACAAAAGAGGATGGGACAACCTTGGATCTGGACTGGAGGCAACGGAAGTTGAACTGCTCTGATGGAGAGTCTGCACCTGAAAACACTAACCTGACTGCGATCTCCACAGGTGCTGCCTGACCTGTAGGGTGTTCACGGAGGTTTCTGTCTTTGTTTTGTTTTGAGGGAAAGGGCTGGTCTGGGAGAGGGTTCCACGCGCACACAAGGAGCGCTGGTTCTACTTCACGTGAAAGATGACTGGTTTGCAGTTTTCACGGAAAAAATGGATGAAATCAAAGGGGGGAGGGTTAGAACGCACCACAAGCACATTTTCGAGGGCGGAATGGGCTCCTCGCCCAGAGCGCATGCCCGATCACGTGGCCACCAAGAGGGCCCCAAATTCATTAAGTGAAATAAAATAGGTGGGCCGCCATCACTCCTTGCGCTCTTCATTGACAGCTCGCCTAATCTGGGGGGGGCGGTGGCCTCAATTTTGCTTGTTGCCGACGCCATTTAAAGACAACCCGCACCAGGTGGAGATGCATCCAGCACGAGTGCGCAGGAAAGAACAGAAAGACTTGTATTCATATAGCGCCTTTCACAACCACCAGACATCCCAAAGTGCTTTACAGCCAATCAAATACTTTTTCAAGTGGAGTCACTGTTGTAATGTAAGAAACACAGCAGACAATTTGCGCACAGCAAGCTCCCACAAACAGCAATGTGATAATGACCAGTTAACCTATTTTAGTGATGTTGATTGAGGGATAAATATTGGCCAGTACACCGGGGATAACTCCCCTGTTCTTCTTCGGAATAGTGCCATGGGATCTTTTACGTCCACCTGAGAGAGCAGACGGGGCCTCGGTTTAACGTCCCATTCGAAAGACGGCACCTCCGACAGTGCAGCACTCCCTCAGCACTGCACTGTGAGTGTCAGCCTAGATTTTTGTGCTCAAGTGTCTGGAGCAAGGCCAGGGGGGGACAGGATGGCCCAGGAATCAGCTTGCCAGAGGAAGAGCTCGCATCATGAAGACATCGAGGGATTGGCCATACATAAAAAGACTGATGGTAATCCACAGGGACCTTCTGAGTGCACTGGGCTGCCTGCCGGCGAGCTTGCGCACGATGATAGAGTGCATGCAGGAGTCCAGCTCCAAGTTGTGTGAGGAGAGCATGAACAGGGGCTTCAAGAGGCTCCCAGCACGCCTGCACTCCGTTATTGCGCAGGGCAGTGGGAGCACTGAGGCTCAGAGAGTGGCATTGGCTCCATGTGAGAGGCACCTGCTATCCACTCTCAGAATGATGGCATGCCCTGCTCCTGTTGGTGCCAGGCAGCCAGCTGGACCAGACTGCTCAATACTAAAATGAGTCGTGTGCCAGAGCTGCCTAAAAAAGACCCTGACCAATTTAGTAGTGGCTTGAACTCCCGCGCAGATCGAGCACGGGCCTCTGCACTTCTAAATTGGCTCTTGTTGCGCCCATTTTAGGCTGTAAGATTTGGATCACTGGTCACCACAGATTACCCAAAGGGTCTTAGGAGTTGTGAGGCTTTTTATTAAAGAGCTACAGTTTAAAGCATAATCAGATATTACTACATGCAATTGAAATAGATACAGTAGACATACAACCTGTGACAGTTGATGGCGATCTACAGCCCTGGAACGGAACAAAACAACCGGATGGACGGTTGTTGGAGGTGTTAGGCCGTCAGCCACCTCAGAGGCTAAACTTGACCAAGGTATTAGGCCGTAGCCACCTCAGGGAAGCCTTCACCCCTAACTGCCTGACTATTTCTTTCTCGGTCCTTTATTTTTATACGTTATTTCGGTGGGCTGGTGGATACCTGGTGTCAATCATTTTTACCCATCGCATTGTTCAATTACAAGGGAGGGGCTACCTATGACAGCCCCCTCCCAGCCTCATGAGGTCATTTTCCTCCCTATCTCTGTTCTAGAGGTCTTGTTGCCCTCTTTGTAGACAGCTTGTTTATCCTACAGCTCCTTACTGCATCCCTTACCAGGCCTAGTTATGCCCACTCAAAGGCCTGTTTTTGTGTTCTGACCTCATAATTCAGCTCTCTGGACAGCTATCTTTCTGACGTGACTGGAATTTTTCTGTGTCATCAACTTAGGCAAACTGCTGACCTGGGGAACCTGTAACAGACTATTATTTCCTTAAATCCACGATTTCTTACAAGGCCCATAAAATGGATGCAACTATATGGAATTAAGACCCCCTCTGTCTTTATGAGAATTAAGGAGCAATATCTTTTTGAGAGGGTTGGTGCTGAGAGTCATAAGCCTCTGTGCTATTTCCATCATAGTGAGATCACTCATGAATGACATGATGGCCGAGAAATTGGTTACACATTGGATACCGTGCTTATTCTGTATTCTCTACTTGTGCTGCTACTCTTATGCTCCTTTGTTGTAAACCCAAGCATTACAGAACACGATGCATTAACTCGAGGTAAACACGTCTTTGTTCTATGTTCATCGCAAACACAGTTACACATCGCGTTTTATGGCACCTTTCAAACCGATTGGTGTACCAGTCAGAAAGATTAGTAAAACCAAATACAGACTTTATTTTAAATGTCTAGACTGACACTTCAGTGCAGTTTCCCAATAGTCATAGAGTCATAGAGTTATACTGCACAGAAAGAGGCCCTTTGGCCCATCGTGTCCGCGCCGGCCATCAAGCCCTGTCCAATCTAATCCTATTTTCTAGCACTTAGTCCGTAGCCTTGTATGCTATGGCGTTTCAAGTGCTCATCTAAATGCTTCTTGAATGTTGTGAGGGTTCCTGCCTCTACCATCCTTTCAGGCAGTGAGTTCCAGATTCCAACCACCCTCTGGATGAAAAAGTTTTTCCTCAAATCCCCTCTAAACCTCCTGCCCCTTACCTTGAAACTATGCCCCCCCTGGTTATTGACCCCTCTACTAAGGGGAAAAGTTCTATGCCCCTCATAATTTTGTACACCTCAATCAGGTCCCCCCTCAGCCTTCTCTGCTCTAAGGAAAACAACCCCAGCCTGTCCAGTCTCTCTTCATAGCTGAAGCGCTCCAGCCCAGGTAACATCCTGGTGAATCTCCTCTTTACCCTCTCCAATGCAATCACATCCTTCCTATAGTGTGGCGACCAGAACTGCACACAGTATTCCAGCTGTGGCCTAACTAGTGTTTTGTACAGCTCCATCATAACCTGCCTGCTCTTATATTCTATGCCTCGGCTAATGAAGGCAAGTATCCCATATGCCTTTTTAACCACCTTATCTACCTGTCCTGCTGCCTTCAGGGATCTATGTACATGCACACCAAGGTCCCTCTGATCCTCTGTCCTTCCTAGGGTCTTACCATTCATTGTGTATTCCCTTGCCTTGTTAGTCCTCCCAAAATGCATCACCTCACACTTTTCAGGGTTAAATTCCATTTGCCACTGTTCTGCCCATCTGACCAACCCGTCTATATCATCCTGTAGCCTGAGGCTTCCCTCCTCGCTATTTACCACTCCACCAATTTTCGTGTCATCTGCGAACTTACTGATCATTCCTCCTACATTCATATCTAAATCATTAATGTACACTACAAACAGCAAAGGACCCAGCACCGATTCCTGCGGTACACCGCTGGACACAGGCTTCCTATATTTCCTTCCTTTCTTTCTTTCTCTTTCTTTCTTTCTCTCTTCCTTTCTTTTCCTTCCTTCCTTCCTTCCTGAGGCACTACTATATTGTTGGAGGTGCTGTATTTCAGAAGAGACAATGGCCTGGATATTTACTGGGGTGGGTTGTGTAGGCGGAGGGGGAGTGGAGTTTCAGACAGGAAACTCAGGGGGAGAAATTGGGTGAGTAGCGCCACCTGTTAGCGCCTAAAGAGGCAGTCAGTGGCTGTAGCGCCACTGGCTGCGTCTCCCGCGATATTCAGTAGGGGCGCTAATGGTGGCATTAGGCATTTGCGCTGCGCCGCCACCGATGACGTCATCGGTGTGCGCAGCGCCCCGTTCGTGCCCTGTTCGCGATATTTGGTAGCGAACGCCGCAGTTGCGCCGCTCGCTACCCGCGCCCGGTTCACGGGGCCTTACTGTGCCGGCAGCGGTGCAAGTTAAGGTGGAGGTGCGGGGCGGCCGCCTTTTCGGCGGCCGCCTGCCAGCACCTCCGTCCCCGACCTCCTAACCACCCCCCCGCAGCATTGCCAGCTGTTTCCTGAGAGCCCGGCACTTCTCCTTGGTGCCGGGCTCATTTGCCGGCACTCGCAAGCGGGGATCGCACTGTTGCAGGCACCTCCCCCTTAACAGTGGGAGGAAGGCCTGCAGTACCGCAGCGTGCCATGCCGCAGAGTGTGGCGCTGTGGCACGTTGCGCTGCGATATTCAGTTTCAGCGCCCTAAGAGGGACGCGGAGCGCCTCGAGCCTCGCCCCGTGTCACTCGAGCAGCAATGAAACTGAATATCTGACGATCGCTAAAGCCTCGAACGCTGCGCTAAATCCTGCGCTCAGGCGACTTTTGCGCCACTTTTGCGCCCCAACCCAATTTCTAGGCCTCAGAGTTTAAACTCCACAGCACGTGACTTTTGACCCTGACAGGTTTCCTGCCTGGAAGTCAGGCTGATTGACAGGCTTGGCTTCCAGTCAAGTGGGGAGGTCTCGAGAGCAGGCCACAGGACCAGGTAGTTCTGATCCCTGACCCCGGGGGGTCCAATCCCAAGGGGGGTCCGATCCTTGACCCTGAAGTGGGGGTGTGGTTTGTATGGAGTGGGGGTGAATCTGATGTTGGGGGAGCTTGGGGAGCCGAGATGAAGCACTCCTGCTCCTCCCGGCCCACAAGGAGTGCGCCCCGAGGCTGTCCTCGTCTCTCTGCGGCTGCCGGGTTTCCCGAGGCCCGGGAAACCCAGCCAGCCACAGTAAAACCTGCAAAGCAGGTTAAATACGAGGCTTCCAGCCTCATTAATATGTTTAAAATGACAACCTGCCTGGTGGGAGTAAGTTAGCTGCCCGCCCCTTGTCCTGCCTCAGTAAAACCCGGAAGTGGCCGGCTTCCTGATGCGCTCGGAATTTTTCCCCATTTATCCTCCCACCCGCACCCAATCCCACCCGCTCATCTATGTTAATAGTCACCCAATAATTTTCAGGTGGATGCAAAAGATCCCATAATGCAATTTAAGGAAGAGCAAGGTGTTCTCCTGGCATCCTGGCCATGAACCAACACCACCAACACAGATCACTGGTCATTTATCTAACTTGCTGCTTGTGGGACTTTGTATGTAAATTGGCAGCTGCACTCATTTACAAAGTAACAGAGACTGCACTTCAAAAGCAATTCATTGGCTGTAAGCACTTAAAGACATCCTGAGGATGTGAAAGATGCTTTGTAATTACAGGTTCCCTCGTTCATTTAAAACAAAATATTCTGTTCGTCTCTGGATTATGGGTGGATCAGGGTCCCTATTCACCTCAGGTACATATAATCAATTTGCAAATCTTCACACCACAACCTGCTTAAAGCTTTCTTTCAATTTAAACAACGCTGGGCTTAAAATATATACCTCACATGAAACTGAGGGGAGCTGTTAAATGGCCTGCTGTCTCCAGATGTAATAGGATGGTGGATTGACTGGTTTATGGGTTGGTTTTTAAATCTAGCTTATTCAGGGAACATGACATCTCCAGCTTTCTGAGATCTTCTTTTAATCCCCAGTTGGGGAACATTTAATGCTCCGATCAGGATTTTATATTTCAATATCATGCTGAAATCAGGTTTATTATACAAGGAGAGTAAATGCAGTATGGATTGGTGTATCGACATTCTGCCTTGGATCAGTATTCTAATCATGTGAGATGCTGTTCTCAAGATGCGTGAGGAATGGAGACTATTAGGAGTGAATCTATTCTTTTTGAGTGTTTTAGCAACATTCTGCAGAGGAGAAAGATCAGTGAAAGAGGAATAACTGTCCTCTGCACTTTGTTTGTTCAACATTGGATATAGCAACATGGATACACGGGATTGAATTAGGGCACTAAACTAATCAGAGGGTTTCAAGGTTTATATAAGGAATCTAATGGATACTTGGGAATGAATTCAAGGCTGCAATTTAATTGAGAGGTTCAGAATATAGGATTATGGATACTTCAAAGTGATTACAATACAATAATCTAATCAATGAGTTCAGAAGGTTCATATAAATAATAATGGATACCCGGGAGTAATCTAATTCAGGGTTCAGTAAGTTTATAGGCAGAATGATTGACACCTAAGAGTAATCAAATCATGGACTTCAATGGAAATGGATATCAGGCAGTTTCTCTAATGGATGGCTTATCCACAATGTCAGTATATTATGCCTGGGCGGCAAGTTGAAAATCTACTCCATTGCTTCTACTATATTACTCCTCAATAATATGATCACAATATCCAATAAACACGACGCAAAAATGTAGAGCAGAGTCAAACATTGCAGCTGCATAATTACATTTTAACCCTGCCAGCCACCAAATCTTTTCGTTAAATTTCCTACGAGATATCTTCAGCCTAACACCTTTTGGTTAGAGAGACTAAAATGCACAAATACGTGCGCACACACAATGAGCATCAAATGCAGTGTTAAGCTTACCAACAGGTTATGCTGTTTCTCTGGGTGTCCCATCTAGGGTTGCCAACCTGCCAGGATTGCCCTGGTGCCTCCAGGAATTGAAAACTCCTCTCCAGGACACTGATGTGAGTAACCCTGGAGAAAAATCATAGGAGCATTAAAAAAAATTGTGTTTTTATTTCATTTTTTTTTAGAACACTCTCGTTTATTAGTTATATAAATAGAAGAGGTGGGAAAAAAGGCTCTTTGACAGTCAAGATTCATTCAGTTGAGTCCAGGAGTGTCTGTTTGCTTTCCAATTGGTGTGGGAAGATGGTGTGCCATGAGTGACTACGCTTCAAAAGTATTTCATTGACTGTAAAGTGCTTTGGGACGTCCAGTTGTCATGAAGGGCGCTATATAAATGTAAGTCTTTCTTTCTTTCTTTGGGCGTAGCGTTGGGGCGGGGTAATGGGAGGTGGGACGTCATATAAAAAAAACCGCCAGGAATTCATCCAACCAGACTTGGGAACCCGAGTCCCATTACTTTCCCGCTAAAGTTACGGTGGGAGACTGAGAGAAACCACCCCTGAGGAATCACAGGGTCACCATGTTACAGAAATAGTCAACCTCCAAAAGCCAGATTGGAAGAGCAGGATCATAATTATGCTGTAACAAGTGATTCAGTTTCAAATATTTTCAGTGTGCATAATATGTGAAATTATGCAAATTGGCCTTCTCCCTTAATGTTGTAACCTATAAATAAGTAATGGCAATAAACAAATATTCACTTATAAAAAGAAATTAGATAATATTCGTAATGTTATGTACCATTTCAATGTTATACGTGTCCTTTATTGTGCTTATGTCCATTTTTCTGCCAGAGAGGTGTCAGCCCATCAGTGGGTAGCACCCTCACCTCTGAGTGAAGGTTGTGGGTTCACAGTCCCACTCCAGAGACTTGAGCACAAAAATCTAGGCTGACACTCCAGTGTAGTGCTGAGGGAGCGCTGCACTGTCGGAGGTACTGTCTTTCAGATGAGACATTAAACCGAAGCCCCATCTGCTCTCTCAAGTGGGTGTAAAAGATCTCACCGCACTATTTCAAAGGAGCAGGGGAGTTCTCCCCGGTGTCATGGCCAATATTTATCACTCAATCAACTTCACTAAAACAGCTTACCTGGTCATTATCACATTGCTGTTTGTGGTAGCTCGCCGGGCACAAATTGGCTGCTGCGTTTCCTACATTACAACAGTGACTACACTTCATTAAAAAGTACTTCATTGGCCGTACAGCACCTTGGGACATCCTGCGGTTGTAAAAGGCGCTGTAAAAAGGCAAGTTTTTCTTTCTTCTTTCTAGATACATGATGACTGTGAAATCATTGCGGAAAGTTTATTGAGAGACGTACGCACTTGTACCATCAGGAAATTCTTTCCCCAGTACAAATTGGAATTATTCAAACTTACATTTATAGTCAAACTTCGAGGATCAGCAGCCTAAAATGGTAATCAGTGCTTGCAACAAAATGGAATCTTTGTCCAGGGTTAATGGGACTCCTGCGGTCATGAAAGGAGCAATATAAATGCAAGATCTTTCTTTCTTCTTTCAATCATCCTGTGTATGGTAATGATACAGTATATTTATTAGCAGATAGTAATATGTCACCAGAGCAGTAATCCAACCTTTACAATAATTACAGATAGCATAGTGATGCATGCTCATGGTCTACAGAGCAGTAGTGATACCTGCCCTCCTGTATGCTTCAGAGACATGGACCATATACAGCAGGCACCTCAAAGCACTGGAGAGGTACCACCAACGCTGCCTCCGCAAGATCCTGCAAATCCATTCAGTGTTCTCGCTCAGGCCAACATCCCCAGCATCGAAGCTTTGACCACATTCAATCAGCTCTGATGGACGAGCCATATCGTCCGTATGCCCGATACGAGGCTCTCAAAACAAGTGCTCTACTCGGAGCTCCGACATAGCAAGAGAGCCCCAGGTGGGCAGAGGACACCCTCAAAGCCTCCTTGAAAAAGTGCAACATCCCCACCGACACCTGGGAATTCCTGGCCCAAGACTGCACAAAGTGGAGGAGAAGAATCCGGGAAGGCGCCGAACACCTCGAGTCTCTTCGCCGGGAGCAAGCGGAAGCCAAAGCGCAAACAGCGGAAGGAGCGCACGTCAACCCAAGCACCCCACCCACCCGCCCCTTCAACCACCGTCTGCCCCAACTGTGACAAAGACTGTAGGTCCCACATTGGACTCATCAGTCACCTGAGAACTTATTTTTAGTGTGGAGGCAAGTCATCCTCGGTTCCGAGGGACTGCCTAAGAAGAAGAGAGTGATGTAGTCATATGAACCTAGAAATTACTACTGACAACAGTAGGAGCCAATTGCTTCATGCACTGGTATGACTTTGCTTGGCTTATTCGTTTGACGGAGGACTTAACCCAATTAAGCTAATGAACAGATTAACACCTCCATTAAAAGAGTGGACAGAGAAATGTCATATGAATGCATTAAGTGCACATTTGCTATTATCACTGACAGTAACCTCTGGCCCAGAGTGCCCCACCCTCAGCACTAGGAAACCCAAGCCAATAACTCTGTTGAGAAAAATTAATTGAGAAAAGTTGCCCTCCCGCTTCTATTCTTCATGTATTATAGAACCTTACAGCACAGAAGGGGGCCATTTGGCCCATCATGCCTGGACCAGTTCTTTGAAGGAGCTATCCAATTAGTCCAACCCCCCTGCTCTTACCCCATAGCCCTGTAAATTTTTTTCCTTTTGAAGTATTTATCCAATTCCTTTTCAAAAGGTACTGTTGCATCTTCTCCCTCCACCCTTTCAGGCAGTGAATTTCAGATCGTAACAACTCGCTGCGTAAAACAAATTATCCTCATCTCCCCTCTGGTTCTTTTACCTTAAATCTGTGTCCTCTGGTTACCGTCCCTCCAGCCAGTGGAAACAGCTTCCCCTTATTTACTCTATCAAAACACTTCATCATTTTTGAACCCCTCTATTACATCTCCCGTTAACCTTCTCTTCTCTAAGGAGAATAATCCCAGCCATTAAGGGTAATAAAATCTCAATGTTTACTCTATTGGCAGAAAGAACTAAGTCAAGCTTGTTCACAATGGCCTAAGGGTGTATATCTAGTTGTAAAGTAATGCATTTGCATGATTTAATTTCACTTAACATTCCCACACATGAAGTGTAGAAATATTGCTACAGTAAACATACACTGTTCTGATATTTTGAACAGTTCTATCATTCATTATCAATAACCACTTAATTCAACTTTTGTTTAGTTGTTAGTGTGATTATTTAAATGGAGAGACTTGCATTGAGATAACGCCTTTCACAACCTCTGTATATCTCAGAGCGCTTTACAGCCAATGAAGTACTTTTTGAAGTGTAGTCACTGTTGTAATGTAGGAAGCGCGGCAGCCAAATTGCGCACAGCAAGCTCCCACAAACAACCATGTGATAATGACCCGGTAAGCTGTTTTAGAGATGTTGTTTACATCAGTCACTGTTGCCCCCAGTGAAAGTGCAGCTGGCAAACCATTTTGCCAATGGTTAACACAGGGGGAGCCAACACACCTTTTACCTGCTGCGTGGTTCTGAGTTGCTTTCTTTGTAGTCGAGCACCTGGCCTCAGAATCTTCCCCCAGCTTCCATCCACTGCAGCAGCTTACACCCATTTTTCACAGGAGTTACGCCAATGACTACTCTGATTGATATGCAAATGAGCTGACCCATGAGGCCCTTGAGTAAGCACACCCCTGACTACCAGCGGGCACAATAACGGTGCAACTCATTGCATAGAAATTCTCCCCTTATACCTTTAAGCCCACACTATTATGGAATGTACATATATATATAAAATGGTCATTGCATTTTGTTTTTAAAAATTATAAATCACTTTCAAATTTAATAGTTCCACTATGATTGCACCATGTCTATGTTGATATATCTCTCTACTTTTTTTTATTCGCTCCTGAGCTGTGGTGTCACTGGCAAGGCCAGCATTTATTGCCCATCCCTAGTTGCCGTTGAGAAGGTGGTGGTGAGCCGCCTTCTTAAACCGCTGCAGTCCGCATGTTGAAGATACTTCCACAGTGCTGTTAGGAAGGGAGTTCCACGATTATGATCCAGCGACGATGAAGGAATGGCGACATATTTCCAAGTCAGGATGGTGTGTGATATAGAGGGGAACTTGGAGATGGTGGTGTTCCCATGAGCCTGCTGCTCTTGTCCTAGGTGGTAGAAGTTGCGGGTTTGGGAAGTGCTGTCGAAGATCCTTGGCAAGTTGCTGCAGTGCATCTTGTAGATGGTATACACTGCAGCCATGGTATGCCGGTGGTGGAGGGAGAGAAGATTTAAGGTGGTGGATGGGGTGCCAATCAAGCGGTCTAATTTGTCCTGAATGGTGTCGGGCTACTTTGTCCTGAATGGTTTCGAGCAACTCTCTATGCAGAAGAAAGAGAATGTAAATGGGACATTTAAGAGTAGTCTTTGGTCCAACAGTGTAGGAGACATCAAGCCCTGACTTATATACCACAAATGCACCAATCCGAAGAGGAGACATAGAAACATAGAAACATAGAGACAAGCAACATTTTGGTTTATTTTAGTTACCTCCATTTCTTAATGACTCTGTGCTAATTTATTCCAATTAAGCCACTAATTAAAGAGTAGAGCAAACTAAAGTAAGTCAATTATGTCAAAAGAACTATACTGATCCAAGCAATAAGCAGACAGCAACATTAGTAGGCTATGGACATGATTGACTTACGTCAACCACAATATAAATGATTTATTTTCTGTTCGACTTCAGTCTGCAATTATTTATACAACACGTACATACAGTAAGGTCTTTTTAGAGAATTTGAATGGTTTTATTTCGATTATCGCCCGGCGAAAGCCCTATTGGCAGGACATTTTAAAATTGAACCACTTGGGACCTCCCCTTGATAAACTCCAATGCAGCAAACCTGTGGGCCTTTCCTCACCCCCAGCCCACCAATGTATTCAGAAGCATAGAAACTTACAGCACAAAAGGGGGCCATCCAACCCATCGTACCTGTGCCAGCTCTTCAAAAGAGCTGTCCAATTTAGTCCCACACCCCAGCTTTTTCCCCCTAGCCTTGCTTAGTCCTCTTCAAATACATGTTCAAGTGCCTTTAGAAAGTTCCTGTAGAATCTGATTCCACCACCCTTTCCGGTAGTGTGTTCCAAATCATAACAGCCCGCTGTGTGAAAAAATACCTGGGATGGCAGGAATGACGTATGAGGAGAGATTAGGTCGATTGGGCTTATATTCGCTGGAGTTTAGAAGAATGAGAGGGGATCTCATTGAAACTTATAAAATTTTGACAGGACTGGACAGACTAGATGCAGGAAGGATGTTCCCGATGGCCGGGGAGTCCAGAACCAGGGGTCTCAGTCTAAAGATAAGGGGTAAGCCATTTAGGACAGAGATGAGGAAGAATTTCTTCACCCAGAGAGTGGTGAACCTGTGGAATTCTCTACCACAGAAGGCAGTAGAGGCCAATTCATTAAATATATTCAAGAAGGAGTTGGATGTATTTCTTAAGGCTAAAGGGATCAAGGGATATGGGGAGAAGGCAGGGACAGGGTACTGAATTTGGATGATCAGCCATGATCGCATTGAATGGCTGAGCAGGCTCGAGGGGCCGAATGGCCTACTCCTGTGCCTATCTTCTATGTTTCTATGTTTCTTTTCTCCTCATTTCCCCTCTAGTTCTTTTGAGAATTATTTTAAGTCTATGAACTTTGGTTTACCGACCCACTTGCCAGAAAAAGCAGTTTCTTCCTACTTGTTCTATCAAAACCCTTCATAACTTTGAATACCTCTATTAGGTCTCCCCTTAACCTTCTCTGCTATAAGGAGAACAATCCCAACTTCTGCAATCTCCCCATATAACTGAAGTCCCTCATTCCTGTTATCAACCTGGTAAACCTCCTCTGTACCCTCTCCAAGGCCATGACATCTTTCCTGAAGTGTGGTGCCCGGAATTGTACATAATACTCCAGCTGAGGCCTAACCAGTGACTTGTAAAGGTTTAGCATGACTTCCTTCTTTTTGTGTTCCATGCCCCTATTTACAAAACTAAGTACCCCATGCGCTTCCTTAACTGCCTTTTCAAATTGCCCTGCCACCTTCAAGGGTTTGTGAATATGCACCTCAGGTCCCTTTGCTTTTGCACCCCCCACCCTCTTCAAAATAGTACCATTTCGTTTATACTGTCTCTTATGTTGTTTCTCCCAAAGTGCATCACTTCACACTTATCCGTATTAATATGCCTCTGCCATGTGTCTGCCCATTTCACCAGTCTGCCTATGTCCATGTGAAGTCGGCTGCTATCCTGCTCACTATTTACTGTGTTGCTAAGTTTTGTATCAGCCGAAAACTTCAAAATTGTACTTCCTACATCCAAGTCCAAGTCGTTTATATATAACAAGAAAAGCAATGGTCCAATACCAATCCATGGGCGGCCCCACAGCATACTTCTCTCCAACCAGGAAAACAGCCATTCACTATTACTCTCTGCCTCCTATCACTGAGCCAATTGCCCACCCAAGTTACCAACATCCCTTCTATTTTCCGAATAAGTTTGTTATGTGGTACTTTATCACATGTCTTTTGAAAGTCCATATATACAACATCTACTGCACTACCTTCATCAAACCTCTCTTTTACTTCATCGAAGAACGTTGTGGTGTCTTTCATCGTCCTACTGGCTTGTCTGATTGCTGCTCCGCATTGGCTGGACATGTTGAGCATTGAATCTATAAGACTCCTAGATCTCCCTCGGCTTCACCCTTAACTATTTCAACGCCGTACATGCAGTATGTATGTTGCCCATTTTTCCTTCCTACATGCAATACTTCACACATCTCTGCACTTCATTTTATCTGCCACTGTTTGGCCCAATCACATATTTGGTTCACAAATTCTATTATTCCTGGGCTGTCTCCTTCGGTTCCACGGCCCCTCTGAGTTTGGCATCATCTGTTAATTTGACCGGTTTGCATTGAGCTTTCTGACTTCAAGCCATTGATATAAATTAGAAACAGCGGTGGTCCCGATACTGAGTCCTGGGATGCCCCACTCAGTACTGCTCCACCCCCCCCCCCACCACCCTCCCACCCCCCACATCCCTGATATTACCCCTCTAACATACAACAGTGATAACACTTCAAAATACCTCACTGGTTATGTGGCACTTTGCGACATGCTGTGGTTGTGGAAAGCACGATATAAATGTAAGTTCTTTATCTCGTTGACACTACAGCCAATTTCGTATCATATCTAATTTTTGAGAAACTCCCAAGATTGTGATAGCCCAATGCAAGGGGCTGTAAGATATTTGTCATACTGTAATAGCCCAGTGTAGGGGCTGAGAGATGATCTAATTCTGTAATAGCCCAGTGTGGGGGCTGAGTGATGATCTAATTCTGTAATAGCCCAGTGTAGGGGCTGAGTGATGATCTAATTCTGTAATAGCCCAGTGCGGGGGCTGTGAGATGATCTAATTCTGTAATAGCCCAGTGTAGGGGCTGTGAGATGATCTAATTCTGTAATTGCCCAGTGCAGGGGCTGAGAGATGATCTAATTCTGTAATAGCCCAGTGTAGGGGCTAAGTGATGATATAATTCTGTAATAGCCCAGTGTAGGGGCTGTGAGATGA
The DNA here is from genome assembly GCF_052327205.1 of Somniosus microcephalus. Classification (NCBI taxonomy): domain Eukaryota; kingdom Metazoa; phylum Chordata; class Chondrichthyes; order Squaliformes; family Somniosidae; genus Somniosus; species Somniosus microcephalus. The sequence goes on along the minus strand of NC_140996.1, from coordinate 214,348,403 downwards.
TCTAATTCTGTAATAGCCCAGTGTAGGGGCTGAGAGATGATCTAATTCTGTAATAGCCCAGTGCGGGGGCTGTGAGATGATCGAATTCTGTAATAGCCCAGTGTAGGGGCTGAGAGATGATCTAATTCTGTAATAGCCCAGTGTAGGGGCTGAGAGATGATTTAATTCTGTAATAGCCCAGTGTGGGGGCTGAGTGATGATCTAATTCTGTAATAGCCCAGTGTAGGGGCTGAGAGATGACCTAATTCTGTAATTGCCCAGTGCGGGGGCTGTGAGATGATCTAATTCTGTAATTGCCCAGTGCGGGGGCTGTGAGATGATCTAATTCTGTAATAGCCCAGTGTGGGGGCTGTGAGATGATCTAATTCTGTAATAGCCCAGTGTAGGGGCTGAGTGATGATCTAATTCTGTAATAGCCCAGTGTAGGGGCTGAGAGATTATCTAATTCTGTAATAGCCCAGTGCGGGGGCTGAGTGATGATCTAATTCTGTAATAGCCCAGTGTAGGGGCTGAGAGATGATCTAATTCTGTAATAGCCCAGTGTGGGGGCTGAGTGATGATCTAATTCTGTAATAGCCCAGTGTAGGGGCTGAGAGATGACCTAATTCTGTAATTGCCCAGTGCGGGGGCTGTGAGATGATCTAGTTCTGTAATAGCCCAGTGTAGGGGCTGTGAGATTATCTAATTCTGTAATAGCCCAGTGTGGGGGCTGTGAGATGATCTAATTCTGTAATAGCCCAGTGTAGGGGCTGAGTGATGATCTAATTCTGTAATAGCCCAGTGTAGGGGCTGAGAGATCATCTAATTCTGTAATAGCCCAGTGCGGGGGCTGTGAGATGATCTAATTCTGTAATAGCCCAGTGCGGGGGCTGAGAGATGATCTAATTCTGTAATAGCCCAGTGTGGGGGCTGAGAGATGATCTAATTCTGTAATAGCCCAGTGCGGGGGCTGAGAGATGATCTAATTCTGTAATAGCCCAGTGTAGGGGCTGAGAGATGATCTAATTCTGTAATAGCCCAGTGTGGGGGCTGAGTGATGATCTAATTCTGTAATAGCCCAGTGTGGGGGCTGAGTGATGATCTAATTCTGTAATAGCCCAGTGCGGGGGCTGAGAGATGATCTAATTCTGTAATAGCCCAGTGTGGGGGCTGAGTGATGATCTAATTCTGTAATTGCCCAGTGCGGGGGCTGAGAGATGATCTAATTCTGTAATAGCCCAGTGTAGGGGCTGAGAGATGATCTAATTCTGTAATAGCCCAGTGTAGGGGCTGAGAGATGATCTAATTCTGTAATAGCCCAGTGCGGGGGCTGTGAGATGCTCCTAATGTTGTTAATCCCTGTGGATTTAACTGGGATCTGTTCACAAAACTAAATAACAATTTCATGCAATTCAGACGAGGCTCTGTATTTTGTTTTTATTGTGGTGATTTATGAGGCAATTATGCAGTTAGTATGTATTTTAGAAGTGGAATATGATGAACGTTTAATACAATGCAAACATAATGGTAAAATATTTGACGAAGATATATATCTACATTAATGGAACTCGTTGTGAATGCGTGTCAATTGCAGTGTGAGCGTATCTGAGCGATAGTGCATATGAGTGCGAGTGTGTATAAGTGTGAGTGTTGAATACTATACGCAATAATTGGGTTCCTGTCTTAATCCTATCTTCATTATAATGTAAATATTCATACAGGATGTTTTGTCTGACTGCCTGAAGTCATCCTCAGGTACGGCCAGGTTTGAATGCATCGGTTGGTTTGGAGGTGTCTAATTGCTGGAAGTCGAGTAAGTGACAATTTTAAATGGAAAACTGATTGAAACCCAGCACAACGTTGCCAGGGATTTGTGGCAGAGCCTGGTTAAAATCTTCAGAGCACTCCAGAAGAGATGAAACTCACATTGTTCATAATTGGAAACGAACTCCAGAAGCTGACCGAGCACAGAGCTGTAAAGGTGTATGCAGCAACATCATCGATAAAACCAGGTCAACTTTTTTAATGTGCCAAACTAATCAGTGTCGCTGCTTCCCCAGTTATCGCAGCAGCATTTCCCTGCAATGTGCTTGCACCCTAACACAATAACTCATTGGCTGTGTATCAAGAGTTAAGGGTGTAATCTCATTTAGGGGTTCAGAGGGCAGTAATAAACAGAACTGGTTGCGATTTATGACATTTATTGAGCTCCCTCAATCAGATTACTGCCTTGCAATCACTGGCATGTATCACATGTACCACAGTCTGGCTCATTTTTTCTGCTTTATACATATCAAATAAGTACTATATAAGTACACCGTCACTGTACTGCTTCATCTACTTATCAATTGCACACCAAATTGTGGCAGAATCGATCTTGCTGCTTGCAAAATACTTCAGAGCAAAGAAATAAAGGAGTTGCATTTATATAGCACCTTTCACGACCTCATATTTATTTTGATATATATTAATGACCTGGACTTGGGTACACTGGGCATAATTTCAAAGTTTGCAGATGACATGAAACTCGGAAAGTAACCGACTTCAGGAGGACATAGACAGACTGGTGCAATGGGCAGACACATGGTAGATGAAATTTAATGCAGAGAATTTGGTAGGAAGAATGAGGAAAGGCTCTATAAACCAAATAGTCCAATTTTAAAGGGGGTGCAGGAACAGAGAGACCTGGGGGTGTACGTACACAAACATTTGAAGGTGGCAGGACAAGTTGAGAAGGCTGTTAAAAAAGCATGCGGGATCCTTAGCTTTGTAAACAGAGGCATAGAGTACAAAATCAAGGAAGCCATGCTAAAGCTTTATAAATCACTGGTTAGGCCCCAGCTGGAGTATTGTGTCCAATTCTGGACAGCACACTTTAGGAAGGATGTCAAGGCCTTGGAGAAGGTGTAGAGGAGATTTACTAGAATGGTACCAGGGATAGAATCATTGGGCTGGATTTTGTGAATGGAGATGTGCTGGAGGCCGGACTGTTCCTTGTCGGGTCTCTAGTCCCGCCTCCATCAGCCTCTGGCCAACCAGCGGGATTTTCCCCTGATTGACCTTGTTAAGGCCGCCCAGCGGGCTCAGCAGGCCAATTAGGGGGAAGTCACTGACAGAGCACGTCAAAGTCTGATGTGCCATCTATCAAGACTTCTTGAAAGAAGAAATGCCAGCGTTTGACAGCTCTGTGAAGCTGTCAAACGCTGACTTTCTGTGCAGTTTGATGAGTCCTTGTGTTCAGGACTCATCAAACCTTTCTAGTTTGTAGAAATCAGATGACTGTTGGTTCAAAGGATCCAACAGCCAGTCTGTGAAATCTACAACGAAGATGTCGGGACTCCGGAACCACCGCGGCTGAAGGTTGTAGGCAGAAACAAAGGTAAGTGAACATTTTATAACACTTAACACTCACCTTACATACTTACCACTCCACACTTGCACCCATCACTCACCTCTACTTTCAGACCACTTTCAGACCACTCCAACCCCCGCAGACCTCCTACTTGACTCCTCCACCCTGGCGGGGTCCTCCGAGGTTGGGAAGCCTGCACTTGAACAGGTAAAATGGGACTAATCCTTTTTTCTGTTAACAGGCAGTTAAAAGGATTTAATCCCTTTCCCGCCTCGAGGAGACGGGACCCGAGGCAGGACAGCTTCCCGCCTCCTGGCAAAAGGGCACAGAGGTGGGATGGGGCGGGTTTGCCATCCACCCCCATTTTCTGCAACTTTACAGGCAGTCCCGACGCCATACCTGCCTCCTCGGGGCTGACAAAATCCAGCCCATAGAATCATAGAAATTTACAGCACAGAAGGAGGCCATTCAGCCCATCTTGTCTGTGCCGGCCGACAAAGAACTATCCACCCTAATCCCACTTTCCAGCTCTTGGCCCGTAGCCTTGTAGGTTACGGCACTTCAAGTGCATATCTACGTACTTTTTAAATGTGATGAGGGTTTCTGCCTCTACCACCCTTTCAGGCAGTGAGTTCCAGACCCCCCACCACCCTCTGGGTGAAAACATTTCTCCTCAAATCCCCTCTGAACCTCCGACCAATTACTTTAAATCTATGCCCCCTTTTTATTGATCCTTCTGCTAAGGGAAATAGGTCCTTCCTAGCCACTCTATCTAGGCCCCTAATAATTTTATACACCTCAATTAGGTTCCCCCTTAGCCTCCTCTGTTCCAAAAAAAAACAACCCCAGCCTATCCAATCTTTCCTCATAGCTAAAATTCCCAGCCCAGGCAACATCCTCATAAATCTCCTCTATACCCTCTCTAGTGCAATCACATCCTTCCTGTAATGTGGTGACCAGGACTGCACGCAGTATTCTAGCTGCGGCCTAACTAGTGTTTTATACAGTTCAAGCATAACTTCCCTGCTCTTATATTCTATGCCTCGGCTAATAAAGGCAAGTATCCCGTATGCCTTCTTAACCACCTTATCTACCTGTCCTGCTACCTTCAGGGATCTGTGGATATGCCATTTATTGTGTATTCCCTTGCCTTGTTAGCCCTCCCCAAATGCATTACCTCACACTTCTCTGGATTTAATTCCATTTGCCACTGTTCTGCCCACCTGACCAGTCCATTGATATCTTCCTGCAGTCTACAGCTTTCTTCTTCATTATTAACCACACGGCTAATTTTTGTATCATCTGCAAACTTCAAAAATCAGTGTCGGCTATGGCTCAGTTGCCTCACACTTGCCTCTGATGGAGAAGGTTGTGGATTCAAGTCCCACTCCGGGGACTTGAGCACATAAAGCTAGGCTGACACTCCAGTGCTGTGCTGAGGGAGTGCTGCACTGTCGGAGGTGCCATCTTTCGGATGAGACATTAAACCGAGGCCCCGTCTGCCCTCTCAGGTGGACGTAAAAGATCCCATGGCACTATTTTGAAGAAGAGCAGGGGAGTTATCCCCGGTGTCCTGGCCAATATTTATCCCTCAACCAATGTAACAAAGACAGATGATCTGGTTATTATCACATTGCTGTTTGTGGGACCTTGCTGTACGCAAATTGGCTGCTGTGTTTCCCACATTACACTTGACTACACTTCAAAAGTACTTCATTGGCTGTAAAGCGCTTTGAGACGTCCGGTATTCGTGAAAGGCGCTATAGAAATGCAAGTCTTTCTTTTCTTTTTCTTAATCACACTTCCTATATTCAAGTCAAAATAATTGATATGTAGCACAAAAAGCAAAGGACCCAGTAATGAGCCCTGCAGAACACCACTGAAATCAGCCTTCCAGTCACAAAAACACCCTTCGACCATTACCCTTTGTTTCCTGCCTCAGCCATTTTGGATCCAACTTGCCACTTTACCTTGGATCCCATGGGCTTTTACTTTCGTGACCAGTCAGCCAAGTGGAGCCTTATCAAAAGCTTTGCTAAAATCTATATATACTACATCAAATACACTGCCCTCATCGATCCTCCTTGTTACCTCCTTAAAAAATTCAATCAAGTTTGTCAGGCACGACCTTCCCTTAACAAATCCATGCTGACCGTCCCTGATTAATCTGTGTCTTTCTAAATGAAGATTTATCCTGTCCCTCAGAATTTTTTCCAATAATTTTCCCACCACCGAGGTTAGGCTGACTGGCCTGTAATTAATCGGTCTATCCCTTTCTCCCTTTTTTAAACAATGGTACCATGTTAACAGTCCTCCAGTCTTCTGGCACCACACCTGTAGCCAGAGAGGATTGGAAAATGATGGTCAGAGCCTCTGCTATTTCCTCTTTTACTTCTCTTAACAGTCTGGGATACATTTCATCCGGGCCTGGGAATTTATCCACTTTTAAAGATGCTAAACCTCTTAATACTTCCTCTTTCACACTCCTCCTCCCTTACAATGTCTGCATCGTCCCTCTCTTTTGTGAAAACAGACGCAAAGTATTAATTAAGAACCATACCCATGTCTTCTGCCTCCACACACATTACCCTTTATGGGCCCTAATAGGCTCTACTCTTACTTTAGTTATCCTCTTGCTCTTAATGTATTTATAAAACATCTTTGGGTTTTCTTTGATTTTTACTCGCCAATATTTTTTCATGCCCTCTCTTTGCTTTCTTAATTTCCTTTTTAATTTCCCCCCCTGCACTTTCTATACTCCTCTAGGGTTTCTGCAGTACTGAGTCCCCAGTATCTGCCATAAGTTTCCCTTTTTTTCTTTATCCTACCTGTATACCCTTTGACATCCAGAGAGCTCTAGATTTGTTAGTCCCACCCTTTTTCTTTAAAGAAACATACTTGCTCTGGACCCTCACTATCTCCTCCTTGAATGCCTCCCACTGCTCTGACACTGATTTACCTTGAAGTTTCTGTCTCCAGTCCACTTTGACTAAATCACATCTCAGCTTAGATGCGGGATGTGAGTTACGTGGAGAGACTGGAGAAGCTGGGATTGTTCTCTTTAGAGCAGAGAAGGTTAAGGGAAGATCTAATAGATGTTTGAAATCTTGAAAGATTTTGATAGAGTAAATAGGGATAAACTGTTTCCAGTAGCAGAAGGGTTGGTAAACAGAGGACAAAGATTTAAGGTCATTGGCAAAAGAACGGAGGCAAGATGAGGAGAATTATTTTTACACAGCAAGTTTTTATGATCAGGAATGATTTACCTGAAAGGGCGGTGGAAGCAGATTCAACGATAACTTTCAAAAGGAAATTGGATGAATACTTGAAGGGGAAAATATTGCAGGGCTATGGGGAAAGGGCAGGGCAATGGGACTAGTTGGACAGCTTTTTCAAAGAGCCGACATAGGCACAATGGGATGTATGGCCTCCTTCTGTGCTGTATCATTCTATGATTTCCAGGATTCCCAAAGCACAGCCAATGAAGTACTTTTGAAGTGTAGTCACGGTTGTAATGTGGCAGCCATTTGCGCACAGCAAGGACCCACAAACCGCAATGAGATAATGTACAGATTTCAATGATGTTGGCTGAGTAATAAATATTGTCCAGGGCACTGGGGAGAACTCCCTTGCTCTTCTTTGAACGAGCACCATGGGACCCTTACATCCACCGGAGAGGACAGACAGGGCCTCAGTTTAATGTCTCATCTGAAAGACAGCACCTCTGACATTGCAGCACTCCCTCAGCACTGCACTGAAGTGTCAGCCCAGATTTTATGCTCAAGTCTCATGGAGTGGGACTTTGAAACCACAACCTTCTGAATCAGAGGCGAGAGTGCTACCCAGTGAGCCACGACTAAACACAGAGAAAGGGACAATTTTACAACTACTTTTTCACTTGGGGGGGAAAAAATCCCCATTTTAATCAGCATTTAAATATAAACAATGCAGTACGGATCCCAACATGTGACTCCTTTTAATGAAACAAATTCATAGTTGGAGTTGAGTCTTACACCGCTAATATACTGGAAAGGGTGGTAGAAGTGTCGAGCTCCCTCCCACAAGAAGCAGCAGATGCCAGCTCAATTAATCATTTTAAATCTGAGATCGATAGATTTTTGCTAGCCAAGGGTATTAAGGGATATGGCGCCAAGGCAGGTGGATGGAGTTAGGATACAGATCAGCCATGATCTCAGTGAATGGCGGAACAGGCCCGAGGGGCTGAATGGCTCCTCCTCTTCCTATGTTCCTACGCATGAAGTACTAAAACAAAAGCACAACAAAAGCAATCAGACCGACCTTTCATATTATTTGTTGTTCTTTACAAAGAATTCCTGTTGGGTTTTCCCAGCGTTCAATCTAGTTTTAGTGGCTCAACTGGCCAATATTTATTCCTCAATCAATATCACAAAAGCAGGTTAAGCACGGTGGCATAGTGGTTAGCACTGTTGCCTCACAGCGCCAGGGACCTGGGTTCGAATCCGGCCTCGGGTGACTGTCTGTGTGGAGTTTGCACATTCTCCCTGCGTTTGCGTGGGTTTATCTCCGGGTGCTCCGGTTTCCTCCCACAGTCCAAAGATGTGCGGGTTAGGTTGATTGGCTATGATAAATTGACCCTTAGTGTTAGGGGGATTAAATACACTGGGATATGTGTAGGGGTTACGGGGAACAGGTGGGATATGTGTCGGTGCAGGCTCGATGGGCCGAAATGGCCTCTATCTGCACTGTGGGGTTTCTGTGATCTGGTCATTATGTTTGTGGGACCTTGCTGTGCGCAAATTGGCTGCCGTGTTTCCCACATTACAACAGTGACTGCACTCCAAAAAAAAGTATTTCATTGGCTGTAAAGCGCTTTGGGCTGTGAAAGGGGCGCGATATATCAATGCAAGTCTATCTTTTCTTTCTCAAGGAGAGGGATGTGAAATTAGACGCCTGATGCCGTGAGGGAAGCATCTGTGTACCTCGGCCCTCAGAAACAGGCAGGTAGTGCGATGCCCCATTATTTACTGCTGTCCTAATTTAAACAAATTCACACGTTAAAACCTACTAATGTGAACTGTACGAGGTGATTTCAATCAACAATCCTAGCAGGAATGAAAAGGGATCTTAATCACCCTCCATAGAATACAGAGACACTATAAAATACTATTAACCTCATCTGTCTAGATTGAAAGCTAATGGGCCATTGGCCGTGGATTGTCTTTATCGTAGCCAGTGATGTACATATTTATTAATCCACTCTTCTTGAAGAGATTCTAAAGGAAAAGCTACAGTAACCTTCAAGTGCGCCGGCATAGGTTAGGAGGGCACTAATTAAATGTCAGGCTTTTGACAGATTAAAATTATGAAATTTAAAATTGCACCGAAGCTCTTTGTCATTGTCAAATTAGAAGGTGGCGTGATGAGGAAAAGAGGAACGAATGGTTTAATGGATTGCATGGGATGTGGATTAGCGTTCGGGTTCGCAGAGAATTCAGATCAGTCTACGGAGAGGTGCCTGAGTGCAATTTAGCATTCAGCCCAAGCACCAACCTCTCTGACCCGGTGTAAAAACATTCATGTAGTGTCTTCTCTTTGCCGGAGACGACGCATTCAAACAAACTCGCCCCATCTACCACGCATGTATCCAAATTATGATTCTAATTTCTCGCAAGTGTAAATATGAAGCGAGCTCGCTGTTTTCTCATATTAGTCCGATGGCCGTTAATTTTTCTTCGCCCTCCTCCTCCCACACACAAAAAAAAATAAACAAATAAATAATAATAATTCTGAGGGCATTATAGTTAAGTCTGGCGCACAGCTTGCAAGATTGAAATTAGCAAGCCACAAGCTGCAATTCCGGAGTAACACTCACAAAAGAAGAGGATTTATAGTGACAAGATCCAATTAAATTTAATTACACAAGCTGTATTTTCATTTTAACTGACACATTTTATTAAGCCTCCACATGCAGTACAGCTACCAACTTCAGCCAAATTATATCTCAGTAATACAGTTAGGTTATGCAAAATTCTCACTATCTAATTTTCAACAAAAAAAAACTCAATTACAAAGAGTTTTTTTTTCGCGCACTCTTTTTTTATCCCCAAACCCCCTTCCCCACCAGTAAATGCTCTCTTTGTTTGATAATAATCAGTTAGTTCACAGGATATATTCCAGAATGTCAGCCTTGTTTTATGTCACATTATTTTTTTCTCCCACTTTACCTCAACGTATTATTATTTACCAAGTTGTGTTTTGCAAGACTGGGGGGAGTGTTTGTTTTTTTGCCCGACTTGAGGCCCTGCTACCCTGGGCCGCCTTCTGACCAGCAAGATTCAATAATAATACTAATATAAATAAATGAAAGGCCGTCGGGAAAGAACCTGTCGCGTTGAAAGGGCTAGCAGAGTAATATCAATAATAGAGTTTGGCCATTATATATATATATTGCGTGAAGGTTGCAAGCAAAATATTTCTGCTAAGAGGCCTTCACAAATTCGAGGAATTGAATTAATTTGCCTGTCCCACTTATAGCAACCGGGGCATCCCATTGCCCTCCTCTGGCTGATCTTGGCCATCTGCTGCCTTCTGAAGCCAAGCACAAGCCGCAGTGTCAATCCCGGGAGGGGAGGTCCTGGAGGTCAGTGGCGACACGAGATGTAACTGTTATTCGGACTGATGCCACGACAAGACAGATACAGCTTCTCCTGACGATAGTGATGTATGTTAAATTTGTACCAAATTACTGGCATGATGGATCTATCGGAGATCTATTACAGCTGTCAGGATGTCTCTATCAGCCCTTTCAGTTATCCTTCCTTCTGCTGGCTCCTGACATCACCCTCCCCCCACCTCACCTCAACCCCCCCCCCCCCCCACCCCCCTCCTCACCCCCTCATCCTGATCATATGCCATTGTCCCTTTGTTGTGCAGTCACTGGTAGCTGCAGACTGAACACCTCGGCTTGAAAAGGCAGGGGAGATTGGGGAGGTGGTGGTGGTTGGGTTTTTTTTTCCCATACCTACTAGGGGAAGAGAGAAATTGTGTAACCTTAGCGGCACACTATCTTACAGCTGGCCATAAACAGAGGGACAACCACTAAACATAAGAAAAGAGTATATACAAATTATACGAATGTATATTTATACACTCAGGGATATATCTGTTTATACACTGTATGGATAGATCTGTATTTTTGTGTTCAACCATGAATGTTTTTCGATGCTTTGGCAACATAAGATGTACCTTGTCATGCCAATAAAGCGATTTGAATTGAATTGAATTGAATTGAATTGATAGGGAAGCAGTATAAAAAAAATGCTTGCAACCTACACTAAATGGGGATGACACCTCGCTGCAGTCCAAAAACTGAACCGTTTGCCAAATTCTATAACGGTTTTATTCCTACTGTGTTCACACAAAAAAAATAAAACCCACCGCTAGGCCATAAACCAGGTTAAAGGGACGGGTGTGCGGTGGAGATCTCACAGTCTCAGTGAAAATAGCCCAGATCTCGATCACTATTCAATTCTTAAATCATGTGTGCTTGCAAGTACGTCCTTCCGTTGTGATGGCTGTATCTTCTTTGCTTTAAAGCATATGGAGTGGCCAAAGACATCACCATCACTAGCAGTTGGGATTGATATCGCTTGATGGGACGTTTAGCCATGTTAAATGCGATATATAAAATGTAAATTGTGATTTCTAACACCCTAACATTTAAATCCTATGTTTTTAATGGGGTGGGGGGGGGGGGGGCGGGATTGCAGTTGTTGGGGTTTGGTCCCACCTCTCTCAAATATATGCAAATTTTTTGAAAATTGCCGACTCTAATGTAAACAAAAAAGATGCCCCTTCAAGCGCCATTTAAAATAAACTTCAGCTCAGCTTTATAATACAGATGGCACCGAAACTACAGACAAAGATTGCAATCTGCCACAGGCCCCTGTAATTGTTAAACACAAATATGCAGATGACTCCTCTCCTCCGCGAGAACAGGTTACATCGTTTTAATTTAATTTTTACTTATGGTAATATATCTAATGAATATTATCATGTATGTCAGCAAACAGAAGGCAACGGTTTTAGCAGCGCTGTGTGTCTGTTTTTTTTTATGCAGCATCTTCACGCCCTGCAATGGTATTTGCTTGGCGGGATAAAAAAAAATGATTTTAGTGAGGCAGGATATTTTAAAAGATATTGCAGACAGGGAGCTTTGAAAAAGATGAAAGGCCCCTGTGTTTAATGCTGCGCGGACCGAGTTCTTGTTTTTCTTATTGCAGCCAGGCTTTGACGTGATGTGTTAACTGGTCGGCGCTTACAGTATTTTCATTGTGTTGTTTAAATGGTAAATTACACTTGGAAAAAGCCCACCAGACAAAGGCCGTAATTGAATCCCAACTGTTGACTTCAAACATTTTTTTGCACACTTCGCTTTGAGAGAAGTGAATTTTCAACAACAAAAAAACTCCCATCTTGATGCAGTCAGGCGAAATGAAATGTAATATTCTTTATCCGCCGTAGATTGCCGCGGATGAACTGGTTTAATATGAGGTAAAATAAGATTTAGTGTCTTCCATCCCTCATCTGGCTCACAATTGGAAGTGATTCGGATCAATATTGCTCCACAGCCTGGAGGACAGCGCTTCAATAGACGAGCTGGATGTATTCAAATTTTTTTTTTTCCCTGTGTGTCAAATTAATTTCCATGTTATCCCGAAATTCAATTAGAAGGAGACCCGGTGTAACTAAAAAGTGTCCAACATCCCAAAGTGACAAATTACACTGTTCAGTGCGCATATCAAAGCGAGGTGTTGAGCCTTGCTAATCTTCTCACTAATTCTCAATTACTGTAAAATGAAGCCATAAATCACTCAGACAGAGGGATCGATGGAAATGTTGTTTTCTAGGGTGATTGGCAGTCCTCCCCAAAGGTTTTTTTTTTCCTCTTAAAGTTGGTTTAAGGTTACCGCTCTCTGAGGGGGTCTCGCTCAATCCATATCACATGGGCTGTAAAAACCTTCGGAGGGTAGGAGAGGGACAGCACCAATTTCAGGCCATCAGCCATCCAATTTTTCTCCCTTTTCATACCTGCTGCTGCAAACGAGAAAGAAATTAAATTTCCTGAACCCCCCCCCCCCCCCCCCACTCCGCCATCCCTCCCCCTCCCACAGCTCTGCAGAAACCATTTAAATTTTTCACAGGGAACTAAATTGTCCCCAGACAAATACCTTGAAAATATACTGCGCTGGTGTTACAGAAATAAATGTGTGTCACTCTGGATATGCCTTTCTCTGTTAATGTCATTCACTGCCGACCGATAAATGAGGAGACCACTGGAATACAATGGGCGGCCTGGTTCTGCTGCGCTTTCAGCTTGTCCCCCAACCGCTGAAATATTCTCCGCGTTATTAATTTGCAGCCAGGGTTTTTTTTTTACATTCATGAGGCCGAGATTGAAATGTAAATCAGGATTTAAATCAGTAGTCAGCAGTAGCGGAGGCTGTGTCAGTGACTCATGGACTTACATGAGAACAGTTATCACTCAGAGAGATTAAGAGCACAGAACATCAATCATCGCTGCAGGGAAACAATGAATAAAGTGACCCAACATGGTGAAAAAAAAATTACAAGAACTGGGAAGTGGAAAGGGAATGTATTCTAGGGCTACCTGTTGCTGCCGAGGGGAGGTGAGGTGGCTGCAATTAATCTGGTGAAATTGTTCCTGATCCATAGCTTTAAAGGAACGTTAACCCTCCATGGGTTCAGGATAGCAGTTATTGTGTGGCTGTGTGTCTCTTCCTTTTTAAATTAGAATAATATTAATCAGGAACACCATTCCCGCTCAATCCCCGCCCCCGCCTCCCCACCCACCCATCCCCATCCCCAATCCAAAGCCTGTGGCAGTGGTTTAATAGCCAGTCCAAAAAGGGACAGTGCAATCAAGATATTCCAACCTAGAATTGAACAAAGTGAAGGAGCTGGGTCATTGATGCAAAATATCTCACTTGGCTTCTTCGTAATGATGCGCAAGGGAGCCTCGATGTCGGCACATCAGCCAACTCGAACCGATGCTGCCATTTATTTTTAAATCACCAAGATAATAAATATGAAGATTAAAAAGAGAAACACTTTTAGAAAGTTTAAGCTGCCACAGATTTAAACATCTGGCCTTTCAGGAACTAACTCTGTCCAAGGACTTCCCATTGAGATGATCATATCCTGCTGTTGGGTAGTTCATACACACAGAAGAGTGTATATCTGGAAATGACTGTAAAGCAGTTGTCTAATCAAGAGGAAAAAAAATACTGCGGATGCTGGAAATCTGAAATAAAAACAGAAAATGCTGGAGATACTCAGCAGGTCAGGCAGCATCTGTGAAGAGAGAACCAGAGTTAATGTTTCAGGTCGTCAGAAAGGTCACCGACCTGAAACGTTGCCTCTGTTTCTCTCTTCACAGATGCTGCCTGACCTGCTGAGCATCTCCAGCATTTTCTGTTTTTATGTCTAATCAAGGGACTTAGATGACTGCAGAACCCAGGAAGACAACCCTTAAGCAGTTTATAACTGTAACTGGAAGCTTGAGATCATATTACAGCACTGAATTCATTCCCTGATATCTCTTGATAATTTACACAGTTTTAATTTTGCACAAGCGGTATTTATTTACTTTCTCGTCTCTGTGGAAATTCCTTTGGGCCCAATTTTAACTTGGCCTGCCCAATATAAACAGTGGCCTGTAAATGTGGTTGGATTGTTTGTGTCCCTGTTTACATTCGGCACTACGACCACCGCCATCTTGGAAAGGGCCTTCGGATGGGCGGCCAAACTGCCCGTCTGTTTGTATGACATACGTAGGACCCGGATTGCAATTTTGAGGGACAAATAGGCAGAGCTCTCCAGCCATTTGTCCCAGGCGATAATTTAAAAAGATGGCCCCTAAATGTGTTAGCTGTGGCTCTGAGTCAGAAGGTTGTGGGTTCAAGGCTCACTCTAGAGGCTGAGAACACAACATCCATGCTGGCACTGCAATGAAGTACTGAGGGAGTGCTGCAGTGTAGCAGGTGCTGTCTTTCAGATGAGACATTAAAGTGAGGCCCTCTTAGATGGACATAAAAGATATCATGGCCTTATTTTGAAGATGAGTTGGGGAGTTTTTCCTGGTGTCCTGGCCAATATTTATCCCTCAACCAACATCACTAAAAAACAGTCATTATCACATTGCTGGTCATCTTCCAAAATTCTATGGACTCTGGAACAGTTCCCATGGATTGGAGGGTAGCTAATGTAACCCCACTATTCAAAAAAGGTGGTAGAGAGAAAATGGGGAATTATAGACCGGTAAGCCTGACATCGGTAGTGGGGATAATGCTAGAATCCATTATAAAAGATGTAATAGCAGAGCACTTGGAAAACAGTGACAGGATTGAACAAATCAACATGGATTTACAAAAGGTAAATCATGCTTGACTAATCTACTGGAATTTTTTGAGGATGTAACTGGTAGAATCAATGAGGGAGAACCAGTGGATGTGGTGTATTTGGACTTTCAGAAGGCTTTCGATAAGGTCCCGCATAAGAGATTGGCGTGCAAAGTTAAAGCACATGGGATTGGGGGTAAGGTACTGACTTGGATAGAGAACTGGTTGGCAGACAGGAAGCAAAGAGTTGGAATAAACGGCTCTTTTTCCGAGTGGCAGGCAGTGACTAGTGGGGTACCGCAGGGATTCATGCTAGGACCCCAGTTATTCACAATATATATTAATGATCTAGACGAGGGAACTAGGTGTAATATCTCCAAGTTTGCAGATGACATAAAGCTGGGTGGGCGTGTGTGCTGTGAGGAGGGTACAGTGAAAATCCAGTATGATTTGGACAGGTTGGGTGATTGGGCAGATGCATGGCAAATGCAGTATAATGTGGATAAATGCAAGGTTATCCACTTTGGTGGCAAAAACAGGAAGGCAGATTATTATCTGAATGGCAATAGATTGGGAAAAGGGGAAGTGCAACGATACCTGGGTGTTCTTGTGCACCAGTCGCTGAAGGTAAGCATGCAGCTGCAGCAGATGGTTAAGAAGGCAAATGGTATGTTGGCCTTCATAGCGAGAGGATTCGAGTACAGGAGCAAGGATGTCTTGCTGCAGTTGCACAGGGCCTTGGTGAGACCAGTCTTTGAGTATTGTGTGCAGTTTTGGTCGCCTTACCTGAGGAAGGATGTTCTTGCCATGGAGGGAGTGCAGTGAAGATTCGCCAGACTGATACCTGGATGGCAGGAATGATGTATGAAGAGAGATTGGGTCGATTGGGCTTGTATTTGCTAGAGTTTAGAAGAATGAGAGGGGATCTCATTGAAACTTATAAAATTCTAACAGAACTAGACAGACTAGATGCAGGAAGGATGTTCCCAATGGCGGGGAGTCCAGATCCAGGGGTCACAGTCTAAGGATAAGGGGTAAGCCATTTAGGACTGAGATGAGGAGGAATTTCTTCACCTGTGGAATTCTCTACCACAGAAGGCCGTTGAGGCCAATTCATTAAATATATTTAAGAAGGAGTTGGATATATTTCTCAAGGCTAAAGGGATCAAGGGATATGGGGAGAAAACAGGAACAGGGTACGCAATTTGGATGATCAGCCATGATCTCATTAAATGGCGGAACAGGCTCGCGGGGCCGAAAGGCCTACTCCTGCTCCTATCTTCTATGTTTCTATGTACACAAACAGTTCAACAGTGACTACATCTCAAACATACTTCATTGACTGTAAAGCATTTTAGGACATCCGGAGGATGTGAAAAATGCTATATAGTTCTTTCTTTCGTTATGTAGACCAGACCAAGTGACAGTGGAAGGTTCCTAGCTGAGGTTTTACAAAAATCCAACAGGTTTCATTTTTCCTAGTGTTAGCCAACACATTTTCAAATTTATTAAATTCAGTTTTACAATTTCGAAATGCTCATGATCTCTGGCTTCCTTGTGTAGTACCATAACCACTGTATGCATGTATCAAGGCCGATTTTAATAGGATAAGGCAGGATCTGGCCAAAATGGACTGGGATCAGCTACTTGTAGGAAAATCCGCATCGGAGCAATGGGAGGCTTTCAGAAGGGAGATTGAGAACATACAATGGCAACATGTTCCCGTAAAGGTCAAGGGTGGTTCCAAAAACCACAGGGAACCTTGGATGTCAGGGGATATACGGGAATGGATTAGGAAAAAAAGGAGGGCTTTTGGTAGATACAAAAGGCTAAAGACGGAGGAAGCCCTAGAGGAGTACAAAAAGTGCAGGGGGATACTTAAAAAAGAAATTAGGAGATCAAGGAGGGGCCATGAAATAACACTGGCAAGCAAAATAAAGGAAAATCCGAAGATGTTTTATAAGTATATTAAGGGTAAGAGGATAACTAGGGAAAAAATAGGGCCCATTAGGGACAAAAGTGGCAATCTGTGTGTGGAGCCGGAAGATGTAGGAGGGGTTCTGAATGAATTTTTTGCGTCTGTTTTCACTATGGAGAAGGACGATGTAGACATAGAAATAGGGCGGGGGGACTGTGATATGCTCGAACATATTAACATCGAGCGGGGGGAGGTATTGGCGGTTTTAGCTGGCCTAAAAATGGATAAATCCCCAGGCCCGGATGAAATGTATCCCAGGCTGCTGTGTGAGGCAAAGGAGGAGATTGCGGGGGCTCTAACACATATATTCAGGACCTCTCTGGCCACAGGGGATGTGCCAGAGGACTGGAGAACCGCTAATGTAGTACCATTATTCAAGAAGGGTAGTAGGGAAAAACCGGGGAACTACAGGCCAGTGAGCCTAACATCAGTGGTAGGAAAATTATTGGAAAAAATCCTGAGGGACAAAATGTGTCTCCACTTGGAGAGGCAAGGATTAATCAGGGATAGTCAACATGGCTTTGTCAAGGGAAGATCATGTCTGACTAATTTGATTGAATTTTTTGAGGGGGTGACTAGGTGTGTGGATGAGGGTAACGCAGTGGATGTGGTATACATGGATTTCAGTAAGGCCTTCGATAAAGTCCCGCACAGGAGACTGGTCAAGAAGGTAAGAGCCCATGGAATCCAGGGTGCCTTGGCACATTGGATACAAAACTGGCTTAGTGGCAGAAGGCAGAGGGTGATGGTCGAAGGTTGTTTTTGTGACTGGAAGCCTGTGGCCAGTGGGGTACCACAGGGATCGGTGCTGGGTCCCTTGCTGTTTGTGGTCTACATTAATGACTTGGATATGAATGTAAAGGGTATGATCAGTAAGTTCGCGGATGATACAAAAATTGGTAGGGTGGTAAATAGCGAGGAGGGTAGCCTCAGTCTGCAGGACGATATAGATGGGTTGGTCAGATGGGCGGAACAGTGGCAAATGGAATTTAACCCGGAAAAGTGCGAGGTGATGCACTTTGGGGGGACTAACAAGGCAAAGGAATACACAATGAATGGAAAGACCCTAGGCAAGACGAAGGGTCAGAGGGATCTGGGTGTGCAAGTACACAGATCCCTGAAGGCGGCGGAACAGGTGGATAAGGTGGTAAAAAAGGCATATGGGATACTTGCCTTCATTAGCCGAGGCATTGAATATAAGAGCAAGGAGGTTATGATGGAGCTGTATAAAACACTGGTTAGGCCACAGCTGGAATATTGTGTGCAGTTCTGGTCGCCACACTACAGGAAGGATGTGATCGCGTTAGAGAGGGTGCAGAGGAGGTTCACCAGGATGTTACCAGGGCTGGAGCGCTTCAGCTATGAAGAGAGACTGGGCAGGTTGGGTTTGTTTTCCTTGGAGCTGAGGAGGCTGAGGGGGGACATGATTGAGGTGTACAAAATTATGAGGGGCATAGATAGGATGGATGCTGAGGAGCTTTTTCCCTTAGTAGAGGGGTCGATAACTAGGGGGCATAGATTCAAGGTAAAGGGCGGGAGGTTTAGAGGGGATTTGAGAAAGAACTTTTTCACCCAGAGGGTGGTTGGAGTCTGGAACTCACTGCCTGAAAGGGTTGTGGAGGCAGAAACCCTCACAACATTTAAGAAGCATTTGGATGTGCACTTGAAATGCCATAGCATACAAGGCTACGGGCCAAATGCTGGAATATGGGATTAGATTAGACAGGGCTTGATGGCCGGTGCGGACACGATGGGCCGAAGGGCCTCTATCCGTGCTGTATTACTCTATGACTCTATGACTCTATAAGTAAAGGCTGTCTTGTTCTGACTGTTTGAGGGTATTTTGGATCAAAACCTGAGTGATAATTTCCTCGCTACAAATGAAGATCATCCAATGAATTCCAGTTGAATATCACCAGTTAGTGTTCGCTGTGGTCGCTGTAGAGGTTGTGCTAGTGATAGATTCTACCACAGCATTGAGAGTTTCCGCATTTAACTGACATAAGAATTGCTAGATGAAGAAAGACCAATGTCCATCTAGTTTGCCTTCTACCATCCTGGTAGTTGCATGATCCAATGATAATGGAGATGTTGACTAATAATAGCAATCAATTAGTCTACAACATGATGCAAGGAAAGCCCTAGTGGTGGAGAACTATGGGAATTATCGGTCCAAAGTCACCTGTTCCTCCTAAACATGCGACACTTACCACATGTCATGTCTCAAATTACTCATATACTATATCCCAGAAAGAAATCTATCTAATTTGCATTTGAATGCATCAATACTAACTGCACCCATCGTCTTCCTTGGGAGTCTGCTCCATAGATTGACCACATTCGCACTGAAATATTGTTTCCCCAGATTAGTTTTGAATTTACCCCCCTTCAAGCACAGGTGGTGTCCTCTGGTTCTACTGCTCTGGACAAGGTGAAACAGCTTGTCATGGTCTACATTGTCCAGTCCCTTTAGAATCCTAAAAACAGCAATCATATCACCTCTCAACCTTCTCTTCTCCAGTGAGAACATGCCCAATTTACACAATTGCTTCTCATATTCCGATCCATCCATCCCTGCAATCATTCTGGTCGCCCTCTTCTATATCCTTTCAATAGCTGCAATATCCTTTCTGTACTGTGGCGACCAGAACTGTACACGGTATTCCAAGTATGGTCGCAACAATGACTTATAAAGTGGCAGGATTGCCTCACTATTTTGGCTCAATATTGGCTTTTTAATATATCCCAACACCTGATTTGCTTTACCCACTGTCACCAAGCATTGTTGCGCTAGCTTCAATTTATTGTTAATCAGGACTCCCAGATCTTTCATTATCGGTGCACATTATTTTCTTTCCATTTAAGCAATCATTCCTTCCTGGATGTTTTTGCCCCCCCTCCCCTATGAATCAATTTGCAAGTCAATGTAGAGGAATAGAGAAAAAAATGAAAAGACTTGGGCCTAGAAATTCGGTTGGCTTTGCGCCCAATTTTCGCCCAAAGAGGGCTTTTGCGCCAATAGAGGAGTTCGCGCTGATACTCAGCGCTGCGGTAATGGCGGCGGTAGCCGGTAGCGCTGCACCGGCACCGATGACGTCATCGGTGTGCGCAGTGCCCCGGTTCCGCCCCGATGCCGGCCCGAATCCCATATTCAGTTGCCGCCGCCTCCTCCATGGCGGCCGCTACTTACATCCGGAGACCAGGGCCTTACTGCAGCCTTAGTGGGGCGCATAAAGGTGGAGGTGCGGCCGGCCGCTTTTTCGGCGGCCGGCCACTTTTTCGGCGGCCGCCTGCCCGCACCTCCTTCCCCGGCCTCCTCCACCACCCTCCCCGCGGCATTGCCGGCTGCTTTCCGCGAGCCCGGCACTTCTCCGTGGTGCCGGGCTCATTTGCCGGCACAATCCAGCGGCGATCTCCCCGTTGCAGGCACCTCCACCTTAAGAGAAGGAGGAGGCCTGCAGTACTGCAGCCTGCCGCACCGCATCGGGTGGCGCAGCGGCGCCTACAGCGCTGAAATTCAGTTTCAGCGCCCCAAGCGGGGGCGGCCACACCCTGGAATAGCGCCCAGTTCCGACTTGGGGCGCAAAAACTGAATTTCTGACAGCCGCAAATGGCTCCCCGCCCAGCGCTAACTTTTGGGCGCAAACCAGCTGGCGGGCCCAAACTGAATTTCTAGGCCTTGAATTTCTATAGCGTCTTTCACAACCTCAGGAGGTCCCACAGCGTTTTACAGCCAATGAAGCACTTTTGAAGTGCACTCGCTGTTGTAATGTAGGGAATGCAACTGACCAGAAGTGTGACTGTCTCCTGATTCCGTGCTGGCAGTATCAGTGTTGGCTGTGCATTTACGTTGGCTGTAGCTGCTTCAGCATGTGCATCTAGCTACACATGGTCAGAGAAGCATAGGAATGTACAGAGCTCAAAAAGACCATCTATCGAGCCCCAGGGTTCCAAAACAGAATACGCAGTTTATTAACCATATCCCTCCATCCAAATTCTCGTCAAATGTCTGTCCAACTTCCTGTTATAATTACTGACGTTATTAATCTTGATCATCTCCCTGAGCAGTCTGTTCCAAGCATTACCACGCTCTGTGTGAAATGTGACATCTGCAGCTGCTGCTAACTTCCACTTCGTACAGGCAATTCAGGAATGGGTGATGTATGAGAACCATTCCTGGCCTCCTCTGTGGTCATGAACAGATATAACTTGTGCCATTTGTAGATGTCAACCCATAATCCGTTTGGAGTAATTGTCCGGTCTTCTGCTAACCACCCCAGACCTAAGGTAGATTTTCACATTGGCACCCAGGTGTTAAAATTGGCGTTGCGGATCAGCTGCCCAAAAGGGCACTTTTTCACACAATGGGTAGTAGAAATATGGAGCACTCGCCGCCAAAAGACTGTGGATGGTGGATCAATTGAAATTCTCCACACTTGAGATCGCTAGATTTTTGTTAGGTAAGGGCATCAAGGGATATGGGCCAAAGGCAGGTAGATGGATTTGAGGTTCAGATCAACCATGATCTAATTGCATGGCGGAGCAGGCTTGAGGGGAAAGTTCCCCTGTAATTTTTTGGGGGCTGCACGGCCCCTTTAACAGGCTGCGCGGCCCATTCAAAATACCGCATATGCGCAGTTTTTTAAAATTTAAAAGCCGGCTGAACCCCTGGAGCACTGCGCAGCCACACAGCCACGCAACTTAAAGGGAACATCGCTTGAGGGTCTGAATGGCCTACTCCAGTGTCTAATGTTCCTATAGAAGCAGCAAATTTGCAACGCTACTTTTAACGCCCGAGTGTCAGGTTGAACATCTACCACCTTGTTTTAACAAAGTCCGGTCAGGAACACAGATTTTTGCTCAAGAACTAGATGCCCGACCCTTGTCTAGTACTCGCATGAGGTGTGCCTTGAGATGCCAATAGGAAGTGTGCTTGGTTCCTCTGAGATGACTGCTTCTACCAATTTATAGCTAAACTCCAAACAAACTTCTATGCTATTCCAACGGTTGATCCAACATATCATTTTTAGTTTTCCAATACTTCATGCTGATGTTTTTGAATATGAAAGCATTTTCTCTCTTTACTGAATTATCTGTCATGTGTGCAATGTTATAAGTATATCTTCACTTTGTAGAACAAAATACTGCTCAGTGTATAGTATAGCGTTAATTACTAATTGGAAAGAAAGAAAAGAAAGACTTGTATTTATATAGCGCCTTTCACGACCTCAGGACGTCCCAAATCGCTTTACAGCCAATGAAGTACTTTTGAAGTGGAGTCACTGTTGTAATGTGGGAAATGCGGCAGCCAATTTGCGCACAGCAAGCTCCCACAAAAAGCAATGTGATAATGACCAGGTAATCTGTTCTAGTGATGTTGATTGAGGGATAAACATTGGCCAGGACACCGGGGATAACGCCACTGCTCTTCTTCGAAATAGTGCCGTGGGATCTTTTACGTTCACTTGAGAGGGCAGACGGGGCCTCGCTTTAACGTCTCAGCACCTCTGACAGTGCAGCACTCCCTCAGCACTGCACTGGAGTGTCAGCCTAGATTTTTGTGCTCAAGTCCCTGGAGTGGGACTTGAACCCACAGCATTCTGAAGACTGCACAAATCCTTAGTATATCTTTTCCCCTAACAAGTGCAATTATTTTCATAACTCAGTCAGTGACTTGGCCTTAATGAGGATATCTGCCTCTTGCATTCTCTTGATCTCTATTTCCACCTGTGGCACACTGTGTAAAGTTCTTATTTTACTTTATAGAACCAGTGCATTGTCTGTCACAACCAATTTGACTTTCACTCTCTTCACCGCAATTATATTCCAGGATATCTCTGCATACTATTCAACAGAGAATTTAGAAAGCAAGAAAGAAATGTATATAGCACCTTTCATGACCTCAGCGTGTCCCAAATCGCTTTACAGCAAATAAAGTACTTTTCAAGTGTAGTCACTGTTGTAATGTAGGAAATGCGGCAGCCAAGACCGCAATTAAATAAATGACCAATGTTGGTTGAGGGATAAATATTTGCCAGGACACCGGGGAGAAACTCCCTGTTCTTCTTCAAATCGGTATTTACGTCCACCTGAGAGGGCAGACGTTTAACGTCTCATCCAAAAGAATGCACCTCTGAGCGTGCAGCATTCCTTCAGTACTGCACTGAAATATAGTGTATCATTCATGCTTTAATTCACTTTGGATGAACCAGAACTTCCATAAACAGCATCAACCAAAAAGAGATGGGCAATCTTTCCACACAATGGGGTCAATTTTAACCTGCTGGAATCGGCATTAATTATCACTGTTTATTTTAGAGTAGTATTTCGGATTAACCTTTTCCATACCATTTACAGGAAACTTTGTGCTATCCGGCACTGACGGGACCGAGCTGCTGCCGTCCTATCAAAACTGCCGGACAAACCAGCGCTAATGTTGAAACATACGGAGATTTTGAGCTCCGTATCTGGCAACAAACCCTGTTGCTTAGCAACAGCTTCTAAACAGTCGGCCGTACCTTGCAAGCATCTCTGTAGCTTAGCAACAGCTTCAGCGAGACCTTGCAGAGCCTGACTGGTGAAAAAAAAGCAACGAAAAGAAAAAAAAACAAACGAAACGGCTCCTGATTTTTGCCGGTGGCTCGAGTATTCCAGACAGTTAACCTCCGGATAAACCAAAGTTTCCTGTACTATCTTTTATACCTCTATAAGTTCACCTCTTTTACAGGCCAAAAAACCCATGTTTCTTCTTTCTCAAGAAACTATTTAATTCCCTTTTAATTGCCGGACTTGGCAAGCCTTAAGCATAGGAACATGGGAATTGAAAAGAGGCCAAAATCCATCTAGTTCGCCTTCTACCATCCTGGTAATCGCATGATACAATGATAATGGAGTTGTTGACTAATCAAAGCAATCAATCTCTATCAATTAATCTACAACAGACCCAGACAAGACGCAAGGAAAGCCCCCAGTGGTGGAGAGCTTTAGGAACAATAGGTCCAAAGTCACCTATTCCTCCCAATCAGGCTGCACTTGCTACATGTCGGGCTGGAGTTTCTGCTAGGCTGTGCTGGTTTGCCAGAAATCGGCCAAACCAGCGCAAAGGATCGCGGAATTTTAAGCCCAAATTACGTTCAACGCAAATTAAGTTTCAGCGATCTTTTGCGCTGGTTTAAAAAAATCGCACTGGAGGCTGGCCCCGCCCACAAAACTGGCCATGCCTCCAGATTGAATTAATCGGCGTGGCGAGTTTCCGCTAATTACGTCCGTTTGCGGTCCTTTGAGGAGGCTCTTAAATTAAGCTGTTTTTTAGGCGCAAGGACACTAATAGGCACATTTTAAAAGCTTTTAAATGTTTTTTAAATTTACTAAAAAACCTGACTTACCACTGTAACTAGTAAACGGTTCTGTATAGTTTACTAACTGGAGTTATTTAAAATCCTGGTTACTCACAGGTGGTGGACTAGACATGCTGATTAAAATGCTTATTTTTTGTGATAAACCCATTTTATCAAACTGCACCAGGTTACCACTCTTAAATATATAAAGGAATATTTTTTAATTCATTTTTTTTTAAATTACGTTCTAAAACGCTGCCCGATTGTGCTGGTTCATGGCAGAGTTTACTTTCGTCGATATGCGTGGATTTGAGCGGAAACTTAAGAAAAAAAACACTGCTCAAAACCAGCGCAATTTTGAGCTCGATTTGCGCCCAGATCATTGATTGCGCCCAAAGCGGAAATGCTTGGCCGTCGTGTCTCAAATTACTCATGTACTGTATTCCAAAATGATATTTCCTGCAATGGACTGCAATGGAATTTCACACTCATCGCATTCATTGAGAGTGCAGTGCTCCCCTTACCCTCACTGATCATAATAATGGCAACCATGAATACTTCAGGAATCAAGCTGAATGGCCAAGACCCATAATACCAGGTTGAAAAGTGCAAAAGAAAAATTGAGGTAAATCAGGACCTGATGATCAGGTGGCAGCAGCCTCGGGTTTGAGGAGGAGACTGTACAGCAAGTCTCAATTTTAACACAGCGAGGAGGTAAGGAGGAGGAAGAGGTCATAGGAACAAGAAAGACAAGTTCAGACTAACACTGAGCACAGTCACTCTGATGAAATGGGGAACTATAAGGAAGGTTGCAACAGGGAGAGGTTGGAAGCTAGTTGTGGGATTGGGGTTGTAAGGGGTGGTGTGTGGGTTTTTTGTCAGCTTCACCTCTGACTCCTTTTGAGCGGTTCGAATCGCTCCCACTTCCTTTTGTTCTAGACTTTGGACTTAGTTGGGGCTTGTAATGAACTTGCAACGGACACCTGGGTTGGTCAAAAGTATTGAGATCTTTATTTTGAGACAGAAAAATATACAATACAATAAACTTATGCTCTAAAAGGGTGGGGAACACTCGGAATATGCGAGGGAGAATTACAATAGACAAAATCCCTTACCCTCCCAACCCCACTATCCTAACTAGGTTGAAATCCAGAGGACCAGGAAATGCTCACCAAACGACTTTCTTGACAGGTTGTAGAGGTTCGCGATTTCGGGGTTCTCCTTAGTTGTGGCGGTTGGGGCCTGCCATACCCCAGACGTGGTAGAAGACTGCACCTGCATTGGGTCTTCAGTTTGGGTTTGTCCGCTGATGCGGTTAGCTGCGTAGCTTGGATGTATCGGGTGAGTACCCAATTTTCTTTGGTTAGGCTAAGTTTTAGGGTCTTTTGTGTCAAAATCTTACCCAGGGGTAAGTCAGACTAGCCTGTAGAGTGGAAACAAGTCTTTGATTTCGAATTTTCGGTGGTTGGTTTCTTGTTGGTCGCGGTGGTCCAATATTACCTGGTTGGTGGTAATATTGGTAGTTGCTGGTTTCTTTAGGCCTTCGGTTGCCGTGACTTTCCTCTTCCTTCTGTTTCTTCAAGTCTCCGCTTCTGACGATGATCCGTTAAGCTGTACTGTGCTCTCGCTGACTGTGCTGAACTGTCGATCTTACTGTTCTTGCTGTGCTGAACTCTGAAAAGGCAGGCCTCAATTATACTGGTTTGAGGCCTGGCCTATCTGACCGCCAAATCTCGGGTTTCTTTGTTAAATTTGGCGGGCTCGTTATTTTTAACAGGTTTTAAAACTTTAACGAGCTTCGGGGATGGCCCATCTACTCTTAATTGGCCTTTAACTGGTTTCGGGATTGCCTTGAAACTAGTTTAAAAATGTAAAACGTTTGTAAATCTCTTTGATTAGTTTTGGACTGCTGTTTGATTGTTGTTTCCTGTTGGGCCATGTTCTTTCCTTTGTGTTGCTGTGGGCATGTACTGTTTTATTCATGTACTTTGTGGCTCTGCGATTTTCGGCGGGAACAGGTTTTATTGTCTTTATGTAAAGGCTGAGGTAGCCCAGGACATTCCCAGACTGTCCAATATCCAAACTCGGGGGCCCACCCCACCTTCCCTGTGTCACAGCTTCTTGCAAGTCTGAACATGCCTTTTAAACCAGCCAAATCTTCCTGGGGTTTTGATTTTTAAATCCCTTTGGCCCAATATTTCCTTCAAACAGTCCAATATCTCTCCTTTCTTCCTTTGGGGAAAAAAAGTGTAATTTTGCGAGCCTTACAGGGTCACGTATTAGATGGCAAACGCTTTCTTTCCCAGGAGTGCTAAAAGACAAGATAAGAGCAGGAGTAGGCCATACTCGAGCCATTTAATAAGATCACGGCTGATCTTCTACCTCAAACCCACTTTCCCGCCCTAGCCCCAAAAATTAAATTGCAAGGTTATTGCATAGTATTTACAGCACCAAAACAGGCCATTCAACCCAACAGGTCCATGCTGGTGTTTATGTTCCACATGAGCCTGTTTTTTGATACAGCTGAGTGGCTTGCAAGGCCGCTTCAGAGTGCAGTTAAGAGTCAGCCACATTGGCGTGGAGTGAGCCAGCTTTTTTTTTTACGACAATCCAACAGTTTCATGGTCATCTTTACCAATACCAACTTTTTATATCCAGATTTTTTAAACAGAATCCAAATTCTCAAAGTAGCGAGGTGTAATTTGAATTGATGTTCTCCAGATTGTAAGGGGGAAAAATTCAGTTGGTAGCGCCTCCCGTTAGCGCCTTAAGAGGACGCCAAGTGGGGCGCAAAGCAACTAGCGCCTGGGCGCGGCAATATCTGCGCCTCTCGCGAAATTGACCGGACATTTTGCGGCGGCGCTAAACAATACCGCCCGATCTCCTGTGCTCACAGATCTTGACGTCATTCGAGAGTGCAACGCCCTTGTGAAGCCCCAGACCGGAAATTGAGTGGCGCCCCCTGCCTTACCGCCTGCCGCTAGCAACGACAGGTTGAGGGGAGCGTTTTGCAGTCAGAAAGGGACTGGGGGTGCGCTATTTAAAGGCGGCCGCTTCCTGCCTTTTTTTGTCGGTGACATTTTTGCACCACGCATTCTGAGAGAGAGAGAGAGAGAGGCTTCTGGAGAGATTCAATGCAGTGTGAAGGAGTTTTGGGTACTGAGCAGCATTTTGCAGGTTGGTTTTGATTTGCCCTTCCTTGTATCGATTTAGAAGAGACTATGGGGGCTGCACTCTGAGCTCTTTCCCTGGTTCTCTCCATTGTTCTTTCCAGCAGATTTGATGTACAGGTCTCTCCAGGCTGAGATTCAGGCCGAGATTCAAGGTTGCAATGAGCATGATGTGGATGGAGAGCAAGATCAACCCTCCCCTTTAAGATAAAAACAGAAAATGCAGGAGAACCTCTGCAGGTCAAGCAGCATCTGTGAAGAGAGAAACAGAGTTAACATTTCAGGTCGATGCCCATTCGTCAGAGCTCCCCTTTAAGAATTGGACGGTGCCAGTGTGCCTGTGTTACATTGCTGACTGACATGACCTGCGCTGCGTCCGAC
The DNA here is from genome assembly GCF_052327205.1 of Somniosus microcephalus. Lineage (NCBI taxonomy): Eukaryota > Metazoa > Chordata > Chondrichthyes > Squaliformes > Somniosidae > Somniosus > Somniosus microcephalus. Next base: position 214,320,804 of record NC_140996.1, on the reverse strand, counting down.
CTCTGAGGTAGTTCCTCGCTCCTCGGCCTTAGCACCTTAAGACAGGCGTGAAGCGCCTGATTTAGCGCTCCAATCACCTCCGGGGGCGATAAAAGCCAAGTTTGCTGTCGGAGGCGATAATTAGCGGCAGGCGCTAAACTGCGCGCACCGCCAGTAATGGCGCCCCATATGGGACGATACCGAATTTTTCCCCCTAAGTCCAGGCCTCTGCGTTACTAGCTCAGTAACATAACCACTGCACTACTATGTGCGTGTTAGCAGAGCTAATTCACAACTCTTCTACAATACTGTAATAAACAACAGCATTCCAAACATAATAAGGAGATGCCAATTAAGCAAAACTAAAGTCTAACCATTACACAAGATGCTCCTGGTTTAATGCAGTCCAAACAGAGATAGGGACCTAACTGGAATCCACCTGTTGTGTAGATCACTCAAGAGGTTTTGGCGAATCACCTCTCACTGATCACTCATTACATCACTACTGATCAGTCAGCAGTCATGACGTCAATTGCAAGAAGACATTATTTAAATGCTTACAGTGTCGGGAACAAGCCCATATGCGTGCTGTAACCCTAGCAACTATAAGGAATTAACTACAGTGAGCAGCACCATCACTGGAAGGGGATGAAAGCAAAAGATATAAAGCTATTATGCTGCATTTTAAAATTAGGTGTTGGATCTTTTTCAACACATATTTGTTAGAAATTTACTAAATATTATTAGTTGGTTGCTTATAAGGACATTGTTTCGGACAATAAATAGCGCACAAAATAGGCACATTGTCTATTGGAATCTCTAGAGAATAGTTTGAGAGAAATAAAGAATCCTGAGGTATGGTTGTTGTCATCTTAAACAGACAAAGGTAACAGTTTGGATAATATTAAAGCCACTGTTAAAATGAACAAATGTGCTTACTTTATATCATTTTGGAGACTGAAGTGCTGATTCCACAGTCAGAGCAAAATTTCAGCACTCGTGTACACACCCATGCCAATTGAGTGACAACCTGACCCCCACCATATTCTGCAGGGTCAGGTCATTTGCATAATTCTAGTCATCTTCTTGTGTGACCTGTCCTATCCACAGGGAAAGTTCAGTCACCTGATGGGGGCGCGTGGAGCCAGCAGTGCAGCAGCTTCGAAAGGGCTGCTGTACTCTTAAAGGGCGGGCGGACGGGGCAACCATTTTATGTTGGCAAACTGACAAATGGGATAGAGAGCTGGTAAAGATTCTCACAACTGCCCCTTGCAATGAAGAGAGCCTGGAGATTTAATTGGAGGAAATGCTCATGAGGCAAAGGGCAATTTATGGCATAGAGGACAAGCCTCAAAATAAAACCGATGTACAGCAGGCAAGGCGGTAGGTGGCTATTTTGTCACTGATGTCTCCTAGGTGCATCATTTATAGAAGCAAATGACAAAGAAGTTTTCTGGACTGAGGAAAAATGCCAAGGGAGGGAAAGCTAATGTGAGCCCACCCAAAGCAAAAGGATGACTGGACTATGCATGCGCCATGCACTCAGCCTATAATATGCTGCCAAATCTGCATTGCAGCCTTCAAACCAGTGGCCCCACCTGTCACTCAGTCAACATCCAATTTGCTGACTGCCTAAGGGATAGACTTCCTTTCACTCACAGCTCTGGCACGTTTCCTCAGCAACTCATTGCATGGCTGCTGGAATTAACCTGCTCATGATGCCCGCCCATCCTTTCTCAACAAGTCGAATTCACTGGGGTGGGCCCTCCTGTTACTTCCTAATGCTTAAAGGAGCTAACAGGAGAGCCATCGTTCAAAGGAGAAGGCTGCAAATAGACATCAACGGAGAAGTCATCGGCACAGATGGTGGAACGCTTATTCAGCTGTGTCTCAGCCGCTACAAAGAATAATTGGCATGGAGACAACCAAAGGAGGGAATAAGGTAAGAAGTTGTTTCATTTCCTCTCCTTGCGAGCAGCCAACGCGCAAATGACAACAAAAGCAACAACAACAGCAGCTATGCCAACACCTTTAATGTAAAGAATGTCCCAAGGTGCTTCATAGATAGGCATGAGGTAAGTAGAAGCTAAGCCATGAAGAGAGAGGTTCGGAGGGGGGCAACAAAATGTTTGGTCAAAGAGATTGGGTTTGAGAAACATAGAAACATAGAAGATAGGAGCAGGAGTAGGCCATTCGGCCCTTCAAGCCTGCTCCGCCATTCAACGAGATCATGGCTGATCATCCAAACCCTATCACCCGGTCCCTACACCGACAGCCATCCCACACAAGCCCTATCCCCGTAACCCCACGTATTTAATCCCCCCTAACACTAAGGGCCAATTTTTTATCATGGCCAATCAACCTAACCCGCACATCTTTGGACTGTGGGAGGAAACCGGAGCACCCGGAGGAAACCCACGCAAACACGGGGAGAATGTGCAAACTCCACACAGACAGTCACCCGAGGCCGGATTTGAACCCGGGTCCCTGGCGCTGTGAGGCAACAGTGCTAACCACTATGCCACCGTGAAGGACGGGGGTGAACGAGTGAGGTTATACATAAAAAAGGCCAGACTCCGAGAAACCGAGGCATTGAATTGCTGTGGAGGATCTACCTGTGGTCCACCATAACTTTGGCAGAAGATCTTGGAAAAGATTACATATTCTCCGGAGTTTCCATGGATTTTCCTCCAGAGCTACAGCAGACAATCAGGAGAACCCCCCACACAAGTTCAATCCCAGAATGTTCGTGAGGGAAATATAGTGCTGGCGGAGATTGCAGAAGTTGGTTGGGGTGAGACCATGAAGGTTTTTAACAATGAGGACAAGAAGGCATCAAGGGGTATGGGGAGAGAGCGGGAGTATGATATTGAGATAGAGGATCAGCCATGATCATATAGAATGGCGGAGCAGGCTCGAAGGGCCAAATGGCCTACTCCTGCTCCTATTTTTCTGTTTCTATGTTCTATGTTTCTAATTTAAAATTACATAGAATTTACAGGACAGAAGCAGTCTATGCCAGTGTTTATGGTCCACACAAGCCTCCTCCCACTCTACGTCATCTAAATCTATCAGCCTATCCTTCTATTCCTTTCTCCCGCATGTATTTATCTAGCCTCCCCTTAAATACATTTATGCTGTTCGCCTCAACTACTCCATGCAGTATCGAGCTCCACATTCTAACCGCTTAACTACTTATTCTTTCCTACCTTACAACAGTGATTACACTTCAAAAAGTACTTAATTGGCTGTAAAGCGCTTTGGGACGTCCGGCGGTCGTGAAAAGCGCTATATAAATGTGAGTCTTTCTTTTCTTTCTTTAAATTTAATGCTCTGGAAGCCAGTGGAGGTTGCCTCTCGGCCGCGAAACTGGCAGTGCAGAGTTCTTCTTCTTATCGTGTCCACGGACAGTCTATACATAGCCCAGCCAGAACTGGACACATTTTTGCGCCTTGTTGTTGGATTCGGCAAGATCTGCAACAGTGCAGGGTTCCTCTAACGATGGACATTGAAGGAGATGTTGCATAGTCTGTGCCTCAGTTCCACATTCACAAGTTGTCGGGCTGGTTGAATATCCCCATTTGCTTAGTGACACCTTTGAGCAACCTACGCCGGTCCTAAGTCTGTTAAGGCACTCCCAGGTTGCCCAGTTGCAATTAGCTCCTGTGCAGAGTGACCACCTGTTACAGAAACCGCCAGATTTTCACTTCCATTGACTTCAATCGGTCCGCAGCGCCTATTTCACACGCGGGCGGGAAATTGAAAATCAACCCCGCTGCGTTGAAGGGAAACAGTAGGTGGCAAAAAGGAAAGCCCAAGCTCAGTTCATCCAGTGAAAAATAACAATCAGAATACAAGTCTCACGGCCGTGGCAACCTAGCTTTAAGTGGCGGGGTTCACCACTCAACAGCTTGCAGGCCTCCGAGTTCCTGTTTTACACAGGCGTTCGATGAACTCAAGAACCGTGCTGCAAAAACTGCACGGGGAAACCAGAGTGGGAGCAATTTGCATTCATTTACATAAATTTGCAAGTGTGTAATGAGGCCAGTGCATGCACACAACGCAACCTCGAAATTTTCTAATTCCTTCTCTCCCGTGGAATCCGGAGTTCAGCAGCAAGGACGTTGAGGCCCAGCTTCCCGATTCCACGGGCCGTGTGTGTGCGTGCACGCACTGCTGGTGATGGGGCTGCTCACGGAGCACAGCGCCACACAGTCAGGCCCAATGCCTTCTCATTGAAGTGGGGGCGGTGGTTTAGCCCGCTTGTTCTGGGTGGCTTGCGGTCCTGCTGGGGCGCACAGCAGAACAAATACTAGTGTTTTCATCTCAATCCTGATTAACCCCCGTCACCGCCCCAATGCCTTTTCATTCATTCAATTTCCCTTTACTCATGTAATACATACCAATTATTAAAATGAGCTGACTTAACTCCACCACATTAGCTCCTCACTCTCCCAAGAACTCAGGCAGCGATTCCCTGCTCCATTTCCGCACATTCAGCCTTAATATCTTTCCTTGCTCAGCTTGACCAGCTAAATAAAAAAAAAAGGTTTGGCTGTACTTAGATTTACTGAAGCCTGGGGTTAGCTATTAGTCAGGCAGGACTGGGCCGCATAAATATATAGCTTCTAATATGTAATGCCTGTAGGATGCTGAAGAAAAATGAAATATTCTTTAGTATTGAGTTTAATGTGAGTATTTGAGAAGGTCAAGCTATGGCTCCGTGGAATGATGCTGAGATAGCCAAATAAGGAGACCAGTGACCACGGGTGGTTCGAATTAGTGTCGACAATTTCAGGTCCCCTATTTTTCGAAAGATTCTAAATCCCACCTAACACAAGATGACACAATTCTGTAAATTTCCTCAGAAATATTAATCTTGCGGCACTCTATGACAATGCATGAATCGCCAATCCACACTCTGGCCGCAATGCATCTCGAGTCACTTTAGGTGGCTCCAGAGAAATACCCAAGTGTAATTTTGCTAAACCCATAAAATTCAAATGTGCCAAATCGTTTCCCATTTATTCTACTGATGATAAAATATTCCTTAATCATGTGTATTTTTTAATTTGTTCTTAGGATTGGATGATCCATATTTATTGCCCATCCTAGTCGTCCTAGGACTATTTATACAACCGAGTGGCTTGTTTGGCACGTCAGAGGGCACTAAGAGTCAAGCACAAAACAGGGGATTGAGGTTACATATAGACCAGACCAGGTAAGGTAGCAGGCTCCTTGACTTGAAAGGAAATTAGGCATCTTTCATAATAATTTTCTTTCAGGTACCAGCCCACAGATGACCAGAATTGATCAAGGCAATTTCAAACTTGCCATGGTGGGATTTGTACTCCAGTTCGGAGGGTGAGGGGATGTGAGGTGTGGGGTGGGTGGGGGACGGGGGGGGAGGTGGGTGGCGGTTATGGCTCGTCCCACACGTTAAACACTACACCACTGTATCCTTTGCTAATTACCATGCTGAACATTCAGTGAGTTCAATTCTAGATCTTACCTCAAGGCAACTTTTAAAAAATCTCTTTTTGTCCAAACGTTTTGGGCCAATTTTATGTCCATGGTGCCGATAGGGAGCCCAACCTGCCAGAAATTTAAGTGCACTACCAACAATTTCCCAACAGACACGTTTTTCCGTAACTGTTATAAATCTCATCATCAAGAAACTACTTATGAAATAACGCTGGACGGCCAGCTGGTGGCGCCGTCCAAGGAGTATAAATACTCGGGCGTGGGCCCAGCTCTCCAGGGACATTTTGTAAGACAAGGAGCTAGTGAAATACAACTAGACCGCCATGTTCTGAAACAAGTTGATTAAAGCCTTGCTTTATTCTCAAACCAAGTGCGTAGTGAATTTTATTACGTCAGTAACTGTTGAGTTTCTTTACATTGAGCTCACAAGGGGACTGAACCATCTTTGCCATCCATAGCACTGCTGCAAATGAGTGCAGTTATGGTGCATTATGAACCAATATCGTGAAACATGTTGACATACTTACCTTGGCAATCTTGTGTAGCTCAGTCAACTGTCTTCGTCACCTGCTGTCGGGTATGGACCACAGGTTTTTCAAAGGTGGGGAAGGAAATAGAGAAGCAGAGGGGTGACAGCTCAAGGTGCCTGAAGACTCTGCCACCAATGGAAGGAAACGAAGCAGGCTAGAGTCAGAAGGCCAAAGGACAATGGAGTAACATAAGGTTGGAGTAGCTTGCAGAAGTTGGGGAGAATAAACAAGTGGGAAGATTTGTACACAAGGAAAAGGATTCTAAATGTGATGCAGTGTGGGACAAAGTGTCGCTTAAGGTCAGCAAGGACTGGATGTGGGAGGGTGGATGGTTTGGACTTTATAGAATTACATAGAATTTACAGCACAGAAACGGGCCTTTCAGCGCAAGTGGTCTATGTCGGTGTTTATGCTCTGCATGAGCCTCCTCCCGCCGTACTTCATCGAATCCTATCTGCATGCTCTGCTATTCCTTCCTTCCTCATGTACTTATCTAGCTTCCCCTTATGGGCATCTATGCTATTTACCGCAATTACTCCCTGTGGTAGCAAGCTCTACATTCTAACCATTCTCTGGGTAAAGAAGTTTCTCCGGAATTCTTTATTGGATTTATTAGTGATGAATCTTATCTTATAATTATGGCCTCTAGCTTTGGTCTCCTCCATAGAAACAGAGAAACATAGAAGGTAGGAGCAGGAGTAGGCCATTCGGCCCCTCAAGCCTGCTCCGTCATTCAATGTGGTCATGGCTGATCATCCAAATTCAGTACCCGGTCCCTGCTTTCTCCCCAAACCCCTTGATCCCTTTAGCCTTAAGAAATATATCCAACTCCTTCTTGAATATATTTAATGAATTGGCCTCTACTGCCTTCTGTGGTAGAGAATTCCACACGTTCACCACTCTCTGGGTGAAGAAATTCCTCCTCATTTCTGTCCTAAATGGCCTACCCTTTATCCTTAGACTGTGACCCCTGGTTATGGACTCCCCGACCATCGGGAACATCCTTCCTGCATCTAGTCTGTCCAGTCCTGTCAGAATTTTATAAGTTTCAATGAGATCCCCTCTCATTCTTCTAAACTCCAGCGAGTACAAGCCCAATCGACCCAATCTCTCCTCATACATCATTCCTGCCTTCCCAAGTATCAGCCTGGTGAATCTTCGCTGAACTCCTTCCATGGCAAGAACATCCTTCCTCAGATAAGGCGACCAAAACTGCACACAATACTCAAGATGTGGTCTCACCAAGGCCCTGTACAACTGTAAAAAAAACATCCTTGTTCCTGTACTCAAAGCCTCTCGCTACGAAGGCCAACATACCATTTGCCTTCTTAACCGCCTGCATCACCTGCGGAAGTCACACCCCCATCCACATCAATGGGGCTGAGGTGGAAAGGGTGGACAGCTTTAAGTTCCTCGGAGTCCACATCACGGAAGACCTCTCCTGGTCCCTCAATACCTCCTCTCTGGTGAAGAAGGCCCAGCAGCGCCTATATTTCCTAAGGAGGCTGAAGAGATGTAACCTGTCACCCCTGATCCTCTCTAACTTTTACCAATGCACAATAGAGAGCATCCTAACAAACTGTATCACAGTATGGTATGGCAGCTGTAGCTACTATGACCGGAAAGCCCTGCAGCGGGTAGTCAAAACTGCCCAACGCATTACCAGCACCCGGCTACCGACCATAGAGCACATATACCAGAAACGCTGTTTACGGAGGTCACGGTCCATCATCAAAGACCCTACCCACCCCAGCCACAGTCTGTTCGCCCTCCTGCCATCTGGGAGACGCTACAGATGCATTCGCACCCGTACGATCAGATCTAGGAACAGCTTCTTTCCCAGGGCTGTCATCCTACTGAACTCCACAAATAAACTCTAAAGCCTGCACATCTGCCAATGCACTTTATTATGGTTATGTTTATGTTAATGTATTACAAGCCAAATGTATGTTGAATGTTTAAATGTCTTAATCTAAATGTACACTTTCGGGAGCCGCAAGCCTAATTTTCATTGTACTGCACTTGTGCACTAACAATGACAATAAAGTTGATTATGATTATGATTATGATTATGATGCTTACCTTCAGCGACTGGTGCACAAGGACACCCAGGTCTCGTTGCACTTCCTCTTCGCCCAATCTATTGCCATTCAGATAATAATCTGCCTTCCTGTTTTTGCCACCAAAGTGGATAACCTCACATTTATCCACATTATATTGCATCTGCCATGCTTCTGCCCAATCACCCAACCTGTCCAAATCATCCTGGAGTTTCTCGGCATCCTCCTCACAGCACACACGCTCACCTAGCTTTGTGTCGTCTGCAAATTTGGAGATATTACATCTAGTTCCCTCGTCTAGATCATTAATATATATTGTGAATAGCTGAGGTCCAAGGACCGATCCCTGCAGTACCCCACTAGTCACTGCCTGCCACTCGGAAAAAGACCTGTTTATTCCAACTCTTTGCTTTCTGTCTGCCAACCAGTTTTCTATCCAAGTCAATACCTTGCCCCCAATCCCTTGTGCCTTAACTTTACACGCTAACCTCTTATGCGGGACCTTATCGAAAGCCTTCTGAAAGTCCAAATATACCACATCCACTGGTTCTCCCTTATCTATTTTAGCAGTTACATCCTCAAAAAATTCCACCAGATTAGTCAAGCACGATTTACCTTTTGTAAATCCATGTTGACTTTGTCCAATCCTGTCACTGTTTTCCAAGTGCTCAGCTGTTACATCCTTTATAATGGACTCTAGCATTTTCCCCACTACCGATGTCAGGCTTACCAGTCTGTAATTCCCCGTTTTCTCCCTACCACCTTTTTTGAATAGTGGGGTAACATTAGCTACCCTCCAATCCATGGGTACTGTTCCAGATTCCATCGAATGTTGGAAGATGATCAGCAATGCATCTACTATTTCTAGGGCCACTTCCTTAAGTACCCTAGGATGTCGATTATCAGGCCCTGGGGATTTATCGGCCTTCAGTCCCATCAATTTCCTTAACACCATTTCCTTACAAATACTGATTTCTTTCAGTTCCTCCCCTTCATCAGACCCTATGTTCCCCGACATCTCTGGGAGGTTATTTGTTTCCTCCTTTGTGAAGACAGAACCAAAATATGTATTTAGTCGGTCTGCCATTTCTTTGTTACCAATTATAAATTCCCCTGATTCTGACTGCAAGGGACCTACGTTTCACTTCACCAATCTTTTTCTCTTCACGTATCTATAAAAGCTTTTACAGTCAGTTTTTATGTTCCCTGCAAGCTTACTCTCATATTCTATTTTCCCCTTCTTAATTATTCCCTTTGTCCTCCTTTGTTGAATCCTAAACTGTTCCCAATCCTCAGGTTTACTGCTTTTTCTGGCCAATTTATATGTCCTCTCCTTGGATCTTATGCTATCCCTAATTTTTTTAATTCTTTTTATTCATTGATGGGATGTGGGCATCACTGGCTAGGCCTGCATTTAGTGCCCATCCCTAATTGCCCTTGAGAAGATGGTGGTGAGCCGCCTTCTTGAACCGCTGCAGTCCATATGGTGTAGGTACACCCACAATGCTGTTAGGAAGGGAGTTCCAGGATTTTGGCCCAGCGACAGTGAAGGAACTGCGATACAGGTCCAAGTCAGGATGGTGTGTGGCTTGGAGGGGAACTTGTAGGTTGTGATGTTCCCATGCGTCTGCTGCCCTTGTCCTTCTAAGTGGTAGAGGTCGCAGGTTTGGAAGGTGCTGTTGAAGGAGCTTTGGTGAGTTGCTGCAGTGCATCTTGTAGATGGTACACACTGCAGCCACAGTGCGCCGGTGGTGGAGGGAGTGAATGTTGAAGGTGGTGGATGGAGTGCCAATCAAGCGGGCTGCTTTATCCTGAATGGTGTCGAGCTTCTTGAGTGTTGTTGGAGCTGCACTCATCCAGGCAAGTGGAGAGTATTCCATCACACTCCTGACTTGTGCCTTGTAGATGGTGGAAAGGCTTTGGGGAGTCAGGAGATGAGACACTCACTGCAGAACTCCCAGCCTCTGGCCCACTCTTGTAGCCACAGTATTTATATGGCTGGTCCAGTTCAGTTTCTGATCAATGGTAACCCCCAGGATGAGGATAGTGGGGGATTCAGTGATGGTAATGCCATTGAATGTCAAGGGGAGATGGTTAGAGTCTTGCTTGTTGGAGATGGTCATTGCCTGGCACTTGTGTGGTGCGAATGTTACTTGCCACTTGTCAGCCCAAGTCTGAATGTTGTCCAGGTCTTGCTGCATATGGACACGGACTGCGTCAGTATCTGACGAGTCTCGAATGGTGCTGAACAGTGTGCAATCATCAGCGAACATCCCCACTTCTGACCTTATGATGGAGTGAAGGTCATTGATGAAACAGCTGAAGATGGTTTGGCCTAGGACACTGCCCTGAGGAACTCCTGCAGTGATGTCATGTGATTGAGATGAATGACCTCCAACAACCACAGACAACTTCCTCTGTGCTAGGTATGATTCCAACCAATGGAGAGTTTTCCCCTTGATTCCCATTGACTTCAGTTTTGCTAGGGCTCCTTGATGCCACACTCGATCAAATGCTTCCTTGATGTTAAGGGCAGTCACTCTCACCTCACCTCTTGAGTTCAGCTCTTTGGTCCATGTTTGGACTAAGGCTGTAATGAGGTCAGGAGCTGAGTGGCCCTGGCGGAACCCAAACTGGGCGTCAGTTTTTTTTTTAATTCATTGATGGGATGTGGGCGTCGCTGGCTAGGCCTGCATTTAGTGCCCATCCCTAATTGCCCTTGAGAAGATGGTGGTGAGCCGCCTTCTTGAAACGCTGCAGTCCATATGGTGTAAGTACACCCACAATGCTGATAGGAAGGGAGTTCCAGGATTTTGGCCCAGCGACAGTGAAGGAACGGCGATACAGGTCCAAGTCAGGATGGTGTGTGGCTTGGAGGGGAACTTGTAGGTGGTGATGTTCCCATGCGTCTGCTGCTCTTGTCCTTCTAAGTGGTAGAGGTCGCGGGTTTGGAAGGTGCTGTTGAAGGAGCTTTGGCGAGTTGCTGCAGTGCATCTTGTAGATGGTACACACTGCAGCCACAGTGCGCCGGTGGTGGAGGGAGTGAATGTTGAAGGTGGTGGATGGAGTGCCAATCAAGCGGGCTGCTTTATCCTGAATGGTGTCGAGCTTCTTGAGTGTTGTTGGAGCTGCACTCATCCAGGCAAGTGGAGAGTATTCCATCACACTCCTGACTTGTGCCTTGTAGATGGTGGAAAGGCTTTGGGGAGTCAGGAGGTGAGACACTCACCGCAGAATTCCCAGCCTCTGGCCTGCTCTTGTAACCACAGTATTTATATGGCTGGTCCAGTTCAGTTTCTGATCAATGGTAACCCCCAGGATGTTGATAGTGGGGGATTCAGCGATGGTAATGCCATTGAATGTCAAGGGGAGATGGTTAGAGTCTCGCTTGTTGGAGATGGTCAATGCCTGGCACTTGTGTGGTGCGAATGTTACTTGCCACTTGTCAGCCCAAGTCTGAATGTTGTCCAGGTCTTGCTGCATATGGACACGGACTGCGTCAGTATCTGACGAGTCTCGAATGGTGCTGAACAGTGTGCAATCATCAGCGAACATCCCCACTTCTGACCTTATCATGGAGGGAAGGTCATTGATGAAACAGCTGAAGATGGTTGGGCCTAGGACACTGCCCTGTGGAACTCCTGCAGTGATGTCATATGATTGAGATGAATGACCTCCAACAACCACAGCCAACTTCCTTTGTGCTAGGTATGATTCCAACCAATGGAGAGTTTTCCCCTTGATTCCCATTGACTTCAGTTTTGCTAGGGCTCCTTGATGCCACACTCGATCAAATGCTGCCTTAATGTCAAGGGCAGTCACTCTCACCTCACCTCTTGAGTTCAGCTCTTTTGTCCATGTTTGGACCAAGGCTGTAATGAGGTCAGGAGCTGAGTGGCCCTGGCGGAACCCAAACTGGGCGTCAGTCAGCAGGTTATTGCTGAGTAAGTGCCGCTTGATAGCACTGTCGACGACACCTTCCATCACTTTGCTGATGATTGAGAGTAGACTGATGGGACGGTAATTGGCCGGGTCGGATTGGTCCTGCTTTTTGTAGACAGGACATACTTGGGCAATTTTCCACATTGCCGGGTAGATGCCAGTGTTGTAGCTGTACTGGAACAGCTTGACTAGGGGCGCAGCTAGTTCTGGAGCACAAGTCTTCAGTACTATTGCCGGAATGTTTTCAGGGCCCATAGCCTTTGCAGTATCCAGTGTCTTCAGCCGTTTCTTGACATCACGTGGAGCGAATTGAATGGGCTGAAGACTCGCATCTGTGATGCTGGGGACCTCAGGAGGAGGCCGAGATGGATCATCCACTCGGCACTTCTGACTGAAGATAGTTGCAAATGCTTCAGCCTTGTCTTTTGCACTCACGTGCTGGGCTCCACCATCATTGAGGATGGGGATATTTTTGCAGCCTCCTCCTCCTGTTAACTGTTTAATTGTCCACCACCACTCACGACTGGATGTGGCAGGACTGCAGAGCTTTGATTTGATCCGATGGTTGTGAGATCGCTTAGCTCTGTCTATCGCATGTTGCTTCCGTTGTTTGGCATGCAAGTAGTCCTGTGTTGTAGCCTCACCAGGTTGACACCTCATTTTTTGGTACGCCTGGTGCTGTTCCCGGCATGCTCTCCTGCACTCTTCGTTAAACTAGGGTTCATCTCCCGGCTTGATGGTAATGGTAGAGTGAAGGATATGCCGGGCCATGAGGTTACAGATTGTGGTTGAAAACAATTCTGCTGCTGCTGATGGCCCATAGCGCCTCATGGATGCCCAGTTTTGAGTTGCCAGATCTGTTCGAAATCTGTCCCATTTAGCATGGTGGTAGTGCCACACAACACGGTGCAGGGTATCCTTAACATGAAGACGGGACTTCGTCTCCACAAGGACTGTGCGGTGGTCACTTCCACCAATGCTGTCATGGACAGATGCATCTGCAACAGGTAGATTGGTGAGGACGAGATCAAGTAGGTTTTTCCCTCTTGTTGGTTCCCTCACCACCTGTCGCAGACCCAGTCTGGCAGCAATGTCCTTTAGGACTCGGCCAGCTCGGTCAGTTGTGGTGCTACTGAGCCACTCTTGGTGATGGACATTGAAGTCCCCCACCCAGAGGACATTTTGTGCCCTTGCTACTCTCAGTGCTTCTTCCAATTGGTGTTCAACATGAAGGAGTACTGATTCATCAGCTGAGGGAGGGCGGTAGGTGGTAATTAGCAGGAGGTTTCCTTGCCCATTGTGCTGTCTCTCTGTAGCAATTTATGATAGTTTTCCAGTTAATTCAGGGGTTTGAGTAAGTTGGGTCGATTCCCATTGTGTGCCACCACCTAGTGGCTATTTGGTACCTAGCAACTGCAGTAAAAGCGCAGTAAAGTGCAGTAAAGCACAGTAAGTGCAGTAAAGTAAACTACTGTATACTACAGACCTACAGCGGCACATGCTCTGGGAAGTTATATTGTTCCCACGCCTGAGTCTTGGATATTATTTGTCTGTAAGTACTTGAGAATGTTATAGATGATTAGTGTACACTGTATGTTGCAGAAAATGTTTAGTTTGTAACTTTTCTCTGTAAGCAAACTTACACAGCTAGCCGTGAAGTGCTCACTCTGTCTAGCTGGTTAACTAGTAGCTGTATTTTGATGCACTATGCCTTCCAGTTTGCTAAATGTATATTCACAGTAAGCTGTGTTTCCACGTGTTTGCTAATTTACATGCCAAATGTACTGTGTTGCTCAGGCGTACCTAAATTTGTGTATGCATATCAGTTATGCGCTTGTATACTAATGTGTGCTTCCATTTCTGTGTTGTATTTCAGTTTTACAATAAGAATCTTTCAGTAAAGCTTTACAAGAAAAGTCAAGCCTTGTGATTTTTATGGGAAGATATCAAGTTGTTAGCTACCTGTCTAGCTCTGCATAGGAACGCGCTGCGAGGGCAGAAAACCCATGTTTGACTTGATGGCATGAGACCTCATGGGGTCCTGAGTCAATGTTGAGGACTCCCAGGGCTACTCCCTCCCGACTGTATACCACGGTGCCACCACCTCTGGTGGGTCTGTCCTGCCGGTGGGACAGGACATACCCAGGGATGGTGATGGTGGTGTCTGGGACATTGGTTGTAAGGTATGATTCTGTAATTCCCTTGTTAGCCATGGTTGAGTCACCTTTTTTTGTTTTATTTTTATGCCATACTGGGAATAACAATTTCTATAGTTCATCCATGCAGTCTTTGAATGCTTGCCATTGCCTATCCACCGTCAACCCTTTGAGTGACATTCCCCAATCAATCCTACCCAACTCACACCTCAGACCATCATAGTTTCCTTTATTTAAATTCAGGACCCTAGTCTCTGAGTCAACTACTTCATTCTCCATCTTAATGAAGAATTCCATCATATTATGATCGCTCCGACCCAAGGGGCCTCGTACAACAAGATTGCTAATTAATTCTTTCTCATTACTTAATACCCAGTCTAAGATGACCTGATCTCTGGTTGGTTCCTCAGCATATTGGTCCAGGAAACCATCCCGTAAACACTCCAGGAATTCTTCCTCCACATTATTGTTACTAATTTGGTGAGCCCAATCTATGTGTAGATTAAAGTCACCCATGATGACTACTGTGCCCTTATTGCACACTTCTCTAATTTCCCTTTTAATGCCATCCCCAAACTCCGCATTACTGTTTGGAGGTCTATATACCACTCCCACTAATGTTTTCTGCCCCTTGGTATTTCTCAGTTCTACCCATACAGATTCCACATCATCAGAGCTAATATCCTTCCTTACAATTGTGTTAATCCCCTCTTTAACCAGCAATGCTACCCCACCTCCCTTTCCTTTTTGCCTATCCTTCCTGAATATTGAATACCCCTGGATGTTGAGTTCCCAGCCTTGGCCACCCTGGAGCCATGTTTCCGTCATCCCAATCAAATCATATTCGTTTACCTCTATTTGTGCAGCTAATTCATCTACCTTATTCCGAATGCTCCTTGCATTAAGACACAAAGGGGGAGAAATTCGGTTGTTAGCGCCACCGATTAACGTCTAAAGAGGCCGAGAAGTGGGGCGCTAGCCAATTTCCGTGTGGGCGCAGAGCGCCTAGCGCCTCGCCCCATATTGAACATGCATTTAGCGCCGGCACTAAATCTTAGCGCCCGCTCATGGGCGCAGGCTGATTATGACGTCATTTGAGTGTGCAACGCCTTTTGGGCACCCCGGACTGGAAATTCAGTGGCGCCCCCCTCCGTAGCGCCTGGCGCTAATAGTGACAGCTTACCTGGACCTTACCAAGTTGCTCTCGGTCTGGAGGAGCGTTATTTAAAGGGGACTGGTGTGGTTTAAAAGCGGCAGCCATTTTTGGATCACAACTTCCTCGAGAGCTCCAAAGAGTTGCTGAGCTGCACACTGAGAGCCATTTGACCACTGAGCCAGTGCAGGCAGACGATCTTCAGCCTTCTGACCATCACCTTGCTGTTGGTGAGCCTTGACAACGGGGAACCTTCCTGTGGGCACTTATTATGGGGACTGCATTGGAGGGGAATGTCCTGCTGCTGAATCATCTGGAAAGGGCACTGAGACACTGGGAGAGGGGGGTGGGCATGGTCAGATGGAGGAGGGCCAGCAGACGTCGCCACAGCAGACCTTACACTGGCAGGGTTTTCCGACAGCAGTTTTCCTACATGAACATGTCGGAGGAGCAGTGTGTCAGAAGGCTGCGATTTAGAAAGGAGGTGGTGACTGAGCTGTGCCAGCTGCTTCAGCCAGATCTGCAGCCTCAGATAAGGTGCAGGACATCTCTGTCGGTGGCTGAGAAGATGCCTGCTGGCCTGAACTTCTACGCGAGTGGCTCTTCTCAGGCTGTGCGTCAGAGGCTGATCAGAAGTAGCTTCTAGGCCCCTCTCACGGAATGCTTGCTGCCATTCCAAGAACAGGAATGGAGCCGGTCTGATACCCCCAAGCCTGTGAAGGGCAAGATGCATGTAAATAGCAGGCATGGCCATTGTAAATGAAGAAAGTGTTTCATTACACAAAATGTGGTTCCTTCAAACATGAGAAAGCTATGGCAACAGAAAGCAAAACTAATACACTGACACATAACCGCCACTCACACCCGGGAGACTGTCCAAAACATAAATCACATGCTGACCATCTTCCTTGGCCTTGATTCCACTGCGCCAACCAAAGCATCCAATGCCCCATCAGTGAGGCATTCCGCCCTCTGCCTCACCCTTTCCATGTCTTGCTAGGCTAGTGCGCCACAGGTAGGCTCCCACCGCTTTGAAGGCCTACAAGGCAGTGAGTGTGTCTGGTGATGCCAATTGACCTGCCCCTTTAAGAGCTGGCCGGTGCCAGTGTGTCTCAGGGAAAGTGATTATTAACAGCACCCTCGCTGCGCCCCCCCGCCGCGAAATTGGGTTGCGCTGCCGGATTAGCGCCTTAAGAGTAGCGTGCAGCGTGTGATTTAGCGCGGCAATCACCTTTAGGGGCGCTGCAACCCAATATCGCGCTAGGTGGCGCTAAACTGCGCCTGGCGCTAAACTTTGCGCATCGCCAGGACTAGCGCCCCAAACGCGGCTATACCGAATTTCTAGGCCAAAGTCTTCAGGCTTTTTTTTTAACGCTCTTAGACCTATTAGAATTATTATTTACTGTGGCCATGTTTGATTTAAACAAGTGGAAACATCTTCTCTGTGTCTATGCTATCAAACTCCTTCATAATTTTAAAGACCTCTATCAAGTCACCCCTCAGCCTTCTCTATTCTAGAGAAAAGAGCCGCAGACTGTTCAATCTTTCCCGATAGTTATAACCTCTCAGTTCTGGTATCATCCGTGTAAATCGTTTTTGCACCTTCTCAGTGCCTCTATATCCTTTTTGCAATATGGAGACCTGAACTGTACACAATATTCGAAGTATGGTCTAATCAATGGAGGGTTGGAGGTTGGACGACTGGGAACTTGGGTGTGGAGCAAATCGAGTCCAGCGATGACAAAGGAATGGATGAGGATTTTGGCAGCAGTGCAAGTGAGATGGAGTGGACGCCAGCAATGTTACAGAAGTGGAAGTGAACAGTCTTGGTGATGGATAGGATACGAAGCTTGAAGCTCACCTTCGGGTCAAACAGAGTACCGAGCTTGCATTGCGTCTGATTCAGCTTTACAGAACAACCAGGGAGGGGAGTGGCAGGGTGTGGAGTCTTTTTGTCATGAACTGAAAATGATGGCTTCATTCTGCCTTTATCTATAACCTATTGTCAGACTAGCAATCTGATAACACAGAGCTGACAATGGGATTGGCGGAAGTGGTGGAAAGATAAAGCTAGGTGTCATCAGCATACATATCGAAGTTGAGCCCATGCCTGCCAATGATGCCACTGAGGGGCAGCATGTATAAGAGGAACGCCAAGAGGTAATATCAAAGTATGAAGGTATAAGGATTTAAAGAAAAAAAAGACTTGCATGCATATTTTTTTTATTCATTCCTGGGATGTGGGCGTCGCTGGCAAGGCCAGCATTTATTGCCCATCCCTAATTGTCCTTGAGAAGGTGGTGGTGAGCTGTCTTCTTGAACCACTGCAGTCAGTGTGGTGAAGGTACTCCCACAGTGCTGTTAGGGAGTGAGTTCCAGGATTTTGACCCACCAACGATGAAGGATCGGCTGATATATTTCCAAGTCAGGATGGTGAGACTTGGAGGGAAGCACCTTTCATGACGCCATGGCGTCTCAAAGCGCTTTGCAGCCAATAAAGAACTTTCGAAGTGCAGTCACTGTTGTAGCATAGGAATTTAAATAGAAAAGTGGCTCAAACAGAATCCCTTTGAATTGAGCTGAAGAATTAGAAGAGACCAGTCAGATTAGCGAGAGTACATAATAGACAGCTAAATATAAATGACATTATAGATGGATGTAGTGTATTTGGACTTCCAAAAGGCATTTGACAAGGTTCCACACAAAAGATTACTGATCAAGATAAAAAATCACAAGATTGGGGGTAATATACTGGCATGGGTGGAAGATTGGCTATCTAACAGAAAACAAAGAGTTGGGATAAATGGTTCGTTCTCGGGCTGGCAATCAGTAACTAGTGGTGTTCCGCACGGGTCAGTGCTGGGACCCCAACTCTTCACAATCTATATTAACGATTTGGAGGAAGGGACCGAGTGCAACATATCCAAGTTTGCCGACGATACAAAGATGGGAGGGAAAGCAGTGAGTGAGGAGGACATAAAAAACCTGCAAAAGGACATAGACAGGCTAAGTGAGTGGGCAGAGATTTGGCAGATGCAATATAATGTTGGAAAGTGTGAGGTTATGCACTTTGGCAGAAAAAATCAAAGAGCAAGTTATTATCTAAATGGAGAGAAACTGCAAAGTGCTACAGTACAAAGTGATCTGGGGGTCCTGGTGCATGAAACACAAAAAGTTAGTATGCAGGTGCAGCAGGTGATCAGGAAGGCCAATGGAATCTTGGCTTTTATTGCAAGGGGGATGGAGTATAAAAACAGGGAAGTCTTGCTGCAGTTATACAGGGTATTGGTGAGGCCACACCTGGAATACTGCGTGCAGTTTTGGTTTCCATATTTAAGAAAAGATATACTTGCTCTCGAGGCGGTTCAGAGAAGGTTCACTCGGTTGATTCCAGAGATGAGGGGGTTGACGTATGAGGAAAGGTTGAGTAGGTTGGGACTCTACTCATTGGAATTCAGAAGAATGAGAGGCGATCTTATCGAAACATATAAGATTGTGAGGGGACTTGATCGGGTGGATGCGGTGAGGATGTTTCCACTGATGGGTGAGACTAGAACTAGGGGGCATAATCTTAGAATAAGGGGCTGCCCTTTCAAAACTGAGATGAGGAGAAACTTCTTCACTCAGAGGGTAGTAAGTCTATGGAATTTGCTACCCCAGAGAGCTGTGGAAGCTGCAACATTAAATAAATTTAAAATGGAGATAGACATTTTCCTAGCAGATAAGGGAATTAGGGGTTACGGGGAGAGGGCAGGGAAGTGGACGTGAGTCCAGATTCAGATCAGCCATGATCCTATTGAATGGCGGAGCAGGCCCGAGGGGCCGTATGGCCTACTCCTGCTCCTATTTCTTATGTTCTTATGTTTCTATTGAATTTTGGGGTGATAAAACAGTAAGCAGTGTATTGGTGGATAAATGCACTTGCACTGAGCTAAACAGACCAGAAAGTCCTGGGTTCAATTCCCAGTCAGTGCTGATTAGTTTTGGTCCGAGCTATGGCAACAGCAGGTAGAGTTGGCCTCAGCACACACAATCGAGTAACCTGCCAGCACACGGGGTAGGAATTAATGTCAGCACTATTATCATACGAATGCCTAACGCTCGTACTGAATTTCTATCTCTGCTATTTTAACGGTGGTGTTAGCCCATTTAAAAGAATCAGGTTAATCCCTCTGTTAAAATAGCAGATTGAGGAATTAATTACAAAGAATTCCATAGAATATACAGCAGAGAAACATGACATTCGGCCCAACCGAGAACACATTTGGCAGCAGTGCAGGTGAGATGGAGTGGAGGCCAGTAAGGTTACAGAAGTGGAAGTGAACAGTTTGAATCACTCCACAACAGAATAATAAAAGAAAGGCTTGCATTTATATAGCGCCTTTCACATCCACCGGACGTCTCAAAGCGCTGATGGGGCACTTTTGAAGCACAGTCGCTGTTGTAATGTGGCAGCCAATTTGCACACAGCAAGCTCCCACAAACAGCAATGTGATAATGACCAGATAATCTGTTTTTGTTATGTTGGTTGAGGGAGAAATATTGGCCAGGACACCGGGGAGAACTCCCCTGCTCTTCTTCAAAATAATGCCGTGGGATCTTTTACATCCACCTGAGAGAGCAGACGGGGCCTCAGTTTAACATCTCATCCGAAAGACGGCACTCTCTGACAGGGCAGCACTCCCTCAGCTAGAGTGTCAGCCTAGCTTTATGTGCTCAAGTCCCTGGAGTGGGACTTGAACCCACAACCATTTCTGACTCTACAGGCAAGTGTGCTACCCACTGAGCCACAGCTGATATATCCAAGCCATTTTCAGGACGAATGTGTGCTGCTGTTAGATGTGTGTGTGGGGGGTAAATTCTCGCAGTATCTGCTCCGACCTCCGCACCTGAAATCTCTGATCCTCATTCCCAGTGGCCAAAAGTCGGCAGCTGGCAAAGAGTCTTGGAAAATGCATTGCAATAATCGTCAAAATCCTCAACGCACTGCAAGGTCATTCTAATTGAAAAGAGAAATTAAAGGAGTTTATTCAAAATGCCTCTGAAATTTATAGGGTTGGGGGGCCGATAGCTTCCGCTAATTCAGAGCTGCGAATTTATTTCCCCTTCCCCCATAGCAACCATGAACCGTGATGCATGGTCCAGATCGTCAAGACTAAGTAACGTGACAAGCTTGATTTCAGCCTGTCTACTAACTAGGGTTGTAGGCAAGAAGCCTTGAACTAATTAAAAAAGGACAATGGCTTGTGCCCTGAATTCCCCCTCAGGCCTGACTAACTAAGTTATCAGCGTCACGGGCCTGGTTCCTAAGTAGGGCCTGTGGACAACAGAAGCCAGGGGTCTAGCACTAAAGAAAAGTCACACTTCCCAATCGCCGCTTGGACCTGAAATCCAAATCTTGTGCAGTTGGCCACTGAATCCCACATGTACAAATGATGTCTGCATTAGGATTCAAATTCTACTTTCGGAAGTGGTGGGAATGAAGAGGGGACAGCTCTTGCCAAGAATGGGCTGGTGGGCTGATGGTTTTAAAAGGCCAGGAACAGGAGAACGGTGCATAGCGGAGGCCGTGAGTGACTGGTCAATCAATTAACTTACCCTGTTAAAAGTAAGTGTCTGCATGTGTTGACCAGAGCCTAATAAAATAAAAGAAATAAAGATTTGCAAAGACAAAAAAAAAACCTGTTTTGGTTGTGGTAAGACAGCACACAGCTGGCTGTCAGGGCCTTGCGTTAAGCTGTCATTTCTCCCTCAGAACACTTAAGAGCTCTTTGTTTTCAGGGTCTCTCTGCGAAGCAGATGCTTGCCTTAAAATAAAAGAATTCCTCCCGACCATCATAAAATTGAATAATGACTCACGAGCCCAAGGTTTGCCTTGTTTGTTGAAGTTTATTAATGTTAACCATTTTTTTTTTGCAGGGGGTTGGGGTGGGGGTGGGTTAAATAAAACAGATGTTACCTACTAGCACAGAAAATCTACATGTCGGGGCCAAAGTGTCAGGCCAGATGGTCACTTACAGCCAATGTAATCTGGTAAGCTCCACTGAGAGAAAGACTATTGATTAGATTTCTCACTTCAGATGTGGGTCCAATATCTACACATGTCTACACTCATATCAGTTACTTGAAATCCTATACAGTGGCTGCAGAGTGGGAGATGAGATTAAGTGTTACCTATTACAATAAAATGAATGCACTCTCTCAAATCCATCTGTTGCCCATGAGCTGTTACAAAGCTGGCTGTAACAATGCGAGTAATAACTCATAAGCAATACGTGGGCCCAGGCCACAGATCCATACAGGAGATTGCATACTTTTCTTTTTAATCAGTTCATTCACTCACTAAACGAGAAGGCAGAGATCTGTTTCTGGCTGGAGTGACTGTGCGGTCTCAAGTAAAACAGAGACCTAAAGACACTCACACAACATCAACTCTCACACCATCCCATCCTGATTTACATTACTGTCTTTCTCTGTAACCGCTCCTGTTTATTGTCACAGTATTAATACATATCAGACCAACTATATAACATCATGTTACACTAAAAATCAAAGCGCTTGGAACAGTTTCAGCCCAGAGATATTTACAGTCAATGTCCTGTCCTCTTCCACATTCCACAGTAGCTTAAAGGGTGTCCATCAAATCGCAGATTAAGAAAAAAAATTGATGTCGATTGCAATTATCTTAAGATTTTTTTGTGGCCAGCCATGCCCTGAAACTCCTCTTCATGCTTCAGAATCTTCAAACCACTCAGAAATCCACATAAGAAAAGCATAAATTTGATATAGAGCGCACACTCTCTTCCTGTAAGGACACACCCCAGTTACCTAAAGAAAAACTTGCATTTACATAGCACCTTTCACAGCCTCAGGGCATCCCATAGTGATTTGCAGCCAATTAAGTACTTTTTGAAATGTTGGAATGTAGGAATCATGGCAGCCAATTTGCGCACAGCAAAGTCCCACAAACAGCAATGTGATAACAGCCAGATATAGTCTGTTTTGGTGATGTTGGTTAAGGGATAAATATTAGCCAGGACACCAGGGAGAACTCCCCTGCTCTTCAAATAGTGCCATGGGATCCTTTATAGCCACTTGAGAGGGCAGATGGGGTCTTGATTTAATACTTTATCTGAAAGATGGCACCGCTGACAGTGCAGCACATTTTCATTTCTGGACTAGGATTATCACAGCCTAGATTAAGTGTTTCAAGTCTCTCAAGTGGGTCTTGAACCCCACAACTCAAAGGGGAGAGTGCTACCAACTGAGCCAAAGCTGGCGCTTAAACTCAGACTAAGAAAGAGGTTGGCAAGAACCAGGGTTTAGGAACTCGAGAGATAAAGCTCACAGGCTTCAGATGTGATGTAAAGAGAAGCAGGTGCCACCTCTGGCACCTTCGCTGTCTTCAGCCAAATCAGTACTGGCAAGCTGTGAGGTTCTAGCTGATAAACTCTGGCAGTACCACTGCACACAAGTGATGGTCCCCAAGTCTTGACTCTTTCATCCAGCCTGTCTGGACTTTGGGTGTGTCTTTGTGGGAAGACAATGTTCATTCCATATGGAGTCAACAGAGAGGCACAGGAATTTAAGACTGTGATTCATTATTGCACTTGGGTATATTGGATTACGTAAGTGCAGTGCATGAAGAAAAATCAGACAGGAGGATCACCCGGAGGGCCATTAATTGGATAAGATCTAATAATAATAATAATACTGATCTAACCTTATCTGCAACATTATTCATCTTGGTCGGTTGTCTTCTCTGGATTACTTCCATGGCCCCAGAATGTCAGAAATCATGTTTCACAGAGTATTCAATTATCTCTCTCTGTTCAAGTCCTTATAAACCTCAGTCCGCTTCCTAACCAGATATTCATCCACTTGTATTTTTAAAGGTTTTGATCAACGGCGTCAAATGCTTTATCTGCGTGTTCACAACTCACTATATCACTCTAATCTCAAGCCTTCCTTGAGGCCTGTTAATGTTATACTCATGTCATCAAGTTGTTTGCTCACAGCATTCTCTTTGGGGAATGGAGATTAAAATCAGGAGCCACCTTTTACGATCATTGGACATCCCAAGCATATGTAATAAATAACTTACATTAAAGTACTTATAAAACTCTTAACCACGTCTGTAGACAAGATTAACATTGCATTCACTTCTCCATTGAAGTCATGAACATTAATATATTTCTCAAAATCATATCATGCTTTTCACTCACTGGCAAATTGAAGGTGATGTTAAAGAGATGTTGTTTTCTAATGAGAAATATTTACTGCCATTGTCTAACATAGAAAGCAGGAGTAGGCCATTCGGCCCTTCGAGTCTGCTCTGCCATTTAATATGATCATGGCTGATCCTTTATCTCAATACCATATTCCCGCTCTCTCCTGGCTCTCGAAGCCAGGGGTGGGCAATTATTTGGGCTGGAGAGCCACTTAACAAGTTTTGGTGAGCTGTTGCGTGTCGCACATCAATGTTCCCCCTAACGTGAGCAGCTGCTGGTGCTCCCTCTATGGTATTAAGTAGGGAATTCCGGGATGTTGAACCAGCAACGATGAAGGAATGGCAGTATATGTACTAGTCAAGATGTACCTCTGCTATCTCTCACTGAATTTAAGACTGTGATTCATTGTGGGGTTAACATGGCACTCATGTGGGATCAGTTAAATTGACCACCCACAGAGCACAAATGGATTCTTCCAAAGTGGAAGGGCTCTGTCTCCTTCTTGACTTTTCATGTGGATTAAGGCCATTTTTGGGAGGATTCCTGGGGAAAATCCAACATGCAATAATCACAAACATCGTGATAAATTGCTGGTGGCAGTCTCTGTTTTAGACAAGGCTAAATCAACGGGCATGTATTTTTTTCACTTTATGATCATGATCAAAGTCTAATCCCATGCGATCTTTCTGCAGAATCAAAGTTATCACAGAATCATAGAATCTACAGTGCAGATAGAGGCCATTTCGGCCCATCAAGCCTGCACCGACACATATCCCACCCTATCCCTGTAACCCCACATATTTAATCCCCTAACACTAAGGGTCAATTTATCATAGCCAAATCAACCTAACCTGCACATCTTTGGACTGTGGGAGGAAACCGGAGCACCCAGAGGAAACCCACGCAGACACAGGGAGAATGTGCAAACTCCACACAGACAGTCGCCCGAGGCCAGATTTGAACCCGGGTCCCTGGCGCTGTGAGGCAACAGTGCTAACCACTATGCCACCCTTTCCCTTCCTGCTCTGGGATGAATTTTAATCCAATCCCCAAAGGTAATCAATGGCTAAACCATTGCGCCACCTAGTCACCTCACTGACTTTTTTTCAATTATCTTTATTTCAATTTCACTCTAATTTAATTAATTCTCGGGATGTGGGCGTCACTGGCAAGGCCAGCATTTATTGCCCACCCCTAACTGCCCTCGAGAAGGTGGTGGTGAGCCGCCTTCTTGAACCGCTGCAGTCCGTGTGGTGAAGGTACTCCCACAGTGCTGTTAGGGAGGGAGTTCCAGGATTTTGACCCAGCGACGATGTAAAATAACCAACGACGGAGGGCCACCATACAGTATATGGTGAGGCCAAGATCAGGTCAGCCATGATCTTATTGAATGGCAGAGCAGGCTCAAGGGGCCAAATGACTTACTCCTGCTCCTGCGTCCTATGTTCTATCTTCTTATATGTGAGTATCAAAAGAGTTACCGGGGCTAAAATACAACACATAGAGGGGCTGATTTTAAGCCACTCCACTGGTTGGGAACAGGGTGGCAGTGGTCCAAAAATCACAGTGTTGGATTTACCAATCCTGTTCCTGCTCCATTCCCACCTGCCACCGTTCTTTCTGGGGGCTACCACAGGGGCAGCCCTAGCACCCGCCTGATTCCGGCCGGAGCCCCATTTCACCATGCTAATCAGGGTCCTATGACATGCAAGTTTGCTGGTGACATAAGAAAACTACTAGGCACTTGGTCTAAGCATTAAACAAAGCTTTAATCAACAGTTTTACAACATGGAGGTCTAGTTGTGTCCTTCACTAGTTCCTGTTAAGAATGTCCTGCGCAAGCTGGGCCCGTGCCTGAGTATTTATACTCTCCCTGGACAGCGCCACCCGTAGGCTGCTCAGTATTATTTCATAAGTCTTTCTTTCATGAATGACTGATTCATGTCAGCCCAGGCCTCAAAAATGGCTCATGTCTGAACCAATGATATCGGGCGAGCAGCGCCACCACACCGTTAAAATCAACCCCAGAGGAAAAGGAGGTCGATTGCACAGGAAGGAAGGACACCCGGAAAACACCTTTCAGTGTGTGAGAGGTTGGCAGCAAAATTCTTGCATCTCCAATCTGACGGCAGCGGCCCCTCATCACTAAACTTTACTGCAACATAAATATCCACGTGGAAATCTCATATAAACCGAAGATGCTCTTACATAGTATTTACAGTGCAGAAACAGGCCATTCGACTTAACAGGTCCATGCTGGTGTTTATGCTCCACACGAGCCTGCTCCCATCCTTCGTCAGTTGTGTCAGCTGTGGCTCAGTGGGTAGCATACTCGCCTCTTGAGTCAGAAGGTTGTGGGTTCAAGTCCCAACTCCATGAGACTTGAGTACATAAAGCTAGGCTGACACTCCAGTGCAGTGCTAAGGGAGTGCTGCACTGTCAGAGGTGCCGTCTTTCAGATGAGATGTTAAACTGACGCCCCCTCTACTCTCTCAGGTGGGTGTAAAAATCTTATGGCAGTTTTTGAAGAAGAGTAGGGGAGTTATCCCCGGTGTCCTGGCCAATATTTATCCCTCAACCAACATAACAAAAACAGATTATCTGGTCATTATCACATTGCTGTTCGTGGGAGCTTGCTGTGTTTCCCACATTACAACAGTGACTACATTTCAAAAAGTACTTCATTGACTGTAAAGCGCTTTGAGATGTCTGGTGGTCATGAAAGGCACTATAGAAATGCAAGTTCTTCTTTTTCTTTTTTCTTTATCTAACCACTTCAACATATCCTTCTATTCCATTCTCCCTCATGTTTATCTAGCTTCCCCTTAAATGCATCTGTACCGTTTGCCTCAACTAATTCTGGGCAGGTCAGTCAGTGTCTGAAAGAGAAAGACAAGTTATTTTTTTGTAGTGGGTCTCTTCATCATTTATCTTAAGTAATAATGCCCGATACCTGTTTTGGTCAAAAAAAAGTTAACAATTAGGAGGGGTTTTTACAGAGTAGATAGGTTTCCACTGGCAGAAGGTTCAGTAACCAAAGGACACAGATTTAAAATAATTGGCAAAAGAGCCAGGGGGCAGAGGGGGAAAAAACATTTTCTCAGCAAGTTGTTATGATCTGGAATGCACTGCCTGAAAGGGTGATGGAAACAGATTCAATAATAACTTTCAAAAGAGATGTGGATATATACTTAAAAAGGAAACATTTGCAGAGCTATGGGGAAAGAGCAGGGGGAGTGGGTCTAATTGGAAGCTCTTTCAAAGAGTCGGCACAGGTACAATGGACCGAATGGCCTCCTTCTGTGCTGCCTGATTCAATGATTCTATTATGGCAGTGTCCAGAAAATCTTCTCTAATATACTTAGTGTAGCCCAGAAAATGATCAGGCATAATGGCCTAGAAATTCAGTTGGCTGCGCCAGGCATTAGCGCCTTAGGAGGAGCAGGTCTCGAGCGCTAGGCGCTTAGCGCCCGGGCGCAGCGCGATCTGTGCCTCGCCCCAACTTCAGTAGACATTTAGCGCCGGCGCAAAGTCTTTGCGCGCGTTCAGCTGCGCGCGCAGATCATGACGTCATTTCGTCGTGCAACGCCCTTTGTGCGCCCGGAACCGGAACTTCACTCGCGCCGCCCCATTGTGCGTCGGGCGGCCCTAACGACTGTGAAGTGGAACGGTACACAGCCGAGGCGGGCCGCGGGGAGCGCAAATTAAAGGGCACTTACCCTGCACTATAAAGGGCAGCCATTTTGCAGCATTCACTCTTGTGCAACGGATTTTTGGAGAGAGACCAAGGAAGAGAGCTTACTGCTTTGGCCCAACACTAGGACAGGTCTTTTTGGCTTCAGGCCAGAGCTGTGCAATTCTCTTTGCCTTCATTGAGATCTCAGTGTTTGCCAGCATATTATGGGGGCTGCATTGGGTGCCAACGCTGAGTTTCAGCCTTATGTCGGAAGGGCTTACAGACGCCGTGAGAGAGTGGCAGCCCTGGCTAGACGCAGAGGGGGCAACAGGCGTCGCCAAGTGAGGCCTTACCCACCCAGGGTATACCGCCAGCAGTTCTCCTATCTCAACATGTCTGCCGCGCAGTGTGTTAGGAGGCTGCGATTCAGAAGGGAGGAATGACGTATGAGGAGAGATTGGGTCGATTGGGCTTATACTCGCTGGAGTTTAGAAGAATGAGAGGGGATCTCATTGAAACTTATAAAATTCTGCCAGGACTGGACAGACTAGATGCAGGAAGGATGTTCCCGATGGTCGGGGAATCCAGAACCAGGGGTCACAGTCTAAGGATAAGGGGTCAGCCATTTAGGACAGAGATGAGGAGGAATTTCTTCACCCAGAGACTGGTGAACCTATGGAATTCTCTACCACAGAAGGCAGTAGAGGCCAATTCATTAAATATATTCAAGAAGGAGTTGGATATATTTCTTAAGGCTAAAGGGATCAAGGGATATGGGGAGAAAGCAGGGACCAGGTACTGAATTTGGATGATCAGCCATGATCGCATCGAATAGCAGAGCAGGCTCGAGGGGCCGAATGGCCTACTCCTGCTCCTATCTTCTGTGTTTCTATGACTCTGCCCTATCGGCTATTATTGAGCTGCCACAAGGATCTCTCCACGTTTCCGAGTAGCGGGGTGCTTCTTATGAGATGAATAGCACATGTGGCTGAGAAAATACCTCTGAACCCCCTTCCCCAATAACCAGGATCTAGGGTCCATGCTGGTGACTGCACTGTCGAACAGCAGGGTGACCTCAAACCAGCGACCTAATTCTCCACACAACTATCACTGGACTGAGCCACACAATTCTGAGAATCTACTAGCAAAGACCAGGACATGTGTCGACCATGAATAGCGTAGACCCAGAGAATGCTGAAGGAAGAGGCTTGCATGATCTATGATGTAGTGCAATGTATCCATGCTACTGTTCTGTCCAGATAATCTGAGGTACATGAATTCCTGATGTACATTCCTGGCACAGGAGCAAAGCTATGGACTGGGAGCACAAATTTGTTAAATTTATCTGCACATAATCATAGAGTCATTGGCCTAGAAATTCGGTATAGCCGCGTTTGGGGCGCTAGTCCTGGCGATGCGCAAAGTTTAGCGCCAGGCGCAATTTAGCGCCAACTAGCGCGATATTGGGTTGCAGCGCCCCTAAAGGTGATTGCGGCGCTAAATCAGGCGCTGCACGCTACTCTTAAGGCGCTAACCCGGCGGCGCAACACAATTTAGCGGCGGCGGGGCGCAGCGCAGGTGCTTTCAATAATCACTTTCCCTGAGACACACTGGCACCGGCCAGCTCTTAAAGGGGCAGGTCAATTGGCATCACCAGACACACTCACTGCCTTGTAGGCCTTCAAAGCGGTGGGAGCCTACCTGTGGTGCACTAACCTAGCAAGACATGGAAAGGGTGAGGCAGAGGGCGGAACGCCTCACTGATGGGACATTGGATGCTTTGGTTGGCGCAGTGGAATCAAGGCCAAGGAAGATGGTCGGAATGTGATTTATGTTTTGGACAGTCTCCCGGGTGTGAGCGGCAGTTATGTGTCAGTGTATTAGTTTTGCTTTCTGTTGCCATAGCTTTCTCATGTTTGAAGGAACCACATTTTGTGTAATGAAACACTTTCTTCATTTACAATGGCCATGCCTGCTATTTACATGCATCTTGCCCTTCACAGGCTTGGGGGTATCAGACCGGTTCCATTCCTGTTCTTGGAATGGCAGCAAGCATTCCGTGAGAGGGGCCTAGAAGCTACTTCTGATCAGCCTCTGACGCGCAGCCTGAGAAGAGCCACTCGCGTAGAAGTTCAGGCCAGCAGCCATCTTCTTAGCCGCAGACAGAGATGTCCTCCACCTTATCTGAGGCTGCAGATCTGGCTGAAGCAGCTGGCACAGCTCAGTCACCACCTCCTTTCTGAATCGCAGCCTTCTGACACACTGCTCCTCCGACATGTTCATGTAGGAAAACTGCTGTCGGATAACCCTGCCAGCGTAAGGTCTACTGTGGCGACGTCTGTTGGCCCTCCTCCATCTGGCCATGCCCGCCCCCCTCTCCCTGCATCTCAGTGCCCTTTCCAGATGATTCAGCAACAGGACATTCCCCTCCAATGCAGCCCCCATAATAAGTGCCCACAGAAAGGTTCCCCGTTGTCAAGGCTCACCAACAGCAAGGTGATGGTCAGAAGGCTGAAGATCGTCTGCCTGCGCTGGCTCAGTGGTCAAATGGCTCTCAGTGTGCAGCTCAGCAACTCTTTGGAGCTCTCGAGGAAGTTGTGATCCAAAAATGGCTGCCGCTTTTAAACCACACCAGTCCCCTTTAAATAACGCTCCTCCAGCCCGAGAGCGACTTGGTAAGGTCCAGGTAAGCTGTCACTATTAGCTCCAGGCGCTACGGAGGGGGGCGCCACTGAATTTCCGGTCCGGGGCACCCAAAAGGCGTTGCACACTCAAATGACATCATAATCAGCTTGCGCCCATGAGTGGGCGCTAAGATTTAGCGCCGTTGCTAAATGCATGCTCAATATGGGGTGAGGCGCTAGGTGCCTTACGCCTGCCCGGAAATTGGCTAGCGCCCCACTTCTCAGCCTCTTTAGGCGTTAATCGGTGGCGCTATCAACTGAATTTCTCCCCCATAGAGTCATACGGCACAGAAGGAGGCCATTCAGCCCATCAAGTTCGTGCTGACTCTCTGTAGAGAAATCCAGTCAGTCCCATTCCCCCGCTCTATCCCCATAGCCCTGCAAGTTAATTTCCCTCAAGTGCCTATCCAGTCTCCCCTTGAAAACATTGAGGCCTAGAAATTCAGTTGCTTGCGCCACCAGTTTGCACCCAAAGAGGCCACTCAGAGGCTTTAGCGCCACTGGCCACAACCACCGCGATATTTAGCGGGGCGCTAATGGCGGCGTTAGCCTGCTGCGCTGCGCCACCACCGATGACGTCATCGGTGTGCACAGCGCCCCGCTACCGCCCCGACCACCATATTAGGTCGCGCCCACCTCTTCCGCGCCGGCCGCAAATAGCGACCGGTACACAGGGGCCAACCTGTGGCGGTAATGGCGCGAGTTAAGGTGGAGGTGCAGCCGGCCGCTTTTTCGGCGGCCGCCTGCCCGCACCTCCGTCCCCGGCCTCCTACACCCCCCCCCCCGCGGCATTGCCGGCTGTTTCCCGAGAGCCCGGCACTTCTCCTTGGTGCCGGGCTCATTTGCCGGCACTCGCGAGCGGGGATCGCGCTGTTGCAGCCACCTCCCCCTTAACAGTGGGAGGAAGGCCTGCAGTACCGCAGCGTGCCGTGCCGCAGTGGGTGGCGCTGCGGCACTTTGCGCGCCGATATTCAGTTTCAGCGCCCCAAGCGGGGCGCGGGAAGCCTCGTTTAGCGGCCGGCTTCCATTTGGGGCGCAGAAACTGAATATCCCGATGGCGCAAGTGGCTCCGCACGCAGCGGTAATTCCGGCGCCCAGGCGAGCTTGGCGCCCCAAACTGAATTTTTAGCCCAGGGTGTCTCCGCTTCCACCACTTCCGTCGGCAGCAAATTCCAGGTCCTCACCACGTGCTGCGTAAAAAGGTTTTTCCTCACGTCCCCCCTGTATCCCTTGCCCAAAACCTTAAATCTGTGTCCCCTAGTCCTTGTAGCATCAACTAGTCACTTTGAATAACATTATGTAATTGGGCTGGGCACAGTTGGCAGAATAAGTTGGCTCTCCAGTCACTTTCCCCCCACAGAGCCCCTTCCAGTCATTTGAAGGTCTTTGCAAAGAAGCCTTAAGTACATTGTCCATTTATCTGCTGGAGGACAATGGTTGCAGCTTCTGGGATAGTCATTGACATAAGACACTCGTTTGCCCCTTAAATCTTAGTACACTTAACATATTCTAGTAAGCAGGGCTTAACTTGTGCCACTTGCAACAGAATAATAGGCAAGGATATTAAGGGTTACGGAACCAAGGCGGGTAGATGGAGATAAGATACAGATCAGCCATGATCTAATTGAACAGCAAAGCAGGCCCGAGAGGCTGAATGGCCTACTCCTGTGCCTCTTTGCCTGTCATTATTTCTTCCATTTAAGTGCATCCATTTTCAATGTGTTCATTCAAAATAATGCACTAATATCACAGAATCACAGAAACCCCACAGTGCAGATAGAGGCCATTTTGGCCCATCGAGCCTGCACCGACACATATCCCACCTGATCCCTGTAACCCCTACACCAACACATATCCCACCCTATCCCCGTAACCCCACGTATTTAATCCCCCTAACACTAAGGGTCAATTTTTTTATCATAGCCAATCAACCTAACCCGCACATCTTTGGACTGTGGGAGGAAACCGGAGCACCCGGAGGAAACCCACGCAAACACGGGGAGAATGTGCAAACTCCACACAGACAGTCACCCGAGGCCGGATTTGAACCCGGGTCCCTGGTACTGTGAGGCAACAGTGCTAACCACTATGCCACCGTGCTACCCTATATATAATATAATAATGCAATGCAAAGAGGGCGACTGCACATATAGAACATGCAGCAATTCTGGTGAATGTATTTGCCCGTATTTTCCAATTGCAGGCCTCCCGCGGGCAGAGGCCTGCGATCTGGAAAAATCTGCGCCCTTACCTGAGGGCTCCCGGGACGCGCACGCTTCCAATCCTGGGCCTCACCAAACTTGAAGTGTGCAGGGCCCACGTATCCCAGGGGCGCATGTAGTTCGCAGCATCCCTGGGATCACGTGGGCCATGGGGAGCCAATCACGGAAGGGAATCTCCCTTCATACATTTGACAGGAAGACCTGTCAAATATATGAATGGAGATCACCCCCAAAAACATAGTAAAACGTTAAATAATTTTTTTTTTTAATCAAATTTTTAAATGACTTGAAATTACATTAAATTAAGTATTTTAAACAAAAATTTTAATTTCTGAAAAAGTAATTAAAGTATTTTACAGGGCTAAAAATAAACTTACCTTTTTTAAAGTATTTTTAAATGATAAATTAGTGAAAAAAAATTTTTTTTTTAAAACTTTTTTCTACTCTTATCCTGGTATGCCTGCTTTCACCAGGCGTAAGAATTGTAAGTGTTTTCTGCGGGCGGAGGGTCTCCAAAAAGCAGAACTATCCGCCCGCAGAGGCCCTTTTCCCGGGCAGCCGGAGGATCCGTCAAGAGCTTTCTTGACAGATCGGAAATGCCGATTTCCAGCGCATGCGCTGTGCATGCCTGAAACCCACATTTCCGATGTCCTTTCGGGTGGGTACACACCAGTAGGGATCGGAATATCCGGCCCATTGTCTCCTTCTCCATCCATTTGCTTCACACACTTACACATCTGTTGTAAACTCTGTCAGATTTTTTAAAAGATGACTTGAATTCCATTGATTTTAGTGTGGCAATGTTGTTAAGAGCTGATCTAACTGTGGTTCTACAGCTGGCGGGGCGTGCCATTTAACTCAATCAAATAAATGTGGTTCAAGTTAATCGGGTTCCCCCCCTCACCATAGTTGATACGTTCAATCTGCAGCTGTAAAATATTTACCACCTGTTCAAACTACTTTAGTACTTTAATGGTAATCCGGCTCAAATTGACCTTAACGCTTGGGTGTAAAGATTACCCACACTGTGAACATGAGGAGCAATGTAACTCAAGGAATAGCTATTTACACTTAAAATAAATTGACTTGTTACATTTTTGAGTCTTTTGTGCCCTTATCTTCGATACTTAAGATTACAGATGAGTTCTTAGTTCCTCACGAGCTTGCGAGCACTTCACAGGCCCTGATACCTAAGTATGTTTTGGTAACATACCCAGGATATCAAACAGAAAACCTTACTTTAAAATTTCCTTTGGCTACTGGACCTCACATCTTTGAAAAGCAGCAGGGAATCAGAATGAGACATCTCATTTGATACTTTATCGAGTGATAGTTATCAAGGGTCACTGAATATATTTAAGGTGGGGATGTGGTAGAGCCACCAAGGGACTCTTATATGTATGTACATAATTGCCTTTAACAGTGTGAATCGGTACCTGTATTTGTTTGCTGTATGTAAATAACGCGGTCCCTTTAAGATGTAGAGCGAACGCGATGACATCATCATGCAGGTCACGTGACGTTCCCAACGGCGGGAAACGTGAGCGGGGAAGCTTCCAGAATCAGTCCTCGTGGAGTCAGCCTTAAGGAAACACCTGTTGTTTAGTTCTCTTGTGTTTTAACTGTTACTTCCACCAGTTTGTATTAAACATCGTTTAATTACCAGAGTTGCCTGGTCTCAGTACTTCAGATAGGAATTTGGCAATTCCTACAGTGGTGACCCCGAATCTTCGTGGATGATCTTCGCGGAGGAAGCGAGACGCAGTGACACGATGGATGCGAACGCAGTGGCTTTGAAGCTCCCTCGGTTTTAGGAACAACAGGCGGCCTCCTGGTTTGTGCAAGCAGAGGCTCAGTTCGAGCTTCGGAATATCGTGGTGGATCAGACCCGGTATCTCTACGTGCTCTCCGCACTCGACAGCTCCACGGCTTCGAGGATCATCAACCTGCTGGAAAACCCCCCGGCCGACAGCAAGTATGATACCCTTAAGGCGCGGCTACTTCAGTTTTTCGGCCTCACGAAGGCGGAGTGTGCATGACGATTGCTCACGCTGCCCGGGCTAGGCGACTCCAAGCTGTCGGATTTAATGAGCTAGATGCTCACACTCCTCGGATCTGAACCACAATGTTTCCTCTTTCGGGAGGTGTTCCTGAGCCAGTTACCCGAGCAGGTACAGGCGGCCCTCGTACGGTCGGAAACCGCGGATTGTGTGGCGCTTGCGGACGAAGCTGATACTATTTACGTGGTCATGCAGCAACATTGCGCCACCTCGAGGCATCCTTCCCCACGGGACCGCGCCCCGACGCCTCCACCATCCACCTTGTGTTATTACCACGCCCGTTTCGGCGCGAAGGCCAGATGCTGCCGCCCGCCCTGCGGTTTCAAGCCCAAGGCAACCAAAAAATACCAGCACTAGCTGTGCGAAAGGAAGACTGAACCTGCAGTATGCCCCACGGCTGCGATGGCGATTGGCGACTCCGGGAATATAGGAGTCATTCGAACAGGCTCATCTGACCTCCTCTTCGATTGACTTTCGCTGTTAAGGACAATTCTGGGGGGGGGGCGCATGTGGCAGAGCCACCACGGGACTCTTATATGCATGTACATAATTGCCTTTAACAGAGTGAATCGGTACCTGTATTTGTTTGCTGTATGTAAATAACGTGGTCCCTTTAAGATGTAGACCGAACGCAATGATGTCATCACGCAGGTCACGTGACGTTCCCAACAGCGGGAAACGTGACAGGGAAGCTTCCAGAATCAGTCCTCGTGGAGTCAGCCTTAAGGAAACACCTGTTGTTTAGTTCTCTTGCGTTTTAACTGTTACTTCCACCAGTTTGTATTAAACATCGTTTAATTACCAGAGTTGCCTGGTCTCAGTACTTCAGATAGGAATTTGGCAATTCCTACAGAGATAGACATATTTTTGAAAGGTAAGGGAGTCGAGGGTTATGGGGAGCGGGCAGGGAAGTGGAGTTGAGGCCCAGATCAGATCAGCCATGATCTTATTGAATAGCGGAGCAGGCTCGAGGGGCCAAATGACCTACTCCTGCTCCTACGTCTTGTTGTACAATAAATGAACAAGCAAATAAACAACAGTGATATAACACATATATGTTATAAATATTACATTCTAATAAATGTTCACAAGCTCTATACTAAAGTATTATTTAATAGTTACCCTTTATATGATCTATCTTTCTGGAAGTTTCAAGCTGATTCAATGCTTGAACAGTTCCTGCTTTTAAATATTGAACCAACACTTATAGATTTGAATAACTGTCTGCTAATTTATAAAGGAGCTGACAGTCATACCCATAACAGAACCAGTCACTAAACAACCAATGATTGGGTGTCAGTCTTGGCTCACTCTTACCTCTCAGTCAGAAGCTTCAAGTCCCACTCCAGAGACATGAGCATGTAAACTAGACTGGCACTTCAGTGCAGTACTGAGGGTGTGCTGCACTGTCAGAGATGCCGTCTTTCGAATG
Organism: Somniosus microcephalus; assembly: GCF_052327205.1. NCBI lineage: Eukaryota > Metazoa > Chordata > Chondrichthyes > Squaliformes > Somniosidae > Somniosus > Somniosus microcephalus. The sequence continues at coordinate 214,285,195 of NC_140996.1, read as the reverse complement.
AGATTGTTTTTGACATCAAAGTGGTTATCCACTTTGGTGTCAAAAACAGGAAGGCAGATTATTATCTGAACGGCAATAGATTGGGAGAAGGGGAAGTGCAACGAGACCTGGGCGTCCTTGTGCACCAGTCGCTGAAGGTAAGCATGCAGGTGCAGCAGGCGGTTAAGAAGGCAAATGGTATGTTGGCCTTCGTAGCAAGAGGGTTTGAGTACAGGAACAAGGATGTCTTGCTGTAGTTGTACAGGGCCTTGGTGAGACCACATCTTGAGTATTGTGTGCAGTTTTGGTCGCCTTATCTGAGGAAGGATGTTTCTTGCCATGGAAGGAGTGCAGCGAAGATTCACCAGGCTGATACCTGGGATGGCAGGAATGACATATGAGGAGAGATTGGGTCGATTGGGCTTGTACTCGCTGGAGTTTAGAAGAATGAGAGGGGATCTCATTGAAACAGGACTAGACAGACTAGATGCTGGAAGGATGTTCCCGATGGTCGGGGAGTCCAGAACCAGGGGTCACAGTCTAAGGATAAGGGGTAAGCCATTTAGGACAGAGATGAGGAGGAATTTTTTCACCCAGAGAGTGGTGAACCTGTGGAATTCTCTACCAAAGAAGGCAGTGGAGGCCAATTCATTAAATGTATTCAAGAAGGAGTTGGATATATTTCTTAAGGCTAAAGGGATCAAGGGATATGGAGAGAAGGCAGGAACAGGGTACTGAATTTGGATGATCAGCCATGATCTCATTGAATGGCGGAACAGGCTCAAGGGGCTGAATGGCCTACTCCTGCTCCTATCTTCTATGTTTCTATATTAATGGCCCAGAAATTCGGGTCTCCATGGGTGAGTATGCACGGGGTACTCACCCGTAAGCCCAATGTAAGTGCCGGTTTCGTGCATGCACTGCGCATGTGCAGGAAACCGACACTTCCGTTCCCCTGAAAGAAGGGGTTCAAAGGTGGAACGCGTGCGCAGGAGAGGCAGCACGTGCGCATCGAACTTACGTTTTTTTTGCAGGTTTTCCCGGGAGGGTAAATCTCCAGGAGTTACACTTTTAAAAAGCAGGCGCAAGGCCTGCTTTTTACAAGGTAAGTGGTGAATTAATTCAAATTAAAACATTTTTTCCACAGGTTTATTATTTTTAAATACTTTAAAGAAAGGTAAGTTTATTTTTAGTCCCATTAGAAAATGTAATTAATGTTTTCAAAAATTTAAATTATTGTTTAAAATAGTTATTTCATGTAATGTATAGTTTATTTTTAAAATGTGATATAAAAAAAAAATTTATTTGAAGATTTAGTGATGTTTTGGGGCTTATAGTATTTATAGGTTTCTTCCTGTCAAACCTCTGAATGAAGCATTCCCTGCTACCATTGGCTCTCCATGGCCCACATGATCCCAGGGGATGCATCGAACTAACTGCGCCCCTGGGATACACAAGCACTGCGCGCCGGCAGTTGGAGGAGGCCCAGGATCGGAATCCCACGCGGGACCAGAGCACAACGGCCGGCGCGGTCGGTAAGTGCAGGTCAGGGGCTTGCACCCGCGGGAAGCCCCCGACCCGAATTTCTGGGCCAATAAACCGAAGCCCCATCTCCTTTCTCAGCTGGATGTAAAAGATCCATTGCACTATTTCGAAGAAGAGCAGGGGAGGTCGCCCCAGATTCCTGGCCCATATTTACCCATCAACCAACATCATTAAAAGAGATAATCTGGTCATTACCACATTGCTGTTTGTGGGAGCTTGCTGTGCGCAAATTGGCTGCCACGTTTCCTACATTACAACAGTGACTACACTCAAAATACTCTGTTGGTTGTAAAGCGCTTTGGGACGTCCTGAGGTCATGAAAGGCGATATGTAAATGCAAGTGTATCTTTCTGTTTATGTTTGAATAATGTGCCCTGCTTATTCTCTCAATCCTGCAGCCTTGGAGACAAATCAAATAAATCTTCACAATATTTGTATTGTTAGGCTGGAAACATAATTCTGATTGTAGCTGGTATGTAAACTCCTTCAGTATTGTGACGGAATTAAAGGTTCCACTACCAAGCTACAACTAGACAAAAATACCTAATTTTTGTCATGAGGTCATTAATTAACAAATTAGCACCTTTGTTAAAATAATAAATGACATTTAGTTATTTTTATCATTTTTGTTACTAATATCACACTCTGCAATTTCAGCCTATTAGAATTGATCATTTGTGGAATGACTGTCACCTGATGTGGTGAATGTGAAGTTAATTAAAGTTTTCCAAAAAATGGACAGATTCCTGATTCAAAAGGAAATAGAGGGATAACATTCCATGGGCCAAATCAGGAGGGACACAAGAATGGTCTGCACTGATCTGAACCTTGAAAAAACAGGATGAATTACATGTGTGGAATGTTTTCTTTTCTTGTTGATACCTTCACATGTTCTTTAGTTTTATATCCTGTCTTCATCCCCAGACCAAGAACAATGGACATCTAGAAATGACTTACAAGGGGTCAAAGTAGTTTGAGTATGTTCCAGCCTTTAACTCTGCGTTGAATTTCTGCTACTTTTTACGACTCGTTGATTTCCGCATATGTTCATGGACAAAATTGTAAAGAAAAAGGACGTGAGTAAGCCTTGGCAGTTGACAACTTTGACTTAGCTTGCTCATAAATTGAGCCCCATGCTTGTATCTGAGTCCAGGCCTTCATAAAATCATAGAATCATACAGCACAGAAGGAGGCCATTCAGCCCATCATGCCTGTACCAGCTCTTTGAAAGAGCGCTCCAATTAACCCCTCTCCCCTGCTCTTTCTCCATAGGCCTGCAATGTTTTCCTCTTCCAGTATTTATCCAATTCTCTTTTGAAAGTGACGATTGCATTTGTTTCCACCACCTTTTCAGGCAGGGCATTCCAGATCATAACAACTCCCCGCGTAAACAAATCTCTCCTCATCTCCCTTCTGGTTCTTTTGCCAATTACCTTAAATCTGTCTCCTCCGGTTGCTGACCCTCCAGCCAGACTCACCGAGGAATCTAATAAGCTCCACTCGCCATCTTGAACAATGGGCTAAGCAGTGGGAGATGGTGATGGGTGCCCCCAGGTGTGGTAATGTGGCTCTGCATACATCTGCAACACATTGATTGAAAGATACAAATGGCATCTGCAGCCAATTGTTGGACAAAGTTCCATGGGACAGCACCGAGAAGGCATGAAGACCACTCTGGTTTTCCTCGTCCTTCTTCAAGCACAGCAAAGTTCCAGTGGAGTTTATGCTTGTGGTATACAAGATGTATGTCCAAACAGTATGCTTTGGAGCTCCTAGACATACAACAGAATTCCCCACTTTGGCCCAAATGAGAAATCTAGGACCAACCTGTAAGGTAGACTAATTGCAAAAAAAAGAAAATGGTGGTAGGGAGGAGTGGCTCAGCCCTAAACCTACTTGTTGCTCAACAGCTTTCCTGAGGACCTGGATTAAGCATTTGGGGACATTTGTGGTTGCAACTCGAATGCCTAAAATATCAAGGTGGTTGGCACACCAGTAGCCATCCTGTACAGGTTCTTCCACCCCACTTGGTCTCCGATAAACTTGCCAGCCCAAACCCTAACAGGTCAAGCAGCCCTAGCTGAGCAATCAGAGGGAAGCTGACCAGTGCTTTGTGATGTGTGCTTTTAACTGGTTAAACTGCACCAGTACCCTTACACACACTTATGTAAAACAACATTTGGATGCTGCAATGGGGTGACTTTAGGATCTTTCTGGTTGGTTGAATTTAAATGGATTGACTAGCCTTCCTCATTTTATTTATTCGCTTCTGGGATGTGGGTGTCGCTGGCAAGGCCATCATTTATTGCCCATCCCTAATTGCCCTTGAGAAGGTGGTGTTGAGCCACCTTCTTGAACCACTGCAGTCCGTGTGGTGAAGGTACTCCCACAGTGCTGTTAGGGGGGGATTTCCAGGATTTTGACCCAGTGACGATGAAGGATCAGCGATATACTTCCAAGTCAGGATGGTGTGTGACTTGGAGCGGAACTTGGAGGTGGTGGTGTCCCCATGTGCCTGTTGCCCTTGTCCTTCTAGGTGGAAGAGGTCGCGGGTTTGGGAGGTGCTGCTGAAGAAGCCTTGGCAAGTTGCTGCAGTGCATCTTATAGATGGTACACACTGCAGCCACAGTACACCGGTGATGGAGGGAGTGAATGTTTAAGGTGGTGGATGAGGTGCCAATCAAACGGGCTGCTTTGTCCTGGATGGTGTCGAGCTTCTTGAGTGTTGTTGGAGCTGCACTCATCCAGGCAAGTGGAGAGTATTCCATCACACTCCTTACTTGTGCCTTGTAGATGGTGGAAAGACTTTGGGGAGTCAGGAGGTGAGACACTCGCTGCAGAATACCTAGCCTCTGACCTGCTCTTTTTGCCACAGTGTTTATGTGGCTGGTCCAGTTAAGTTTCTGGTCAATGGTGACCCCCAGGATGTTGATGGTGGGTGATTCAGCGATGGTAATGCCATTGAATGTCAAGAGGCGGTGGTTAGATTCTCGCTTGTTGAAGATAGTCATTGCCTGGCACTTCTGTGGCACGAATGTTACCTGCCACTTATCAGCCAAAGCCTGAACGTCGTCCAGGTCTTGTTGCATGTTGGCATGGGCTGCTTCATTATCTGAGGAGTTGTGAATGGCGCTGAACACTGTGCAGTCATCAGCGAACATCCCCATTTCTGACCTTATGTTGGAGGGAAGGTCATTGATGTAGCAACTGAGGATGGTTGGGCCTAGGACACTGCCCTGAGGAACTCCTGCAATGATGTCCTGGGGCTGTGATGATTGACCATCAATCACCACAACCATCTTAATTTGTGCTAGGTATGACTCCAGCCAGTGGAGCGTTTTCCCCCTGATTCCCATTGACTTCAATTTTACTAGGGCTCCTTGATGCCACACTCGGTCAAAAGCTGCCTTGATGTCAAGGGCAGTCACTCTCACCTCACATCTGGAATTCAGCTCCTTTGTCCATGTTTGGACCAAGGCTGTAATGAGGTTGGGAGCCGAGTGGTCTTGGCAAAACTCAAACTGGACATCAGTGAGCAGGTTATTGGTGAGTAAGTGAGTAGCACTGTCGATGATATCTTCCATCACTTTGCTGATGATTGAGAGTAGACTGATGGGGCGGTAATTGGCCGGGTTGGATTTGTCCTGCTTTTTGTGGGCAGGACATACCTGTGCAGTTTTCCACATTGTCGGCTAGATGCCAGTGTTGTAGCTATACTGGAACAGCTTGGCTAGAAGCGCGGCTAGTTCTGGAGCACATGTCTTCAGCACGATAGCTGGGATGTTGTCGGGGCCCATAGCCTTTGCTGTTTCCAGTGAGCTCAACCGTTTCTTGATATTACGTGGAGTGAATCGAATTGGCTGAAGACTGGCTTCTGTGATGGTGGGGACCTTGGGAGTAGGTCAATATGGATCATCCACTCAGCACTTCTGGCTGAAGATTGTTGCAAATGCTTCAGCCTTGTCTTTTGCACTCATGTGCTGGGCTCCACCATCATTGAGCATGGGGATATTCATGGAGCCTCCTCCTCCCGTTATTTGTTTAATGGTCCATCACCATTCACGACAGGATGTGGCAGGACTGCAGAGCTTTGATCTGATCTGTTGATTGTGGGATTGCTTAGCCCTGTCTATAGAATGCTGCTTCCACTTTTTAGCATGCGTGTAGTCCTGTGTTGCAGCTTTCCCAGGTTGGCACCTCATTTTTAGATACGCCTGGTGCTGCTCCCGGCATGCTCTTCTACACTCCTTATTGAACCAGGGTTGGTCCCCTGACTTGGTTGTAATGGTAGAATGAGGGATATGCCGGGCCATGAAGTTACAGATTGTGGTGGAATACAATTCTGCTGCTGCTGATGGCCCACAGCGCCTCATGGATGCCCAGTTTTGAACTGCTAGATCTGTTCTGAATTTATCCCATTTAGCACAGTGGTAGTGCCACACAACACGATGGAGGGTGTCCTCAGTGTGAAGACGGGACTTCGTCTCCACAATGACTGTGCGGTGGTCACTGCTACGAATGCTGTCATGGACAGATGCACCTGCGACAGGTAGATTGGTGAGGACGAGGTCAAGTAGGTTTTTCCCTCGTGTTGGTTTTCTGTTGCAGGCCCAGAGTGGCAGTTATGTCTTTCAGGACTCAGCCAGCTCTGGTGCTACTGAGCCACTCTTGGTGAAGGACATTGAAGTCCCCCACCCAGAGTACATTCTGTGCCCTTGCTCCTCTCAGTGCTTCTTCCAAGTGGTGTTCAACATGGAGGAGTACTGATTCATCAGCTGAGGGAGGGTGGTAGGTGGTAATCAGCAGGAGGTTTCCTTGCCCATGCTTGACCTGAATCCATGAGACTTCATGGGGTCCGGAGTCAATGTTGAGGACTCCCAGGGCCACTCCTTCCCGACTGTATACCACTGTGCTGCCACCTCTGGTGGGTCTGTCCTGCCGGTGGGACAGGACATACACCCAGGGATGGTGATGGAGGAGTTTGGGACATTGGCTGAAAGGTATGATTTTGTGAGTAGTTGCTTGAATAGTCTGTGCGATATCTCTCCCAATTTGGCGAGGAGAACTTTGCAGGGTTGACTGGGCCGTTGCCGTGTCCGTAACCAGTGCCAGGGTCGATGACAGGTGATCCGTCTGGTTTCATTCTTATTATTTTGTTTCGTAGTGGTTTGTTACAACTGAGTGACTTGCTAGGCCAGTTCAGAGGGCAGTTAAGAGTCAATCATGTTGCTGTGGGTCTGGAGTCACATATAGGCCAGACCAGGTAAGGACGGCAGATTTCCTTCCCTAAAGGACGTTAGTGAACCAATTGGGTTTTTACGACAATCCGATAGTTTCATGGTTATCATTACTAATACTAGCTTTTTATTCCAGATTTTTTTATTTAATTAACTGAATTTAAATTCCCCGGGTGGGTTTTGAACACACGTATCTGGATCATTAGTCCAGGGCTCTGGGTTTACTAGTCCAGTAACATTACCACTATGCTACTGTTCCTGTAACTATCATTTGTAACTATCTTGTAATTGGAGTATGTCCTTAGAGGATAGGAGTGTGGCACATCAAATCAACAACAACAACAACTTGCACTTACATAATGCCTTTAACTTAGTAAACCATCCCAAGGCACTTCACAGGAGCGTTATCAGACAGAAATTGACACCGAAGACATTATGACAGGTGACCCATAGCTTGGTCAGAGAGCTAGGTTTTAAGGAGCGTCTTGAAGGAGGAAAGAGAAACGTAGAGAGGCGGAGAGGTTTAGGGAGGGAATTCCAGAGCTTAGGGCCTCGGCAGCTGAAGGCACGGCCACCAGTGGAGGAGCAAATCAGGCAAATTGAAACTCTACTTTTGTATCATCAACTCGGTTTGGAGACTCATAAACGTAGCGATGTATTTTGTGTTCACCAAGATGAAGCCCACCAGCTAACGGGGGGAAAGAAACCTTCCCGGTGCTTATATTGGCTGGCGTATGCAGACCTCAACTTCCAGGACACTTCACATCCGTGATGGATGACAGCATTCACACTGAACGATTAATGATTGTAATGCAACATTACGGCAAGTTTATCAAGGAATAATTTGGACCAGATCTGAGGGAAGTTCCACACATTACTGTACTGTAATTGAGAAACCAGAACACTCGTTGGCCATTTCTAACCTTAAGCATTAGTTGAAGTCCTTTGGATCTAATGTGTGTTGGCTTCACAAATTGGTTGCTGCTGTTTAAGTGTCAACTCTGTTACCGTAGGACTCATTCTTAAAGGTTAACATCGTTACTGGTGTCAGGTAAAGAGTTTACCTCTAATGGAGCTGACATTTTCATAATTCCTTTTCTTGCCGTGAAATCTGCTGACCACAGATATTTATATAATATACGGTGTTCCTAGTTTGTTGGCTCACCAGGATAAGTTGACTATCAAGAAGTCAGATCTCCACAACAATATTCACAGCAGCTGTTGGCCTCACAGAACTTGAAATTAAACACTACTACAAGCCTCCGTAGAGCACACAACCCTTTACACCTCCCTCCCTGCATTTGAAATATAGTCGCAGGCTATAAAACCCATTTGCTGCCTCTTTGGGAAAGCAGTTGACACAGCTATATCTTTCACCTTAATCTATTGCTGTCCCCTTCCCCTCTATTTTTTAAGGAGGTCAGTCCTATAAAGGGATATTCATCCTGAGCATGCTTGTTCGGATGTAAGGATTGACCTCGAACATTAACCTGCCTATATTCCTTTTGATCCTAGCTGGTCTGTTGAGTATTGCCAACACGTTCTCCTGTTTTTACTACAAGCTATGATTATCGCCTCTTCCACAGGTGAACATTCACTGCAGTTTCCTTTAACTTCCAATGCAAGCCTTGCTAAATAAAATATAATTTTTCTTTAAATGAACAGCAGCCTCGTTCCAATCGCAAACGTGAAGCAAAGGAACTGCAGTAGATTATTTTTATTCAGCGAGCATGACCCATCATTCTTTTAAACAGAAGCCCATCTTGTCATTTATTTTGGCTACCATTTTGTCATTCTATTGGCATGCAAATGGTACCCTGAAAACTGGCATTTCTAATCTGTCAAAAATGCTCTTTACAGATCGGACTCCTGCCCTGGAGAAGGGCCTCTGCGGGGGGGAGAGTTCCACTTTCTGGAGACTCTTCGCCCGCAGAAAACTCTTAGAAATCTTACGCCTTTAAAAAGCAGGCTGGCTTTTACCAGCATAAGAGTTGAAAAAGGTAAAAAATATTTTTTTTTTCACTCATTTATAATTTTAAAATACTTTTAAAAAAGGTAAGTTTATTTTTAGCCCCGTAAAACACTTTAATTATTTTTTTCAAAAAATTAAATTTTTGTTTAATTTAGTGTAATTTTAACTCATTTTAAAAGCGTGATGGATTTTTTTAAATGTATTTAATGTTTTAGAGTCTTTTTGCGGTGATTTCCATTCATATATTTGACAGGTCTATCTGTCAAAGGTATGATGGGAGATTCCCTTCTATTGGCTGGCCTGGCCCACGTGATTCCCAGGGACGCTTGCGAACTGCATGCACCCCGGGATACGTGGGCCCTGCACATTTCGACTGTGGAGAGGCCCAGGAGCGGAAGTGTCCGGTAAGTGCGTAGATTTTTTTCCGATAGGAGGCATCTGCATGCAGGAAGCCTCCTATCGGAAATTACGGGCCAATATTCTCTGTGTTGCAGCCCAAACACAGCGCCTACTCAGAATCTGTCTAAATCTACAAGAAAGTATATCATAGAATAATAGAATTTTTCAACACAGTAGGAGGCCATCTGGCCCATCGTGCCTGTGCCAGCTCTTTGAATGGGCTATCCAATTAGTCCTACTCCCCTATACATGGACCTCAGAGACATGGACCATGTACAGCAGGCACCTCAAAGCACTGGAGAGGTACCACCAATGCTGCCTCCATAAGAGCCTGCAAATTCATTGGCAGGATAGGCGCACCAACGTCAGTGTTCTTGCTCAGACCAACATCCCCAGCATCGAAGCTTTGACCACGCTCGATCAGCTCCGATGGACGGGTCACATTGTCTGCATGCCCGATACAAGACTCCCAAAATAAGCGCTCTACTCGGAGCTCCGGCACGGCAAGAGAGCCCCAGGTGGGCAGAGGAAATGCTTCAAGGACACCCTCAAAACCTCCTTGAAAAAGTGTAACATCCCCACTGACACCTGGGAATCCCTGGCCCAAGACCACACAAAGTGGAGGAGAAGCATCCGGGAAGGCGCCGAACACCTCGAGTCTCTTCGCCGGGAGCAAGCGGAAGCCAAGCGCAGGCAGCGCAAGAAGCGCACGTCAACCCAAGCACCCCAGCCACCCGCCCCTTCAACCACCGTCTGCCCCACCTGTGACAGAGACTGTAGGTCCCGCATTGGACTCATCAGTCACCTGAGAACTCATTTTTAATGTGGAAGCAAGTCATCCTCGGTTCCGAGGGACTGCCTAAGAAGAAGAAGAAGAACTCCCCTATACAACCTAAAGTTACAAAGCTGCACAGGCAGTCATCCAAGTCCAAATACAATAAAAGAGGAAGTTTGTGTCAATGTTTTATGCTCCACACCGGAAATCTTACCTCACAAAATTCTTCCCATTATCTTTTGTTCACTAACATGACCAACAGCCCTAAGCTGGAATGTTCTCTCTGTCAGCTTTAAGGCTCTTGTGTTAAATGAGTCTGTGCTGTGGCAATTCAGTTCCAAATGGGAGCAAGGTCACAATGCAAAACAGCCCATAATTTAATGAAAGTCATGACTAAACTGGCAGTCTCACTCAGGCAGGGCGTACCTTCACACTGATTGAGTCGGAGGTTTTGCTGCGAGGTTAGGAATACTTGGCATCGAAGGAGCAAGGCGGCAGTCACTTTCTCCGAACCTGACTTTTGCTATACCAAACCTGGGAGTGCTGGGTGCCCAAGGCAGAGCTCCTATATCCTTTGGAAAGCCTTGTGTTTTGCAAGGGAAAATAAATAACCACCTACAGATATAGGAGGAAAAGAAAGAAAAACTAGTAATGTGAGAGATAATAGACACAACAAAGGAGGGTAGATTTTCAACTGGCCCCCCGGGTGTAAAACTGGCGACGCAGGTAGACCACCCATTATAGAAGCAACCTGACTCTCATTCCCAAGTGAATGCAAAATGAAATAACCCCATGAACAGAAAAAACATGTCTATGAAGTGGCAATACTGAAGTGGATGTAATTTTATAATTTCAGATAGATTTTTGCTTGTACACACTCCAGTGTGAACAAACTAGAACTATTTTTGTTTTATTATTTTATTCATTAAAAGCTTTTTATTTTTGCAAGTTTCATTGTTGTTTGAAGTGTTCAGCACTCAGTAATATACACAGCAAACTGAGAAGAATACAGGGAGAAATCTGTGCGTTGGAAGAAAATGATGACGGGGACACAGGGTGCAGTGTGAAAGTGGGAAATGCTGCATTCCCTAACGTGGGATGTACAGGCCGCTTGCCTCTGTAACATTTAGGATCAGGAGGCAACTCAATAGAATTTACTGCTTTTCTTTTTGTTAGGTAGTCCCTCGGAACCGAGGATGACTTGCTTCCACATTAAAAATGAGTTCTCAGGTGACTGATGAGTCCAATGCGGGACCTACAGTCTCTGTCACAGGTGGGGCAGACGGTGGTTGAAGGGGCGGGTGGGTGGGGTGCTTGGGTTGACGTGCGCTCCTTGCGCTGCTTGCGCTTGGCTTCCGCCTGCTCCCGGCGAAGAGACTCGAGGTGTTCGGCGCCTTCCCGGATGCTTCTCCTCCACTTTGTGCGGTCTTGGGCCAGGGATACCCCGGTGTCGGTGGGGATGTTGCACTTTTTCAAGGAGGTTTTGAGGGTGTCCTTGAAGTGTTTCCTCTGCCCACCTGGGGCTCTCTTGCCATGCTGGAGCTCTGAGCAGAGCGCTTGTTTTGGGAGTCTCGTATCGGGCATGCGAACGATGTGACCCGTCCATCGGAGCTAATCAAGCGTGGTCAAAGCTTCGATGCTGGGGATGTTGGCCTGAGCGAGAACACTGACGTTGGTGCACCTATCCTGCCAATGGATTTGCAGGATCTTGCGGAGGCAGCGTTGGTGGTACCTCTCCAGTGCTTTGAGGTGCCTGCTGTACATGGTCCATGTCTCTGAGGCATACAAGAGGGTGGGTATTACTACGGATCTGTAGACCATGAGCTTGGTGCCGGATTTGAGGTCCTGGTATTCAAACACTCTCTTCCTCAGGCGACCGAAGGCTGCACTGGCACACTGAAGGCGGTGTTGGACTTCATCATCAATGTCTGCCCTTGTTGACAGTAGGCTCCCGAGGTATGGAAAGTGGTCCACGTTGTCCAAGGCCTTGTCGTGGATTTTGATAATTGGGGGGCAGTACTGTGTGGCGGGGGCAGGTTGGTAGAGGACCTTTGTCTTACAGATGTTTAGTGTAAGGCCCATGCTCTCGTATGCTTCGGTGAAGGTGTTAATGATGGTTTGGAGTTCGGCCCCCCGAGTGTGCGGTGACGCCCTCAATCCCTCAATCAACATCACTAAAACAGATTATTTAATCATTATCACATTGCTGTTTGTGGGAGCTTGCTGTGCGAAAAATTTGCAGCCGCATTTCCTGTATTACAACACTGACTACACTTCAAAAGTACTTCATTGCAACGTTCCCCGTTATTTTTTTTTGTGTGCACGGCCCCTTTAAGGGACTGTGCGGCCCATTCAAATAACCGCGCATTCACAGTTTTTGCCATTAGAACCGGCCATGCAGCTAAATGGGAACAATGCTCATTGGCTGTAAAGCGCTTTGGGATGATCAATTCGTGAAAGGTGCTATATATAAATACAAGTCTTTATTTTTTAATTAACCAGTCTTTACAAGGATGTCCATGGTGTGTAAGGTGTTTCAGTGACTTCAATGTTTCCTATTCTTGGCTTTGAAGTGGCCTAAAATTTCACACACGATTAAATGTTGCGAAAGTCTAAAGTGTCACTCACAGAATCTTACAGCATAGAAGGAGGCCGTTCAGCCCATCAAGCCTGTGCCAGCTCTTTGTACGAGCTATCCAGTTAGTCTCACTCTCCCACTCTTTACCCACAACCTTGCAATTTTTTCCTTTTCAAGTATTTATCCAATACCGTTTTGAAAGTTGTTATTAAATCTGCTTCTGCCACCCTTTCAGGCAGTGCATTCCAGATCACAACTCGCTGCGTAAAAATGTTTTCCTCCTCTCCCCTCAGGTTCTTTTGCTAATTACATTAAATCTGTATCCTTTGATTGCCGACCCTCCTGCCAGTGGAGACGGTTTCTCCTTATTTACTCTATCGAAAACCCTTATAATTTTGAACACCTCTATTAATTCTCCCCTTAACCTTCTCTGCTCTAAGCAGAACAATCCCAGCTTCTCCAGTCTCTCAACAAATGTCATCCAGACACAAGTGAGATTTGTGTTGACTTGAGTTTCAGTTAAATAGACACACACTGGGTATTCTACGGTGAGTGTCTCACCTGCTGACTCCCCAAAGCCTTTCCAACATCTACAAGGCACAAGTCAGGAGTGTGATGGAATATTCTCCACTTGCCTTGATGAATGCAGCTTCAACAACACTCAAGAAGCTCGACACCATCCAAGACAAAGCAGCCCGCTTGATTGGTGTAATGATATCAGCAAATAGAGATGGTATTTGCCTGTTTGATTATGATGCCTTACCAGCATGTTTGCATGTATTGATTGCTTGTGCCTGACCAGCAGAGGGCATGTGACCGAGACAAGCAAGGCAGTTTAGTTTGGTTTCAGTTTCGTTCTAGATGCATCACTAGCATGATGTCTCCTGTAAATGCTGTATAAAGAGTTGAACAGACTTTAGATTAAAAGACATTCTCTTTCATAAATGTCTCGTCATTGAACCCACAAAGAAATCGATACATAGTGTCAGAAGTGATTGAAAGAGATGAAGAGAAAAAATCTGAAGTTAAATCAGCTCGCCACAGATTAGCAAGCCAAAAGAGAGCATCGTTACTTACCATTAGAGAATAGCTAACGAAGTGAAAAAATGGAAGGTTTACACCCACCGGCGACGCTTCAGTTGACAGGTAATGTGGCTGAAAATTGGAGGAGATTCAAACAACGTTTAGAGTTGTATTTAGCAGCAATCGGAGCTGACGAGAAAAGTAATAAAACGAAATCGTCACTGTTCTTACATGTCGTGGGTGATGAAGCGCTGGAGGTGTATAATAACTTCACATTCGCTGCTGATGGAGACAAAATGAAGCTAGATAAAATAATGGAACAGTTTGAGGCCTACTGCATACCTAAACGTAACGTGATGTTTGAGGCACAGATTTTTCACATGTGTACAGAAAACGGGTGAGACTATTGATCAGTATGTGACTGAACTGAGAAACTGAAGCAAAACATGTGAATTTGGGGGACTGACAGACTCGCTGATAAAAGACAGACTGGTGTGTGGTATTCCAGATAATGGTCTAAGGGAAAGACTGCTAAGAGAGCAAGATCTAGACCTGGGGAAAGCCATAGCACTGTGTAGGGCTACAGAGACTGTGAAGTTGCAGGCAAAGGAGCTGTTCAGTGACAATAGCTGCAACGTGGATGCAGTGAGAAAGAACGGATACAAACCGTTTAACAAAACGAGCACCAATGTGAAAAAAGAGGCGTGGCCAGTGAACGAAAATGAAAGGGACAATCGAAAGTCATGTAGTCGATGCGGTACACAGCATCCACCAAGAAAGTGTCCAGCATATGGTAAAAAATGCAATAGTTGCAACAAAAACAACCATTATGCCCGTTGCTGTAAGAACCAAGCGCAACAAAGCAAGGTCCATGCAGTAGATGAAAGCGAGATAGAGGAGTTCAATGTAGATGTTGTGTCTGAAAACAGAGAAGAAAAAAGAGACTGGATGTTGACACTAAAAGTGAATGACATACATATTCCATTTAAATTGGATACTGGAGCACAAGTTAATGTGATATCAGAGACTGATTTTAAGAAAATTAGACCCAGACCAAAGATACATGGAATAAAAGTGAAAGTGACAGGATACTCAGGTACTGATATACCAGTGAAAGGAAGATGCATTGTCAAAGTAACACACAAGGACAGAGAGCACACGCTAGCATTAATCGTGGTGCCAAAGGATGTGCAAGCCATACTAGGTTTAAAAGCCTGTGAGAGACAGAACCTGGTAAAGAGAGTCCTCGCTGTGGAAAGTGAAGGAGAGACAGTCTATGATGAACTCATGAAAGAGTACAAAGACCTATTTAAGGGTCTAGGCTGCATTCCAGGAGAACACACGATCAGAGTAGATAAAAGTATGACACCGGTCATACATCCATGCAGAAAAGTTCCGTTTGCTCTTCAAAAGCAACTGAAGGCAGAGTTGGACAGGATGGAAAGCCTGAACGTGATTCGGAAGATAGATGAGCCAACTGAGTGGGTGAGTTCCCTCGTCGTTGTGGACAAAAAGAATGGAAAGCTCAGAATTTGCCTGGATCCAAGAGATCTAAACAGAGCAATAAAGAGAGAGCACTTCAAGCTTCCTACACGTGAGGAAATCATGTCACAGTTTGCAAATGCAAAGTATTTCAGCAAGTTGGATGCATCACCAGGATTTTGGCAGATGAAATTGGATGAAGCAAGTTCAAGACTGTGCACATTCAACAGTCCATTTGGCAGATACAGATTCCTAAGGTTACCATTTGGCATTGCCTCAGCTCCTGAAGTGTATCACAAAACTATCCATATGATCTATGAGCACCTGGAGGGAGTTGATACATCAATGGATGACATCATAGTATGGGGAACCACGAGAACTGAGCATGACGAGAGACTGAAAAAAGTGCTGGAAGCAACAAGGAAAACAAACCTGAAGCTGAATAGAGAGAAATGCCAGCTCGGGGTGACAGACTGACATTCGTGGGAGATATCCTTAGCAGTGAGGGCATCAGACTAGATCCCAGAAAGGTGTCCGCCATTGAGAATATGCCAAAGCCACAATGCAAAAAGGACGTGCAGAGGTTTAATGGAATGATCAACTACATGGGTAAATTCATATCCAACCTCTCAGAAAAGATGGCGCCACTGAGAAGACTAACTGAAAAGAACATAGAATGGGAATGGAATCATGAGCATGAGAAGTCATGGAGCGATCTAAAGAAACTGCCCACAGAGGAACCAGTTCTGAGGTTTTATGACCCAGCGAGACCCATCAAGATATCATCAGATGCATCACAGAGTGGGCTCGGTGCCGTTCTTCTGCAAAAATATGACTACTGGCAACCTATTGCATATGCATCGCGCTCAATGACAGACGCGGAGACGCGATATGCTCAAATAGAAAAGGAGCTGCTCAGCATCACATACGCCTGTGAAAGATTTCACCAGTTTGTGGCAGGACAAGCAATCAGTGTAGAGACTGACCATAAGCCCTTGATTGCATTGTTCCAAAAGCCACTAAATAGCTGTCCGCTTAGAATACAAAGAATGATGATTAGGCTGCAACGCTATACACTGAATGTTGCGTACACACCGGGTAAGCTGATGTATACAGCAGACACGTTGTCCAGAGCTGTTGACCCAAGTGAGCCCGCAAACACCACAATGGATGAAAAAGTGAACGCCTACGTGGACATGACCACAAGTGCACTGCCCATAGCAGATGCAAAAATGGAGCTCATAAAGACTGAGACAAACAAAGATGAAACAATGAGACGACTGAGGAAAAGCATCTTGGATGGATGGCCCAACATGAAGCAAGACTGCTCACCTGACATAGCAGAGTACTGGAACTACAGGGTGGAACTATCACTGGTCGAAGACATCATCTACAAAGGAAGTAAAATAGTTATCCCAAAGAGTCTGAGAAAAGAGATGCTAAAAAGGATCCATGGAGGACATCTGGGAATCGAAAAGTGTAAGAAAAGAGCACGAGAGGTGATGTACTGGCCACGAATCAACCAAGATGTGACAAATGAGGTGTCAAACTGCACAATATGCCTGAAATATCGAGCAAGCAATCCGGTAGAACGACTAAAGCCACACCCAGTGCCAGACAGACCTTACCAGAAGGTAGGCGCTGACCTATTCGTATGTCAAGGGAGGGACTATCTTGTAGTAACAGACTATTACTCCCTGTATCCAGAGGTTTGTATACTGTGCACCACCACTGCAGATGCTGTGATAACATGTATGAAAGCCATATTCTCCAGACATGGCGTGGCAAGCGAGGTCTTCACAGACAACGGACGCCAGTTTAACAATGCAAGTTTCCAACACTTTGCCAAAGAGTGGGACTTTGTCCACACAACGTCAAGTCCTCACTATCCACAGTCCAATGGACTAGTGGAAAAATCGGTCCAGACAGTGAAAAGACTGATGTACAAGGCAAAAGACAGTGGAACTGACTTCTACCAAAGCATGCTTGTATACCGCACAACGCCACTCGAGTGTGGTAAGTCACCAGCCCAACTCCTGATGGGATGTCGGCTAAGGTCAAACCTACCCATCCCGGAGAACCTCCTGAAAACAAAAGAGGGGGAGAAAGTGAGGAAGTTCAAAGAACAACAGAAAGAAAAGCAAAAGTACTACTATGACAGAGGAACACAAAACCTACCTGAACTCCACACTGGTGACCAAGTAAGGTTCAAAGACAAAACAAACACATGGACTCAGAAGGGAACTGTCCTGAGTGAAGTTCAACCAAGATCATACACCATTCAGACAGATGAGGGTGCTGTTCTGCGAAGAAATCGTCGAGATCTTCTCATGGGACCAGCCACAGCAAGTCAAAAGACTGATACTGTTGAACAGCCTGATCACACAGCAGGTCAAGAGACTGATACTGTTGAACAACCTGATCACACAGCTGAGAACACATCATCTGAGGCAACAACTCAGATTCAAGGACAATCAATCAGAAAATCCTCAAGACACGTGAAGCCTCCTGAGAGACTAATTGAGCAAATTTAAGGACTATTGTTATAGAAGGAAGTAATGTTATCTTATTCTTTCTTCAAGTTCTAGTGTATTGACATATTTCATGTGAACACACAAAGCAAGGTTAAAAAACCTTGATCATGATAATGATAATGTAAGTTCATTAAGTGTTACAGTTAAAATGCAGATTAATACAAAGAAAACATGTTGTTAGTTAAAAGTAAAATACTTTTGTTTTAAGAAAAGGAGATGTAATGATATCAGCAAATAGAGATGGTATTTGCCTGTTTGATTATGATGCCTTACCAGCATGTTTGCATGTATTGATTGCTTGTGCCTGACCAGCAGAGGGTATGTGACCGAGACAAGCAAGGCAGTTTAGTTTGGTTTCAGTTTCGTTCTAGATGCATCACTAGCATGATGTCTCCTGTAAATGCTGTATAAAGAGTTGAACAGACTTTAGATTAAAAGACATTCTCTTTCATAAATGTCTCATCATTGAACCCACAAAGAAATCAATACAATTGGCACCCCATCCACCACCTTAAACATTCACCCCCACCACCGGCGTACCATGGCAGCAGTGTGTATCATTTACAAGATGCACTGCAGCAACTCGCCAAGGCTTCTTCGGCAGCACCTCCCAAACCCGTGACCTCTTCCACCTAGAAGGACAAGGGCAGCAGATGCATGGGAACACCACCACCTCCAAGTTCCCCTCCAAGTCACACACCATCCTGACTTGGAAGTATATCGCCGATCCTTCATCGTCGATGGGTCAAAATCCTGGAACTCCTTCCCTAACAGCACTGTGGGAGTACCTTCACCACACGGACTGCAGTGGTTCAAGAAAGCGGCTTACCACCACCTTTTCAAGGGCAACTAGGGATGGGCAATAAATGCTGAGCTTGCCAGTGACGCCCACATCCCATGCACAAATAAAAAAAACCACACGCATCCACACATGCATGCTTACTCCTGATGGCCAACAGAGCCGGGGCTGGAGCCAAGTAGGCAGTAAGTCCTTTGGCTTCAAACTTAACTTTGGAAAGAATTGTCTTTGTTTCAGTGTGTTCTAACTAATTGCTACAGTGAGTCGAGCTAGGAAGCTGAGGGCAATTGGCAATTGTTGTGTATGTGCCTTTAAGAGAAGAACTGATTCTATACTACAGTACCGGTAGTGACCACCCCTATATATAAAGCCATAGCAGGCTTCTGTATTTCAGTCTTGAATTACTCTCTGTTCAGTAAATACCTGTTTTATTGTTCTCCTACAGTCTGAGTATTATTGATCCTCGGACACTACAGCTTACCTGCACATCACTCCTGTCACAGCTCGTTTAGCTAACAAGCAATATCGGGTGAGTGTCATGACGATTGGCACGAACTTGGCTGACCTTGACTCCAGGAATTGCATTTACTGACTTGGAGCCAGTTCTACAGCTTCTCGACTTGGCTCCTGACGCCAGTGTCAATTTTGTGGGTGCATCTCAGCCGGTTGAATGGCCAGGAGGAGGCGCGGGGGGAGGCAGGGCGAGCAGGCCTTGGAGCACAGGATTCCCTTCACACTATGTTAGCAAAAGGGACTTCAAACGCAATTTCACAGCAGCCAGAACGCGAGGGCTGTAAGAGGAATTTTCAATAAGCAAAGTGGACCAGCAGAGGGATTAATGCCTTTACATTTTCTCATCATTTCCACTGGCATGGTAACAGGGAATCATTTATCAAAATGACACCGCCCTTCACTTTGCAAACTGATCACTGGCCAGGCAAATCCAGCATTTTCCCTCAAGACTCAGGAAGGATGTGTTACGGCGGGGGGGGGGCAGTGGGGGGAGGGGGAGGTCAAAATACACAACTGAACACAGTTACAACTGCCACTCTAATGATGGAACATAGGCAAGTCACAGGGTCCAAAATACACTGAGAATATTTAATATGTCGCATTCCATTCCTGGTTGACTCTTTAGCTGCGCAAATATAATGCAGCACAATGAGGTTTGATCTCAGTAATAACTGGTAAGTGGAATTTATTAGTGTAACAGCAAACTGGATGCCTTCTTCCATTAGATGTCAGGACATCTGCATTATCAAAGTTTGGGAATGATCACTTGACTACTACTTATTAAGCACGGATAAAAGCAATCTTTTCTCTGCATTTAACTGTTCATAAACAATACAGCTAGGATGGGAAGAGATCCTGATGTATGTACTAAGAAAGGAATAGCGTTCCCCAGTATGGAAATGATGGCCTTAAATGGTATATACCCCACAAATGTGAGCTAACTGAGGCCTGCTCAACTAAAGGAATCAATAGAATAATTAACGGTGCTGTTTAAAAAAAAATCATTTTCGGGATTATTGCCCTTGAGGAGATGGTGGTGAGCTGCCATCTTGAAGTGCTGCAGTCCGTGTGGTGAAGGTGCTCCCACAGTGCTGTTAGGCAGGGAGTGACCCAGCAATGATGAAGGAACGGCGATATATTTCCAAGTCGGGATAGTGTGTGACTTGGAGGGGAACTTAGAGGTGGTGGTGCTCCCTCGCACCTGCAGCCCTTGTCCTTCTAGGTGGTGGAGGGCACGAGTTTGGGAGGTGTTGTCAAAGAAGGAGATCTAGAAGAAGATCGTTGGCAAGATCTAGTTTTTATGCAACAGAATTTGAATATATGTTACAATTGTATCATGTCAACCACCTATTGGGATAGCTTGATTCCGGTCCCGATAATATTAGGTAGAGTTTAGGTAAAGAATTTGTTTTTGAGAAAAACTACTGTAAGTTGAAAAAATAATGAATTCGGACTGCTCAGTCTAAATTTGGGCATCATGGCCCGGAATTTGCGGTGGGTAATAACGGCGAATTAGCAGCATTCGCCATTATTACCCCATTGAAACTGACCGCAACTTCAGGATTTAGCGCCTGCGCATCCTAACATAGAAATCCTGAAGTTGCGGTCAGTCATTCACTGCTCCAACGCTGGCTGCACTGTGGACCACCCCCCCTCCCCTCTCCTCCACCCCACCTCCGCCCCATAGCTGGCAATCAGTATAATCTGTGAAATCAGTGAAACTGACGAAAACCTGGGCTTTTCTGCGGTAATATCACTGTTAAATACGCCGTTAAAAGTTAGACTTTGTTGGATTAGGTGTAACTGGGGTTTTAACAGTGTATTGACTGCTAAACAAACGTTATGGCCCTGAAAAACTAATTTTTATATTTGTGGAGTGTCAACTTTCTCCATTATGATAAAAACTCCAATTTTTAATAAACTTAAAAAAAAGTTTTTTTTTATGTTTGTTCATGATATTTGAGGTTCTACCTTACCCTCATGGAAGAGTCCCAATTTTTGTTTCACTCTCTGTAACATTTTTTAAAAGTCCAGATAAAAGTAGCTCCTCGTTTCCTGGTTTCCCGTCTGTGAGAATTCTGCAATGTGATTGGCTGCTTAGACAGCTTGTCGACGTCACAGCAGAGTGCTCTAGGGATTCCCCACTACACTGCGCTGAAATCACTTGAACGTTGAAAAAGGCAAACTTCTCGCCACAGAGGTGGCGAGATCCCCGTGGGCGGCTTTCCTCAGGGGGCCAGCGGCGAGCGCCTCTGCTTCACCGCTGGCTGTAAATTCCACGCCAAACTGGCTCCGTAACAGGGCTTAGAGTGAGAGCTTGATAGTGAAATAGTATCGCCAAGACTCAACATGTGACTTTACATAAGAACATAAGAAATAGAATCAGGAATAGGCCACTTGGCCCCTCGAGCCTGCTCCGCCATTCAATAAGATCATGGCTGATCTTGGGCTCAAAGCCACTTCCCTGCCCGCACCCCATAACCCTTCACCCCTTCACTCCCTTATCTTGCAAAGATCTGTCTATCTCCACCTTAAATGTATTTAATGACCAGCCTCCACAGCTCTCTGGGGCAGAGAATTCCACAGATTTATGACCCTCTGAGAGAAGAAATTCCTCCTCATCTCAGTTCCAAAAGGGCAACCCTTTATTCTGAAACTATGCCCCTGAGTTCCAGATTTCCCCACAAGGGGAAACATCCTCTCTGCATCTACCTTGTCGAGCCCCCTCAGTATCTTATATGTTTCAATAAGATCCCCTCTCATTCTTCTAAATTCCAATGAGTATAGGCCCAACCTTCTCAACCTTTCTTCATAAGTTAACCCCCTCATCTCAGGAATCAACCGAGTGAATCGTCTCTGAACTGCCTCCAATGCAAGTATATCCTTCCTTAAATAAGGAGACCAAAACTGTTCGCAGTACTCCAGGTGTGGTCTCACCAATACCCTGTACAGTTGTAGCAGGACTTCCCTGCTTTTATACTCCAACCCCCTTGTAACAAAGGCCAACATTCCATTTGCCTTTTTGATTACTTGCTGCACCTGCATGCTAACTTTTTCTGTTTCATGCACAAGGACCCCCAGACTTTGGGAAGTGAATAGCCATAACATCTTGATTTCTAATACCTCTCAGAATATCATGCATGTTTAAAAAAAAGTCAAGTGTTCCTTGTGATGGACACAACAACAACTTGCATTTATATAGTCCCTTTCACACAGTAAAACGTCCCAAGGTGTTTCACAGCAGCGTTATGAAACAAAATTTGACACCGAACCATGTAAGAAGATATTGGGACAGGAAACCAAAAGCTTGTAGGTTTTAAGGAGCGTGTTAAAGGAGGAGCGAGAAGTAAAGAGGTAGGGAGGTTCAGGGAGAGAGTTCCAGAGATCAATATCAACATTGTGTGGATGCAAATTCATGGGAAAATGGATCGAACCCAAAAATAAAAATGAGCTTTTTCTACCAGGCAGCAGGGAAGCTGACAGAACCGGTAAATCAGACATTTTTACGTGGAAGCACATCCCATTTAAGCAAGGCAGGCCATTTTCTTATGGTGATCTCAGGATTGCGGGTGATGCTGCCACATCTGTATTTATTACTCATGCCCTGAGGAGGTGATGCTGGGCCTTCTCTTTCAACCGCTGCAGTTCTTGTAATGATAGTCTTCCCACAATGGTGTTAGACAGAGAATTCCAGGATTTTGGTTCTGGCAATTATGAAGGAATAGCGGTATATATCCAAGTCAAGATGGTGTGGCTGGGAGGGGAACTTGCAGGTGTAGGGGTTCCTATGACGTTGCTACCTTTGATCTTCTTGGCAGTAAAGGTTGTAAGGGCTGGGAAGTGCTGTCAAAGTAAGCTTGGTGAGTTGCTGCAGTGCATTTTGTAGATTGTGCATACTGCAGCCATAGAGAGCTAACGGTGGAGGAAGTGATTTATGGAGTTCAGAGGAAGGGGTGTCAATCAAGTGGACTGCTTTGTCTTGAACGGTGCTGAGCTTCTTGAGTGTTGTTGTGGCTGCACCCATTCAGGTGCGTGGTGAAAACACTGCTGTAAACCTTGTAGAAGGTGGAGATGCTTTGTGGGGTCAGGAGATGAGCCACTCGGTTCTTCTCTGTTGTTGCATATGGTGTTGATATGGCTAATCCAGTTAAGCCTCGCTCCCCTTCCCCACACCCCCCCCCCCCAGTATTTTGATGGTGGGGGAATCAGCATTAGTGGTCCCATTGAGTGCCAGGGTAAGATGGTTGGGCCTTCTCTTGTACGAGATGGTCATTGCATGGCACTTAAGTGGCACAAATGTTAACTTTAATCCAAGCCTGAATGTTGTCCAGGTCCTCCTGTAAGCTGACATCATTGGAGGAATTGTGAATGGAGCTGAATACAGTAGGATCACCAGTGAAAAGTCCCACTACTGACCTTATGATGGAGGGAAGGTCTTGTATGAACCAGTTGATGAGGGTTAGGCTCAGGATGCTGCCCTGAGGAATGCCAGTAGCGATGAGATGATTGGCCACTAACAACTGTGATCATCTTCCTTTGTTTTGGGTATGACTGGAGGGTTTCCCTTTGATCCCCCCACCACTGATCTCGATTTTTCTAGGTGCCATACTCGGTCAAATGTTGCCTTGTTGTTGAGTGCAGCTACTCTCATCTCCAATCTGGTATTCAACTATTATATCCATTTCTGGAGTTGAGTGGTTCTGATGAAATCCAAACTGATTGTCAGCGAGGAGGTTAGTAGTAAATAGCTGTTAGTAGTAAATAGCTGTTGCTTTATGGCACTAATGATGACTCCTTCCATGATAAGGACACCCAGAGCCACACCCACCCAGCTGTATACCACTGTAGTGGGACAGAACATATCTAGGGATGTTGACGGAGGAGTCTGGGATGTTGGCTGGTAAATATGATATTATGAGTATGACTATGTCAGATTGTTGCTTGACTAGTCTGTGGGATAGATCTCCCAACTTGGGCACTGACATGAATCTTGTCATTCATGTGAAAATGACTTATGTAATAATACTGGGCGGCCTGCTGGTGGCGCTGTCCAGGGAGAGTATAAATACTCGAGCATGGGCCCAGCTTGTGCAGGAAATTCTTTAACAGGAACTAGTGAAGGACACAACTCGATCTCCATGTTGAAAAACAGTTGATTAAAGCCTTGTTTAATACTCAGGCCAAGTGCCGAGTAGTTTTCTGACATCAGGCACTAGTCCCCAAATGTTTGTGAGGAGGACTTTGCAGAATTGACTGAGCTGAGGTTGCCTGAGCCTTGTCCTTATCCGATGCCTGTGTCGTGACCCATAAGCCCTTCCAATATTTCTCGTATTCCATTCTGTAGCTGTTGCTTTACAACTAAGTGTCTCGTTAGGCCACTTCAGAGGCCTTTAAAGTCAACCGCATGTGGGACCGTAGTCATGAGTAGGCCAGACCAGGTAAAGATGGCAGGTTCCACTACCTGAAGGACAAGAGTCAACCAATTTGGATTTTTGCAACAATCCACAAATGACCAGCTTTATTAAATTCAATCTCACAACTTGTCATGGTGAGCTTTGACTTTACGATCTCTGGTTTATGAGTCCAGTGCCACGGTCACTCGGCTACTGAACCCAGAGGGATTCGGGCATGGACCTCCAGTCTCCAGTTAAATGAAATTGCTCCCATTGCTGCTTTGCTGGGAAACCTTTGTGTGTAGAAAATTTCAGATGCAGACGCAGGAGTCTACAGATACATTTCAGCAAGCTTCTATATTAAAAGCCCACTCTATCTGTGGCCAACACCAAAAGGAAGAAGTCAGCTGCATCCTCAAAAAGCCATTGATGTATTGGAGATGGTTCAGAGAGCATCAGCAAGGCTGACTCTGCGGTTTGGAGCGCTTACTTATACTGAAAGACTCACAAAGCTGATTCTGTTTTCAGGAATCTAGGCTGACACTCCAGTGCAGTACACTTGACAGATAGACCTGTCAAATATATGAATGGAGATCACCCCAAAAACACAGTAAAACATTCAATACATTTAAAAAAAAATCACATTTTTAAAATGAGTTGAAATTACAATAAATTAAATATTTTAAACAAAAATTAAGAGGGAGAAATTCGGTTGGTAGTGTAGTGTATGTACCTTTAAGAGAGAACTACTTTTACAGCTCCTGTATACTGTAGTACCGGCGGTGACCACACCTGTATATAAGCCCTGAGCAGGCATCTGTACTGTTAGTTTTTAGACTACCCTCATCCAGTAAACATCTGTTGATTGTTGATCTGCAGTCTCCGCCTATTTATTGAAGAACACCATACCTTAAGATTCACAGATTTAATAGTGGCGATGAGGTCAATTCGAACCTACCTGCAACTCTGCATTTCCTCCCAAGGTTTCGCTCCTGGAGGACAGTGGAAGAAAGTCGAGGCCAGAAGCACGGGCGTCGACAACGAGCAACCGCCCAGTCATCCAGCAGAGAGTGAGCATCGCAGGGGAGGCTGCTGAGAGCTGGGCTTGGTTCTCCAGCCACGACGATCCAGCAACAGGCTGGCAACAGGTACAGCACAGACCCTTCCCAGACAGTGGCGGCTGGAGCCGACCGACGGCACAGAAAAGGCCGAGCAGCGTCGACGGGGTAAGAGAGAGGGTGAAGTGCACAGGCCGCAGCCGGGGGTTGAAGACCGAGCGGCGTCGATGGAAAACAAAAAGAGAGAGAGGGTAAAGCACAGCCGGGGTTCAGGACCGAGCGGCGGCAACGAGAGAGGCGCACAGGAAAACGCGCAGAACGCAGCCAGGGCTCAAGGGCTGAGCAGCATTCGCGGGGGAAGAAAGGAAGCGCGGGAGACGCCATTTGAGCCGCGGAGAAGAAGGGAGAGCGCGGGAGATGCCATTTTTGAAGCCACAGCGGAGAAGAAGGGCGAGCGCGGGAAGAAAGGGAAGCGCGGGAGACGCCATTTTAGCCAGTCTAACCACACCCAGGGATGCCGAAGAGTGGCAGTGTCACAGCGTTCGACAATGAAGTCGAAGATTGGGCGACATATGTGGAACGCATTGAGGTGTACTGCAAGGCGAATGAAGTGCCAGATGCCAGGAAAGCACTGGTTTTGTTGAATTCCATGGGTGCAAAAAATTATGGCTTACTGCGAAACCTAATAACCCCAGAGAAGCCAGTGGATAAGGATTTCGAAAACATAGTGGAAATCCTACAGGACCACTTAAACCCCACACCGCTGCTGATAGCAGAAAGATTTAAGTTTCACAAAAGGAACCAGCATAAAGACGAAAGTAATGCTGAGTAGATAAACAATGGCAAACATTTAAAGATAGAATGACAAAATTGCAAAAATTGTTTATACCAATCTGGCATAAAAGGAAATCTAAAAAGGTGACTCAACCGTGGATAACAGGGGAAATTAGAGACAGCATAAAATCCAAAGATAGGGCGTATAAAATAGCCAAAAAAAGCGCCAGAGCGGAAGATTGGGAACAGTTTAAGATAGAGCAAAGGAGGGCAAAGGGCATGATCAAGAGGGGCAAAATAGCTTACGAAAACAAGCTGGCGGAAAATATAAAAACTAACTCCAAAAGCTTTTATAAATATATCAAAAGGAAAAGACTGGTGAAAACCAAAGTTGGTCCATTGCAGTCAGATACGGGGGAATATATAATGGGAAATAAGGAAATGGCAGATCAACTAAATGCATACTTTGGGTCAGTCTTTACGAAGGAAGACACAAAAAACCTCCCTGGGATATCGGGAAAAATAGGGACATTGGCAAAGGAGGAACTGACACAAATCAATATCTCTAAGGATATGGTGTTAAGGAAGCTAAAGGGATTGAAGGTGGACAAATCCCCAGGGCCTGATAACATGCATCCTAGGGTACTGAAGGAGGTGGCCCTAGAGATAGCGGATGCACTAAGGATGATTTTTCAGAATTCATTAGACTCGGGAACAGTGCCGATGGATTGGAGGGTAGCTAACGTTACCCCACTATTCAAAAAGGGGGGTAGGGAAAAAGCAGGTAATTACAGACCTGTAAGCCTTACATCAGTTGTGGGCAAAATGCTGGAGTCCATCATTAAGGATGAAATAGCGGAGCACTTAGCAAATGGGGACAGGATAGGACAGAGTCAACATGGATTTACAAAGGGTAAATCGTGCTTGACTAATCTATTGGAATTTTTTGAGGGAGTAACTGGTAGAATAGATGGGGGAGAGCCAGTAGATGTGGTGTACCTGGACTTCCAAAAGGCCTTCGATAAGGTCCCACATAAAAGATTAGCATGGAAAATTGAGGCTCATGGGATAAAGGGGAAAGTTTTGGCGTGGATAGGGAACTGGCTGTCAGATAGAAAACAGAGAGTTGGAATAAACGGCTCATTTTCTGAATGGCAGGCAGTAACAAGTGGGGTACCACAGGGATCTGTCCTGGGCCCCCAGCTGTTCACAATTTACATTAATGACCTGGATCAGGGAGTCGGATGCAGCATTTCCAAATTTGCAGACGACACTAAACTAGGAGGTGGGGTGGGCTCAGAGGAAGAGACCAGGAAGCTCCAGAGCGATTTGGACAGACTGGGCGATTGGGCGGATAAATGGCAGATGCACTATAATGTGGACAAGTGCGAAGTTATCCACCTTGGGTGCAGGAACGGGAGGGCAAATTATTATTTAAATGGCAATAGATTGGGAGAGGGGGAAGTACAGAGAGACCTGGGTGTTCTTGTACACCAGTCACTGAAGGCGAGCATGCAGGTGCAACAGGCGGTCAAGAAGGCAAACGGTATGCTGGCCTTCATAGCAAAAGGGTTAGAATACAGGAACAGGGATACCTTGCTGCAGCTGTACAGGGCACTGGTGAGACCACACCTCGAGTACTGTGTACAGTTTTGGTCGCCTCATCTGAGGAAGGATGTTCTTGCCATGGAGGGGGTGCAGCGGCGATTCACCAGGCTGATACCAGGAATGGCGGGAATGACCTATGAGGAGAGACTATGTAGTTTAGGGATGTACACACTGGAGTTTAGAAGATTGAGAGGGGACCTCATAGAAGTGTATAAAATTCTGACAGGTCTAGACAGACTGGATGCAGAAGGAATGTTTCCCTTGGCGGGTGAGAACAGAACTAGAGGACATAATTTAAGGATAAGGGCTAAACCATTTAGGACAGAGATGAGGGGGAATTTCTTCACTCAGAGAGTGGTGAACCTGTGGAACTCATTGCCACAGAGGGCAGTGTACGCCAGCTCATTAAATATATTTAAGAGGGAATTAGATATATTTCTACGGGCAAAAGGGGTTAAGGGTTACGGAGAGAAGGCGGGGACGGGATACTGAATTAAAGGATCAGCCATGATCTCATTAAATGGCGGAGCAGGCACGAAGGGCCGAATGGCCTACTCCTGCTCCTATCTTCTATGTATCTATGTATCTATTTAACGGAACTGCGCAAGCTATCGAAACACTGCCAGTTTGGAATGGGACTAGCAGATACGTTAAGGGACAAGTTTGTGTGTGGGCTTCAAAGTGAAGGAACCCAGAAATGGCTTCTATCAGAAAAGGATCTTACGCTGGACAAGGCTTTCAGCATGGCAGTATCACACGAAGCAGCCGCACGGGGCGCTGCAGAGATACAACGGAGACCGCAAGAATATGGCACCAATGAAATTTCATATGGAGCAGGGAAGTGTTATCGCTGCGGCAGAACAACACACGACCAGAAGGATTGTTGGTTCAAGGACCAAGTGTGCAGACAGTGTGGAAAAGCAGGACACATAGCAAGAGTCTGCAGGTCGGAAAGAAAACCAGCAGCAAGAAATCTCCACAAGAGAAGTACAAAAAGGTACATAAGGTGACGGAGAGTAGTTCAGACGAACAGAAAAGTGATGCAGACTCCGGAAGCAAGGAGCTGGGTTGTCTGAAACTACATAATGTAATCAAAATGGAGGATCACCAGACTATCTGGGTCACGCTCAAGATAGACGGAGTCCAAGTGAAAATGGAATTGGACACAGGATCAGCCCTAACAGTCATAAACCGAAGGGACTACAAGCGGCTATTCTCACATATACCCTTGAGAGCTACAGAGATTGTCTTGAAGACATACACGGGGCAAAAAGTCTACCCCAAAGGAAAAATAAGGGTGAACGTGATATACAACGGCCAGGAAATACCAAAAATGGACCTATATGTATTGCCAGATGGAGGACCACCACTACTAGGACATGAATGGATCCGGAAGATACAATTAGATTGGCATTCCATACAGGCACTGATGGTAGAGGCCAAAAAGAATGACGAAGTCACACCTGAACGAATGTCAAAAATGCTAACTGACGCACAAGAAGTGTTCCAGGAGGGACTCGGAACACTAAAAGGCATAACAGCGATGATTAAAATAGAGGAAAATGCAAGCCCAAAGATTTTTAAGGCCAGACCGGTGCCTTATGCGATCCGCCCAGCCATCGAAGCAGAGCTGGAAGGTTTGGAACGTTCAGGAGTACTGTCCAAAATGGACTGGAGTGAGTGGGCTACACCCATCGTTCCTGTAATGAAGAGGTCGTTGAGTAATACGCCTGGGGAATCAAAGAAGGTTCGCATCTGTGGGGACTTTAAGGTGAGAGTGAACCCAGTCCTTCACACGGTACAATATCCGCTTCCACGGATTGAAGATATTTTCGCCTCGCTATCTGGAGGAAAACGCTTCACTAAGATTGATCTGGCCCAGGCGTACCGGCAAATGGAGATAGAAGAAGCCTCGAAACAATACCTCACAATCAACACTCACAAAGGTCTCTACCAATACAACCGGCTGGTGTTCGGGGTAGCATCGGCTCCGGCTATTTGGCAAAGGGCAATGGATCAAGTCCTGCAAGGGATTCCAGGGACCCAGTGTTATTTGGACGACATCCTGGTCACGGGCAAAAATGACAGTGATCACCTCGCCAACGTGGAGCAGGTGCTCACTAGATTGAAGGAATATGGGCTACGAGCTAATCACCACAAATGCGAGTTTTTCCAGTTGTGGCCACGTTATTGATGAAGAGGGGTTACATAAGTCCCCTGAGAAGATTGAGGCAGTAGTCAAGGCTCCAGCACCGGAAAATGTGTCACAACTGAGGTCGTTCCTCGGGCTGGTGAACGACTACCATAAGTTCTTACCAAATTTGTCTACAGTATTACTCACACTGAACACCCTACTGCAGACGGGGGTACCATGGAAGTGGAATGATGAATGTAAACGAGCTTTCCAGAAGTGCAAAGAATTGATCACATCAAAAGAGGTGATGGCCCATTTCAACCCAGCACTATCAATTCGGTTGGCGTGTGATGCATCACCCTATGGTATTGGAGCGGTGCTGTCGCACAAATTCCCAGACGGGTTGGAGAGGCCAGTAGCCTTTGCGTCTCGGTCACTAACCTCAGCCGAGTGCAACTACGCCCAGATTGACAGGGAGGCCCTCAGCCTAGTATGGGGAGTAAAAAAGTTCAACCACTATCTGCACGGGCAGAAGTTCACCTTGCTGACTGACCACCAACCACTTGTCTCCATCTTTAATCCAAAGAAGGGCGTTCCGGTGATGACTGCGCAATGGCTACAAAGATGGTCCCTTTTTCTAGGGGCGAACCAATATGAAATAGAGTATAAGGGCATGAAACAGCATGGAAACGCTGATGGGCTATCACGCCTGCCACTGCCTACTGCAGAGGAAGCACCAGCAGTGGACCCTGTCGAAATATTTTATTCGTCGATAATTGAACGCTTGCCAGTAACTAATGCGGATATAGAGAAGGAGACCCGAAATGATCCGACACTGTCTCGGGCATATGATTTGACGGTGAAGGGATGGCCAACACATGGCGACTCACTGTTGCCAGCATTCTCATCCAGAAGAGAACAGCTGTCAGTATGCCAGGGGACAGTGATGTGTGGATCCCGAGTGGTAATTCCACCCAAGTTAAGGGAGAGAGTGCTCAATGAGCTTCACGAAGGCCATCTGGGAGTGGTGAAAATGAAAAGCCTTGCTAGGGCTTATGTGTGGTGGCCGGGAATCGATCAACAAATCGAGGACCTAACAAAGAGCTGCTCAGGATGCCAGAAGGTCCAAAATGCACCACCACATGCCCCTCTACACCCATGGGAGTGGCCCTCCTCTCCATGGCAACGGGTGCATATTGATTTTGCTGGTCCATTCATGGACTCAATGTTCTTAATAGCAGTGGATGCGCACTCGAAATGGCCTGAGATGATCAAAATGTCCTCCACCACTACGGAGAAAACGATTGCAGTCCTACGGACCATATTTGCCAGGAATGGCTTGCCAGAGCAGATTTGCTCTGATAACGGACCACAGTTTGTGTCCGAAGAGTTTCGGAAATTTATGAGAAGGAATGGGGTAAGACATTACACATCCGCCTCGTATCATCCAGCCACAAATGGATTGACTGAGAGGTTCGTACAAACCTTTAAAAAGGCAGTAAGGGCCATGTGCAATGACGACATTCCACTGCAGCATAAGGTGGACAATTTCCTGTTAGCCTACAGAAATGCGACACATGCAGTTACCAACCAGACCCCAGCCATGATGTTCTTTAACCGAAGGTTGAGATCTCGTCTGGATTTGCTCAGACCAAATGTGCGAAGAAATATTGAGAATAAGCAATTCCAGCACATCAATGAGAAGCCGACAAGGAGCTTCAATGTAGGACAACCAGTCTTGGCCCGCGACTACCGAACAGAGAAATGGCAAACCGGAACGATATGCACACGGCAGGGGCCACTAATGTACACAGTGGATGTCGGGGAGAACATAGTGAGATGCCAAGTCGACCAGACCCTAGCGTCACAGGAACGAGTCAACCCCATGTCTAGCGTACCTGGTGATGAACCCGACATACCGGTAGCATCTACCCCAGAAACAGTAGCATCGGAAACTGATGAACTAACCGACGACAGGGAGCCAGAATCGCCTCCGCACCAAGAACAAGACACTCAGGAAAGGCGCTATGCAGAAAGGATCAGGAAGCCGCCCCAAAGACTGAATCTATAAATGGACTATTTCAGTTACTGTGCATGTTAAAAGTGTTAACTGTTATTTGAATGTTATGGTACTGTTAATCTAAAAGGGGAGGAATTGTAGTGTATGTACCTTTAAGAGAGAACTACTTTTAGAGCTCCTGTATACTGTAGTACCGGCAGTGACCACACCTGTATATAAGCCCTGAGCAGGCATCTGTACTGTTAGTTTTTAGACTACCCTCATCCAGTAAACACCTGTTGATTGTTGATCTGCAGTCTCCGTCTATTTATTGAAGAACACCATACCTTAAGATGCACGGATTTAATAGGTAGCATCACCGATTAATGCCTAAAGAGGCCAAGAAGTGGGGCGCTAGCCAATTTCCGGGCGGGCGCAGGATGCCTAGCGCCTCGCCCCATATTGAGCATGCATTTAGCGCCGGGGCAAACTCGTAGCGCCCGCTCATGGGCGCAGGCTGAGTATGATGTCATTTCAGTGCACAACGCCTTTTGGGCGCCCCGGACCGGAAATTCAGTGGCGCCCCCCTCCGTAGCGCCTGGCGTTATTAGTGACAGCTTACAGGGAACCTTACCCAATCGCTCTCGGCCTGGGGGGGCGTTATTTAAAGGGGACTGGTGTGGTTTAAAAATGGCAGCCATTTCTGGAGCACAACTTCCTCAAGAGCTACAAAGAGTTGCTGAGCTGCACACTGAGAGCCATTTGACCACTGAGCCAGCGCAGGCAGACGATCTTCAGCCTTCTGACCATCACCTTGCTGTTGGTGAGCCTTAACAACGGGGAACCTTCCTGTGGGCACTTATTATGGGGGCTGCATTGGAGGGGAACGTCCTGCTGCTGAATCATCTGGAAAGGGCACTGAGACGCTGGGAGAGGGGGGCGGGCATGGCCAGACGGAGGAGGGCCAACAGATGTCACCACAGCAGACATTACGCTGGCAGGGTTTTCCGACAGCAGTTTTCCTACATGAACATGTCGGAGGAGCAGTGTGTCAGAAGGCTGCGATTTAGAAAGGAGGTGGTGACTGAGCTGTGCCAGCTGCTTCAGCCAGATCTGCAGCCTCAGATAAGGTGCAGGACATCTCTGTTGGTGGCTGAGAAGATGCCTGCTGGCCTGAACTTCTACACGAGCAGCTCTTCTCAGGCTGCGCGTCAGAGGCTGATCAGAAGTAGCTTCTAGGCCCCTCTCACGGAATGCTTGCTGCCATTCCAAGAACAGGAATGGAACCGGTCTGATATCCCAAGCCTGTGAAGGGCAAGATGCATGTAAATAGCAGGCATGGCCATTGTAAATGAAGAAAGTGTTTCATTACACAAAATGTGATTCCTTCAAACATGAGAAAGTTATGGCAACAGAAAGCAAAACTAATACACTGACACATAACTGCCACTCACACCCGGGAGACTGTCCAAAACATAAATCACATTCCGACCATCTTCCTTGGCCTTGATTCCACTGCGCCAACCAAAGCATCCAATGCCTCATCAGTGAGGCATTCCGCCCTCTGCCTCACCCTTTCCATGTCTTGCTAGGCTGGTGCGCCACAGGTAGGCTCCCACCGCTTTGAAGGCCTACAAGGCAGTGAGTGTGTCTGGTGATGCCAATTGACCTGCCCCTTTAAGAGCTGACCGGCGCCACTGTGTCTCAGGGAAAGTGATTATTGACAGCACCTGCGCTGCGCCCCGCCGCCGCTAAATTGGGTTGCGCCGCGGGGTTAGCGCCTTAAGAACCTCGTGCAGCGCCTGATTTAGCGCCGCAATCACTCTCAGGGGCGCACGACCCAATATCGCGCCAGGTGGTGCTAAATCACGACTGGCACTAGGTTTTGCGCTTCGCCAGAACTAGCGCCCCAAACGGGGCTATACCCAATTTCTCCCCCTAAACGTTTTGAAAAAATAATTAGTTTTTTACGGGGCTAAAAATAAACTTACCTTTTTTTAAAGTATTTTTAAATGATAAATGAGTGAAAACATTTTTTTAAACTTTTTTCAACTCTTATGCTGGTAAAAGCAGGCCTTACGCCTGCTTTTACCAGTTGTAAGATTTCTAAGGGTTTTCAGCAGGCGGAGGTTCTGCAGAAAGTGGAACTCTCCTCCCACAGAGGCCCTTCTCCATTGCAGGTGTGCAATCTGTCAAGAGCATTCTTGACAGATCGGAAATGACGGTTTTCAGCGCATGCACTTGGCTTGCCTGAAACCGGCATTTCCGATGTCCCTGCGGGACACACCCGTAGGGGTCAGAATATACGGCCCCAGGTCTTTAGGCAGCTGAGAGACATAGGTGATATCAGTGTAAGCAAGCTATTTGGGGGTGAAATTGGTCAACAGCAGTAGCACACAATGGGCTGATAGCGAATCAGCAGCCAGTTTTACACCATGCTCAATGTTCTTTTCCATTGACTCAGTGAGGCCAGCTGACTGAGCACAGACTCGCGGCTGAACCTAGGAGGCTCTTGCCTTCTTCCGCTTAACAGCACAATACAGAGTGGAAAAAGTTTGCGTCTCACCCTTGGCCTGCTTCTCCTCTCCCTCATTCGGTCCTTTTGCTCATTTTTAATTTTAACTTTAGTGCCTATTAAAGAATGTAAATGATCTATAAATAAATAACTGATTCAGAAAACGAAGGTACATTTCAACAACATTTTTTGTAACATTTGTCACTTCATGTACGGACAATACAAGAAATGAATGGGTCAACAAACAGGAAAAAGTGATAATATCCAACAAGCCGATCACTTTCATAGATCAGCCCCACCTAACCTACCTCTCAGTGTACCTTTCAATCCCTTCCCTTCAGAAAGCCTTTCGATTGAACCATAAGCCTATTTATACTGTCCAATTCAACAGCTTTCCTTGGTAACTTAATCCACAATTCTGTCGCCCTTTAGTTGAAAAGGTCCACCTGATTTCCCATCATACTGAAACCTTCTACTCCACAACCAGCACATGATTCCACCTGTCCCAGAGGTGAAAGGCCAGACTCCAATTCATTGCGCCAACAAGTGTCGATTTCTTTTGCTAATTGCATGGAGCTCCCATGTAAGAAGCGGGAAAGTGTTTGATTTAATCAAGCATTGAATAAACTGAGCGTTATAGTTGGCGAGCAACTCCAGCAAACACGAAATGTGAGCACCGCACACTAGTGTGTAGCTACACAGTTACATCAACTGAAGTAGATTTCACACCTTTGACATGAGGGATGAGTCACAGGATTAGGATACACAATTTCAATCTGGCAGTGTCCAGAGCTCGGAGAGATTCGATGGAATGGTGCACAATTGCAGTAAGGTTGGACACCTACTGACATGTTCCTTAAAGGGCAGGGCAAGTCTGGGAAAGTCCTTTGTGTTCCGCGTGCTCCTTATGGTGAACTATAAGGGCTGATTTTAACCTCCCGCACCCGACGGAAACGGGAACAAGCAGGAGATTAAAATAGAGGCAGCGGCGACCCCTTTGGAATGGCGTCGCACATATGTTAGCTGCCGGTTTAAGTGGCATCTTTCAGGCAGGCAACAGCCTCATAAAAGAAAGACTTGCATTCATATAGCACCTTTCATGACCTCAGGACGCCCCAAAGCGCTTTACAGCCAGTGAAGTACTTTATCGAAGTGTAGTCACTCTGGTAATGTAGGAAACGCGGCAGCTAATTTGCGAGAATGACCAGATAATCTGTTTTAGTTATGTTGGTGAGGGATAAATATTAGCCAGGACTTCCCTGCCCTTCTTCGAAATAGCCCACCAGAGAGGGCAGACGGGGTCTCAGTTTAATGTCTCATCCGAAAGACGGCACCTCCGACAGTGCAGCACTCCCTCAGTGCCACTAAGCTAAGACTGGCACTGTAAATATGCAACGGTCTGCTTCCTATGATGTAATTAGGACCCTGACAGGGATGCCCCAGGAAGGGGTGGACAGAGGTATCGTTCCTTACTAGGCCCTGTGGAAACTCCAAGAAACAGCGGAATCCCGGCACAACCAGGTCTCCACCATTTTCCAAAAGGTTCCGCCAATCTCTCTCCAGAGTTACACTGGGAGTCCAGCAGAAACATTGAGGAATTTTGGCCCCTGTTACCTTTCAAAACATTGGTTTATTCTCCCACCCATCTTTCCCTTAGTTCCCTTCCATGTTTGCCACTCTATCCTGTTACACTAGCTCACTGAGCTGGTTTTGCTTCCACAGCATATCCGCAGCATCACTAAGACTGCCTATTTCCACCTCCATAATATCGCCCATCTCCGCCCTTGCCTCAGCTCATCCGCTGCTGAAACCCTCATCCATGCCTTTGTTACCTCCAGACTTGACTATTCCAATGCACTCCTGGCTGGCCTCCCACATTCTACCCTAAACTTGAGGTCATCCGAAACTCGGATGCCGGTGTCCTAACTGGCACCAAGTCCCGTTCACCCATTGCCCCTGTGCTCGCTGACCTACATTGGCTCCTGGTTAAGCAGCGCCTCGATTTCAAAATTCTCATCCTAGTTTTCAAATCCCTCCATGACCTCGCCCCTTCCTATCTCTGTAATCTCCTTCAGTCCCACAACCCCCCCCCCCCCACCCCGAGATATCTGCGCTCCTCTAATTCTGCCCTCTTGAGCATCCCTGATCATAATCACTCAACCTTTGGTGGCTGTGCCTTCTGTTACCTAGGCCCTAAGCTCTGGAATTCCCTGCCTAAACCTCTCCGCCTTGCTACCTCTCTTTCCTCCTTTAAGATGCTCCTTAAAACCTACCTCTTTGACCAAGCTTTTGGTCACCTGCCCAAAATGTATCCTTATGTGGCTCGGTGTCAAATTTTTTGTCTTAAAATACGCCTGTGCAGCGCCTTGGGACATTTTACTATGTTAAAGGCGCTACATAAATACAAGTTGTTGTTGTTTCAGTCTTTGCAATGCTTTTCCACTGTCTTTTTGGCAGTTTGTAAAATACAACCTATTCACAGGCTTTCAACCAATGAGCTGTTTAATCGTGACAGAGCTCAGTCTGCAGCATTGCACTCCCCTTCCCTCTTCATTCTGTTCAGTCCAATAAAAAGGGCCTTGCATACCTGCTAGCTCCCCGTTCTAATGAAGGGTTTAATCCAGAAGGTGACTGACATGAATCTTGTCATTTATGTGAAAATGACTTATGAAATGATACTGGACAGCCTGCTGGTGGCGCTGTCCAGGGAGAGTATAAATACTCGGGCATGGGCCCAGCTTGCTCAGGACATTCTTTAACAGGAACTAGTGAAGGACACAATTAGACCTCCATGTTGAAAAACAGTTGATTAAAGCCTTGTTTAATACTTAGACCAAGTGCCTAGTAGCTTTCTTACGTCAGTGACTGACCTGCCGTGTATTTCCAGCATTTTATGTTCTTAGATTCAGAGAACAATACAGCACAGAAGGAGACCATTTGGCCCATCATGAAATTTCCAGCATTTGCTGTATTTTTTCCCAATTTTTACCTGTGCCAAATTATTTGTGTTACTTCATTATAATCAAACAGTGCATCAACATAAAGAATAGCAACATCCTACTGCAGTTTGTGATGACATTGTACCACTGTATAACTGTAAATGTATATTCAATATATATTGAAACACTAACGCTGATAGGAGTGTTCACTGTCAGTGCCAATTGATTCTACTTAGCAATTTAACCTAGTTTTCAGATGTTTCTGTTTCAAATTGCACTACTCTTGGCTTTAGGTCACTATTTCCTGAATGCTGACTGTACTTCAGTGGAATGTGCTTTTCTTTCTGAAGCTCTTACATTTTTTTTTGGTTCTGCCTTTACAAGAAGAGGTACTGTAAAAATCTCACTTCACAAATAATAACCTCATTTCTGCCTGTCAGTCAGTCTCTACCTCTCGGGCTTTCCTCTCCATCTCCACTTTCTAAAGTATTCTGGAGAAAACCCCCTGCTGTGCTTCGTAAAGATGACAAAGACAGTGAAGAAGAGGAAGAAAAGGACTCTTGTGGCATTGGAGCTGGAAAAGGACGAATCAATTAGGCTGATGTAGTGTAAATGTACGTATTTAATCCGTATCTTGTGATAGATCAGTTCCATGTTTTTCATGGGGCTAGGACGGGATAGTGGGGCGAGGTACTTGCATTGGAGGCAGTTCAGAGAAGGTTCACGAGGTTGATTCCTGAGTTGAAGGGGTTGACTTATGAGGAAAGGTTGAGCCTATACTCATTGGAGTTTAGAAGAATGAGAGGTGATCTTACTGAAACATATAAGATACTGAGGGGGCTTGACAGGGTAGATGCAGAGAACATGTTTCCCCTCGTGGGGGAATCTAGAGGGCATTGTTTCAGAATAAAGGGTCGTCCATTTAAAACTGAGATGAGGAGGAATTTCTTCTCTCAGAGGGTCGTAAATCTGTGGAATTCTCTGCCCCAGAGAGCTGTGGAGGCTGGGTCATTGAATATATTTAAGGTGGAGATAGACAGATTTTTGAATAATAAGGGAGTGATGGGTTATGGGGAGCAGGCAGGGAAATGGAGCTGAGCCCAAGATCAGATCAGCCATGATCTCATTAAATGGCGGAGCAGGCTCAGGGGGCCAAATGGCCGACTCCTGCTCCTATTTCTTATGTTTTGTGGTAGGTGCAGTCAGCCAGGAAATGTTTGGACAGGATGTGAGCTCAGAACACATGGCTGAGTCAGAGGGTCATGGGTTCAAACCCCACTCCAGAGACTTCAGCACGTAATCTAGGCTGGAACTTCAGTGCAGTACTGAGGGAGCGCTGCACTGTGGGGGGTGCCGTCTTTTGGATGAGACATTAATCCAAGGCCCCGTCTGCCCTCTCAGCCGGAGGTAAAAGATCCCATGGCACTACTCAAAGAAGAACAGGGGAGTGTTCCCCAGTCTCCTGGCCAATATTTATCCCTCAGTCGACATTGCTAAAAAAAAACAGTTTATCTGGTCATTATCACGTTTCTGTTCCTGAAATCATGCTGTGCGCAAATTGGCTGTTGCGTTTCCTACATTACAACAGTGACGAGACTTCAAAAAGTACTTCATTGACTGTAAAGCCTTTGGGATGTCCTGACTCAGAGGTGAGAGTGCTACAGCTGATGCCTAACATCTGGGTTCACAACAATGAAAGTCAGTTTAATTTTCCTATCCATGTAAAAATTCAGTATAATTTATTTAACTCTTCGACTAAAGACTCATTACAACAATTACTCTCATTACTTCTACCCAATTTGTTTTCTCATTGCTGAAAAAAACCATCTCAAAATAAAATGTCGTACAAATTCCATAGTAGTCCTGTGTCCTGCACCATCAGTTTCCAGAGTGTTCTGGCATAAAAAGAGAAAATGCTGGAAATACTCAGCAGGTCAGGCAGCATCTGTGGAGAAAGAAACAGTGTTAACGGCTGCGATTTTTCCTCTCAATGCGGCTTGGGGGCGGAACAGCTTCCTTCCGGGTTCAAATCCCGCCCCCAACGACGTCCAACGCACAGACGCCATTTCGCGTCTATTGGCCTTGTTAAGCCTGCCCTGTGGGTTTGCTGGCCAATTAAAAGAAAGCCAGTGTCAGATGACGTCAGTTGATGACACGTCATCTGCCAATGTTCTTAAAGGGGTCACGTACAATTTTTTTTGACAGCTGATTTTCCAGTGTTTGACAGCATTGAGGTGCTGCAAACACTGACAATCACTATGCAAAGGTGAGCCCTTGAACCCAGGCTCTCCAGTGACTCCCTCCTTAGGCTAGAGCAGATGGCAGCTGCAGGTTAGGTTACAGAAGCGATCTGTCACTTGTGAGAGAGTTTCTCCCAATGAGGTGGGACTACACAAACAATTCAAACCTTGCCAACCACAGAAAAATCTAAATACATTAAAAATGATTTCCCCAACATTTTCTTACCTCTGAAACACACCAGTGTTCCATTGGATCCTTCACACCACTTCTGCAGCTGTCATCAATGCAAAAACATTACAGTAGACCCACAGCACGCCACACTTACCTGACGTGGTGTCTGGACATTGGGAAGCCCGCAGTAGACCTGTCAAAATTGCAAAAATCCTCTTTACTGCCAAGCAGTTAAGTGCCTATAATCTTCTTCCCACCACTAGGTGTCGGGTCCATGCACAAACCGGGGACCTGACACCTGGGAAGATTGATTGGAGGCGAGTTGACAGCGGGTTTCCGACCCGCTGTCAATCTTTGTAATTTTGCCGATGTCCCGCCTCCAAACCCAGCCCCTGAGCGCCGGCAAAATTCCCCCTACATTTCAGGTCGATGACCCTTCATCAGAACTGGAAAAAGTTGGAGATGGAACAGGTTTATAAGCAAGTGTTGGGGCAGGGAAAGGGGGGAGGGGATGAAAGAACTAAAAGGAAGGTCTATGATAGGATGGAAGGCAGGAGAGATTAAGAGACAAAAGGGATGATGGTGCTGATGTAATAAAACTCACTACGCACTTGGTTTGAGTATAAAGCAAGGCTTTAATCAACTTGTTTCAGAACATGGAAGTCTAGTTGCACTTCACTAGTCCCTTGTCTTACAAAATGTCCCTGAAAAGCTGGGCCCACGCCCGAGTTTTTATACTCCTTGGACGGCGCCACCAGCTGGCCGTCCAGCATTATTTCATGAGTAGTTTCTTGATGACGATGAGATTTATAACATTCTTCCTGCCTCAAAGATTTGGAAGTCCGACAACTTCCTCTTAATGGATTAGGTGGACCACGAATAGCCGCAGTCTTTTAGATTTTTGTTTATGGCTAGAAGGCACGACCAAGGCATGTCTTGGTCCCTGGGCCGCTTGATCCGTACCGGTGGATCGACAGGGCCCGTGTTGCTCTGATCGACCCGAGGGAGGCTGGGGAGATCGTGACTCCGGGTGCGGGTCCCCATAGGCGCATAACTGGCTTCATCCTGTTTGATAGCCGGGGATTGACCGGCGTCCTGGCCTCAGGTGGCCATCCCACGGGGAGCGCTTGGCTCCCCGAGTGGATCCGGTGGGGCAGCTAGCAGATCTCTCGATGTCCCAGGTAGGGCATCATCTTCGGGGGAGCGCAGAGTGTCGGCGTGGGTCCATGGAACCGGCTGGACAGGGAGCCAGGTCCCGGAGCGAAACGGTGGACTCCCAGCCATCAGGGTACCGCACATGCGAGTACGTGGGATTGACGTCTGTGAGTTCTACCTCGTCGATGAGAGGATCATTTTTAGACGATCGGACGAATCTTCAGAGCAGCACGGGGCCGGGAGCTGCCAACCATGATGGTAGAGACGTCCCATGGGTGGAGCGACACTGGAAGCTGAAGAATCGCTCGTGTGGTGTGATATTGGTAGACGTAGAAAGGAGAGACCTGATGGAATGCAACACATCAGGGAGCATAGAAACATAGAAACATATAAGATAGGAGCAGGAGTAAGCCATTCGGCCCCTCGAGCCTGCTCCGCCATTCAATAAGATCAGGGCTGATCATCCAAATTCAGTACCCTGTTCCTGCTTTCTCTCCATATCCCTTGATTCCTTTAGCCTTAAGAAATATATCCAACTCCTTCTTGAATATATAGTTCCCCACTGCTGGTCTGGTAGGTTGCGTGACCTCAGCGCAAGACGAACAGCGTTCCAAATGATAGCGTTGTATCTCTCAACCTGTCCGTTACCGATTCCCCGTTGGGAGAGATAACTTTTGAGTTCACTTGACATGAAGGAGGGACCCCGATCAGAGTGGATGAAATTCGCCGTACCGCAAAGGGAAAAGACTTGATCAAGGCATTTGATCACTGTGGAAGTAAGCATATTGGGACAGGGGAAAACAAAGGGAAAGTGTGAATATTCGTCCACCATTGTCAGTAAGTAGGTGTTTCGTGTTGGGGAAGGCAATGGCCCTTTAAAGTCAATGCTGAGTCACTGCATAGGCTGCATAGCGTGTATGAGTGAGCCATCCGATGGACGGAAGAATTGCGGTTTTAATTCCGCACAAATTCTACAGGAGGAGCACGTTCTTTTCACATCTTCCGTAGAAAATGGGAGATTTTTAGATCGCACAAAGTGCAACATACGGGTAAGGCCAGGATGGCATAAGTCAGTATGAAGATCCGCAAGAGTCGAAGTTGACATAGAAGAGCAGAATGCTCGCGTGAGGGTATCCGGGGCCACATTCTCTTTGCAGGGTCGATAATGTATGGTGTATCCAAAGGTGGCCAATTCCATCCTCCAGAGTTGTATTTTGTTATTCTTGATCTTAGTGCGTTTCCGGTTATTCAGCATAAAGGCCACGGAGCGTTGATCAGTTATAAGTGTGAAATGGCAATGAGCGCGAAAATGACTCCATTTACGTACAGCTTCGATGATGGCCGTAGCCTCCTTCTCGACAGGAGGATAATGGAGCTCGCTACCCTGCAAAGTTCTGGACAGAAATGCAACGGGTCGACCTCCTTGATTCAAGGTAGCAGAGATCGCCATATCCGATACATTGCACTCGATCACGAAAGGAAGATTTTTATCAATGGAACGAAGCGTGGCTTTTTCCAAATGTCGCTTGAGGAGGTTGAAAGCTGAAATAGCCGTTGCCTCCAATGGAAATGACTTTGCATGAAGCAGGGGCTGGATCTTGTCGGGGAAGTGGTGTATCCATTTCGCATAAAAGGCGAACATGCCGAGTGCCCGACGAAGAGAGCCGAGATTCGTAAGGGGAGGGAGCTCCTGAAGCAGACGAAGTCGCTCCGGATCCGGTTTGATGATACCGTTGCCCACCCAGTAGCCAAGGATGTTGACTGTTGGTACTGATTTCACAGATTTGGACTCATTTAAGGTTAAGTTGCAACGACGGAGAACGTCAAAAAATTTCCGGAGGTTGGCATCATGCTCCTTCTGGTGATGACCAGCAATGGTGATATTATCCAGATATGGAAAAGTGTCCGTTAAGTTCTCCTGTTTGACTAGGCTATCCATTGCCCATTGAAAGACGGCCACCTCATTGGTGACCCCAAATGGAAGGCGACAAAACTGGTAAAGCCGACCATTTGCCTCAAAGGCCCTATACTTTTTGTCAGAGTCCTTTAACGGTACTTGATGATATGCGCTCTTTAAATCAAAGGTTGAAAGTACCTTGTAGTTAGCAAGGTTATTGACCATGTCATCGATGTGTGGTAGTGGGTAGGCATCCAGGTCGGTATACTGGTTAATAGTTTACGAGTAATTGATGCAAAGACGTTTCTTGTGTTGCTTCAGAGGATTTTTGACAACGACGACTTGAGCCCGCCAGGAAGAGGAACATGGCTCAATGATACCGTCAGCTAGAAGACGAGACATTTCTGCCTCAGTAAAGGATCGATCATCTTGGCTGAAACGTCATGATTTGGTGACTATGGGCTTACATCGGGGGGAAAGATTGGCAAACAAGGAGGGCTCGTCAAGCGAAGCCGCCGAAAGCGCACAAAACAGTACTTTGGAAATAGTAAGCTCCGGCTTTGACCCTCCAAACTCGAAAGTGAGTCTTTTGTGTTGTTTCTGGAAATCCTGTCCCAGGAGCACATCACTGCATAGGTTCTTGAGCACCCCGAGCCGGATGGAGAAATACGTGCGGCCATTGAGAATAAGATCGACAAGACAAAAGCCGGAAGAATTGGTGGTCAGTGTCGTCAGAGCCATTGCAATTTCCCTGTCCGAGGGGTAAATACGCAGTTTTAACTTACTGACAGCCCACTCACTAATGAAGCTGTCAGAGTTGCATGAGTCGATTAGTGCGCTCAAAATGTGTCCATTTACCGAAACCTTCGTGGCTGCATGGGACATACTTTGGGGGAAAACAGCTGTGATGGGAGGAGGGGCAGTTTTACCCTTGACAGCTGTAACCTTAGTAGTGGTTCTTGGGGGAGGAGCAGTTTTATACATTGCAGCTGTAACCTTAGTAGTGACTCTTGGGGGAGGAGCAGTTTTATTGATAGTAGCTGCAAAACTAACAGGAGCTCTCGACCGCAATACCTTAGAAAAGTGGCCTTTCTTACTAACAGCGGCACTTGACTGGCATACCTTAGAAAAGTGACCTTTCTTGCTGCAATGATTGCAGGTTGCGTTACGAGCAGGACAAAATTTCCTATAATGGAACGCACCTCCACAGAAGAAACACTTCCTTCCAGATTGCCAAGATGCCGCTAGGGCGGGATCGTCATCAGTGTAGGTTTCTAGGGTAGGGTTGTCATCAGCCAGGTTGGAGTCGTCATCCGTGAGGGCTTCCGCCCGAGGCCTATCGAAGGAGTCACTAAAAGTGATAGCAGCAGCCCGTGCACGTGGTGAAAGATAGGTGTCTGCATTCCTCTTTGCTAAGTCCAGAGAACATGCCTGGTCATAGGCAGCCTGTAACTTGAGGGTTTTATTCTCCAACAGACGCTGACATATGAAGGGAGACGCAATCCCATTAATAAAGGAATCACGAATTAACTCCTCCTGGTACTGCTCAGCTGTA
Organism: Somniosus microcephalus; assembly: GCF_052327205.1. Classification (NCBI taxonomy): domain Eukaryota; kingdom Metazoa; phylum Chordata; class Chondrichthyes; order Squaliformes; family Somniosidae; genus Somniosus; species Somniosus microcephalus. Next base: position 214,240,920 of record NC_140996.1, on the reverse strand, counting down.
ACAGCTTTAAGATTACAATCCTTGCTGAGCCTGCGAAGTTTCTGAAGGAATTCGTCAAGTGATTCCCCGGGTTATTTTGAGTTGTGGCCAGTAGATGCCTAGCAAAAATTTCATTTGGGGACTTGACATATAGCTGCTGTAGTATTTGGATAGCGGCATCATAGTCTACACAGTCTTCAATATAATCAAACACATGAGGGGATACATAATTTGCAAGAATTCATAACTTGTTAGGAACATTCTCACCACACTCCTCAAGGAAGTTGCTAAAGGTACGATACCAGTGTTTCCATGCCTTAGCGGCTGTAAGTGAATTCGGGTCCAGGTCGAGACAGGCGAGTCTGCGTAGATTCTCCATGATGATCGATTACTTTTCTGAGTTCCCTTCTATGGTTCGAGTCGTAGCTGGCTATTCCCGAAATCACCCAAAGCGTGGAGTCGATATCAAGTTGATTAAATTGACGTAATAAAACTCACTACACACTTGGTTTGAGCATAAAGCAAGGCTTTAATCAACTTGTTTCAGAACATGGAGGTCTAGTTGTACTTCACTAGTTCCTTGTCTTACAAAATGTCCCTGGAAAACTGGGGCCGACGCCCGAGTATTTATACTCCTTGGACGGCGCCACCAGCTGGCCGTCCAGCATTATTTCATGAGTAGTTTCTTGATGATGATAAGATTTATAACAGGTGTGAGGCAAAAGGAGATGGTAATGTGACAAGTTAAGCACCCGCCCGCCCCTCCAGGTCCTTGACACCAGCCCCCCACATCCCCTCACCCCCTCCCCAGGTCCTTGTTTCCATAGCATGTCAAATGTGTCTTGCCTTGCTTAAGGCAATTTATTAATCAATTGGATGCGATACTATCTCCATTTTTCTTATACGCCTCACACAAGCTCAATAATGTAATGTCGCCACTGTTGTTTATAAAAATGATTCATTCCCCTCAAATACTAAAACTCCTCTTAGTTTACAACATAGCGAATCTCAGTGACTCCCCACTGCTGCGTAAATCACCAGCGGGCTGGATTTAGCTGAAAATATATGGGAGATGTATGATTAAATGTTAGTCAAACAACACAGGAGATATTAAACCCTACATCAAATGTCACTTCGTTATATCAAATGCACATAAAAAAATCTGGGATGTGTCAGCTTGGCTTGTTTTAGTCAGATTCGGCCATTAATAATTAGCTTAATTGGTGTTTTAGTCCTAATATACTAACATCATGGTGGGTAGTTCATAAAAATGATCCATTGCTTTGAAAGGCTAAAATTCCAAAAATGCTGGAATATTACATCTGGGTTTAATTCAATGTGGAAAATGCAGACTTGCAATAATTACTCTAATGCCTGCGTTACCACCAGTGGAATTTACATTCTAAACATTAAGAAGTCCTGCTCAGGGAGCTAATCCAGACAATGTTTTTTCTACTTAAAAAAAGATACAATTGTGTTTCAAAATGTACTGAGATCCTTCCCTGGGTGTTGAAACATAACGAAGAGCTTTAAAAAAGAAAAACGGAGGCCATGCTTGGCCGTTCATGATTTCATAAGTAACTTGCTTTCTGTAGTCGGTTTTATTTTTAATTGTGATGTGGGCGTGGATGCGCTAATTGTCCATTTATGCTAAGCAGAAAGGGGCTTCCTGATTTTTAAAAAAACTGGCTAAGACAAAAGCAGAACTTCTGATTGATACGCAGGATATAACAATCAAGTGTTTCCTGATATTGCTTTTGTCAGAGAATGTGGAATAGACAAATAGTCTGTGTGCCTATAGGATATTGAAGAGCTTGCCTGTGTGCAGACACAGAGTTCTAACAGCATAGTAGGAAATTACAGTTAACCGTGCTGTCAAAGACAAGTGAGAGACCAGCATTGGGCATAAATCAGTCCCTAAGTTATTTTGCATGTTGATCAACTCCACAAGCGCCTGAGCGTAAGTACAGTTTAAGGGTCTCTCGTGCTTACGAAAGGGGTTGTCCAACCCTCCCTTCTTTACATTTCTGCATTTCCTTGTGCTCCTATGCTACAATTAATTAATCCATTTTTTTCATTTATTTAATTTATTTTTTCTCTCTCCCACATGGCAGCTGTCGATCATTCTGCCAGTGCCATTTACACTTCATCTAGAGCCATCCTTTGTATCTTATCTTGTCCCATTACCATCTCCTTTTGCCTTGCACCATCGCTTACTCTCTCTTAATGCCTCTTACTCTCTCCCACCTTCCACCCTATCACAGACCTTCTCTTTTGTTCTTTCCTCCCCTCCCCCCTTTCCCTACCCCTGCACTTGCTTAAAAACCTGTTCCATCGCCAGCTTTTTTCAGTTCTGCCGAAGGGTTATCGTCCTGAAACGTTAACTCTGTTTCTCTCTCCACAGATGTTGCCTGACCTGCTGAGCATTTTCTGTCTTTATTTCAGATTTCCATCATCTGCAGTATTTTGCTTTTGGATGAATTAATCTGTTCTGCGCTTTTCTGCATCGCCTCTTGGAAGCATTTAATGCATGACCCACACTACAGATTAGATGGATGCAGTTTCTCACTCACAATTCTGCATGCGGTGAATGACCAGAAAGAAAGAACTTGCATTCTTTGCAAACAGAGCCTGGCTCAGGCTGCAGAAAATTTACAACAAAAGAAGCAGGTGGGTAAACGCCAAGATCTCGGCGCTCCTCCAATTCTGGCTTCTTGTGAATCCCCGATTTCCAGCGCTCCATCATTGGCGGCCGTGCCTTCAGCTGCTGAGGCCCTAAGCTCTGGAATTCACTCCCTAAACCTCTCCGCCTCTCTACCTCTCCCTCCTCCTTTAAAATGCTCCTTAAAACCTACCTCCTTGACCCTCACCTGTCCCAATGTCTCCTCCTTTGGCTCGGTATCAAATTTTGTCTGATAACGATCCTGCAAAGTGCCCTGGGATGTTTTACTACGCTAACGGCGCCATATCAATGCAAGTTGTTGTTGTTGTAAATGCACTGACCAGTGTACAGACAAGGACGGTTCCAGAGTTGTCATCTAAGTTAGGGTGACAGTATAGGGGTGGGGGGTGGGGTGCTACAATTGGCCAAGTACCTCCCTAGGCGAGGAAAGGGGCAGTCAAGGCAGTTCCCACTCCTGAAACTGGTCCCGTGACCCGTGCTGCGAACAGCAGGTGAATGGACGTCAGGTGAGGGTAGGATAAGGCTCAGCTTTGATGCCCTCCCCCTGCTGACACTCACTGTCGAAACTTGGACATGAAGAACGGCCACTTGGGTGAGGCATCAGAAGGGAGTCAATGCCTTCAGGAGACAGGAAGAGAACAACTGGTGAGGAAAACATCTGGCGAAAGAACCAGTGTCATGGATGCTGAACAAGACACAGAAGGGGGGAATTTTAACTGTGTTGAAGGCGGGCAGGTCAAGCCTCAAACCGGCTCGAGGTCATGTTTGAGACCTGCTTGAAATTTTAACTCCTGAGCATCATTTGCATCTGATTGGCGGGCTGCCCCCTCCCCACAGCCACCCCCGCCCCCTCCACCAGCACATCAGGAACTGCCCCCATCTGCCCACTTTCAGGGCAGGATTTCCGACAGGCCTCCCGAGGCCTGTGTAGCTCAATAAATCACGCACTCAGCCAGATTGACACAGCTTCTTCGGCAACACCTCCAAACTCGTGACCTCTGTCACACAGAAGGACAAGGGCAGCAGGTGCATGGGAACACAAGTGCAAGTTCCCCTCCAAGTCACACGCCATCCTGACTTGGAAATACATCGCCGTTCCTTCATTGTTGCTGGGACAAAATCCTGGAACTTCCTCCCTAACAGCACTGTGGGAAGTACCTTCACCACACGGACTGCAGCGGTTCAAATAGATGGCTCGCCACCACCTTCTCAAGGGCAATTAGGGGTGGACTTGCCAGAGATACCCATAATCTTAAGAATTGTACGGGGGGGGTGTTAAAGTCAATAAAACCTGAAACTCGACCCCAGCCCAGAATACGCCTACTTCCAGTTTAACCGGGGTGGGTTAGGGGGTCAGGCGAGTAACCTGCTCTCGAGAGATAGGGTGAGGAATTATAGCGGTCCGGATTTTACGCTGGGTATGGTGGTGTACTCTCAGACTGCGCAGTCATACATCCTTTGATATCCACCGCAAGTTCGGGATTTCCAACTTGCGGTCTGTCAACCTACGCGTTGACTGTCCGTCTGCACGGCCCAAGAAAAAGCAATTGCTGGTGCAGAGTTGGGCTGTTTGCCCACCAACTGGCCAGCGATTGCGCACAGAAATGTTACGGTTGATGCAAACAGGTGCAGGGCCTGTTTGCATCAGCGTAAGGGGATACCTCAGGCATGTTTTAAACATTTTCATCTTGGAAATCATACAGTTTACCTCTACCAAATGAGTTTTTTAATGTGTCTGCAATTATAAGAGTTTTAATGTCGAAAATGATCAAAAAAGTAAACTATTAGTGAAGTTGGTAGAATGAAGCTAATTAGGAATTAAATACTAATCCTGTAAATTGCAATTAGATCTGATTACAGGATTCCGAAAATCTGATTATGGGATTCCCATCAGAAATGATTAAAATCTAAGGCCGTGAAATTCGGCTCCTTTGCACCTACCGCTAGCACCTCCAGAGGGTGGTAACGAAGCGCAAAGGGCTTATTGCCAGGGTGGATAGCGCCTCCCTAAAAATTCCCGCCGCCCCGTGGCAGACATTCGGCTGCGCCCCGCGAGGCTGCCGTGGGCGGTGTCAGCGCCAGCCTCACAGGTCGTGAGCCGGGCCGACCTCCACTCACGGGGCGCTAATTAAAGGGAGGTGCGGCCACCACCCATGCCGCCATTTTATTTTTTTGGCCAACCTCCAGGTCGGGCCCTCCGTGGCAAACCTTTGCGTGGTCCATGGCCGCGTCTCGGTGTCGGGCTGCAGCCACGTCAGCACGTCAGCACGCCACCCTGGTGGGCTAGTGAGGGCCATCGGAAGCTCTGCAGATTGCAGAGCTCGCAGCATCCCTCCCCTTCAGCCGAAGGGGTGGGGTGCTGAAATACGTCAGCGCTACCTGGCACGACCACGTAGCACGCCGGCGCTACCGTGCTTTGTGCCCCCGACACCACCCCAAGAGGAAGTAGAGCGCCCGAGATGGCGTTCCACTTTCTCGCCAGGACGGTAAGCTGAATTTAGCGGCCGGGGTGGTAGTTCCGCGCCAGGCGCTAAATCTCCAGCGATAATTCGGTTTCCACCCCCAAACGGGGTGTAACCGAATTTTACCCTCTAATTCTGTTTTGTGATTGGAGAATCAGGCCCACATGATCCCAGGTACACTTCCGCACAGGTTGCGTCCCTGGGATTCGTGGGTCATTACGCCGCCCTCCGACTCGCAGCGTCAGACCGCAAGTTTTCGCAGGAGGGCTGCCATCAGGTAGGTGCGTATTCCTTTCGCAGGTCGGAGGCGTACTCCAGAGGAACAGTTTCTGGCCCAGTATTTAAATGAGGCTGCGTGCCTCAGATTTTAACAGACTTTTACATTCAACGGCTGCGGGCCAGGTTTCCCAGGGTTTGGGAAACCTGGCAGCTGGAGGGAGGCGAGAAGGACCGGATCCAGCAGCGGAGTGCTTTTCCAGTACTGCTTGCGGGCCAGAAACATAAGAAGTAAGAGCAGGAGTAGGCCATACGGCCCCTTGAGCCTGCTCCGCCATTCAATAAGATCATGGCTGATCTTTTACCTCAACTCTGCCTTCCTGCACTATCCCCATATCCCTTGATTCCCCTAGAGTCCAAAAATCTATTTATCTCAGCCTTGAATATACTCAAAGACTCCGCATCCACAGTCCTCTGGGGCAGAGAATTCCAAAAATTCACAACACTCTGAGTGAAGAAATTCTTCCTCATCTCAGTCTTAAATGGCCTACCCCTTATCCTGAGACTATGCCCCCTAGTTCTAGACACTCCAGCCAGGGGAAACATCCTCTCAGCATCTACCCTGTCAATCCCCTTCAGAATCTTGTATGTTTCAATGAGATCACCTCTCATTCTTCTAAACTCCAGAGAGTATCGGCCCAATCTACTCAATCTCTCATCATAGGACAACCCTCTCATCCCAGGAATCAATCTAGTGAACCTTCGTTGCACTGCCTCCAAGGCAAGTATATCTTTCCTTAGATAAGGAGACCAAAACTATGCACAGTACTCCAGGTGTGGTCTCACCAAGGCCCTGTACAATTGTAGCAAGACTTCCTTACTCTTATACGCCAACCCCCTTGCAATAAAGGCCAACATGCCATTTGCCTTCCTTATTGCTTACTGTACCTACATGCTAGCTTTCTGTGTTTCTTGCACGAGGATACCCAAATCTCTCTGAACACCAACATTTGAAAGTTTCTCACCATTTAAAAAATATTCTGTTTTTCTATTCTGCCTACCAAAGTGAATAACCTCACATTTCCCTACATTATATTCCATCTGTCACCTTACTGCCCATTCACTTAGTCTATCTATCTTCCTTTGCAGACTCTGTGTTCTCCTCACTCCTGTTCTTCCTCCACAGGGGGGAAGTACAGGAGTGCCTACCCACCCCCCCCCGCGCCCCCCCGGCCTCCCCAAGCTAACCTCCGGCAATTGGCCCACGATCTGATGTCACCCCGATCTCCAAGCCTCCCCACGATCTCCCCCCACCCCGTTCCCATGATCCAAGCTGCCCCGTGATCTCCCCCACCCCTCCCCCAACAGCAGCCTCCTCCCCCCCGCCCCCTCCAGCAATCTCCTCCCCCCGCCCCCTCGCAACCCCTCCCTCCTCTCCACTCCCCAGCTGCGGCCTTCCATCGCAGGCCTTCCTGCCCGACAGCCGGCCAGCCTTTCAATCTGGCTGGCTGATAGTCAGGAAATGGAGAGGAAAAAAAAATCAAACAAGGTTATATCCAGCAGGACCTCTGCATTACCTGTATTTCTGGGTTTCCCAGCCACTATAACCCCAACCCACCAACCCCCGCCCCCCCACACACACACCCCTCCCCATTAATATTGGGCCTCAGTCTCCAACCTCACTCTTTCTCTGCTACCCTTTGTTTCTCTCATTTTACCAGCCTTCCCTCCCTCCTACAACCTGTAAGTGTTAAAAAACCCAAACGAGGCTTCCCTAACTACTGGTCCTTGACTTACATTAATATCGCTCCTACTCATTTCACCCTTGATGCTGGCCTCCACTATGAGCCTTGACCTTTACCTGGGTCCCCCCCAAACAATGAGAATGAAATAAATTCAATCAGAATTCTGCAAACATGAGCTCACTGCATTCCCAGTTTCATCAAACTGTCAGGAAACAGACAAACAGCCATCTCCTGGGATAGGAAAATGCTGTAGCAAATAAGATCACACAACAAAATGTGCAGGGGTACAGTAGTGTAGTGCTTATGTTACTGGACTAATAACCCAGGAGCCTGGACTAATAATACCGAGAATGTGAATTCATACCCTTCCATGGCAGTTTTTTTTTAAATCTGGAAGTAAAAAGCTGGGATCAGTAAAAGTGACCATGAAGCTGTTAGGTTTGTTGTAAAAACCCAACTGGTTCACTCATGCCCCTTAGGGAAGTAAGCCTGCTGTCCTTACTATATGTGACTCCAGTCCAACACCAATGTGGTTGACTCTTAACTGCCGAGCAAGCTACTCAGTTGTATTAAAACCCAGTGGTTCAAGAAGAAGGCACATCACCAAGATTCTGAGGGGGATTGACAGGGTAGATGCTGAGAGGTTGTTTCCCCCTGGCTGGAGAGTCTAGAACTAGGGGGCATAGTCTCAGGATAAGGGGTCGGCCATTTAAGACTGAGATGAGGAGGAATTTCTTCACTCAGAGGGTTGTGAATCTTTGGACTTCTCTGCCCCAGAGGGCTGTGAATGCTGAGTCTTTGAGTATATTCAAGGCTGAGATCGATAGATTTTTGGACTCTAGGGAGAATCAAGGGATATGGAGATCGGGCGGAAAAGTGGAGTTGAGGTCGAAGGTCAGCCATAATCTTATTGAATGGCGGAGCAGGCTCGAGGGGCCGTGTGGCCGACTCCTGCTCCTAATTCTTATGTTCTTTATGGGGCAACCAGTAGATGGGCAATAAACGCTGGCCTTACCAAGGGTGGCCTTGCCGTCGAAGCCCACATCAGGAGCGTGAATTAAAAAGAACACAAAAGGGCCCGCAGTAAAACAGGAAGATTACTGAAGTTGGTGAGATTATAAGATACATCATCAATCCATGTAACCATAAAGCAAACAAGAAAGTTTGAGCAGGCAACAGGGAGAAACTACGTAAGAATCGGAGCTGTCGTCTTTCAGCTGATCAGAGTCTGCAAAGTGATCACCAGTAACCAACTATGAAAACTCCGGCTGTTTTACCCTGAGTACCTTAAACATTTACATTTTGCAGGGTTCATTTAAAACATCTGTGCCGCCATTCCTCATAAAAATGACAGAACCGGGCATTGAAATCACCAGAAAATGACAACCATTCATCTCTTGCGAGCTTAGTTGAAAGCTGCAGGGCTCCGTGAATTATTACTGCTGAAATAACTGAATAGCCACTAAAAATAAGGAGCGATGGTGAAAAGGGTGACTTCAATTGCAAGGTATTAAAACATTTGCTTTTGATTTCTGAGCCCTCCACTCTCTAGCCTGTCAATCACGAGGCCTCTGTGAGAATCAACATACTTTACTTTTCCCTCTAAAAATGAAGCACAGGTCACACATCCTAGCCTTCTTCTGCTTCTTCTAAGTGGGGCAGTAGGAACCCTTTGCTTCAGGGGGAAATAAATTGCAGATGGGAATGATCTGTGAAAGATGTACATTCAGCTGTAGGGGGCCCTTAATTCAACCCTGGCACACAGGCATCTGGGGCACTGTGGCCAGGGGGCCACACAAACCTGCCAACCTACAACAACAAAAAAGGACAGGAAAGGACCAGCTGGCCTATCAAGTCTGTCCCTTCCCGGCATGGCCTAGCTTCAGCGCACTGTCACCCTTCATTTCCTCCCCTTCTCCCCAACGCAGTCACACAATACCCTGGGAGAAAAAAAGAATAGAGAGAAAAATGCTTTTGGAAATTCCTCTCCAGTCCTGGAAAGCGATCACGCAAGCTCCACTAAACCATCGGGTGGCACAACCCCCCAGCTACCCACCTGCCTTCTCTATCTAGAAATCTTTTTCACTGTCAGCAACTCGTCAAGCTCCCTTTGAAATGTTTGCTGCCACTCTGCCTGCGCTCTATGTCCCCCCGGTCCTCCTTAACCTGCCTAGCTCAAATCGCCTTATCCACTTTTATTGTGTTAAAGACCTCAATCATATCTTCTCAAAGTCTGCGCCTTTCCACAGTTAAAAGCCCTTGGTAACTAAGAGCACTTAAACATGGTTATCAATCTAGTGGCCCTTCTCTGAACCGTTTTCATGGTCTCTCTATCCCTCACCTGCTAAGGAGACAAAACTTGACACAGTATTCTAGATATGGCCTGACCAAGATCTTATACAAAGATAGAGGGGGAAAAATTCAGTTGGTTTGCGCCTCCCGTTAGCACCTTAAGAGGGCGCTAATGGGGCGCAAAGCAACTGGCGCCCGGGCGCGGTGATGTTTGCGCCGCTCACAAAATTAACTAGACATTTTGCAGCGGCGCAAAACACTACCGCCACGATCTCCTGCGCCGGCAGATCGTGATGTCAGTGGAGTGCGCAACGCCCCGGTAGCGCCCTGGACCGGATATTGAGTGGCGCCCCCTGCCTTACCGCCTGCCGCTAGCAACGACAGGTTGAGGGGAGCGTTTTGCAGTCAGAAAGGGACTGAAGGAGCGCTATTTAAAGGCGACCGCTTCCTGCCGTTTTTTGTTGGTGACATTTTTGCGCCATGCATTCTGAGAGAGAGAGAGAGACTTCTGGAGAGATTCAACGCTGTGTGAAGGAGTTTTGGATACTGAGCAGCACTTTGCAGGTTCATTTTGATTTGCCCTTCCTTGTATCGATTTAGAAGAGACTGTGGGGGCTGCACTCTGAGCTCTTTCCCTGGGTCTCTCCATTGTTCTTTCCAGCAGATTTGATGTACAGGTCTCTCCAGGCCGAGATTCAATGAGCAGGATGTGGATGGAGAGCAAGATCGACCCTCCCCTTTAAGATAAAAACAGAAAATGCAGGAGAAACTCAGCAGGTCAAGCAGCATCTGTGAAGAGAGAATCAGAGTTAACGTTTCAGGTCGATGACCTTTCGTCAGAACTCCCCTTTAAGAACTGGCCAGTGCCAGTGTGTCTGTGTTCCATTGCTGACTGACATCACATGAGCTTCGCCAGCGCTCTGAGGTAGCGCCTCGCTCCTCGGCCTTTGCGCCTTAAGACAGATGTGAAGTGCTTGATTTAGCGCTCCAATCACCTCCAGGGGTGATAAAAGCCAAGTTTGCCATCGGAGGCGATAATTAGCGCCAGGCGCTAAATTTTGCGCACGGCTGATAATGGTGCCCCAAACAGGGCGAAACTGAATTTTTCCCCCAGAATGCTCTTGCAGTACTGGTCATGGATTTTCCATGACTCATGCACTATCCAGGTCTTTCTCCCACTCAGCATCCTTGCACACACCCCTGCATGGAGTGTAGATGGAGTTGTCCCTCACTAAGAACATCATGCTCTATATTTGTTCAAATTAAAAGACCTCTGCCAAACACGAGCCCAGTCCAAAAAAGTTTAACTTGGGCCACTTTATTGGATGAAGCAACACTTTGAGATGTTTGAGATTGTGGTAACACATTATATAAATGCAAATTCTTTCTTTTCCAATGCAGAGCTTAATTTATTGTTAATAATTTATCCAACTTGCACGAGAAGCATTTTTTTTGTTAACTCTGCCAACCTGATCTACTTCTACAATCTTTTTCAGCCCGACTTCAGAGCAACTTCCAACACTGAGCATCCCCCTCTCCCACCATTCCACCATCAGTAGAAGAGCCTTCAACAACAACAACTTGCATTTATATAGCGCCTTTAAGGTAGGAAAATGACCCAAGGTGCTTCACAGGGATGTGCCTCTATATTGTGGAATTCCTCAAGCCTCTTTGACTTGCTATTGTCTCTGTAACTTCAAAAAGTGTCCTCAAATCTCTTTAGCGTGTGATTTTGGTCATCTCATCTAACCTCTCTCCAACTCCCAGCTCAGACTCCAGCGATTTTCCTGTAAAGTGCCTTGTGGTGTTTTATTAAGCGAAAAGCATTAAATGTAAGTTGTCATTATTTATGACTTCCTGATATAAACACTGGTGGGGATGAAATTAAGCTCTGCATTGGAAAAGAAAAGAATTTGCATTTATATAATGTGTTACCTGTAGGATTCTCAAAATTTACAGATCCCCCATTACGAAAGAAAAACCATATTAAAGTGATTCTGGACCCTTGCTAAAAACTTCAGGAGTGATAAAAGGACATGTTGGGCCTAAAAAGGAGGTTCAAGATCAGATATCAGGCTTGGCATTTTAAAAGGGCATGTTCAGGCATGTTTGAGAAAAAGGCTGCAACAAAGAATGAGATCTACCTTTGCAGTAGACAGTTTGAGTATTCGAGATAATCAAACTGTCTGGGGAACTGTAAACGTCACTCAGCCCCGATCAAGAAATTTACATGCTAACATAAGACCCACGAAAGAACAGCCTCACAGAAGCCATCAAAATCATGCATAAACCAAATCGTTTAGCCAACCTACAAAGAATCTCAGGCCCCACAGGAAACTCAGAGCTTGAGGACAATTCACTACAATTAGATAAGAGCTCAACAGCTCAGTAAAACCATCCCGAAACTACTTCTCACATTTTTAATTACTTCAACAACTCAGGGAGCCATCTTGAAACCACTTAAACAATTTACACAACTTAATGGCCCAGTAATTCAGGTCCCAACGCGTGAGTAAGCACCGTGTACTCACGCGTGGGCCCGATGGAATTGCCGGTTTTCAGCATGCACAGCAAATGCGCGGAAAACCGGCATTTCCTTTCCTCTGAACCAAGGGGTTCAGAGGTGGAACGCGTGCGCGCAGGAGTCTGCGCGTGCGCGCTGAAATTCCTTTTTTTTTTACAGGGTTGCCCGTGCGATAAGGCCTCCAGTTTTTACACGAGAAAAAAGCAGACGTAAGTACTTAGTTTTAAAAGGTAAGTGGTCTATTAATTAAAGTTAGAATTTTTTTTCCACAGGTTTATTATTTTTAAAGACTTTACAGTAAGGTAAGTTTATTTTTAGACCCGATTTGTTAAAAAATTATTTTTTTCAAAAATTTGAATAATTGTTTAAATTAGTTTTTTTACAGTTATTAATAGTTCATTTAATTAGTGGGATGTTTTTTTAACTTTTATTTGAAGTTTAAGTACTGTTTTGGGCGCCCGGAGTTTTCATGAGTTTGACAGTTCTTACTATCAAACTCATGAATGAACTTTTGCAACCTCCGATTGGTTGCCCAGTGCTCACGTGATCCCAGCCGGCTCATCGAACTAACTACACCGCTGGATCACGCAGCACAGCGTGCCGGGAGCTGAACCGGGCCACTGACAGGAAATCCACGCAGACCCAGGCTTCAACTGTCAGCGCACTATGTAAGTGTAGGTCGGGGGCTTGCACCCGCGGGAAGCCCCCGACACCAATTTCTGGTCCATTATTAACGAGCCCGCCAAAATCTAACAAAAGACTTGAACAGATTTGGCGCTCAGATTAGCAGGCCTTGTTTTGTATAATTGGGGGCCTGTTCAACAGTTAAACAGGAAGTTCAAGTTCAGCAAGGCGGAGCGCAGTTCAGTACAGGAACATCACACAGGAAACAGCAACAGTTCCAAGTTCAAGGAGAGCCATCGCCGAGCAACATCGAGGTCGAGGAGCAAACATCTCGAAGCAGTTCTTTCTCGAAGAAGTAACACACCAACGGACACCTCGTGGCACCAAGGGCCCCACAAAACAATCAACCGAATATCACCCACAGCCAACCAGGTAATATTAGGCCACCGCGACCAACGAAAAACCAACTTGGAAGAAACCGAAGATCCACAAGTTTTTCCACTCTACAATCTATCCTGACTTACCCCGGGTAAGATTTTATCCAAAAGACTCTAGGCCCTATTTCTAGCCAAAGAAAATTGGGTACTCACCTGATAGATCCAATACACACCTTACCGCATCAGCGGACTCGCGAAGACTGACCAGCTACGCAGGTGAAGTCCTCTACCACGTCTGGGGTACAGCAGGCCCCAACCGACACATCTAGTGAACCCCGAAATCGCGAACCAGCTCAACTGTCAAGAAGTCATTTTGGTGAGCATTATCCCTGGTCCTTCAGAGTCTAACTTAGCTAGTAAGGTGGGATTGGGAGGGGTGAGAGATTTGTCGACTATAATTTTTCCCTCGTGTATGTCGAAGTGTTTTCCCCATTTTATTAGAGTGTTATTATTGTGTTGTATTTTCTTTCTCAAATAAAAATCAAAGTTCTTGCACCAAAATCAGTTTGTCTGCTGCACTTTTATCACAACCCCCAAATAAGTCCAAGGTCTAGAACCAAGGGAGTGGGAGCGATTCGAACCACTCATAAGTCAGAGGTGAAGCTGACCCCAAACACCACCCCCTACATACCACAATCTCAAACATCTCAAAGTGTTGCTTCATCCAATGAATTACTTTTGAAGTGCAGTCACTGTTGTTATGTAGGGGAATGCAATTTGCACACAGGAGTGATCCGTGAACCAACAAATGAGATGAATGATCAGTTAACCTGTTTTTGGCGGGAGCTGATTGAGGGGGAAATGTTGGCCAGAGCACCAGGAGAATTCCCTGCTCTTCTTTGAATAGCATCATGGACCACATCCAGCTGAACAGGTCTCAGTTTGACATATCATCTGACAGACTGCACTTTCAACAACGCAGAACTCCCCTCAGCAATGCCTGGAGTGACCTCAAGTCCTAGAACGAGGCTTGAACCTGCAATCTGCTGACTCAAGGTCAAAGGGGCTACCAACTATGTCAAGCTACATCGACACTACAACACATCCAAGAGGCAGAAACATATTTGAACAAGCATTTGATATGCTCAATCAACATTTCTTTAGCCAGAGAGTAGTGAGAATGTGGAACTCCCTACCACAGGCAGTGGTTGAGGTGATTAGCATAGATGCTTTTAAGGGGAAGCTAGATAAACACATAAGTGAGAGAGGAATAGAAGGTTATGTTGATGGGCTTGGATGTAGACGGGTGGGAGGAGGCTCATGTGGAGCATAAATACCAGCACAGACCTGTTGGGCTGAATGGCCTGTTTCTGTGCTGTAAAATTCTATGTAATTCTAAGTAATTCCAATGTTTGAACTGTACCAAACATGCTCTATAACGTGCTGCAGGGTTCCCATCCCGGATTACTGTCCAGTTAGTCCTACTGGGAACTGCATGGGGTGAAATTGGACCTCATTTTTCCTGTTTCCTGGGTGCGGAATGGGGGCAAAGAGGTCCAATTGCGCGGGGCTTTGTCCCGCGCCTCAATGGCGCCTGAAATGCATCTGGCATCATATTGGCTCGGGCATCTATGGTGGCCACCTTAAACAGGCGTTAGACCCCTTGCATAAGTTGATGAGGGACCTAACACGTGTTTGAGGACCCCGCCCCAAGTTCCTCAGAAATTGAGCTGAGCGAACGCTGGGCCTGCTTAGCTCAGTTTTTCGGGTGCTTCTGTGGCCTAACCAGCACCCCTTAAAGTGACCGCTGGAGACCGCCAACCAAACAGTAAGCTTTTACCTTTTCTGTAGAGCCAGGGAGAAGCAGGAGTGCTACTCCTCCTATCTCCACAACAATACAGCAAGCAGCTGTTAGCCCATCCTCGCCCACCCCCTCCCTCTTGTTCGCTCCCCCTCCCCCACCGCCAAAACCTACCTGAGCTCACTTCCAGCACATAGATGGCCCAAATTGGTCTGCACAAAACCTTGCAGTTGTCTCTGGATGGCCCAATTGGCATCCATTGCTCTCCGGAATTATTAAGATGAGGCCCGAGGTCCAAATTCGGATGAGCCTTGGGCCTCCGGCTTCTGGCATGCGCTCCAAACGCACCTGATCATCTTGCGCCCGAAAACGGGCCGAAACAAATTTTTCACCCTAGTTGCCCAGACATCAGGTGGGAATTGGATTGGGATTGCTTCTGGTCTTTGCCCCGCAGTTGGATAACCTCCCCCATGCTCGCTGTATAAGAACATAAGAACATAAGAAATAGGAGCAGGAATAGGCCACTTGGCCCCTCGAGCCTGCTCCGCCATTCAATAAGATCATGGCTGATCTTGGGCTCAAAGCCACTTCCCCACCCTCTCCCCATAATCCTTCACTCCCTTATCTTGCAAAAATCTGTCTATCTCCATCTTAAATGTATTTAATGACACAGCCTTCACGGCTCTCTGGGGCAAAGAATTCCATTGATATACAACCCTCTGAGAGAAGAAATTCCTCCTCATCTCAGTTCTAAAAGGGCGACCCTTTATTCTGAAACTGCGCCCCTGAGTTCTAGACTCCCCCACGAGGGGAAACATCCTCCCTGCATCTACCTTGTTGAGCCCCCTCAGTAACTTATATGTTTCAATAAGATCACCTCTCATTCTTCTAAATTCCAATGAGTATAGGCCCAACCTGGTCAACCTTTCCTCATAAGTCAACCCCCTCATCTCAGGAATCAACCGAGTGAATCGTCTCTTAACTGCCTCCAATGCAAATATATCCTTCCGTAAATAAGGAGACCAAAACTGTACGCGGTACTCAAGGTGTGGTCTCATCAATACCCTGTACAGTTGCAGCAGGACTTCCCTGCTTTTATACTCCATCCCCCTTGCAATAAAGGCCAACATTCCATTTGCCTTTTTGATTACCTGCTGTACCTGCATGCTAACTTTTTGTGTTTATAAGCTAATAAATTAAGAATGGCTACTTGGGCGAGCTATAAGAACGTGGCCAATGTCCAACAAGCTTCACTCCTGCATAAGACATCTCCTTCAGAGCAGGAGGGGGGGGCGGGAAATCAGTGGTGACTAAGGAGGGAATTTAAAACAAAACTTTCTTCCTCACAATGCTGTCATCCGTGGAGAAGAAAATGGTCGCAGTGAAAATATTCCCAGCTGTATTTGTAAACATGAGTGTAATGATTAAATTAGACCTGAATTAATCTGTCAAGTCCTTTTATCTAATCATAGTGTTATTCAAATCATATCATTTCTTGCCTAATGCCTTTTATTGTCATAAAATAACTTGCTCCAGGGATAAGAGTGCAAAATAATTTGATGATATAGAATATGGGTTTCATATCCGTACAATAGATTTACATTAACATTGCTGTAGTTACTAATAGAAGCAAATGTGTTGTCATGCTCCCAGTTCTTGGATTTTGCATCATTTTCCATTTTAACCCTCAGTCCGCTGCCTTAGAGCACTAGGCTCAACACTGTGGACCAAGTTCAAACCCAGGCGGGCCACGGGATTGGGATGGAACCATGGGTGGAATCATGGCTCTCGGGTTCTGATGTTTGCTGACGATAATTCATCAAAAACCTTCATAACAAACGGCTCCATAGCAGGAGGGAGTGAAAAATTAGGAGGTACCGTTTCCGCTTTTGGGCGCAATCGGGAAATCGCGCCTAAAATGTGCTCGAAATTGCGCTGGTTTGGTTCCAGTTCCAGTTTCCGCTAAAATTCATTTGCATAATCACAAACGGAAAATCTCCCATGAACCAGTGCAATCGGGCAGCGTAATAGAACGTAATAGTTTATTTTATTTTATTTGCATTAAAAAATATTCCTTGATGCATTTGAGTGGCAACCTGGTGCAGTTTACCACTCAAGGCTTCTTCGGCCGCACCTCCCAAACCCGCGACCTCTTCTACCTAAAAGGACAAGGTCAGCAGGCGCATGGGAACACCATCACCACCAAGTTCCCCTCCAAGTCACACACCATCCTGACTTGGAAATATATCGTCGTTCCTTCATCATCACTGGGGCAAAATCCTGGAACCCCCAACCTAACAGCACTGCGGGAGTACCTTCACCACACGGACTGCAGCAGTTCAAGAAGGCGGCTCACCACCACCTCCTCAAGTGCAACTAGAGACGGGCAATAAATGCTGGCCTTGCCAGCGATGCCCACATCCCATGAACAAATTTTTTTTAAGTTTTATTAACACAGCTGAAAATGGGTTTATCAGCAAAAATAAGCCTTTGTAAGAAGGGTGGCTCGTCCTCCAGCTGTGAGTAACCTGTAACTTGATTTAAAATCACTGAAAATGACTTTAAAAAACTATACTGAACCTTTTAATAGTTTCATTGGTGTATGCTAGTCAATATCTTAGTAAATTAATTTTTTTTTGGAGGGGACAGGCATAGACATAGACAGGCTGGTGGAATGGGCAGACACGTGGCAGGTGAATTTTAACACAGAAAACTGTGAAATGATACATTTTGGTAGGAAGAATGAGGAGAGGCAATATAAAATAAAGGGTACAATTCTAAAGGGGCTGGAGGAACAGAGAGACCTGGGGGTATATGTACACAAATTGTTGAAGGTGGCAAGGCAGGCGGGGAAAGCGGTTAAAAATGCATATGGGATCCTAGGCTTCGTAAACAGAGACATAAGGCTGGATTTTACCAGCCCTGAGGAGGCGGTTTTGGAGGCGGGACTGCTGGGAATATCCAAAAGAATGGGAGCGGGTCCCAAACTGGCGGGGGTGGCCAGTTTTCTGGGTGGGGCCTGATCCAGCGAATTGAATCTTGAACCAATGTAAAAGATCGCAGAAAACATGACACAACTGGTTTTGGGCCTAACTCATTTATGTTTTAAATTCGCCGGTCTTTTGCGCTGGTTCAGCTGATTCCGCCCGGATTGCGCTGATATTACTCGCGCCAATGAATGGAAATTCTACCCCTAAATATTTAATTTTATTTGAAAATTAGATTTTTGGTTTTTATTCTAGAAATTTCAGCCCACTCAAAAGCTAGACTGTTCAGGTGACAACCCTTCAGCACACACAAGGTAAAAAGGCTAACAACATAGAGATATCTGGTACTTAGTCTTCATCTCTGTGCGAGCTCCTGTATATGCTGTGCACGTGTATTAAAGTTAGGAATCTTGTAGTGTGCCAGGCCTATAGCAGGAAAGACCATGTTGTCCTCAGCAGGTTGTCCTAAGGAATGATGAAGCTGCTATTTGGGCTGATGGAAGTACCATATTTATCCATCTTGAACCTCCGATGCAAGAAAAGTTAAGAAAAGAAGTAAACTTTAAGATTTGAAGTGATGGAATATTTCAAAATGGCAACGTCTTCAGGTATTCCAGAGCTAATAACTGCTTTCCAAAAGAGGATGCTAAAGGGTTTGTGATCCCAATTAACAGGAACTGTGGGAGGCCAAGGAGTCGTCTTGTGCTTGGCAGCAAGATGTCTGAAGGAACCAAAGAGCTAATTTAACCCTGAACCCCCACCTCCTCCCCACGCCAATCACCATGGCAAAGGACTTGTAGAAAAAGAGCTATATGGGGTTATCAAGATGGTTGATTCGGTACCAGTTATCCTGTTGCTGAACTCAAGGTCAGTGCAGTTATATTGGCCAGACTAAAACGACATAAATGTTAGATGTATTCATGGGGCATACATATAATGTACCACATGATTGGCCATCCTCTTCCAACGCATCTCCTCTGTTGAGCGGCTCAGTTGGACTACCGTCACTTGGTTGTGCTCTTACCTATCCAATTGTAGCAAGACCATCTCCAGCAATGGCTTCGCTTCCCACCCCCAATACCGTAACAGTGCCCCAATGGTCTACGCTTGGCTCCCTCCTCTTTCTCATCTACATGCTGCCCCTTGGCGACATCATTTGAAGATCTGGGGTCAGCTTGCACGTGTATTCTGACAACACCTACCCCTAACTCTTCTCGACCCCTCGACTGCCTCTGTGTTGTCAGACTGATTGTCCGACCTCCAATCTGGATGAGCTGTTAAACATTGGGAATATTAAAACGATTGTCTTCATCCCTGCCACAAACTTAGTATCCTCGCCACCGATTCCATTCCCCTTCCCAGCCACTTTCACAGATTGAACCAGACTGCTCACAACCTTGGCATCCTATTTGATGCTGAGTTGAGCTTCTAACCTCACATCCTCTCCACTGCCTCCACCTCCGATTGATGAAACCCTCCTCCATATTTTTGTCACCTCCAAACACACCTATTCCAATGCTCTCCTGGCCAGTCTCCCATCTTCCATGCTCTGTCAACTTCAGCTCATCCAAAACTCTCCTGCCCCTATCCTATCCCACACCAGGTCCCTCTCACCCGTCACCCCGGTGCTCGCTGACCTACATTGGCTTCCAACACCATAAATTTAAAATTCTCATCCTCGTGTTTAAGTCCCTTCACGGCCTTACCCTTCCCTATCTGTGTAACCTTCCCCAACCCTACAACCCTCCGAGAACTCAGTGTTCCTTCAGCTCTATCCTCTTGTGAATCCATTCACTCCCTTTGCACCACCATTGGCTTTCAGTTGTCTAGGCCCTAACCCTTGCTGCCTCCCCATCTCCCTCTCCTCCTTCAAGACGCTTCTTAAAACCCATCAAGCTTTTAATCACCCCACCCACATTACAACAGTGACTACACTTCAAAAGTACTTCACTGGCTGTAAAGCGCTTTGTGACGTCCAGTGGTCGTGAAAGGCGCTATAGAAATGCAAGTCTTTCTATCTTTCCTAATAACTTCTTCTTTGGTTCAGCATCGATTTTATTTCTCTCATTACACTTCTGGGAAGCATCTTGGGACATTATTCTACACTAATGGTGCTATATAAGTTGTTGTTGTCATTGCACAAGATAATGACAGCGAAAGCGTCACTGTGAGATGCATTAAGGGCGGGGGGGGGGGGGGTTGGAATCCAGATGGTGTTCCAGTTCCCAGTTATAGAGGAGAGTTGGCTCCATGTGGTACTGGTGTCAGATTACCACAAGGTGGAGATTCATCCTCTACTTTGACTTTTAAAAAAATACCAATTCAGCAAAGTTGCAAATTGAAATTTCTCAACAACAGCAGAGATCTCATTGAAGTTTCTTTTCCCTCAGGATCTCCCTTTATTTTGGAAAAGCTCTTGAACTAATGGTGAAGAACAGAGCTTTAATCTAGTTCACCCAGGGATGGACACATTTATTTGGCCATAACATTTTTTAGTGTCGGGTCCCTTTTATTGTTGTTTAATATTAGGAGAGACAACTGAGAGGAATGATCATGGGAGTTACTTTTTTTATTCATTTATGGGATGTGGGCGTCGGTGGCAAGGCCACCTTCAGCTGCTTCATCAATGACCTTCCCTCCAACATAAGGCCAGAAATGGGGATGTTCGCTGATGACTGCACTGTGTTCAGTGCCATTCACAACTGCTCAGATAATGAAGCAGTCCATGCCTGCACACAACAAGACCTGAACGACATTCAGGCTTGGGCTGATAAGTGGCAGGCAAACCTTCGCGCCACACAAGTGCCAGGCAATGACTACCATAGATAGTACTTCAAATGTACTCTCCTCTCACTCATGCTGATCTAGAATGTCACAGGGTTCCAAATCACAGAATCATAGAATGGTTACAGCACAGAAGGAGGCCATTTGGCCCGAGAAGCAAAAGAGGAAATAGCAGAGGCCCAGACCATCATTTTCCAATCCTCTCTGGCTACAGGTGTGGTGCCAGAGGACTGGAGGACTGCTAATTTTGTACCTTTGTTTAAAAAGGGAGAAAGGGATAGACCGAGTAATTACAGGCCAGTCAGCCTAACCTCGGTGGTGGGAAAATTATTGGAAAAAGTTCTGAGGGACAGGATAAATCTTCATTTAGAAAGACACGGATTAATCAGGGACAGTCAGCATGGATTTGTTAAGGGAAGGTCGTGTCTAACTAACTTGGTTGAATTTTTTGAGGAGGGATTATTAGCTGAAAAGTAATTGGTAGGAGGGTTAGATGGGATTTGAGGGGAAATTTCTTCACCCAGAGGGTGGTGGGGGTCTGGAACTCACTGCCTGAAAGGGTGGTAGAGGCAGGAACCCTCACCACATTTAACAAGTGCTTGGATGTGCACCTGAAGTGCCGTAACCTATAGGGCTACGGGCCAAGAGCTGGAAAGTGGGATTAGGCTGGATAGCTCTTTGTCGGCCGGCGCGGACACGATGGGCCGAAATGGCCTCCTGCTGTACTGTAAATTTCTATGATTCTGTGAAGCCGTGCCGGCAAATATGGACAAATAATGACACAGGTTGGGTAAATGGATCGGGTTTCAGCTTATTTGCTAGAGATAGAAAAGGCAAACCTTTTATGTGAAAGAGAACTTGATTACTACAAGGATGGACCTAACTGGTCCAGGTAGGAGAAAGTGAAAATCCTGTGGCTATGAGTGAGAGATATGAGGGGAAAGAATCTAACTACAGGTGAGTCTCTATAGGAGGAAGAAATTTGCAGTTAAAATAACGGGAAGCTAGATAAGCCTATGAGGGAGAAGGGAATAGCGGGTTATGCTGCTAGAGTTAGATGAGGAAAGACGGGAAGAGGCTCGAGTGGAATATTAATGCAGACATGGACTGGTTGGGCTGAATGGCCTGTTTCTGTGCCGTATATTCTGTGCAATCAAATAGCAATTCTATACATACAGGAACAAATACAATTGTTATGAGTGACTTCAATTGACCAGGAATAGATTGGGAAATCTATAAGGCATGTAATAGCATGATCCTGGGGACTATATTGGATTGCCACATAGAATAATTGGTCAAGGAACTCAGATGAGCAGGGCCATTACCTGATATATATATAGAACATATCTTGATTACTACATACCCGCAAACATCACCACAGAAGCAACAATGAATCTGGAACTTATCTCTTCCTATCTTGACTCTATTTTTTCCTCCCCTTGTCCAGTCTCTTCCCACCTACATTCGCGACTCTTCCGACCCCATCTGCCACTTTAACAGTTTCCAGTTTCCTGGCCCCAACCATCTCCTTTTCACTATGGACGTCCCATCCCTCTACACCTCCATCCCCCACCAGGATGGCCTGAGGGCATTTTGTTTCTTCCTTGAACAGAGGCCCAACCAGTCGCCATCCACCACCACCCTCCTCCACCTGGCTGAACTTGTTCTCACATTGAACAACTTCTCCTTTGACTCCACTCACTTCTTCCAAGTTAAGTGTTGCTGTGGGAAACCACATGGGTCCTAGCTATACCTGCCTTTTCGTGGGATATGTGGAACACTTTGTTCCAGTCCTACTCGGGTCCCCTCCCTCACCTATTTTTCCGGTACATTGATGACGGTATCGGTGCCGTTTTCTGCTCTCGCCCTGAACGAGAAAATTTCATTCACTTTGCTTCCAATTTCCACCCTTCCCTCACCTTCACATGGTCCATCTCTGACTCTTCCCTTCCCTTCCTCGACTTCTCGGTCTCCATCTCTGGGGATAAGCTGTTGACAAAAATCACTACAAGCCCACTGACTCCCACAGCTACCTGGACTACACTTCCTCCCACCCCGCTTCCTGTAAGGACTCTATTCCATTCTCCCAGTTTCTCCGTCTCCGTCGAATCTGTTCCGACGATGCCACCTTCCACACCAGTGCTTCCAACATGTCTTCCTTTTTCCTCAACCGAGGATTCCCCTCTACCATGGTTGACACAACCCTCGACTGTGTCCATTCCATTTCCCCGGACTTTAGCTCTCACCCCTTCCCCACCCTCCCAGAACCACGATAGGGTTTTCCTTGTCCTCACCTTTCACCCCACCAGCCTTCACATTCAATGGATCATCCTCCGCCATATCTGCCACCTCCAGCGTGATCCCACCACCAAACACATCTTCCCCTCCCCTCCCCTTTCAGCATTCCGAAGGGACCGCTCCTTACGTGACACCCTGCTCCACTCCTCAATCACCCCAACACGCCCTCCCCTTCCCACAGCATCTTCCCATGCAAGCGTAGCAGATCTGCCCTTTTACCTCTTCCCTTCCCACTGTGCAGGGTCCCAAACACTCCTTCCAGGTGAAACAGCGATTTACTTGTACTTCTTGCAATCTAGTATACTGTATTCGCTGCTCACGATGTGGTCTCCTCTACATTGGGGAGACCAAACACAGATTGGGTGACTGCTTTGTGGAACACCTCCATTCAGTCTGCAAGTGTGACCCCGAGCTTCCGATCGCCTGTCACTTTAATTCTCCACTCCATTCCCACTCTGACCTCTCTGTCCTCGGCCCCTTACACTAGTCCACGAAGCTCAAGGTAAGCTCGAGGAACAGCACCTCATCTTTCGATTAGGCACTTTACAGCCTTCTGGACTCAACATCGAGTTCAACAATTTCAGACCATAACCTCGGCCCCTATTTTTTCACATGGCAGCTGTTGATGATTCTGCCATTCCCATTTACGCCTCTTCTAGACCCATCTTTTATTTCTTTACTTGTCCCATTGCCATCTCCTTTTGCTTTGTACTATCATACCTTTTGTCATAGAATCACAGAATGGCTACAGCATGGAAAAGGCCATTCGGCCCGTCGAGCCCGTGCCAACTCTCAGCTAGTCCCACTCCCCTGCCCTTTCCCCGTAGCCCTGCAATTTTTTTCCTTCAGATACTTATCCAACTCCCTTTTGAAAGATAAGATTGAGTCTGCCTCCACCATCCTTTCAGGCAGTGCATTCCAGATCTTAACCACTCGTTGCGTAAAAAGTTTTTTCTTACGTCGCCTTTGGTTCTTTTGCCAATCACTTAAATCTGTGTCCTCTGGTTCCCAACCCTTTTGCCAATGGGAACAGTTTCTCTCTATCCACTCTGTCCAGGCCCCTCATGATTTTGAACACCTCTTTCAAATCTCCTCTCTATCTTCTCTGCTCCAAGGAGAACAGCCCCAGCTTCTCCAGTCTATCAACGTAACTGAAGTCCCTCATTCCTGGAATCATGCTCGTAAATCTTTTCTGCACCTTCTCTAAGGCCTTCACATCCTTCCTAAAGTGCGGTGCCCAGAATTGGACACAGTACTCCAGTTGGGGCCGAACCAGTGTTTTATACAGGTTCATCATAATTTCCACACTTTTGTACTCTATACCTCTATTTATGAAGCCCAGGATCCTGTAAGCCTTTTTAGCTGCTTTCTCAACCTGCCCTGTCACCTTCAACGATTTGTGCACACATACCCCCAGGTCTCTCTGTTCATGCACCCCCTTCAGGATTGTACCATTTAGTTTATATGTCCTCTCCACATTCTTTATACCAAAATGTACCACTTTGCACTTTTCTGCGTTAAATTTCATCTGCTACGTGTTCGCCCATTCCACCAGCCTGTCTATGTCTTCCTGAAGTCTGTCACTCTCCTCCTCACTGTTCACTATACTTCCAAGTTTTGTGTCATCTGCAAATTTTGAAATTGTGCCCTGTACACCCACGTCCAACTCATTAATATATATCAAGAAAAGCAGTGGTCCTAGAACCGACCCCTGGGGAACACCACTGTATACCTTCCTCCAGTCCGAAAAACAACCGTTCACCACTACTCTCTGTTTCCTGTCACTTAGCCAATTTCGTATCTATGCTGCCACTGTCCCTTTTATTCCATGGGCTTCAACTTTGCTGGCAAGCCTATTATGTGGCACTTTGTCGAACGCCTTTTGCAAATCCATGTACACCATTTAATCACTCCTGCCTTCCACCCTATCACAGACCTTCCCTTTTGTTCTTTCCTCTCCTCCCCTCTTTCCCTGCCCCTGCATTTGCTTAAAATCTGCTACATCTCTAACTTTTTCCAGTTCTGATGAAAGCTCATCGACCTGAAACATTAACTCTGTTTCCCTCTCCGCAGATGCTGCCTGACCTGCTGAATATTTCCAGCATTTTCTGTTTTTATTTTAGATTTCCAGCATCCGCAGTGTGTTTGTGAATTGAGTTTTTAAAAGCTGGGATACCTGCTACTCCATATCCCCCCCACCGGTAAATAGAAACAAAATGCATCCAATTAATGTAAGCTAACCTGAGCATCTTGCTTCATGAGGCTTTTACTTTTAATCTTCCTGTTCAGAGTCAAACATAGAATCATAGAATGATACTCCACGTTAAATATCATCTGCCACATATTTGTCCATTTCACCAGTCTGCCTATGTCCTCTTGAAGTCTGTTACTATCCTCCTCACGTTTTACTACATTTACTTGTTTTGTGTCAGGCGCAAACTTTGAAATGATGCCGAGTCATGGTAATTAATATATATCAAAAAGAGCAGTGGTCCCAACACCAACCCGTAGAGGACACCACTGTATACTTCCCTCCAGTCTGAAAAACTACCATTCACCACTTCTCTCTGTTTTCTGACCCTCAGTCAACTTTGTATCCATGCAGCCACTGCCCCTTTAATCCCAATTTTGCTTCAATTTTGCTAACACTTCTATTAAGTGGTACTTTATCAATTGCCTTTTGAAAATCCAGACACAACATCAACTGCACTACCCTCATCAACCCTCTCCATTACTTCATCAATGAACTCAATCAATTAGTCAAACATGATTTGCCTTTAACAAATCTGAGCTGGCTTTCAGTTATTAACCCATATTTTTTCAAGTGCCAATTAATTTTGTCCCGGATTACTGTCTCTAAAAGTTTCCCCAGCACTAATGATAAACCCGTCAACTGCAGGCCAGTTGGCCTATCACTCTTCCCCATTTTTGAACAGGGGTGTAACATTTGCAATCCACCACTCCCACATCTGAGGAGGATTGGAAGATTGTGGCCAGAGCCTCCACAATTTCCATCCTTACTTCCCTCAGTAACCTAGGATGCATCTCATCAAGACCAGGTGACTTTTCTACTTTGAGATCTGCCACCCTTTAAGTGCCTCCTCTTTATCTATTTTTATCCTAACCTGTTCCTCTACCAACTCCTCCTTTACTGTGACATTGGCAGCATCCTCTTCTCTAGTGAAGACAGTTGCAAAGAATTCATTTAGTACCTCAGTCATGCCCTCTACCGCCACAAAAAGATCTCCATTTTAGTCCATAATCAGCCCCACCCTTCTTTTGGCTACTCCTTTTACTATTTATATGTTTATAAAAGACTTCTGGGTTCCATATTATGTTACCCGCTAATCTATTCTCATACACTCTCTTTGCCCCTCTTATTTCCTTCTTCAGTTCGCCCCTGTACTTTTTTGTTCAGCTTGCATTCAGCATTCAACAGTAAAAGAGTATGCATCTGCCTAACCCTGCCAACGTTGGGAGGGTCAAATGGCTGTGGTCCCGGGCAGGTGCATTTTTGCACTTATGGACGAGCAGGATCGAACCCCCTACCAATGCGAAATTTAGGCCCCAACATCTCTGGATTGTAACGCAGGAGTACACTTCCAGGGTAATGATGGATAGCTCTCTGAAACAAGAATGATCCTCAGTATATAGGGATGAGCAATGGGGAAAGAAGTCTCGAAGGAGGTCAGAGAGGGGAACTCATTGAGGAATGCAAAATACTAAATGGTGTAGACAAGATCAATTCAGAATATTACTTTAAAGTAATGACAGAAGTGTAGGGCCAGGGGAGATAAATTTAAATCAGTGAAAGGTAAACTCAAAACAGATGTCGGGAAAATGTTCTGTACCCAAAGGGTAATAAATATTTGGAATAACCTGCCAACCAAGTTAGGATAGGTAAAAACATAAGGGACATTCAAAGTGCAGCTGAACGCTAGGCTGGGGGCGTTGCATACAAGAAGATACCAGGAGCTTCAATAGGCCAAATATTTTTTCTCATCCTTGACTTTTCTGAAAATTCTCATGAGGCAACTGAATGCTTGACTGTCAACAGGAAGATTGGAAATCAAAGCCTTATGGAGCAAGATACTCAGGCTAGTTTTGGATGGATTTTGTTCTTTTTTGTACCTTGGTGGGGTGAGGAATATGGAGTAGCATCCATCCCTGCTTTTAAAAATTCAATTCATAAACACTTCAACAGTCGTTGTCGGCGGTGCCGTCTTTCAGATGAGACGTTAAACCGAGGCCCCGTCTGCTCTCTCAGGCGGATGTAAAAAATCCCATGGTACTATTTCGAAGAAGAGCAGGGGAGTTATCCCCGGTGTCCTGGCCAATACTTATCCCTCAATCAACGTCAGTTAAACAGATTATCTGGTCATTATGGTTTGAGGGAGCTCGCTGTGCACAAATTCGCTGCCGCGTTTCCTACATTACAACAGTGACTTCAAAAAGTACTTCATTGGCTGTAAAGCACTTTGCGACGTCTGGTGGTCGTGAAAGGCGCTACATAAATGTAAGTCTTTCCTTTTTCTTTCTTTAGCAGCTAAAATGATCCTTTTAAGGCCTTACATGGCCTCTCCCTTCTTATCTCTATAACCTCCTCCAGCGCTACAATCCTCCGAGAACTCTGCATTACTCCAATCCTGGCCACTTGCGCATTCCCAACTGCCTTCGCCCCACCATTGGCGGCCGTGCCTTCAACTGCTGAGGCCCTAAGCTCTGGAATTCCCTCCCTTAAACCTCTCCGCCTCTCTACTTCTCTCTTCCTTTAAGACGCTCCTTAAAACCTACCTCACCCATCCTAATATCTCCTTAAGTTGGCTATGTATCAAGCTTTGTCTGATAACGCTGCTGTGAAGTGCCTTGAGATGTTTCACTATGTTAAGTGCACTATGTAAATTCAAGTTGTTGTTGATGTCTGAAGCCAAGACTGCCCTGTTGGGCCAGATGAGGCGATAGTGTGATAACTAGCAGCTCTTACAGGGAAATTAAACATTTAAAAAAGGCATCCACTCACAAACTTAATTTTGTAAATTAGTCTAAATGGTGGTGCAATTGGCAACAGCGAATGGTCTAATTTCATAAAGGAAATATGAATCACAGAGCACAACACGTTTCGAAATTCCCACGAGGAAAGGCCAGCACATAGTTGGCCCTGGGGCAAAGCATGCAGAGGCCTGAACATTAGCATTGTATAAGTAGCCTCAGAGACCACATGCAACATTGAAAAGCTAGTGTGGACACCCTATTATATAGTATTTACAGCACAGAAACAGGCCATTCGGCCCAACAGGTCCAAGCCAGTGTTTAAGCTCTGCACGAGCCTCCTTCCCACCCTTTTTCATCTAACCCCATCAGCATATCTTTCTATTCCTTTCTCCCTCATGAGTTTATCTAGCTTCCCCTTAAATGCATCTGTGCTAATCGCCTCAACTACTCCCTGTGGTAGCGAGTTCCACATTCTAACCAGTCTCTGGGTAAAGAAGTTTCTCCTGAATTCCCTTTTGGATTTATTAGTGACTATCTTATATTTATGGCTCCGAGTTCTGGTCTCGTCTGCAAGTGGAAACATCTTCTCTACGTCTAGCCCATCGCACCCCATCATAATCTTAAAGACCGCTATCAGCTCACCTGTCAGTCTTCTCTTTTCTAACATACTGTGGATTTGGGTATCCACAGATACCAAACAATCAATGACTTGACTTAGGACGCAGGACTTGGAGGGGACACCTGACTCCACCAGCAGTGCTGTGTCATAAACAATGTTTTTTTATTAGTTTATAGATTGTGGGCATCACTGGCATTGCCAGCATTTATTGCCCATCCCTAGTTGCCCTTGAGAAGGTGTTGGTGAGCCGCCTTCTTGAACTGCTGCAGGCCGTGTGGTGAAGGTACTCCCACAGTGCTGTTAGGGAAGGAGTTCCAGGATTTTGACCCAGCGACGATGAAGGATCGGCGATATATTTCTAAGTCAGGATGGTGTGCAACTTGGAGGGGAACTTGGAGGTGGTGGTGTTCCCATGCGCCTGCTGCCTTTGTCCTTCTAGGTGGAAGAGGTCGCAGGTTTGGGAGATGCTGCCAAAGAAGCCTTGGCGAGTTGCTGCAGTGCATCTTGTAGATGGTACACACTGCAGCCACGGTACACCGGTGGTGGAGGGAGTGAATGTTTAAGGTGGTAGATGGGTTGCCAATCAAGCGGGCTGCTTTGTCTTGTATGGTGTCGAGCTTCTTGAGTGTTGTTGGAGCTGCACTCATCCAGGCAAGTGGAGAGTATTCCATCACACTCCTTACTTGTGCCTTGTAGATGGTGGAAAGGCTTTGGGGAGTCAGGAGGTGAGACACTCGCCACAGAATACCTAGCCTCTGACCTGCTCTTGTTGCCACAGTATTTATGTGGCTGGTCCAGTTAAGTTTCTGGTCAATGGTGACCCCCCAGGATGTTGATGGTGGGGGATTCAGCGATGGTAATGCCGTTGAATGTCATGGGGAGGGGGTTAGACTCTCGCTTGTTGGAAATAGTCTGTGGCACGAATGTTACCTGCCACTTATCAGCCCAAGCCTGAATGTCGTCCAGGTCTTGTTGCATGCGGGCATGGACTGCTTCATTATCAGAGGAGTTGTGAATGGCACTGAACACTGTGCAGTCATCAGCGAACATCCCCATTTCTGACCTTATGTTGGAGGGAAAGTCATTGATGAAGCAGCTGAAGATGGTTGGGCCTAGGACACTGCCCTGAGCAACTCCTGCAGCGAAGTCCTGGGCCTGTGATGATTGCCGAGAATCTGCTGGGAAAATAACGGCGAGTTTAATGGCACGTATAAAACTCAGCAATGTATAGCGAGGAAGAATTATGCCCACAGTTGCCAATCGTCACAAGTTGCCGGATGATTTGCATCGCTCTGTCGTTAGCCTCGCCAAAATGGCAGCTCGCCATCAACCTCCCCGTGAGTGTCAAGAAATTGTAGGAAATATGAATTAAACTCACGTAGAAAGTTAGGGCTGGTATTTAATGACATAAGGACCCTTTTAATGATGAGATTTATATTCCTGCAATGCTGCACCACCTCGAAGGCCCAGAAAGGGAACAATCTGAAACTGTGGAGTTTCACTCCTGCAGGTAGTAAATTGTTCCTAGAGGTTTAAAAAAATTTTAATTATAATTTTTTTTTTAATTTCTTACTTTTACTTTCAGTCTCTTTTTTCTCTCTTTCTTAATCCATTTTTTCCTCTCTATTTCTCTTTCTGTATCTAATTTGACTCTAATCTCTGTAGTTCCGCTGTTTCTTTCTCTGTCCTTAAATTTCATTGATTAAGGAGATAGGCTGTTGGTCCCATCATTCACCAAGGCCCCAGACGCCCTGTTGACCTCACTATCCTCATTATCAATTCGCACTTCCAGCAATTTGCGATACAAAATTAATTGGCGCTGAAGGGTGAGAAGAATATCTAACTGGCGGCGCAAACTGTGAGATGCCCCACTCCAGCAAATCCTGGGCCAATGCGGTTGCTCCTCACACCACTGGATGCAAAGTGCCGATAAACGGCCGCCAGCAGTTCTGGATGCTGCGCATCATTTCTTTTTTCAGGTTGCGGGCACATTGATCGATTGGCCCATCTGCAGAGGCTGGCACTGCAGTTTTCTGTATTCCCAGCCAGCGCAGATATTCCCCCAAAGTTGTGGAGGGTCCATGGCCTGAGGCTGAAAAATTCCACTTTTAATAAAAAATTAGGAAACCATCTGTTTTTCAAAGAAAGAAAGAAAAGAAGAAAAGAAAAGAAAGAACCGACTGACCGACCGACCGACCGAGAGACATTTCTATAGCACCTTTCACGACCACCGGACGTCCCAAAGCGCTTTACAGCCAATTAAGTACTTTTTGAAGTGGAGTCACTGTTGTAATGTGGGAAACACGGCACCCAATTTGTGCACAGCAAGGTCCCACATAGACTAGAGAATTTGGGATTGTTCTCCTCAGAGAGGAGATGGTTAAGGGGAGATTTAATAGAAGATGTTTAAAATTATGAGCGATTTTGATAGAGTAAATAAGGAGAAACTGTTTCTGCCGGCAGGAGGGTCTGTAACCAGAGACTGACACTCCAGTGCAGTGCTGAGGGAGCGCTGCACTGCCGGAGATGCCGTCTTTTGGATGGGACGTTAAACCGAGGCCCCGTCTGCTCTCTCAGGTGGACGTAAAAGATCCTATGGCACTATTTCGAAGAAGAGCAGAGGAGTTCTCCCCGGTGTCCCGGCCAATTTTTATCCCTCAACCAACATCACCTAAAACAGATTATATGCTCATTATCTCATTGTCGTTTGCGGGAGCTTGCTGTGCTTAAATAGGCTGCTGCATTTTCTACATTACAACAGTGACTACACTTCAAAAGTACTTCTTTGGCTGTAAAGCACTTTGGGAGCTCTCTGAGGTCGTGAAAGGAGCTATATAAATGCAGGTTTTTTCTTTTTTTTCCCCCAGAGGAGACAGATTTAAGATAATTGGCAAAATAACCAGAAGGGAGCTGAGGAGAATTTTGTTTACACAGCGAGTTGTCATGATTTGGAATGCGCTGCCTGAAAGGGCGGTGGAAGCAGATTCAATAGTAACTTTCAAAAGGGAATTAGATAAATACTTGAAGAGGAAAATTTTTCCGGGCTATAGGGAAAGAGCAGAGGAGTGGAACTAATTGGATAGCTCTTTCAAAGCCGGCACAGGCACGATGGCCTCCTTCTGTGCTGTATCACTCTAAATTGCGTGCTCTATAGGCACATGTTCCTGAGCACAGCTCTAATTATAGTGTAAAACAGGTGTTCTCATTATCAATTGTTAGAAGAGGAACATCCCCATGCTGCCCCCCACCACCCCCCCTCCACGCCACATGCCCCATGCCCCATTAAAGGCATGATCTTGCTTGGACATTTTATCTTCCTCCTTGCTGCCTGGTGATGTAAGCAGGGTATATTGTAGTGTATCAGCAGTCTCAGCATGTTGCATAGCTGTGTATTGGTAACACGCCATTGTAAACTTCTGTGTTGTTTTTGGATGAATTTGGATGATCAGCCATGATCTCATTGAATGGCGGAGCAGGCTCGAAGGGCCGAATGGCCTACTCCTGTTCCTATCTTCTATGTTTCTTTTTGGTGGCTGGGGGGTGGGGGTTGCTTTCAGTTGTAAACTTCTTCAATGTTTACCCAATATACTTTGTATGAGAAATACCTAGTCAGTAAACTTTAAGAACTGACACTCTGAGGAGCATTGTCACATGACTGCCACATCCAGAAACAATATGGTTAAGCAGCTTACTCTAACAGTGTCAGAGCCGCGGTAATAGGAACAACACGGTTCGATTTTTGGCATGCTGTAGTGGGCGGTGGCAGCAATTTCATGGCTCATCCAAATGAAGACCTCCAACAACGCAGCACTCTCTACGAATTTAAGTCTTGGTGTGAGTCTAAAAACCATGATCCACTGATGGAGAGTTGAGACTGCTGCCGAGTGAGCTAAGTGAACACTGGGAAGAACTCGCTCAGCACTCTTGTTAGGAATCTTAAACTTATCAATCAATTCTGGAGATAAATCTCGATGACTGCAAGCAAGACAGCTCCATAACTAACTATGAGGCTTTCTGTTAAGGTGTAAAGCTATCAAAGGTGATTGAAGTGTAGGGTGATCTTTGAAGAATGTCCCTTCTTGTTAAAGAAGGTCATTAAGGCATACATTCATTGCCCTTGGGGCAAGGCATCTGGATCTAATGACTTCTCTGCAGGTTTCTATCAAATGGCTTTGTGATAAAATTGTTCCTATACTTTTATGCACTTTTAATGAGGGTAAAGGTAGAATTCAACTTTTGCATAATACTCTATGCATGGCTTTAATTACTGTGATGCATAAATAAGATATGGACCCTACCAGCTGCAGAATACGTCCAAGCTATTTTCATATTGTTCACTTATGCCGATTGGAAGATATTAGCCAAGATAATTACAGTCAAACTTGAGAAACTTCTGTCTATTATTCACCCTGAATGCATAGGATTTATCATATGTGGGTCTTCCTTTGGCGACTTAAGACACCTATTGATATTCTAGTGGAAGGCAGGGACTCTAGATCCTGTTCCATTCTGATTTTGATGCAATTTTATAATTAAAAGTCATTTTTATATTTAGGTGGTCTTGGGTTTGTGAAAGGCTTGCAAAGATGGATAGTCCTGGCCTTCAGGCCCGCTCAGTAATCGCCATCCCTTTGATCTACATCAAGGAACTCACCAAGGGTGTTCCCACTCACCCTTATTTTTATATCAGTTTGATAACTAGTGACAATACATGGTGGAAAATATCTGGGTATACAGAAAGTATGAATAAGATTTAGCCTTCTCACCATAGCCAGGCCACAATATTTTCCTTCTCGTTGGCTGATTAGAAACTGAGATAAAACTGATTATGCTTTTAGACAAAGCCTTGTGTTTATCCAGTAAGACAACTGCCCTTGATAAATATACAGGTTATATCCTGATCCAGCTTCTGTTTCATCTTGTCTTCTTCAATTTCCTCATGTTTTCCTCAAGATTTTCAGGAGCAAAATAAACTGAGTTTTCTCCGCTCGAAGCCCAATCAGCTCTTTCACTGACCTTTTGAACCCATGGAAAATACTGCCAGTTTATTGTCCTCCCCCTCATCCAGCAGCAGTAATAAAAGTTTTAATCCCAGCCTTGGTTGTCATTTAATATTTCTTTATCTTCATTGGATAACTTTTACTAATTCTCAGGTAGGAAATTATAGAGGTTGATTTCTTATACAGGAAAGAAATCAACCTCTCTGAGGGAAAGAAAGAAAGACTTAGAGTCATAGAGTAATACAGCACGGATAGAGGCCCTTCGGCCCATCGTGTCCGTGCCGGCCATCAAGCCCTGTCTAATCTAATCCCATATTCCAGCATTTGGCCCGTAGCCTTGTATGCTATGGCATTTCAAGTGCACATCCAAATGCTTCTTAAATGTTGTGAGGGTTTCTGCCTCCACAACCCTTTCAGGCAGTGAGTTCCAGACTCCAACCACCCTCTGGGTGAAAAAGTTCTTTCTCAAATCCCCTCTAAACCTCCCGCCCTTTACCTTGAATCTATGCCCCCTAGTTATTGACCCCTCTACTAAGGGAAAAAGCTCCTCAGCATCCATCCTATCTATGCCCCTCATAATTTTGTACACCTCAATCATGTCCCCCCTCAGCCTCCTCTGCTCCAAGGAAAACAAACCCAATCTGCCCAGTCTCTCTTCATAGCTGAAGCGCTCCAGCCCTGGTAACACCCTGGTGAACCTCCTCTGCACCCTCTCTAACGCGATCACATCCTTCCTGTAGTGTGGCGACCAGAACTGCACACAGTATTCCAGCTGTGGCCTAACCAGTGTTTTATACAGCTCCATCATAACCTCCTTGCTCTTATATTCAATGCCTCGGCTAATGAAGGCAAGTATCCCATATGCCTTTTTTACCACCTTATCCACCTGTTCCGCCGCCTTCAGGGATCTGTGTACTTGCACACCCAGATCCCTCTGACCCTCCGTCTTGCCTAGGGTCTTTCCATTCATTGTGTATTCCTTTGCCTTGTTAGTCCCCCCAAAGTGCATCACCTCGCACTTTTCCGGGTTAAATTCCATTTGCCACTGTTCCGCCCATCTGACCAACCCATCTATATCGTCCTGCAGACTGAGGCTACCCTCCTCGCTATTTACCACCCCACCAATTTTTGTATCATCCGCGAACTTACTGATCATACCCTTTACATTCATATCCAAGTCATTAATGTAGACCACAAACAGCAAGGGACCCAGCACCGATCCCTGCGGTACCCCACTGGCCACAGGCTTCCAGTCACAAAAACAACCTTCGACCATCACCCTCTGCCTTCTGCCACTAAGCCAGTTTTGTATCCAATGTGCCAAGGCACCCTGGATTCCATGGGCTCTTACCTTCTTGACCAGTCTCCTGTGCAGGACTTTATCGAAGGCCTTACTGAAATCCATGTATACCACATCCACTGCGTTACCCTCATCCACACACCTAGTCACCCCCTCAAAAAATTCAATCAAATTAGTCAGACATGATCTTCCCTTGACAAAGCCATGTTGACTATCCCTGATTAATCCTTGCCTCTCCAAGTGGAGACAAATTTTGTCCCTCAGGATTTTTTCCAATAATTTTCCTACCACTGATGTTAGGCTCACTGGCCTGTAGTTCCCCGGTTTTTCCCTACTACCCTTCTTGAATAATGGTACTACATTAGCGGTTCTCCAGTCCTCTGGCACATCCCCTGTGGCCAGAGAGGTCCTGAATATATGTGTTAGAGCCCCCGCAATCTCCTCCTTTGCCTCACACAGCAGCCTGGGATACATTTCATCCGGGCCTGGGGATTTATCCATTTTTAGGCCAGCTAAAACCACCAATACCTCCTCCCTCTCGATGTTAATATGTTCGAGCATATCACAGTCCCCCCGCCCTATTTCTATGTCTACATCGTCCTTCTCCATAGTGAAAACGGATGCAAAAAATTCATTTAGAACCCCTCCTACATCTTCCGGCTCCACACACAGATTGCCACTTTTGTCCCTAATGGGCCCTATTTTTTCCCTAGTTATCCTCTTACCCTTAATATACTTATAAAACATCTTCGGATTTTCCTTTATTTTGCTTGCCAGTGTTATTTCATGGCCCCTCCTTGATCTCCTAATTTCTTTTTTAAGTATCCCCCTGCACTTTTTGTACTCCTCTAGGGCTTCCTCCGTCTTTAGCCTTTTGTATCTACCAAAAGCCCTCCTTTTTTTCCTAATCCATTCTCGTATATCCCCTGACATCCAAGGTTCCCTGTGGTTTTTGGAACCACCCTTGACCTTTACGGGAACATGTTGCCATTGTATGATCTCAATCTCCCTTCTGAAAGCCTCCCATTGCTCCGATGCGGATTTTCCTACAAGTAGCTGATCCCAGTCCATTTTGGCCAGATCCTGCCTTATCCTATTAAAATCGGCCTTCCCCCAATTTAGAACCTTTATTTCCGGCCCATCCCTGTCCTTTTCCATGACCACCTTAAATCTTACCATATTATGGTCACTATCACCAAAGTGCTCACCTACTAGCACTTTTTCCACTTGGCCGGCCACATTCCCTAGAATTAGGTCCAGTACCACCCCCTCTCTTGTAGGACTTTCTACATGCTGGCTCAAAAAGCTCTCCTGGATGCACTTTAA
The DNA here is from genome assembly GCF_052327205.1 of Somniosus microcephalus. Classification (NCBI taxonomy): domain Eukaryota; kingdom Metazoa; phylum Chordata; class Chondrichthyes; order Squaliformes; family Somniosidae; genus Somniosus; species Somniosus microcephalus. The sequence continues at coordinate 214,204,911 of NC_140996.1, read as the reverse complement.
GAATTCTACACCCTCTGAGCCTTTCACACTCTGACTATCCCAGTTAATATTGGGGAAGTTGAAATCCCCCATTATTATTACCCTATTATTTGCACATTTCTCTGAGATTTGCCTACATATCTGTTCCTCTATCTCCCCCTGACTGTTTGGAGGCCTATAGTACACTCCCAGCAAAGTGCTTGCCCCCTTTTTGTTTTTAAGCTCCACCCATATGGCCTCATTAGAGGACCCTGCTAATATATCATCCCTCCTTACTGCAGTAATTGACTCCTTAATTAATATTGCGACACCCCCTCCTCTTATACCTCCCCCTCTGTCTCGCCTGAAGATTCTGTACCCCGGAATATTGAGCTGCCAGTCTTGCCCTTCCCTCAACCATGTCTCCGTGATAGCAACAATATCATACTCCCATGTGTTTATCAACACCTTCAGTTCATCCACCTTATTTGCAAGACTCCTTGCATTAAAATAGATGCCATCCAGCCTTGCCCTTATATATTTGCCCTGTCTACCAAGCTGACTTGTTTTTTTCTCTATAATTGGCAGCACATCCCCCCCTATTTCAGCTCCCCTCTGTATCCCATCCCCCTGCCAAGTTAGTTTAAACCCCCCCCAACAGTGCTAGCAAACCTCCCCGCGAGGATATTTGTCCCGCTCTGGTTCAGGTGCAACCCGTCCGACTTGTACAAGTCCCACCTTTCCCAGAAGCAGGCCCAGTGATCCAGGAAAGTAAAACCCTCCCCACTACACCAACTCTTTTGCCACGCATTCATCTGCTCTATCCTCCCATTCCTATACTTACTAGCACGTGGCACTGGGAGTAATCCAGAGATTACAACCTTTGAGGTCCTGCTCTTTAATCTGTTACCTAGCTCCCTAAATTCTTGATGCAGGACCTCATCCCTCTTTTTACCTATGTATTTCTATAGCGCCTTTTGCGACCACTGGACGTCCCAAAGCGCTTTACACCCAATGAAGTGTAGTGACTGTTGTAATGTAGGAAACACGGTAGCCAAATTGCGCACAGAAAGCTCCCACAAACAGCAATGTGAGAATGACCAGATAATCTATTATAGTGATGTTGATTGAAGGATAAATATTGGCCAAAACACCGGGGAGAACTCCCCCTGCTCTTCTTTGAAATAGTGCCATGGGATCTTTTACGTCCACCTGAGATGGCAGACGGGGCCTCGGTTTAACGTCTCATCCGAAAGACAGCACCTCTGACAGTGCAGCACTCCCTCGGTACTCTTCTCTTCTCTTCTTAGGCAGTCCCTCGGGACCGAGGATGACTTGCTTCCACACTAAAAAGGTGACTGATGAGTCCAGTACGGGACCTACAGTCTCTGTCACAGGTAGGGCAGACGGTGGTTGAAGAGGCGGGTGGGTGGGGTGCTTGGGTTGACGTGCATTCCATCCGCTGTTTGCACTTGGCTTCCACTTGCTCCCAGCGAAGAGACTCGAGGTGTTCGGCGCCTCCCCGGATGCTTCTCCTCCACTTTGTGCGGTCTTGGGCCAGGGATTCCCAGGCGTTTTCTCTGCCCACCTGGAGCTCTCTTGCTGTGTCGGAGCTCTGAGTAGAGTGTTTATTTTGGGAGTCTCGTATCGGGTATGCAGACGATGTGGCCCATCCATCGGAGCTGATCGAGCGTGGTCAAAGCTTTGATGCTGGGGATGTTGGCCTGAGTGAGAACACTGACATTGGTGCCCCTATCCTGCTAATGGATTTGCAGGATTTTGCGGAGGCAGCGTTGGTGGTACCTCTCCAGTGCTTTGAGATGCCTGCTGTACATGGTCCATGTCTCTGAAGCATACAGGAGGGTGGGTATCACTACTGCTGTGTAGACCGTGAGCTTGGTGCTAGGTTTGAGGTCCTGGTCTTCAAACACTCTCTTCCTCAGGCAACCGAAGGCTGCACTGGCACACTGAAGGCAATGTTGGACATCGTCATCAACGTCTGCCCTTGTTGACAGTAGGCTCCCGAGGTATGGAAAGTGGTCCACATTGTCTAAGGCCTCATCATGGATTTTGATAATCGGGGAGCAGTACTGTGTGACGGGGGCAGGTTGGTAGAGGACCTTTGTCTTACAGATGTTTAGTGTAAGGCCTATGCTGTCTTACGCTTCGGTGAAGGTGTTGATGATGGTTTGGTGTTTGGCCTCAGAGTGTGTGCAGACGCAAGCTTCGTCTGCATACTGTAATTCGATGACAGAGAATGGGATGACCTTGGATCTGGACTGGAGGTGACGGAGGTTGAACAGTTTCCCGTTTGTTCTGTGGATTAGCTCCCCTCCAGTGGGGAGCTTACTGAGGGTGAGATGGAGCAGTGCAGCCAGGAAGATCGAGAAGAGCGTTGGTGCAATGACACAGCCTTGCTTGACCCCGGTCCGTACGTGAATTGGGTCTGTGGTGGATCCGTTGTTTAGGATCATGGCTTGCATGTCGTCGTGAAGCAGGTGGAGGATGGTGACAAACTTTTGAGGGCAGCCGAATTTGAGGATACATTCCATAATCCCTCACGGTTGACAGTGTCGAAGACCTTTGTGAGGTCAAAGAAGGCCATGTACAGCGGTTGATGCTGTTCCCTGCATTTCTCTTGTAGTTGAGGCGCGGTGAAGATCATGTCCATTGTGCCCCTTAGTGGGTAGAATCCATATTGGGAGGAACTCTTCAGCCACTGGGAGAAGGTGATTGAGGAGGATTCTTGTGATGACTTTCCCTGTGGCAGACAGCAGGGAGACTCCTCTGTAATTTCCGTAATAGGACTTGTCACCTTTCTTGAAGATGGTCACGATTACGGCATCTCCGATCCCCTGGCATGCTCTCCTCCTTCCAAATAAGAGAAATGAGTTCATGTATTCGCACCAATAGTGCTTCTCCGCCATGTTTTAGCGCCTCGACGGGGATTCCATCTGCTCCTGAGACCTCTTTGTTCTTCAGTTGTCAGATGACCTTTTCAACCTCATGCCGGGCTGGGATTGCGCTGAGGTGGTGGTGGGTAGCATGCTGCGGGATGGAGTTGAGGACACTTTCGTCGAAGACAGAGTCTCAGTTACGGAGATCTTCGAAGTGCTCCTTCCAGCGGGCACTGACTACCTCTGTCCTTGATGAGTACCTCTCCGATCTTGGCCCGCAGTGGGGTGGGACCTTGGGTGCTTGGGCCGTAGGTGGTCTTGACTGCGCTAAAGAATCCACGCACGTCATGGTTGTCAGCTGGCTGCTGGATCTCCTGTGCTTTCTCCACACACCATCTGTTCTTTAGGTCACGAGTTTTTTGCTGGACCTCGGCCTTCAGGCGTCTGTAGAGCTGCTTTCTTGCTCTCGAGTTGTGTTGCTGTTTCCAGATCAGGAATGCCTTGCGCTTGCAGCTTATTAGCTCCTGGATCTCCTGGTCGTTCTCATCGAACCAGTCTTGGTGCTTCCTGGTCGAGTGACCTAGCGTCTCTTCACGGGTGCTGATTATAGAGGCCTTGAGTGCAGACCAGGTGCTGTGGACACTCTGTCTCTGCATCACTGGGAGTCGGAAGGATGGTTGTGAGGCACAGGCTGAGTCGGGCTTTCTTAGCAGGGTCTTTGAGTGCTCCAGTGTTGATTTTCCTGCGGCATTGCTTCTGTTGCCGCCGCTGTTTTGGGGCTAACATAGAAACATAGAGATAGGAACAGGAGTAGGCCATTCGGCCCTTCGAGCCTGCTCCGCCATTCAATGAGATCATGGCTGATCTTCGTCTGAGATCATAGCTGATCTTACCAGTTCAGTACCCCGTCCCCGCCTTTTCTCCGTAACCCTTAATCCCCTTAGCCTTCAGAAATATATCCAATTCTCTCTTGAAAATATTTATTGAATTAGCCTTCGCAGCCCTCTGTGGCAGGGAATTCCACAGGCTCACCACTCTTTGAGTGAAGAAATTCTTCCTCATCTCTGTTTTAAATGATTTGCCCGCTATTTTTAGACTGTGGCCCCTGGTTCTGTGCTCCCCGGCCATTGGAAACATTCTCTCTGAATTCAGCCTGTCCAGGCCTGCCATAATTTTATATGTTTCGATGAGATCACCTCTCAATCTTCTAAACTCCAGTGAGTACAAGCCCAAACTATTTAATCTCTCTTCGTAGGTCATTCCCGCCATTCCAGGTATCAGCCTGGTGAATCGCCGTTGCACTCTTTCCATGGCAAGAACATCCTTCCGCAGATGGGGCGACCAAAACTGTACACAATACTCCAGATGCGGTCTCACCAGCACCTTGTACAGCTGTAGTAAGGTATCCCTATTCCTATACTCGAACCCCCTTGATATGAAGGCCAACATACCATTTGCCTTCTTAATCGCCTGTTGCACCTGCATGCTCTCCTTCAGTGACTGGTGCACAAGAACACCCAGGTCCCTCTGCACTTCCCCATCTCCCAATCTATTGCCGTTTAGATAATAATCTACCCTCCTGTTTTTACCCCCAAAGTGGATAACCTCGCATTTATCCACATTATAGTGCATCTGCCACGTATCCGCCCATTCCCCCAACCTGTCCAAATCGCACTGTAGCCTCCTGACATCCTCATCAGAGCCCACCCCTCCTCCTAGTTTAGTGTCGTCAGCGAATTTGGAAATATTGCATCCAATTCCCTGATCCAGATCATTTATATATATTGTGAACAGCTGGGGTCCCAGGACAGATCCTTGCGGCACCCCGCTGGTCACTGCCTGCCACTCCGAAAACGAGCCGTTTATTCCAACTCTCTGTTTTCTATCCGCCAGCCAGTTCTCTATCCACGTTAATACTTTGCCCCCAATCCCATGAGCCTTAATTTTGCATGATAATCTTTTGTGTGGAACCTTATCGAAGGCTTTCTGGAAGTCAAGGTACACCACATCCACTGGCTCTCCCCCATCTATTTTACCAGTTACTTCCTCAAAAAATTCCAGCAGATTAGTCAAACACGATTTACCCTTTGTAAATCCATGTTGACTCTGTCCGATCCTTTCCCCATTTGTCAAGTGCTCCGCTATTTTATCCTTAATAATGGACTCTAGCATTCTGCCCACAACCGATGTAAGGCTTACTGGTCTATAATTCCCTGCTTTCTCTCTACCCCCCTTTTTAAATATTGGGGTAACATTAGCTACCCTCCAATCCACGGGTACTGTTCCCGAGTCAATGGAGTTCCGGAAGATGATCCTTAGAGCATCTGCTATCTCCAGGGCCACCTCCTTAAGTACCCTAGGATGTAGTTTATCAGGCCCCGGGGATTTGTCGGCCTTCAGTCCCCTCAACTTACCCAGCACCATATCCCTAGAGATACTAATTTCTGTCAGCTCCTCCCTCTCATTAGTCCCTATGTTTGCCGATATTCCTGGGAGGTTATTTGTGTCCTCCTTTGTGAATACAGAACCAAAGTATGAGTTTAATTGGTCCGCCATTTCCTTATTCTCCATTATATATTCTCCCGAATCGGACTGCAAGGGACCGACTTGGGATTTTACCAGTCTTTTCCTCCTGATATACCGATAAAAGCTTTTGCAGTCTGTCTTTATGTTTGCTGCAAGTTTACTTTCGTATTCTATTTTCCCCTTCCTGATTAATCCCTTTGTCCTCTTTTGCTGTATCTTGTACTGCCCCCAATCTTCCGGTCTGGTGCTTTTTTTTGCCAGTTGATATGCCCTTTTTTTTGATTTTATGCTGTCCCTAATTTCCCTCGTTATCCACGGTTGAGTCACCTTTTTAGGTTTATTTTTGTGCCAAACTAGTATAAACATGTTCTGGAATTCTTCCATTCTATCTTTGAATGCTTGCCATTGTCTATCCACTGTCAATCCCCCCAGAAACACCACCCAATCAATCTTACCCAATTCCCGTCTCATACCCTCGTAATTCCCTTTATTTAAGTTCTGGACCTTAGTCTCTGATTCAATTTCCTCACTCTCCATCTCGACTGAGAGCTCGATCATATTATGATCGCTCTGACCCAAGGGGCCTCGTACAAGAAGATTGCTGATAAGTCCCTTCTCATTGCACAATACCCAGTCTAAAATGGCCTGATCTCGAGTCGGCTCCTCGACATATTGGTCCAGATAACCGTCCCGAAAACATTCCAGGAATTCCTCCTCCTCAGAATTTTTACTAGTTTGGGTAGTCCAATCAATATGTAAATTAAAGTCACCCATGATGACAGCTGTGCTCTTATCGCACGCTTCTCTAATTTCCCTTTTTATGCCTTCCCTCACCTCCATATTACTATTTGGAGGCCTATATATCACACCCACTAACGTTTTCCTCCCCTTGCTATTTCTCATTTCTACCCATACAGATTCCGTTTCATCCGAGTTAATATCCTTCCTTTCCATTGCATTAATCCCCTCCTTTACCAGCAATGCTACCCCACCTCCCCTACCTTTTTGCCGATCCTTCCTAAATATTGTATATCCCTGGATGTTAAGTTCCCAGCCTTGCCCACCCTGCAGCCACGTTTCTGTAATCCCAATCAAATCATACTTGTTTACCTCTATTTCCACAACTAATTCATCCACCTTGTTCCTAATGCTTCTAGCATTAAGATACAAAGCCTTCAGGCTTGCTTTTTTCACACTCTCATTATGAATTAGTTTGGCCCTTTGTGTTTCTCTCCTTTGCTTATTGCTTCTCACCTTTCTACCATCTATTTCCGACTTCATATGACTTCCCTCTTTTCCACTACCTAGGTTCCCATCCCCCTGCCAAATTAGTTTAAATCCTCCCGAACCGCCCTAGAAAATATTACCCCGAGGACATCGGCTCCCTCACAGTTCAGGTGTAGACCGTCCCCTTGGTACAGGTCACTCCTCCCCAAGAACTGGTTCCAATGCCTCAAGAATTTAAATCCCTCTCCCTTGCACCACTGCTCAAGCCACGTATTTAGCTTATCTATTGATGGAGATGACAGATTTAGTCGGTGGTCTGTCCAGCAGTCGTCAGCTCCTGTCATGGTGCGGGTGATGCAGACATCCTTGCGATCCCTCACTCAGATGATGACATAGTCCAGCAGATGCCAGTGCTTGGAGCGAGGGTGTTGCCATGAAGCCTTGTACTTGTCTCTCTGACGGACAAACACTAGCACTGGAGTGTCAGCCTGGATTTTTGTATTTAAGTCCCTGGAGTGGGATTTGAACCCAGAAACTTCTGACTCAGAGAATAACATTAGGGGACTTTACCCAATTTATTTCATCTCCTGAGGAGAAGTTCTAGAGGATAGGGTAGAAACCCCACCAGTGCTGCTTTGCTTTCAGGAATACAGAACTTCCACCTGCCACTATGTCCTTACCATGACCTTGCCCCAAATCTAAGAGGTGGGTGGCTGCTTCAGTATCAGTACTACAGTGGCACCCACCCTGGGAGATGGAAGGATGTGAGGGGGCTCCTTTCCATTAAGTAAAAGAGGCCTAAGGTTTGACCTGACTGAAGAACGAAACTGATGTCAAATTATTCTTTGCAGCTCATTAAGGTGGGTTCCCAATTCCAATGGCAATCGATTCCTCCAGCCTTACGGGGCTCGTACACAGTTCAGAATGGCATAAACACATTACTTCCATATATGGCAGGATTTCCAGGGATGCCACCAAACTGATGTTGAGAAAGTGGGGGGGGGGGGGGGAAGTGGGCAAAATAAGTGCCCTGCCAGCACCCCTCCCCCACACCCGCCTCTTCCATTGGAGTTTACCGTTACTGTTATCGAGGGTCAGAAATTTGGTAGAGGTGGGTTCGGGCTCAATTTCTGGCCCTTCCACTTTCACAATGCCCAAATGCCACCCCTTGGAAGAACTCATCTCGCTAAGCCTACATCCTGTATGTTTGACCAGTTGCTTCCTTCAGCAAAAAACGGTCCAACTCAGAGGGAGGGACAACCCGCGGGGTCGATCCCACTAAACATTCTCACAGGGCTTGACAGGGTCGATGCAGAGAGGCTGCTTCCCCCCTGGCTGGGGAGTCTAGAACCAGGGGGTCACGGTCTCAGAATAAGGGGTCGGCCATTTAGGACTGAGATGAGGAGAAATTTCTTCACTCAGAGGGTGGTGAGTCTTTGGAATTCTCTACCCCAGAGGGCTGTGGAGACTCAGTCATTGAGTATATTCGAGACAGAGATCGATATATTTTTGAATATTAAGACAATCAAGGGATATGGGGATAGTGCAGGAAAGTGAAGATGAGGTAGAAGATCAGCCATGATCTCATTCAATGGTGGAGCATGTTCGAAGGGTCAAATGGCCTACTCCTGTTCCTATTTCTTATGTTCTTATGTTAAACATTGGCTTTGGGGTTTATGCAGCTTTATTGGTGATGATAATGATGGTGATGGTGTAACACAGACCATCCTGCCCTTCTGACTAACTGGAAACAGTGTAATAAATGGTATCAGCAATGTCAGGAATGCGATGGTTATGAAATAATAAAGATACAATTATAATTCTCCGAATCAATTATTTTCTATTCATGCTTACACATTTATTTTGTTTTCCTAAATATAACTCCTCAAATTTTCTTCAGGAAATCCAGGATCGGACTCCAAGATGTAAGAGGTTGGTCCCATACTTTGGGCCAAGTTTTTTGCAACAATACCTTTGATTCCCGGTGTCACTTTTGTTAATATTACCACAGCGCTCTGATCATTGCCAGACCACAATATCATCCTTCCCCTCAGCTGATTAAAAACTGAGAAAAAGCTGGCCATGCTTTCATACGAAGCCTTCTTATTGTCCAGTAAGGCAACTGCCCTTGATAAAGGCAGAAGTTTAATATTTGAAAGCTCAGTAGATTTTCATGCAATGAACCCTCTGTATTAATTGTAATATTGGATACCAATGATCCAAATAATTGGGAAGATAGGAATGCATATTTACAGCTGAATTTTAGAAGAGGCCACATCACCCATCCTTTCCTACGGTGGTCTATTTTTTTCTGGCAATAACTAATGCTCAAGTCCCACCATGGCAAATTCTGAAATTTAATTCAATAACTTTTGTAATCGGTGGGATAAGACCCAGGAATATGACCATGAAAATTGTCAGATTGTTATAAAAACCCAATTAATTCACTAATGTCCTTCAGGGGAGAGAACCTCTTACCTCTGCTCAGTCAGACTGACATAGTCCACACTACATTGTTGACTCTTTGACATGGCCTAGCAAGCCTTTCAGTTGTGAAAAATCACTATGGGCTGAGTTTCCTCAGAGCTTCTCCTGCTCCATTACCAAAACGTTGGCTAAAACCCCAATTATTCTCATAAATGGGGGTTCTGTCAAACTTCTGCCGAAATTACGGTGACGGGGTGATAGAAGGTCTGAGGAAATTTACCCCCATCAAAATGGATGGACCTTTCAGAGTCTAGATAAGCTGGGATTGTTCTAACAGGGTTGATGCAGGGAGGATGTTTCCCTCCTGGCTGGGGAGTCCAGAAGGTTAAGGGGAGATTTAATAGAGGTGGTCAAAATTATGAGGGGTTTTGATAGAGTAAATAAGGGGAAACTGTTTCCACAGGTTGGTAACCAGAGGACACAGATTTAAGATAGTTGGCAAAAGAACCAGAGGGGAGATGGGGAGAATCTTTTTTTACGCAGCGAGTGGTTAGGATTTGGAATGCACTGCCTGATAGGGTGGTGGAAACAGATTCAATATTAGCTTTCAAAGGGGAATTGGATAAATACTTGAAGGAGAAAATATTTCAGGGTTATGAGGAAAGTCGGGGAGTGGGAGTGACTGGATTGCTCTTCGAAAGAGCTAACGCAGACTCAATGGGCCGAATGGCCTCCTTCTGTGCTATACTATACTATGATGATTCTATATACTTGAAAAGGAAAAATTTGCAGGCTATGGGGAAAGAGCAGGGGAGTGGGGCTAATTGGAGAGCTCTTTCAAAGAGCCGGCACAGGCACAATGGGCCGAATGCCCCCCTTCTGTGCTGTATGATTCTATGATCAGCAATGTCCTAGGCATCATATCAGATCCAGGCAATCTCAGCCCAGTCGACCCGGAAAAGTCCTCCTCATTAACAACTTCGAACTAATGCCCAAGTGGGAGAGCGATCGCACAAACTAATCAAAGAACAACATGCCATAGATCTACTCACAGAGTCTCTTCAATCAGCTAACATGCCAGACTCTTCTATCACCATCCCCGGGCATGTCTTATCCCACTGGCAGGATAGTCCGACCAGAGGTAGCACCATATATATTTATTGGTATATAGTTGGATGGGAGTGGCTCTAGAAGTCTCTAACATTGACTTTGGATCCCATGCCTACAGGTCAAGCAAGGCCAGGGAAACTTCCTGCTGATCACCACCCCCTCAACTATCAAATCAGTACTCCGCCAGGTTCAGCAACACTTGGATGAAGTACTGAGCTAGATAAAAGCACAGAATGTAATCTGAGTGAGGAATTCCAATGCCTTAAACTGAAGTTCCAACCTATTGAAGCTACAAAAATGCATTACATCCATGCTAAACGCCAAAAGCATCAGGTTATAGACAAAACTAATCAGTCCCACAACCAACAGATCAGACCAAAGCTTTGTAGTCCTACCAGGTCCAGTCAAGAATGGTGGTGAATAATCAGGCAACTAATGGGAGAAGGAGACTGCATTAACACATCCCATCATCAACCGTGGTGGAGCACTGCACATGAATGCAGGAGACAAGACTTAAATGTTCGCAAGTGTCACCTGCCTAAAGTACCAATTGCATGATCCTACTCTGCCTCCTCCTAAGTTCCCACCATCAAAGATGGCAAGATCCAGTCAATTTTGTTCACTCTGCATCATATTAAGAAGTGGCTGAGAAGACAGAGAAACACTAATGCCCATGACAACATCCTGGCAGAAGGCCTGCATATCACAACGAGCTGCTCTCCTAGCCAAGCTGTTCCAGTGCAACAATGATACTGGCCGTTACCTGACAATGAGTAAAGTTTCCCAGCTGCGTCCTATTCACAAAAAGCAGCACAAATCTAACCCGACCAATTACTGCTCTACCAGCCTCCTCCCAGTCATTAGCAAAGCGATGGAAGGAGTCATCAATAATGCCGCCAAGCTGCACCTAATCGCTGGCACTCAGTTTGGGTTCTGTCAGAACTGTTCAGCTCCAGGCAGCATCACTGCCTTGATCCAGACATGGATGCAAGAGCTGAATAATGGAGGAGAGGTGAGAATAACTGTCTTCAACACCAAGGCAGCTTCCATCCAAGTTTGGCACCAAGGGCACCGGCAGGAAGAATTCCGGCATAACAGCCGAGATTGCCGCCCGTGGAAATCCGGGGATGTTTTTCCAGAGATGACACTTCCAGGCTACTTGGAGCTCAGCCACTCTTATATTCCATACAACAGTCATTTATATGGGTACGATAGTGTCGTGGTTATCTTACTGGATGACCAATCCAAAGACCTTGGTACTAGTATTCCAGAGAACGGGTGTTTATAATCCCACCATGGCAGTTTAAGAATCTGAATTCAATTTTAAAAATGTAGAAGTAAAAAAAAACTGGTAAAAGTCACCATGAAGCTGTTGAATTGTTGTAAAACCCAACTGGTTCATTTAGGGAAGGAAGCCTGTCATCCTAACCCAGTCTGGGCCTATGTATAACTCCAGTCTCACACCAATGTGGTTGACTTTTAATTGCCCTCTGAAGCGGCCTAGCAAGCCGCTCAGCTACCACCTTCTCAGGGCAACTAGGGATGGACAATAAATGTCAGCTTTGCCAGTGACACCTACATCCCAAGCATGAATAGTAGAAGCAACATTACCTTATCCTTATTATTTTCAATACGATTCCTAAACCACATAGTGACCCAGTTCTTTTCTAAGGACATTAATCAACATTACCATTAACTGTTTTATCCAGGAATCTTTTCCAAAATCTACCACTCTGTAAGGGGGAAAAAAATCTTTCTAAGCTGAAGTTTCCTTTGAGACTTGTTGCTGTTGTACACACTCTAGTGCTGTACTCAAAGTCCATATTAAATCATTTACTTGCATCTATAGTATCCATTCCTTAAAGAGGTTGATTCCCGATGGGCATGATACTTTTAATATGGCAGCTCATAAAAGGTTTGTGTGCAGCTGCATGAGTCATAGATTTTCTTCTTGACATATCGCAAGAGTCACTAATAAACTCAATTCAATGCTTTAATGTAAAACAATGATATTATTTTACACTTTGTATATCTTCATTAGGTTTATATAAAGATTTCTTGGTATGAGATGTGGAAAAGTAAATTGAAAGGCCCCAGAAGGCCTGCCCTGGGTTACGTGCCACTTCATCTTTGTTTTCAATCTAAATACTGACATTGTTAGTTTGTGTTTTAATTGGCATTGGTAGACAGTGAGGGAAAATCTAAGATTCTGTTTCGCTGCCGGGCAGTACACTGTTTTCTGGTTGAGGCATTTGGATAAAAGAGCAAATTCTAAATTCCAGAGCAGTCAGCATAAAACAGCAGCAGCACGAAAAATAACAAGGAACAAGCTCAACATTCTTAGGGGAAAAATTCAGTATCACCCCGTTTGGGGCGCGATTATCGGCCGTGCGCAAAGTTTAACGCCTGGTGCTAATTATCGCCTCCAACTGCAAACTTGGCTTTTATCGCCCCTGGAGGTGATTGGAGCACTAAATCAGGCACTACACACCTCTCTTAAGGCGCTAACGCCGAGGAGCGAGGCGCTACTTCAGAGCGTTGGCGAAGCTCATGTGATGTCAGTCAGCAATGGAACACAGACACAATGGCGCCGGCCAGTTCTTAAAGGGGAGGGTCGATCTTGCTCTCCATCCACACCCTGCTCATTGCAGCCTTGAATCTCGGCCTGGAGAGACCTGTACATCAAATTTGCTTAAAAAACTATGGCGAGGCCCAGGGAAAGAGCTCACAGTGCAGCCCCCACAGTCTCTTCTAAATCGATACAAGGAAGAGCAAATCAAAATGAACCTGCAAAGTGCTGCCCAGTACCCAAAACTCCTTCACACAGCGTTGAATCTCTCCAGAAGTCTCTCTCTCTCTCTCTCTCTCAGAATGCGTGGTGCAAAAATGTCACCAACAAAGAAAGGCAAGAAGCGGTCGCCCATAAATAGTGCTCCCCCAGTCCCTTCCTGACTGCAAAACGCTCCCCTCAACCTGTCATTGATAGTGGCAGGTGGTAAGGTGGGGGCGCCACTCAATATCCGGTCCGGTGCGCTACCAGGGCATTGCGCACTCGACTGACATCACGATCTGCCGGCGCAGGAGATCGTAACGGTAGTGTTTAGCACCGCCGCAAAATGTCTAGTTAATTTCGTGAGCGGTGCAAACATCGCCGCGCACGGGCGCTAGTTGTTTTGCGCCCCATTAGCGCCCTCTTAAGGCGCTAACAGAAGGCGCAAACCAATTGAATTTTTCCCCCTTAAAATAAAAACAGAATGCCTATTCGCATCTGAAACGGTTGAACTATCTTACTTTCAATGACTATCTCGAACAAGCGAGAGTCTTACCACCTCCCCTTGACATTCAATGGCATTACCACCGCCGAATCCCCCACCGTCAACACCCTGCGGGTCACCATTGACCAGAAACTTAACTGGACCAGCCACATAAATACTGTAGCAATAAGAGCAGGTCAGAGGCTAGGTATTCTGCGGCGAGTGTCTCACCTCCTGAATCCCCAAAGCTTTTCCACCATCTACAAGGCACAAGTAAGGAGTGTGATGGAATACTCTCCACTTGCCTGGATGAGTGCAGCTCCAACAACACTCAAGAAGCTCGACACCATCCAGGACAAAGCAGCCCGCTTGATTGGCACCCCATCCACCACCTTCAACATTCACTCCCTCCACCACCGGCGTACCGTGGCTGCAGTGTGTACCATCTACAAGATGCACTGCAGCAACTCGCCAAGGCTTCTTCAGCAGCACCTCCCAAACCCGCGACCTCTACCACCTAGAAGGACAAGGGCAGCAGGCGCATGGGAACACCACCACCTCCAAGTTCCCCTCCAAGTCATGCACCATCCTGACTTGGAAATATATCGTCGTTCCTTCATCGTCGCTGGGTCAAAATCCTGGAGCTCCCTCCCTAACAGCACTGTGGGAGTACCTTCACCACACAGACTGCAGCGGTTCAAGAAGGCGGCTCACCACCACCTTCTCAAGGGCAATTAGCGATGGGCAATAAATGCTGGGCCTTGTCAGCGACGCCCACATCCTGTGAACGAATAAAATATAAAAACATTTGCTGACGGGCCTGTTGTCCTTCTCCGGTATTTTTGTTTTTATGTCAATTTCACACATCGAGGGTTGGGGTGGGGGGGCGGTGGGGGGGAGATTTTACCTCAGAATGTGTTTCCAGCAGGAAAACACTCTGGCAAATTCATTTCCCGCCCGGCAGAGGCAGCAGGAAGCCACAGCGATTTTAACTGTTGGGCCTGGGTAGTCAAAAAGCCTAGCTTCCGAGATGAGTGAACCAAGATCAAGAACTTGCCCTATGAAGGTATCACGGAGCTAATATCTGGATCCATTCACTCTGTGGCAATTCTTGCCCAGTTATCCATTGACTTCACACAAAGTTATTCCCTTCTTTCTGGCAGCTGGCAACTGTTGACTTACGGCAGACCAGTGCCAAAAAATAACCCTGCCAAGAAAGCTCATTGTTTTCAATCCTGTTTGGATGTGAACTGTCACTCCAAACCAAGAGCTTTTGCAAACAGTTTTACAGTCTTACATGCATTATGCTTGCACTGAACGTACTCCTACAGAGCACATTCCAGGGATAAAGTATTAGGTATACAATGTTTGGGTGCAGTAATGATTAACATACCTTCTAACGCCTCTGGCAAAATCCTGAGTAAATGTTTGGCTGCTATCTTTGGACAGCATATTGAGTGATGCATGGGCAGTGGGCTAATCAACATCTGTGCTTACATTTCACAGGCTCACGGATCAAGGTAACGTGAGAGGGAGGCACTTTCTAATTTTAACCTAAACATTCACAATGGAGGTCTTCTACTATGATCAAAATGTAAATTAAGTTTAGTCGGTAAAATTGCAGGGCTTAAATTTCCAGGGCATGAATATCATTGGTATTCACCTCACCTTCAGTTTCTAGAAGCATCTGTGCCAACTGTGTTTTACATTTTGTGCCTATACTCCTTGCGATTGTGTTCGCAAGTAAACATCAGTGGGGATTTCAAACTCTGTATACTGCGCTGAAGTTGTCCATGATGTATCATGGCTCACTTGTATTGGTCTTGCTCCTCTCTTGGTTTTCTAAAGCTGGGCTCAGGGATTAAAACCTGCTGCAAACTGAAGGAAGCAAAAATGGGGATGGAAATTAAATTATAACAAATGTTGTTGACAGCTGCGGCTTGAGGCAGAACAGGAATTCCTGATCTTGCAATAGTTTACATTTTATGAATTCTCATCCACAGTATACAGCAGGAGTCTCCATGTACCATGGAAGAAGATCGCTCCATGAACTGTCGGGAGAGGGAGAAGTGTATCTCCATGAACCACGGAAGAAGAGTATTTCCATGCACTGTGGATGAAGAGTGTCTCCATGAACTGTGGGTGAAGAATGTCTCCATGAACTGTGGGTGAAGAGTGTCTCCATGAACTGTGGGTGAAGAGTATCTCCATGAACTGTGGGTGAAGACCATGAACTGTGGGTGAAGACCATGAACTGTGGGTGAAGAGTGCCTTCATGAACTGTGGATGAAGAGTGTCTCCATGAACTGTGGATGAAGACCATGAACTGTGGGTGAAGAGTGTCTCCATGAACTGTGGATGAAGACCATGAACTGTGGGTGAAGAGTGTCTCCATGAACTGTGGATGAAGACCATGAACTGTGGGTGAAGAGTATCTCCATGAACTGTGGGTGAAGACCATGAACTGTGGGTGAAGAGTGTCTCCATGAACTGTGGATGAAGACCATGAACTGTGGGTGAAGAGTGTCTCCATGAACTGTGGATGAAGACCTTGAACTGTGGGTGAAGAGTGTCTCCATGAACTGTGGATGAAGACCTTGAACTGTGGATGAAGAGTATCTCCATGAACTGTGGGTGAAGACCATGAACTGTGGGTGAAGAGTGTCTCCATGAACTGTGGGTGAAGAGTGTCTCCATGAACTGTGGATGAAGACCATGAACTGTGGGTGAAGAGCGTCTCCATGAACTGTGGATGAAGACCATGACCTGTGGATGAAGAGTGTCTCCATGAACTGTGAATGAAGACCATGAACTGTGGGTGAAGACCATGAACTGTGGATGAAGAGTGTCTCCATGAACTTCGGGAAGGGGGGGAAGAGTTTCCCATGTCCATGTGACAAATTATTCAATGCTGTTTTAAGTTGTCAGCTTATGTGGGGTTGTGTCGGATTTTTGAAGCTGTTAGTTACTTTTTACTGGTTTTCTAGGTTGGCTTGTGTGCAGGAATGACCTTCTTGCTAGTAGGTTTTATCTAAAGCTCTTTGTTAGATAGAGTGCTAGACAAGGCCACAAGTCCCTGTGCTAAAAAAAAACACCCTGGATTTTGACTGAATAGCGGAGGCCAGACAAATGCATGTTGTTACTAGTTTGCCAAGAAATGCTCAGCTAGAAACTGAAGATAAGGTTACTGTATTTAAAGATCATACAACACCGCTTAGTTCATCATTCATTCAGGAGTTTAATTTAAAGAAAAACATTGAACAACTAAAATATATTACACTTCTTGATGACGTCTGAAATGACTCCCTCGCTCAGGACAGATTTTGCCAGCATCTTGTATTTAGTGTGCAAAGCCTTAAAGGAATACGAACAGGCTTTTGTATTAAACAATCGTCCCTCGATTGAGATTCTTTACAATGGCTGTGATCAGTATAATGGAGTCTTACGTTTGAATCAGAATGATTGCCTCCTTCAAAAAGGAATTGATTAGGAATGGGATTGAAGGTTACAAGGATACGTGTGGATGGAAACAATCAAATGCTGCACTTCCTGTGACCCAGAAAATGTCCTGGCTGGCCTCTTACCTTGCTCCCTCCATAGCCTTCAGCTCATCCAAAACTCTGCTGCCCGTGTCCTAACTCGCACCAAGTCCTGTTCACCCATCACCCCTGTGCTTGCTGACTTACATTGGCTCCCAGTCTGGCAATGCCTCAATTTTAAAATTCCCATCCTTGCATTCCAATCTCTCCAGGGCCTCGTCCCTCCATATCTCTGTAACCGCCTCCAGCCCTAAAGCACTCCGAGATCTCTGTGCTCCTCCAATTCTGGCCTCTTGCGCATCCCTGATTTTCACCGCTCCACCATTGGCGGCCATGCCTTCAGCTGCTAGGCCCTAAGCTTTGGATTTCCCTCCCTAAACCTCCCCGCCTCTCTACCATGCTCTCCTCCTTTAAGACGCTCCTTAAAACCTACCTCTTTGACCAAGCATTTGGACCCCTGTCCTAATATCAGCTTATGCGGCCCGGTGCCAAATTTTGTTTGACAACACTTGTGGAGCACCTTGGGACATTTTACTACGTTAAAGGCGCTATATAAATGCAAGTTGTTGTCATTATGCAGAAAGCAAGCAGCCATGGGTGGATAGTGCAGTTGTAGAGATGGATATTCTGCAGTTTTGCTTGATTCCCTCTGAGAAAAAGAAAGTATTTAAAACAGAACTTTCCCTTAAATCCAAGAGCCTACGGTTGGCTGTATCAGCGGATGAAAGTTTAACACGTGTGATGTTCCTCTGATATTCTGGTGGCAACGTTAATCCATTTTGAATCAACAGGTTAATGCATGCACTAAAATAGCCAACAAAGGAATGGCATACAAGCACGTCAACCAAGTGACTGTCCATGTTGCCGACAGTCCCTTCCAGGCTTTTATTGGTGGGGTAAAGTCCATGACAAATTGTCTGAGGGAGGAACAGGATTAAGAACATAAGAACATAGGAAATAGGAGCAGGAGCAGGCCATTTGACCCCTCGAGCCTGCTCCGCCATTTAATGAGATCATGGCTGATCCGAATTTTGGCCTCAACTCCACTTCCCTGCCCGTTCCCCATAACCCTTGACTCCCCTGTTGCTCAAAAATCTGTCTATCTCAGCCTTGAATATATTCAATGACTCGGCTTCCACAGCTCTCTGGGGGTAAAGAATTCTAAAGATTCACGGCCCTCTGAGAGAAGAAATTCCTCCTCATCTCCGTCTTAAATGGGCGACCCCTTATCCTGAAACTATGCCCATTGATTGACAGTTTATATGGCCTTTTCTGATTCCACGCTTTCTCATGTTCTCAGGATTGTGTGAATGCATCATGCATTTAACTAGAGACTAGAAGGAACTGTATCTCAAACAAAGGACGGAGATTGTCTTATAATGTGGTAAGTGATTGTACTGCTATATTCACATGCAGAGATTGAGCTGGTCGTGCCTTCAGCTGCCTAGGCCCTAAGCTCTGGAATTCTCTCCCCAAACCTCTCTGCCTCTCTACCTCTCTCTCCTCCTTTAAGACACTCCTTAAAACCTACCTCTTACCTGTCCTAATAGCTCCTTATGTGACTTGTGTCAAATTTTGTTTGATAACGCTGTAAGGCTCGCAAAATTCTACAGATTCCCCCAAACCAAGAAAAGGAGAGATTTTGGACTGTTTTAAAGACTATTGGGCCAAAAGGGACTTAAAGTCAAAACCCCAGGAAGATTTGGTTATTTTAAAAGGCATGTCCAGGCCTGTGGAAAGCTGCAACAAAGGAACTGGGTTGGGCACTGTGGGACAGACAGTTTGAGTATTGGAAAAGGCCAGATTGTCTGGGAATGTTCTGGACCATCCCAGTCATTCTACATAAAGACAATAGGCCTACCGAAGGACAGTTCCCGCCAAAACCTAAAGGGCCATCAAGAACATGAATAATACAATACACGCCACTAATCAACAAAAGAGACCCTGGCCCCAGCAGGAGAAGACAATCGAACAACAGTTTAAACTCACTCAGAGAGACATCCAAAACCACTTCGCACACTTAAACTGATTTCGAAGCAATCCCGAAACCAGTTAATGGGACCAATCAAAATTAATGAGCCCGCCCAAAATCTAACAAGATTAGCAGGCTTCGTTTAGTATAAACTAAAGACCTGTCTCCACAAGAAGTCAGTTTGATGAGCTCGATGGGTTCGATCAGTTCAATCAGTACAGTTCAGTGAGAGAGTCATACGGACAGTCAGTGAAGGTTATTCGGACGGTGTGTGAACTTGAAGGTACAGTTCATACAGACAGAGGCACAGCTCATTCGAAACACATCAGCCTCGGGACAATCAATCGACGAAAGGACAACAGGAGGAGAACGGGAGGAATCGCGGCAACCAAGGGCCCCAAGAAACAAACAGCCAACAATATTACCAACAACTAGGTAACATTGGGCCACCGCGACCAACAAGAAACCAACTCGGAAGAAACCGAAGATCTGCACATTTTTCCCACTCTACAAACTATTCCTGCATTTGATGAGCATTTCCCTGGTCCTCTGGAATCCAACCTAGTTAGTGTAGTGGGATTGGGAGGGGTGAAGTATTTTGTCTATTGTCATTCTCCCTTGTATATTCCGAAGTGTTCCCCCTTTTAGAGTGGTAAGATTATTGTGTTGTGTATATTTTCTTGTCTCAAATAAAAAACAAAGTTCTTGTATCAAATTCAGTTATTTGCTGCAATTTCATTACAACCCCCAAATAAGTCCAGGTCTAGAACCGCTCAGGGAGTCAGAGGCAAAGCTGACCATACACACCACCCCTTACAAACGCTCCTTTGAAGCGCCTTGGAACGTTTCGCTACTTGCAAGTTGTTGTTGTTGATCTGAGGAGTTGGGGACCTACAATTAGTTTAGTGTTTCAGAATACAAGACTGATGTCGGGTAAATGCTCAAATGGGTCTTTGGTATAACAAAAGATGCACTATGAACCAATTGGTCTTTTAGCTGTATGCTGGATTTAGCCAAGAACTATAATCTGTGTGTTCCAGGGGCTGCACTCT
Source organism: Somniosus microcephalus (assembly GCF_052327205.1). NCBI lineage: Eukaryota > Metazoa > Chordata > Chondrichthyes > Squaliformes > Somniosidae > Somniosus > Somniosus microcephalus. The sequence goes on along the minus strand of NC_140996.1, from coordinate 214,184,949 downwards.
AGTAGGTTAAATTGCCTCTGCGTGCTATGTTTAGAATACCCATTAACATCTTGGTATAAACCCTCGTCTACCTATTTTATAGCAGACAGTAATGCATTTTTTTAACATGTTAACATTTGTGCCAAAATAGCACCAATGGGAATTTATGCATTTGCATTAATGGATATGCTAAAACTGAGGAGTCGATTTTGATCTTTGGGCAGCCAAAAGGGCATGGCGCGGCGGCCCGCTGACCGGAGCTACTGCGAAGAGGTGTTCAGAATCTCAGGATCTCAGGGCGTCCTGAAGTGTTTTTACAGTTAATGAAATACTCGTGAAGTGCCGTCACTTTTGTAATGTAGGAAACGCGGCAGCCAATTTACACACAGCAAGGTCCCACCAAAGTTTCACTCAGAGGGCTGTGAATCTTGGGAATTCTCTGCCCCAAAGGGCTGTGGATGCTCAGCCGATGAGTATATTAAAGACTGAGAATGATAGATTTTTGGGCACTAAGGAAATCAAGGGATATGGGGATCAGTCGGGAAAATGTGTAAAGGAATAAGCCATATAACCTATTCAGTAAAATACACAATCTTATGAAAGAACTCTGGCCTTATTAAAACAGGACAAACTGGGTTTGGAAATTTAGAAACCTAACGATGAAATAGCTATGAAAGAATTCATGCTATTGAGATAAGATGGTTGTTGACCCTGATTAAATAACCTTATTAAAACAGAAGGTGAAAGGCTCCGACAGGCTGACCTTTTGGGAAAAAAATAATGGTTCACCCTGGATAAGGTGTTCTAATTTAAACTTCGTAAAGAAGCACAGAAGATAAGAAATATCTGCCCTTGTAAAGATGACATAAAGTAAGGAATCCTGCCATCACATCATTTTTATATGGTAAACTTAGAACACCTAGAGATGAGACAAGATTCTGGCTGAGGTGGCAGTAAGACACAATGAATGGTAGGACCCTAGGAAGTACAGAGGGTCAGAGGGACCTTGGTGTACATGTACATAGATCCCTGAAGGCAGCGGAGCAGGTAGATAAGGTGGTTAAAAAGGCATATGGGATACTTGCCTTCATTAGCCGAGGCATAGAATATAAGAGCAGGGAGGTTATGATGGAGCTGTACAAAACGCTGGTGAGGCCACAGCTGGAGTACTGTGTGCAGTTCTGGTCGCCTCACTATAGGAAGGATGTGATTGCTTTAGAGAGGGTGCAGAGAAGATTCACCAGGATGTTACCTGGGATGGAGCGCCTCAGCTATGAAGAGAGGCTGGACAGGCTGGGGTTGTTTTCCTTGGAGCAGAGAAGGCTGAGGGGGGACCTGATTGAGGTGTACAAAATGATGAGGGGCATAGATAGGGTAGATAAAGAGGAACTTTTCCCCTTAGTAGGGGGGTCAATAACAAGGGGGCATAGATTCAGGGTAAGGGGCAGGAGATTTAGAGGGGATTTGAGGAGGAACTTCTTCACCCAGAGGGTGGTTGGAATGTGGAATTCAATGCCTGAAAGGGTGGTAGAGGCAGGAACCCTCACAACATTCAAGAAGCATTTGGATGAGCACTTGAAATGCCATTGCATACAAGGCTATGGACCAAATGCTGGAAAATGGGATTAGACTGGACAGGGATGGATGGGCGGCGCAGACACGATGGGCCGAAGGGCCTCTTTCTGTGCTGTAAAACTCTATGACTCTATGACTCTATAAGAGTTGCAGAGGTCGGCAGAAAAATGACTAGAGATAATTAGCTTGCATCAGCAGGAAACCTTAAAGGAAATACCACTGGAAAAGGGTATAAATATTGAACTCTCAAATGGGATAACAGACTCGCTTTAATCGAGCAAAGCGATTCTTGGCTTCAGAGGCGGCTCTGTAGTCTACCACTCTTTGTACCTCAGGAATCAAAGGTATTTGATATTGATGGATATCCTGTATAGAGAACTTTAAGAACTGTAATACTGTAGCTAGGTTAAGATTTAAAAGTAAGATTCTCTGTTAATAATAAGATAGCATTTTTTCTCTTTTTAGAACTGTTAAAAGTTGCGATTGACTGATTCACCAACTGTAAATTGCATGTCAGTTCTTTAATAAATCTATATATTTTTTAAATTGTCTCACATAAGACTTCTGTATCAAAAACTCGCAAACTCAATCTGTGTACACTCTTTGGTGAGGAGTTGCAGAATTCTGAGGGAGTTTTCCGGACCCTCATAATATCTGGAACATTACAGTCTAGCTAAACTTATTAAAAGTGCTATCTGGAAGATGGTAACATTCTCAGGTTGTTCCTTTCCTTTAGGGAGAGATAGCCTGAACCTTTAGACCCAATTAAGCGTCTTTAGGATTCGGCTACCTCAAACTTTAGTTGAAAGTGAACGTCTGAGAAATACGCCTGATCCAGGATAGCCCTAAAGGGGCTATGACTAGTAAATAACCCTTCAAGTGGGGTTGAGGTAGAAGATCAATCATAATCTTATTGAATGGCAGAGTAGGGTCAAGGGGCCGTATGGCCTACTCCTGTTTCTATTTCTTATGTTCTTATGTCCCACAAACAACAATGAGATAATGACCAGATAATTCATTTTTGTTATGTTGGTTGAGGGATAAATATTGGCCAGGACACCAAGGATAACTCTCCTGCTATTCTTCGAAATAGTGCCATGGGATTTTTTTTTAACGATTAATCTTAATTATTAAGGCCTTGAAATACCTCGGAGCTACTCCCACTCCTCTGCAACAACTTCACCCCAAGTGTGACAGAAAGCTCGGGAAAGTTACAGAGACAGAGTGGGAGCAGATCCGAGGAAATTCCAGGCCTAGCTGTCTCTTGGGGAGTAAAGCACTGGTGCAGACTTGATGAGCCGAATGGTCTATTTCTGTGCTGTAACGTGGCTCAGTGGGTAGCACTCTCGCCACTGAGACAGAAGGTTGTGGGTTCAAGTCCCACTCCATGAGACTTCAGCACAAAATATCCAGGCTGACACGCCAGTGCAGTGCTGAGGGAGTGCTGCACTGTCGGAGGTGGTGCCTTTTGGATGAAACGTTAAACTGAGGCCCCGTCTGTCCTCTCAGGTGGATGCAAAAGACCCCATGGCACTATTTCGAAGAAGAGCAGGAGAGTTATCCTCGGTGTCCTGGCCAATATCAACATCACACAAGCAGATTATCTGACCACGATCATATTGCTGTTTGTGGGAGCTTGCTGTGCGCAATTTGGCTGCCGCGTTTCCTGCATCACAACAGTGACTACACTTTTAAAAAGTACTTAATTGGCTGTAAAGTGCTTAAGGACGTCCTGAGGTCATGAAAGGCGCTATAATAAGAAATAGGAGCAGGAATAGGCCACTTGGCCCCTCGAGCCTGCTCCGCCATTCAATAAGATCATGGTTGACCTTGGGCTCAAAGCAAATGCAAGTCTTTTTTTTTCATTCTATGATTCCAGCGCAATAATACAGAAAGGTTCTATGACTGAGCTGATGTTAGTGAGAACTTAAAAAATGTTGGTGTATAAATTGCTCTTTTAACAGTAAAGTCAAACCTTCCCTTTCTGGATATCATTATGGTATGTGTTTCTTGGCACCTAGTTCCATGCTCCTGATCGCTATAAATCAAAAAGTGCATTCAGAGCCACACTTTTGAGTCACAGCGGTATGATCCCTTCCCTTGGCTAGATGGGAGCTTTGATAGCGACTAGCTGTAGGGCGAGGAACAAGGAAGAGTTTGCTGACTAGTACAGGAGTGGATTCAGTCTTCCTTGCTAAGTGATGGATGGAGGAGAAACCGGGTGACAGCACTGACTGAGATCCATGGAGGCACCAGACTGGATCTGATTCTGTGCGCTCTGGAATTCTACGAAGGCTGAGAGAGCTGGTCGGCCCGAGACTGCCGTTTACTGATAGACTAGCCTGCAATCCTGTGCACCAACTGTAGCTGAAGTCAATCGACCCTTGCAAAAAGGGGAATAAAAAGCCTAATAATAGTCAGCAAATGGGATTTATTAATATAGGCTGCGTGGCCTCAGACAAGAGTGGGAGTGTGAGATATAAGGCAGAAGAGTGTTGAAAAGGTAAGTAAAATGTCATCTGACCACTGGTGTTTGTGACAAGCTATGAAAGCTGCAAAAAACAAATGAAGAGAGCTGTTGTCAGATTTACAGCGCATCTATCTAAAGGCAATAAAAGTTAATTAGTCATTTAGCTGGAGTTATTTACAACCACCAGAAGTAATAAGGGGAGACAACTTGCATTTGTACAGTGCGACGCGACTGGGCGTATTTTAATTTTGGAACATTAACAGGCGCACGTGCGCCAAAGTGGATCAAACCAACATGCACATGTGAGGGGTTTCGTTCAGTTTTTAAAGTAGGTTGAAAGTAATAAGGGAGAGAGTACGAAATGCCGTATGAGACAAGTATTGTATTGCCCGATTCTGGGGGCTAGTTTTCAAATGTACATGATCCCGTAAGTTGTCTATGGCTGGAGTTAGTACATCGGGGGAAAAATTCGTTTGGATCGCTAACATCGCCTAGGCGCTAAATTTAGCGAAAGATAGCGCTAGCGATCGTTAAATTCAGTTTTAGCGCCCCAAGAGGGAGGTGGAATGTTAATTCAAGCACTGCACTTCCTTCTTAGAGCGCTAACCCCGAATATCGGGGCGGTGCGTTCTGCAGCACTACACACTGGACCACTTAGCACTGCCCAAAGGGGAGGGCCCAAGCCCACAACTCTGCGGGGCCCTACCTGGACCACCGAGGAGCGGGGCGCCGTGCCAGTAGCCTGGCACACAAGAGGAGCACCGGGCTGCCAGATTGCGGCACGGACCCCGCGTTCAAAGGGGCAACGGGCCACGACAAGTAAGTCGACCAATTTTTTTTCCCTGCCCGCCACCTCCCCTTTATTTATTGCCCCGCGAGCCTCCTGCCACTCTGTTCCCGCCCCCTGAATCGGTCGCTGTCATCGCCAGGCGCAGATTCAGGGAGGCGCAGACCAATTTTGCAAGTGGGGCGAAAACGGGGCGCTGCACGCGGTGATGATGTCGTAATCACCATTGTCTGTGCAGCGGCGCAGGGTGCTACTGCTCACTGCCGCCGCTAAACTCGCGCTGAATTTAGCGGGAGTCATTAGCGGCGCGGCGCCTGAGCGAAAAGTCATTTGCGCCCTGTTAGGGCCCCCTGGGGGCGCTAACGCACCAAATTTCTAGCCCATAGCCATTCGGCCGAACAAGTCCATGCCAGTGTTTACGCTCCACACAGGTTCTGCTATATGTTCCATCTGTGGCCAGTAGCTGCAGTGTGTGAAGTGCAGCTGGCAAGACCTGAACTATACTGCGGGCTGTAATCAGCTCTCCAGTGGCCAGGAGAGAGTGTGAACGTGCATATACACAGCTGTATGCATTTAGTTTGTCATGCCATCAAGACTCAATGTTGAAAAAAAACTTGCAGTTATATAGCACCTTTCACAACATCCCAAAGTCACTTTTGTAATGTAGGCAGCACAGCAAGCTCCCACAAACAACAATGAGGTAATAACCAGATAATTTTGGTAGAGGACATCGGTTTAACATTTCAACCAAACAACACCTCCACCAGTGTAGAACTCCATCAGCACTGCACTAGACTGTCAGCCTGGATTTATGTTCAAGTCTCTGGAGTGGGACTTGACCCCACAGCCTTCTGACTTTCGAGAGGTGAGAGTGCTGCCCACTGAGCCACGGCTGACACTTACATTTGTAAAGTGCCTGGAGCGCTCATAATGCAAAAGCCCAATGGCTGTAAAATGGTGTCCGAAAGGAGTTTCACCCTACTTGACTTTAGTGTGTTCGGAGCCTGACTCCTGTGTTATACTACCACTTGCCCAAAAGCCCCCAAAATCTCTTCACGTCAATGCCAAAGTAGCAGCCTAACTGCACATGGGAACATTTTCCTGTTTGCCTCTAATAGAACCCTGCACACACAAAGATGTGCTTACATGGGTCAATATACCATCAACAACAACAACTTGCATTTATATAGGGTCTTTAATGCAGCAAAACGTCCCAAAGTACTTTGCAGGAGCGTCATCAAACAAAATTTGACACCGAGCCAGATAAGGAGATATTAGGGCAGACTTGGTCAAAGTGGTAGGTTTTAAGGAGCATCTTAAAGGAAAAAAGAGAGGTAGAGAGTCGGAGCGATTTACGGAGGGAATTCCAGAGCTTAGGGCCCAGGCAGCTGAAGGCACGGCCGCCAAGGGGCGAGTAATTAAAATCGGGGTTGCTCAAGAGGCCAGAATTGGAGGAGCACAGAGATCTTGGAAGGTTGTAGGGCTGGAAGAGATTACAGAGATAGGGAAGGGCGAGGCCATGGAGGAATTTGAAAACAAGGATGAGAGATTTAAAATCAAGGCATTACTTAACCAATGTAGGTCAGTAAGCACAGGGGTGATGGGTGAACAGGACCTGGTGCCAGTTAACACACGGGCAGCAGAGTTTTGATGACCTCAAGTTTACGGAGGGTAAAAGGTGGAAGGCTAGCCAGGAGTGCATTGGAATAGTCAAGTCTAGAGGTAACAAAGGCCTGGGTGAGGGTTTCAGCAGCGGATGAGCTGAGGCAGGGGTGGAGTCGAGCAATGTTCCAGAGATGGAAGTAGGCGATCTTCGTGATGGTGCGGCTATGTGATTGGAAACTCATCTCGGGGTCAAATATGACACCAAGGTTGTGAACAGTCTGGTTCAGCCTCAGACAGATACTAGGGAGAGGGATGGAGTCAGTGGCTAGGGAACGGAGTTTGTGGCGGGGACCAAAGACAATGGCTTCAGTCTTCCCAATATTTAGTTGGAGGAAATTTCTGCTCATCCAGGACTGGATATCGGACAAGCAGTCTGACAATTTAGAGACAGTGGAGGGGATAAGGGAGGTGGTGGTGAGGTAGAGCGGGGTGTCGTCAGTGTACATGTGGAAACTGACGCTGTGTTTTCAGATGATGTCACTGAGGGGCAGCATGTAGATGAGAAATCGGAGGGGTCCAAGGATCGATCCTTGGGGGACACCAGAGGTAACGATGTGGGAGCAGGAAGAGAAGCCATTGCAGGTGATTCTCTGGCTATGACTGGATAGATAAGAATTGAACCAGGCAAGTGCAGTCCTACCCAGCTGGACGACGGTGGAGAGACATTGGAGAACGAGGAATGATGTGAACCTGTGGAATTCTCTACCACAGAAGGCAGTTGAGGCCAATTCATTAAATATATTCAAGAAGGAGTTAGATATATTTCTTAAGGCTAAAGGGATCAAGGGATATGGGGAGAAAGCAGGGACAGGGTACTGAGTTTGGATGATCAGCCATGATCTCATTGAATGGTGGAGCAGGCTCGAGGGGCCAAATGGCCTACTCCTGCTACTATCTTCTATGTTTCTGTGTTTCTATGAGGAGGTCACCAAGTGTAAGAGCAGTAACTGCCAGAATGTAAAGTATAGCATCTTCATTTGGGTATACTTCTAAATATTACAGTACACAGTATTGATCCAGGCACCTTTGACTTCAAGACTTTTTCAATGTCGAAGCAGCTCATGAGAATTAAATGACACGAGGTGACTGTGACATACATGAGAAGAACTATACTTCAAAATGGCCACATTCAAATAATTGTGTTTCGAAGGTCAGTGCCGCTGCAATGTCATTGCTGTTCTGGATCGAGATGTCCACTGGCCTTCAGCAGTGAACGGGTGCAGTTACACAATAGGTATTTTTCCACTCCTTTCCCCCCCCCCACCCCCCCTTTCCTTTTGTTTCTCTCTCACACCTGGCAGCTATCTCTTGCCCTGCCAGTACACTTCTCACCTAATCTCAGCCTATTACCATCTCGTCTAGCTTCGTATACCTTTCATTGTCTCTTTTACTTCTTTTGTTTCTTTCACTTCTTTTGTCCGATCGCAGCCCTGCCTTCGATCTATTTTCTTTTCTTTCCAGTTTTGAAGAAGGGTTCGACCCGAAAAGTCAACTCAAATTTCTCTCCATGGATGTTGCCTGACCTGCTGAGTTTTTCCAGCATTTTCTGTTGTTATTTAGGTTTGATACTGGTAACTGCATGGAGGTGAGCAGACCCAGGCAAACCCAAGCTGTACTGTCATCACCACATTGGCCTCTGAGCAGACAGGGTTCTGCAGATGCATACAATATGTCCATTATGTTTTTTTATGTTGGCAAAGAGCCACTAAGAGGGCGGTCTTTCTGCTAATATCGAAAGGCTGAGAAATGAACACGTCGCTAGGAAGTCAGTTGGACCTCCTGGGAGAATTTTTCAGGTTTATTTCCCACTGATTGCAGTTATACTGCAGCGGTTCAAGCTGTGTCACACCACTGACCTAAATCTGATTCACATAACACTGCACAAGCCAAAACTACTTTGCATCAATGCAGGATATGTAGCATAAATAGCCCAGCACAGCCTTTGTATCTTGTTATAGTTACATAGATTTTGCACTAAAATGTACAATAATATTACACCCAGAGATGGCGCACACATTCCGATTGTTTCATCAGATTTACAATGTATTGAAAATCATATTTTAGAAACTGCCACCTCCAATTCCAGAACATTAACATTATGGGCCAGAAATTCATGTACTCACCGCCACTCCGTAGCGCCATGAAATGGTGATAAAATGGCGGCCACCGCTCTTTTGCCAGCTGGTGTTGGTTCCCACGGCGGCCGCCATATTCCTCTTCCCCTTACTGGCAGCACCCTGTAAATAAAATGGCGGCGTGGTGGCGTCAATCGGCATGCAACGCCGACTTAACATCACCAACGCGAACTTGGAACCTAGCGCTGAATTCAGCGGTGGGTCCTAAGCACGCCACGTGAACCTGGTGTGTAAGCAGGCTGACAGTGGCGATGTCTGCAGCTCTTAAAGGGGCACACACATCATTCAGGTAAGTTTGAATTTAAGGGTTCGGGCTGTGTTTTTTTGATTTTATTGAAGTGGCGGCTTGCTGCAATCGATGTGAAAAGTTTTTTAAGTGTATAGGGAGTGCTGCTGGATGCTTGCAAGGGCTCGGATGGTAAGTGAAGGCCTTTGAGAAGACAGAACATGCTGCGAATCCTCAGCAGGCCACACTACATCCGTGTAGAGAAAAGCAGAGTTCACGTCTCAGGTCGACATGCTGCCTGATCAACTGAGTATTTCCAGCATTTTATGCTGTCATTTCACATTTACAGCATCCGCTTGCAGAGGGAAGAGGAAGATACAGAAGAGGAGGAAGCTGAAGAGGAGGAATCAGATGGGAGGATGCATCCCAGATAGCCCCTTTGTGGCCGAGATATCCGGGATGGACTCATCCACCAGCGGTTCCACTGGCTGGGCAGGCTGCCTCTTCTTGTTGACCTATTGGCTGGGCAGGCTGCATTTCTTGGGTGTGTGAAATGAGTAAGGCACAAGGGTAGAGTTGTGCTGATGGGAGGACGGGAAGCCTAGAGGTGCATGCCAGGAGGAGGATTGTAGTGTATGTGCCTTTAAGAGCCCCCTGTGTGCTGTAGTGCCGGTAATGGCCACTCGGGCTATATAAGCCTGTATATTGTGTTGTATCAGTTAGTTCACCTCCAGACTTTGTTCAGTAAACACCTGTGAAACCAACTCCTGCCTTCAGTGTCTCTATTAACACACGGACACAACAGTGGCGACGAATTGGAAACGGACTTACCTGCAATTCAGCAGCACCTCAAGGACATCAATTCCTCAGACGTCCAAAGTCGAAGAAAAGCAAGAAAAAAAAAAGCTGTGGTTTCACCAGCTAGCCGAGCTGGTGGCAGGTACAGCAATAATCCTTCCTGGGCGGCGGGCTGGGGCTCCATCGGCTGGCTCTGCAGCGAGGCCAAGCAGCGAAGGCGGAGGCAAGCAGCAACAAATGGGGGGGAGCACTCGGGAGATGGCCGGCGCTGCAAGCAGGTTGGCGTTCGGACCTAGCAGAGAGAGTCCGGCGGGAACGAGTCTCCAACTATAAATAATTTTTTTTTTTTAAAACCGCGGAAAACAGCGTTGTCATCGGCAGCAGCGGCGGGAAAGCACGGGAAGCGCCATATCTTTTCTGCAGGAAAGAAAGAAAAGCGCGGGAAGCACCATTTTTTTTCCAGGATGCCTAAGGCTGGCAATATTGATGCTTTTGATAACGATATAGAGGATTGGACCACATATGTGGAAAGAGTGGAGGTATATTGCACCACAAATGGAATAGAAAATGATAAAAAGGCATCAGTACTTCTAAATCTAATGGGCGCAAAGACATACGGGCTGTTACGAAACTTAATCACTCCAGCCAAACCAAAGGACAAGAATTTTAAGGAAATTGTTGATACCCTAGGAGCACTTAAACCCAACACCGCTGCTGATAGCGGAACGATTCAAATTCTACAAGAGGAATCAACACAAGAATGAAAGTAACGCTGATTACCTCACCGAATTAAGAAAGCTATCAAAGCACTGCCAATTCGGGGCAGGACTGGCAGATTATCTTCGAGACAAATTCGTCTGCGGTCACCTAAGTGAAGGCACACAGAAAAGGCTGCTTTCTGAGAAAGATTTGACACTGGACAAGGCTTTCAGTATGGCTGTATCATACGAAGCAGCAGCAAGAGGAGCTGCAGAGATACAACAAAAGACACAGGACTTCGGCACCCATGAAATGACACAGGGTTTCGAGAGATGTTATCGCTGCGGCAGATCCACCCATGACCAGAGGGACTGCTGGTTCAAGGACAAAGCATGCAGGCAATGCGGAAAGATTGGACACATTGAACGGGTATGCCGATCTGGAAAAAAAAAATCCACGGACAGGAAAAAAAAAATCAATAAAGTACAGAAAGGTACAAATGATGACGGACAGTAGCTCCGAAGACCAGAAGAGTGATAGCGACTCCGGAAACAAGAGATTAAGCTGTCTCAAATTACATAATGTAATTGCCAAAGAAGATTACCAGACCATTTGGGTTACCCTCACGATAGCAGGGTCCCCAGTTAAAATGGAGCTAGATACAGGATCAGCTCTGACCATCATAAATCAACGGGATTACGAGCGGCTATTTCCGCATATACCTTTAAAAGACACATCCATTATCTTGAAAACATATACGGGGCAGAAAGTATACCCCAAAGGAAAATTAAGGGTGCCTGTTGTATACAACAGCAAGAAATACAGAAGTTGTATTTATACGTTCTACAAGATGGTGGTCCACTGCTGTTGGGACGTGAATGGATCAGGAAGATACGTTTAGACTGGCACTCCATTCAGGCACTGACGGTGACCAGTAAGGAAAAAAATGATGATGACGTCATACCTGAACGATTAAAAGACATCTTGGCCAACGCCAAAGAAGTGTTTCAAGAGAAACTAGGAACCTTGAAAGGCATCACCGCCTCAATAAAAGTGGAAGATGCGGCAATTCCCAAGTTTTTTAAGGCAAGGCCGGTGCCATACGCAATTCGTCCAGCAGTCGAGGCAGAGCTGGAGAATTTGGAAAAGGCAGGCGTATTATCCAAGATAGATTGGAGCGAGAGGGCAACACCCATCGTCCCGGTCATGAAGAAAATGTTGAATAATGATAAATTTGAAGAACAGAGAAAAATTCGCATCTGTGGAGACTTCAAGGTGACTGTAAACCCGATCCTTCACACGGTACAGTATCCTCTTCCGAGGATAGAAGATATTTTCGCCTCACTATCCGGAGGGAAACGTTTCACCAAAATTGACTTGGCACAGGCATATCTACAGACGGAGGTTGAAGAGGCCTCTAAAAAGTATCTCACGATAAATACACACAAAGGCCTATACCAGTACAATCGACTGGTTTTTGGAGTAGCATCAGCTCCAGCTATCTGGCAAAGAGCTATGGAGCAAGTCCTCCAAGGGATTCCGGGGACTCAAGGCTACCTAGACGACATCCTTGTAACAGGAGAAAACGACAATGAGCACCTTGCCAATTTGGAGCAGGTGCTCACTAGGCTGAGAGAACGGGGCCTACGAGCAAATCGCCCCAAGTGCGAATTTTTCCAGAATCAAATATCATATTGTGGCCACATAATTAATAAGGAAGGGTTGCATAAGTCACCTGAAAAAATTGAAGCGGTCATAAAAGCCCCAGCACCTGAAAATGTTTCACAATTAAGGTCGTTCCTGGGATTAATAAATTACTATCATAAATTTTTACCGAACTTATCAACTCTTCTGCACCCTCTTAATGAACTGCTACAAACAGGAGTAATTTGGAAATGGAACGAAGACTGTAAACGTGCCTTCCATAAATGCAAAGACTTAATCACGTCCAAGGAAGTTTTGGCTCATTACAACCCATCACTGCCAATCAGACTGGCGTGCGATGCATCCCCTTACGGCGTAGGAGCAGTATTATCGCATAGATTCCCTGATGGCTCGGAACGGCCGATAGCTTTTGCGTCACGCTCATTGAACTCAGCTGAGCGTAACTATGCCCAAATCGACAGGGAAGCACTCAGCCTGGTATGGGGAGTGAAGAAATTCAACCATTACCTACACGGACAAAAATTTACCTTGTTGACTGACCATCAACCCCTCATCTCCATATTCAAACCTAAAAAGGGTGTTCCCATTATGACAGCGCAAAGGCTACAGAGGTGGTCCCTTTTTCTAGGGGCACACCAATATAACATAGAATACAAAGGATCAAAACAGCATGGGAATGCTGACGGGTTATCGCGCCTACCGTTGCCAACGGTAGAAGAGGCACCTACCGTAGACCCAGTGGAGATGTTCCACTCTACCATAGTCGAATGTCTACCAGTAACAAATTCTGCCATTGAAAGGGAAACGAGAAATGACCCGACTCTCTCACGAGTGTACGATTTAACAGTGAAGGGATGGCCAGCACATGGCAAACCACTGTTGCCAGCATTCTCGCAAAGAAGAGAACAGCTGTCAGTGTGCCGAGGAACCTTGATGTGTGGATCCAGAGTGGTGATTCCACCCAAACTCCAGGATAAAGTTCTAAAGGAGCTTCACGAGGGGCATCTGGGTGGAGTGAAAATGAAGAACCTAGCCAGGGCATTTGTATGGTGGCCAGTTATCAATGGAGACATCGAAGAAATGACCAAGAGCTGCCTAGGATGCCAGAAGGTCCAAAACGCTCCACCACAAGCCCCTCTACATCCATGGGAGTGGCCCTCATCTCCATGGCAAAGGGTACACATCGACTTTGCTGGTCCATTTATGGACTCAATGTTCTTAATCGCGGTTGATGCACGCTCCAAGTGGCCGGAGGTAATAAAGATGTCCTCCACCACCACGGAAAAAACCATCACAGTATTAAGGACCTTATTTGCCAGGAATGGGCTGCCTGAACAGATCTGTTCTGATAATGGACCGCAATTTGTGTCCGAAGAATTCAGGAAGTTCTTAAAAAACAATGGGGTTAAGCACTACACGTCCGCCCCATACCATCCCGCCACCAATGGATTGGCTGAAAGGTTTGTCCAGACCTTCAAGAAGGCCATAAAGGCCATGGGTAATGAAGACATAAAACTTCAGCATAAGGTGGATAACTTCTTGTTTGCATACAGGAATGCAACACATATGGTTACAAACCAAACTCCCGCCATGATGTTCTTCAATAGAAGCCTAAGTTGCCGGCTGGATTTGATCAAGCCAAACATCAGAAGGGACGTGGAGAACCGGCAATTTCAAGGCATGAATGAAAGGCCAACTAGAACCTTCCAGATAGGTCAACAAGTTTTGGCCCGGGACTACCGTACCGAGAAATGGCAGCCTGGAACTATCTGCACATGACTAGGACCGCTGATGTATACCGTGGACATTGGAGAAAGCATAATAAGGCGCCATGCTGACCAAATCATAGAGTCATCCGAAAAGGGACAACCTACACCACAACTCTATACGCCTAATGATGAAGTAGAGATACCCATAGTATCTACCTCCGATCCGGTGATACTGGAACCAGATGAACCCAACACTGGCATTCAAGCCGAATCAGCCTTGCCAAAAGAACCTACTACACCACCAGAAACTACTACACCACCGAGGCGTTATCCGGACCGAGTCAGGAAGCCTCCAGAGAGACTGACTTATAATTGATTAACTGCAGCAATGTGTAAATTATTGTTCTTGTAACATGTAATTAATGATTACTTAAAATATTATGTACTGGTTGGCTAAAAGGGGAGGAATTGTAGTGTATGTGCCTTTAAGAGCCCCCTGTGTACTGTAGTGCCGGTAATGGCCACTCAGGCTATATAAGCCTGTATATTGTGTTGTATCAGTTAGTTCACCTCCAGACTTTGTTCAGTAAACACCTGTGAAACCAACTCCTGCCTTCAGTGTCTCTATTAGCACATGGACACAACAAGGATAATGTATGAGGGTACCTGCATCTTGTATCCTTTCAGCCCCACTGCTGGCCAAGGGCGCAACCATGCCCCTGCACCGTCTCCTCCAAGGGAGTGAGGTGAGGCTAGGAATGGGAGATGTGCCTCATCATTGGTGCAGATTGTTGGTAGGTGAGTGATTGGGGGTCCTGCATTGAGCAGTGTGTGAGGCTAGTGGTGCAGTTGATAGGTGACGGCTTTTGAAGATGCATTCACTGACCTTGACCAGTGGTCTGAGGTCATGAAGCTTCTTTGGGCCCTGGAGCCAGGTGGTGGGTGTGACACTGCTGGCAGTGATGGCCTTAGTGATGTACTCCCACACCGTTCTTTCTGGAGGGCCTCCTGGCCCCTGTGGTTAGAGGGCCGATCTTGCAGTGTTGACCCCCTGCACAAAGCTGGAGTGCTGCGTGTGAGACCCTTGGTGCCATTTCCCTGGCTTGCTGAGCCTTTTGTGCAATTATATAGGGCCCTGGTGAGACCACACCTGGAGTATTGTGTACAGTTTTGGTCTCCTTACCTAAGGAAGGATATACTTGCCTTAGAGGGAGTGCAACGAAGGTTCAACAGTTTTCCCATTTGTTGAGGTTAGGAAGGTAATTCAGCTTTAACAGCTGAATATTCACATTTGGAACTTCTTTTAAATATTAAATATTTCTTAAAAGGCAGAAAGGGCTAAAAAAAAAAGGTATTGATTCACTGCATTTTATTTTGTATTGCTTCAGTGTGCACGGCCCCTTTCATTCTCAGACCTCTTCATTACCCACAATTCCTTGCAAGCTCCACAGCTTCGCTCCCAGAGGCTGTGGGAAGCTGCAACGCCGGACCTGGGCAGGAACTTTGTCCCGGATCCCTCCAGCAACGCCACCAGGACGGCGTTGCACGAAAGGTGAGCGCTGCACCACCTATCTTCATGCCCGCCAAACCAATTTCACTTGGTTAGCATTGCGGCCATTTCCAGCAGCCATTAACTGGAACACCGGTAACACCGGTAACTTTGCTGACAAATGTAAATTTTTCCCCTATATTTACCGTATATTCAATATCTCACCTCTAATGTGAAGCTCTTGATGTTCTCCTCAGTTTTGCAGTCAGCTCAAAGAAATAAAGGCTTGAATTTCTATCATGCCTTTCATGACCTCAGGATGCCCCAAAGCCCTTTACAGCGAATGAGGTACATTTGAAGTGAAGTCACTGTTGTAATGTAGGGAAACGCAGCAGCCAATTTGTGCACAGCAAGCTCCCACAAACAGCTAAATGATAAATGATTAGATAATTTGGAGGTTTTTTAGTGATGTTGATTGAGGGATAAATATTGGTCAGGACACCAGGGCTAACGCCCCTGCTCTTCTTCGAAATAGTGCCATGGGAACTTTTACATCCACCTGAGAGGACAGACTTGACCTCGATGTAACGTCTCATCCAAAAGCTCATCCTAATATATCTCTAGCTATTCTCCACAGACAGTAGGCGCTGGAGCATTGTGTTCTTGTAGGCTGAGTTCTTTTCATCACAGTCACAGTGAGGAGCACTCGGCTCAGTGGTGTCATTTGTACGTACAACAACAACAACAACTTATATTTATATAGTGCCTTTAACGTAGTAAAACGTCCCAAGGCATTTCACAGGAGTATTATAAGACAAAAATTTGACACCGAGCACTTAAGGAGAAATTAGGGCAGATAACCAAAAGCTTGGTCAAAGAGGTAGGTTTTAAAGAGCGTCTTAAAGGAGGAACAAGAGGTAGAGAGGCGGAAAGGTTTAGGCAGAGAATTCCAGAGCTTAAGGCCCAGGCAACCGATGACAGGGCCATCAATGGTTGAGCGATTATAATCAGGGATGCTCAAGAGGGCAGAATTAGAGAAGCTCAGATATCTCGGGGGTTTGTGGGGCTGGAGGAGATTACAGAGATAGGAAGGGGCGAGACCATGGAGGGATTTGAAAACAAAGATGAGAATTTTGAAATCGAGGTGCTGCTTAACCTGGAGCCAATATAGGTCAGCGAGCACAGGGGTGATGGGTGAACGGGACTTGGTGCGAGTTAGGACATGGGCAGCCAAGTTTTGGATCACCTCAAGTTTAGGTAGGGTAGAACGTGGGAGGCCAGCCAGGAGTGCGTTGGAATAGTCAAGTCTACGACGAAGCGTCAAATGAAATAGTTGGTAAAAAAGATGTAAACAATGGACAAAATCAGTACAAGGTAACTAATGATGATAAACATTGTATCATGCCCATTGGAATTTTGGGTTGCGTTTGAGTTTGCATTTAGGTTTGTGCTCGTAAATGTGACTGAAGCAACTCAGAACTTGCCTTGACCGTCCACTGTTCTATGAATGCTCGAATGTACCTAAGATTATGAGGGTTTTTTTTAAGGAAGCAAAGATTTCTTTTCAACATCACTTGTGTGGAGGACAGTTAGTCAGTCTGAAAGGTGCAATCGGAGTTAATGTAATGACCGATAAAAACATCTTATATGCACATCTTTTGAATACCTGGGTTTGATATTTGGACAAGTTTCCTGCCTGAGACTCCACTCAGCACCATTTGTAGCCCATCAGTAAAAATAGAACTGATTGACTAAGGCAACGAGAGACTCATTTGCGCGCTGACTGTAAGGGTCATTTATGAAATGGGTTTGAGCAGTCTTAACTCAGTCCCCAATAGCCATTGCTGACACTAATTCAAAACTAATCGCCCCTAAGTTGGCAATTCATTCAAAGATGGTTGGTGTGAGAAATAGAAAAAAAATATATCACGCTGGTGCTGTAGGGGCTGCTCTTCTGAGATTGGGGCTGAGGCACCTTATTGAGGCAGAGTGTAGGGAACTTTATACTGCAATTAATCTTGTATACCCGACCTGGGCGTCTTTGATGTTGACAGCTATGTCCAAATTAGAAAGTGAGCGGCAAGTTGGAGTTTGGGCGGATTTCAGGTGGACGGTAGGAGCAGCGCTCTCCCATTCACCCGAAGCCCTTACCACTAGGCCCGAGCCATTTTGAGGCCCGGGTCTCATTTGCTTAATACCGGCAAGCTGCAAGCCTAGAACCAGCACACACAGAGAGACAGCCCACCATTTGCAGGGTGGGAGGGGAGTGGGGAGTGGCGGGGATTTCCATCAGCTCCACATGGAGCCGTACCAGGAGTTTTATTCAAGTGGGGTAGGCTATCACAGAGGGGGTACGAATGGGCCAGCAGTGAGCCTGAAGATATTTGTGCTCTTCCTGGCCCAGCAAAAATCCCTTAAAAAAAACCCCAGAAATTTACTTGTGTCAGCCATGGCTCAGTGGGTAGCACCCTCACTTCTGAGTCAGAAGGTTGTGGGTTCATGTCCCACTCCAGAGACTTGAGCTCAAAAATCTAAGCTGACACTCCAGTGTAGTGCTGAGGGAGTGCTGCACTGTCAGAGGTGCTGCCTTTCAGATGAAATGTTAAACCAAGTTTGCCCTCTCAGGTGGATGTAAAAGATTGCATGGCACTATTTCGAAGAAGAACAGGGGAGTTCTCCCTGGTGTCCTGGTCAATATTTATCCCTCAATCAACATCACTAAAACAAACTATCACATTGCTGTTTGTGGGACCTTGCTGTGTGCAAATTGGCTGCCAAATTTCCTACATTACAACAGTGGCTATACTTCACAAAGCACTTTGGGACATTCGGCGGTTGTGAAAGGCGCTGTAGAAATGCAAGTCTTTCTTTTCTTTTTACCTTTTTTCTGAGTAGCCTGCAGAGGTCCCTTTAAGTACCACTGGTTAGGCCGCTCAACACCTGGTACTAATGGGCGGAGCATGCAGGGTCCTAGGCACTTTATAGGACCCCGATCAGCATAATATAAGGAGGCTCCTGCCTGGGTCCTGGGCCGGCCTTGCAAAAGGCCCCAACGAAAATGGCAGCAAGCGGAAATGGAGTGATACGAGATGGTACGTGTCTGGCCGTAACTTTCGGGATACTGCCGACCCACACCCACCGGGTGGAGACCCTCAGAATCGGGGCCAGTGCTTCATTTTGAGGCATCTGTCAACCTAATAAGGCAAACTGCACAAATGAAAAAAGGACTTATTCCTCCCACAACTGGGACATTCCTACTCTGTCTTGGCCATAGATCAGAGCAGGAATGTATAAATATTCACCCTCAGTGCTAATCCAGGCCTCTAATGCTTTTAGATCAAATCTCCGAGTTTCAATCGGACCTAAAACCCGTTTTAAAAAAAAGCTTTGTGCCAGACTGCATTCACTTGCACATTCTGTTTACCTTCCACAGCCTCAAGAAGCCCCCAGGAAACAGGCATCATGAACTGGTCCTTTAAATGTTGGACTGCATTGAGTTTAAGGAATCCGTTAATAGCTACTAGCCATGAACATAAGAACATAAGAAATAGGAGCAGGAGTAGGCCACTTGGCCCCTCGAGCCTGCTCCACCATTTAATATGATCATGGCTGATCTTCTACCTCATCTCCACTTTCCTGCACTATCCCCATATCCCTTGGTTCCCTTAATATTCAAAAATCTATCGATCTCTGTCTTGAATATACTCAACGACTGAGCCTCCACAGCCCTCTGGGGTAGAGAATTCCAAAGATTCACCACCCTCTGAGTGAAGAAATTTCTCCTCATCTCAGTCCTAAATGACCGACCCCTTATTCTGAGACTGTGACCCCTGGTTCTAGACTCTCCAGCCAGGGGAAACATCCTCCCTGCATCTACCCTGTCAAGCCCTGTAAGAATTTTCTTTGTTTCAATGAGATCACCTCTCATTCTTCTGAACTCCAGAGAATATAGGCCTAGTCTACTCAATCTCTCCTCATAGGACAATCTCCCCATCCCAGGAATCAGTCTGGTGAACCTTCGTTGCACTCCCTCTATGGCAAGTATATCCTTCCTTAGGTAAGGAGACCAAAACTGTACACAATACTCCAGGTGTGGTCTCACCAGGGCCCAATATAATTGCAGTAAGACGTCTTTACTCTTATACTCAAATCCTCTTGTAATAAATGGTAATAAATACCATTTGCTTTCCTAATTGCTTGCTGTACCTGCATGCTAACTTTCAGTGATTTGTGTACAAGGACACCCAGGTCCCTCTGAACACCAACATTTCCCAATCTCTCACCATTTAAAAAATACTCTGCTTTTCTATTTTTCCTACCAAAGTGGATAACTTCACATTTCTCCACATTATATTCCATTTGCCATGTTCTTGCCCACTCACTTAGCTTGTCTATATCCCTTTGAAGCCCCTTTGCATCCTCCTCACAACTTACATCACTTGGATATATTACATTTAGTCCCCTCATCCAAATCATTGATGTAGATTGTGAATAGCTGAGGCCCAAGCACTGATCCTTGCAGTACCCCACTAGTTACAGCCTGCCAACCCAAAAATGACCTGTTTATTCCTACTCTCTGTTTTCTGTACATTAACCAATCCTCAATCCATGCTACTATATTACCCCCAATCCCATGAGCCCGAATTTTGTTGAATAACCTCTTGTGTGGCACCTTATTAAAAGCCTTCTGAAAATTCAAATACACCACATCCACTGGTTCCCCCTTATCTATTCTGTTAGTAACAACCTCAATAAACTCTAACAGATTCGTCAAACATGATTTCCCTTTCATAAATCCGTGTTGACTCTGCCCAATCCTATTATTATTTTCTAAGTGCCCTGTTACCACGCCCTTAATAATAGATTCTAGCATTTTCCCTACTATTGATGTCAGGCTAACTGGTCTGTAGTTCCCCGTTTTCTCTCTCCCTCCTTTCTTAAATAGTGGGGTTACATTTGCTACCTTCCAATCTGCGGGAACTGTTCTAGAATCTATGGAATTTTGGAAGATGACAACCAATGCATCCACTATCTTTATAGCCAACTCTTTCAAATCCCTAGGATGTAGGCCATCAGGTTCAGAGGATTTATTGGCTTTCAGTCCCATTAATTTCTCCAGTA
This sequence comes from Somniosus microcephalus, assembly GCF_052327205.1. Classification (NCBI taxonomy): domain Eukaryota; kingdom Metazoa; phylum Chordata; class Chondrichthyes; order Squaliformes; family Somniosidae; genus Somniosus; species Somniosus microcephalus. The sequence continues at coordinate 214,164,631 of NC_140996.1, read as the reverse complement.
CTATTTTTTTTACTAATACAGTTCCTCATTCTCGCTAGAGCCTTGGTTCCCTGTTACTTCAGGGAAGTTTTTTGACATTGATGTAATGCGGAACAGTTGTGAACCTTAGGCAGACTCTCTCATTAACTCTCTGTCAGAATAGGGGGACCCCACCAGAATTTAAACAGGGCGCTACCACTCCCTTGCCCCCACCGCCCACCTCCCCCATCCTAGGGTATTCATGTCACTCAACAGAAGAAAGGATTCAATTACAGGATTAAATTAAATCTAACACTTTCATTCACAGCCATGTCAGAAAGGCACACAACAATTCCACACCAAAATAATCTGATTATGTTGTGAAAGAAAACTGCCCCAACCTCGACTCAAATCGTTAGCCTGATGTTTCTCTTTTCGGATACTGACAGACCTGCCGTGTATTCCTAGAATTTTCTGTCTTTTTGATATTACAGCTCTTGATCAGTTTGTTATTCTGTGTTAGTCATGATCGAGTTTGAGTCATTCCTTTCTCGGTTCAAAGGGTATGTCTCATATTGATATCGTCATAGCTTGCAAACCACTGGCTATAAAACTGCTAAATGTATGGGTCAGGCCTTATATCTGTTGCAGTATTATAAGATCTAATGCTACCCATTCTATGGAGTTTTGGTCTCCATATTTAAGGAAGGATATACTTGCATTGGAGGCAGTGCAGAGAAGGTTCACTAGGTTGATTCCTGGGATGAAGGGGTTGACTTATGACAAAAGTTTGAGCAGGTTGGGCCTATACTCATTGGAGTTTAGAAGAAAAGTTTTATTGAAACATATAAGATTCTGAAGGGGCTTGACAGGGTAGATGCTGAGAGGATGTTTCCTCTAGTGGGGGTATCTAGAACTAGGGGGCATAGTTTCAGAATAAGGGGTCGCCCATTTAAGATGGAGATGAGGAGGAATTTCTTCTCTCAGAGGGTCATGAATCTTTGGAATTCTCTACCCCAGAGAGCTGTGGAGGCGGAGTCAGTGAATATATTCAAGGCGGAGATTGACAGACATTTGAACTACAAGGGAGTCAAGGGGTACGGGGAGAGAGCGGGAAAGTGGTGTTGAGGCCAAGATTGGATCAGCCATGATCTTATTGAATGGCGGAGCAGGCTCGAGGGGCCGATTGGCCTACTCCTGCTCCTGTTTCTTATGTTCTTATATGGGAAGCCACTCTCGGTGTGTAGTGCTTGACATGAATCAGTCATTCATGAAAGAAAGACTTATGAAATAATACTGAGCGGCCTGCGGGTGGCGGTGTCCAGGGAGAGTATAAATTCTCGGGCACGGGCCCAGCTTGCACAGGACATTCTTAACAAGAGCTAGTGAAGGACAAAACTAGACCTCCATGTTGTAAAACAGTTGATTAAAGCTTTGTTTAACGCTTAGACCAAGTGCCTAGTAGTTTTCTTACGTCAGTGCTGATTAGGTATAGTACGACCAGATTCAGAGTATATCTGACCCCTTACCTTCCCCCATACAAATGTGTTCTCCCAGCTAGCTGGTGCATTACAACAGTGACTCCAGTTCGAAAAGGACTTCATTGGCTGTGACAGGTGGGAGACCTGGGCCACCTTGGTCCCCGAAATTGCCCCTCATTGTGCCCGTCTTACGCCCATAAAATGGGCGCATCGAGGTCCAATTCCTACCCCGATAGATCTGATGTAGAGCTGCTACCGGAGCAGGCACATTGGGTGAAATGGCGACATGTTGTGCTGTAAGTCTGATGATTCTATGATTTAGGAGGAACTCGCTACCACAAGAAAGAAAGAAAGATTTGCATTTCTATAGCGCCTTTCACGACCTCAGGACGTCCCAAAGCGCTTCACGGCCAATGAAGCATATTTGAAGTGTAGTCACTGTTGTAATGTGGGAAACGCGGCAGCCAATTTGCACACAGCAAGCTCCCACACACAACAAGGTGATAATGACCGGATAATCTGTTTTTAGTGCTGTTGAGGCTAGGGGGCCAATTGAAAATTTCAAAACTGAGATCGATAGATTTTTGTTAGGCAAAGGGCATTAAGGGTTACAGAACCAAGGTGGGGAGATGGAGTTAAAATACAGATCAGCCATGATCTAATTGAATGGTGAACCAGGCTCAAGGGGCTGAATGACCCACTCCTGGTCCTATGTTCCTATAAAAAACAATTGCCTGTGATTAAACCTTATTGCCAGCCTGGTTCGAATCTTCTGCTTTGTAGCCGGGGTCAGCTCTGTTATCCAGAGGTGGGAGTTTTTTAACTCGAAACTACAATCTGAGGAAATCAGTTTTGCAGGCCTGGCGCTCCCTGTGTCTCGAAGAATCAGCTGCAAAATGTGCAACATATGTGAATGTGGCATGCAATGTAAACAGGGCTCAAGCCGAAACCTTAATCGCAGACCTCATGGTAACCCTTCCTCTCCCTCTGTAACCCTACACCTTGTGCTAGGACAGAGCCTGTTCGAAATGTGTGTGGAATTATTTTCCAAAAAGCTTGTATTTTGTTTTGGGATTAATTAATATGCAGGGGTGGGGATCCACTTTTTCAAAGTCCTTCTGTATTGAGACATCTGCACGCATCACAACCTCACGCAAAGAACCTAACCTCAGACCGGGGCAACAGCGCAAGCGTATTCCATCCATTGAAGTAACGCTCGCTGCAGATGTGATGCACAGTTAGTTCCTCGTAGCCCCCCTCCGTTTCACAGCAGGCTGGAAGTCAGCCTCTGGCTGCGCACATTATGTCGCTGTGAAGCCCAACAGGCACCACCTGGGAAATATCATCTGCAGAAAACAGGCCGGGTTTTTGTCATTAATCTGCAGACGTTGCATCGCCAATGCTGTTACTTGTGGTGACGGAACTGCGCGCCTTTCGCTCGGATCACGAGAACACCTACAATCAGCTCTCTGATTGGAGTCGACGGCACCAACCCTCCAAGATTGCGCTGGAGTCTCCAGGAATTGACGATTCATCTCCAGGACGATTCATCTGCCAGCAAAAACCCCAGGAGAAAAATCATCAACAACCATGGCCCAGATTTTCCGAACCCCCCACGGGTGCGTACGAGGTGCGCACGCGCCTGTAGGGGCCGTGCAAGCTCCAAGTTTAGGCGTGCGAAGCGCGTGCGCTGAAAACCGGAACTTGTGATCTCACATCCTCCGCATGCCCAAGAAAAGGGCCTCTGCGGGCGGAGAGTGGTGCTATTTGTTCAACTTCCGCTCACTGAAAGGCCATAGAATTCTGACGCCTGGTAGAAGCGGGCGTAAGGCCTGCTTTTACAGGAAACTTTCGATTTACCGGCATCTAAATAACCGGAAATCTCGGTTAACCGGCAAAATTCAGGAGTAGGTTCAGGTAAGTTTTATTACTTGTCTTCCTCGATCTGTTGCTGTGCAAGGGTGTGGCTGCAGCTGTTGCTAAGCTACAGAGACGCTTGGAGCTTGTGGCCATTGTTCTGAACCTGTTGCTAAGCAACAGGGTTTGTTGCTTTATACGGAGCTCTCAGCTCCGTATCTTTTACTATAGCTTTCGGTTATCCGGAATTGTTGATGAACCGGCACCACGTCGGTCCCGTCGGTGCCGGATAAAAAAAAGTTTCCTGTACCAGCATAAGGGTTTAAAAAAATAGAAAAATAAGATTTAATCACTCACTTATAAATTAAAAACCCTGTCCAATAAGGTAAGTTTATATTAAGCGCCGTTGAAACACATTAAAAAAAATTCAAAAAATTACATTTTCGTTTAACATATTTAATTAAATGACGTTTTAATTAATTTTATATATGTAATGTTTTTTATTTATTTATTTCAGTGTGTTGGTGCATTTTTGTAGTCATCCCCATTCATACTTTTGACAGATCTGTGCATACGGAACTGTCATAGAAACATAGAAACATAAAAGATAGGAGCAAGAGTAGGCCATTCGGCCCCTCGAGCCTGTTCCGCCATTTAATGAGATCATGGCTGATCACCAAATTCAGTACCCTCTCCCTGCTTTCTCCCCATATCCCTTGATCCCTTTAGCCTTAAGAAATATATCTAACGCCTTCTTGAATATATTTAATGAATTGGCTTCTACGGCCTTCTGTGGTAGAGAATTCCGCAGGTTCACCACTCTCTAGGTGAAGAAATTCCTCCTCATCTCAGTCCTAAATGGCTTATCCCTTATCCTTAGACTGTGACCCCTGGTTCTGGTATCCCCCGCCATCGGGAACATCCTTCCTACATCTAGTCTGTCTAGTCCTGTTAGAATTTTATAAGTTTTAATGAGATCCCCTCTCATTCTTCTAAACTCTAGCGAATACAAGCCCAATCGACCCAATCTCTCTTCATACATCATTCCTGCCATCCCAGATAGCAGTCTGGTGAATCTTCGCTGAACTCCTTCCATGGCAAGAACATCCTTCCTCAGAAGTATGAAGGCAGATTCCCTTCTTCCATTGGTTGAGCTGGCCCACATGATCCCAGGGGCGTTTGCGAACCGCCTGCGCACCTGGGATACCTGGGCCTCTGCGCATTTCCTAGAGGAGAGGCCCAGGATCGCAAGCCTCGGTATCTCTGGGACCAGCAGGTAGGTTCATAGATTTCTTGCTGATCGGAGGCATCCGCCCTCAGGAAGCCTCCGATTGGACATTCAGGGTCGTTGTGGTTTTTTTTTCACTTTCTTTCGAATATTTTCATTTATTAGTTATAAAAATGGTGGGGAGGGGAAAAGAGCTGTCTCACTAACATTCAGCATTAATCCAATTGGGTAACAAAAAAGAGTTTATTCCCTTTCCAATTGGCCGTGGGAAGGCAGCACCTGGACCAATGGCGGGAGTGCAGGGCCGGCATGGTTCGAGGCAAGAGGTCACGTGATGAATTACAGCCAACCAGAGCTGGCAACCCAATCTCTGTGGTGCCTTAGAGATCGCCTAAAGGCCGCGGGTGTGAACAAGAGGTTTTGGGCAGCTCTGGCAACACACACAACGAGACACACTTTGACATATTGGCCCAGAACTTGGTGTCGGGGGCTTGCCGCGCGTGCAAGCCCCCGATGTGCACTTACCCGGCGCGCCGACATCTGAAACCTGGCCCGCAGTGCATTTCCTGTCAGTGGCCAGGTTCTGATCTCGGCGCGCTGTGCTAACCTGACCCAGCGGCGTAGTTAGTGCAATGTGCCGGCTGGGATCAGGTGAGCACTGTTCAGCCAATCAGGGGAGGGGAAACTTCATTCATAAGTTTGATAGTAAAGACTGTCAAACTCATGAAAAGTACGGCACCCCAAAACACTACTTAAACTTTAAATAAAATTTTAAAAAGCATCCCAATAATTAAATTAACTATGAATAACTTTAAAAAACTATTTTAAACAATTAATCAAATTTTTGAAAAAAATAAATTTTTAAAAAATAGGGTCTAAAACTAAACTTACCTTACTGTAGATTCTTTAAAAATAATAAACCTGTGGAAAAAAAAATTCTAAATTGTACTAAAAGACCACTTACCTGTAAAACTAAGTACTTACGTGTGGTTTTTCAATGCGTAAAAACCGGAGGCCTTTACACATGCGCAAATCTGTAAAAATACAGGAAATCCAAGTCGCACGCGCTGCCCAATACCGCGCATGCGTTCAGCCTCTTAACCCCTTGGGTCAGAGGACAGGAAATGCCGGTTTTCAGCGCATGCGCTGTGCATGCTGAAAACCGGCAATTCCTCCTGGCACACGCGTGAGTACCCCGTCCATACTCACGCGTTGTGACAGGAATTACTGGGCCATTTATTTCTCTTCACTAATCTCTATCCGGAGCAGGGTTGGCAACTCTGGTCGGACGTATGCCCGGAGGTCTCGTCACATGACCTCCTGGTCTCCAATCACAAAACTCGGTCAAACAGCTTCTTTTTCTTTTGCCCCCATCGCCAATATTTTGATCACGAACAAACGAAAGTGTTCAAAGAAATTTTTTTTTAAATGACAACATTTTTTCTTTAGGACGCCTCTGTGATTTTTCTCCCGGGGTTTTGCCCGAGATTAATCGTTCGTTCCTGGAGTCAGCAAAGTATTGAGGCCTTTATTACACCATGTCAATGTTACCACGTGAATACCTAATGCGTTCATGTAAAGTGTTGTTGCTATTTTAATGGAGCAACGTCCATTTAAAGTAAAATAAATTGGTCATTGCCTTTGTTAAAATGCCATCGAAAGACATTACAAATTTCACATTATCACACAGGGTGATTTTGTGGCCTAATGCTCCTATTACCAGCAATAATAGTCACAGAAGTGTTTAGTTATTAATGTATCACCTCTTTCCCCACTCCTCCAGCCAGAAAGAAAGAGCATATTTGCTGCCCTCTTCTGAAAAACATTCCTGGGATGGGCCAGACGACAAAGAATGTGTCGAACTGCACTGACCTTATAAAACCTTTTGTTAGCAGAATCGACCGTCTTTCCTCTTTAATGACAACTTTAAATCACGGCCTTGTGTTAATGGATGAACCTTTTGATTATCATTTCCACGGCTGTTGTGGGTCTCAGTCTAGAGCTGTGTCTTGTTGGCATGGGTTTAGATTTCTGCCTTGGATGTAACAGAAACCGTGTTGATCACTACCACATGTCTGCACCTACCTCCTCAGTAGAATGAGCACCAAAGCAAGCATTTCACTCTTCATCACTTAGACTGCGCATATTAACCCTGTTTTTTTTAAATTTAGATATAAACCTGTGTGGTTGCACCCCAATACCAAAGCAAAATACTGCGGATGCTGGAAATCTGAAAGGTTTCTGATGAAAGGTCATCGACCTGAAACGTTAACTCAGTTTCTCTCTCCACAGATGCTGCCTGACCTGCTAAGTGTTGCCAGCATTTTCTGGTTGTACGCCATGTTCCTTTGAACTTTCCTTTCTTATACCTCCCAGGTTTCAAAGACATAGTCCCAGGCTTTCTTCCCCCCCCCGCCCCCCCTGCATCCACATTGTGCTCATAGCCAGACTCTCTACTGGTCTAACTGTAACTGCGGAGCTCCTTAACTCTCTCAGCCTTTCGTTCCTCCTACTATTCAAAGTAACTTTAAACCTATGTTTGGTGTTACCTAATTATTGCTTCCTGACTTAACCTGGCTTCTTCAACACTTTCCTAATCTTGGTCTCAGCGTGGCTCAGCGGATAACACCCTTATCTTCTGCGTCAGAAGGTTATGGGTTCAAATCCCACTCGAGAGACTTGAGCACAAAATCCAGATAGACAATCTGAGGGAGTGCTGTACTGTCAGAGTGTGCCGTCGTTCAGATGAGATGTTAAGCCGAGGTCCCGTCTGCCCTCCCATGAGGGATATAAAAGATCCCACGGCACTATTTTGAAGACGAGCAGGGGAGCTCTCCCTGGTGTCCTGGCCAATATTTATCCCTCAATCAACATCACTAAAAAAAAAATTATCTGGTCATTATCACATTGCTGTTTGTGGGAGCTTGCTGTGTGCAAATTGGCTGCTGAGATTCCTACATTACAACAAGTGACTACAATTTAAAAGTGTTTAATTGGTTGTAAATCGCTTTGGGACGTTCTGAGGTCGTCAAAGGTGCTATAGAAATGCCAAGTTCTATCTTTTTGTTAACATTGGGGGCAACCTGCGCTGTGGGCCTTTCCCCTTCATCCTGGTTTTACAATTTTTAAAAATGTAAGAGGAAGAATTCTGTTCATCGAGGGAATGATGGGCAGGTCGATTGTGCCGTGGGGGGAGGGGGCAAAATAATTTGGGGCAGAATCCAGATTCACCAGGTTTCTGCCCTGCTTCAGTTCCCCACTCAGTTGCATTTGGGGGCACAGGGGCTGGGGAGGGGTAGGGGTGAGGGGGATTCACCCCTTAGGCCTGTCCCTATTCCATCAAAATCAAACTTAGGGATATGTTTGCGGGGTCTTCCTGAGCAACCTGTGGAATTCTACCTCGCTCAGCCCGAGTCGGGCCTTGTGTTCCAAATGACAGGCTGCCTCCTCAGTAAGGTGATTCCTGCTGTTGCTTCTCCACAGGGGAAAGCATCTGCCCCGGATACTTAAATAGCCCTGTCCTTGGCCCAATGCCCCCGCAAAAAGGAAGGTCCGTGGAATTTCCAGGCTGTCATTTGCACAAAGAATAAGACGGCAGAGGGTAGAAATTCACCTTGGGCGGTAGCACAAAACGGGCGGTATGGAATCGGCCTCCCCTTATAATCCCTGTCTGATAATCAGTCCCAGTGTGCTCAGCTGTGGCTCGGTGGGTAGCACACTCGCCTCTGAGGCAGCAGGTCGTGGGTTCATGTAGTGTATGTACCCGTCTACCTTTAAGAGAACTATTGTATGTAACCGTCCACCTTTAAGAGAACTACTTTAGGTGTTGCACTACTTTGTTGGCTTCTGGATACTGTAATACCGACGGTGACCACACCGGTATATAAGTGCTGTGTCAGGAATTATTGGGCAGATTCGCCCTGACCTTCGAATAGTAAAGTCCTGTTTTAAGTTACTCTGGTAGTCTGTGTATTAATTAACTAAACAACCCACAGACTTTACAGTTCACAGTCCCACTCCATAGGACTCGAACACAAAAATCTAGGCTGACACGCCAGTGCAGTGCTGAGGGAGCACTGCACTGTTGGAGGTGCCGTCTTTCAAATGAAACGTTAGACCGAGGCTCCGTCTGCCCTCTCAGGTGGATGTAAAGGATCCCACGGCCACTATTTCGAAGAGCAGGGGAGTTCTCCCCGGTGTCCTGGCTAATATTTATCCCTCAATCAACATCACTAAAGCAGATTATTTGGTCATTATCACGTTGCTGTTTGTGGGAGTTGGCTGTCGCGTTTCCTACATTAGAACAGTGACTGCACTTCGAAAGCACTTAATTTGTTGTAAAGCGCTTCAGGATGTCCGGTGGTCGTGAAAGGCGCTACAGAAATGCAATTCTTTCTTTTAATAGAACTGATTATCAAGCGTGGCCTCTAGCACGCGTCCGATGCGATACAGCTCGTTGAGCGCTACCACCCACGGCAAATTCCTACACCGTTCCCCCCCCTGAGGTTTTATCATCCAAATGACACGAGACCGGTGGAGAATGACCCGGAATTTTTTTTTGCAGGAAGCTGGAAAATTATTTTCTTTGTTATAGAAAGTTGCAACGTTCTGTGGATTGTTATGCAACAGAACAACTGACCATAGACAAGGCAGTAAGAGGGACACTACAAGTGGACACAGTAACGCAGAATTAGCGAAGGAAATCTTAAAAAATCAGCCGGGATTTCTGCTCCTGATCTCCACCCAGCAGCCTCTGCTGGATCGGCACCCGTGTGGATGTGAGGACAGTTACGATGCCCTCCACAGCGGAATAGCATGCCAGCCCTCGCCATCAAGGATTACATACGGAGAGGGTTGCCAACTCTGGTTGGATGTATTGGTGGCGGTTTCATCACATGACCTCCAGCAGCCACGCCCCCCTCCCCCCCCCCCACGCCCCCGCATTGGTCACCAGCATGTCCACCGTCACAATGCCCCGCCTTCCAACACCAATTGGAAAACGAACAGGCTCTTCATTACTCGCTTGGGTGATTCTTAACCCTTAGCCAAACAGCCCTTTTACCTGTACGATAGCAAAATACTGCGGATGCTAGAAGTCCGAAATAACAACAGAAAATGCTGGAAAAAGTCAGCAGGCCAGGCAACATCCGTGGAGAGAGAAACAGAGTTAATGTTTCAGGTCAAAACCCTTCGCCAGTCCTGACGAAAGGTTTCCACCTGAAACATTGATTCTATTTCTCTCTCCACGGATGTTGCCTGGCCTGCTGAGTTTTTCCAGCATTTTCTGTTGTTATTTAGCCCTTTTACCTGCATCTGCGATATTTTTTATAACTATAAACTAAAATATTCAAAGAGAATGAAAAGAACAGACAATTGTTTTTCATGACCCCCATGATTTTGCACCCGGGTCTCTCACACCAGTGACCCGGAGATTCATCCTCAGTTCCTGGAGACCTCCGGACAATCCTGGAGGGTTGACAACTCTACGGGTGGACAATCGCAACTTTGCAAGATACCAGAGGGCAACTTTCTGTCTGTGGAATTATACCACAGCAAGTCAGTGCTTTCAGGAGGAGAAAGGAAAGAGAAAAAATAGAAACAGAAAATGCTGGAAGTACCCTTCAGGTCAATCAGCTTCTGATAGAAAGGGCAAGTTAATATTTCAGGTGTAACCTTTCATCAGCACTGGCTGGTTAACCTTGATGTAGGGCCACCGGTTTATGATGACTGAATGGGAAGGAGTTTCCACAAAAATACAGAACAAAAAAGTGGGTGATCCTGATATCAGTTGGCAGCACCCTCGCCTCTGAGTCAGAAGCTTGAGGTTTCAAATCCCACTGCAGCGACTTGAGCACAAAATCCAGTATGGAGGGAGTGCTGCACTTTCGGAGGTGCCGTCTTTCAGATGAGACGTTAAACTGTGGCCCCCGTCTGCCCTCTCAGGTGGACGTAAAAGATCCCATGGCACTACCTTGAAGAAGAGCAGGGGAGTTCTCCCCGGTGTCCTGGCCAATATTTATCCCTCAACCAACATCACTAAAGCAGATTATCTGGTCATTATCACATTGCTGTTTGTGGGAGCTTGCTGTGCGTAAATTGGCTGCTGCGTTTCCCACAATGCAACAGTGACTACACTTCAAAAAGTACTTCATTGGCTGTAATGCGCTTTGGGATGGCCTGAGGTCAGGATAGGCGCTATATAAATGCAAGTCTTTCTTTCTTTACTGAATTCCCAACTGCTAAAGTCGCTACTGCTCCCTTGCTCTGCCCTGACTGCTACAGATGTCAGCCTATTGCCCACCCACCCCATCACATGCAAATGACAGCGAGGGGGTGGGTCGCCAATTCTCTCCACTCCTACTTCGGCACAGCTGATGGAGGGGAAGAGAAGAAGGAAGGAGGCAGTGGGAGGTTATGGGAGGCAGGAGCAAGGATTTTTTTTTCTTTTAAGCTACGGTGTAAAAAGCATTGGATAATTCTCCCTCTCCCAATCCCTCCAGTTACCTGTTCCTTGGCTGCTGAGCTTATTGGATGCCAATTCCAAAATGTTATGCTGAATCATTTAGGGGCCTTTGGCCTGGTTCGAGACTGGCCCCGCCTACTTCAGATACCGCCACGAGTTCGCCACTCCAGTACCACGTCATTCCCCTCCCCCACAATGGCGAACTCGCAGAGTCAAGAGGAAATACCACTGGGCGTCTGCCGTTCTTACAAGATTAACCCCGACTCAGGAAAAGGTCAGAGTGATGGTGGGGTCACACTGATGGGTGAAAGTCCCACCCCCACCATTCGCATTTGTCAGCCGTGGCTCTGTGGGTAGCACCCTCGCTTCTGAGTCAGAAGGTTGTGGGTTCAAGCCCCACTCCAGAGACTGGAGCACAAAAACCTAGGCTGACACTCCAGTGGAGTGCTGCACTGTTGGAGGTACCATCTTTTGGATGAGATGTTAAATTGAGGCCCCGTCTGCTCTCTGAGGTGGATGTAAAAGATCCCATGGCACTATTTCAAAGAAGAGCAGGGGAGTTCTCCCCGGTGTCCTGGCCAATATTTATCCCTCAATCAACATAACAAAAACAGATTATCTGATCATTATCACATTGCTGTTTATGGGAGCTTGCTGTGCGCAAATTGGCTGTTGTGTTTCCTACATTTCAACAGTGACTACACTTCAAAAAGTACTTAATTGGCTGTGAAGCGCTTTGGGACGTCCGGTGGTCATGAAAGGCGCTATACAAATGCAAGTCTTTCTTTCTTTTTTCCTTAAGGAAAATCCACAAGCCACCCCCTCCCCCCACCATAAGTCAGAATCCAATTTTTGGAATTAATTGGATTCCTAGATCTTTACCGGTGTTTCACGGATTACCACCCAATTTTCCATCGAAAACAATGGCCTTGCGACTATCTTTCAGATACTGGCTGACAGCGCTTGCACCTTTCCAGCGTTTTACGTTTTCCTCTCAGGCTTGCAATGCTCGCCATGTTTTTTTCCTTCTGTGCTTTCGTGAATTCTGCCTTTTTGTTTCGGCTGCATTTGTTTCCCCCCTCGTTACTGGAAAATGTTACAAGTTAGTTTTGTTCCCTGTTCCTGGGCTAGCCGCCAAATGGTTAATTATCCACAGAGTGCAATGGGCATACCTCTGTTGTGCGTAATTATGGAATGCTTTGTTGATCCCCGAGCCATGGCGTCCCAGTTAATGTCCATTTAGTCCAATTTGTGCAGGCTCCCGTTATTGATACCAAAGTGAAAGAAAACACACAGAATACACACACACACCCCATAGAAACCAATAGCCCCGCACTACCATTTCATCTAAATTATATAGCCACACTACGTGATTTGGTTAAGGACCAGGGGCTTTTTCTGTTCTCAATCAAAAGCTTATGGTAGCCGCACAGTACCTTATGAAGATGAGGTGCAATCAATCAGTTCTGCACACGTGGGGAACTTTATGTCATAGTTCAGAGCTGAAATATTGAGACCACAAATCTATGTCAAGCAATTTGAAAGTTAGGCAAAAAAAAAATTTTTTTTTCGACAGTTCTGTCTCTGAAACCAATTTCTGCGTATGTGACTGCACATCAGTAAGATCAGGGCATCCTTAATGTACTTAAGAATTCTGGAGGGCATGCAGGTCTCATTCCACGAGCAGCTTTACTAGGAAACCGTGAATGTTGGGCTGGCAACCTCACTGAAGTTTTACACAGACAAGCGAACAGGCTTCTCTGAATATATTTTAAAAATGCATTTTTTTTTCAGGTGCTGCCATCAGGCTTGGGACAGTTTATTTTTTCTTCTCTGCTCTCCCAAAAGTGCCCTCCGTACCTAGCCGGTTGGCGTCTGCACAGTTTTACAAGATACGTGGGCCTCCTGTCAATCAGGAGGATCAGATTAAAAAACTCACCCAGATGGGGTTCAGTTCCTACCGCACATCGACATTTAAAACAAAGCTACGGGGTGGAGTTTCTGCTTCGGGCGCAATCGGCGATCCGCGCGTGAATTGCGCCCAAAACGCGCGCTAGTTTTGAGAAGTGTTTTTTTCTCCCCTCAAGTTTCCGCTCAAATGCATTTGCGTCTCATCAAACGTAAAATCTGCCGGGCACCAGCGCAAACAGGCAGCGTTTTAGACCGTAATTTTAAAACAACGTTTTGCTTTAAAGGAGCCATCTTGACAGGAGGCGGGTAGCCGACTCGCGCCGGGTCCCGCTTCCTCGAGGCGGAAAGGGGATTAATGCCAATTAACTGCCTGTTAACAGGTAGTTAACAGGCAGTTTTTTGGCTAATCCCTATTTTGAGCCCTGAGGTGTGGGTTTCCCGACAGCTCTGAACCACGCCAAGTTAGCGAGGCAGGCCGTCGGTCTGTGGGGGTCAGAGGGGCCGAGATGTCCGGTGTGCAGGTGAGTAATGGGTGCATGTGTGCAGAGGTAAGTGTGTGAGGTGTGTGTAAAGTGTTTTAATAAGTTTTACTTACCTTTACTTCTTCCTGCAGGCTTCCTCCCTTCAGGTCTCGGGAGTCCCTCAGCTCACCGGCACAGAAAGCAGGATGGCCTCTGAACTGTCAAAAGCTGCAGCCTTCTGCTTTCGGGTCAGGAAGGCTTTCCAATTGAGTCTTGAGTAAAGACACAACTTAGAAGACAGATTGTCGGAGTTTGACAGCTTCACAGAGCTGTCAAACGATGACATTTCATCTGTCAAAAGCTCTTGACAGATGAAACGGCACTCGCTGACATCACCTGTAACTGACTTTCCTTTAATTGGCTTGCTGAGTCCGCTGGGCGGGCTTAACAAGGTCAATCGAGGGAAAATAGCGTGGGTTGGCCACAAGTTGATGGAGGCGGGACTACAACCCAACAAGTGGGAGTCCCGCCTCCAAAAGCTCCCCATTGACAAAATCCAGCCCTTGGTCTCAAAGGTAGGTTTTAAGCAGCGTCTTAAAGGAGGAGAGAGAGGGAGAGACAAAGAGGTTTGGGAAAGGGAATTCCAGAGACTCGGGCTTAGATGGCTGAAGGCGCAGCTGCCAATGGCGGGGCAAAGGAAGTAAAGGATGCAAAAGAGGCCAGAGTTGGCGGAACGCATAGTTGTCAGAGGGTTGTAGGGCTGGAGGAGATTACGGAGATAAGGAGGGGGCGAGGCCATGGAGTGATTTGAACACAAGGGTGAAAATTTTAAATTTGAGGCGAGTTAGCATTATTAACATTCATACGAACATTCCCTAAAACATTCTCCCATCACCTGTGGTGGTACTCATGGACATTTACAGCTGGTCAGGGAAAATTTCAAGGCCAGCGTGCATTGTGCGTGAATAACACTTTGTTATTTCCATTAAGCTTATTAAAATTGTACCTTTGTTGCCGGCTATAAATTGAGAAGTGAAAATATGGTCAAAAAAACATACCTTCTGTCAACTGGCCTTTGAAGACAAGCTACAATTGGTTTTGAAAATCGTTTTGGATACACAGCGGGCTGCCATACAAAATGTCCTCTCGTTGAAAAACCAATCTAACATGCAACATTTTCTGCTTCTATTTATTGTTTAAACAATCCCATTGCATGGGCATCTTTGTAGTCACTCAGCTGACTCCAATTGGACAAATAATTGTTGCAAACTAGCTAGAGGGTGCAAAACCTCGGCTGGAGATGGAACATCACACGACAGCACAGGCTCCGCACACTGGGGAATTCATAGCCAACTGGATAGCACACATCTTAAATGGGAAGCAGCTAACTTCCTTAGGCAAACTATTCAAACGCATCCTTGATGGAGCGAATAGGCACAAACAGGCAGTAGCACTGCCCAAGAAGCACACGTCTCCGCGAGTCGATGATCTAGCCTGTGGTTGTTGTGCAACCGTTTGCAACAAACGACTTGAGATTATCCTTAGAGAATGCCTCGGGACCAAAAGTACTCGTGATTTTAGCGAAAGCGGAGGTGGGGGGTGGGTGGGGGGGAAATATGGGAGCTGAGTTTGGTACGGCCAATTAAATCTTCAATTAAAACGTGCTTTCTCGACTTTTCTAATGTTGCACATTTTGTGGTTGCAAAGGTGAAGCAACGTAATGCTGGGGGAGTGAAGCTCTTTACATGTTGGGCTCCCATCAAACAATTCCAGGTCAAGTATAGCAAGATTAGATGAAGAATAAAGACCTGTGTTCTGTCCCGACAGCGTGCCTTCGCTCCAATCTCAGAACAACACCCCCAACACACCATTATGATATATCTTTTATTTCTCACTCAGCTGCCTTGATGCCTCTCTGAGTGAGATTGCCTATTTAGAGTCGTTTGATAATGGGCCAGTAATTCCGGTCCCAACGCGTGAGTACGGACGGGGTACTCACGCGTGGGCCCGTTGGACGTGCCGGATTTCAGCATGCACAGCGCATACGCGGGAAACCGGCATTTCCTCCAAGGGGTTCAGAGGTCCAACGCGTGCACGCAGGACTCTGCGCGCACGCGTTGAACTTCCTTTTTGACAGGTTTGCCCGTGTGTAAGGGCCTGAGCTTTTTAGACATATAAAAAGGAGGCGTAAGGAGTGGATTCTTGAAGGTAAGTGGTCTATTATTTAAAATTATTACATTTTTTCCACAGCTTCATTGTTTTTAAGGACTTTACAGTAAGGTAAGTTTATTTTTAGACCCGATTTCGTAAAAAATTATTTTTTTCAAAAATTTTATTAATTGTTTTAAATAGTTTTTTAAAGTTATTTATAGTTTATTTAATTATTGGGATGTTTTTTAAAATTTTAGTTAAAGTTAAACTAGTCTTTTGGGCGCCCGTACTTTTCATGAGTTTGACAGTCTTTACTATCAAACTCATGAATGAAGTTTCCCCTCCCCTGATTGGCTGCAGAGTGCTCACCTGATCCCAGCCGGCACATCGCACTAACTACGCCGCTGGATCAGGCAAGCACATCGCGCCGATATCTGAACCGGGCCAGTGACAGGAATTCCAAGCAGGCCCAGGCTTCAGATGTCGGCGCGCCGGGTGAGTGCACATCGGGGGCTTGCACGCGCGGCAAGCACCCGATCCTAATTTCTGGCCCAATGATTTATTTCCGAGGCTGTTTTGTGCTGGGAGGCCATTAGGAACAGGATTGAAACTACAATATTTATGTAGCATGTCAGCTTGGCGTAGATGGTGGCACCATTGCCCTGTGACTAGGAAGGCTGTGGGTTTAGATGCCACAACATTGCTCGGGCACATATTCAGGCTGACACGAATTGGGCTTTTTGCCTCATATCTGTTTCTATCACTAAGACCGTCCGTTTCCACTTTCGTAATATCGCCCGTCTCCGACCTTACAGCAACTTATCTGCTGCTGAAACCCTCATCCATGCCTTTATCACCTCTAGACTTGACTATTCCAACGCACTCCTGGCCGGCCTCCCTAGTTCTACCCTCCATAAGCTTGAGGTCATCCAAAACTCGGCTGCCCGTGTCCTAACTCGTACCAAGTCCCACTAACCCATCTCCCCTGTGCTCGCTGACCTACATTGGCTTCATTGTCCCCTCGCTCCCTGTTAAGCAAAGCCTCGATTTAAAAATTCTCATCCTTGTTTTCAAATCCCTCCATGGCTTCGCCTCTCCTTATTTCTGTAATCTCCTCCAACTCGAATATTCCCCCTAGACCTCTGTGCTCCGTCTATTCTGGCCTTTTGCCATCCCCGATTTTAAATGCTCCACCATTGGCAGTCGTGCCTTCAGCTGCCTAGGTCGTAAGCTCTGGAATTCCCTCCCTAAATCTCTCCACCTCTCCACTTCTCTTTCCTCCTTTAAGACACTCCTTAAAACCTACCTCTTCAACCAGGCTTTTGGTCGTCTGCCCGAACATCTCTTTATATGGCTCGGTGTCAATTTTTTTTTTATATAACACTCCTGCGAAGCGTCTTGGGACATTTTATTATGTTAAAGGCACTATATAAATGTATGTTGTTGTTGACACCTCGACGCTGTAGTGAGGGAGTGCTGCATTGTTGGAGGGGCTGGCTTTCAGATGAGACGTTAAACCGAGATCTTGTCTGCCTGTTCAGATGGATGTGAAAAGACCCCATGAAAGAAAGGCAGACTTGCCTTTATATAGCACCTTTCACAACCGCCGGACATCCCAAAACACTTTACAGAGGTACTTTTTGACATGTAGTCACTGTTGTAATGCAGCAAACACAGCAGCCAATTTGCGCACAGCAAGCTCCCACAAACATCAATGTGATAATAACCAGATAATCTGTTTTAGTGACGTTGATTGAGGGATAAATATTGGCCAGGACACCAGGGAGAACTCCCCTGCTCTTCTTTGAAATAGTGCCATGGGATCTTTTACGTCCACCTGAGAGGACAGATGGGACCTTGCTTTAACATCTCATCCAAAAGACAGCACCTCTGACAGTGCAGCACTCCCTCAGCACTGCACTAGAGTGTCAGCCTAGATTTGTTTGTGCTCAAGTCCGTGGAGTGGAAATTGAACCCACAACCTTCTAGACTCAGAGGTGTGGGTGCTACCAACTGAGCCACAGCTGACACAGTGACCATGGCTCTACTTAAAGAAAAAAATAAGGAGTTGTCATGGTGCCTTGGCCAACATTCGTCCCTCAACCAACATCATCAAAAATAGTTAAACTGATCAATCATCTTATTTGCAGTGAACCAAATTGACTGCCAGGTTTGCCTACATAACCAACAGTGACTACACTTCAAAAAGACATTAGTTGGCTGTGAAATGCTTTGGGATGTCCTAAGGATATGAAAGGTGCTATATAAACACACATATTTCTTATAAGAGATTTCCAGCCAACAGAAAGAGAGGACTGCCATGCAAAACCATAAATATAAGATGGTCACTAATAAATCCAATGAGGAATTCGGGATAAACTTCTTTACTCAGAGAGTGCTGAGAATGTGGAACTCGCTACCACATGGAGTGGTTGAGGCGAATAGTATAGATCCATTTAAGGGGAAGCTAGGTAAGTACATGAAGTAAAAAGGATAGAAGGATATGTTGATAAGGTGAGCTGAAGTAAGGTGGGCGGAGACTCAAGTGGAGCATAAACACTGGCCTGTTGGGCCGAATGACCTGTTTCCATGTTGTAAAGTTCTATGTAATTCTGTGTAAAACCTCGTTTAAACATTCATTTAAAGTCAATGGAACACTCTTAAGAGCACCGTTGAGTAAAAAAAAATATCCTGGTGTCCAATCTGTATTCCCTAGAAAATGATCTTTACTTTCGTTCAATTTTTCTGTTATGAGAACGGAGATGATTTTGTCAAGTAAGTGTACAAACCTGTTAATACCAGTCAATGAATTTTCATATGGGGAACTCATTTTTAGTTTGATCTTTCTTACTCTTGACTCATGGCATTGTGCTGCTCTAATACATGCCTTGGGCTACTCATTTAAATAGAATGGGAGTTGGATGATACATTATCCAAAGACTTAGAAAATGAACTCAAGAAAACACTCTAGGATTCTCAGTTGGGGAAAGGAGGCCTCGAGGGAGCCATGATTTACATAGTTCAGATTTGAGGAGGTTTCCATATGTTTTGATGCGCCCCTACAATTACAGAAAAATCTCAACATTTTTTAGGTTACTGAAAGGCACTATTGGGAGTTGGAAGCTCTAACAAATCATTGTGCGTTTTTTAGCTCCCTCCATCCTTGCTAATTGATTGTGAAACTGTGGAATTATTACAATTTGGGCTTTCTCCCAACTCTGGGTTCATGTTCATAGTAAAAGCGGACTCATGAGCTTCGTGATCTGAGATCGACACCTCTCCGCATGCCATGAATGGGGTTACAGGATTAACAATGACCTTTCAAGCAAAATATTTCATACTGGAACTTACATGGGCTGTCCACCATGCACTCCTGTCCTTTCTGATGGGTGGAAAGCAACCCCCTATCGAATTACATTGTTCTGGCTAAAACTTAGAAACAAACTTATACACGCAATATTTAATTACATGTGGAAAGAAAAGAAAGAAAGATTTGCATTTATATCTTCTTCTTCTTCTTAGGCAGTCCCTCGGAGCCGAGGATGACTCGCTTCCACATTAAAAATGAGCTCACAGGTGACTGATGAGCCCAATGCGGGACCTACAGTCTCTGTCACAGGTGGGGCAGACGGTGGTTGAAGGGGCGGGTGGGTGGGGTGCTTGGGTTGACGTGTGCGCCTTGCGCTGCCTGCGCTTGGCTTCCGCTTGCTCCTGGCGAAGAGACTCGAGGTGCTGGATTTTGATACTGGAGGCGTGTAGGAGGCGGGACTACAACTTTCAGGGTTGTAGACCCGCCTCCATCGAGTTGTGGCCAACCCACGCGATTTTCACTTGATTGACCTCGTTGAGCCCGCCCAGTGGGCTCAGCAGGCCAATTAAGGGCCACCCAGCAACAGGTGACATCACAGATTGACATTTCATCTGTCAAGAACTTTTGACAGATGAAATATCAGCGTTTGACAGCTGTTTGAAGCTGTCAAACACTGACAATCTGTACTCTAAGTTAATTCCTTCCTCTCAGGCTGATTTAGAGATCTCTCCAGAACAGAAAGCTGAATGCTGCAATTTTTGACAGCTCGCGGCCATTCTGCTTTCTGTGCCGGTGAGATGAGGGACTCCCGAGACCTGAAGGAAGGAAGGCGGTAAAGGGAAGTAAAGCTAAGTAAAACTTCTTTAAACACTTTACAAACACCAAACACACCTACCTCTGCACTCATGCACACATCACTCACCTGAA
This sequence comes from Somniosus microcephalus, assembly GCF_052327205.1. NCBI lineage: Eukaryota > Metazoa > Chordata > Chondrichthyes > Squaliformes > Somniosidae > Somniosus > Somniosus microcephalus. Next base: position 214,144,884 of record NC_140996.1, on the reverse strand, counting down.
CACCGGACATCTCGAACCCTCCAAGCCCTTCAGCCTGAAGGTCCACCTCGCTAACTTGGCGTGGTTTGGAGCCGTCGGGAATCCCACACTTCAGCAATAAAAATAGGGATTAGGCTAAAAACTGCCTGTTAACTACCTGTTAACAGGCAGTTAATTGGCACTAATCCCCTTCCCGCCTTGAGGAGGCAGGTCCCAGCACAGGTCAGGCATCCGCCTCCTTTGAAACTGACATGGAGGCGGGATGGATTCGTGCCCCCCGATTTCAAGATTTTAACCCCCTACACGCCTCCAATCCCACCTCCACAGCCCAATGAAAATCCTGCCTGAGGTGTTCGGCGCCTTCCCGGATGCTTCTCCTCCACTTTGTGTGGTCTTGAGCCAGGGATTCCCAGGTGTCGGTGGGGCTGTTACACTTTTTCAAGGAGGCTTGGAGGGTGTCCTTGAAGCATTTCCTCTGCCCACCTGGGGCTCTCTTGCTGTGCCGGAGCTCCGAGTAGAGCGCTTGTTTTGGGAGTCTCGTATCGGGCATGCGGACAATGTGACCCGTCCATAGGAGCTGATCGAGCATGGTCAAAGCTTCGATGCTGGGGATGTTGGCCTGAACGAGAACACTGACGTTGGTGCGCCTATCCTGCCAATGGATTTGCAGGATCTTGTGGAGGCAGCGTTGGTGGTACCTCTCCAGTGCTTTGAGGTGCCTGCTGTACATGGTCCATGTCTCTGAGGCATACAGCAGGGCGGGTATCACTGCTGCCCTGTAGACCATGAGCTTACTGCCAGGTTTGAGGTCCTGGTCTTCAAACACTCTCTTCCTCAGGCGACCGAAGGCTGGACTGGCACACTGAAGGCGGTATTGGACTTCGTCATCGACGTCTGCCCTTGTTGACATATAGCACCTTTTGCAACCTCAGGACGTCCCAAAGCCCTTCACAGCCAATGAAATGCACGTGAAAGATATATGGTAGACAATTCATAATATGATGTTTGACTAGCATGCTATTTTAAACTGTTTCCAAAGCCAAATGATAAAGTGGATGAAATCTTAAAGTCCTTTTCAGACTCTTTCAACTGAGTCTTTGAAGATGAAAATGGATGCCTTCCACTCACTGAATCCCATCTCAACACCACAACATGGAAACAAATGATTGAAGCAAGGGGACTTCAAAATAGGGGAAACCAGCTAGATTTATATTACAGTCCACCAAGGGACTCTTATATCGATGTACATAATTATCTGTAACAGAATGAATCTGTACCTGTATTCGTTTTACTACATGTAAATAGCGCGGTCCCTAGAGGGTTAAGACCGAACGCGATGACGTCACCACGTGGGTCACGTGACATTCCCAATGGCGGGAAACGTGATGACATCATGACATCAGAGGGAGGAGCTCTCTCTCCCAGTCCTCGTGGAGCCAGCATTGAGCATAGACCTGTTTGTTAGTTCTCCTGCGTTTGATTGTTACTTCTGCAAAACAGTATTAAACTTCGTTTGGTTAACAGGCTGACTCAATCTCAGTCTTTTGATTAGGAATCTGACAATTCCTACAGTGGTGACCCCGAACTGTCGCGAACGATCTTCGCGGAGTAAGCGACACGCAACGAGATGATGGAAGCGAACGCGGTGGCCTTGAAGCTCCCTCAGTTCTGGGAATAACAGGTGGCCTCCTGGTTTGTGCAAGCGGAAGCTCAGTTTGAACTGCGAAACATCATGGCGGATCAGGCCCGTTACCTCTACGTGCTCTCCGCACTCGATGGCTCCACGGCTTCAAGGATCATCAACCTGCTTGAAAACCCCCCGGTCGACAGCAAGTACGAAATGCTAAAAGCGCGGTTAATTCAGGTTTTCGGCCTCACGAAGGCGGAACGCACATGCCGTTTACTTACGTTGCCCGGGTTAGGCGACTCCGAGCCATCGGAGTTAATGTGCCAGATGCTCACACTCCTTGGCTCCGAACCGCAATGCTTCCTCTTTCGAGAGTTGGTTTTGAGCCAATTGCCCGAGCAGGTACAGGCAGCCCTCGCAAGATCAGATGCTACGGATGGCGTCACACTTGCCGCTGAGGCGGAGACCATTTATGCGGTCATGCAGCAGTTCTGCGCCGCCACGAGGTGATCCCCCCTCGTGGGTCCCGTCCCGATGCCTCCATCGCCCGGCTTGTGCTTTTACCACGCCCGTTTCGGCGCGAGAGCCAGATGCTGCCGGCCTCCCTGCAGTTTCACGCCTCAACCGAAGAAAAAACACCAGCGCCAAGACCGGGAAAGGAAGCCCGAGCCTGAAGGATGTCCCACGGCCGCGATGGCGATCGGCGATTCCGGAAAGCTCCTTTATATTACTGATTCCATCTCCGGCCGAAGGTTTTTATGCGACACAGGGGCGCAGTGCAGCATCCTGCCCGCCTCCGTCCTCAACATCCGGACTGGGAGGCGTGGTTTTCCCCTCCAGGCCGCCAACGGCGGTGCTATCCGTACGTTCGGTAAACAGCGAGCCCAGGTGTGTTTCAACGGACAGCATTTTCAATGGGACTTCATCACTGCCAAAATCTCGTAAGCCATCCTCGGCGCAGATTTTTTATGCGCCAACAGCCTTTTGGTGGACGTGAGAAATCGCCGTCTGATTAACGCGGCCACCTTCGACTCCATCCCTTGTTTCCGCAGCACAGTTATGTCGCACACGGTCTCCTGTGCTACGCCCGCGCCTAATGAATTCACTCGCCTGCTCGGGGAATTTCCGGAGCTAACCAAGCCTACTTTCTCCTCATCCACCGCCAAACACGGCGTGGAGCACCACATCGCAATGACCGGCTCTCCAGTTTACACATGAGCTCGGCACCTGGAACTCACCAAACTCGCAGCCGCTAAAGCAGAATTCGCCGCAATGGAGCGGTTGGGGATTATTCGCCGGACGAATAGTCCCTGGTCCTCGCCACTCCATATCGTCCGAAACCCGGTGGTGGATGGCGGCCATGCGGTGACTACCGACGCCTTAATGACGTTACAACTCCCGATCGGTACCCAATACCGCATATACAGGATTTCTCCACGCATTTGGCGGGAAAGTCAATATTCCCGAAGGTCGACCTCATACGGGGATACCATCAAGTGCCTGTACACCCCCAAGACATCCAAAAGACGGCGGTTATTACTCCTTTTGGCCTCTTCGAGTTCCTCTGGATGCCGTTTGGGCTTAAGAATGCGGCGCAGGCGTTTCAGCATCTGATGGATTCGGTGCTGCGGGACCTTCCCTTTTTATTCGTCTACCTTGACGATATTCTGATCGCCAGCTCCACCAAAGAGGAACACATCTGTTAGTTGCGCACCCTCTTTCGCCGCCTCCATCAACATGGTTTGATAATCAACCCGGCCAAATGTCAGTTCGGCCTACCACATATCGATTTCTTGGGCCACCGCATCACTTCGGAGGGTGCGATGCCGCTTCAGTTGAAGGTAGAGGCGATTACAGCCTTCCCACGGCCGCAGTCCATCAAGGCCCTCCAGGAGTTCCTGGGTATGGTAAATTTTTACCACCGTTTCGTTCCCAGGGCTGCTCAACTTATGCAACCACTCTACGAGGCTCTCAGGGGAAAGCCAGGTAAAGGGCCCGTGGTTTGGACGCCCGAGGCGGACACGAAGACCGCTCTTGCAAACGCAACTATGTTGGTACACCCACTGCCGGGTGCCACTATCGCTCTCACGACCGATGCTTCGGACTATGCCATAGGCGCCGTGCAAGAACAGTGGGTCGGCGGCACGTGGCAGCCACTGGCGTTTTTTAGTCGCCAACTACGACGTAATGAGCGCAAATACAGCACGTTTGACAGGGAGTTGTTGGCGCTGTTTCTGGCTATCCGCCATTTTCGATTTTTATCAGAGGGACGCCACTTCACCGCGTTCATGGATCACAAGCCACTGACGTTTGCTATGGCCAAGACTGCCGAACCGTGGTCGGCTCGACAGCAGCGACAACTTACCTTTATTTCGGAGTTTACTACCGACATCCAGCATGTAGCCGGAAAGGACAACGTGGTGGCTGATTGTCTTTCGCGTGCGACCGTCCAAGCCGTTAAGCTGGGGATCGACTATTCCCAATTGGCTGCCGACCAAGCCACCGATCTGGAAACACAGGCGTTCCATTCCGACTCCTCCTGCCTCCAGCCAGCAGATGTGCAGTTCCACTCAGCAGGCACCTCCGTGCTCTGCGACGTCTCCTTGGGGGACTCCGCCCGATCGTTCCGACCTCCTGGCGTCGCAAAGTTTTCGATGCCATACACGGACTTTCGCATCCTGGCGTGAAGGCCTCTCAAAGATTACTGGCATCTAAATTCGTCTGGAGAGGGATGCGTAAAGATGTTCGCGACTGGGCTAACACCTGCGTCGTGTGTCAAAAATCTAAGGTTCAATGACATGTAAAAGCCCCCTTGGCCACTTTCGAAGTGCCAGAACGCCGTTTCGACCATGTCCACGTCGACCTCGTTGGGCCACCTCCGCCGTCACAAGGGTTCACACACCTCCTGACCATGGTCGACCACACTACAAGATGGCCAGAGGCGGTTCCTTTGGCATCTACTACCTCCGCTGATGTCGCCAGGGCTTTTATCTCCTCGTGGGTCGCACGTTTCGGTGTCCCGTCAGATATTTCGTCTGACCGCGGTCCGCAGTTTTCGTCTGAACTTTGGAACGCTGTAGCCTCAGGTTTGGGCACCAAGCTCCATCGCACCACGGCCTACCACCCGCAGGCGAACGGGTTGTGTGAGTGTTTCCATCGGCCGCTAAAAGCGTCGCTAAGGGCCACCCTTCAGGGCACTGCATGGGTAGATCGACTCCCGTGGGTTCTGCTTGGTTTGCGCACGGCGCCTAAAGAAGACCTGCAGTCATCTTCCGCGGAACTGGTGTACGGCCAGCCATTCCGGGTGCTGGGCGATTTCTTGCCATCGCCAACTAAGCCGTGGTCCGCGGCTGATCAACTCCGCACCCACCGAGAAACGGCCGACTCCTTTAAGCCGAGTCCAACGCCGTACCACGGCCTTCCTTCCTCTCATATTCCAACGGAGTTAAGGCAGGCCGAGTTTGTCTTCGTTCGCCATGATGCCCATCGCGGTCCACTCCAACCTCCTTATACGGGCCCCTTCCGGGTGCGGGAGGCAGGCGACAAGAGTTTTTTGGTCGACATCGGGGGCAAACCCGATTACATTTCAATTGACCGCCTCAAGCCCGCGCACCTGGACCTCGACCGGCCGGTCGAAACTGCACAGCCACCACGCCGTGGTCAACCGCCCGCTGCTACTAAGTCCGAACGGATCGTTCCACCTGTCAGCCCATCTACCGCTCAACAAATTCCTCTCCGGGAATATAGGAGTCGTTCGAACAGACTTGTCCGACCTCCTCTTCGATTGACTTTCACTGTTAAAGACAATTCTGGGGGGGCGCATGTGGCAGAGCCACCAAGGGACTCTTATATCGATGTACATAATTATCTGTAACAGAATGAATCTATACCTGTATTCGTTTTACTACATGTAAATAGCGCGGTCCCTAGAGGGTTAAGACCAAATGCAATGACGTCACCACGTGGGTCACGTGACGTTCCCAACGGCGGGAAACGTGATGACGTCATGACGTCAGAGAGAGGAGCTCTCTCTCTCAGTCCTCGTGGAGCCAGCATTGAGCATAGACCTGTTTGTTAGTTCTCCTGCATTTGATTGTTACTTCTGCAAAACAGTATTAAACTTCGTTTGGTTAACAGACTGACTCGATCTCAGTCTTTTGATTAGGAACCTGACAATTCCTACAACAGAAGCAAGCTTCCAGCACACCAGAGTTTGCCTAAATCACAGCAGTGACTGCACTTCAATGTAATTCATTGTATGGGAAGTACTTTGAAATATCCCATGGATATGTAGTCAGGTGCTATACAAATGCAAGTTCTTTCTTTTTATTTCTTTCTGTATCAAAGGGGTTTCTTCCCCATAGGTAAGCAAATTGTTATAAATAAATTCTTCAGGTCAAAGAATGTGTATTCTGGCCTTCCAACTTTGAAGGGTATTGTGTTTGCTTTTTGACACTCAACTTGCGTTTCAAATCATTGGGTCTCAAGGGCAAACCTTTTGTGACCGTTACGTATCTGCAAACTTTGCAAACATCCAACATTTCAAAGCCAGGAGAGAACTTCTGATGCAATTACCATGTAAGAACTTTCCTCTGAAAGGCTGGTTGGGCTAAATAGCTCCCACAGATATGTATCCTTAAACAGTATTTGTATAATGCTTTAACTCTCTTCCCCAACCTAAAGATAAAAGAATCCTTTTCAGAAAGCAGCCAACAGAATGACGTTTTAAATTCACAAGACTTTAGATCTAATACAGAGATTTTCATGGTTTGAAGCAAGATGAATCTTTGCTTCCATCACAAGGAAAGGGGTCCATTTAATCTTCCCTCCTGGCTGATGTCTATCTATGATCCAACTTCAAACATCAAAGAAAAATTGCTTAGCAACAAACGTAACAAGCCATTGAATAGTTTCTATGTTATACTTTTCAGCACCTTCCTAGTCAAGTGTTCCTTAATACTGTGAACTGAAAATGGACTCGAAGCAAAACATACACAATATCTTCACTGTTGTGAATCTGTCTCTTTTTTATTTCCTAACTAGGGATATAATATGTACTTTTTAGTCATTGTCTGGTATTGTCCAGTGATCTAAGTCAGAAGCCATTGATGATAAAACTCTGGATTTAGTAGGTTTCAACTATGAACTGTTGAGATAAATTAAAGTTACTGGCCTAGAAATTCGGTATAGCCGCGTTTGGGGCGCTAGTCCTGGCGATGCGCAAAGTTTAGCGCCAGGCGCAATTTAGCGTCACCTAGCGCGATATTGTGTTGCAGCGCCCCTAAAGGTGATTGCGGCGCCAAATCAGGCGATGCACGCTACTCTTAAGGCGCTAACCCGGCGGCGCAACCCAATTTCACGGCGGCGGGGCGCAGCGAAGGTGCTGTCAATAATCACTTTCCCTGAGACACACTGGCGCTGGCCAGCTCTTAAAGGGGCAGGTCAATTGGCATCACCAGACACACTCACTGCCTTGTAGGCCTTCAAAGCGGTGGGAGCCTACCTGTGGCGCACCAGCCCAGCAAGACATGGAAAGGGTGAGGCAGAGGGCGGAATGCCTCACTGATGGGGCATTGGATGCTTTGGTTGGCGCAGTGGAATCAAGGCCAAGGAAGATGGTCGGAATGTGATTTATGTTTTGGACAGTCTCCCGGGTGTGAGAGGCAGTTATGTGTCAGTGTATTCGTTTTGCTTTCTGTTGCCATAGCTTTCTCATGTTTGAAGGAACCACATTTTGTGTAATGAAACACTTTCTTCATTTACAATGGCCATGCCTACTATTTACATGCATCTTGCCCTTCACAGGCTTGGGGGTATCAGACCGGTTCCATTCCTGTTCTTGGAATGGCAGCAAGCATTCTGTGAGAGGGGCCTAGAAGCTACTTCTGATCAGCCTCTGACACGCAGCCTGAGAAGAGCCGCTCGCATAGAAGTTCAGGCCAGCAGGCATCTTCTCAGCCACCGAAAGAGATGTCCTGCACCTTATCTGAGGCTGCAGATCTGGCTGAAGCAGCTGGCACAGCTCAGTCACCACCTCCTTTCTAAATCGCAGCCTTCTGACACACTGCTCCTCCGGCATGTTCATGTAGGAAAACTGCTGTCGGAAAACCCTGCCAGCGTATGGTCTGCTGTGGCGACGTCTGTTGGCCCTCCTCCATCTGGCCATGCCCGCCCCTCTCTCCCAGTGTCTTAGTGCCCTTTCCAGATGATTCAGCAGCAGGACGTTCCCCTCCAATGCAGCCCCCATAATAAGTGCCCACAGGAAGGTTCCCCGTTGTCAAGGCTCACCAACAGCAAGGTGATGGTCAGAAGGCTGAAGATCGTCTGCCTGCGCTGGCTCAGTGGTCAAATGGCTCTCAGTGTGCATCTCAGCAACTCTTTGTAGCTCTCAAGGAAGTTGTGCTCCAAAAATGGATGCCGCTTTTAAGCCACACCAGTCCCCTTTAACTAACGCTCCTCCAGCCCGACAGCGACTTGGTAAGGTTCCAGGTAAGCTGTCACTATTAGCACCAGGCGCTACGGAGGGGGGCGCCACTGAATTTCCAGTCCAGAGCGCCCAAAAGGCGTTGCACACTCAAATGACGTCATAATCAGCCTGCGCCCATGAGCGGGCGTGCCGGCGCTAAATGCATGCTCAATATGGGGCGAGGCGCTAGGAGCCCTGCGCCCACCCAGAAATTGGCTAGCGCCCCACTTCTCGGCCTCTTTAGGCGTTAATCGGTGGCGCTAACAACCAAATTTCTCCCCCACTGTGTTCACAAACACAAATCTTTCATTATTTGTCTAGGCACATAAGGTTTCATATAAGGCTTCATAAATAGAAGCATAGAGTACAAAAGCAGAGAAGTCATGACGAACCTTTATAAAACCCTGGTTCGGCCTCAACTGGAGTATTGTGTCCAATTCTGGGCACCACACTTTAGGAAGGATGTGAAGGCCTTAGAAAGGGTGCAGAAAAGATTTACGAGAATGGTTCCAGGGATGAGGGACTTCAGTTATGTTGATAGACTGGAGAAGCTGGGGTTGTTCTCCTTGGAGCAGAGAAGGTTGAGAGGAGATTTGATAGAGGTGTTCAAAATCATGAGGGGTCTGGACAGAGTAGATAGAGGGAAACTGTTCCCATTGGCGGAAGGGTCGAAAACCAGAGGACACAGATTTAAGGTGATTGGCAGAAGATCCAAAGGCGATATGAGGAAAACTTTTTTACGCAGCGAGTGGTTAGGATCAGGAATGCACTGCCTGAAAGGGTGGTGGTGACAGGTTCAATCATGGCTTTCAAAAGGGAATTGGATAAGTCCCTGAAGGAAAGAAATGTCAGGGCTACGGGGAAAGGGTGGGGGGGTGAGACTAGCTGAAGTGCTCTTGCAGAGAGCCGGCATGGGCTTGATGGGCCGAATGGCCTCCTTTTGTGCTGTAACCATTCTATGATTCTACGAAATTCTATAGGTGCAGTTATCCAATAGCTACTGTAGGGAGTTAAAGAGTTACTTGGTTCCCCAAGCTTCAGGACCCATAAACAATTTTGATATGCTTTTTTTTATATTCATTCTCGAGGTATGGGCATCGCTAGCAAGGCCGGCATTTAATGCCCATCTCTAGTTGCCCTTGAGAAGGTGGGGGTGAGTCTTCTTGAACCGCGGCAGGCCGTGTGGTGAAAGTGCTCCTACAGTGCTGTTAGGTAAGGAGTTCCAGGATTTTCGCCCAGCAACGAAGAAAGACATGCTTGGCAATATTCTTCTACCAAGTTCATTAAATATCGCCTCACCAAGGGAAATTCATGAAGCTCCTTTAATTCCAAGGGAATTTCTCAAGAGAGTAGGTATGCCTGTTGATGTACTATAGTGAATGGCCCTGCGGGAATATGGAGGCCACAGCCTCCCTCTCCACGGCCCCCTCCAGCATTCCCTCCCCCACGAAGTTTACATCTGTGCTGCTCTTGGATAACCTTGCTCAGGATCATTTTAAATCTATTGCACAGAAAATGGCAAGAACAAGACACAAGAGTTACAAGGAGAATGACAGAATAAGCTTTGTATTCTACTCATGACAATAACGTTGGCTACTGCAAAATATCTCAGTGCACCTCTCAACTCGTGCTTCAGTCATTTTTAAACCTCTTGTGAACTCCCAAAGCTCACAGTTATTTTGTTGAAAAACACTTTCTGAATATTATTTCTGCCAGGGTGCATTCCATATGAAAATCCCAGGTCGCGATTTTCCTTCAGTTCATCTGGCTGAAACGATAGAGAACAATTGTTGACTTCCAGAGGACATAAACAAATTCCATAAACAAATTGGATGATGCTGGAAAATGCTTTCCTTTCAATCAGGACTGTTCAAAGCCACTGTGAGTTTTTGGCTTGTCATCCAATATCCCGATGCACCTACTAAGATGATTAGAGAAAGAAAGACTTGCATTTCTATAGCGCCTTTCACGACCACCAGACACTCCAAAGCACTTTACAGCCAATGAAGTATTTTGAAGTGTAGTCACTGGTGTAATGTAGGAAACACGGCAGCCAATTTGTGCACAGCAAGCTCCCACAAACAGCAATGTGATAATGGCCAGATAATCTGTTTTTGTGATGTTGATTGAGGGATAAATATTGGCCAGGACACCGGGTATAACTCCCCTGTTCTTCTTCAAAATAGTGGCCGTGGGATCTTTAGACAGCCACCCCAGAGGGCAGATGGGGGCCTCGGTTTAACGTCTCATCCGAAAGACAGCACCTCCGAAAGTGCAGCACTCCCTCAGCACTGCACTGGAGTGTCAGCCGAGATTTTTGTGCCACATCTCTGGAGTGGGGAATATGAATCCTCAACCTTCTGACTCAGAGGTGAGGGTGCCACCAACTGAGCCACAGCTGACACAGGACAGAAACATTAACCCTGATTTTAACGGGGCGGGGAATTGGGCAGGCTGGAGCCGAGATGGATGGCAAAAAGTTCTGGCCTTGGCATCGTGAGGCCTGGGCGATTTTAGCTCCCGGGCCATTGACCACCCAAAAACCGCCATCAAACAGTTTTGATTTCAATGGAAATGAAGATTGGGCGGTTTCTATAACAGGAAACTTATCCTCAACACCAGTTTTATGCCTGGGCAGCAAACTGAAAATCTACCCCAGTATATCTAGTAATCTGGTCAAAGATGGCATTATAGCCCTTTTTGATTCTTTCCAGTTGTCCAAAGCTGATGCCATATTGGTAGCAGTGGCTGTTTTTATTGGATATAAGTAAGACTTAATACATTACAGTATTTGAGCAGTAGTTTACAAGGAACAATTAAGAATAAAAAAAAATTTTATGGGATGTGGACGTCGCTGGCAAGGCCAGCATTTATTGCCCATCCCTAGTTGCCCTTGAGAAGGTGGTGGTGAGCCGTCTTCTTAAAACACTGCAGTCCGTGTGGTGAAGGTGCTCCCACAGTGCTGTTAGGGAGGGAGTTCCAGGATTTTGACCCAGTGACAATGAAGGATCGGCGATATACTTCTAAGTCAGGATGATGTGTGACTTGGAGGTGGTGGTGTTCCCATGCGTCTGCTGCCCTTGTCCTGCTAGATGGAAGAAGTCGCGAGTTTGGGAGGTACTGCTGAAGAAGTCTTGGCGAGTTGCTGCAGTGCATCTTGTAGATGGTACACACTGCAGCCACGGAACGCCAGTGGTGGAGGGAGTGAATGTTTAAGGAGCTAGAGGGGGTGCCAATTAAGCGGGCTGCTTTGTCATGGATGGTGTCGAGCTTCTTGAGTGTTGTTGGAGCTGCACTCGTCCAGGCAAGTGGAGAGTATTCCATCACACTCCTTACTTGTGCCTTGTAGATGGTAGAAAGGCTTAGTCAGGAGGTGAGACACTCGCCGTGGAATACCTAGCCTCTGACCTGCTCTTGTTGCCATAGTATTTATGTGGCTGGCCCAGTTAAGTTTCTGGTCAATGGTGACCCCCAGGATGTTGATAGTGGGGGATTCGGTGATGGTAATACCATTGAATGTCAAGGGCCGATGGTTAGGCTCTCACTTGTTGGAGATAGTCATTGCCTGGCACTTCTGTGGCGCGAATGTTACCTGCCACTTATCAGCCCAAGCCGGTGCCTCTTTAGTCTTGACAAAGAGTTCACCCGAAACGTTGACTCTATTTGCTCTCCACGGATGTTGCCTGGCCTGCTGAGTTTTTCCAGCATTTTCTGCTGTTATTTCGGATTTCCAACATCTGCAGTATTTTGCTATCGTACTAGTGTTTGGTTCACTGCCACACCTCTTCTAGGAATGCCTACCTTGAAGAAGTTCTGCTCTTCTCTTCGACGGGATCTCCGTTTGGCTCTTCACTCTCCCAGCCTGGCCTCTTACTCTATTTCATTTCCTGTGCCTCTTTAGTCTTGACAAAGGGTTCACCCGAAACGTTGACTCTATTTTCTCTCCACGGATGTTGCCTGGCCCGCTGAGTTTTTCCAGCATTTTCTGTTGTTTTTTTGGATTTCCAGCTTCTGCAGTATTTTGCTATCGTCTAGGTTTTGTTGCATGCGGGCATGGGCTGCTTCATTACTCCGTTGATCCTTGGGTAGAAGTTGTGATGTCCATGTTCCCTCTTCAGTTCGTCCTCGCTCACCCTCCAGGTGCTCGCTGTTGAATCTTCTACACTGAGAGTGGTTTCAAGGCCCTGGTTATACCCCACAAACAGGAACCTGCAGCAGAATTTGTCCAATCACGTTTTCTTCCATACTGCCCCTGATGATACGTACAGGCACAGACGGTGCTTGGGCCTCTCTGTCTCCAGCCTCTTCACAAGCTTCTGTTGTCTCTGGGTTAATGGCCCATCCTGCAGACCTTGAAACTAACGGCCTTACTGACTGTAATCGAATCTCGAAGCATTGTTACTAATTTGGTTAGAGGAATGAATGTAACCGTGGCCTATCAAAGCTGAGAGTAAATATAGTCTGCCAAGGCCCAATATTATAAACTAACCAAAGTGGTTGTTGTTAAGTCCGTGTAATAATAAGAAAAGGACTGCAGAGAACGGTACAACAGGTGTTTACTCAACGTGGTTCAAACTGCAATTGAAACAACAGATTACTACTCAGCGTTATATACAGGTGTGGTCACTGCCGGTACTACAGTATACATGAGCTGTAGAAAGTAGTTCCCCCCTTAAAGGTACATACATTACAATTCCTCCCCTTTTAGATTAACAGTGCCATAACATTCATTTAACAATTAAATATCAAACTAATTACAATTAACACTTTTAACATGCAACATTAGCTGAAAATAGTCTATTTATAAATTCAGTCTTTGGGGAGGCTTCCTGATCCATTCATATCCTAGTAGTGGTGGTCCTCCATCTGGCAATACGTATAGGTCCATTTTTGGTGTTTCCTTGCCGTTATATATAACGTTCACCCTTATTTTTCCTTTGGGGTAGACTTTTTGCCCCGTGTACGTCTTCAAGACAGGCCTAGAAATTCAGCTGTTTGCGCCAGCCGTTAGCGCCAGATTTCCGGCGCTATCCACTTAGCGGCCGGGCACCGCCGGATCTGCGCCTACGCCGAAATTCAGCTGGGCTTTAGCGCCGGCGCAAAGTGTTAGCGCCCGCTCAGCTGCGCGCGCATCTTATGACGTCATTCCGTCATGCAACGCTGTTTGTGCGCCCCAAACCGGAAATTCAGTTGCGCCCGGCCGATGTGGGCGTGGCGCTGCTAAGAACTGTGAAATGGAACTCAACAGAGGCCCTGTGGGATTCGGGGAGCGCTAATTAAAGGGCACATCCACTCACCCATAAAAGCCAGCCATTTCGCTGCAATGACTTTACTGCTTTGGATTTCTGCACAGAGAGCAAGGCACAGAGATTACTGATTTCGGACACCATAGGAGAGGTATTTTTGGCTTCTAGCCAGTGCTTTGACATTTGCATCCTTGTGATTTTGCTGTTTGGAACTTTGTAATGGGGGCTGCATGGGGGGCCAACCCTCAGTTGCTACATTTTGTGCGAAGGGCTCGCAGACGCTTTGAGAGAGGGCCAGGCATGCCTAGACGCAGAGGGGCCATTAGGCGTCGCCAACGTAGGCCTTACCCAGTCAGGCAATACCGGGAGCAGGTCTCATATCTCACCATGACTGCGGCGCATTGTGTTAAGAGGCTGCGCTTCAGAAGGGAGGTGGTTGGAGAGATCTGCCAGCTGCTTCACGCAGATTTGCAGCCACAGCTCATGTCCAGGGCGTCTCTCTCGGTGGAAGTGAACGTCACGGTGGCTCTCAGCTTTTATGCAAGCGGCTCCTTCCAAGCCACTGCTGGGAACATTGCGAACATCTCCCAGTTCGCCGCGCATCGCTGCATCCGACAGGTCACCGAAGCACTTTTCGCGAGGAGGCACCAATTCATCTCCTTCCCCATGACCCAACACAAGCAGGAGCAGCGTGCAGTCGGATTTGCCAGGATTGCGGCCTTCCCCATGGTGCAGGGCGCCATTGACTGCATGCATGTGGCTATGCGGGCACCTATCCACAATGCCGAGCAATACCGCAACCGGAAGGGCTACCATTCCCTAAATGTGCAGCTGGTGTGTGACCACAGGCAGTGCATCCTAGCTGTCAATGCCCGCTTCCCAGGAAGCAGCCACGATGCCTTTATCCTGCGCCAGACTACTGTGGCTGACATGTTCCAGGCACAGCCTCCACCAAGGGGATGGCTTATCGGGGACAAGGGCTACCCTTTGTGCACATGGCTCATGACCCCGCTCCGCGCGCCCAGGACCCCAGCGGAGCTGGCATACAACGAAAGCCATCAAGCCACAAGGAACCTAATAGAGCAAACGATAGGCGTCCTCAAGCAACGGTTCCGTTGCCTGGATCGTTCGGGCGGGTCTCTTCAGTATTCGCCGGATAGAGTCTCCCAGTTCGTCGTGGTGTGCTGCATGCTCCACAACCTGGCTATCCGCAGGACTCAGGCACTGCCACCTGACATTGGCCCACCACCTCAGGAGGACGAGCAGGAGGACCCTGAGGAGGAGGAGCGCCAGGCCAGGAGGGAGCGACAAGGTCCAAGGGCCGTCCGCCGGGGGCTTATTGCTCGACACTTCTAGGCCCCCTGTCAGGGAATGGCCTGGGCCACTGAACGCAGCTGAAGGCAGCCGCTCCGCAAGCCCTCAGCCAGTTAACCCAACAACCACTTGAAACATGACACCTGCACATGGTGAATAAATAAACATCTTTATTTCAAAAACTCAGGGCCCTTCCCACATGGAAGAGCAAAACAGAGAAGACCCCCAAAAAACAGTCACAAACTTCTGTCACTCCCAAAACCTGGGGAGGACTAACAAAACATCAACATCCAAATGGCCTTCCTCACTGGCCTAACAAAAACAAGCCCCCCCCACAACACAAACACCCCCATAAAACCAAACAACATAATGCCCCCCAGAACAGAAGCCCCCGCATCACCCAAACCCTCGCTCACCACACTCTATTCGGTGTGGCGAGAGGGCGAGTCCGTCGACAGCCGTCTTTTGCCCCGGCCCCTCCTGCTGCTGCGCCTCAAGCTGGGCCGTGAGGCTGTGGCGAGGCTGGGGGGAGGATCTTCAGGGCGACAAGGCGTCTCGCCAGATGCCCTTGGGGGTCGGCCTACACGAGGGCGGGCCCGGGAGGGGCCGGCTGGTGGCTGCTGCAGCTGTGGGTGGCCCTCTTCACTGCCTGCAGCAGCTTCTTGCACCCTGGCTGGGGGAGTGGCAGGCTCGCCTGCACCAATGGGGACAAGGTGGGTGATGCCAGGCGCGCGCTGCTCGCCAGACACACGTGCACTCGGGCGGCCTGGCCGGGGAGCAAGCGCGCCAAACTGTTGGTCGCCAGACCGGTGTGCGGCAGCAGGGCGGCGGCTGGCCTGGCGACGCCTCCGCGCCAGTGCGAGGGTGGCAGAAGTCAGTGCCCCAACTGCGCCGGCATGTGCCCGCATCTGCAGTGCCATTGTCTGCCCAGCACCTCTCAGCTGGCGACTGGCGTGCTGCGCTGCCTCGAGTTGTTGCACCCCCCTCTCATGCGCTGCCACAAGGAGCTCCACCCCCCTGGCGTGCGCTGCTGCGATTTGCTCCAGCCCCCTGGCCTGGGATTGGCCGAAAGCCACCGCACTTTGTGCGAGGCTTTCGATGGCGTGAGGCATCTGTGCCACCACCTCCATGAATTCGATGTGCCGCCGCTCCGACGCCGCCGACATCTCGTCCAGGAGGCGCACCTCCTGGGCGATGTCCGAGTCCGGACTGGAGGGCGCCTCCACCCTCTGGCCAGAAGGCTGGCGTGCCGCCGGAGCCTTGCCGTGTGCGGCCACGCCACTGGGAGCAGGTTCTGCCCTCCCCTCCACCGCCTCCCCCCTCTGGGCAGAAGGCTGGCGTGCCGCCGGAGCCTTGCCGCGTGCGCCCATGCCACTGGGACCAGGTTCGGGGCTCCCCTCCCCCGCCTCCCCCTGGCTCTCCGGCACACCAGATGTCTCCCCTTCATTGCCATCTCCTGGAGCGGAGGAGGGTTCCCCCGAGGTGGCGCCTTCCTGCTGCTCCTCGACGTCCTCCTCCTCCGAGGGCCTGGCTGTCTGGGCTTCAGGGAGCACCTCCTCCTCACCAGCTGAAAGCAGGAAGGCACAAGTGTAGCTTTAGAGTGAGGACAGGCCGAAAGCGAGGGAGGCCGCACTGGTGCATTATGCGCATTTTTCGGCCAGTGGGGAAGGATGTAGATCTGATGCGCGAGGGCAAGGAGAGAGGTGCACCCGGTCCTGTCCTTACCAGTGGGTTCCAGTATAGGGTCGGCATCGCCGAGCGCCACAGGCCCAGTCACCAGGTGACGCAGGAGTCGGGCCACCCTCTCTTCCAGAACCGTTAGCTCCTGGTAATCGCGAGGGCCTCCACCAGTGACACGCAGGCTCCTGGCGTTCCTCGCCAGCTTGGCCTGCAAGA
The DNA here is from genome assembly GCF_052327205.1 of Somniosus microcephalus. Lineage (NCBI taxonomy): Eukaryota > Metazoa > Chordata > Chondrichthyes > Squaliformes > Somniosidae > Somniosus > Somniosus microcephalus. The sequence goes on along the minus strand of NC_140996.1, from coordinate 214,128,356 downwards.
GAAAGGAGGGCGTCTAAGTACAGTGTGGTGCCCCGTTGGTGTGTGTGAGTCCTCCCATGGTGGAATAGCTTGGACAGTGTGGTGCCCTGTTGCTGTGTGTGAGGCCTCCCATGGTGGAATAGCTTGGACAGTGTGGTGCCCTGTTGCTGTGTGTGAGGCCTCCCATGGTGGAATAGCTTGGACAGTGTGGTGCCCTGTTGCTGTGTGTGAGGCCTCCCATGGTGGAATAGCTTGGACAGTGTGGTGCCCTGTTGCTGTGTGTGAGGCCTCCCATGGTGGAATAGCTTGGACAGCGTGGTGCCCTGTTGCTGTGTGTGAGGCCTCCCATGGTGGAATAGCTTGGACAGTGTGGTGCCCTGTTGCTGTGTGTGAGGCCTCCCATGGTGGAATAGTTTGGACAGTGTGATAAGTGCAGAAAGAGCTATTGATTAACATGCAAGTGCCATTGCAGCGGCAGGAGGGCTGGGCATTAGACCCTTGATGTCCCTTTGGCCCTAATGGGAGGTGCACATGCAAGGATGAGGGGGACACTGGAAAGGGTACTCACCTTGACCAGCCGACATAGGTCATTGTATTTCTTGCGGCACTGGTCCGCACTCCTGGGAACATCGGAGTTGGAGGAGACCCTCCGGGCAATTTTGGTCCACGCCTCCCTGAACTGGCTCCTGGGAGCCTTCCTGCCACTAGCCGGGCACACGACCCGTCTTCTCTTGCGTACCCCATGAAGGAGCACACCCAGCGCATGGTCAGAGAACCGCTGGGCTCTTTCACGGGCCCTCTCCATTACCTCCAGGCGTTGATTTGGTACACAGCCAGTCCTGAGGCCTAGTTGCAGGGCTACAGCATGCAGGGCGTGGCTGCAGTCAAAGTTGACCCTTCCCCCTTTAAGAGCTGGCCGGCGTCAGGGTGTCTGCTGACACTCACCACATGATCGCACCTGCGCTGCGCCCGGAATTGGCGTTATCAGGCCGCATCGCCGGATTAGCGCCTGAACACAGGGTTCCAACGCCTATTGCAGCGCTCGGCCAAAAAGTTGGCCAAATCTACTGAATTTCGGCGAGCTCGCCTGCACTTTCCGGCGGCCGCTAAATTTGCCGAGCGCCCGACTTTAGCGCCGCAATAGCGTCCGAACTGAATTTCTAGGCCACAATCTTTGTATCTCTCAAGGGTATATGTGAGAATAGCTGCTTGTAGTCCCTTCGGTTTATGACTGTTAGGGCTGATCCTGTGTCCAATTCCATTTTCACTTGGACTCCTGCTATCTTGAGCGTGACCCAGATAGTTTGGTGATCCTCCATTTTGATCACATTATGTAGTTTCAGACAACCCAGCTCCTTGCTTCCGGAGTCTGTATCACTCTTCTGTTCGTCTGAACTACTCTCCGTCACCTTATGTACCTTCTTGTACTTCTCCTGTGGAGATTTCTTGCTGCTAGTTTTCTTTCCCGACCTGCAGACTCTTGCTATGTGTCCTACTTTTCCACACTGTCTGTACACTTTGTCCTTGAACCAGCAATCATTATGGTCGTGTGTTGTTCTGCCACAGCGATAGCACTTCACTGTTCCGTATGACATTTCATTTGTGCCATATTCTTGCGGTCTCCGTTGTATCTCTGCAGTGCCCCGTGCTGCTGCTTCGTGTGATACTGCAATGCTGAAAGCCTTGTCCAGCGTAAGATCCTTTTCTGATAGAAGCCGTTTCTGGGTTCCTTCACTTTGAAACCCACACACAAACTTGTCCCTTAAAGTATCTGCTAGTCCCGTTCCAAACTGGCAGTGTTTCGATAGCTTGTGCAGTTCTGTTAAATACTCAGCATTACTTTCATCTTTATGCTGGTTCCTTTTGTGAAACTTAAATCTTTCTGCCATCAGCAGCAGTGTGGGGTTTAAGTGGTCCTGTAGGATTGACACTATGTTTTCAAAATCCTTTTCTACTGGCTTCTCTGGGGTTACTAGGTTTCGTAGTAAGCCATACATTTTTGCACCCATTGAATTCAACAATACCAGCACTTTCTTGTCATCTGGCACTTCATTCGCCTTGCAGTATACTTCTATGTGTTCGACATATGTCATCCAATCTTCGACTTCATTGTCGAACGCTGTGATACTGCCACTCTTCGGCATTTTTGGGTGTGGTTAGACTGGCTTAAAATGGCGTCTCCCGCGCTTTCCTTTCTTCCCCGCTGCGGCTTAAAATGGCATCTCCCGCGCTGCTGCCAACGCCGCTCTCAGCGGTCCTCGTGGCAAATGGCGATGCCCTGTGGGTTTCGTATGCTGCTCCTGCGCTGCTCCTGCGCTGCTGCCAACGCCGCTCTCTGCGGTCCTCGTGGCAATGGCAGCACCTCGCGTTTTCCTGCGTGCCTCTCTCCCCCGTTGACGCTGCTCGGCCCTTGATCACCGGCTGCGCTCTGCATCTCTCGCCTCTCTCCCCCGTTGATGCCACTCGGTCCTGAACACTGGCTGTGCCCTGTGTGCTCTGCCCTCTCTCTCTCCCCCGTCGACGCTGCTCGGCCTTTTTCTGTGCCGCTCGGTCGGGCTCTAGCCCGTCGCTGTCCGGGAAGGGTCTGCGCAGTACCTGTTGCCAGCCCGTTTCGCTGGACCACCGTGACTGGAAAGCCAAGCCTGGCTCTCGAAAGCCTCCCCTGCGATGCTCAAATCTCCGCTGGATGACTAGGCGGTTGCCCGTGGTCGACGCCCGTGCTTCTGGACTCGACCTTCTTCCACTGTTCTCCAGGAGCGAATCCCTGGAAGGTGATGCAGAGTTGCAATTAGGTTCGAACTTGCTCATCGCCACTGTTACGTCCGTGTAATAATAAGAAAAGGACTGCAGAGAACGGTACAACAGGTGTTTACTCAATGTGGTTCAAACTGCAACTGAAACAACAGATTACTACTCAGCATTATATACAGGTGTGGTCACTGCCGGTACTACAGTAGACATGAGCTGTAGAAAGTAGTTCCCCCCTTAAAGGTACATACATTACAGTTGTGATTGGGCAAAGGAATAACCGGCATACTCATTAGACTGGAAAAGCCTATTAGCAATTGTAGCAGATTAAGGTGAGCCCGCTGTTACGTGCAAGCTGCAATTTCAAATTTTGGCGGACCGGTATCTCCAAATACCTTTTAAACCCATTCCTTACAGCATGCATGATGTAATAAAACTCACTACGCACTTGGTTTGAGTATAAAGCAAGGCTTTAATCAACTTGTTTCAAAACATGGAGGTCTAGTTATCTTTCACTAGTTCCTGTTTACACAATGTCCTGGGCAAGCTGGGCCCACACCCGAGTATTTATACTCCTTGGACGGCGCCACCAGCTGGCCGTCCAGTGTTATTACATGAGTCTGTCTTCATGGATCAGAAGATTCATAACAATGCATATGTAGTCGTTATTTATGGTCAAACTAGAGGGTTGATCCTGTGAGGACTGAACTATGCAAACTAAATAGCGAACTCAAAAAACAACTTTTATTGATGCCAATTAATAGCAGCGTTATTGGGAAAAACTGCGTGCCCCAATCCAGCAGTGTGGGTGGAGGAATGCCTTGTAAATATCATTCCATTTGGATGTTACAGCAGCAGATTGTTTCATTTTGTCACAGGAACATTGAGTTCGAGCACAGAGCTTGGAGACAGAGCTGGGAGGCAGAGCTGGGAGGTCTCAAAGGGAGTGACTCGCGAGCAGAGTGGTGGCATTTGGTGAGCGCAGGAATTCGGTGGAGAGGAGGAAGGTGGTGGAGACGTCTGACTGAAAAGGAGGAGTGGAGCCACAGAACCCAAGGTCTCTAAGTTAGTAGACACGAGAGTGGACCTGGGGGAGGGCGAGGGGAGCGGCCGCAGATAAAGGTAGGCCCGAGAGCCCAGAGCACCAGGGAGCGAGGTAAGTGACATCAGCACAAGGGAAGTTGATTGGGGAGTAGCTGGTGATTGTTTTTTTTTAAGTCTTAAGTTTACTTCTGTTAAATTACTTAATAGTCTATTAAGTAGAGGCATGGCAGGGCACCTCGGTCCCGTGGAATGCACATCTTGTGCCATGTGGGAACTCCATGACGCTTCCCATGTCCTGAACAACCACATGTGCAGGAAGTATCATCAGCTGGAGGAGCTCAAGTTCCAGGTTTCGGAGCTTGAGCAGCAGCTGGCATCACCGCGGTGCATCCGTAAGGCTGAGAGCTACGTGAATAGCACGTTTCAGGAAGTGGTCACCCCGCACCATAAGTGTGTGCAGCCAGAGAGGGAATGGGTGACAGTCAAAGAGACAAAGAGGACCAGGCACGTAGTGCAGGAGTCCCCAGAGTGCATCTCACTCTCTAACCAGTATTCAGGATGAAATATTGGTGAGGGCGATGGTTCCTCTGGGAATACAGCCAGAGCCAAGTCCATGGCACCATGGGTGGCTCAACTGTACAGGGGTGGGGAGGAGGTAGATCGGGAAAACAATAGTGGTAGGGGATTCGATAGTTAGGGGAACAGACAGGCGTTTCTGCGGCCACAGACGTGATTCCAGGATGATATGTTGCCTCCCTGGTGTCGGGGTCAAGGATGTCACTGAGCAGCTGCTGAACATTATGAGGGGGGAGGGTGACCAACCAGAGGTCGTGGTCCATATTGGAATCAACGACATAGGTAGAAAGAGGGATGAGGTCCTGCAGGCAGATTTTAAGGAGCTAGGAAAGAGATTAAAAAAGCAGGACCTCAAAAGGTAGTAATCTCTAGATTAATCCCAGTGCCACGAGCTAGGGAGTATATAGAAATAGAAGGATAGAGCAGATGAATGCGTGGCTGGAGAGATGGTGCAACAGGGAGGGCTTTAGATTCCTGGAACATTGGGACTGGTTCTGGAAGAGATGGGACCTGTACAAGCCGGACAGGTTGCACCTCAATAGAGCCAGGACCAATGTCCTTGCGGGGGGTTGCTAGAGCTGTTGGGGGGGGGTTTAAATTAAGTTGGCGGGGGGATGGGCACCAGGACGTAGCAGTAGAAAGGAGAAACAAGGTGCACAAAGGATTGGGAGAGACAGATAGCACGAGAGTAAGAAATAGTACAGTATTAGGTGGGGTCAGACTAAGAGAGAATACAAGAAGATCTAAGATAAGTTTACAGTGCATGTGTGTGGATGCACGAAGTGTGGTAAATAAGGTTGGTGAGCTGCAGGCACAAATAGACACATGGGAATATGATGTCATGGTGATAATGGAGACTTGACTCAAAAAAAGGCTGGATTGGGTACTAAATATTCCTAGTTTTAAGGTTTTCAGGAAAGATAGGGAAGGAATGAAAGGAGGTGGGGCAGTATTGATTAAGGAGAATATTACAGTGCTGGAAAGAGAGGATGTCCTGGAGGGGTCAAGGACAGAATCTATTTGGTTAGAGTTGACAAACAATAGAAGTGTCATTACATTACTAGGTGTATTCTATAGACCACCAACTAGTGGGAAGGATATAGAGGAGCAAATTTGCTGGGAAATTACTGAGAGGTGAAACAACTATACGGTAGTGATAATGGGGGACTTCAACTATCCTAATATATCTGAAGTGTGTTCAGGAGAACTTTCTTGATCAGTACGTTTCCGGCCCGACGAGGAAGGAGGCATTGCTGGATCTGGTTCTGGGGAATGAGGTGGGTCAAGTAGAGCAAGTGTCACTAGGGTAACATTTAGGGAACAGTGATCATAGTATCATAAGGTTTAGACTAACAATGGAAAAGAACAGGGAGCAATCTGGAGTAAAAATACTTAATTGGGGGAAATCCAATTTCAGTGGGTTGAGAATGGATCTGGCCCGGGTAAATTGGAATCCGAGATTGGCAGGCAAAACTGTAATCAAACAATGGCTGCCTTTAAAGAGGAGGTGGTTCAGGTACAGTCGAGGTACATTCCCACAAGGGGGAAAGGCAGGGCAACCAAAGCCAGAGCTCCCTGGATGACGAAAGAGATAGAGAGATGTCATGTTGAGAATACAATTGAGAACCAGGCTGAATATAGAAAGTTCAGAGGAAAAGTGAAGAAGGAAATAAGAGGGGCAAAGAGAGAATATGAGAATAGATTGGCAGCTAACATAAAAGGGAATCCAACAGTCTCCTATAGGCACATAAATAGTAAACAGGTAGTAAGAGGAGGGGTGGGGTCGATTAGAGGCCAAAATGGAGACCTACGCATGGAGGCAGAGGGCATGGCTGAGGTACTAAATGAATACTTTGCATCTGTCTTTACCAAGGAAGAAGATGCTGCCAAACTCATAGTGAAAGAGGAGGTAGTTGAGATAAGGTAGGATGGGATAAAAACTGATAAGGAGGGGGTACTAGAAAGGCTGGCTGATAGACTTCAAGAAGACAGACAGGCTGGTGGAATGGGCAGACACATGGCAGATGAAATTTACCGCGGAAAGGTGCGAAATGATACATTTTGGTAGGGAGAATGAGGAGAGGCAATATTAACCAAAGGGTACAATTCTAAAGGGGGGTGCATGAACAGAGAGATCTGGGGGTATATGTGCACAAATCGTTGAAGGTGGTATGGCAGGTTGAGAAAGCAGTTAAAAAAGCATACGGGATCCTGGGCTTCATAAATAGAGGCATAGAGTGCAAAAGCAAGGAAGTTATGATGAACCTTTATAAAACACTGGTTCAGCCTCAACTGGAGTATTGTGTCCAATTCCGGGCACTGCACTTTAGGTAGGGAGTGAAGGCCTTAGAGAGGGTGCAGAAAAGATTTATGAGAATGGTTCCAGGGATGAGGGACTTCAGTTATGTTGATAGACTGGAGAAGCTGGGGTTGTTCACCTTAGAGCAGAGAAGGTTGAGAGGAGATTTGATAGAGGTGTTCAAAATCATGAGGGGTCTGGACAGAGTAGATAGAGAGAAACTGTTCCCATTGGTGGAAGAGTCGAGAACCAGAAGACACAGATTTAAGGTGATTGGCAAAAGAAGCAAAGGCGACGTGAGGAAAAACTTTTTTATGCTGCAAGTGGTTAGGATCTGGAATGCACTGCCTGAAAGTGTGGTGGAGGCAGATTCAATCGTGGCTTTCGAAAGAGAATTGGATAAGTTACCTGAAGGAAAAAATTTGCAGGCCTATGGGGAAATTGCGAGGGAGTGGGACTAGCTGAAGTGATCTTGCAGAGAGCCGGCACAGGCTCGATGGGCTGAATGACCTCCTTCTTTGCTGTAACTATTCTATGATTCTATTGCAAAGTACATGGTGAAGAAAATATAAACCAGAGCTCAATGTTAATTAAAATAGAATTTCCATGTCCATGAAAGTATTTTCAGCCCCTTCCTCACTGCTAAAAATAAATGTATGGTCTACATACATCACTTGGGTCTAGTGTGTTATCATACTCAAGGGCAACAGGTGCATGGGAACACCATCACCTCCAAGTTCACCAAGTCACACACCATCCTGGCTTGGAGGTAAATCGTCGTTCCTTCATCGTCGTTGGGTCAAAATCCTGGAACTCCTCCCTCCCTAACAGCACCGTGAGAGTACCTCACCGCACGGACTGCAGCGGTTCAAGAAGAAGGCTCACCACCACCTTCTCAAGGGCAACTAGGGATGGGCAATAAATGTTGGCCCTGCCAGCGATGCCCCCATTCTGAGAATGAGCGCAACAACAAAAAATATGCTAACACTTTGCGGCCACTTATCTCTAGTGAAAGCCATGGGAATGATTGTCATCAGACGGTGTCAAAGAAACCCTGCCTACCAAGTCAGCTTGGTAGGCAGGGCAAATATATAAGGGCAAGGCTGGATGGCATCTATTTTAATGCAAGGAGCCTTGCAAATAAGGTGGATGAACTGAAGGTGTTGATAAACACATGGGAGTATGATATTGTTGCTATCACTGAGACATGGTTGAGGGAGGGGCAAGACTGGCAGCTCAATATTCCGGGGTACAGAATCTTCAGGCGAGACAGAGGGGGAGGTATAAGAGGAGGGGGTGTTGCAATATTAATTAAGGAGTCAATTACTGCAGTAAGGAGGGATGATATATTAGCTGGGTCCTCTAATGAGGCCATATGGGTGGAGCTTAAAAACAAAAAGGGGGCAAGCACTTTGCTGGGAGTGTACTATAGGCCTCCAAACAGTCAGGGGGAGATAGAGGAACAGATATGTAGGCAAATCTCAGAGAAATGTGCAAATAATAGGGTAATAATAATGGGGGATTTCAACTTCCCCAATATTAACTGGGATAGTCAAAGTGTGAAAGGCTCAGAGGGTGTAGAATTCTTAAAGTGCATCCAGGAGAGCTTTTTGAGCCAGCATGTAGAAAGTCCTACAAGAGAGGGGGCGGTACTGGACCTAATTCTAGGGAATGTGGCCGGCCAAGTGGAAAAAGTGCTAGTAGGTGAGCACTTTGGTGATAGTGACCATAATATGGTAAGATTTAAGGTGGTCATGGAAAAGGACAGGGATGGGCCGGAAATAAAGGTTCTAAATTGGGGGAAGGCCGATTTTAATAGGATAAGGCAGGATCTGGCCAAAATGGACTGGGATCAGCTACTTGTAGGAAAATCCGCATCGGAGCAATGGGAGGCTTTCAGAAGGGAGATTGAGATCATACAAGGGCAACATGTTCCCATAAAGGTCAAGAGTGGTTCCAAAAACCACAGGGAACCGTGGATGTCAGGGGATATACGGGAATGGATTAGGAAAAAAAGGAGGGCTTTTGGTAGATACAAAAGGCTAAAGACGGAGGAAGCCCTAGAGGAGTACAAAAAGTGCAGGGGGATACTTAAAAAAGAAATTAGGAGATCAAGGAGGGGCCATGAAATAACACTGGCGAGCAAAATAAAGGAAAATCCGAAGATGTTTTATAAGTATATTAAGGGTAAAAGGATAACTAGGGAAAAAATAGGGCCCATTAGGGACAAAAGTGGCAATCTGTGTGTGGAGCCGGAAGATGTAGGAGGGGTTCTAAATGAATTTTTTGCATCTGTTTTCACTATGGAGAAGGACGATGTAGACATAGAAATAGGGCGGGGGGACTGTGATATGCTCGAACATATTAACATCGAGAGGGAGGAGGTATTGGCGGTTTTAGCTGGCCTAAAAATGGATAAATCCCCAGGCCCCGATGAAATGTACCCCAGGCTGCTGTGTGAGGCAAAGGAGGAGATTGCGGGGGCTCTAACACATATATTCAGGACCTCTCTGGCCACAGGGGATGTGCCAGAGGACTGGAGAACCGCTAATGTAGTACCATTATTCAAGAAGGGTAGTAGGGAAAAACCGGGGAACTACAGGCCAGTGAGCCTAACATCAGTGGTAGGAAAATTACTGGAAAAAATCCTGAGGGACAAAATTTGTCTCCACTTGGAGAGGCAAGGATTAATCAGGGATAGTCAACATGGCTTTGTCAAGGGAAGATCATGTCTGACTAATTTGATTGAATTTTTTGAGGGGGTGACTAGGTGTGTGGATGAGGGTAACGCAGTGGATGTGGTATACATGGATTTCAGTAAGGCCTTCGATAAAGTCCCGCACAGGAGACTGGTCAAGAAGGTAAGAGCCCATGGAATCCAGGGTGCCTTGGCACATTGGATACAAAACTGGCTTAGTGGCAGAAGGCAGAGGGTGATGGTCGAAGGTTGTTTTTGTGACTGGAAACCTGTGGCCAGTGGGGTACCACAGGGATCGGTGCTGGGTCCCTTGCTGTTTGTGGTCTACATTAATGACTTGGATATGAATGTAAAGGGTATGATCAGTAAATTCGCGGATGATACTAAAATTGGTAGGGTGGTAAATAGCGAGGAGGGTAGCCTCAGTCTGCAGAACGATATAGATGGGTTGGTCAGATGGGCGGAACAGTGGCAAATGGAATTTAACCCGGAAAAGTGCGAGGTGATGCACTTTGGGGGGTCTAACAAGGCAAGGGAATACACAATGAATGGTAAGACCCTAGGCAAGACGGAGGGTCAGAGGGATCTGGGTGTGCAGGTACACAGATCCCTGAAGGCGGCGGAACAGGTGGATAAGGTGGTAAAAAAGGCATATGGGATACTTGCCTTCATTAGCCGAGGCATAGAATATAAGAGCAAGGAGGTTATGATGGAGCTGTATAAAACACTGGTTAGGCCACAGCTGGAATACTGTGTGCAGTTCTGGTCGCCACACTACAGGAAAGATGTGATCGCGTTAGAGAGGGTGCAGAGGAGGTTCACCAGGATGTTACCAGGGCTGGAGCGCTTCAGCTATGAAGAGAGACTGGGCAGATTGGGTTTGTTTTCCTTGGAGCAGAGGAGGCTGAGGGGGGACGTGATTGAGGTGTACAAAATTGTGAGGGGCATAGATAGGATGGATGCTGAGGAGCTTTTCCCCTTAGTAGAGGGGTCAATAACTAGGGGGCATAGATTCAAGGTAAAGGGAGGGAGGTTTAGAGGGGATTTGAGAAAGAACTTTTTCACCCAGAGGGTGGTTGGAGTCTGGAACTCACTGCCTGAAAGGGTTGTGGAGGCAGAAACCCTCACAACATTTAAGAAGCATTTGGATGAGCATTTGAAATGCCATAGCATACAAGGCTACGGGCCAAATGCTGGAATATGGGATTAGATTAGACAGGGCTTGATGGCCGGCATGGACACGATGGGCCGAAGGGCCTCTATCTGTGCTGTATTACTCTATGACTCTATGACTAAAAGATGGACCTAATACAGGAAACTTTCGATTAACCGGCCCCTAAATAACCGGAACACTCTATCCACCGGCAAAATTCAGGAGTCGGTTCCGTTAACTTTTATTACTTTTATTACCTTTTTAAACTCCATTTGTTGCTGTGCAAGGGTGTAGCTGAAGCTGTTGCTAAGCTACAGAGATGCTTGCAACTTGTGCCCATTGTTTTGAAGCTGAAGCAACAGGGTTTGTTGCTTTATACGGAGCTCTGAGCTCCGTATCTTTTACCATAGCATTCGGTTATCCGGAATTGTTGATGAACCGGCACCAGGTCGATCCCGTCCGTGCCGGATACCAGAAAGTTTCCTGTAGCAGTAACCACTGGAGACTTCTGGGTTCAGATTGCATTTTGCGAAACTATTTTATCAAAGGCTTCAATCCATTTATTAAATAAAAGTTAACATTTGTGAGCAATACCACACAGTATGCTTTCAACCCATTAACCTACACATGGTTTATCTTAAAAGCAATAGTTTAGCTTCTAAAAGAAGAGAAAACTTGAGGACACTCGGCATTCTCATGTTAATCAACAGCTGCAATTTATTTAAAACATGTATAATGGATTGGAAGCATTCCGCGTCTCAATACAATAGTTAAATACTTAGCTTATCTTGCAATGTAAGATATGCGGTGAATTTTACACCGAGTTCCACTGATGGTTCAGTGAGAAACTGAGGCATACAACAACAACCACTTGCATTTATGTAGCACCTTTAACATAGTAAAGCCTCCAGATCTCGAAAGTTTCTGGGTTCAATCCTAGATTATACTGAGTCAGCTGATCTCAGCCCAGGAGTGATAGGGGTAAAAATTGGGTAGCGCCGCGCTACCTTCACTGGGCCACTGATTTTAGCGCCCCGAAAATGTTAGCGCCCCCATGGCCGATTTTCCCAGGTAGCGCCCGAGAGGGAGGAGGGGCGCTACTGGAAGCGCCCCGTGTCCCTCTTGGGGCACTGTGAGCCAATATCGCGGCGCTACGTGCCACAGCGCCACGCGGGGCAGCAATAAAAATGGCCGCTAGCCACCTCCCCTTTAACTATCGCCGCCCCGGCCGCAGGTAGGCCCCCCCTGACCCCGGCGGACATAGTGTCTGGCAGTAAGCCGGGGGGGTGCTGCCACCCAATATTACAGCCGGGGCGCGAGTGGGGTGCTGCACACGGCGATGATGCCATCGCCGGCAGCGCAGCGCCGTGCAGCGCTAATGGTTAGCGCCGTGCAGCGCTAATGGTTAGCGCCGCCGATAACCTCCTGAATTTCGCAGGAGGGTTAGTGGCGCTGCGCCCTGGCGCTAGTTGATTTGAGCCCTTTTAGGGCGCTAACAGTAGGTGCAATTCAACCGAAATTAGCCCCCATAGATTCATAGAATGAGACAGCACATATGGACACCATTCGGCCCATCGTGCCTGTGCCAGCTCTTAGAAAGATCTATCCTATTAGTCCCATTCCCCTGCTCTTTCCCCACCATAGCCCTGTAAAGTCTTTCCCTTTAAGTACTTATCCAATTCCCTGTTATAAGTTACTATTGAATCTGCTTCCACCGCCCGTCCAGGCATTTCATTCACATCACAACAACTCACTGTACAAAAAAAATTCCTTTTTGCCTCTAGTTCCTTTGCCAATCACCTTCAGTCTGTATCCTCTGGTTACTGATTCTTCAGCCACTGGAAACAGTTTCTCCTTATTTACTCATCAAAACCGTTCATGATCTTGAACACCTCCATCAAATCTCCACTTAACCTTCTCTGCTCTATGGAGAACAACCCCAGCTTCTCCAATCAATCCACATTACTGAAGTCCCTCATCCCTGGTACCATTCTCGTAAATCTACTCTGCACCCTATATAAGCCCTTGACATCCTTCCTAAAATGTGCCTGAACTGAACCCAATACTTCAGCTGAGGCCTAACCAGTGATTTATAAAGGTTTAGTATAACTTTCTTGCTTTTGCACTCACTCTCTGTATTAATAAAGCCAAGGATCCCGTCTGCTTTTTTAACAGCCTTCTCAACTTGTTCTGCCATCTTCAGAGATTTGTGTACATATACCCCCAGGTCTCTCTGTACCTACACCCCCTTTAAAATTGAACTGTTTAGTTGATATTGCCTCTCCTCATTCTTCCTATTAAAATGAATTGCTTCCCACGTCTCTGTGTTAAATTGCATCCCCCACGTGTCTGCCCATTTCACCAGTCTGTCTATGTCCTCCTGAAGTCTGTTACTATCCTCCTCATTGTTTACTACATTTCTGAGTTTCGTGTCAGCTGCAAACTTTAAAATTATGCCCTGTATACCCAAATCCAGGCCATTAATATATATCAAAAGGAGCAATAATCCTAATAACGACCCCTGGGGAACACCAGTGTACACCTTCCTCCAGTCTGATAAAACTCTCTGCTTTCTGTCCCTTAACCAATTCCGTATCCACCCAGCCACTGCCCCTTTAATCCCATGGGCTTTAATTTTGTTTACGAATCTGGTATCGCCTTTTGAAAGTCCATGTACGCAACTTCAACCGCACTACCCTCATCAACCTTCTCTGTTACTTCATCAAAGAACTCAATTTAGTTTGTCAAACACGATTTGCTTTTAACAAATCCGTGCTGACTTTCATTTATTGACCCATAGGGATGCTTCAATTGGCCTCAGCCCCTCTCAGCTTGGGGAGGGGGAAAAAGTCAGATGGCGCCCAAGCTCCCGATTCCTATCCAGTCCGATGTTGGCTGTGAGGGCTCATGTGGTTGAATAGCTTGCCGATGCTTGCTGTCGAGGCTCAAGTGTGGATGACAGCCGCAGGATGATCTGCATCGGAGGAAGTGTGCCCCAGCCAGCAATCGACACCTTCAAAAGGAGAGGAAAGTAGGGAGATAAATAGCAAAACATTTCACACTGAACACATTTAATTTCAGTGGCACATAGAGCGTGTTATGTCATCCATAATAATCCTTTTTACATCTGTCTGTTGAAATTTTAAATGTCAGGCATTTAAACAAAATGGAAAAACTGAACCTATACCCAAGGAACCTTACTTGATGTCAATGTTTACACTGATGTAAGTTTGTTTTAAAGAAAATGACCTAATTTGTCCTTTCGTTTGAGCAGCCAACACTTCAGGAAGTGTGATTATAACCCTGGGGTACGTAATGCCTATTTTGTAACTAAAACACGGCAAACGTGCCAAGTGTACAGTTTGAAGTGACTTCCATAATAAAAATGAAAAGAGAATACATATAGCATGCACTGACTGGGGGTTACCGAGATACTAAAGTGGAACTTTCAAGGAATCTAAGTGAACAAGACTTGCTATTAATAGACAGGAGTCTGCCAAAATCTCACTCACTTAGTTCCTTGTTTCATTGCAAAAATATTTTCTTATTAGCACCGGGGCCGAATCATTCGATCATTTTAAGACATTTTTCAGGCGTAAAATGTGCACCTAAGGGTCCAATATGGCGGATAGCGTGCACACGCCCGCCCAGCGCCAGAAGCGCGCCGCCCGCCTTATTGGATCGGGCTGCTCCATCGGCATCCAGGGCCACACACCGGAACGATTCGGGAAGCTCATTATAATATTTAAATATGGGTCCGACACTGGGTTGCCAGCATTTTCTGGGCCAATATTTTGCAGTCCATAGATTGGGTGGACTTCAATTGAAAATAAATACTGAATGGAATACGGCATCGTGCTCTGCCGGCTGTTTTAGGTAAAATGCCAGTGAATTGAGAGCAATGCACCACTACATAATCTACTGTACCAACCCCCCCTCCCCCCATATAATTACTTAACAGTGGTCCATGACGGAATCAGAAACCAAGAGAGAAAGGGAAGTAAGCTGGTGCACTGGAATTCCACACCTGGATTTATCCAACATCAAACGCGCAATATCAGCTTGCTCAGTGTTGGCGTGCGTCTGGTAAAACCAGCTCATCCGTTTGCATTTAGTGTTGCTGCCAGTCACCCGTCAATCACCTGACTCTGTGCTTCGTGATGCCCTTTGTATTGTTACTGCCAGGGCAGCTACACAGGCAATGGAGGGTAGAGACAATCGTTGATCTCCTGTCAACTGCTCGCCCACCAGCTCGTTCCTGAAAACTCCTCAATCCCATGAAGACATCAATGCTGCACACTCTCTACTCAGACATTTGATTATAGTCTTACATATTTATGCCTCAGACTGCTGGAAGGTCCAGGGACATGGCTGTCTCCTTGGGCTGGACGATTACGCACACTTTCAGCTCCTACCCGGTGCTGTTGAAGGAAAATAGCAGAACGCCAAGCTGAAAAGTAGCTTTATTGCTGTAATATTAAACCCTAAACTACAAAATTAAACACCTAAAATGCAATTTTAATTGAAAATAAAACTTGTAGACATTTTAAACCTGCTTGACTTGCCCTCCACTTCGCCTTATTCTTTTTACCCTCTCTATTCCATTGTTATATATTGAAACTTTAATTTTATTGTCACAAGGTACTGACAAATGAAGAAAGCCATTCAGCCCATCTTAATTCATCCCATCCAGAACAACCTAGCAACCCCCCACCCCCCCCCCCCCACCATATTCCCTCTAATTTTTCTTTTGGTGCGCGGTCCCTTTAACTGGCTGCGCGGCCCATTTAAATTTTCATGCATCCACGGTTTCTTCCATTGAAAAGCCGGTGAGCGGCCTGTGCGGGACCTCCAGACCGCCGCACGGCCACACGGCATCTAGTTGTTTCCTACATTACAACAGTGACTATGCTTCAAAAGGACTCCATTGGCTGTAAAGCTGCTTTGGGACGTCCTGAGGTCGTGAAAGGCGCTATAGAAATGCAAGATTTTTCATTTTCTTTCTTTTTCTTAAATGACTCCAGGGTTTCAGCCTCCACCATTCTGCCTGGAGTTCATTCCAAGTGTTGCTCAGTCTCCCCGTGAAGTACTAAAATTAACTTTTGCTAGTTTGAACCTGTGTCCCCTTGTCCTAACCAACCCCCGCCCCAGTTTAATGTAAAGTTGTATTCCAGATTTAGCTTTTCCTTACTGTTTAAGGTCTAATTTAACAGGTGACCAAAAGCTTGGTCCAAGAGACAGATTTTAAGGAACGTCTGAAAGGAGGAGAGAGTGGCGGAGAGGTTTAAGGAGGGAATTCCGGAGCTGAGGGCCGAGACGGCTGAAGGCGCGGCCGCCAATGGTGGAGCGAAGGAAGCGGGGGATGGACAAGAGGCCAGAATTGGAGGAACGCAGAGATCTTGGGGGGGGGTTGTAGGGCTGGAGGAGGTTACAGAGATAGGGAGGGGCGGGGGCGGGGGCGAGGCCATGGAAGGATTTGAACATGTGGATGAGAATTTAAAGATGGAGGCATGCAGCCACTGCTGTTCAACAAGCACAGGGGTGATGGGTGAACTTTAACTTTCCTACGTATTATTTATCATTTTTTTAAAAACTTCAAAGCGCTGTATTTACCTTCTTTCTTCCACCTAGGCCCCGGCATTTATTCTAGAAGTGGAACAAAACTGGATTCTAATTAACAAAGAAAATTTACAAAAAGGCAGAACACTGACGCTGGACCGGAAGTGATGTCTCCGGCTTCCCTCAGCGGCTTTAACTTTCATTTTCACCACTGAAATGATCAGTTGCAGTCAGTAGCCAACGAGTTAAGATTAGTCGCTGATGGCTTGCTGCGGTTAACCCTTTCACTGCCGCGCGCGCCTGCCGAGTATTGAGTTTTGAACACACTCCACTCCAGCTGGCATTAATCTGCAATTTGCCCACTCAGCTACTCGATTGTTTTGATTTGTGTGACATTCTGGGAATGAAACACATATGAACCAGAGCCAACTCAAAGGGGTTTTTTTCCTGGCAAAGTTATAAAACAATTATCAGCAGTCAAAAGAGGAGAAGAGCAAAATCCACGGTTTACAGAAATGAAAAGGGACTTGCCTATCCTTTTGAAAAGGAAAAGATTATTAAGATGGCATGAAAGCACAATGGTTAACTGGGGACTAAATTCAGCAACTGGTACTCCTGAAGAGGTATTTTAGGAGTTAGAAACAGACAGATAGTCCTTCAGGTACAAAAAGGTGCACAAAGCACGTAGCGTTAACCAACAAAACAAGGTTACCAGCAGGGCTAACATGGGAGGATAGTGGAAAATAGTCAGGACAATAGGAAATAATTTTTGCTTGTGTTACGAGGCAAAGGTCCGTTACGGAAGACATTGGGCCATTACGTTGATTTCAATAGAAAGGAAATTCGGGCAGTTTCTATAAGGGGAAGCCGATCTGCAGCGCCAGTTTTACACCTGGGCGGCAAGTTAATGATATACCCTTCTGTGTTAAAAAAAAGGAAGAGGAACGCAGAACACAGCAGTCAGCGCGGTCCCACAAACAGTGAATGAGATGAATGAATTTTCATTAGTGTAGGTTGAGGGAAGTGTGTTGACCAGCACACCCTGATTTCTTTGGTGCCACAGGATCTGTTATATCCAGCTGAACAGGCAGATAGGGCCTCAGTTTAACGTCTCATCCAAAAGACGGCACCTCCAACAGTGCAGCGTCCCCTCGGTGTCAGCCTAGATTATCTACTAAAGTCCTAGGGGAAAAATTCGGTTGGTTAGCGCCTCCCGTTAGCGCCTCCGGGGGACATTAATGGGGCGTGAGCAATTTAGCGCCCGAGCACGGCGACTTGAGCGCCGCTCGCGAAATTGACCTGTCGCTTTGATGCGGCGCTAAACACTACCGCCACAATCTCCTGCACCCACAGATCGTGACATCGTGCAAGCGTGCAACGCCCCAGTAGCGCCCCGGACCGGAAATTGAGCCGTGCCCCCTGCCTTAGCGTCTGCCACTAGGAATGACAGGTAGAGGGGAATGTTTTCAAGTCAGGAAGGGGCTGGGGGAGCGCTATTTAAAGGCGGGGGCTTCCTGCTTTTTTTTGTCGGCAAAATTTTTGGCACACACAGATTGAGAGGGAGAGAGACGGCTGGAGAGATTTAACGCTGTCCTAAGGAGTTTTGGCCCTCAGTGCCACTTTTGAGGTTCCTAAGCGCCAAGCTCTTTCCCTGGGCCTATCCATTAGTGCTTCCGACACAATTTCTTTAGAGGTCTCTCTAGGACGAGATTCAAGGCTGTTCTGAGCAGGGTGTGGCTGGCCTGCAAGATGGCCCCTCCCCTTTAAGAACTGGATGGCACCAGTCTGTCTGGCTTCCATGGTAACTGACATCGCCTGAGCTTCGGTAGCGTTCTGAGGTAGCGTCTCGCTCTCTGACATTTGCGCCTTAAGAGAGGTGTGTAGCGCCTGATTTAGTGCACAAATCACCTCCAGGGGCAATAGAGGCGAATTTCACGGTCGGCGGCGATAATTAGCGATACACAATTTTTGCCGTACGACGCATACAAGAGCATGGGCCTTACACTAAACATCCGTAAGACAAAGGTCCTCTACCAACCTGCCCCCGCCACACAGTACTGCCCCCCCCCCGATTATCAAAATCCATGACGAGGCCTTGGACAACGTGGATCACTTTCCATACCTCGGGAGCCTACTGTCAACAGGGCAGACGTCGATGACAAAGTCCAACACCGCCTTCAGTGTGCCAGTGCGGCCTTCAGTCACCTGAGGAAGAGAGTGTTTGAAGACCAGGACCTCAAACCCAGCACCAAGCTCATGGTCTACAGAGCAGTAGTGATACCCACCCTATTGTATGCTTCAGAGACATGGACTATGTACAGCAGGCACCTCAAAGCACTGGAGAGGTACCACCAACGCTGCCTCCGCAAGATCCTGAAAATCCATTGGCAGGATAGGCACACCAACGTCAGTGTTCTCGCTCCGACCAACATCCCCAGCATCGAAGCTTTGACCACGCTCGATCAGCTCCGATGGACGGGCCATATCGTCCGCATGCCCGATACGAGACTCCCAAAAACAAGCGCTCTACTCGGAGCTCCGACACGGCAAGAGAGCCCCAGGTGGGCAGAAGAAACGCTTCAAGGACACCCACAAAGCCTCCTTGAAACAGTGCAACATCCCCACTGACACCTGGGAAACCCTGGCCCAAGACCACACAAAGTGGAGGAGAAGCAATCCAGGAAGGCGCCGAACACCTCGAGTCTGTTCACCGGGAGCAAGCAGAAGCCAAGCGCAGGCAGCGCAAGGAGCGCACGTCAACCCAAGCACCCCACCCACCCGCCCCTTCAACCACCGTCTGCCCCACCTGTGACAGAGACTGTAGGTCCCGCATTGGACTCATCAGTCACCTGAGAACTCATTTTTAATGTGGAAGCAAGTCATCCTCGGTTCCGAGGGACTGCCTAAGAAGAAAAGACCCAATTTCCCCCCCTAGAGTGGTGCTTGAACCTACAGTTATCAGAGGCGAGAGCACTCACCACTCGCTCTGTCAACTTTTAAGCCTAACTTCGAATTGCCTGAATACCAAAAAAGAGTTGCTAATTCCTTTAGCTGAACTGGAATGAAGGGTTTTAAAAATAATAAATTAGAATGCAGTGTTCAGACACAAATTGCGTGCTTTATAGAAGGAAAAGCAACAGTTTCTATTAGTCTATGAAACGCATTTCACTGATCTGCAGGAGCAGCTACACAATGGAGTCGAGCATTCATTTTCACTACAATGGCTATTAATTTTACTGTAACAGGAGTAATGTTCCATTCAGGTACTAGGTACGTGATTAAAAATGGAATCAAAAGTTGTAGGATAGGGTTAGACATAGATGTTCAACAGAGAGAAGAAAAGAAAGAAAGAACTTGCATTTACTTGGCGCCTTTTGTAAGGGGTGGTGTGTGTGGTCAGCTTCACCTCTGACTCCCTGAACGGTTCGAATCGCTCCCACTCCCTTGGTTCTAGACTTTGGACTTATTTGGGGGTTGTAATGAAATTACAACAGACACCTGAGTTGGTCAAAAGAATTGAGATTTTATTTTTGAGACAGGAAAATATACAATACAATAAATCTTATACTCTAAAAGGGGGAAACACTTCGGAATATGCGAGGGAGAATGACAATAGACAAAATACCTTACCCCTCCCAATCCCACTACACTAACTAGGTTGAATTCCAGAGGACCAGGAAATGCTCATCAAACGACTTTCTTGACAGTTGCAGAGGTTCGTGATTTCGGGGTTCTCTCTAGCTGTGGCGGTTGGGGCCTGCCATACCCCGGACGTGGTGGAAGACTGCACCTGCGTTGGGTTTTCAGTCTTCGCGAGTCCACTGATGTGGTCGGGTGCGTAGTTGGATTTATCGGGTAAGTACCCAATTTCCTTTGGTTAGGTATAGTTTTTAAGAGTCTTTTGTGCTAAATCTTACCCGGGGTAAGTCAGGCTAGCTTGTAAAGTGGAAACAAGTTTGCAAATTTTCGAGTTTTCCCAGGTTGGTTTCTTGATGGTCGCGGTGGCCCAATATTACCCAGTTGGTGGTAATATTGTTAGTTGTTGGTTTCTTGAGGCCTTTGGTTGCCATGATTCCTTTCTCCTTTCGTTTCGTTCTTCTTTCCTCAAGTCTCCGATTCTCCGACTGTGTACGGTGATGATGATGATAAGTAGTACTCTTTCTGAACCGTACTTTCTAACTGCTCTCCTGTACTGAACTTGAACCTTTCTGAGCCGAGCTGACGTGCTGTACTCTGCGACTGTGTGTTGAACCGAACAAGCAGGCCTCAATTATACTGTTTTGAGGCCTGGCTTATCTGACCGCCAAATCTCCTCTGGTCCATTGTTAATTTTGGCGGGCTCGTTAATTTTAATAGTTTTAAAATTCTTTTCGAGTTTCGGGGCTGGTCCCATCTATTTTTAATTGACTTTTAACTAGTTTCGGGATTGCTTCGAAATCAGTTTAAGTTTGCAAAGTGGTTTTGGATGTCTCTCTGAGTGGTTTTAAACTGTTGTTTGATTGTCTTCTCCTGCTGGGGCCAGGGTCTCTTTTGTTGACTAGTGGCATGTATTGCATTATTCATGTTCTTGATGGCCCTGTAAGTTTTGGCGGGAACAGTCCTTCCATGGGCTTATTGTCTTTATGTAGAATGGCTGGGATGGCCCAGAACATTCTCAGACAATCTGGCCTTTTTCAATACTCAAACTGTCTGTCCCACAGTGCCCAACCCATTTCCTTTGGTTAGCTTTTCCACAGGCCTGGACATGCCTTTTAAAATAGCCAAATCTTCCTGGGGTTTTGGCTTTAAGTCCCCTTTGGCCCAATATTCTTTCAAACAGTCCAACATCTCCTCTTTTCTCGGTTTGGGGGAATCTGTAGAATTTTGCGAACCTTACACTTTCATGACCTCAGGACGTCCCAAGGTGCTTTACAGTCAATTAAGTAGTTTTTCAAGTGCAGTCACTGTTGTAATGTAGGAAGCACAGCAACCAATTTGAGCACAGCAAGCTCCCACAAACAGCAATGTGATGATGACCAGGTAATTTGTTTAAGTAATGTTGGTTGAGGGATAAACATCAGTCAGAACCAATATTCCTTTTAATTTGTTTTGGTGTGCGCAGCCCCTTTAAGGGGCAGCGCAGCCCGCGGCCCATTCATATTTCTGCATGTGCGCGGTTTTTCCCATTGTGAAGCCGGCAAGCAGCCTGCACGGGATCTCCGGGGCTCTGTGAGGCCGTGCAGCTTAACGGGAACATTGGCCAGAACTCCCTTGCTCTTCTTCGAATAGTGCCATGGGATTCTTTACGTCCACCTGAGAGGGCAGACGGGGTCTCGGTTTAACCTCTCATCCAAAAGGCGGCACCTCCGACTGTGCAGCACTCCCTCAACGCTGCACTGGAGTATCAGTCTAGGTTTTGTGCTGAAGTTTCATGGAGTGGGACTTGAACCTGGAACTGTCTGACGCAGCAGGTAGGAATGTTACCACAGCTGACACCATAGAGTTTGCAATGTTGTCGTTCCAGTCCTGATTGGACAACAACAACAACTTGTATTTATATACCGCCTTTAACGTAGTAAAACAACCCAAGGCACGTCACAGGAGCGTTATAAAACAAAATTTGACACCGAGCCACATAAGAAGATATATGGGCAGATGTCAAAGAGGTAGTTTTTAAGGAGTGTCTTAAAGGAGGAAAGAGAGGTAGAGAGGCGGAGAGATTTAGGGAGGGAATTCCAGAGCTTAGGTCTTTGGCAGCTGAAAGCACGGCCACCAATGGTGGAGCGATTAAAATCAGGGATGCTCAAGAGGCCAGAATTGGAGGAGCGCAGAAATCTCAGAGGGTTGTGGGGCTGGAGGAGATGGGGAAGGGACGAGGCCATGGAGGGATTTGAAAACAAGGATGAGAATTTTAAAATCGAGGCGTTGCCTAACCGGGAGCCAGGGGACAATGGAAACACAGGGGCAATTCTACAATATAAATGGTCAGGGCTGAATAATGTCGATTATAATATTAATTTGTTTTCCCTGAGTCTTTTGCTCAATTGTATCAGAATAAATACTTCACAGATTTTTTTATCCTCTTGTGGGTTCTTACTGTTATTTGCCTACCTTGGGCGATTGATCAGGATGCAAGCAGCTCATGAATATTCAAATTGTATGTGATTCACTGGAAGGATGAATTGGATGAGCCAAGTGGATGCTTCCCTGCCCATGCATTTTTATGTCTTTATTGTAAGTGATTTGGGAAGCTGGAATTGTTTTCACTGTAAACAGAGATTCACTGTGCCTGAGTTGACTATTAGACAGTTAGAGTGCGATCTTGCCAGCCCTGGGGAGGCGGGTATGGAGGTGGGACTGCCAGGAAAATGGCAGAATTTGGGGGCAGGTGCCCAACCCGCCTACGTGCCATCTTGCCAGGAGGCGGGTAGCCGTCCCGCGCCGGGTCCCATCTCCTTGGAGGCGGGAAGGGGATTGCAGCCACTTAACTGCCTGCTAACAGGTAGTTAACAGGCAGATAAGAGGATTATCCCCATTTTACCCACACAAGTGCAAGCTTCCCAAAGGCTGCGAACCCCGCCAGGGTCACCGAGGCGAGCAGTGGGTCTGCGGGGGTCTGCGGGGTGCAAAGGTGCGCTGTGAAGGTAAGTGATGGGTGCAAGTGTGGAGAGGTGAGTATGTGAGGTAAGTGGAAAGGGTTAGAAAAAGTTTACTCACCTTTGTTTCTTCTTGCAGGCTTCAATCGTTGGGGATGCGGAGAGTCTCGCACCTCCGCGGCAGAGATGACAGATGGCTGCTGCATTCTCCAATGCAACAACCATCTAATTTCTGCTAAAGAAAGAGGTTTGATGAGTCTTGAATTATAGAACACATCAAACTGCAGAGAATGTCAGTGTTTGACAGCTTCACAGAGCTGTCAAACGATGACAATTCATCTGTCAAAAACTTTTGACAGATGAAACGTCATATGTTGACGTTCTCTGTAACCAGCTTTCCCTTAATTGGCCTGCTAAGCCCGCTTGGACAAGGTCAATCAACAGAAAATAGCGTGGGTTGGCCACAAGTCGATGGAGGCGGGACATCGACCCGACAAGCAGCAGTCCCACCTCCAACGCGCCCCCGTTGGCGAAATTGCCCCATTAGAAAGACCGAACAAAATGACATTTATACGGCACCCTTTGCACCCTCACAGTGCCCCAACGTGCTTCGCAGCCAATGAATTACTTTGGAAGTGTTGTGATGCAGGCAAGCATGATGTTCAGCAAGATCCCACAAACAGCCATGAGATCATTTTTTTTTTGATGGTGCCAGTTGAGAGATAAATGTTGGCAGGACACCAAGGGGAACCCCCCCTCCCCCTCCCCTCACTTCTTCAAATAGTGCCATCTAATCTTTTACGTCCACCTGAGCAAGCAGATGGGGCCTCAGTTTAACGTCTCATTCTAAAGGTGGCACCTCCGACAGTGTCAGCGCTCCATCCATGAGACACTCATGAAGTATCAGCCCAGATTGTGCACTCAAGACCTTCTGACTCAGAGGGAAAGGTACTGCCACCAAGCTAAACCGACCCGTCAGGATCAAGGGCTGAGTACGGTCTATAAACTTTTGATTTTTACATGTGTCCCGGTGGTAAAAAAAAATGTCAGGTTTCTCATATAAAATCTGAAAAGGCAGGACTTGAAAAAAAAATTACCTAGATTTGCGCAAAAGAGCTAATGGCCTTCATGATGCCACTTTAAAATGTCAAGCTGCAGTTTTTTCATGTAAACATGGCGAGATATTATGTCATGGATTGAAGTATAATCTAAAGTGGGGCAGGTTAGTTACCTAATGCTTTTATTATCAAGTTAACCTAAGTCAGATAGTACATTTGCTACATTACCATGAAAGATCTATCAGTCTGACCATCTGTAAAGTTCAAATTAAAATTGAAAGCATGTTCTGAGTGCCCCTGTAGCATAACAATGAGGTGCCTGCCTGACTGCTTGATTTTGCTATAGCATCGGGAACTGGGTGACACCATGGGATAGGCTGCTGTCCTCTTTATTTCTGGGGCCTGTATTTGAAACCACTACAGACACACAGGGGTAGAAATTGGCCTGTGTTTCACCCAATCGAAACAGGCATTGGTCCCACTGCTAAAAATTCATCGGGCCCTTTATTTAGGCGTCCCGGGTGGAATTAATTGGTCAGTTATCTCATTGCTGTTTGTGGGATCTTGCTGAGCGTATATTAGGAGCGAAACGCATGTTGAAGGGCCTCCCTTTTTTTGAGATTTGTCGGCGATGAACGGAGCAGGCCTCGGGCTTGGCCCGCTCAGGATTCATCAGCAGCCGTCAACAACAGGTAAGTGGAAATTGTTTTTTTTTACAAAAAACGTTCCAGAGGATCTGGAGGTTGACATGAATCTTGCCATTCATGTAGAAATGACTTATGAAATAATACTGGGCGGCCTGCTGGTGGCGCTGTCCAGGGAGAGTATAATTACTCGGGCATGGGCCCAGCTTGCTCAGGACATTTTGTAAACAGGAACTAGTGAAGGACAACTAGACCTCCATGTTGTGAAACAGTTGATTAAAGCCTTGTTTAATACTCAGACCAAGTGCCTTGTAGTTTTCTTTCATCAGAGGTCATGATCCGCCCCCATACCACCTGTAGCCCGCTCCAATCCATGCCCCCTGGGCTTATCTGAGGGGCTACTGCCGGCGAAGCAGGCTGCCCAATGTTGAAGTCTTCACCGAGTAAGCGGATAAGGCCCAAGGACCAATTTCCATCAATCTTCGCACCTCTCAGTTCTGGCGCGCACTGGTCACGCAGCGCAGAGCCTAGGCTCCAGAAACAGGCCCAGACCAAAATCTACCCTACAATGTGAAGATGGTCTGCTTGGTACCTGTATTGGGATGATGGACTTCAATGAGTGCGGGCTCTGTGGTCGAAAACTGGCCAGAATATAAGTGGGTAGTGATTAGGTAACCTCATGCAACAACAACAAAAACAACAGCAACAACCTGCAACAATGTAGTAAAACGGCCAAAGGCACTTCACAGGAGCGTCATCAAACAAAACCGAGCCACATAAGGAGAGAGTGGGACAGGTGACCAAAAGCTTGGTCAAAGAGGTAGGTTTTAAGGAGCATCTTAAAGGAAGAGAGAGAGGAGGATAGGTGGAGAAGTTTAAACAGGGAATTCCAGAGCTTAGGACCTAGGCAGCTGAATGCACGGCCACCAATGGTGGAGCAAAGGAAATCGGGGATGCGCAAGAGGCCAGAATTGGAGAAGTACAGAGATCTCGGAGGGTTGTAGGGCTGGAGGAAGTTACAGAGATAGGGAGGGGTGAGGCCATGGTCGGATTTGGAAACAAGGATGATAATTTTAAAATCAAGGAGTTGCCGGACCAGATTCAGGAGGTTATAAGAATTGTGGGGTGAAAGATTACTGGTATGAGGAATGAAACTGCAATACAGTGCAGTTTTCTCTAACGAGGCCAATGTCAGGGCATGTCAGTGGGGCAATGCAGAAGGGATTCTACAACATAATTGCTTAATGCTTACTTGACTACCCAACAATTGCTTGAAAGAAAGAAACAGCTCTTTTTTCTGTATTATCCTCTCTCAACTTGATGAATATCAAACTTGCAACAATTTTTTTAAAAAGCACATGTACTTTTCTCACCGTCACTCAAATCCATCAGCTAATTAAGTGGTTTGTATAATTTATCAGTTCTGACCCAAGATACTCTGCACCAGGACATCGCTGCAGGAGTTCCTCAGGGCAGTGTCCTAAGCCCAACCATCTACAGCTGTTTCATCGATGACCTTCCCTCCATTATAAGGTCAGAAGTGGGGATGATCACTGATGATTGCACAGTGTTCAGTTCCATTCACAACCCCTCAGATAATGAAGCAGTCCAGGCTTGGTCTGATAAGTGGCAAGTAACATTCATGCCACACAAGTGCCAGGCAATGACCATCTCCAACAAGCGAGAGTCTAACCCCCACCCCTTCACATTCAACGGTATTACCATCACTAAATCCCCCACCATCAACATCCTGGGGGTTACCATTGACGAGAAACTTAACTGGACCAACCATATAAATACTGTGGCTACAAGAACAGTTCAGAGGCTGGGTATTCTGTGGTGTGTGTCTCATCTCATGACTCCCCATCCACCATCTACAAGGCACAAGTAAGGAGTGTGATGGAATACTCTCCACTTGCCTGTATGAGTGCAGCTCCAACAACACTCAAGAAGCTCGACACCATCCAGGACAAAGCAGCCCGTTTCATTGGCACCCCATTCACCCATTTTAAACATTCACTCCCTCCACCAGCAGTGCACCGTGGTTGCAGTGTGCACCATCTATAAGATGCAATGCAGCAACTTGCCAAGGCTTCTTCGACAGCACCTCCCAAACCCACAGCCTCTACCACCTAGAAGCACAAGGGTAGCAGGCGCATGGGAACACCACCACCTCCAAGTTCCCCTCCAAGTCACACACCATGCTGACTTGGAAATATATCGCCGTTCCTTCATCGTCGCTGGGTCAAAATCCTGGAACATCCTCCCAAACAGAACTGTGGGAGCACCTTCACCACGTGGACTGCAGCGGGTCAAGAAAGCGGCTCACCATGGCTCATCAAGGGCAACTAGGGATGGGCAATAAATGCTGGCCTTGCCAGCGATGCCCACATCCCAGGAATGAATATTTTTTAAATACTCCATGTGACAACTTAAGGAAGTGAGGCATCCTACCTTAGTTAAGAGAGCGCAAGAATCCTGACTGTTTTTCTGGTCTCCTCCCCGCATAGCAATTATCCCTTCCTATCAGTTGCATGGTGCCTCATTGATATGGAGCAACGCAGACCTTTCTTTTGGCAACGGAATCCTCCACTGATTGTTGTAATAGTTAATTCAGTGTGCAGCAAGATCGTGAAAAGAATTACAGCTTTGTGCAGTGGCATTATATTGACCAAACAAAGTCGCATTCATAATTCATTTTTTTTCACTGAGGAAACAAGTTCATTATCCACTTAGTAAAGTGAAAGATAAAAATGCATTTAGGTATTTTTGTAATATTGCAATGATCTACAGAACAGATGTGATTAATCAGATCAAACATATGTAGGGTATTGTACTCTGCTCATTCTTGTTGGCTCAATAATTTATTATTCCATTAACATTTCTAATTGACTTGAAATAAATAATTGGCGCGGACTCATTTGGTGTTAGCAATCACTTGACTCATTTGCCCACAAGCCCAACTGAAGAGTAATGCACAGGAGATAGGCCAACATGATAAGAGAAAGGCTCTTTTATATATACATATATATGTTCCGACAGCTAGAGGACCCCTTTGAGTCCTGAATTCATACCAGGTTTGAACAAATTGAGGAAATCTGAAACTGTGTTTATGATTTAGATTTGGAATTCCATTTTATGGCTTGGATTCTATTTAAAAGAAAGACTTGCATTTATGTAGCACCTTTCACGACCTCAGGATGTCCCAATGCGCTTTTACAGCCAATTAAATACTTTTGAAGTATAGTCACTGTTGTAATGTGGGAAACGCGGCAGCCAATTAGCAAGCTCTCCCTGCTCCGGGCAGCCCGCTCCCGCTACCGGAGCTTTTACATCTCCGACGATGTGTTCGGCAAGTCAGGCGGAGGCAGCGCAGCAGCAGCAAGCAGCAGCAGCAGCGACGACGACCCGCTACAGCACGTCGGCCGGCAGCTCCTCGGCGGGAAGCTCGCAGTCCGACTGGGAGGAGGGGGAGCCGGGCATGGCGGCCAGAGGTCGGACCGTGAGCAGGAGAAGCAGGCCCCGGGCCATCGGACACTACATTGTGGAGCCGGCAACAGTGAGGAGGAGGCCGCGGCGACCGGAGCTTATACATCTCCGACGATGTGTTCGGCGAGTCGGGCGGAGGCAGCGCAGCAGCAGTAAGCAGCAGCAGCAGCGACGATGACCCACTACAGCACGTCGGCCGACAGCTCCTCGGCGGGAAGCTCGCAGTCCGATTGGGAGGAGGGGGAGCCGGGCATGGCGGCCAGAGGCCGGACCGCGAGCGGGAGAAGCAGGCCACCACATCGTGGAGCCGGCAACAGTGAGGAGGAGGCCGCGGTGACGGGGTGGACGGAGCGGCTGAAGGACATTGCGTTCCCATTGCCATGAGATGCCATTAAATTGACTTTTTCAGAACACGGCGCTGGAAAATAGCTGACGTATCTCGGTGAGCTCCCACAGCTTTATTGTGGGAGTGATTGGGGAGTAAGCATTCCATTGTACTAGTTACATATGGCAAATAAAATATCTTGACCCTTGAAGCAAGCTGCCACAAACAGCAATGTGATAATGACCGGATCATCTGTTTTAGTGGTGTTGGTTGAGGAATAAATATTGGCCCCAGGACACCGGGGAGAACTCCCCCTAACTTCTGTCAAATAGTGCCGTGAGATCTTTTACATCCACCTGAGAGGGCAGGAGAGGTTTAACATCTCACCTGAAAGATGGCATCTCCGACAATGCAGCATCCCCTCAATACTGCACTGGAGTGTCTGCCTAGATTTTGTGCTCAAGTCCCCAGTGTGGGACGTGAACCCACAACCTTCAAATTCAGAGGTGCAAGTGCTACCCACTGTGCCACCGTTGATATCTATCGCTGTCTGTATTGTAATATCTGTTTTGTGGGGCGAGGGTGTTATTTATTTATTATTTGTCCAGGAGAAGGAGTGAATTGTTGTGCTTATCAAGGTGAGGGAGATCGATGTGGGGCAAATAGGACATTTTCTCACTTCTAACCATCAAGTGTCAGTGTGAAGGCCTCCCTGGTAAAACCTACCACTGAATAGACCCAAGAGTAAAAGCTGATGCACTCTGACCAACCAATGGGGGAAGATGTCCTCTGGATGCAAGTTATAGCAAAATGTTAATGGCATTTTAATAAGAAAATCTCCCTGTTATGTTTACAATGTTGCCGCCATAGCAACCAGGTGAAATACTCCCCCAATGCACTTCAAACCCAACCGCACTGAATTGACATCACCTGATATAAATACAGATATAAATTTCAATTGGGAGAGGAATTTCAGACCGTGGGATAGATTTTGATTTTGTGCGTTAGTGTAACACGGGGGATAGCGAGTTGGCAGCCCATTTTACATCTCTCCCATCGTGGGGAGGTGTAAAACGGAAGATGTACAATGGGCTGCCGATTCGCTATCACCCGTTTTACACAGTCAAAATCTGCCCTTGTCACTTTGTGCTGGAAAAAAAAACAATCCTCGAAGTGAAAATCCATTCTATCACTCTGTCCCTTGCCTGTTTACCTCAACGACTGTCAAACTGGAATATTTCCCCAAAAATTGAAACTCACAGCACTCCGTGAGCTTTGGGCATGTTAGCCTTTATTCCAGGGGGTTTGGAGTATAAGAGTAAGGAAGTCTTGCTACAATTATATAGGGCTTTGATGAGACCACACCTGGAGCACTGTGTACAGTTTTGGTCTCCTCACCTAAGGAAGGATATACTTACCTTAAAGGGAGTGCAATGAAGGTTCACTAGATTGGTTCCTGAGATTAGAGGGCTGTCCTATGAGGAGGGATTGAGTAGACAAGGCCTATATTCTCCAGAGGTGATCTCATTGAAATGGATAAAAATTTTAGAGGGCTTGACAGGGTAGATGCTGAGAGGCTGTTTCCCCTGGCTGGAGAGTTTAGAACTAGCATTCATAGTCTCAGAATAAGTTGACAGCCATTTAGGACTGAGATGAGGAGAAATTTCTTCACTCGGAGGGTGTTGAATCTTTGGAATTCTCTACCCCAGAGGGCTGTGGAGGTTCAGTCGATGAGTATATTCAAGACAGAGATTGATAGATTTTTGAGCACTAAAGGGAATCAAGGGATATGGGGATAGTGCGGGAAAGTGTTGTTGAGGTAGAAGATCAGCCATGATCTTATTGAACGGCGGAGCAGGCTCGAGGGGCCAAATGGCCTACTCCTGCTCCTATCTCTTATGACCTTGTAAACCAAAATTTCAGTCAGGTGACTGCAATTGAGTAATCCGAAGCTCATTAGCATGGCCTGGAATTTCCTGCGTATATGCGCCCAGGTACACCCCCTGAGCGCAAATCAAATGCGTGGCCTAAAAGGTCGCGGTATTTTGAGCATAACTGAGTTACTCACGTGAGTACAATATGCCCAAACCTTCTCAATCTTTTACTATCATCTCTCGTTTCATCTCTGCTTCAGAAAGTTGTGTGTGCTAATTCGTGAAGCGTTCACTATTTTTGTCAGCTGTGACTCAGTTGGTAGCTCTTTTGTTTCTGAGTTAGAAGGTTGTGGATTCAAGCCCCACAACTCCAGAGACTTGAGCACAAACTCTAGGCTGACACTCCAGTGCAGTGCTGAGGGAGCGCTGCACTGTCGGCGGTGACCCACAGCTCCAGGAACTTGAGTACAAACTCTAGGCTGACACTCCAGTGCAGTGCTGAGGGAGCGTTGCACTGTCGGCGGTGACCCACAACTCCAGGAACTTGAGTACAAACTCTAGGCTGGCACTCCAGTGCAGTGCTGAGGGAGCGTTGCACTGTCGGCGGTGACCCACAACTCCAGGAACTTGAGTACAAACTCTAGGCTGGCACTCCAGTGCAGTGCTGAGGGAGCGCTGCACTGTCGGCGGTGACCCACAACTCCAGGAACTTGAGTACAAACTCGAGGCTGGCACTCCAGTGCAGTGCTGAGGGAGCGTTGCATTGTTAGTGGTTGTGGGTTCAAGTCCCACAACTCCAGGGACTTGAGCACAAACTCTAGGCTGACACTCCAGTGCAGTGCTGAGGGAGCGCTGCATTGTCGGTGGTGCCGTCTTTTGGATGAGACGTTAAACCAAGGCCCCGTCTGCCCTCTCAGGTGGATGTAAAAGATCCCATGGCACGATTTCGAAGAAGAGCAGGAGCGTTATCCCTGGCATCACAAAAACAGATTACCTGGTCATTATCACATTGCTGTTTGTGGGAGCTTGCTGTGCACAAATCAGCTGACAGGTTTCCTACATTACAACAGTGACTACACTTCAAAAAAGTACTTCATTGGCTATAAAGCGCTTTGGGATCTAAAATCAAAGTGGCACAAATTTCTGGTTTACTTTTCTCACTCTTTTGCTAACAAAAGTTCAAAGTGCACACACACCAGTTTGGAATAAAAAGAAAATGGCGGTCATCTTCAAGGACCAAAATGTACAAACATTTGAAGTAAAATTGCCAAATGACAGGAATAACCCAGCGGGGGTTAGTCAGGATCTGGAAATGAAACAAAGGTTGACGTTCGGGGAAGAGGCGTAGATGTACTATTCATCAGACAGGACAGTCCCTTTTGTAGGATAGACAAATATAAAACATTTCAAAAGGCCCCCAAAAAAGTTAAGTTACATTTGAACAGAAGTTAAAGAAACTAGGGGCATCAGTTGGCTTCCTGTGGTAGCCAAACACAAGAAATTGTGTGGTTAGAGAATCTGTTTTAGATGTAGTCACTCACCAAGGGAGACGAAAAAATAAATACCTCTTCAAACTAATCTTTGTTATGCTGGTCATTGCATTATTTCATAGAAGTTCAACCATATCCAAAGGTTTACCTAAGCGTTAATGTCTTCGTTTTTAATATAACTTCACTATTTGGATAATCTGTTTTTGCTTTTGTAGGGTATCAGCAGGCAAAGTAATCTTGAATCTAAAGAAAATAAACACATTTTTAGGAAATATAGTTCTTGATGTTTTCAGTTGCTGGGTCCTAAAGGCCACCAAGTTACTCTTGTTCTTGTTGTCTTAATCCAGCAGCAGCCCGTTAAGTAACAAGAAATTCCAACACAGGCCATGGCATTTGTGATGAAATAACTCTGTGTTCTGGCATTTGTATTGTCTGTTGTTGTTGTACTTGCTAATGTGTGGAATGTTCTACAGATGTAACCACTAATGCTCCTCCCTAGCCCCGCCCCTCTGGATCCTCCGGATTGGTGTGAGTCTTACTCATAAGGGCTGGGTCGGTGATGAATGATGGCTGCCTTGTGTTAACTCGATGCCATGTTCTTACTTAATAAAAGCCTTTAGTTTTAAGCTTTAACCTCTTGGATTCAGGCAGTTATTTGGCACATCAGTATTTGAAACGCCTCTGCTTCTGATATCAAAATATTTAATGGCACAGTAGCAGAGCATCTAATGGCGTCTGCCGTTAGTTGGACTTGCCCTTGCACGTTTCGGTTTTTTAAGATTTTGCGTGGCAAGTTGTTGAAAGTGCGACCTGATAGTGTCGCAGTGAGTGGAACCGGGCATCTGGGACCCGAGTGAACAGGGCAACCAGCTGTGTATCTCCTTGACCAATCAGATTGAAGGATTGAGAAATAAAAAGCACACAAGGACTGAGCAGGAAGCGTAATTTAGAGTGGGTGAACGCAATGTCGAATCAGGTACAGAGAAAGAGAAATAAAGGGAGGGAAAGAAAGAGTAAGAGAGAGAAGAAAAAAAAGACGGGAAAAAAACAGTAAAAGAAATTGAAAATGTTTAAATTTACGTTTTTTAAATCTCCAAAACAATTAAGGAATGAGACTCCACAGCTGTAATAGTTTGTTTTCAGTGCCAGAGAGGTTGATTGGCAATAATTGGCAATAATTAACACTTATCACACCATTAAAAGGGAACTTAGATTGAAATGAACAAGACTTAACTTTCCGTGACGAGTTTAGTCCGTATCTACCGCGCAAATATAACTTCACGCAGTTGCATGCATTTCAATGGTGAGGCAGGCAGCGAGATGCTGTTTCCGTGGAGCTAACAGAGGAGTGGTGCAAATCGGACGGCAACTTTTCTATACTCGCATTTAACCACGCACCTGCCCCGGCCTGAGGTTGCTGTAACCATTTGAAGAAGGGTCCAACCCGAAACGTTAACTCAAATTTCTCTCCACGGATGTTGCCTGACCTGCTGAGTTTTTCCAGCATTTTCTGTTGTTATTGTGCATAAATAACAGCGAGCGCCATTTGCCTCACCGATATTTTGAGAGCAAAATGTGACAAAACATGTTTTATATTTCCTGTCCTCGCTTTTAAGAGTGAGTTTCACTAACAGCTGCACAGATTTCTTTTTGCTTATTTCCATTTTTTTTTCTCATCATTTTCACTTGGTTTTTTTTTTGTCTGTTTAAACGGTGAGTGCTGATTACATCATCAAGGAAGCTGGCTTTGATGGGCTACTGAGCCTGACGTACAAGGGGCCAAAATTAACATACGTGAAGTTGAATGATCATCCAAGGACTCTGGGTCTAATGACCACTGTATCTCTAATGACATTCATTTAACTCCCTTAACTGTGAGACATAATAACTCCTCCAACACAGTTCCTTCAATTAGGAATTTGGCCGGTCACCATTTAAAGAAAGATACTTTGAAATCAAGAAAAAAATAGGCAACAGGAAAAAGGATAGGGGATTAAAGTTAATCATATTTCTTTGTAGTCGTTTCATTTGGCAAGAGGATTCTGATGATGAAGATCCCACTTCAAACGGAGCACTCATGTAGGGTAAATATTTGCCATTAATTTAATATATATTGTCATGTATATATTATGTATCTATAAACTGTTGAAGGGCTCTGCTGTGAAATCCAGGTCTTGCATATTTGGTCCGAATATTTTCAATGTAACTGGCTCCAAGAGACAGTATAAGGTGATGGACATCTCCTGGCGAGCATTGATTTTTATACTATTTTTGGTTTATTATAAAAGATCATAACCTATTTTATTTTTTTAAATCCCCTCCTGCTGAGTCTTACAGTAAAGCCCAGCAGGGACGTATTAAAATATAAAATAATGGGCTGTAGCTATTACAAAACCCAGCGGAACACTCCGCGGGGAACCGTCAGACCCTATGATATGGGTATACATCCACTTTGAAAGTACTGGGGGGGGCGGGAGTGAGGGGGGGAAATGGACCTGAGATCCCCACATAGGAAGCCCTTCAAAAATACTTACACGATCAGTCAGGTTTTAAAGCCTAACATTGGGGAGCATGCATGTAAGTATTATCCCAACATCATTGCTGTTCCATATCCATCCCAAATTACTTTAACAGGAATTTAGAGACATATAGGCCCAGAAGTTCGGGCCTCCACGGGTGAGTATGCACTGGGTACTCACGCGTAGGCCCAACGAAAGTGTCGGTTTTGTGCATGCACTGCGCATGCGCGGGAAACCGGCACTTCCGTTCCCCTGAAAGAAGGGGTTCAGAAGTCGAACGCGTGCGCCGGAGAGGCAGCGCATGCGCATTGAACTTAGGTTTTTTTTGCAGGTTTCTCCGGGAGGGTAAGTCTCCAGCAGTTACACTTTTAAAAAGCAGGCGCAAGGCCTGCTTTTAACAAGGTAAGTGGTGAATTAATTAAAATTAAAACATTTTTCCACAGGTTTATTATTTTTAAATACATTAAAGAAAGGTAAGTTTATTTTTCGCCCCGTTAGAAAATGTAATTAATTTTTCAAAAATTTAAATTATTGTTTAAAATAGTTATTTCATGTAATTTATAGTTTATTTTAAAAATGTGATTTTTAAAAAAATTATTTGAGGTTTTAGTGATGTTTTGGGGCTTATAGTATTTATAGGTTTGACAGCTCTTCCTTTCAAACTTATGAATGAAGCATTCCCTGCTACCATTGGCTCTCCATGGCCCACGTGATCCCAGGGGACGCATCGAACTAACTGCGCCCCTAGAATACGCAAGCACTGCACGCCGGCAGCTGGAGGAGGCCCAGGATTGGAATCCCACGCAGGCCCACAGCTCAACAGCCGGCACGCTAAGTAAGTGCAGGTCGGGGGCTTGCACCCGCGGGAAGCCCCCAACCCGAATTTCTGGGCCATTATGGCCCGGAATTTGCTGGAGCCAGGCATCCCATGGTGTGCCCTGTTAGTTAGACTTTTACCCTCACCCTTCAGTGCAAGCTGATAACAGCAGGACCACAGTCGATCCTCGTAACCGATGAGATTTAAGGATAGAGAAAAAAGGACAGAGGAACGACGGAGAACAAAATTGGGTGAATTAGAGTCAAATCGAGCACAGAAAGAGAAATAAAGGGAGGGAAAGAAAGGTTGGAGTAAGAGAGAGTTAGAAAAAAAGAGACAGAAAGGAAAAGTAAGAAAAAATGTAGTTAAAATTTTAAATTTTACAAATATCCAAGAGCAATTTACTACCTGCAGGCGTGAGACTCCACAGTCTCAATTGCTCCCTTTCTGGGCTGGAGCAGTTGAGTGGCATGGCAGCAACATAAATCTCGTCATTAAATTGGTCCTTACGCTCTTAAGTACCAGCCCTAACTTTCTGCGGTGAGTTTAATTGGTAATTAATGCACAAATGCAGCAATTTCATGAAACTCATGGGGAGGATGATGGCAAGTTCCCATATTTTGTAATGTAAATTATCCAACAATTTGTGGCGATTCGCAACTTGTGGCGTATCTCTTCCTCGCCACAAATTGCTCCATTATTTATATATATTGTAACGGTGAGCGCATTAAACTCGCTGTTATAAGAACATAAGAAATAAGAGCAGGCGTAGGCCAATCAGCCCCTTGAGCCTGCTCCACCATTCAATCAGATCATGGCTGATCTTTTACTTCAACTTCACCTTCCCGCACTATCCTTTGGTTCCTTTAACATCCAAAAATCTATCGATCTCTGTCTTGAATATACTCAACGACTGAGTCTCCACAGCCCTCTGGGGTAGAGAATTCCAAAGATTCACAACCCTCTGAGTGAAGAAATTTCTCCTCATCTCAGTTCTAAATTGCTGACGCCTTATTCTGAGATTGTGACTCCTGGTTCTAGACTCCCCAGCCAGGGGAAACATCCTCCCTTCATCTACCCTGTCAAGCCCTGTAAGAATTTTGTATGTTTCAATGAGATCACCTCTCATTCTTCTAAACTCCAGAGAATATAGGCCTAGTCTATTCAATGTCTCCTCATGGGACAAACCCCCCATCCCAGGAATCAGTCTGGTGAGCCTTCGCTGCACTCCCTCTATGGCAAGTATATCCTTCCTTAGGTAAGGAGACCAAAACTGTACACAATACTCCAGGTGTGGTCGCACCAGGGCTCAATATAATTGCAATAAGACGTCTTTACTCTTATACTCAAATCCTCTTGTAATAAAGGCCAACATGCCATTTGCTTTCTTAATTGCTTGCTGTACCTGCATGTTAACTTTCAGTGGTTTGTGTACAAGGACACCCAGGTCCCTCTGAACACCAACACTTCCCAATCTCTCAACAGTTAAAAAAATACTCTGCTTTTTCATTTTTCCTACCAAAGTGGATAACTTCACATTTCACCACATTATATTCCATTTGCCATGTTCTTGCCCACTCACTTAGCTTGTCTATATCCCCTTGAAGCCTCTTTGCATCCTCTTCACAACTTACATCACTTGGATATATTACATTTGGTCCCCTCATCCAAATCATTGATGTAGATTGTGAATAGCTGAGGCCCAAGCACTGATCCTTGCGGTACCCCATTGGTTACAGCCTACCAACCCGAAAATGACCTGTTTAGTCCTACTCTCTGTTTTCTGTCCATTAACCAATCCTCAATCCATGCTAGTTTATTACCCCCAATCCCATGAGCCCTAATTTTGTTTAATAACCTCTTGTAACCTTATCGAATGCCTTCTGAAAATCCAAATACACCACATCCACTGGTTCCCCCTTATCTATTCTGCTAGTTACAACCTCAAAAACCTCTAACAGATTTGTCAAACATGATTTCCCTTTCATAAATCTGTGTTGCCTCTGCCCAATCCTATTATTATTTTCTAAGTGCCCTGTTACCAAGTCCTTAATAATAGATTCTAGCATTTTCCCTACTACGGATGTCAGGCTAACTGGTCTGTAGTTCCCTGTTTTCTCACTCCCTCCTTTCTTAAATAGTGGGGTTACATTTGCTACCTTCCAATCCGTGGGAACCGCTCTAGAATCTATGGAATTTTGGAAAATGACAACCAATGCATCCACTATCTCTATAGCCACCTCTTTCAAAACCCTAGGATGTAGGCCATCAGGTCCAGGAGATTTATTGGCTTTCGGTCCCATTAATTTCTCCAGTACTATTCTTTTACTAATACTAATTTCTTCAGTTCCTCATTCTCACTAGACCCTTGGTTCTGCACTATTTCCAGGAGGTTTTTTGCATCTTCTTCCGTGAAGACAGACACAAAGGCCGGAATTATGCCGGTCCTTAGTGTGTGGGATTAGAGGCGGGACCGCTATCAAAATGGCAAAGATTGACAGCGGGCAGGAAACCCGCTGTCAACCCGCCTCCAATCAATCTTCCCAAGTGTCGGGTCCCCAATTTGCACATGGACCCGACACCTAGCGGCGGGAAGAGGATTATAGCCACTTAACTGTTAATAGGTACTTGATACTTGTTAACAGGCTCTTTTTCAATTTTGCCACTTCTGCCTTGGGTTCTCCGACGTCTGGGCACCAAGCCAGGTAAGTGTGGCGTGTTGTGAGTCTGGTGTAATGTTTGTGCATTGATGACAGCTGCAGAAGTGGTATGAAGGATCAAATAGTGCACTGGTGAGTTTCAGAGGTAAGAAAATGTTGGGAAAATCATTTTTAATGTATTTATACTTTTCTGTAGGTCACAGGTTTTGAATTGGCTGTACAGTCCCATCTCATTGGGAGAGCCTCTCTCACCAGTGATAGATCGTTTCTGTAACCTCACCTGCAGCTGCCATCTGTTCTAGCCTAAGAAGGGAGTCACTGGAGAGCCTGGGTTCAAGAGCTCACCTGTGAACACTCATTGTCAGTGTTTGCAGCACCTCAATGCTGTCAAACACTGAGGAATGACCTGTCAAAAAAATTGTGCGTGGTCCCTTTAAGAAAACCGGCAGATGACGCATCATCAAATGATGCCATCTGACCGACTTCTTCTTAATTAGTTGACAAGCCCACAGGGCGGGCTTAACAAGGCCAATCGACGTAAAATCACATCCATTAGCCAGATGCAGTTGGGGGCGGGACTGGAACCCGGAAACCAGCTGACCTGCTCCCAATCTGCATTCAGTTTCAAAATCACGGCCGAAGCATTTGTTTAATTTCTTTGCCATTTTCTTATTCCCCATTATAATTTATCCTGTCTCAGCCAGTAAGGGACCCACATTTACTTTCACTAATCTTTTCTTTTTTACATACCTATAGAAGCTTTTACAATCTGTTTTTATGTGTCTCTCACTAGTTTACTCTAATATTCTATTTTCCCTTTCTTTATCAATTTCTTGGTCCTCCTTTGCTGAATTCTAAAATCCTCCCAATCCTCAGGCTCACTACTCTTTTTGGCAACATTATAAGCCTCTTCCTTTGATCTAATACTATCTTTGGTTTCTCTTGTTAGCCTCGGTTGGACCACTTTTCCTGTGGGGTTTTTGTGCCTTAAAGGAATGTATATTTGTTGTAAATTATGTATTAATTCTTTAAATGCTAACCATTGCTTCTCTACCATCATACCTTTTAATGTAGTTTCCCAATCTACCTTAGCCAACTTATTTTGCCAGCAAATTCTGGCTCAGTGAAGTTAGAGATAAGGGTCATTTCATAGAATCATAGAATGGTTACAGCACGGAAGAAGGCCATTCAGCCTGTTGAGCCCATGCCGGCTCTCTACAAGAGAACTTCAGTTAGTCCCACTCCCCCGTCCTTTCCCTGTAGCCCTGCAAATCTCTTTCCTTCAGATACTTATCCAACTCCCTTTTTAAAGCCATGATTGAATCTGCCTCCACCACCCTGTCAGGCAGTGCATTCCAGATCATAACCACTCGCTGCGTAAAAAAGTTTTTCTTACATCGCCTTTGGTTCTTTCGCTAATCACCTTAAATCTGTGTCCTCTGGTTCTCGACCCTTCCGCCAATGGGAACAGTTTCTCTCTATCTACTCTGTCGAGACCCCTCATGATTTTGAACACCTCTATCAAATCTCCTCTCAATCTTCTCTGCTCCAAGGAGAACAACCCCAGCTTCTCCAGTCTATCCACGTAACTGAAGTCCCTCATTCCTGGAATCATTCTCGTAAATTTTTTCTGCATCCTCTCTAAGACCTTCACATCCTTCCTAAAGTGCAGTGCCCAGAATTGGACACAATACTCCAGTTGGGGCCAAACCAGTGTTTTATACAGGTTCATCATAATTTCCACACTTTTGTACTCTATGGGCAGGATTTTCATTGGGCTGTGGAGGCGGGATTGGAGGCATGTGGGAGGTTAAAATCCCAAAATCATTGGACACGAACCCATCCCGCCCCCAACCCGCCTCCATGCCAGTTTCAAAGGAGGCGGGTACCCGACCCGCACTAGGACCCACCTCCCCAAGGCAGGAATGGGATTCGTGCCAATTAACTGCCTGTTAACAGGTAGTTAACAGGCAGTTTTTAGCCTAATCCCTATTTTCATTGTTGAAATGTGGGATTCCCGATGGCTCCAAACCACGCCAAGTTAGCGAGGCAGGCCGTCGGGATGAAGGGCTTGGAGGGGTCGAGATGTCCGGTGTTCAGGTGAGTGATGGGTGCATGAGTGTGGAGGTAAGTGTGTTTGGTCTATGTAAAGTATTTAAAGAAGTTCTACTAACCTTTACTTACCTTTACAGCCTTCCTTCCTTCAGGTCTCGGGAGTCCCTCATCTCACCGGCACAGAAAACAGAATGGCCGCGAACTGTCAAAAGTTCCAGCATTCAGCTTTCTGTTCTGGAGAGATCTCTAAATCATCCTGAGAGGAAGGAATTAACCTGGCATGCAGATTGTCAGTGTTTGACAGCTTCAAACAGCTGTCAAACACTGATATTTCATCTGTCAAAAGGTCTTAACAGATGAAATATCAATCTGTGACGTCACCTGTTGCCGGGTGGACCTTAGTTGGCCTGCTGAGCCCGCTGGACGGGCTCAACAAGGTCAATCAAGTCAAAATCGCGTGGGTTGGCTAGAACTCGATGGAGGCGGGACTACAACCCCGAAAGTTGTAGTCCCGCCTCCTCAATGAAAATCCAGCCCTATACCTCTATTCATGAAGCCCAGGATCCCGTAAGCTTTTTTTAACTGCTTTCTCAGCCTGCCCTGCCACCTTCAACGATTTGTGCACACATACCCCCAGGTCTCTCTGTTCGTGCACCCCCTTCAGGATTGCATCATTTAGTTTATATGTCCTCTCCTCATTAGTTCTACCAAAATGTATCACTTCACACTTAAAGGAATGTATAACACTTTTCTGTGTTAAATTTCATCTTCCATGTGTCCGCCCATTTCACCAGCCTGTCTATGTCTTCCTGAAGTCTAGCACTCTCCTCCTCACTGTGCACTATACCTCCAAGTTTTATGTCATCTGCAAATTTTGAAATTGTGCCCTGTACACCCACGTCCAAGTCATTAATAGATATCAAGAAAAGCAGTGGTCCTAGAACCGACCCCTGGGGAACACCACGGTATACCTTCCACCCAGATATATTTCCAGCATTTAGCATAGTAAGCATAAATTCTACAAGACCTTTAAGTTGCAAGAAATGGTACTCTCACAATGACTGGAGTGCAACTGAGCCATTCAGACCAGTAAGCTCCAATCCCCAGTCTGAGCAACTAGCAGATACCATCCAAGCACCAGTGAAACATAGGCACAGGAGCAGGCCATTCAGCCCCGTGAGCCTGTTCCGCCATTCAATTAGTTCATGGCTGATCTGTATCTTAACTCCATCTACCCGCCTTGGTTCCATAACCCTTAATACCCTTACCTAACAAAAATCTATCAATCTCAGTTTTGACATTTTCAATTGATCCCCAGCCTCAACAGCTTATTTGAGGGGAAAGAGAGTTCCAGATTTCCACTACCTTTTGAAAAAGTGTTTCCTGACGTCACCCCTGAACGGCGTGGCTCTAATTTTAAGGTTATGCCCCCTTGTTCTGCACTCTCCCACCAGAGGGAATCGTTTCTCTCCATCTACCCTATCAAACCCTCTAATCATCTTAAACACCTCAACTAGATCACCCCTTAATCTTCTACACTCAAGGAAATAGAAGCCGAATAGTCTATGCAACCTGTCCTCATAATATAGAAACATAGAAACATAGAAGATAGGAGCAGGAGTAGGCCATTCGGCCCCTCGAGCCTGCTCCACCATTCAATGCAATCATGGCTGATCATCCAAATTCAGTACCCTGTCCCTGCCTTCTCCCCATACCCCTTGATCCCTTTAGCCTTAAGAAATATATCCAACTCTTTCCTGAATATATTTTATGAATTGGCCTCCACTGCCTTCTGTGGTAGAGAATTCCACAGATTCACCACTCTCTGGGTGAAGAAATTCCTCCTCATTTCAGTCCTAAATGGCTTACCCCTTATCCTTAGACTGTGACCCCTGGTTCTGGACTCCCCGACCATCGGGAACATCCTTCCTGCATCTAGTCTGTCCAGTCCTGTTAGAACCCTTTTAGCCCCCAATATCATTCTGGTGAATCTGCGCTGCACCCACTCCAAGGCCAGTACAGTATATCCTTCCTGAGTTGGGAGGTGCCCAGAACTGAACGCAGTGCTCCAGATGGGGTCTAACCAGAGCTCTGTACAGCTGGAACATCACTTCCACCCCTTTGTATTCCAGCCCTCTTGAGATAAAGGCCAACATTCCATTCATCTTTTAAATTATTTTTTGAACCTGTCCACTAGCTTTTAGTGATGTCTGTACTTGGAACCCCTAAATCTCTCTGCTCATCCACCATTCCTAGCTCAGTGGAGGCATTACAGCTAGCATCAGCTACCCTGGGTGAGGGAAGAAAAATATCAGCCGCCTCCTCATCCACATCCAGCCACTCCTGCTGGGACGTGTAGGATGTGGTGTCAGGTGAGGACAAGATCAGGTTCAGCTGTGATGCCCTCTCCCACTAGTTAACTAGCCTGAAAAAATTCACTCTCTAGACTCACATACCAGAGGGCAGGCAGTACCACGGAACTGAACCCCAATCTAAGGCAACAAGGGTTGTATTCCCTGGAATTTAGAAGGTTAAGGGGTGACTTGATCAAAGTTTTCAAGATATTAAGGGGAACAGATAGGGTAGATAAAGAGAAACTATTCCCACTGGTTGGGGACTCTAGGACTAGGGGACATAGTCTAAAAATGAGAGCCAGACCTTTCAGGAGTGAAATTAGGAAACATTTCTACACACAAAGAGTGGTAGAAGTTTAGAACTCTCTTCCGCAAATGGCAATTGATGCTAGATCAATTGTTAATTTTAAATCTGAGATTGATAGCTTTTTGTTAACCAAAGGTATTAAGAGCTATGGGGCAAAGGTGTTAGGTCACAGATCAACCATGATCTCATTGAATGGCAGAACAGGCTCCAGGGGCTAAATGGCCTCCTCCTGTGCCTATGTTCCTATGTTCCTAACACTTTGAGGGAGGCAGAAAAATCAAATCATAAGAAAGGTTACACTATTATCCTCTATAACAAAATAGAATCAATGCCAACTGATTGTGTTCATGACTTTATTCTGATATAATTCATTTTAATACGTTGCTTTCATGCTACGAGTGGGTAAAACGTGATTCAACCCAAGATGGAAATGATAAATCCTTACGTTCGTGGTGTGTGGAAAGTTGTTTG
This sequence comes from Somniosus microcephalus, assembly GCF_052327205.1. Lineage (NCBI taxonomy): Eukaryota > Metazoa > Chordata > Chondrichthyes > Squaliformes > Somniosidae > Somniosus > Somniosus microcephalus. The sequence continues at coordinate 214,085,662 of NC_140996.1, read as the reverse complement.
TTTTCAACCTGTGCATGAGTACGTGATTTGATTGTGGTGTCAGCCTTGCCTCACCCTACAATGAAAATCATACAGTTGAATCATAAATCCATTATTCTGTAGCCTGATGTAACTCGAGAGTCGCGTACAAGAAAGTCTGGAACTCATTGTCACTGGCTAGATATTCTGTGCCTTCTATGGATTTCAACCAAAGCACCGAGTTTTGCTGAAGTGTTTAAACATAATAGGCCAGAAGTTGCTGGAACCACTGCCCGCTAGACTTGCCCTCACCTGTTTCATTGCCATGAGCTTTTGTACAGCAAGTTGCCATAAGTGGGAGGAGGAAATGGCACAGCGCCCTCTGCAGGGCATCTGGGACCTGTGTGAACGGAGCAAGCAACTGTGCATCTCCTTAACCAATCAGCATGAAGAATCGTTAATGAACAGCGCAGAGTCTGAACCAAGAAGTCTAAGTTCGAATAGTGAATTCAGTGTCAAACCAGCTGCAGAAATCAAAATAAAGATAGGGAAAGAAAGATTGGATAAAGAGAGTCAGAAAGAAAAAGTTCAAAAAAATGTAATTTATTTTTTGCTAACTCTCCAGTGATTAAAAGCTGAAAGAATGAAACTCCGTATTTGTAGAAGTTAATTTTCAGTGCCAGAGAGGTTGTTTGCCAGTAATTAAGCCATTAGAAAAGGTACTTAGACTAAAATGGACAAGACCTAACTTTCCGTGGCGAGTTTAGTTCGTATCTGCCATGCAAGTACAGGAACTTCACGCCGCTCAATACATTTGAATGGTGAGGCAGACAGCGAGATGCCGTTTTTGCGAAGCTAATGACAGAGCGGTACAACTCGGACTGCAACTTCTGGATCTTCGCGTTTAACCGTGCATCTGCCCTCACCTTAAGTTGCTGTGCGATTTGAACATAAATAACAGTGAGCGCTGTAAACCTCACCATTATTTTAACAGTAAATTCTGGTCCGTTATGTAATGCTGGAGGTGGCTGGTGACTGCTTAGTTGATAATTCACTCAGACATTGGATTTTTTTTCCTTTATATTTCTGCCAAATGAATTGGAGTTGCCCTGATACCAAAATGTATCAGAATGTAATAACTGTCTCTGTTTTTTTTGTAATAGAAATTAATTTGTGATGTCTTTTCTAAGCTGATAGCCACTCACACCTTTAATTAAATGATCTTTCTGATGGAATGTTTTGTATTTTTATTGCCTTTTAATACTTCCATTTTAGCAAGGTTTGAGAGAACTCAAGTGAAAAACACTGGCTGCAATATGGTTGGGTAATTTTAAAAAGAGTTAGTTTGAAAGTTTACCTCAGGGTAGTGACATTAAACACAAGCCAGGTGTACACTTTTGAGGGTTTGGGGTCATTCTTAACACATTTTAAAATAAAGTTGAAATTCTATGTCGGTGGTGGAAGCATCGAAAGAAGCAACAGTAGCTGTTGGTGTGCTCGGCCATTAATAGCGACAATTAAGCTAATGTACATTCATTTATGTTGATCTGACTGTAAGATGGAAAGTTCGTTTCTGGCACACAGCATGAGTCAAGGCAAATGGCAAATAGCCAGGACTGAAGTTGGAAACAAGTAAGGGAGAATATTTATTTTATTTTTTTAAATTGCAGTCACGTGGCATTTTGGAAACCGTAAGTAGGATCTGCAGCGACAGGCCTGGCCATTGATTGGCGTTTGTCCATTCCTCTTCATACCGTGCAATCCATTTTGGTGAGATGTATTAAAAATGTTTCATTCACCATGGCTTAATGGCATAAACGACCGTTTCTCAAAAACGAATATGACATTTCATAAGTTCTACAAACAACTTACTTAACAGTGACACAACAGTGACTACACTCCAAAAGTACTTCATTGGCTGTAAAGCGCTTTGAGACGTCCGGTGGTCGTGAAAGGCGCTATATAAATGCAAGTCTTTCTTTAAATTGCATGTCATTTTACACTTCTGCTAATACTAGATGAATTGGACAGTCTGGATTAATGCATTGAACAAGAATTGAATAGGGAATGTACACCACCGTTGCTTACATATTGCCTGTTTAAGAGTTACCATCTCATCCCAGTGTGCTTTTTTTTCAGCCAGAAATGTTCCCGTGGCTTTAGTCGGATTTTATTTTTACCATGAAAAGAATTGGGTTTAAACTCTGACTGAACCACGTACGCCACTTCTAATTGGCTGAGAAGAAATTGCCTGAACAGTGGGAATGCGTGATATGAGATCAAAAAAACAAAGAGTAAAATGGAAACGAAAGAGAAATCATGTTTAAAACAAAAGTAAGAGAGAACAAAGGAGATTAGAAAGTGAAGGGTCACTTGTCCAAAAAGGGTGAATGATTGTTACACAACATTATACAAATATTTTAAATTTTATTTGCAATTCCACATGTACAAGTTGTACATTCATAATATGGATGATCCAACAAAATACACTCTGGACTCTAAGTTATAGAACTGTGTTGTAAATCAGAATGTGTAGGCATGCTTGCAAATAATCACAAAACGAATACATTTCTTCAGTCTTCTGTACCACTGTTTCACCTGTGTTAAACTTACAATGAGTGTGTCGATCTGGCGGCATGTTCAATTATTGTTCATTAATTATCTGCATCCCTGAAATGATTTTTTTTTATCTCTTTGTAAACTCCAACTTGCTATATTTAACATTACAAACAATGCAAAAGTCATCACACCTGTCTCATTCAGAAATCTGCAAAGCAAGATTGAAAATATAAAAATAAACGCAAAGCAACGTGACATTTTCACACGACATAATAAAATATATCACATTTATAAAATTTTAAAATACAAGAAATAAATAAAAAAAACGCTCATGTGCTGGGTTATAACAGTGCAGCGGATTTTCGCCTGCAGGAATTTTGACATTAAACATAAGCAATGACGGCCTGTTCATGGTGTAAAATTATGGGTCACTAACTTTATTACACTTTACCATTATTCTGCATTTTAAAAACTGACCTGTAGAAAGCCGTGTTTTACACACTTATCGAGCTTAGCTCCAAGAATTATGGCACATGTTCGATCCCACCCCCCACACACACAAAAAAGTCCTTTAAGGTTTAACTTCTTTTTTATCTTAAAGATACCACTTAGTAATTGCCCTGTAGAGATACGAATTTGGCTCTCCTATTGATTTTGGCGATGATAATGGCAATTCACCAGCTTCTTGTGCCTATAAAGACGAGGTGATTGCTCCTTCTGTAGATCATGAGTCAACTGCTCTGATATTTACAGTATTGCACTTTACTGCACTTTAATTGCGTTTCAACGTAAGTCATGAAATGCTCCATCATAACATTTAAATACTGCAGGCTGTAACTTCTACCATCAAATCCAACACCGATACCGTCTAGTCTACACTGTACCCGTTACTTCATATAGATTTTTGTTTAAGAAAACCCATTCTATCCACCATGCTGTTTATGTATTGTTTCCTCCGCGCTTTCTCTTCACTCCATTGTAAACAATTTAAAAATCGGTTGAAAAAAAAAGTCTGATTTGTTTTTTGTCGCCCCCGCCCCCACAGCTCCACTTTTCAGAGTCACGGACTGGTGGTTAACTGTTGACTGAAAACAGAGCCCCCCTCCCCACCCCCCCCCCCCCCCCCAGAGTATCCAGTAATCGAGTCAAAGGACTTCAAGAAATCTCCTCGAAAAACGTCGAGTTCATGAGAGGAAGAAGAGAGAAAGAAAAAAAATATTTATTGCTGCTTCCTACGAGAAGATGTCTCGGTTCGTTTAAAAACCAGTTAGTCTTCTGTCCTTTTTAAGCATCGGGGCCATCATTAAGTAATTCCACGACTTTCTTGTGTCCAACAGGATTTGTGTTTATTGTTCCTGTTTGTTTTTTTGCAGCGAACAGTCGTTTAGCACTGGAAGAGCATCCTCTGCCACCTTGTGATAACCAGTACAGTTAAATCAGTTTTTATTTATTTATATATATATATATATATATAGATAGAGAGAGCGTGTATTTTTTTTCAAATGGAGACCAGCCCCAGACAGGTCATCTTTGCAGTGATCCTCTTGACAGCTTCTAGTCTGGTAACCAGACAGTTTGCACTGTTCAATTTCATCGTGAAAACGGGTAAATTGAACATCAGAAGACTGACGGAGTTGAATGGTGAGAAATGTCAAGTCTTCAGCTCCAAGCCAATGGTTAAGTACCTTCCCTTCAGCTCCCTCCACCCCAACCCACAAAAGTGGCAATATGCCAACAATCTCACGGATCTAAATTATGCCTATGCATAAATACACCAATATATGTGTATATACACGTATAGGTACAAATACGCGCGTGTATGTACACAGATTGCATCTATGACAGTGTCTGCTTCGCCCCAATAAAATACAGTCCGAAATCAGCCACGGAGATTGCACTCTTTATAGTAAAACGAATGTTGCTCTTTCTGATTTAGACGAGTCCGTGTGCAATTTGCCCTCTAAGATAGTCTCGCACAGTGAGATTCACCCTTTTCACGCTGAATTGGATGTTTGTATCTGAATCGAGGATGGATTTGTGTTTGTGACTCTTGGAGGGTTGTGGTGGTTTTTTTTTAGAAGTGCTCTTGAAACCCTGGCATGTTGTTGTTGTTGCTGCTGCTGCTGTTGCCGTTGCCGGGATCTGGCATTTGCATCATGTAGTGCAGCTGCTGATACTGGTAGAGGAGTTTCTGAAATTGGCAAGTTTGGCACTGGTCACCGCCAGTCGCGCACTGGGGGTGATGGTGGTGGGGATTGTGGAGATGGTGATGGTGTCCCGATTCCGCTGATTGTCAGAGCCCCAAGGCCTCGGCGTGTTTCCTGGCTTTGAGCCTCAGGTCGGCGATGCTCGAGTTCTTGCTGCTGGTCTTGACGGCGGCGGCGGCCGCGGCGGCGGCGGCGGCCGAGGCCGACTCGGCGATCGAGGCGATCTGCAGCCCGAAGGGAGGCGGTGGGAACATCAGGTAGGGAGCATGCGCCGCCAGGTGGTGGTGGAGGTGCGAATGCGCGTGCGCCACTCCGTCCAGCTGTAATTGCGCCTGAACCTTGGAGCAAGAGACAACAGTTGTTTATTTCTGTTAGAAAAGTTCTTCAAATATGTTCTCTCCAGATCAATATTTAGACAGGAAAAAAAACTAATTGAGCACCAACAGAACATCTTTCATTCTGGAGTCTTTGAGCATTTTTTTCTTACTCCAAAATAATTGGAAACCTCCAGATAGTCCTTCACTGATTCTCTTTCTTGGAGACCACCCATATTTGATCAACAGCGCTCCCCCTTCCAAAAGGATGCGGCTAAAAATGGCCATCGCTATATATAAATTACAGGCGACAGTGGAGAACTTCCTTTCCTGAAGTATTAAAGTCTTTTTTCTGACTTTGAAATGGTTCAAAACTCCAGAAATCCGTCACACAATCTGTTTAAAGGGATATTCTATGCATGTAATTTCTCACTACCTTTCCCAAGATGCATATATTAAAAACACCAAGATAGGCAGATAAATTGAGCTAGATAGACAGACAGATAGCTAATAAAGAAAGATTGATACATACAGATAGCTATCGATAGCGAGATAGATAGATAGATAGATAGATAGATAGATAGATAGATAGAGAATGTTAGATAGATAGATAGATAGATAGATAATGTTAGTAGATAGATAGATAGATAGAGATAGAGAATGTTAGATAGATAGATAGATAGATAGATAGATAGATAGATAGAGAATGTTAGATAGAGTTAGATAGATAGAGAGAGAGAGAGAGAGATAGATAGATAGATAGATAATGATAGATAGATAATGATAGATAGATAGATAGAGAATGTTAGATAGAGTTAGATAGATAGATAGAGATAGATAGATAATGATAGATAGATAGATAGATAATGATAGATAGATAATGATAGATAGATAGATAGATAATGATAGATAGATAGAGAGATAATGATAGATAGATAGATAGATAGATAATGATAGATAGATAGATAGATAATGATAGATAGATAATGATAGATAGATAGATAATTATAGATATAGATAGATAGATAGATAATTATAGATAGATAGATAGATAGATAGATAATTATAGATAGATAGATAGATAGATAGATAGATAGATAGATAGATAATTTAGGCAATGCATTAACCATGTTGTCCTCTTGTAACATTGATGAATAAACCCTTATGTCCATCTGGCTTTTGATAGTGTATCTAATGTCTGTCTAGAGTAATATCCGTTAAGAAAAAATATGGAATTTTCCGGAAAGAGAAGTGAATGCCACATTTTGGCAAGTTGCGATGCCGCGAGCAGTCTGTAATGTAAACTCGACCGTGCAATGTCAATTCCAGCAGAAGGGTTACACAATATTTAGAAAGGCCGCCCGGAGAAAGACATACCTGATCCAATTCTATGCGCCATTCTCATTCGGTCCAATTACACGGAAGTCTGGCTCTAATCATAATCCTGACCCAAGCAAAATGCGTTCTTTGTATATGTTGTTTTTTTTCTTACTGCCAAACTACTTATCCATTTACCTGCATTAAGCCTGACGAGAAATTAATTGTAAGCACGGGGTTTTTTTCCCAAATTTTGCAATTACATTTTTTGTTAAAGGAAATTGTGCGTTTCCACGATCTAGAATCAGGGCATTTTTGATCACTGCAGTGAGGATGAGCAGCATGAGCAGACAGTGGAATAATAAGAATGGCGGGGGGGGGGGCTTTCGTTAACTACGGAACATGCGATATATTTACGACTTTGACACTATTAATCGTAATTGATGAGAAAACGTCCAATCGTGCAAAGTGTGAACTGTGGCATATACTGAGAGAAAGGTAGCGCCAAAATCAACCGTAAGCAAGATTCCCTCCGATTCTCCGCTTATTGAACCAGGAGGAATTGTGCGCGAATTATGGCCTGCTTTCGTGGCAATATTTAGACCGAAGGAGTTCCACAATCAAACCGATCAAAACAGCTTGGGTCAAATGGGAATTAGCCTGGCTGCCACTGGCCACTTAAATTACAAATCTGCAATCCCCATTGTTTCTTCAGGTCTCACAGTCCGCCTATAGATTTAAAGTATGACAGTCATTCACCGCCACGTTACTCAATGCACATACTGTACAGTTATATATATATATAAATAAAAAGTACCTGTTGGAAAGGCATCCGCAACGCTCCCATGTTAACGTATGGAGCAACGCGACAGGCGTCTAAATGGCTTCCGGTTCCTAATATTACTCCTGGCAAATATGGGAGAGAGAAAAGGATAATATTGATACATGGCCATTTGAATATATGTACATGCTGGGGGGGGGGGGGGGGAAGATTTCCTCTGTGTGTCACGTTTAATGAAATGGTAAGCCCGGTCATAACGCACAGAGGGGAAATCTGATTTTAGATATTAGAATCACACCTCCAAATCCAGTGAAACGTGATTATTTGCCGCCAATTTTTTCGAAGGATAATATTTCTCAATGGCCATTGAAAATAAATCGACCGATTAATAGAAACTTTCAAATAGTTCGGCCTTCGCCGTTATTCTGAATGTGGATACAGTTCTGAGAGAGATTTTACACCCAGTGAGCCTGGTCCTGTTACCTGTTCCTATTTTGTCTAGAGCGAACCGCGTGTTCAAGGGGACAGCAGCATGCTCCGCGGGAATGTTTGCAGGAACACGGAGGCATGGTCTGGCAAATTAAAAACAGATTGATCTCCTTAGCGTATTTCAGTGTTTATTCCCCCTTTGATTGTGCTCATATTTCCCCCTGTTCTCAAAGCTGCTTTGTGTTTAAACAGAACGCTCTCCTTTTTCGCTTTATTGCGAAGTTATGAAACTGATCCCGAAATTGACAACGCGAGCGCCGCGGGGGGGGGGGGGGGGGGGATATTGAGATATCACAAGTCGTGACAAACAATACCTTTATGCATTTGATTTTCTTGTTTCCGACATTTGGCTCGTCTGTTTTGAAACCAAACCTGAGAAGGAAGAAGAGAAATTAAAATCGGGTTTTAGCGACTAATCGATAAGCCTTACTCTGATTCGGTTTGTCATCTGCGGAAGACGGATGGGCCGCGCTCTGTGCTACAAAGTCACTAATGTGAAAGAGAAATGTAAGTAATCTAATAACAGTAACCGCTGCGATTCCTTATGGCCTTTCAATAAACCGCCTTCAGAAAATGACAAGCATAAATTAGCTTGTTGTTTTGGCAGAAAGCGAGTAAATAAACAGCGTTGTTTGTACATTTGACAGAGTGTAACGCGGTGGGAAATTATGGTTCCCCCCTGATAGCAGCGATTTTTTTTGGTTGTTGTTGTTCATAGCGATACGAAAGGCTCGGCTGGTGCATGTCTCGCCGCGATTTGGCCAATCTTGATAACATCACAAGCGAAAAAAATAATAAATCTATCCTTTGATCTTTGCAACATTTGCCAAATGATCACGCGGTTAATTAATATTAATTGCATTTCCTAGATCAAATATACCTTGAAGCTCTCTTTAATTGCTTTAATAATGGTCATTTGAAATCGTGTAATTAGTGAACACAAGGACTTCAAACGGCATTGTGTAATTACCCCCGATACCTTCGCAATGCTCTGTAGTGTGATCTGGGCTCATTGAAGCGGATTTGCTGTTTAAAGTGAGGATTAGGATATAATCGCCAATGTAAATATGGGAGCCACGCAATGGCTCTCCTCAGTGTCATTATTTCCTCGTTTTAACCAGATAAATGTGAACACTTTAGTTTCAAGTGAGCACTATGCTGTGCCCTGGGTAAAGTATAACATCTAATGATCGCTGCTGTAGCCCCAGACGCTCTTTAAGTGTATAACACACGAGCGTACTTTGATAGCCACAGTTATGTAACCGCGGGCGTCACCCCCCCCCCCCCCCCTACAACTCATCCCAATTTTTAATATTTCAAAAAGGTTCTTTTAAACATTATTGAGGTGATCCCCTGGAATCAACCCGACTACGCAAATAGGTCAAGTTGGATACACGTGAAAGTGACATGAAATGAACGAGGAAATTGCGGGGGGGGGGTGAGAGGGGGGGGATAATCGTGGGTTTTAAAACGTCTAAGGGGCACGGGAAAATGAATCAATATAAATGGATTAACTTGGAGTTGAGTAATTCTATGGGGGGGGGGGGGAGGGGGATGTATATGGGTTTCCCCAGCGCTTTTAGAGAATAAATAAAAGACCCCCCCCCCCCCCCCATACACACACTCCCACCCACGGGTAGAAAGTTTCAGACAAAATCGCAGACAGTGAAAGTGGCTCTTCCACACGTCGAAGCGGTCAGATGGCTAAAGAGAGCCAATTGACCGTAGAGGCAGTAATAATCTATCTCTAAAGGAAGAAAATGGGGCGACAGAACGGGCGGTCGAAACCATCGGGTCAAACCTGGTGAGATAGCCAGATCAATTACAATTAGAGGGCGAATGTCGATTCCAAATATGTTAAGTTAAAACAACTACATTGTTTCAACCCGTTTTACACAATCAATTCTTTATTAAGCCTCACTAAATGCTGCGTTTCAGAAACGGTGGTAATATGATTTCTTTTTGATTTCCATTAGCGACAGTGAATAATGACATTTAATTTAGACCTGCGCCATAAACGAAAATATATTATGTGTAATTGAATTACCGGCTGGCCCTCACTGCTCTCATAAGTTTAAATTACACAGTGACAGATGCCTGGTGTGCGTTTGGAGGACACCAAAAGAAGCAGGTTAATAACACCTATATCTACCACAATCACTCGGATTTAGTTTAAATATATTTGGGGGGTTTTTTCTGCTGTTGTCGTCCTATTCTCCCCTGCCCTCATTTCTAGATCTGCTTTATGCCCCTGTATCCGGAGCCGTTATACGGCAGATAATTCCCACACATCAGGCTACTGCAATGAATCCTAATGGACCGCTCCCGCACACTGATGGAAGGATTCAATTACGCCGATTGACCAGCGCGTTGATGACAGAGACAATTTTATATCTGATGTCAGGAAAAGCTTTAATTCTGCCAGTATTATATCAAGTCGGTGTGCTGACCCCCGCCCCCCCCCCCCCAATTTGGCGTGAGAATGAAACCGCGTCACTAATAAGCATTGTATCTATTAACGCAGCGACTTGTCTCCTTGGCGCAATCTACCCTCTATCTAGCTATCTATCTCTCTATCTATCTCCGTCCACTTGTTTATCTATTTGTCTGGTTTAGGCACCTCCCCTGAGATTTCAATTTAAAACGCAATTTGGCTGCTAGATAATGCGTTCCCGGCGAATATAATATACACTTCCTATGGAGACGCGATACATCATCTCCAATGTATAGTGTCTACTCTCCCGCTTAAGTTGCAGCTTCCTGTCCAAGACATCATATAATCTGTAAGTATGTGTTTCCCGAAATTAAACTCAGGATGCTTATTTCGTTCTTGTCCACTCGCTGGCTCCTTTCGAACTGGAAATCCAATTCGCCGAGTGCAGTTTGACTAACTGATGCCCGTGCATTCTGACTCTTTGGAGATATTTAAACCAATCGAATTTTGTTTTGTTTTTCCAAATCCATTCCTTCAAAAATTGTTTTGTCGCTTGGGACTTGACCTCAGACAGACTCTTAAGATCTTAAGATAAGTGCGATTCTTTAAAAATAAACAAAACTTGAGATTAATGTTTAGATCATGAAACCCCTCTGTTTTGAATTGGAAGCATTTACAACTGAAAATAAACAGTAGCAAGTGCATAATGTCTGTCTGCGTAAACATGTTCTACTTTTACACAAAAAAATACGTCTTTACCTGAATTCCGACCTCATTTGCGGTGTTGAGTGCTATTTTATTACATGACCATTTAATGATGACAGAATGGCAGGGGTAAATCGAGTGTTTGTATGTAAACAAGTCGCGCCCTACGGTATTGTTAGATCCTCTCAATGGATCCACCTCACCTGGACCCTAGCTTCAGACAGCCCCAGCCTCTGACTCAACTCCTCTCTCATGAAGGCGTCCGGATAGTGAGTCTCGTCGAAGAGTCTCTCCAGTTCATTCAACTGCTCCAGTGTGAAGTTCGTTCTGCTCCGTCTCTGCTTTAACTTCGTCTGGCCGTCCTCGTCCTCCGATTTCACATCTTCTCTCTTCTCTTTACATTCATAAATACCTGAAACAGACGATTTTGTTTCGTGAACTATGATTGTGTGTGTGTGTGGGGAGGGGGGTGGGGGGGGGGGGGGGGTTACATACACACACACAAAATGTATTCATTTGTATTCAAAATAACCAGATGATTCAACTTCAGCATATCCTTTTAATAAAGCTGATTCCAGGGGCAGGCCACTCCACTTACGAGCAATTTGCAATAACTTATGTAACAATTTTCAAATTATATACCGCTCTCTTTACAGAGATGTTAGAGAAGTTTTTTTTTAACGTATAAACTCCTCATCTGCTCCCAAAGGGGAAATTACTTGTCTTTTGGCAATGCATTTGGTCACCCAGGCATCAAGTATTACTGCTTCCCCCCCTCTTATAAATCATCGGAAATGAGTTTATTAAAAACTTTTCTTTCCGAATGATTACAGCAACAGCAAACCCTCCTCGAATCTTTTCAACGCTGCCTTCGGTGTGATTTGATTGTTCTTCTAGATCTGAGTCACACGATAGAGGCCTACAAAAGGGACGCGGCCTCTTTAAAAATAAATAAGGGTCTCGTTGCCTTTCAGAGTGACTAGGGGCGGATGGGGGGGGGGCGGTGTGGGGGAGAGTATCACCTTTAAAATGTCTCGCTGACATTTTATTTCTGCAAGAACAAAGCGGCATAGACAAGCAAACTATATGTTCCAATTAAAGCGGCATAAACAAGCGTGCAGATTTACCGTGTTTTTTTCTTCCTCTCCTGTCATTACACGCACAGCACAGTCTTTGATCACTGCCAGTGCCAAACGGTATTTGTATTTCAATCTATTCTAACAACACGAACACTTCCAACTGCCAACCACTGTCAGGCTGCTGAATTCTAACAACCAGAGATAGCAGGATTTCTACCATTCCTTGTGTGTTTTATATCCTATCTATATCACACACTAGAGCCTGCCCAGGCGATTGACCCAGGTTTGCCTTAAAATACATTGGTTATTGTTTTAATAGATGTTTTAATATGATGCTGCGATCATTCTCTGAGTAAACGCATCAGTCGACCATCTGTACCTATTGGCAACTTTTGATTTCACTAGTCTCAGAATCCGTGCCCTATTACCGAGCATTGCATCGTTTAGCTATTGCATATGGCGATTTCAGATAGGTTGTTGTGACCGAGGGAAGGGCTGAGACTTGGATTACTGCCGTGGAAAGAATGGGTCGCAGTTCTATTGCATTAGCGGCCTATTTGAGGGAGATAAAAATATGTAACTGTTTCACAGCTTTCTGTATTCAAATTTTGCAAATTCCATTGAAGGCTTTGTGTCCTTAGCAAACGTTCAATGCTGTCTAAAAGTGTTCTTTCCAGATTAAATAAAAACCAAATGATTATGTGCAATTCCGTAAAGTTTGACGTTATGTAATATTTTTACACAGCCGCATTATCACAGGCAACGTGTTAAACGCCAGTTTATTTCCACTCCAGTTATTGAATTCTTGAGCCTCGCAAAATTTAATTTTGAGAAATGAATTCAATAAATTGACTGCGCCGCTTTTTTGCGGTCTGAACCGCAAATCCCCAAATATTGTCAAGCAGTATCGTGCATCATTCCGGTTATTTATCCTGTTCTTGTATAATGCACGTGTTAGCGCACCCCTCCCCCTTGATATTAAATCAGGATTCTGATAAAACCGGGGATGTATTTGTTGAATACAATTTGCAGAAATATTATCTAGTGTCAGCAAATATATATCTATAACACAAAACGAATTTCAGAAGTTCATATATATTTATTGGCGAGTCTTAAAAATGAACCCATGGGTACAGAATAGGGAGGGAGAGGAAGAGAAAGCGGATTTAATGTTAATAAAATGCGTTTTACCGCTCCAACTCTGTAATGGTTTTTTTTGTTTAAATTTAGCTTGAAGGTGAGAATCAGGAAAGTGAAATCTATGTCATAAGAAATGCTTTGATCTTTCAATATCCTGTCTTGCCAGGGCTCAGTGTTTATTTAACCCCAGGTTTTCCATAACAATGTTACAGGAGGATGAAAGCCGAGCCTATTACAAATGAATCTGCTCCCAGTCTTCCCTGAACTATATGAATCATAATAAGCCACCCTCTTTACACCGATGGAGATTGCCTGCGCTGTTTAAAATCTCTCTGAGAACGCTGCTCATTCGATCATCTGAGGCATAATTACATTAGGAGAAGACTTTATGCCATCATTTCTTTCAAGTCACTGTCTGAATTCAGAACAGACACGAATGGCAATAAAAAGCGCCAGTACAATGTGTTATTGCCTTCAATTGAATAAAACTGAAATATTAATATATATATGGGACATAATGAATCTGGCATACAATACCGCACACATTTAAATGCGCTATTTAGCAGCAAGGACCTCATTCTTATCACACAATCGCTGTTATATATGTATATTTAAAGAAAGTTTACCTATTTTCTGCACCCTAATTGATGACATTTGATGTCGTTGCCAGACTTTATTGACAGCTAATATATATATAATATATATACATTTACATAACAATGATTTAAGATCCTGCAACATTGGGAGTGTGTGTGAGTAGTGTAGGAGTCACATGAAGTAGCTGAATCCTATGAGCCAACTGCTAACGATGCTGGACCATCTTTGTAGTAAATTTCCATGTGCAATTTCAACAGACAATTGAACTGGGAGTGTTGGCTTTTACGATTGTGCTATTTAATTGTATCTGTGATGTAATTTAAACAATAGAAGTATTTCTCTCTGCGCCAGAGTTCGATTTTTTCGATTTTTGTAATGAATTAAGAATAAAACCCTTCACCTTCCCACTTTCTACACCGAAACGATTGCTTTTAAATACGTCCTTTTAATTGATATTGATTGATATTCCGCAAACTCTTGTTCTGTGACTATTAATGGACAGTTTTTCGGGGGGGGGGCAGGGGTAAGATTTTCCCATCTCTCAGCCTGTTCACTGGATGCTGTTCCTTACAGCGTTGCGCTTTCGATCAGGGGGTGAGCGCGCTTATATTTAAAAAAAACCCTGATATCGTACAATATGGAAGAAGCAAAGCAGGGACGCTTTCTGAAGCGCTTTCCCCATCCGCCGGATTCCATGCACTTTTGAACTGTTAATGTCCCTGAGACTATGGGATGGGCTGGGGAGGGAGAGGGCACGTAACCTACGCCATTCCAATGGTTAGTTCAAATACTTTTATTTGCCCCCCCCCCCCCCTCCCCTAAACATTTAAGCAAGTAATCCCCGCTCCCTCCCCCTTCCCGAATGAATTGTAGCGAACTTTTTCTCTGCAGGGGCCCGGAGTGGATTAGAAGGTGTTGTGCGAGATCGATTTCCGATGGTTCCCGTATAAAGCCTTGGTACAGGCCGAGAGAAATGCTTCCTGATTCTTTCAGCCTGCAAGTTACTCCGAATTGGATCGGGAGGCGTGTATATATATATACAGATATATATAGATATATAAACACACACACACACACACACACAAACTGCTTACCTTCAGAAGTTCTGGCCGAGTTCAATTCTTTCACTTTCTCGTTCTCATTCTCTACATCCTTGTAAATATGTGTCGGGCAATGGCTGGTGTCAGTGATGTCCTGGCAACTGGAATCCGACCCGCTCAGCTCCCTGGATCGCGCCAGCCCACTCTCCAAAACTTCCCGATACGTGATCGCCTCTTTCTTATCTTTGTTTTTCTGCTCGAAGGATTTGGAGACGAACGCCGTCAGCTCTTCCATGGCTAAGCTCGCTCGCTCGCACGACTGCTTTTACCGAAACAGGCTCCCAGCCAGGCGAAAATCCCCCCCTCCTCCTCCTCCTCCTCCTCCGCCTCCCTCCTTCGCCGATGTGTTTGTACTGATGACTTGTTATTTTGCTGATCACCTTGTTATATGGTTGTTGGAAGGGGGTGTCGCGGAGGGAGACCGGCCCTGGTGTTATGTGTTACTATTTGAGATCAGAGTATTTATACTTGACGAGCAGAGCCCAACCCCCCTCTCCCTCCATCTCCTCAGCAATTATTCAGCTCAGTACGCCTCAGACGCGTGGATCTTACAACCTGTGCAACTCACCGCACCTCCTCCCTCTCCCCCCTCCTCCTCCTCCTCCCCCCCCCCCCCTCACGCCTCTCAATAATCCAGTAACCGAATAGGATTCTTTTAATTTAATTACAACCCTATTATTGCACTCCCATTAGTTGGGTAAACAGCCGAGTCGTATGGCAACTATTTACATAGGAAATCACTGAAAGTCGCCGAGTTCAGTGGGAGCGAGTAAAACTTATTCACAACATCACAATTACAGCGAGTGGTGTGTGTGTTGGGGGGGGGGGGGGTAGAGAATACATGAATTTTAATGTACTGAAAACGCTTAAAAATGCTTGCACCTATCTGTCCAACCAATACATATAGAAGATAAATAATTACTGTGCGCCTTTTATATTCACAAAGGTGTAACATGCAATATTGTTGATATATCCATAATATATTTCAATACAATACTGTTGTGTGTGTGTGTGTGCATATGTATATATATAATATTCGACACTTAATTGCAAATTATTGTGTCCCAATATTTAATTTAGTATCTTATTTATTGCAATTCATTTAGAAGTGACTAAATGTGTAGGATCAAAATATACTAATATAGTTTTAGCTTAAATATATATATATTAAGGCATGTCACTGGTTATTTAATTTTTTATAATGATTTAAGGACGACTATTAACTTTAATCAATGGAAACGTGACTTTTGTTTATTCAGGATACAGATGTGTGGGCCTCTGGACAATCAGCCTGTCCCGATGAGTTTTGCGGTCCATATTTTAAGGAGACGAGCCCACGCTCACAGAAATTAAGCGACCATCACATACAATTATTTATTTTTTGTCTTGGCGCATTATATAGGATGTGTACTTGGAAATCATGCTGTTTGTACTAAAACGGTTGCTATTTAAAAAAAACATTTTTTAAAGTCGTTCTCAATTTTGCCGAAATGTCGCTACATGAATTTTAACAGTATTATACAGGTGGGGGAAAATTTATCATTGCTATCTTTTACAATTACTGATCTTGACGTTTATTGTATTGTTTCATCTATATGTCACCTCCGATATGGGTTTCTTTTTAAAAGTGACATGCAATGAAGTCCTTAATTCAATATGCCCGCAAATGAACAAATAATTCACACGGAGTTCGTCCTTTATCACTGTTAGGGAAACATGGCTCATCTGCAAACCTTGCAATATGATCAGGATGTCCTCCCGCTTGCTATATGCTCCCACAAAATCGACTTGGTGAAATCACCAAATGGGCATTTGGAGGGGGAGGGCAGGGGGCGCTGGCTATGTAATAGACGGGTCCCAATATTTTTTAAAAATGAACCCGCTTTCTGGCTGTCAAGACCAGAAATCCACAAAGTTCCCATCTTCACACGGGCACTGTATGGACAATCACTACAAGCTCAACTCAATCCGTGCCCCATAGCACACCTATTATTGTAAGAGGAAATTGACCTGAAACTGCATTAAAACATATCGTAGCTTGGATCCTCCAAATCAATAAATCCTATTAAAAAGTGAAGATTACCTTTAAAAATCTTTCAACGTGTTTTTTAAAAATGTATTAATTGGGAAGTACTGGATACAGGGGTCTTAACCTTTACCCAACTTCTGTCCTTCTCAGTTATAAATATGGTCAGTTGCCCCCGTTATCGGCAGCGCTCTGATACGAGCAAACCTTCTTTACTAAGTTACAAATTATTACTGTTTCAGGAGAGAAGACAAATCTGGTCAGAAGCAAGTTCTGCCTGTGGGTTTTTTTTTCCCGCGCTGACATTTTTACACGATAGTCGGATTGTGCCACATTTGGGCTGATTGCTTAACGCCCCAGAGCGCAGACCGTTCCCATAAGTGCACGGTATTAGCGGAACTGTATCGCAATGCCTTTCCATAACTCGCACTGTGCGCACTCACCCTCACGAGGGTGGGGTGTGTACAGCATCTGATTCCAAAGAAAAAAAAACAGCAACGATACAAAGTTGTGGGTCGCAATTTTGGAGCTGGAGTTCAGAATGCAATTTAAGACGCCAAAGTTCCAAACAAACCAGGTGGGGTTGAGGATTAACAAGTGTCTGTGTGTATTTCACGGCTATATCTTTCGCAAGGCTAACTGGAATGAGTAAATAACCCAGATATGAGCAGGTGAGCATCGCTGTGCGAAGTTAAGCAGAGTTCGTTTAAAAGTAAGTGTTGAGGCCTGTCTCCTTGCACACTCGAGTTCCAATCAATATGTGCACGGATTAACGATCGTTAAAACGTGTTAGTGACGTTTCAAACTTTGTTGATGGTAACGTGTAAACATGCCACGACCTTTAACAGGCACCCCAACTCATGCGTACCGGAAACTTCTTCAAAGGAATACACACGAGATTGAGTCACGAATGCTTAAAATAGAACATCTCTCTTCAACTGTTCGGTCCCTGTTTTAAAATAGGTGTATTGCCGCTTTAAGGGAAACTTTTTCAATGCTTCTTTCCAGTTATTATGTGGCCTTCTCCCCCCCCCCCCCCCCACCCCTCTCAATTCTGTTTCATCTGTGATAAGTGTATTCTTCCTTTTAAAAGACAGTGTTGTCGAGCCGCAGGGTGCCTTTACAGGAACCCCACTGATCAACACACACACACAAACACACACACACAGGCATTCAATAAAGTGGCCTGTTATTGTTTGTTCAAGGAAGAGGTGTGAAGTACATTTTTTACAGCCTTGCTCCTTGCTTGACAGCAACACTGGTTCTCCGCCCGATGTCTCCTGTGGCGCCTCTTTTCCTTTCACAGCCACTCTCGAGGATTTTAATCTGCACCCACCCCCTCCTTTTCCAGTATTGTAGAAATATGCCCCTGAATCTTGCCCCCGCTCCATCCCCTCGCCCCTTTAAATTCTGCTTTCTGTCAACAACGCCATCTTCTGTAATCGTGCGATGTCAAATTAGTACAGTTGTTGCTGGCCTTATGATTAACATATTGCATTGTCTAACACGGCCCAGACATGGATGGCTTTTATATGTAAAGTATTCGCAGTCCGATTTGTGGCTTGTGGTTTTATTGGCAGTGTCATAGTTTGGGATTGTTTACTAAGAAGGGCATCCAATGAGTAAATCTGCTGGCACAATGCATGAAAACGAAAGTAAAAGAGACACCCTTTGTTAACTTTTACTGCGAAATGAATGGAAGTAAACATTTATCAATTTCACTGATATCCGGGTTCAAATGTACTTGGACTTCAGTCACAGAGATTCTAATTACCAGTAATGTATTGGTCTCGTGTTACTTACTGAATTCCAATCATGAATGCAAACCCTTCCATTGCAAACTTCAATGAAGTACAGTCAAGTTGCAAGATAAGAGAAAGAATAGCCTTACTTTCTCTAGGTTTCTTTTTTGCATATACACACGCACATGCCCCAGCAAAATTACAAGATCTTTAATCGTTTCATCGATCCCATAGTTCGACAAATTGGATAACATTACAAAACGCTCGAGAATGTTAATGAACTATTCTGAGGTGCCGAGCGTTCGCTGCAGTGCCGGGTCGAGATGCACTTATATAATTGCGAGACTTCAAAGTCGTCCCAATAAATCTTTTTAAAATTACTTATGTTGAATCACTGACGTGGATTACACATGTGGCTTCCAGTCTAACAACATCCCCAGGGCACGCAGCACAGAGAAGATATCGGGCTCAAATGGGACTCCGGCGCAGCATCACTGCAAGTCACACCGCCTTCTGTAGCGAAACGGCACCCAAGTAGAATACATGGATATTTAAAATGTGGTGCCTCAATTAAACTGAGAGATGAAACTGTTAAATGCACAGATAGAAAAGGGATACATAAATAGGGAAAGAAAGGAAAGACATTGGTGTAAATTCCCAGTGAAATATTAATAACGATTTATTGATCTCAAAGGGCCAGTGAAATCATGTAACGATAATGCACCGGAAGACGAGCACCTCTAGTAAATAAAGGACCGCGTTATAATTTCACACGTCGCATTATACAGTTCACCAGAGATTAATCCGTCAATTAGCATTTTAGCAGCTCCAGCGACTGAGGTGCGAAGAGCGGCCCTGATAACACACAGGGTCTCCGAGAGCCAAGCACATCTCGGAGCATCAGTCTGTTGTGACTGTTAAGATGATTATGTTCTTACACGCTGATGATTATTGATAGCGTTGCATTAGGTGTCCACATAAGCGTGTCAAATCGAGAAAAAAAATAGACCAAACTATATGCATCAATGTTAAAATCTGCAGGATTTTAACGGGTATGTGCATAAGATTAAACAGTGTAGGCAATCGCCCTGTAAATGTGAGTTTACTATATCAGATGTAAAACGCTTGCCCAATCTCGGTTTCTATTATATACTTAGCATTAGTACCGAGTGCGTTTAACGTTTCCCTTCAGAATACAGAGTTAGTCTCAAATATACTGGGACCAGGGCTAATAGGTCATTATTAACAGCGAATTCATTTCCATTGCGTTAAATTATCTATATTCACTCCCCCTAAATCACTTGGGGATTTTAAGAATACATTGATATCTTTATAACCAACTCGTCCCAAAATTTATACTCCCTCTTTGATGTCTAAATATTTATTTGGGAGAGTTAAAATTTAGTACGATTTATATTTTCTTTGAGATTGTCCAGTATTTATTAGGCCAAGGAAATCCGTTCATAAAAAGACAGCCTTCATGTTCGAATTCCCTTCGGTGCTGTTCTCAATCGATTTCCAAGCACCAATGATATTTTATGATCTTTTACAGCTAAACAACGTCTCCAAATCTCCTCCGTGCAGAATTGATTGATTTAAAAAAAAAAAATTATACATAAAAAAAATTCTTGCTAAATGTTTCCTGCAGACAGACTCGTTCGTTCACCTGAGACGCGATTCTTTGCTTTAATGAACATGGGAACATTATTTTCATTCGATATTTAAAAAAAAATAATGCTTCCTCATATAACGACGATCCATTTGCAATCCTTTATTGCACTAACCATGCCGCCTTGTATTTTTTAACGCATTTGATTTTAAATAATTATGATCTATGGATCGAAATGCGACCCTTCCCATTGCCACAGTTCGGTGCAATCACTCAGGTCCCGTGTCTTTAGCGACCGGCCGTCACAACTTGCCTCAATTGAGACCCGTTGCAGCAGGGACAAAATAGTTCATGCCGCAAATAGATAAATAACCAGCTTTGATATACAACCTGCTAAATATTTACCACGAACCTTTTAAAATCAAATATGACGAAAAGCGTGGATCAAGGCCAAGTAAATAGTCTCCTTAGAGTTTAAAGGTAATTGTTATTTATCTTTGCCGGCACAAAAGGGTCAGAAACAGACAGCAAAAAAAAAATGCGCGCCACTCTGTCCTTTTACACTTCCACATATTTCCCCTCTTAAATGTTTTGGAGCTTGCAAAAGCAAACAGCGCACTGACTGACCCCTATAAGGGGGAGTCGAATGTTTACTGATGGGGTGGTTTATTATTGATATTTTTATTTAATGTTATGGCCCTTTAGATGCGGGAACTGATTCCCGGGCGAGCCTTTGGAGATCCAACATCCGATTAAATTAACAAAAGGGCTGGGGAATAAAGGGGAAGTCCGGGCTCCGCTTAATCGACACTTTGGGTTTTGAGTTTCAAATGAACCCTCGCCAGGGATGTTAAATATTACTAAAAAAAAGGTGCGATTATTAAAATTCTGGCTGGCAATCTTCTCTCTTTATTGTGACAGGAATACCTCTTTGGACGGCCTTTAATTAGTTTTTTTTTCGTGGAATGCATTAATACCCTTCATGTGGCTTTTATTGAATTATATACAGAGAAGTTAGAAATTGTATTGCAGAGCTCGCTTGGAAATTATAAGAAGCGCGCCCTTTAATACAACATTTAAACAGTATCTAAGTCACTTGGGTTTTTTTTATTCTTAAAAATCAATATCAACAATTAAGAAGGAAACTTTGAACGCAAAGATGTCTACAAGGAGCAGGTTATTTTTAAGCCATATACACGGATCTCCCAACTTCAGCGAAGCCTTTGCAATTTACACCGTCTTATTAATACGAGTTCGCTCTATAATTTATTTGCCAATTATGCACTAAATAGATTTGTTTTAATGAACAGCTCCAAACAGATGTGTGTGTGTGTGCGTGTGATCTTTAATGAGGCTCTTGGCCAAATTATGTCCTCAAATTTTTATTGGGACCAGTTACTGGAGGGAGCAGCGATGGGGGTTTGAGGATGTGGTGATTGGGGCGGGGGGAGGCAGTGGGAGAATGGGAATTGCAATCACACCCAAACCACACCCCCTCCCCCCCCTCAATACTTTTCATGCTATGTCTTTTAAGATAAAGAGAAGCGAAATAACATTTGTATAATATTAACAAAAACCCAAGCAAACGCCCTCAGCAGCAATGTTACATTTGAATACTAAGCTGGTTTGCTTTTCCACACATAGAAAAAAAAATGAGCATTAGACTATTAAGTGTTTATACGATGTTAATTAGCTTCGGTGGAGCCCTAACCAGACTTTGCCTGTAACTAATAAGAAATCAATTAGCTAATGAAGTGGCCATTAAGTGAAAGCGAGTCTTAGCATGGATATTTATAATGCTTTCCTATGATCCCCTTAATTGCCGCTGTCATACAGAGCTCACAGCTTTCAGCATGCCTAATGAGAATCATTATATCATAACTGGCACACTTAGAAGATTTAGTGGCATAACTGCTTCCCAATTATTTTTAATTACCGGCCATTCCTATAATCAGGCGCTCTCCTAGCAATCTAGTTTCCAGCTATCCTTACGCTTTCCAATTTACTTTTTTCCCCCTCCTCGTGTCTCGCCGCTTTGGCGAGCTATTGCTTCCTTTAGTACTCGAGAAGATAAAGGTTTCAGTGAGATTTAAACCCTGCTAAATGTGTATACATGTCTTTCTCTCTCTCCGGCTTCCCCTTTTAAAGTGATGGCAACGGAGGGACTCTACTTTGGGAGGGGGTTCACCCTTAAATTTTATTTGGGATCAGTCCCACGAGATGTCGTGATTAGGATATGAATCGCACATTTGGGAGGAGAGAAGGTATTACGTTGGATTTCCTCTGGTGCCGGCTGTTTGTGAGCTATTAAAGTTGCCCTGGCCTTGATTCGGTTTTGAATTGAAATCAATTTTTTTTAAAGTCAAAACAAACGCCTCTTCTACCGATCCCAACTTGTCTAATGCAGTTTTTTTTTGAGGGGAACTTATTCACAAATCGACTCGGTGTGGGTTATGTATAATTGATAGCAGATCCACTTTTAAATAGCGCCTGAAATGCATATTGTATTTTTTTTAATGAAACGATGGATTTAATTGACTGTCGCACCTCCTATTGTGGCGAGGTTAAAACTCCTGAACTGGAGTCAAATGCACGCGCAAGAGGTTGCAGTGGGATGAATTTCCTCCTGATTTGAATAGTTCCGCTGGTGCAATGGTGTCTGATAGCGTTGGAGATAAGCTGAGCAACCCTGGTCTGCTGCCAATGAGTGCTGCGGTGCCCTCTCCACCTCCACAGATAAGTTGCCTTTTGAAAAGAGTGGAACAAAAAAAAACCTTGGGCATATGGGGCGAGGAAACAGGCATTTAAAATGCTGCAAATAATTTCAAAAGGGAGGTTATTGTTGTTGTGGATATTATGCAAATTAAATTTGTTAATTCAGCAACCCTATTTCAGTAAATCTGCCACCAACACCTGCCACCGATTCATACATCAGGATATGAATATGTTGTGACATTCTGCTCATTAAATAAACAAACCACTTTCATTTTAACAGCATTATGTAGAAAGCACTATCAGTTCGTGTATGTTAACTTTGCTTTAATCAGGAGTGACAACGGTTGTTTATAGAGAGAAGCTTGGAGTTCTTGGATTACACTTTTTTAATGAAGAAGGTTTTTAACCGTGGGAGAGATTGGACGTTTATTTTCTGAGGTGTGAATGCCTTCTCACATCTTCATTTTCAGTGCACCGCCCCTGCTCTGAGTGGTGTCTCCATTGGATTGGAATGATAGACAGCACAGATTTCCCGATGTAACAACAGTCGCTGCACTACATTCTATAAAGTCCTTTCAGATAGTTCAATGTGATATGTTGCAATGTAAATATTTGTATTAATTAAGCATGCTGATTGGCATTCTCGAACTGCATATCAACAACCTGCATTTATATAGCGCCTTTAACGTGTTAAAACGTCCCAAGCATAGTACACCCTGTTTTTTGGGGGGTGCACGGTCTCGTTAACGGGCTGCGCGGCCCTTTCGAAATTTCACGCACGCGCAAAATCTCCCATTTTGAAAAGCCCGGGCTGCAGGGGACCTCCAGACAGCTGCGTGGCCCCGCGATTACACAGCTTAGCGGGAATGTTGGTCCCAAGAGGCTTCACAGGAGCATTATCAAACAAAAAATTGACACCCAACCACATAAGGAGATATTAGAATAGGTGGGTTAAAGCTTGGTCAAAGAGGTAGGTTTTAAGGAGCGTCTTAAAGGAGGTAGAGAGGCGGACAGGAATCAGGGAGGGAATTCCAGAGCTTAGGACTTAGGCAGCTGAAGGCACGGCCGCCAATGGTGGAGCAGTGAAAACCGGGGATGCACAAGAGGCCAGAATGAGAGGAATGCAGAGATCTAAGGGTTATAGGGTCGTACCTCATTTTGCCCCATTACTTGATACAGGGTTGAGTTTTCAATGTGAAGTTGCTGCTGTACCCCATAGCTTCAACCTACTTCCTGCAATCCTATACATGGGAGCTAACAAAAAGTCTTCCTAGCACCAGCCCTTGTGAAGGTGCTCACGTTTGTAATGATCAGTCATATCAGAAAAGCATTTACACATTCATTTGTGGTATTGGTCTTTCTCCCTCTTCCTGTCATTTCTTTCCTTTTTCTTCACTCTCTGCCCATCTCAGCCCACCATCTCCTATTCTATTCTTGCGCCACCATTTCTTTCTTCACTTTCTTTCCCTCTCTTTCTTGTAACTCACACACTCTCACTTTTTCCTATTACCTGTCTAACCTCACCCCTTTCCCACATTCCAGTCACAGACCAGGGCCCTAGGGCAAACAATTGCAGTCATACAGCTAAAGAACACAAAACAATTATTCTTGAAATTGAACTCTTGGAAAAATTGAATGTTTTCATAATAGTTTGCACTACAAAGAAATGTGTTAAATGACAGCAAAAGCAATAGACTCCTTCCTTCTTCCAACAGTGTGTGCAGTCTATGATGTTGAGAGACAGTTTGTTCTGAATGCGCTACAACCTGAGGCCATTCCTACATTATAACAGTGACTACACTTCAAAAGAACTTAATTGGCCATAAGGTGCTTTGGGACGTCCCGAGGCCATGAAAGGCGCTATATAAATGCAAGTCTTTTTTTTTTTTAAACATCAGCAGACTGTCAACATTGGGTCATTTAAAAAAAATTGCAATGCTCTACCCAGCAAAATAAATACATTATTTGAAACAATTCATAAACATTTCCCAACACTTGAGGCAATATCAAACATGATCTTAGGGTGCAGTTGTACTGCCATTTTTTCATGGAGGTCCACTTCGCATTGGTGTGACATTGGAAGTATAACTCGGAAGTGATCAGACTGCAAGAGTACCTTTTGGCCTGAGACATGAAATACCCTCCAGTAAGTGGTAATACATGCTGCTGTGGAGAGGCTGCAGTATAACTCCATTCTGCCTGAATTCGGATGCAGATCATCTCAACTGGAGACCACACCACATCAGTAACATGGATGATTCTCTAAATTAATCTTTCTATATGGTTTGTTACAATGTTTAAAAGTTTTTTTCATAAATTTAAACAGCTGTTCATCAATATGCCGTGCACACGCACACACACACACACACACAAGCATATTATGTGTGCCTGCATTAATTACCATGTTATTGTGTCGAGCAACAGCTTTCTGAATGTACAAAATACACCCTATTAGAGGGCAAGTATAACTCTGGTCTATCTGGCTAGTGCACACCCAAGCATGTACCATTCTCACACCAGACATGCAATCAATACAATTGCATCCTTATTTAATGTTAAAATGTATCAGATCACTGAAACCATTTGAAAGTCCAAAAACTATTAACAGTCTAGATTTGGACCAGTTTGGTATGTCAGATGAGCACATTTCCCAGGAAATACATATTGCACAAAAGTAATTGTCTCGTAACAACTGTGGCATAATACCTGAGAATTGTTGATTCCGAACCTGAATGGGAGGATATATGTGTGATAGCCATCCTCCTGAGATACCTCGGAGGATGCAGTGTGATTTGAATGTTTCATCCCTTACCACCGCCTGATGGAGATCTCTTTGTGTGTGGGGGGTGGCAGTTAATCAGAACTTAATTTTTTCCCCCCCTAGAAGTGTGAAGTACAGCAAGACTTGAATAATGTATCATTAAATGCATGACATGTACTGAGAATTGTTCTGAATTTGTTTTCAGACTCTTACTCCCCCACCACCCCCACCCCGCAAAAAAAATGTCCACAGTCTTTTTAAAATTCTTGAAGTCCATTTGTCCAATTTGCACCCTGGACAAAAGCCTTTTAAGCAGCACTGTCTAGATTCAGTCTGAATGATTGGCAAGTATGCTGTGGGGGATTGTAGCTTTAAATCAACATAATACCAGGAATTTCCCTCCCCCCACCCCCCACCACCACCCCCTCCCCTCCACTTTTAATTCTAAGATCCATTTATATCTTTAGGACGGAACGGATTTTAAGAAGCTACTTAACACAGAAGAGAAATGCACTTTCTTCAAAGAGCCATTCCCCGAATATTAACAGTTTGAGAACTGCCAAATTGTCGGCCTTTTTTTTCCCTCTGGAGCCAGTCTCGTCATAACATTATTGTAAAAATTCAGTCATCACTTCTCGAGGATGTGTTTGGCAGCCTGGCAGGTCCAATGGCAACCCCTGGAGGCATATACGATCACATTATGACATAGTGTTGCACTTCGGGTGGCGCAAGGGGAGCGCACAAAACAAAACGCTGATTCCCCCGCCCATTGTTTCTTGCGGTGTTTACTGGATATTTGTAGAGAATGATAATAAATGTTGCTGAACCTTCTCTTTCTCTTAGTTTTTTAGGCAAATGCCACTAATTGAGTCACCCAAGCTGCAACGTCCATCAGAGGTTCAGCAATGCTTTTAATTTGGGGGAAACAAACTTCTGGCATGAGCTAATTATTTTTAAATATCAGTCGATGTTTGCTGATTAAACCGATTTTCTATATTTAATTCTCTTATCACAAATTCGCCAATAATTCCTCGTTCGCTGTTAATGCAATGTGAATTATTTTCACACTGCTCTCCATTATCATTCTAAAAAGCAGCGTTATTTCACCATAATTAATTGCCAGATAGAACTCTTGTAATCTTGCATCGATTATATCACAAATGAAATACCTGATTTCGCCGGTAACATAAATGCTCTTTTAAAAAAACCACTGCTTTATAAATTCTAAAGAAAATAGCTTCATTTTGGGATTCAGATGAAAATTAACCACTTGGCAATTTAAAAATGTCATCTAGATTTCTCAACGAATTAATTTTTTTATATCTGATCCACCCATTATTCTCTAAGTATTTGATCTCATTTGCTTCACTATTGAAATGTTAACTCAAAGTAATTGTCAATTTAGAATTCAGATTGTACTGATGATGAGTTATAATCTTGTCTAAAATGTTTTCACTTAATGGAATTAAAAAGTTAAAATTATCCGGTTAACGCAAATAAGCAAAGTGCAATAGACAATAACTTAGGGTTTTCAAATACAACCTTACAAGATTAGCATTTATAATAGCGTTTTACTGCTTCTCAGAAACATCTCAAAAAGAAAGGCTGACTTGCATTTATATAGCGCCTTTCATGACCACTGGACGTCCCAAAGTGCTTCACAGCCAATGAAGTACTTTTTTGAAGTGTAGTCACTGTTGTAATGTGGGAAACAGGGCAGCCAATTTGCACACAGCAAGCTCCCACAAACAGCAATGTAATAATGACCAGATAATCTGTTTTAGTGAAGTTGGTCGAGGAAGTCTCTGGAGTGGGACTTGAACCCACAACCTTCATGACTCAGAGGCGAGGGTGATGTACACTGAGCCGCGGATGAGGCTCCACATATGATAAGTGACGTTCATTATGCAGTGTCCTGTAGGCAATCTTAACCGAAATGTATTGACTGATCAGATACTTAAGATGAAATATATTCTAATGGTTCACCAGTTCGTACATGCTCTAAACTATGCGGGTAATATTAAGCTAACCAGCCCGGCGGGAACAGGGAGGGCTTGGGTCGGATGTCCCTTTAACACTTTGTTCGATTTCATTCTCCATTGAAGTAAATGGCAAGTAACATTAGACCGAGTGTGAAACGAGCGTCTAACTTGAGCCCGCCCTTTAACCATACCCAGCGCGAATGGTTAAAGTGGCCTCCTGCTAGTGTTTTATGTGTGTTTTATTTAACCTTTTTGAAATTCAGCCTGTACAAATGTCTCCACTTTAAATGTGAGCAGCAATGGTTCTTGGAGTAGCAATTGCACACATCGACCAGCGCAGAACCATTGCTGGAACAATTTTGAGCTGTCCTTTTGTTAATGTCACAGAGCTTAACATCAACTGGCCTGAACAATAGCATCTTTGGGTTGTTCACTGTGAAGTTGTGGATTTATAATGGAGTATATGGTTTGAAAAGGTTTGAACAAATGTTTTTGTTTATGCTCCAAGTGTTTGGATTATTTATTTCTCTTACCACTTTTTATATATGAGTACATAAAATTGACGAGACAAAGAACGCAAATAGATGGGTTGGGGGATTTTGCTTTGTCTAGATTAGACCGTAATGCGATTTTGCAGGAGAAGATGTATTTAGTATAGTAACTTCTTTCAATTACTGTATTTTTACTAGTCTTCTGCACTGAGACCATAATGAGTTTTGGTTAAACAAGAACATCAAGGGAACAGATTTCCCAAGTTCACTGCTTGTAGTGTATTGTAAACAAGTTCTTTTACAATTTTGCTACAAACACCAAATAAAGGAAACTACCCGTTCCAGCTGTGTCAAAAAAAATAATCCTTTAGCTTCTTTCTTCTAGTGAGAAGTCTCCGTGTAAAGAAAGCAGGAAAGAAAAGAAAGACTTACATTTATATAGCGCCTTTCACAACCTCGGGACATTCCAAAGCACTTTACAGCCAACTAAATACTTGTTGAAGTGTAATCACTGTTCTAATGCATGGAACGTGGCAGCCAATTTGCGCACAGCAAGCTCCCACAGACGAATGAGCTAATGACCATCTAATTTTGACTTTGAAAGAATGGGTGATATTAAATCAGCCAATCGTTATACGTCTCTCCCCATTTTCATTTCCATTTAAGTCAATGTATAATTCGCAGCTGAATCGATCATTTTACACTCACGCCCAAAATTACCCGCAATCTGTTTGATGTTAATTGAGGGATAAATATTGGCCAGGACACCGGGAAGAACTCCCCTGCTCTTCTTCAAAATAGTGCCAAGGGATCCTTTACATCCACCTAAGAGGGAAAACAGGGCCTTGGTCTCATCTGAAAGACGGCACCTCCGACAGTGCAGCACTCCCTCAGTACTGCACTGGGAGTGTCAGCCTAGATGATGTGGTCAAGTCTCTGGAGTGGGGCTATGAACCCACAACTTTCTGACTCAGAGGCGAGAGTGTGTTACTACTTAGCCAAACCTAAGCTCTTAACTTATCCCTTTCCCCTTTCTTGAACAGGGTATTAACATTTGCCACCCTCCAATCCTATTGCACCAATCCTATTTCCAATGATTTTTTGGTAAATTATAGTTGGTGCCTCCACAATCTCTCTTCCAACCTCCTTCACTATTCTTGAATTTGGACCATCTGGCCTGTTAACCGTTCTACTTTTAATCCCATGAATGTTTTAATACAGTTTTCCATCTGAATGAAATTAACTTGTGCCACATCTCAAAATTATCTTAATTTGGCACTAAATCTAGAACCTCGCTCAGAAAAGCCACAGTATTTTTGGTATGGGAAATTGTTCACACTGCTGTAGTAGAGGGCACCCTTCTCAAGTTACCATTGTTGGGACAGATTAAAGGGAGCTACATCTTGTCCTGATAAACATGACCTTGGAGTGCTTGATGGCAACTGGGGGCCCAAAACAGGAATGTGTCTCATTCCGAACAATAACGTCCCTCATTTTTGATGAGCACAAAAAATGTGTCCCGCTATCAGGATCCCTTTTTGAAAAAAAATCAAACCATTACAAATAATTATGATTAGCAATCTGTTAAATATCATTATTTTAATTACAAGTCCAGGCGTCATCTTTGAGATTATTGGCTTGGAGGGTTTACTGATTCCAATTGGGTGATTCCAACTTGGCATCATCCGATGCTATTGTTGGGGGTCTGGTAGCATAGTGGTTATGTTACTGGCCTAGCAATGCAGAGGCTTGAATTAATGATCTGAATATATGAGTTCAAATCCCACCACAGCAGCTGTGGAATTTAAATTCAGTTTATTAAATAATTGGAATAAAATAATTGGATCATGGAATTACCAGATTACTGTAAAAACCCATGCTGGTTCACTAATGTCCTTTAGGGAAGGAAATCTGCTAGTCTGGCCTATATGTGACTCCAGACCCACAACAATGTGGTTGACTCTTAACTCCCCTCTGAAATGGCCAAACAAGCCATTCAGTTGTCAATGGGCAATAAATGCTGGCCTTGCCAGCAACACCCACATTTGTGCTGGTGCTTCAACTGTGTGTTGACTCGTTCCCTCAATCTGTTGGACTCCGAGTCTTTGATCCCAATGCCCTCACTCTGTGCTTAAACAATTTTCTTTTTTTTAAATTAGCAGAAATATGACAGGGGGAGGTGTGAGGATGAATAAATGTCAATCCTAATTCTCTTTAATTAGTCGTTTTTTTTTTAAAGGGCCCTGATGGTGAAGCATTCTCTTTACAGTCAAATTTATATGCACTGAGTGAAGATGGGCATTGCTAGTAGTACAGCTATTGGCCCAGATATTCCGATCCCTACAGGTGTGTACGCGCTGTGTACCCACCCGTAGGGACATCGTAAATGCCGGTTTTAGGCATGCACAGCACATGCGCTGGAAACCGGCATTTCCAATCTGTCAAGAATGCGCTTGACAGATCCTCCGGCTGCCCTGGAGAAGGGTCTCTGTGGGCGGAGAGTTCCGCTTTCTGGAGACCCTCCGCCCGCAGAAAACCCTTACAATTCTTACAGCTGGTAAAAGCAGGCGTTTGGCCTGTTTTTACCAGGATAAGTGTTGAAAAAAAGTTTTTAAAAAAAATTTCACTGGTTTATCATTTAAAAATACTTTAAGAAAAGGTAAGTTTATTTTTAGCCCCGAAAAAACTTTAATTACTTTTTTCAAAAAATTAAATTTTTGTTTAAAATTTATTGTAATTTCAAGTCATTTTAAAAATGTGATTTAAAAAAAAGTTATTTAAAGTTTTACTATGTTTTTGGGGTGATCTCCATTCATATATTTGACAGGTCTATCTGTCAAGTGTATGAAGGGAGATTCCCTTCTTTGATTGGCTCCCCATGGCCCACGTGATCCCAGGGGCGCTGTGAACGACCTGCGCCCCTGGGATACGTGGGCCCTGCGCACTTGGAGTTTGGAGAGGCCCAGGAGCGGAAGCGTGTGCGTCCCGGGAGCCCTCAGGTAAGGGTGTAGATTTTTCCAGATCACAGGCCTCTGCCCGCGGGAGGCCTGCGATCGGAAAATACGGGCCATTATGTTCCTTAAAATTGAATCTTTAAAGTTTCTGATCATCATAAGAGTCGAGGACAAGAAAGGGTCATTCACCCACCAAGGTCCATCCCTCCAGTATGCGCACTCTTCCTTGACCCAACTGCTTGCCCATGACTGCTACATCTCCTCTTCTTTCCCTGGCAGCTGATTCCAAATATTTATCACCCTTTGTGTGTAGAAGTTGCTTCTGGTATCTGTTTGAAGTCCTACTTTTTTAGCCATGCTGTGAGGAGGTTAACGCTAACTATTTTTGAGTGGGCAATTTAACGCGAAGGAGAAAGGGCAACATCAAGCCTGACAAAAAAAATTTTGATCAGTAGATTGCGGTCCACAACAGGCCGAGACTGGCATAACCTCAGAAGAAAGAAAAAGGGGTAGTTGAGGCAAGTAGCATAGATGCATTTAAGGGGAAGCTAGATAAGTACATGAGGGAGAAAGGAAAAGAGGGATATGCTCATGGAATCATAGGAACTTACAGCGCAGGAGGAGGCCATTCGGCCCGTCATGCCTGTGCTGACTCTTTGGAGGAGCCGTCGTGCTCAGTCCCACACCCCCGCTTTGTGTCCGTCACCCTGTCAGTTCCTCATCCTCAAGAACCCGTCCAACTCCCTTTTAAAATTATTGATGGAATCAGCTTCCACCACCTTTTCAGGTAGAGCGACAACTCTCTGAGTGAAAAAAATTCTCCTCATCTCCCCTCTAGATCTTGATTTTAAATCTATGACCTCTGGTTATTGACCACTCGCCAGAGGGAATAGTTTTTCGCTATCTCCTCTATCCAAACCTCTCACCATCTTGAAAACCTTTATTAGGTCAACTCTTAACCTTCTCTGTTCCAAGGAGAACAGTCTGAACTTTTCCAAATTTTCCTCATAACTGAAGCCCCTCATCCCTGGGAACATCCTGATAAGCCTCCTCAGGACCCTTTCTAAGGCCTTTACATCATTCCTGAAGTGTGCTGTCCACAACACTCCAGCTGAGGCCTAACCAGTGATTTTATAATGTCTCTTTGACATGATCTCTTTGCTGTTATATTCTATTCCTCTATTTATAAATCCAAGTAACCCATAGGCTTTTTTAACCACCTTATCAACGTCCCCTGTTGATGGGGTTCGATGAAAAAGGGTGCGAGGTGGCTCGTGTGGAGCATGAACAGTGGCATGGGCCTGTTGGGCCGAATGGCCTGTTTCTGTGCTGTAAATACTATGCAAACCTTATTTGGACATGTACAGCTCCAACTTCACAGCTTCCAGTCCTCCTTTAATGGAGGGTGGATTAACAGACAGGACAGAACATTTCTATGGCTATTGGCATAAACTGAACATAATACTGTTGTTATTCTTAAATTCAGCTTCTGTTAGCCAATTAAATTAATATTGTTTTCTTAAATTATGAAGAAACTAGCTGCACTAATAATTTCCAAATGTGGCAACCACTATTTTTATGTTTTTGCTGCAAATGTTATTTTTTGTAAAGTAGTCTTGCTGAATTTAATAGAATTTCAGTGTAAGAGGCTTTCCATAATATTCATCTTTTTCACGAGTGTAAAAATTCTTTTGTACTCTGTGCCCCAATATAAATTTTTAAGAAAAGAAAACAGATCATTTTCTATGTGAAATGCTTCTGTTGGACTAATCCCACATACCACCAGGAGCCTACTCTTTGTACTCTTGTGAAAATAATAACAGTTATGGATACAGAAAGAAAGGAAAGAAAAGACAGAAAGACTCATATTTCTATAGCGCCTTTCATAACCTCAGGCAGCCCTCCAAAGCGCTTTACAGCCAATGAAGTACTTTTGAAGTGTAGTCACTGTTGTAATGTAGGAAACGCGGCAGCCAATTTGCACACAGCAAAATCCCACAAAAACAGTAATGTGATAATGACCAGATAATCTGTTTTAGTGATGTAGGTTCAGGGATAAATATTGGCCAGGATACCAGGTGGAACTTCCCCTGCCCTTCTTCAGAATAGTGCTATGGGATCTTTTACATCCACCGGAGAGGGCAGACGGGGCCTCAGTTTAAAGTCTCATCCGAAAGACAGCACCTCCAACAGTGCAGCCCTCCCTCAGTACTGGGCTGGAGTGTCAGGCTGGATTTTTGTGCTCAAGTCTCTGGAGATAACCTTCTGACTCAGAGGAGAGAGTGCTCCCCACTGAGCCACGGCTGACACTTAATGAACATATTTAAAAGGGAAGGAAAATCTAGGGGTGGTACTTTTTATTCTTCCACTTCACATTCAAAAAATATATCATCGTAAAAAGGATCTTTGAGTCATAATAGCTTCCAATATAGACATCCATGGAAACCCACCAGATCAGGTTTCCTCCTCACTGCTGGACTAATGCAAGAACAGAGAAATCCGGGGTGTTTGTGCACAAATCTTTGAAGGTGACAGGATAGGTTGCATAGTGGTTAGCACTGTTGCCTCACAGTGCCAGGGACCCGGGTTCAAATTCGGCCTCGGGTGACTGTCTGTGTGGAGTTTGCACATTCTCCCCGTGTTTGCGTGGGTTTGCTCTGGGTGCTCCGGTTTCCTCCCACAGTCCAAAGATGTGCGGGTTAGGTTGATTGGCCATGATAAAAATTGGCCCTTAGTGTTAGGGGGGATTAAATATGTGGGGTTACGGGGTTACGGGGATAGGGCTTGGGTGGGATGGCTGTCGGTGTAGGGACCGGGTGCTAGGGTTTGGATGATCAGCCATGATCTCGTTGAATGGCGGAGCAGGCTCGAAGGGCCGAATGGCCTACTCCTGCTCCTAGTTTCTATGTTTCTATGTTAACAAAGCAGTTAATAAAGCATATGGGATCCTGGGCTTTATAAATAGAGGCATAGGGTACAAAAGCCAGGAAGTTATGCTGAACGTATATAAAACACTAGCTCAGCCCCAGCTGAAGTATTGGGGGGGGGGATTTTGCCAGCCCTGGGGAGGCGAGTTGGAGGCAGAACTGCCAGGAAAATGGCAGAAACTGGGAGCGGGTACCGAACCCACCCCCAACCCGCCTCCGTGCCATCTTCCCAGGAGGCGGGTCCTCGACTTGCGCAGGGACCCGTCTCCTCGAGGCGGGAAGGGGATTACAGCCGATTAACTGCCTGTTAACAGGTAGTTAACAGGCAGTTAAGAGGCTTATCCCCATTTTACCCACACAAGTGCGGTGTTGGGAAACCCCGCCAGGGTCAGCGAGGCGAGCAGTGGGTCTGCAGGGGTCAGAGGGTTCCAAAAGTGCACTGTGGAGGTGAGTGATGGGTGAAAGTGTGGATAGGTAAGTATGGGAGTTGCGTGAAAAGTGTTAGAAAAAGTTTACTTACCTTTGTTTCTTCCTGCAGGCTTCAACCCTTGGAGATCCGAAGGCTCCTCATCTCCACGGCAGAGATGACAGAATGGCTGCTGCATTCTCAGATGTAACAGCCATCTGATTTCTGCTCAGGAAAGCTAAGTGAGTCTTAAGTACAAGGGCTCACCAAAGAACAGAGATTGTCAGTGTTTGACAGCTTCTCAAAGCTGTCAAACAATGACAATTAATCTGTCAAAATTTTTTGACAGATGCAACGTGATATGCTGATGTTCTCTGTCACCGGCTTTCCCTTAATTGGCCTGCTAAGCCCCCATTGTGTCCAATTCTGGGCACCACACTGTAAGAAGAATGTGAAGGCTTTGGAGAGGGCAGAGAAGAGATTTACTAGAATGGTTCCAGGGATCTGGATAGACTAGAGAAGCTGGTGTTGTTCTCCTTGGAGCAGAGAAGGCTAAGAGTAGATTTGATAGAGGTGTTTAAAATCATGAAGGGTTCAGATAGAGTAAATAAAGAGAGATTGTTTCCAATGGCTGAAGGCTCGCCAACATAGAAACATAGAAGATAGGAGCAGGAGTAGGCCATTCAGCCCTTCGAGCCTGCTCCGCCATTCAATGAGATCATGGCTGATCATCCAAATTCAGTACCCTGTCCCTGCCTTTTCCCCATATCCCTTGATCCCTTTAGCCTCAAGAAATATATCCAACTCTTTCTTGAATATATTTAATGAACTAGCCTCCACCGCCCTCTGTGGCAGAGAATTCCACATGTTCACCACTCTCTGGGTGAAGAAATTCCTCCTCATTTCAGTCCTAAATGGCTTACCCCTTATCCTTAGACTATGACCCCTGGTTCTGGACTCCCCGGCCATCAGAAACATCCTTCCTGCATCTAGTCTGTCCAGACCTGACAGAATTTTATAGGTTTCGATGAGATCCCCTCTCAATCTTCTAGACTCCAGTGAGTATAAGCCCAATCGACACAATCTCTCTTCATACGTCATTCCTGCCATCCCAGGTATCAGCCTGGTGAATCTTCGCTGCACTCCCTCCATGGCAAGAACGTCCTTCCTCAGGTAAGGCGACCAA
Organism: Somniosus microcephalus; assembly: GCF_052327205.1. NCBI lineage: Eukaryota > Metazoa > Chordata > Chondrichthyes > Squaliformes > Somniosidae > Somniosus > Somniosus microcephalus. Next base: position 214,050,183 of record NC_140996.1, on the reverse strand, counting down.
AACTGCACACAATACTCAAGGTGCGGTCTCACCAAGGCCCTGTACAACTGTAGCAAGACATCCTTGTTCCTGTACTCGAACCCTATCTATTTTACCAGTTACATCCTCAAAAAATTCCAGTAGATTAGTCAAGCATGATTTACCTTTTTGTCCGATCCTGTCACTGCTTTCCAAGTGCTCTGCTATTACATCTTTTATAATGGACTCTAGCATTTTCCCCACTACCGATGTCAGGCTTACCGGTCTATAATTCCCCGCTTTTTCTCTACCACCTTTTTTGAATAGTGGGGTAACATTAGCTACCCTCCAATCCATGGGTACCGTTCCAGAGTCTATCGAGTTCTGGAAGATGACCAGTAATGCATCTACTATCTCTAGGGCCACTTCCTTAAGTACCCTGGGATGTAGACCATCAGGCCCTGGGGATTTATCGGCCTTCAGTCCCATCAATTTTCCTAACACCATTTTCCTACAAATACTGATTTCTTTCAGTTCCTCTCTTTCATCAGACCCTATGTTCCCCGGCATCTCTGGGAGGTTATTTATGTCCTCCTTTGTGAAGACAGAACAAAAGTATGAATTTAATTGGTCTGCCATTTCCTTGTTTCCCATTATAAATTCCCCTGATTCTGACTGTAAGGGACCTACGCTTGACTTCACTAATCTTTTTCTCTTCACATATCTATAAAAGCTTTTACAGTCAGTTTTTATGCTCCCTGCTAGCTTACTCTCATATTCTATTTTCCCTTTCTTAATTAATCCCTTTGTCCTCCTTTGTTGACTCCTAAACTGCTCCCAATCCTCAGGATTATTGCTTTTTCTAGCCAATTTATATGTCCTCTCCTTGGATCTTATGCTATCCCTAATTTCCCTTGTTAGCCACGGTTGAGTCACCTTTTTTGTTTTATTTTTATGCCAAACTGGGATGAACAAATTCTGTAGCTCATCCATTCGGTCTTTGAATGTTTGCCATTGCCTATCCACCGTCAACCCTTTGAGCGCCATTCCCCACTCAATCCTACCCAACTCGCTCCTCAAACCATCGTAGTTTCCTTTATTTAAATTGAGGACCCTTGTCTCTGAGTCAACTATTTCATTCTCCATCTTAATGAAGAATTCGATCATATTATGATCGCTCCGACCCAAGGGGCCTCGTACAACAAGATTGCTAATTAATCCTTTCTCGTTACATAATACCCAGTCTAAGATGGCCTGATCTCTGGTTGGTTCCTCGACATATTGGTCCAGGAAACCATCCCGTAAACACTCCAGGAATTCCTCCTCCACAGTATTGTTACTAATTTGGTTGGCCCAATCTATATGTATATTAAAGTCACCCATGATGTCTGCTGTGCCCTTATTGCACGCTTCTTTAATTTCCCTTTTAATGCCATCCCCAACCTCCGCCTTACTGTTGGGAGGTCTATATACCACTCCCACTAATGTTTTTTTCCCCTTAGTAGTTCTCAATTCTACCCATACAGATTCCACATCATCAGAGCTAATATCCTTCATTACAATTGTATTAATCCCTTCTTTAACCAGTAATGCTACCCCACCTCCCTTTCCTTTTTGCCTATCTTTCCTGAATATCGAATACCCCTGGATGTTGAGTTCCCAGTCTTGGCCATCCTTGAGCCACGTTTCTGTAATCCCAACCAAATCGTATTCGTTTACCTCTATTTGCGCAGCCAATTCATCCACCTTATTACAAATGCTCCTTGCATTAAGACACAAAGCCTTCAGGCTTGTTTTTTTAACGCTCTTAGACCTATTAGAATTATTATTTACTGTGGCCACGTTTGATTTAAACCGTTGATTTCTCTGACTGCCACTTTTGTTTTTCTCCTTCCTATCTTTTGCTTTTATCCCTGTTTTCCTTTCCTCTGTCTCCCTGCTCAGGCTCCCAACCCCCTGCCATTTTAGTTTAAACCCCCCCGAACAGTGCTAGCAAACCTCCCCGCAAGGATATTTGTCCCGCTCTGGTTCAGGTGCAACCCGTCCGACTTGTACAAGTCCCACCTTTCCCAGAAGCAGACCCAGTGATCCAGGAAACTAAAGCCCTCCCTCCTGCACCAACTCTTTAGCCACGCATTCATCTGCTCTATCCTCCTATTCCTATACTCACTAGCACGTGGCACCGGGAGTAATCCAGAGATTACAACCTTTGAGATCCTGCTCTTTAATCTGCTACCTAGCTCCCTAAATTCTTATTGCAGGACCTCATCCCTCTTCCTACCTATGTCATTGGTCCCAATGTGAACCACGACCTCTGCCTGTTCACCCTCCCCTTTCAGAATGCCCTGCAGCCGTTCAGTGACATCCTTGACCCTGGCACCAGGGAGGCAACAAACCATCCTGGAGTCACGTCTACGGCCACAGAACCGTCTATCTGTTCCCCTTACGATAGAATCCCCTACCACTATTGCTCTCCCACTCTTTTTCCTCCCTTCCTGAGCAGCAGCAACACCCCTGGCGCCAGGAAGTTGGCTGCTGCTGCCTTCCCCTGGTGAGTCATCCCCCTCAACAGTATCCAAATTGGTATACCTGGAGGCACAGATTCGAAAGAGCTGGCGCAGACTCGATGGGCCAAATAGCCTTCTTCTGTGTTGTACTATTCTAGGATTCTATGATTCTAAATCACCAACAGGAATGTCCTGAAACTGTTTCATTGATTGCAATGAGGCTGAGACGTCAAGGCAGCCCGACAGTCCATTTGGCACCACACAACCTCTAGCAAGCTGGCTGCCAGCTTGGCATTCAGCATATCCTGCCAATTGCATGCTTGCCTAGTGCTGGACCATCTCTCTGGTCGGTCCAAAGTTGCAGGCCCCATTTCAATCACTAAAGTGCACCAGGTGACCCTCCTCCATCAGTGACTGAGTGCGTCTCCATGCACATAAACATTGGCACTTAATAAAAAGATATATTAAAGATACTTTTTTTTGAGGAGATATATTTTAAAATATAGATGAAGGGGTAACTTTGAATAAAAAGTATTCCCCCTAGTCGTACCTTCCACTTTAAGTGACAATTATCAGCCCTGTGTAGCCGTGTATTTGTGCATTTCTCTGCCATTATCTTGCAAAAGGCCCTAGTCTTCAGCCACTTTATTCACTGATCCTGCCAGCTATTCTTAGCTGCAGTTAGCTTCTGTCAAGAAATTAATAACCATAGATACCTTGAGGTGATGTCCTCAATGTTTGGCCCACATGCCTCATTTGTCTTATTGCTGCATGTTCTACTGCTGTTCAACAGCTTACAGGTTTAAGAACTAGAAATAATTAGTACTGTGTGTTAGCAAAAGTGGCCTTTAAACACAGCATAACCGAGAAAATAAATCACACTGGATGCTGTTGGAGATATAAAACAATCGCAAAAGCCATGTTTGAAAAACAAATTGGATCCTTTGTATTATGCTTCAATGATTTTTTAAAAAGCTATATATTACATACATTATACTTCCCTCAAGTTTGAGAACAAAGTGAGTAACTGATAAGCAATTGTTCCTATGTTCCTGCAATTGACTGTTGATTATTGCTGGATAATTTTGCAGTAACTAGATCAGCGCCATTAATCCATCATGCAGGCACCTTCATGGACCAACTATATGCAGCACATAGGCTGTCAGTGTCAAAAAAGACCGCCGACTGACTAAAACCATTCTCGTGAACTTCACACCACAAATTACAGGCCAGTGTCAAAAATAGAAACATAGAAGATAGGAGCAGGAGTAGACCATTCGGCCCCTCGAGCTTGCTCCGCCATTCAATGAGATCATGGCTGATCATCCAAATTAAGTACCCTGTCCCTGCCTTCTCCCCATATCCCTTGATCCCTTTAGCCTCAAGAAATATATCTAACTCCTTCTTGAATATATTTAATGAATTGGCCTCTACTGCCTTCTGTGGTAGAGAATTCCACAGGTTCACCACTCTCTGGGTGAAGAAATTCCTCCTCATCTCTGTCCTAAATGGCTTAGCCCTTATCCTTAGACTGTGACCCCTGGCTCTGGACTCCCCGGCCATCGGGAACATCCTTCCTGCATCTAGTCTGTCTAGTCCTGTTAGAATTTTATAAGTTTCAATGAGATCCCCTCTCATTCTTCTAAACTCCAGCGAGTATAAGCCCAATCGACCCAATGTCTCCTCATACGTCATTCCTGCTATCCCAGGTATCAGCCTGGTGAATCTTCGCTGCACTCCCTCCATGGCAAGAACATCCTTCCTCAGATAAGGTGACCAAAACTGCACACAATACTCAAGATGTGGTCTCACCAAGGCCCTGTACAACTGCAGCAAGACATCCTTGTTCCTGTACTCGAACCCTCTCGCTACGAAGGCCAACATACCATTTGCCTTCTTAACTGCCTGCTGCACCTGCATGCTTACCTTCAGCGACTGGTGCACAAGGACACTTAGGTCTCGTTGCACTTCCCCTTCTCCCAATCTATTGCTGTTCAGATAATAATCTGCCTTCCTGTTTTTGACACCAAAGTGGATAACCTCGCATTTATCCACATTATATTGTATCTGCCATGCTTCTGCCCAATCACCCAACCTGTCCAAATCATACTGGAGTTTCTCGGCATCCTCCTCACAGCACACACGCCCACCCAGCTTTGTGTCGTCTGCAAACTTGGAGATATTACATCTAGTTCCCTTGTCTAGATCATTAATATATATATTGGGCCAGAAATTCGCGGCCAGAAGCGTGAGTACGGTCGGGGTACTCACGCATCTGGCCGTTGGAAATGCCGGCGTTCAGCAGGAACAGCGCATGCGGGGAACGCCGGCATTTCCAGACCCGAGGTCTATTCACAGCGCGTGCGACTGCACAGGCAGCGCTTGCGCAGTGAACTTTGTGGATTTCAATGATGGATTCAGTGAGGGTAAGTCCTTAGAAGTTACACTTGAAAAAAGCAAGTGTAAAGTTGTTCATTGGCTGCGGAGGAAGATATATTTTATCGTGGAGCTTCTGAAATGCAATATTTTTGTTTGGGAAAGGGAAGGAAGTTATTTTAAGAAATTTTAAGTAAGTTTTAAAGTTAAAATTTTTTTTTTTTAAAGGGTTTTCAGAACGGTAGGTAGAAGGAGCAATTGTGGCTGTGTGAATGGAATGTGAGAATGAGTTATGTATGTATGTCCACATATATTCCTTTACGTATATGTATGTATGTTTTATATTCCTTTACTAATGTGTATGAATGTATGTTTTTAATTATGATTTTCCAATAAGTTACTTTCTCTGAAAGTCATAATTAAATAATACATTCATACACATAAGTAAAGGAATATATACATAACACGCAAAGGAATATATACAGACATACATACTTTCAGAAGCTCCACGATAATAAATATCTTCCTCCGCAGCCTCTGGAAGAACTGTACCCATGCTTTTTTCATGTGTAAGTTGTAATGACTTGACCTCACTGAAAGCATTAATGAAAGCGGCGAATTATACTGCGCACGCGCTGCCTGTGCAGTCGCACGCGTTCTGCCTCTGAACCCCTTCGTTCAGAGGACAGGAAATGCCGGTTTTCCCCACATGCACTGTGCATGCTGAAAACCGGCATTTCATCCGGCCAGATGCGTAAGTACCCCGACCGTACTCGCGCATTTGGAAGGGAATTACTGGGCCAACATTTTACATGTCAATAAAATGAAAAATTTAACAATTGCACGACTTGCCCCCTCGCATCTGCGACTGAGGGTCCAAGGAGGTGCATTGCGCAAGAGGTCATCATCGTACGTATCCTCACACTGTTCCCTTTGGGGAACTGTATGAAGTGGTGGAAGGATTTATGGCCGTGATTAACGCTCATTCCGTGACCGTAACCATCTTTGAACCAGCCATTAGTGTGGTTAGTCCTATGGCGGGAGGGTTTTACGGGCTCCCACAACCCATCTGAGGGGGGGGGGGCCACCAACACCCACGGACGCAAGTATCCCGCTGGATGTCCACCCAGAATTTAAAGTTGGAGCTCCGACTCCACTTGCCGGGACTGTCTGGAGTGGGGTTCAAAACCCTACTCCTTCTGGCCCAGCGGCGGGGATGCTTACTGCTACGCAAAAGGCCCACTCCGCACAAAAGGTGACACCCATACGTTTCCTGCGCCTTTTCCCTCCCCGTGACTGGAGCCCTATGCTGCCATTTCACGTTGCTAATCGGATTGGGCCTTTGTCATAGCGGTAGGATCCCCGCCGCTGGGCCAGATCAGGGTAGGGTTTCGAACCCCGCTCCAGACAGTCCCGGCAAGTGGAGTCGGAGCTCCGGCTCTAACTTCTGGGTTGACATCCAGTGGGATATTTGCATCCGTGGGTGTGGGTGGCACCCCCCCTTGTATAGCTTGTGGGAGCCCGTAAAACCCTCCCGCCATAGGACTAACCGCCCTAATGGCTGGTTCAAAGATGGTTACGGTCACGGAATGAGCGTTAATCATGGCCATAAATCCTTCCACCACTTCATACAGTTCCCCAAAGGGAACAGTGTGAAGACACGTATGACGACGACATTGCTAAATAAATAAATGGAATTAAAAAAATTCTTTTAGGGCTTTTAAAAGTCTTTAAATTGCTTTAATTCTCTTTAAAACTACTTCAGATTACTCAAAATAATGTAAACATTTAAAAAAGTTTATAAAAGTTACCAAAATCTTCAAAAAACTTCCAAAAACCTATTTAAACTGCTGCTTTGCATGTAAAAATGCTTAGCAGCTTGACAGAAACATTGGGGGCGTGTCCAGTGAAACTGAGACCTCAAGGGGCGTGTCTCACTTACACTGCACGCTTCTGGCTTCGCGCTGGCTGCACTCCTGGGCGGCGTGACGTCATACGCTGCCCGGGATTCTTCTTTTTCAAACACCAAGTCCAGGCGTCCCTGGAGCTGATCGGCAGTAGCGCGGGGTAAGTGCATATACGGGGCTTGCACGCGCTGCAAGCCCCGTTCACCAATTTCTGGCCCATTGTGAATAGCTGGGGTCCTAGGGCCGATCCCTGCGGTACCCCACTTGTCACTGCCTGCCACTCGGAAAAAGACCCGTTTATTCCAACTCTTTGTTTTCAGTTCTCTATCCAAGTCAATACCTTGCCCCCAATCCCATGTGCCTTAACTTTACACGCTAATCTCTTATGCGGGACCTTATCGAAAGCCTTTTGAAAGTCCAAATACACCACATCCACTGGTTCTCCCTTATCTATTTTACCAGTTATATCCTCAAAAAATTCCAGTAGATTAGTCAAGCACGATTTACCTTTTGTAAATCCATGTTGACTTTGTCCGATCCTGTCACTGTTTTCCAAGTGCTCTGCTGTTACATCTTTTATAATGGACTCTAGCATTTTCCCCACTACCGATGTCAGTGTGAAGGAGCTGTGACTCCACATCGACACAAATTCCTCGAACTTCTCTCGCTTTTCTGGGTGGAAGACGGGCATCCACCGGAGGGGAGAAACTGGAAATTGGAGTGGAACCCACCTCCTCGCTGCACTGCTGCTCCCGCCCGTCCCATCCCACCCCACCATCCTGACATCATTTTTGGGGGGGAATGTCTGGGAGGTTCCCAGGCTGACTCCAGAAATCCAACCAGATATGCCCCAGTTACAACCAACGGTAGATACATCTGCAGGAAGCAGATATTCGTATTGTATTGGGCCATATATGGGCCTCACTAACCTATATTTAAGTGGTGAGGGATCAATTACATAGAATTACAGCACAGAAACAGGCCATTTGGCCCAACAGGTCTATGCCGGTGTTTATGATCCACACGAACTTTCTTGCACCGTATTTCATCTCACCTTACATCATCTCACCATACTTCATCTCGTACTTAGTGTTTGAATATGGAGCCAATTATCAAGGGAGCAGGTAAAGAGGATCTTTATTGTAATCTTTGGCCAGACTAGAACATGATCTCCTCCTGCTCCCCCCCCCCCCCCTATGGAACGGCAAGGTGCTACTCCAAGATCCCAGCAGGTCTATGGAGTGTGTGCCTCTGTAGCACAGCTACTAGCAGCTACTAACGCAGGTGCCCACCCCAATAGATAAAGCACCCCATAACCAGAATTTGGGATGGATTTTCATGGTGACACAGTGGCGGATCCATTGTGACCACCAGAGTTTCTATGTTAAACTGGGTAGCAGGTCAACTCAATCTAATTTTGATGAGGAACTTTGAACACTTCGATGAGGCACACGCCGCCTCGGGCCTCGGCTCCACACCGGCTGCAGTATAACTCCAATTGGGTGTAGCACAGTTGTCCTTATAAACCTAACTTTTGAATCATTTTAATATTAGCAGAGAGCTGACTGTCCCGCTGGCTTCTTGCTAACATTAAAATGTAACCAGCATTTACGCGCTGGTGACTGTGGTGCAAGCATGTGTGAACAGGGCGAAGTTTTCCTAGTCGGAGAGCAATGCATTGCTGGTGATATAACTTGGGTCTGCAGACTCCACGTTCCTCTTAGCAGGGATCCAATCTCAAACTGATGCCCGTGGTATAATGGCTCCCTTGTACATTACAGCAAGTAATCGATACCCTGGAGTGACCTCAAGGCTGTGATCTCGTCTCTGAGTTCAGATGACATTTTTAAGCAGTGGCAATGAAGAATGCCCCTCCCCCGTGAAATTACTGTTGTAAAATCACTTCCAGTATCTATCATTCTCCACATATAACCAATGGTTTTTCAACCACTGTACCCAATTTGCATAGTCTAGGTGGATACAAGCACCACAATCGGTGCATCTCCGGCACCCACTTGCCCCATGCTGCTGGAAAATATGGTGCCCACCTGCCACTTGGAGGGGGTGAAGGTTGCCTTGCCATCTCCCCTTCAACACCCTAGTCTGGACCATTCTCCACGCACCCCCCCCCGCCCCCCTTCCACCCTCCCTCCCCAGCAGGTGGGGCTCACTTATGCCCGCTTGGAGGCCGGTATACCTCATCTTATGCAAAGTACCAGACTCCAGTCCTTTGCCGGATCCCGACCAAGCTCCAGAAGTGGGAATTCCCTGCATAGGGAGTTCCCGCCCCCGGGCCTTCCCCAGGGGAAGTGAGGTCAGCCTTTTAAGGGGTGAATGGAGCTTCTGCACCTTGCAAGGCTAATCAGGATCTCCCAGACTCGATCCGGATCCACCACAACCAGTTCCGTGCTGTTTTCCAATGGTTTCCACCAGATTCCCGCTGGAACTACGGTGGGAGTCTCAAGGTCCAAAGTCCGAGGAAATTCATAGCCAAAGTCTTTAAATATCCTTTTCATTAAAGTCAGAGTGTGTATCTGAATAGAGTGTTGGAAATGGTATGTTCTCTATCTATCAGTACAGATGTGGGCATCGCTGGCAAGACTGGCATTTATTGCCCATCCCTAGTTGTCCTCGAGAAGGTGGCGGTGGGCCTTACACATTGATTGAGAAATAAAGTATCTCATCCATCTGTTTTACGTGGTTTCATTGGGCTGTGATAATCACGTGACCATTCAAGTGAGCTTTGATTGGTTGCAGGATCTTTTTTTCTGATTGGTTGTTGTTAAGTATGTCATTGGATCCAAGACTCAGTGGGGTAGCTTTTCAACCCGGATGTAAAACTGGCGTTGGAGATCGGCTGCCCGTGACAGAAACCGCCTGGTTTTCTTTTCCATTGGCTGGCAAGTTGACTACCTGCCCCCAGTATCTGAAATAAAAACAGAAAATGCTGGAAATACTCAGCAGGTCAGGCAGCATCTGTGGAGAGAGAGAGAGAAACAGAGTGAACGTTTCAGGTCGATGACCCTTTGTCAGAACTGGAAAAAGCTGGAGATGGAACAGGTTTTTAAGCAAGTGCAGGGGCAGGGAGAGGGGGGGAGGGGAGGAAAGAACCAAAGGGAAGGTCTGTGATAGGATGGAAGGCAGGAGAGATTAAACGACAAAAGGGGTGATGGTGCGAGGCAAAAGGGGGCGGCACTGGGACAAGTAAAGAAACAAAAGATGGGTTTAAAGGAGGGGCAAATAGGAATGGAAGGATCAACAATGCAAATGAGTTCTTCCTTCTGAAATGTCATCCTGACCAACTTAACCAATCACATCACTGAATAATGTGGACCGCCCATTTAAACGCGGGAACCCAACTTACTGCTACAAATTTTCAGATTAAAAAAAAAGGAAATCTTAAATAAAAGCAATAAATTTGGCAAAAGGGGTGATGGTGTGAGGCAAAAGGGGGGGGGGGGAATGGGACAAGTTAAGAAACAAAAGATGGCTTTAGATGAAGTGCAAATGGCAATGGCAGAATGAAAGACAGCTGCCAGGTGAGAGAGAGAAAAAAATAAATGGAAAAAAAGATAGGGGCAGAGGTTATGGTCTGAAATTGTTGAATTCGATGTTGAGTCCAGAAGGTTGTAAAGTGTCTAATCGAAAGACGAGGTGCTGCTCCTCGAGCTTACGTTGCCCCCAATATCTGTTGGCGGCATCTTGCACCACTCTGCCCCCAGGTCGGCCCAACGTGCTTTACCATCGCTGAATCCCCCACTATCAACATCCTGGGGGTTACCATTGATCAGAAACTGAACTGGACCAGCCATATAAATACTGTAACTACAAGAGCAGCCCAGAGGCTGGGAATTCTGCGGCGAGTGTCTCACCTCCTGACTTCCCAAAGCCTTTCCACCATCTACAAGGCACAAGTCAGGAGTGTGATGGAATACTCTGCACTTGCCTGGATGAGTGCAGCTCCAACAACACTCAAGAAGCTCGACATCATTCAGGATAAAGCAGCCCACTTGATTGGCACCCCATGCACCACCTTCAACATTCACTCCCTCCACCACCGGCGCACTGTGGCTGCAGTGTGTACCATCTACAAGATGCACTGCAGCAACTCGCCAAAGCTCCTTCAACAGCACCTTCCAAACCCGCGACCTCTACCACTTAGAAGGACAAGGGCAGCAGACGCATGGGAACATCACCACCTACAAGTTCCCCTCCAAGCCACACACCATCCTGACTTGGACCTGTATCGCCGTTCCTTCACTGTCGCTGGGCCAAAATCCTGGAACTCCCTTCCTAACAGCATTGTGGGTGTACCTACACCATATGGACTGCAGCGGTTCAAGAAGGCGGCTCACCACCATCTTCTCAAGGGCAATTAGGGATGGGCACTAAATGCAGGCCTAGCCAGCCAGCGACGCCCACATCCCAGCGTCAAGGGAGATCAACTGGCATGTGGGGAAAACCCCCCAAATCCTTTGTTTGACGGTTCACAGCAGCAGGTGATGTACACAAATCACGCTCACAGCAAGTAAGTGACCATTTTGATAATGGGAAGAAAATCCTTGGGCAACCGGGCTGGCATTAGGTGTAGTTGTGTCTGCTGAACTCTGCCAACTACCCTTTACACGCCAGCTGAACTCTTTGTCGACATCTCGCCAATTTCCTCCTACTTTTTGTGACATCCACTGAGGGGATTATAACAATAGGAATCTCCTCATAACAGCTTATATGATTGAATCATGAATGTCATTCCCGAAATTGATACATAAAGGTTATGTTTCTCTCTTGTCACTCACCGTGTCTCCCTGACAGCATGCACCTTTTGCTTTAAACTTTAAACTGATGTGAAAGGACTGCTTCTGAGAGGGAGATACATACAGGATCACATACCATACTGAACCTTGCACTGTGGGTTTTGTTCTTTTCCCCGGACCTTTGATCTAATTGTATTTTGTGTTTGATGATGCGTGAAGCTGTCAGATTAAGAAGCGTTGAGAAAGAGGAGAGGGAGAAAAAAAAACCTGCTCCAGTCGACTGGAGTGACAGCCTCGTCGGATGGATTAGAGAGAAAACAAGGGTTATCTCACCTTAACCTGAAATATCTGCAGCCTTTACCCGCCCCCGCCCCCCCCCCCCAACCACTTCACATGACACTCAAATCAACATGTAATTACTCTGTCGAGGTTATTGGAGATCTGGCGCAAACACTGACATTGATAGCAGTGAAGTGCGAGATATGGTTGTATTAGCACGCGCGTAACGCTGTGAACTGTAGAAGGCTTTCACAACCTTACATGGAACAGCCATGGCACTGTTTCAAATGCTTTCAGAGAACAGGATTTAGTGGCGAGGGACTTGTCTGCCATGTTTTCTTTCATTTGACAAATGCACGCACAATTAGAACTGAATTTATTTTCCTAGAATCATAGAAATTTACAGCACAGAAGGAGGCCATTTTGCCCATCGTGTCTGTGCCGGCTGAAAAAGAGCTAATAATCATAATCATAATCAACTTTATTGTCATTGTTAGTGCACAAGTGCAGTACAACGAAATGTAGGCTTGCGGCTCCTGAGAGTGTACATTTAGATTAAGACATTTAAACATTCAACATTCATTTGGCTTGTAATACATTAACATAAACATAATAAAGTGCATTGGCAGATGTGCAGGCTTTAGAGTTTATTTGTGGAGTTCAGTAGGATGACAGCCCTGGGAAAGAAGCTGTTCCTAAATCTGGTCGTACGGGTGCGAATGCATCTGTAGCGTCTCCCAGATGGCAGGAGGGCGAACAGACTGTGGCTGGGGTGGGTAGGGTCTTTGATGATGGTCAGTGACCTCCGTAAACAGCGTTTCTGGTATATGTGCTCTATGGTCGGTAGCTGGGTGCCGGTAATGCGTTGGGCAGTTTTGACTACCCGCTGCAGGGCTTTCCGGTCATAGGAGCTACAGCTGCCATACCATGCTGTGATACAGTTCGTCAGGATGCTCTCTATTGTGCAGCGGTAAAAGTTAGAGAGGATCAGGGGTGACAGATTACATCCCTTCAGCCTCCTTAGGAGATATAGGCGCTGCTGGGCCTTCTTCGCCAAAGAGGAGGTATTGAGGGACCAGGAGAGGTCTTCCGTGATGTGGACTCCGAGGAACTTAAAGCTGTCCACCCTTTCCACCACAGCCCCATTAATGTGGATGGGGGTGTGACTTCCGCCTTTAGACTTCCTGAAGTCCACAATGATTTCCTTGGTTTTCTTGATGTTAAGGGCCAGGTTGTTATCGGCGCACCACTTCACGAGATGCTGGACCTCCTCCCTGTAGGCTGACTCATCGTTGTTGGTGATCTGGCCTACCACCGTGGTATCATCCGCAAACTTGATGATGGTGTTGGAACCATGAACAGCCACACAGTCGTGGGTGAAGAGGGAGTAGAGGAGGGGGCTCAGCACACATCCTTGTGGGGCCCCCGTGTTCAGGGTCGGGGGGGGGGAGGTGTGGTTACCTAATTTGACAGACTGGGGTCTGTTTGTTAGGAAGTCCAGGGTCCAGTTCCACGTTCCAGCTCTTGGTCCATAGCCCTGTAGGTTGCAGCACTTCAAGTGCATATCCAAGTACTTTTTAAATGCGATGAGGGTTTCTGCCTCTACCACCCTTTCAGGCAGTGAGTTCCAGACCCCCACCACAGCCTAGGTGAAAACATTTCTCCTCAATCCCCCTCTAATCCTTCTACCAATTTAGATCTATGCCCCCTGGTTATTGACCTAAAAAATAAAGCCATGGGATCTTTTACACCCACCTGAGAAGGCAGACAGGGTTTCAGTTTAACATCTCATCCAAAAGACATCACCTCCAACAGTGCAGCACTTCCTCAGTAATGTACTGGAGTGTCAGCCTAGATTATGGGCTCAAGTCTCTGGAGTGGGACTTGAACCCACAACCTTCTGACTTACTGAGCCACAGCCGACACCTGTGGCAAAATATTGGTGATTGCCGTGTTTTTATTTCCACAAATTCTTTTATTTGAAAAACATAATTATTTCTACTCTAATAATTACGAGGGGTTTTGATAGAGTAAACAGGGAGAAACTGTTTCCACTGGCAGGAGGGTCGGTAACCAGAGGACACAGATTTAAGATAATTGGCAAAAAATCTAGGGGGGAGATGAGGAGAATTTTTTTTACACAGAGAGTTGTTATGATCTGGAATACACTGCCTGAGAGGGCGGTGGTAGCCCTTCACTAGAATGGTTCCAGTGATGAGGGATTACTTTTATGTGGAAAGACTGGAGAAGCTGGGTTTGTTCTCCTTGGAGCAGAGAAGGTTAAGAGGGGATTTGATAGAGGTGTTTAAAATCATGAAGGGTTTAGATTGAGTAAATAAAGAGAAACAGTTTCCAATGGCTGAAGGGTCGATAACCAGAGGGCACAGATTTAAGGTGATTGGCAAAAGAACCAGAGGCAACTTGAGGAAAAACATTTTTACGCAGCAAGTGGTTAGGATTTGGAATGCACAGCCTGTTAAGCTGGTGGATATAGATTTAATAGGAGCCTTCGAAAGGGAATTGGATAAATACTTGAAGGAGAAAGAGTGGCACGAACTGCATTGCTCTTCGAAAGAGCTTGCTCAGACGTGATGGGCTGAATGGCCTCCTTCTGTGCTGTACTATTGTATGATCTATAATAGTAACTTTCAAATGGGAATTGGATATATACTTGAAAAGGAAACATTTGCAGGGCTATGGGGAAAGAGTGGGGGAGTGGGACTAGTTGGCTAGCTGTACCAAAGAGCCGGCACAGGCACGATGGGCCGAATGGCCTCCTTCTGTACTGTATGATTCTCTGATTCTAATTTTATCGCCTTTTCTGTTGAAGGCACTAACTGCTGTGCTGGATTACAGGCCCATGGATGACACAAGTCCTCTGGTACCTAGTCCAAGGCGGGCATCCATGGGCACACCACAGGTGAGTCGCTCCTGATGTCCACCTGCACACACGTTCCAGCAGGCAGTAATGGGTGGCAGAAGTGTGAACCTTCAGTGATTTTTTTTCCCCATCCCACTCCTTAGCCCAGGCTGCTATGGCCAATTTTAGCACCCCAACCTCTGCCCCAGCTGAATTCAGTTAGATCAGCTTAGACTTGGAATCTATCCAGTGGGGTATGGTGACGTAGTGGTTATGTTACTGGACTAGTAATCCAGAGGCCTGGACTAATGATCCATGAGTTCCCACCACAGCAGCTGGGGAACTTAAAATTCAATTTATCAAATAAATCTGGAATAAAAAGCTAGTGTCAGTAATGATGACCATGAAACTATTGGATTGTCGTTAAAAGCCCATCTGGTTCACTAATGCCCTTTAGGGAAGGAAATCTGCCGTCCTCACCCAGTCTGGCTTTTATGTGACTCCAGACCCACAGCAATGTGGTTGACTCTTAACTGCCCTCTGAAATGGCCTACCACACCCTTCAGTTGTATTAAAGAAGGTGGCTCACCACCACCTTCTCAAGGGCAATAAATGCCGGCCTTGCCAGCAACGCCCACATCGCGTGAATGAATACAAAATAAATAAATAACCGAGGGCTCACTGGTCTGTATGAATCAGTGCCACTTCCTGCACCCACAAAGCCTTTGCAGAAGGCTGTGGTTAGGATTTTGTCACATTTACTCTTTCTGACCAATTAACACTTTAAAATTTGAATTTACCATGTGCTAAAACATTACTGCTCAGCATCAGGTTTTTTTTTTAACACACCGACATGCTTTACTTAAAACTATTTATTAAGAAGAAAAGTAATTCCATAACTCCACATTCTACAGTGCTGAATAATTGGCAGATATATGCTGCCTACGGCCTCAGGTCACAGAGTGCTACTTACTCATGCTTTACAGATTCACATCGTCAAAACAAACTTAACAAATCTATTTTTCTTTTCTCAATGCTTTTGTCACTTCTGAAGGTGTTGACACCTCCTGGGGTGCAGTTTCACGGACAATAGGCATCCTGTCGGTACCTGGTCCAATGGGCCATTCTTCAATTACGGGCCTTGACAGTAGGATGCTCAGTCTAAACCCCAATGCTGTCTTCACTCGTCATCCCCACAAATGTACTTTCAGACTGGGCCACCGGTTTTCAAATCCCTCCATGTCTCGCCCCTCCCTATCTCTGTAATCTCCTCCAGCCCCACAATCCCCCGAGATATCTGCGCTCCTCTATTTCTGACCTCTTAGGCTTCCTCGATGTAAATCGCTCCACCACTGGTGGCCGTGCATTCAGCCGCCTAGGCCCTAGGCTCTGGAATTCCCTCCCCAAACCTCTCCGCCTCTCTACCTCTCTCTCCTCCTTTAAGATGATCTTTAAAACCTATCTCTTTGACCAAGCTTTTGGTCGTCTGCCCTCATATCTGCTCATGTGGCTCAGTGTCAAATGTTGTTTTATAACACACCTGTGAAGCGCCTTGGGATGTTTTACTACATTAAAGGCACTATATAAATACAAGTTGTTGTTGTTGGTTTAGCGATCAGGGAGAATTTTTTTTATTTGTTCCTAGGATGTGGGCGTCACTGGCAAGGCCAGCATTTATTGCCCATCCCTAATTGCCCTTGAGAAGGTGGTGGTTTGTCGCCTTCTTGAACCGCTGCAGTCCGTGTGGTGAAGGTACTCCCACAGTACTGTTAGGGAGGGATTTCCAGGATTTTGATCCAGCAACGATGAAGGAACGGCGATATATTTCCAAGTCAGGATGGTGTGTGACTTGGAGGGGAACTTGCAGGTGCTGGTGTTCCCATGCGCCTGCTGCCCTTGCCCTTCTAGCTGGTAGAGGTTGTGGGTTTGAGAGATGCTGCCGAAGAAGCCTTGGCGAGTTGCTGCAGTGCATCTTGTAGATGGTACACACTGCAGCCACGGTGCGCCGGTGGTGGAGGGAGTGAATGTTTAAGGTGGTGGATGGGGTGCCAATCAAGCGGGCTGCTTTGTCCTGGATGGTGTCGGCTTCTTGAGTGTTGTTGGAGCTGCACTCATCCAGGCAAGTGGAGAGTATTCCATCACACTCCTTACTTGTGCCTTGTAGATGGTGGAAAGGCTTTGGGGAGTCAGGAGGTGAGACACTCGCCACAGAATACCCAGCTTCTGACCTGCTCTTGTTGCCATAGTATTTATGTGGCTGGTCCAGTTAAGTTTCTGGTCAATGGTGACCTCCAGGATGTTGCTGGTGGGGAATTCGGCGATGGTAATGCTGTTAAATGTCAAGGGGCAGTGGTTAGACTCTCGCTTGTTGGAGATAGTCATTGCCTGGCACTTGTGGTCCCCCGGCTGAAATTTTTCTTTTCTCCTCCCATGCCAGGGAGTACAGAGGCCAGTTATAGACCTCCTACTACCAATCCAACCAAGACAGGGAATTCAGTACAGACCAAAGATTGAGGCTGGGACATTCTGATCTTTTGGTTGAGCCCCAAATTAAGAGACACCAATTTTTATTAGGAAACAGAACCATACAATATTAACTTTTGAAAATGAACAGGGTGTGGAATGAACATTCTATTTAACGGAGTTCATTTTCTCTCTTCTGCCAACGAAGACTAGTGTCTTTATTGACCCTCAGCTATTGTTAATAGCAAAAAGAGCGAAAGAGGAAACTGAGTGGGGCACAATGGTACCTGATGAGGAAAATGGAAGTGTCACACTGGTGTCCTTCTGAGGTTGAGGTGAAGACATATTGTTAGTCAGCTCCTCTGATGGCTCACTTCATGAAGGCAGCATGTAGCCAAGGAGGTCCTAGGTTAGATTCCTGATCTGTGTTGAGTTAGCTGAGAATCAGCCAGGCCAGCATTTGAGCCAATAGAACTGGCCTCAAACATCTCTGGATTAGAGTTGGGGGAAATGAACCAGGGTTCCCACCCACAGTTGAAATCCAGTGACCTTCTGTTGGAAAATGTGTGCGAGTATGGACATCAGGTGAGGGCAGAATCTGGCTTGGTTGTGATGCTCCCCCTGGTAGAGTGGCCTGGTGACACTCATTTTCTCAGCTCGCACATGAAGAATGGCCGCTTGGGCGAGTTACCAGAAGGTAATCGGCATACGCAGTGAGTGGTAATGACATGGAACTCGCTGCCGACGAGGGTGGTGGAAGCGGAGACACTCAATGATTTCAAAAGGAAATTGGATAGACACTTGAGGGAAATAAACTTGCAGGGCTACGGGGATAGAGCGGGGGAATGGGACTGACTGGATTGCTCTAGAGAGAGCTGGCATGGACTCGATGGGCCGAATGGCCTCCTTCTGTGCCCTAATGACTCTATGACCTGGACCCTTACCCAGCAGAAGTCATGGCCTTATGGAGAGAAGGAAAGGGGAAAATTTGCTAAAAAGCCTATAAGGCACCTACTTATGGGACAAGTAGAGACAGTTTTATTCTGTATCTGACCCACGTTACACACATTCCTGGGATGTTGCTGTCACTTGGATACTCATAGAATCATGGGGTAGATTTCCTGAAGCTGTCGGGAAGGAGGCGGGACTGCAACTTTTGGGTTTTAGTCCCGCCTACATCGACGCCCGGCCAATCTGCGCGATTTTCCCTTGATTGACCTTGTTGAGCCTGCCCAGCATGCTCAGCAGGCCAATTAAGGGCCACCCGGCAACAGGTGACGTCACAGACTGAAATTTCATCTGTCAAGAGTTCTTGACAGATGAAATATCAGTGTTTCACAGCTGTTTGAAGCTGTCAAACACTGACAGTCTGACTTCTAACCTGAGTCCTTCTACACAGACTCAGTTAGAACTGTCACCGGCAATGAAAGCTGAAGGCTGTCACTTTTGACAGATCGCAGCCATTTTGCTTTCAGTGCTGGCTGAGTGATGGACTCCCGAAACCTAGAGGAAGAAAGACCGTTAAGATAAGTACAGGTAATTTAAACTTCTTTAGACACACCAAACACATTTACCTTTGCACTCATGCACCCATCACTCACCTGAACACCGACATCGCGACCCCTCCAAGTCCTTCAACCCGACGGCCCGCCTGCTCTAACCTGGCGTGGTTTGGAGCCGTCGGGAATCCCACACGACACCCCACAAAATAGGGATTAGGCTAAAAACTGCCTGTTAACTAACTGTTAACAGGCAGTTAATTGGCACTAATCCCTTCCCGCCTCAGGTCGGCGTGTCCCAGTACAGGGCGGGTACCCGCCTCCCCTGAAACTTACGTGGAGGCGGGTTTTGGGCGGGATGGTGTCGGGACCCCCGAATTCGGGATTTCCCCCCCCCCACATGCCTGAAACCCCGCCTGACGGCTCCAGGAAAATCTACCCCATAGAATCTCACAGCAGAGAAGGAGGCCATTCGGCCCATCGTGCCTGTGCCGGGTCTTTGAAAGAGCCGTCGTGCTCAGTCCCACGCCCCCGCTTGTTGTCCATAAATTGTAAGTTCCTCATCCTCAAGCACCTGTCCAACTCCCTTTTAAAATTATTCCTGGAATCCACTTCCACCTTCTTCTTCTTCTTAGGCAGTCCCTCAGAACCGAGGATGACTTGCTTCCACATCAAAAATGAGTTCTCAGGTGACTGATGAGTCCAATGCGGGACCTACAGTCTCTGTCACAGGTGGGGCAGACGGTGGTTGAAGGGGCGGGTGGGTGGGCTGCTTGGGTTGACGTGCGCTCCTTGCGCTGCCTGCGCTTGGCTTCCGCCTGCTCCCGGCGAAGAGACTCGAGGTGTTCGACGCCTTCCCGGATGCTTCTCCTCCACTTTGTGCGGTCTTGGGCCAGGGATTCCCAGGTGTCGGTGGGGATGTTACACTTTTTCAAGGAGGTTTTGAGGGTGTCCTTGAAGCGTTTCCTCTGCCCACCTGGGGCTCTCTTGCCGTGCCGGAGCTCCGAGTAGAGCGTTTGTTTTGGGAGCTTCCGCTTCCACCACCTTTTCAGGCAGAGCGTTCCAGATCCCGACAACTCTCCGAGTGTAAACTCGGTGGAAATAACTAATTTCTTAACATTGGCAACCCTAAAAAAAATCACTAAAGCAGTCAAATCAATAAAGAAAACCAGTCAATTAATATAAGCATTGCGTCTCAAGATCAGTCAAGATGAGCATGGTAAGTCAGTGCTGACTCACTGAATACACTAAGCTCTCATTGACCAGACCTGAACTCCTAGATATCAAACCACAGAATCCAACTAGGATGTTGTACAGGATGGAATGGAATAAATAATGTAGATTAGAGCATTTATTTGAGCTTCCACAGTGATCGATGGGGGAATCCAGCAAACACATTGCTGTATTCGTTCAGTGCCTAAGCTGTAGTGTGTAGCAAGTCTATCATATTTAAAAAATAATGTTATGAGCAGACAATAAGCTGCTCCTTAAATAATAGTTTTCTGATTATTAGATACACAAAATAGGATTCATACTTTGCCTGCAGCAACGAGCCCCAAGGAATGCTCTTTGATCACAAAATAAGAAACATCTGAATAATCTATTGAATAAGGTGTAGACTCCCACCTTTTATGCGGTCCTTCTTGTCAGTCTGCTGTGTATGACATCCTAACAAGCAGTTTTATTCTGAATTGAGAAAAGGCCCAACTAATGAATTCCATTTACAGGATATCACTCTTGATATTTTACCCCAAGGATTGCATACTTCTTATGGGCTCTGTTGAGATGAAATGAAATTTGACCCATTTAGGGAGGGGAGAGATTTCCTCTGAGTACTGCGTGTAACACAGTCAAACACCGGTTAGAAAGTGCAGGGTAGATTGCCATCTTCACCGCCTGAATGTTGAGCCTGGGCAAAGCGAAGAGAGGAAACATCTGGCTCATATTGCCGTAAATGGTCTCCAATGGTCCCTGCCCAATTGTCCTTTCTGCTCTCCACCCAGGCAATGCTTAATGCCCAGACAGTAAAGGTGAAAATCAACCCCCATGTGTTCACACTTTTCCCACACATAGCGCACAGAGGAATTCTTCGCCCCTTGGCTGCTAAGAGACAACTTAGGATAGCCTTTGTTGCAGCAAGAGCATTAGGATCACATGGAGTGACTCCTGGGAGCAATGGGAAGTTGCCTGAAGGAACCTTTTGAACCTCGTTGGGTTTGATGTGAGCTTTCCCGACCGCGTTTGCTAAGGTTACAGTGGGTTGATGTGCAGATCAATGAGCAGTTTGTCCCACTGGATGTGTCTGGAAGTTCAGGCATCAATGTGAGCACACACTGCATCTGGGCAGAGTGGAATTTACTCGTTAAAACTTCAATACCTGGGGACTGACATTAACAGTCATAAAATATAATTCTATTCTTCGATTTTAGCAAAGAGTATTTACCAATGCTACCCGGCACCGTGGCAAATTTGAAGGGCCGTGTCGGCCAGGTCTAGGGATGGACTGGTGCCTCCAGATAGAAGTATTATCTTAAGAACATAAGAACATAAGAAATAGGAGTAGGAGTAGGAGTAGGCCATTTGGCCCTTCAAGCTTGCTCCACCATTCAATACGATCATGGCTGATCTTCTACTTCAACCCCACTTTCCTGCCCTATCCCCATATCCCTTGATTCCCTTAATATTCAAAAATCTATCGATTTCTGTCTTGAATAACGACTGAGCCTCCACAGCCCTCTGGGGTAGAGAATTCCAAAGATTCACCACCCTCCGAGTGAAGAAATTGCTCCACATCTCAGTCCTAAATGGCCGACCCCTTATTCTGAGGCTGTGACCCCCTGGTTCTAGACTCCCCAGCCAGGGGAAACATCCTCCCTGCATCTACTCTGTCAAGCCCTGTAAGAATCTTCTGCGCAGACAGTGCAAAAAGAGGGTGTTTAAAATTGTCTTCTCTGATGCAGCGCTGGTACATTTCTGGAAATTGCTTTGACGAGAAATCTCTATCTCTCAATAAGGCAGAAAACAAAATCGGGGCAATTTGCCCTGTGCACAAAGTGGCAATTCCTGTCAGCCCAACAATTCCTCCAACATATGCTGGGCTCCGGGGAAAGAGCAGGGGAGTGGGACTAATTGGAGAGCTCTTTCAAAGAGCTGGCACAGGCATGATGGGCCGAATGGCCTCCTTCTGTGCTGTATCAGTCTATGATTCTATGCGAACGGAAGAAAAGGCATCACTGAGTGGTGTATAACACAGGAGCCACTTGATTACTTTCCTATAACAGCGTGGGCATTAATTCATAACCGTGCTGTCCACTGGATTGTTTTATCCAAGATACATTCACGTAACACCATATCCATTACACACTTTATTTTAATGTAATTTACTGCTAGGTATAAAATAGAAGCTGTGTGACTGAGGGACTGAAGTATGCTTTTATTACCTTAAGTGAGACAGACCTCATAATTCACAAATGACAAAGTTACAAGAGAATAATGATCTGCCTTGTGAACGGAATGGGTATAAAAACCATGTTTCATCTCCCCCCTCCGTCTTTTTCTTTATTTATGCTGGTTGATTGTGTTTTATGTCAGCTTAGCTCAGTTGGTAACACTCCTGCCTTTTGAGTTAGAAAGTGTTTGACCCCCCCCCCCACCGCCCCCCCATCAAGGCTTAGGCTCCAACGCAGTAACGAGGGAGTGCTGCATTCCCAGATGTGCTGTTGTCCAAGTCAGATGTTTGGGAGGGCACTCAAGAATCCATGGCGCTATTCGGAGAAGAGAAGGGAGTTTTCCTGGAATCTTGGCCGAAATTCTTCTCTCAACCATCATGACCGAAAACAGATCAACTGCTTATTCACCTAATGGATGCCTGCGCAAAATGGCTGCCAATTTGCCCACATAACAACAGTTGCTGCATTTCAAAATATTTCGGTGTAGGTGCTTTGAGACACTTCTGAGAGTGATGGTAAAATGTTGTGTAAGTGCCAGTGTGTTTATTCTTGCTCATGAAGGTGAGAAGCAACAACAACTTGTATTTATAAAGCACCTTTAACGTAATAAAACATCCCAAGGTGCTTCACAGGAGTGTTATAAGACAAAAAATTTGACACCGAGCCACAAACGGAAAAATTAGGGCAGGTGAAAGGGGTAGGTTTTAAGGAGGGTCTTAAAGGAGGAAAGAAAGGTGGAGAGGTTTAGGCAGGGAGTTCCAAAGCTTAGGGTCCTAGGCAACAAAAGACACGGCCACCAATGGTTGAGCGATTATAATCGGGGATGCTCAAGTGAGCAGCATTAGAGGAGCGCAGATATCTCAGGGGGTTGTGGGGCTGGAGGAGCTTACAGGAGAAGGGGCGAGGCCATGGAGGGATTTGAAAACAAGAATGAGAATTTTGAAATCGAGGCGCTGCTTAACCGGGAGCCAATGTAGGTCAGCGAGCACAGGGGGTGATGGGTGAATGGGACTTGGTGCGAGCTAGGACACGGGCAGCCGAGTTTTGAATCACCTCAAGTTTACGTAGGGTGGAATGTGGGAGGCCAGCCAGGAGTGCGTTGGAATAGTCAAGTCTAGAGGTAACAAAGGCATGGATGAAGGTTTCAGCAGCGGATGAGCTGAGGCAAGGACGGAGATGGGCGATGTTACAGAGGTGTAAGTAGGCGATCTTAATTATGCTGCGGATATGTGGTCGGAAGCTCATTTCAGGGTCAAATATGACACCAAGGTTGCGAACAGAAATGGCAGTGTTTTTGTTTTTGACAGTGCCAGCATCAAGCGATGCGAGGTGAGGTAGGGGACAGGTTAAAGCTGAGTATAAAGCTCCGTCTTCACTGGCTACCTTAATCCTAACCCCAGCTCTCATCATCCTATTGTGGCCTTTCCCATTTCCCACACGTCTATACATATGGGGCTTTTATGAGCGAGACTGACAATTAATGCTGAACGGCCAGGAGTTTCGTGCCATGGCCTGTCGCCCATGAGGAACTGAGTTGAGATTGGCCCCAAAATGCCCCAAATTCATTTCACCTTTGACCTTTGCAACTGGCAGAAAAGAGACACTTTCAATCCCGTAAGTCTGGGCTTTATTCGAACCCAACTTGCGGAGGTCAGTGAATAATGTTTACTGTGCCCTTCAATCCTTCTCCGGGGCACAGTCTGTATATAACACCTGCACTTATCGGATTAAAAATATATTTTCTTCTTTTTTTTCCAGATTCTAGTCTGGCTGTCGGTCATGTGCAGGGCTGAACAAGAAGTGTTGTGATGCAACCTCAGCAATGTGGATGCCTGTGGTATGGTGCGAGTGGCTGTTTCAGTTTAAGAAAGAACTTGCATTTATATAGCGCCTTTCACAAGCCCAGGATGTCCCAAAGCGTTGTACAGCAAATGAAGTACTTTAGAAATGTAGTCACTGTTGAAATGTGGGAAATACGGCAGGCAATTTGCGCACAGCAAGCTCCCACAAACAGCAACGCGATAATGACCAGATAATCTGTTTTTTACTGATGTTTGTTGAGGGAGAAATATTGGCCAGGACACCGGGGATAGCTCCCCCTCTCCTCTTCGAAATAATGCCATGGGATCTTTTCCATCCACCTGAGAGAGCAGACAGGGCCTCGGTTTAACGTCTCATCCGAAAGACGGCACCTCCGACAGTGCAGCACTCCCTCAGTACTGCACTGGGAGTGTCAGCCTAGATTTTTGCGCCCAGGTCTCTGGAGTGGGACTTGAACCTTCAGACTCAAAGACGAGAGTGCTACCCACTGAGCCACAGCACAAATGAGCACATCTCTTGGCAGCAGAGCGTAGGGGATGAAGACGACAGAAAAAGGGACACAAAAGAGTAGTGAGATTCATAAGAGCAGCACGACTTGATTTTACATTCGGAACAATTTAGCAATCCGCATAAGTGCCACTGGGACTATTGCACCACGGCCAGAGGCGGTGCCAATGAAATTATGAGGTGGCCTCATCCGACGTTATGAAGCCATAGGAACATAGGAGCAGGCCATTCAGCCCCTCAAGCCTGCTCCGCCATTCAATGCGATCATGGCTGATCATCCAAATTCAGTACCCTGTCCCTGCTTTCTCCCCATATCCCTTGATTCCTTTAGCCTTAAGAAATATATCCAGCTCCTTCTTGAATATATTTAGTGAATTGGCCTCTACTGCCTTCTGTGGTAAAGAATTCCACAGGTTCATCACTCTCTGGGTGAAGAAATTCCTCCTCATCTCTGTCCTAAATGGCTTACCCCTTATCGTTAGACTGTGACCCCTAGTTCTGGACTCCCCGACCATCGGGAACATCCTTCCTGCATCTAGTCTGTCTAGTCCTGTTAGAATTTTATAAGTTTCAATGAGATCCCCTCTCATTCCTCTAAACTCCAGCGGGTATAAGCCCAATCGACCCAATCTCTCCTCATACGTCATTCCTGCCATCCCAGGTATCAGCCTGGTGAATCTTTGCTGCACTCCTTCCATGGCAAGAATATCCTTCCTCAGATAAGGCGACCAAAACTGCACACAATACTCAAGATCTGGTCTCACCAAGGCCCTGTACAACTGCAGCAAGACATCCTTGCTCCTGTACTGAAACCCTCTCGCTACGAAGGCCAACATACCATTTGCCTTCTTAACTGCCTGCTGCACCTGCATGCTTACCTTCAGCGACTGGTGCACAAGGACGCCCAGGTCTCATTGCACTTCCCCTTCTCCCAATCTATTGCCATTCAGATAATAATCTGTCTTCTTGTTTTTGACACCAAAGTGGATAACCTCGCATTTATCCACGTTATATTGCATCTGCCATGCTTCTGCCCATTCACCCAACCTGTCCAAATCATACTGGAGTTTCTCGGCATCCTCCTCACAGCACACACGCCCACCCAGCTTTGTGTCGTCTGTAAACTTGGAGATATTACATCTAGTTCCCTCGTCCAGATTGTAGTGTATGTGCATTTAAGAGCCCCATATGTGCTGTAATGCCGGTAATGGCCACTTGGGCTATATAAGCCTGTATATTGTGTTATATCCGTTAGAACCCCCCCCAGACTTTGCTTAGTAAACACCTATGAACCAACTCCTGTCTTCAGTGTCTTTATCAACACACGGACACGACAGTGGCGACGAAGTGGAAACGGACTTACCTGCAATTCGGCAGCACCTCAAGGACATCGATTCCTCGGGTGTCCAGAAGACTCAAGGAAGTGAGAGAAGCTGTGTTTCACCAGCTGGCCAAGCTGGTGGCAGGTACTGCGCTAATCCTTCCTGGGTGTCAGGCTGGGGCTCCAGCGGCTGGCTCTACAGCTGAGACAGGCAGCGAAATCGGAGGCAAGCAATAACGGACTGGGAGGGAGCACTCGGGAGACGGCCGGCGTGGCAAGCAGGTCAGCGTTCAGACCTGAAGAGAAACTCCGGCGGGAACGAGTCTCCAACAGTAAATAAAAAATAAAAAAAGAACGGAAACCGCGGTGACAGCGTTGTCATCGGCAGCAGCGGCGGGAAAGCGCGGGAAGCGCCATATCTTTGCTGCAGAAAAGAAAAAAAAAGCGCAGGAAGCGCCATATCTTTTCTGAAATGCCTAAGTCTGGCAATATTGATGCTTTTGATAGCGAAATAGAGGATTGGACCACATATGTGGAAAGAGTAGAGGTATATTGCACTGCAAATGGAATAGAAGATGAGAAAAAAGCTTCAGTACTTCTGGATCTAATGGGCGCAAAGACATACAAGCTGTTACGAAACTTAATCACTCCAGCCGAACCAATGGACAAGAATTTTTAGGAGATTGTTGATACCCTACACTGCCAATTCGAGGCAGATTCGTCTGCGGTCCCCTAAGTGTAGAAACACAAAAAAGGCTATTTTCTGAGAAAGATTTAACACTGGACAAGGCTTTCAGTGCAATAGGAGCTGCAGAAATACAGCAAAGGCCACAGGACTTCAGCACCCATGAAATGACACGGGGTTTCGAGGGATGTTATCGCTGCGGCAGATCCACCCATGACCAGAGGGACTGCTGGTTCAAGGACAAAGCATGCAGGCAATGTGGAAAGATGGCCCGACCAGTTCGGGGGAGGAGCAGCAGCGGAGGAGGTGAGGAGCCCGGTTTAAAAACCGGCGCCAAAGGCAGAGGCCCGACCAGTTCGGGGGAGGAGCAGCAGCGGAGGAGGTGAGGAGCCCGGTTTAAAAACCGGCGCCAAAGGCAGAGGCCCGACCAGTTCGGGGGAGGAGCAGCAGCGGAGGAGGTGAGGAGCCCGGTTTAAAAACCGGCGCCAAAGGCAGAGGCCCGACCAGTTCGGGGGAGGAGCAGCAGCCCAGGAGCGGAGCGGAGCGGAGAGGCAGCAGTCGGCGAGACTCGGGGCCATTTAAAAAACAGCTGAGGCGGAAGTCCAGCTCTTGAGCTTTTTTTCAGAAGCGGACCTGGTGGGAAGCACCCAGGTGAAAGGTATTTAAGGAGGGTGGTGGCTTAAACCCGAGTTCCTACAGAGTAGGAACCCCCACCGCCCCCCTCCTCTAACCTAGTAGTCTTTTAGCAGCTGTCTAAAAACAGAGGTCACAAATTTTTTGGTCTCAGTTTCTTTTCAGCAGGGCAGGAACCGGGAGGAGCGGGAAGTCGGCGTAGGACCAAGGGGACAAGACCGGGAAGTCAGTGAAAGACCAGGGAGGTAAGACTAACTGGTAAGTACTTTCCTCAAACCTTCCTAGAAAGTAAAACCAAAACTAGTGGGATTTGGTTAGTTTAAAAAGGAATAAGAGGAGTACAGTATACATTGGTCTAAGTAAGCTTCGGGAAAACAAAAGTCGATAAATAAACTAAAACTAGAAAATTAAAAAGTAATATAAGGGTTAAGTCATGGCAGTAGAGCTCGGACCTGTGTCATGCTCCTCCTGTAACATGTGGGAAATCAGGGACGCTTCCTGTGTCCCTGACGACTATGTGTGCGGGAAGTGTGTCCAGCTGCAGCTCATGTGGGACCGCATGACGGCCCTTGAGCTGCAGATGGACTCACTTTGGAGCATCCACGATTCTGAGAGGGGTGTGGATAGCACATTTAGTGAGTTGGTCACACCGCAGGTTAAGGCCAGCGTAGACAGTACATGGGTGACCAAAAGGCAGAGCAAGGGCAGGAAGGTAGTGCAGAAATCCCCTGGGGTTGTCTCCCTTAGCAACAGGTTCACCGTCTTAGGTACTGTTGTCGGGGGGGGTGACGCATCGGGGGAAGGCACCAGCAGCCAGGCTCATGGCACCATGACTGGCTCTGTTGCAAAGAAGGGAGGGAAAAAGAGTGGCAGGGCTATAGTAATAGGGGATTCGATTGTAAGGGGAATAGATAGGGGTTTCTGTGGTCGCGACCGAGACTCCAGGATGGTATGTTGCCTCCCTGGTGCAAGGGTCAAGGATGTCTCGGCGCGGGTGCAGAACATTCTGGAGGGGGAGGGGGAACAGCCAGTTGTCGTGATACATGTTGGTACCAACGACGTAGCTAAAAAAAGGGAAGAGGTCCTACAAGTAGAATTTAGGGAGTTAGGAGCCAAGCTAAAAAGTAGGACCTCGAAGGTAGTAATCTCTGGATTACTACCAGTGCCACGTGCTAGTAAGAGTACAGAGAACAGGATAGTTAGGCTAAATACGTGGCTTGAGCAGTGGTGTAAGAGGGAGGGTTTTAAATTTTTGAGGCATTGGAACCAGTTTTGTGGTAGGTGTGACCTATACAAAAGGGACGGTCTACACCTGTGCAGAGATGGAACTGATGTTCTCGGGGTAATTTTTGATAAAGCAGTTCGGGAGCATTTAAACTAGTATGGCAGGGGGCTAGAAACCTATGTAGTGAAATAGAGGAAAGTGAAAGGCAGACAGAAATAAATGGTAAAAGGGTGAGGAACAAAAAACAAAGGGCCAAACTAATTCATAAAAAATGTGAGCATAAAAAAAGCCTGAGGGTTTTATACCTTAATGCGAGAAGCATCAGGAACAAGGTAGATGAATTAGCTGTGGAAATAGAGGTTAATAATTATGATCTAATTGGGATTACGGAAACATGGTTGCAGGGTGAGCAGGGCTGGGAGCTTAACATACAGGGGTATTCAGTATTTAGGAAGGATCGACAAAAAAGAAAGGGAGGAGGGGTAGCATTGCTAGTAAAAGAGGGGATAAATGCAATTGAAAAGAAGGATATTAACTCAGTTAATACAGAATCTATATGGGTGGAGCTAAGAAATAGCGAGGGGCGAAAAACATTAATAGGAGTGGTATATAGGCCTCCAAATAGTAAAATAGAGGTTAGGGAGGGCATCACGAGGGAAATTAGAGAAGCGTGCAATAAGAGCACAGCTGTCATCATAGGTGACTTTAACTTACATATAGATTGGACTAGCCTAATCAGTAAAAATAATGAGGAGGAGGAATTCCTTGAGTGTTTAAGGGATGGTTATCTGGATCAATATGTCGAGGAACCAACTCGGGAACAGGCTATATTGGACTGGGTACTGTGCAATGAGAAGGGACTAATCAGTAATCTTGTTGTACGGGGACCCTTGGGTCAGAGCGATCATAACATGATCGATTTCTCACTCGAAATGGAGAGCGAAGAAATTGACTCAGAGACTAAGGTCCTGAATTTAAACAAGGGGAATTATGATGCCATGAGATGGGAACTGAGTAGGTCTGATTGGACAACGTTCCTGGGAGGACTGGAGGTAGATAAACAATGGCAAACATTTAAAGATAGAATGACAAAATTGCAAAAATTGTTTATACCAATCTGGCATAAAAGGAAATCTAAAAAGGTGACTCAACCGTGGATAACAGGGGAAATTAGAGACAGCATAAAATCCAAAGATAGGGCGTATAAAATAGCCAAAAAAAGCGCCAGAGCGGAAGATTGGGAACAGTTTAAGATAGAGCAAAGGAGGGCAAAGGGCATGATCAAGAGGGGCAAAATAGCTTACGAAAACAAGCTGGCGGAAAATATAAAAACTAACTCCAAAAGCTTTTATAAATATATCAAAAGGAAAAGACTGGTGAAAACCAAAGTTGGTCCATTGCAGTCAGATACGGGGGAATATATAATGGGAAATAAGGAAATGGCAGATCAACTAAATGCATACTTTGGGTCAGTCTTTACGAAGGAAGACACAAAAAACCTCCCTGGGATATCGGGAAAAATAGGGACATTGGCAAAGGAGGAACTGACGCAAATCAATATCTCTAAGGATATGGTGTTAAGGAAGCTAAAGGGATTGAAGGTGGACAAATCCCCAGGGCCTGATAACATGCATCCTAGGGTACTGAAGGAGGTGGCCCTAGAGATAGCGGATGCACTAAGGATGATTTTTCAGAATTCATTAGACTCGGGAACAGTGCCGATGGATTGGAGGGTAGCTAACGTTACCCCACTATTCAAAAAGGGGGGTAGGGAAAAAGCAGGTAATTACAGACCTGTAAGCCTTACATCAGTTGTGGGCAAAATGCTGGAGTCCATCATTAAGGATGAAATAGCGGAGCACTTAGCAAATGGGGACAGGATAGGACAGAGTCAACATGGATTTACAAAGGGTAAATCGTGCTTGACTAATCTATTGGAATTTTTTGAGGGAGTAACTGGTAGAATAGATGGGGGAGAGCCAGTAGATGTGGTGTACCTGGACTTCCAAAAGGCCTTCGATAAGGTCCCACATAAAAGATTAGCATGGAAAATTGAGGCTCATGGGATAAAGGGGAAAGTTTTGGCGTGGATAGGGAACTGGCTGTCAGATAGAAAACAGAGAGTTGGAATAAACGGCTCATTTTCTGAATGGCAGGCAGTAACAAGTGGGGTACCACAGGGATCTGTCCTGGGCCCCCAGCTGTTCACAATTTACATTAATGACCTGGATCAGGGAGTCGGATGCAGCATTTCCAAATTTGCAGACGACACTAAACTAGGAGGGGGGGTGGGCTCAGAGGAAGAGACCAGGAAGCTCCAGAGCGATTTGGACAGACTGGGCGATTGGGCGGATAAATGGCAGATGCACTATAATGTGGACAAGTGCGAAGTTATCCACCTTGGGTGCAGGAACGGGAGGGCAAATTATTATTTAAATGGCAATAGATTGGGAGAGGGGGAAGTACAGAGAGACCTGGGTGTTCTTGTACACCAGTCACTGAAGGCGAGCATGCAGGTGCAACAGGCGGTCAAGAAGGCAAACGGTATGCTGGCCTTCATAGCAAAAGGGTTAGAATACAGGAACAGGGATACCTTGCTGCAGCTGTACAGGGCACTGGTGAGACCACACCTCGAGTACTGTGTACAGTTTTGGTCGCCTCATCTGAGGAAGGATGTTCTTGCCATGGAGGGGGTGCAGCGGCGATTCACCAGGCTGATACCAGGAATGGCGGGAATGACCTATGAGGAGAGACTATGTAGTTTAGGGATGTACACACTGGAGTTTAGAAGATTGAGAGGGGACCTCATAGAAGTGTATAAAATTCTGACAGGTCTAGACAGACTGGATGCAGAAGGAATGTTTCCCTTGGCGGGTGAGAACAGAACTAGAGGACATAATTTAAGGATAAGGGCTAAACCATTTAGGACAGAGATGAGGGGGAATTTCTTCACTCAGAGAGTGGTGAACCTGTGGAACTCATTGCCACAGAGGGCAGTGTACGCCAGCTCATTAAATATATTTAAGAGGGAATTAGATATATTTCTACGGGCAAAAGGGGTTAAGGGTTACGGAGAGAAGGCGGGGACGGGATACTGAATTAAAGGATCAGCCATGATCTCATCGAATGGCGGAGCAGGCACGAAGGGCCGAATGGCCTACTCCTGCTCCTATCTTCTATGTATCTATGTATCTATGTATTACACGGGTGTGCCGATCTGGAAACAAAAAGTTCACTAACAGGAAAAGAATCAAAAAGGAAAAGCACAGAAAGGTACAAATGATGACGGACAGTAGCTCCGAAGACCAGAAGAGCGATAGCGACTCCGGGAACAAGAGACTAAGCTCTCTCAAATTACATAATGTAATTGCCAAAGAAGATTACCAGACCATTTGGGTTACCCGCACAATAGCAGGGTCCCCAGTTAAAATGGAGCTAGATACAGGATCAGCTCTGACCGTCATAAATCGACGGGATTGCGAGCGGCTATTTCCGCATATACCTTTAAAAGGCACATCCATTATCTTGAAAACGTATACGGGGCAGAAAGTATACCCCAAAGGAAAAATAAGGGTGCCTGTTGTATACAACGGCAAGGAAATACAGAAGTTGTATTTATACGTTCTACAAGATGGTGGTCCACCGCTGTTGGGACGTGAATGGATCAGAAAAATACGTTTAGACTGGCACTCCATTCAGGCACTGACGGTGACCAGTAAGGAAAAAAATGATGATGATGTCATACCTGAACGATTAAAAGACATCTTGGCCAACGCCAAGGAAGTGTTTCAAGAGAAACTAGGAACCTTGAAAGGCATCACCGCCTCAATAAAAGTGGAAGATGCAGCAATTCCCAAGTTTTTTAAGGCAAGACCGGTGCCATACGCAATTCGTCCAGCAGTCGAGGCAGAGCTGGAGAATTTGGAAAAGGCAGGCGTATTATCTAAAATAGATTGGAGCGAGTGGGCAACACCCATCGTCACAGTCATGAAGAAAGCATTGAAGAATGATAAATCTGAAGAACAGAGAAAAATTCGCATCTGTGGAGACTTCAAGGTGACTGTAAACCCGGTCCTTCACACGGTACAGTATCCTCTTCCGAGGATAGAAGATATTTTCGCCTCACTATCCGGAGGGAAACGTTTCACCAAAATTGACTTGGCACAGGCATCTACAGATGGAGGTTGAAGAGGCCTCTAAAAAATATCTCACGATAAATACACACAAAGGTCTGTACCAGTACAATCGACTGGTTTTCGGAGTAGCATCCGCTCCAGCTATCTGGCAAAGAGCTATGGAGCTAGTCCTCCAAGGGATTCCGGGGACTCAATGCTACCTAGACGACATCCTTGTAACAGGAGAAAACGACAACGAGCACCTTGCTAATTTAGAGCAGGTGCTCTCTAGGCTGAGAGAACGGGGCCTACGAGCAAATCGCCCCAAGTGCGAATTTTTCCAAGATCAAATATCATATTGTGGCCACATAATAAATAAGGAAGGGTTGCATAAGCCACCTGAAAAAATTGAAGCGGTCATACAAGCCCCAGCACCTGAAAATGTTTCACAATTAAGGTCATTCCTGGGATTAATAAATTACTATCATAAATTTTTACCGAACTTATCAACTCTTCTACACCCTCTTAATGAACTGCTACAAACAGGAGTAATTTGGAAATGGAACGAAGACTGCAAACGT
The DNA here is from genome assembly GCF_052327205.1 of Somniosus microcephalus. NCBI lineage: Eukaryota > Metazoa > Chordata > Chondrichthyes > Squaliformes > Somniosidae > Somniosus > Somniosus microcephalus. Next base: position 214,017,243 of record NC_140996.1, on the reverse strand, counting down.
GCCTTCCATAAATGCAAAGACTTAATCACATCCAAAGAAGTTTTGGCTCATTACAACCCATCACTGCCAATCAGACTGGCGTGCGATGCATCCCCTTACGGCATAGGAGCAGTATTATCGCATAAATTCCCTGATGGCTCGGAACGGCCGATAGCTTTTGCGTCACGCTCATTGAACTCAGCTGAGCGTAACTATACCCAAATTGACAGGGAAGCACTCAGCCTGGTATGGGGAGTAAAGAAATTCAACCATTACCTACACGGACAAAAATTTACCTTATTGACTAACCATCAACCCCTCATCTCCATATTCAACCCTAAAAAGGGTGTTCCCATTATGACAGCGCAAAGGCTACAGAGGTGGTCCCTTTTTCTAGGGGCACACCAATACAACATAGAATACAAAGGATCAAAACAGCATGGGAATGCTGACGGTTTATCGCGCCTACCGTTGCCAACGGTAGAAGAGGCACATACAGTAGACCTAATGGGGATGTTCCACTCTACCATAGTGGAATGTCTACCAGTAACAAATTCTGCCATTGAAAGGGAAACGAGAAATGACCCGACTCTTTCACGGGTCTACGATTTAACAGTGAAGGGATGGCCAGCACATGGCGAACCACTGTTGCCAGCATTCTCGCAAAGAAGAGAACAGCTGTCAGTGTGCCGAGGAACCTTGATGTGTGGATCCAGAGTGGTGATTCCACCCAAACTCCAGGATAAAGTGCTAAAGGAGCTTCACGAGGGGCATCTGGGTGGAGTGAAAATGAAGAACCTAGCCAGGGCGTTTGTATGGTGGCCAGGTATCGATGGAGACATCGAAGAAATGACCAAGAGCTGCCTAGGATGCCAGAAGGTCCAAAACGCTCCACCACAAGCCCCTCTACATCCATGGGAGTGGCCCTCATCTCCCTGGCAAAGGGTACACATCGACTTTGCTGGTCCATTTATGGACTCAATGTTCTTAATCGCGGTTGATGCACACTCCAAGTGACTGGAGGTAATAAAGATGTCCTCCACCACCACGGAAAAAACCATCACAGTATTAAGGACCATATTTGCCAGGAATGGGCTGCTGGAACAGATCTGTTCTGATAATGGACCGCAATTTGTGTCCGAAGAATTCAGGAAGTTCTTAAAAAACAATGGGGTTAAGCACTACACGTCCACCCCATACCATCCCGCCACCAATGGATTGGCTGAAAGGTTTGTCCAGACCTTCAAGAAGGCCATAAAGGCCATGGGTAATGAAGACATAAAACTTCAGCACAAGGTGGATAACTTCTTGTTCGCATACAGGAATGCAACACATACGGTTACCAACCAAACTCCCGCCATGATGTTCTTCAATAGAAACCTAAGATGCCGGCTGGATTTGGTCAAGTCCAACATCAGAAGGGACGTGGAGAACCGACAGTTTCAAGGCATGAATGAAAAGCCAACTAGAACCTTCCAGATAGGTCAACAAGTTTTGGCCCGGGACTACCGTACCAAGAAATGGCAGCCTGGAACTATCTGCACACGACTAGGACCACTGATGTATACCGTGGACATCGGAGAAAGCATAATAAGGCGCCATGCTGTCCAAATCATAGAGTCATCCAAAAAGGGACAACCTACACCACAACTCTATACGCCGAACGATGAAGTAGAGATACCCATATCTACCTCCGATCCGGTGATACTGGAACCCGATGAACCCGACACTGGCATTCAAGCCGAATCAGCCTTGCCAAAAGAACCTGCTACACCACCAGAAACTACTACACCACCGAGGCATTATCCGGACCGAGTCAGGAAGCCTCCAGAGAGACTGACTTATAATTAATTAACTACAGCAATGTGTATATTATTTTCTTATAACATGTAATTAATAATTACTTAAAATATGATGTACTGGTTAGCTAAAAGGGGAGGAATTGTAGTGTATGTGCCTTTAAGAGCCCCATATGTGCTGTAATGCCGGTAATGGCCACTTGGGCTATATAAGCCTGTATATTGTGTTATATCCGTTAGAACCCCCCCCCAGACTTTGCTTAGTAAACACCTATGAACCAACTCCTGTCTTCAGTGTCTTTATCAACACACGGACACGACACAGATCATTAATATATATTGTGAATAGCTGGGGTCCAAGGACCGATCCCTGCGGTACCCCACTAGTCACCGCCTGCCACTCAGAAAAAGAGCCATTTATTCCAACTCTTTGCTTTCTGTCTGCCAACCAGTTCTCTATCCAAGTCAATACCTTGCCCCCAATCCCATGTGCCTTAACTTTACACGCTAATCTCTTATGCGGGACCTTATCGAAAGCCTTTTTAAAGTCTCATTTAAATATCTTGCGGCTCAGATTTAAAGGGATCTGACCACTTAAAGGTAAAGGGGGTCTATATGGGGGCCTATATGGTGTCAATCAGCAAGATAGCTGATATTGCAGAGCTAGCCAGGAGTAAACTGGAGAATAAATGTTGAGGGCAGTGATAACCTTGCCAGCCACTGGTAGGGCCATCTTTACAACACTCATGCACTTATGCAGCGACTTTAGCCAAGAGAGATGTCACAAGGCACTTCACAGAGGTGTGAGGATAAAAAGCAGATGTTGCGTCAAAGAATGAGAAGTTAGGAGGGATGACTGACGTAATAAAGACTCACTACGCACTTGGTTGTACATAAAGCAAGGCTTTAATCGACTTGTAACAAAACATGGAGGTCTAGTTAGTAGTCACTAGCTTCCTGTTTCCAGACTGTCTCTGGCCAAGGTGGGCCCACGCCCGAGTATTTATACTCCTCGGGTGGCGCCCTCAGCTGGCCGTTCAATAGTACTTCCTGAGTTACTTCTTGCAGGAGTTGCGATTTATGACAATGACCAAAAGCTTGATCAAAGAAATGGGTTTTAAGGAGTGTCTTAAAGGAGCAGAGGGAGGTGGAGAGGCAGAGTGGCAAGAATTTCACACCATGGGGCTGAAGGCATGCACAAGAGCGCAATGGTAGAGCGAAGGAAGGGGGGATGCACAAGAGGGCAGAGTTAGAGGAATGGCAAAATCTGGGGGAGGAGGAGTTGTAGGGCTGGAGGAGGTTATAGAGATAAGGAGGCGAAGGCCACAGAGGGATTTAAACAGAAGGTTGAGAATTTTAAATTTGTGGCAATGGGGATGGGGAGCCAGTTTAATTCAGCCTGGACGGGTGTGATGGATGAGTGGGAATTAGTGTCGGAAAGCATACGGGTATCAAAGTTTTGAATGAGTTGAAGTTTACGGGGAATCAGAGGCTGGCCAGGAGAGAATTGGATTAATTAAGTGGGGAAATGGCAAAGGCATGGATGAGGGTTTATGCAGCAGATGGGATGAGATAAAGGCAGAGACGGGTGATATCACACAGGTGGAAATAGGCGGTCCTTGTGATGGAGAGGATGTCGGGTAAGTACCTCAGCTCAGGGTTGAACGGGATGCCAAGGGTTGGGAACAGTCTGGCCCAGCTTGAGGTAGTGGCCAGGGAGGGAGGACAGAGTCAATGGCCAGGGCACGGAATCTGTCATGGGAGATGAAGACGATAGCTGCGATCTTCCTAATGTTTAGCGTCACAGCTCATCCGAGTCTGGATGTCATACAAACAGTCCGACAGTCCAGAGGCAGTGAGCGGGTTGAGATAGGGCGAGGACTGCAGCTCCCTATTCTGTAGACAGTAAAGTTCTGTATCTGGCTCCCTGCTGACCCAGAGCCACCTGAGACAGCTGTTGACAGGTCGGTGAGCCAAGTGTTTGTAGATATGGTCTGATCCTGCTGGCATAAACTCTGTCATTTTGTACCACTTTAACCATGAAATACTGTACTTAGCTCCGATGGACGGGCCACATCGTCCGCATGCCCGATACGAGACTCCCAAAACAAGCGCTCTACTTGGAGTTCTGACACAGCAAGAGAGCTCCTGGTGGGCAGAGGAAACGCTTCAAGGACACCCTCTGAAATAAAGAGTAGATTGCCTTTCAAAAGCTAGGCTTTATTAACCTTAAAAAACCAGCAAGTACATGTTGAGCACCCAGTCTCAACCAAACTGTAGAAAACTGAATTTAAGATGGCCACCACAGGTCACATGGAATCAACTAACCAATAAGTTTACAGCATATATCTCAAGGCAGGAAAACAGGCAACCAATTACAATGCTTCTTATAAAACAAGAATAATCACCACATTCACCCCTCCTTTTAAAATATACTTCAACCTAGGTAGCCTTTACAGTTTACAATTAGTTATTTATGACTAGAGCAATACATGTATAATGCCTTCAACAATTTTAAAATTTTACTATTAAATTATTAATTATTTTAAAAGTCCATTTTTAATCGGTCGACCGGATATCTTGTTTGTGTCGACCTTCTTAGCCTTGGTGGAGTTCCTTGCCCTCCCACACCAGGAGACACAGAAATATCTTCTGCAGGGAGGCTATCAATATCCCGATTATCCACGGTTTCCGGATTGGAAGTCCCATTAGAAGGTAGACTGGGAGGGTCATGAACATCCATCGGGGGCAGACTAAGAGAATTGTAAGTGTCTGCAATAGGATTGGAAATGTTCGTAGTATCTGTGACGACATCAACATTATCTGAATTATGGCTATTGTTAATGTCCTCAGGAGAGGGCTGGCCACCACAAGGAGCATTGGGCTAGATTTTCAGTATAGACAGTTTTGGGGCGCTAACCTTAGCGCCCGCCCGAAGTTAGCGCCCGCCCCAAAGTAGCGCCCCGTTGCCGGAAATTCAGTGGCTTCGCCCTAAGAGGTTGGTGGAGCGCTAAAAGAGGCGTTCCACTACTATCTTTAGGCGCTAAGCCGGCGGTGCAGAGCGCAGCGCCCGACTTCGGGCGCAGCGCACGGCAGACACTCTGGTGCCAGTGAGCTCTTAAAGGGGAAGGGTGCATGTGTTTTTTTCGGAGGAGGAGGAGGAGGAGGAGGAGGAGGAGGAGGTGGTGGTGGTGGTGGCCGGAAACATAAATACACCGTTCACAACAACACACTGGATCCTTCCACACAACACATGCAGACTGCCGTTTATAGTGCAGGAGGAGTGCCCTTTAATTTGCGCTCCCCAGGGTGTGTTGCGTTCCATTTTACAAACGCTCTGGACGCCAGCCGCACAATGGGGCGGTCTGACTGAAGTTTGGAATCGGGGCGGCCAAAGGGCGTTGCACGAGGATGTGACGTCATTTTCTGCGCGCGCATCCGGGCAGCCGCTAAACTTTGCGCAGGCGCTAACGGCCAACTTAATTTGGGGCGGGGCGCAAACTGCGCTGCGCCCGGGCGCTACACGAATAGCGCCCGAAAATCACTTCTCTTAAGGCGCTAACTGCTGGCGCAAGCAACTGAAAATCTAGCCCTAAGTCTTTAACTGAAACTGTACTTTCTTTCCCATCTTGGAATCGAATGTGAGCATATTGGGAATTTGCCTCCAATAGCTCCACCTCCTCCACTAAAGGATCATACTTTGACAGTCTAACATGGCGTCGGAGCAGCACAGGTCCCTGCATAGTAAGCCATGAAGGTACCGAATATCCCGTAGTGGATCTCCGCGGATAGTTGAAGAGCCTTTCATGGGGGGTCACATTAGTAGCCGTTGAAAGCAATGATCTAATGGAATGCAGGGCATCAGGCAGTACCATTTCCCATTGTGTATTCTTAAGGTTCCGGGATGTCAAAGCCAACATAACTGCCTTCCAGATCACCCCATTGTATCGTTCGCACTGTCCATTACCCTGGGGATTATACGGGGTAGTTCTGCTAGTAGAAATTCCCCGACTCTGGAGGTATTCCTTCAACTGGGAAGACATAAAAGAACTTCCCTGATCTGAATGGATATACGCAGGCATCCCAAAGATGACAAAAAGTTGAGTCAGACATTTAATAACTGTAGCAGCTGATACATCTGCACAAGGAAAAGCAAAAGGGAACCTTGAAAACTCATCCACAACAGTAAATATATATCGATTCTGAGTCGTTGAAGGAAGAGGCCCCTTAAAATCAACGCTCAGGCGTTCAAAGGGAGAAGTAGCCTTTATAAGATGAGCTCGTTGAGGCTTAAAGAAATTCGGTTTACACCGAGCACAGACAGAGCATGACGAAGTCATCCGCTTGACGTCTTCAACTGAAAAGGGCAAATTCTTACTGCGTACGAAGTGTATCATCCTCGTAACACCAGGATGGCACAAAGCATTATGAAGATTAATAAGCGTATCTCCGTGAAGCACAGAACAATAAGCCCTCGACAGCGCATCAGCGGCAACATTATCCTTCCCCGGACGATAGACTATATCAAAATGGTAGCATGCCAACTCGATCCTCCACCTCATTATTTTATCATTCTTAATCTTTCTGAAATGTTTGACATCAAACATGAAGGACACAGATTTTTGGTCAGTTACTAACGTAAAATGTTGCCCAGATAAATAATGTCTCCATTTACGCAGTGCTTCTACTATTGCGTACGCCTCTTTCTCTATTGATGAATGTCTCTGCTCACTATTGCTCAGAGTACGTGAGAAAAAGGCCACAGGTCTTCCATTTTGGTTCAGGGTAGCCCCAATTGCAAAATCAGAAGCGTCCGTCTCAATCACAAAGGGAACCTGCTCATCAATAGAATGCACAACTGCTCCAAGGATATCCTTTTTAAGATTATCAAAACACGTCCTGGCCTCCCATGATAGAGGATATGTCGTAACCCGAATAAGGGGCCGAATCTTCTGCGAGAAGTTTGCAATCCAATTGGAATAATAAGAAAACAGTCCAACAATTCGTTGCAAGGCCTTAGAATTAGTAGGGCAAGGTATATCAATCAGTGGTCGCAGCCGTTCTGGATCTGGTTTAATCTTGTTTCCCGAGATAATATACCCCAGTAAATTTACCTCGGTGGTCGAAAAGATACACTTCTCTTTATTGAAAGTTAAGCCAACTTTTTCCGCAACTTGAAGGAATCTTTCTAGATTAAAATCGTGCTCCACCCTTGATTTGCCACACACCGTGATGTCATCTAAATATGAGAAGGTGTCAGAGAGAGAGTTATCACTTATAAAAGCATCCATTGCCCGTTGAAAACAGGCGACACCGTTAGTAACACCGAATGGTACTCGGCAAAACTGGTACAGCTTTCCACCAGCTTCAAAGGCCGTATATGGTTTGTCCCTCTTAGCAATAGGAATCTGATGATAAGCACTCTTTAGGTCAATAGTGCTAAAAACCTTATATTGAGATACTTTATTGATAAGCTCATCAATCTTAGGCAGGGGGTACGCATCTAATTGAGTATACCTGTTAATAGTTTGAGAGTAGTCTATCACCATTCGCTTCTTATGTCTCTCATTAGTGGTGACAACTACCTGTGCCCGCCAGGGCGAAAAACTAGGTTCAATGATTCCTTCCAATAAAAGACATTGAACTTCAGAATTAATAAATTCTTTATCCTGACTGCTATACCTTCTTGACTTGGTAGCAATTGGCTTACAGTCCGGCATCAAATTGGAAAAAAGTGATAATGGAGAAATGAATAAAGAAGTTAATCCACAAATAGACAAAGGTGGCTTGGTTCCTCCGAAACAAAGACTGAGGGACTCATGTAATTGAAGCACATCATGACCAATCAAAATGTCCGCACAGAGATTAGGCAGAACGGATAGGCGTATATCAGTATACGTATTACCTAGGAGAATTAATTTCACAAGGCAACAACCAGCTACTTGTGAGGTGAGAGTCGTCTGAGCCATACACACCTGATAGGAAACAGGCGAAATTTTCAAACGCTTCTCCCTCACAAACTGAAGACTTATAAAGCTCTCAGTACTGCCCGTATCTATAAGGGCCTTCACTTCTAACCCATTAACTTGGGCCATAACTAAAGCTTTGTTTAGGCCATGGGAAAAGGCGGCAGAAACTGATGCAATAAACGCCCTATCTAAAGGCTGAATGGTCGCAGAGGAGACAATCGATTTGCAAACACATGCGTAATGACCTCCCTTGCCGCATTTACTACACACAGCCTCCCAGGCAGGGCATTTCAGACGGGGGGTGCCGGGCGTTCCCACAAAAATAACACTTCTGAATCCTAGAGGCAACAGCTGCCAAAGTAGAAACTGTTTCGGAATCTGATAAACCACTCCTATTAAATCCACGTAACTCCCTTTCATCCGGAACTGCCGAAACCACGGTCGCAGGCCGATCAAAAAGAGCATAAGAATCCGAACTTCTCTGAGCCAAATCCAATGTAGAGGCTTGCTCAAAAGCACTCTTAAGATCCAAGATCTTATTTTCTAATAACCGCTGACGAATTGATCTAGACAGTAATCCATTAATAAATGCATCCCGTACCGACTCTTCCCTATGTTCTTCTGCAGACACGGCCTTATAATTACAGTTAGCACCAAGGCACTGGAGTGCTTGTAAATAAGCATCCAAGGATTCTCCCGCCTGCTGCCTACGGGCAGATAAATGGTGACGTGCAAATACCTCATTTTTGGGTTTAACAAAAAAAATTTCCAATGTAGCAATAGCCAATTCATAAGTTTCACAGTCCAAAATATACTTATACACATCCGGAGCAATGTAGTTGATTAGTATATCCAACTTATTTAGAGATTGCTGATCCAACACACCCAAAAAGTTTTTAAATGTACGATACCAATGTTTCCATTGATCATCCACTCCTGCAGAATTCGGGTCAGCATTAAATCGTTCCGGTCGAAGATATCGTTCCATTATAGCAAAAGGTTAATAAATTGAAATAAAGAGCAGATTGCCTTTCAAAAGCTAGGCTTTATTAACCTTAAAAAACCAGCAAGTACATGTTGAGCACCCAGTCTCAACCAAACTGTAGAAAACTGAATTTAAGATGGCCACCACAGGTCACATGGAATCAACTAACCAATAAGTTTACAGCATATATCTCAAGGCAGGAAAACAGGCAACCAATTACAATGCTTCTTATAAAACAAGAATAATCACCACACCCTCAAAACCTCCTTGAAAAAGTGTAACATCCCCACCGATGCTTGGGAATCCCTGGCCTAAGACCGCACAAAGTGGAGGGAAGGCGCCGAACACCTCGAGTCTCTTCGCCGGGAGCAAGCGGAAGCCAAGCACAAACAGCGGAAGGAGCGCACGTCAACCCAATCACCCTACCCACCCGCCCCTTCAACCACTGTCTGCCCCACCTGTGACAGAGACTATAGGTCCCGCATTGGACTCATCAGGCACCTGAGAACTCATTTTTACTGTGGAAGCAAGTCATCCTCAGTTCCGAGGGACTGCCTAAGAGAGACTGTAATTAAGGTGCATTTAAAAACAAATTTACTGTAAGAAGTAAGTAAAAATTGCCCCACCCCCCAAAAAATACAACTTACTAATAAAAGTAGCAGAAATATGGGAAGAAAATGTCCAGCGACTGCCTGGGTTGTTCCCTCCCTCCCCCACCCCACCCGCCCCCCCCCCCCCACCAACCCTCACCCCCAAGACCCTATCCAGCTCTCGCTCTGGAAAGGGGGCTACTCCAAACTGTTTTTAAGAAAAACTAGAGTGAATATTGACACCGCCGTCGGGTCGATGATGCGCGTGCCATAACTCAGCTGCTCAAGCCCATCCCGAGTGTTAGTGCTGTGCTGTGTCGAAATGCTATACTGGCCCGGATTTTGCAGTCAGCAGCGGAGGAACGGCGCTTGCTGTTCATTACGCTTACAGCTGGCCATAGACTTTCGTGGGCTTTTGTACGGCAACTTACGGTATCTAGAGATCCTTTTCAGCACTGCGCCCTCTACAGGCGATCTGTGGCGTGTGTGAGCAGCACAAGCAACAGCATGTCTCTTCAACCAATCAGACTGAAGAATCCTCACTGAGACACGCAGGCCGTGATTTTGCCAACCTCGGCGGGTCCGTGGCGGGCGACGTCGGTGGCAGGTCCCGACCCCGCTGCTGGCTCCATCCCGGCCTCTGAAATGAATTTCCCCTGATTGGGCTTGTTAAACCCGCCCAGCGCATTTGCCGGCCAATTAGAGGAAGCAGGTCTGGTGACATCATCAGATGACGCGTCATCAGCCGGTTTCCTTAAAGGGGCCATGGCCAACTTTCTTTTGACATTTGTGCTGTCAGTGTTCTACAGCATTGAGGTGCAGCAAACACTGACAATCACTGCACAGAGGTGCAGGGCTGCACACAGGCTCTCCCATGACTCCTTCCATATGCTTAATGGAGAGAGTCACAACACGCAGGGAGGTCCTCTTCCCTTTCCATGGGCGGAAGAGACCTCCCCAGGAGCCTGGTTGCACATTGCAGAGGAGGGTACAAGCAGGGATGTGGTCACCTGGGTGCAGAGCTGCAAACATTTCAATGATCTCAGTAGATCACGAAACGTTAGTACAAAGCTACACTCAACCTCATCCCCATCCCTCTGCTTTCCCTACCCTACTCCTGCACATCCTTACACCAACTTGCCTTGGACCTCCACCCATCCCTCTCTGTCTACATTATCACTTCCCCATCTCACTAGCTACCCCTCACACTCATCCTCATCCTAGTCTAATCATGTCAACTAACAACACACAAGGGTAGGCACTTGGGTGTTTTATGCAATGTCCATGTAAAGTTTCTGTTAATGTGGTGTCAAACATTGAAACCTTTTTTTGAACACTTTGCGTTCTTGGACAGATTTGTGTGCCCCTTTGGAAGAGGCTTAGTGAGCTGCAGTGACTGGTGAGACATAACGGTACCCACCGCAATGGTGATGAGTGTGAAAGGAATGCCTTGGGCATTGTAGAGATGCTTTATGGTGTTGTTGTGGGGTGGTGCCAACCTGGCACATCATGTGGCAGCCAGGATATACAGCATCAAGTGAAGTAAATCTGGCCATGGTGAGGCCATCCCTGGCCTGCTGGGCAGCAATGTGGTCGGGTGCTGATGCCTGTGTCCTGTCCAGCATCAGGTGATTGCAGAAAAGGTTGGTGGTGTTGTTGGTGCTGCTGGTGTGCCTGGTGCTGCTGGTGTTGGGGCTGATCGTGGTGGGATTCTGAGGACCAAGATGAGAGAGTATGAAGGGCACCCATGCTGATGGAGTAGATGGCAGGTGAAGTAGAGATGACAGACACGATCTGTCAATGGTGGGAGAGGTAATGAGGTCAGACTGGATGGAGACTTGTGTAAAGACTTGCAGCATGGTGAATCTGTTGTGGAAATGCAGTGAGGAAGAGTTTATGGCTGAGGGAAGATATCTCTGTAAGATGGGAGCTTTTACTGTACATTTGAAGCTGTCAACTCAACATCTGATTCCACTGAACTCCCACCTCAGCTTGACAGACGTGGTCCATGACCAGCGTGGACCCCATGGACGAGCTGTCAAATGCAGAAGGTGAGCTGAAATTAATTCTTAAGTGGCTCTAAACAAGCCACTAATTACCTGAATTGGGTCTCCCATGGTGAACCCACCGCTGCGTGATGGGTCTGCTCAGCGCTGACAGACCCGACATCGGGGAAAGGCATGTGGCAGCGGGTTCACAGTGGGTTCCCAACCTGCTTGGGAAGAAAAACACTTTCCCACCCGACTCGCCGCCGATCGCGCCCGCTGACCCACTGGAAAATCCAGCCCGCAGAGTCTAAACCAGGAAGTATAATTTAGAATATTTAATTCAAAGTAAAATCATGTACAAGAAGTGAAATAAAGAGAGGGGGGGTAAAAATGGGCTTAAGAGAGAGAGAGAGATAAAAGGGAGAGAAGGAAATATAAAAAAAAAAGTTTATCTTAATTTTTAATTTAAAAAAATCTCCAACAATAATTAAATTCTGTAGGAATGAGACTCCACACTTGTAAAATTAAAATTTCAAACCAGAGAGGTTGTTTGGCAGTAATTAAGACTACAGTGATGAACCTGTGGAATTCTCTACCACAGAAGGCAGTTGAGGCCAATTCATTAAATATATTCAAGAAGGAGTTAGATATATTTCTTAAGGCTAAAGGGATCAAGGGATATGGGGAGAAAGCAGGGACAGGGTACTGAGTTTGGATGATCAGCCATGATCGCATTGAATGGCGGAGCAGGCTTGAGGGGCCGAATGGCCTACTCCTGCTCCTATCTTCTATGTTTCTATGCCTTGAAGCTCGAATGGTGAAAACTCACTTTGGGAACGAATGACGGTTAAGACAAAAAAGAGGCACAGCATCCGAAGTGACTGTGAAGAGAGGTAAATGGCGGCCCGTAGCAACAACGTGTTGTTTTACTACTGGGCCAACTCGTTCTGACTCGATCCTCTTTGTTCCCCTGCTCTGTTTTAAAAAGAAAATACTAAGATGTTTAAATGGTGCACTTGTTGAAGGATAAAGGAGTCTATTAGTATGTGGGTAGTGTGTTGAGGCAGGAGTGGGAATTGAGTGGGAATTGGACTGGTCAGAGCATGTGCTGATGTGAAGCATATGATATTACTTAGGTAGGCATGAAAGCAATCTGGTTTAATATCGCACAGTTTAGTGAAAGGAATGTCAGGGTTACACAAGGTTAGGAGTAGATTGATGTGAAAAAACTGTACTTATTTTTTAGGGGGAGAACGGTAAACTGTTTAAACTTGCTCCTTCTTCATTTAAAAACAAAAGACGATAAATTGCACCGATTACGCTACGAGAGGATTTGTGAAACTAAAGTGTCCGTATAACGGTCTACGTTTGACTTGTAAAACAAGGCCTGCTTAAAGGAAGACAGATGGGTCTATCAGCCTCGTATTTAATGGCCCACCTGCCAATCTCTCCCAGATGGGAATACGTCTAGGATCTGAACACACACACAAAAAAAAATGAAGCACGAACGACATAAACTTTTTTTTGAAAAAAGAAAGATAGTAACTTACAAAGCTGAGATGAGAATTTTAACAAGCCTCTATAAATCAACATTTGGAAAAAAAAAAGCATGGGGCGGGGGGGTAGAGAATAAAAACAGTGAAAGCAAAGCAAACAAACAAAAAGAAATCACTCACTCCAGTCGGGCTCCGCACACTTTTGTATAAATTTAACAATGTAATAAAAATTCATGATGCATGCATCTTAACAACATTACTCCAAGCCTCAAGAGTTTCATGACAAGAATCAAAAAAATTCATGTTGATGCCTAATGATTTTGTTTTGACAGTCTGGAAGTCTAAAACATCCAGCCTATTACACAATGAAACAATTTCCTGTTTTCTGTGAAGCATTATAGCCCAGCATGAGGCTCTGAGCAGTGACTATAATTAGCCATAAAACATCTCTTTACAGGTTCAACACGTTTTACCACATCCAGCTACCTCTGACAAACTTCGCGTTTGGTTTCTGCAGTTGAGGATGGAGAGAGGAGGGGTGTGCGGAAATGCGTGTGTGTGTGTGTGTCCGAGTTTTCAGAATCCTAGGGAGCAAAATTTCACACTCAGGACAATTTTCCAGAACTAGGGGGTCACAGTCTCAGGATTAGGGGTCGGCCATTGGATCCAAAATTGGCTTAGTGGCAGGAGGCAGAGGGTGATGGTCCAAGGTTGTTTTTTGTGACTGGAAGCCTGTGTCCAGTGGTGTGCCGCAGGGATCGGTGCTGGGTCCTTTGCTGTTTGTAGTGTACATTAATGATTTAGATATGAATGTAGGAGGAATGATCAGTAAGTTTGCAGATGACACGAAAATTGGTGGAGTGGTAAATAGCGAGGAGGGAAGCCTCAGGCTACAGGACGCTATAGACGGGTTGGTCAGATGGGCAGAACAGTGGCAAATGGAACTTAACCCTGATAAGCCTGAGGTTATGCATTTTGGGAGGACTAACAAGGCAAGGGAATACACAATGAATGGTAGGACCCTAGGAAGGACAGAGGATCAGAGGGACCTTGGTGTGCATGTACATAGATCCCTGAAGGCAGCAGGACAGGTAGATAAGGTGGTTAAAAAGGCATATGGGATACTTGCCTTCATTAGTCGAGGCAATTTATATAAGAGCAGGGAGGTTATGATGGAGCTGTACAAAACGCTAGTTAGGCCACAGCTGGAATACTGTGTGCAGTTCTAGTCGCCACACTATAGGAAGGATGTGATTGCATTGGAGAGGGTGCAGAGGAGATTCACCAGGATGTTACCTGGGCTGGAGCGCTTCAGCTATGAAGACAGACTGGACAGGCTGGGGTTGTTTTCCTTGGAGCAGAGAAGGCTGAGGGGGGACCTGATTGAGGTGTACAAAATTATCAGGGGCATAGATAGGGTAGATAGAAAGGAACGTTTCCCCTCGGTAGAGGGGTCAATAACCAGGGGGCATAGTTTCAAGGTAAGGGGCAGGAGGTTTAGAGGGAATTTGAGGAAAAACTTTTTCACCCAGAGGGTGGTTGGAATCTGGAACTCACTGCCTGAAAGGGTGGTAGAGGCAGGAACCCTCACAACATTCAGGAAGCATTTGGATGAGCACTTAAAACGCCATAGCATACAAGGCTACGGACCAAGTGCTGGAAAATGGGATTAGAATAGATAGGGCTTGATGGCCAGCGCGGACACGATGGGCCGAAGGGCCTCTTTCTGTGCTGTATAACACTATGGGCTAGATTTTCAGTATAGGCAGTTTTGGGGCGCTAACCTTAGCGCCCGCCCGAAGTTAGCGCCCGCCCCAAAGTAGCGCCCTGTTGCTGGGAATTCAGTGGCTTTGCCCTAAGAGGTTGGTGGAGCGCTAAAAGAGGCGTTCCACTACTATCTTTAGGCGCTAAGCCGGCGCTCCAGAGGGATAGCGCCCAGGCGGGGCGCAGCGCGGGTGCGGTCATTTTTGGACTGACAGCAGACCCAGTGGCGCCGACCAGCTCTTAAAGGGGGAAGGGACGAATTGGTCTGCTGCCACGCCCTGCACACTGCAGCCTTGCAAAGAGGCCTCAACACTGCTGCTCAGCCCCAGGGAGTCATGGCAACGCCAGAGAAGGCCCGTCAGCATGCCCTGCGCTTCTCAGAGGGTGATCTGGACATAATGGTCACAGCTCTGGAGGTGAGGCGCAAGATCTTGTTCCCAGAGAGTGGGAGGAATCCAACCCACCACGACTACACCAAAGCCTGGAAGCAGATCGCCCAGAGGGTGACGTTCACTGGCGATGCCCCCAGGACCCACAAACAATGTCGTAAAAAATACAACGACCTGACCAGGATTGTCAAGGTGAGTAGCCTTTCCAGTCTCCTCCTCATTCTTGCATGTACACCTGACATGATGGGCAAAGGGAGCTGAAAGTCCTATTGGCCAGCCCTCAGCCAGCAGCATTGGGACAGTCATGAGCATCAAATGGCCATTCGGCACTCTACACTTTGGCCAAGCTATTCCACCATGGGAGGCTGTGCACACTACATCAGGGCTTCACTCTGGCCAAGCTATTCCACCATGGGAGGCTGTGCACACTACATCAGGGCTTCACTCTGGCCAAGCTATTCCACCATGGGAGGCAGTGCACACTACATCAGGGCTTCACTCTGGCCAAGCTATTCCACCATGGGAGGCAGTGCACACTACATCAGGGCTTCACTCTGGCCAAGCTATTCCACCATGGGAGGCAGTGCACACTACATCAGGGCTACACTGCGCACTTACAGCCCGTCCTTTCTCTTGCAGGCTAAAGTAGCCTTTAATCGCCAGGCCCGTGCCAGGGGTGGCCGCGCCAAGCTGCAGAAGCTCACTCGGCTGGAGGAGTGCGTGTGTGTGCTCATGGGCGCCTGTGTGATTGTCCCCACAGCGTGCGGAGTATCCGACCCTCCACTGCCCGGCAATGGTAAGGACCTCGCCTTTTGGCCCTCTCGCGTCGCACTGGCCCATCCGAGCTAGCTCCTTTGCCACTGTCCCACCAATGCGCTGAATGCCACCAGTCCTAACTCCCTCGCTGACGCCGTCTCCTCACTCTGAAGCTACTCTTGTGCATTCCTGCTTTCAGCTGGTGACGACCAGGACCCTGAAGCTGCCAGTGACAGCACCTCCGAGCAGGAGGAGGAGGAGGAGCAAGCCGGACCATCGGGGGAACAGTCACGTCCCGCAGGAGAGGAGGAAATGCTTGACACCTCCTCACTGGACGAGTGCCTGGAGGAACTGTCGCAGGGCAATGCAGCTTCTGGGACCAGTGGCGTCCAGCCACCCAGGAGCCGTGCGCGTGGCCCGCGGCCTTCCCCCCAAAGGGGGGAAGGATCAGAGGGGAGTGCTGCTGATCGGCACACTCGCCGCCACCAACGTGGCAAGGGTCCCTTAGTTCGGCCCCCTCCTCCCCAGCAGGAGAGTCGCGACTCCAGTCCGGACACCTTCACCTCGGAGGAGGTGCGGAAGCTGGATAAGATGGCCGAGGATTCGGACCGGCGCCACACGGAGCTCATGAGCGTGGTGGGGCGCATGCCTGAGGCCATCGAGTCGCTGGCGACCAGTGTGCGTGAGTTCGGGGCAGCAACTGCCGCGAGTGGCCGCATGCTGACTGATGCCGTCAAGACCCTGGCGGATGTGATGCGCGCGCACACCAGGACAACAGGGGCACTCACTTCTGCCACACACGCTGTCTCAGGCAGGCATCGCCAGGGCAGCCGCCGCGCTGGACCATCCCAGCAAGCCGCCCCTCGGCTGATTGTTGCGGATCCTGCAGTGCGGGCCCGGCCGAGTGCCACCGCGCCACAGCACCAGCCAGCGCATCCCAGGCACCAGCTGGCCCACATTGCGCCATCCGTCGCTGCCATTCCCCCACTGGGGCGTCAAGGGCAAGCGGCTGCAGCTGATGGTGGCCAGGCTCAGGTGCGCCACTCAGCAGACGGCCCCTCGAGGCCCAAACGCCGTGTAGGCCGCCCCCCAGCGGCATCTGGCAGAAGGGCATCTGAGCCTCAGGCACCTTCCCCCAGCCTCGCAGCAGCCACTGGGCAGAGCTTGCGAAGGAGCAGCAGGCCGGGCAGGGGAGGCAAAAGGCTGGGCAAGGTCTCGCCCTCGCGGGCCACTCAGTAGAGGGTGTGGCCAGCTTTCCTTTTATATGGCGGTGGCCATCTTTATTTTGCCCATGGTTGTGTTGTTGGAGGGCTTATTTTTTGCGTTAGGCCGACGTTGAGGCCCGGCTTGAAGAAAGGTGGAGTGACTCCTCCCCAGTTTGTGGGAGTGAGTCGTTTGTTGGGCTTTTTGTGGGGCCCGTTTATTGTTTTTGGGGATTCATGTGGGAAGGGCTTTTCATTTTTGTGCAATAAAAAATTATCTTTATTCATGCAGTCTCCATGGTTGTTCTTCTTAGTGTTTGTTGGCTTCGCCGGCTGAGGGCTTGCGGAGCGGCTGCATTCATCTTCCCTCATGGCCCCTGGCCATTCCCTGACAGGGGGCTTAGAAGTAGCGTGTAATAAGGTGGCGTCGTGCGGCCCTTGGCCCTGGTCGCTCCCTCCTGGGAACGTACTCCTGCTCCTCCTCCTCCTCCTCCTCATGCTCCTCCTGCTCCTCCTCCTGAGGTGCTGGTCCAACGTCAGGTGGCAGTGCCTGAGTCCTGCGGATAGCCAGGTTGTGTAGCATGCAGCAAACCACCACAAATTGGGAGACCCGGTCCGGCGAATACTGGAGAGCTCCTCCGGAGCGATCAAGGCAGCGGAACCGCTGCTTGAGGACCCCAATAGTTAGCTCGATGATGTTGTGGGTGGTTTGATGGCTCTCGTTGTAGGCCTCTTCAGCAGCGGTCCTGGGCGCGCAGAGCGGGGTCATGAGCCAGGTGCACAAAGGATAGCCTTTGTCCCCGAGTAGCCATCCTCTTGGGGGAGGCTGTGCCTGGAACATGTCATGCACAGTACTCTGCCGCAGGATAAAGGCACCGTGGCTGCTGCCTGGGAAGCTGGCATTGACTGCCATGATGCGCTGCTTGTGGTCACACACCAGCTGCACATTCAGAGAATGGTAGCCCTTCCTGTTGCGATACTGCTCGCCATGCTCCAGAGGGGCCCGCAAAGCCACATGCGTACAGTCAATGGCGCCCTGCACCAAGGGGAATTCCCCGAGTCTGGAAAATCCCAATGCGCGCTGATGCTGGCTCTCCAGGGCCATGGGGAAGGAGATGAATTGGCTTCTCCTTCTGAACAGTGCTTCGGTCACCTGGCGGATGCAGCGATGCGCGCCGTACTGGGAGATGTTTGCTATGTCCCCAGCAGCGTATTGGAAGGAGCCAGTGGCATAGAAGTTCAATGCCACCGTCACCTTCACTTCCACCGACAGAGACGTCCTGCACCTGAGCTTTGGCCGCAGATCTCGGCGAAGCAGGTGGCAGATCCCTGCAATCACCTCCTTTCGGAATCGGAGCCTTTTAACACATCGCGCGGCACTCATGTTTAGGTAGGAGCGCTGCTGGCGGTATAGCCTGACTGGGTAAGGCCTACGTGGCCGACGCCTGTAGCCCCCTCTGCCTCTAGCCAGGGCTGCCCCTCTCACAATGCGTCTGCGAGCCCTACGGACATGAAGCTGCAGCTCCGCGTTGGCACCCCATGCAACCCCCATCAAATCCTGGCAAACACTCAAATTTCCAAAAGGCCACTTGCAGCGCTCTGGCCTGAGTCCAAAAAACCTGAGCTCTTGCTGCTTGAAACCAGTTAGCTATCCTCCTTGTTGTGTCTCCAGAAATGCGTTGCACAAGAGTGTTTTCTGAAAAAAGGCTGGCCTTTATACTGGAGAGCACGTCCCCTTTAATTTGCGCCCCCCGGGGCCCGCGCTGGTTGTGTTGCGTTCCTTTTTCCAAACGCTCCGGCCGCCAGCCGCACAATGGGGCGGTCTGACTGAAGTTTGGAATCGGGGCGCACAAAGGGCGTTGCACGAGGATGTGACGTCATTTTCTGCGCGCGCATCCGGGCGGGCGCTAAACTTTGCGCCGGCGCTAACGGGCAACTTAATTTGGGGCGGGGCGCAAACTGTGCTGCGCACGGGCGCTACACGCATAGCGCCCGAAAATCACTTCTCTTAAGGCGCTAACTGCTGGCGCTATCAACTGAAAATCTAGCCCTATGACTCTATGACTCTATAATTTCGGACTGAGAGGAAGAGGAATTTCTTCACTCTGAGGGTTGTGAATCTTTAGAATTCTCTGCCCCACAGGGCTGTGAATGTTGAGTCGTTGAGCATATTCAAGGCTGAGATCGATAGATTTTTGGACTCTAGAGAAATTAAGGGATATGGGGATAGTGCGGGAAAGTGGAGTTGAGGTAGAAGATCAGCCATGATCTTATTGAATGGCGGAGCAGGCTCGAGGGGCCGTATGGCCTACTCCTGCTCCTATTTATTATGTTTCTTAGGCCACGTTGCAGATGAGGTAAATTGGAAAGGTGTAGATTCTCCTCGAGTCCCCATGGCTGAAGGCGATTTCCCTGCCCCCCTTCCCCCCCACCCCCGCCCGACCAATGCTGTTCACAGACCCTGCTGCAGTATTAAACAACCTCAGCAGATTCATCAACTTCCCAGTGAATTCGTCCATTCCAGCAGAGTTGACAGAATTATCGGATGGAAACATCCTCGGAAACAAACTTAACCTCAGAAACACATGCGGCTGGATCTTTGGAAAATGACCGTCCACATTAAAATCATTAGGCGGTTAATCTATTAACCTAGGGATTGAATCGGGGCCCTTTCTCCAGGGCTGAATGGTTCGGTAAAATATCGGGTGGCACATCGAGCAACCCAACCACTGGGCGAGCTTGAAGAGCAGTTTTTAAAGCTGCCAGTAAGTGTCACTAAAAGATATTCCCAATCATTTGCGTGTGTGACAATTGGCACAATAGAATGTGTGGCAAGGTAGCGGCCAATGTGCAAGGCTGAGGTCAATAGTGCTGGGCACCATTAAATGTAGAATAGAAGTACAAGGTCAATCAAGAAGTATTGATTATGTGACAGCACCGCCCCCCCCACCACCCCACCCCCCCAGCATAAGTTATAAAACTCTGAAGATTGCAAGAGGAAGGAAAGTCTTCGGCCGCGATTTTGCCGGCGTTCAGAGGGCAGGTTTGGAGGCGGGTCCAGAGTTAAAATCAGAATGATTGACGGCGGGTTGCGAACCCGCCGCCATCCTGCCTCCGCGCAACTTTCCAAGTCTGCGACTCCCAATCAGACCTTTTACTTTTGCCACATTTTGCCACATTTTCAGCGTGTTCCCTATCATTCGACAAACATGCCAGCTGATTGCCTCGGGTATTGCAACAAGCTGAATAGTTGACAGTTGCAACTGCAGCATAAAAGCTAACCTGCCACATCAGTTGAATTTCAGATGCCCGAACTTTCTGGTTTCAGGATTTGGAAGACATTTTTCAGGTGTCTTGAGGTTGTAAGTGTTTGTTCTGAGATCCATATGCACTGTGACCTCCTTGGAATAACCTCTCCCCACATTGATTGAATGATTATAACATCTCTTACTCAACTGACATATATACCAGCAGAATGGGAAACATTTATACTCTCTCATCCTGGTCCTCAGATTCGGAGGAAGAGCAGCCACAGCAGCAGCAGAACCAGGCACACCAGCAACAACAGGAGTGCCAACCTTCTCCTCAGCCACCTGATGCTGCACAGGGCGGAGGGCGTCAACGCAGGGCTACACCTTGCCGCACAAGATACCCCCAACACAGGGTTTACGGGCAGAGGATGGGCTTCCTGAACATGAGTGAGCAGCAGTGCCAAAGGAGGCTGAGACTTTCGCAAGAGGTAGTCGCTGACATCTGCACAATGCTGGACCAAGACTTGCAGCCCAGAGGAGCGGGTGGACACCCCTTACCAGTTGTGGTGTATGTAACCGTTCCACCTTTAAGAGAACTATTTTAAGAGTTGCACTACTTTATCTTGGCTGCTGTATACTGTAATACCGGTGGTGACCACACCGGTATATAAGTGCTGTGTAATGATTTATTGGGCAGTTCCGCCCTGACCTTCGACTAGTAAAGACCTGTTAAAGTTTACTCTTGTGGTCTGTGTAGTAATTCTCAATATAACACACAGACTTAACAGTGGCGACGAGTACGATCTTACCCCGCGGCAGAGATACATCCAAGGCAGTTTAACGGGCGTCGAGAGGAGGCATCCGCCCTCATCATTCTGCTGAGATAAGACTCGGGTCTGCAGAGCAAAGGAAGAATTCTGACACGAAGCCTTCCATCAGCAACAGGCAGTGATCATCCCTTCTATCACGGTGGTGGGTAAGCCGATCAGCGACGAGCAGCCAGTCGGCAACGTTGACTGTGAAGTAGGGGAGGGAAAAACCGAGAATTTAAGGGCGGAGAACTCGACCATGGCCGGGGAAAAGAGCCGGACAGAAGTCGGGGCCAGAGGCGCTGAGACTGGGGCAGCGTAAGGCACAGGAGCCGCGGTGAATGTAAGCATAGCCGGTGCGAAAGACCGGGCTGCAAGCGGGCTGGGAGACGCAACAGCGTCGAGAGAGAGCTCGACCGCGACCGGTGAAAAAGGCCGGGCAGCTACCAAGGCCGCGAGGCGCAGCGACCAGGTCAGCGTAAGGCGTGGGAGAAAATTAAAAAAACGCGGAGAACTCAGCCGCAGCCGGGGGGAAAGGACCGGACTGCAAGAGGGGCTGGGAGGCACGATTCGAAAACCGCTGGGGAGGGCGAATGCAGCAATACGGCAATCGCCATTACAGCCAGCGGGGGGAGAAAGGCAAATGCGGGAAGCCGCCATTTTCGTAGGCGGGGGAAGAAGACAAGCGTGGGAAACCGCCATTTTGAAAAAAAAAAGAAAAAATTTCTTTTTGTTCTCAAGAAGACTGTGAGGATGCCTAAGCGTGGTAACATCAACGATTTCGATCCCGATGTTGAAGATTGGGCCACGTATGTAGAACGCATAGAGATATATTGTAAGGCAAATAAAATATCGGATAAAGATAAAGCACTAACCTTACTAAACTAAATGGGTGCAAAGACATACGGGCTACTGAAGCATCTTCTATCACCAGCTAAACCGGCGGATCAGACTTTCACTAAAATTGTTGCTGTTCTGAAAAATCATTTGAACCCCACACCGCTGATGTTAGCGGAACGATTTAAATTTTATGCGAGAACGCAACTGAAAGAGGAAAACAACGCGGAGTATTTAATTGAACTGCGTAAGCTAGCGAAATACTGTCAGTTTGGGGAAAGTCTGACAGAAGCACTGAGAGACAAATTCGTGTGTGGATTGTCGAAAGAAGGAACACAAAAGCGGCTGCTTGAAGAGAATGATCTTACACTTGATAAGGCTGTCACTATTGCAGCATCGCACGAAGCCACAGCGAGAGGCACTGCGGAAATGCAGCTGAAGGCAACGGTACTCAGCGTAGATCAAATGGCTTTGGGTACAATGAAATGTTATCGTTGTGGGATGACAACACACGATCAGAACCAATGCTGATTTAAAAACCAGGAATGTAGAAAATGTGGCAAGCTTGGTCACATAGCTAAAGTATGCCGGTCAGGAAAGAAGACCAGCAACAAAAAGTCACCGCAAGGAAAGTGCAGAAAGGTACATAAGGTGGCTGAGAAGAGTTCGGATGAACAGAATTCGGATTCAGACCCCAACAGCAAGGAACTGGGTAGCCTGAGAATTCATAATGTGAGTAAGGAAGCTGACCGACAAACTATCTGGGTCACATTTCAGATAGCAGGAGTCCAGGTGAAAATGGAATTGGACACCGGATCGGCGTTGACGGTCATGAATAAGCAAGATTACAAAAAGTTATTCACACATATTCCCCTACGGGAGACGGAGATAGTATTGCAGACATACACGGAGCAAAAAGTATACCCCATCGGAAAGATAAAAGTCAAGGTGGTACACAAGGGCAAAGAACACCAAGGAATGGACATATATATACTACCTGAGGGAGGTCCACCACTTCTGGGACGGGAGTGGATCAGGAAAATAAATATGGACTGGCACTCCCTAAATGCAATAACGGTAGATTCCGCAAAGAAAAAAGATGTCAAACCTGAACGATTGTCCAGGATATTGGATGAAGCTAAAGAGGTGTTCCAGCAGGGACTGGGAACACTGAGAGGAATTAAGGCAAAAATCCAGATTGCAGAACATGCAAACCCAAAATTTTTCAAAGCCAGACCGGTACCTTATGCGATACGACCTGCTGTGGAAGCTGAGCTGGAAGGGCTCGAACGTTCAGGAGTGCTGTCTAAGGTGGACTGGAGTGAGTGGGCCACGCCCATTGTTCCCGTCATGAAGCGTTCATCGAGTAACAAGCCAGGGGAACCGGGGAAGGTCCGTATCTGTGGAGGCTTCAAGATCACAGTTAATCCGGTGCTTCACACGGTGCAATATCCGCTTCCGCGGATTGAGGATATCTTTGCTTCATTGTCTGGCGGGAAACACTTCACCAAGATAGACCTGGCGCAAGCGTACTTATAGATGGAAGTTGAGGAAGAGTCACGCCAGTATCTCACAATCAACACGCACAGAGGCTTGTACCGATATAATAGACTGGTTTTTGGAGTGGCTTCGGCTCCAGCAATTTGGCAGAGGGCCATGGAGCAGGTATTACAGGGAATTCCAAGCACTCAATGTTACTTGGACGATATCCTGATTACAGGAGATGACGATGAGGAACACCTTGCAAATTTGAAACTGGTGCTCACCAGGTTGAAGGACTATGGCCTTCGAGTTAATCGCCAGAAATGTGAGTTCTTTCAGAAACGGATCTCATACTGTGGTCATGTCATTGACCAGGAGGGGCTGCACAAGTCACCTGACAAGATCGAAGCTGTTGTGAAGGCTCCCGCTCCAGAAAATGTATCCCAGTTGAGGTCGTTCCTAGGGTTGATTAACTATTACCATAAGTTTCTGCCAAATCTATCCACGGTGCTGCACCCGCTGAATGCTCTTTTGCAGAAAGAAGTACCATGGAAGTGGAGCAAGGACTGTAAGAAGGCCTTTCGCAAAAGCAAGGCATTGATCACCTCAGAGGAAGTGTTGGCTCACTTCAACCCAACGCTACCTATTCGTTTAGCTTGTGATGCTTCTCCTTATGGTATTGGAGCAGTACTCTCACACAAGTTGCCAAATGGCTCGGAAAGGCCAGTCGCATTTGCATCCAGATCATTGACCTCCGCTGAGCGCAACTATGCTCAGATAGATAGGGAGGCTCTCAGCCTGGTGTGGGGAGTAAAGAAGTTTCATCATTACCTGCAGGGCCAGAAGTTTACACTGCTGACAGACCACCAGCCGTTGGTATCCATATTCAACCCTAAAAAGGGCGTTTCCATTATGACAGCGCAAAGGCTACAGAGGTGGTCCCTTTTCCTAGGGGCCCACCAATATGACATAGAATACAAAGGGTCAAAACAGCATGGGAATGCTGACGGTTTATCGCGCCTACCGTTGCCAACGGTAGAAGAGGCGCCTACAGTGGACCCAGTGGAGATGTTCCACTCAACCATAGTGGAATGTCTACCAGTAACAAATTCTACGATCGAAAAGGAAACAAGAAATGACCCGACTCTCTCACGAGTCTACGATTTAACGGTGAAGGGATGGCCAGCACATGGTGAACCACTGTTGCCAGCATTTTCGCAAAGAAGAGAACAGCTGTCAGTGTGCCGAGGAACTTTGATGTGTGGATCCAGAGTGGTGATTCCACCCAAACTCCAGCATAAAGTGCTAAAGGAGCTTCACGAGGGGCATCTGGGTGGAGTGAAAATGAAGAACCTAGCCAGAGCGTTTGTGTGGTGGCCAGGTATCGATGGAGACATCGAAGAAATGACCAAAAGCTGTCCAGGATGCCAGAAGGTCCAAAACGCCCCACCACAAGCTCCTCTACATCCATGGGAGTGGCCCTCATCTCCATGGCAAAGGGTACATATCGACTTTGCTGGTCCATTTATGGACTCAATGTTCTTAATCGCGGTGGATGCACACTCCAAGTGGCCGGAGGTAATAAAGATGTCCTCCACCACCACGGAAAAAACCATCACAGTATTAAGGACCATATTTGCCAGGAATGGGCTGCCGGACCAGATCTGTTCTGATAATGGACCGCAATTTGTGTCCGAAGAATTCAGGAAATTCTTGAAAAACAATGGGGTTAAGCACTACACGTCCGCCCCATACCATCCCGCCACCAATGGATTAGCTGAAAGGTTTGTCCAGACCTTCAAGAAGGCCATAAAGGCCATGGGTAAGGAAGACATAAATCTACAACACAAGGTAGATAACTTCTTGTTGGCGTACAGGAATGCAACACATGCGGTTACAAACCAAACTCCCGCCATGATGTTTTTCAATAGAAGACTAAGATGCCGGCTGGATTTGATCAAGCCAAACATCAGAAGGGACGTAGAGAACCGGCAATTTCAAGGCATGAATGAAAGGCCAACTAGAACCTTCCAGATAGGTCAACAAGTTTTGGCCCGGGACTACCGTACCGAGAAATGGCAGCCTGGAACTATTTGCACACGACTAGGACCGCTGATGTATACCATGGACATTGGTGAAAGCATAATAAAGCGCCATGTTGACCAGATCATAGAGTCATCCGAAAAGGGACAACCTACTCCACAACTCTATACGCCTAATGATGAAGCAGAGATACCCATATCCGGTGGGTCCTCTGATCCGGTGATACTGGAATCAGATGAACCTGACACTGGCATGCAAGCCGAATCGACCTTGCCAAAAGAACCTACTACACCACCGAAAACTACTACGCCACCGAGGCGTTATCCGGACCGAGTCAGGAAGCCTCCAGAGAGACTGAATCTGTGAACTGTTTTTACATGAAGTTGTGTATATATGTTATTATGTTATGTTAATGGGGAATATATACTGTTAAGCTAAAAAGGGAGGATTGTGGTGTATGTAACCGTTCCACCTTTAAGAGAACTATTTTAAGAGTTGCACTACTTTATCTTGGCTGCTGTATACTGTAATACCGGTGGTGACCACACCGGTATATAAGTGCTGTGTAATGATTTATTGGGCAGTTCCGCCCTGACCTTCAACTAGTAAATACCTGTTAAAGTTTACTCTTGTGGTCTGTGTAGTAATTCTCAATATAACACACAGACTTAACACCAGTGGCTG
The DNA here is from genome assembly GCF_052327205.1 of Somniosus microcephalus. Classification (NCBI taxonomy): domain Eukaryota; kingdom Metazoa; phylum Chordata; class Chondrichthyes; order Squaliformes; family Somniosidae; genus Somniosus; species Somniosus microcephalus. The sequence continues at coordinate 213,991,220 of NC_140996.1, read as the reverse complement.
TCAAAGTCACCAGCGCCCTCAACTTCTTTGGGTCAGGCTCCTTCCAGGGATCAGCAGCAGACATTAGCGGCATCTCCCAGTCGGCCACCCACAGATGCATCACGCAGGTCACCGATGCCCTGTTTGCCAAGTCGCACAATTACATCCACTTCTCAACGGATAAACAAGTGTTACCACGTAGGCGGTTGGGTTTGCCAATCTGGCAGGCTTCCCAAGGGTGCAGGGCATCATCAACTGCACACATGTGGCCATTAGGGCACCCCATCATAACCCAGTTGTATTTGTGAACCGCAAGGGCTTCCATTCCCTTAACGTCCAGCTGGTGTGTAACAACAGGAAGAATATTTCGCACGTTTGTGCCAAGTTCCCTGGCAGCTGCCATGACTCGTTCATCCTGCGGCAGTCCACTGTGCCTCAGCTGTTCAATCCGCCAACCCAACTTTCCAGATGGCTCCTTGGAGACAAGGGTTACCCCCTGAAGATGTGACTAATGACACCGATGAGGAAGCCATCCAACGAAGCTGAGGAGCGCTACTATACGAGCCACATTTCTACCAGAAGCATCAAAGAGCAAACCATCAGCTTGCTCAAAATGCACTTTAGATTCCTGGACAGAGCTGGTGGAGCCCTACAGTACTGTGGAGGAAATTAATTATCAGACAGAGACTTCGAGGTTCGCTTTAGGAATTTATTACGTGATATCACGGAGAGTCTGCAGCAGTCCCTACTGCCCACCAGCACTCTAAATTACTAATGTACAGCACTCATAGTTATACAGCAAGGTAAACAACTTCATGTGATTAGCTTACATTACATTTTAACATATGGTTTCATAGGTTCCATTGTTCTCAAGAAACAGATTAACATGTTCACATTTTATCACCAGATGTCCTAAGCCAAAAGGTCAGCTTGACTTCATTATGGCAGTCAGCAGTTCTTTTAGTTTTAACTAGTTTAGTGTCCTTTGTTCAATTAGTAAAGTGGTCAAGTATCCCAGCATGCCTTAATGTTTAATACGTTTTCTCCCACAATTCCCTCCTTGTTGATCTTTACTGCATTGTATTCAGTTCATTTTCATAGGGAGGATAATATCCCTTTGGGAAAGGACGCATTTTTAGACAATCTTCTTCATCAGTCATCCTGGTTTGCTCTTTTTCTTTCCTTTCTCTCTAGTACTTTCGTAGCTCTTTTTACAGATGCTACTGATTCTACTGTTTGCGCTAGCAGATATCTCACTCTTATCCACATTATACAAATTAATATAAATAAAACTCCTGTCACTACACAAATTATAACCATCGGGTGAACAAACAATTCCAGCACTGCGGATGCTTTAGGTGATCATCCTTTAAACACATCCCACCAGTGGTGTACCGTCAAATCTGTTATTTGCGTAGCTATTTGAATCAAACCTTGCTCATCATAATCCATCACTGCTTTTAAATGGTGCAGATCTCTTCCTCTTTTCGCTAAGGCTTCTGCTATCTTTTCATTGTTTTTCAAAAATTTCGTCAGATTAGCCAAATTAACTGTAGGGGGGGCATTTTCTATCCCCAATACAGTTCTTCTTTGCATTACCGTAGCCCATTTTCCCAATTGATATGTCTTGTTGGTATGTGGGTCAAACACAGTATAAACATCTTTTATGCAAGTGTTTAAAGGGGGCCTTTTCAAAATCCCTTCTACATATATAGGCCAGGCACTGCTAATACAAAGATAGTTCTGGCCTATCTCATGCAAGGTAGTATCATTACAAGGTTTCAAATTCCAAATGCATGTACCTCTACTATGTTGTAATGAGCAAGGTTCATATATAGGGGTATGCAATGGGCATACTTTTCCAAACGGCCAATCTTGGCAATCCGAGGCATCGTGGGTCTTATTCCCCTGATCTATCCATTTACCATGAAATTCGGGATACCAAAAGTTTTCTCCAAACAGTTGGGGCAATACCAAGAACTGACACCAGGTTTTGGCTTTTGTCACATTTACCACTTTCATTGTAAAATTACATCCCTTAAGGTCACATTTAGTATATCTTCGATCAGGTTTTACTTCTAGATTATTTCCTTCAAATCCGAAAATTCTCATCCAACTAGGAGCAGTTCCTGACATAGCGACTCGCTTTAGCTCAGCCCTCAGTGACTGCTTGGTAATTTCTTTAAACATACATTGAGTATGATTATTGACTTTCTCTTGTCCCTTTGCAACATTCTCTTGTTCCTTTTCTACCTTATTTACTTGCTTCCAACTCATTGTATCTGATATCCACTGTGTTAACATCGCTGCTGTCAGTCCATTGTCCCAAGCATTTCTTAATTTTATAGCATCTCCTGTCAGCCCTCCTACTTGCTGTATTTTATTCTGCAATGTTTCAATATCTATTGCATTAAGGGCTCCCATACCAGTTCCTACTCCTCCCAAGACCGTTGCTAAGTCCCTTCTCCTTCTCCCGATCCTAACTCTCTTATTCAATTTGGCTTGTATAGTAGTAATATTACATCCAGTATCTTTTTTATCCTCATATTGTACCTGTATTGTCAAATTTAGAGTATATGGGGAGATCAAGACCGGGGTACAGGCAGAATGCAATCTTTGCAAATGGTCCATAGGACTTTCTATCTGTTTCGTTTTCTTTGCAAAGAATGTTTCCCCATACCAGTGAGGTCTTCCTTCTATAAGAGTTGCATTCACGCATCCGTACGCCTGACCGTCTTTCAAATATATCGGTTGTTCCATGTCTCCGGTTCTTGTGTCATTTTTATACCATTTCCATAATTTAGTATAATTGTTTAGTATGTCAGTGTCATTCTCTATCCTACAACTTATGTTCACTCCTTTTTCCCATTTTATACTTAGAGTTATATTAGATCCTTGGCTAAATACTATTTTATCCATCCCAGATTTCATTTCGAACATCCCACAGGCTTCGCAATTAATCGTCCAATTAGCAATTACACAAATGGTGCCATTGTTACAAGTGTAAGTTCCCTGCGATTGGTTACTGTCTCTCGCCTTCCATCCTAACTGGCCTGCCCATTCTGTTTTTTCAGTAGGCAGGATGGTCCAGGCGGCTGTCCTTATTACACATAGGCCGATTATTATTATCTGGTTTAACATATTTCCTGATTTATCCTAGAAATCTTTAAATTATCCTAATTATTGTTATACAGCATTAAATATAAACATATATAGCAATCCGAAAGTAATCAGTCCTTCAATGGAGTGCCAAATTATGGTGGGCATGGATCTTTTCCCGTTTCTGAAGTGGTGTCTGGTGCAGTATGTTTATACTCCACCTCCGGTGTTTCCTCCGGATGATGCAACTTGCACCTTGTAGCGTGTACCCAATCAGGTTTTTCTTTCAATTTGAGAGCTGTTCGAGTTGTAAGCAGCACCAAATATGGTCCTTTCCACCTAGGAGAAAAAGATTCTTTATTTAGCGCTTTCACATAAACTTGATCTCCGGGTTTAAAGGGGTGCATGTTTCCTTCTGTGGGGCGCATCTGGGCCTGTCTCACTTTCTCATGTATTCTTCCTGCTGTTTCACACATGGCCTGAGCATATTTTAATGATTTTTCATCATTCCAAATTAATGCCACCTTCTCTGGAGTCATGGGTGGGCGTGTGCCTGTTGTCATAGGCCGGCCCATCAAAATCTCATGTGGTGTCAGACCTGTGTTTCTATTTTTCTGATTTCTCAGGGCATACATTACTACTGGCATGGCATCCGACCATTGCAACCCATTTTGCTGGCATACTTTGGTTAGGGCGGCCTTGATTTCCCCATTCACTCTTTCCACTATTCCTGAGGATTGTGGCTGGTAAGGTATGTGCAATTTCCATTGAAATCCAAGGGCTTCAGTTAAGTTTTTTATCAGTTTGCTGGTGAAATGAGTTCCTCTGTCACTGTTTATTCCCATAGGTATTCCAAATCTAGGTATTATTTCTTTTAGCAGAATGCTTACTACTGTTCTGGCATCATCCCTCCTAGTGGGGTATGCCTCTACCCATCTGGAGAACATATCTACTATTACCAGTATGTACTTAAATCCTTTTACTGCGGGCATATGTACAACATCTATCTGTAGATTCTCAAAGGGCAGCTCTGGTTGGGGTAGGTGATCAAAATTTGCGGGCGATTTCCCTCTATTGTTCTGCTGACATACTAAACACGTTCTGGCAACTTTTTCAATTGTTACCGTTATTCCTGATGCATACCATTGTTGGGACAATGCATGTGCCATCCCTCCTTTGCCCATGTGAGCCTGTCCATGTGCCAGGCGAGACAGGGGCAAAAACAAGCTTCGTGGGCAAACCACTCGGCCATCAGGATGCATCCATATATCATGATCTTGATAGCAACCTGCCTTACTCCAAGTACATTTCTTCTTGGACTGTTGCCTGACTTTGGGCCTGTCGTAGTAGATCAGCATCAATGCTACTAGGAAGTTCTGGAGGAAAGTTACTAACGGTATTTTTGGCGGCTTGAAGCTGTGGGGCCTGCCTCAGTGCGACCTCTTTAGCTGCACTATCAGCAAACCTATTTCCACACGAGACTTCATCACCTGCCATGGTGTGGGCCTCACATTTTAGTACTGCAATTTTACTTGGCAACTGAATAGCCTCCAACAAATTTAACACCATTTGCGCATGCTTAATAGATTTTCCTGAGGATGTAATAAAACCTCTGTTTTTCCATAATTGTCCAAAATCATGCACTACCCCAACTGCATAACTGGAGTCAGTATAGATATTGACGCTTTGATCTTTAGCCAAAATACAGGCTCTGGTTAATGCATATAGTTCAGCTGCTTGTGCAGATGTGCCAGGTGGCAACGCATAAGCTTCCAATAATTCATGAGGAGTCACCACCGCATAACCTGCTAATAGTTGATCATCACTAGGTCGATGCGAAGAACCATCCGTGAAGAGGATCAAGTCAGGATTATCAATAGGATCACTTAGCAAATCTGGCCTGGGTGTAGTGGTGGCTTCAACAGTTAACAAGCAGTCGTGTTCTGGTTCACCTGGATGTTCTGTTGGTATTGGCACAAAGGTCGCCGGGTTGACAGCTGGTGATCGCTGGTAGGTATAATTAGAGTGTGACAAGAGGATTATCTCATACCCAGTCCTTCTTGCCGCCGTAAAGTGCTGAGTAGCTGCCGAATTTAATAATAGCAGCACTGCGTGGGGAACAATTACCACACAAGGGTGATCAAGCACAATAGGGATGGATTTTTCCACTATTGTGGCGGTTGCAGCAACGGCTCGTAAGCAGGCTGGCATGCCTCTCACTACGGCTGGTAAGGCTACAGAGTAATATGCTACAGGCCTTTTTCCTCCCCCATGTTCTTGTGCCAATACTCCTGTTGCAAAGCCTTCTCTTTCATTGACGTATAACTGAAAAGGCTTATTATATTTAGGTAGTCCTAACGCGGGAGCACTGACCATAGCTTTTTTAAGATCACTGAATGCCTTATCTCGTTCTGGGGTCCATTCGACTATGGGGGGCTCTGTCTGCAGCGTAGCTGATCGTAAGACCGCCTCCATTTCTCTGTAGTCATATATCCATTGTCTACAATAACCCACCGTTCCCAGATACGACAAAATGTCCTTCTTTGTTCGCGGGATCAGCACTTTATCCACTGCCCTTATTCTTTCCAGTCCCAATCTTCGCTGTCCATACTCCAACTGAAAACCCAAATACTGGACGGATGTTTGGCAAAACTGCAACTTCTCGGAGGACACCCTGTGTCCCCTGCTAGCCAGATGCTGGAGCAATTTTATAGTATCTTCTTGGCAGTCTGGCCCCGTTCGGGAGGCAACCAAAAGGTCATCTGCGTACTGGATTAAGGTGGACTGATCCGATAACTGACATTCCTCCAAGTCATTTTTAACCGCTGCTGCATACACCGCAGGACTTTCAGTATACCCCTGGGGCAACCTGGTCCAGGTATATTGCTGATTTTTATGGTGAACCAACATTCCCAGGCCTTTATCTCCAAAGAATAAATAAGGTGAAATCTGCAGCAATTCTGGCTGGTTTAGGTATGAGCAAACCAATTCTTGATAATTGGGTGTTTCTTTATGTGTGTACCATGCCGTACAATGGGTCCGTTTCTTTTCCCTACTGGTTTCAATTAGATATTGTAAATACTGCCCCTGAGGATCTTCCAATTCCTGCAAGGCTTGGTATACATTTTTTACCAATTGGCCATAAGGATTGCTATTCAGCTGCCAGCAGTACAAAATGGGGGCTCCTTCTACTTGCTTTTCCTCTATCATTAAATTCATTAGCTGATGAGTTTGTATTTGAGGCAGTTCCATGAACATGCCATCTCGAGTGCAGTATATAACTGCTCCCAATTTACATAAAGCCTGTCTTCCCAACATAGGGAGAGGGGCGGTCTGAGAAATTATGAGGGTGTCTGTGACGGATTGCCCGTGCACTTGAATTTCGGTAGGTTTGGAGAGGGGTTCTAACATAGGGATACCGGCTACTCCCATGCTTACAACGTTAAATTGACTGGCGGGTATACCCACGGAGGGGGGTACAGAGGACATTGTTGCACCGGTATCGACCAGAAGGTCCAAATGGCTATTTCCTATCCATATTTACCAGAGCAGTAACTACGTCCGCCCAGGGCTGAGTCTGCCAATTTAGATTAATCATTTTAAAGGCTTGAGCTTGAAAGGGTAACATGCAGTTTAGCAGTGTTTGTACTGCCAAAGGTCCATTGTCTGCTAACGGAACTCCCGCATGTTCCTCCCACTTGCTTTTAAATCGAGCTACAAAATCAGGAATTGTCTCCTCCTTTCTTTGCAGACATCGAGTAACTTCTCCTATGCCACTATGCTTCTTGGCTCCTCTCATTATAGCCTCTTTACCTCTATGTTCTAACCAGTGAGCAAAAGACTCATTTCCCTGGTCCAGTTGTACATCATCTTGCCGCCAATCTCCATTTTCTCCCGGGGGAACAGCAAATCCGTCCCTTAGGGTCGACCATGAGGACCCATACGCACATTTTAGCAGCATTAGCACATCCCCAGGAAGAGGGCTGTAAATGGTACACATTTGTTCTAGCCAATTATGAAAGGCAGTGGGCTTCTTTAAGGGGTCTGGTGCCTCGGCTATCATAGCTCTAGCTTCCGCTGGGGACCATGGTTTTAACACTGCCACCTCTCCTATCATGACTCGAGGAAGTTGATGGGTAGTAGTATCAGGTTTGAGCGCGCCTCTGTCTCTAGGGCTGCTTCTTTTGTTTGTGACCTAGTTGTAGGTCCGTTACGTGAGGGTAGGTCCTGTACATTACTACCAGGCAGCGCAGCAGCTCCTGCTCCGAGTGCCTCTGCTGGAGGAGGAGGTTCAATTACGGGTTCATCTGCGGGTGGGGGTGGAGCTCCAGGCTGTGCCCCTGGTAGGGGTACAACTGGCTGTGGTGCCGCTAGACCTGCTGGATTGTATGGAGGCGGCGCCGGAAATCATGCCGGTTGCTGTCTTAGAGCAGCCCTATCATTAGTCCCACTCAGGATCCCCTCCTTCACTTCTAGTAATTTCTTCCCATTCTTTTATTAAAGGTATTTTAAAACTTCCCCCATAAGGCCAATCTCCACCCGACCATCCATACAGATCACTACTAAAAGTTACCGCATACCGATCGTCTCCTGCTTCTTTTATTACAGTATCGGCTGGCGATCCCGGTGGAACGATGGGATCTCCTACCTTTTTTCGATATTGCACGAGCTTTTTTATTCTGTCATTCGTTCTTTTACATATCTTGATTTTACCATTTGCAGCCTCCTGTTCTACCTTGCCTCGGGCTCCTTTCGTGGCAGGCTCGGACGAATCCGCTCGACTGCCGTTATTTCCCATCTTCTCCTTACTCCTGTAACTTAGTTTTAAACATACTGGTTATACAACCGCGGGTTATTTTATATACACAAAATACAATGAGCGCTCACTGGTTTTTCCGTCCGCGAGTCTCGAAGTCAACCCTTTATTTTCTTTGTAGCTACTTAATTCGGTGCCATAGTCTTTTCTCTCTTCTCAGCAGTCTTGCCTCAGCCTGACGGGCTTCTTGGCTCAGCATGAGTCACCGGCCGGATAACTAGGCAACCGTGCGCCATCCCCCTTTCAGCTGGGACGCGCTAGGTGCTCTCCCCCTTTCAGCTGGGAGGCACCGGGCACTTTCCTTTTATTTTTAGGAGAGTCCCTTTTTAAATTTCCTTTGTCTAATTGGAGCCTAAGCGGGCCAAGTGATATACAAGGTCGACGCTATACCCAACTTAGACCTTCTTAGTTCTTTTAGATCCCATTGTTAGGGATCCTGCACGACTACGCCAAATTCTGTGGAGGAAATTAATTATCAGACGGAGACTTCGAGGTTCGCTTTAGGAATTTATTACGTGATATCACGGAGAGTCTGCAGCAGTCCCTACTGCTCACCAGTACTCTAAATTACTAATGTACAGCGCTCATAGTTATACAGCAAGGTAAACAACTTCATGTGATTAGCTTACATTACATTTTAACATATGGTTTCATAGGTTCCATTGTTCTCAAGAAACAGATTAACATGTTCACATTTTATCACCAGATGTCCTAAGCCAAAAGGTCAGCTTGACTTCATTATGGCAGTCAGCAGTTCTTTTAGTTTTAACTAGTTTAGTGTCCTTTGTTCAATTAGTAAAGTGGTCAAGTATCCCAGCATGCCTTAATGTTTAATACATTTTCTCCCACAAGTACACACCAGCCAGGGTATCCAGAATCATCGTGGTCTGCTGTGCCCTGCACAACATCGCACAGCAGCATGGCTTACCGCTGCCTGAGGAACAAGTGGCAGAGCGCACAGCCTCCTCCTCAGAGGAGGAAGAAGAAGAGCCGAATAAGGCTGCAGATGAGGAAGACCTGGCGGAGGCGGCTGTACCAGTGTCACCAGCATGCAAGCACATTGCTGGCCATGAGACAAGGGGTGCACTAATCCATGCCAGATTCGTGTACCTTTACGCAGCAAACACATGTGGCTGGCACATGGATATGAGGGTCAGCAGGACCTTCATTACACAACATACAGCACCTGAACAATGAACTGTGTATTCCTATCACTATCCCCACCATCACTGCAGATGAAAGGTGCCCTCACCCCTCACAGTGTCACTTCCAATTCTGAGCACACATAGGCCAACTCTTTGATTCTTTGATATCGCATTTGTTTAATACAATAGAAATAAAGATAACAAACGTAATATTATATCAAAACACCCTTGTGACTATTTTTGTGTTGACTTTCTCTTACACGTGCTTCTACGTGGTGCTTCCCCTGTGGCTTCAGCAGATGTAGAGGCACCTTGCTCACTTCTATGCTGCACCTGCTTAGACGGCTTTGGCGGGCGTCCTCTGGGTTTGGGAGTCTTGGAGGGTGCCACAAAAGTCTGCTTCTCCTGCGGCTGTGCAGGGGCAGAGATGGCCATCTCAGTTGGGTGAGGAATCTGGGGCTCTGACCGAGTGCTCCACAGTGGCATGGGAGTGTGAGCGCTTGGAGAGGAGCCCACACTTCCTTGTTGTCTGTCATCAACATCACTCTCATGGGTCACCCGCACTTCACTGCTAGCAAGTAGCTGGAGAGCACCTTACTGCACATCAGTGGGGCCATGAGGGCCCATTTCTGTGCTGACATTCCTCATCAAAAGGACGTCCATGAACCTCTGGTTTCTCTCCTCAATAGATGCCCATCTATCATCCATAGATGACCATCTATTTAGAAGTGTTACCATCTTCTCCTGACTCTTGCGATTTATGTCCTCCATGGAGGTGGCCATCCTTTCCATGGTGGCACCTACATTCACCATTGCGTGCACCACAGCGTTGCTCATGTTTGAGATGGACTCCTCCATTCTCTGCACACTCGCAGTTACCATGGTTGCAAACCTTGTCAGAGCCTCCTCTACTTGTTCCTGAAGCTCCAGCACCGCTCTCTTTCTGGATAGCCCCAGAGGCACAGCGTCTACATGCAGCTGAGCAGAGCTAGGAGCACCCTGCGGCCTCCGACGAGGACTCTCCACTGCTGTCCCTGTCTCCACCATCTGCTGATGCTCACTTGCGAGCTGTGATACACCAGGTGACAACACTACTCTATCTCGCAAAGGAACCACCGAGGTGTGCGTCTCTGCGCTGGTGCTGGGTGCGCTCATTTCTGCTGACACTGCTCCCTCAGAGGCTGGAGGATCCTCTGAGGAGTCGTCTGGCTCTTCCTCCTGGACAGTGGGGAGAGGGGTCTCAATGGTCCTGTGGCATGAGTTAGACATGTGATACTTAGGTACCAGACACATCCCATTGTGCAGATGATCAGAACTCAATCTCTATGACCATCAGATGCCATATCAGTCACTCATGAAATCTAACTGAGAGGGTTGCAAAACTATTGTGTCACCAGCTTGCTCTACTGTGCCCGTCTGACCGTCACCCACTTCCAGTTCCTCAGCAACTCCGGCAATCTCGATAGCAGCCTCCTCAGCATTAGTTAAATGCGCCATGGAAGCTGGGCCACCTCCTGTCCTCCTCCTCTCCCTCTTATTGTGGGCTCTCTTTTCCTGCAATGAGGGACACAAGTGGAGTTTCAGCGAGATTGTTAGAGTAAGTGTAAAGAATCCATAGCATAGATGCTTAGAGGATGACTATGATGGAGTCTGGTGCCAATACCAAGGGCCCTCCCTGTGTGTTGTTAGTTGTTGTCATTGCATAACAGTGAGAGCGAGTGTGAGGGGTGCATAGTAGAATGGTGGAGTGATTCTGTACATAGAGAGAGAGGGATGGTTAAGGGTGCATGGGATGTAAGGGTAAGTTGGGATGTGAAGGAGTAGGTTGACAATGCAGAGTGCTGGTGATGAGAAGAGATGAGGAGCAGATTGAAGGTTGGTGTGATGTTATACTCACTTTTGCTGAGCGTAGCAGATCATTGAACGTTTTCCTGCACTGAACCCAGGTGTGTGCACACAACGACCGAACACTCACCTCCTCAGCAATTTGCAGCCAGGCTGCCTTTGTGTGCTGAGGAGGCTTCCTCTGGCCATTGGAAGGGAACAGAACCTCCCTGCGCCCTCTTACTCCCTCCACAAGAGCTTGGAGGGAGTCATCATCAAAGCAGGGAGCAGCCTTTGTTCTCGGAGCAGTCATCTTGCAAAGACCAGCACTCAGGAGCATCAGAAAGTAAATGAAACCCAAAGGCTAATGGGCCCCTTAAATGCAACTGAGTCGAAGACGTCAGCAGAGGCGAGCAGCAGACCCGCACCCACGGATTGGGCCAGGTAACGTGCACGGCGGGCTTAATAAGCCCAATCTAATGAAATACGTTATCTCAGTGCTGTTGGAACCGGCAGCGGGACCGGAACCCGCCAATCACTGAACCCAACACATACCCACCTCCGCTGGGATAATCCAGCCCTTAGAGAGGGGAAAAAGTCTCTCAATTTTGAGGTCGTGGCAGAGATTGAGTGGGAGGCTGTGAGGACTCTTGATTTCAACACACCGGGGATGACTTTGACCTTTTGAGCGACCGATTAGCGGAGCGCGCTGGTCGGTCGCCCATTCCGGCGGCCAAGAACCCGCAGGGGGAGGTGGGGGGCGCGCGTGATTTTGACGCCCCGGCCTCACTTAGTTTCGCCAGCCAAGCTGCAGGGTGCCAAACGGGCACCCGGACACAGCTTGCTGGATTGGATGCTGGAAATCAGCCGAGAGCTGCCGCCAGCAAGGCGAGTTGCCGGGGGGGGGGGGGTGTGGGGGGGGGTGTGGGGGGAGGGGGTCGCAGAGGGTGGGGTACGCGATTGCGGAGGTTGGGGGTGGCAGCGGCCCAGATTATTATTGTGGGCCCCGGAGGTCCACTCCTCCTCCTCCTGCACTGTGCACGCTCTGACCAGTTCCCACTTAATATGGCAATTCGGGATCCTATTTACATCTTTAAAATGGGCCTATCACTGGGCCCTCATTCTGAATACACATCCCTAAACTAGTCAGCCTAAGCCGAACTGGACTCTAGTTGCAGGAAGTCAGCATTAAGTCAGACTGGGCAGTCATTATTTCTCCAGTTAATAAGAAATCCAGCTGGGCTCTAGGCCTAAGCACATATAAACTCACTGTTGTAAATTAAACCACAGTGACTACTAAACCCAAATGGGACCTGAATTTTTTTTAATGGGCCTAGTTTAGGGATGTGTGTTCAGAATGAGGGCCCAGTGATAGGCCTATCACAGGCAGGTGTTTCGGACACCCGGCGCGAGGCCCCTTTTAAAATGGAGCCGGCCGTATCGCCGGGAGTGAGGGAGTTTAAAGCGACCGACCCCATTTTGAGGCCGTTACCGCCTTGCTAACGCCAGGCGAGGGCACTCAAAGTCGACCCCATTGTTGGGTGGCACATTTAGAGTTTAAGTGGGTAGAATTATTCACAGGAGCAGCGATTGTAGCAGTATCAATACAGTAGAGAAAGCTGGTCAGTGATGCTGGAATATCCACAACGTCTGTGATGAATTATTCAAATGATCGTAGGATTTCTGCACCAGGATCCAAGCTGAACATGTAGCCAATTGTTTGTACGATACAGAAGAGTAAGACTCAATCCATAATATTACATAGAATTACTTAGGATATACAGCACAGAAACAGACCATGGGGCCCAACCAGTCCAAGCCGCCACTCATGCTCCATTCGAGCCTCCTCCCGTCTTTCCTCATCTAACTTGAGCAGCATAACCCTCTATTCCCTTCTCCATCATATGCTTATCTAACCACTCCTTAAATGCATCTACGCTATTTGCCTCAACTACTCCCTGTGGTAGCGAGTTCCACATTCTCACCACGCTCTGGATAAAGGAGCTTCTTCTGAATTCCCTATTTGATTTCTTGATGACTCTCTTATAGTGATGGCCTCTAGTTTTGCTCTTCCCTACAAGTGGAAACCCTCTCTCTGTGTCTACTCTATCAACACTTTTCATAATTTTGAAGCCCTCTACTAGGTCACCCCTCAGCCTTCACTTTGCAAGAGAAGAGACCTGAACTGTTCATCCTTTCAGCATTAGGAGCTGGTAGAAAACCCATGTTTTCCAACACCGCAGCTGGAAAGATGCACGCGCTTTGAAAACTGTAGAAAGCATTTAGCACTGTCAGAGTTAACGTCATCAATCATGTCACAATAACATAATTTGTATCTAAACAAATTTTCATTCAATTTTTCCTTCCCTAAATATTGTATTATATTATCATTTTTTTGGTGGCCAAGTCCTAATTTGTCCCACATGGTAATGAATAATTAAAGGTCAGTAATGCAGTTAACCAAGTTGGGGGGGGAGCTATCAATCTAACCATTTATTTAGTTACTTTTCACAAAGTGTAACCAGATTCTATCAAAGCTTTTTTTTTAAAATACACAAGGCGATAAAGATGCATGAGTTCAAAGAGTGATGGTTATTATCAATTGTGCATAATGCAGGTTAAAGAGGAAGAGAAGGAATTGCATTTATATAGCGCCTTTCACAACCTCAGGACGTCCCAAAGTGCTTTACAGCCAATTAAGCATTTTTGGAGTGTAGTCACTGTTGTAATGTAAGAAACGCAGCAGCCAATTTACACCCGGCAAGGTCCCACAAACAGTAATGATCATATAATCTGTTTTAGTGATGCTGATTGAGGGATAAACATTGGCCAGGACACCCGGGGATAACTCCGCTGCTCTTCTTCGAAATAGTGCCATGGGATCTTTTACCTCCGACGGTGCAGCACTCCCTCAGCACCGCAATGGAGTGTCAGCCTAGATTTTTGTGTTCAAGTCTCTAGAGTGGGATTTGAACCCACGACCTTCTGGCTCAGAGGCAAGAGCGCTACCCATGAGCCACCACTTATTATAAAATATTTTCAATTTTGCAAAAGGTCCATCAGCAACAAAGAATTTAAGAGTGAATAAAATATGGAAAAAATTAGAAAAGACACCAACAAAACTAACAATTTCCAAAATAATGCTATTAGACTATTAGAAAGAGCCATACAACACTGTTGGAGTAAATATGGAAATGCAGCTTCAATAAAGTAAGACCAATTGGTAATAGCAATAAAACATTGGAGGTAATTTTCACCCCCACTGTCTGGGCAGTAATCTCGTGGAGCAGATCTCCTGCTCGATGTAGAACCAGCCCAATTTTCATTCCATTGATTCAATTTTCCATTGGGTTCCACAATGGGCCGTTGACAATGACCATGCAATTGAAGGTACTAGTGTAGGTGTGTGCAAACTATGGATGATGAGCCATGTGTCAAGATTGGTTTAAGGGAGAGAGAAAAAAGAGACAGAAAGGAATTTTTTTTTTAATTTGACATTTTTAAAATCTCTTTAAACAATTCACAACCTGAAGGAATGAGACTCTGCACTTTTAAATGTTCACTTTCTGGGCAACAGAGGTCAATTGGGAGGCATTAACAATCATCAAATCGTTAAAACGGTACTTACGCTGCTACTAACATGACTTAGCTTTCTGTGGCGATTAATGTGCAAATGCAGCAAATTCATGAAAGTTATGTTGAGGTTAAGGGAGAGATGCCATTTTCGCGAAGCTAATGGCAGAACGGAGCGGCGCAAATCGGCCAGCAAAACTTGTGGTGATTCGCAATTCACGGGGCATCTCTGCCTCGCTACAAGATGCTGGATAATTTGCACATTAATAGGGTCGTTCCGATGGCGTTATTTCATCACCAAAATCTAGCCCGTGTTTTTCCAAAAGCTCATCTCAAGATTTTGGGATGCTAGAGATTAATGGTATTGTACAATCCTTCACTAATACTGGGCCTCGATTTATAAATTGGTATAGATTTGCTCCAGAAGAAATCTTTCATCTCTCCATGTTTACATATTTACTTCATCCTCTGAGATTCAGCTTTTTTCCAGGCACTGTTCATTCCCTCAGTAAAACACAGATTTCATCCATATATCATTTATATATTTTTTGATTTACTTTGTTCATCTGCCATTTTTTTAATTTTTATTTCTCAACTTTTCCAACCCATAATCTTCCATTTTTATTTTATCCAGTCAGTGGGACAGTACAGATGAGTTTTCATGTGAAAAGAGAATTGCCACCACACTGGGGAGTTTGCTGATTGACTAAGTTCCTGGGGCAGCTTTTATTGAACTGTATTACCAATATATTGGCTACTGGGGTGAATTAGTGCCGCGGACTCAATGGGGAGTCATTTTGACTTTGGGCGATAGTGTAAAACGGGTTATATCGGATCTTCCGCCCCCTCATACATCGCTCTCATTTTTTATTGCCAATGGATATCAGGAGAGATGAATTTCTTCACCCAGAGAGTGGTGAACCTGTGGAATTCTCTACCACAGAAGGCAGTAGAGGCCAATACATTAAATATATTCAAGAAGGAGTTGGATATATTTCTTAAGGCTAAAGGGATCAAGGGGTATGGGGAGAAAGCAGGGACCGGGTACTGAATTTGGATGATCAGCTATGATCGCATTGAATGGCGGAGCAGGCTCGAGGGGCCGAATGGCCTACTCCTGCTCCTATCTTCTATGTTTCTATGTCTATGTTTCTAACGGGCCCCCAACCTTTAACAGGAACAAAATCTTGTGTGGCTTTTGCCTTCCTAGTTTTTCGCAGTCATTTTTGTTCTAAAACTAGTGGGCGTATGTTCTTCCGGATTCTAAGTGAATTCAAAGTCGTCGCGAGTATGATTTTCACCCATGCTGGGGATTGGAGGAAATTATCTCCCTGGTGTCAAAGAGGTCGTGATGATGTCATCATGCTTCGCTTCATAAAGTCGACGAAGTCTTTTCCATAACACAACAATGCCATGCAATGTACTTATTGGGCAGTTCAAATCCCTCAACACTATCAGCATCATCCCGTTTGGCACAGTTGGGTCTAATCTGAGTCAGAATTCCCAGTTTAAGGGCCCCTGCGCCCAGCCCTCTATCCTTACATCAATGGATCTTCTCAGGGTGGAGGGAGGTTCACCTCAGAATACTATCCCGGAAAATTTGCCCCAAAGCCAGGACCTGATTATGGTGAAAGTGCGCAGGAGTGGGAGTGGAATCTCAGTGTCACCCCTGTCCAATTTGGATACCTTAGATCTGTTCTTTGGTGTTTAGTTGGAATATCAAAATATCTATTGGACAACATCAACAACAACAACTTGTATTTATATAGTACCTTTAATGTAGTAAAACGTCCCAAGCCGCTGCACAGGAGTATTTTAAGACAAAAAATTTGACACTGATCCACATAAGGATAAATTAGGGCAGGTGACCAAAAGAGGTAGGTTTTAAGGAGCGTCTTAAAGGAGGAAAGAGAGGTAGCGAGGCAGACAGGTTTAGGCAGGGAATTCCAGAGCTCAGAGCCTAGGCAACAGAAGGCACGGCCACCAAAGGTTGAGCGATTATAATCAGGGATCCTCAAGAGGGCAGAATTAGAGGAGCGTAGATATCTCGGGGGGTTGTGGGGCTGAACGAGATTACAGAGATAGGAAGGGGCGAGGCCATGGAGGGATTTGAAAACAAGGATGAGAATTTTGAAATCAAGGCGCTGTTTAACTGGGAGCCAATGTAGGTCAGCGAGCACAGGGGTGATGGGCGAACGGGACTTGGTGCGAGTTAGGACACGGGCAGCCGAGTTTTGGATGACCTCAAGTTTACGCAGGGTGCAATGTGGGAGGCTGGCCAGGAGTGCATTGGAATAATCAAGTCTAGAGGTAACAAAGGCATGGATGAGGGTTTCAGCAGCGGATGAGCTGAGGCAAGGGTGGAGACGGGCAATGTTACGGAGGTGGAAATAGGCGGTCTTTGTTATGCTGCGGATGTGTGGTCGGAAGCTCATTTCAGGGTCAAATATGACACCAAGGTTGCGAACAGTGTGGTTCAGCCTCAGACAGATGTTAGGGAGAGGGATGGAGTCAGTGGCTAGGGAACAGATTTTGTGGTGGGGACCGAAAACAATGGCTTCGGTCTTCCCAATATTTAATTGGAGAAAATTTTTGCTCATCCAGAACTGTATGTCGGACAAGCGGTCTGACAATTTAGACACCATGGAGGGGTCAAGAGAAGAGGTAGTGAAGTAGAGCTGGGTGTCGTCAGCGTACATGTGGAAACTGACGCTGTGTTTTCAGATGATGTCGCCAAGGGGCAACATGTAGATAAGAAATAGGAGCGGCCAAGGATCGATCCTTGGGGGACACCAGAGGTAACAATATGGGAGCAGGAAGAGAAGCAATTGCAGGTGATTCTCTGGTTACGATTAGATAGATAAGAAGGGAACCAGGCGAGTGCAGTCCCACCCAGCTGGACGACGGTGGAGAGGCGTTGGAGAAGGATGGAGTGGTCAACCGTGTCAAAGGCTGCAGACAAGTCAAGATAAACGATGAGGGTTAATTTACCTTTTTCACAGTCACAAAGGATGTCATTTGTGACTTTGATGAGAGCCATTTCGGTACTGTGGCAAGGGCGGAAACCTGATTGGAGGGATTCAAACATGGAATTGCAGGAAAGATGGGCACGGATTTGGGAGGCAACAACACGTTCAAGGACTTTGGAGAGGAAAGGGAGTTTGGAGATGGGGCGGTAGTTTGCAAGGACGGAGAGATCAAGGTTTGTTTTTTGAGGAGATGGGTGATGACGGCAGATTTGAGGGAGCGGGGGACAGTACCTGAGGCGAGAGAACCGTTAACAATATCAGCTAACATGGAAGCCAGAAAAGGAAGTTGGGTGGTCAGCAGTTTGGTGAGAATAGGGTCGAGGGAGCAGGAGGTGGGTCTCATGGACAAGATGAGCGTAGAGAGGTCATGAGGGGAGATCAGAGAGAAACTGAAGAAAGATGTGAGTTCAGAGCTAGGACAAGGGGGAACCTTAGAGGAAGTTTGGCCCAGCGGGCTAGGGGAAGGAAGGGAAGTGGCAGAGGCAGCTGAACGGTTGGTCTCAATCTTAGAGAAGTCCATGAGCTACTTGATGTGCCTCAATAATTCCGAGACTCGAAGGTAGCAGAACAAAACAAGGCTTTTATTAACTTAGAACGAAACACGTAAGCGAGAGAGATGTCGTCCTTCTGGAGATTGG
Source organism: Somniosus microcephalus (assembly GCF_052327205.1). Lineage (NCBI taxonomy): Eukaryota > Metazoa > Chordata > Chondrichthyes > Squaliformes > Somniosidae > Somniosus > Somniosus microcephalus. The sequence goes on along the minus strand of NC_140996.1, from coordinate 213,973,117 downwards.
GGCTAGACTGAAGCTAGCTTACAAACGGGGCCAGGTATGGGCAGAGCCCTACACACAGCACATTCCAGCACATTCCAGTATACAATACAGCACATTCCAGTACACAATACAATGAGGTCTGGGGGAAGGGAAATGACACTGAAACCGATCTCAGTCACAGGCAGTGATGAATGGAAATATTTCATCACATTCACCCCTTCTATAGATTTAGTCTGTTCGGGGGTTTGATAGTCCTCTGCGACCGACGTGGCTGTTGCGGTGCCGCGGGTGTCGGCTGGGTGTCCCCGGTAGCCTCCTGGGTCTCTGCCGGGGGTGCCGCCAGGGTTGTTGAAGGGGTAGTTGGTGGGGGTGCCGTTGGTCGGTGTTCTTCCGGGGGTGATGAAAGAGTAGTGGGTGGGTAAGAGTTGCTGTGATCGTCGTTGCCGCTATTGCCGTGGTTGTTGTTGATGCCGGCTGGGGCGACGTCTTTTATGGACACGGTGTCCTCCCTTCCGTCGGCGTGCCGGACATATGTGTATTGGGGGTTGGCGTGGAGTAGGTGTACTGGCTCCACGAGAGGGTCCGTCTTGTGGCCCCTCACATGCCTTCGCACGAGTACGGGGCCTGGGGTGGAGAGCCATGACGGCATGGATACGCCTGAGGTGGATTTCCGGGGAAAGACAAACATTCGTTCATGAGGCGTGGTATTAGTGGCCGTACACAATAGCAACCGTATCGAATGGAGCACATCCGAGAGGACTTCCTGCCAGCGGGAGATAGGGAGGCCCTTGGTCCTTAGAGCTAGAGTGACTGCTTTCCATACTGTCCCGTTCTCTCGCTCCACTTGGCCGTTACCCCGGGGGTTGTAGCTGGTGGTACGGCTCGTGGCGATACCCCTGGACAGCATGTACTGGCGTAGCTCTTCACTCATGAAGGACGCCCCCCTATCCGTATGGATGTAGCTCGGCATACCGAACAGGCAGAACAGGCTGTTGAGGCATTTAATGACCGTGGCGCTGGTCATGTCTGGGCAGGGGAAGGCGAATGGGAACCGGGAGTATTCGTCCACAATGTTCAGGAAGTAAACATTGCGGTCGACGGACGGGAGGGGGCCCTTGAAATCTAAGCTGAGCCGCTCAAAGGGCCGTGTAGCTTTGATTAAGTGGGCTCTATCTGGGCGGTAGAACCGAGGCTTGCACTCAGCGCAAGTGCGGCAGTTCCTGGTCAGGGACCGAACTTCCTCAGTCGAGTAGGGTAAGTTACGGGACTTTATGAAGTGGAACAGCCGCGTGACCCCTGGGTGGCAGAGGTCGTTGTGGAGGGTCTGTAGCCGATCCCCGGTGGCGCTGGCACACATCCCTCGTGAGAGGGCGTCAGGGGATTCGTTAAGGGCCCCTGGCCGGTAAATGATGTCGTACTCGAAGGTGGAGAGCTCGATCCGCCACCTAAGAATCTTATCATTTTTAATCTTCCCCCTCTGTTTATTATTGAACATAAACGCTACCGACCGCTGGTCGGTAAGTAGGGTGAAGCGTTTGCCGGCTAGGTAGTGGCGCCAGTGGCGCACTGCCTCCATGATGGCTTGGGCCTCCTTTTCCACGGAGGAGTGTCTGATCTCGGGCCCTTGGAGGGTCCTCGAGAACAAAGCTACGGGCCGCCCCGCCTGGTTGAGGGTGGCCGCCAAGGCGAAGTCAGACGCATCACTTTCCACTTGAAATGGAGTGTTCTCGTCCACTGCCTGTAGCGTGGCCCGCTCAATATCCTGCTTAATGCTTTTGAAGGCGGCGTGGGCCTCAGCAGAGAGCGGGAAAGAGGATGCTTTCAAGAGGGGGTGGGCTTTGTCGGAGTAGTTGGGGACCCATTGGGAATAATAAGAAAATAACCCCAGGCATCTTTTCAGGGCTTTGGGAGTGTTGGGCAGGGGCAGCTCCCGTAGGGGGCGCAATCGGTCGGGGTCTGGTCCGATTTCCCCATTCTCCACCACGCTGCCTAGTATGCAGAGGCGCGTGGTGTTGTAAACGCACTTGTCCTCGTTGTAGGTGAGGTTGAGTTTTTGTGCGGTTTTCAGGAACCTCTCGAGGTTCGAGTCGTGATCCTGCTGGTTGTGACCGCAGATGGTGACGTTGTCGAGGTAGGGGAAGGTTGCCTGCAAGTGGTGGTCATCGACCATGCGGTCCATCTCCCTCTGGAAGACCGAGACCCCATTCGTCACCCCAAAGGGGACTCTGAGGAATTGGTAGAGGCGTCCGTTCACCTCGAAGGCGGTGTACGGGCGGTCCTCTGGTCTGATAGGGAGCTGGTGGTACGCTGACTTGAGGTCGATGGTGGAGAACACCCGGTATTGGGCGATTTGGTTCACCATTTCTGATATGCGGGGTAGCGGGTAGGCGTCTAGTAGGGTGTACCTGTTGATCGTTTGACTATAGTCGATCACCATCCGTTTCTTCTCGCTACCCCTTACCACTACCACTTGGGCGCGCCACGGGCTGTTGCTGCGTTCAATAATGCGCTCTTTCAGGAGCCTGTCTACCTCGGTCGCGATAAACCGCCTGTCCTCCCAGCTGTACCTCCTGCTTTTGGTCGCTATTGGCCAGCAGTTAGGGGTAAGGTTCGCGAATAGCGAAGGCGGCTTTACCTTCAGGGTAGCCAGACCGCACACTGTGAGGGGCGGCTGGGACCCACCGTACTTGAGCGTGATGCTTTGGTGGTTGCACTGGAAATCCAGGCCCAAGATCACGCTCGCACATAGGTTCTTCATGACTAATACTTTAAAATTATCATATACAGTTCCGTTAACGCACAATTGTACCGTGCAGTAACCCAGAATGGTCGATGTCTGGGTTTTGTCAGCCATAGAGATGGTACCCTGAGTAGGGACCACCTTTAGGGAGAGTTGTTGTGCCAGTTCTGGGTGGATAAAGCTCTCCGTGCTTCCACTGTCAATTAAGCATTTAACCCGGCCCCCGTTTACCTCGATGTCCACCATTGATCTGGATAGCGGGTGCGGCCTGGTCTGGTCCACTGTGACCGATGCTACTGTAGGGCCCTGATCGATACAAGATGGCGTCCACGCTGTCTGCTCACAAGATGGCGGACCCCACGAGGTCGGGCAAGATGGCGTCCAAGATGGCCGCTCCAACGGCGCACACGCAGCGGTGGCGGGTTTTCCGGCGGGGTTCCCTCTGCACACCTTCCCGAAGTGCCCCTTCTTACCGCACTTAAAGCAGGTGGTGCCTTTCGCCGGGCACAGGTTTCTGGTGTGCTTTGGCTGCCCGCAGAAGTAGCAGTTGGGTCCCTGACGCGTCGCGGCTGTCGTAGGGCTTCTGGGGGGAGAGCGGGGCCCAGCCGGTGTCGGGCTGTCGGGCGGGGAAGATGCCTTCCAAGATGGCGGCGCCCTCGGTGCACACGTGGCGGCGTGGACGGCGCGGGCTGAAGAGTAGGCGTCCGAGTTTCTCTGGGCCACATCCAGGGATCGCGCGGTGTCCGCAGCCTGTTTCAGGTCCAACCCCGTTTTTTCCAGCAGTCTTTGCCGGATGTAAGTGGAGCTGAGGCCTGTGATGAAGGCATCGCGAACAAGCTCGTCAGTGTACACCGCGGCTTTTACATCTCGGCACTTGCAGTCTTTGCCAAGCATTTTCAGGGTGCTTAGGAACTCCTCCACCGATTCCCCAGGTCGCTGTGCGCGGGTGGCGAGCAGGTGCCTAGCATACACCTCATTCGTAGGCTGCTTGTAATGCGCCTTTAAGATGTCGCAGGCGGCCAGGTACGTCTCGGCATCTTGGATGAGGGGGTAAACCCGGTGGCTTACCCAATTCCGCAGAATTCCGAGTCTCATCCTTGCAGCGTCCGTAGCGTCTTTGACGGCTGCGGAATTGCCCAGGAAGAATTCCATACACCATACAGTGTCCGAAGCGTGCTGATGCGTCCGGAGCATGTTGATCCAAATCCAAACGTTCGGGTTTCAGGAGTTGATCCATAGTGTTGAAAAAATAAGTTAATAAAATTGATGTGCCTCAATAATTCCGAGACTCGAAGGTAGCAGAACAAAACAAGGCTTTTATTAACTTAGAACGAAACACGTAAGCGAGAGAGATGTCGTCCTTCTGGAGATTGGGGCTAGACTGAAGCTAGCTTACAAACGGGGCCAGGTATGGGCGGAGCCCTACACACAGCACATTCCAGCACATTCCAGTATACAATACAGCACATTCCAGTACGCAATACAATGAGGTCTGGGGGAAGGGAAATGACATTGAAACCGATCTCAGTCACAGGCAGTGATGAATGGAAATATTTCATCACACTACTCACATTTGTTATCGGAGGTGAGGGTGGAGGAGACAGGGGAGAAGGGTTTAAGAAGATGGTTAGCAGTAGAGAATAGGAGCCTAACAGTCAAATTGGACTTTTGTCCCTTCAGTCTTAGCTGGATTCGAACCCAGAGCTGAAAGGCCAGTGTGTCATTCAGTTGTCCCATTTCCATTTTTTAAAATAACCTTTATACCCCTCACTAGAGCTGCTGTTGTCAGAACTTGCCTGTCTCTTCAGAAATGTAGACAGGATGTTCCTTTACATCACTTCCTGCAGTCCACCGAAATGTCACGTAGCAGTTGCTTCTTTTGAAGTCCTTGCACAAACGAACTGTTGTGTCCGGGCATGGTTGAATAAACCAACAGCATTCCAAGGACTGAGGAGCCTTTCCACAATTCTCAGTCTGTTGTACTTAAAACAGCAAGTAATGTAAAAGGGGAATTCCTTGGCACAGTTCTCAAAGAAATAAGACAAAATGAATATCCTACAGGTCTCAAAATCCAGGTGAGCTGCCTGCAGTTCCTCACACAAGGGAGAACAAAAAAATGACTTGTCGGCAGAACGTACTCACCGCCAATTTAGTTTGAGTATTTTTCCAGTGTTGGGGTTACATTTTATTTTTAGATATACACGCTTGTTATAAACACACTTTTCAACATTTGGCCCAAAAGAACTCATTAACTGGAATGAGAGCGGGAATATGGTATTGAGATAGAGGATCAGCCATGATCATATTGAATGGTGGAGCAGGCTCGAAGGGCCGAATGGCCGACTCCTGGTCCTATTTTTCTATGTTTCTAATTAGCTAAGCCTATGGATCTAATAGTGTATATTATGTCATCAAAAGGCTTGCAGATGTGGTGCAGGCAACGGTGATTTCAAAAGCTGGCATTTATTTTGGCAGTTCACAGCCATTCCATTTGAAATAAGTTGTAAAGACTGAATTCCGCATGGAACTGGAATTTAGCCGCAGCAGGAGCAGTGACTGCTGCTGCAGCCAATAGGCACTCATGGGTCTGCGCTGCTGGTGATTATGTGCAAGGCAGAGGCCTTGCGTACGACAGGTAAGAGGGCAACGGTGCAGAGGCACGACTGCATATTGTATTGATTTCTTTGTGGGTTCAATGATGAGACATTTATGAAAGAGAATGGCCTAGAAATTCAGTAGGCTTTGCGCCCAGTTTTCGCCCAAAGAGGGCTTTTGCGCCACTTGCTGAGCTTTCGCCAATATTCAGCGCTGCGGTAATGGCGGCGTTAGCCAGTAGTGCTGCGCCGCCACCGATGACGTCATCGGTGTGCGCAGTGCCCCGCTACCGCCCCGCTACCGGCCCGGCCGCCATATTTAGTTGCGGCCGCCTCTTCCGCAGCGGCCGCAAACAGCGATCAGAAAATGGGGCCGTCCTGTAGCCTTAGTGGGGCGCTTTAAGGTGGAGGTGCGGCCGGCCGCTTTTTCGGCGGCCGCCTGCCCGCACCTCCTTCCCCGGCCTCCTCCACCCCCCCCCCGCGGCATTGCCGGCTGCTTTCCGCGAACCCGGCACTTCTCCGTGGTGCCGGGCTCATTTGCCGGCACTATCCAGTGGCGATCTCCCCGTTGCAGGCACCTCCCCCTTAAGAGAAGGAGGAGGCCTGCAGTACCGCAGCCTGCCGCTCCGCAGCGGGTGGCGCTGCGGCGCCTAGAGCGCTGAAATTCAGTTTCAGCGCCCCAAGCGGGGGCGGGCACACCCTGGAATAGCGCCCGGTTCTGACTTGGGGCGCAAAAAACGAATATCTGACGGGCGCAACTGGCTCCGCACTCAGCGCTAACTTTTGGGCGCACACCAGCTGGCGGGCCCAAAGTGAATTTCTAGGCCAATGAGTTTTAATCTAAAGTCTGTTCAATTCTTTATACAGCATTCAGGAGACACCATTATGCTAGTGATGCATCTAGAACGAAACTGAAACTAAACTAGACTGCCTTGCTTGTCTCGGTCACATGACCTCTGCTGGTCAGGCACAAGCAATCAATACATGCAATCATGCTGGTAGGCATCATAATCGAACAGGCAAATAAAATCACTATTTGCTGATATCATTACATCTCCTTTTCTTAAAACAAAAGTATTTTACTTTTAACTAACAACATGTTTTCTTTGTATTAATCTGCATTTTAACTGTAACACTTAATGAACTTACATTATCATTATCATGATCAAGGTTTTTTAACCTTGCTTTGTGTGTTCACATGAAATATGTAACTACACTAGAACTTGAAGAAAGAATAAGATAACATTACTTCCTTCTATAACAATAGTTCTTAAATTTGCTCAATGAGTCTCTCAGGAGGCTTCACGTGTCTTGAGGATTTTCTGATTGATTGTCCTTGAATCTGAGTTGTTGCCTCAGATGATTGGTTCTCAGCTGTGTGATCAGGTTGTTCAACAGTATCAGTCTCTTGACCTGCTGTGGCTGGTCCCATGAGAAGATCTCGACGATTTCTTCTCAGAACAGCACCCTCATCTGCCTGAATGGTGTATGATCTTGGTTGAACTTCACTCAGGACAGTTCCCTTCTGAGTCCATGTGTTTGTTTTGTCTTTGAACCTTACTTGGTCACCAGTGTGGAGTTCAGGTAGGTTTTGTGTTCCTCTGTCATAGTAGTACTTTTGCTTTTCTTTCTGTTGCTCTTTGAACTTCCTCACTTTCTCCCCCTCTTTTGTTTTCAGGAGGTTCTCCGGGATGGGTAGGTTTGACCCTAGCCGACGTCCCATCAGGAGTTGGGCTGGTGACATACCACACTCGAGCGGCGTTGTGCGGTATACAAGCATGCTCTGGTAGAAGTCAGTTCCACTGTCTTTTGCCTTGTACATCAGTCTTTTCACTGTCTGGACCGATTTTTCCACTAGTCCATTGGACTGTGGAAAGTGAGGACTTGACGTTGTGTGGACAAAGTCCCACTCTTTGGCAAAGTGTCGGAAACTTGCATTGTAAAACTGGGGTCCGTTGTCTGTGAAGACCTCGCTTGCCACGCCATGTCTGGAGAATATGGCTTTCATACATGTTATCACAGCATCTGCTGTGGTGGTGTGCAGTCTACAAACCTTTGGATACAGGGAGTAATAGTCTGTGACTACAAAATAGTCCCTCCCTTGACATACGAATAGGTCAGCGCCTACCTTCTGGTAAGGTCTGTCTGGTGCTGGGTGTGGCTTTAGTGGTTCTACCGGATTGCTTGCTCGATATTTCAGGCATATTGTGCAGTTTGACACCTCATTTGTCACATCTTGGTTGATTCGTGGCCAGTACATCACCTCTCGTGCTCTTTTCTTACACTTTTCGATTCCCAGATGTCCTCCATGGATCTTTTTTAGCATCACTCTTCTCAGACTCTTTGGGATAACTATTTTACTTCCTTTGTAGATGATGTCTTCGACCACTGATAGTTCCGCCCTGCAGTTCCAGTACTCTGCTATAACAGGTGAGCAGTCTTGCTTCATGTTGGGCCATCCATCCAAGATGCTTTTTTTCAGTCGTCTCATTGTTTCATCTTTGTTTGTCTCACTCTTTATGAGCTCCATTTTTGCATCTGCTATGGGCAGTGCACTTGTGATCATGTCCACGTAGGCGTTCACTTTGTCATCCATTGTGGTGTTTGCGGGCTCACTTGGGTCAACAGCTCTGGACAACGTGTCTGCTGTATACATCAGCTTACCCGGTGTGTACGCAACATTCAGTGTATAGCGTTGCAGCCTGATCATCATTCTTTGTATTCTAAGCGGACAGCTATTTAGTGGCTTTTGGAACAATGCAATCAAGGGCTTATGGTCAGTCTCTACACTGATTGCTTGTCCTGCCACAAACTGGTGAAATCTTTCACAGGCGTATGTGATGCTGAGCAGCTCCTTTTCTATTTGAGCATATCGCATCTCCGCATCTGTCATTGAGCGCGATGCATATGCAATAGGTTGCCAGTAGTCATATTGTTGCAGAAGAACGGCACCGAGCCCACTCTGTGATGCATCTGATGATATCTTGATGGGTCTCGCTGGGTCATAAAACCTCAGAACTGGTTCCTCTGTGAGCAGTTTCTTTAGATCGCGCCATGACTTCTCATGCTCATGATTCCATTCCCATTCTATGTTCTTTTCAGTTAGTCTTCTCAGTGGCGCCATCTTTTCTGAGAGGTTGGATATGAATTTCCCCATGTAGTTGATCATTCCATTAAACCTCTGCACGTCCTTTTTGCATTGTGGCTTTGGCATATTCTCAATGGCGGACACCTTTCTGGGATCTGGTCTGATGCCCTCACTGCTAAGGATATCTCCTACGAATGTCAGTTCTGTCACCCCGAGCTGGCATTTCTCTCTATTCAGCTTCAGGTTTGTTTTCCTTGTTGCTTCCAGCACTTTTTTCAGTCTCTCCTCATGCTCAGTTCTCGTGGTTCCCCATACTATGATGTCATCCATTGATGTATCAACTCCTTCCAGGTGCTCATAGATCATATGGATAGTCTTGTGATACACTTCAGGAGCTGAGGCAATGCCAAATGGTAACCTTAGGAATCTGTATCTGCCAAATGGACTGTTGAACATGCACAGTCTTGAACTTGCTTCGTCCAGCTTCATCTGCCAAAATCCTGATGATGCATCTACCTTGCTGAAATATTTTGCATTTGCAAACTGTGCCATGATTTCCTCACGTGTAGGAAGCTTGAAGTGCTCTCTCTTTATTGCTCTGTTTAGATCTCTTGGATCCAGGCAAATTCTGAGCTTTTCATTCTTTTTGTCCACTACGACGAGGGAACTCACCCACTCAGTTGGCTCATCTATCTTCTGAATCACGTTCAGGCTTTCCATCCTGTCCAACTCTGCCTTCAGTTGTTTTTGAAGAGCAAACGGAACTTTTCTGCATGGATGTATGACCGGTGTCATACTTTTATCTACTCTGATCGTGTGTTCTCCTGGAATGCAGCCTAGACCCTTAAATAGGTCATTGTACTCTTTCATGAGTTCATCATAGACTGTCTCTCCTTCGCTTTCCACAATGAGGACTCTCTTTACCAGGTTCAGTCTCTCACAGGCTTTTAAACCTAGTACGGCTTGCACATCCTTTGGCACCACAATTAATGCTAGCGTGTGCTCTCTGTCCTTGTTTGTTACTTTGACAATGCATCTTCCTTTCACTGGTATATTAGTACCTGAGTATCCTGTCACTTTCACTTTTATTCCATGTATCTTTGGTCTGGGTCTAATTTTCTTAAAATCAGTCTCTGATATCACATTAACTTGTGCTCCAGTATCCAATTTAAATGGAATGTGTATGTCATTCACTTTTAGTGTCAACATCCAGTCTCTTTCTTCTTTTTTGTTTTCAGACACAACATCTACATAGAACTCCTCTATCTCGCTTTCATCTACTGTATGGACCTTGCTTTGTTGCGCTTGGTTCTTACAGCAACGGGCATAATGGTTGTTCTTGTTCCAACTATTGCATGTTTTACCATATGCTGGACACTTTCTTGGTGGATGCTGTGTACCGCATCGACTACATGTCTTTCGATTGTCCCTTTCATTTTCGTTCGCTGGCCACGCCTCTTTTTTCACATTGGCGCTCTTTTTGTTAAACGGTTTGTGTCCGTTCTTACTCACTGCATCCACGTTGCAGCTATTGTCACTGAACAGCTCCTTTGCCTGCAACTTCACAGTCTCTGTAGCCCTACGCAGTGCTATGGCTTTTCCCAGGTCTAGATCTTGCTCTCTTAGCAGTCTTTCCCTTAGACCATTATCTGGAATACCACACACCAGTCTGTCTTTTATCAGCGAGTCTGTCAGTCCCCCAAATTCACACGATTTGCTTCTGTTTCTCAGTTCAGTCACATACTGATCAATAGTATCACCCATTTTCTGTACACATGTGAAAAATCTGTGCCTCTCAAACGTCACGTTACGTTTAGGTATGCAGTAGGCCTCAAACTGTTCCAATATTTTATCTAGCTTCATTTTGTCTCCATTAGCAGTGAATGTGAAGTTATTATACACCTCCAGCGCTTCATCACCCACGACATGTAAGAACAGTGACGATTTCCTTTCATTACTTTTCTCGTCAGCTCCGATTGCTGATAAATACAACCCCACACGTTGTTTGAACCTCCTCTAATTTTCAGCCACATTACCTGTCAACTGAAGCGTCGCCGGTGGGAGTAAACCTTCCATTTTTCACTTCGTTAGCTATTCTCTAATGGTAAGTAACGATGTTCTCTTTTGGCTTGCTAATCTGTGGAGAGCTGATTTAACTTCAGAGTTTTTCTCTTCATCTCTTTCAGCCACTTCTGACACCATGGGCTGGATTTTGCTACGGGGGCGGGTTGGAGGTGGGAAACCCACATTTGGGCTTGTTGTCCCGCCTCCATGGAGATGTGGCCAACCCACTGGATTTTCCTCTGATTGACCTTGTTGAGCCCGCCCTGTGGGCTCAGCAGGCCAATTAAGGGCCACCCGGCAACAGGTGACGTCAGAGATTGACATTTCATCTGTCAAAAGCTTTTGGCAGATGAAATATCAGTGTTTAACAGCTGTTTGAAGCTGTCAAGCACGGAAAAACTGCTAATTCAGCCTCAGTCCTTTCTCAGGATAACTTTAAAATCATTTTGCTGCAGGAACCAAGAAGCTGATTTTTTTTTTTAAATCGGAGCTTCTGTGGTTCTTGCAGCTGACTCCCGACACCGGAATGCAGGACTCCTGTAAAGGTAAGTAAAAGTAAGTTAAACTTATTTAAACACTTTAAACACTTGCAAAACACTTACCTTTGCACTCCTGCACCCCTCACTCACCTGAACACTGGGCATCTCGACCCCTCCAAGACCTCAGACCCACGTCCCGCCTCGAAAACTTTTCGTGGTTTGGAGCTGTCGGGAAGCCCACAAACCAGCAATAAAAATCGCGAATAGGCAAAAAACTACCTGGTAACTACCTGTTAACAGGCAGTTTAATTGCCTTTAATCCCTTCCCGCCTCTGGGAGTCGGGTTCCAGCACTTGTCGGCAACCCGACTCCTATGAAATTGACATGGAGGCGGGTTGGAGGCGGGATGGGGTCGGGACCCCCGGATCTCCAATTTTTATCGCCCGCACGCCTCCAACCCGACTCCAGGGGCTTAGGAAAATCCAGCCCCATGTATTGATTTCTTTGTGGGTTCAATGATGAGACATTTATGAAAGAGAATGAGTTTTAATCTAAAGTCTGTTCAACTCTTTATACAGCATTCAGGAGACACCATTATGCTAGTGATGCATCTAGAACGAAACTGAAACTAAACTAGACTGCCTTGCTTGTCTCGGTCACATGACCTCTGCTGGTCAGGCACAAACAATCAATACATGCAATCATGCTGGTAGGCATCATAATCGAACAGGCAAATAACATCACTATTTGCTGATATCATTACACATATCTCAGACAAATAGGTGCTGTCGTCCTGGGTGGGGGGGGGGGGGGCGCGGCCCGGGGGCGAGCAAAAGATACCAGGAGAGACAACATGCACTGGGTCTTCCTGACCTTCACTCTACAGCACTGAGCTTGGTGTTCGGAAAGCTGTAGGAGTATTCTCCAAACCGCAGAAGTTGACTGGGAAGATCTGTTGCCAGAAAGGATGTGGGCGAGGACAGAACAAGGCGAAGACAATCAGTCAACACTTATGTACACCATTGAGATGACAGTGTATGCTCCAGGCAATAACTGTCGTGATTTAGTTTCTGAGGCATCCTAATGTGTTTCAAGAAAGAACTTAGAATGAAAGAATTTAGAAACGGCAGACAGACAGACAGACTTGCAGTTAGAGAGCACTGTCCACGACCGCAGGACGTCCCAAAGCGATGTAATTCTTTTTGAAGTGTAGCCACTGTTGTAATGTAGGAATAAATGGAAAGTAATGAAAATAATTGAAATAGGGGGAAAAAGCAAAACCTGAGCAACATCCTTTCTCAATTTATTCTACTTATTTGAAATCAAGTATTCCTTGTCAAAAAAAAGTCACAAACAATTTTATCAGAAAGCGTCTTTACATATTCTTCCTTATTTTCTCCCCTCCTCTCCTGAATGTGCTGACTCTTGCTGACGCCATGGGCACTCGGGCCTCAAATATCTCGCCAAGGTGAAGTTCCTCTTTGTAAGCAGTGTGGTAAATGGAAGTTTACTTTAACACTTGATGCGCTATCAATTACTCATAAAAGTCTGAGAGTTAAGAGAGTAACTAAAGGCTTTTATTAACAAAAGAATGAAGGTCTGCCTCGAGTGGTCGACCGGTCCAGAAATACAAAGGGCTGGGGAGCAGTCACCTTTATACTAGGACTTGTGGGAGGAGTCAGCTGAGGCATGTCCAGGCATGTACACAGTGGAATGCAAACAGTGGTTTACCACATTCACCCCTTGTTTAAAATTGAGTCCGGCGGGGTGAAGTGTATTAAACGTTAGTGTATTGGAGTCTCTCCGGAGGTCATGTCTGCCGCTGTGATCGGCGTGGCGACGGCAGGGGTAGTGGAGCTTCCGGCGTCGAGTCCTGCGTGGGCTGTGGCACAGGCGTGTCGTCCTCGTAGATGTCGAGCGGGTCGCGGGGCCCAGGCCTGCCGTCTGCTGGGGCTGGATATCGGATCGTGGGGGGGGGGTGGTAGTGAGTAGTGGGTTACTGCGGCCCCCGAGGGTGCAAGGTCTCTTATGGAGACTGTGTCCTCCCGCCCGTCCGGGTATGCAATGTAAGCATACTGGGGGTTGGCGTGGAGGAGGTCGACCCTCTCGACCACGGGGTCCGTTTTATGGGTCCTCACGTGCCTTCTCAGTAGGACCGGCCCTGGGGACGTCAGCCATGGCGGTAGCGGTGTCCCCGATGTGGACTTCCTTGGGAAGACAAATATTTTCTCATGAGGGGTGGCGTTAGTGGCAGTGCAGAGCAGTGACCGAATAGAGTGGAGCGCATCGGGGAGCACATCCTGCCAGCGGGAGGTTGGAAGGCCCCTAGACTTTAAGGCTAGCAGGGCGGCCTTCCAAACTGTCGCATTTTCTCTTTCCACCTGTCCGTTCCCCCGGGGGTTGTAACTGGTGGTCCTGCTTGTGGCAATACCCCTAGTTAGCAGGTACTGACGGAGTTCGTCGCTCATAAACGATGAGCCCCGGTCGCTATGGATATAGCTGGGGAAACCGAACAGGGTGAAGAGGTCGTTCAGACATTTAATGACCGTGGCACTGGTCATGTCCGGGCAGGGGATGGCGAACGGGAAACGGGAGTACTCATCAATAATATTGAGGAAGTACACATTGCGGTCGGAGGAGGGGAGAGGCCCTTTAAAATCAACGCTCAGGCGCTCGAAGGGGCGAGTGGCTTTTATCAGGTGGGCCCTGTCTGGTCTATAAAAGTGCGGTTTGCACTCAGCGCAGACTTGGCAGTTCCTGGTCATGGTCCTGACCTCCTCAATAGAGTAAGGCAGGTTGCGGGCCTTGATGAAGTGGAAGAACCTGGTGACCCCCGGGTGGCAGAGGTCATTGTGGAGGGCCCGCAGTCTATCGATCTGCGCGCTGGCGCCGGTGCCACGCGATAGCGCATCCAGGGGTTCATTGAGCTTCCTGGGCCGGTACAAGATCTCGTAATTGTAGGTGGAAAGTTCGATTCTCCACCTCAAGATCTTGTCATTTTTGATTTTGCCCTTCTGCTTGTTGTTAAACATGAAAGCAACTGAACGTTGGTCAGTGAGCAGGGTAAATCGTTTTCCGGCCAGGTAGTGCCTCCAATGACGCACAGCCTCTACAATCGCCTGGGCCTCCTTCTCAACAGCAGAGTGTCTGGTCTCCGGGCCTTGGAGGGTTCGTGAAAAGAAGGCCACAGGTCTCCCCGCCTGATTGAGGGTAGCGGCCAGGGCAAAGTCGGACGCGTCGCTTTCCACCTGGAAGGGGATGGATTCGTCCACTGCGTGCATGGTGGCTTTGGCAATGTCTTCCTTGATACGGTGGAAGGCTAAGCGGGCCTCTGCCGTCAAGGGAAAAGAGGTGGACTTGATCAGCGGACGGGCCTTGTCCGCATAGTAGGGGACCCACTGGGCATTATAGGAGAAAAACCCTAGGCACCTCTTCAGGGCCTTGAGGCAGTGGGGCAGTGGGAGTTCCATAAGGGGACGCATCCGGTCGGGGTCGGGGCCGATGACTTCGTGTTCCACAACACAGCCAAGGATGGCGAGGCGGTTTGTGCAGAATATGCACTTCTCCTTGTTATATGTCAGGTTCAGGAGTTGGGCGGTGCGGAGGAATTTTTCGAGGTTTGCGTCATGGTCCTGCAAGTCACGGCCGCAGATGGTCACATTGTCCAGATATGGGAAAGTGGCCTGCAACGCATTTTGACCTACCATCCGGTCCATCTCCCTTTGGAAGACGGAGACCCCGTTGGTGACGCCAAAGGGAACCCTAAGGAAGTGGTAGAGGCGGCCGTTTGCCTCAAAGGCAGTATACTGGCGGTCCTCAGGGCGGATAGGGAGCTGGTGGTACGCTGATTTCAGGTCAATGGTCGAGAAGACGCGGTACTGCGCGATCTGGTTGACCATATCAGCTATGCGGGGGAGTGGGTAGGCGTCCAGCAGGGTGTAGCGATTTATTGTCTGGCTGTAGTCGATGACCAGGCACTGCTTCTCGCCGGTCTTAACGACCACAACCTGGGCTCGCCAGGGGCTGGTGCTGCCCTCAATAATCCCTTCCTTCAGAGGCCGCTCCACTTCGGTTTTAATGAAAACCCTGTCCCCGGCACTGTATCGCCTGCTCTTTGTGGCGATGGGCTTACAGTCGGGGGTGAGGTTAGCAAACAGTGGGGGGGGGGGGTGACTCTGAGTGTGGAGAGGTTGCACCTGGTGCGCGGCGGGCAATTTGGGAGCTGCTGGCTGCGGACTGTGAGTGGGGGTAGGGGTCCACCGTATGCCATCGTAACACTTTTAAGGTGGCACTGAAAATCTAACCCCAGCAGGACGGCAGCGCAGAGGTCGGGCAGGACCAGAAGTTTAAAATGATCGTACACGGTCCCATCTACTACGAGTGTCACTACGCAGTAGCCGCCGATGTCCGCCGACTGGGACTCGGAGGCCATAGAAATCCGCTGGTGCACAGGCAGGACTGGGAGAGAGCAACGCCGCACCGTGTCAGGGTGGATGAAGCTCTCTGTGCTCCCAGAGTCAAAAAGGCAGATTGTATCGTGGCCATTTACCTTAATGTCCATTGTGGAACTGGCCAGCTGGTGCGGTCTCGCTTGGTCCAGTGTAACGGATGCCAGTGTAGGGGTCGGTGTGTCGCTGCGGGTATCAGATGAGGCGGTGTTGGGGGCCTGCTGCGTTCCGGCTGTTGTCCAAGATGGCGGCGTCCATGATCCCCATGTGGCTGGAGGCGTCCAAAATGGCTGCTGTACCGGTGGTTCGCACATGGCCGGGGAGGCCCAAGATGGCGGCCCGCATGGCCCACACGCGGCGCTGCTGGGGTTCGGGGTGGCTTTGGCCCTGCAGACGTTAGCGTAGTGTCCCTTCTTCCCGCAGCCCGAGCAGATCGCGTTTTTCGCCGGGCAGCGCGCTCTGGGGTGTTTTGCCTGGCCACAGAAGTAGCATTTCTGGCCTTGGGGCACTGCTGTCTGGCCTTGGGACACTGCTGCGGTAGTTGGGCCGTTGCTGGGGTGTGGCTGGGGTGGCACGGCGCTATGAGGCGGTCCTACCGTGTCCCAGGCTGTCATTCCCCACGGCGTCCACGGTGCAGAGGAGTAGGCATCCATGCCCCGGTAGGCTGCATCCAATGATAGTGCGAGTTCAGAGGCCTTGTTGAGGTCGAGGTCACTCTGCTCCAACAGCCGCTGTCGGGTGTAATTGGATCTGTGGCCCGCTACAAAAGTGTCCCGGATAAGTTCCTCTGTGTACACGGCAGCCTTTACATCCTTACAACCACAGGCCCGGCCAAGCACAGACAGTGCCTGAAGGTATTCCACGGTCGATTCCCCAGGTTGTTGTTTACGACTCCCCAGAAGGTGCCTGGCGTACACTTTGTTCACTGGGCACGTGTACTGGTCCTTGAGGAGCTTGATAGCGTCCGCGTACGAGGTCGCGTCTTGGATGACCGAGTACACTCGGTGGTTCACTTTGGAGGTCAGGACATCCAGTTTGTCCTCGTCCGATTTGACTGCTGCGGAGGCGGTCAGGAATTTTTCGAAACACTTAAGCCAGTGAGTAAACTTGGTGGATGAGTCCGCCTCCTGATGATCTAAGTCCAGGCATGCTGGTGTGAGGATCTTCTCCATTATAAAAATTTTGTTAATAAAATTGATGCGCTATCAATTACTCATAAAAGACTGAGAGTTAAGAGAGTAACTAAAGGCTTTTATTAACAAAAGAATGAAGGTCTGCCTCGAGTGGTCGACCGGTCCAGAAATACAAAGGGCTGGGGAGCAGTCACCTTTATACTAGGACTTGTGGGAGGAGTCAGCCGAGGCATGTCCAGGCATGTACACAGTGGAATACAAACAGTGGTTTACCACAACACTCAGTTTTGTTTTTTATAGATCACTCACTGGAACATACAGCATTATTCTGGGTGCTTCCTCAAAGCTTGAGTGCATTGGGCTGCATTAGAAGTAAGGTAGAACTGAGTGGGCTATCTGGCTGCACCATCGAGAAAGCTGCTTAGTCAGCACTTATCCATTAATAGAAAGAAAGACTGACTTGCATTTCTATAGCGCCTTTCACAACCACCGGATGTCCCAAAGCAGTTTACAGCCAATGAAGTACTTTTTGGAGTGTGGTTGTTGAGTCTGTGTTTTCAAATGCAGTTATACTGAATAACAGGACACAGACTACAGAAGTAAGTAAACAGGTCTTTAGTGATTGAGGGTCAGGGCTGAACTGAGATACACTTTGCACCGCAGGGTTTATATACCGGTGTGGTCACCACCGGTACTACAATGTACAGGAGCCATCAAAAAGTAGTCCATCACCTTAAGGTATCCTCTTAAGGTAGTACAGGTTACATACACTACAATTCCTCTCCTTTTAGCTTAACAGTGTACATCCCAAATTAAAACATTACATGGATAACATATATACAATTTACACACAAGAACTGTTCAAAGATTCAGTCTCTGAGGAGGCCTCCTGATCCGGCCCGGATAACGCCTTTCAGGGGTCTCTGGTTCTCGTTGCTGGGGTGACTCATCCACTTGATCTCCTATGGATTTAACATCATCCAATACGTTCGAGTCTGAGGTAGATGCTACAGGCTCAATAAGTTCTTCAACTGGTGTCTCTGCCGTAGACATGGGGTCGACCCTTGTTCTCGATTCTACAAGTTGGTCAGCATGACGTCGTATTACGTTCTCTCCAACGTCTACCGTGTACATCAAGGGTCCTTGTCGTGCACCAATTGTTCCAGGTTGCCATTTATCATCCCTATAGTCCCTGGCCAACACTGGTTGTCCTATTTCAAAACTACTAGTGGCCTTTTTATTTACATGCTGGAATTGCTTGTTTTCGACTTCCCGTCGCACATTGGGTTTTAACAAATCCAACCGGGACCGCAACCTTCTGTTATAGAACATTATGGCAGGGCTTTAATTTGTCACTGCATGCGTGGCGTTTCGATACGCCATTAGGAAATTGTCCACCTTGTGTTGTAGTGGAATATGATCTTCACTCATGGCCATTATCGCCTTTTTGAACGTTTGTACAAATTTCTCGGCCAACCCATTTGTAGCCGGATGATATGGGGCAGATGTATAGTGTTTCACCCCATTCTTTTTCATGAATTTCTGGAATTCTTCTGACACGAACTGTGGTCCGTTGTCTGAACATATTTGCTTCGGCAACCCATTCCTTGCAAATATGGTTCTTAGAACTGCAATCGTCTTCTCAGAGGTAGTGGTCGACATCTTAATCACTTCTGGCCATTTAGAATGTGCGTCTACTGCTATCAAAAACATGGAATCCATGAATGGACCTGCAAAGTCGATATGCACACATTGCCATGGGGCTGAAGGCCATTCCCACGGATGCAGCGGTGCAATTGGAGGTGCATTTTGAACTTTTTGGCACCCTGAGCAGCTTTTAGTCAGATCCTCTATTTGTTTGTCGATACCTGGCCACCACACATAAGCCCTAGCAAGGCTTTTCATCTTGACTCCCCCCAGATGACCTTCGTACAATTCTTTCAAAACTCTCTCCCTTAATTTAGGAGGAATAATTACCCTTGTTCCATACATCAATGTTCCTTGACATACGGACAGCTGTTCTCGTCTGGCTGAGAATGCTGGTAACAGTGGTTCGCCATGTGCTGGCCATCCCTTCACTGTCAAGTCATAGACCCGAGACAGTGCCGGGTCATTTCGGGTCTCTCTCTCAATACCCGCATTGGTGACTGGTAAGCATTCGATGATGGTCGAGTGAAATATCTCGACAGGGTCAACTGCCGGTGCCTCTTCCGCTGTAGGTAGTGGCAGGCGCGACAGCCCATCAGCATTACCATGTTGCTTTGTACCTTTGAATTCAATATCATATTGATGTGCCCCTAGGAAAGGGGACCATCTCTGAAGCCTCTGCGCCGTCATTACCGGAACACCCTTCATAGGGTTGAAAATGGAAACCAACGGCTGGTGATCTGTCAGCAGCGTAAACTTTTGGCCTTGCAAGTAATGGTTAAATTTCTTAACTCCCCACATGAGGCTGAGAGCCTCCCTATCTATCTGAGCATAGTTGCGCTCAGCGGAGGTCAATGATCTGGATGCGAAAGCGAATGACCTTTCCGAGCCATCTGGAAACTTATGTGAGAGCACTGCCCCGTACCATATGGAGAAGCATCACAAGCTAAGCGAATAGGCAGCGTTGGGTTAAAGTGAGCCAACACTTCCTTCGAGGTGATCAGTGCCTTGCTCTCTTGAAAAGCCCGCTTACAATCATCGCTCCACTTCCATGGTATTCCCATTTGCAAAAGAGTGTTTAGTGGGTGTAACACCGTGGATAAATTTGGAAGAAACTTGTGGTAATAGTTAACCAACCCGAGGAACGACCTCAATTGGGATACATTTTCCAGTGCAGGAGCTTTGACAACAGCTTCAATCTTGTCAGGTGACTTATGGAGCCCCTCCTGGTCAATTACGTGGCCGCAGTACGAGATTCGCTTTTGAAAGAACTCGCATTTCTGGCGATTAACTCTGAGCCCATATTCTTTCAATCTGATGAGCACCTGCTCCAAATTCACGAGGTGATCCTTATCGTTATCTCCTGTAATCAGGATGTCATCCAGGTAGCATTGTGTGCCTGGGATTCCCTGCAATACCTGCTCCATGGCCCTTTGCCAAATCGCTGGAGCCGATGCCACTCCAGAAACCAGTCTATTATACCGATATAAGCCCTTATGTGTGTTGATCGTGAGATACTGACGTGACGCTTCATCAACTTCCATCTGTAAGTACGCCTGCGCCAGGTCTATCTTGGTGAAGTGTTTCCCGCCAGACAGCGAAGCGAAGATATCTTCAATCCGCGGAAGCGGATATTGCACCGTGTGAAGAACCGAATTAACAGTGATCTTGAAATCGCCACAGATGCGAACCTTCCCAGGTTCCCCCGGCTTGTTGCTCAACGAACGCTTCATGACAGGAACAATGGGTGTAGCCCATTCGCTCCAGTCCACCTTGGACAGTACCCCTGAACGTTCTAGCCCTTCCAGCTCTGCTTCCACAGCAGGTCGTATCGCATAAGGCACCGGTCTGGCTTTGAAAAATTTTGGGTTTGCATGTTCTTCAACCTTGATGGTTGCCGTAATTCCTTTCAGTGTTCCAAGTCCCTGTTGGAACACCTCCTTAGCATCGTCTAAGATTTTGGACAGTCGTTTAGGTTTGACGTCGTCCTCCTTACAGGCATCTACAGTCAGTGCTTGTATGGAATGCCAGTCCACATTTATTCTCCGGATCCATTCCCGTCCCAGTAGTGGCGGACCTCCATCAGGTAACACATACAAGTCCATTTTCTGACTTTCTTTACCCTTGTAGACCACATTTACTTTTATCTTTCCTTTGGGGTATACTATTTGCCCCGTGTATGTTTTCAATACAATCTCCGTATCCCTCAGGGGAATGTGCGAGAATAACCTTTTGTAATCTTTCTTATTCGTGACCATTAATGCTGACCCAGTGTCCAATTCCATCTTCACTTGGACTCCTGCTATCCGAAGCATGACCCAGATAGTTTGGTGGTCTGCTGTGTTACCCACATTATGTATTTTCAGACAACCCAGTTCCTTACTGCTGGAGTCTGAATCCATCTTCTGTTCATCCGAACTGTTCTCTGTCACCTTGTGTACTTTTTTGTACTTCTCCTGCGGTGACTTTTTGCTGCTGGTCTTCTTTCCTGACCGGCATACTTTCGCTATGTGACCAAGTTTGCCACATTGCCTGCATTCTTTATCTTTGAACCAGCACTGGTTCTGGTCATGCGTTGTCCTTCCGCAATGATAGCACTTTACTGCGCCCAATGCCATTTCATTGGTGCTGAATTCCAATGGCCTCTGCTGTATCTCTGCAGCGCCCCGTGCTGCTGCCTCGTGGGATGCTGCAATGCTGAAAGCTTTGTCCAGCGTAAGGTCCTTTTCCTCTAGCAGTCACTTCTGGGTTCCTTCCCTTAGGAGCCCACACACAAACTTATCTCTCAGTGCGTCTGCTAGTCCTGTTCCGAACTGGCAGTACAGGTAGACTATCCTTTATCCGAAAACCTCGGGACCAGCCGAGTTTCGGTTTTTGGAGAATTTCGGATTTCGGAAGGTGGGTCGGCGGGGGTCCGCGGGGGGGTCGGCGGGGGTTGGGGCCGACGGGGGTCCGCGGGGGTCCGCGGGGGGGTACGCACGGCTTACGCTGAACGAAAAAACCTTCGGTTTTTAGAGGGTTTCGGTTTTCAGAAGTCCGGATAAAGGGTAGTCTACCTGTACTTTGATAACTTGCGCAGTTCTGTTAGGAATTCAGCGTTGCTTTCTTCTTTAAGTTGAATTCTTTTGTAGAATTTAAATCGTTCCGCTATCAGCAGCGGCGTGGGGTTTAAATGCTCTTGCAGGATAGTAACAACATCCGCGAAACTCTTCCCTACCGGTTTGTCTGGGGTTAAAAGGTTCCTTAATAACCCGTACGTCTTCGCACCCATCGAGTTTAATAGGGTTAGTGCTTTCTTATCATCCGGTACCTCATTCGTTGTACAGTAAACTTCGATGCGTTCCACATAAGTGGCCCAATCTTCCACATCGTTATCAAAAGCAGTGATGTTACTCGTTTTTGGCATCCTTGCTGAGTTTCTCCTTTCCCTTCGGATATTATTTATTTATTTATTTATTTAAGATGGCGGCTTTTCCCGCGCTTGGCGGCTTTTCCCGCGCTTGTCTTCTTCCCCCGCCGACTCAAAATGGCGATTCCCGCACTGTTGCCGTCCACGCCTCCCAGCGGTCCTTTATTTTCCCCTGCGCTGCTGCTCTTGTTCCCCGCCGCTCCCGCGGTCCTTGTGGCCATAAATGCTTTTCTGGCTGCTGCGCGTCTCTGTCCCGATTGCAGTCCGGCCCCTGACACCAGCTGCGGTCATGTTCTCCGCCCTTTTCGTCGTTTTTCCTCCCCTTCTCCCACTGACAACTCGGCCAACTTCGCCCCCGTGCCGCTTGATCGGGCTTACCCGCCGCTGTCGTAGAAGGGATGCTCACTGATGTTTGACTTCGTGGCCAGAAAACCAACCCGGGTTCCCGATGGCCTCCCGTGTGATGCAGTGCTCAGCAGGATGTTGAGGGCGGATGCCCTTTTTCGATGCCCGTTTCTGAGGACGAAGCTTCCTTTGATGCAAAACTGCCGCTAGGTAAGATCAGACTCGTCGCCACTGTTGAGTCTGTGTTTTCAAATACAGTTATACAGAATAACAGGACACAGACTACAGAAGTAAGTAAACAGGTCTTTAGTGATTGAGGGTCAGGGTTGAACTGAGATACACTTTGCTCCGCAGGGTTTATATACCGGTGTGGTCACCACCGGTACTACAATGTACAGGAGCCATCAAAAAGTAGTTCATCACCTTAAGGTATCCTCTTAAGGTAGTATAGGTTACATACACTACAGTGGTCACTGCTGTAATGTAGGAAACGCAGCAGCCAAAATGCACACAGCAAGCTCCCACAAACAGCGACGTGTTAATGACCAGATAATCTGCTTTAGTGATGTTGATTGGCCAGGATAGCTTCCCTGCTGTTCTTCAGAATAGTGCAATGGGATCTTTTACGTCCACCTGAGAGAGCAGACGGGGCCTCGGTTAACATCTCATCTGAAAGACGGCACCTCTGACAGTGCAACCGCCCAACCGCAGCCCCCCCCCCCCCAACCACTGCACTGGAGTGTCAGCCTAGATTTTTGTGCTCAAGTCTCTGGAGTGAGACTTGAACCCACAACCTTCTGACTCAGAGGTGAGGGTGCTAACAACTGAGCCACTCTGCAGATGCAAATGCACAATTTCTGGGCAAAATAGAGGGGCAGCGCAGACCATAGAATCCATGACTTACAGCCACAGATCTTCAAGTCCTAGTCAACAAAGTGAGGGAAAGGAGAGGTAACATGAACAAGACCAACATTTATGCTGTTAAAATAAAGCATATGGGATCCTGAGCATTATAAAAAGAGGCATAGAGTACAAAAGCAAGGAAAATATGCTAAACCTTTATAAATAATGATTAGGCCTCAGCTGAAGTATTGGGCTGGATTTTGCTGGCACTCAGAGGGCGGGTTTGGAGGCGGATCAGAGGTTAAAGTTGTTTTGATTGACGGCAGGTTCAGAACCCGCCATCAACCCACCTCCACACAACCTTCCCAAGTGTCGGGTCCCCAATTTGTGAATGGACCTGACACCTAGGGGCAGGAAATGGATTAAAGGCAATCCTTTAATGCCTATTAACAGGTACTTGTCAGCAGTTTTCAGGCTGTTTTTCGATTTTCCAGCTCCTGGGTCGGGTTTCATGATGTCCGGACAATACACCAGGTAAGTGTGGTGTATTGTGAGTCTGGTCTGATGTTTGTGAAAAGTTGACAGCTGCAGAAGTGGTGTCAAGGATCCAATGTTGCACATGGTGAGTTTCAGAGCAAAGAAAACGTTGGTTACTGCATTTTTGATACATATACAGATTTCTTTACCTTACAAGTTTTTAAATCCCACTGTATGTCCAGTGCCACCTCATTGGGACAACGTCACTCACCAGTGACAGATTGTTTCTGTCATCTCACCTGCAGCTGCCATCTATTCCAGCATATGGAAGGAGTCATTGGAGAGCCTGGGTGCAAGAGTTCACCTTTGTGCAGTGATTGTCAGTGTTTTCAGCACCTCAATGCTGTCAAACTCTGAGAAAGCAACTGTCAAAAGAAAATTGTGCACGGTCCCTTTAAGGAAACCGGCAGATGACGCGTCATCAAATGACGTCATCAGACCCGCTTCCTGTTAATTGGCCGGTAAGCCCCCATGCGGGCTTAACAGGTCCAATCAAGGGAAAATCACATCTGTGGAGCGGAGGCAGCTGGGGGCGGGACTGGAACCCGGAAACCAGCTGACCCGCACCCATCCCGACACCGAGGAGAAAATCGCGGCCATTGTTTCCAATTCTGGGCACCACACTTTAAGAAAGATGCGAAGGCCTTGGAGAGGGTGCAGAGGAGATTTACTAGAATGGTACCAGGGATGGGAACTTCCGTTATGCGGAGAGACTGGAGAAGCTGGGATTGTTCTCCTTAGAGCAGAGAAGGTTAAGGGGAGACTTAATAGAGGCGTTCAAAATTATGAAGGGTTTTGATAGAGTAGTTAGGGAAAAATTGTTTCCACTGGCAGGAGGGCTGATAACCAGAGGACACAGATTTAAGATAGTTGACAAAGGAACCATGGGGGGAGATGAGGAGAATTTGTTATACTCAGTAAGTTGTTGTGATCTGGAATGCACTGTCTGAAAGGGTGGTGGAAGCTGATTCAATAGTAACTTTCATCCTGTTGATCATACACACTGCAGCCATGGTACGCCGGTGGATATTTAAGACAGTGGATGGTGTTCTGCTGAATCGGACTATTTTGTCCTGGATAGTGTCGAGCTTCTTGAGTGTTGTTGAAACTGCACCCTGCCAGGCAAGATAGAATCATAGAATCATAGAATGGTTACAGCACAGAAGGAGGCTATTCGGCCCGTCGAGCCCGTGCCAGCACTCTGCAAGAGCACTTTAGCTAGTTCCACTCCCCCGCCCCTTCACGGTAGCCTTGCAAATTTTTTCCTTCAGGTACTTATCCAATTCCCTTTTGAAAGCCACGATTGAGGCTGCCTCCACCACCCTTTCAGGCAGTGCATTCCAGATCCTAACCATTCGCTGCATAAAAGTTTTTCCTCATGTCGCCTTTGGTTCTTCTGCCAATCACCTTAAATCTGTATCCTCTGGTTCTCGACCTTTCCGCCAATGGGAACAGTTTCTCTCTATCTACTCTGTCTAGACCCCTCATGATTTTGAACACCTCTATCAAATCTCCTCTCAACCTTCTCTGCTCTAAGGAGAACAAGCCCAGCTTCTCCAGTCTATCCACGTAACTGAAGTCCCTCATCCATGGAACTATTCTTGTAAATCTTTTCTGCACCCTCTCCAAGGCCTTCACATCCTTCCTAAAGTGCAGTGCCCAGAATTGGAAACAGTCCTCCAGTTGAGGCCGAACCAGTGTTTTATAAAAGTTCATCATAACTTCCTTGCTTTTGTACTCTATGGGGGAGAAATTCGGTTGCTTTGCGCCTCCCGTTAGCGCCCTAAAAGGGTGCTAATGGGGTGCAAGGCAACTAGCGCCCGGGCGCGGCACGACCCACGCCTCCCGTGAAATTCAGCGGGAGGTTAGCGGCAGCGGTAGCTGGTAGCGCCCTGTGGCGTTGCACCACCGGCGATGACATCATCGCCCCGCTCGCACCCTGGCCACGATCTTCAGGAGCACCCCCTGACTTACCGCCGGACACGATGTCCGACGGGGTCAGGGGGGCCTACCTGCGGCCGGGGAGGTGCTATTTAAAGGCAAGGTGCGGGGCGGCTATTTTTGTAACTGGCCGCCTGCCAGCACCTGCCTGCATTCCCGTCCCCGGCCTCCTGAACCGCCCCCCCACCCCGTGGAGTGCCGGCAGCGTGCCAAGAGCCCGGCACTTCTCTTGAGTGCTGGGCTCTTTTGCCAGCACTCCCGATCCCCGGGGGCCCAGCTGGGACCCGGGTCACGCTGCGCAAGGCCCCTCCCCTTTAAGAAGGGGAGGAAGGCCTGCAATACCGCGGTGTGATGTGCCGCAGCGCATGGCGCTGCAGCACGTAGCGCCACGATATTCCATCGCAGCCCCCCTAGAGGGTTGCGGGGCACTTACAGTAGCGCCCCGCTTCCCTCTAGGGATGCTACCACTCAATTTCTGTCATGGGGGCGCTAATATTTCCGGTGCGCTAAAATTTTTTAGCCCTATACCTCTATTTATGAAGCCCAGGATCCCGTATGCTTTTTTAACCGCTTTCTCAACCTGCCCTGCCACCTTCAACGATTTGTGTACATATACCCCCAGGTCTCTCTGTTCCGGCACCCACTTTAGGATTGTACCCTTTAGTTTATATTGCCTCTCCTCATTCTTCCTACCAAAATGTATCACTTTGCACTTTTCTGCGTTAAATTTCATCTGCCATGTGTCCGTCCATTCCACCAGCCTGTCTATGTCCTCTTGAAGTCTATCACTATCCTCCTCACTGTTCACTATACTTCCAAGTTTTGTGTCATCTGCAAATTTAAAAATTCTGCCCTGTACACCCAATTCTAAGTCATTAATATAGATCAAGAAAAGCAGTGGTCCTAGTACTGACCACTGAGGAACACCACTGTATACCTTCCTCCAGTCCGATAAAAACATTTCATCACTACTCTCTGTTTCCTGTCATTTATCCAGTTTCGTAACCATGCTGCCACTGTCCCTGTTATTCTTTGGACTTCAACTTTGCTGGCAAGCCTTGTACATGGCACTTTGTCAAATGCCTTTTCGATGGCCATGTACATCACATCAACCGCGTTGCTCTCATCAACCCTCTCTGTTACCTCAACAAATCCGTGCTGGCTTCACTTAATTAATCCACATTTGTCCAAGCGACTGTTAATTTTGTGCCTGATTATGGTTTCTAAAAGCTTCCCCACGACCGAGGTTAAACTGACTGGCCTGTAGTTGCTGGGTTTATCCTTACACCCTTTTCTGAACAAGGGCGTAACATTTGCAATTCTTCAGTCCTCTGGCACCACCTCCATATCCAAGGAGGATTGGAAGATTATGGCCAGTACCTCTGCAATTTCCACCTTTACTTCCCTCAGCCTCC
This sequence comes from Somniosus microcephalus, assembly GCF_052327205.1. NCBI lineage: Eukaryota > Metazoa > Chordata > Chondrichthyes > Squaliformes > Somniosidae > Somniosus > Somniosus microcephalus. The sequence goes on along the minus strand of NC_140996.1, from coordinate 213,946,455 downwards.
TGGGATGCATCCCATCCGGTCCTGGTGACTTAACTACTTTAAGTACAGCCAGCCTTTCTAGTACCTTAAAGAAGGGATTAACACAATTGTAATGAAGGATATTAGCTCTGATGAGGTGGAATCTGTATGGGTAGAATTGAGAAATACTAAGGGGAAAAAAACGTTAGTGGCAGTGGTTTATAGACCTCCAAACAGTAAGGCGGAGGTTGGGGATGGCATTAAAAAAGAAATTAAAGAAGCATGCAATAAGGGCACAGCAGTCATCATAGGTGACTTTAATCTACATATAGATTGGGCCAACCAAATGAGTAACTATACTGTGGAGGAGGAATTCCTGGAGTGTTTACGGGATGGTTTCCTGGACCAATATGTCGAGGAACCAACCAGAGATCAGGCCATCTTAGACTGGGTATTATGTAACGAGAAAGGATTAATTAGCAATCTTGTTGTAAGAGGCCCCTTGGGTCGGAGCGATCATAATATGATCGAATTCTTCATTAAGATGGAGAATGAAGTAGTTGACTCGGAGACTAGGGTGCTCAATTTAAATAAAGGAAACTATGATGGTCTGAGGAGCGAGTTGGGTAGGATTGATTGGGGAATGGCACTCAAAGGGTTGATGGTGGATAGGCAATGGCAAACATTCAAAGACCGAATGGATGAACTACAGAATTTGTTCATCCCAGTTTGGCATAAAAATAAAACAAAAAAGGTGACCCAACCGTGGCTAACAAGGGAAATTAGGGATAGCATAAGGTCCAAGGAGAGGACATATAAATTGGCCAGAAAAAGCAATAATCCTGAGGATTGGGAGCAGTTTAGGATTCAACAAAGGAGGACAAAGGGATTAATTAAGAAAGGGAAAATAGAATATGAGAGTAAGCTTGCAGAGAACATAAAAACTGACTGTAAAAGCTTTTATAGATATGTGAAGAGAAAAAGATTGGTGAAGTCAAGCGTAGGTCCCTTGCAGTCAGAATCGGGGGAATTTATAATGGGGAACAAAGAAATGGCTGACCAACTAAATACATATTTTGGTTCTGTCTTCACAAAGGAGGACACAAATAACCTCCCAGAGATGCCGGGGAACATAGGGTCTGATGAAAGGGTGGAACTGAAAGAAATCAGTATTTGTAGGGAAATGGTGTTAGGAAAATTGATGGGACTGAAGGCCGATAAATCCCCAGGGCCTGATAATCTACATCCCAGGGTACTTAAGGAAGTGGCCCTAGAAATAGTAGATGCATTGCTGGTCATCTTCCAGAACTCGATAGACTCTGGAATGGTACCCATGGATTGGCGGGTAGCTAATGTTACCCCACTATTCAAAAAAGGTGGTAGAGAAAAGGCGGGGAGTTATAGACCGGTAAGCTTGACATCGGTAGTCGGGAAAATGCTAGAGTCCATTATAAAAGATGTAATAGCAGAGCACTTGGAAAGCAGTGACTGGATCGGACAAAGTCAACATGGATTTACAAAAGGTAAATCATGCTTGACTAATCTACTGGAATTTTTTGAGGATGTAACTGGTAAAATAGATAAGGGAGAACCAGTGGATGTGGTGTATTTGGACTTTCAGAAGGCTTTCGATAAGATCCCGCATAAGAGATTAGCGTGCAAAATTAAGGCACATGGGATTGGGGGCAAGGTATTGACTTGGATAGAGTACTGGTTGGCGGACAGAAAGCAAAGAGTTGGAATAAACGGGTCATTTTCCGACTGGCAGGCAGTGACTAGTGGGGTACAGCAAGGATCGGTCCTAGGACCCCAGCTGTTCACAATATATATTAATGATCTGGACGAGGGAATTGGATGTAATATCTCCAAATTTGCAGACGACACAAAGCTGGGGGGGAGGGTATGCTGTGAGGAGGATGTCGTGAAACTCCAGCACGATTTGGACAGGTTGGGTGATTGGGCAGAAACATGGCAAATGCACTATAATGTGGATAAATGTGAGGTTATCCACTTTGGTGGCAAAAACAGGATGGCAGGTTATTATTTGAATGGTAATAGATTGGGAGAAGGGGAAGTGCAAAGAGACCTGGGTGTTCTTGTACACCAGTCGCTGAAGGTAAGCATGCAGGTGCAGCAGGCGGTTAAGAAGGCAAATGGTATGTTGGCCTTCGTAGCAAGAGGGTTCGAGTACAAGAACAAGGATGTCTTGCTGCAGTTGTACAGGGCCTTGGTGAGACCACACCTTGAGTATTGTGTGCAGTTTTGGTCGCCTTGCCTGAGGAAGGACGTTCTTGCCATGGAAGGAGTGCAGCGAAGATTCACCAGGCTGATACCTGGGATGGCAGGAATGACGTATGAGGAGAGATTGTGTCGATTGGGCTTATACTCACTGGAGTTTAGAAGATTGAGAGGGGATCTCATCAAAACCTATAAAATTCTGTCAGGCCTGGACAGACTAGATGCAGGAAGGATGTTTCTGATGGCCGGGGAATCCAGAACCAGGGGTCATAGTCTAAGGATAAGGGGTAAGCCATTTAGGACTGAAATGAGGAGGAATTTCTTCACCCAGAGAGTGGTGAACCTGTGGAATTCTCTGCCACAGAGGGCGGTGGAGGCCAGTTCATTAAGTATATTCAAGAAAGAGTTGGATATATTTCTTAAGGCTAAAGGGATCAAGGGATATGGGGAGAAGGCAGGGACCGGGTACTGAATTTGGATGATCAGCCATGATCTCATTGAATGGCGGAGCAGGCTCGAAGGGCTGAATGGCCTACTCCTGCTCCTATCTTCTATGCATCTATGTATCTATGTACCTCCTCTTTATCAGTTTTTATCCCATCCAGTATTTCAGCTACCTCCTCTTTCACTATGACTTTGGCAGCATCTTCTTCCTTGGTAAAGACAGATGCAAAGCACTCATTTAGTACCTCAGCCATACCCTCTGCCTCCCTGCGTAGGTCTCCATTTTGTCCGCTAATCAGCCCCATCCCTCCTCTTACTACCTGTTTATTATTTACATGCCTATAGAAGATGTTTGGATTCCCTTTTATGCTAGCTGCTAATCTATTCTCATATTCTCTCTTTGCCCCTCTTATTTTCTTTTTCACGTCCCCTCTGAACTTTCTATATTCAGCCTGGTTCTCACTTGTATTCTCAACCTGACATCTGTCATACGCCCCCTTTTTCTGCTTCATCTTACTCTTTATCTCTTTCGTCATCTCGGGAGCTCTGACTTTGGTTGCCCTACCTTTCCCCCTTGTGGGAATGTACCTCGACTGTACTCGATTTACAGTTTTGCCTGCCAATCTTTGATTCCAATTTACCCAGGCCAGATCCATTGTCAACCCACTGAAATTTGCTTTCTTCCAATTAAGTATTTTTACTCTAGATTGTGCCCTGTCCTTTTCCATAACTAATCTAAACCTTATGATACGGTGATCACTGTTCCCTAAATGTTCCCCTACTGACAGTTGCTCCACTTGACCTACCTCATTCCCCAGAACCAGATCCAGCAATGCTTCCTTCCTCATTGGATCGGAAACGTACTGATCAAGAAAGTTCTCCTGAACACACTTCAGAAATTTTTCCCCCTCTCTGCCCTTTGCACTATTACTATCCCAGTCTATATTAGGATAGTTGAAGTCTCCCCATTATCACTAATCTATAGTTCTTGCACCTCTCTGTAATTTCCCTACAAATTTGCTCCTCTATATCCTTCCCATGAGTAGGCAACCTATAGAGTACACCTAGTTGTGTAATGACACCTCTATTGTTCCTCAACTCTAATCAAATAGATTTTGTCCTTGCCCCCTCCAGGACATCCTCTCTCTCCAGCACTGTAATATTCTCCACCCCACCTCCTTTCTTTCCTTCCCTATCTTTCCTGAACACCTTATATCCAGGAATATTTAGTACCCAATCCTGCCCTTTTTTGAGTCAAGTCTCCATTATCACCATGACATCATATTCCCATGTGCTTATTTGTGCCTGCAGCTCACCAACCTTATTTACCACACTTTGTGCATCCACACACATGCACTGTAAACCTATCTTAGACCTTCTTGTATTCTCTCTTAGTCTGATCCCACCTAATAACGTACTAGAAACATAGAAGATAGGAGCAGGAGTAGGCCATTCGGCCCTTCGAGCCTGCTCCGCCATTCAATGGGATCATGGCCAAATTCAAATCCAAATTCAGTACCCTGTCCCTGCCTTCTCCCCATATCCCTTGATCCCTTTAGCCTCAAGAAATATATCCAACTCTTTCTTGAATATATTTAATGAACTGGCCTCCACCGCCCTCTGTGGCAGAGAATTCCACAGGTTCACCACTCTCTGGGTGAAGAAGTTCCTCCTCATTTCAGTCCTAAATGGCTTACCCCTTATCCTTAGACTATGACCCCTGGTTCTGGACTCCCCGGCCATCAGAAACATCCTTCCTGCATCTAGTCTGTCCAGGCCTGACAGAATTTTATAGGTTTCGATGAGATCCCCTCTCAATCTTCTAAACCCCAGTGAGTATAAGCCCAATCGACACAATCTCTCCTCATACGTCATTCCTGCCATCCCAGGTATCAGCCTGGTGAATCTTCGCTGCACTCCCTCCATGGCAAGAATGTCCTTCCTCAGGTAAGGTGACCAAAACTGCACACAATACTCAAGGTGCGGTCTCACCAAGGCCCTGTACAACTGTAGCAAGACATCCTTGTTCCTGTACTCGAACCCTCTTGCTACGAAGGCCAACATACCATTTGCCTTCTTAACCGCCTGCTGCACCTGCATGCTTACCTTCAGCGACTGGTGCACAATAACACCCAGGTCTCTTTACACTTCCCCTTCTCCCAATCTATTGCCATTCAAATAATAATCTGCCTTCCTGTTTTTGCCACCAAAGTGGATAACCTCACATTTATCCACATTATAGTGCATTTGCCATGTTTCTGCCCAACCACCCAACCTGTCCAAATCGTACTGGAGTTTCACGACATCCTCCTCACAGCTTACCCCCCCACCCATCTTTGTGTCGTCTGCAAATTTGGAGATATTACATCCAATTCCCTCGTCCAGATCATTAATATATATTGTGAACAGCTCTAGTGCTATCAGTCTCTCCCAATCTTTTATGCACCTTGTTTCTCCTTTCTAATGTTACATCCTGGTGTTCATCCTCCTGCCAAATTAGTTTAAACCCTCCCCAAAGATAATTGGCAAGCGAATCAAAGGGGAGATGAGGAGAATATTTTTTTGCAACGAGTTGATACTAAAACAGCATATTTAAATTCACAGCTCCAAAAGGTATTGATTGGACAAATGTTTCCATGAATTATGCACATCTACAAATCACCCTTATTTAACCCCTAGTGCCTGGTTTGTGTACTCGTTTACCTATTCTAGTGCTCCTACAAGGTGGTTCCCTGGTAGTTACAGTTTAGGAGGTGGAAAGCTGTTGAACTTAATCTGAGGGTACTGAAGATGGCCATGGTGGACAACCTCAAGAAGCTCTGGCCATTGAAGGTCAAACCAGGTGGCAGACTGCTGGGACACGGCTTCAGTTGTAGGTATATTGGAGCAATGGTTTTCAACCATTGCGAGAATTCTAAATGATAAACTGAGCTTCTGATCTCGATTTTAACATTAAACTGATGGGCAGCGACTGACCTCCTCTGACCCCTCTGCCTTCCCACTATGTTCAGATGTTAACCTGGTCTTTTGAGCAAGCGAGCGGGACACCCGGAGGTCTTGTTTAAATATCAGGGCCCAATGAGCAAATTTAGCCGGAGGCCTGAGTGGGGAATTAGTGTTGGCTTCCCTGTCAGGCCAAACCTTTTGGGAGGGGGTGGGGGGCTAGAAGAGACCCAGGCAGGTAAGGCAGGAGTGCTCCTTCGCGCCCCACAAGGAAGCCTTGGGCCATCGCTGACCCGGGCTCCCCCGTCCCGTTCCCCTCCCCCCGATCGTGTATTTGACTGCCGGGGACTGATCCTGTGGGTCTTTGGCTGCGCCCTACCCCCCCACCCCGCCACCCGTGTTCTCCACTCCCGCACACCGGCCAGGTAGTGGCTCTGGCCGGGCTCGAGCGGAAGTCGGAGAAATGTTATGGAAATGAAGCCCGGCCGTTAAGACCATCTGGAGCTCCATGTCCCCCGCATTCTCCGGGTTCGCCACCCGTTTTTGGGGGTCCCGCGCACCTTCGCCGCCCCACCCCCTGCTTTAAAATCAGGGCCTCTGTTTCATTCTAGTCGTTCTTCAGCTCTCCACAGAATTGATAAGATCCTGAGGGGTCTGGACAGGGTGGATGTGGAGAGGATGTTTCCTCTTGTGGGAGAGTCTAGAACTGGGGGGGTCACTGTTTAAAAATAAAGGGGGAAAAGTTCAGTTGGTAGCGCCTCCCGTTCGCGCCTTAAGAGGGCACTAAGTGGGGCGCAAACCAACTGGCGCCCGGACGCGGCACTGCCCACGCCTCCCGCAAAATTCAGCGGGAGGTTAGTGGTGGCACTAACCGGTAGCGCTGCGCTGCTGGCGATGACGTCATTGGTGTGCGCAACGCCCCGACCGCGATCTTCCGGAGCGCCCCCTGATTTACCGCCGGACGCTATGTCCGACAGGGTCAGGGTGGCGTACCTGCGGCCGGGGAGGCGCAATTTAAAGGCGCGGTGCGGGGCGGCCATTTTTGTTGCTGGCTGCCTGCCAGCACCTGCCTGCGATCCCGTCCCCAGCCTCCTGAACATCCACCCCCCCACCCCCCCCGCAGGTGCCGGCTGCGCGCCAAGGGCCTGGCACTTCTCTTGGGTGTCGGGCACTTTTGCCTGCACTCCCGATCCCCGGGGACCCAGCTGGGCCCCAGGTCGCGCTGCACAAGGCCCCTCCCCTTTAAGAAGGGGAGGAAGACCTGCAATACCGCGGCGTGACGTGCCGCAGCATGTGGCGCTGCGGCACGTAGCGCCACGATATTCACTCGCAGCACCCCAAGAGGGATGCGGGGCGCTTCCAGTAGCGCCCCGCTTCCCTCTTGGGGCGCAACCACTCAATTTCCGGCGCGGGGGCGCTAATTTTTCCGGGGCGCTAAAGTTAGCGCCTCAATTGGGGCGCTACTCAATTTTTAGCCCAAAGGGTCGCCCATTTAAGACAGAGATGAGGAGAAATTTTTTCTCTCAGAGGGTCGTGAGCCTTTGGAACTCTCTTCCTCAGAGAGCGGTGGAAGCAGAGTCTTTGAATATTTTTAAGGCAGAGGTAGATAGATTCTTGACAAGCAAGGGGGTGAAAGGTTATCGGGGGTAGGCGGGAATGTGGAGTAATCAGATCTGCCATGATCTTATTGAATGGCGGAGCGGGCTCGAGGGGCCGAGTGGCCTACTCCTGCTCCTAATTCGTATGTTCGTATGTATGTAATTTCTTCCAAAACCTTTGGATTTGTGCCTCAAGTCTTTGTCAGCTTCATGACTGGATTTAAATTAAAAAATCTGGGCTCAGCTTGTTACTCATCAACAAAGTGTTAATTTCTGATGCACACATTTGACATCTGCTCTCATTCTCGGATTAGTTTTTCACTGGGGTTACTGTTTCTTTTGGGTTTGGCATCCGCGGTTACTTATTCTGGACGAGGTGCTAAACTATGTGTTTATTTTTACTACACATACACATACTAGCAGGCATTGAGAGGCAAGCAATATAATCGGTCCCCACGCAGCAAGTAGATGACTACAATGACATATTGGGCGATAGGTGAAGAAAAGCCACTGTTACTGGAAATGTGAAACAAAAACCATAAATGCTGGAGATACAGAGCAGGTCAGTCAGCAGCTGAAAGAAGATGAAAGGCAGAGGTTTTGAGCGTGACCATTCATCAGGACTTGTGAAAGGCACCAGGAAGCAAGCCCAGCAAAACGTTAACCCTCTTTCTCTCTCGAAAGCTGACTCCTGCAAAGTGCATTATTAGAATTTTTTTTCCCCCTACACTGTCTGACCTGGAGAAGGTAGGTCTGCCTCCAGAGGGAAGCTGCAGCAAGTTGCCCACCACAGTGATCATGTACTTCTTGTCTGACATACAAGCTAAGCCGTGAGTACAGATTACTGATTTCAAGCGTACACATTTCAAGTGGCACAAAGGCACCACTCCAACTGGAGCCGGTGCAGCGATCCACAGGATGCACTGCAGCAACTCGCCAAGGCTTCTTCGGCAGCACCTCCCAAACCCGTGACCGCCACCACCCAGAAGGACAAGGGCAGCAGACGCATGGGAACACCACCACCACCTCCAGGTTCCCCTCCAAGGCACGCACCATCCCCACTTGGACATATATCGTCGTTCCTTCATCGTCACTGGGTCAAAATCCTGGAACTCCCTCCCTAACAGCGCTGTGGGAGCACCTTCACCGGCAGTTCAAGAAGAAGGCCCACCACCGCCTTCTCAAGGGCAACTAGGGATGGGCAATAAATGCTGGCCTTGCCAGCGACACCCACATCCCGAGAATTAATTAAAAACATTTTTTTTTATCAATTGCTCTCAACATGCAGCAGAAAAAAGATGCGTTGCGACTAACAACAGTTGGTGAGTCACAAACGTTTTGCATTAAAAACAGCACCGTGTGTGTAATGCGTATGTGCTGCTTGTTTGAGCTATCTGACTTCCCGTTTCATCCGGCAGAATTGTCTTTTAAAGCGCGGCGTCATTAAGATGCGGAGTGAAACAATCTTGTAATGTTAAACCTGGAGGTGCCAAAACGGTGCAGCTGCCTTAATCTCCTCCTTCCCATATGACTGCAGACCGAACTTGGAAAGCAACATGGACTTCAGATGAATAATTCAACATTGTTTAATTAAGGTTTTCAAAAAACTATAATTGGCTGCAACCTAGTTAAACCAGAATTTTCACTAGAATTAAGTATTGCAAATCACTCACTATCTTTCTCTGAATCATTTGATCCATTTAGTAAAACCACCTCCGTCTATTGCATTGGGATTTATACAAATCCAGCAGTCTATCCCATAAATTTTGAATACTTTCCCCTAATTATCTAGTTGTATGACTCACTTCCATATACAGGGCATTAGATTAGTACAATTACTGTTTGCTATACTTCAAGGTCCTTTACAATCGTCTGGATAATGTACATAACCCTCTGCTAGATCACTTAAGTCATCCTTCCTTCCAAGGAACTGTAAATTTTAGAATTCCCTCCTACAGAGACTGCTGAGTACAGTGGGTAGGGCTTTTTACCTCTGGGAAATAGATTTCAGTCCAAACTAGACAGATGGGATAAAATTCTGCTCCTGTTAAGGGCTGTAAATGAAATGAGGTTGGGCAGTCTCAATTGAGTTCCCAATGGATGAGTGCCTACCACGTGAAACTGCCTTTAATTTAGTCCAAGTTAGCACCAATTTGGCAGTCATACTCAGAGACTAGAAAGATCGCTGGTGGAACCCAGCGAGTGAAAATATCACGCCGGTTCAGTAGGTGATGCCTTTCTGAGGCAAATATTTGGAGGCAGTGTAGAGGGATCACTTACGTGCAGCCCATTACTAACAAAGTTTCATCCTGTCACTTGGTAGAGCGAGGACAATATGTCATTCTAGAACAATGATCTCTCACTTTGATTAAAATAAAATTTACACAAGACAGAATCCAGAAAGGATTCTCCCATTTGCTATTAGGCAACCAGCAGCCATCTGTTTTAAAGTCAAACTTCCTGTGTTATTTTTGTGTCTTGGTTTTTAACTGAGAAATCTGGCTGAATGGCCAAAGTCTATGAGATAGGAAACACCAAGGTTGAAAAAGGTAGGAGAGAAAAGGTAATAAAATGCTTATAACAATGTGGGGTGGGGTGGGGGGAGGGTTGTAGGTAGCAAGATAGAGTAAAAATATAGTCTAACAACCCCCATCGGGACTCAGGTATAAGCTTACAGGACTCAGAACCATCAATGGGAGGAGGCAATGGTACTATTTCAAGCTATCCAAGAAGGTCTACTTCCAAACATTTCTAAAATCTTGCACCGTTTGATATAAACAAATCTAGATTTAGACAATTTCTATTCACTTATGCCTGGGCCCTAAGCTCTGGAATTCCCTCCCTGAACCTCTCCGTCCCTCTACCTCTCTCTCCTCCTTTAATGTGTTCCTTAAAACCTACCGCTTTGACCAAAGCTTTTGGTCACCTGTCCTGATATCTCCCTCTGTGGCTCGGTGTCAAAACTGTTTATATTGATGTCGCTCCTGTTGAGCACCTTGGGACGTTTAGCTGCGTTAAACGCGCTATATAAACGTCAGTTGTTGTTGTTATACCTAAAAAAGCTGCTGAGGCTAGGGGTCAATTGAGATTGATGGATTTTTGTTAGGCAAGGGTATTAAGAGATATGAAACCAAGATGGGCAAATGGAGTTAAGATAGAGATCAGCCATGATCTAACTGAATGTTAGAATCTGCTCGAGGAAAAGAAAAAGACATGCATTTATATAGCGCCTTTCACGACCACTGAATGTCTCAAAGGACTTTACAGCCAATGAATAACTTTTGGAAGTGTAGTCACTGTTGTAATGTGGGAAATGCGGCAGCCAATTTGCGCACAGCAAGCTCCCACAAACAACAATGTGATAATGACCAGATAATCTGTTTTTTTGTTATGTTGGTTGAGGGATAAATATTGGCCAGGACACCAGGGATAACTCCCCCTGCTCTTCTTCGAAATAGTGCCATGGGATCTTTTACGTCCACCTGAGAGAGCAGACGGGGCCTCGGATTAACGTCTCATCCGCAAGATGGCTCCTCCGACAGTGCAGCACAGAGGAGCTGAATAGCCTACTCCTGCTCTTATGTTCCTGCTTGTTACTTTACACAGCACGAAGCACCAGGGAATCCCATGAACTGCCTCATTGTTGGTCTGAGCATTGTGTTGCTTAGTAAATAACTCATTAATAGGCACTTGTGCAACATTGTCACAGTGTAGAACTAATCCTCCTGTACATGCTTCACAAAGACCTGACATCTTTATTCCGTTAACGCTATTGTGCTTGGGCCCAAGGTGCTCAGTATAAAACCTACTTCTTTACCCTTTCTTTTTAAACAGCGATATAACATTTATTATTATTCCAAAACTGTGCACTTCTTCCTCCATCAGAATTCATGAACCTTATCAAGTAATTACATAATTGTAGACATCCCTCAGGTGAAACACATCTAAAGCGCATGCAGATCAAACACAATTGAAATTAAATATTCAGTAGCTGACACAGAATTTACATGCACTCTAAACATCACAAATTCTATGCAGAATGGATTATTTTATTGACTGGTGCCACTCAGTGGTTCACAGTGCACATTAACTTTCCTACTGAATTACGTATCTTTGACTAAGACCTTAACCTAATTTTAATGCTAGTGACTGATATAATTTACAGATAGAGGATAATTGATACTGTGAGTACAAGGGAGTATTTCTCTGTCAGAGGATTCAGATTCTATCATAAAACACAAGGGCAAAAGTTGAGTGGTTTATGAAGATCATAGGCAACATTTTCCTCCTGGCAGTATTGGTAGCATAGGTGGGCTCCAGGCATGCAGATACCTAGGAGTTGGACGATCGTGGCTTTCACCCAGATCCTGCTCAAAAACTCACCACCTTCAAGTCTGCATTCAGGGTGCAGGCCTGAGTTATTCATGCCCACTGCCTCCGAGTGCTCAACCCATTCCCCACACGTGCTGCTTGCTAATGAAGACCTACAGATGCCCCCGTGAATCTCCCGATGTTTGGGCGGAAGTACTGCCCGATGTTATTCCCTGCTTCCCCCCACACACTCAGGCCAGGCATTTAGGAGAAGTTCCAGGGGGTGAATTAAAGACATTACTTAGCATGGGCTATTCACAATATATATTAATGATCTGGATGAGGGAATTGGATGTAATATCTCCAAATTTGCAGACGACACAAAGCTGGGTGGGAGGGTATGCTGTGAGGAGGATGTCGTGAAACTCCAGTATGATTTGGACAGGTTGGGTGATTGGGCAGAAACATGGCAAATGCACTATAATGTGGATAAATGTGAGGTTATCCACTTTGGTGGCAAAAACAGGAAGGCAGACTATTATTTGAATGGCAATAGATTGGGAGAAGGGGAAGTGTAAAGAGACCTGGGTGTTCTTGTGCACCACTCGCTGAAGGTAAGCATGCAGGTGCAGCAGGCGGTTAAGAAGGCAAATGGTATGTTGGCCTTCGTAGCAAGAGGGTTCGAGTACAGGAACAAGAAGGATGTCTTGCTGCAGTTGTACAGGGCCTTGGTGAGACCGCACCTTGAGTATTGTGTGCAGTTTTGGTCGCCTTATCTGAGGAAGGACGTTCTTGCCATGGAGGGAGTGCAGCGAAGATTCACCAAGCTGATACCTGGGATGGCAGGAATGACGTATGAGGAGAGAGTGTGTCGATTGGGCTTATACTCACTGGAGTTTAGAAGATTGAGAGGGGATCTCATCGAAACTTATAAAATTCTGTCAGGCCTGGACAGACTAGATGCAGGAAGGATGTTTCTGATGGCCGGGGAGTCCAGAACCAGGGGTCATAGTCTAAGGATAAGGGGTAAGCCATTTAGGACTGAAATGAGGAGGAATTTCTTCACCCAGAGAGTGGTGAACCTGTGGAATTCTCTGCCACAGAGGGCGGTGGAGGCCAGTTCAATAAATATATTCAAGAAGGAGTTGGATATATTCCTTAAGGCTAAAGGGATCAAGGGATATGGGGAGAAGGCAGGGACAGGGTACTGAATTTGGATGATCAGCCATGATCTCATTGAATGGCGGAGCAGGCTCGAGGGGCCGAATGGCCTACTCCTGCTCCTATCTTCTATGTTTCTATTCATAGTCAATCTTTCTTGGGTTTTCCAGATCTGATCATGGAGGATTACGGGTATGAATAGTTAGCAATGAAAGAGCCTTACCTTTGTGCAGTGGATTGGCACGGGCCAGCAGTGTGGGGCACGGTGTGACATATATACTCGGGCCGTGTACCAGGTAAGTGGTATAGATGGGCATTCTTACCTTGGTAGCTTCTTTAAGGCGTGCCATTTTCTTCCGCGTCCGTCTTCCAAATACAGGCATCGCGTCTGGCTGCCACCTCCTGCCAAGATGCTGCACTGTTCTCCCTTAGGACCGGTGCCCTGGAATACCCAAATAGGATAACCCACCTCGTTCAGCATCACATCCACTTTGCTAGCCATCAAACAGTGGGGTAGGGTTGGGTGATGTATCAATGCTCTTAGACTCCATTTCTTGCCTCCACATTTATTGGGCAGGATTTCCCCAAGTAGTTAACAGGCAGTTTTTAGCCTAATCCCTATTTTCATTCTTGAAGTGTGGGCTTCCCGACGGCTCCAAGCCACGGCAAGTTAGCGAGGCGGGCCGTCGGGCTGAAGGGCTTGGAGGGTTCGAGATGTCCGGTGTTCAGGTGAATGATGGGTGCATGAGTGCATGGGTAAGTGTGTTTGGTGTCTGTAAAGTGTTTAAAGAAGTTTTACTTACCTTTACTTACTAGTGCAGGCTTCCTTCCTTCAGGTCTCGGGAGTCCCTCATCTCACTGGCACAGAAAGCAGAATGGCCGCAATCTGTCAAAAATTGCAGCATTCAGCTTTCTGTTCCGGAGAGATCTCTAACTCATATTGAGAGGAAGGAATTAACTTGGAGCACAGATTGTCAGTGTTTGACAGCTTCAAACAGCTGTGAAAAGTTGATATTTCATCTGTCAAAAGGTCTTGACAGATGAAATATCAATCTGTGACGTCACCTGTTGCTGGGTGGCCCTTAATTGGCCTGCTGAGCCCACTGGGCGGGCTCAACAAGGTCAATCAAGTCAAAATCACATGGGTTGGCTACAACTCGATGGAGGCGGGACTACAACCCCGAAAGTTGTAGTCCCGCCTCCTACCCGCCTCCTCAATGGCAATCCAGCCAATTGTGTCTGCCGCTGGTTTTTGCCAGCCACTTTTTCGCACATTTAACCCTTGTAAAGGCTAAAAAATATGTTGCCAAATATATCCAATCACTTACCTTTAAGGGTCCACATCCCTTTATGTTTTAGCAGTAGCCCTTGGAGGGATGTCCAGCTCACAATTGGTGAGTCCCCCAGCACCTCACCCAAAATGATTGGGAGTTTGTCATGAATAGTCAATTAAGGCTGACCCCACAAAAAGTTCTTTGAAACTCAGCCCTGTGCGAAGTCAGTGAGGGTTATGCTTCTTGTTCTCTGCTCCAGCGTTGGAGCACTTAGACTGGAAACATCACCCTCATATGAATCCACAAATTAATGGGCTGTAACTTGCTGGAGTGGGGCATCTCACAGCCTACGCTGTTAGACTTTGTCCCGCAGAGCTTCAGCTCAAATATTTTTTTTGCGCAGTATCTTGCTGTAAGTGCGAGCTGATAATGGCGTGGCGACCTCAGTGAACCAACAGTGTATCTCCATAACTGCTGAGACTTAACAATTGAGAAAAAGAAACAGAGGAATGACTGCGCAGGAAATAGGGTGAATTAGAGTCAAATCAGGTACAGAAAGAGAAATAAAGAGAGGGGAAGAAATATTAAATTAAACAAGAAAAAAAAGAGACAGAAAGGAAAAGTAAGTATTTTTTTTAATTTTAAATTTAAAAAAATCTCTAAACAACAATTTACCACCTGAAGGAATGAGACTCCACAATTTAAATTGTTCAATTTCTGGGCCAGAGAGGTTGATTGCCATTGCATTAACAATTCTCACGTCGTTAAAAAGGTACTTACTGTTAAGTCTGTGGGTTGTATTATAAATAATCACAGACTCCACTGTTAACAAAATAAAACACGTCTTTACTATTCAGAGGCTCGGGCGATTCTGCCCTAGTTAACGTATCACAACCCTTATATACTGGTGTGGTCACTATCGGTATTACAGTATACATGAGCCAACAAATAGTGCCACACCGAAAGTAGTGCTCTTAAAGGCGAACGGTTACATTCTATAGTTCCCTTAAAGGTAAACGGTTACATACACAACACTCCTCCCTTTTTAGCTTATTACTTACAGAATCCCCTTTAAACATACAATCTTCAACTTCATATAACAGTTTACAGATATACTCTCGATGGAGTCAACGTCATATAACAGTTGAGGGGCTAGATTTTCAGTTTAGGCAGTTTTGGGGCGCTAGCTTTAGCGCCCGCCCGAAGTTAGCGCCCGCCCCAAAGTAGCGCCCCGTTGCCGGGAATTCAGTGGCTTCGCCCTAAGAGGTTGGTGGAGCGCTAAAAGAGGCGTTCCACTACTCTCTTTAGGCGCTAAGCCGGCGGTCCAGAGGGATAGCGCCCAGGCGGGGCGCAGCACGGGTGCGGTCATTTTTGCACTGACAGCAGACCCCGTGGTGCCGACCAGCTCTTAAAGGGGGAAGGGACGAATTAGTCTGCTGCCACGCCCTGCACACTGCAGCCTTGCAAAGAGGCCTCAACACTACTGCTCAGCCCCAGGGAGTCATGGCAACGCCAGAGAAGGCCCGTCAGCGTGCCCTGCGCTTCTCAGAGGGTGATCTGGACATCATGCTCACAGCTCTGGAGGTGAGGCGCAAGATCTTGTTTCCAGACAGTGGGAGGAATCCAACCCACCACGACTACACCAAAGCCTGGAAGCAGATCGCCCAGAGGGTGACATTCACCGGCGAGGCCCCCAGGACCCACACACAATGCCGTAAGAAGTACAACGATCTGACCAGGATTGTGAGGGTGAGTAGCCTTTCCAGTCTCCTCCTCATTCTTGCATGTACACCTGACATGATGGGCAAAGGGACCTGAAAGTCCTTTTGGCCAGCCCTCAGCCAGCAGCATTGGGACAGTCATGAGCATCAAATGGCCATTCGGCACTCTACACTTTGGCCAAGCTATTCCACCATGGGAGGCAGTGCACACTACATCAGGGCTTCACTCTGTCCAAGCTATTCCACCATGGGAGGCAGTGCACACTACATCAGGGCTTCACTCTGTCCAAGCTATTCCACCATGGGAGGCAGTGCACACTACATCAGGGCTTCACTCTGTCCAAGCTATTCCACCATGGGAGGCAGTGCACACTACATCAGGGCTTCACTCTGTCCAAGCTATTCCACCATGGGAGGCAGTGCACACTACATCAGGGCTTCACTCTGTCCAAGCTATTCCACCATGGGAGGCAGTGCACACTACATCAGGGCTTCACTGCGCCCTTACAGCCCGTCCTTTCTCTTGCAGGCTAAAGTAGCGTTTAATCGCCAGGCCCGTGCCAGGGGTGGCCGCGCCAAGCTGCAGGAGCTCACTCGGCTGGAGGAGCGCGTGTGTGTGCTCATGGGAGCACGTGTGATTGTCCCCACAGCGTGCGGTGTATCCGACCCTCCACTGCCCGGCAATGGTAAGGACCTCGCCTTTTGGCCCTCTCGCGTCGCACTGGCCCATCCGAGCTATCTCCTTTGCCACTGTCCCACCAATGCGCTGAATCCCACCAGTCCTAACTCCCTCGCTGACGCCGTCTCCTCACTCTGAAGCTACTCTTGTGCATTCCTGCTTTCAGCTGGTGACGACCAGGACCCTGAGGCTGCCAGTGACAGCACCTCCGACCAGGAGGAGGAGGAGGAGCAAGCCGGACCTTCGGGGGAACAGTCACGTCCCGCAGGAGAGGAGGAAATGCTCGACACCTCCTCACTGGACGAGTGCCTGGAGGAACTGTCGCAGGGCAATGCAGCTTCTGGGACCAGTGGCGTCCAGCCACCCAGCAGCCGTGCGCGTGGCCCGCGGCCTTCCCCCCAAAGGGGGGAAGGATCAGAGGGGAGTGCTGCTGCTCGGCAAACTCGCCGTCACCAACGCGGCAAGGGTCCCCTAGTTCGGCCCCCTCCTCCCCAGCGGGAGAGTCGCGACTCCAGTCCGGACACCTTCACTTCGGAGGAGGTGCGGAAGCTCGATCAGATGGCCGACGACTCGGACCGGCGCCACACGGAGCTCATGAGCGTGGTGGGGCGCATGCCTGAGGCCATCGAGTCGCTGGCGACCAGTGTGCGCGAGTTCGGGGCAGCAACTGCCGCGACTGGCCGCATGCTAACTGATGCCGTCAAGACCCTGGCGGATGTGATGCGCGCGCACACCAGGACCAGAGGGCCACTCACTGCTGCCACACGCGCTGTCTCAGGCAGGCATCGCCAGGGCAGGCGCCGCGCTGGACCATCCCAGCAAGCCGGCCGTCGGCTGATTGCTGCGGATCCTGCAGTGCGGGCCCGGCCGAGTGCCACCGCGCCACAGCACCAGCCAGCGCATCCCAGACGCCAGCTGGCCCACATTGCACCATCCGTCGCCGCCATTCCCCCTCTGGGGCGTCAAGGGCAAGCGGCTGCAGCTGATGGTGGCCAGGCTCAGGCGCGCCACTCAGGAGACGGCCCCTCGAGGCCCAAACGCCGTGTAGGCCGCCCCCCAGTGGCATCTGGCGGAAGGGCATCTGAGCCTCAGGCGCCTTCCCCCAGCCTCGCAGCAGCCACTGGGCAGAGCTTGCGAAGGAGCAGCAGGCAGGGCAGGGGAGGCAAAATGCTGGGCAAGGTCTCGCCCTCGCGGGCCACTCAGTAGAGGGTGTGGCCAGCTTTCCTTTAATATGGCGGTGGCCATCTTTATTTTGCCCATGGTTGTGCTTTTGGAGGGCTTTTTTTTTGCGTTAGGCCGACGTTGAGGCCCGGTTTCAATAAAGGTGGAGTGGCTCCTCCCCAGTTTGTGGGAGTGAGTCGTTTGTTGGGCTTTTTGTGGGGCCCGTTTATTGTTTTTGGGGATTCATGTGGGAAGGGCTTTTCATTTTTGTTTAATAAAAAATTATCTTTATTCATGCAGTCTCCATGGTTGTTCTTCTTAGTGTTTGTTGGCTTCGCCGGCTGAGGGCTTGCGGAGCGGCTGCATTCATCTTCCCTCATGGCCCCTGGCCATTCCCTGACAGGGGGCTTAGAAGTACCGTGTAATAAGGTGGCGTCGTGCGGCCCTTGGCCCTGGTCGCTCCCTCCTGGGAACGTACTCCTGCTCCTCCTCCTCCTCCTCCTCCTCCTCCTCATGCTCCTCCTGCTCCTCCTCCTGAGGTGCTGGTCCAACGTCAGGTGGCAGTGCCTGAGTCCTGCGGATAGCCAGGTTGTGTAGCATGCAGCAAACCACCACAAATTGGGAGACCCGGTCCGGCGAATACTGGAGAGCTCCTCCGGAGCGATCAAGGCAGCGGAACCGCTGCTTGAGGACCCCAATAGTTAGCTCGATGATGTTGCGGGTGGTTTGATGGCTCTCGTTGTAGGCCTCTTCAGCAGCGGTCCTGGGCGCGCGGAGCGGGGTCATGAGCCAGGTGCACAAAGGATAGCCTTTGTCCCCGAGTAGCCATCCTCTTGGGGGAGGCTGTGCCTGGAACATGTCATGCACAGTACTCTGCCGCAGGATAAAGGCATCGTGGCTGCTGCCTGGGAAGCTGGCATTGACTGCCATGATGCGCTGCTTGTGGTCACAGACCAGCTGCACATTCAGAGAATGGTAGCCCTTCCTGTTGCGATACTGCTCGCCATGCTCCAGAGGGGCCCGCAAAGCCACATGCGTACAGTCAATGGCGCCCTGCACCAAGGGGAATTCCCCGAGTCTGGAAAATCCCAATGCGCGCTGATGCTGGCTCTCCAGGGCCATGGGGAAGGAGATGAATTGGCTTCTCCTTCTGAACAGTGCTTCGGTCACCTGGCGGATGCAGCGATGCACGCCGTACTGGGAGATGTTTGCTATGTCCCCAGCAGCGTATTGGAAGGAGCCGGTGGCATAGAAGTTCAATGCCACTGTCACCTTCACTTCCACCGACAGAGACGTCCTGCACCTGAGCTTTGGCCGCAGATCTCGGCGAAGCAGGTGGCAGATCTCTGCAATCACCCCCTTCCGGAATCGGAGCCTTTTAACACATCGCGCGGCACTCATGTTTAGGTAGGAGCGCTGCTGGCGGTATAGCCTGACTGGGTAAGGCCTACGTGGCCGACGCCTGTAGCCCCCTCTGCCTCTAGCCAGGGCTGCCCCTCTCACAATACGTCTGCGAGCCCTACGGACATGGAGCTGCAGCTCCGCGTTGGCACCCCATGCAACCCCCATCAAATCCTGGCAAACACTCTAATTTCCAAATGGCCACTTGCAGCGCTGTTGCCTGAGTCCAAAAATACCTGGCTCTTGCTGCTTGAAACCAGTTAGCTATCCTCCTTGTTGTGTCTCCAGAAATGCGTTGCACAAGACTGTTTTCTGAAATAATGGATGGCCTTTATACTGGAGAGGACGTTCCCTTTAATTAGCGCCCCCCGGGGCCCGCGCTGGTTGTGTTGCGTTCCTTTTTCCAAACGCTCCGGCCGCCCGCCGCACAATGGGGCGGTCCGACTGAAGTTTGCAATCGGGGCGGCCAAAGGGCGTTGCACGAGGATGTGACGTCATTTTCTGCGCGCGCATCCGGGCGGGCGCTAAACTTTGCGCCGGCGCTAACGGGCAACTTAATTTGGGGCGGGGCGCAAACTGCGCTGCGCCCGGGCGCTACACGCATAGCGCCCGGAAATCACTTCTCTTAAGGCGCTAACTGCTGGCGCAAGCAACTGAAAATCTAGCCCGAGATGTTTAGTCTCTGTGGAGGTTTCCGGATCCTCTCTGGATAACGCCGAAGTGGTGTCGTCATTCCTAGCGGCCCAGTAGGGGTGCCTGGCAAAATCGATTCAGCTGGAACAACAGTGTCAGGTTCACCTGAATCCAATGTTACTAGATCAGCAGTAGGTGTTCTAGGTATTTCAGTTTCAACATTACTCGGGTCAGGTGGTGAAGTCGAGTGCTCATTTGTGGCGGACTCTATGAGCTGGTCAACATGGCGCCTTATTACATTGTCCCCAATGTTCACCGTGTACATCAACGGGCCTAGCCTTTTTTTAATAGTTCCAGGCTGCCATTTTTCTGTACGATAGTCCCGGGCCAAAACTTGTTGCCCCCTCTTGAAAGACCTAGTTGCCCTGTCATTGATGTTCTGGAATTGCCGGTTCTCCACGTCCCTTCTGACATTGGGTTTAAGTAGATCCAGCCGGCATCTTAAGCGTCTGTTAAAAAACATCATTGCGGGAGTTTGATTTGTGACCGCATGTGTTGCATTTCGGTATGCCAACAAAAAACTGTCTACCTTATGTTGTAGACTTATGTCTTCATTACTCATGGCCTTTACGGCCTTCTTGAAGGTCTGGACGAACCTTTCAGCCAACCCATTGGAGGCGGGATGGTATGGGGCTGATGTGTAATGTTTAACCCCATTGCTCTTTAGGAATTTCTTGAATTCCTCGGACACAAATTGTGGTCCGTTATCGGAACAGATCTGTTCCGGCAGGCCATTCCGAGCAAACATGGTTCTTAACACCGTGATGGTTTTCTCCGTCGTGGTGGTGGTCATTTTAATTACTTCCGGCCACTTGGAGTGGGCATCTACCGCTATCAGGAACATCGAGTCCATAAATGGACCAGCAAAGTCGATGTGTACTCTTTGCCAAGGAGATGAGGGCCACTCCCATGGGTGCAGAGGAGCCGGTGGTGGTGCGTTCTGAACCCTCTGACATCCTTGGTGATCTCCTCTATGTTCCCATCGATGCCTGGCCACCACACAAATGCTCTTGCTAAATTCTTCATCTTTACTCCACCCAGATGTCCTTCGTGCAGCTCCTTGAGTACTTTCTTTTGGAGTTTGGGCGGAATCACCACTCTCGACCCACACATTAGGGTTCCCCGGCACACCGACAGTTGTTCTTTCCTCTGTGAGAATGCCTGCAGTGTTGGTTCGCTCTGTGCTGGCCATCCCTTCACCGTTAAGTCATAGACTCGTGAAAGAGTCGGGTCATTCCTTGTCTCCTTCTCAATCATTGAGTTTGTTATCGGCAGACATTCCACAATGGACGAGTGGAACAACTCCACTGGGTCCCCTGTACTCGCTTCTTCTACTGTTGGCAATGGTAAGCGTGATAACCCATCGGCATTTCCGTGTTTTGTTGACCTTTTGTACTCAATGTCATACTGGTGTGCCCCAAGTAAGACTGACCATCTTTGTAGCCTTTGTGCTGTCATGTTGGACACGGCCTTGTTCGGGTTAAATATGGACACCAACGGCTGGTTGTCTGTCAGCAATGTGAACCTCTTACATTGCAAGTAATGGTTGAATTTCTTCACACCCCACACAAGACTGAGGGCCTCCCTGTCTATCTGGGCGTAATTTCGCTCCGCGGTTGTCAAAGATCGGGACGCGAAAGCCACTGGCCTTTCCGAGCCATTTGGAAGCCTGTGCGAAAGTACTGCTCCAATTCCGTACGGTGAAGCATCACACGCCAGCCGAAGGGGTAATGCTGGGTTGAAATGAGCCAACACTTCCTCGGAGGTAATCAACTCCTTGCTTCTGCGAAAAGCCTTTTTGCACTCCTCACTCCACTTCCATGGTGTCTCCTTTCGCAACAGCTCATTCAGTGGATGCAGCACCGTGGACAAATTTGGTAGGAACTTGTGGTAGTAATTGATCAACCCCAAGAATGATCTTAACTGTGACACGTTCCCTGGAGCGGGAGCCTTCACGACCGCTTCTATCTTCTCCGGTGATTTATGTAGTCCCTCGCGGTCAATGATATGACCGCAGTATGAGATTCATTTTTGGAAAAACTCACACTTATTGCGGTTAACCCTAAGGCCATACTCCTTTAACCTGGTGAGTACCAGTTTCAAATTCGTGAGGTGTTCCTCTTCATCCATTCCCATGATTAGGATATCATCCAAATAGCACTGCGTGCTTGGAATTCCTTGTAACACCTGTTCCATGGCCCTCTGCCAAATTGCTGGTGCCGAAGCCACTCCAAAGACCAGTCTGTTATAACGGTACAAACCTCTGTGGGTATTGATAGTTAGGTATTGGCGTGACTCTTCCTCAACCTCCATCTGCAAATATGCCTGAGCTAGGTCTATCTTCGTGAAGTGTTTTCCTCCAGCCAACGAAGCGAAAATATCTTCAATCCTTGGCAGCGGGTATTGCACCGAATGAAGCACTGGGTTCACTGTGATCTTGAAATCCCCGCAGATACGGACCTTCCCCGGTCCCCCTGGCTCACTACTTGGTGAGGATTTCATGACGGGTACAATGGGCGTGGCCCACTCACTGTAGTCTACTTTTGACAGAACCCCTGATCGTTCAAGTTCTTCTAGTTCTGCCTCCACTGCTGGTCGTATTGCATACGGTACCGACCTGGCCTTACAAAACTTTGGGCTTGCATGTTCTGCAATCTTAACCCTTACTTTAATACCTCGCAGCTTACCCAGCCCTTGTTGGAATACTTCTTTCGCTTCATCTAATATTCGGGACAACCGTTCAGATTTGACGTCCTCTTTCTCGTGCTCCACCGACATGGCGTTTAGCTCATGCCAATCCATCTTTATTTTTCGGATCCACTCCTGTCCTAGAAGTGGTGGACCTCCCTCAGGCAGTACATACAGATCCAGACGGCGGTAATTTTTGTCTTTGTATCGCACATTAACTCCTGCCTTCCCAATAGGGAATACTTTGTGTCCCGTGTATGTCTGTAGTACTAATTCTGTATTCCGTAGTGGAATATGTTTGAAAAACTTTTTATAGTCATGCTTATTCATGACCGTCAATGCCGATCCCGTGTCTACTTCCATTTTGACTTTGGCCTTTTCAATCCGCAGCGTCATCCAAATGGTTTGTCTGTCAGCTTCGTTGTTCACGTTGTGAATTTTTAGACTGTCCAGTCCCTTGTATTTGAAGTGTGAGTCGGACTTTTGTTCCCTTGGACTCTTCTTGTACCCTTTTTTTGCGGACTCCCTCTTGTTGTCCGTCATTCTTGACCGGCATACTTTTGCTATGTGCCCGATCCTGCCACATTTCCTACATTCTTGGTTCTTAAACCAGCACTGATTCTGGTCGTGCGTTGTCTTTCCACAACGGTAGCATTTGGAAGTGCTTGCAGTAATTTGATCCTTCAGCACTGCTACGATCTCTTCGAAGGTCTGGTCCACTGGTTTAACTGGTGCTATTAGATGTTTCAAGAGCCCGTATGTTTTTGCTCCCATCGAATTTAACAAAGTTATTGCCTTGTCGTATATGGCTACGCAATATATTCCTATGCGTTCCCCATACGTGGCCCTGTCTTCTATTTCAGCATTAAAATCATTAATACTTCCTCGCTTAGGCATCTTCTTCTCTTTCCGAGAACAGCACAAGTATTTCTTTACTTATTATTAATTTTCTTCTCTTCTTGAGAACACCACAAGTATTGCTTTACTTATTTCTTGTTTCTGAAAATTCTAATTAATTTTCTAAGATGGCGGTTTCCCGCTTCTGCCTTCTTCCCCAGCGGTTTTCCCGCAAAAAATGGCGGCTTTCCCGCGCTTCTCGCTCTCCCCGCCCACTTCAATGGCGGTTTTCCCGCGCTTGACGGTCTTCACCCGTCCCCCGACGCTGTCTTTCAGCCCGAGTGCGGCCCTTATCAGCGGATGCAATCGATGGCCCGGCTGCGCCTCGCACTTGAAAGCGGCCCCCGGCCTCTGGCTCACCCGCTCGCGCGGCTCTTGCTCGCTCCCTCCCGGGCTCTGGCTTACCCGCTCGCGCGTTTCACCGCGGCTCTTATCAGGGATTGCGATCGCCCTTATCTCCCGATCGGTGGCCCTGTCTTTGCAGCCAACGCTGCGGCTTACCCACGAGGTTATGGAGGCTTCAGGGTCCTAATGCCTGTCGCTTCCAGCCTGTCGGTTCCAGACTGGTGAGGATTGAAACCTCTCTTCAACATCCTGTCTTCGGACGAAGCCGCCGTGGAACAACTGCCGCAGGGTTCGAATCCTGACTCGTCGCCAATGTTAAGTCTGTGGGTTGTATTATAAATAATCACAGACTCCACTGTTAACAAAATAAAACACGTCTTTACTATTCAGAGGCTCGGGCGATTCTGCCCTAGTTAACGTATCACAACCCTTATATACTGGTGTGGTCACTATCGGTATTACAGTATACATGAGCCAACAAATAGTGCCACACCGAAAGTAGTGCTCTTAAAGGCGAACGGTTACATTCTATAGTTCCCTTAAAGGTAAACGGTTACATACACAACACTTACGTTGTTAATTACCAGATTTAACTTTCTGTGGCGAGTTTAATGGCCAATTAATATGCGAAATCCAGCAAATACTTAAAAATACTGAGGTGGTGAAGCAAATGGCAGTGTGGCGTAAATCAACCAGCACGTTCTGGAGATTTGCCACTCATGGCGCATCTCTTAATCCCCTGAATTTGCTGGTTAATTTGCGCATTAATAACAGCATAGGCCGTTCACACGCTGTTATTGTTCCAGCAAGATCCGGCCCACTGTCTTTAATTCTCTGATTGGTATCCGTTATACATAAGAAAGAAAAAACTTGCATTTATATAGCACCTTGCATGACCTCAGGACGTCTCAAAGCACTTTACAGTTAATTAACTATTTTGAAGTGCTTCAATGTTGTAATGTAGGAGAAATTCAGCTAATTTGTGCACAGCAAGATTTCACAAACAGCAATGAGATAAACGACCAGATAATCTGATTTTGGTTGTGTTCATTGAGGGATAAACATTGGCTAGGACACCGGGGAGAACTCCCCTGCTCCTCTTCAAACAGCGCCATGGGATCTTTTACATCCACCCCAGAGAGCTGACAGGACTTCAGTTTAATGTCTCATCCGAAAGACGGCACCTCCGACAGTGCAGCACTCGGAATTGCGTTGAAGTGTCAGCCTGGATTATGTGCTCAAGTCTCCAGAGTGGAGCTTGAACACACAACCTTCTGACTCAGAGGTGCGAATGCTACCACTGAGCCAAGGCTGACACCTCAAGTCTTTTGCTGCCAGCACTTGTTTAACCCTTTCCTTACACGCCTGTCCTACTTCATTTCCTGTATGCTTGGTTGCACACACAATGTCCTGTGACTTACCAAATTGGCTTCAACTGTTGATGCTGAGGCCACTGCACTTGTCCATCTCAGTTTCAAGCCACAGTATCCTATATAATTCGCAGCTGTCAGTTAGCCACTCACTGGACCTGATACATCTCCCTGAACAATGCAGCACACCCTAAGTGTGATAGAAAGACTTGCATTTATATAGCACCTTTCATGACCTCAGGACATCCCAAAGTGCTTTACAGCCAATGAAGTACTTTTGAAGTGTGGTCACTGTTGTAATGTAGGTAACATGGCAGCCAATTCTGTGCACAACAAGCTCCCACAAACAGCAAATGTGATAATGACCAGATAATCTGGGTTTCTTTTAGTAATGCTGATTGAGGGATAGATATTTGCAAAGATACTGGGGATAACTCCACTGTTCTTCAAAATAATGCCAGGGAATCTTATACGTCCACCTGGGAGATCAGTCGGGGCCTCGGTTTAATATGTCATCCGAAAGATGGCACCTCCGACAATGCAGCACTCCCTCATTCCGCCCTCACCCCAGCACAGGCTTGCCACCTGCAAGGCGTTGAACCTGGAAATGGCGCTAGGAACATGGCGGGGGATGGGGCAGGGGTACAATCGGCAGGCGTGAGATGCAGGACTGGCCACCAGCCTCAGGGGGGCAGGGGATAGAAGGTGGGCGGTGAGGGGGGGGTGCACTGGCTGCTGTAGGAGGCGAGAATCACACTGCTTCAGTAAGTGGTTGCAATCCAATACTCTGTTGTGTGGAGCTGCTGGTAGCGTGATAGAGAATGCCAGAAATGGAGCCAGAAATTATGCATCAAGCAGTGTGGGGCCTGGAGTCCTAGAAGCTTTATCCTGTAGTTATTTGCAGCTCTATGCACCTGATGGTATGGTATCAATAGCACCCTGAGCTAAACCGTGTACCTTCATCAATCATACTTAAACCCTTTCGTGTGCACACCCAGGGTTTAGTGACCTCAGTAATCCTTTTGCGGTTTCAGAGACATTTTTGCCAAGTTTTGTCACAGAAGCCAGCTTAATTTTCACTCAGTACTGCAGCTAAATGCAGTTAAAACTGATTTTGATGGATGTCACGTTATAAGGCACCTTTATACTTACTCCAGGTTTTCGGACAGTGACAACAAAACTACTTCGAGACACCTTGCACCTACACTTGTAGACTGTTCGATGCCTCAGATTTCCTGCCAGCCCATTTAAAAAAAATTAATTCACGGGATGTGGGCCTCGCTGGCAAAGCCAGCATTTATTGCCCATCCCTAGTTGCCCTTGAGGAGGTGGTGGTGAGCCGCCTTCTCGAACTGCTGCAGTCCGTGCGGTGGCGGTACTCCCACAGTGCTGTTGGGGAGGGAATTCCAGGATTTTGACCCAATAATGATGAAGGAACAGCCGATATACTTCCAAGTCAGGATGGTGTGTGACTTGGCGGGGAACTTGGAGGGGAACTTGGAGGTGATGGTGTTCCTATGCTGCCCTTGTCCTTCTAGGTGGTAGAGGTCGCAGGTTTGGCATTGGCCAATACTGGAAATTGAGAGCTGGAGAGGAAAGGGAATTCTCTTCTCTAGGGCAAAGTAGAAAAAGAAAGAAAGACTTGCATTTATATAGCGCCTTTCATGACCGCTGGACATCTCAAAGCGCTTTACAGCCAATGAAGTACTTTTTGGAGTGCAGTCACTGTTGTAATATGGGAAGACCTGAGAGAATCTGGCAGCTTTCTGCTAACTCATTGCTGCAGTATATCATAGCTGTATCTACAGGATACACTACAACAAGGCTTCTTCAGCAGCACCTCTCAAACGCCACCAACTAGAAGGACAAGGGCAGCAGGAGCTTGGGAACACCATCATCTCCAAGTTTCCACCAAGTCACACACCATCCTGACTGGGGCATATATCGCCCATTCCTTCAATGCTGTTGTATCAAAATCCAGGAACTCCACCTAATAGCATTGAGGGAGCGCCCTCACCACAGATTCAAGAAGGCCCACCACCAGCTTCTCAAGGGCAGCTAGGAATGGCCAACACGTGCCGGCCCTGCCAGGGATGCCCACATCCCGAGAATGGGGAAAAAAAATCTTCTTGCAGCAATCTCCTAGAGCGAGTCGCCAAAAAGGGAATGCAGCCTCCCTTTAAGAGGGGCATTCCCGCTTTAAATAGATCTCTGGAGGTCCCCCGTAACTTATGGCCAGGAAATGGGCTGGTTTCCCGTTCCCGACACCAGCAGGTGGGAAATGAGGCCCAGGAATTAAAGCACCTGAAATTTAGGCCAGAGGGTGCATCTCGCACGCGCCCGCTCGGGACCTGCTCCGGGTTCAAATCTACCCCAGAGCCTTCGTTGCATTCAGCGGAGCTGCTCCCCCATCAATGACCCCCAAAAGTACAACCTGCAGGCAGGAAGAACTGAGATGACGGGTCTCCATTTCAGGTAGAAAACTGACTTTAAAAAAAAAACACAACGTATTTTTATAAACATAGTGCCTTGGAGAAAGGGGATGAGACATAAATCCATGGTGAAATTATGATATTAGCAATTTCAAGACAACCTTTTAAAAAAAAAGTCAGTGAGGAAGTACTTGGAACAGAAAGTGCTCCCCTTACTCTTTCGTTCCTCTTTAACACCCTTTTTGTGTCTCTTTTCTATCCATTTCCTGTCAATGTTTGGATATTTTATTTAGTCCCCCAGTGCCGATAGTTGAATGAATTAGAGAGTGAGATGAATGAACATAATTAATGATAAAGTCATTAACCTAAGGATACTTGAACATCAGATACAGGAAACTCTTTGGTATCCAGCACCGACGGGACCGCGATGGCGCCGGTTGATTAAAAATTCCAGATGACGGAGAGGGTTATCTACTGAGGCTATTTTTAACAAACAAAAATTAAAAAATCAAGAAATGTGCAGTATACAGTAATTGGGTACTCACCTACAGTATGCTGTGTTAAATGGATGGTGGAAGATGCTTGATTAAGTACAGTACTGCCAGTTGAGGGTAATCCATAACTCTGTAATGACTTCCGACAGCGCCAAGAAGCCGAGTAGTGGCAATTTGGAGAACTACCCCCACTGACTAACTCGGCCACCGCTGGAGACTCGGACTCGGACTCGGCAACATTTCCGGTTATTGAGGTGTTGTTTTCGGAGTACGAATTTTGCCGATTAATAGAGAATTCTGGATATTTAGGTGTCATTTAAACACGAGTTTCCGGTATATAGGATAATTAGTTTGTCTCTCCCATGCTGGGTTTTGTAACCCTCCCAAGCCAGTTCCTCCCCAGTGATACCATCAGCTCTCATTGTTTAAACAACATTTTTTGTCAAATTGATACATATTTATATTTTTGTCTCTCTACCTCCCTCTTCCCCAGCAGAGAGTGTTGGCAGGTGACCTCTGGCAAGCCTGCTACCCCTCACTGCATAGCAGGCCGCTCAGAACGGTACCAAAGTGACCTGGATGACTTCAATTATCTCAGTTTTCTGTGGGAAGCTGCTTAGCCCCTGCTCAATCTTCACTTCTTACCCCAGCAGCCTAGGTCAGATAAACTTAGTGCATGCACAGTCACAGGTGCAGCTTAGCGTTCTGCTATTCAGTGGAGCAGAACTTTAGTACAGACGCATGTTTTACCCTTGTTTGTCTTTGTTTTTAACGATTTTCAATTCAGTACGGTGCACTGCTCATCGATTGAGCTTGCTTCCCCAGCAGTTCTGCTTTTGAGCAAGTTTATTAGAAGCCATAAACGAGACACCAAAGGCCTGTTCTTTAAAGCATGCGCTCCATTTTTCCCACTTGCTTCTGTCTCTTGTGATGTGTAGGCATTAATTAGTAATGCCATTTAAGGTTTTCAATTCATTTTCACCACGGACCACACAACATCAGAACTCAAGCCACGATCCCTATCCCTGTCCCACTGTGTCCAGTATTTGGACTTGATTAAAAAGGGGCAACTCTAGAAACAAATCAAGGTAGTGCCAGGACAGGGCAGCTTGTTTAAGAGCCAGGGTGCACGCCGAGCATTCTGTATCTGACAGCGCTATTTTCTCATAGGTTATGAAGCATGTAGTCAGTGGTGTAGAACTTATGTCATTCTAATGGGAATTAATAGCCATCCCATTTTAGACAACGGCCAACTTGGATTGTTTTACGGTGTGTGAGCAGTTTCGAGATGCAATTCATTAAAGAGCAACATGTTGCAGCTATTACTGAGGTTATTAAATTTATTCAATATTTCCGCACCCGTCATAGTCAGCACCTTGTTCAACCTGCTCACGAGTTGAATATGTATTGACTGACTGATTGACCAATTTCTTTAAAATCAGATTTACATCAGCTCTGTTTAAGTTAAAGTGTAGAAAAGGAACTCAGACAGGCTGCAAATTCAGAAAGACATATTTATCTGCCATACAATTACGGAATAAATGGACGTTATCTTTTGCTAAATTGTCACTAGGGTTTAGTGGTTAATAACAAATGCATTAAATGTTTGTGTGAAATTCCTCTGCTTGCTAGTTTAAAACATGTGAATCCAATTAAGGTAAATAGGTTAACGCCTCTTGTTAAAATTTCGTAGGAACGTGTTAACATTTTCATTACTAATAGCGTACAGTCTTTCTATTGGTTTATAACGACAGGTATAAAAGAGTTTCCCTTGTCCTTTACACCAAATAAAGGTGCCAAATATTTTCTTCAATCTTTCCTTAAAAAGAAATGTATTTTTTACTGAAAGCACATTGTAACTCGTATCCAACAATAAGCAAAATACATGCATTTTGTAATTCTGTAAAATCACTAAGAAGTCAGAGTGCTCACTTACAGCCATCGGAATATTGGACCCTGGAGGGTAGTCCCATAAAATGCTATAAAGAGCCTGCAACAGGTGGTGAGAGAACCAACACGAGGGAAAAACATACTTGACCTCGTCCTCACCAATCCACCTGTCGCAGATGCATTTGTCCATGACAGTATTGGTAGCAGTGACCACCGCACAGTTATTGTGGAGGCAAAGTTCCATCTTCACACTGAGGACACCCTCCATCGTGTTGTGTGGCACTACCACCGTGCTAAATGGTATAGATTCAGAACAGATCTAGCAGCTCAAAACTGGGCATCCATGATCGCTGTGGGCCATCAGCAGCAGCAGAATTGTATTCCACCACAATCTGCAACCTCATGGCCCGGCATATACCTCACTCTACCGTTACCATCAAGCCAGGGGACCAACCCTGGGTCAATAAGGAGTGTGGGAGAACATGCCAGGAGCAGCACCAGGTGTACCTAAAAAAGCCAACCTGGGGAAGCTGCAACACAGGACTACATGCATGCTAAAAAGAGGAAGCAGCATGCTATAGACAGGGCTAAGCGATCCCACAATCAACGGATCAGATCAAAGCTCTGCAGTCCTGCCACATCCAGTCGTGAATGGTGGTGGACCTTTAAACAACTAACGGGAGGAGGAGGCTCCATGAATATCGCCATCCTCAATGATGGTGGAGCCCAGCATGTGAGTGCAAAAGACAAGGCTGAAGCGTTTGCAACCATCTTCAGCCAGAAGTGCCGAGTGGATGATCCATATCGGCCTTCTCCTGTGGTCCCCACCATCACAGAAGCCAGTCTTCAGCCAATGCGATTCACTCCGCATGATATCAAGAAACGACTGAGCACACTGGATACAGCAAAGCTATGGGCCCCGACAACATTCCGGCTGTCGTGCTGAACACTTGTGCTCCAGAACTAGCCACGCCTCTAGCCAAGCTGTTCCAGTACAGCTACAACACTAGCATCTATCCAACAATGTGGAAAACTGCCCAGGTATGTCCTGTCCACAAAAAGCAGGACAAATCCAATCCGGCCAATTACCACCCCATCAGTCTACTCTCAATCATAAGCAAAGTGATGGAAGGTGTCATCAACAGTGCTATCAAGCGGCACTTACTCACTTAATAACCTGCTCACTGATGCCCAGTTAGGGGTCCACCAAGACCACTTGGCTCCCGACCACCTTGTTCCAAACATGGACAAAGGAGCTGAGTTCCAGAGGTGAGATGAGAGTGACTGCCCTTGACATCAAGGCAGCATTTGACCAAGTGTGGCATCAAGGAGCCCTAGTCAAACTGAAGTCAATGGGAATCGGGGGAAGGAAACTCTCCACTGGCTGGAGTCATACCTAGCACAAAGGAAGATGGTTGTGGTGGTTGGAGGTCAATCATCACAGCCCCAGGACATCACTGCAGGAGTTCCTCAGGGCAGTGTCCTAGGCCCAACCATCTTCAGCTGCTTCATCAATGACCTTCCCTCCAATATAAGGTCAGAAATGGGGATGCTTGCTGATGACTGCACAGTGTTCAGTGCCATTCACAGCTCCTCAGATAATGAAGCAGTCCATGCCCGCATGCAACAAGACCTGGACGGCATTCAGGCTTGGGCTGATAAGTGGCAGGTAACATTCGCACCATACAAGTGCCAGACAATGACTATCTCCAACAAGCGAGAGTCTAACCACCGCCCCTTGACATTCAACGGCATTACCATCGCCGAATCCCCCACCATCAACATCCTGGGGGTGTCACCATTGATCAGAAACTTAACTGGACCAGCCACATAAATACAATGGCAACAAGAGCAGGTCAGAGGCTAGGTATTCTGTGGTGCGTGTCTCACCTGCTGACTCCCCAAAGCCTTTCCACCATCTACAAGGCACAAGTAAGGAGTGTGATGGAATACTCTCCACTTGCCTGGATGAGTGCAACTCCAACAACACTCAAGAAACTTGACACCATCCAGGACAAAGCAGCCCGCTTGGTTGGCACCCCATCCACCACCTTAAACATTCACTCCCTCCACCACCGGCGCACTGTGGCTGCAGTGTGTACCATCTACAAGATGCACTGCAGCAACTCGCCAAGGCTTCTTCGGAAGCACCTCCCAAACACGTGACCTCTTCCACCTAGAAGGAGGCACATGGGAACACCACCACCTCCAAGTTCCCCTCCAAGTCACACACCATCCTGACTTAGAAATATATCGCCGTTCCTTCATCGTCGCTGGGTCAAAATCCTGGAACTTCCTCCCTAACAGCACTGTGGGAGTACCTTCACCACACGGACTGCAGTGGTTCAAGAAGGCGGCTCACCACCACCTTCTCAAGGGCAACTATGGATGGGCAATAAATGCTGGCCTTGCCAGCGATGCCCACATCCCATGAACGAATTTTTGAAAAAGCATCCTTGACGTTTTGTCAGCAACCATCTGAAATAATAAAAAAGATCATTAAAAGAAAAGCCAGAAGATTGATATTAAACTTCTCCAGGTTTCAGAGAACCCCTGGTCTCACTCTGAGTGTGGCTCAGTGGGTAGCATTCGTGCCTCTGAGTCAGAAGATTATGGGTTCATAGTCCCACTCCAGAGACTCAAGCACAAAATCCAGGCTGACACTCTCAGTGTAGTTCTGAGGGAATGCTGCACTGTCAGAGGTGCTGTCTTTCAGCTGAGGGATTAAACCCTCTCAGGTGGATGTAAAAGATCCCATGGCACTGTTTGAAGAAGAGCAGGGGAGTTCTCCCCGGTGTACTGACTAATATTTAAACCTCAACCAACATCACTAAAAACAGTTGAAATCATGGACTAGATTATCATAGAAGAATCATACAGCACAGGAGGAGGCCATTCAGCCCATTGTGCCTGTGCCGGCTCTTTGAAAGAGCGCTCCAATTAGTCCGACCCCTCGGCTCTTTCCCTATAGCCCTGCCAATTTCTCCTTTTCAAGAATATATCCAATTCCCATTTGAAAGTTACGATTCAATCTGCTTCCACCACCCATTCAAGGCAGTGCATTCCAGATCATCATAACTCACTGAATATCCAATACATATAGATATATAAAACACTCTATTATGCAATTGTACAAAATGTTGGTGAGAAAGAACCAATAGTTTTCAGCGGTCTGTTCTACTGATAAGTGAAGTGCATGTAGTTAAAGGGTTGGGGATTCTGCTTGCGTGCTCACCGAATCACAGTTTTCTCCCCATTTATTGTCAGTCTTATCCTTGTGTTTAAATTCCCCCATGACCTTGCCCCTCTTTATCACTGTAACCTCATCCAGCCCTACAAACCTCCAAAATATCTGCGTTCCTTCTAATTCTGGCCTCTTGTGTATCCCTGATTATAATCGCTCCACCATTGGCGACCGTGCCTTCAGCTCCTTAGGCCCTAGGCTCTGGAATTCCCTCCCTAAACCTCTCCGCCTCTCTATCTCTCTCCTCCTTTAAGACGCTCCATAAAACCTCCCTCTTTGACCAAGCTTCTGGTCACCTCTTAATATCTCTTTATGTGGCTTGGTGTCAAACTGTGTCTGTCAACGCTCCTGTGAAGCGCCGTGGGACGTTTTTACTGCGTTAAAGGCGCTACATAAATGCAAGTTGTTGTTGTTGTTGTGTTGGAGAGGAAAGTCGCAGGCCAGCAAGTACCGATGCAGAACATCCTGGGACGAAGGCAGCATATTTTACACGGGTTCTCATGAAAAAGAATAAGCTTTCAAATTTTAACAATTATTATTTTACCCTTTTTTCTCGTAATCTGGATTTTTTTTTCATATAGTGTCTGGGGATTATAGAAATAAAGACCAGAAACGCTGGTAATGAACTAAACACAGGAGGCGTTACAAATGCACAGCAGGTCTGTCAGCCTTGGAAAGAGAAAAGACAAGCTCACAATCTACTCTATCAAAACCCCGCCAAATTTTGAACACCCTTAAGGTGAAGAGAAAGGCTGTTTGACTGACGATCAAGATTCATCAGTCTGTTTGCTTTCCAATCGGTGCTGGAAGGCGATGCACTACAACGATGGGCGAATCGGGTGACCAATGGTGGGGGTGGGGAGCGGTCATGTGATGAAACCTCCTGGAAGACGTACAACGAGAGTCAACACCCCGAAGAGCTGGAGATGGTTAAACAGCAAGCGTGATATTAGAGGGAGACATAACAAGAGACAATGAAAGATATTTTATGCCAGCGCAGACTCGATGGGCCTCCTTCTGTGAAAGAAAGACTTGCATTTATAAAACACCTTTCACGACCACTGGACGCCCCAAAGCGCTTTACAGCCAATGAAGTACTTTTGTTTTTGATGCGTAGTCACTGTTGTAATGTAGGAAACGTGGCAGCCAATTTGCACACAGCAAGCTCCCACAAACAGCAATGTGATGATGACCAGATAAACTGTTTTTTAGTAATGTTGATTGAGGGATAAATATTGGCCAGGACACCGGGGATAGCTCCCCTGCTTCTTCTTTGAAATAGTGCCATGTGATCTTTTACATCCACCTGAGAGGGCAGACGGGGCCTCAGTTTAACATCTCATCCAAAAGGCAGCACCTCCGACAATGCAGCACTCCCTCAGCGCTGCACTGGAGTGTCAGCCTAGATTTTTATGCTCAAGTCTCTGGAGTGGGACTTAAACCCACAACTTTCATGACTCAGAGAGTAAGGGTGCTACCAACTGAGCCACAGCTGACACTTCTGTGATGTACTCTTCTATGACATACATGAGGCACAGAGAAGTGTGGTAATAGCTAAAGGGGGGGGTGGGGCAGGGGTGGTCCCCACACCAAGTACCGACCTGCTCCCTCACCCACTATCCCCATCCCCGGAAATGCTGACACTGCTGTCCCACATTGCCAGCACCTACTGCCAGAGAGAAAATGGGAGCTGTGGTTAAGGTCTAACGTTGGTAAAGTTGGTAAAGTAAGGACAAAGGGCTGAAAAATGCCCAGTAGAAAGATGGGGTGCTGTTCCTCGAGCTTACGTTGAGCTTCATTGGAACAGTGAAGTAGGTCCCGGACAGACCTCCACTACATCGGAGAAAGCAACTGCAGATTGGGTGCTCGCTTTGCTGAGCATCTCCCTTCTATCTGCAAGTGCGATCCTGGGCTCCCGGTCACTTCCCATTTGAAGTTTGTGTCCCACTTCTACTCCACAATCAATTTTATCCTGACGCGTCCGGTGGAGACCGGGCAGGTGGGCAGTTCAAACCGGGCAGGTTACCCACCTGCTCTGAACTTGACCCTTTCCTGCCACTTTTGATTTTAAGCTGCAGGGTTTTGCAGGCAGGCGAGGCACCCGCCTAAAGCAGACGGGAGCCTCATGAATTTATGCAAATTGGGATCCTATGACATCAATAGGACCCCGATCTGATTTTAACCGGGGCCTGAGCGAGGAAGCCACCATGACTTTCCTGTCAATCTGAAGCAGGTCAGCAGCTGGTGGGAAGGGCGAAAAGGCCCTCTAGCTATGTCCAAAAAATGTCCTTTGTGGGGCCAGGAGCAGAAATGCTTATAAGGAAAAGTGAGGCCTCCTCTGCCCCAGACTCCCTCCCACAGGACCCTCCTAAAACGCCCCGCCCGCCATTTACCTATAAGCCGGAGGGGTGGTGAAGGGCCACCCCATCTTCCCCTGACAACAGTCATTCATCACCGTTCCGGGCAGGTAGTGGGCATGGCCCAGGAGTTAAAGTACCCTGAGCCTGAAACTTAAGCCAACAAGCACATTTCACACTCACCGACCTCTCCCCCCCCCCTCCGGCCCCGCCACCACCACCAACCCCCCCACATCCCCATTCTCCCCACCTGCAGAAAACCCACTCCAGGTTAAAATCGACACCTCCATCTTTGCCGTACCATCTGTTCAAAACTTTGTTTCATTCAGTCCTGCAATAGGAGTTTGCTTATCGCCCATTTACCAGTTCTGACAGGGGTGGGCGGGGGGAAACCTGTTTTCTTTTTCTTCTCACAGATGCTGACAGATCCGTCGTGTGTTTCCAGTGTTTGCTCTTTTTGCTGAATGCACAAACCTAATTCCACACGAATGAGATATATAAGGTCCGGGTGTGTGATTGCTACTCTCGGGACTGAGAAGATCTGAGTGAAACGTGGTTTTGCCTGATGATTATTCAAAAAATGCAGCCTTTATGGACTAATAATGAACTGAGTCGAGCAGCTTAGGTGTGATTATGTCAACAATGTAGAATTAATTTGTATAAAGAGTGCCAGATTGAATAGGGGATTAGAAGCAAGAAAACAATTTAGTGGTGGCAAACAGCTTGGGGCAACAATAGTTCTCTGCTGAGCAGAAGGAAGATTTACATACGTAGGCCGCGAAGAAAAAAGGGCCAAATTGTTTACAGATTTAGGCTGGGGATAATTGGCGCCAAAAGATTGTGTGTAATTGTTTAAAAATGTGATGTAAGACTGAAACAACACCAGAAAAAAAAAACACAGAAAGCCAGGGTAAACGAAAATGTGCATGCCTCCTAGTATCTATAAATCCGACAGGCCCAGGCTTTGAGTCGTAAGGACGTATGGAATGGGGGGATTTTATTTTTTTGCTTTGCGCTTTTTTTCCCTCTTATAAATCCCTATTGTAATGTGGATTAAGAGGATTAAAACCCATTAAATGACCAACCTCCAGTTCCCCAAAGCAGATTCATTTCCACCGCCCCCCGCCACCCCCCCCCATCTCTCCAACTGGAGCAGGCTGGAGTGGTTCGAAACTAGCCAGACGATCAGGCTGACTTAGCATGACAAAAGCGCGAACAAAATCAGCAAACTGCCTTTGCACTGCACGCCGCAGTTCATAAGCGTCTCTGCGTAGCTCATTTTCATCGCAGCAAATCATATTAAACCTGGCCTTGACGTTGTTATGAACCAGAGCTCAGGCCTCTCTCTC
Source organism: Somniosus microcephalus (assembly GCF_052327205.1). Classification (NCBI taxonomy): domain Eukaryota; kingdom Metazoa; phylum Chordata; class Chondrichthyes; order Squaliformes; family Somniosidae; genus Somniosus; species Somniosus microcephalus. The sequence continues at coordinate 213,909,807 of NC_140996.1, read as the reverse complement.
TCTTTTTTTTGGAAAAAAAACACACGAAGCCCAAAGTGTCATATTAATTATTTAAATCTTCAAAATCTTCCGCTCGCATCCTCAAAGGTTCTGCTCAGTGCCAGCAGGTCTGTGATCTGCATTAGTTTTGTTAATTAGAGCTGAAACCAGACTTTGATCTCACTGAAAAGAAGCGCAAAAAAAAAAGAGGGGGGAAAAAAAAACTGAAAACTTCGCGCGTCATTAACTTGCATCCCGTCTTTCGTGTCCACGGTAACGGGGTCCGTGCGTTAACCAGGCTTTGATTTACGTTATTTAAAAGAGCAATCACAATTAAAAAAAGCTGGGGGGGGGAAATCGCCAACAATACAAAGCAGTGGCGTGGTTGGCGCCACATTTTGAGAAAGAGCGGGGTTGGGGTGCGGTGGAGCCAAGGTTGAACCGGTATGGATCAAACGCAGAGGTAATAACGGTAAGGACTGACGGAGCACCAGCAATCCTGGGATTGGCATCTGCTCATCTCGCCAACCACCCACCCATCCACTCGGTGCCGCTGCCGACTTAAACAACATAAGTGAACTCAAATGAGCAAATTCGGACATTGTTTTTTTGTTGCTGAATTCAGCTGTCAGCGCCCTACGTCTGTCAATACGGATAAACCATGACAGAGCCCAGAAGGCCACAATCCGTTCACACCTCCTGTTTATTTCTACCGTCAGAAAAAGTTTCGCTCGCCTCGGCCCATTGCCATGCACTTGTACCTAGCGGGGCAGGTTTCGTCCAGGACCTCACATCGCTTCGACCTGCTTCCAGCAACAATTCTATCAAGTTTCCCACTCCCTCCCTCTATTGAGCTGTTAAATACTTGATGGAAATTACACACAGTATTCAGGATCTGTACCTGACTCCTGGTGAAAGCTATCAGTTTATTTTTTTTTAATAATATGTGCCGCTGAATTAAGAGCCTTACATGGACATAAAGGATTTTTACAGATTAGCTGAGGAGATTCTTTTTTTTAAATTATTCTTCCCTGGCATAATTCTTCCTTTGTAAAATTTGTTGTGGTTGGTGTATATGCCAGTCAACCAGCCCAGGGTACATTTCCAAGGGGGACCCTCATAATTACCTCTTCATCACAAATGACAGCTTTGGCCAATGAGTCTTAAGTTCTTGAGGCATTTGCAATTGAATGGGAAGCCTTCATACTGTATATTAATTTAATCTTTCATGTTGAAGTAAGCCAGATGGGCCATTATTTGCTGCTTCTGTCTGAAGGAGCCCCCTCCCCACCTCAAAAAAAAATCTTTCAAGGGGATTTCGAAGGATGATGTAAAAATGGGATCTTGAATCTGAGGTGACTAGGCTGCATTTTAATTGTGCATTGTATCGTCTGTTGATGGTTGTCCTCAAAGCCACGAACGCTCAGTCTACATTTATATATGGGTCTAATAAGGCCGGCAAAAAATAATTCCCCGAGCGCTCCACTTTTACCACAGGTAGTAAAGTCTTGACATTTTTTTGTGATCAGGGTCCAAAGCAAGAACATCTAAATTACAGAGCGCTTTGCCTTTTCCTTTTCAAAGAAACCATTAGATACACAGATTAAAATCTACCCATTCATATCAACAACAACTTGTATTTATATAGCGCCTTTCCCGTAGTAAAACGTCCCAAGGCACTTCACAGGAGCATTAACAAACATAAGAACATAAGAAATAGGAGCTGGAGTAGGCCATTCGGCCCTTCGAGCCTGCCCCACCATTCACCAAGATCATGGCTGATCTTCTACCTCATCTCCACTTTCCTGCATTATCCCCATATCCCTTAATTCTCTTAGTTCCCAAAAATTTATCGACACAAAACAAAATTTGACACCGGGCCACATAAGGAGTTATTAGGGCAGATGACCAAAAGCTTGGTCAAAGAGGTAAGTTTTAAGGAGCGTCTTAAAGGAGGAGAGAGAGGCGGAAAGGTTTAGGCAGGGAATTCCAGAGCTTGGCAGCTGAAGGCACGGCCGCCGATGATGGAGCGATTAAAATCGGGGATGCTCAAGAGGCCAGAAATTGAGGAGCGCAGATAGCTCGGATGTTACTTTGTGTGAACAACAACTTGCGTTTAAATAGCGCCTTTTGCTTAGACTCATGTCACAAGAGAAAGATAGCATTCCACTCTCTCACTACAAAACCAGGCACTTGGCCTTCTACGCCAGACTATACATTTTGTTTTTGGTAGCTCTTTTTTAATACACAGGCATCTCTCTGTGTGTGTGTCTCTCTCTCTCTCTCTCACAATCATACGTGCAAACTCCGGCATGGGAATGTGCTGTAGTGTTTTAATTTATATCATATTTACGCACATGCGTTCTGTGAATTGACTGTACGGTTTCGTTACATGGTACTCGCACCTTGGCTGGGAATTTCCTGGGAGCTCCGAGGAATTTGCTGGGAAGTACACACTTTGGAGTCAGTCATTTGGTGCCATCCCACAGGATCAGCTGAGTCAAAGAGATTTTAAGGGTCATAGGAACATATCTTTTCCTCTCCGCCCATTAAGATGTTGACTCTCAGCCAGCCCAGGGATTCCCGCACATAGGAACAGGAGCAGGCAATACAGCCCCTCGAGCCTGCTCTGCCATTCAAATGGATCATGGATCTGTATCCTAACTCCATTTACCTGTCTTGGCTCCGTATCCCTTAATACCCTTGGCTAGCAAAAACGTATTCATTGTCTACATGATCCCTGTAGTGGACTGGGTTTGAGATGTCTGTGTAGAGTAGGTTTCCAGGAATTATTTCCAGACTTCCAGCCGGAATCCATACATTAACTGTTCCCACTGCAATATAATCCCATAAATGTTCCCGATGGCCGGGGAGTCCAGAACCAGGGGTCACAGTCTAAGGATAAGGGGTAAACCATTTAGGACTGAGATGAGGAGGAATTTCTTCTCCCAGAGAGTGGTGAACCTATGGAATTCTCTACCACAGAAGGCAGTGGAGGCCAATTCATAAAATATATTCAAGAAGGAGTTAGATATATTTCTTAAGGCTAAAGGGATCAAGGGATATGGGGAAAAGGCAGGGACAGGGTACTGAATTTGGACGATCAGCCATGATCTCATTGAATGGCGGAGCAGGCTCGAGGGGCCGCATGGCCTACTCCTGCTCCTATCTTCTATGTTTCTATGTTTCATCCACATGTTTGCTGAGGTGGAGGACGGTTGTACCTTTGGCTCAGAGAGCAATGTATCTTCTTGTAGCTCACAGTCACAGCTGCCATAGCTTATGAATTGCCAAGATGGCTCTTTCTGCAGTGGGTCGGCCGTAATTGTGAGTCCTGTCATATTCTCTATGGCCTTCCCGACGGCTGCATTTGTAGAATGATTCAGTGTGCACTGCAGACCACAGCCCCGCCATTAATCAAACCTCAGGGAAGGTAATAAGGTTTGTGGAGCATCTGTGAAGTGCAGAACACGCAATGGATTATCTTAAACTGACTGCCATGCCTCCTGCTGCAGGTGGTTGTTGTGTTGCTTCCGTACCCACCTCCATCCCTCTCCTGCCATCTCGTGACCGAAGACTCATTCACTCGGGTACTGTGTAGTCTTTGTAACTGGAGGCAAACATGGAGCAAAGGGTGGAGATGTGTTGCAGTATCTGCTGGGAAGTGAGGGGGACGGTGCGTGAGAGGGTGGAATACCACGGAGTTTGGCTCATGTCAGAACTTTTGCAGCATGGTTGGATCCTTGGGCGAGTGTTGAATCTGGAGGTAACTATACTGGTTACGCTTGGGGAGGTGGAATTTCTCCACCGGCTGTTGGAAGGGGATAATCTGGGGATAAATGGCAGAAACATCAGTACATCAGGTGGATCTCCCTCTAGCACCATTAATATAGTAAAACTGCCCAAATGGAAGAAAAAAATTGAAGTCTTTTTGGACTCTCTGTTGAATGGTTTGAAGTTGACTCCATATTGGTAATGTTGAATCCGTGATTCTTAAAGTATGATGTTTTCCAATAACTAGACGGAGGCTGTAAATTAACAATCAACAGGTGTTTACTGGAGGAGGGTAGTCTAAAGACTAACAGTACAGAGGCATGCTCAAGGCTTATATACAGGTGTGGACACTGCCGGTACTACAGTATACAGGAGCTGTAAAAGTAGTTCTCTCTTAAAGGTACATACACTACAATTCCTCCCCTTTTAGATTAACAGTACCCATAACATTCAAATAACAGTTAACACTTTAACATGCACATTAAACTGAAATAGTCCATTTATAGATTCACTCTTTGGGGCGGCTTCCTGATCCTTTCTGGATAGTGCCTTTCCTGAGGTTCTTGTTCTTCGTGCGGAGGCGATTCTGTCCCCCTTTCGTCGGTTAGTTCATCAGTTTCCGCTGCTACTGTTTCTGAGGTAGATGCTACCGGTATGTCGGGTTCATCCCCAGGTACGCGAGACATGGGGTTGACTCGTTCCTGTGACGCTTGGATCTGGTCGACGTGGCGTCTCACAATGTTCTCCCTGACATCCACTGTGTACATTAGTGGCCCCTGCCGTGTGCATATCGTTCCGGGTTGCCATTTCTCTGTTCGGTAGTCACGGGCCAAGACTGGTTGTCCTACATTGAAGCTCCTTGTCGGCTTCTCATTGATGTGCTGGAATTGCTTATCCTCAACATTTCTTCGCACATTTGGTCTGAGCAAATCCAGACGAGATCTCAACCTTCGGTTAAAGAACATCATGTCCGGGGTCTGGTTGGTAACTGCATGTGTCGCATTTCTGTAGGCTAACAGGAAATTGTCCACCTTATGCTGTAGTGGAATGTCATCATTGCACATGGCCCTTATTGCCTTTTTAAAGGTTTGTACGAACCTCTCAGCCAATCCATTTGTGGCTGGATGATACGGGGCGGATGTGTAATGCCTTACCCCATTCCTTCTCATAAATTTCTGAAACTCTTCGGACACAAACTGTGGTCCGTTATCAGAGCAAATCTGCTCTGGCAAGCCGTTCCTGGCAAATATGGTCCGTAGGACTGCAATCGTTTTCTCTGTAGTGGTGGAGGACATTTTGATCACCTCAGGCCATTTCGAGTGCGCATCCACTGCTATTAAGAACATTGAGTCCATAAATGGACCAGCAAAATCAATATGCACCCATTGCCATGGAGAGGAGGGCCACTCCCATGGGTGTAGAGGGGCATGTGGTGGTGCATTTTGGACCTTCTGGCATCCTGAGCAGCTCTTGGTTAGGTCCTCGATTTGTTGATCGAACCCCGGCCACCACACATAAGCCCTAGCAAGGCTTTTCATTTTCACCCCTCCCAGATGGCCTTCATGAAGCTCATTGAGCACTCTCTCCCTTAACTTGGGTGGAATTACCACTCGGGATCCACACATCACTGTCCCCTGGCATACTGACAGCTGTTCTCTTCTGGATGAGAATGCTGGCAACAGTGAGTCACCATGTGTTGGCCATCCCTTCACCGTCAAATCATATACCCGAGACAGTGTCGGATCATTTTGGGTCTCCTTCTCTATATCCGCGTTAGATACTGGCAAGCGTTCAATTATCGACGAATAAAATATTTCGATAGGGTCCACTGCTGGTGCTTCCTCCACAGTAGGCAGTGGCAGGCGTGATAGCCCATCAGCGTTTCCATGCTGTTTCGTGCCCTTATACTCTATTTCATATTGGTTCGCCCCTAGAAAAAGGGACCATCTTTGTAGCCATTTTGCAGTCATCACCGGAACGCCCTTCTTTGGATTAAAGATGGAGACAAGTGGTTGGTGGTCAGTCAGCAAGGTGAACTTCTGCCCATGCAGATAGTGGTTGAATTTTTTTACTCCCCATACTAGGCTGAGGGCCTCCCTGTCAATCTGGGCATAGTTGCGCTCGGCTGAGGTTAGTGACCGAGACGCAAAGGCTACTGGCCTCTCCAACCCGTCTGGGAATTTGTGCGAAAGCACCGCTCCAATACCATAGGGTGATGCATCACACGCCAACCGAATTGGTAGTGCTGGGTTGAAATGGGCCAACACCTCTTTTGATGTGATCAATTCTTTGCACTTCTGGAAAGCTCGTTTACATTCCTCATTCCACTTCCATGGTTCCCCCGTTTGCAGTAGGGTGTTCAGTGGGTGTAATACTGTAGACAAATTTGGTAAGAACTTATGGTAGTAGTTCACCAGCCCGAGGAACGACCTCAGTTGTGACACATTTTCCGGTGCTGGAGCCTTGATTACTGCCTCAATCTTTTCAGGGGACTTATGTAACCCCTCTTCATCAATAATGTGGCCACAATACGAGATCTGCTTCTGGAAAAACTCGCACTTGTGGCGATTAGCTCATAGCCCATAATCCTTTAATCTAGTGAGCACCTTCTCCAGGTTGGCGAGGTGATCACTGTCATTTTCGCCCGTGACCAGGATGTCGTCCAAATAACACTGGGTCCCTGGAATCCCTTGCAGGACTTGATCCATTGCCCTTTGCCAAATAGCCGGAGCCGATGCTACCCCTAACACCAGCCAGTTGTATTGGTAGAGACCTTTATGAGTGTTGATCGTGAGGTATTGTTTCGAGGCTTCTTCTACCTCCATTTGCAGGTACACCTGGGCCAGATCAATCTTAGTGAAGCGTTTACCTCCAGATAGTGAGGCGAAAATATCCTCAATCCGTGGAAGCGGATATTGTACCGTGTGAAGGACTGGGTTCACTGTCACCTTAAAATCCCCACAGTTGCGGACCTTCTTTGGTTCCCCAGGCGTATTACTCAACGACCTCTTCATTACAGGAACGATGGCTTTAGCCCACTTGGACAGTACTCCTGAACATTCCAAACCTTCCAGCTCTGCTTCGACGGCTGGTCGGATCGCATAAGGCACCGGTCTGGCCTTAAAAAACTTTGGGCTTGCATTTTCCTCTATTTTAATCGTCGCTGTTATGCCTTTTAGTGTTCCGAGTCCCTCCTGGAACACTTCTTGTGCGTCAGTTAGCATTTTTGACAGTCGTCCAGGTGTGATGTCATCATCCTTTTTGGCCTCAACCTTCAGTGCCTGTATGGAATGCCAATCTAATTGTATCTTCCGGATCCATTCACATCCTAGTAGTGGTGGTCCTCCATCTGGCAATACATATAGGTCCATTTTGGGTATTTCCTGGCCTTTGTATATCACGTTCACCCTTATTTTTCCTTTGGGGTAGGCTTTTTGCCCCGTGTATGTCTTCTGGACAATCTCTGTAGCTTTCAAGGGTATATGTGAAAATCGCCACTTGTAGTCCCTTCGGTTTATGACTGTTAGGGCTGATCCTGTGTCCAATTCCATTTTCACTTGGACTCCGTCTATCTTGAGCGTGACCCAGATAGTCTGGTGATCCTCCATTTTGATTACCTTATGTAGTTTCAGACAACCCAGCTCCTTGCTTCCGGAGTCTGTATCACTTTTCTGTTCGTCTGAACTACTGTCCATCATCTTATGTACCTTTTTGTACTTCTCCTGTGGAGATTTCTTGCTGCTGGTTTTCTTCCCTGACCTGCAGACTCTTGCTATGTGTCCTGCTTTTCCACACTGTCTGCACACTTGGTCCTTGAACCAACAATCCTTCTGGTCGTGTGTTGTTCTGCCACAGCGATAACACTTCCCTGCTCCATATGACATTTCATTGGTGCCATATTCTTGTGGTCTCCGTTGTATCTCTGCAGCGCCCCGTGCGGCTGCTTCGTGGGATACTGCCATGCCGAAAGCCTTGTCCAGCGTAAGATCCTTTTCTGATAGAAGCCGTTTCTGGGTTCCTTCACTTTGAAGCCCACACACAAACTTGTCCCTTAACGTATCTGCTAGTCCCAATCCAAACTGGCAGTGTTTCGATAGCTTGAGCAGTTCCGTTAAGTACTCAGCATTACTTTCGTCTTTATGCTGGTTCCTTTTGTGGAACTTAAATCTTTCTGCTATCAGCAGCGGTGTGGGGTTTAAGTGGTCCTGAAGGATTTCCACTATGCTTTCGAAATCCTTATCCACTGGCTTCTCTGGGGTTATTAGGTTTCGCAGTAAGCCATAAGTTTTTGCTCCCATGGAGTTCAACAAAACAAGTGCTTTCCTAGCATCTGGCACTTCATTTGCCTTGCAGTACACCTCAATGCGTTCCACATATGTCGCCCAATCTTCGACTTCATTGTCGAACGCAGTGACACTGCCACTCTTCGGCATCCCTGGGTGTGGTTAAACTGTCTAAAATGGCGTCTCCCGCGCTCTCCCTTCTTCTCCGCTGGCTCAAAATGGCGTCTCCCGCGCTTTCCTTTCTTCCCGCGCTCGCCCTTCTACTCCGCTGCAGCTTCTAAAATGGCATCTCCTGTGCTCGCCCTTCTTCTCTGCGGCTCAATGGCGTCTCCCGCGCTTCTCTCGTTGCCGCCGCTCGGTCCTGAACCCCGGCTGTGCTTTACCCTCTCTTTCTCTTTTTTTTGTTTTCCGTCGACGCCGCTCGGTCTTCAACCCCTGGCTGCGCCCTGTGCGCTTCACCCTCTCTCTTACCCCGTCGACGCTGCTCGGCCTTTTCTGTGCCGTCGGTCGGCTCCAGCCACCACTGTCTGGGAAGGGTCTGCGCTGTACCTGTTGCCAGTCTGTTGCTGGATCGTCTTGGCTGGAGAACCAAGCCCAGCTCTCAACAGCCTCCCCTGCAATGTTCACTCTCTGCCCGATGACTGGGCGATTGCTCGTGGTCGACGCCCGTGCTTCTGGCCTCGACTTTCTTCCACCGCCCTCCCGGAGCGAATCCTTGAAAGGAAATGCAGAGTTGCAGGTAGAATCGAATCGACCTCGTCGCCACTGTTGAATCCGTGATTCTTAAAGTATGATATTTTCCAATAACTAGATGGAGGCTGTAAATTAACAATCAACAGGTGTTTACTGGAGGAGGGTAGTCTAAAGACTAACAGTACAGAGGCATGCTCAAGGCTTATATACAGGTGTGGTCACTGCCAGTACTACAGTATACAGGAGCTGTAAAAGTAGTTCTCTCTTAAAGGTACATACGCTACAGGTAACAGTTATGATTTTATTTAAGCATAATTATTTGGGCAGCAGTTTACAAAGTACAATTGAGAATTATAACACCTGTTATTGTCCTTTGGGCAGATGGCGTGGCCCATTCCTCCTTCCTTCTACTCGCATACGCGTCTGCACCTGTCTGGTCCTACTACACTGAGAATGACCCAAACCTTCTAGGATATACCCCAAAAACCAGACCTACAGAAAATTCCATTCAATCATAGAAACATAGAAGATAGCAGCAGAGTAGGCCATTCGGCCCCTCGAGCCTGCTCCGCCATTCAATGAGATCATGGCTGATCATCCAAATTCAGTAACCTGTCCCTGCCTTCTCTCCATATCCCTTGATCCCTTTAGCCTTAAGAAATATATCTAACTCCTTCTTGAATATATTTAATGAATTGGCCTCTACTGCCTTCTGTGGTAAAGAATTCCACAGGTTCACCACTCTCTGGGTGAAGAAATTCCTCCTCATCTCTGTCCTAAATGGCTTACCCCTTATCCTTAGACTGTGACCCCTGGCTCTGGACTCCCCGGCCATCGGGAACATCCTTCCTGCATCTAGTCTGTCTAGTCCTGTTAGAATTTTATAAGTTTCAATGAGATCCCCTCTCATTCTTCTAAACTCCAGCGAGTATAAGCCCAATCGACCCAATCTCTCCTCATACGTCATTCCTGCCATCCCAGGTATCAGCCTGGTGAATCTTTGCTGCACTCCCTCCATGGCAAGAACATCCTTCCTCAGATAAGGCGACCAAAACTGCACACAATACTCAAGATGTGGTCTCACCAAGGCCCTGTACAACTGCAGCAAGACATCCTTGTTCCTGTACTCGAACCCTCTCGCTACGAAGACCAACATACCATTTGCCTTCTTAACCGCCTGCTGCACCTGCATGCTTACCTTCAGCGACTGGTGCACAAGGACACCCAGGCCTCGTTGCACTTCCCCTGCTCCCAATCTATTGCCATTCAGATAATAATCTGCCTTCCTGTTTTTGTCACCAAAGTGGATAACCTCACATTTATCCACGTTATATTGCATCTGCCATGCTTCTGCCCAATCACCCAACCTGTCCAAATCATACTGGAGTTTCTCGGCATTCTCCTCACAGCACACACGCCCACCCAGCTTTGTGTCGTCGGCAAACTTGGAGATATTACATCTAGTTCCCTCGTCTAGATCATTAATATATATTGTGAATAGCTGGGGTCCTAGGACCGATCCCCGCAGTACCCCACTAGTCACTGCCTGCCACTCGGAAAAAGACCCGTTTATTCCAACTCTATGCTTTCTGTCTGCCAACCAGTTCTCGATCCAAGTCAATACCTTGCCCCCAATCCCATGTGCCTTAACTTTACACGCTAATCTCTTATGCGGGACCTTATCGAAAGCCTTCTGAAAGTCCAAATACACCACATCCACTGGTTCTCCCTTATCTATTTTACCAGTTACATCCTCAAAAAATTCCAGTAGATTAGTCAAGCACGATTTACCTTTTGTAAATCCATGTTGACTTTGTCCGATCCTGTCACTGTTTTCCAAGTGCTCTGCTATTACATCTTTTATAATGGACTCTAGCATTTTCCCCACTACCGATGTCAGGCTTTCCGGTCTATAATTCCCCGTTTTCTCTCTACCACCTTTTTTGAATAGTGGGGTAACATTAGCTACCCTCCAATCCATGGTTACTGTTCCAGAGTCTATCAAATTTTGGAAGATGACCAGCAATGCATCTACTATTTCTAGGGCCACTTCCTTAAGTACCCTAGGATGTAGATTATCAGGCCCTGGGGATTTATTGGCCTTCAATCCCATCAATTTCCCTAACACCATTTCCCTACAAATACTGATTTCTTTCAGTTCCTCCCTCTCATTAGACCCTATGTTCCCCGACATCTCTGGGAGGTTATTTGTGCCCTCCTTTGTGAAGACAGAACCAAAGTATGTATTTAATTGGTCTGCCATTTCTTTGTTCCCCATTATAAATTCCCCTGATTCTGACTGCAAGGGACCTACGCTTGACTTCACCAATCTTTTTCTCTTCACATATCTATAAAAGCTTTTACAGTCAGTTTTTATGTTCCCTACAAGCTTACTCTCATACTCTATTTCCCCCCTCTTAATTAATCCCTTTGTCCTCCTTTGTTGAATCCTAAACTGCTCCCAATCCTCAGGTTTACTGCTTTTTCTGGCCAATTTATATGTCCTCTCCTTGGATATTATGCTTTCCCTAATTTCCCTTGTTAGCCACGGTTCAGTCACCTTTTTTGTTTTATTTTTATGCCAAAGTTGGATGAACAAATTCTGTAGTTCATCCATGCGATCTTTGAATGTTTGCCATTGCCTATCCACCGTCAACCCTTTGAGTGACATTCCCCAATCAATCCTACCCAACTCGCGCCTCATACCATCATAGTTACCTTTATTTAAATTCAGGACCCTAGTCTCTGAGTCAACTACTTCACTCTCCATCTTAATGAAGAACTCTATCATACTATGATCGTTCCGACCCAAGGGGCCTCGCACAACAAGATTGCTAATTAACCCTTTCTTATTACATAATACCCAGTCTAAGATGGCCTGATCTCTGGTTGGTCCCTCGACATATTGGTCCAGGAAACCATCCCATGTACACTCCAGGAATTCCTCCTCCACAGTATAGTTACTAATTTGGTTAGCCCAATCTATATGTAGATTAAAGTCACCCATGATAACTGCTGTGCCCTTATTGAATGCTTCTCTAATTTCCCTTTTATTGCCATCCCCAACCTCCGCATTACTGTTTGGAGATCTATATAGCACTCCCACTAACGTTTTCTGCCCCTTGGTATTTCTCAGTTCTACCCATACAGATTTCATATCATCAGAGCTAATATCCTTCCTTACAATTGTGTTAATCCCTTCTTTAACCAGCAATGCTACCCCACCTCCTTTTCCTTTTTGCCTATCTTTCCTGAATATTGAATACCCCTGGATGTTGAATTCCCAGCCTTGGCCAACCTGGAGCCATGTTTCCGTAATCCCAATCATATCATATTCGTTTACCTCTATTTGCGCAGCTAATTCATCCACCTTATTACGAATGCTCCTCGCATTAAGACACAAAGGGGGAGAAATTCGGTTGGTTGCGCTGGCGATTAGCGCCTAAAGAGGCCGAGAAGTGGGGCACTAACTAGTGCCCGGGCGCAGCGAACCCTGCGCCTCTTGCCATATTGAGTGGGCTTTTAGTGCCGGCGCTAAATCTTAGCGCCCGCCCGCGGGCGCAGGCAGATCATGACGTCATTTCAGTGTGCAACACCTTTTTGGCATCCCGGACCGGAAATTCAGTGGCGCCCCCCTCCGTTCCGCCTGGCGCTAATAAGGACTGCTTACCTGGAACGTTCCCCAGTCGCTCTCGGGCTGGGGGACGCTCTTTAAAGGGGACTGCACTGGTATAAAAGCGGCAGCCATTTTAGGAGCACAACTTCTTCGAGACTTTCACAGATTTGCTGAGCTGCACTCTGAGAGCCATTGCACCAGTGAGCCAGCGCTGGCCAGAGTAACTTCAGCCTTCTGACCATCACCTTGCTGCTGGTGAGCATTTACAACATTAACAATTTCTTTTGCGCTATTATTATGGGGGCTGCATTGGAGGGGAACGTCCTGCTGCTGAACCATCTGGAAAGGGCACAGAGATGCAGGGAGAGAGGGGCAGGAATGGCCAGACAGAGGAGGGCCAACAGACGTCGCCACACCAGACCTTACGCTGCCAGGGTTTTCCGACAGCAGTTCTCTTACTTGAACATGTCAGAGGAGCAGTGTCTTTGAAGGCTGCGCTTCAGAAAGGAGGTGGTGACTGAGCTGTGCTACCTGCTTCAGCCAGATCTGCAGCCTCAGATAAGGTGCAGGACCTCTCTGTCGGTGACTGCCAAGATGACCGTTGCCCTGAATTTCTATGCGAGCGGCTCCTTTCAGGCCGCAACTGGGGACATCGCCAACATATCGCAGTTTGCGGTGCATTGCTGCATCCGTCAAGTAACAGATGCCCTATTTAAAAGGAGGCGGCAGTACATCTCCTTCCCTATGACACTGGAGAAGCAGCGGGAGCGCGCAGAGGGCTTCGCAGCAATAGCGGACCTCCCCATGGTGCAGGGCGCCATTGACTGCACGCATGTGGTTTTGCGGGCGCCTGTTTTGAATCCGGAGGAGTTCCGCAACCACAAGTGTAGTGTATGTAACCTGTACCACCTTAAGAGGATACCTTAAGGTGATGGACTACTTTTTGATGGCTCCTGTACATTGTAGTACCGGTGGTGACCACACCGGCATATAAATCCTGTGGTGCAAAGTGTATCCCAGTTCAGCCCTGACCCTCAATCACTAAAGACCTGTTTAATTACTTCTGTAGTCTGTGTCCTGTTATTCAGCATAACTACATTTGAAAACACAGACTCAACAGTGGCGACGAGTCTGATCTTACCTAGCGGCAGTTTTGCATCAAAGGAAGCTTCGTCCTTTGAAACGGGCGTCGAACAAGGACATCCACCCTCAACATCCTGCTGGGCACTGCATTGCACGGGAGGCCATCGGGAACCCGGGTTGGTTTCTGGCCACGAAGTCAAACATCAGTGAACATCCCTTCGACGACAGCGGCGGGTAAGCCCGATCGAGCGGCACGGGGGGGAAGTCGGCCGAGTTGTCAGTAAGAGAAGGGGAGGGAAAACGACGAAAAGGGCGGAGAACACGACCGCAGCCGGTGTCAGGGGCCGGACTGCAATCGGGGCACAGACGCGCAGCAGCCAGAAAAGCGTTTATGACCACAAGGACCGCGGGAGCGGCGGGGAACAAGAGCAGCAGCGTAGGGGAAAATAAAGGACCGCTGGGAGGCATGAACGGCAACAGCGCGGGAATCGCCATTTTGAGTCAGCGGGGGAAGAAGACAAGCACGGGAAAAGCCGCCAAGCGCGGGAAAAGCTGCCATTTTGAAAAAATAAAATAAAATAAAATAAAATAATAATCATATCCGAAGGAAAGGAAACTCAACAAGGATGCCAAAAACGGGTAACATCACTGCTTTTGATAACGATGTGGAAGATTGGGCCACTTATGTGGAACGCATCGAAATTTACTGTACAACGAATGAGGTACCGAAGGATAAGAAAGCACTAACCCTATTAAACTCGATGGGTGCAAAGGCGTACGGGTTATTAAGGAACCTTGTAACACCAGACAAACTGGTAGGGAAGAGTTTCGCGGATATTATTACTATCCTGCAAGAGCATTTAAACCCCACGCCGCTGCTGATAGCGGAACGATTTAAATTCTACAAAAGAATTCAACTTAAAGAAGAAAGCAACGCTGAATTCCTAACTGAACTGCGCAAGTTATCAAAGTACTGTCAGTTCGGTACAGGACTAGCAGACGCACTGAGAGATAAGTTTGTGTGTGGGCTCCTAAGGGAAGGAGCCCAGAAGCGACTGCTAGAGGAAAAGGACCTTACACTGGACAAAGCTTTCAGCATTGCAGCATTGCACGAGGCAGCAGCATGAGGCGCTGCAGAGATACAGCAAAGGCCATTGGAATTCAGCACCAATGAAATGGCATTGGGCGCAGTAAAGTGCTATCGTTGCGGAAGGACAACGCATGGCCAGAACCAGTGCTGGTTCAAAGATAAAGAATGCAGGCAATGTGGCAAACTTGGTCACATAGCGAGAGTATGCCGGTCAGGAAAGAAGACCAGCAGCAAAAAGTCGCCGCAGGAGAAGTACAAAAAAGTACACAAGGTGACAGAGAACAGTTCGGATGAACAGAAGATGGATTCAGACTCCAGCAGTAAGGAACTGGGTTGTCTAAAAATACATAATGTGGGTAACACAGCAGACCACCAGACTATCTGGGTTATGCTTCGGATAGCAGGAGTCCAAGTGAAGATGGAATTGGACACTGGATCGGCATTAACGGTCATGAATAAGCAAGATTATAAAAGGTTATTCTCGCACATTCCCCTGAGGGATACGGAGATTGTATTGAAAACATACACGGGGCAAATAGTATACCCCAAAGGAAAGATAAAAGTAAATGTGGTCTACAATGGTAAAGAAAGTCAGAAAATGGACTTGTATGTGTTACCTGATGGAGGTCCGCCACTACTGGGACGGGAATGGATCCGGAGAATAAATGTGGACTGGCATTCCATACAAGCACTGACTGTAGATGCCTGTAAGGAGGACGACGTCAAACCTAAACGACTGTCCAAAATATTAGACGATGCTAAGCAGGTGTTCCAACAGGGACTGGGAACACTGAAAGGAATTACGGCAAACATCAAGGTTGAAGAACATGCAAACCCAAAATTTTTCAAAGCCAGACCGGTACCTTATGCGATACGACCTGCTGTGGAAGCAGAGCTGGAAGGGCTAGAACATTCAGGTGTACTGTCCAAGGTGGACTGGAGCGAGTGGGCCACACCCATTGTTCCTGTCATGAAGCGTTCGTTGAGCAACAAGCCGGGGGAACCTGGGAAGGTTCGCATCTGTGGCGATTTCAAGATCACTGTTAATCCGGTTCTTCACACGGTGCAATATCCGCTTCCGCGGATTGAAGATATCTTCGCTTCGCTGTCTGGCGGGAAACACTTCACCAAGATAGACCTGGTGCAGGCGTACCTACAGATGGAAGTTGATGAAGCGTCATGCCAGTATCTCACGATCAACACACATAAGGGCTTATATCGGTATAATAGACTGGTTTTTGGAGTGGCATCGGCTCCAGCGATTTGGCAAAGGACCATGGAGCAGGTATTGCAGGGAATCCCAGGCACACAATGCTACCTGGACGACATCCTGATTACAGGAGATGACGATAAGGATCACCTCGCGAATTTGAAGCAGGTGCTCATCAGATTGAAAGAATATGGGCTCAGAGTTAATCGCCAGAAATGTGAGTTCTTTCAAAAGCGAATCTCGTACTGCGGCCACGTCATTGACCAGGAGGGGCTCCATAAGTCACCTGACAAGATCGAAGCTGTTGTGAAAGCTCCTGCACCGGAAAATGTATCCCAGTTGAGGTCGTTCCTTGGGTTGGTTAACTATTACCACAAGTTTCTTCCAAATTTATCCACGGTGTTACACCCGCTAAACACTCTTTTGCAAATGGGAATACCATGGAAGTGGAGCGATGATTGTAAGCGGGCTTTTCAAAAGAGCAAGGCACTGATCACCTCTAAGGAAGTGTTGGCTCACTTTAACCCAACGCTGCCTATTCGCTTAGCTTGTGATGCTTCTCCATATGGTATCGGGGCAGTGCTCTCACATAAGTTTCCAAATGGCTCGGAAAGGCCAGTCGCGTTCGCATCCAGATCATTAACCTCCGCTGAGCGCAACTATGCTCAGATAGATAGGGAGGCTCTCAGCCTCGTGTGGGGAGTTAAGACATTTAACCATTACCTGCAGGGCCAAAAGTTTACGCTGCTGACAGATCACCAGCCGTTGGCTTCCATTTTCAACCCTAAGAAGGGTGTTCCGGTAATGACGGCGAAGAGGCTTCAGAGATGGTCCCTTTTCCTAGGGGCACATCAATATGATACTGAATTCAAAGGTACAAAGCAACATGGTAATGCTGATGGGCTGTCGCGCCTGCCACTACCTACAGCGGAAGAGGCACCGGCAGTTGACCCTGTCGAGATATTTCACTCGACCATCATCGAATGCTTACCAGTCACCAATGCGGGTATTGAGAGAGAGACCCGAAACGACCCGACACTGTCTCGGATCTACGACTTGACAGTGAAGGGATGGCCAGCACATGGCGACCCACTGTTACCAGCATTCTCAGCCAGACGAGAACAGCTGTCCGTATGTCAAGGAACATTGATGTATGGAACAAGGGTGATTATTCCTCCTAAATTAAGGGAGAGAGTTCTGAAAGAATTGCATGAAGGTCATCTGGGGGGAGTCAAGATGAAAAGCCTTGCTAGGGCTTATGTGTGGTGGCCAGGTATCGACAAACAAATAGAGGATCTGACTAAAAGCTGCTCAGGGTGCCAAAAAGTTCAAAATGCACCTCCAATTGCACCGCTGCATCCGTGGGAATGGCCTTCAACCCCATGGCAACGTGTGCATATCGACTTTGCAGGTCCATTCATGGATTCCATGTTTTTGATAGCAGTAGAAACACATTCTAAATGGCCAGAAGTGATTAAGATGTCGACCACTACCTCTGAGAAGACGATCGCAGTTCTAAGAACCATATTTGCAAGGAATGGGTTGCCGGAACAAATATGTTCAGACAACGGACCACAGTTCGTGTCAGAAGAATTCCAGAAATTCATGAAAAAGAATGGGGTGAAACACTATACATCTGCCCCATATCATCCGGCTACAAATGGGTTGGCCGAGAGATTTGTACAAACGTTCAAAAAGGCGATAAAGGCCATGAGCGAAGACCATATTCCACTACAACACAAGGTGGACAATTTCCTGATGGCGTATCGAAACGCCACGCATGCAGTGACAAATCAAAGCCCTGCCATAATGTTCTATAACAGGAGGTTGCGGTCCCGGTTGGATTTGTTAAAACCCAATGTGCGAAGGGAAGTCGAAAACAAGCAATTCCAGCATGTAAATAACAAGGCCACTCATAGTTTCGAAATAGGACAACCAGTGTTGGCCAGGGACTATAGGGATGATAAATGGCAATCCGGAACAATTCGTGCCCGACAAGGACCCTTGATGTACACGGTAGACGTTGGAGAGAACGTAATACAACGTCATGCTGACCAACTTGTGGAATCGAGAACAAGGGTCGACCCCATGTCTACGGCAGAGACACCAGTTGAAGAATTTATTGAACCTGTAGCATCTACCTCAGACTCGAACGTACATGATGATGTTCAATCCATAGGAGATCAAATGGATGAGTCACCCCAGCAACGAGAACCAGAGACCCCTGAAAGGCGTTATCCGGCCCGGATCAGGAGGCCTCCTCAGAGACTGAGGGCTAGATTTTCAGTATAGACAGTTTTGGGGCGCTAACCTTAGCGCCCGCCCGAAGTTAGCGCCCGCCCCAAAGTAGCGCCCCGTTGCCGGAAATTCAGTGGCTTCGCCCTAAGAGGTTGGTGGAGCGCTAAAAGAGGCGTTCCACTACTATCTTTAGGCGCTAAGCCGGCGGTGCAGAGCGCTGCGCCCGAGCTCGGGCGCAGCGCACGGCAGACACTCTGGTGCCAGTGAGCTCTTAAAGGGGAAGGGTGCATGTGTTTTTTGCAAAGGCAGAGTCTGGGGGGGGAAAGACGAGGAGGAGGAGGAGGAGGAGGAGGAGGAGGAGGAGGACGGAAACATAAATACACCATTCACAACACACTGGATCCGTCCATTATAGTGCAGGAGGAGGGCCCTTTAATTTGCGCTCCCCAGGGTGTGTTGCGTTCCATTTTACAAACGCTCTGGACGCCAGCCGCACAATCGGGCGGTCCGACTGAAGTTTGTATTCGGGGCGGCCAAAGGGCGTTGCACGAGGATGTGACGTCATTTTCTGCGCGCGCATCCGGGCGGGCGCTAAACTTTGCGCCGGCGCTAACGGGCAACTTAATTTGGGGCGGGGCGCAAACTGCGCTGCGCCCGGGCGCTACACGCATAGCGCCCGAAAATCACTTCTCTTAAGGCGCTAACTGCTGGCGCAAGCAACTGAAAATCTAGCCCTGAATCTTTGAACAGTTTTGTGTGAAAATTGTATATATGTTATCCATGTAATGTTTAATTTGGGGTGTACACTGTTAAGCTAAAAGGGGAGGAATTGTAGTGTATGTAACCTGTACCACCTTAAGAGGATACTTTAAGGTGATGGACTACTTTTTGATGGCTCCTGTACATTGTCGTACCGGTGGTGACCACACCAGTATATAAACCCTGCGGAGCAAAGTGTATCCCAGTTCAGCCCTGACCCTCAATCACTAAAGACCTGTTTAATTACTTCTGTAGTCTGTGTTCTGTTATTCAGCATAACTACATTTGAAAACACAGACTCAACAACAAGGGGTTCCATTCCTTGAATGTTCAGCTGGTCTGTGACCACTGACAGCTGATCCTTGCAGTCAATGCGCAGTTCCCAGGCAGCAGCCATGATGCCTTCATCCTGCTCCAGACTTCAGTTGCAGACCTATTCGAGGCCCCGGCTCACCCAGGAGGCTGGCTTCTCGGTGACAAGGGCTATCCTCTGTGCCCATGGCTGATGACCCCGCTCCGTTCGCCCAGCACCCCTGCTGAAGAGCGCTACAATGCGAGCCATCAGGCGACGAGGAACATTGTGGAGCACACAATCGGTGTGCTGAAGCAGCGGTTCCGCTGTCTGGACCATTCCGGAGGTGCCTTACAGTACTCACCAGAGCGAGTCTCCCACTTTGTGGTTGTCTGTTGCATGCTGCATAACCTCGCCATCCTACGTACCCAGCCAATGCCACCAGACATTGAAGCACCAGCAGAGGAGAAGGAGGAGGAGGAGGAGGAGGAGGACGACCAAGACGGGAGGGAGGTACAAACTGGAAGGGCCGTCCGTCAGAGGCTGATAACAAGCCGCTTCTAGGCCGCTCTCACGGAATGCTTGGTGCCATTCGAAGAGCAGGAATGGAACCGTTCGGATAACCCAAGGCCTATGAAGGGCAATGAATGTAAATATCAGACATGGCCAATGTAAATTTAAAATGTTGTTTATTTT
The DNA here is from genome assembly GCF_052327205.1 of Somniosus microcephalus. Lineage (NCBI taxonomy): Eukaryota > Metazoa > Chordata > Chondrichthyes > Squaliformes > Somniosidae > Somniosus > Somniosus microcephalus. The sequence goes on along the minus strand of NC_140996.1, from coordinate 213,890,094 downwards.
GCAAAATGTGCTTCCTTCCAACATGACAAAGCAATGGCAACAGAAAGCAAAAGTAACACAGTAACACATAAGTGACTCGCACACCCGGGAGACTATCCAGAACATTACTAACATTCAGACCAGCATCCACGGCCTTGATTTCTACAAATAAGATGTCTCAGCAGCACCTTCTACTTTCTCTCACTCGATGGCGATCTACTTCTCTTGCGAGATCAGCCCCTTCCCTCCCTGCAGCTCCTCTGTAATGGGACCCCAGTGGCTGCATCAAGGCTGGGGGAGGCCTGCTGGCTGTCCAAAAGTGCAGATGCCCCTGAGGGACGTCCTGGATGACCTCTGGCCTTGGAGGGCCCGGATGCTGACTGCTCCAACTGTGCATGGGCGGAAGCAGTCTGTCCTGCAGGTGGTGGCAGCGGCAGTGGAGATGCGCCAGCGGTGGCATCAGGAATGCTGACATCCTGAGAGCGGACAGCAGCTCCCTGGTCGGCCGACACACTGGCACTCTGACGGGGCAGCACCGCAGCATGCGCACCAATCGGCTGGTCCACAGATTGATGCCCTGCTGTGGTGCTGCAAGGGCCCCGGGTAATCCTGCCTGATCCAGCAAGGGTGGCAGCAGTCATTGGTCGCGTGGCCTCAATATGCGTCTGCATGAGACCAGCGAGTGACTGCGTGGCAGCACTCAGCACTTGCGTGGCAGGTGCCAGTGCTTCGGTGAAGCTCTGGACAGTCCTTTCCAGTGCTTTGGTGAAGGCCGGGACAGTCCTTTCCACTGCTTCGGTGAAGCCCTGGACAGTCCTTTCCAGTGATGACCCGATGCCCTGGACAGTCTTTTCCAGTGCTGCCCCAAAGTCCTGGACAGTCCTTTCCCGTGCTGCCCCAAAGTCCTGCGCACTCCTTGCGTGTGCTGCCCCGAAGTCCTGCGCACTCCTTGCCTGTGCTGCCCCGAAGTCTTGGACACTCCTTGCCAGTGTCTCAATGGATTCAAGCATCCTTGCCACTGCAGCCATGAGCTCAGTGTGCCTGAGCTGAGCCTGGGCGCTCATTTCTGCGAGGGACCGCACCTCTTCCGCGCTCTGTGCAGCAGTCATCGTGGCCTGACTCGCCCTCCGGGGAGACGGCCCCCGAGCTTCCCTACCCCCCCGTGCGTTGCTGCAGCCCGCTGGGTCCTGGTGGTGGTTCCTCCTCAGAGCCATCCCCCCCGATCCCCTCCAAGGAAGTACTATCCCCAGTCTGCAGATGGTCCGGCTTCCTCCTGCTCGTCGCCTCCGGAGTCAGTGGCAGTGGCAGCTTGAGGGCCCAGCTCCCGAGCTGGTGATGCAGCATCTGAAAGCAGGGAGGTTGAAGAGTGGCTTTAGCGAAAGGACAGGGTGGCAGCAAGGGATGCATGAGTGCTGCAATGCTCTGACATGGGTCCAGAGTGAAAAAGCATGCTGGTGGGGGGAACAAGTGGAAGGAGAGAGTTCAAAAAGGTGATGACCTTACCATCGCTGTGCACAATGGGGTCGGCAGCTCCAGTGGCGACAGGACCACTCATCCGGCCTCCAACAATCTGGTGGACTCGTTCCTCCAGGTCCGTCAGTGTCTGCAGCTGAGGAGGGCCTCCTCCGGTGCGAAGCTGCTCCCTCCGGTTCCTGGCCAGCTTGGCCTGCAGGAGAAAGGACGGGAAGTGATGAAACATGCTGGCCTGAGCTGACATCACATGCCCCCCATGGTTGAATAGCCCTTCCATTATGCATTGAGCTGACATCACATGCCCCCCATGGTAGAATAGCCCTTACATTATGCATTGAGCTGAATGTGCGTGTGTGTTTCCAGAAAGGGCCATGGGTGCTGGCTGACAGATGGCCATTGGGGCTTTGCGTACCCTCTGGCCATAATGTCAGGTGCAGATGGAGGGATGAAGAAGATTGCAAAAAAGGCACTCACCCTAACGACCCGAGTGAGGTCGTTGAACTTCTTCCTGCATTGCACAGGAGTCCTGGGCACCATGCTGCTTGAGGTGACTCTTTGACAAACTTCCCTCCAAGCCCTGCGGTACTTGCTCTGATGAGGCCTCCTGCCATTGTCGGGGTACAGCACAGCTCGCCGGCGCTCCACTTCGCCAACCAAAGCATCCAATGCCCCATTGGTAAAGCGCTCTGCTCTCTGCCTCACCCTCTCCATATGCTCAAAGTTTGGAATGCCACAGAAAGCACAGCGCCGATTTTGAGGCCTATAATGCGCAGAGTGTGGCTGCTGATCCTAATTGACCCGCCCCTTTAAGAGCTAGCTGGCGCCAGCATGTCTCGAGGTAATCGATTATTGACAGCACCTGCGCTGCGTCTGGCCGCCGACATATTGAGTAGCGCCGCCGGGTTAGCGCCTTAAGACTCCCGTGCAGCGCCTGAATCAACGCTGCAATCACCTTTAGGGGCGCAGCAACCCAATATCGCTCGAGGTGGCGATAAGTTGCGCCTGGCGATTAAAATTTACACAGCGCCAATTCTAGCGCCCCAAACGGGGCTATACCCAATTTCTCCCCCAAAGCCTTCAGGCTTGTTTTTTTAACACTCTTAGACCTTTTAGAATTATTATTTACTGTGGCCATGTTTGATTTAAACCCTTGATTTCTCTGACTGCCACCTTTGTTTTTCTCCTTCCTGTCTTTTGCTTCTATCCTTGTTTCCCTTTCCTCTGTCTCCCTGCTCAGGTTCCCAACCCCCTGCCAGGCACATGCCTTATCCCTCCCTTATCTGCTTTTTAGCCTTAGCACAAGCTTTTTCTGTGTTTGTTTTCTGTTTCCACGGTTGATGACGCAACCCAGGGCTTTGAAAATAACACGAGTTCTAATCGTAAAGAAATCCTAACTTAAACAGCATTCTCTTCACTAATTCAAAAAAAGAGAAATAAAGTTGCATGCGAGCAAACTTAATATTAAACTACAATCTAGCAAAGCTTAATGCTGAAAATTAGTACAAGGGATTTATATTTGATTATATTTCAACAAATATCAAAAGTTCTCAGCGTATTCCCACAGACAGGAGAGATAAGAGATAATACTGTAGATACTGTTTTTCCCTCTCTTCTAGCAATAATATTTAGTTTTTGCAATAACAAGGGCACTTGTGTATGTCATCCTGAGAGTCCGAAAGTCATGGATGCTGCAGAACAGCCATTCAATCAAAAAGCTTAGGGTCATTTAACTCTTGCAACGCTTAATCCCTCTGACATGAATCTTGTCCTACATGTGGAAATGACTTATGAAATGATACTGGGCGGCCTGCTGGTGGCGCTGTCCCAGGAGAGTATAAATACTCAGGCATGGGCCCAGCTTGCTCGGAACATTCTTTAACAGGAACTAGTGAATGACACAACTAGACTTCCATGTTGTAAAACAGTTGATTAAAGCTTTGTTTAACGCTTAGACCAAGTGCCTAGTAGTTTTCTTATGTCACCCTCTAAATACCCTCAAAAGCCCATATTCTTACAGAAGGCGCTTCACAGGAGAGTTATCAAACACAATTTCGCACTGCGCCACATAAGGAGGTATTAGGACAGGTAACCAAAAGCTTGGTCAACGTTTTAAGAAACGTCTTAAAGGAGGATAGAGAGGTAGAGAGGTGGAGAGGTTTAAGAAGGAAATTCCAGAGTTTAGGACAAAGGCAGCTGAAGGCACGGCCACCATGGCGACAGTGCTTGGCCTCCACTTAGCAACCGCCCATTGTGGGAAGATGAAATCAGGAGCTCACCTTACAGGGAGCTGCAGGTGCAGATCCACTTTCCATTGCTCCATGGTACAGTTTTGCCAAGACCTGCCCTTGAAGAAGACACTGCCTGGGATTGCGACCATCAACAGAAAGATAGTGAGTAACACTAGGCCGGAGTTAACAGTGGCTGCAGCTGGAGCTAATCCTAGTATCATAGAATCATAGAATGACACAGCACAGAAGGAGGCCAGTCGTCCCTTTCCTCATATGGCTCCCTTTCGTCCAGACTCTTATGAAGTAAAGATGTGACATCTGGATGAAATCTATGTCATACTGGCCCAATGAATAAACAATTAATAAGAAAATAAATTCTGATAGTGTGATCATAAGTTATGGAGGCATTTTCCCCAGTGCCATGTCATCAACTTAATGAAATCTTGGTGACCCCGTAACATTTTCTTCACGATTGTTATTTGCATCAAGTATTAAGCTGACTTCATAGTCTTGTTCGAAGAATAACTACATTTCCTAAATTAAAAAAGAAAACAATAAGCATTGATTTCCTTTATTATATTAATGTACTAATTTAATATTTTTTATGAAATTTGGTATTGATCAATAATTTTCTGTTTTTAGAAATACTGTAATTTTTAATACTCTCCCTTGCTCTGTTTTGCCAAATGCAGTTGAATCCTGACAAACATATTAACTAGTTTGTTAAGAAATTTTCTGCACACAGCACAGAACTAGGGATCAAAACGGTCAGTTTGCAAATCTTTATATTGCAGCCCATTTGCACATTTTTTCAGAAATGCAAACACTTTTTTTTTAAATTACTTAAAAACCTACTCAACACAGAATTGATTGGATTTCCATAATACGGCTTATTTTAAGTAAACTGACAGCGTTCTATATTTAAGCAAACACAACTTTTTAAATTTCTGTTTCTTTTTACTTTTTTGTGAGTTCCTAGAATTTCATCAGGATTCTAGGTTTTGAGTGATGGAACCTAGCAAGGTAGACTGCCCTCGTTCTTGCACCTGGGGAAATGCTCAGTTCCCAAGTGCAGTGAAAAGGAAATGGAAGGGGAGACTCATTCCACTCCTAGATTTCTGAGAGTTCTCAAAAAGGGTCTGGGCCTGTGGCTGGGGCTGGGCCTGTGGCTGGGCCTGGGCCTGTGACTGGGGCTGGGCCTGGGCCTGGGCCTGTGACTGGGCCTGGACCTGGGCTGGGCCTGTGGCTGGGCCTGTGACTGGGGCTGGGCCTGGACCTGGGGCTGAGCCTGAGGCTGGGGCTGGGCCTGGACCTGAGGCTGGGGCTGGGCCTGTGGCTGGGGCTGGGCCTGGACCTGAGGCTGGGCCTGGGGCTGGGCCTGTGGCTGGGGCTGGGCCTGGACCTGAGGCTGGGCCTGGGGCTGGGCCTGTGGCTGGGGCTGGGCCTGTGACTGGGCCTGGGCCTGGGGCTGGGCCTGTGGCTGGGGCTGGGCCTGTGACTGGGCCTGGACCTGGCGCTGGGCCTGTGGCTGGGTCTAGGCCTGTGGCTGGGCCTGGACCTGGCGCTGGGCCTGTGGCTGGGGCTGGGCCTGTGACTGGGGCTGGGCCTGTGGCTGGGCCTGGGCCTGTGGCTGGGCCTGGACCTGGGGCTGGGCCTGTGGTTGGGGCTGGGCCTGTGGCTGGGGCTGGACCTGGTGCTGGGCCTGTGGTTGGGGCTGGACCTGGCGCTGGGCCTGTGGTTGGGGCTGGGCCTGTGGCTGGGCCTGGGCCTGTGGCTGGGCCTAGACCTGGGGCTGGACCTGGAGCTGGGCCTGGAGCTAGGCCAATGTTGGGGCTGGGGCTGGGGCTGGACCTGGGGCTGGGCTTGGGCCTGGGGCTGGGCCTGTGGCTGGGCTTGGGCCTGGGGCTGGACATGGGGCTGGGGCTGGGCCTGGAGCTAGGCCAAGGCTGGGGCTGGGGCTGGGCCTGAGGCTGGACCTGGGACTGGGCCTGAGGCTGGACCTGGGGCTGGGCTTGGGCCTGAGGCTGGACCTGGAGCTGGGCCTTCAGTTGCCTCAGGTCCAATGCTAGTATTCAAATGAGGTAGGAGGAGATTATTATGAGTCCTCCCACCTCACTTTCCTCTGCAAACATTTGTGTGGTGCCCTAATGACAGGTAGCCCCAAAAAGTTAGTTGGGCTCGCGCTGGGACCCACTGCAGACTGGAGAGTCAAATTTCCCCTCTTACCCCCTATGATTCCGTGACCTTTCTGCAGCTGCTCCAGTGGCACCGTGGGGGAATTCTCCATCTACTAATCATGCAGATCAAGAAGCTCCCTAGGCGTATCTCCAGTCTGTACTGAGATGATTTCAGTTAGGATAGTGGTGCAGGTACTTTGCTTCAATATTGTACCCTGGGTTAGGAAAGAGAAAACGGTTGTGGCTGCAATTGCTGATAGTTATTGTGACTGAAGATGCGTGTGCTTGCTCGCTGAGGATGGGATGGAACTTGGATTTAATGTCCTTGATGGCTTGTCAGGACTCACGTGTGGATAATGGCCCCTTGGTGTGGTACCAGAGGGCAAGTCAATAATACCGAGGTGTTGGTGAGGAAGTCAACCCCTTCAGCAGAGAGATGAAAGTGTTGGGGGAAAAAATGCTGCAACTTATGTATTGATGCTATTGATGACTTATGCAATTCCCATCCATTGTTTTGCTGTTGCCAAGATAAGGAATTGTCGACTGCCTTCTTTATAAAATAGCAGCCAGTGTTGCTTGTGAAATACTGGCGATCAAGTGCACTTCCCTTGACGAGCAATGATCATGGTGAAGCACAATTCTAAACAGGCAAAACCTTGCTTGTCAACATAACTATATTGCCTGAACAACATTACATATATTATTAGACAACCAGTAAAACAGTGCTGGAATTTATAATAAATATGTACGATTGCACTTGCCTGAGCATCTGCACATTTATATTTCTAATGCAATATTGACATGTGTATTACAAATAGAATTATATAATATATAGGGTTCATCGAGGTACTCATTGCTGTTTTAGGTAGCAAACATAAGCCAAGAAATTACAGTTGCCAATATTAGCAAACAATCACTCAACACAATTCTATGATATTCCTTTTTGGCTGTTTTAATGGAAGCATTAATCTGCTTAAATGGAGGACAGAGAAATGCTGAGTGAACGTGTTACGCATTTAGCCGCTAATATCAGAAAGAAGTCATTTCCAGGCCTCGGTTATTTCTTGAAACGCTACGGGGATGGAACACAAATTGCACAGAGCCAGTCCGCTTTCAGCTTTAATGAATAAAGAGGATTTCAAATCCTGTGAGGTTGTGTAGTCCCACTGAGACATCGCCAGAGATTGAACTGATCTCAAATTGACTGATATACGTTTTCTCACCGTGAATGGCAGACTATCAATCAATGTCTCTGTGTTCTAATCCAGAGATGGTTCATACGAGTGACCTGACCCAAGAGACAATAGTTTGGGCCAGGTTGCATTGAGATTCTTGTGATCTCTTGAATCACTGTGATGATTGCTGTTCAGGAGTGGGTCAGTTTAGGTCACAACCACAGCGTAAGTAGATGCCTCTATTTCTTTCATGCCTAATACAGAATTTAAAAAAAAAAAATCAGTGGGGATATTTTAATAATAGTTTATGAGGTCAAGTAGGCCAGTTATACAATGAATTTTTCATCGATGTGAAGCAATTTCAGCTTTCCATCGACGCAAACTATGTAACAAGGCTGCAGTCACCCAAGTCAAATTTAGACAAGCAGTGTGCGACCACATTAAGGAGGTAGTCTCCCACAACTTAGACTTTGCACGGGCACTAGTGTAGCCTCAAATGAAAACAGAAAATGCTGCAAACACTCAGCAGGTCAAGCAGTATCTGTGGAGAGAGAAACAGAGTTAATGTTGAAACGTTAACTCTGTTTCTCTCTCCACAGATGCTACCTGGCCTGCTGAGTGTGCCCAGCATTTCCTGTTTCTCTTTCAGATTTCCAGCATCTGCAGTATTTTGCTTTTGTACCAGTTTTGCCTCAACAGGTATGTAGCAAACTGCAAACAGTTCCCAGGTGGTCCATCAGATACATGCACAACTAGCGCTCTGGCTGGAGAGCGATGTGGAGCTGATGATGTACCTTGGGTCTGGAGGTCCCACATGGTTCTAAGCAGGTGATACGGGCCTCAAACTGACACACGTAATGCCAGTATTATTTAACTTGTTTAATATGGAGTAAGACATATTCCAATAAGGATCAATGATTGTTCTAAGTGCCTGATCTGAAGGTGTATATACAAATCATAACTCAAATTATATAAAACTTAAATCTGTTTACTTTATACAGACTTACTGATGTCTCCGACACTGAATGGCGAGAAGTCTGCATTGTAGAATTATCCAGGAAATCTTTCCTTGTTTAAACATTTACTTAATAAGAACATAAGACCATAAGAATTAGGAGCAGGGGTAGGCCATACGGTCCCTCGAGCCTGCTCACCATTCAATAAGATCTTCGACCTCAACTTCACTTTCCCACTCAATCCCATATCCCTTGATTTCCCTAGAGTCCAAAAATCTATCTATCTCAGCCTTGAATATGCTCAACAATTCAGCATCCACAGCCCTCTGGGGCAGAGAATTCCAAAGATTCACAACCCTCTGAGTGAAGAAATTCCTCCTCATCTCAGTCTTAAATGGCCGACCCCTTATCCTGAGACGATGACCCCTAGTTCTAGACGCTCCAGCCAGGGGAAACATCCTCTTTGCATCTACCCTGTCAATCCCCCTCAGAATCTTACATGTTTCAATGAGCTCACCTCTCATTCTTCTAAACTCCAGAGAGTATAGGCCCAATCTACTCAATCTCTCCTCATAGGACAACCACTTATTTGAGTTCAAGTGCACAGGATCAACTTATATTTCAGCTATAGTTAGAGATTCATTTGATGCAGTTGACAAATAACATAGGTCCCGAAATTACGATTAGGCTCTGGGCAGAACTAGAATAGATCACCGCTCGGGGGGAAGGGTGGGTGGGGGGTGGGATTTGGGTGAGAGCGGAAGGGGTGGGGGGTGGGTGGGAGCGGGTGGGAGGTGGGTGGGATCGGGGGGGTGGGGGGTGGGTGGGAGCAGGGGGGGAGGGGTGGGTGGGAGTGGGGGGTAGGGGGTGGGTAGGAGCGAGGGGATGGGGTGGGTGGGAGCGGGGGCTGGGGAGTGGGTGGGAGCGGGGGAGGTGGGGGGTGAGAGTTGGGGGGTGGGGGTTGGGTGGGAGTGGGTGGGGTGGGGGGTGGGTGGGAGCGGGGGGTGGGGAGTGGGTGGGAGCGGGGGAGGTGGGGGGGTGAAAGGTGGGGGGTGGATGGGAGCGGGTGGGGTGGGGGGGTGGGTGGGAATGGGGGGGAGGGGTGGGTGAGAGCGGGGGGAGTTTGGGGGTAAGAGGTGGGGCTGAAGCCGCTGCCACAAGACCTCCACCCCATGTTTTCCATTCTGCCATTTCCTGGTGGAGGGGACCAGGGGCAGATCTTCCACCCTCCCTCCCACATCAAGGAGAGAATGTTTGGGTGAGTTCTCAAGGCTGCCCTGGGAATTCTGCCCAGTGCTTAGAGCTGGTGTTAGGCCCACTGAGGCCTCACAAAAGGCCCAAATATCCTGCAGCAAGAGGTTTGGGACGTTTTACTACATTAATGGCGCTTGTATAAGTGCAAGTTGTTCCTGTTATCAATCCCAAAGTGGGTCAATTAACATCAACAATGGAGCTGAAGAGTCACTTACCTTGAGTGCTGCAGGACCCTTCCTGGCCCTCTCCTCCATCCTCAGTACTAAATTCATACAAAGTCCAGTAGGTCTTTTTAATCCTAGTTTCACACAGGACTGGAAGTTAGGTTCCACTCAGTGTAAAGTCTGAGAAGCCTCCTAAAGGGATTTCATATGACTTTGCTTTGGTACAGTCAAGGATGTTCCCAGGGATGAGGGACTTCAGTTATATGGGGAGGTTGGAAAAGTTAGGATTGTTCTCCTTGGAACAGAGAAGGTTAAGAGGTGACCTAATAGAGGTTTTCAAGATGGTGAGAGGTTTTGTTAGGGTAGAGAGAGAAAAAACGATTCCCTCTGGCGAGTGGGCCAATAACCAGAGGTCATAGATTCAAAATCATTGGAAAAAGATCCAGAGGGGAGATGAGGAGAGGTGTTTTCACTCAGGGAGTTGTCGGGATCTGGAACGCTCGACCTGAAAAGGTGGTGGAAGCTGATCCCATAAATAATTTGAAAAGGGAGTTGGACAGGTACTTGAGGATGAGGAACGTACAGGGTTACGGACACAAAGCGGGGGGGGGGGGGTGGGACTGAGCACAACGGCTCTTTCAAAGAGTCAGCACAGGCACGACGGGCCGAATGGCCTCCTTCTGTGCGGTAAGTTTCTATGATTCTATGAAGTGTCAGATCTGTATCTGACTCCTGGTTATATCCCCATTTTCATGTCAATGTGTATGTGGAATTATTTCATGTTGAAACAAAACTGGCAGTGTGACTGCAATCTACATCATATTGCCTGTGCTATACCCCTCTTTTTTTTGGGAAGCTACACCTTTATAGTTTAATTGTTTTCTTCCATTTTTCTTATTTTTGCAAACCTGGAGATCATCAGACATAGAAACATAGAAACATAGAAGATAGGAGCAGGAGTAGGCCATTCGGCCCCTCGAGCCTGCTCCGCCATTCGATGAGATCATGGCTGATCATCCAAACTCAGTACCCCGTACCTGCCTTCTCCCCATATCCCTTGATACCTTTAGCTCTAAGAAATATATCTAACTCCTTCTTAAATATATTTAAAGACTTGGCCTCAACCGCCTTCTGTGGTAGAGAATTCCACAGGTTCACCACTCTCTGGGTGAAGAAATTCTTCCTCATCTCTGTCCTAAATGGCTTACCCCTTATCCTTAGACTATGACCCCTGGTTCTGGACTCTCCGACCATCGGGAACATTCTACCTACATCTAGTTTGTCCAGACCTGTCAGAATTTTATAAGTTTCGATGAGATCCCCTCTCATTCTTCTAAACTCCAGCGAGTATAATCCCAATCGACCCAATCTCTCCTCATACGTCATTCCTGCCATCCCAGGGATCAGCCTTGTGAATCTTCGCTGAACTCCTTCCATGGCAAGAACATCCTTCCTCAGATAAGGCGACCAAAACTGCACACAATACTCAAGGTGTGGTCTCACCAAGGCCCTGTACAACTGCAGTAGGACATCCTTGCTCCTGTACTCAAACCCTTTCGCTATGAAGGCCAACATACCATTTGCCTTCTTCACCGCCTGCTGCACCTGCATGCTCACCTTCAGTGACTGGTGCACAAGGACACCCAGGTCTCGTTGCACTTCCCCTTCTCCCAATCTATTGCTATTCAGATAATAGTCTGCCTTTCTGTTTTTGACACCAAAGTGGATAATCTCGCATTTATCCACGTTATATTGCATCTGCCACGCTTCTGCCCATTCACCCAACCTGTCCAAATCATCCTGGAGTTTCTCGGTATCCTCCTCGCAGCACACACGCCCACCCAGCTTTGTGTCATCTGCAAACTTGGAGATATTACATCTAGTTCCCTTATCTAGATCATTAATATATATTGTGAATAGCTGGGGTCCAAGGACCGACCCCTGCGGTACCCCACTAGTCACTGCCTGCCACTCGGAAAAAGACCCGTTAATTCCTACTCTCTGCTTTCTGTCCGCCAACCAGTTCTCTATCCAAGTCAATACCTTGCCCCCAATCCCATGTGCCTTAACTTTACATGCTAATGGGCCAAATGGCTTTTTGGGGGGGTTTTTCCCGTGCTTTTTTATGTTCTTATCTATAATTCATTTGAAAGTGACAAGTTTTCAATAGCTGCAAACTGGTTAACCTGAAGGATACTCGTTCTGAAGCATTTCTAGTCTGTCCATCAAGCCAATTGGCTGGGAGCTTCACTAACTCGAGCGATTTTTAAATGCTTGTGGGTGGCAAGATTCGCTCTAAATTTTCTATGTCCTGGATGGTTTACAAACTCCTCTGAGCACTACTTTTTTGTCCATGGGCAGTTTATATCTTAAAGGTCACTGAGCTTCTGGGTTGCTACAATCGTCTAAATGAATTGAAAAGACTTTACAGCACAGCACACGAAGAAAGGTAACCCTACTTAAGTGAAAATGTTACACATGCCCCGTTAGCTAAAGAAAAAGATACCAGACGGGCTAATTTATCAGTTCCACATAACCTGCACTACAACAATAACCACTTAAAGCACCAACATTAACTTTTTGAACTAAGTGGGGTTTCAGATAGTCCAGTTTCCATTCAGTCCATTTTTTTTTTACCACTTGTAAACTCTCCATTAACTCTGGCTTCAGAACACACAATTTACACACAACCCCGGCACTCAATTCAATTCAAATCACTTTATTGGCATGACAAGTTACATCTTATGTTGCCAAAGCATCGAAAAACATTCATGTTTGTACACAAAAATACAGATCTATCCATACAGTGTATAAACAGATATATCCCTGAGTGTATAAATATACTTTCATATAATTTATATATACTCTTTTCTTATATTTAGTGGTTGTCCCTCTGTTTAGGGCAAGCTGTAACATAGTGTGCCGCTAGTGTTACACAATTTCTCTCTCTGAATACTGGATAACGTCTCTCGGTTTCAAAAGGCCCCTACCAGAGACGTCAGTTGTTTCGATTTCCACAATTTCCAAAAAAACCAATCCTCTTTAAATGTTGAACAGCACTTTTTCTGAGACGCTGCTGGCGCCTGGGCTCCTGCCTTTCGCTCGGACATGCTATTAGGCGAAAACGCTGACACAGTTATCACAACTGGCGAAGTTGTGTGCGGCCTGCTTATTTCAATGCGCGGTACATTCCAGATTGCTACGTGTGCATCTTAGCGGGAACATTGGTGGGCAGTCAACTTTAATGCACGATATTGTGATAGAAAAAGAAAGACTTGCATTTCTATAGCGCCTTTCATGACCACCGGACATCCCAAAGTGCTTTACAGCCAAGGAAGTACTTTTTGAAGTGTAGTCACTGTTGTAAGGTGGGAAATGCGGCAGCCAATTTGCGCACAGCAAGCTCCCACAAACAGCAATGTGATAGTGACCAGCTCATCTGTTTTTTAGTGATGTTGATTGAGGGATAACTATTGACCGGGATGCCAGGGAGAACTCCCCTGCTCTTCTTCGAAATAGTGCCATGGGACCTTTTAGTAATCTTATTGAAGCTTATAAAATTCTAACAGGACTAGACAGACTAGATGCAGGAAGGATGTTCCCGATGGCAGGGGAGTCCAGAACCAGGGGTCCCAGTTTAAGGATAAGGGGTAAGCCATTTAGGACAGAGATGAGGAGGAATTTCTTCACCCAGAGAGTGGTGAACCTGTGGAATTCTCTACCGCAGAAGGCAGTTGAGGCCAATTCATTAAATATATTCAAGAAGGAGTTAGATATATTTCTTAAGGCTAAAGGGGTCAAGGGATATGGGGAGAAGGCAGGGACAGGGTACTGAGTTTGAATGATCAGCCATGATCTCATTAAATGGCGGAACAGGCTCGAGGGGCCGAATGGCCTACTCCTGCTCCTATCTTCTATGTTTCTATGATTGAAATTTCTAACTGTATTATGTAATGTAACAGTTCCTGGTGTTGCAAGTTTTAGCAGTCAGCAATAAAGAGGCTTGTGGAGTAGAAACATCTGAAACTTATAGGAGATCTTACATTAGGCCAATTGTTCCAGGTTTACCCTAGTTTTGTGGTGTCTAGCAAGCTTAACATTGGCCCCTGTTTACATTGAAATATTGTCTTGTACTTCTGATACCTGTAGGCCGAATATTTTCTTCAGTGTGGGCCAGTCACTGCGATCACTACTCTGTATTCACGAGTAAAGGGCACCACAACCATTTAGCACTAGTTGTAAATTATGAATAATGGTTTTCTTCCACTGAACTCCAGCTGGTTTAATCATACTTTAGGGAAGTAGGGGCCTTATCACAATGTGTGGCACAGGCTGCTTTGACTTTAGTGACATAAAGCAAGACGTATCAACATTTTATATTCTACCGTTGAGACTCCAGCCCCTGCCAATACCATTATTTTTGGTAATTGAAATAAACTTGAATCTATTGATCTGTGCAGAGAGCTCCCCCTATTGGAGTTACCTGGGCCTGTCCTGATACTTCCTGTCTGGCTGTAGGGAAGTGTCATCTGTTTTCAGGCAAGACATAAATATCCCTAGTTTTGTCTCGTCTTCTCAGGCTTTTCAGAAATTGTTTTGTGTCTTAAAATAAAGTTACTCTTGCTGAATATAACCAATGAAATATACTAACTAGGCCTATATTTCATGGAGTTTAGAAGAATGAGAGGTGATCTCATTGAAGCTTACAAAGGTACAGCAAGCAATTAGGAAAGCAAATGGTATGATAGCCTTTATTAGAAAAGGATTTGAGTATAAGAGTAAAGACGTCTTACTGCAATTATATAGGGCCCTGGTGAGACCACACCTGGTGTATTGTGTACAGTTTTGGTTTCCTTACCTAAAGAAGGATGTACTTGCCACAGAGGGAGTGCAACGAAGGTTCACCAGACTGGTTCCTGGGATGGGGAGATTGTCCTATGAGGCGAGATTGAGGAGACTAGGCCTATATTCTCTAGAATTTAGAAGAATGAGAGGTGGTCTCATTGAAACGTATACAATTCTTACAGGACTTGACAAGGTAGATGCAGGGAGGATGTTTCCCCTGGCTGGGGAGTCTAGAACCAGGGGTCACAGTCTCAGAATAAGGGGTCGGCCATTTAGGACTGAGATGAGGAGAAATTTCTTCACTCAGAGGGTGGTGAATCTTTGGAATTCTCTACCCTAGAGGGCTGTGGAGGCTCAGTCGTTGAGTATATTCAAGACAGAGATCGATAGATTTTTGGATACTAAGGGAACCAAGGGATATGGGGATAGTGCAGGCTGGTGGAGTTGAGGTAGAAGATCAGCCATGATCTGATTGAATGGAGGAGCAGGCTCGAAGGGCCGAATGGCTTACTCCTGCTTCTATTTCTTATGTTCTAACTTTGTGCAGTTTTCATATCCCTAGCAATACAGGGAGACACCAAACACTTTGAAGACTGGAAATGACTGGAGTTGCACATTAACTGGTCATTAGTGGAGTAGGTATCAGAGACGCTTGGTATTGCTTCTGGTCTTTCCCCATTAATTCCATACTCCCTGGCACAATCAAAAAGGTCTTGGCCAAGGCTAGGATAGACAACTGAACTGTTTTATAACCCCTGATCAAAGCAATAAGAGGATTTTTTTTAACAGAGGCCTGTCTTCCTTGTGTTTCTGTTGAAGGTGTATTAAAAGGAATCCATCTGGAGCTTTTAATGCACAGCAGTTCATTGCAAGCTTTGACTGATGCCTAACAAATCTATTTGTTGTGAGCTCAAGTTACAACAAAGATGCTACAGTAATGAGAAAAGGCTGTGGACTTATATAGCTTAATCCTGGCATCAGGCTATGCACAACCTGCACTATCACTGTCTCTAGGTAGTCAACCTCGAATGGGAAGTGAATAACCAAGGTGAAACGTTGAACAAGATCAAATCCTGTGCATTGTAGCCATTACTTTTAAAGGTAATATAGCAAGAGCTCCAGGATATTACCACAATGTTGCAGATTACATTATTATTCAGTTTTGACCCATTGAATTCTGTAGATGACATTTCCATGTATCCAGCAGAACCGTCCCATAGAGATTTGACCATGTTTGTTTAACCTTGTAACTTCCATCCTTTTATTTACCTGATATTCATCTAGCTCCTCTTCAATGAATTTGATCAGCATAGCACTAATTGCTTTTTAACTGAAGTTTATTACACATGCATTTCATTGAAAACTCATGGTATGTACCAGTTGTACCTGTTACTCCTGTAGGTGGCACCTTTAATAGGTACTATTAAATGTTGACACTGTCACACTGTATGACACACATAGCTGTTATTTTATAGTGAGAGTATAATCACCCTGTCATTATGCAATCTCGACACTGGGTTCCCACAAATTGCTCAAAATGCTTTCTGAATTTTTTTTATTCACCTTTTATTTTCTCAGTAACTGAAATTTCCAATGTCCAATAAATAAAATAAAAATGTCAAAAAAGTATATAAGTCACAATAGCATGATCAAATTTATCCATTGGATTGTCTTTTGTAATTTTTAATACCTTCTTTAAAGTCTATACTTAAGACCTCAGTCTTGCCCAAAAGCCTGGGCTTGGACTTGATATTTTTGGCCTAAGATGTGACACTCAGCTGAATTTGGCTTGTATAGTCTAAGCATCTGCAGTGTACCTGTTTTCCAGGATGCACCAATCCTGCTCAGTTAGCTGTATTATTGGGATATTTTTCCTGAGATCCTGGCACTTGCTACCCAATAGTTTTTCTTTGAATAATTTTGAAAAACAAAATGACAAATTTCAAAAATTATATTGAGGCCGGGAATTTGTGGTCCGGATGACGGTGGATTGGCAGCATTCGTCGTCATGCTGTCTTTGAAACTGACCACAACTTCGGGATTTGGCGCATGCGCAGGCGGAAATCCCACAGTTGCAGCCTGTCATTCACCCTCTTCACCCACGACTGTGTGGCTGTTCATGGTTCCAACACCATCATCAAGTTTGTGGATGATACCACGGTAGTAGGTCAGATCACCAACAACGATGAGTCAGCCTACAGGGAGGAGGTCCAGCATCTCGTGAAGTGGTGCCCCGATAACAACCTGGCCCTTAACATCAAGAAAACCAAAGAAATCATTGTGGACTTCAGGAAGTCTAAAGGCGGAAGTCACACCCCCATCCACATCAATGGGGCTGTGGTGGAAAGGGTGGACAGCTTTAAGTTCCTCGGAGTCCACATCACGGAAGACCTCTCCTGGTCCCTCAATACCTCCTCTCTGGTGAAGAAGGCCCAGCAGCGCCTATATTTCCTAAGGAGGCTGAAGGGATGTAACCTGTCACCCCTGATCCTCTCTAACTTTTACCGCTGCACAATAGAGAGCATCCTGACGAACTGTATCACAGTATGGTATGGCAGCTGTAGCTAATTTGACCGGAAAGCCCTGCAGCGGGTAGTCAAAACTGCCCAACGCATTACCGGCACCCGGCTACCGACCATAGAGCACATATACCAGAAACGCTGTTTACGGAGGTCACGGTCCATCATCAAAGACCCTACCCACCCCAGCCACAGTCTGTTCGCCCTCCTGCCATCTGGGAGACGCTACAGATGCATTCGCACCCGTACGACCAGATTTAGGAACAGCTTCTTTCCCAGGGCTGTCATCCTACTGAACTCCACAAATAAACTCTAAAGCCTGCACATCTGCCAATGCACTTTATTATGGTTATGTTTATGTTAATGTATTACAAGCCAAATGTATGTTGAATGTTTAAATGTCTTAATCTAAATGTACACTCTCGGGAGCCGCAAGCCTACATTTCGTTGTACTGCACTTGTGCACTAACAATGACAATAAAAGTTGATTTGATTTGATTTGATTTGACTGCTCCTCAGGCTGTGCTTTGTCCTCTCCTCCCCTCCCCCCCCCACCCTGCCACCCCTTACACAGAGCCGTCAATCAGTGAAATCTCTGAAATCATGGAAACTGACGAAAACTTCGGCTCTCCCGTGGTAATTACACTGTTAAATGTCCCACTAAAAGTTAGGCTCAAAGGGATTAGGCGTAACTGGGGTTTTCACAGTGTATTGACTGCTAAACAAACGTTATGGCCCTGAAAAATTAATTTTAATTTTGTGCAGTGTCAAATTTATCCATTTTATAAAAATGTAAATTTTTAAGAAACTAAAAAAACAATGTTTAAAGTTTGTTCATCTTTATTTCAGGTTTGCCTTTCCCCCATGTGACAGCCCCAATCTTTGTTTTGCTCTCTCTGACATTTTTATAAAGTTAGAAACATGGCAAATGCACTATAATGTAGATAAATGTGACGTTATCCACTTTGGTGGCAAAAACAGGAAGGCAGATTATTATTTGAATGGCAATAGATTGGGAGAAGGGGAAGTGCAAAGAGGCCTGGGTGTCCTTGTGCACCAGTCGCTGAAGGTAAGCATGCAGGTGCAGCAGGCGGTTAAGAAGGCAAATGGTATGTTGGCCTTCGTAGCAAGAGGGTTCGAGTACAGGAACAAGGATGTCTTGCTACAGTTGTACAAGACCTTGGTGAGACCGCACCTTGAGTATTGTGTGCAGTTTTGGTCGCCTTACCTAAGGAAGGACATTCTTGCCATGGAAGGAGTGCAGCGAAGATTCACCAGGCTGACACCTGGATGGCAGGAATGACGTATGAGGAGAGATTGTGTCGATTGGGCTTATACTCACTGGAGTTTAGAAGATTGAGAGGGGATCTCATCGAAACCTATAAAATTCTGTCAGGCCTGGACAGACTAGATGCAGGAAGGATGTTTCTGATGGCCGGGGAGTCCAGAACCAGGGGTCATAGTCTAAGGATAAGGGGTAAGCCATTTAGGACTGAAATGAGGAGGAATTTCTTCACTCAGAGAGTGGTGAGCCTGTGGAATTCTCTGCCACAGAGGGCGGTGGAGGCCAATTCATTAAATATATTCAAGAAAGAGTTGGATATATTTCTTAAGGCTAAAGGGATCAAGAGATATGGGGAGAAGGCAGGGACAGGGTACTGAATTTGGATGATCAGCCATGATCTCATTGAATGGCGGAGCAGGCTCGAAGGGCTGAATGGCCTACTCCTGCTCCTATCTTCTATGTTTCTATGAATTTTAAGAGCTTACCCACTTCCTGGTTCGCTGTCTGTGAGAATTCTGCATTTTGATTGGCTGCTCAGACAGCTTGTTGCCGTCATAGCAGCTTGCACTAGGGGATCCCCACTACAGTCCGTTGATTTGAACTATGCATTGGAAAACCCGAACTTCTCGGCACAGAGATCACAAGGTCTTTGTTGCAAACCTTAATTCGCTGCCAACGGCGAAGGCCTTTGCTTATATGCGAATTAGGAGCAGGAGTAGGCCACTCAGCCCCTCGAGCCTGCTCCGCCATTCAATAAGATCATGGCTGATCTGATTACTCCACATTCCCGCCTACCCCCAATAACCTTTCACCCCCTTGCTTATCAAGAATCTATCTACCTCTGCTTTAAAAATATTCAAAGACTCTGCTTCCACCGCCCTCTGAGGAAGAGAGTTCCAAAGACTCACGACCCTCTGTGAGAAAAAATTTCTCCTCATCTCTGTCCTAAAAGAGCGACCCCTTATTTTTAAACAGTGACCCCTAATTCTAGATTCTCCCACAAGAGGAAACATCCTCTCCACATCCACCCTGTCCAGACCCCTCAGGATTTTATATGTTTCAATCAAGTCACCTCTTACTCTTCTAAACTCCAGCAGATACAAGCCCAGCCTGTCCAACCTTTCCTCATAAGACAGCCTGCCCGTTCCAGGTATTAGTCTAGTAAACCTTCTCTGAACTGCTTCCCACACATTTACATCCTTCCTTAAATAAGGAGACCAATACTGTACACAGTACTCCAGATGTGGTCTCACCAATGCCCTGTACAGCTGAAACATAACCTCCCTCAATTCCCCTCACAATAAACAATAACATTCTATTAGCTTGCTGTACCTGCATACTAACCTTTTGCAATTCATGCACTAGGACACCCAGATCCCTCTGCATCTCAGAGCTCTGCAATCTCTCAACATTTAGATAATATGCTTCTTTTTTATTCTTCTTGCCAAAATGGACAACTTCACATTTTCCCACATTATACTCCATTTGCCAAATCTTTGCCTACTCACTTAACTTACCTATATCTCTTTGTAACCTCCTTATGTCCTCTTCACAATTTACTTTCCTACCTACCTTTGTGTCATCAGCAAATTTAGCAACCATACCTTCGGTCCCTTCATCCAAATCATTTATATAAATTGTAAAAAGTTGAGGCCCCAGCACTGATCCCTGTGGCATACCACTCATTACATCTTGCCAACCAGAAAATGACCCATTTATGCCTACTCTCTGTTTACTGTTAGCTAGCCCATCTTCTATCCATGCCAATATGTTACCCCCTACACCATGAGCTTTTATTTTCCGCAATAACCTTTGATGTGGCACCTTATCAAATGCCTTCTGGAAATCTAAGTACAGTACATCCACCGGTTCCCCTTTATCCACAGCACATGTTACTTCCTCAAAGACCTCCAATAAATTGGTTAAACATGATTTCCCTTTCACAAAACCATGTTGACTCTGCCTGATTACTTTTAACTTTTCTAAGTCCCCTGCTATAATGTCTTTAATAATAGCTTCTAACTTCCCTATGACAGATGTTAAGCTAACTGGCCTGTAGTTTCCTGCTTTCTCTCTCCCTCCCTTTTTGAATAAAGGAGTTACATTCGCTATTTTCCAATCTAATGGAACCTTCCCCGAATCTAGGGAATTTTGGAAAATTAAAACCAACGCATCAACTATCTCACTTAGCCACTTCTTTCAAGACCTTAGGATGAAGTCCATCAGGGCCCCGGGACTTGTCAGCCCGCAGCTCCAACAATTTGCTCAGTACCGCTTCCTTGGTGATTGTAATTTTCTTGAGTTCCTCCCTCCCTTCCATTTCCTGATTTACAGCTATTTCTGGGATGTCACTTGTATCCTCTATAGTGAAGACTGATACAAAATACCTGTTCAATTCAATTGCCATCTCCTTATTTTCCATTATTAATTCCCCAGACTCACTTTCTATAGGACCAACGCTCACTTTGTTAACTCTTTTCTTTTTTAAATATCTATAGAAACTATTACGATCTGTTTTTATATTTCTAGCTAGCTTTCTCTCGTACTCTAATTTTTCTCTCCTTATTAATCTTTTAGTCATTCTTTGCTGTTTTTTATATTCTGTCCAATCTTCTGACCTGCCACTCATCTTTGTGCAATTATATGCTTTTTCTTTAAGTTTGATAGTATCTTTAACTTTTTTAGTTATCCACGGATGGTGGGTCCTCCCCTTAGAATTTTTCTTACTCGTTGGAATGTATATAGTCTGTGTATTCTGAAATATCCCCTTAAATGTCTGCCACTGCAACTCTATTAACCTATCCCTGATCCTGCTCCTATTTCGTGTGTCTAATTCTGTTAGATTCAGGAGATGGTTCTGTGATAGTGGATTGGCGGTTAGGATCAGATCAGCCATGATCTTATTGAATGGCGGAGCAGGCTCGAGGGGCTGATTGGCCTACTCCTGCTCCTATTTCTTATGTTCTTATGTTCTTAACCTAATTTGCCAGTTTACTTTAGCTAGCTCTGCTTTCATGCCCTCATAATTGCCCTTATTTAGGTTTAAAATACTAGTCTTGGACCCACTCTTCTCTCCCTCAAACTGAATGTAAAATTCAATCATATTATGATCGCTGCTACCTAGGGGCGGCTTCACTATGAGGTCATTAATTAATCCTATCTCGTTCCACAATACCAGGTCTAGTATAGCCTGCTTCCTGGTTGGCTCCAGAACATGCTGTTCTAAGAAACTATCCCCAAAACATTCTATGAACTCCTCATCTAGGCTACCTTTGCCATCTGATGTTTCCAGTCTATATGTAGATTAAAATCCCCCATGATTATTGTCATACCTTTCTGACAAGCTCCCATTATTTCTTCCTTTATATACCATCCTACCGTGTGGTTACTGTTAGGGGGCCTGTACACCGCTTCGCTGCTAACCGTGAATTCCGGGCCTGAGTGATTTTTTTTACAGAAACAGAGGCTGTATATGTAAGTGACGAAAGATAAAATGACAATGTTCTGATAAAACACCTGCGATAGCTTTTGTTTTGTTTGGGTGGTGGGCCATTGGTAGAGAGAACGTGAAGGGGTAGGGAATGCAATAGAAGCAAGGAGGTGGAGTGATTGGAGGAGGAGATGGAGGGGTGGCATTTGCCTTGCACGGGGCCCTGTGCAAAGGTTCATGAGTTTGGGGCCCCTACATTTTATTAGACAAACCTATAACTCGATCCACTCAAGGTCCTTGACTAGCTCAAGGCCCCAGGTAATTACACAGGTTGCATGATCCTAATGCTGCCCTGAAGAGATGGAAGGAAGTTGCTAGTGTTCAGAATTTCCCCTCACCACAAATGTAGCCTGCAACCATTGGCGGTTCTTTTTCCAGCCACACCACGTCGTACTACTTACCACATCCCACCCAAAATGAAAGACAAGGAGAAAAGGACAAAGAGCAAAGCAGAAGAGGACAAATAGAGAAGCAAACAGAACAGGTTAGGAGGGTGAAACAGCAGAGAAGAGAAACTGAGACAGAAGCAGAAGAGGAGTGACGGAGAGAAACAGCAACACAAAGACATCAGGGACAGGTAGGAGAATAACCATATTCTCCAACTTACTATGGGTAAACCTACAGGAGATACTAAACAATATCTATCTACATTATTAAGCACAAAAGCAAAATACTGCAGATGTTGGAAATCTGAAATAAAAACAGAAAATGCTGGAAACACTCAGCAAATCAGGCAGCATCTGTGGAGAGAGAAACAGAGTTAACGTTTCAGGTCGACGACCTTTCGTCAGAACTGGGGACTTTATTATTTTTTTTCCATTTTATAGACTTGGGGGGAGGAATTCGGTATCGCCCCGTTTGGGGCGCAATTATCGGCCGGGCGCAAAGTTTAGCGCCTGCCGCTAATTAACGCCTCCGACTGCAAACTTGGCCTCTATTGCCCCTGGAGGTGATTGGAGAGCTAAATCAGGCACTACACACCTCTCTTAAGGCGCTAACACCGAGGAGCGAGGCGCTACCTCAGAGCACTGGCGAAGCTCATGTGATGTCAGTTAGCAATGGAACACAGGCACACTGGCACCAGCCAATTCTTAAAGGGGAGGGTCGATCTTGCTCTCCAGCCACACCCTGCTCACTGCAGCCTTGAATCTCGGCCTGGAGAGACCTGTACATCAATTCTGCTGGAAAGAACAATGGAGAGGCCCAGGGAAAGAGCTCAGAGTGCAGCCCCCACAGTCTCTTCTAAATCGATGCAAGGAAGATCAAATCAAAATGAACCTGCAAAGTGCTGCTCAGTACCCAAAACTCCTTCACACAGCATTGAATCTCTCCAGAAGTCTCTCTCTCCGAATGCGTGGTGCAAAAATGCCGCCGACAAAAAAAGGCAGGAAACGGCCGCCTTTAAATAGCGCTCCCCCAGTCCCTTCCCGACTGCAAAACGTTCCCCTCTACCTGTCATTGCTAGCGGCAGGCAGAAAGGCGGGATGCGTCATTCAATATCCGGTCCGGGGCGCTACCGGGGCGTTGCATGCTCAACTGACGTCACGATCTGCGGGCGCAGGAGATCGTGGCGGTAGTGTTTAGTGCCGCCGCAAAATATCTGGTCAATTTTGCGAGCGGCACAAACATCGCCGTGCCCGGGCGCTAGTTGCTTTGCGCCCCATTAGCGTCCTCTTAGGGCGCTAACGGGAGGCGCTAATCAACCGAATTTTTCCCCCTTGCTTCATATCTCCTCTCATTGTTATTTTCTCCAATGGAAATAAATCTGTGAGTCTCTCCTCATAATTTAAACTGTTAACTTCCAAAGTTGTCCTTGTTGCTCGAAGCAGAGCTCTCTCCAATCTTTCTAATGCCAAGCCGATCTGTAATCCGCCATTGTTTCCCAACGGAATCAGGCATGCCCTTAACGGTGATGTTTTCTTCTGCTCACTATTTGTAGCAGAATTATAAACACAAATATAAAGAACATGTTTATAATTGCACTACAAATACCAAACAGGAAATATTCTTCCAATGTACTTTCAAAGTCTCAAGATCAGAATTTAATCAAATGCCTCCGAAGATCCAAGACGCGATGGGGTGATTCCACGATCTGCTGCTCCCAGCAGAGAGCAGTGGGTGCAGAGAGTGCACCTTGCAGATATTCAGATTAAGGCTGCGTACCCGGGATTTCCCAAGCTGCACTGCCAGCGAATGCTGCTCTCCAGTGGAACCGAGGGATTGCGGGATCACTCCTGAAATCCACTGGATAGCTCTCATCTGCTATTTTAGTTCAACGAATTCCAATGGCATCTGACTGAAAATACTCTCAGCCTTGAATATACTCAACAGCTGAGCATCCGCAGCCCTCTGGGGTAGAGAATTCCAAAGATTCTCAACCCTCTGAGTGAAGAATTTCCTCCTCATCTCAGTCTTAAATGGCTGACCCCTTATCCTGACACAATGCCCCCTAGTCCTAACCTCTCCAGCCAGGGGAAAACATCCTCCCAGCATCTACCCTATCAAGCCCCTTAAGAATTTTATATGTTTCAATGAGATCACTTCTCATTCTTCTCAATTATAGGGAACTAGCTGAAGTGCCCGGCGGTGCCGAGGCTTTTTCGAGGGCATGTTGTTGTTGGAAGAGAGAGAGAGAGAGCGACTGGGGGGAGGGAGGGGGGGGAGAGAGGGGGGGAGGAGGGAAGGGAAGGGGGGAGGGGGGAAGGGAAGGGGGGGAAGGGAAGGGGGGAGGGGGGGAGAGGGGGGGAGATGGGGGGGGAGGGGGGGAGGGGAAGGGGAGGGGGGAAGGGGAGGGGGAGGGGGGGGCGCGGGGGGGGAGGGCGGGGGCCCCCCCGAGGGTCACGGCCCCCCCCGAGGGTCGCGCCCCCCGAGGGTCACGGCCCCCCACGTGGGTCGCGCCCCCCCCCCGAGGGTCGTGGCCCCCGCAGAGGGTCGCGGCCCCCCGAGGGTCGCGCCCCCCCCCCCCCCGTGGGTCGCGGCCCCCCCAGGTGAAGACCGGCGATTGCGGCTGTGCGAGACGGCCGGGGGGCCGGTTGCCAGGGTGACGCTTGGCGGCCCCCCCCCCCCACCGAGGGTCCCGGCCCCCCCTCCCGAGGGTCGCGGCCCCCGTGGGTCGCGCCCCGAGGGTCTCGGCCCCCCGAGGGTCGCGCCCCCCCCCCCCCCCGAGGGTCGCGGCCCCCCCGAGGTGAAGACCGCCGATTGCGGCTGTGCGAAACGGCCGGGGGGCCGGTTGCCAGGGTGACGCTTGACGCTCAGCAAGCCCCGCCCCCCCGGCCGAGCCAGAGAGAGACGCCGCGTCTCAGCTCCTGCTGCGCGTGCACCCTAGCAGCGCTGGGCTGAGGCTCGGCCCTCCAGCCTTCGAGTGGGGCCGGGAGGTGCCTAGCTCGGGCGTGGGTGCGAAGGAGAAGCCGAGGCTTCGAGGCCTACCTGGAAAAACGGGGAAAGGTAGGAAAATTAATGAGATTAGATAAGTTAATTCGTTTCTAAATCATTTTTTTTTAAAACAATATGTGTTTTAAAAGCAACGTTTTTTTTAAAGACGCAGAAAGCGGGAAAAAGAAAGGAAAAGTTTGGAATCAAGATGGCGGCGACTCACCTCGGTTCAGAACGATAAGGCCCGGCCACACACGCACCGATTGGCCCGGCGGCACACGCCAGCAACCCGGCGTACGATTGGTCGAGCTCGAGGTCACTCTGTCGCTAATGAGCGGATAATGAGATGCTAATGAGCGGAATGTTAAGGTTTTTCGGAGACCGCGGGCGCGATTTTAGCCCGGCCGAAACGTAAATACGCTTAAAATCGTCTCGGAAGTGTAAGCTTTCTTTGGAGGTAACGCGCGCGTAGGTACACCCTCTAACTTTTGAGCGCATACCCGACAGACGCACACGCGATGACAGACAGACAGACAGAAGTACTGATTTATATATATAGGTATAGGACTAGCCTCCTCAATCTCTCCTCATAGGACAATCCCCTCATCCCAGGAATCAGTCTGGTGAACCTTTGTTGCACTCCCTCTAAGGCAAGTATATCCTTCCTTAGGTAATGAGACCAAAACAGTGCACAGGACTCCAGGTGTGGTCTCACCAAAGCCCTGTATAATTTCATCTATTGCCACTGGTATATATATATATATAAATACTGCCACTTTTTAATCTAGCCTAATTTTTGTTTGTCTTTCCTCTTTTTAGGTTAATTTCCACACGCCCCAAATTCCTAACTGCGAGGACACACTTCCATTCTGTTCCCAAGTCCTCTCCAATTTCATTCTTAAGAATCCAGTTGGAAGGTACATTGCTGAGTTCGACACAGCCTTCAGGGCCAGTGACCTGCTCCCACTCAGTTCCTCTCTCTGCCAGTGTGGCTGAAATCAAGAACCACCATTTGTAGAATAACAGAGAAAAACCCTGTCATCCTGCCATTCCATGGTTGAGCATTTTATAAAGAAAAAAATGATGGAGGTTCAATTGAGTAAATAGGGAAAGAGCATTTTCTCTGGTTGGGGAGTCAGTGATGAGTGGTCAACAATTTAAAATCATCAGTTGGAGAGTGAGGAGAGAGGATGGAAGACATTCCTGTACACAGCGAGCAACACATCACATCAACCTGTCCACGAAGATCTGTTGTGGGAGGCATCTCATTTCTCCACTCAGCATCTCGGACTTCCAAAAGGCATTTGACAAGGTTCCACACAAAAGATTACTGATCAAGATAAAAAATCACGGGATTGGGGGTAATATACTGGCATGGGTGGAAGATTGGCTATCTAACAGAAAACAAAGAGTTGGGATAAATGGTTCGTTTTCGGGCTGGCAATCAGTAACCAGTGGTGTTCTGCAGGGGTCAGTGCTGGGACCCCAACTCTTTACAATCTATATTAACGATTTGGAGGAAGGGACCGAGTGCAACATATCCAAGTTTGCCGACGATACAAAGATGGGAGGGAAAGCAGTGAGTGAGGAGGACATAAAAAACCTGCAAAAGGACATAGACAGGCTAAGTGAGCGGGCAGAGATTTGGCAGATGCAATATAATGTTGGAAAGTGTGAGGTTATGCACTTTGGCAGAAAAAATCAAAGAGCAAGTTATTATCTAAATGGAGAGAAACTGCAAAGTGCTACAGTACAAAGGGATCTGGGGGTCCTGGTGCATGAAACACAAAAAGTTAGTATGCAGGTGCAGCAGGTGATCAGGAAGGCCAATGGAATCTTGGCTTTTATTGCAAGGGGGATGGAGTATAAAAACAGGGAAGACTTGCTGCAGTTATACAGAGTATTGGTGAGGCCACACCTGGAATACTGCGTGCAGTTTTGGTTTCCATATTTAAGAAAAGATATACTTGCTCTCGAGGCGGTTCAGAGAAGGTTCACTCGGTTGATTCCGGAGATGAGGGGTTGACGTATGAGGAAAGGTTGAGTAGGTTGGGACTCTACTCATTGGAGTTCAGAAGAATGAGAGGCGATCTTATCGAAACATATAAGATTGTTAGGGGGCTTGATCGGGTGGATGCAGTGAGGATGTTTCCACTGATGGGTGAGACTAGAACTAGGGGGCATAATCTTAGAATAAGGAGCTGCCCTTTCAAAACTGAGATGAGGATAAACTTCTTCACTCAGAGGGTAGTAAATCTATGGAATTTGCTACCCCAGAGAGCTGTGGAAGCTGCAACATTAAATAAATTTAAAATGGAGATAGACCGTTTCCTAGCTGATAAGGGAATTAGGGGTTACGGGAAAGAGGGCAGGGAAGTGGACGCGAGTCTAGATTCGGATCAGCCATGATCCTATTGAATGGCGGAGCAGGCCCGAGGGGCCGTATGGCCTACTCCTACTTCTTATGATCTTATGAGGCCAGCGAGTGGATAGCCAAACTAGATGTTCCCGTTGTAAGCTTTTCCTGTCATACGAAAGTAGTAGGACACAGCGAGTTACTGGATCATCTGCCACAGGAAGTAATTGAGACGGAGACCATTGCACCTTCCAAGGGAAGAGTGAATAAATAACTGAAGCAGAAGAAGACACAACTTGGGGGAAAAATTCAGTATCACCCCATTTGGGGCGCTATTATTTGCCGTGTGCAAAGTTTAGCGCCTAGCGCTAATTATCACCTCCGACAGCAAACTTGGCTTTTATCGCCCCTGGAGGTGATTGGAGCACTAAATCAGGCGCTTCACACCTGTCTTAAGGCGCAAAGGCTGAGGAGCGAGGCGCTACCTCAGAGCGCTGGCGAAGCAAGGAAGGGCAAATCAAAACGAACCTGCAAAGTGCTGCTCAGTACTCAAAACTCCTTCACACAGCATTGAATCTCTCCAGAAGTCTCTCTCTCTCAGAATGCGTGGTGCAAAAATGTCACCAACGAAAAAAGGCAGGAAGCGGTCGCCTTTAAATAGCGCTCCCCCAGTCCCTTTCTGACTGCAAAACACTCCCCTCAACCTGTCGTTGCTAGTGGCAGGCGGTAAGGCAGGGGGCGCCACTCAATATCCGGTCCGGGGTGTTGCGCACTCGACTGACATCACGATCTGCCGGCGCAGGAGATCGTGGCGGTAGTGTTTAGCGCCGCCGCAAAATGTCTAGTTAATTTCGCAAGCGGCGCAAACATCGCCGCGCCCGGGCGCTAGTTGCTTTGTGCCCCATTAGCGCCCTCTTAAGGCACTAATGGGAGGCGCAAACAACTGAATTTTTCCCCCAAGGAAATGGGAGACAAAGTAGGACAGTGTGACAAATTTTGGATTGCTCCAGCAAAGCCACGGGAATAATGGCCTCCTTCTGTGCCGTAGACCTCTGTACTTCAATGCTTCTAATCACATTAGAGCACCAACATGCCGCATCACAGAGCTTCTACATAGTTGTCAACTCTTTAAAGCTGTCGCCCATTAAACAGCCATGACATCCCTTCAAAACATTTTCACTGAAGGAACATTTATTAAAGTGAAGGAACGTGGCTCAATAAATGAATTCTAAGTAAATTGGCATGCCTTTTAATTAATACCAATAAACATCCCCATTAGCTGTTACTGTTAACTAAATCTCTTCTTTAAGGAAAAAAATTAAGGCACTCCCGGCCCCTTTAAGTTAAGGTTACTTAATTAATAACTCCTCATATTATAGGTTGTGTGGTCACATCGATGTCACGTTAATGGTATTGATGATACATCCAGGCAGTAAGGCAATCACCAGGGCTGAAGGTATGTCAGAAATAAACTCATCATTTGGATTTCTCTTCTTGATAAAGTAGGAGCGTGAAATAGAAGAAGTGTGTGGCTGGAATCTGAATCAGCTGATTTTACGCGATGCCCAAGCCCAACTAATTGGCTGAACATGTTAACCACAACATGGATAATCTGCCAGGACCAGACCAGCACTTTCGCTTTGCTGAGAGTTGAAAAATTACCCAGCTATATATTTTATGTTGACTGACTGGATAGCTTCTGTTTTTAATCTAAGATCTGTAGTGTATGTAACTGTTCTACCTTTAAGAGAACTATTGTATGTAACCGTCCACCTTTAAGAGAACTATTTTAGGTGTTGCACTACTTATCTTGGCTGCGGTATACTGTAATACCGGTGGTGACCACACCGGTATATAAGTGCTGTGTAATGAGTGATTGGGCAGATTCGCCCTGACCTTCGAATAGTAAAGTCCTGTTAAAGTTTACTCTTGTAGTCTGTGTAATAATTTGCAATATAACCCACAGATTTTACAGTGGCGATGAGTTCGATCTTACCCTGCGGCAGCGATACATCCGAAGCAGTTAACGAGCGTCGAGAAGAGGCATCCGCCCTCGTCGTTCTGCTGAGAGAAGACTCGAGTCTGCAGAGCAAGGAAGAAGGAAGAATTCAGACACGAAGCCTTCCATCAGCAACAGGCAGTGATCGTCCCTTCTGTCACGGTGGTGAGTGAGCCGATCAGCCACGAGAAGCAAGTCGGCCACGTTGACTGTGAGTAGGGGGGAAATAAAAAGAAACGGAGGATAAGGGCGGTGAACTCGACCACGGTCTGGGGAAAGGAGCCAGACAGAAGTCGGGGCCAGAGACGCTGAGACTGGGGCAGCGTAGGGCACGGAAGCCGCGGTACAAGCGGGAACGCAGCCGGTGTGAGACCGGGCTACAGGCGGGAACGCAGCCGGTGTGAGAGACCGGGCTACAAGCGGGCTGGGAGACGCAACAGCGTCGTGAGACAGCTCGACCGCGACCGGCGAAAAAGGCCGGGCAGCTACCAAGGCCGCGAGGCGCTGCGACCAGGATCGTAAGGCGCGGGAAGAAATAAAAAAAGAGATAATAATAAATAAATAAAACCGCGGAGAACTCAGCCGCAGCCGGGGGAGGAAAGGACCGGACTGCGAGAGGGCTGGGAGGTGCGATTGGAAGCCGCTGAGGGAGAGACAGAGCCCGAGCGAGCGGGAGAGACAGAGCCCGAGCGAGGGGGAACGGGACCGAGCGAGGGAGACTGAGCGAGATTCCGCCCAGCGGCTGGAACTGTTCGCCGCCAACGGGTTGTCCCCAGCGCCGGTTGCCCTGCCGAGAAAAGGGAACAAAGAACGCACTGAAGCCGGCGCGCAGGCTGCGAACACCGAAAGCCAGCGGCCGTCGCCCGAGAGCAAAGCTTACCCCTCCCGCCAGGGGAAGAAACGCGGGAAGCCGCCAGTAGGCGGGGAAGAAGACAGGAGCGGGAAACCGCCATTTTGAAAGTGGGCGGGGAAGAAGACAAGCGCGGGAAACCGCCATTTTTGGAAAAAAAAAAGTAACGAACAAATTCGTTGTTGTTTCTCAGAAAGATAGTGAAGATGCCTAAGCATGGTAACATCAACGACTTCGATTCCGAGGTGGAAGATTGGGCCACGTATGTAGAACGCATCGAGATATATTGTGAGGCCAATAAAATAGCAGATGATGATAAAGCTCTAACCTTACTAAACTCAATGGGGGCGAAGACATACGGGCTATTGAAGCGTCTTCTATCACCAGCTAAACCAGCGGATCAGACTTTCGCTAATATTGTTGCTGTCCTGAAGGATCATTTGAACCCCACACCGCTGATGTTGGCGGAACGATTCAAATTTTATGCGAGAACGCAACGGAAAGAGGAAAGCAACGCGGAATACTTGATTGAACTGCGTAGATTAGCGAAATACTGTCAGTTTGGGGAAAATCTGACAGAGGCATTGAGAGACAAGTTCGTGTGCGGGTTGTCGAAGGAAGGAACACAAAAGCGACTGTTAAAAGAGAACGATCTTACACTTGATAAGGCTGTCCTTATTGCAGCATCGCACGAAGCCGCAGTGAGAGGCACTGCAGAAATGCAGCTGAAGGCAGCGGTACTCAGCGTGGATCAAATGACTTCGGGTACAACGAAATGTTATCGTTGTGGGAAGACAACACACGACCAGAACCAATGCTGGTTTAAAAACCAGGAATGTAGAAAATGTGGCAAGCTTGGTCACATAGCTAAAGTATGCCGGTCAGGAAAGAAGACCAGCAACAAAAAAAAGCCACCGCAGGAAAAGTACAGCAAGGTACACAAGGTGGCTGAGAAGAGTTCGGATGAACAGAATTCGGATTCAGACCCAAACGGCCAGGAACTGGGTAGTCTGAGAATTCACAATGTGAGTAAGGAAGCTGACCTACAAACTATCTGGGTCATGCTAAAAATAGCCGGAGTCCAAGTAAAAATGGAATTGGACACAGGATCAGCCCTATCAGTCATAAATCGAAGGGATTACAACCGGCTATTCTCACATATACCCTTGAGAGATACCAAGATCGTATTGCAGACATACACGGGGCATAAAGTATACCCCATCGGAAAGATAAAAGTCAAGGTGAGAGACAAGGGCAAAGAACACCAAGGAATGGACTTATATGTACTACCTGAGGGAGGTCCACCACTTCTGGGACGGGAGTGGATCAGGGAAATAAACATGGAATGGCACTACCTAAAAGCAATAACGAGTGAGAACTCGGTGAAGACAATCAGCTCAGACTCTGAAACTGATGACGATAAGACCAGCCCAGGTGCGAAAAACAAGTCTAAAATGGACTTGCTGACTAAGGTTGGAAAAACGAAGGAGCGCATAAATGCTTATGCTTCAGAGGAGAACAAAGTTTCAGAACAGAATTCCACTGAACAACAACAACATAGTTTGACAGAGAATTCTGAGTCTGTCCAGTTTACAGACATGCACAATTCTGAAGAACACCGGGCTCGAACTCAACTCCATTTCAAATTACAACAGCAATTAGAACAATTGAGTTGCCGTCTTGAGCAAGAGATGAAAGCAATGAAAAAGTTCTTTGACACAGAGTGGGAGAATCTGGAAAGACAACAGAAGCAGCTGATGGAGAAAAGGGAGCAGGAGCACACAAACCATCTGCGCGAGGAGGCCAAACGAATCAAAGCTGATTCGGTTTCTGAAGGTGCGTGCTCTAATCTGGTGGAGCAAGATGTTCAGCAACTGAAGGCGCTTGTTAGCAGGTTGCAGGCAGAAAAGGCTGATTTGGTCACCATGAATTCCGAGCTCTTACTGAAGTTGGGTGCAGCATCACCGGACGATTCATTTGTGGAAATTCGAATGGTGGAGGCTGCGGATGATGGCGAAGTAGAAACAGCAAAGGAGCCCCAGGGCAAGGTTATAAACATCCCTGCAGCTACTGGGAAACGGATGATGTCAGAAGAGTTAACGGTCAGCCAACTCCTTCATATGCTGAGAGACAAGACTCTGAAATGGGAACAATTTGAACATGAGCTTAAATCTTCAAAGGAGAGGGGGTTGGAGCTCTCAAAAGTTATTGAAATAGCTGAGGTTGCAACACAGACTGAGAAGATGGCAGCAGAGCAACCCTTGGATGCCAAAAGTACGCTGACTCACGTCAATGTTGAACAACAGAATGCTGAAACAACTGCTCCAGCAGAGGGATTGAATAATACGATCAATCAATCTCCGAATGAAGTTGAAGTATTGAAATCACGAATTAGGTCATTAGTAAGAGACTTGCAGGAAGCCCAGAAAAAGCTGGAGGAAGCTGAACACATGAAGAAGTCTCTTCAGGAGAGATGTCTGGAATTGGAACAAAAGCTGACTAACGTCCAGCTGGGCATGGAGGAAATAAAAGACCCTCTCGCTGGCCTAGCTCAGGACGACACCGATTATTACCACGTCCTGTTGAACGACACCGAATATAACGATGACCTGTTCTGCCCAGCTTGTGGGGAAATCTTCCGAAGTGCAAAAACCCTGAAGAATCACAAAAAGTCTAAGAAACACCGGGAGATGGTGGCGC
The DNA here is from genome assembly GCF_052327205.1 of Somniosus microcephalus. Taxonomy (NCBI): domain Eukaryota; kingdom Metazoa; phylum Chordata; class Chondrichthyes; order Squaliformes; family Somniosidae; genus Somniosus; species Somniosus microcephalus. The sequence goes on along the minus strand of NC_140996.1, from coordinate 213,857,272 downwards.
TGCTAAGGCAAGAGGAGAAAGAGGAGGAGGAACTGTGCATGCGGCTGGCAGCGGAGCACAGAGAGTCTCCAAGAAGCAGGAAAGGAAAAGACGAAACAGAAGAAGATGACCCATCTGAACCATTATCACCCCTACCAGATCATGCACGTGGTCCCTCCGAACGGAACCAAATCAGTTTGGAAGTAGAAAAACTTCCCAAGGTACTCAAGCTTTTAGAAGTCAGCAATGCTGGTTCAGAAGTGACGGAAGTTCAAGCTGTTAAGTCCAGTGAAGGACTATTGGATGAGTCACCCCAGCAAAGTGAACCGACTACACCACAGGGAACTGCTACACCACCGAGGCGTTGTCCAGACCGAGTCAAGAAGCACAGGAGGCGCCTCCACAGAGACTGAATCTGTGAACTGTTTTCCACAGAGACTGAATCTGTGAACTGTTTTCCGCAGAGACTGAATCTGTGAACTGTTTTCCGCAGAGACTACATCTGTGAACTGTTTTTACATGAAGTTGGATATATGTTATGATGTTATGTTTAATGGGGAATAAGTATGTTGTAAGCTAAAAAGGGAGGATTGTAGTGTATGTAACTGTTCTACCTTTAAGAGAACTATTGTATGTAACCGTCCACCTTTAAGAGAACTATTTTAGGTGTTGCACTACTTATCTTGGCTGCGGTATACTGTAATACCGGTGGTGACCACACCGGTATATAAGTGCTGTGTAATGAGTGGTTGGGCAGATTCGCCCTGACCTTCGAATAGTAAAGTCCTGTTAAAGTTTACTCTTGTAGTCTGTGTAATAATTTGCAATATAACCCACAGATTTTACAAGATCCATTAAGAAACTTGTGTTTTGTTTTTCATTTACACATAAAGACAATTGGATTTTTCTTTATTTAATAACCATTTCCGGCAACTTAATTTCCTTCTCTTTTAATACTCTTAACCTCTGTGTTTAGTTGCCATGAGTGTCAGAGCTGCTGTAACATTGGTTGTTATGCTTTACCTTTCATTGCTTGTCTTTATCTTAAAAAGATAAATGTAAGAAGTCACACAACACCAGGTTATAGCCCAACAGCTTTATTTGAAATCACAAGCTTTCGGAGTGCTGCTCCTTCATCAGGTGAAGTGGATAAATGCATAAAGACACAGCTTATCTAGTCAGAGAATAATGTCAGATGTTTACAGGTAATCTTTCCAACTGCCATTTATCACACCTCGGCAGAGGGATAATCACAGCAATCAAAGGTGTGAATGGTGTCCAAACAGGTCAGTCAGGAAAACATTACATCAAAGAACAATGCGGTGGGGTCACAAAGGGTCAAATGTTGCAGATGCTGGGGTCTGTATGAAAAACAAAAAACCAGACAAAAATCATTTTTTTTGCTGGAAATCACAGCAGGTCTGGCCGCATCTGTGTAGATGTATCCATTCCCAAATTCCAACATTCTACAGCTTATCAAGGCTTCTCTTTCCACTGGCCACGTACGTTCTTCCCTGTTATGGACTCTGCTTCAACAATGGTCGCTTCCCAACTTATCCCACGAGAAACTTCTGCATTAAAGAACATAAGAACATAAGAATTAGGAGCAGGAGTAGGCCATACAGCTCCTCGAGCCTGCTCCACCATTCAAAAAGATCATGGATGATCTTCGAACTCAATTCCACTTTCCCGCCCGATCCCATATCCCTTGATTCCCATAGAGTCCAAAAGTCTATCTATCTCAGCCTTGAATACACTCAACAATTCAGCATCCACAGCTCTTTGGGATAGAGAATTCCAAAGATTGAGAATCCTCTGAGTGAAGAAATTCTTCCTCATCTCAGTCTTAAGTGGCCGACCCCTTATCCTGAGACTATGCCCCCTAGTTCTAGACTCTCCAGCCAGGGGAAACAACCTCTCAGCATCTACCCTGTCAATTCCCCTTGAATACAAAAGGTAAATCAAACAAAGCTCAGAAATATTCAACCATTCTCACATCTCCATTGTCCAACTTTGGCCTGCTCTCCTCCCAACAACATTCTCCCTGGTCCTGGCAGTAAAGGAAGTGTTTCACAATCTTAGTCTTTACCCATCCCTACAGCCAAAAGTCTCAACCAGATAATTAGGCAGCTGCACTTTAAAGCATCTATCAATATAACTGTATTCAACCGGTTATTTATCCAGCTCTTTTTTCAAGGTGTTAATCATCTCGGCATCAGTAGCTTTTGCAGTTCCACAGATCCATTGGGAAAAATAGTTTTTATGTGAGGCATTTTCTCATTCACAGCTTGTTAATTTTAACTGTCACTCCTTTAGTTCTATGCTCTTTTTCCTGGCTTTCTTTTCTTTCCCATTTCATTCAACACCATGTCCTGTCCAATATTAAAACATTCCCTTCAGTTTATTCTATTTCCTCCTCATTTGATCCACCAACACTTCCAATGTGTCTGAAAAGATGGTGGAAGCAGATTTCAAAAGGAGAATTGGATAAATACCTGAAGGGGGAAAGTGTGCAGGGGTATGGGGAAAGTGCAGGGGGTGGTGGGGTTATTGGATGGCACTTTAAAAGAGGCGGCCCAGGCACAAGGAGCCAAATGGCCTCCTTCTGTGTTGTATCATTCTATGATTCTATGTCTGCCACTATGTGGTATCCATTCCCAAATTCCAATTTTTTCATTTGGATTTATTACCCCCTCCCAAGCTCTATCCTGGGTCTTGTTTCTTCATTCCGTGCCGCTTTGTTTTCAGTTTCAAACAATGACCTCTTAATTAACATTTCAATGATTATCCCAATGTTTTTTGATCAGCCACAGAAGATAGTGATGATGACCAATGTTAAGTCATATTCTGGGTTGCATACTCTTTGTAAGTTTCACTATATATACATTTGCAAACAGCTCTAAATTGTTTCTCATCAGTAAGCAACTATACTAGCTGTAGAAGTATGCTCTTAGAATCATAGAAGTTTACGGCATAGAAGGAGGCCTTTCAGCCCATCGTGTCTATGCCGGCCGAAAAAGAGCCATCCAGCCTAATCTCACTTTCCAGATCTTGGTCCGTAGCCTTGTAGGTTACGGCACTTTAAGTGCATATCCAAGTACTTTTTAAATGCAATGCTCTTATACTAGAATTTTCAAGCCAAGTCTGCACCAGTTGTGGCATGAATTTACCACGACAGACCTTGTATTAACGCTGCGATGTGATCGCTCCACCTCCAGCAAGACCACCTAAATAGTTGAGTAGGGCTGTGCCTGCTGAAATATAACAGCTGGTGGAAAAGGGCAGCATCTCAGAAAACAATGCACCTCATGACAACTTGAAAACACAATGCGAACCTGGTCTATCAACTTAACTGGCAGAAATCTTACTGGGCTAGTAGGCTCACCTCTGTGAGTAGCTTTAAGTAGTCTCGGTTATCTCTGAAAACTAGATTGCCATTTTGCATGTGCAGACATGTACACGAGACATGATACATTGTGAGAAAACTGAGATACAAGTGACTGCATGTCAGTACGTCCTTGGCTAGTATGGCAACAAGTGCTTCACTCAGCCAGTACCTTCAGTATTACAGGACAAAAGAAATGTTGCTATGTAGCAGTTACCAGCCTGAGACCAGGAGGTGTACAGTGCAATTCATAGTTGATATCATCCATGTTAACATAAAAGGGAACCCAAAAGTCTTCTACCGGTATGAAAACAATAAGCGGGTAGTAAGAGACGGGGTGGGGCCTATTAACGACAAAGAAGGTGATATATGCTTAGAGGCACAGGGCAAGGCTAGAATACGCAATGAGTACTTTGTATCGGTGTTTACTAAGGAGGTGGATGCTGACAAAATATCGATAGCAGTAGAAAAGGTAGAAGCAATGGATGGGGTGAAAATTGATAGACAGGATGTACTAAAAAGGCTGGGTATGCTTAGAGTGGATAGGTCGCCTGGTCCAGATGGCTTGCATCCCAGATTGCTAAAGGAACTGGGGGAGGAGATAGTGGAAGGGCTTGCCTTAATTTTCCAATCTTCCCTAGATGCGGGGCAAGTGCCTAAGGATTGGAAAGTGGCAAATGTGACACCATTGTTCAAGAAAGGGTGTAAGGACAATCCTAGTAACTACAGGCTGGTCAGTTTAACATCAATGGTGGGTAAAGCTTTAGAAACAATAATCAAGGAAAAAATTAATGGGCACTTGGAGAGGTTTAAGCTAATTTTGGACTGCCAACATGGATTTGTAAAAGGCAGATCATGTTTGACTAATCTAATTAAATTGTTTGATGAAGTAACAGGGAGGATCGATGAAGGGAATGCAATGGATGTTGTCTACATGGATTTTAGGAAGGCGTTTGACAAAGTACCACATAGAAGGCTGGTTAACAAAATTGAGGCTCACAGAATAGGTGGGTCAGTGGCAGCTTGAATAAGGAATTGCCTTAAGGACAGAAAACAGTGAGTTGTGGTAAATGGCTGCAGACAGTGGTGTTCCCCAAGGGTCAGTGCTGGGGCCACTGCTTTTTTTGATATATATAAATGACCTGGATATTGGAATAGAGAGTAGAATTTCTAAATTTGCCGATGACACCGAACTTAGGGGTGTGGCAAACAGTGAGGATGATACCAATCAATTGCAACAGGATATAGAAAGGCTAACAGAATGGGCAGACAAGTGGCAGATGGAATTTAATACAGAGAAGTGTGAGGTGATGCATTTTGGCAGAAGGAACAGGGAGAGGCAATATACACTTAATGGCACAGTTTTAAAGAGTGTGCAGAGACAGAGGGACCTGGGAGTTAATGTGCATAGGTCCCTGAAGGTGGCAGGACATATTGAGAGAGTGGTTAACAAAGCATATGGGATCATGGGTTTCATAAATAGAGGTATTGAGTACAAAAGTAGAGAAGTTATGCTGAATCTTTATAAAGCGCTGGTTAGGCCACAACTGGAGTATTGCGTCCAGTTCTGGTCACCACACTTTAGGAAGGATGTGAAGGCTCTCGAGAGGGTGCAGAGGAGATTTACCAGAATGGTTCCGGGGATGGGGGATCTTAGCTACAAGGACAGGTTGGAAGAGCTGGATATGTTTTCATTAGAGCAAAGGAGGTTGAGGGGTGATTTGATAGAGGTGTACAAGATTATGACAGGTTTGGATAGGTTAGATGGGGAAAAGCTGTTCCCACTAGTTGATGGTACAAGGACTAGGGGGCACAGATTTAAGGTTTTGGGCAAGAGATACAGGAGTGGACATGAGGAAAAACTTTTTTACGCAGCAAGTGGTGAGGACCTGGAACTCGCTGCCGACAGAAGTGGTGGAAGCGGACACACTCAATGTTTTCAAGGGGAGACTGGATAGGCACTTGAGAGAAATAAACTTGCAGGGCTAAGGGGATAGAGCGGGGGAATGGGATTGACTGGATTGCTCTACAAAGAGTCGGCATGGACTCGATGGGCCGAATGGCCTCCTTCTGTGCTGTTATGATTCTATGACGCTATGTTAGTCTGCAGGCTATAAAATGTACTGTAAGGGTCTGGGAGACCTGTCGCTGTAGGAACATAGGAACAGGAGTAGGCCATTCAGCCCCTCGAGCCTGCTCCGCCATTCAATTAGGTCATGGCTGATCTGCACCTTAACTCCATTTAACCGCACACAAATCTAGGCTTGACACTCCAGTGCAGTACTGAGGGAGTGCTGCACTGTTGGAGGTGCCGTCTTGCAGATGAGACATTAAACCGAGGCCCCGTCTGCTCTCTCAGGTGAACATAAAAGATCCCATGGCACTATTTCGAAGAATAGCAGGAGAGTTATCCCCGTGTCCTGGCCAATATTTATTCCTCAATCATAATCACTAAAAAACATTATCTGGTCATTATCACATTGCCTTTTGTGGGACCTTGCTGTGCGGAAATTGGCTGCCGCGTTTCCTACATTAGAACCGGGACTACACTTCAAAAAGTACTTCATTGGCTGTAAAGCGCTTTGAGACGGCCGGTGGTTGCGAAAGGCACTATATAAATGCAAGTTTTTCTTTATAGCTCCATATCCCTCGATACCCTTACCTAACAAAAATCTATTGCTCTCAGCCTTGAAAGCTCCAATTGACACAGCCTTTAGCGGGGAGAGAATTCCAGCTTCCTACCACCATATATGTGAAAAATTCCTTCCTGATTTCCCTCCAAAATGACCTGGCACCAGTTTTAAGATTATGTCCCCTCGTTCTTGATTTCCCCCACAAGACAAAATAGTTTCTCTGCAAATATCCTGTTGAATGTTTTTAACGTTTTAAACACCTCGATCAGATCACTCTTCAATCTTCTATACCCAAGGGCACATTGTTGTAGGAAAAATGATTCCTCGGAAACTAGACTTTGAGTAAGAGAGACAACTTTATTAAATGACAGAGCTCTGGGAGAAGCGTCTGCAACCACGCGGTCTGCGAGAGCATCTTCTCCCCGATTGTAGTACGTGCCGAGCTTATATACAATTCCAAGAAGTTGGTTTTAGATCATTTACATTCATCCAATCAATTCGTTTATTAGCGCATATCATTATTTTCCTCCAGCCAGGAGTTTACACACTTGTGTTGCCAATTCTGCCTCTTCAGGTCTTCGTTCCGTCTTGTTCCCCAGCGGAATGTGATTAGTTCGATAATAGGATACAAGTGATTAGTTCGATGATAGGATACCAGTGAACCTTGTTAGTCCTCAGTGATTCAATTAGTCCCAGTCAGGACACGAGACGAACTTTGTTCCAGCCATGCGTAAGCGTGGCATGTCTCACTGTGCAGTGATTCAATTAGTCCCAGTCAGCGAATTTGTTGTTTGTGTCTTTTCCAGCAAAATCTTGTCCAGCAATCTTGTCCAGCAAAATTTTATTCTAACACACATACTCACGTGTGGAGTTCCACTCCAAGCTGATAAATTCCCAATGTTTTGAAACCAAGTCTTGCATTTCTATAGCACCTTTCACGACCTCAGGACGTTCCCAACGCGCTTTACAGCCAATGGGAACGGGGCCAGGTACATCCAGTTTCTCAAAAGAAAATGTTTAGTGTGCAGGAAACCCCCACCTCTCACACTCCTGCCCCCAAACCCTTTGTAAATCTAGCCAGCATTAGGGGACACCACCCCTCCAGGATTGCCCTGGAGTCTCCAGGAATTAAAGACTCATCTCCAGGACATTGCTGCGAGCGACCCAGGAGAAAAATCATAAAGGGCATTAAAATTTGTATTTTTAAAAGCTAATTCTTGGCACACTTTTGTTCATTACGGGAAACTCTCGATTTACCGGCACCCAAACAACCGGAAATCTCGGTTAACCGGCAAAATTCAGGAGTAGGTTCAGTTAAGTTTTTCTTCATATTAGTGGCCATTTCTTGATTCTTGGCTGTGTAATCGGGGGTTTCTGCACTTGTTGCTAAGCAACAGGGACGCTTGGTCTGTGGCCAGGGTTCTTGCAGCTGTTGCTAAGCAACAGGGAAGCCTGGATTTGTTGCTGTGTACGGAGCTCTCGTACCTTTTAACTATAACTCTCTGTAATCCGGACTTTTTGATAAACCGGCACCACACCGGTCCCGTCGGTGCCGGATAAAAAAGAGTTTCCTGGAGTTATAAAAATATTGGACATGGGGGAAAAAGACTGTTTGATTGACAGGTAAAAAAAAGTCTGTTCGCATTCCGATTGGCGTGGGCAGGTGGTGCAGTGCAGGGATGTACATGTGGGGTGACCAACTGCGAATCTGGGGGAAAACTCTCCACTGGCTGGAGTCACAGCTAGCACAAAGGAAGATGGTTGTGGTGGTTGAAGGTCAATCATCACAGCCCCAGGACATCGCTGCAGAAGTTCCTCAGGGCAGTGTCCTAGGCCCAACCATCTTCAGCTGCTTCATCAATGACCTTCCCTCCAACATAAGGTCAGAAGTGGGGATGTTCGCTGATGACTGCGCAGTGTTCAGATAATGAAGCAGTCCATGCCCGCATGCAACAAGACCTGAACGATGTCCAGGCTTGGGCTGATAAGTGTCAGGTAACATTCACGCCACACAAGTGCCAGGCAATTACTAGCGCCAACAAGCGAGAGTCTAACCACTGCCCCTTGACATTCAATGGCATTACCATCGCTGAAGCCCACACTATCAACATCCTGGGGGTCACCATTGATCAGAAACTTAACTGGACCAGCCACATAAATACTGTGGCAACAAGAGCAGGTCAGAGGCTAGGTATTATGCGGCGAGTGTTTCACCTCCTGACTCCCCAAAGCCCTTCCACCATCTACAAAGCACAAGTAAGGAGTGTGATGGAATACTCTCTGCTTGCCTGGATGAGTGCAGCTCCAACAACACTCAAGAAGCTCGACACCATCCAGGACAAAGCAGCCCGCTTGATTGAGACCCCATCCACCACTTTTAACATTCACTCCCTCCACCACCGGCACACTGTGGCTGCAGTGTGTACTATCTACAAGATACACTGCAGCAACTCGCCAAGGCTTCTTCGGCAGCACCTCCCAAACCCGCGACCTCTATCACCTAGAAGGACAAGGGCAGCAGGCGCATGGGAACACCACCACCTCCAAGTTCCCCTCCAAGTCTCACACCATCTTGACTTAGAAGTATATCGCCGATCCTTCATCGTCGCTGGGTCAAAATCCTGGAACTCCCTCCCTAACAGCACTGTGGGAGTGCCTTCGCCACACGGAATGCAGCAGTTCAAGAAGGCAGCTCACCACCACCTCAACGAGGGCAATTAGGGATGGGCAATATATGCTGCCGTTGCCAGCGATGCCCACCTCCCATGAATGAATAGAAATAAAAACAATGGCGGGAGTGTGGGGGCAGGGCGGTTGGGGGCAAGAGATAATGTGATGAAGCCTCCAGGAATATGTCCAACCCGAGTTAGCAACACTACCTGATATGATGGTCTTGCATTTATAATTCACACAATGCCAAGCCCAATTGGTGTGAAAGGACCTTCCCAGGAGGGCCTCACACTGCTTCACCACTCCCTGATCAGCGCCCGATTCCAAAATTATACCTGACGAAAGGTCATCGACCTGAAACGTTAACTCTGTTTCTCTCTCCGCAGATGCTGCCTGACCGGCAGAGTATTTCCAACATTCACTGTTTTTATTTCAGATTTCCAGCACTCGCAGTATTTTGCTTTTGTCCAAAGTTATATTGTCGCTTTTAAGTTGCTGCAAATTGGGAACAGCTCTGTGGTCATGCCAAGTGGCAACATCATTTCACCCTTATTTCTGTGTATTTCATGAACCCTAACTTCATTGCGGAAATATAAAGGGGGAACAATTTCCGCAGGGGCTCCTCGATTTCTCCCACCGTAACTTTGGTGAAAGATTGTCGGAACTCCTGGAGAGACGGTGCAAATAGGCGTTTCTCCAGGAATTCCATTGGCCTGCTGCCGAAGTTATGGCAAACAATTGGAAATTACTGGTGAAGGTGTTAGTATTAGAAGAAGAGCTTTAGGTAGGAGGAGAGACCCTGCCACAGATTCCAATTGAAATCAATACATTAGTAAATCAGTTCTGACGAATGGTCATCGAGCTGAAACGTTGGGTTGGATTTTACCAGCCCTGAGGAGGCAGGTTTGGAGGCGGGACTGCTGGGAAAATGGGAAAAATTGGGAGCGGGTCCCAACCCCGCTCCCAACCCGCCTCCGAACCATCTTCCCGGCAGGTGGGTCCCCGACTCGCGCAGGGACCCGTCTCCTAGCGGCGGGAAGGGGATTAGAGCCAATTAACTGTTTGTTAACAGGTACTTAACAGGCAGTTAAGAGGCTTTTCACCATTTTACGTCTGCTGATGCGGGCTTCCCGACGTCGGGGAACCCCGCCAGGGTCAGTGAGGCGAGCTGTGGGTCTGCTGCAGTGTAAGTGTGCAAATGGCAGCTGCAGAGGTAGTGTGATGGGTGCAATGGTGCACAGGTAAGTATGGCAGGTGAGAGAATGTAATGAGAAATATTTTTATTCTGTTTCTATGTATCTGCAGGTGACAAGATTTGATGTTTCTGTGAAGCCTCATCTGATCGGGAGAATTGACAGATGGCTTCTGCAATCTCACATGCAGCTGCCATCTGTTTTCTCCTAAGGAGAGAGTCATTGGTGAGCCGAGGTGCAAGGGCTCACATTTGGACAGTGATTGTCAGTGTTTGACAGCACCTCAATGCTGTCAAACCCTGATAATTCACCTGTCAAAAAATTATGGTGCCTGTCACTTTAACAAAACCGACAGATGAAGCGTCATGCACTGACGTCATCTGACACTGGTATTCCCTTAATTGGCCGGCAAGCCCGCAGGGCGGGCTTAACAAGGCAAATCAGGGGAAAATAGCGTCAGTTCGTCAGATGTCACTGGGGGCGGAACTAGAACCCGGAAACCATTAATTCTGTTCCTCTCTCCACAGATGCTGCCTGACCTGTTGAGCATTTCCAGCATTTTCTGTTTTAATTTCAGTCCATTAGCTGGTTTAGACAGGATCGTCACACACTTGTGTAATCATTTCTTTTTTGAAACTTGTTTTTCTAAACAATGTGAAGTTTTTTGCTTGAAGTTCCAATGTATCAGACAGAACGGGTGACAGAGCGAGTTCGCACACTGTCCTTTCACCTCTGATAACACCCGTGTTTGGTTCCAACCAAACTGACAGTGTGAACGTCTCCTCACTCTGCTGCCCCATGAAGGTCCTGTGTGAAATGAATTCGGGTAGAGCTGGCCTACACCTCAAACGTGCCCACAATGCTCCACAAATTGGACCGAAATTGGCATTCAGAATCAGAGAGTGCACAAACACGGATGTTGTGGGCAATGGAAGGAATTCACGCTGGCACAGTAAAGACCTCTTAAAGGTTGGGGTGCAGGTGCATTGTTGGTGTTACAGTTCAGCCTTTTTCTTGACATTTTTCTCATGTTCACAGCAAGATTACAGTTAATATAAGCAGGTAAGTCCTTTATGAAATGGTTATTCTCCGCTGTTTATGGTTTAGCATGCCCAAGTTTAGCATTAACCCCAATAATCTCTCACTGGAGAATAAATAGGATGGGCATATTGCTCTCCTATCACCTTGCACCGCCACACCAATGTATAATGGCTAAGATAGTTGGTCAGATTTATTTACAGTTGAAATAATATACAGAAGCAAAATGCTAACACAGTGCAATAACCACATTTATGCAATGTACAAACTGATCTGTTTAAAACATATATTTTTAAAAGGATAGAAGGGGTAAATTTAATCTAATTCAGCCAGTGGGAATCTGACAGGATTAGGTACTCATTTTATATTCCGCACAATATCCCATGGAAAATAAAATCGGCCCGAGTGTAAAATGGGAGTTTGATATAATTCTGTCAGTTTCCCGTCGGGTGGGTGTGGTTAAAAATTACCCCCAGAGTCCAAACTTCTTGGAGCTTTGCTCCACAAATTCTTGGTAACGTAGACTTTGATGGTGATTTTATCAGTAAAACTCACAGCGTTCCTTCCCATACTTCTTACAAAGGCTTGTGAAATAGAAGATTGAAGACCCCGAGAGGGTCTTTGGGTTTGAAGAGTGTCCTTTCTTTGATGTAAGAGCAGATCCTTTGAAGATTTGTTCTTAAGAAGCACACATCACAGTAATTCATGAATTAATAGTTCAAGAAATGAGCATCCTCTCAGTGGTGTTCTCACCTTTGCAGTTGTACTGATCCTCAACACTCGATAAAGAAGGAAATTACATTTTTCATCTGCCGTGGGCCAATGCAAGGAACACATCCCAAGCTAGCTTTATTTGACATATACTAGCTGTAACCAACACATTTGGTTTTGTGGCAGGTCATGGAATTAGCATATAAAATATTCATCTTTCTTCAAAGAAGCTATGATTCAGTATTAATCAAATTAAAACTTACTGGGACTCTGAAACAGACAAATGATCTTGCTGGCCATTACCATCCACCAAGGATGTTCTTAAGCTCCAGCTTGAAGTTACCGTGACTTTAATATGATCTACCTATTATATATCAAAAGTTTGACTTCCTGTAATTGTCACTGTTTTTCTGTTCCAGTCGGACTCCTGCCATTGGACCTTTACATTACTCTTTCACCATCAAACTTTTGCTGTCACACTTTGTTGATTGCTTCAAAGTAAAACAACAGCAATTCAGAACTGAAGAGATAGGAAATGTACAAATCAAAAATGAGGAAAGTAGGTAGTAAACTACCAATAAGAAGTTACTAAGGGCTTTACGAAAACAGCCAAAACTGGAAGCCAACCAAAAATGGCGGCCGTGCCTTCAGCTGCCTCGGCCCTAAGCTCTGGAATTGCCCCCCCCCCCACCCAGCCTAAACCGCTCCACCTCTTTACCTCAATCTCCTCCTTTAAGACACTCCTTAAGACCTACCTCTTTGACCAAGCTTTTGGTCGCCTGTCCTAATATCTTCTTACATGGCTCGGTGTCAAATTTTGTTCGATACTCGCTCCTGTGAGGCGCCTTGGGATGTCATCCCGCATTAAAGGCGCTGTATAAATGCAAATTGTTGTTGTTGCCATTGGAGAACTACCAAGAAAATAAAGACGATGAGCCAACCAAATCATTCCAAATGGAGCTTGGAACAAAATGTTCTGCTTTTTTTTTCTCAGTAACTGACATTTCTGAGGGCTGACTTTCCTCTCCCACTCCAGCTGGACACTAGTTAGCTGGAGTAAATCCAGAGTAAACACAGCCTAAGTTTCAGGTTCAGGTAATTTACTTTTGTTGACTATTAGACTGCAAAACAAGCATTGTTGGTTGAAAAATATATTTATTTTTCTCAACAGAAAAGTTAGCTACTGTTTCTGTTTGCTTTTCGGAGTGATATAAGCCCAGCTGAAAGATCAACTTGGATTATTGGTTACTTCCTGATTGGCTGATGTCAATGTCAATCCTGTTCATTTTGGCTACAAATTCAGTTAAAATCTTTCTACTCTGAGAAAGGTAGCAAACCATCTTTGAGAGTTGAGGGTAATTTTTTTGTACAAAAACTGCATAAACGATGAGCCTCTGAGCATTTTATGAGGTAATTTTTGTTCATGCAGATTTATAGATGAAAGATTGTATAAATCTGCACACTAATCGTGCACTAAGTACTTTAAAGCAGAATATTAAAGGCATGAGCAACCTGGCTTAAATCTCACTTCCCTTGCTCTCAGGGAAACTTCTACGCTTACGTGACACAATTATATTTGCCTGAATCTGGTTGGGATAATCGTACATTCTTAACTACTGTAACCTTTCTCTCTCTCTCTCTCTGTCTGTCAGAGATGCATATTCTGATTATACAGAGCTGTCTTATATAAAACACTCCTAACCCTTCTACTACAAAGACTACTACAAGAATTACTAAAAGCAGTAGAACTAAACTAATAATTATGGACTGAGACCTGAAGCCTGAGGCTGAGTGTTAGTGCCAAAAACATTATTTTATTTATCCATAATTGCCAAAGAAACCTCCTCGATTCTATCGACCAATCTGAGTGACATGTGTTCAAAGAGTTCAACCCTGCTGGTGTCAATCATCTCCCACAGCCCTGTTGGTACCTCTGATGACCAATGAAGCACTGACACTTAGACACATCGGGCAGGATTTTCATTGGGCCGTGGAGGCGGGATTGGAGGCATGCGAGGGGTTAAAATCCCGAAATCGGGGGACATGAACCCATCCCGCCCCCAACCCGCCTCCATGCCAGTTTCAAAGGAGGCGGGTACTCGCCCCGCACTGGGACCTGCCTCCCCGAGGCGGGAAGGGGGTTAGTGCCAATCAACTGCCTTTTAATGTTGAAGTGTGGGATTCCCGACGGCTCCAAACCACGCCAAGTTAGAGGAGGCGGGCCGTCGGGATGAAGGGCTTGGAGGGGTCGAGATGTCCAGTGTTCAGGTGAGTGATGGGTGCATGAGTGCAAAGGTAAGTGTGTTTGGTGTGTGTAAAGTGTTTAAAGAAGTTTTACATACCTTTACTTACTTTTACAGCCTTCCTTCCTTCAGGTCTCAGGAGTCCCTCATCTCTCCGGTACAGAAAGCAGAATGGCTGCGAGCTGTCAAAAATTGCAGCATTCAGCTTTCTGTTCCGGGGAGATCTCTAAATCAATCTGAGAGGAAGGAATTAACTTAGAATACAGATTGTCAGTGTTTGACAGCTTCAAACAGCTGTGAAACGCTGATATTTCATCTGTCAAAAGGTCTTGACAGATGAAATATCAATCTGTGACGTCACCTGTTGTCGGGTGGCCCTTAAGTGGCCTGCTGAGCCCACTGGGCGGGCTCAACAAGGTCAATCAAGTCAAAATCGCGTGGGTTGGCTAGAACTCAGTGGAGGCGGGACTACAACCCCGAAAGTTGTAGTCCCGCCTCCTACCTGACTCCTCAATGAAAATCCAGCCCATCAGGTCACTTGTACAGGAACAGTAGTATAGTGGTTATGTTACTGGACTACTAATCCAGAGGCCTGGTCTAGCGACACGGAGACATAGGCCGCGATTTCGCCATCGGAGGCGGGATCGCAGTGGGCGAGGTCGTTGGCGGGTACCGGCCCCGCCCCCGGCTCCAGCTGCTCTGCGAAAACCGATTTTACGTTAATTGGGCTTGTTAAGCCCACCCTACGCGTTACCCTGCCTAATTACAAGGTGCAGGTCTGGTGACGTCACCTGATGACGCATTTGTTGCCGGTATATTTAAAGGGGCCATGTCCCCATTTGCTGTCAATTCTGATTTAATGCTCCTGAGTGCTGGGTCCGGCAACAATGACTGCAGATAGACAAAGAGCTGCACCACGTTTCAATGATGACTCCCTCCATGTTCTTGTGGAGTGAGTCAGAGGATGCAGGGAGGTTCTATTCCCTGGGGATTGAAGGTGGAAAACTCCTCAACAGATGAAGGCAGCCTGGCTGCAAATAGCTGAGGAGGTGCAATGTAGCAAGAGGTTTAATGATCTTCTGCGTTCAGGAAAAGTGAGTATAAAAGCACACTTACCTTCATTCTACTGTGCCTGTCATCACATCCCCATCACTCTGCATTGCCAACCCTACTCCTGCACATCCTAACTCACCCCAACATCCCTTGCTCTATCACCGATCCCTCGCTCCCTATGTACAGAATCACATCATCATCTTACTGTGCACCCCTCACACTCACCCTCAATGTTATGCAATGACAACAACTAACAACTCAAAAGGAGGCAACTTGGTATTGGCACCCCACTCCATCATAATCTCCCTCTAAACATCTATCCCATCCATTCTTTACACTCATTCCATCACTCTCACTCAAACTTCTCTTGTTTCCCACAATAAGAGGGAGAGGGAGAGAACAGGAAGAGAACCGCCATGATTGGCTGTGCTCACCAATGCTGAGGAGGTAGCTCTGGTCATAACAGGAGTCATTGACCAGCCTGAAGTGGGGGATCCAGAGAGGGGCTCATTAGAACAAATTGGTGACAGAATTATTTAGTTGGCATTCATGAGTGACTCATATGGGGTCTGAGAAATTGAATGCTCTTCATGTGCATAATGGGATGTGTCTGCAATCTACATATCACATGTCGTCGCTCTCCCACAGGACCATCCAGAGCATCCCCCCCCTCACTGTCCAGGAGGAAGAGCAGGAGGACTCCTCAGAGGATCCTCCAGCCTCTGCGGGAGGAACGTCAGCAGAAATCAGCGCACCCAGCACCAGTACAGAGACGCACAGCTCGGTGGGTCCTATGCGAGATAGAGTAGTGTTGTCACTTAGTCTATCACAAGTGGGTAAGATCAGGTGGTGGAGAAAGGGACAGCAGTGGAGACTCCTCGTCGGAGGCTGCAGGAGTCTTCTAGCTCTGCTCAGCTGCATGCAGATGCTGAGCCTCAGGGGCCATCCAGGCAGAGGGTGATCCTGGAGCTGCAGGAACAAGTGCAGGAGGCTCTGACGGGGTTTGCAACCACGGTGACTACGAGTGTGCAGAGAATGGAAGAGTCCATCTCAAATATGAGCAACGCCATGGCGCACACACTGGCAAATGTAGGTTCCGCCATGGAAATGATGGCCACCTCCATGGAGGACATAAATCGCCAGACTCAGGAGAACATGGTAACACTTCTAAATAGATGGTCATCTATGGAAGATAGATGGCCATCTAGTGAGGAGAGAAACCAGAGGTTCATGGACGCCCTTGTTATGAGGACTGTCAGTACAGAGACGGGTCCTCATGGCCCCACTGATGTGCAGCAAGGTGCTCTCCATCTACTTGCTAGCAGAGAAGTGCAGGTGGCCCACGAGAGGGATGATGGTGGGAGGGGACATGGAAGTGAGGGCTCCTGTCCAAGCGATTAAACTTCCACCCCCTTGCCAACCCCTCGGTCAGAGCCCCAGATGCCTCCCTGGACCGTGATGGCCTAGTCTGCCCCTGCACATCCGAAGGAGGAGCAGACTTTGGCGGGGCCCTCACAGGCTCCAAACCCAGAGGACAACCACCAAAGGCGTCTAAGTAGGCGCAGCAGGGAAGTGAGCCAGCTGCCTCTACCTCTGCTGATGCAGCAGAGGTATCACCACATAGAAGCACACGTAAAAGAAAGATCCCACATAAATAGTCACAAGGGTAGTCACTTGGGTGATTTGCTATAAATGAATGTTAAGTTTCTGTTCTTTTACTTTGTTGTAATAAATTAATTTTTTCTGAATGGATTCATTCGTTGCCATATGTGTGCTCACAATTGCAAGTGATGGAGTGAAGGGAAAGGGCACCTTTTATGTCCAGCAATGGTGGTGACTGTGCAAGGAATGCACAGTTCATTGTAGAGATGCTCTATGGTGTTGAAGTGGGGTGATGCCAACCTTCATGTGCATGTGGCAGCCACATGTCTGTGCTGCCTAAAGTTAGGTGAATCTGGCATTGATTAGGCCATCCCTGGCATCACGGGCAGCAATGTGCTCGCATTCTGGTCGCATTGGGACAGCTGCCTCCTTCAAGTGTTCCTCATGCTGAACTTCATTCTGCTCCTCCTCCTCCTCCTCCTCCTCTTCCCCCTCTGAAGAGGCTGTGCGCTCTGCACCTTGTGCCTCAGGCAGCGCTAATCCTCACTGCAGTGCGATGTTGTGCAGGGCACAGCAGACAATGCCGATTCTCAAGACCCTGGCTGTTGCGTACTGTAGGGCTCCACCAGATCTGTCCAGGCATCTGAAGCGCATTTTGAGCAATCCTATTGTTTGCCCTATGAGACTTCTGGTGGCAATGTGGCTTTGATTATAACGCTCCTCAGACTCATTTGATGGCCTCCTCAAAGGTGTCATTAGCCACGTCTTCAGGGGATAGCCCTTGTCTCCAAGGAGCCAGCCAGAAAGTTCGTTTGGCGGTGCGAAGAGCTGAGGGACAGTGGACTGGCGCAGGATGTAAGAGTCATGGCAGCTGCCAGGGAATTTGGCGCACACATGCATGATGCACTTCCTATGGTTGCACACCAGCTGCACGTTAAGAGAGTAGAAGCCCTTGCGGTTGACAAATACTGCTGGGTTCTGATGGGGTGCCATGATGGCCACATGTGTGCAGTCGATGACGCCCTGCACTCTTGGGAAGCCAACCAGATTGACAAAGCCGAGCGCACGCTTGGTAACACTGGCTTCATCAGTGGAAAAGTGGATGTAGTTGGCAGATTTGTCAAAGAAGGCATCGGTGACCTGCGTGATGCATCTGTGGGCGGCCGACTGGGCGATACCACTAATGTCTGCTGCAGATCCCTGGAAGGAGCCTGACACAAAGAAGTTGAGGGCGGCGGTGACTTTGACAAGGGTAAGGGGTGTCCACCCGCTCCTCTGGGCTGCAGGTCTTGATCAAGCACTGTGCAAATGTCTGCGACTACCTGTCGCGATAGTCTCAGCCTCCTTTTGCACTGCTGCTCACTCATGTTGAGGAAGCTCATCCTCTGCAATTAGGGATGGGCAATAAATGCTGGCCTTGCCGGCAATGTCCCCCTCCACATCCTGTGAATGAAAAAAAAACCTCCCCAGCTTCTCAGGTCTTTGCCAGCAAAAGGGTCGTGCCCAGGTCCTGATAAGGTGGGACATCTTTATGCCCCTTTTAATGAACTTGTGGTCTTGATGGCTTGTTTTCTATGCCTGATGAGGAATGTTTTGTAGAAAATGCAGCAGCTAATTTACGCACAGCAAGCTCCCACAAACAGCAATATGATAATGGCCAGATAATCTGTTTTTAGTGGCCTTGGGTGAGGGATAAATATGGACCAGGACACCAGGGAAAATTCCCCTGCTCTTCTTCAAAGCAGTGCTATGGGATCTTTTCGCATCCATCTGAGAGCGCAGATGGGGGCCTCGGTTTAGCGTCTCATCCAAAGGATGGCACCTCTGACAGTGCGGCACTCCCTCAACTGAGCCTAGATTTTGCGCTCAAGCCTCTGAAATGGGATGAACCCACAGCCATTTTAAGTTATAGGCAAGAGTGCTACCCACTGAGCCACAGCTAACACTCAATTAGCCTTTTTCTTTTCTAGCATTCAGCCTGCCTACTGACTCTATTTTGTCTACATACTTAAGGCAATTATTAGGCATCTCTCTCACATTTTGCCTATAAAATTTTGTTGCTAACACTAATGTTATAAATCAGTGTATCCTCCGTATCACCAGGAGCAACATCAAGAGAGGTCGGCCATTCAATAAAAAAGCTTTAGAGATAAGCAGACACCTTCTACATATATTTTTTTTTAAACTTTATAAATATGAACAGTTTGCCACAAACAAATATTTTTGCAAAGTGTTCAGAAACCCGTGATGTTGTGCTTTGGAGAATTGCACGTCATGATATCTTTCAGGGAGAAGTAATGATGTCAGCAAGCGCAATGTTACAGAGCAGAATTCTCCACGGTACTGCACTATATGGATCAGAACATCTTGCTGTTTCGAAAAATGTCTCTTTGCTGCCACGATAAAGGTCACTTCACTTCAAAGTAATTTGTTGTTTGTCAAGCACCCGGAGACGTTTCTGAGAGATCTGATAAGACACTATATAAATCCCAGTCCTTTTCCTTCTTTCTTTCAAAAACACTTGAGAGAGGATTTTAAATGCAACATGTGTTGTTGCTGCTTCCATATCTTAAGATCTCCAGTTATTTGTTGTCCTTTTTTCTCTCTCTATCAATGTCTGTATCATTCTCTCCTTTGTTTACAGCCTGGAGCTGAATTTCTTTCATGCTTGCCTTGTTTGGATTGATTTGTCTTAGTTACTGAATGGTTGAAAGAATCACTCTGCTTGGCTATTTCACTCAAACATCTCACTTCTGTCTCTCTGTTTAGTTTATGTTTCCTTCAGTTCTAGATTCTAACTTTCAGGGTCTTTTGGATGCCTCTGTATCCAAAACAATTGCTCCATTATTTAACATATTCGGCTCTTCCGATGTGCTACCAGTATGATATTATACACCCAGGAACCTCCCCCAATGGCACAACCATCAACAGGTCCCCCACCGTTAATATCTTGGGGCCCACCGTTGACCAGAAGCTTAGCTGGACCAGTCAGATCAACACCATGGCTACAAAATCAGGGCAGAGGGTAGGTATTCTGCAAGAGGTGGCTCACCTCCGACTCTTCAAAGCTGGAGTCAGGCGTGTGATGGAATATTACCACGCGCCAAAATGGGTGTAGCCACAGCACTCAAGAAGCGTGACACCATTCAGGATAGAACAGTGCGCTTCATCAGCACCCCTGCCACTAAAGCTGAAATCCAACCGCTCCTCTAGCTATGCATCGTGACTGCACTATCTACAGATTGCACTGCAGCAACTCACTAAATTTACTTTGGCAGCACCTCACAGCCCTATGACCTGTTCCCTGAGAAGGACAAGAGCAACAACATCATGGCAACAGCATTACCTCCAAGTTGTGTACCATCCTGATTTGGACACATGTCACCATTCTTTCAGTATCGTTAGGTCACTATTCTTGAATTGCCGACCTAACACCATCACCACGAGGACTGCTTTGGTTTAATAAGACCCACCACCACCTTATCAGGACAACTGGGGATAGACAGTGGTGTTTCCCAAGGGTCAGTGCTGGGGCCACTGCTTTTTTTGATATATATAAATGACCTGGATATTGGAATACAGTGTAGAATTTCTAAATTTGCCAATGACACCAAACTTGGGGGTGTGGCAAACAGTGATGATGCTACCAATCGACTGCAACAGGACATAGAAACATAGAAGATAGGAGCAGGAGTAGGCCATTCGGCCCCTCGAGCCTGCTCCGCCATTCAATGAGATCATGGCTGATCATCCAAACTCAGTACCCTGTCCCTGCCTTCTCCCCATATCCCTTGATCCCTTTAGCCTAGCCTTAAGAATAGAATAGAATTAGACATAGAAAGGCTAGCAGAATGGGCAGACAAGTGGCAGATGGAATTTAATACAGAGAAGTGTGAGGTGGTGCATTTTGGCAGAAGGAACAGGGAGAGGCAATATACACTTAATGGCACAGTTTTAAAGAGTGTGCAGGGACAGAGGGACCTGGGAGTTAATGTGCATAGGTCACTGAAGGTGGCGGGACATATTGAGAGAGTGGTTAGCAAAGCATGTGGCATCTTGGGCTTCATAAATAGAGGTATTGAGTACAAAAGTACAGAAGTTATGCTGAATCTTTATAAAGCACTGGTTAGACCACAACTGGAGTATTGCGTCCAGTTCTGGTCACCACACTTTAGGAAGGATGTGAAGGCCCTTGAGAGGGTGCAGAGGAGATTTACCAGAATGGTTCTGGGGATGGGGGATCTTAGCTACAAGGACAGGTTGGAGAAGCTGGATTTGTTTTCATTAGAGCAAAGGAGGCTGAGAGGTGAAATAACAACAGAAAATGCTGGAAAAACTCAGCAGGTCAGGCAACATCCGTGGACAGAAATTTGAGTTGACGTTTCGGGTCGAACCCTTCTTCAAAACTGGAAAGAAAAGATGGATCGGAGGCAGGGCTGCAATCGGACAAAAGAATAAAAGAAACAAAAGAAGTAAAAAAGAGACAATGAAAGGTGTTAGAAGCTAGACGAGATGGTAATAGGCTGAGATTGGGTGTAGTGTACTGGCAGAGCAAGAGATAGCTGCCAGGTGTGAGAGCAAAACAAAAGGAAAGGGGGGGGGGAAAGGAGTGGAAAAATTACAAGAAAAAATGAAATAGGGGCCGAGGTTATGATCTGAAATTGTTGAACTCGATATTGAGTCCGGAAGGCTGCAGAGTGCCTAATCAGAAGATGAGGTGCTGTTCCTCGAGTTTACTTTGAGCTTCCGTGGAACAATACAAGAGGCCAAGGACGGTGAGGTCCGAGTGGGCATGGAGCGTTGAATTAAAATGACAGGCGACCGGAAGCTCGGGGTCACCCTTACAGACTGAACGGAGGTGTTCCGTTGTTATTTCGGATTTCCAACATCCGCAGTATTTTGCTATCGTACGAGGTTGAGAGGTGATTTGATAGAGTTGTACAAGATTATGATGGGTTTGGACAGGCTAGGCGGGGAAAGGTTGTTCCCACTAGTTGATGGTACAAGGACTAGGGGACACAGATTTAAGGTTTTAGGCAAGAGATACAGGGGGGACGTGAGGAGAAACTTTTTTACGCAGCGAGTGGTGATGACCTGGGACTCGCTGCCGAGGGAAGTGGTGGAAGCGGAGACGCTCAATGCTTTCAAGGGGAGACTCGACAGGCACTTGAGGGAAATAAACTTGCAGGGCTACAGGGATAGAGCAGGGGAATGGGACTGACTGGATTGCTCTACAGAGAGCCGGGACGGACTCGATGGGCCGAATGGCCTCCTTCTGTGCTGTTATGGCTCTATGACAATAAATGTAACCATGCCAACATCACCCACATCCTGAGTACAATACAAAAACAGCATACAGATGCTTAATTCAGACTGTCATTCAGCATTGACGTTTCTTGGCCTGTTGTTGAAAGTCTTTGTGGGTGTGACCGCTATTGAGGTACATAATCTGAACATACAAAAATGACAGGCAGTAAAAGACCAACCGGTCCATCAAGTCTGCCCATGCCACGATGGCCGGTGAATCATGACTAAACACTGCTTCCCTCCCCCACTCCCGCAGCCATGTCCAGGGAGAGGCAGATACAAACCGAGAAAAACCCATGGCCAATAAGGGGAAAAAAATACACTGGAAAATCCCTCTCCACCCCCTCAGGCGATCGAAACCAGTTTCAGGAGATCACTTGGATCAAGTGTTAACTACAGTGATTGAAATATGACCCTTAAGCCATTTTTCTGCTGGGTTTATCCAAATCTTACATTTTGTTTCATTGAGAAAGCTAGGTGGCACACCGAGAACCATAGGACAGGTCGTCACGAAGATTGAAAAGTGTAAGAGAGAAGAACAGGCAATGAAGAAGTCATGGTTAGGTGAGGGTGTGGAGATGCCGGAGTTGGACTGGGGTGGACAAATGTAAGGAGTCACACAACACCAGGTTATAGTCCTGATGTGCCAAATAACTGCCCGAATCCGTGAAGTTAAAGTTTAAGACAGAGGGCTTTTATTAAGTAAGAATCATGGCAGAGTTAACAGAGTTCATCATCGACCGAGCCCTTGGTAGAACATACCAGAAGAGGGGCGGGGCTAGGGAGGAGCATTAGTGGTTCCCACCGGTGGAACATTCCAGACATTACAAGTACAAGTACAAATATCAGAACAGAGTTATTTCATCACATTCACCCCCTGCTATAGATTCAGTCTGTCAGGAGGTCTGATAATCCTCTGGGAACGACGTAACTCTTGCTGAGGCTCCTCCCGGAGTACTAACTCCGGTTCATTCGAATTCCCAGAATCATCAGTATTTTCCACACTGAGGGTTTGTGTCTCTGAAGGTCCAATACCACGATTGAAAACTCTACTCTCAGAGTCGAACTCTTTTCGAGCTCCAGCAGGTGCAAGATCTTTAATAGAGACCGTATCCTCTCGCCCATCCGAATATTGAATATACGCATACTGGGGATTAGCATGGAGGAGTTGTACTTCCTCCACCAGTGGATCAGTCTTGTGGCCTCTCACATGTCTGCGCAACAACACAGGGCCCGTGGTCGTCAACCATGTGGGTAACGATACTCCATTAGTAGCTTTTCTTGGAAAACTAAACATCCTTTCATGAGGGGTGGCATTCGTCGCTGTACACAAAAGAGACCTTATGGAATGCAGCACGTCTGGCAGGACATCCTGCCAGCGAGAGGTCGGCAGGCCTCGTGACTTCAGAGACAGTACGATAGCCTTCCACACTGTCGCATTTTCTTTCTCGACCTGCCCATTACCACGAGGGTTATAGCTGGTAGTTCTACTCGTTGCAATCCCCTTCGATAGCAAAAACTGTCGTAATTCTTCGCTCATAAAGGAAGAACCCCTATCACTATGTATATAGTTAGGCATGCCGAACAAGGAAAACAGTTGGCAGAGGCATTTAATTACAACAGCACTAGTCACATCCGGACAGGGGATAACAAAAGGGAACCGAGAGTACTCGTCTATAATATTAAGAAAATAGACATTACGGTCGCTCAATGGAAGGGGACCTTTAAAATCGAGACTCAAACGCTCAAATGGTCGAGTTGCTTTAATAAGATGAGCTGGCTCGGACGGCTTATAGAAGCGGGGTTTGCATTCAGCACAAACATGACAGGTTCTGGTCATTGTCCAGACCTCCTCAATAGAGTAGGGTAGATTGTGGGACTTAATGAAGTGGTTCATTCTGGTAACCCCAGGGTGGCAGAGTGCGTCGTGGAGACTTTGAAGCTTATCTGTACCAAGACTAGTACATAATCCTCGTGACAAAGCATCGATGGCTCATTAAATACTCCAGGCCTGTACTGAATATCATAGTCATATGTTGACAGTTCTAATCGCCATCTTAAAATCTTATCATTTTTGATCTTGCCTCTCTGCTTAGTATTGAACATAAAGGCCACAGATCGTTGGTCAGTAATAAGCGTAAAACGTTGGCCAGCGAGATAATGTCTCCAATACCTGACTGCTTCGATAATCGCCTGTGCCTCCTTTTCCACTGAAGAATGTCGAACTTCTGGTCCTTGCAATGTACGAGAGAAGAAAGCTACTGGTCTACCAGCTTGGTTAAGAGTTGCTGCCAACGCAAAATCAGATGCATCACTTTCCACTTGAAAAGGGATCTTCTCATCCACGGCACATACCACTGCCTTCTCAATGTCCTGTTTGATATTAAGGAAAGCCTCCTGAGCTTCCGCCAATAGCGGAAAAGACGTCGACTTAATAAGAGGTCGGACTTTATCTGAGTAGCTAGCCACACTGGGCATAGTACGAGAAGAATCCCAGACACCTTCTTAAAGCTTTTACAGTGTGAGGTAAAGGTAATTCCTTAAGTGGGCGTAATCTTTCAGGGTCTGGCCCGATTACCCCATTCTCCACAACGCAACCAAGAATACACAAACGTGTAGTATTGAAGGTACACTTGTTTTTGTTGTAGGTCAGGTTTAACCTCTTTGCAGTCTCTAGGAACTTCGTGAGATTTTGATCATGCTCCCATTGGTCACGCCCACAGATGGTAACATTGTCCAGGTACGGGAATGTTGCTTCCAACGCGTATTCATCCACCATACGATCCATCTCCCGTTGGAAGACGGATACCCCATTCGTCACTCCAAAGGGCACCCGAAGGAATTGGTACAGGCGCCCATTAGCTTCGAAGGCCGTATAAGGTCGGTCTTCTATTTTGATGGGGAGTTGATGGTAGACAAACTTTAAATCAATGGTGGAGAACACGCGGTACTGGGCTATCTGGTTCACCATCTCAGAAATACGAGGCAAAGGATAGGCGTCTAATTGGGTATACAAGTTTATAGTCTGGCTATAATCGACCACAAGTCTTTTCTTCTCATTAGTTTTAACCACCACCACCTGGGCACGCCACGGGCTACCACTGTGTTCGATGATTCCCTCCCGTTGAAGCCTTTCCACTTCCTCTTTTATAAATGTTTTATCTTCTGAACTATACCGTCGACTCTTAGTCGCTATAGGTCTACAATTAGGAGAAAGGTTCGCAAACAAAGAAGGCGGACTTACGTTTAAAGAAGAAAGGCCGCAGACTGTGAGTGGAGGCTGAGATCCACCATACTTAAGGGTAACGCTCTCATGCTGACACTGGAAGTCCAAGCCTAATATTAAGTTCACACACAACTGAGGTAATATGAGGAGTTTAAAGTCCTTATACTCCGTATCCTTAACGGTCAATGTGACTTTACAATATCCAGTTACCTCCGAAGTAAGGGATTTGGACACCATCACAATTTCACTTCGAGTAGGATACACCTTCAATGAACAGGAGTTAACAAGGTTGGGGTGTATAAAACTTTCAGTACTGCCACAGTCTATCAAACACCCAGTAGGACGACCATTAATCTTGATGTCCATCATAGATTTTGACAAGGAACACGGTATGGTCTGGCCAACCGTAGCCGAGGCTAGAGTAAAACGATATGCGGCAGCAGAGAAGACCTCGGGTACAGGATTACCCTTACACACTTTACTAAAATGTCCCCGTTTCTTACATTTAAAACAGGTAGCCTCTCTGGCTGGGCAACTTTGCCTGGGGTGTTTAGATTGGCCACAAAAATAACACTTAGACCCATGGGGCACAGCCGCAACAATAGGATTAAGTGGGGGCTCCATTGGTGTTATGGATGCCTCCATACTCGGAACACACGAGGCTGAGAGAGATGCAGGGGCTGATGCATACACTTCTGAATTCTTCTGGGCTACATCTAACGATCGAGCAGCAGCGACGACCGTTTTTAAAACTAACGAGTCGTTCTCGAGGAGTCTCTGTCTAACAAAATTAGATCGGAGGCCAGATATGAAAGAATCGCGGATGGCTTCTTCCTGATACACTATGGCAGAGACAGCCTTGTAGTTGCAACCCTTAGCCAAAGCCTTAAGGTCCTGCAGGAAATCGTCCAGAGATTCCTCGGGTAATTGCCTGCGAGTAGACAGGAGATACCTGGCGTATACTTCGTTAACCGACTTAAGGTACTGGGCTTTAAGAGCTGCGAGGGCCTCTTCATATGTAGTAATATCTTCAATTATAGAGTAAGTTTGATGACTTACCAAGTTGGTTGGAAGACCCAACTTGTTAACCGTCGAATCGAACGATGCGATGAAGTGTTCAAAACATCGCAGCCAATGCGTAAATTTCTTCGACGCGTCTGCCGAATGCGGATCGATATCCAGACGCTCTGGTTTCAAAAATCGATCCATCTTCCAAAAGTTGTTACTTAATAAAATTGATGTGCCAAATAACTGCCCGAATCCGTGAAGTTAAAGTTTAAGACTGAGGGCTTTTATTAAGTAAGAATCATGGCAGAGTTAACAGAGTTCATCATCGACCGAGCCCTTGGTAGAACATACCAGAAGAGGGGCGGGGCCAGGGAGGAGCATTTGTGGTTCCCACCGGTGGAACATTCCAGACATTACAAGTACAAGTACAAATATCAGAACAGAGTTATTTCATCACAAGTCCAACAGCTTTATTTGAAGTCACAAGCTTTCGGAGCACTGCTCCTTCGTCAGGTGAAGTGGAGAGATGCATAAAGACACAGCTTATATAGTCAGAGAATAATGTCAGATGTTTACAGGTAATCTTTCTAACTGCCATTTATCACACCTCGGCAGAGAGATAATCACAGCAATCAAAGGTGTGAATGGTGTCCAAACAGGTCAGTCAGGAAAACATTACATCAAAGAACAATGAGGTGGGGTCACAAGTGAAATCTTCCAGTTCACTGCAGTCTTTTTTTTTCTTGGGTTCATGTCACACTACATGTAACCCCACCTGATGTAGGGTCATCCAGACTCGAGTCGTCATTGGCTTGTTCTCTCCACACGGATGCGGCCGGACCTGCTGTGATTTCCAGCAAAAAAAATGTTTTTTGTCTGTTTTTTTGTTTTTCACACAGACCCCAGCATCTGCAACATTTGACCCCTTGTGACCCCACCTCATTGCTCTTTGATGTAATGTTTTCCTGACTGACCTGTTTGGACACCATTCACACCTTTGATTGCTGTGATTATCTCTCTGCCGAGGTGTGATAAATGACAGTTAGAAAGATTACCTGTAAACATCTGACATTATTCTCTGACTAAATAAGCTGTGTCTTTATGCATCTCTCCACTTGACCTGACGAAGGAGCAGTGCTCCGAAAGCTTGTGACTTCAAATAAAGCTGTTGGACTATAACCTGGTGTTGTGTGACTTATTACAATGGTTAGGTGAGACCAAGCTTGTCTTTTAATGGTCTGTAGTCTGTAAGGCAAGGGAATTAAGGATTACGCAAGCAAGGCGAGTAGATGGAGTTAAGATACAGATCTAACTGAATGGCGGAACATGCTCGAGGGGCTGAATGGCCTCCTGCTGTTCCTATGTTTCCATATCCCATGTAACAGTAATACAGCATGATTCCCTAAGCATCAATGTAATCTATTGTTCAGAACGTAAAGGGTTCATTTCGACTCAGCTGCTCCTAAAACTCAAAGTCCTTTATCTTCATGCAGTAATCCGCCTTGCATCATAAATGTAAAATTTAGCTCATTCAGGCTCCAATATTTTGATTTTTATCAGAGAGTGTGTTCTGCCTCTGCACAGCCTCAAGCACTGTCTAACTTCCTCTGGATTTTGTTCAACTTAACCAATTATTTAATGTTCCAGATTTCAGTTTTCCTTCCCAATTCATTCAGTTTGAGGTTTCTTTTAAACTAGAGATCCCAGGCATGCCATAACAATTTTTATGTACCACAAGTGAAATCTTCCAGTTCACTGCTGTCTTTTTTTTTCTTCCATTTCTTCAGCAATAAAGCAGTGTTCTCATATAGGAAAACATCTGTATTTTACAGGAAAATTAACTTTTATGTAGCTACAAGATGGAAAATAAGGAAAGCTTGCAATCTTCAAAATGAGAGAGAGAGAAGTGTGACTTTTGTTGAAAACCTACTTAAAGAAACAGGGCCCATGGTGCAGAAGGCCCTCAATGTTCAAAAGAATAGGGGGCAAACAAGCAAAATCAGGGAGCAGTGATTAGCTTAGATGACACCAAGCTTGTGTTTTCAAAACCTATGGATTGCAGGAGGAAGGTAAGGAGTTCCATCGTCTTTAGGTCCTAGGCAATGCCTCGATTTTAAAATTCTCATCTTTGTTTTCAAATCCCTCCAAGGCCTCGCCACCCCCACCCCATCTCTGTAACCTCCTCTAGTCCTACAACCCTCTGAGAGCTCGGCGCTCCTCCAATTCTGGCCTCTTGCACATCCCCGATTTTCATCGCTCCACCAGTGGCGGCCGTGCCTTCAGCTGCCTAAGCCCTGAGCTCTGGAATTCCCTCCCTAAACCTCTCCGCCTCTCTACCTCTCTCTCCTCCTTTAAGATGCTCCTTAAAACCTACCTCTTTGACCAAGCCTGTCCTAATTTCTCTTTATGTGGCTCGGTGTCAAATGTTATTTGATAAACATAGCGCACCTGTGAAGCGCCTGGGGACATTTTACATTACATTAACAGCGCTATATAAATACAAGTTATTGCAGGATAGATTGAGCTGGAGCAGACTGATTAATTTTCATTTTAATACCGTGAGGTGCCCGGGATGAGGAAGAACATGTATGTTGGTTGTCAGCCTTACTAGCAGAGATATTTATTATAAGTTGTGACCAGCCATGACCTAGTCTCCATATAACATATGGCAGACCCTTAACTCTGCTGTAATTTTGCTTTAGAATCACATAATAATTCCTGCTTATTATTTTCCCTGGTGAATACTATGAGACTATTATTCTGCAGTGATGACATAGCATTAGCTTCTCGGTCTTCAATCATTGTAATCTCATAGCTATTACAAGTGACCAGAGACCAAATCCTGGATTGGGTTTTATTGAGACCATATATATAATGTTTTATAAAAAGAACCATGATAGTAAGTAAAATGCTGTAGTTTAATTTAGGGTTTCAAATTATTTCGAATCAAGATTCAGAGCTTGTTATGTCCTCTGAATCTGAATTATAATCTTCTGCAGTCCCAAACATCCACTGTTCCCCTATCTCACAGGGTTTTACTTCCCCAGCTGTTTTGGTTTCCTCTGTTTAGGTCTCTCTAGTTAGGCTCTCTGGTCAGTCTGTGTTAGTGACATCATAAACACCATGGGAGGATTTGACAGACCTGGTGAATACATAGATACATAGATACATAGAAGATAGGAGCAGGAGTAGGCCATTCAGCCCTTCGAGCCTGCTCCGCCATTCAATGAGATCATGGCTGATCATCCAAATTC
Source organism: Somniosus microcephalus (assembly GCF_052327205.1). Taxonomy (NCBI): domain Eukaryota; kingdom Metazoa; phylum Chordata; class Chondrichthyes; order Squaliformes; family Somniosidae; genus Somniosus; species Somniosus microcephalus. The sequence goes on along the minus strand of NC_140996.1, from coordinate 213,827,970 downwards.
AGTACCCGGTCCCTGCCTTCTCCCCATATCCCTTGATCCCTTTAGCCTTAAGAAATATATCCAACTCTTTCTTGAATATACTTAATGAACTGGCCTCCACCGCCCTCTGTGGCAGAGAATTCCATAGGTTCACCACTCTCTGGGTGAAGAAATTCCTCCTCATTTCAGTCCTAAATGGCTTACCCCTTATCCTTAGACTATGACCCCTGGTTCTGGACTCCCCGGCCATCAGAAACATCCTTCCTGCATCTAGTCTGTCCAGGCCTGACAGAATTTTATAGGCTTCGCTGAGATCCCCTCTCAATCTTCTAAACTCCAGTGAGTATAAGCCCAATCGACACAATCTCTCCTCATATGTCATTCCTGCCATCCCAGGTATCAGCTTGGTGAATCTTCGCTGCACTCCTTCCATGGCAAGAACGTCCTTCTTCAGGTAAGGCGACCAAAACTGCACACAATACTCAAGGTGTGGTCTCACCAAGGCCCTGTACAACTGCAGCAAGACATCCTTGTTCTTGTACTCGAACCCTCTTGCTACGAAGGCCAACATACCATTTGCCTTCTTAACCGCCTGCTGCACCTGCATGCTTACCTTCAGCGACTGGTGTACAAGAACACCCAGGTCTCTTTGCACTTCCCCTTCTCCCAATCTATTACCAGTCAAATAATAATCTGCCTTCATGTTTTTGCCACCAAAGTGGATAACCTCACATTTATCCACATTATAGTGCATTTGCCATGTTTCTGCCCAATCACCCAACCTGTCCAAATCATGCTGGAGTTTCACGACATCCTCCTCACAGCATATCCTCCCCCCCAGCTTTGTGTCATCTGCAAATTTGGAGATATTACATCCAATTCCCTCGTCCAGATCATTAATATATATTGTGAACAGCTGGGGTCCTAGGACCGATCCTTGTGGTACCCCACTAGTCACTGCCTGCCACTCAGAAAATGACCCGTTTATTCCAACTCTTTGCTTTCTGTCCGCCAACCAGTTCTCTACCCAAGTCAATACCTTGCCCCCAATCCCATGTGCCTTAATTTTGCACGCTAATCTCTTATGCGGGACCTTATCGAAAGCCTTCTGAAAGTCGAAATACACCACATCCACTGGTTCTCCCTTATCTATTTTACCAGTTACATCCTCAAAAAATTCCAGTAGATTAGTCAAGCATGATTTACCTTTTGTAAATCCATGTTGACTTTGTCCGATCCAGTCACTGCTTTCCAAATGCTCTGCTATTACATCATTTATAATGGACTCTAGCATTTTCCCCACTACCGATGTCAAGGTTACCGGTCTATAATTCCCCGCCTTTTCTCTACCACCTTTTTTGAATAGTGGGGTAACATTAGCTACCCGCCAATCCATGGGTACCGTTCCAGAGTCTATCGAGTTCTGGAAGATGACCAGCAATGCATCTACTATTTCTAGGGCCACTTCCTTAAGTACCCTGGGATGTAGATTATCAGGCCCTGGGGATTTATCGGCCTTCAGTCCCATCAATTTTCCTAACACCATTTCCCTACAAATACTGATTTCTTTCAGTTCCACCCTTTCATCAGACCCTATGTTCCCCGGCATCTCTGGGAGGTTATTTGTGTCCTCCTTTGTGAAGACAGAACCAAAATATGTATTTAGTTGGTCTGCCATTTCTTTGTTCCCCATTATAAATTCCCCCGATTCTGACTGCAAGGGACCTACGCTTGACTTCACCAATATTTTTCTCTTCACATATCTATAAAAGCTTTTACAGTCAGTTTTTATGTTCTCTGCAAGCTTACTCTCATATTCTATTTTCCCTTTCTTAATTAATCCATTTGTCCTCCTTTGTTGAATCCTAAACTGCTCCCAATCCTCAGGATTATTGCTTTTTCTGGCCAATTTATATGTCCTCTCCTTGGACCTTATGCTATCCCTAATTTCCCTTGTTAGCCATGGTTGGGTCACCTTTTTTGTTTTATTTTTATGCCAAACTGGGATGAACAAATTCTGTAGTTCATCCATTCAGTCTTTGAATGTTTGCCATTGCCTATCCACCATCAACCCTTTGAGTGCCATTCCCCAATCAATCCTACCCAACTCGCTCCTCAGACCATCATAGTTTCCTTTATTTAAATTGAGGACCCTAGTCTCCGAGTCAACTACTTCATTCTCCATCTTAATGAAGAATTCGATCATATTATGATCGCTCCGACCCAAGGGGCCTCGTACAACAAGTTTGCTAATTAATCCTTTCTCGTTACATAATACCCAGTCTAAGATGGCCTGATCTCTGGTTGGTTCCTCGACATATTGGTCCAGGAAACCATCCCGTAAACACTCCAGGAATTCCTCCTCCATAGCATTGTTACTCATTTGGTTGGCCCAATCTATATGTAGATTAAAGTCACCCATGATGACTGCTGTGCCCTTATTGCATGCTTCTTTAATTTCCCTTTTAATGCCATCCCCAACCTTCGCCTTACTGTTTGGAGGTCTATAAACCACTCCCACTAACGCTTTTTTCCCCTTAGTATTTCTCAATTCTACCCATACAGATTCCACCTCATCAGAGCTAATATCCTTCATTACAATTGTGTTAATCCCTTCTTTAACCAGTAATGCTACCCCACCTCCCTTTCCTTTTTGCCTATCTTTCCTGAATATCGAATACCCCTGGATGTTGAGTTCCCAGTCCTGGCCTTCCTTGAGCCACGTTTCCGTAATCCCAACCAAATCGTATTTGTTTACTTCTATTTGCGCAGCCAATTCATCCACCTTATTACAAATGCTCCTCGCATTAAGACACAAAGCCTTCAGGCTTGTTTTTTTAACGCTCTTAGACCTATTAGAATTATTATTTACTGTGGCCATGTTTGATTTAAACTGTTGTTTTCTCTGACTGCCACTTTTGTTTTTCTCCTTCCTATCTTTTGCTTTTATCCTTGTTTCCCTTTCCTCTGTCTCCCTGCTCAGGTTCCCAACCCCCTGCCATTTTAGTTTAAACCCTCCCCCACAGCACTAGCAAACACTCCCCCTAGGACATTGGTTCCAGCCCTGCCCAGGTGCAAACCGTCCGGTTTGAACTGGTCCCACCTCCCCCAGAACCGGTTCCAATGTCCCAGGAACTTGACTCCCTCCCCCTGGCACCATTCCTCTAGCCACGTATTCATCTGAAGTATCCTTCTATTTCTACTCTGACTAGCACGTGGCACTGGTAGCAATCCTGAGATTACTACCTTTGAGGTCCTGTTTTTTAATTTATCTCCTAACTCACTATACTCCGTTTTTAGGACCTCATCCCGCTTTTTACCTATATCGTTGGTGCCTATATGCACCACGACAACTGGCTGTTCACCCTCCCCTTCCAAGATGTTCTGGAGTCGCTCAGAGACATCCTTGACCCTTGCACCAGGGAGGCAACACACCATCCTGGAGTCTCGTTTGCGGCCGCAGAACCGCCTATCTATTCCCCTTACAATTGAATCCCCTATTACTATAGCTCTACCACTCTTTTTCCTCCCATTCTGTGCAGCAGAGCCACCCCTGGTGCCAGGAAGTTGGCTGCTGCTGCCTTCCTCTGATAAGCCACCCCCCCCAACAGTACTCAAAGTGGTGTATCTGTTGGAGAGGGGGATGGCCACAGGGGACCCCTGCACTACCTGCCTGCGCCTAGTACTCTGCCCGTTGGTCTCCCATTCCCTTTCTTCCTGTCCAACCTCTACCTGCGGTGTGTCCAACTCCGTAAATGTGCTATTCACATTGTCCTGAGCATCGTGAACACTCCAGTATGTGTCCAATCGCAGCTCCAGCACCGCAATGCGGTCTGTCAGTAGCTGCAGCTGGATGCACTTCCTGCACATGTAGTTGTCAGGGACACAGGAAGTGTCCCTGAGTTCCCACATATCGCAGGAGGAGCAGATCACGGGGCCCGGCTGTCCTGCCATGACTTACCCTTTAATTAATTGAATTTAATCTACTACTGTAGGGTGTGGTAGCCTTGTGGATCAGGTACTGGACTAGCAATCTTACATAGGTGACAAGTTCAAAGACCCATCACACCAAGTTACTGAATTGAATAAATCTGGTAATTTGAGAACTAGCACCAGAGAACTAACCATGAAAGTTGTTGGTTAATCTTTGGAATTCTTTACCCCAGAGGGCCCAGTCATTGAGTATATTGAAGACTGAGATTGATAGATTTTCGGGCAGTAAGGGATATGGGGATAGTGCGGGTAAGTGGAGTTGATGTAAAGTTCAGCTGCTAGAACTCCTTCATGATTTTACTACAAACAGGGACTCTAGGAAATATTCCCAGTCAGTCTCTGACCAACTGAATGCTGCAGTGTCCAGTTACATGCTGGGATGCCCAGCCTGTGATCTAGCAAAAAAATAAGGCGAAAGGCCACGAATACCCTCCTCCTGCCTCACTGGCATGGGAATATCAGGCCTTCAGGTACAGACTCAATGCAAGAAAACATAAGGGCATAAGCACATAAGAAATAGGAGCAGGAGTCGGTCATTTGGCCCCTCGAGCCTGCTCTGCCATTCAATAAGATCATGGCTGATCTGATCTTAGCCTCAACTCCACTTTCCTGCCCACTCTCCATAACCCTCGACACCTCTGTTTTTCAAAAATCTGTCTATCTCCGCCTTAAATATATTCAATGACCCAGCCTCCACAGCTCTCTGGGGTAGAGAATTCCAAAGATTCACGACCCTCAGTGAAGAAATTGCTCCTCATCTCCGTTTTAAATAGGCGACCCCTTATCCTGAAACTATATTGGACCAATATGTCGAGAAACCAAATAGAGATCAGGCCATCTTAGACTGGGTATTATGTAATGAGAAAGGATTAATTAGCAATCTTGTTGTGCGAGGCCCCTTGGGGAGCAGCGATCATAATATGATAGAATTCTTCATTAAGATGGAGAGTGAAATAATTGATTCAGAGACTAGGGTCCTGAATTTAAATAAAGGAAACTACAATGGCATGAGGCATGAGTTGGCTAGGAGGGATTGGGAACGTTACTCAAAGGGTTGACAGGGGGTAGGCAATGGCAAACATTTAAAGATCGCATGGTTGAACTACAGAATTTGTTCATCCCTGTTTGGCATAAAAATAAAACAAAAAAGGTGGCTCAACCGTGGCTAACAAGGGAAATTAGGGATAGCATAAGATCCAAGGAGAGGACATATAATTTGACCAGAAAAAGCAGCAAACCTGAGGATTGGGAGCAGTTTAGGATTCAGCAAAGGAGGACAAAGGGATTAATTAAAAGGGGGAAAATAGAGTATGAGAGTAAGCTTGCAGGGAACATAAAAACTGACTGTAAAAGCTTCTATAGATATGTGAAGAGAAAAGGATTGGTGAAGTCAAGCATAGGTCCCTTGCAGTCAGAATCAGGGTAATTTATAATGGGGAACAAAGAAATGGCTGAGCAATTAAATACATACTTTGGTTCTGTGTTCACAAAGGAGGACACAAAAAACCTCCCAGAGATGTCGGGGAACATAGGGTCTAATGAGAGGGAGGAATTGAAAGAAATCAATATTTGTAGGGAAATGGTGTTAGGGAAATTGACGGGATTGAAGGCCGATAAATCCCCAGAGCCTGATAATCTACATCCTAGGGTACTTAAGGAAGTAGCCTGAGAAATAGTAGATGCAATGCTGGTCATCTTCCAAAATTCTATAGACTCTGGAACAGTTCCCATGGATTGGAGGATAGCAAATGTAACCCCACTATTTAAAAAAGGTGGTAGAGAGAAAACGGGGAATTATAGACCGGTAAGCCTGACATCGGTAGTGGGGAAAATGCTAGAGTCCATTATAAAAGATGTAATAGCAGAGCACTTGGAAAACAGTGACAGGATCGGACAAAGTCAACATGGATTTACAAAAGGTAAATCATGCTTGACTAATCTACTGGAACTTTTTGAGGATGTAACTGGTAGAATAGATAAGGGAGAACTAGTGGATGTGGTGTTTTTGGACTTTCAGAAGGCTTTCGATAAGGTCCCGCATAAGAGATTAGCGTGCAAAGTAAAAGCACATGGGGTTGGGGGTAAGGTACTGACTTGGATAGAAAACTGGTTGGCAGACAGGAAGCAAAGAGTTGGAACAAACGGGTCTTTTTCCGAGTGGCAGGCAGTGACTAGTGGGGTACCGCAGGGATCGGTGCTAGGACCCCAGCTATTCACAATATATATTAATGATCTAGACGAGGAAACTAGATGTAATATCTCCAAGTTTGCAGATGACACAAAGCTGGGTGGGTGTGTGTGCTGTGAGGAGGATGCAGAGAAACTCCAGTATGATTTGGACAGGTTGGGTGATTGGGCAGATGCATGGCAGATGCAGTATAATGTGGATAAATGCGAGGTTATTCACTTCGGTGGCAAAAACAGGAAGACAGATTATTATCTGAACAGCAATAGATTGGGAAAAGGGGAAGTGCAGCGAGATCTGGGTGTCCTTGTGCACCAGTCGCTGAAGGTAAGCATGCAGGTGCAGCAGGCGGTTAAGAAGGCAAATGGTATGTTGGCCTTCATACCGAGAGGATTCGAGTACAGGAGCAAGGATGTCTTGCTGCTGTTGTACAGGGCCTTGGTGAGGCCACACCTTGAGTATTGTGTGCAGTTTTGGTCGCCTTATCTGAGGAAGGATGTTCTTGCCATGGAGGGAGTGCAGCGAAGATTCACCAGACTGATACCTGGGATGGCAGGAATGATGTATGGGGAGAGATTGGGTCGATTAGGCTTGTATTCACTAGAGTTTAGAAGAATGAGAGGGGATCTCATTGAAACTTATAAAATTCTAACAGGACTAGACAGACTAGATATAGGAAGGGTGTTCCTGATGGCGGGGGAGTCCAGAACCAGAGGTCACAGTCTAAGGATAAGGGGTAAGCCATTTAGGACTGAGATGAGGAGGAATTTCTTCAACCAGAGAGTGGTGAACCTGTGGAATTCTCTACCACAGAAGGCAGTTGAGGCCAATTTGTTAAACATATTCAAGAAGGAGTTAGATATATTTCTTAAGGCTAAAGGGATCAAGGGATATGGGGAGAAAGCAGGGACAGGGCACTGAATTTGGATGATCAGCCATGATCTCATTAAATGGCGGAACAGGCTCGAGGGGCTGAATCGCCTACTCCTGCTCCTATCTTCTATGTTTCTATAACTATGCCCCCTAGTTCTAGGTTCCCCACGAGGGAAAACATCCTCTCCACATCTACCCTGTCAAGCCCCCTCAGAATCTTATGTTTCAATAAGATCACCTCTCATTCTTCTAAACTCCAATGAGTATAGGCCCAACCTGCTCAACCTTCCCTCATAAGACAACCCCTTCATCTCAGGAATCAACCTGGTGAACCTTCTCTGAACTGCCTCCAATGCAAGTATATCCCTTCTTAAATAAGGAGACCATAACTGTACGCAGTACTCCAGGTTTCACCAATGCCCTGTACATTTGTAGCAAGACTTCCCTACTTTTATACTCCATCCCCCTTAAAATAAAGGCCAACATTCCATTTGCCTTCCTAATTACTTGCTGTACCTGCATGATAACTTTTTGTGTTTCATGTACGAGGATAACCAGACCCCTCTGCACCGCAGCATTTTGTAGTCTCTCTCCATTTAAATAATATTTTGCTTTTTTATTCTTCCTACCAAAGTGGATAACCTCACATTTTCCCACATTATAGTCTATCTGCCAAATTTATGCCCATTCACTTAAACTATCTATATGCCTTTGCAGACTCTTTGGGGAGAAGATTCGGTTGATGTGCACCTCCCTAAGAGGGCGCTAACAGGGCGCAAAGCAACTAGCTCCCGGGCATGGCACTGCTAACGCTTCCAGCGAAATTCAGTGGGAGGTTAGCGGCGGTGGTAACCGTTAGCGCTCCGTGGCCCTTCGCATCCAGCGATGACATCTTTGCCGTGTGCAGCGCACCGTACCGCTCGCGCCCCAGCCGCGAACTTTGGTAGCGCCCCCTGACTTACCGCCGGACGATAAGTCCGACAGGGTCAAGGGGGCCTACCTGCGGCCGGGGCAGCGCTAGTTAAATGGGAGGTGCTGGGCAGCCATATTTGTTGCTGGCCTCCTGCCAGCATCTGCCCCCGTTGCTGTCCACGGCCTCCTGACCAGCCCCCCACCCCGCAGAGTGCCGGCTGCGCTCCATGAGCCCGGCACTCCTCTTGAGTGCCAGGCTATTTTGCCGGCACTCCAATCCCTGGTGGCCCAGCTGGGTCCCGGGTCACACTGCGCAAGGCCCCTCCCCTTTAATAAGGGGAGGAAGTCCTGCAGTACGGCACTTTGAGCCGCGGTATTCACTCATAGCGCCCCAAGAGGGAGGGGGAGCGCTTCCAGTAGCACCCAGCCTCCCTCTTGGGGCGCTACCAGTGAATTTTCGGCATGGGGTCGGTAACTTGTTCGGGGCGCTAAAAGTAGCGCCCTGACTAAGTTAGCACCCCAAAGGGGGCGTGAACCAATTTTGCCCCCTTTGTGTCCTCCTCACAATTTGCTTTCCCACCTATCTTTGTATCATCAGCAAATTTGGCTACATTACCCTCGGTCCCTCCATCCAAGTCATTAATATAGATGGGATATCAGGCCTTCAGGTACAGAAATCCCAGGGCAATGCAAAAAGGGCAAAGGTTCGGCAAATTGGCTCTTCAGCCCATTTTTCTGACCTTTGCACCCGGAGTGCACCTTGAGGGCAAGGACTAGAAATATCAAGCCTCAAAATACTCAGGTACAGCAGCAAAGCAGCAACAGTTGTGTGATCTAACAGTTGTCCTTCTAGCTGTTCCCACAATTCTCAAGTCCAACTGTAAAGAGAAAAAGTATTCCCTTTCAAAACTCGAATTCAGCTTTCAAAACCTCCAGTTAAAATGGTCATTCTTTATCTCACTTCCACCCGCACCCGCCCCCCCACCACCCCATAACATTCTCACTCTTTTCCAAAACTAATGAAAGGTGTTCGCTGTCCAGACTATTTAAGGTACTTTAGCTGTCGCAATTGTTTAAGACATTATTAGTTACCCAGCGAGCTGGTACTGTGGATTAGAGCTCCCGTATGCAATGGAGTAGCAGGATGTGGATTTGCATTTGTGATCTCCTGCCCCAGGAAAGCTCCCCTTCACAGTCATGGCATTCGCAGAGATGTATTAACATGTAGAGCATCACTGACTAAGGCCTGAGAGTAGCCCTTGGGTGTTCCTTTCCAATGGAGAGGCTTCAGGAGGTAAAATGAGATGGAAAACTAATACAATGGGCCAGAAATTAGGTTCGGGGGCTTGCCGCGCATGCAAGCCCCCGATGTGCACTTACCCGACGCGCTGACATTTCAATCCTGGCCCGCATTGCATTTCCTGTCACTGGCCCGCTTCAGGTCCTGCCGCGCTGTGCGTGCATGACCCAGCGGCGTACTTAGTGCGAAGAGCCGGCCGGGGTCACGTGAGCACTGGGCAACCAATGGGAGGTTGCAAAAGTTCATTCATGAGTTTGACAGTAAGAACTGTCAAACTCATGAAAACTCCTGGCCCCAAAACACTACTTAATCTTGAAAGAAAATTTAAAAAAACATCGCACTACTTAAAAAAACTATAAATAACTGTAAAAAACAATTTTAAACAATAATTTTAAATTTTGAAAAAAATTATTATATAAAAAATCGGGGCTAAAAATACATTTACCTTACTGTAAAGTCTTCAAAAAAAATGAACCTGTGGAAAAATGTTCTAATTTTACTTACTAGACCACTTACCTGTTAAAAGTACTTACGGCTGCTTTTTCCACGCATAAAAACCGGAGTCTTTTCCCCACGGGCAACTCTAATAAAAAAAGGGAAGTTCAGCGCGCACGTGCTACCTGAAACCTCGCACGCGTTCCGCCTCTTAACCCCTTGGGTCAGAGGAGAGGAAATGCCGGTTTTCCCCGCATGCGCTGTGCATGCTAAAAACCGGCAATTCCTCCGGGCCCACGCGTGAGTACCCCATCCGTACTCGCACGTTGGGACAGGAATTACTGGCCCATTATTGATTTTTATTAGTTTAAGGCGTAAAACTCAAGTTATTCCAATATCTCAGTGGTTAAAAGCACCACCTTGATTTCTGCTGTGGCTCAGTAGGTAGCACTCATGCCTCTGAATCCAGAAGGTTGTGTGTTCAAGTCCCACTCCAGAGACTGGAGCACAAAAACCTAGGCTGACACACCAGTGCAGTACTGAGGGAGTGCTGCACTGTTGGAGGTGCCGTCTTTCGGATGGCAAGTTAAACCGAAGCCCCGTCTGCCCTCTCAGGTGGACGTCAAATGTTCCATGATGCAATTTCGAAGAAGAGCAGGGGAACAGAGGAAACTACAAGGGTATGAGGGACAAGTTGGCCATGGTAGATTGGGAGACTACATAAAATGGCTAACATTCAAGGAAATAATGCATAATTTGCAACAAACACATATTCCTCTAGGGCATAAAAATCCAAAAGGAAAAGTGATCCAACCATGGCTAACAAAAGAAATTAAAGCTAGTATTAAGTCAAAGGAGGAAGCTTATAAAGTTGCCAGAAAAAGCAGTCAGCCTGAGGATTGGGATCTTTTTAGAAATCAGCAAAGGGGACCAAGAAATTGATAAAGAAAGGGAAAATGGAATATGAGCACAAACTAGCGAAAAATATAAAAATGGATTGTAAAAGCTTCTATAGGTATGTGAAAAGGAAAAGACTGGTGAAGGTAAATGTAAGTCCTTTACAATCAGAGACGGGAGAATTTATAATGGGGAATGAGGAAATGGCAGAGAAATTAAATAAATACTTTGTTTCTATCTTCACAGAGGAAGACACAAAAAACCTCCCAGAAATACGAGAAAACCAAGGGTGTGGCGAGAATGAGGAACTTAAAGAAATTATTATTAGTAAAAAAAACAGTACTAGCAAAATTTATGGGACTAAAAGTCAATAAATCCCAAGGACCGGATGACCTACATCCTAGGGTTTTGAAAGGGGTGACCATAGGGATAGTGGACGCATTGGTTATCATCTTCCAAAATTCTATAGATTCTGGAACGGTTCCTGCAGATTGGAGGATAGCAAATGTAACCCCGCTATTTAAAAAAGGAAGGAGAGAGAAAACTGGGAACTACAGACCTGTTAGCCTTAGTTGGGAAAATGCTGGAATCTATTATAAAGGATGCAATAACTGGGCACTTAGAAATGAATAGTAAGATTGGGCAGAGTCAACATGGATTTATGAAAGGGAAGTCCTGTTTGACAAACCTATTGGAGTTCTTTGAGGATGTAACTAGTGGAGTAGACAAAGGGGAACCAGTAGATATGGTATATCTGGATTTTCAGAAGGCTTTCGATAAGGTCCCACACAAGAGGTTGGTGAACAAAATTAGGGCACATGGAATTGGGGGTAATATACTAGCATGGATTGAGAATTGGTTAACAGACAGGAAAGAAAGAGTAGGGATAAACGGGTTTTTTTCAGGATGGCAGGCTGTGACTAGTGGGGTACCGCAAGGATTGGTGCTTGGGCCCCAGCTATTCACAATCAATATCAATGATTTGGATGAGGGGACTAAATGTAACATTTCCAAATTTGCTGATGATACAAAGCTAGGTGGCAGTGTCAGTTGTGAAGAGGATGTGAAGAGGCGTCAAGGGGATCTCGACAGGCTCAGTGAGTGGGCAAGAACATGGCAGATGGAATATAATGTGGATAAATGTGAAGTTATCCACTTTGGTAGAAAAAACAAAAAGGCAGAGTATTTCCTAAATGGTGAAAGATTGGGGAATGCAGATGCTCAAAGGGACCTGGGTGTCCTTGTACATGAGTCACTGAAAGTGAATGTGCAGGTACAGCAAGCCATTAGGAAGGCAAATGGTATGCTGGCCTTCATTACAAGAGGATTTGAGTACAGGAGTAAAGACGTCTTACTCCAATTATATAGGGCCTTGGTGAGATCACACCTGGAGTACTGTGTACAATTTTGGTCTCCTTACCTAAGGAAGGATATACTTGCCATAGAGGGAGTGCAACGAAGGTTCACAAGATTGATTCCTGGGATGATGGGACTGTCATATGAGAAGAGATTGAGTAAACTAGGACTGTATTCTCTTGAATTCAGAAGAATGAGAGGGGATCTCATTGAAGCATACAAAATTATTACAGGGCTTGATAGGGTGGATGCTGGGAGAATGTTTCCCTTGGCTGGGGAGTCTAGAACCAGGGGCCACAGCCTCAGAATAAAGGGTAAGCCATTCAGGACTGAGATGAGAAGAAATTTCTTCACACAGAGGGTGGTGAATCTTTGGAATTCTCTACCCCAGAGGGCTGTGGAGGCTCAGTCATTGGGTATCCAAAACAGAATTCAATAGATTTCTGACTAGTAAGGGCATCAAGGGATATGGCGATAGGGCCGGTGAATGGAGTTGAGAGAGAAGATCAGCCATGATCTCATTGAATGGCGGATCAGGCTCAAAGGGCCGAATGGACTACTCCTGCTCCTATTTCTTATGTTCTTAGGTACTTATGTTATCCCCAGTGTCCTGGCCAATATTTGTCCCTCAACCAATATCACTAAAACAGATTATCTGGTCTTTGTCACATTGCTGTTTGTGGGAGCTGAACAGTGACTACACTTCAAATTTATTTCATTGGCTGTAAAGTGCTTTGGGACATCATGAAAGGTGCTACATTACTGCAAGTTCTTTACCTTCATAGAATCATAGAATTTTACAGCAGAGAAGGAGGCCATTCGGCCTATTTTGTCCGTGCCAGCCAACAAAGAGCTATCCAGCCTCATCCCATTTTCCAGCACTTGGTCCATAGCCTTGTAGGTTACGGCACTTCAAGTGCATATTCAAGTACTTTTTAAATGTGATGAGGGTTTCTGCCTCTACCACCCTTTCAGGCAGTGAGTTCCAGACCCCCACCACCCTCTGGGTGAAAAATATCCTCCTCAACTCTCCTCTAAACCTCCAACCAATTACTTTAAATCTATGCCCCCTGGTTATCAACTGCTCTGCTAAGGGAAATAGGTCCTTCCTATCCACTCTATCTAGACCCCTCATAATTTTATACACCTCAATAAGGTCTCCCCTCAGCCTCCTCTGTTCCAAAGAAAACAACCCCAGTCTATCCAATCTTTCCTCATAGCTAAAATTCCCCAGCCGAGGCAACATCCTCGTAAATCTCCTCTGCCCCCCCTCTAGTGCAATCACATCCTTCCTGTAATGTGGTGACCAGAACTGCACGCAGTATTCTAGCTGCGGCCTAACTAGTGTTTTATACAGTTCAAGCATAACCTCCCTGCTCTTATATTCTATGCCATGGCTAATAAAGGTGAGTAGCCCGTATGCCTTCTTAACCATCTTATCTACCTGTCCTGCTACCTTCAGGGATCTGTGGACCTGCACTCCAAGGACCCTCTGATCCTCTGCATTTCTGCGTCCTACCATTTATAGTGTATTCCCTTGCCTTGTTAGCCCTCCCCAAATGAATTACCTCACATTTCTCCGGATTGAATTCCATTTGCCACTGTTCTGCCCACCTGACCAGTCCATTGATATCTTCCTGCAGTCTGCAGCTTTCTTCTTCATTATCAACCACACGGCCAATTTTTGTATCATCTGCAAACTTCTTAATCATACTTCCTACATTCAAGTCCAAATCATTGATATATACCACAAGAAGCAAAGGACCCAGTACTAAGCCCTGCGGAACCCCACTGGAAACAGCCTTCCAGTCACAAAAACACCCTTTGACAATTACCCTTTGTTTCCTGCCTCTGAGCCAATTTTGGAAACAACTTGTCACTTTGCCTTGAATCCCATGGGCTTTTACTTTTGTGTCCAGTCTGCCATGCAGGACCTTATCAAAAGCCTTGCTAAAATCCATATAGACTACATCAAACGCACTACCCTCATTGACCCTCTTTGTTCCCTCCTCAAAAAATTCCTTGTGTGCTACTAAGCTATATACACCAGAAGATTCTAGGCTTGAACCCAGTATTTGCTAAATTGCCTAACCTCAGCTGGGGAAGCAGAAGGATGAAACATATTGGCCTTTCAGTCCCACAGAAAAGTGAATCAAGGCATCCCCACCCATGACCACTGTCCAGTGATCACGCTCAACTGTGATGGCACCCCTGGTTAAATAACCTGCTAACAATCACCACCTGGGCTCACACATGACGAATAGCCACCTGCTTGATGTGTCAACAGCCCATGGGCATGGCACCCATGGAACCATTACCCCAGCAGAGGGCAACATCCTCAGGTGAGATGGAGAGAACATTGGAAAAAAGTAAAAAGAAAGTAAATGATAAGCCTTTTTCCCAGTTGATAACCTGACTGAAGACGTTTCTTTTTTCAGCAACAAGGATAGACACCAAGGCTGGAGAGAGAGAGAGAAAGAAAGAAAGAAAGAAAGAATGAATGAAAGAAAGAAAGAAAGAAAGAAAGAAAGAAAGAAAGAATTTATATAGCGCCTATCACGACCACCGGACGTCTCAAAGCGCTTTACAGCCAATGAAGTACGTTTGAAGTGGAGGAATTACGATGTTCAGTAACCTACACAGATCCGCTCAGTGAATTGTTATTGCCTAATAAATCCAGTTTGGTAACGCTTAATTGACTGCAGAAGGATGCTGTCCAGGAACATCACTAACATTTTGGCTAAAGTGTGAATCAGCCTGGCTAATTGCTACCAATTCATGCAGAAGTGAAGAGCAGCTTATTTAATGCTACGAAGTCACAGCCACTGGGAACTGGACTACCTGACCTTAGCAGCCATCAGAGACGAGACTTTATCCTCATCTGTCTGGCTGGATTTAGATTCACACCCCCTTCACATTAGCTTGCATACTTGAGCCACCGGCCATCTTGGCTTTTACTCTTGCTCATAAATAGTGTTATTTTGCAACAATTCCTTTCTCCACTCCACCTATTACGAGACTATTGAGCTCCGCATCCAGAAATATTGGCAGTTGAAAAGCCTCACAAAAGGTAAGCGATATGTGTCCCTTAGTGTAATACAGCTACATACAGAAATAAATCTTTAACAAGTGGGAAGAGGCTCTCTATCTAGGAGTTCTGTCCCATCTTTGTGGGTTGTGGGTTCAAGTCCCACTCCAGGGACATGAGCACATAAAGCTAGGCTGACGCTCCAGTGCAGTACTGAGGGAGGGAGTGCTGCACTGTCAGAGGTGCCGTCTTTCGGATGAGACATAAAACCAAGGCCCCGCCTGTTCTCTCAGGTGGATGTAAAAGATCCCATGGCACTATTTCGAAGAAGAGCAGGGGAGTTATCCCCGGTGTCCTGGTCAATGTTGTATCCGTGTGTTAATGACGACACGGAATGCAGGAGTTGGTTTAACAGGTGTTTACAGGACAAAGTCTGGAGGTGCACTAAAAGATACAAGACACTATACAGGCTTATATAGCCCGAGTGGCCACTACCGGCATTACAGTACACAGGGGCTCTTAAAGGCACATACACCACAATTCCTCCCCTTTTAGACAACCAGTACATAACATTTTAAGTAATTGTTATTAACATGTGTACAAGAACAATAATCTACACATTTGCTGCAGTTAATCAATTATAAGTCAGTCTCTCTGGAGGCTTCCTGACTCGGTCCGGATAACGCCTCGGTGGTGTAGTAGTTTTTGGTGGTGTAGTAGGTTCTTTTGGCAAGGTCGATTCGGCTTGAATGCCAGTGTCGGGTTCATCTGGTTCCAGTATCACCGGATCGGAGGTAGATACTATGGGTATCTCTGCTTCATCATTAGGCGTATAGAGTGGTGGTGTAGGTTGTCCCTTTTCGGATGACTCTATGATCTGGTCAGCATGGCGCCTTATTATGCTTTCTCCAATGTCCACGGTATACATCAGCGGTCCTAGTCGTGTGCAAATAGTTCCAGGCTGCCATTTCTCGGTACGGTAGTCCCAGGCCAAAACTTGTTGACCTATCTGGAAGGTTCTAGTTGGCCTTGCATTCATGCCTTGAAATTACTGGTTCTCTACGTCCCTTCTGATGTTTGGCTTGATCAAATCCAGCCGGCATCTTAGTCTTCTATTGAAAAACATCATGGCGGGAGGTTGGTTTGTAACCACATGTGTTGCATTCCTGTAGGCAAACAAGAAATTATTTATCTTATGCTGTAGATTAATGTCTTCATTACCCATAGCCTTTATGGCCTTCTTGAAGGTCTGGACAAACCTTTCAGCCAATCCATTGGTGGCGGGATGGTATGGGGCGGACGTGTAGTGCTTAACCCCATTGTTTTTTAAGAACTTCCTGAATTCTTCGGACACAAATTGTGGTCCATTATCAGAACAGATCTGTTCAGGCAGCCCATTCCTGGCAAATATGGTCCTTAATACTGTGATGGTTTTTTCCGTGGTGGTGGAGGACATCTTTATTACCTCCGGCCACTTGGAGTGTGCATCAACCGCGATTAAGAACATTGAGTCCATAAATGGACCAGCAAAGTCGATGTGTACCCTTTGCCATGGAGATGAGGGCCACTCCCATGGATGTAGAGGGGCTTGTGGTGGGGCGTTTTGGACCTTCTGGCATCCTAGACAGCCCTTGGTCATTTCTTCGATGTCTCCATCGATACCTGGCCACCACACAAACGCTCTGGCTAGGTTCTTCATTTTCACTCCACCCAGATGCCCCTCGTGAAGCTCCTTTAGCACTTTATCCTGGAGTTTGGGTGGAATCACCACTCTGGATCCACACATCAAGGTTCCTCGGCACACTGACAGCTGTTCTCTTCTTTGCGAGAATGCTGGCAACAGTGGTTCGCCATGTGCTGGCCATCCCTTCACCGTTAAATCGTAGACTCGTGAGAGAGTCGGGTCATTTCTCGTTTCTTTTTCAATGGTAGAATTTGTTACTGGTAGACATTCCACTATGGTTGAGTGGAACATTTCCACTGGGTCCACTGTAGGTGCCTCTTCTACCGTTGGCAACGGTAGACGCGATAACCCATCAGCATTTCCATGCTGTTTTGATCCTTTGTATTCTATATCATATTGGTGTGCCCCTAGGAAAAGGGACCACCTCTGTAGCCTTTGCGCTGTCATAATGGGAACGCCCTTTTTAGGGTTGAATATGGAGACGAGGGGTTGATGGTCAGTCAACAAGGTAAATTTTTGTCCGTGTAGGTAATGGTTGAATTTCTTCACTCCCCATACCAGGCTGAGTGCTTCCCTGTCGATCTGGGCATAGTTACGCTCAGCTGAGTTCAATGAGCGTGACGCAAAAGCTATCGGCCGCTCTGACCCATCAGGGAATCTATGCGATAATACCGCTCCTACGCCGTAAGGGGATGCATCGCACGCCAGTCTGATTGGCAGTGATGGGTTGTAATGAGCCAAAACTTCCTTGGACGTGATCAAGCCTTTACATTTATGGAAGGCACGTTTGCAGTCTTCGCTCCATTTCCAAATTACTCCCGTTTGTAGCAGTTCGTTAAGAGGATGCAGAACAGTTGACAAGTTCGGTAAAAATTTATGATAGTTATTTATCAATCCCAGGAACGACCTTAATTGTGAGACATTTTCAGGTGCTGGGGCTTTTATGACCGCTTCAATTTTTTCAGGTGACTTATGTAACCCTTCTTCATTAATTATGTGGCCACAATATGATATTTGTTTCTGAAAAAATTCGCACTTGGGGCGATTTGCTCGTAAGACCCGTTCTCTCAGCCTAGTGAGCACCTGCTCCAAATTGGCAAGGTGCTCGTTGTCGTTTTCTCCTGTTACAAGGATGTCGTCTAGGTAGCATTGAGTCCTCGGAATCCCTTGCAGGACTTGCTCCATAGCTCTTTGCCAGATAGCTGGAGCTGATGCTACTCCGAAAACCAGTCGATTGTACTGGTACAGGCCTTTGTGTGTGTTTATCGTGAGATACTTTTTAGAGGCATCCTCAACCTCCATCTTTAGATATGCCGGTGCCAAGTCAATTTTGGTGAAACGTTTCCCTCCGGATAGTGAGGCGAAAATATCTTCTAGCCTCAGAAGAGGATACTGTACTGTGTGAAGGACCGGATTTACAGTCACCTTGAAGTCCCCACAGATGCGAATTTTTCTTTGTTCTTCAGATTTATCATTATTCAACGTTTTCTTCATGACCGGGACGATGGGTGTTGCCCACTCACTCCAATCTATCTTGGATAACACGCCTGTCTTTTCTAAATTCTCCAGCTCTGCCTCGACTGCTGGATGAATTGCGTATGGCACCGGCCTTGCCTTAAAAAACTTGGGAATTGCCGCATCTTCCACTTTTATTGAGGCGGTGACGCCTTTCAAGGTTCCTAGCTCCTGTTGGAACACTTCTTTGGCGTTGGCCAAGATGTCTTTTAATCGTTCAGGTATGACGTCATCGTCATTTTTTTTCTTACTGGTCACCGTCAGTGCCTGAATGGAGTGCCAGTGTAAACGTATCTTCCTGATCCATTCACGTCCCAACAGCGGTGGACCACCATCTTGCAGGACATATAAATACAACTTCTGTATTTCCTTGCCGTTGTATACAACAGGCACCCTTATTTTCCCTCTGGGGTATACTTTCTGCCCCGTATATGTTTTCAAGATAATGGATGTGTCTTTCAAAGGTATATGCGGAAATAGCCGCTCGTAATCCCGTCGACTTATGACGGTCAGAGCTGATCCTGTATCTAGCTCCATTTTAACTGGGGACCCCGCTATTGTGAGGGTAACCCAAATGGTCTGGTAATCTTCTTTGGCAATTACATTATGTAATTTGAGACAGCTTAGTCTCTTGTTTCCGGAGTCGCTATCGCTCTTCTGGTCTTCGGAGCTACTGTCCGTCATCATTTGTACCTTTCTGTACTTTTCCTTTTTGATTTTTTTTCTGTCAGTGGATTTTTTGTTTCCAGATCGGCATACACGTGCGATGTGTCCCATCTTTCCGCATTGCCTGCATGCTTTGTCCTTGAACCAGCAGTCCCTCTGGTCATGGGTGGATCTGCCGCAGCGATAACATCTCTCGAAACCCCGTGTCATTTCATGGGTGCCGAAGTCCTGTGGCTTTTGCTGTATCTCTGCAGCTCCTCTTGCTGCTGCTTCGTATGATATAGCCACACTGAAAGCCTTGTCCAGTGTTAAATCTTTCTCAGAAAGTAGCCTTTTCTGTGTTCCTTCACTTAGGAGACCGCAGACGAATTTGTCTCGAAGAGAATCTGCCAGTCCTGCTCCGAATTGGCAGTGCTTTGACAGCTTCCTTAATTCGGTGAGGTAATCAGCGTTACTTTCATTCTTGTGCTGATTCCTCCTGAAGAATTTGAATCGTTCCGCTATCAGCAGCGGTGTTGGGTTTAAGTGCTCCTGTAGGGTATCAACAATCTCCTTAAAATTCTTGTCCATCGGTTTGGCTGGAGTGATTAAGTTTCGTAACAGCCCGTATGACTTTGCGCCCATTAGATTTAGAAGTATCAATGCCTTTTTATCATCCTCTATTTCATTCGCTGTGCAATATACCTCCACTCTTTCCACATATTTGGTCCAATCCTCTACATCATTATCGAAAGCAGTAATATTGCCAGTCTTAGGCATCCTGGAAAAAAAAATGGCACCTCCCACGCTTTCCCGCCGCTGTCGCTGCTGACAACGCTGTTCTCCGCGGTTTTTATTTATACAGATACTTTTAATAGTCGGAGACCCGTTCCCGCCGGACCCTCTGGGACTTTTCCCTCCCTCTGCTTGGTCCGAACACCGACCTGCTTTGCAGAGCTGGCCGTCTCCCGAGTGCTCCACCCCTCGTCTCTGTTTGCCTCCGCCTTCGCTGCTCGGCCCCGCTGCAGAGCCAGCCGATCGAGCCCCAGCCCGCCGCCCAGGAAGGATTATTGCAGTACCTGCCACCAGCCCAGCTAGCTGGTGAAACCATAGTTTTTTCTTTTTTTTTCTTCTCTTCGACCTTCGTCTGAGGAATCGATCTCCTTGAGGTGCTGCCGAATTGCAGGTAAGTCCGTTTCCAATTCGTCGCCACTGTTGTATCCGTGTGTTAATGACGACACGGAATGCAGGAGTTGGTTTAACAGGTGTTTACTGGACAAAGTCTGGAGGTGCACTAAAAGATACAAGACACTATACAGGCGTATAGAGCCCGAGTGGCCACTACCGGCATTACAGTACACAGGGGCTCTTAAAGGCACATACACCACAGTCAATATTTATCCCTCAATCAGCATAACAAAAACACAGATTATCTGGTCATTATCACATTGCTGTTTGTGGGAGCTTGCTGTGCGCAAAGTGGCTGCCGCGTTTCCCACATTACAACAGTGACTCCACTTCAAAAGTACTTAATTGACTGTAAAGTGCTTTGGGATGTCCGGTGGTCATGAAAGGCGCTATATAAATGCAAGTCTTTCTTTTCTTCCTTATCTATTTAGGTTTTGGTATTTATATGGAGGTCCTAGAACTATAAACCTTACCTAAAGGTTAGGCTATCTGCATTTTCCTGCTTTGATCAGATATCACTGCAGCATTACTTGGTGCCACTAAGAGATTCAACTTGAATAAATATGTTGAAATTGAACAGTTTTAATCAGAGCTTCCCTGCAAACTTGAACAATGATACAATCCTTCCAGAATTTGCAACCCATATTAATTTTATTTTGATTATTTTTGAGTTCGCTGTTAAATACACATAAGAGAAATGTGTGAGCAATTAGAGTATGGTGTAGGAGTCTACATACTCCTAACAAAATATACTGAACTCGGAGAGGTTCAACAGAAAAGGTTTAATTGTTGAGACTACATGTTGAACACAAAAATGGCGTCAGAGACTACACCAAGTCCGACTGCCTTTAATCAGTCCACAGCTTCGACTGCTCCTCCCCCGCTCTGGGCTTAACTAACTGCTCCTCCCCTGCTCTGGGCTTAACTATGTTGCAGATCGTGTTTCTTAAAGGTGTGATCCTTCTTAAAGGCATGACGCCTGATTTATAGTCTACGGACCGAAAAGTGGATTGTGTCCTTTCTGTGATCGGTACGCCACACAGCTCCCCCCAGAATCCGCTAGTAGGGAGTGTACAAATCGGCGTGGCGGCTTGATGGCACGGCCGGAACGGCTCTTGGCGGTTGGTGTCGGGAGCGGGGCAGTCGGACGCGTCGGGCTCTTAGGCGGTCTGCCCCGCGGTGGGGGTTGGCCCACTTGAACGGGTTCATCAGGCTCTAGGTGCGCCAGCTTGAGCCGGTCGACCGACACCTTGTCAGTTCTGCCGCCCACTTGAAGGAGGAAGAACTTGTTCCCCGTCTGGAGTACCTTGTAGGGTCCGTCGTATGGGGGCCGTAGAAGTCCTCGGTGGGCATCATGGTGCACGAAAACAAATTTGGCCATGTGCAGGCTAGGTGGTACGCGGGTTGCTGGTTCACCGTGCCGGCCGGTGGGTACCGGAGCGAACTGTTGTGCTCGGTTGGCGAAAGCACGGCGTTGCTGGTCAGCCGACCAGGGGGTCGTGGCGGTGGGCAGGAACTCTCCGGGTACACGCAGTGGCTGGCCGTACATGAGTTCCGCCGCCGAGGCTTGCAGGTCTTCCTTGACCACGGAGCGTAGGCCAAGTAGCACCCACGGGAGGCGGTCGATCCAAGCCTCATCCTCGAGGCTGGCGTGGAGGGACGCCTTCATGGACCTGTGGAATCGCTCGCACAGTCCGTTGGCTTGGGGGTGGTAAGCCATGGTGCGGTGAACGGCCACCCCGAGATTTCGGGCGATGGCGGCCCACAGATCAGAGGTGAACTGCGGGCCTCTATCCGACGTCATGTCGGAGGGGACGCCGAACCGAGCGACCCAGGTCCCGATGAACGCCCTCGCGATGTCGGCGGTGGTGGTGGACGTCAGTGGAATGGCCTCGGGCCAGCGGGTGGTACGGTCCACGATTGTCAGCAGGTGCGTGTGACCTTGTGATGGCGGCAGGGGGCCGACGAGGTCGATGTGGACGTGGTCAAACCTTCTTTCTGGCACGGTGAACTCCTCGAGTGGGGCTTTGACGCGCTGGTGGATTTTGGCACGCTGGCAAGCTATGCAGGATCTGGACCAGACGCGCACATCTTTGCGCAGGTCGCGCCAGACAAATCGGTTGGCCACCAGTCTAATGGACGCGTGGGTGCCGGGGTGTGAGAGGCCGTGGACGATGTCGAACACCCGTTTTTGCCAGGATGCCGGGACTATGGGGCGGGGTTGCGCCAAGGAGGTGTCGCATTTGACTGTGACGGCGGACGGGCCGCAGGCAACGTCGGTCAGTCGCAGCCCTGGGAGGGTTGTGGGCGCGGAGAGCAGATCGGGGTCGGTGCGTTGCTCCGCTGCCAGTTGAGCATAGTCCACTGCCAGGTGGGCGCCGTGGACGGTGGGGCGGGATAGGCAGTTGGCCACCACGTTGTCTCGACCGGACACATGCCGGATGTCCGTGGTGAATTTGGACACCGCGGCGAGCTGGCGTTGTTGCCTGGCTGACCACGGGTCCGCAGATTTTGCCATCGCGAATGTCAGGGGCTTGTGGTCGACAAACGCGGTGAAGGGGCGGCCCTCCAGAAGAAATCTAAAATGGCGGACTGCCAGGTACAGTGCGAGGAGCTCGCGGTCAAAGGCGCTGTATTTGGCCTCCGGGGGGCGCAGTTGGCGGCTGAAAAAGGCCAGTGGTTGCCAGGCCCCGTCGACCCACTGTTCGTAGACGGCGCCGACTGCGTGGTCGGAGGCGTCCGTGGTGAGGGCCACCCTGGCGTTGGGCTGTGGGTGAGCGAGCTTGGTGGCGTCGGCGAGCGCCTTTTTGGTCGAGTCGAAAGCGGTCATCATGCCCGCCGACCACTCGATCGCCATTCTGTCTTTCTTACCCCGGAGGGCCTCGTATAGGGGCCGCATGAGGGAGGCCGCTCCGGGAATGAAGCGGTTGTAAAAGTTGATCATCCCCAAGAACTCCTGGAGGCCTTTGATGGTGGTAGGCCGGGGGAACTGCTGGACGGCTTGCACCTTGGCGGGCAGGGGAATGGCTCCGTCCTGCGTGATGTGGTGGCCGAGGAATTCGATCCTGCTGAGGCCGAATTGGCACTTGGCTGGGGTGATGATGAGCCCGTGCTCACTGAGCCGCTGGAACAGGGTGCGGAGGTGCGCGATGTGTTCCTGCTTGGAGGAACTAGCTACCAGGATGTCATCCAGGTAGACAAAGAGGAACTTCAGGTCCCGGAGGACCGGGTCCATGAGCCACTGGAAGGCCTGGGCCGCGTTTTTGAGGCCGAAGGGCATTCGGAGGAACTCGAATAGCCCAAAAGGGGTGATTATGGCCGTCTTGGGAACGTCCGTGGGGTAGACTGGCACTTGATGGTAACCGCGCACCAGGTCGACTTTGGAGAAGACTGAGCGGCCGGCCAGTCTAGCCGAGAAGTCTTGAATGTGCGGTGTGGGGTACCGATCCGGCGTGGTGGCGTTGTTTAGGCACCGGTAGTCCCCGCAGGGGCGCCATCCCCCGTCGGGTTTGGTGACGATGTGGAGTGGGGAGGCCCAGGGGCTGTTGGAGCGGCGGATGATGCCGAGCTGTTCCATTGTGGCGAACTCGGCCCGCGCGATCTCCAGCTTGGCCGGGTCCAGCCTGCGGACGTGGGCATACACCGGTGGGCCTGTGGTGGGGATGAAGTGTTCTACCCTGTGCTTAGCAACTTTCGCGGAGAAGGTCGGGTTGGTGAGGGCTGGGAACTCAGCCAGGAGTGCTGAGTAGTCGTCCGTTGAGCGGGCGTGGCACTGCCACGCCATTTTGGCGGGTTGGGGGGCGGCCATGGCGCCCGGGATGGGTGACATGGTGTTCATGTCCACATGGCGGCGCCGAGGCATGTCGACCAACAGGCCATGGGCGCACAGGAAATCCGCACCGAGGAGCGGGGAGAGCACCTTGGCGGTGATAAACTCCCAGTGGTAGCGGCGGCCTGCGAGGTCGATGGTGACGGTGCGGGTGCCGCACGTCCGGATGTCGGTGCCATTGGCGGCAGCCAGCGCAGGGCCGTGGCCGCCTCGCTGGATCTCGAGGGCGGACGCGGGGATGATGCTGCGCTGCGCGCCCGTGTCGCATCAGAAACGGCGTCCGGAGGCGCTGTCCGTAACGTACAGCAGTGCGCCTGCTTGCCCCACGGCCATCGTGTAGGCCGGTGTGGGGGCAGTTGGAAACGTGCAGGGATGGCTGCAGCGGCGTGCCCGTGTGCCGACCCGGGTATGGAAGTAGCAGTAGCCCTGGATCGGAGGGCTTGGGGGACGTGGGGGCCTGGGGGGCCTCGTGGCCGAGCTGTGTGGCTGCGCGATAGAGGGTGGAGCGCGCGCCGATGCTGCGGAGGCCAGGTCGGGGGTGACGGCGTGGTTGGAGCCGGCGGACAGGAGCTTATCGGCTTCGTCGGCCAGGTCCTCGAGGTCCGTGAGGCTGGACGCCACGATCCCCGGGCGGATGCTGGGGGGTAGTTGGCGGATAAAGAGCGTGCGGAAGAGGGAGCTGTTAAGTCTGTGTGTTCCAGTTATGGTTAATATGAATCACTGCACACAGACCACAAGAATAACTTTAACAGGTCTTTACTAGTCGAAGGTCAGGGCTGAACTGCCCAATAAATCATTACACAGCACTTATATACCGGTGTGGTCACCACCGGTATTACAGTATACAGCAGCCAAGATAAAGTAGTGCATCTCTTAAAATAGTTCTCTTAAAGGTGGAACGGTTACATACACCACAATCCTCCCTTTTTAGCTTAACAGTATATATTCCCCATTAACATAACATAATAACATATATACACAACCTCATGTAAAAACAGTTCACAGATTCAGTCTCTGATGAGGCCTCCTGATCCGAGATGGATAACACCTTTCAGGGGTCTCTGGTTCTCGTTGCTGGGGTGACTCATCTAATAGTCCTTCACTGGACTTAACAGCTTGAACTTTCGTAACTTCAGAACCAGCATTGTTGACTTCTAAAGGCTCGAGTACCTTGGGAAGTTTTTCTGCTTCCAGACTGATTTGGCTCAGTTCGGAGGGACCACGTGCGTGACCTGGTAGGGGTGATAATGGTTCAGATGAGTCATCATCTTCTGCTTCCTCTCTATTGTCTTCTATTTCCTCCATCACTTCAGCTTTTGCCTCTGCCACCAATTCCCTGAGTGGCTTATTACTGCTGACACTGCTCACAAAAGGGTGCTCTTTCTTCTTAGCTTTCAACTGATCGATGAATTTGACATATTCCCTTTCTTGCTCAGCTTTGATTCGTTTGGCCTCATCGCGCAGACGGTTTGTGTGTTCCTGTTCCATTTTCTCAATCAGCTGCTTCTGCTGTCTTTCCAGATTCTCCAACTCTGTGTCAAAGAACTTTTTCTTTGCATTCATCTCTTGCTCAAAACGGCGAATCATTTGTTCTAATTGATGTTGTAGTTTGAAATTGAGTTGAGTTCGAGCCCGGTGTTCCTCCTTCTGAAGCAACCGCAACTCTCGCAGCTCCTGCCGCCTTAGGAATCGCATTTCCTCAGCTTTCTTCTCATCCTCACCAATAATCTTTGAAGTAGTGACACTCACTTCCACTCCATCGACAACAAATTTTCTAGTTCATTTCAGAGTTTTATTGTATGCTTGGTTACCCCGTATTGATAGAGAGCCACTTTCCTTGTTTAAAGAGAGATCACCTGAAAGGGAAATGTTCAAGTCAACGCTATCGGATGCAGATATGCTACCTGAATCAGAATTTCTCTTTGACTTTCCATTGGTAGAATCTACTGCTCCATTGAGAGTTAATGAATCCGGGACCAGAGTGACTTGTTTATCAGATTTACTTTCCTTTTCATTTCTGTTTAGCAATTCTTTTTCATTCTTTGAATCAGCAGTGCCCTCAGAAATGTGCATGTCTGTAGACTGGACAGACTCAGAATTCTCTGTCAAACTATGTTGTTGTTGTTCAGTGGAATTCTGTTCTGATACTTTGTTCTCTTCTGAAGCATTTATGCACTCCTTCGTTTTTCCATCATTAGTCTGCAAATCCATTTTAGACTTGTCTTTTGCACATGGGCTGGTCTTACCATCATCAGTTCCAGAGTCTGAGCTGATTGTCTTCACCGAGTTCTCACTCTCTGCTTTGTCACTGTCACTGCTGCATATGCCCTCATCCAATATTCTGGACAATCGTTCAGGTTTGACATCTTTTTTTCCGGAATCTACCGTTATTGCTTTTAGGGAGTGCCAGTCCATATTTATTTTCCTGATCCACTCCCGTCCCAGAAGTGGTGGACCTCCCTCAGGTAGTACATATAAGTCCATTCCTTGGTGTTCTTTGCCCTTGTGTACCACCTTGACTTTTATCTTTCCGATGGGGTATACTCTTTGCCCCGTGTATGTCTGCAATACTATCTCCGTATCCCGTAGGGGAATATGTGTGAATAACCTTTTGTAATCTTGCTTATTCATGACCATCAATGCCGATCCGGTGTCCAATTCCATCTTCACTTGGACTCCTGCTATCTGAAGTGTGACCCAGATAGTTTGTAGGTCAGCTTTCTTACTCACATTGTGAATTCTCAGACTACCCAGTTCCTTGCTGTTGGAGTCTGAATCCGAATTCTGTTCATCCGAACTCTTCTCAGCCACCTTATGTACCTTTCTGCACTTTTCCTGCGGTGACTTTTTGTTGCTGGTCTTCTTTCCTGACCGGCATACTTTAGCTATGTGACCAAGCTTGCCACATTTTCTACATTCCTGATTTTTAAACCAGCATTGGCTCTGATCGTGTGCTGTCTTTCCACAACGATAACATTTCGCTGAACCCAAAGCCATTTGATCTACGCTGAGTACCGCTGCCTTCAGCTGCATTTCCGCAGTGCCTCTCGCTGCGGCTTCGTACGATGCTGCAATAGTGACAGCCTTATCAAGTGTAAGATCATTCTCTTCAAGCAGCCGCTTTTGTGTTCCTTCTTTCGACAATCCACACACGAATTTGTCTCTCAGTGCCTCTGTCAGTCTTTCCCCAAACTGACAGTATTTCGCTAGCTTACGCAGTTCAATTAAATACTCCGCGTTGCTTTCCTCTTTCAGTTGCGTTCTCGCATAAAATTTAAATCGTTCCGCTAACATCAGTGGTGTGGGGTTCAAATGATTTCTCAGGACAGCAACAATATTAGCGAAAGCCTGATCCGCCGGTTTAGCTGGTGATAGAAGATGCTTCAATAGCCCGTATGTCTTCGCACCCATTGAGTTTAGTAAGGTTAGTGCTTTATCTTCATCTGATATTTTATTTGCCTTACAATAAATCTCTATGCATTCTACATACGTGGCCCAATCTTCAACATCGGGATCGAAATCGTTGATGTTACCACGCTTAGGCATCCTCGCAATCTTCTTGAGAAACAAAAAGAATTTTTTTTTTTTTTTCAAAATGGCGGTTTGCCGCGCTTGTCTTCTTCCCCCGCCTACGAAAATGGCGGCTTCCCGCGTTTGCCTTTCTCCCCCGCTGGCTGTAATGGCGATTGCCGTATTGCTGCGTTCGCCCTCCCCAGCGGTTCTCAAATCGTGCCTCCCAGCCCCTCTTGCAGTCCGGTCCTTTCCACCGGCTGCGGCTGAGTTCTCCGCGGTTCTTTTTAAATTTTCTCCCGCGCCTTACGCTGTCCCGGTCGCTGTGCCTCGCAGCCTCGGTAGCTGCCCAGCCTTTTTCACCGGTCGCGGTCGAGCTCTCTCTCGACGTTGTTGCGTCTCCCAGCCCGCTTGCAGCCCAGTCTTTTACACCGGCTGCGTTTGCATTCACCGCAGCTCCCGTGCCTTACGCTGCCCCAGTATCAGCGCCTCTGGCCCTGACTTCTGTCCGGCTCTTTTCCCCGGCCGTGGTCGAGTTCTCCGCCCTTATATCCTCCGTTTTCCCTCCCCTACTCCACAGCCAACGTGGCCGACTTGCTGCTTGTCGCTGATCGGCTTACCCACCACCATGGTAGAAGGGATGATCACTGCCTGTCGCTGATGGAAGGCTTCGTGTCAGGATTCTTCCTTTGCTCTTCAGACCCGAGTCTTCTCTCAGCAGGATGATGAGGGCGGATGCCTCTTCTCGACGCCCGTTAAACTGCCTTGGATGTATCTCTGCCGCAGGGTAAGATCGTACTCGTCGCCACTGTTAAGTCTGTGTGTTCCAGTTATGGTTAATATGAATCACTGCACACAGACCACAAGAATAACTTTAACAGGTCTTTACTAGTCGAAGGTCAGGGCTGAACTGCCCAATAAATCATTACACAGCACTTATATACCGGTGTGGTCACCACCGGTATTACAGTATACAGCAGCCAAGATAAAGTAGTGCATCTCTTAAAATAGTTCTCTTAAAGGTGGAACGGTTACATACACCACAGGAGCCGGGCGGTTTCTCGTCGGTCAGAGCAAGCATGTGTGAGAGCAAGTCTGATGGCGTGGAGTCACCGAGGCCCGGGAGATCGAGGAGGTGGCAGTTGCGCACGAATTGGGAGGCTGTGAATTTTTTAAGGAGCGCGGCCTTGAGATGTGCGTACTTGCCTTCCTCCAAAGGGTTTTGTAGTGTTGTCCAGACTTTCGTGATTGTGGAGCTGCCCAGGGAGGCGAGGAGGTAGTCGTACATCGTTGCGTCAGCGGTGATGCCGCGGAGTCGGAATTGCGATTCGGCTTGAAGGAACCAGGCGGTGGCTAGGTTCTCCCAGAACTCCGGCAGCTTCACAGAAACTGCGTTTGTGTCAGCCATGGTTACGCTTAGGAGTCGTCCTGAGCGTCAGGGTCACCAATGTAGGAGTCTACGTACTCCTAACAAAATATACTGAACTCGGAGAGGTTCAACAGAAAAGGTTTAATTGTTGAGACTACATGTTGAACACAAAAATGGCGTCAGAGACTACACCAAGTCCGACTGCCTTTAATCAGTCCACAGCTTCGACTGCTCCTCCCCCGCTCTGGGCTTAACTAACTGCTCCTCCCCCGCTCTGGTCTTAACTATGTTGCAGATCGAGTTTCTTAAAGGTGTGATCCTTCTTAAAGGCATGACGCCTGATTTATAGTCTACGGACCGAAAAGCGGATTGTGTCCTTTCTGTGATCGGTACGCCACACAGGTACAAAATATAAATAAAAATGAAACAAATACAGCATTACATTTATTATACGTATAACTATGTTCTATTTGCTAAATAAACAACCCTTTGAGTATAGTATGGTACATTGTTTTCCCAGCAAAGTAACCTCAGAAATAGTTGAGAAGTTCACGCTTTACCTTATTTTCTTCTGGTTACTTTTAAATTCCTACCAGTGATTTCCCTGAAGGGTTTTTGTCCTTCATCCTCCGTAGTTTTCTATTGGTGCAGAAGAATGGAGGAGGTGATTGGGGTTACACACAACAGCTGCTGGTATGTTCCATCAGTGGCCAGTTTCTCTGTCAATCACAAAAAAAAATAACTCTGGGGATTGTTGACACATCAGCCATGATCTGATCGAAGAGCAGAACAGGCTCGAGGGGCTGAATGGCCTACGCCGGTTCCTATGTTTCACAAATACATACTGCGAGTTGGAGTCTGATATCTGGTTGTATCTCACCTGGCAATGATTTCTCTGGGAGGCCACATGGAATCAATCCTCAGAGAGAGGCACTGTCCTCTGATCAAAACGTTATCGAGGGCAATGAGGGATGGGCAATAAATGCTGGCCTTGCCAGAGACGCCCACATCCCGTGAACGAATCTTTAAAAAAAAACACCGTTGGAGGCTTTTCCAGTTCCGAAAATGCTACTGTATAGCAAGTTTCATCATTTTCTAGTACATAATGTAGTTTTGTGTCTGTATTATAATACAACCCTTACTCTTAATAATAAGTCCTTGGTTCAGTGGAAAAAAATCAGAAGGCAAGCAAAAATTTATTGCAATTTTGTTGCTTCGCTTTCGGATTTTCCTATCGGTAGCTCTTACCGACATATGAAAATGATGATTGTTGAATCCATGATTCTTAATGTATGATGTTTTCCAATAACTACACGGCGGCTGTAACTTAACAATCAACAGGTGTTTACTGGAGTAGGGTAGTCTCAAGACTGACAGTACAGAGGCATGCTCAAGGCTTATATACAGGTGTGGTCACTGCCGGTACTACAGTATACAGGAGCTGTAACAGTAGTTCTCTCTTAAAGGTACATACACTACAATTCCTCCCCTTTTAGATTAGCAGTACCCATAATATTCAAATAACAGTTAACACTTTAACATGCACATTAAACTGAAATAGTCCATTTATAGATGCACTCTTTGGGGCGGCTTCCTGATCCTTTCTGGATAGTGCCTTTCCTGAGGTTCTTGTTCTTCGTGCGGAGGCGATTCTGGCCCCCTTTCGTCGGTTAGTTCATCAGTTTCCGCTGCTGCTGTTTCTGAGGTAGATGCTACCGGTATGTTGGGTTCATCCCCAGGTACGCGAGACATGGGGTTGACTCGTTCCTGTGACACTTGGATCTGGTCGACGTGGCGTCTCACAATGTTCTCCCTGACATCCACTGTGTACATTAGTGGCCCCTGCCGTGTGCATATCGTTCCGGGTTGCCATTTCTCTGTTCGGTAGTCACGGGCCAAGACTGGTTGTCCTACATTGAAGCTCCTTGTCGGCTTCTCATTGATGTGCTGGAATTGCTTATCCTCAACATTTCTTCGCACATTTGGTCTGAGCAAATCCAGACGAGATCTCAACCTTCGGTTAAAGAACATCATGGCCGGGGTCTGGTTGGTAACTGCATGTGTCGCATTTCTGTAGGCTAACAGGAAATTGTCCACCTTATGCTGTAATGGAATTTCATCATCGCACATGGCATTTATCGCCTTTTTAAAGGTTTGCACGAACCTCTCAGCCAATCCATTTGTGGCTGGATGATACGGGGCGGATGTGTAATGCCTTACCCCATTCCTTCTCATAAATTTCCGAAACTCTTCGGACACAAACTGTGGTCCATTATCAGAGCAAATCTGCTCTGGCAAGCCGTTCCTGGCAAATATGGTCCGTAGGACTGCAATCGTTTTCTCTGTAGTGGTTGAGGACATTTTTATCACCTCAGGCCATTTCGAGTGCGCATCCACTGCTATTAAGAACATTGAGTCCATGAATGGACCAGCAAAATCAATATGCACCCGTTGCCATGGAGAGGAGGGCCACTCCCATGGGTGTAGAGGGGCATGTGGTGGTGCATTTTGGACCTTCTGGCATCCTGAGCAGCTCTTGGTTAGGTCCTCGATTTGTTGATCAATCCCCGGCCACCACACATAAGCCCTAGCAAGGCTTTTCATTTTCACCCCTCCCAGATGACCTTCGTGAAGCTCATTTAGCACTCTCTCCCTTAACTTGGGTGGAATTACCACTCGGGATCCACACATCACTGTCCCCTGGCATACTGACAGCTGTTCTCTTCTGGATGAGAATGCTGGCAACAGTGAGTTGCCATGTGTTGGCCATCCCCTCACCGTCAAATCATATACCCGAGACAGTGTCGGATCATTGCGGGTCTCCTTCTCTATATCCGCGTTAGTTACTGGCAATCGTTCAATTATTGATGAATAAAATATCTCGATAGGGTCCACTGCTGGTGCTTCCTCCACAGTAGGCAGTGGCAAGCGTGATAGCCCATCAGCGTTTCCATGCTGTTTCGTGCCTTTATATTCTATTTCATATTGGTTCGCCCCTAGAAAAAGGGACCATCTTTGTAACTGTTGTGCAGTCATCACCGGAACGCCCTTCTTTGGATTAAAGATGGAGACAAGTGGTTGGTGGTCAGTCAGCAAGGTGAACTTCTGCCCATGCAGATAGTGGTTGAATTTTTTTACTCCCCATACTAGGCTGAGGGCCTCCCTGTCGATCTGGGCGTAGTTGCGCTCAGCTGAGGTTAGTGACCGAGACGCAAAGGCTACTGGCCTCTCCAACCCGTCAGGGAATTTGTGCGACAGCACCGCTCCAATACCATAGGGTGATGCATCACATTCCAACCGAATTGGTAGTGCTGGGTTGAAATGGGCCAACACCTCTTTTGATGTGATCAATTCTTTGCACTTCTGGAAAGCTCGTTTACATTCGTCATTCCACTCCCATGGTACCCCCGTTTGCAGTAGGGTGTTCAGTTGGTGTAATACTGTAGACAAATTTGGTAAGAACTTATGGTAGTAGTTCACCAGCCCGAGGAACGACCTCAGTTGTGACACATTTTCCGGTGCTGGAGACTTAACTACTGCCTCAATCTTTTCAGGGGACTTATGTAACCCCTCTTCATCAATAACGTGGCCACAATACAAGATCTGCTTCTGGAAAAACTCGCACTTGTGGCGATTAGCTCGTAGCCCATATTCCTTTAATCTAGTGAGCACCTTCTCCAGATTGGCGAGGTGATCACTGTCATTTTCGCCCGTGACCAGGATGTCGTCCAAATAACACTGGGTCCCTGGAATCCCTTGCAGGACTTGATCCATTGCCCTTTGCCAAATAGCCGGAGCCGATGCTACCCCAAACACCAGCCGGTTGTATTGGTAGAGACCTTTATGAGTGTTGATCGTGAGGTATTGTTTCGAGGCTTCTTCGACCTCCATTTGCAAGTACGCCTGGGCCAGATCAATTTTGGTGAAGCATTTACCTCCAGATAGCGAGGTGAAAATATCCTCAATCCGTGGAAGCAGATATTGTACCATGTGAAGGACTGGGTTCACTGTCACCTTAAAATCCCCACAGATGCGGACCTTCTTTGGTTCCCCAGGCGTATTACTCAACGACCTCTTCATTACAGGAACGATGGGTGTAGCCAACTCGCTCCAGTCTACTTTGGACAGTACTCCTGAACGTTCCAACCCTTCCAGCTCTGCTTCGACGGCTGGTCGGATCGCATAAGGCACCGGTCTGGCCTTAAAAAACGTTGGGCTTGCATTTTCCTCTATTTTAATCGTTGCTGTTATGCCTTTTAGTGTTCCGAGTCCCTCCTGGAACACTTCTTGTGCGTCAGTTAGCATTTTTGACAGTCGTCCAGGTGTGACGTCGTCATCCTTTTTGGCCTCAACCTTCAGTGCCTGTATGGAATGCCAATCTAATTGTATCTTCTGGATCCATTCACGTCCTAGTAGTGGTGGTCCTCCATCTGGCAATACA
Source organism: Somniosus microcephalus (assembly GCF_052327205.1). Taxonomy (NCBI): domain Eukaryota; kingdom Metazoa; phylum Chordata; class Chondrichthyes; order Squaliformes; family Somniosidae; genus Somniosus; species Somniosus microcephalus. Next base: position 213,794,831 of record NC_140996.1, on the reverse strand, counting down.
TATAGGTCCATTTTAGGTATTTCCTGGCCTTTGTATATCACTTTCACCCTTATTTTTCCTTTGGGGTAGACTTTTTGCCCCGTGTACGTCTTCAAGACAATCTCTGTAGCTTTCAAGGGTATATGTGAAAATAGCTGCTTGTAGTCCCTTTGGTTTATGACTGTTAGGGCTGATCCAGTGTCCAATTCCATTTTCACTTGGACTCCGTCTATCTTGAGTGTGACCCAGATAGTCTGGTGATCCTCCATTTTGGTTACCTTATGTAGTTTCAGACAACCCAGCTCTTTGCTTCCGGAGTCTGTATCACTTTTCTGTTCATCTGAACTACTGTCCATCATCTTATGTACCTTTTTGTACTTCTCCTGTGGAGATTTCTTGCTGTTGGTTTTCTTCCCTGACCTGCAGACTCTTGCTATGTGTCCTGCTTTTCCACACTGTCTGCACACTTGGTCCTTGAACCAACAATCCTTCTGGTCGTGTGTTGTTCTGCCGCAGCGATAACACTTCCCTGCTCCATATGACATTTCATTGGTGCCATATTCTTGGTTGTATCTCTGCAGCGCCCCGTGCGGCTGCTTCGTGTGATACTGCCATGCTGAAAGCCTTGTCCAGCGTAAGATCCTTTTCTGATAGAAGCCGTTTCTGGGTTCCTTCACTTTGAAGCCCACACACAAACTTGTCCCTTAACGTATCTGCTAGTCCCACTCCAAACTGGCAGTGTTTCGATAGCTTGCGCAGTTCCGTTAAGTGCTCAGCATTACTTTCGTCTTTATGCTGGTTCCTTTTGTGGAACTTAAATCTTTCTGCTATCAGCAGCGGTGTGGGGTTTAAGTGGTCCTGTAGGATTTCTACTATGCTTTCGAAATTCTTATCCACGGGCTTCTCTGGGGTTATTAGGTTTCGCAGTAACCATAAGTTTTTGCACCCATGGAATTTAACAAAACCAGTGCTTTCCTAGCATCTGGCACTCCATTCGCACTGCAGTACACCTCAATGCGTTCCACATATGTCGCCCAACCTTCAACTTCATTGTCGAACGCAGTGATACTGCCACTCTTCAACATCCCTGGGTGTGATTTAACTGTCTAAAATGGCGTCTCCCGCGCTCTCCCTTCTTCTCCGCTGGCACAAAATGGCGTCCCCCGTGCTTTCCTTTCTTCCCGCGCTCGCCCTTCTTCTCCGCTGCGGCTTCTAAAAATGGCGTCTCCCGCACTCTCCCTTCTTCTCCGCGGCTCAATGGCGTCTCCCGCACTCTCCCTTCTTCTCCCCGTGGACGCGGTTCAGCCCTTGCACCCTGGCTGTGCTCTGCGCATTCTCCTGTGCGCCTTTCCCGTTGCCGTCGCTCAGTCCTGAACCTGGCTGCTGCTTTACCCTCTCTCTCTCTCTGTTTGTTTTTCCTCGACGCCGCTCGGTTTTCAACACCCGGCCGCGCCCTGTGCGCTTCACCCTCTCTCTTACCCCATCGACGCTGCTCGGCTTTTTCTATGCTGTCGGTCGGCTCCAGCCGCCGCTGTCCGGGAAGGGTCTGCGTTGTACCTGTTGCCAGTCTGTTGCTGGATCGTCGTGGCTGGGGAACCAAGCCCGGCTCTCAACAGCCTCCCCTGCGATGTTCACTCTCTGCCGGATGACTGGGCGGTTGCTCGTGGTCGACGCCCGTGCTTCTGGCCTCGACTTTCTTCCACCGTCCTCCCGGAGCGAATCCTTGAAGGGAAATGCAGAGTTGCAGGCAGATTCGAATTGACCTCGTCGCCACTGTTGAATCCGTGATTCTTAAAGTATGATGTTTTCCAATAACTACACGGAGGCTGTAACTTAACAATCAACAGGTGTTTACTGGAGTAGGGTAGTCTCAAGACTGACAGTACAGAGGCATGCTCAAGGGTTATATACAGGTGTGGTCACTGCCGGTACTACAGTATACAGGAGCTGTAAAAGTAGTTCTCTCTTAAAGGTACATACACTACAATGACGGGCAGGAAAAGACCAGCTGGTCCATCAAGCCTGCCCCACACTCAGGATGACTGGAGCATCACGACTAGACACTTCCTACTCCCCCTCCACGCCCCCCCCCACACCCGCACAGCCATGTAATCTCCTGGGAGACGCAAAATAAATGAATTTTAAAAACCTAGTTCCAATAAGGGGATAAAAATTCTGGTAAATTTGTCTCCGACCCGCTCAGGCGATCGAAACCTGTCCAGGAGATCACATTGCTGACTGTTCATTGGTTACTTTTTAACATCCTTTGTATCTTTTTCATTAGACGTTTACCTGCTTTACCTACTTTTAATTGGTACATTCCCTACCTGTTCAGTTCTGATTGCTTGCAGTGTTAAGAATGAGGTCTGAGCCAATCAGGAGCAAATACATATATACGTGGTGGCCAATGTTTGACCCCTGAACTGTGGACACAACAAGTATAAGGCCTGAAGTGTGATGAATAAAATTTGTGCTAAATGCAAGGTAGTAAAATTGGTAGTAAAACAACACAAGGCGCTTGACAGGAGTGTATTCGGACAAAAAAATTGACACCGAGCCAAAGAAGGAGATATTAGAACAGATGACCAAAAGCTTGGTCAAAGAGATAGGTTTTAAGGAGTGTTTTAAAGGAGATGGAGATTATCTGGCCCATAAATATCCCTGGCTGCTTCCCATGGGACCAAGGAGGATATTAAATGAGCCCTGTCCTTTATGCTACACAGCTGTATTGTGCTCTGTAATATATTTACTATATATCCTAAAGCGTATATGTTGTCATGCCTCAAATTTTGGGTGGTCACAAGATTCGACCAGATGCAGGAGGCTTAAAATAGCATTTCATATGCTCTTGGAAATGAGTAAATAATCCATTCTTAAATAGCACTCAGGAGAAGCAGGGTAAAAATGTTCAGCCCTTCCCAGCTGGATGGAGCTTTTTCCAAAAGTCCAAAGGATCCTGGGCTGTGCTTTTCTGTGTTCCAGAAAGACATCAAATGGCCATTATTTGTCTACAGTTCACGACCTGCCATTGAAATCAGGGGAACATGCAGAATAAATCCATTGAATCCCTATGCATGTGATTCCATTCGAAGATATGGAAGAAAAGAAGAACTATATTGGTGTGGGTACTGGCGTTTCCTTAGGCCCCGATTGTTTACGCTGATTTTGGCCCATCTGCCAGCCCTGGCTCAGTGGGTAGTGCTCTCGCTCTCTGAGTCCAGAAGGTTGAAGGTTCAAATTCCACTCCAGGGACTTGAGCACAAAAATCTAGGCTGACACTCCAGTGCGGTACTGAGGGAGTGCTGCACTGTCGGAGGTGCTGTCTTTTGGATGAGATGTTAAACCGAGGCCCTCTCTCAGTTGGACGTTAAAGATCCCACGGCACTATTTAGAAGAAGAGTTGGGGAGTTATCCCTGGTGTCCTGGCCAACATTTATCCCTCAATCAGCATCACTAAAACAGATTATCTGGTCATTATCACATTGCTGTTTGTGGGAGCTTGCTGTGCACAAAATTGGCTGCTGCGTTTCCCACATTACAACAATGACTACACTTCAAAAGTACGTCATTGGCTGTAAAGCGCTTTGGGACGTCCTGAGGTCGTGAAAGGTGCAATAGAAATGCAAGTCTTTCTTTGCGCCCATTTTAAGTTTGGGCATATTCTGCTGAGATTGGGAAGGTACTTGGGTGTAACCTAATGAGGGCAAATTGGGCGCCTTTTTGGTCTAACCTCCAGGTTGTGCCCAAGCAAGAAACTCCAGATCGATATCAACAGCTCAAAGGGCCCGACAGGAGCTAAGGCGAGTGTATTACAGTAAATTAGCAGCTCGCTCTGTCCAAACATGAAGGAAAGTGGCAGCTGTTAAATATCTAAATGCAAAAAAAAACCCTGCTGCACTCACATAGAAACATTGTGTTATAAATCTCATCATTCATCAAGAAACTACTCATGAAATAACGCTGGACGGCCAGCTGGTGGCGCCGTCCAAGGAGTATAAATACTCGGGCGTCGGCCCCAGCTTGCCAGGGACATTTTGTAAGACAAGGAACTAGTGAAGTACAACTAGATCTCCATGTTCTGAAACAAGTTGATTAAAGCCTTGCTTCATACTCAAACCAAGTGTGTAGTGAGTTTTATTACGTCACATTGCTCATGGATATAACAAGTAAGGTATTCCAGGCGCAAATAGCTGTTGTGTGGATTAAACTACACACGCCATGACGTATGTCGTGAATGTGCTTCAGGAGGGAATTTCCATGTGCCAAGTGAAGTAAGCAGTGAGCTTATGAAAGCAATCACTTCAACTTCCACTGTTCCTGCTGTCAGATTTGTGCTGCTCAGTTACAGGTCTGTCTCCATGAGGGGACACAGATCATGGATTGTATTTCTGCTGATGCTCATAAATCATAGAAATTTACAGCACGGAAGGAGGCCATTCGGCCCATCGTGTCTGCGCCAGTTGACAAAGAGCTGTCCACCCTAATCCCACTTTACAGCACTTTGTCCGTAGCCCTGTAGGTTACGGCACCTCAAGTGCACATCCAAGTTCTTTTTGAATGTGGTGAGAGTTTCTGCCTCTACCACCCTTTCAGGCAGTGAGTTCCCTCTGGGTGAAATAATTTCCCCTCAAATCCCCTCTAAACCTCCTACCATTTACTTTAAATCCTGGTTGTTGACCCCTCTGCTAAGGGAAATAGGTCCTTCCTATCCACTCTATCTTGGCCCCTCATAATTTTATACACCTCAATTAGGTCTCTCCTCAGCCTCCTCTGTTCCAAAGAAAACAATCCCAGCCTATCCCATCGTTCCTCATCGCTAAAATGCTCCAGTCCTGGCAACATCCTCGTAAATCTCCTCTGCACCCCCTCTAATGCAATCACATCCTTCCTGTAATGTGGTGACCAGGACTGTACGCAGTATTCTAGCTGAGGCCTATGTTATGGATCTATGGATAGGTACTGGAGGATGAGGAACTTACAGGGTTACGGACAAGAAGCGGGGATGTGGGACTAAGCACGACTGCTCTTTCAGAGAGCCGGCACGGGTACAATGGGCCGAATGGCCTACTTCTGTGCTGTAAGCTTCTATGAATCTATGCACAGCTTTGAAGGCACAGATTTGGCACACACTGGGGAGGAAATTGGCTCGCGCTGATGGATATTGGGCCTCGGGCCTCATTATAATAAGACGGCCGGGCTGCAGATGCTTATCACACGTCCCCAGGCAGCTCGCTGGTGAACCGGGCATGAATGTTGGGCTGCTGCGTTGCCAGCGGCGTCCCTCAGGTCGGTCCTGGGAGGGAGAGGGGAGGTGACCGACAGATGTTATCATTTTATCTATTAATATTACTGCAGCGGTTTGCCCATGTCCCTAAAATTGCTCCCGAGGGCAAACAGGTGTAACACACATTTACACAAAGACCTGACATTGAAGGGTTTTAAGCACTTGCTAGTGAGGAAATCATAGAATATAATGGAAGATTTATACATAGTATTACATAGAATCAACAGTGCAGCCATAGGCCATTTGGTCCAACTGATCTATGTTCGTATTTATATTCCACATGAGCCTCCTCACACTCTAATTACCTCTTTCCACACTGCCCTTGTCTCTCTCTATTCCCTTGTCCTTCGTGTATGCTTCAAGCCGCCCCTTAAATGTGCCAATGCTATCTGCTCCAATCACTCCAACTGGCAGCGAGTTCCACATTCTCTCCACTCTCTACGTAAAGAAATTCCTCCTAAATGTCTTTCTTTAATCTGTTAGTGGCTCCCTTATATTTATTCCCAATTGTTCTGGACTCACCCACAAGTGGGAACAGTTCCTCCGTGTCCACCCTATCGAGCTCCTTCACTATTTTAAAGACCTCTCCTCTTAATCTTCTCTTTTCCAGAGAAAAAAGCCTCAGCCTGCTCAATCTTCCCTGAGAAGGTGCCTCCTCTCAGTTCTGGTATAATTCTTGTAAATCTTGTCTGCCCTTTCTCCAATGTTTCAATATCTTTTTCGTATTATGAAGACCAGAACTATACACAATACCCCAAGTGTGGTCTAACCAAGGTTCTATATAAATTTAACATTACTTCTTGACTTTTGTATTCTATTCCTCTAGAAATGAACCACAGCACTCTTTATGGTCTTATCAACTTGTGTAGCTACTTTTAGTGATTCTACTACTAGCTACTTTTATCTGTATGCTCAGATCTATTTGCTCCTCTAGTCCATTTAGTTTCCTACTTTCCAAGGAATTAAGTGACCTCCTTATTCTTCCTACCAAAATGAACCATCTCACAATTGGCTATATGGAATTTAATTTGCCACTTATCCAGCCGTTCTGCGAGCTTGTTTGTGTCCTGCTGTATTTTGGTACAGTCCTCCAAAATGTTGACACCAAGGGTGCGAAACTGCTCTGCAAAACAGGTAATAACAAATTGGCAGCCCATTTTACACCCTGCCCATTTTGCGCTACCGCCCGCGACCAATTTCACCCTCTGTAGCTCCCATTCACGAGTCCAAATCATTTACATTATATGACAAACAACATGCAGCGAGAGCTCTGTGTCATTGCCGGATTTCCAAGGACCGTAGGTTTAATCGCACTGCAGTTGAACTACACATTCCTTCAGGGAACTTAGCTACAATTCACAATAGGAAAAGCTATTACTCTATGAGCACATAGAAAAGTGTAATGCCAAACATAATTATGTTGGCATAACATAAGTTACTCGGGATCCTGAAATAATCTCGTTCTCAGTTTAGAGGAAGTTTGGGACAGATCCAAGTGTAAAGCGTAACCATGCCCTAAGCGCTCATTAAACTCCAACTCCAATACACACACTCCTGTAAGAGAAACATTAAGAAACTGCTACAGTAAAAGTCACTTCAGGTACCTCAACCAAAAAGACCTCAACCAGGGTCTTCTTTTTAACATTATAATCTTTAGAAGATCTTCTATTGTGTCTTCTGCAGCATGGTCCTCATTTTGAAGCCCTTGCCGGAATTATATTATATTATTCCTCTTTTATAATGGACTGACAAATTGATAGTATGAGACTCACCTCGGTGCCCATCTCGAACTGTGTTCCAGCTGCATTTAAAAAGCAGACTATTTCAATGTTGCAGGATTAGGTGCTGAAGTGCCCATTCCAAATGCCATCTGGCTTCCATTTACTCAGGCTGCAAAGCTTTCTGCCTGTCCCTCTTTCATGCTAGATTCCCAGCCGGTCGGGGAAAGTCAAGCCTACCCCACTCCGTTAGAGCGGAGCACCTGCCAGCCTCCATTAAATTTATTGTTTTTATGTGAAAATTCCACCAAAAGGTCAGGGTACATTGAAAACGCACTTTCCATTGATGTTGATGTTCCCTTTGTCTCTCCGAAGCACAGTCCCACACCTGGCATCAGGAGGAGCAAAAACGTTCTTACTCATGATCGGATTCCTAGTATTAAAATGTTCAGGACCCACATTTGCCTGAAGCACTGAGGCACATTTATTACTTCAAGATTTATTCTTGCTCATGTTTTGCTGGTGTTCTCCCCTCCTTTCCTCGTCTGTTGCGCTGCCCCTTTATTGGGGAATAGGAACTTAGGAATGTAGGAACAGGAACAGGCCATTCAGCCCCTCATAGAATCATAGAATAGTACAGCCCAGAAGGAGGCCATTTGGCCCACTGAGTCCACTCCGGCTCTTTTGAAGAGCAATCCAGTTCGTCCCACTCCCCGGCTCTTTCCTCCAATCCCTGCAATTTATTTCTCCTTCAAGTGTTTATCCAATTCCCTTTTGAAGGCTTCTATTGAATCTGTACCCACCACCCTATCAGGCAGTGCATTCCAAATCCTAACCCTCAAGCCTGTTCCCCCATTCAGTGAGATCATGGTTGATCTGTATCTTAACTCCATCCACCTGGCTTTGTCCATATCCTTCTTTACCCTTAGCTTGCAAAAATCTATCAATCTCAGATTTAAATAATTAATTGAGCTAGCATCTACTGCTTTTTGTGGGAGAGGGTGCCACACTTCCACTACCCTTTGCATGAAGAAGTGTTTCCTAACTTCTCTCCTGAATGGCCGGGCTCTGAGGAGTCTCCATTCCTCATGTTCCATATTTGACAAATCTAACAGTTCAGTATCAATCTCCCTGGTGGCTTGCGAGGCCTTTGTGAACGTCTAACAGTAAAGTCCCTGCTTGTTTGTGGTGAAGCCACCAGCTGCTCCTGAGCAGTGCTTAGAGTATCTGACTCTGCAACGATGGTTTCCTCTTGACGAATAGGTTCCTGTGGAATTGTCTCTGTCCCTGGTGGTGGCACCACAGATGCACTTGGATAACTGGGGGCAACCCTGTCTTCAGTCATTGCATCTGGAACCTTCATTTCAATTTCCCCTTGTCTGGGAAGTATCTGATCTACATGTCTGCATACTACCCTACCATCTGCCAACATGACCTTGTATGATACTGGACCTGTCATTGAGTCTATGAAGCCAGGAATCCACTTTGGTCCGTAACTGAAATTCCTGGTAAGGACCGCATCTCCTTCTCCAAAACTTTGGCTCTTTGTTCTTTTGTCATGGTTCTCTTTTTGTTTGTTTTGTCTGTTTTCCATTTTCCTTTTTAGGTCTGGGTGGACAAGGTCAAGAGTGGAGCGTAGTCTACGACCTAATAACATCTCAGCAGGAGAGAGTCCTGTGGTGGATTGAGGTGTTATTCTGTAGCTGAACAGAACCCGTGACACTTTGGCTGCTAAACTCCTTTCTGCACTTTTTTTCATCATCTCCTTAAATGTTTGTACGGCTCTCTCCGCAAGTCCATTCGAAGACGGATGATATGGAGCTGAGGTCACCTGCACTATGCCATTTTTTCTCAAGAACTCTTTTGTCTCTGTACTCACAAAACAAGTGGCATTGTCACTCACCACGATCTCCGGTAGCCCTTGATTACTGAAGCTCCGCGCAGGCAGACTATAGTAGTAGTGGCGGAAGCAGAATTTACAGGATAAACATCCATCATTTGGAATGTGCATCAATGATTATGAGGAACATCTTCCCCATGAATGGATCCGCATAATCTAAGTGCAATCTTCTCCATGGTTTATCCGGCCACTCCCAGGGGTGGAGAGGAGCCACTGCTGGTGCCTTCCGGTGTGCCTGACAAATGCTGCATGTCTTGACTAGATTTTCTATCTCCTCATCTAGCTTTGGCCACCACAAGTAACTCCTAGCCAAGGCTTTCATACGCGAGACCACAGGATGACACTGATGTAGTTGCTCTAGGATAGACTGTCGTGCTGGCTGTGGAATAATCACTCGTGCTCCCCACAACACGCAACCATCCTGCACACTCAGCTCTGTTTTCTTAACACTGTAGGGTGTGAAGTCAGCCCCTTCCGGATGCTGTGGCCATCCCCTCACCATATATTCTCGAACTCTAGACAGTACTTGATCTTTGCCTGTCCATGTTGTTACTTGCTCTGCAGTCACAAGTGCCGTGTCAGTGTCCTCCAACATCAACACTCTGTCCTCTGGAGCTGCACGGATAGGTGTGCCTGGCAGTGGAAGACGGCTCAAGGCATCTGCGTTCCCATGGTACTTGCCCGCCTTGTAGACGATGACATACTCATATGCCCTCAATGTCACTGCCCACCTCTGGATCCGGGGTGACACCATCTGTGGAACTGCTTTCATTTCATTGAAAAGAGAGAGAAGAGGTTTATGATCAGTGCATATGGTGAACTTCCTGCCATATATGTACTTGTGGAACCTCTGTAACCCAAACATTACTGCTAACCCCTCTTTGTCTAACTGGGAATAGTTTTTTTCCGCTGGTGTTAGAGTTCGGGACATAAACCCTATTGTTCTTTCAGTTCCATCTTCCATGCTGTGTGAAAGAACTGCCCCCACCCCGTGAGGTGAAGCGTCACAAGAGAGAATTATGTCTTTCTCTGCATTGTAGTGAACCAGCACATCCGACGACAGCATTAGTTTCTTGGACTGTTCAAATGAAACCCCCGGCTCCTCTCCCCACTGCCACTGTGTCTCGTTGCACAGTAGTTTGTGAAGAGGTGCTAACACAGTTGACAAGTTTGGTAAAAACCTGTTATAATAGTTCAGCAGTCCCAGGTAAGCTGTTAACAGCCACATTTGTAGGAGCAGGGGTGTCCTGCAGTACTTGTACCTTCTCCTTGAGTGGATGGAGCCCGGTGGTGTCCACTCTGTGTCCCAGGAACACTGCCTCATTCCCCAGGAAAGTGCACTTACTCCTCTTGAGCCAGAACCCTGCCCTCTCCAATCTCTGTAGTACCTCTCTCAGAGTGCTCAGATGCTCCTGGTCGGTTCTTCCCGTCAAAGAATGTCATCCAGATAGAAGGAAACATGTGGAATCCCTTGCAGTACACCTTCGATTGTCCTCTGGAAGATATCTGGACTAGATGAGACACCAAATGGTAAGCGGTTATATGTAAACAAGCCCTTGTGTGTATTTATGGTGGCATACTTCTTTGATTCGTCATCCAGTGTAATCTGCAAGTATGCATGACTCATATCCAACTTTGTGAATTTCTTTCCTCCAGCCAGGTTTGCAAAGAGATCCTCTGTTTTGGGAATAGGATACTGCTCTAGTTTGGACACCCAATTGACTGTCAATTTATAGTCTCCACAGAGTCTTAACGAATTGTCCGGTTTTAAAACAGGTACTATGGGAGCTGCCCATTCCTAACATTTCACTGGCTCCAGTATGTTCTCTCTCAATAGACGGTCAAGCTCAGCCTCTACCTTTGGCTTCATGGCATAAGGCACAGGTCGTTGTTTATTATGGTCACGCCGCACCCTGTATCCACTTCAAAGTTCACCTTAGAGTCATTTACTGTCAGTTGCAATGTGATAGGAGCCACTTTTGGAAGGTTCTCTAACATGCTATACATTATGAACATGTCCTCTTCTTCCTCAGCTTCCCCGCTGATGTGGTGTGCTCCATGTTTTTTCACTTCTCTCCCTTGGTTTTGCTGTCCTCCCCCTTTTGGTTTCGATTCCTCCACAGGTGATTTCGCCCTGCAAGCTCGTTTTATGTGTTCTTGTTTCCCACACTTGTAGCACTTTTCCTCCAGAAACCGGCATTCACTCGCCAGGTGATCGCCCTTGCATCTATAACATGCCTTCACATGCTCACGTTGTGGGTTCTGACGCATGTTCAACTTGTGCACAACAACCTGACCTGCAACTTGCGTAGCATTAGCTCTGTCTGAACCCTGTATTTCTTTCACATCTCGGTTCGCTGTCTCTATGGCTTGAGCAAGTTCCAATGCTTTTTCATAAGTAAGCCCAGTCTCAGATAATAATCTATGCTGCATTCGGTCGTCCATAATTCCACAAACTAGCCTATCTCGCAGCATTTCCTTCAGGTTGTTCCCATGATGGCAATCTTGTGCTAATTTACGCAACACCGCTACATAGTCCATTACGCTCTCTTCCTCTTTCCTGTTCCTTGAATTAAACTTGAACCACTGTGCAATCTCACTAGGCTTAGGGTTGAAATGTTCTTTTAGCAAAGCCACTAATTCAACAAATGATTTGTCTCCAGGCTTTTCAGGACTGAGCAGATTCTTCATCAAACTGTAGGTTTGGCTTCCCACTGAACTAAGCAGAATGGCTTTCCTTTTTCCGGCATCATTTATTTCATTTGCTTCAAAAAAATAACCCAACACTTCACAGTATTCCTCCCAGGTTTGTGCTTGACTATCAAAAGCGGAAACCGTTCCTACCGTGGCAGCCATGCTCTCTTCCAGCTGGTAGCTAACCGTAGCTCGTAATTTTGTTGTTTAAACATCCTGGCAGACTTTTCTTCTTTATTCAGGGTCCTTTAGTTACTTCATCGCCAAATGTGATAAATCCATGTAGTGAGACAAGGACTCGAAGAGGCGATATCGTAGAATTAGCACGAGTACTTTATTAACAAACAGAGTAACAAACGGCATGCCTGCATCCTGGCATTTCACATTTGCTGACCTTGACAGGAAACTTACCACGATCTCCGGTTGCCCTTCATTACTGAAGCTCCGACGCAGGCAGTCTATAGTAGTGGTGGCGGAAGCAGGATAAGGGGTAGGATATTTAGGACTGAAATGAGGAGGAATTTCTTCACCCAAAGAGTGGTGAACCTGTGGAATTCTCTGCCGCAGAGGGTGGTGGAGGCCAGTTCATTAAGTATATTCAAGAAAGAGTTGGATATATTTCTTAAGGCTAAAGGGATCAAGGGATATGGGGAGAAGGCAGGGACAGGGTACTGAATTTGAATGATCAGCCATGATCTCATTGAATGGCGGAGCAGGCTTGAAGGGCTGAATGGCCTACTCCTGCTCCTATCTTCTATGTTTCTATGTCATTTACAGGATAAACATCCATCCATTTGGAATGTGCATCAATGATTATGAGGAACATCTTCCCCATGAATGGACCCACATAATCTAAGTGCAATCTTCTCCATGGTTTATCCGGCCACTCCCAGGGGTGGAGAGGAGCCGCTGCTGGTGCCTTCCGGTGTGCCTGGCAAATGCTGCATGTCTTGACTAGATTTTCTATCTCCTCATCTAGCTTTGGCCACCACAAGTAACTCCTAGCCAAGGCTTTCATACGCGAGACCACAGGATGACACTGATGTAGTTGCTCTAGGATAGACTGTCGTGCTGGCTGTGGAATGATCACTCGCGCTCCCCACAACACGCAACCATCCTGCACACTCAGCTCTGCTTTCCTGACACTGTAGGGTGTAAAGTCAGCCCCTTCCGGATGCTGTGGCCATCCCCTCCCCACATATTCTCGAACTCTAGACAGTACTGGATCTTTACCTGTCCATGTTGTTACTTGCTCTGCAGTCACAAGTGCCGTGTCAGTGTCCTCCAACATCAACACTCTGTCCTCTGGAGCTGCACGGATAGGTGTGCCTGGCAGTGGAAGACAGCTCAAGGCATCTGCGTTCCCATGGTACTTGCCCGCCTTGTAGACGATGACATACTCATATGCCCTCAACATCACGGCCCACCTCTGGATCCGGGGTGACACCATCTGTGGAACTGCTTTCATTTCATTGAAAAGAGAGAGAAGAGGTTTATGATCGGTGCATATGGTGAACTTCCTGCCATATATGTACTTGTGGAACCTCTGTAACCCAAACATTACTGCTAACCCCTCTTTGTCTAACTGGGAATAGTTTTTTTCCGCTGGTGTTAGAGTTCGGGGCATAAACCCTATTGGTCTTTCAGTTCCATCTTCCATGCAGTGTGAAAGAACTGCTCCCACCCCGTAAGGTGAAGCGTCACAAGAGTGAATAATGTCTTTCTCTGCATTGTAGTGAACCAGCACATCCGACAACAGCATCAGTTTCTTGGACTGTTCAAATGAAACCCCCTGCTCCTCTCCCCACTGCCACTGTGCCTCCTTGTGCAGTAGTTTGTGAAGAGGTGCTAACACTGTTGACAAGTTTGGTAAAAACCTGTTATAATAGTTCAGCAGTCCCAGGTAAGCTTTTAACTCATCCACATTTGTAGGAGCAGGGGCATCCTGCAGTGCTTGTACCTTCTCCTTGAGTGGATGGAGCCCGGTGGCGTCCACTCTGTGTCCCAGGCACACTGCCTCATTCCCCAGGAAAGTGCACTTACTCCTCTTGAGCCGGAACCCTGCCCTCTCCAATCTCTGTAGTACCTCTCTCAGAGTGCTCAGATGCTCCTGGTCGGTTCTTCCCATCACCAGAATGTCATCCAGATAGATGGAAACATGTGGAATCCCTTGCAGTACACCTTCGATTGTCCTCTGGAACATAGCTGGACTAGATGAGACACCAAATGGTAAGCGGTTATATGTAAACAAGCCCTTGTGTGTATTTATGGTGACATACTTCTTTGATTCATCATCCAGTGTAATCTACAGGTAGGCATGACTCATATCCAACTTTGTGAATTTCTTTCCTCCAGCCAGGTTTGCAAAGAGATCCTCTGTTTTGGGAATAAGATACTGCTCTAGTTTGGACACCCGATTGACAGTCAATTTATCATCTCATCATAGTCTTACCAAATTGTCCGGTTTTAAAACAAGTACTATGGGAGCTGCCCATTCCGAACATTTCACCGGCTCCAGTATGTTCTCTCTCAATAGACGGTCAAGCTCAGCCTCTACCTTTGGCTTCTTGACATAGTGCAGGTGACCTCGGCTCCATATCATCCGTCCTCAAATGGACTTGCGGAGAGAGCCGTACAAACATTTAAAGAGATGATGAAAAAAAGTGCAGAAGGGAGTTTAGCAGCCAAAGTGTCACGAGTTCTGTTCAGCTACAGAATAACACCTCAATCCACCACAGGACTCTCTCCTGCTGAGATGTTATTAGGTCGTAGACTACGCTCCACTCTTGACCTTGTCCACCCAGACCTAAAAAGGAAAATGGAAAACAGACAAAACAAACAAAAAGAGAACCATGACAAAAGAACAAAGAGCCGAAGTTTTGGAGAAGGAGATGCAGTCCTTACCAGGAATTTCAGTTATGGACCTAAGTGGATTCCTGGTTTCATAGACTCAATGACCAGTCCAGTATCATACAAGGTCATTTTGGGAGATGGTAGGGTAGTACGCAGACATGTAGATCAGATACTTACCAGGCAAGGGGAAATTGAAATGAAGGTTCCAGATGCAATGGCTGAGGACAGGTTGGGCCCCAGTTATTCAAGTGCATCTGTGGTGACACCACCAGGGACAGCGACAATTCCACAGGAACCTATTCGTCAAGAGGGAACCATCGTTGCAGAGTCAGGTACTCCGAGCACTGCTCAGGAGCAGCTGGTGGCTTCACCACAAACAAGCAGGGACTTTACTGTTAGACGTTCACAAAGGCCTCGCAAGCCACCAGAGAGATTAATACTGACCTGTTAGATTCGTCAAGTATGGAACATGGTGAATGGAGACTTCTTATGTGGCCCTTAGGAATGGTTCTTTGTTAAGAAATTCATACTGAAATCTTAAGGGGGGAGGGATATAGTGATCTGGGTTGTTATGGTTGGGGTTGTCCACCGGGTGGTTCTGTAGCCAATGCTGCTGCTAAGGTCAGGGGTTTCGCTTCCTGTATAGGCCAGCACAAGGTGGAATGCCAGAATGCTGATGCAGGCTGTCTGTAAATGCATTTCCAAGTTGTTAATAAAGTACTCGTGTTAATTCTAACATCTAGCCTCTTTGAGTTCCTTGTTCCACTTTCTGGATTTATCACACTACCCTATCAATTCCTTTCAAAATCCTATAAAATTTCAATCAAATCCACCCTTAAGCTTCTATATTCCAGGGAATACAAGCCTAGTTTGTGTAATCTCTCCTCATAATCTAACCCTTGGAGCCCTGGTAACATTCTGGTGAATCTGCACTGCACTCCTTCCAAGGCCAATACAGGAAACTTTGTGATATCCGGCACCGACGGGACCGAGCTGTTGCCGATCTATCAAAACTGCCGGACAAACCAGCGTTAATGTTGAAGCATACGGAGATATGCAGCTCCGTATCTGGCAACAAACACTGTTGCTTAGCAACAGCTTCTAAACTGTCGGCAGTACCTTGGAAGCGTCTCTGCAGCTTAGCAACAGCTTCAGAGAGACTTTGCAGAGCCTGACTGTTGAAAAAAAAGCCATGAGAAGAAAAAAAAACTAACAAAATGGCTCCTGATTTCTACCGGTAGATCGAGGTTTCCGGACATACAACCGCCGGATAAACCAAAGTTTCCTGTATATCCTTTCTAAGGTGTGGTGTCCAGAACTGAACACAGTACTCCAGATGTGATCTAACTAAGGCATTGTATAGCTGTAGCAAAATGTCCTCCCCTTTATATTCTAACCCATTAGATATAAAGGCTAACATTCCAATTAGCCATTTTGATTATTGTTTGTACTTGACCACTACATTTTAGTGATCTGTGTACATGGACCCCTATATCTCTTTGGACCTCCATTGTTCTTAGCTTCTCACCATTTAAAAAATACTTGGATTTTTCATTTTCAGTCCAAAATGGATGACCTTGTAGGAATCAACGGATTCCTATCTAAATCACTGAGGTCGAGGCAGTTCAGTAAATTAACCGAATTTAATTAAACTGGTGAACAAAACAAAAACATGCAGGAGCAACAGCAAACAGGTCTACACAGTAACTAGTTCCACGAGGTCTGAACTCAGAACCTCCCACCTCTGACGTCATGACGTCATCACGTTTCCCGCCACTCGGGGCACCACGTGACCAACGTGATGACGTCATCGCGTTGTTTCAGTGTTTTTACAGAAAGCTTGTTTACACTCAGCAAACGGACATAGGTGCTGTAACATTGCTTTAAAGACAGTTATTCATTTGTACAGGAGTTCATTGGTGGTTTTACCACATGCGCCCCCCCAGAAGTGTCTTTAATCATCAAAGTCAATCGCCGAGGAGGTCGGACAATCCTGTCGGAGCGACTCCGATATTCCCGGAATCACCAACTGTCATTGTGGAGGCGAAACCGACCTCGGGGCTTCCCTTCCGGTTGCGCAATCGGTGTTGCTGCTTTCTCGGTGCCGGTGGCACGAATTTACATGGGGGTCGGCAGCATCTGGCTTTCTGACCAAAACGGGCGTGGTAGTAGCAAAAGCCGGTCTGTGGAGGTGCCAAGGCGGGGTTCTTGGAGGCGGGGCGCATCGAGGTGGTGCAATACTGTTGCATCACCGCGTAAATGGTGTCAGCTTCGGCCGCGAGCGCCACACCGTCCGTAGCCGTCGACCTGGCCAGGGCTGCTTGTACCTGCTCAGGGAGCTGGCTGAGGAACAGTTCACAAAATATAAAACACTGCGGCTCAGACCCGAGGAGGGTGAGCATGTGGCTCATCAACTCGGAAGGCTTAGCATCGCCTAACCCGGGGAGTGCGAGCAAGCGTCGTGCGCGCTCCGCCTTTGTGAGACCGAATACCTGCAGGAGGCGCGCCTTGAGCATTTCGTACTTGTTCTCTGCGGACGGGGTCTCCAGCAGGCTGATAATGCGGGAAGCCATCGAGCTGTCCAATGCGGAGACCACATACAGGTAACGGGTCTGATCCAGCACTATGTTTCGCAGTTGGAACTGAGCCTCCGCTGGAACGAACCAGGAGGCTGCCTGTTGTTCCCAAAATTAAGGGAGCTTCAAACTCGCTGATTTACATCCATCGTGTTCTCGAGCTAGTCTCCGCGAAAATCGTCCGCGAAACTTCGGGGTCACCAATGTAGGAATCAACGGATTCCTATCTAAATCACTGAGGTCAAGGCAGTTCAGTAAATTAACCGAATTTAATTAAACTGGTGAACAAAACAAAAACATGCAGGAGCAACAGCAAACAGGTCTACACAGTAACTAGTTCCACGAGGTCTGAACTCAGAACCTCCCACCTCTGACGTCATGACGTCATCACGTTTCCCGCCACTCAGGGCACCACGTGACCAATGTGATGACGTCATCGCGTTGTTTCAGGGTTTTACAGAAAGCTTGTTTACACGCAGCAAACGGACATAGATGCTGTAACATTGTTTTAAAGACAGCTATTCATTTGTACAGTTCATTGGTGGTTTTACCACAACCTCACACTTATCTGCCTTGAAATCAACCTGCCACAGTTTTGCCCACTCACTTAATCTATTAATATATCTTTGTAATTTTATACACCCATCTACACTACTTGCTATGGCACCACTCTTTGTGTCATTGGCAAACTTGGATATATGGCTCTCTATTGCGTTATCTAAGTCATTAATAAATATAGAGAATAGTTGAGATCCCAGCACAGATCCTTGTGGGACACCACTAGACACCTCCTTCCAATTAGAGTACATACCCATTATCCCTACTCTCTGTCTTCTACCACCTAACCAATCTTCTAACCAGGTCAATAATTTGCCTTCAATTCCATGAGCTTTAATTTCAGCTAACAGTTATGTTAAACCTTATTGATTGCCTTCTGGAAGTCCAGAAAACTACATCCATAGACATTCCCTTGTCTACTACTTTAGTTACTTCCTCAAAAAATTCAATTAGGTTCATTAGACATGGCAAATCCATGTTGGCTCCCTTTAATCAGCTCAAGTTTCTCTAAGTACTCAGTCACTCTGTTCTTAATTATAGATTCCAATAACTTCCCCACAACAGATGTTAGACTAACAGGTCTATAACTTCCTGGTTTCTCTCTCCCTCTCACCTTTCTTAAATAATGGAGTATGGTTCCACAGGTGTATGTAAACCCGAGGAGCAATTATGTATGTAGGAATAGCAGCGTTCCCAGCTGGTTGTCTGTGCTAGCTGCCTCCTTCATTCCTTAAATTCAGAATTTGTGCCTTTACTAGTGGGACACAATCTAAGAAATACATTACCAATAAAAGAGACTGGACAAAAATACACAAAAGTTACATTGCTTTAAGTGATTACGCATACTTTAAAATTATTTTCTTACATATATCTCTTGTGCTGTACCTTTTGGAATACCAGAAGTATCCTTGTTAGGATGGCATAATGACTTAACTATTACTGATGACATTATTGTTCTTGGTGCTCATCCTTCTATGAAGACTTCTGGCAGACTCGTACTGCAAAGTTTTACAAATGGAACACAGAAGCCGAGCAGGCCATTCAGCCCCTCGAGCCTTTTGCAGTCAATAGTACTGAATATCAGGCGCTGTGTATGACGGGTGGTCGATCCAATACTATCTAGAGCTGAGCATAACTAGAGGCCATCAATATAAGATAGTCTCCAATAAGTCCAAGAGGGAATTCAGAAGAAACTTCTTCACCCAGAGAGTGGTGAGAATGTGGAACTCGCTACCACGGAGAGTGGTTGAAGCGAATAGTATAGATGCATTTAAGGGGAGGCTAGACAAGCATATGAGGGAGAAGAGAATAGAGGGTTCTGCTGATAGATTTAGATGAGGAAAGACAGGAGGAGGCTCGAGTGGAACATAAACGTCGGCATGGACTGGTTGGGCCGAATGGCCTGTTTCAGTGCCGTATATCCGGTGTAATCCGATGATACCGTGCATTTTGAGCCACCGCCCGTGAAGAATTTCTATGCCATCATTTTTTGCAGATTAGTGATATGAGGAGTGCAATGTCGGTTAGGGCTGTTAATGCTGTAATGAATAATACTTTAATAATACCTTAGTGAATGTCTGATTGGAAGTGGCATGAATGCGTCGAACAATAACTACAGCTGCAGGTCATCAAATGACTGTGGAGATGGTGGGCTAGGTTCTTCTCTTCTCAAATCGGTAGGATTTCCACCCACAAATGATCTGTTAAACGCTCCCAAGACATTTTCCTGAGTCAGGGAATTGATTGGTCTGCGTGAAAGGCTCCCGGGGGGGATCCCTGCCACCAAAAAGGGAGCCCAGTGCCACCAAGAAAGGAAATCCTGGTGGTGCCTCAGCATAACTGCAGCTGCAGCACCACAAGAGGTGGGAAGCCACTTGAAGGGGCAGAATGGCCCCAAAGACACCTGTAAATTTCTTTACTGAAGGCCTTAGATGAGACCAAGGCCTTCAGCAGGTAAGGAATCAGGCAAAAAAAAAAGAGCAAGAGGAAGCCACTACTCAGCCTTTTCCTCAGTCCAAGGGGGTTTTAGTCCTTTCCGCCCCTAATCTAGGGACTACCTGAGAGTCCCAGGGAGCAGCGGTAACAGGATGGACAGGAAGGAACTGGGCCGAGAGCCTGGGCCCGTGGGGCGAATGGAGAAGAAGGAGGTGACATTAGTCCTGGCAGGAACAGTAGTGGACGGGCGGGGGGGTGGGGAGTGTAGTGTATGTAACCGTTCCACCTTTAAGAGAACTATTTTAAGGGTTGCACTACTTTATCTTGGCTGCTGTATACTGTAATACCGGTGGTGACCACACCGGTACATAAGTGCTGTGTAATGATTTATTGGGCAGTTCCGCCCTGACCTTCGACTAGTAAAGACCTGTTAAAATTTACTCTTGTGGTCTGTGTATTAATTCTCACTATAACACACAGACTTAACAGTGGCGACGAGGATGGGATCTTACCCTGCAGCAGAGATACATCCAAGGCAGTTTAACGGGCGTCGAGAAGAGACATCCGCCCTCATCATTCTGCTGAGAAAAGACTCGGGTCTGCAGAGCAAAGGAAGAATTCTGACATGAAGCCTTCCATCAGCAACAGGCAGTGATCATCCCTTCTATCACGGTGGTGGGTAAGCCGATCAGCGACGAGCAGCAAGTCGGCCACGTTGGCTGTGAAGTAGGGGAGGGAAAACGGAGGATATAAGGGCGGAGAACTCGACCACGGCCGGGGAAAAGAGCCGGACAGAAGTCGGGGCCAGAGGCGCTGAGACTGGGGCAGCGTAAGGCACGGGAGCCACGGTGAATGCAAATGCAGCCGGTGTAAAAGACCGGGCTGCAAGCGGGCTGGGAGACGCAACAGCGTCGAGAGAGAGCTCGACCGCGACCGGTGAAAAAGGCCGGGCAGCTACCGAGGCCGCGAGGCGCAGCGACCGGGTCAGCGTAAGGCGCGGGAGAATTTTTTTTTTTAAAACCGCGGAGAACTCAGCCGCATCCGGGGGAAAGGACCGGACTGCAAGAGAGGCTGGGAGGCACGATTTGAAAACCGCTGGGGAGGGCGAACGCAGCAATACGGCAATCGCCATTACAGCCAGCGGGGGAGAAAGGCAAATGCGGGAAGCCGCCATTTTCGTAGGCGGGGGAAGAAGACAAGCGCGGGAAACCGCCATTTTGAAAAAACATAAAAGAAAAATTTCTTTTTGTTTCTCAAGAAGATTGCGAGGATGCCTAAGCGTGGTAACATCAACGATTTCGATTCCGATGTTGAAGATTGGGCCACGTATGTAGAACGCATAGAGATTTATCGTAAGGCAAATAAAATATCAAATAAAGATAAAGCACTAACCTTACTAAACTCAATGGGTGCGAAGACATACGGGCTATTGAAGCATCTTCTATCACCAGCTAAACCGGCGGATCAGACCTTCGCTAATATTGTTGCTGTCCTGAGAAATCATTTGAACCCCACACCGCTGATGTTAGCGGAACGATTTAAATTTTATGCGAGAACGCAACGGAAAGAGGAAAGCAACGCGGAGTATTTAATTGAACTGCGTAAGCTAGCGAAATACTGTCAGTTTGGGGAAAGACTGACAGAGGCACTGAGAGACAAATTCGTATGTGGATTGTCGAAAGAAGGAACACAAAAGCGGCTACTTGAAGAGAATGATCTTACACTTGATAAGGCTGTCACTATTGCAGCATCGCACGAAGCCGCAGCGAGAGGCACTGCGGAAATGCAGCTGAAGGCAGCGGTACTCAGCGTAGATCAAATGGCTTTGGGTACAACGAAATGTTATCGTTGTGGAAAGACAACACACGATCAGAACCAATGCTGGTTTAAAAACCAGGAATGTAGAAAATGTGGCAAGCTTGGTCACATAGCTAAAGTATGCCGGTCAGGAAAGAAGACCAGCAACAAAAAGTCACCGCAGGAAAAGTGCAGAAAGGTACATAAGGTGGCTGAGAAGAGTTCGGAGGAACAGAATTCGGATTCAGACTCCAACAGTAAGGAACTGGGTAGTCTGAGAATTCACAATGTGAGTAAGGAAGCTGACCGACAAACTATCTGGGTCACACTGCAGATAGCAGGAGTCCAAGTGAAGATGGAATTGGACACCAGATCGGCATTGACGGTCATGAATAAGCAAGATTACAAAAGGTTATTCACACATATTCCCCTACGGGATACGGAGATAGTATTGCAGACATACACGGGGCAAAGAGTATACCCCATCGGAAAGATAAAAGTCAAGGTGGTACACCAGGGCAAAGAACACCAAGGAATGGACATATATGTACTACCTGAGGGAGGTCCACCACTTCTGGGACGGGAGTGGATCAGGAAAATAAATATGGACTGGCACACCCTAAAAGCAATAACGGTAGATTCCGGAAAAAAAGATGTTAAACCTGAACGATTGTCCAGAATATTGGATGAGGGCATATGCAGCAGTGACAGTGACAAAGCCGAGAGTGAGAACTCGGTGAAGACAATCAGCTCAGACTCTGGAACTGATGATGGTAAGACCAGCCCATGTGCAAAAGACAAGTCTAAAATGGACTTGCAGACTAATGATGGAAAAACGAAGGAGTGCATAAATGCTTCAGAAGAGAACAAAGTATCAGAACAGAATTCCACTGAACAACAACAACATAGTTTGACAGAGAATTCTGAGTCTGTCCAGTCTACAGACATGCACATTTCTGAGGAACACCGGGCTCGAACTCAACTCAATTTCAAACTACAACAGCAATGAGAACAAATGATTCGCCGTTTTGAGCAAGAGATGAATGCAAAGAAAAAGTTCTTTGACACAGAGTGGGAGAATCTGGAAAGACAGCAGAAGCAGCTGATTGAGAAAATGGAACAGGAACACACAAACCGTCTGCGCGATGAGGCCAAACGAATCAAAGCTGAGCAAGAAAGGGAATATGTCAAATTCATCGATCAGTTGAAAGCTAAGAAGAAAGAGCACCCTTTTGTGAGCAGTGTCAGCAGTAATAAACCACTCAGGGAATTGGTGGCAGAGGCAAAAGCTGAAGTGAGGGAGGAAATAGAAGACAATAGAGAGGAAGCAGAAGATGATGACTCATCTGAACCATTATCACCCCTACCAGGTCACGCACGTGGTCCCTCCGAACTGAGCCAAATCAGTCTGGAAGCAGAAAAACTTCCCAAGGTACTTGAGCCTTTAGAAGTCAACAATGCTGGTTCTGAAGTTACGAAAGTTCAAGCTGTTAAGTCCAGTGAAGGACTATTAGATGAGTCACCCCAGCAACGAGAACCTACTACACCACCGAGAACTACTACACCACCGAGGCGTTATCCGGACCGAGTCAGGAAGCCTCCAGAGAGACTGAATCTGTGAACTGTTTTTACATGAAGTTGTGTATATATGTTATGATGTTATGTTTAATGGGGAATATATACTGTTAAGCTAAAAAGGGAGGATTGTAGTGTATGTAACCGTTCCACCTTTAAGAGAACTATTTTAAGGGTTGCACTACTTTATCTTGGTTGCTGTATACTGTAATACCGGTGGTGACCACACCGGTATATAAGTGCTGTGTAATGATTTATTGGGCAGTTCCGCCCTGACCTTCGACTAGTAAAGACCTGTTAAAATTTACTCTTGTGGTCTGTGTATTAATTCTCACTATAACACACAGACTTAACAGGGAGGAGGTTGTGAATGGGGGGGAGATGAAATTAAGACTGGGGAAAAGAGGAGGCAACATTAGTCCTGGCAGGACCAGTAGCGGGTGGGGGAGGTTGTGAATGGGGGTGGAGATGAAATTAAGACTGGGGAAAAGAGGGGGTGGCAGGTCTTAGCTGCCCAATTTTGCCTTATTTTCTGCCGCTATTTGCAGCCAATTTTAGATTACAGTAGAAAATTCAGCCCGTTGGCTCCCGAGACAAATAAGTGCCACACAAGCAAGAGTGGTTGATCAGGAATGAAAGGGAGGAATATAAGTCTTTTGGATTTTTACTTGATTGACCATGGGCGAGGGAGAAGGTAAGACTTACAAGGCCATTCTTCTGGAAATTCAATAAGTTGGGCAGAGTCTACGATGGAGGAGATTGTGCGCGACCCACAAAAGGAACAGGCTTATTGGTGAATACCTTTTCTTGATTCTATGCTTTCTTATGTTTTTACACATTTTAAAGGACTTTGAGGTTGAGAAAGAGGCTGGATTTCAGAAGCTGACAATTTTTGTCATTTGCACCTGTTGAGAAAATAGGTAAATAAAAGTATGGGAAGGTTCTTCTCCTAAAGACCTAGGGCATCTCTTTCACCCCTGGAACCCAGAAGTCATTAGCTAGATAGCCTTGACCTCTGCCAGGCATTGCCCCCCAATAGCCTTCATGGGCATCTTAGTGGCATTGAGACACTTTCGCCAGCCTTGTTATTCCTCTTAACTTTGAAGCTAGCATTCACTTTGTCTGTTTTCTTCATCCTCCCCCACTGTTATTTCAAGGGTAGGTATATGATATCTAGACTCAAAATATTGCTTTTACCTTCAATCAAAGGAGCCATCTCATGGTTTTAAAACACTCTTGATGGCGTATACATCATCTTTGCAGATTAATTATCCCACAGCGGAGGCAGGTTAGCTCATTTTACATACTGTCACCGCCATCACTTGTATCCGAATCCTATGCATCCACAACCCATTTTTATGTATCTTTTTGTAGTTTGATTAAAAATCCACCATTGACCAGGTGTTTCAGCATGTTAGATCTCAAGAATAAATTCATCAATCCCATGCTCCCAGTGGAGAACCATTCCAAAAGGGAGTGAAGATCAAAGTATCGGCACTGCGGTTTTTTAGGCCAATCTCTGACCCATGCTTCCTTCCAAGTGCAGTTCCCCACTGGGGGAGCGTGGGATCAATGAATGTATCCTCTCTTTTCATAGCTGAGTTTTAAAATCCAAAAATGTGTTGATGGAATGGAAGCTTTCTCTTTAACAATTGTGCACTTCTGAATTGAAATGGGGCTCGCCATTCTCAGTCAAGGTCCTAGTGTAGGAATAATCGGTTCCGATTTAGGCTTGTTTCATTTGTGATGCCTAATTTGGATCTTGAATCATCATTCTACATAAACCAATGTAATTGATAATCAGGTCCGAAAAGCACATTGTTTGAGGTACGAATAATGGTCACTTACACTACAACATAGTTAAGGATAAGGCAATTGTCAACATAATCGTCACAAACAGGACAACAACTTGGTTTTGGAATCACATTAATATATGAAAGCGTAGATTTTCCTGGTGGAAAAGCAGCAGAGCAGTCGATTCAACCACCCAACGCACTTAGTGCTGAAGCAGCCAATGATTCGGCTTACTGCTGCCACCTCAGGGACTCTCACCACCTTCCTTCTTGAGGTTGGCAGAAACAGTGGTAGCAAGCAGTGAAATAAGGCAGCTTGGCAGGCCCCACCTCTCCGCCGGCACTTAAATGCAGCAGGTGGGAAAGGAGCGATCAACGGCCGCCCTGGTGGAGCGGCGGAAGAAAACCGAGTTTGGAGTGGAATCGCCCAATTGTGCCCTGTTCTCTGCCACCCAAATTTGGGTGGAATTGTATCGGGACAGCGAACCCTTTGCCACGTTGATTAATGTCCAAATGGTGTCTTTGATCTAAACAGTAATTGGATTAATTGATTTCAGTATCAGAGGCGTCTTGTGACATTCTTCTTCGGCAGCACCTCCCAAAACCATGACCTCCACCATCTAGAAGGACAAGGGCAGCAGGCGCATGGGGGTTGGGGAATGGGGTTGTCAGGGGGAGAGGGAGACTGGAGGTTGGGGAATGGGAGGGTCAGGGGGAGAGGGAGACTGGGGGTTGGGGAATGGGGTCAGGGGAGAGAGAGACTGGGGGGTTGGGGAATGGGGGGTCAGGGGGAGAGAGAGACTGGGGGTTGGGGAATGGGGGGTCAGGGGGAGAGAGAGAGACTGGGGGTTGGGGAATGGGGGTCGGGGGAGAGGGAGACGGGGGGTTGGGGAATGGGGGTTCAGGGAGAGAGGGAGACTGGGGGTTGGGGAATGGGGGGTCAGGGGGAGAGAGAGACTGGGGGTTGGGGAATGGGGGTCGGGGGAGAGGGAGACAGGGGTTGGGGAATGGGGGGTCAGGGGGAGAGAGAGAGACTGGGGGTTGGGGAATGGGGGTCGGGGGAGAGGGAGACGGGGGGTTGGGGAATGGGGGGTCGGGGGGAGAGGGAGAGACTGGGGCTGGGGAATGGGGGGCCAGGGGGAGAGAGAGACGGGGGTTGGGGAATGGGGGGTCAGGGAGAGAGAGAGACTGGTGGTTGGGGAATGGGGGTCATGGGGGGAGGGAGACTGGGGGTTGGGGAATGGGGGATCAGGGGGAAAGAGGACTGGGGGTTGGGGAATGGGGTGTCGGGGGGAGAGAGAGACTAGGGGTTGAGGAATGGGGGTCAGGGGAGAGGGAGACTGGGGGTTGGGGAATGGGGGGTCAGGGACAGAGAGACTGGGGGTTGGGGAATGGGGGTCAGGGGGAGAGAGACTGGGGTTTGGGGAATGGGGGGTCAGGGGGAGAGAGAGACTGGGGGTTGGGGAATGGGGGGTCAGGGGGAGAGACAGACTGGGGGTTGGGGAATTGGCTGTCAGGGGGAGAGAGAGGCTGGGGGTTGGGGAATGGGGGGTCAGGGGGAGAGAGAGACGGGGGTTGGGGAATGGGGGGTCAGGGGGAGAGAGAGACGGGGGTTGGGGAATGGGGGGTCAGGGGGAGAGAGACTGGGGGTTGGGTAATGGGGGTCAGGGGGAGAGAGACTGGGGATTGGGGAATGGGGGTCAGGGGGAGAGAGAGACTGGGGGTTGGGGAATGGGGGGTCAGGGGGAGAGGGAGACTGGGGGTCAGGGAATGGGGTGTCGGGGGGAGAGAGAGACTGGGGGTTGGGGAATGGGGGGTCAGGGGGAGAGAGAGACTGGGGGTTGGGGAATTGGGTGTCAGGGGGAGAGAAAGGCTGGGGGTTGGGGAATGGGGGTCAGGGGGAGAGAGAGACTGGGGGTTGGGTAATGGGGGGTCAGGGGGAGAGAGAGACTGGGGGTTGGGGAATGGGGGGTCAGGAGGAGAGAGAGACTGGGGGTTGGGTAATGGGGGTCAGGGGGAGAGAGAGACTGGGGGTTGGGGAATGGGGGTCAGGGGGAGAGAGAGACTGGGGGTTGGGGAATGGGGGTCAGGGGGAGAGAGAGACTGGGGGTTGGGGAATGGGGGTCAGGGGGAGAGAGAGACTGGGGGTCAGGGAATGGGGTTCAGGGGGAGAGAGAGACTGGGGGTTGGGGAATAGGGGGTCAGGAGGAGAGAGAGACTGGGGGTTGGGGAATGGGGTTCAGGGGGAGAGAGAGACTGGGGGTTGGGGAATGGGGGGTCAGGAGGAGAGAGAGACTGGGGGTTGGGGAATGGGGGTCGGGGGAGAGAGACTGGGGGTTGAGTGTTGAGGGGAAAAGAATGGGATTGGATGGGCGTGTGGGGAAAGAGAGGGAGACTCGGGGCCAGGGGGATGGGGCTTGGGTGGGGTGGGTGGGGGGAGGGTGCAGAGTGGGAGACTGGAAATTAGGTTGGACATGAGGATCTATATTTTACGCAGAGCTGAGAGCCGCAGAAATGTGATGAGTGGGAGCAGCTAGTAAAGGGGCGATTGAAACATGGGGACTGACAAGACCTTCTGCGGTGCGGGGAATTCTGGCTCTAGTGTCAGGGTATCAGTGGGCTATAGGATTACTACTAGTTACAGGTAGGATAACTGGGGCATTACTCCTATTACTGCCTGTTACATATAGACTATCAGTGAGTTATTGTATTACTGTTGGTTATGAGGGCAATCTGAGTTTTACCAGTAATACTAATGGTTATCAGTGCACTTTCAGTGAGTTACTATTAGTTATTGGTAGATCCAGAGTTCCTCCCAACACTGGTTCCTCCCTGTGAATTACTGCCCTTGGT
Source organism: Somniosus microcephalus (assembly GCF_052327205.1). NCBI lineage: Eukaryota > Metazoa > Chordata > Chondrichthyes > Squaliformes > Somniosidae > Somniosus > Somniosus microcephalus. The sequence goes on along the minus strand of NC_140996.1, from coordinate 213,767,316 downwards.
TTACCCTCTTCACCTGCTGGTCTCCTTGTTCCTGGAACTTCTCGCACAACAACTATTGGTGCAAAAACCACAAGCAAAGATATTCAACTACAGGGGGCCCAACATCTATAAGGTAAATGCAGTAACATTTGCAGATGTCACGTGATCAGAGGTCAGATGTCACGTGGTCAGGGCCCCACATGATCAAACCTCCAGGAATGCCTCCACCAGAGTTGGCAAGCCTAACCTAACAGCACTGCGGGAGTACCTTCACCACGTGGACTGCAGCGGTTCAAGAAGGCAGCTCACCACCGCCTTCTCAAGGGCAACTAGGGATGGGCAATAAATGCCGGCCTTGCCAGCGACGCTCATATTCCAAGAAGGAATTTTTAAAAAGCAAAGAACTGGTTTGTTCAATGCTGGAGACATTGGGCAGGATTTTCATTGGGCCGTGGAAGCGGGATTGGAGGTGTGCGGGGGGTTAAAATCCTGAAATCAGGGGTCCCGAACCCATCCCGCCCCCAACCCACCTTCATGCCAGTTTCAAAGGAGGTGGATACCCGACCCGCACTGGGACCCACCTCCCCGAGGCGGGAAGGGGATTAGTGCCAATTAACTGCCTGATAACAGGTAGTTAACAGGCAGTTTTTAGCCTAATCCCTATTTTTAATGTTGAAGTGTGGGATTCCCGACGGCTCCAAACCACACCAAGTTGGAGGAGTCGGACCGTCGGGATGAAGGGCTTGGAGGGGTCGAGATGTCCGGTGTTCAGGTGAGTGATGTGTGCATGAGTGCAGAGGTAAGTGTGTTTGGTGTGTGTAAAGTGTTTAAATAAGTTTTACTTACCTTTACTTACCTTTACAACCTTCCTTCCTTCAGGCCTCGGGAGTCCCTCATCTCACCGGCACAGAAAGCAGAATGGCCGCGAGCTGTCAAAAATTGCAGCATTCAGCTTTCTGTTCTGGGGAGATCTCTAAATCATCCTGAGAGGAAGGAATTAACTTGGAGTACAGATTGTCAGTGTTTGACAGCTTCAAACAGCTGTGAAACGTTGATATTTCATCTATCAAAAGATCTTGACAGATGAAATGTCAATCTGTGACGTCACCTGTTGTCGGGTGGCCCCTAATTCACCTTCTGAGCCCGCTGGGTGGTCTCAACAAGGTCAATCAAGTCAAAATCGTGTGGGTTGGCTACAACTCGATGGAGGTGGGACTACAACCCCGAAAGTTGTAGTCCCGCCTCCTACCTGACTCCTCAATGAAAATCCAGCCCCTTGAATCAGTTAACCAATAAACCCATTTGACTTGAACATGTGGATTGTTCTCCCCACTCAGAATTTTATATTTTCATTTCGAACCCTAATTACTATTTTACCGTGAAGACTGCATCTGAACACTTCTTTAAATTGGACTTGCGCTGTGGCAGAACCACTGAATGACTCTGGCTAACTGTATATAATTCTCTTTAACGAGGTTCTAACACCAGCCTAAACCTGTACCATTGTGTTAGGCATTACTGTGTTTTGTATATAGAGTTTGCATGTACGGGGCGTGGCCCCTTTAAGAGCGCAGGAAAACGTGGGCAGACGTCACGACGCAAACCACGGGACTGCCCAGTCAGTCCTCGTGGCATCTCCGTTGAGTAAAGACCTGTTTAATTGTTCTCTGGTGTCGATCTCAGTTATTCGTAGGAATTCGCTAATTCCTATATTGGTGACCCCGTTTTTGTGAACGTTTTCACAAATGAAGAGCACAGCATGGAAGCGAACATCGTTTCCCTAAAGCTACCGCAGTTCTGGGAGCAGCAAGCGCCCTCGTGGTTTATTCAGGTCGAGGCCCAGTTCGCCCTGAGGAACATCGATGCAGATCAGACCAAGTATCTTTACGTGGTCTCCGCACTCGACAGCTCTACCGCCTCTCGGATCGTCAGCCTCCTCAAAAATCCCCCAACGGAGCGCAAGTATGAAACCCTCAAGGCGCGGTTACTGCAGGTTTTCGGGCTCAAAAAATCGGAGCGCGCCCGTTGATTACTCGCTCTGCCCGGGCTCGGGGACTCCAAGCCTTCAGAGTTGATGAGCCAAATGCTCACACTCCTGGGCTCAGAATGGGAATGTTTCCTATTCCGCGAGATTTTCCTCAGCCAACTGCCTGAACAGGTACAAGCTGCCCTGGCCAGATCTGAAGTTGAAGACTGCGCAACACTCGCTGCGGAGGCTGACAAAATTTTCACTGTAACTCGGCAGTACTGTGCCGCCACGAGGCACCCATCCCCCGCAGACACCGTCCCAGCTCGTCCGCCTGCCGGGCTGTGTTTCTACCACGCGCAGTTCGGCGCGAAAGCGAAGCGTTGCCGCCCTCCCTGCAGTTTTCCCCAAAAAACAAACCAACGACTGACACTGCGACCACCGAGGAATGGGTCTAACGGGCACCCCGCGGCCCCGATGGCGATCGGCAACGTGGGAAAATTGCTCTTCATCACCGATACTCTCTCTGGTCGTCGTTTTCTGTGCAACACCGGAGCGCAGTGCAGCATTTTACCCGCGTCCGCCCTTGATGTGCAGACGGGGAATCACAGCCCCACCCTTGAAGCAGCCAATGGCGGAACAATTCGGACCTTCGGCAGATGGCGAGTGGAGTTGTGCCTCGGGGGGCAACGTTTTCACTGGGAGTTTGTTGCGGCCAAAGTTTCCCAGCCCCTCCTCGGCGCGGATTTCCTGTGCGCCAACAGCCTCCTGGTCGACGTTAGGAACCGGCGGCTGATCAACGCAGCAACTTTTAATTCTCTTCCGTGTTACCGCAGTAACACTACAAATCAAATCAAATCAAATCAAATCAACTTTTATTGTCATTGTTAGTGCACAAGTGCAGTACAACGAAATGTAGGCTTGCGGCTCCCAAGAGTGTACATTTAGATTAAGACATTTAAACATTCAACATACATTTGGCTTGTAATACATTAACATAAACATAACCATAATAAAGTGCATTGGCAGATGTGCAGGCTTTAGAGTTTATTTGTGGAGTTCAGTAGGATGACAGCCCTGGGAAAGAAGCTGTTCCTAAATCTGGTCGTACGGGTGCGAATGCATCTGTAGCGTCTCCCAGATGGCAGGAGGGCGAACAGACTGTGGCTGGGGTGGGTAGGGTCTTTGATGATGGACTGTGACCTCCGTAGACAGCGTTTCTGGTATATGTGCTCTATGGTCGGTAGCCGGGTGCCAGTAATGCGTTGGGCAGTTTTGACTACCCGCTGCAGGGCTTTCCGGTCATAGTAGCTACAGCTGCCATACCATACTGTGATACAGTTTGTCAGGATGCTCTCTATAGTGCAGCGGTAAAAGTTAGAGAGGATCAGGGGTGACAAGTTACATCCCTTCAGCCTCCTTAGGAAATATAGGCGCTGCTGGGCCTTCTTCACCAGGGAGGAGGTATTTAGGGACCAGGAGAGGTCTTCCGTGATGTGGACTCCTGTGCGTTCCCGACTCCTGATGAGTTCGCTCGCCTGCTCAGCGAATTCCCCAACCTGACAAGACCCACATTCTCCTCCACAGCCACGAAGTATGGTGTGGAACACCACATCACCACCAACGGCCCCCCGGTCTACGCGCGGGCCCGGCGCCTAGAACCTGGCAAGCTGGCGGTCGCAAAGGTGGAGTTCGCAACCATGGAACGGTTAGGGATTATTCGCTGGTCGAATAGTCCCTGGTCTTCACCCCTCCATATCATCCCGAAGCCTGGCGGTGGATGGCGGCCATGCGGCGACTATCGACGACTAAACGACGCCACCACTCCTGATCGGTACCCGATCCCCCATAGCCAGGATTTCTCTGCCCATTTGGCAGGGAACACCGTGTTCTCAAAAGTCGACCTCGTCCGGGGCTACCACCAGGTCCCAGTTCATCCACAAGATGTCCAGAAGACCGCAGTCATCACCCCATTCAGCCTCTTCGAGTTTTTACGGATGCCATTTGGGTTGAAGAACGCCGCCCAGGCTTTCCAACGCCTGATGGACTCCGTGCTGTGGGACCTCAGGTTTCTCTTCGTCTACCTGGATGATATTCTAATTGCCAGTCCTACTAAGGAAGAACATACCTGTCACCTACGCACCCTTTTTCGATGCCTCAGCCAACACGGCCTGATTATCAACCCGGCCAAGTGTCAGTTTGGCCTGCACCAAATTGACTTCCTGGGGCATCGCATCACCTCAGAGGGTGCTGTTCCTTTACCTTCGAAGGTAGAGGCGGTGACATCCTTTCCACGCCCGCAGAACCTAAAGGCCCTGCAGGAATTCCTAGGCATGGTAGACTTTTACCACCGTTTCGTGCCTAAGGCAGCACTACTCATGCAGCCCCTGTACGAGGCCCTCAAGGGCAAGACTGGCAAAAACCTGGTAGACTGGACGGACGACATGGCCCGAGCGTTCGCCGACACCAAAAGCGCCTTAGCCAACGTGACTATGCTGGCGCACCCGCTGCCAGGAGCCACCATCGCCCTCACCACCGACGCATCGGACTACGCAGTCAGTGCCGTGCAACAGCAGTGGGTGAACGGGATGTGGCAGCCGTTGGCATTCTTCAGCCGTCAACTACGGCAGAACGAGAGAGCATACAGCACGTTCGACCGGGAGTTGCTCGCCCTTTTTCTGGCCATCCGCCATTTTTAGTTCCTTCTGGAAGGACGTCCTTTTACCGCTTTTGTGGACCATAAGCCGCTGACCTTTGCAATGTCCAAGACCGCCGAACCGTGGTCAGCCCGACAGCAGTGTCAACTGACCTACATATCTGAATTCACCATGGATATACAACACGTGGCCGGTAAGGACAACCTGGTGGCAGACTGCCTCTCCCGCGCGATCATCAATACGGTTCATTTGGGCATCGACTACGCCCTCATGGCAGCGGACCAAGCCTCAGACCCGGAAGTCCAAGCTTACCGAACGGCCATCACTGGCCTCCAGTTGGCCGACATCAAGTTCCACTCGGCAGGTACCACGCTGTTGTGTGATGCCTCCGTACAGGATCCTCGCCCTATCGTGCCGGTCGTCTCGCACCACAAAGTGTTCAACGCCATACATGGGTTGTCACGCCCTGGAATGAAGGCCTCTCAGAAACTGATGTCAGCAAAATTTGTATGGCATGGCATGCATAAGGATGTCCGCGACTGGGCCAACACCTGCGTGGTCTGCCAAAAGGCCAAGGTACAGCGCCACATCAAAGCTCCGTTGGCCACCTTCACAGTTCTGGAGCGACGTTTTGGCCACGTCAACGTGGACCTGGTAGGACCACTCCCACCCTCCCATGGTTTTTCACACATCCTGACCATGGTTGACCACACCACCAGATGGCCGGAGGCGGTCCCCCTGTCATCCACTACTTCGGCGGACGTGGCCTGGGCATTCATTTCCTCCTGGATCGCCCATTTCAGAGTACCCGCTGATATTTCGTCAGACAGGGGACCGCAGTTTTCCTCCGAACTCTGGAATGCAGTGGCCCAAGGACTCAGTGTCAAATTACACCGCACCACAGCCTACCACCCACAGGCGAATGGCCCCTGCGAACATTTCCACCGGTCAATGAAGGCCGCCCTGAGAGCCAGCCTCCAGGACGCTGGATAGGCAGACAAGCTACCGTGGGTCCTGTTGGGCCTTCACACGGCCCCTAAAGAAGACCTTCACTCTTCATCAGCAGAGCTGGTCTATGGTCAGCCACTGCGGGTCCCAGGGGACTTCCTACCAACATCATCGGAGCAATGGTCCACGTCTGCCCAGCTTGCTAGTCACCAAGAGGTGGCCAGATGTTTCGCACCGGTGCCCATTTCGCACCACGGGCCGCAGAGGTCACACGTCCCCACGGAGCTTCACAAGGCTGAATACATCTTTATTCGCCATGATGCGCATAGGGATCCGCTCAAGGCCCCATATACCGGTCCCTTCCGCGTGTTGGAGGCAGGGGACAAAACCTTCACGGTAGATGTCGGTGGTAAACCGGACCACATTTCGGTCGACCGCTTAAAGCCAGCACATTTGGACCTCAACCGCCCTATCGAGACAGCACAACCGCTGAGACGGGGTCGGCCACCCGTTGTCGTTACGGCAGACCAAGTGCGACCGCCCGCCAGACCGCCAGCCGACCAGCAGCCTCTGCCTCGAGAGTACAGGAGTCATCAGACCCCCTCACCGTTTGACTCTGTCCATTAAAGCGAATTCTGGGGGGGCGCATGTGGCAGAACCACTGAATGACTCTGGCTAACTGTATATAATTCTCTTTAACGAGGTTCTAACACCAGCCTAAACCTGTACCATTGTGTTAGGCTTACTGTGTTTTGTATATAGAGTTTGCATGTATGGGGCGTGGCCCCTTTAAGAGCGCGGGAAAACGCAGGCAGACGCGATGACGTCACGTCGCAAACCGCGGGACTGCCCAGTCAGTCCTCATGGCATCTCCGTTGAGTAAAGACCTGTTTAATCGTTGTCTGGTGTCGATCTCAGTTATTCGTAGGAATTCGCTAATTCCTATAGCGCGTGAAATATTATGTATTTTGTTCAGGTAGCCAATCTCCTACGTTAATTGGAAAGTTGCAAGAGCGATTGGATTAGTCTGAGAACCTGTACGACTGAGACTTTCCAGAAGCGTTGCCTTTGACACCTGCGGAGGTTTAATCCCTGCACTAGACGCAGCAAAGGCATAAACCTGTGCTTTATAAACATGTTTACGAGTCAGCCCTACCTAACACAGGAGGAAGCCTTTCCCCCCATGCAGAGTTAAAAGCAGCTTGTGCCGACTGACGGGGGAGTTCCTTTCAAAAAAGTTGCGGTGCTCTCATCTAAAAGAGAAGCTTTTAGTGCGAGGGCAAGATGGATTGAATAAAAGCACAGCAACTGCAACTTAGTTCAATTGACAAGAGAGGCACTAAATCAGATGATTAAAGGGTTTGATAGGGTAGAGAGAGAGAAACTATTCCCTCTGGTGGGAGAGTCCAGAACAAGGAGGCATTACTTTAAAATTAGAGCTAGGCCATCCAGGGGTGAATCGCGTCAGGAAGCACTTCTTCGCACAAAGGGTAGTGGCAATCTGGAACTCTCTCCCCCCCAAAAAAAAGTTGTTGAGGCTGGGGGGATCAATTGAAAATTTCAAAGCTCAGATCGATAGATTGTTCGCTAATACAAAAGCAAAATACTGCGGGTGCTGGAAATCTGAAACAATAACAGAAAATGGTGGAAATACTCAGGGGGGTCAGGCAGCATCCGTGGAGAGAGAAACAGAGTTAATGTTTCAGGTCGGTGACCCTTCGTCAGAACTGGAAAATGTTAGCGATGTAGCATGTTTTAAGCAAGTGTGCAGAGGCAGGGAAAGGGGGGAGGGGAGGAATGAACAAAAGGGAAGGTCTGTGATAGGGTGGAAGGCAGAAGAGATTAAATGACAAAAGGGATGATGGTGCAAGGCAAAAGGGGATGGTAATGGGACAACTAAAGATTAGATAGATTAGTAAAGTATAGAAGGATTGTTGCTAGGCAAGGGTATCAAGGGTTACGGAATCAAGGCGGGTAGATGGAGTTAAGTCGCAGATCAGCCATGATCTCATTGAATGGCGGAACAGGCTCGAGGGGCTGAATGGCCTACCTTTGTTCCTAGGTTCCAAATAACCCATTATGGAAATTCTGATTATGCTTAGGGTAAATTTAGATTGTATTTTTCAGAAATGTTGATTAGTGTCCCTCATATTGCTGTTTGTTTGTAAATAAAATCATCAGTTGCTTTAGCCTATGAACCTGTGTGGTAATATTTATCATTGCAAAAAACAAATTGGTAATATGATGCAAAACTACTGTGAAGGGGTAATTGGTGTGTATTAGTGCGCTTTGGTGTGTATCTTTTTTTTTACGCAGCGAGTGGTTAGGATCTGGAATGCACTGCCTGAAAGGGTGGTGGAGGCGGACTCAATCACGTTTTTCCAAAAGGGAGTTGGATAAGCACCGGAAGGGAAAAAAATTGCAGGGCTACGGGGAAAGGGTGGGGGACTAGCTGAAGTGGCGCTCCACCTCCTTCTTAGGGCGCTAAAACTGAAGTTAGCAATCGCCAGCGTTATTTTTTGCCGGGCGCTAAATTTGGTCGCTAACGAATTTTTTCCCTCATTATCTGGTCATTATCGCATTGCTGTTTGTGGGAGAAAAGAAAGCAAAAGAAAGAAAGACTTGCATTTATATAGCGCCTTTCACAACCACCGGACATCTCAATGCGCTTTACAGCCAATGAAGTACTTTTTGAAGTGGAGTCACTGTTGTAATGTGGGAAATGCGGCAGCCACTTTGTGCACAGCAAGCTCCCACAAACAGTAATGTGATAATGACCAGATAATCTGTTTTTGTTATATTGGTTGAGGGTGAAATATTGGCCAGGACACCGGGGATAACTCCCCTACTGTTCTTCGAAATAGTGCCATGGGATCTTTTACGTCCATCTGAGAGAGCAGACAGGGGCCTCAGTTTAACGACTCATCTGAAAGACAGCATCTCAGACAGTGCAGCACTCCCTCAGCACTGGAGTATCAGCCTAGCTTTATGTGCGCAAATCATTGGAGCTTGCTGTGCATAAATTGTCTGCCGCGTTTCCCACATTACAACAGTGACTACACTTCAAAAGTACTTCATTGGCTGTAAAGCACTTTGGGGCGTCCTACAGTCGTGAAAGGCACTATAGAAATGCAAGTCTTTTTTCTTTTCTTTGAGCACTACTCACTGTGGTGAGCACGAGAGCAGTGAATTTATCCTACAAAGCAAAGCCTCTTCTATTCTGCCTCAGCAGTATGCCAGAATCTAACCTCAGAACAGTTCCCCCACTTTCACCAGTTTCAACTTTACCACTTCCCATGCAGTGGTTGTTGTGAGGAAGGTTGACAACTGCAGGAAGTGAGATTTTCTTTTGACCAATTCGTAGTGTGGTGATCTTGGGGTGGGAGGGTGGTGGTCTGGGCTGTGGGAAGGCAGAGTTGTGACTCCTTCCAGTGCTGGGGAAAGGGCAAAGTTGGGTATATAAGGCAAAACCTGGAGGGAGGTAGGGCGAGGGAGAGAGCGAGAGAAAGAAAAGGAAGTGTGGAAAGGCTATGTGCTGTTGTGCTGCTGACCTGTACCATAGTTCCTGACGTAATAAAGACTCACTACGCACTTGGTTGAACATAAAGCAAGGCTTTAATCGACTTGTAACAAAACATGGAGGTCTAGTTAGTAGTCATTAGCTTCCTGTTTCCAGATTGTCTCTGGCCAATTTGGGCCCACGCCCGAGTATTTATACTCCTCGGACAGCGCCCTCAGCTGGCCGTCCAGTAGTACTTCTTGAATTATTTCTGGTAGAAGTTGCGATTTATGACAGTTCCCATTTATAATTAAACGGTAGCTGGTGAGCTCGCCAGCTCGAGCCTTTCCTCCCATTCATTTTAATAGACAGGAAAGTCACAGGCTGGCAAAGCACAGAAGTGGAAAACCCTAGCCCCTGTACTGCACTCTGCGTTGGTAGTTTACATAGTATTGTTACCGTCGAATTGGAGCCTGAACGGACCCAGTGATATACAGGGTCGACGTATACCCAACTTCGACTTATAGAGCAATAAACTCAGACTACTGCGGACCTTGCTGGAATGTGCGAGTACACTTTTATTTACAGAGTGCTCTGGGAGAAGTGCTATACATCCCCTTGGTGCAATCGCCAGCTTCTCAGCTTTACAATAGCAGCCGCGCTCCTTTTATACAATTTAAAAACAGGAAAGATACCATATTACATTAATTCCTTGGCCAATCTGGTACTTTAGCATCCTTTAACTTTGGCCAATCCGATACCTTAGCAACCCTTAATCACATTCTGTCAAAAACAAGTTGATTATATTATTATACCGTTAGCAAACAACTTAATTATATTACTGTTCTGTACAAGTGACATCACACGTTTGGTGTAAGCAGATCAAGTCAGCTGTCTGTTATGCCAGTGTCTGCAAAATGTCAATGAATGTCAAGTATTTCAGCAGGCACTACGGTGCCATTTTAAAATTTCCTCCAACAGTATTTACAGCACAGAAACAGGCCAAACTAAAAACAGAAAATGCTGGCAACACTCAGCAGGTCAGGCAGCATCTGTGGAGAGAGAAACAGAGTTAACGTTTCAGGTCAATGACCCTTCGTCAGGACTGAAAAGAGTTCAAGATATGACAGGTTTTAAGCAAGTGCAGGGGCAGGGAAAGGGGGGAGGGGAGGAAAAAACAAAAGGGAAGGTCTGTGATAGGGTGGAAGGCAGGAGAGATTAAATGACAAAAGGGATGATGGTGCGAGGCAGAAGGCGATGGCAATGGGACAAGCAAAGAAACAAAAGATGAGTCTAGAAGAGGTGTAAATGGGAATAGAAACATAGAAGATAGGAGCAGGAGTAGGCCATTCGGCCCCTCGAGCCTGCTCCGCCATTCAATGCGGTCATGGCTGATCATCCAAACTCAGTACCCTGTCCCTGCTTTCTCCCCATACCCCTTGATCCCTTTAGCCTTCAGAAATATATCCAACTCTTTCTTGAATATATTTAATGTATTGGCCTCCACTGCCTTCTGTGGCAGAGAATTCCACAGGTTTACCACCCTCTGGGTGAAGAAATTCCTCCTCATTTCTGTCCTAAATGGCCTACCCCTTATCCTTAGACTGTGATCCCTGGTTCTGGACTCCCCGACCATCGGGAACATCCTTCCTACATCTAGTCTGTCCAGTCCTGTCAGAATTTTATAAGTTTCAATGGCAGAATCAACAGCTGCCATCTGAAATGATAGGGGCAGAGGTTATGGTCTGAATTGTTGAACTCGATGTTGAGTCCAGAAGGCTGTAAAGTGCCTAATTGAAAGATGAGGTGCTGTTCCTCGAGCTTATGTTGAGCTTCATTGGAACAGTGTAAGAGGCCGAAGACAGAAAAGTCAGAGTGGGAGTGGGGCGGAGAATTAAAGTGACAGGCGACCGGAAGCTCGAAGTCACGCTTGCGGACTGAATGGAGGTGTTCCGCAAAGCGATCACCCAATCTGCGTTTGGTCTCCCCAGTGTAGAGGAGACCACATTGTGATCAGCAAATACAGTATACTAAATTGAAAGAAGTACAAGTAAATCGCTGTTTCACCTGGAAGGAGTGTTTGGGGCCCTGGACGGTGGGAAGGGAGGAGGTAAAAGGGCAGGTGTTGCATCTTCTACGCTTGCACGGGAAGGTGCCGTGGGAAGGGGAAGGGATGTTGGGGTGATTGAGGAGTGGACCAGGGTGTCGCGGAATGAGCGGTCGATTCAGAATGCTGAAAGGGGATGGGAGGGGAAGATGTGTTTGGTGGTGGGATCACGCTAGAGGTGGCAGAAATGGCGCAGGATGATCTGTTGAATGTGGAGGCTGCTGGGGTGAAAGGTGAGGACAAGGGGAACCCTATCATGGTTCTGGACGGGAGGGGAAGGGGTGAGAGCAGTGCGGGAAATGGAACAGGCATGGTCGAGGGCCGTGCCAACCATGGTACAGGGGAATCCTCGGTTGAGGAAAAAGGAAGACATATCGGAAGCACTGGTGTGGAAGGTGGCATCGTCAGAAAATTAACAGTTTCCAGGCACTAACCGTCTCCTTTTCACCATGGATGTCCAATACCTATACACCTTCATCCCCCACCAGGATGGCCTGGGGGCGCTCCGCTTCACTCTTGAAGACGCTACTATCCGGTGTTGTACGTGGGTCTCCACAATAATCAATCAGTGGATGATCTAGCCATTCGCATGGATTTGTGTTGAACTCTGGGTAGCTATGAGCCATGGACTAGGAAGATGTTCATCCCATCAGTTTAGACACTGCATTTGAACAAATATGAGAAAGGACAACATCCACCGTAACAGCTTTTCCCAACACTGGTGGATTTATATTCAAATATCTATGACAAAAGTGCCATTGTAAGAATATACTCTCCCGATCAGCTGCCATAACTTGGACAGAAACACCAGCGGAGATTCCTGGTGCTCTTTATCGCCCGAATCACATTGTTTCAAAAAAACAGAAGCTGGGGAAATAATGTTCTTATAAATGCTGAGAAAGTCTTCTTTATCCTCTTTAATATGAACGTACAAACTCGGGCATGGAAACACTACCAGGCCCGTCTGTGCTCACCCCAACTGTTAAATATCCGTCCAATTAACTCTCTTGGCTGTTGGAGATTCTGTAATGCCAGGAGTATTCATGGCCTGTTTGATCAGTGTTGATGTTCTGCTGTTCATTTGTAACTGAACCATTCATTTCCTTTGTACTTTTCATATGCGGCTTCTCAGCTGCAGCAGTCAGATTTGCGCACCAGATCTGATAACTGTTTGACTAGTTGCACATGTGATTTCTTTCACCACATAGGGTTCATCATCTGGCGAGTCATCTGAGTATAAAGCCAATAGCCTTTATGGTCTCTTGTCTGAGGTTGTGAATCACAATTACAGCAGAACTGTTACACTTACACACAAACTAGAATGGTTTATAATGGTAAATGCAGGCTTCAGATCAATGGACCAAGGAGAATCTAATATGTTACATTGCTCCCATGGGAATGAACACTGCACAGAATTTTGCTCTTTTAACCATTAGAAACACAGTATACACCACCCAATAAGAAATAAATTATTATCCCTTCGACTGCTGGCAGGTCCAATGAAGCAACTGTCTCCGTGGGCTAGGCAATTTTGTAAGTTTTCAATTCTGGCACTTGGCACCAGAATAAAGCCTAGTAATAAAGATTCTGTAATGTTAGGCGTAGCTTTATCACAGTAATATTAACTGTGTAACTAAAACAAACACTTATAACCCAATTTTAGCTAAAATAATTTATACACACGCCTACTATTTCACTAGGTTTAGCAGACAGGGGCAGATATAACTCTCAGATTCCTAAATCCTGCAATCGTCCTTTCTATTCTTTTCCAAACTGTCTCCAGTACACTAATGTTCATTTAAGGATAGGGAGTGAATATTCCTCTTTTCCACAATCATAGACTGATACAGCTCAGAAGGAGGCCATTCGGCCCATCGTGCCTGTGCCGGCTCTTTGTAAGAGTTACCCAATTAGTCCCACTCCCCCGCTCTTTCCCCATAGCCCTGCAAATTTTTCCCTTTCAAGTATTTATTCAGTTCCCTTCCGGATCATAACAACTAGCTGTGCAACATGTCGCCTCTGGTTCTTTTGCCAATTACCTTAAATTCTCCGATTACCGACCCTTCTGCCACTGGAAACAGTTTCTCCTTATTTACTCTATCAAAGCTCTTCATGATTTTGAACACCTCCATCAGATCTTCCTTTCTCTGCTCTAAGGTGAACAGTCCCAGCTTCTCTAGTCTCTCCATGTAACTTAAGTCCCACATCCCTGGCAGCAGATCTTCAGCGGGTTAGGATTCCCACTCTCCATCGTCTGTGCTCCGATCCTGGTCGGGATTTCCAAAGCCACGTTCGTCATCATAATTTGGACAGGTGAAAGGGCCAGTTATGTCACCGCAGGTGATAGGAGGCAAACTATTGCACGGCCTTGCCGCTGCATAGTAAGGCCGGCGATGCCAGTTGAAGATTATACAAAAAATATCTTTAAATATAATTTTTTTTTAATTCCTGCTTGACTTGTGCACTACTCAATCTGTTCCCTTAAAGTTTAAACCAGCCCCTCGCAACCCACGGAAACGCTGAACATTAGGAACACATTGGAGTTCTTCCCATTGTTTCTGACTAGATACAATATGCTGCCCATATTTGCATGAATATGTTACATGTCCAGTATCATTTCCGGAGGAAAATCCCAGGATTAGCAACTGGATATGGGGAGTTGGGTGGGTGGGTGGGTGGGGGGAAAGGGTGATACAGTTCCCCAACTGAACTTCCTCCTCCGCCTCCATTCCCTTAATCTCTGAAAAGTGCACAAGATAAATGCAATTTGTTGCTTTATGTCTGTTATGGTAGAATACCTCTTTGCTGACACCTGTGTAAAACAAACAAGAGTTATGTCCAGTTGTTCTCAGTCAGGTCCGAACATTGAGAGGATTAGTCAAAGGAAACAGTTTATACCTTGCATAAGACAGATCATACCAACTGGAAACTGGAGGGAAAATCAGCCCCGATTCTAATTCCCGATTCCTACATCATGACCCCTGCTCAAAGTGTGCGTGTGTGGGGAGAATGGCCTGGATTATCCGGGTGCCAATGACCGTGTTCACACCGGAAATACCCCGCAGGTTCTGGGGTTCCGCGTGCGCTGCGCATGCGCGAAAACACGGAACTAGCAATCTGTCAAGTTTCAGCTCAACACATCGTCCACATCCCCGGGAAATGGACATTTGCTGACGGAGATTTGGGCTATTTGCCCAACTACTGCCCAGCGAATGCCCGTGAAACTCTTATGCCTGGTAAAAGCAGGCATAGGGCCTTCTTTTACCAGCGTAAGGGTTTAAATAAATATTAAAGTAATTTAAAAAAAATTATTCAAACATAAAAAAACTTTAAAATTAGTTATAGATTATTTTAAATAACGTTTAAATTTATTTTTCAAAATTTTAAATTTTTGTTTTAAATGTTTAATTTGATTGTATTTTAATTAATTTTGAACATGTAATGATTTAACTGGTGTGAAATTTGTGTTTTTTATGTCATTCCTATTAAGCTTATGGGGATTCTGTACGTAAATGGATTCCCCATAAGCATAATAGGGATCCCCCTTTTTCATTGGTTGGGCCAGCCCACACGATCCCGGGGACGCTTGCGAACTGCCTGTGCCCCTGGGCTATGTGGGCCTTTACGCAGGTGCACGCAGAGAGGCCCAGGAGCGCGAGTCTACGAACCTCCGAGACCATCAGGTAGGTTCGTACTTTTCTTGCCGTTTGGAAGCCTTTGCCCGCAGGAAGCCTCCGACCGCAAATTCAGGCCCATTATTTCCTCTGTTGCAACGTGAAATTGTAAACAAGAGCGAGGAGGTTTCCTGCATTCATTCCTTCTACAGAACCGTAAAGGGATTACAAAAGAAAACATTTATGATTTCACTAAAAATGGCGTGAAGAGGCAATCTTCCCACTATGTCTACGATATTGCTAACACATAATGACCAACAGATGAGGACAGGGCCAGGCCGAGGTGCTTTAAAAGGTAGAAACTAAAAGGAGATTTAATCAAGTTTTTAGAATTATGAAATGTTTTGATGGAGAGAATGGGGAAAGGCTGATTCTTCTGGTTGAGTAATCAGTAACGAGGGATCATCAACTAAATTGTCACTAAGACAGTGTGAGGAGAGAGGTTAGTAGAATTTATTTTACAGAGAGGGATTGTGGAGCATGAAATCCTTCACCACAGCGAGTGATTGAGGCAGAGACAAATGGATAACAGATTGAAGCAAAGTAATATAGGTGTAAGGACAGTTAGCGGAGGTTACTATTGAAAGAGAAATGGTGCTAAAGAAATTACCCAAACTTAAGGTAGACAAATCACCAGGATTTGGTGGTTTACCTCCAAGAATCCTGAGAGAAGCTAGGGAAGAAATAGCATGGACTCTAACTATAATTTTCCAAGGTTCTGTCGAGGAAAATGATGCCCGAGGCTCACTTGGTATCGATCCCCATGCCCTGTTCACGCTGGCCTTCCCCAAGGAGGCCATTTATCCCATTGGAAATGGGTTTGGCACAAAATGGGCGGTCGCCAATAAAGTCAACTGAAGGGAAAACCAGGCGGGATTTTGTGTGACATTGGATCCGTTTTTGATAGCCTACTCTCCGTAGCATTTCCAGTGCATCTGGAATTCCATCAATGTGAATGATAAAGAGTTAAAGAGTTATTTTCTGAGCAAGCACGAGCCAGTGGAAGGTATTAAGCCAAATTTCAAACCTGACATAAATGAACCACTTTAGTGTTACAAGACAAAGAAACATAGAAACATAGAAGATAGGAGCAGGAGTAGGCTATTCGGCCCCTCGAGCCTGCTCCGCCATTCAATGAGATCATGGCTGATCATCCAAATTCAGTACCCTGTCCCTGCTTTCTCCCCATATCCCTTGGTCCCTTTAGCCTTAAGAAATATATCCAACTCCTTCTTGAATATATTTAATGAATTGGCCTCTACTGCCTTGTGTGGTAGAGAATTCCACAGGTTCACCAATCTCTGGGTGAAGAAATTCCTCCTCATCTCTGTCCTAAATGGCTTACCCCTTATCCTTAGACTGTGACCCCTGGTTCTGGACTCCCCGACCATCGGGAACATCCTTCCTGCATCTAGTCTGTCTAGTCCTGTTAGAATTTTATAAGTTTCAATGAGATCCCCTCTCATTCTTCTAAACTCCAGCGAGTATAAGCCCAATCGACCCAATCTCTCCTCATACGTCATTCCTGCCATCCCAGGTATCAGCCTGGTGAATCTTCGCTGCACTCCTTCCATGGCAAGAACATCCTTCCTCAGATAAGATGACCAAAACTGCACACAATACCCAAGATGTGGCCTCACCAAGGCCCTGTACAACTGCAGCAAGACATCCTTGTTCCTGTGCTCAAATCCTCTCGCTACGAAGGCCAACATACCATTTGCCGCCTTAACCGCCTACTGCACCTGCTTGTCTTCAATTGGTGTTTTAGCGAGAATGCTGCTTATTATTATGTATGGTGTGGAGATGCCGGTGTTGGACTGGGGTGGACAAATGTAAGAAATCACACAACACCAGGTTATAGTCCAACAGCTTTATTTGAAATCACAAGCTTTCGGAGCGCTGCTCCTTCGTCAGGTCCTGACGAAGGAGCAGCGCTCCGAAAGCTTGTGATTTCAAATAAAGCTGTTGGACTATAACCTGGTGTTCTATTATTATGTAGATGATGTTGAGCACCAGTAGTGACCAGATTGGTACTTTGCTGGCAACAGTAATTAGATTGGTAGCGTTCTATTAGCCAAGGGTATTAAGGGTTATGAAACCAAGGCGGATAGATGGAGTTATGATACAGATGAGCCATGATCTGATTGAATGACGGAACAGGTTCAAGGGGCTGCATAGCCTACTCCTGTTCCTATGTTAATTCCTAAATGTGGTGGAAGGTCACCCAACACAGGGCAATCTATCAGTGCATCCCTGGGCTAGAGAAAATTTGGATAATTAATCCATAAAACAATCCCAATTGTGGTAGCACTTAAAGGGTTTGATTTACACCTGACCTGAAGGAAAGATGCAAAGCTGAGTAAGGAAGATAAATGTGAGTAACGTGAGGGTACCCATTTATGGCTATCAAAGTATTTGGCAGGTTTCAGACGTACTTGTTTGAATGATGTCAACAATGTATATGGTAGACATTATGAATTTGCACTCCTGATATGGGGCTACACAAGCTGGGAACACATATTGGGAATTTAGATGGAATGGTCCATTAAGTATGGAAAATGCTATTTGGAGGTTCACGGATGAGGCTTCGCTGTCTCATTTTTCCTCCCTTCCTGTCAGGGAAGTACCTAACCTCCCTCTTGAAACTACATGAGACATCATGGGCACCAACTCATTTTCAAATCCTTCCATGGCCTCTGCAATCTTCCCCAGCCCTGCATCCCAGCACACGCAATCTATTGTTCCAACTCTGGTCTCCTGTGAGTCCCTCATTCTGCTCCATCATCTCTGGCAGAATCATTAGCCAACGCGCCCCGCAGTTTAGAATTCATCTCTCCCCAGCCTTGCGGCCTCTCTCTCTCTCCACTTTCAAAAGTCTCCTCAAATTTACTTCCTTGCCCACATCTTCAGTCGCCTCCCTTGACTTTTTCTCTACTTTGTGCTCAGTTTCTGTAAATTCCCTTCTTTAGTGCCTTGGAAAGGTGAAAGGTGCTATATAAGTGCAAGTTGTTGTTAGTTAAATAGTAGCTTCCAACACTTGTACACAGTGCCGAGAACCTGCATAACAATTAAGAATAGCCTACAGAAAGAGACATTACAAAATCTGAGTCAAAATTAGGATCAAGAATTGATGATTATGGTACTGTGATAGTTAGAGTGCTATATCGTAACATTACTATATTTTCCATAACTGGACCTGCCTCTTTTAATTAACATGTCAAATCTTTTGTGGAAAACATTGCATGGAGCGCTTGTTTATGCATTATAATTGTGCACTGTTGTTATTTATTTATTCTCAGTTCTAATGTGTTTTTTGTCAATTAAAATTTTCCAGAATTTTTTAAAAAGTAATAGCTGTCACATTCTTGTCTCACTTATCACTCTAGGTTAATGGCTCTCTCTTTATATGTATCAAGAATCATTAGTTGCTCCACAAATTAGCCGATGATTTTTGAGTCTCCGACCTGGTTGTTACAAAGTGGTTCGCAACATTGGCATCCTACTTGACTCCGAGCTGAACTTCTGACCCCATATCCTCTCATCACCAAGACCGCTTACTTCCAACTCCATAACATCTCGTGTCTCCACCCCTGCCTGAGCTCATACGCTGCTGAAACCCTCATCCATGCCTTTTTTACCGCTAGACTCAACTTTTCGAGATAAGAGGATCAGCCATGATCATATTGAATGGCGGAGCAGGCTCAAAGGGCCGAATGGCCTACTCCTGCTCCTATTTTTCTATGTTTCTATTCCAAAGCTCTCCGGGCCAACCTTGCACCCTACGTAAACCTGAGCTCATCCGAAACTCTGGTGCCCATGTCCAAACTTGCAACAAATCCCATTCACCCATCACCCCTGTGCTCGCTGACCTACATTGGCTCCCAGTCCGGCAACACCTCGATTTTAGAATTCTCATCCTGGTTTTCAAATCCCTCCATGGCCTCGCCCCACCCTACATCTGTAACCTCCTCCATCCCTGCAGCCTTCTGAGATTTCTGCGCTCCTCCAATTCTGGCCTCTGGCACATTCCTAATTTTCTTTGCTCCACCATTGACGGCCATGCCTTCAACTGCCTAGACTCTAAGCTCTGGAATTCTCTCCCTAAACATCTCCAGCTCTTCACCTCTCTCTCCTCCTTTAAGACGCTCCATAAAACCTACCTCTTTGACCAAGCTGTTGGCCATCTGTCCTAACATCTCCTCATGTGGCTCGTGTCAAATTTTGTTTGATAATCGCTCCTGCGAAGTGCCTTGGGATTTTTACTACATTAAAGGTGCTATATAAATGCAAGTTGTTGTTGTTGGTGGTTATGCAGTGGAGGATCTTAGAGCAAGGTCAGAGTAGAACCAGTTCACCTTTCCTAGTTTGACCATCAGTCATCATGCCGCAGTTTAATGTCATTACACAAGAGCTCCTCCTAATGATAAATGGACTGTTCTGTATCTCCAGTGATGGGAACACTGAACATCCAACGTGGAGGAGTAGGACTTCAAATCCCAGTGACAACCAACATTTAACCCTCACTTGGAGTGAGCCTGTGACACAGTGGTGGAATCCCCACCTCGAGGCCAGAAAGTGCAGGGTTCAAACCCCAGTCCTGGCCAGTGGAGTCAGAGCGCTGGCTGTGAATCCTAGGTTGACATCTAGCAGGATACTTGCATCCTGTGGGTGAGCTGTGGGAACCCATAAAACCCTTCTGCCATATAGGACTAACCACCCTAAAGATGGTTATAGCCATGGAAGGAGCATTAATGTGGCCAGTCAGCCTGTGAATCCTCCCACTACTTCACACTGATCCCCAAAGGGAACGGTGAGAAGACATGAAAAGAAGACCCTCACTTAATTGAGTTTTACTGGTGCTCAGATGATATCGCTAGATGAAGCAATATCTGCCTCACCTTAGAAAATCTGTCTCGCACATCGTCTCCTATGGGCCAATCATGGAATAGCACTGACTGTGACAATTGAAACATTGCCAGCCAAAATCAGTGTTGTCTCCTGGCTGCAGGGAGCAATTTTATCAGTTTAGCTCAATTGGTAGTACTCTCACCCTGGGTCAGAAAGTTGTGGGTTTGAGCCCCACACCTAGGACTTCAGCTCCTAAACAAGGCTGGCACTCCAATGCAATACTGAGGAAGTGCTGCACTGAAGGAGCTTTGTCTTATGGATGAGGCATTAAACAGAAGTCCTATTTGCCAGCTCTAATGGTTCACGTGGGCATTTTCAAAGATCCAATGACACTATTTGAAGAACAGCAGGGACTTCTTTCAGTGTCCTGGCCAGAATTCTTTCTTTAACCAATACCACTATTAAAAAAAAAACAGATGAACTGATTATTCATCTCACCATTGTTTGTTTGGTCATTGCAGGTGCAGAATGATCACGCATTTTCCCCTATAAAATCACTGCTCTCCAAAATAAATTCACTTTGTGATAGGGTTGAGATATTTCGACATTATATAAATTATTGTGCGTTGGTGCCAAGATCAGCCATGATCTCATTGAATGGTGGAACAGGATCGAGGAGCTGAATGGCCTACTCCTGTTCCCAATAGTGAGACAATGAATGAAATAGGTTTAGGCTCTATGGGGAATACATGGCCTTCCTTCCCCATTAAAACTATTTTGAATACACCCTCTTTGAAACTAGCGTGCAATGCCAGACACAGACACCCTGGCCAGTAATAAATGGCAATGCTCTAGATTTACAGTATAGATTTGATCTGCTTTTAGGGGAAAGACTGTCTCAAGTCTCTACATTGCCGCTAGGATTCCTATTTGCCCACATTGTGATTATATTCACTATCCAGTGAAGACAAGCTTCTTGTTCTTAAACGTATTTATATGGTTAAACTGTTCCCCCAGCCCCACCAATTCCTTTATATCCTCAGTGCTGCTACCTGATACTGTCAATGCTACTCTTTGATCAGCCACAGAGTGGAGCACTTGCACAGGACAGGAATAGCCCTCTCAGTTCTGCTGCAACTAGTTCCACCCCACAACCCTTCTCCTGGCCATCCAAGGTGAAACGTTGCACGATCACCATCTGGTCCATCCAGTGCTTCAGATGGTCAACCGTGCCAAATGGCGACCAAAAGGAGGTGAATTGAGGCCAGGCCTCTAACCCAAGCCTTGAAGTTGAATGTCCCGCACGCTGTACCGAGAGATATTTCCACGCTGTGATAACACAAAGCCCTTAATAAAATGGGACAACTTGTATTCAATCAAGTCTCAATCTGGACAATTGCTTCAGGAACTTTTTTGTGGCGCGGGACTTTTTGTACAAGGACGGCGTGTCGCTGTTGCCGTGAAGTGGCCCCACAGACGAGCTGGTTTGCTTCCTGACAAAAGGTGAAGCTGCGGAAA
Organism: Somniosus microcephalus; assembly: GCF_052327205.1. Classification (NCBI taxonomy): domain Eukaryota; kingdom Metazoa; phylum Chordata; class Chondrichthyes; order Squaliformes; family Somniosidae; genus Somniosus; species Somniosus microcephalus. Next base: position 213,746,120 of record NC_140996.1, on the reverse strand, counting down.
GGAAGGCCTCGAAATGACCAACAAGGTAGAGCTCGCCAACATCGCAGCTGAGTAATGATAACCGCCAGAAAGGTAACATCAACATGAACCATCTCTCAGGTGAATTTTACCCCTTTGTTGTTGGTGACTCCCTGCCCCCCCCCCCCCATACCCCCCCACCCTCCATCCTTTGTTTAATTCAAAAGTGCCAGTTGACTTAGCTGGTGCTGTTTAAGCATAATAATTGTAGATGAGTGCACTGTGATTACTGTCCCTCTAGATTCTTGCCTCGGAGGCAAGCTTCTTACTGTGCAAAGTTCATAGGTCGCCTGTTTTGCAGCTAAATCATGCATGCCACAGCATCCCCTGTGAATTCCGCAGTTGACAAACTGCCTGCAATGGTTAGTACAACGTACATTAAAACTGCTGTGCTTAAACCCATATTACATGAGTGATGGATTGCATTGCTCATGTGCAGATTATTACCAGTAACGGCACTATTGCTCGAGACTGTGCCTAAACACGGCCAATATTTTTTCTCCATTGTCAGACCGAAAGGTGATTAATTTTTACCATTTACCGAGCACATTTTTTTTTTTGCACAGAATTAGGTTTTCATTCGCGGCCTGAAAAACGACTCGTCGCTGATAAATAGGTAGCTAAAGCAGCGGGCCTTTATTCTGGCTGGGGGGGGGGAAAAAAGGCTTTTCTTATTGGAACTGATGAGCTTCGCTGGGGGCTCCCGGCTCTTGTTACATCCGTTCGAAAGACTCACACAATCTCTGTATTATGAATGTTTAACTAGTACATCCTGCTGCCGAAAATTGCATTCCCGTTACACCAATATTGCTACTCAAGTCAACATCACCTACAAATTGGGCGAACACTTCTTGACACGTTTTCAATATTATTACATTAGGACAAGTGGGTTTTGATTGATAACCTAATATTCAAGCCATGCAAATCATCAATCACGGTGAGTATATTAATTATTCAATATAGCAGCCTAATGCAAAAATCAATGTAGGGGAGTGAAGAAAAGGAACTCAGTGCTCCCAGTAGGGTCCAACGGTAGATAATAGAAGAGAAATAAAGGGGGGGGGTGAAATCTTCAAGTCTGTCTCCTGGAGTTCAATAAAAACATTTATTCACCTGTCAAAGTGCCCCGTGTTTTCTAACCCTGAAATATTAAATAAAATCTCTTATGTCCCCAGCTAAACAAAGTTGCAGGATTATAATTGGAGTCCATGTGAAAGTCAAAACTGAGAAGATCTGAAGAATTTTTGAGCATTATTATCCTGCAACAGAAAGGAACAGTGCAGTTTCCCGTGCTTTGAAAGGGGGGAAACTGCGTTGGAAGGACAGCATTGACATCCTATTTAGTTGCCTTTTTTCCCTTCTTATCCTTAGCTCTGTCGCGAAAAGGAAAACGTTAGGTTTGCAAACACCAAGCAGATTTTAGCAATTAGAAGGCACATTTTCCAGAGTCTCCCATTAAGGAAACGGACTGGGATGAATTAAGATGGTACAGAGGCAGCAGAATCCTTGCGTTACAGCACTTGATGCTTGGCCCAGCCTTTAGCCAGCTCGCTAGAAGTCTCCCAGCAGATTGTGAGCAGGGAATTGCTGCTAGTCTCCAGTCTAATGCCCAGTTTAAGATTTTTTTTTTAAAAAGCTGGAAAAAAATAACAGCAATTACTGGACCTCTCGTACTCAGGGACATAAATTAAAGATGCAAAAAGTGTGGAGGGGGGGGATGGCAATTACACAGATATTTTTCGGTAAAATGCTAGCAAGAGAGAATGGCCATTTATCATCCACCACTCCAAATTGGTTTCCTGTTCCTGCCTGCACATGTGAATTCTCAGAATAAACTGCCTTTGCTTAGTGCAACTGTCACAAGTGCAATAAATCACACGTGCATTTCAACTAAGGGAAATAAAAGTTGAATTAAAGGCAGAGGATGCAGAATCAGTGGCCATTAAACACTCTTAGTCTGAGGAACTGTCAAGGTGCTTTTTTTTTAATATGCGGCTTCCTAGTATAATCAACGTTTACTCGATTGTACACCTGTGACCATATGAGGCGAGAATTTTTTTTTAAAGGCATTGTTAAATTCATTAAATATATTCAAGAAGGAGTTAGATATATTTCTTAAGGCTAAGGGGATCAAGGGATATGGGGAGAAAGCAGGGACAGGGTACTGAGTTTGGATGATCAGCCATGATCTCATTGAATGGCGGAGCAGGCTCGAGGGGCCGAATGGCCTACTCCTGCTCCTATTTTCTACGTTTCTATGTTTGTCTCTGGGTGTGAAGCACTCGGAACGTACAAGGCTCGCAGTCACTGCTGCCACTTCAGGTATACTGCCTGAATAAGGTGACTCACTTCCCACTTAACCCCTCCCTCATCTGTCGTGGATGCTCAGCTCTCTACTTTACTTCATTATGCCCTGATCAATATTGCAGTTTCTGTCACAGCATGTATTTTTTTTTAATTAAACTGTTTATTTTGAAGACTAGGAAACAATCGCACAATAAGGAAGGCAGTGGCCTAGAAATTCAATATCGCCAAAGAACTGAAGCGGGCACTGCGAAGTGCACGCCAACTTCGTGCTGCCTGCTAATTATAACGATCACAGCGCACAACCTAGCGCTGAACGCGCAGCTGACAGGCTGTGCACCTAGCAGGGGTCCGAAGTTCACATTGTTCAAGCGAGGCAAGCTTTACTTAAAGCTAGCCTGCTCCTCTTAAAGGCAGTCTGCACCTTCTAAAGGTGAGCTGCCTTCTGCTGATCAAAAATGGTAACAATGCTTCAGCACTAACACAAATGGCTCAACAGGCCAGGGAAAGGGCTCCCAGGGTCTCAGATGCAGCCCTCAAGCTTTGTGCAGAGAGTGAACACTGGAAGAAAGAAGAAAGGTCCTCTACCCAGAGGGGGCCGGGAGGCCCTCCCAAAAGAAGGATGTGGGACCAGATCACTGAGGCAGTCAGTGCCAGCAGTGTCACCCCCACCACCTTGTTCCAGTGCCCAAAGAAGCTTCATGACCTCAGACCACTGGTCAAGGCCATCAAAAGCCATCTCCTACCAACCGCATCATTGGCTTCAGACACTGCTCAATGCACGACACCCCCCCATCACTCACCTACCAACAATCCCTACCAAACACGAGGCACACCTCACATTCCTAGCTTCACCTCACCCCATTGGAGGAGACAGTGCTGGCCATTCTTGGCAGGAGCATCGCTGAGTCCTTGGCCAGCGGAGGGGCTGAAAGAATATGAGATGATGGTATACTCATACATTATCCTCCTTCTCACATCACACTTCCCCCTCATCCCACAATATCTTCTGATTTACAAACTGCACATGGTGTAAGCATACACCTCTTGCTTTAACCCCCTCCCCTCACCACAACCCTAACCTGTGCATTCCTCATTTCAGATACCCAATAAATCCAGCCTGCCCAGCCAATAGGTCAACAAGAAGAGGGAGAGGAGAGTAAAGAAGAAGAAGAAACACTATCACTCAATTTGACACTCCCAACCACCAGCTCCTCGAGGTCATCCTGCAAGGCCATCTGCAGTGTCCACCAGCTATGCTGCAGCTACTGGGGTAGCACTGCGCAAGAGCACTAGGATAGGTAAAAGCAGATGCAAGACACTCACTAAGGGAATGCACAAGGGAGATTAGTTGATTTTTTGATGTAATATTGGATGCATGTATGGATAAAGTTGGATTGGAAAATCTGCTTTGTTGTGGCTTTTACTTCAGCATTGTGGCCAAGAAGACGCTGTGATGGTCAGTAACAGAGGGGAAGGCAAGGTGTGGGATAAATGTTGAAAGGGGTTGTGATCACTGGTACTGCAGGCGGGTGATTCCATCCCGATATCCTGGCCAGAAAGGGGCTGTTTGGGTTGCCTCCTTCCTTCCGCTTCCTCCTCTTCTGCTTTTTCCTCTTCCTCCTCCTCCTCTTCTCTCTGTGAGCAGCTTGTCCCCTTTGCTGCCTCTGCTCCATCTCCATGTCATGCTGAATCCCAAGGGGGGACTGCAACTAGAGCCCTCAGGACTGGGACCAAGTGGCATTCTCAGAGGCTTTCCTTTAAGAGCCAAAGCCTTGCAAATGTCCAGCAGCGTTCCCTGCATACTTTACCAACTTTTTAAATGTATTGCACCAAGCCACTACTCCAATAAAATGTAAAGAAACTAGTACAGAAGCAAAAATCTAAACTTAACTGAAAGTTGCGCGTGTCCCTTTAAGAAGCGCTGGCAGCGGGTCTGTCGTACTGCTGCACACACGTTCTGCCGTGCGTGCTTTGGAGAGGGCGTGAATAAGCGCCGGCGGTGTCCAAAAGTACCAGGTCGTGTGTCAATTCAGCGTTGTACGCTGATCAACGTCACAATCTGGCTCATTTAAATATCTGAAGTGAACGCAGGCAACGGCAGCGCTGCCGACCTGCCCAAAATGGCGGCCGCCCAGTTAACGGCCGGCGCAAAAAGGTTCCAATTTCCCAGCCAATGTGTCTATAAATACAGCGTAGCATCAAATAAAAGGGGCAGCTGGATAAGTACACGAGGCAGAAAGGAATAGACGGATATGCTGACGGGGTTAGATAAAGTTAGGGAGGAGGCTCGTGTAGAGCATAAACACCGGCACAGACCAGTTGGGCCGAATGTCCTGCTTCTGTGTTGTACATTCTATGTAATTCTACATAACGAAAAGCAAGCATTACTTCCAGTAAGAACTAGCAATAAAGATTTGATGTAAAATGTGACCTGGGCCCCGCAGAAGGACTATCCCACCTCCCTTTGCTTCACCATCGTTCCAAGAGCCTCCTCATTGACCATAACCTCAGTTGCTTTATTTTTTTATTCGTTCCTGGGATGTGGGCATCACTGGCAAGGCCAGCATTTATTGCCCATCTCTAATTGCCCTTGAGAAGGTGGTGGTGAGACGCCTTCTTGAACCGTTGCAGTCCGCGTGGTGAAGGTGCTGCCACAGTGCTGTTAGGGAGATAGTTCAAGCATCTTGACCCAGCGACAATGAAGGAATGGTGATATACTTCCAAGTCAGGATGGTGTGTAACTTGGAGGGGAATTTGGAGGTGGTGGTGTTCCCATGCATCTGCTGTCCTTGTTCTTCTAGGTGGTAGAGGTCATGGGTTTGGGAGGTGCTGTTGAAGAAGCCTTGGCGAGTTGCTTCGACAGAACCTCCCAAACCTTGCTTCCTCCAATTCTTTTCCTTTTACTGCTTGCCATCCTCTGTAGCGCCGTGGGACATTCTCTACATCAAAGGCACCATATAAATGCAGCTTGTTGTTGTTACAAGGGATAGAGTAAACAGTTAAGACAGGGAAAGGAGATAATAAAGAAAGACAACACATCCTAGGAAGGGAAGGGAGGACAAAAGGGGATAAGGCTGCTACGGTTTTCTGAGTCAAGTGAGGAGGGTGTCAAGGGGCAGATACCTCTTCAGCTGCCCATCTACAGTAAACCTGACCCTAAGAGAACTGGGACTGAGCACATCATGAAGAAACATTTGCTTTGTATGCTATTTGTCGTGAAATCATGAACTCAAGAATAAAGAACTTGTTTAACGTACTGAAGTAACCAAATTACTATTATACTTTAATTTTTATGTTAGAATATGTATAATGTAGCACCAATGTACAAGGTGGAGGTAATGAGTTAATTCATACCCTGAGTTAAACAATTTATGGGTCTGTATATTGCATTTACCCAGCTAAGCTTTAAAAACATGATTAAGTGACTTCAAATGCTGAGAAATTAAACTGCAGAGCAACTCGTGGGAAGATTAGGGAGGATGTCTGCTCGGCCAGGCGAGGCAGCACATATACAAGATAACATATCTAAGAATTTGTTTGTTGTAAACTCACAACAGGGTTCCATTACATCAAAGTATGGTGGGACTAATCAGGATGTACTTGCTTTGCAGAAGCAACCCAAGACCAGGTCAGAATCTGTGCTTTGCAGAGATCGAACGAGGACTGTTATCTTAAAGAAAACATGTAACAAGCAAACCACCTGGTCAGAGACAACTGGACAGTTGTAAAGTAATTAAGATGAGGCCCCAGTCACAGAAAGTGACAGGACCAACTGATGACAGAACTGCGAGTTTGTAGGCGGCAGGAAGGATTAAATGTTACGGTTTATAATTGCCATTTAGCTATAACTCTGTATATGCTGATAAGCTTTGCACCCGCCCCTAGGGCAGGGGTTTGATTTTTGTATAATTGTGAACGTTGCTAGGATATCAGTGGAGTCGGATTCAGACAGCGATCTGAAAGGTTCTCCCCAGGCCTGAATAAACCGTTGTGACTTCAATTAGTTGGTCTGTCTTTCTTACAACAAGCCGGTGACGTCAACCTTGTATATCACTTGGTCTGCACTTTGGGGGCTTACTTCAGTACTTTTTAAATTTTTATCTTTCTTTCGTTATTAATTGTTTCTATTTTCCAGCCCACTCTTTAGATATTTTCACACTTCTCTTTAGGCTCTGCCCACAAGTTGTTCCGCTCCTAGAATGAGGCAAGCAATCTGCTTTTAGTCTCCTCTCTGTGACATTCGTGAGTCACCTAGCGGGAGCGGCACAAGATCCAGGAGGGAGTAATGTGTCCTCTGATTTTCCCTTCCTTCTCTTCATGTGGTGAAGTATCTTGTTCCCATCTTTCCGACTGCCCCCCTGAGATCAGAAAATCACAAGTGTGGGGAATAGCAGGTATGCATGCATATCCAGAATCTCTGTGCTCCTCCAATTCTGGCCTCTTGCGCAACCCGATTTTCATCACTCTACCATTGGTGGCCGTGCCTTCAGCTGCCTCGGCCCTAAGCTTTGGAATTCCCTCCTTAAAACTCTCCGCCTCTCGCTTCTCTCTCCTCCTTTAAGACGCTCCTTAAAACCTACCTCTTTGACCAAGATTTTGGTTACCTGTCCAAATAGCTCATGTGGCTCGGTATCAAATTTTGTTTGAACATAAGAACATAAGAAATAGGAGCAGGAGTCGGTCATTTGGCCCCTCGAGCCTGCTCCGCCATTCAATAAGGTCATGGCTGATTTTCTACCTCATCTCCACTTTCCTGCACTATCCCCATATCCCTTGATTCCCTTAGCATTCAAAAATCTATCGATCTCTGTCTTGAATATACTCAACGACTGAGCCTCCACAGCCCTCTGGGGTAGAGAATTCCAAAGATTCACCACCCTCTGAGTGCAGAAATTTCTCCTCATCTCAGTCCTAAATGGCTGACCCCTTATTCTGAGACTGTGACCCCTGGTTCTAGACTCCCCAGCCAGGGGAAACATCCTCCCTGCATCTACCCTGTCAAGCCCTGTAAGAATTTTGCACGTTTCAATGAGATCACCGCTCATTCTTCTAAGCTCTAGAGAATATAGGCCCAGTCTACTCAATCTCTCCTCATAGGACAATCCCCCATCCCAGGAATCAGTCTGGTGAACCTTCGTTGCACTCCCTCTATGGCAAGTATGTCTTTCCTTAGGTAAGGAGACCAAAACTGTACACAATACTCCAGGTGTGGTTTCACCAGGGCCCTATATAATTGCAGTAAGACGTCTTTACTCTTATACTCAAATCCTCTTGTAATAAAGGCCAACATACCATTTGCTTTCCTAATTGCTTGCTGTACCTGCATGTTAACTTTCAGTGATTCGTGTACAAGGAAAACATACTCTGCTTTTCTATTTTTCCTACCAAAGTGAATAACTTCACATTTCTCCACGTTATATTCCATTTGCCTTGTTCTTGCCCACACACTTAGCTTGTCTATATCCCCTTGAAGCCTCTTTGCATCCTCCTCACAACTTATATTCCCACCCAGCTTTGTATCATCAGCAAGCTTGGATATATTACATTTGGTCCACTCATCCAAATCATTGATGTAGATTGTGAATAGCTGAGGCCCAAGCACTGATCCTTGCGGTACCCCACTAGCCTGCCAACCCAAAAATGACCCGTTTATTCCTACTCTCTGTTTTCTGTCCGTTAACCAATCCTCAATCCATGCTAGTATATTACTCCCAATTCCATGAGCCCTAATTTTGTTTAATAACCTCTTGCGTGGCACCTTATCGAATGTCTTCTGAAAATCCAAATACACCACATTCACTGGTTCCCCCTTATCTATTCTGCTAGTTATAATCTCAAAAAAAAAACCTGTGAAGCACTTTGGGATGTTTTACTACATCAGGACGAAAGGTCATCGACCTGAAACGTTAAATCTGTTTCTCTCTGATCAGATGCTGCCTGACCTGCTGAGTATTTCCAGCATTTTCTGTTTTTATTTCAAATTCCCAGCATCTGCAGTATTTTGCTTTTGCTCTATAATTATATTCAGTTTGTGTTCTAGAGAGGCTTTTCGATAGTACCTTTCTCGACCTCAAGACGTCCCAAAGCTCTTTACAGTCAATGAAGTGCTTTCTGAAGTGTAGCCACTGTTGTAATGGAGGAGAAAATTGTTTCCTTCACAAGCTGAGAGAACTGGCCAAGGTTTCTTCCTCTTTTATAAAAAGCGTTCCATGTTAATGGGGGGACCACTGAGCAATGTTGCGGAGGGTTGGAGGGTATGTAGAAGGTATCTGAAGTGGAAGTGTCGATTTGCTGTTTAACTAATCCCTGGACCATTGAAGCTTAGGGGTGGCAGTAGGAGGTGCCCCAAACACATAGAAATATAAACAGAAGCTTTCAGTTCCACCAGGGTCTCAACTGTGAGGCTTTTGAAGTTACCTGAATGTACAAAATAAAGTCTAAAACTGCTTGCAATTTCAGTGCAAGGCAATTGTTTCCGGTTAGCTAGAGAATTGTTGAATAAATTCTAGCTGGCATTTATGCGTCAGGCTATTGAGAATGGGTTCAGACCGGCCGGGGCTGCCTTAGACACCTGGTAATGAGAGAAGTGATTCTAATAGTTTCAAATGATGGAAATTCGGACTCAGAGAGACAAATGGTATTTTCTACTGTTTATCTGCCATGCAACATGTCGCCATATTTGGTTCTTCCATTTCATTTTTAAGCACCATTTTCCACTGGGAGAAGTGCCGCAAAGCCTGTTCACTCCAGGGCGAATGTCCTTTTAGCCTCCACGGTATATTTGTTTCCCCATCAGTGACGGCGCTCGCTGGTTTTCGCACTGTGCACGAGATTCAGGCTGATGGGAAAAGTACAGCTCGGCAGAGTTTTCTGTGAGCTTCTGAGTTGAATCTCAATGCATTTCCCGCTTGCTTCATTTTTCTCAATTCTCCTCCTTAAGCTGCAATCTCACGCACAAACCAATCCCTGATTCTGCAGCAATTGATTGTCCCACTCGGAAAGGTCACAAGGGTAACTGGTGTGGGACACTCGCCTCTGAGGCAGAAAGTTGTGGGTTCAAGTCCCACTCCAGAGATGTGAGCACAAAATCCAGGCTGACACTCCCAGTGTAGTACAGAGGGAGCCTTGTGCCGTCTTTCGGATGAGACATTAAACCAAGACCTGTCTGCCCTCTCAGGTGGATGTAAGAGGTGGATGTTCAACCTCCATCGCCTCCAGTCCAGATCCAAGGTCGTCCCATCCTCTGTCGTCGAATTACAGTATGCAGACGATGCTTGCGTCTGCGCTCACTCGGAGGTCGAACTCCAAACCATCGTAAACACCTTCACCGAAGCATACGAGAGCATGGGCCTTACACTAAACATCCGTAAGACAAAGGTCCTCTACCAACCTGCCCCCGCCACACAGTGCTGCCCCCCGATTATCAAAATCCACGACAAGGTCTTAGACAACGTGAACCACTTTCCATACCTCGGGAGCCTACTGTCAACAAGGGCAGATGTCGACGACGAAGTCCAACACCGCCTTCAGTGTGCCAGTGCAGCCTTCGGTCGCCTGAGGAAGAGAGTGTTTGAAGACCAGGACCTCAAACCCGGCACTAAGCTCATGGTCTGCAGAGCAGCAGTGATACCTGCCCTGCTGTATGCCTCAGAGATATGGACCATGTACAACAGGCACCTCAAAGCACTGGAGAGGTACCACCAACGCTGCCTCCGCAAGATCCTGCAAATCCATTGGCAGGATAGGCGCACTAACGTCACTGTTATTGCTCAGGCCAACATCCCCAGCATCAAAGCTCTGACCACGCTCAATCAGCTCCGATGGATGGGTCACATTGTCCGCATGCCCGATACGAGACTCCCAAAACAAGCGCTCTATTCGGAGCTCCGGCATGGCAAGAGAGCCCCAGGTGGGCAGAGGAAACACTTCAAGGACACCCTCAAAGCCTCCTTTAAAAACTGTAACATCCCCACCGACACCTGGGAATCCCTGGCCCAAGACCGCACAAAGTGGAGGAGAAGCATCCGGGAAGGTGCCAAACACCTCGAGTCTCTTCGCCGGGAGCAAGCGGAAGCCAAGCGCAGGCAGCGCAAGGAGCGCACGTCAACCCAAGCACCCCACCCACCTGCCCCTTCAACCACCATCTGCCCCACCTGTGACAGAGACTGTAGGTCCCGCATTGGACTCATCAGTCACCTGCGAACTCATTTTTAATGTGGAAGCAAGTCATCCTCAGTTCCGAGGGACTGCCTAAGAAGAGGAAGAGAAGTACTGAGGGAGCCTTGCGCCGTCTTTCGGATGAGACATTAAACCAAGACCCGTCTGCCCTCTCAGGTGGATGCAAGAGAGCCCAGGGCATTATTTCAAAGAAGTGCAGGGGAGTTCTCTCCAGTGTCCTGGCCAATATTTATCCCTCAATCAACAACAGATTATCATATTGCTGTTCCTGGGATTGCTGTGTGCAATTGGCTGTTGCGTTTCCTACATTACAACAGTGACTAAGACCTCAAAAATACTTTTTTGTCTGGAAAGCGCTTTTGGACGTCCTGAGGTCATGAAAAGCGCTATATAAATGCAAGTCTGTCTCTTTCCCTAATGAAAACTGCATTTCTAGCATATTCTGATTTGATTTCTACACTCTCGTTGTCATAATTTTATATAAAATCTATTTCTTTCATTTGACAAACAACCGAAAACAAAACCGTACATGTATAAGTATAAGAAGCAGAATGTGAGCACCAATTTAACAATGCAACATAACATTTACTTGTGTGGTTACCCAGTGGCTTTTGCTGTCGGCAAATATAACATAGGAGCGACCATTTATAAGAGACAGGCGGGCATCAGTTATTAGCAGAAGTATATGTTTTGGCATAATTGTTTTCAGTGGGTCTCACAGATGTTTAGAATTTAATGGCTTTCCCCTGTCGCTTGCCACTTTTTAAACACTTTTTCCCTTCTCTGGGAAAAAAAGAGAAATTCTTTCTGAAACGTAAAAGTGTAGGGAGGGTTGTCAATTAAGATTTGGGGTGGGATGTTGGGTTGTCGGAGTGGTGGAAAATTATATTTAGCAACAGGTTTGAGCTAGCGTTAACTTTCAGTTGAGATATGTATGGAGCAGGTCATGTCACAAATCGTCTGGTGATTGCTCCATGATTACCATGTGACATTGTATAATTGGTCTCCGTTTTAATTACAGTTTCCAAGCTGAATTTCAACTGAGTTGTGACAAGCTGTACAGCATTCTATCACTACAATTAGACTGTGTGAAAAGAATATTTTATTGTCTTGATTTTATTTAAATTTATGCAGAACAAATGTAACGTAATATCTTCCTTTTTTTTGGACCTAGATGTTTTTACCTTTTATGGATCTGTGGGTACCTCCAACTTGGTGGGGCGGCCGACCGGCTTAAGATGTATCCCTAACCTCGACCGATCCTCTAGCCTCGGGGTTATTAGTATATGTTGCGTGGGCTCCCTCGGGTTCCTCCACCTCGTCCAGTTGGACCGGGGCAGAGTTAAGCATCGGCAAGCCTTGGGAGGCCAGCCACCTTCAAGCCGCCAGTGAAAGTTTACAACATTTTTCAATCACTCACCCAGCTTGTGCCACTGATCACTCTGTAATCGATTGGCCACGATTTCTGCTGAAAGAAATTCAAAGCCTGCCACCACCACACCAATGCTGGACAGTGGAGACTAACAAGGATCCCATTTTTGGACCCAGCGTATAACATAGAAGCAGGAATAACAACAGAAAGTGCTGGAAACACTCAGCAGGTCAGGCAGCATCGAGGAGAGAGAGAAACAGAGTCGACGTTTCGGGTGGAACCCTTTGTAGAAACAGGAGGAAGCCATTCAGTCCCTGGAGCCTGTTCCGCCATTCAAATAGATCATGGCTAATCTGTATCCTAACTTCATTTACCCGCCTTGGTTCCATATCCCTACCCCTTGCGTAACAAAAATCTATCAATCTCAGTTTTGAAATTTTCTATTGACCCTCAGTCTCAACAGCTTTCTGGGGGAGAGAGTTCCAGATTTCCACTACCCTTTGTGTGAAGAAGTGCTTCCTGACATCACCCCTGAATGGCCCAGCTCTAGTTTTAAGGTTATGCCCCCTTGTCCTGGACTCCCCGACCAGGGGAAATAGTTTCTCTCTATCTACTCTATCAAATCCTTTAATCATCTTAAACACTTCAATTAGACCATCCCTGAATCTTCTACACTCAAGGGAATACAAGCCGAGTCTATGGAATCTGTCTTCATAATTTAACCCTTTTACCCCCGGTATCATTCTGGTGAATCTGCACTGCACCCACTCCAAGGCCCATATATCCTTCCTGAGGTGCAGTGCACTCACGCTGACATCATCCAGTTAAAATAAAAATTCTTGGTCGCCGTGGTAACGGATGTTTCAGGTTCAGGTTGTCCTAGGCTGTTACAGGAATTCGGAATCGGAACAGGCTCAAGGGGCTGGATGGCCCACTCCTGTTCCTATGAATTGAGCACACCAGACCAGGAAACTCCCTGATGCTAACCCTCCTGCATCGAAATTACACAGGATTGCGGCTCATTTAGCAATAAAACTTACATTTGTGAGAGTGCTCAAAAAATGTTGGAGTCCAAAATGATCCCCAACAGCTGTTTTTATGAGCTTACAAGTGCCGAGTTTGGATGGGGAACTCAGAGGTTCCATCAACTGAGCAGCCTGTGACATGATGTTACTCACTGTTAAAGTACAGTGAGTAAAGATGACCAATTTTCGATAGAGGGAGCAGGAAAATCCGACATTCCAAGTATCACACGGCACTTTAAGGAACAGGAAAAGGCCATTTAGGTTCAACAATCCCATCTCTTTTTGGGAGATCGCAACCACCTACTCAGCTTATCCCTCAATCCTTTCTCTTTCAAGAAACCCAGGGCTGGATTTTGTCAATGGGCAGCTTTTGGAGGTGGGACTCCCACTTGTCGGGTTGTAGTCCCGCCTCCATCGACTTGTGGCCAACCCACACTATTTTCCCTTGATTGACCTTGTTAAGCCCGCCCAGCGGGCTTAGCAGGCCAATTAAGGGGAAGCCGGTTACAGAGAATGTCAGCATATGACGTTTCATCTGTCAAAAATTTTTGACAGATGAATTGTCATCATTTGACAGCTCTGTAAAGCTGTCAAACACTGACATTCTCTGTTGTTTGATGAGTCCTTGTATTCAAGACTCATTAAACCTCTTTTGTGAACAGAAATTAGATGGTTGTTGCATCGGAGAATGCAGCAGCCATCTGTCATCTCTGCCAGTGAGATGCGAGACTCTCCGCATCCCCAACAGTTGAAGCCTGCAGGAAGAAACAAAGGTAAGTAAACTTTTTCTAACACTTTCCACTCACCTCACATACTCACCTCTCCACACTTTCACCCATCACTTACCTTCACAGCGCACCTTTGCACCCCTCTGACCCCCGCAGACCCACTGCTCGCCTCGGTGACCCTGGCGGGGTTTCCCGATGTCGGGAAGCCCGCGCCTCTGGTGGAAAAATGGGGAGAATCTCTTAACTGCCTGTTAACAGGCAGTTAAGTGGCTGTAATCCCCTTCCCGCCTCCAGGAGACGGGACCCGGTGCGAGTCGGCTACCCGCCTCCTGGGAAGATGGCACGGAGATGGGTTGGGGGCGGGACGGGTACCCACCCCCAGATTCTGCCATTTTCCCGGCAGTCCCTACAAACCCACCTCCCCAGGGCTGGCAAAATCGCCCCCCCAGATTCTGCACCTATTTATAATATTTCCTTCCCTGGTGACATGTTCCACAAGTCTACTACTCTTTGGGTTATAAACGCTCTGCCTCACTTCTTACTTATTTACTTCAATTTCCTGGTACTTTTAATCCCTTTGCCATAGAGAACAATTTGCCTGGATCAACTTTGGAAAATTCCCTTCAGAATAATAAAATCTTCAATTAAGTAACCTCTTAAGTGTTCTCTTTTCCAAAGATAAAAAGCCAGATTCCCTCAACCTTTCCTCATAAATTTAATACCCGACACACAGAATCATCCTTCTTGCTCCTCTTTCTACGCTCTGAAGGGCAATAGCATCCTTCTTCTGATGAGGTGACCAGAACTGCGCACAGTGCTCCAGATAGAGTCTGACTCAATCTTATGTGGCAACAGTACATGTGTTTAAAAAAAATTGCACTCTATCCCTCCATCTCATTCATTTTAATTTGCTTGAAGGAAAAATTTGCCGTATTTGTCCTAGTAATTGCCAATAAGCTGAACGGTGACAGATTAATATAATATTTTGGTAGTGGTTCCTGAGCAAAGGCAAGAATTACAGGGATATCACCTGGTGCTTTAAGAGTGTGGCAGTACCATTTTTACATACTGCTGGAAGATTTTTTCCCAAATCAGCTATCTGTTCACTGAAATTGATAAGCCACAATTTTTCAAATGACAATGTTATTTATGCAGTGCTTATGTGTAGTGTGCATGAGAAATGACAACTTGCGCCACACACAGCGAGCTGTTATGATCTGGAATGCACCGCCCGAAAGGGTGGTGGTAGAAGATTCAGCATTAACTTTAAAAAGGGAAATTGGAAATGCACTTGAAAATTAAGAATTTAGAGGTTCTATGGGGAAAGAGTGGGGTGTGGGGGGACTAATTGGGTAGCTCTTTTCAAAGCGTCGACACAGGCACGATGGGCCAAATGGCCTCCTGCTGTGCTGTACGATTCCATGAAGTGTTTATCAAGACAGAGGGCTGGATTTTGCCAATGGGGAGCTTTTGGAGGCGGGACTCCCACTTGTCGGGTTTTAGTCCCGCCTCCATCGACTTCCGGCCAACCCACGCTATTTTCCCTTGATTGACCTTGTTAAGCCCAATCAGTGGGCTTAACAGGCCAATTAAGGGGAAGCCGGTTACAGAGAATGTCAGCGTATGACGTTTCATCTGTCAAAAATTTTTGACGGCTCTGTGAAGCTGTCAAATATTGACATTCTCTGTAGTTTGATGAGTTCTTGTATTGAAGACTCATCAAACCTCTTTCTTTAGCAGAAATTAGATGGTTGTTGTATTGGAGAATGCAACGGCCATCTGTCATCTCTGCCACAGAGGTGCGAGATTCTCCGCATCCCCAACGATTGAAGCCTGCAGGAAGAAACAAAGGTAAATAAACCTTTTCTAACACTTTCCACTTACCTCATATACTCACCTCTCCACGCTTGCACCCATCAATTACCTTCACAGTGCACTTTTGCATCCCGCCGACCCCCGCAGACCCACTGCTCGCCTCGGTGACCCTGGCAGGGTTCACAGCCTTCGGGAAGCCCGCACTTGTGAGGGCAAAATGGGGATAATTCTCTTATCTTCCTCCTGGGAAGATGGCACGGAGGCGGGTTGGGGGCAGCATGGGCACCTGCTCCCATATTCCCGGCAGTCCCGCCTCCAAACCCGCCTCCCCAGGACTGGCAAGATCGCGCCCATAGGGACTCACAGTGCTCCTTTGTTAACAATTAGAGAAAGTGGCGGCTTGATAGTCCCATGGGTGGGGCAGCACGTGTTCCTACCCATGGTTTCGTACAAGCAGGGAGGGGAGGCCCCAAGTCCAGTCAGGCCATGGGAAGATGAGGGAGAAAGTTAAGGGAGGGAAAGAAAAATTAAAGAAAGAAAAAGGAAAGACTTGCATTTATATAGCGCCTTTCACAACCTCAGAATGTCCCAAAGCACTTTACAGCCAATGAAGTACTTTTGAAGTGTGGTCACTGTTGTAATGTAGGAAACGCGGCAACCAATTTGTGCACAGCAAGCTCCCATAAACAGCAATGTGATAATGACCAGATATTCTGTTTTTAGTGATGTTGATTGAGGGATAAATATTGGCCGGGACACCGGGGAGAACTCCCCTGCTCTTCTTCAAAATAGTGCCATGGGATCTTTTACATCCACCTGAGAGAACAGACGGGGCCTTGGTTTAACGTCTCATCTGAAAGACGGCACCTCTGGCAGTGCAGCACTACCTCAGTACTGCACTGGAGTGTCAGCCTAGATTTTTGTGCTCAAGTCTCTGGAGTGGGACTTGAACCCACTGTTTTGATTTCTTTTTGGGTTCAATAAAGACTCATTTCTGAAAGAGAATGTTGTTTAATCTAAAGTCTTGTTCAAGACTTTCTACAGCTTTTTACAGAACACACTATGCTGTGATGCATCTAGAATGAAACAGAAAGTAAAACTCCTCTGGACTGCTTGTCTCTCACATGACCTCTGCTGGTCAGGCACAAGTAATCAAAAACACAGACAAATATGCTGTAAGGCATAAGTAATCAAACACAGACAAATATCATCACTATTTGCTGATATCATTACATCTCCCTTTCTTAAAACAAAAGTATTTTACTTTTAACTAACAACATTTAATGAACTTACATTATCATTATCATGATCAAGGTTTTTTACCCTTGCTTTGTGTGTTCACATGAAATATGTCAATACACTAGAACTTGAAGAAAGAATAAGATAACATTACTTCCTTCTTTAACAATAGTCCTTAAATTTGCTCAATGAGTCTCTCAGGAGGCTTCACGTGTCTTGAGGATTTTCTAATTGATTGTCCTTGAATCTGAGTTGTTGCCTCAGATGATTGGTTCTCAGCTGTGTGATCAGGTTGTTCACCAGTATCAGTCTCTTGACCTGCTGTGGCTGGTCCCATGAGAAGATCTCGACGATTTCTTCTCAGAACAGCACCCTCATCTGTCTGAATGGTGTATGATCTTGGTTGAACTTCACTCAGGACAGTTCCCTTCTGAGTCCATGTGTTTGTTTTGTCTTTCAACCTTACTTGGTCACCAGTGTGGAGTTCAGGTAGGTTTTGTGTTCCTCTGTCATAGTAGTACTTTTGCTTTTCTTTCTGTTGCTCTTTGAACTTCCTCACTTTCTCCCCCTCTTCTTTTCAGGAGGTTCTCCGGGATGGGTAGGTTTGACCTTAGCCGACGTCCCATCAGGAGTTGGGCTGGTGACATACCACACTCGAGCGGCATTGTGCGGTATACAAGCATGCTCTGGTCGAAGTCAGTTCCACTGTCTTTTGCCTTGTACTTCAGTCTTTTCACTGTGTTTGCGGGCTCTCCTGGGTCAACAGCTCTGGACAACGCGTCTGCTGTATACATCAGCTTACCCGGTGTGTACGCAACATTCAGTTCATCATAGACTGTCTCTCTTTCACTTTCCACAACGAGGACTCTCTTTACCAGGTTCAGTCTCTCACAGGCTTTTAAACCTAGTATGGCTTGCACATCCTTTGGCACCACGATTAATGCTAGCGTGTGCTCTCTGTCCTTGTGTGTTACTTTGACAATGCATTTTCCTTTCACTGGTATATCAGTACCTGAGTATCCGGTCACTTTCACTTGTATTCCATGTAACTTTGGTCTGGGTCTAATTCTCTTAAAATCGGCCTCTGATATCACATTAACTTGTGCTCCAGTATCCAATTTAAATGGAATGTGTATGTCATTCACTTTTAGTGTCAACATCCAGTCTCTTTCTTTTTTGTTTTCAGACACAACATCTACATTGAATTCCTCTATCTCGCTTTCATCTACTGTATGGACCTTGCTTTGTTGCGCTTGGTTCTTACAGCAACGGGCATAATGGTTGTTTTTGTTGCAGCTATTGCATGTTTTACCATATGCTGGACACTTTCTTGGTGGATGCTGTGTACCGCATCGACTACATGACTTCCGATTGTCTCTTTCATTTTCATTTGCTGGCTACGTCTCTTTTTTCACATTGGCGCTCTCTTTGTTAAACGGTTGGTATCCGTTCTTTCTCACTGCATCCACGTTGCAGCTACTGTCACTGAACAGCTCCTTTGCCTGCAACTTCACAGTCTCTGTAACCCTACACAGTGCTATGGCTTTTCCCAGGTCTAGATCTTGCTCTCTTAGCAGTCTTTCCCTTAGACCATTATCTCGAATACCACACACCAGTCTGTCTTTTATCAGCGAGTCTGTGAGTCCCCCAAATTCACACGATTTGCTCCGGTTTCTCAGTTCAGTCACATACTGATCAATAGTCTCGCCGATTTTCTGTACACATGTGAAAAATTTGTGCCTCTCAAAGGTCACGTTGCGTTTAGGTATGCAGTAGGCCTCAAACTGTTCCATTATTTTATCTAGCTTCATTTTGTCTCCATCAACAGCGAATGTGAAGTTATTATACACCTCCAGCGCTTCATCACCCACGACATGCAAGAACAGTGACGATTTCTGTTTATTACTTTTCTTGTCAGCTCCAATTGCCGCTAAATACAACTCTAAACGTTGTTTGAACCTTCTCCAATTTTCAGCCACATTACCTGTTAATTGAAGCGTCGCCGGTGGGTGTAAACCTTCCATTTTTTCACTTCGTTAGCTATTCTCTAATGGTAAGCAACGATGTTCTCTTCTGGCTTGCTAATATGTGGAGAGCTGATTTCGCTTACTTGCCACAACTGCTTTCACTGTCCCATCAAGTTGCTAACTTCAGATTTTTTCTCTTTCAGCCACTTCTGACATCATGTTTTGATTTCTTTTTGGGTTCAATAAAGACTCATTTCTGAAAGAGAATGTTGTTTAATCTAAAGTCTTGTTCAAGACTTTCTACAGCTTTTTACAGAACACACTATGCTGTGATGCATCTAGAATGAAACAGAAAGTAAAACTCCTCTGGACTGCTTGTCTCTCACATGACCTCTGCTGGTCAGGCACAAGTAATCAAAAACACAGACAAATATGCTGTAAGGCATAAGTAATCAAACACAGACAAATATCATCACTATTTGCTGATATCATTACACCCACTACCTTGTGACTCAGAGGCGAGAGTGTGACCCACTGAGCCATGGCTGACACATTAGTGAAAATTTACATCAACTTCCTGTGAGCCAGTTTATGAAAAGTCTAGGCTGAAGCCCGGGAGCATGCCCATTATCTCCTATTAGTCAAGAAAATGAGAATGACCGAAAGGGGCACGAGTCGACAGAGGGGAGGCCGACACTTTCCTTGTGGGGCCCAATGGAGCACTCCTGCTCCTCCTTGCTCCGCAAGAAGGTAAATTTTGGGCCCCTTTTGACCCCGAACTGCTTCTCCGCAAGGGGAAATCATGGCCGCTTTCTGCCCAGACCGGCGAGTTAAAATTGCAGTCAGGTCCCAATGACATCATCAAGACCCAACACGCACATGTTAGAAAAGGACCCCACCGGCTTTGGACGGGTGTCCTTGCCACCTGCTCAGTTGAGCAGATTAAAATTGCAATTGGTTCCAGGGTAGGCAAGTAATCTGGCCGATTTTAACTGCCCACCCGCCCAGGCAGGTAGGATTAAAATAGCCACCTTTATTTTTTAACGCATTTTAATATTTTAAACACTTGGATCATCTCCACACTGTGCTTGTTATTCAGATTCCTACAAAGCTGCCGGTATGGACACGTTTAGGAGTTTAATACTAAATATTTTCTTGGGGATGGAAAGACAGACAGACCAGACAGACAGACAGACAGGGCCTTAGTTTAACGTCTCATCCAAAAGACAGTAAACTATTGCAAGACCCAGGGATAGCAACTGGGAATCTTTATTTAGTATGCCCCCTACAGGAAAAGCATCCAGCACTGCTATACGATTCTCCTCCATTCGAAAAACGGACTGAATATACACTGACCTGGATTTTGCGGTCCCGATGAAGGCGTACACCAATGGCCCCGCAAGTTTCGGGTTTTCGCGCAGCGATCTGTCAAGGTTCGCGTTGACAGGTCTACCGCACCGACTCAAAAATCACTTTCGCTGGCACAGAGTTTGGCTATTTGCCCAGCAAATGCCCACGAAACCCTTACATCTGGCAAAAGCAGACTTAGGGCCTGCTTTCACCAGCATAAGGGTCAATATAAAACTTAAATTAAAAATGAAAAATCATGCACAAACACTTAAAATTAGTTTATTCAAATTTTGGTCCGGATTAAAATATTTAACGTTATTTTCCAAAAAATTAATTTTTTTATTGTATACGCTTTATTGAAGGGACTTTTAATGAAATTTGAAGATGGGAACAAATATATTTTTATTCCAATTGTATAAGTTATTTAATTATTTGGGCATTCCTAGTATGCTTTGGGGATTCCATTCCTAAATGGAGGACCTGGTCCACATGATCCCAGGGACACTCCTGAACTGCCTGCATCCCTGGGATCTGTGGGCCTTTACACAGGCGTACACCTGCAGGCCCGGGACCGGAGCTCTCTGCAGCCTGGGAGCCTGAAGGTAAGTTTGTTTTTTATTCGTTTATGGGATGTGGGCGTCGCTGGCAAGGCCAGCTTTTGTTGCCCACCCCTATTTGCCCTTGAGAAGGTGGTGGTGAGCCGCCTTCTTGAACCGCTGCAGTCCATGTGGTGAAGGTACTCCCACAGTGCTGTTAGGGAGGGAGTTCCAGGATTTTGACCCAGCGACGATGTAGGATCGGCGATATACTTCCAAGTCGGGATGGCGTGTGACTTGGAGGGGAACATGGAGGTGGTGGTGTTCCCATGCGCCTGCTGCCCTTGTCCTTCTAGGTGGAAGAGGTCGCGGGTTTGGGAGGTGCTGCCGAAGAAGCCTTGGTGACTTGCAGCAGTGCATCTTGTAGATGGTACACACTGCAGCCACGGTACACCGGTGGTGGCGGGAGTGAATGTTTAAGGTGGTGGATGGGGTGCCAATCAAGCGGGCTGCTTTGTCCTGGATGGTGTCGAGCTTCTTGAGTGTTGTTGGAGCTGCACTCATCCAGGCAAGTGGCGAGTATTCCATCACACTCCTGACTTGTGCCTTGTAGTGCGGATATTTTTAGCGGGTCGGAGGCGTACTCTGGAGGGATGCCTCCGACTACAAATTGCGGGCCATTGTAAATCAAAAAGCCAAATACTGCAGATGCTGGAAAACAGAAAATACTGGAACCACTTTAGGGTTAACCTTTCGGGTCGATGTTATGATGGAAGGAGAGGTGGATGTGATACCCAAAGAAAGACATAATAGGAAGGAAAGAAGGCATACTCCTGACATCTGAGGGTGTTTATTATTGCAAAGTTAGAGCTTTCTTCACCATCACAGCTCAGAAGATGAAAACTTACAAAATAGCTCATACAGGATGTCTGGAATTCTCTCTGGATCCAAGGATTAAGTAAGTTACCATTGCGTCGTTTTAAGGAACAGTGTTATCCAAATGCAAAATGTTTTGGAGCAGTCAGCAGTATAAGAATTTCAACTTTAAGATTTAGGATCCTTAATGATCACTACTGAAACTCACGGCTTATGTTTGGAAGGAAGGAAAGAACGTTTTACACTATCGTCCGAAGTCAAAATACTGCCCCCCCCCCCACACCCTTGTGTGCAGAATTCGGGTGAAAACAGAATTGGGTTTGGGTGCGATGCCCAATGATTGAATAGCCAGTTGATGCTCCTATACCAAGGCTCACACATGACAAAAGGAGATTTGGGCAAGGTCCCACTGGGCTCCCATACCCTCTCCATCACCTTCACAGAGGAGTTAATTAAATTAAAGGAGGGAGACTGTGGGCTCGATTCTCCTCAGCTGTGGGCAACGTGCAGGTTAGGTGTAAACCTGAGGAAAAATGCGGCAGAGAGCCGAGGCTCCGCCGAGTCTTCAAGGGCTTTCCAATTTTCCTCCGCTCCCAGTGCGGCGACTGCCAAAATACACCCTGGCAGCGTTAACAGCCTTGTGTGATGAATGTGCAATGTGCAACATTCAGTTTCCCTCCCCCCCAACACTGGATTACTACCCCCAAAAATCCAAGGCCAGCATTAAAAGTGCAGTTTGTTAGAGGTGCCAGCAAACTGGAAATGATCTTTGGTGGATATTTTGGAGGTGTTTTTTAATCGCATCGTTGAACTATTTGCTGTGGAACTTTTTTGGCCTGCAAATTTCCGAAACTTAATTGTGGGAATTGCTGGATCGTTGCTGATTTTGGTATCTCTACTCCGGCAGCCATTGCCCCACCCCTAACAACGTCCTTTCCCCTAAGTATTCCACTGTTTTAATGAGGAGAATGGTGAGGATCAGGAAGAAGCACTAAGAGATGCCAGTTTGATAAGGCACCATAGGCTGGCACTAATCTATTACTCACTGCACAATGTCTGCAGAACCAGGTGCCCTTATCTGACACTTTTCCATTAGAAGAGTTGCAATTCTTACAGGAGACTAGATTGAACCCTGGGATGAGTTGTTTGCCCTATGAGGAGAGTTTGAGTAGATTGGGCCTATACTCTTTGGAGTTTAGAAGAATGAGAGGTAATCTCATTGAAACATATAGGGGGAAAAATTCAGTATCGCCCCGTTTGGGGCGCCATTATCGGCCGTGCGCAATGTTTAGCGCCTGGCGCTAATTATTGCCTCCAACGGCAAACTTGGCTTTTATCGCCCCTGGAGGTGATTGGAGCGCTAAATCAGGTGCTACACACCTCTTTTAAAGCGCAAAGGCAGAGGAGCGAGGCGCTAACTCAGAGCGCGGGCGCAGCGCAGGTGCTGTCAGCTAGCGATGGAACACAGACACACTGGCGCCGGGCCGTTCTTAAAGGGGAGGGTCGATCTTGCTCACCAGCCACACCCTGCTCGTTGGAGCCTTGAATCTCGGCCTGGAGAGACCTGTGCCTAAACCTTGCAGCCAAGGACTATGGAGGGGGCCAGGGAGCGAGCACAGCGCTTCAGCGAGCGGGCCTTGGAGGCTCTGGTTGGCGCGGTGGAGCGCAGAAGATCAATACTCTACCCAGAAAGTGGCAGGAGGCCTTTGCCGCGCGAGTACAGAAGAGTGTGGAGGGAGGTGGCACAGAGCATCTCCTCCAGGAGCATGGTGCCCAGGACCCATATACAATATCGCAAAAAGTTCAACGACCTCACTCGGGTCTTCAGGGTGAGTGGCTTTTTTTCAATACCTCTCCATTCCTCCATCTCAACCTCACTCTATGGCCAGAGGGTCTTAAAACCCCAATGTCCAACACTCATCCAACACAGGGGCATAGATAGGGTAGATAAAGAGGAACTTTTCCCCTTAGTGGGGGGGTCAATAACAAGGGGGCATAGATTCAGGGTAAGGGGCAGGAGATTTAGAGGGGATTTGAGGAGGAACTTTTTCACCCAGAGGGTGGTTGGAATGTGGAACTCAATGCCTGAAAGGGTGGTGGAGGCAGGAACCCTCACAACATTCAAGAAGCATTTGGATGAGCACTTGAAATGCCATTGCATACAAGGCTATGGACCAAATGCTGGAAAATGGGATTAGACTGGACAGGGATGGATGGGCGGCGCAGACACGATGGGCCGAAGGGCCTCTTTCTGTGCTGTAAAACTCTATGACTCTATGACCTATGGCCCTCTCATGAAACACACACGCACATTCCACACTTTGCATACAGTAAGGGCTATTCACCTATGGGAGGCACATCAGGCAAGACCATGGCTGCATAGAGTAAGGGCTATTCACCTATGGGAGGCACATCAGGTAAGACCATGGCTGCATAGAGTAAGGGCTATTCACCTATGGGAGGCACATCAAGCAAGACCATGGCTGCATACAGTAAGGGCTATTCACCTATGGGAGGCACATCAGGCAAGACCATGGCTGCATAGAGTAAGGGCTATTCACCTATGGGAGGCACATCAGGTAAGACCATGGCTGCATAGAGTAAGGGCTATTCACCTATGGGAGGCACATCAAGCAAGACCATGGCTGCATACAGTAAGGGCTATTCAACTATGGGAGGCACATCAGGCAAGACCATGGCTGTGTATTTACTCAGACGCCATCCTTTTTCTTGCAGGCCAAGCTATCTCATAATAGGAGACAGCAGCAACGGATGGGTGGAGGGCGGCCTCAGCTGCAACCCCTCAGCGATCTTGAGGCGCGCATCCACAGGATTGTGGCAAGCCAGGTGATCGGTCCCGTCGCCCCTGGAGAGACCGACCCCGTTCTGGACAGCAATGGTAAGGCCATCACCTTTTTGTCCTCTCTCCTTCCACTTGTCCCTCACAACACCAGCCTTTGACACTTTCAATCCAACTTACTAAATCGCTGCACTCATTCCTCCCTTACTGCCACCCTGTCCTCACGCTAAAGACACTCTTGTACCTCCCTGCTTTCAGATGGTGATTCACCAGCTGATGAGATGGGCCCTCAAGCTGCCAGTGGGAGTGAAGCTGTAGGCGAGAAGGAAGAGTGAGCCGGAGCATCAGCGCCACCCTCTCCCGAGGAAGCCCATGCCCACACTGGGAACACGCCTTCCCTGGAGGGGAGCAGGGGGGAAGGGTTTGATGAGGGTGAAGCTCCAGGACCCAGCGGGCTGCAGCAACGCAATGGGGGTAGGGAAGCTTGGGGATCTTCTCCCTGGAGGGAGAGTATGCCAGCGAGTCCTGCTGCACTGGACGCAGAGGAGGAGCGGCGCATCGCTGAAATGAACACCCAGGCGGTGCATATGCACACTCAGCTCATGGGTGCAGTGGGAAGGGTGCCCAAATGCATTGAATCACTGGCAAGGAGTGTGGAGCACTTCGCTGTAGCACAGGCGGATGCCACGCTAATGCTTAGTGCTGCAAGTCAGTCACTGGCTGCCATGACCCCATCTCTGACTGCTCCATGCAGACTCAGATTGAGGCAATGCAAGCATTGACTGCTGCCATCCTCGCTGGTTCGGATACATTTCTCCGGGGCTCTCACCGCGCCACAGCAGGCCAGCAATCTGTGCTCCAGCAGATTGCTCCGGATGCTGAAATGCTGCCCCATGGGAGTGCCAGTGTGTCGGTCAAGCAGGGAGTTGCTGTCCACTCTCAAGATGACAGCATTCCTGCTGCCACCACTGTCACTTCTCCATTGCACTTGCCACCACCTGTAGGACAGACTGCTGCCGCCCATGCAGAGTTGGTGCAGTCTGCAGCCGGGCCCTCCAGACCCAGAGCTGATCGAGGCCGTCCTTCAAGGGCATCTGCAGTCTCAGGTTGTGACAATCAGCAGCCTTCCACCAGCCTTGCTGCAGCCACTGGGGCCCCATTACAGAGGAGCAGTAGGGTGGGAAGGGGGGAAGTGCGCAAGGGAAGGAGATCACCCTCGAAGGGCAAAAAATAGGTGTGACAAAATGTTGGTCAATTTTTTATTAAAGGCCGATGTTCGTGGTCAAATTTTTGTTTAGAGTTTTGGACATTATCTCTGGGTTGTGAGAACCAGTTATGTTAATGACTGTTTTTTTGTGTTTCTATTAGTTTGTCATGAGGAAATAACACACACAGAGTTTGTAAAATAAATAAGTTTTTGTGTTCAAAATGTACATGTTTGGTCTTTGGAATTATTGCTGCATTGGTTGGCTTAGGGGTTGCGGGTTGGTTTCATTCATGTTGTTCTCAATGGCAGAAGCCATTTCCTCAGCAGGGGCCTAGCAGCAGCTTGCTATCAGACATTGACGGACGGCCCTTCCAGTTTCAACATTGTGGGCCTCCCTCCCGCCTTGGTGCTGCTGATAATCATCCTTCTCCTCTTCCGCCTCCTCCTCTGGTGGTGCACCAAGGCCTGGTGGCATTGGCTGGGTCCTGAGGATTGCCAGGTTATGCAGCATGCAGCACACAACTATGAAGAGGGAGACTCGCTCAGGCGAGTACTGCAGAGCTCCTCCTGAGTGGTCCAGACAGCGGAACCGTTGCTTAAGCATGCCGATTGTGTGCTCAACGATGTTCCTGGTAGCGAGATGGCTATCATTGTACCGCAGCTCAGCAGTGGTGTTGGGGGTACGGAGCGGTGTCATCAGCCAGGTGCACAGTGGATATCCCTTGTCCCCGAGAAGCCAACCACTTGAGTGATGCAGTGCCTGGAAAAGTTCTGCCACAGTAGTCTGGCACAGGATGAATGCATCATGGCTGCTGCCAGGATAGCAGACATTGACAGCGAGTATCAGCTGCCTGTGGTCACAGACCAACTGGACGTTTAAGGAGTGGAACCCCTTGCGGTTGCGGAAATCCTCTGCATTCTCATGCGGGGCATGCAATGCCACATGCATGCAGTCAATGGCGCCCTGCACCATGGGGAAGCCTGCTATCCTCGCAAAGTCCAATGCACGTTCATGCTGTTTGGCCCGGTTCATGGGGAAAGAGATGTACTGTGGTCTCCTTTTATAGAGGGCATTTGTGAACTGACGGATGCAGCAATGGACCGCGAACTGGGAGATATTGGCGATGTCCCCAGTAGCTGCTTGAAAGGAGCCGGTGGCATAAAATTTCAGAGCCACTTTGACCTTCACTGCCACCGACAGAGATGTCCTGGTCCTCAGTAGAGGCTGCAGATCTGGCTGCAGCAGGTGGCAGAGCTCAGTGGCCACTTCCTTGCTGAAGCGCAGCCTTCGCAAACACTGCTCCTCAGACAAACTAATGTAGGAGAATTGTTGGAAAAATACCCTGGGAGGGTAAGGTCTCCTGTACAGAGGCCTGTTGGCCCTCTTCCATCTGGCCATGATTGCCACTCTCTCTCTGCGTCTCTGTGGCCTCCAATTCTGCTGGCGCAGGGTGACGCCCCCAATCAGTGCAGCCCCCATAGTCTCTTGGCAATCAAAGTAATGAAGGTCAAAAACCAAAGTACCTACAAAGTGATGCTCAGTAGCCAAAACTACTTCACGCAGTGTTGACTCTATGCAGAAGTCTCTCCTTCTCTCTCTCAGAATCTCTCTCTCTGTCAGAACGAGTGATGCAAAAATATCTACCACAGAAAAAGCCAGGAAGAGGCCGCCTTTAAATAGCGCCCCCCAGCCCCACAACAACTGGGAAGTGTTCCAGTCTACCTGTTGTTGCTTGCGCCAGGCGGAAAGGAGGGGGGTGCCACTCAATATCTGTTCTGGGGTGCCACAAGGGCGTTGCACGCTCGAATGACGTCAAGATCTGCGTGCGCAAGAGATCGGGGCGGTATTGTTTAGCGCCGCCGCAAAATGTCTGGTCAATTTCGTGAGAGGCGCAGATATCGCCGCGCCCGGGCGCTAGTTGCTTTGCGCCCCATTAGTGCCCTCTTAAGGCGCTAACGGGAGGCGCAAACCAACTGAATTTTTCCCCCATAAGATTCTGAAGGGAATTGACAGGGTAGATGCTGAGAGGTTGCTTCCCCTGGCTGGAGAGCCTAGAACTAGGGGTCACAGTCTCAGGATAAAGGGGTCAGCCTTTTAAGACGGAGATGAGGAGGAATTTCTTCACTCAGAAGTTTGTGAATCCTGGAATTCTCTACCCCAAAGGGCTGTGGATGCTCAGTCATTGAGTATATTCAAGCCTGAGAGAGAGAGATTTTTGGACTCTAGGGGAATCAAGGGATTAGGCAGAAAAGCGGAGTTGAGGTCGATGATCAGCCATGATCTTATCAAATGGCGGAGCAGGCTCGAGGGGCCGTATGGCCTACTCCTGCTCCTAATTCTTATGTTCTTACATTCTTATGTAGGAGATGGATTGGACATGTCATTCGCATGTCAGACTCACGTCTCCCAAACAGGTTCTGTACTCCCAGTTGAAGGAAGGGCAGAGGTCTCCTGGTGGTCAAAAGAAGCGTTACAAAGATAACATCAAAGTAATCCTTAAAAAGTTCCATATCGATATTAATAACTGGGAGGAAATCGCATTGGACAGAGACAATTGGAGAAAATGCATCCACAACGGTGCCGCACTACATGAAAAGAATCTCCAGCGTGCCGCTGAGGATAAACGCCAGCGCCGTAAGGAGAGACAACAACTTAAGAAGGCCCATACTCCAGTCACTACCAATAGTCTTACATGCCCACACTGTAGTAGAGTCTGTGAATCTCGGATTGGCCTCCACAGCCACCTGAAGACCCACAAGTAGATGACTGATGAAGGACATACCATACTCGAATTCGAGTGGTCACCGATGATGATGATGAGGAGACCATTACAGAGTGTGCCAGCTGTTTGCCCAAAGATGCAGCCTGCATCAACCATGGCACAATCAGTGGCAGCGAAATTGACAGTGGCATTCAATTTCTCCTCCGAAGGTTTGTTTCAGTCAACTTGTGATATGTGTCACATTAGTCAATTGGCAGTCCACCTCTGCATAAAACAGTTCATGGATGTCCTATTTCAGAGTGCTGCCCAGTTTTCTTGCCAATGATGATGGTTTGCCCATCGTTGTTGATGATGACAGCCTATGATTACATAGAATTTTCAGTACAAAAACAGGCCATTCGGCCCAATTGGTCTATGCCAGAGTTTATGCTCCACACACGCCTCCTCCCACCCTCACCATAACCTCTACTTCTTTCTGCCTCATGTGCTTATCTAGCTTCTCCATAAATGTATCTATGCTATTTGCCTCAACTGTGGTAGCGAGTTCCACATTCTCACCACTCTATGAGTAAAGAAGTTTCTCCCAAATTCCCTGTTGGATTTATTAGTGACTATCTTACATTTGTGGCCCCTAGCTTTGGTCTCCCCCCACAAGTGGAAACATCTTCTCTACGTCTATCCTATCGAACGTCTTCATAATTTTAAAGACCTCTATCAGGTCATAGCTCAGCCTTCTCTTTTCCAAAGAGAGCCCCAGTTTGTTCAGCCTTTCCTGATAGTTGTACCCTCTCAATTGTGGCATCACCTTTGTAAAAAAAAAAATTTGCACTTTCCTCAATGCCACGATATCCTTGATTCCTTTCCTTTCCTTTCCAATGCATGTAGCCCATCGGCAGGAAAGGGGTGACACAGTTTGATAGAGTGTCAGGATTTCCCCAGGTCCAGGGAGCCATTGACAGGGCACACACCACTCTAGGCGCACACTTGCAGAATCCAATGAACAATGCAAACAGAAGGGTTTCATTCCCTTAACCTACAGCTCATATGTGATGCCAGGCACATCATCATACATGTAAATCCCCGATACCTAGGGAGCCATCACAATTCATTCATCTTAAGGCTATCAACAATCCCAGCACTGTTCGCTGCCTCAGGCCAAGGTCCAATTGGCTGCTCAGGGACAAAGGCTACATCTTATAGCAGTGACTCAGAACCCCACTGAAAAAGGCCAGAGCCTTCCAAACAGATAAGATATCATGAGGCTTATTGTGGCTCAAGGATAGCTGTGGAGAAGATCACTGGTATCCTAAATGGTTGATTCAGGTGCCTTGACCTATGGAGGGACAACCTCCATTATAACCCTGCCAGAATCAATGTGCATGCTCCACAATTTAGCCATCAGAAAAGGACTTAATCTAACAGTGGGACATGGCCAAGGTGGCCCATAGTCCGGGACAAAATTAATTTCCACTTGGAAAAACATGGGTTAATTCATGACAGCCTACGTGGATTTGTTAAAGGCAAATCATATCTGACAAACTTGATTGAGTTCTTCAATGAAATAACGGAGAGGCGGGGGGCCGGGGGGGGGGGGGGGGTGAAATTAAGAATTTATTTCCCTTTGTTACCAAAAATTTCTGGTCTCCAAATTTCTACCAGCAGGAAATCCACTGCTGGATTCTGTAAATCTTTGTGCTCTCTGCCCCGATGAACCCTCCTCTTGACATTTTCTTCTTCTTTTGGATGGTGAAGCAGGCTGGATCCTAATAAAGGACACAGGTAGCACTGGGAGCCCTCCCACCTCAAGCAAGGGGCACAGGAAAATTGGGCAGGGTCTTCGCAGCCTGTGGAAGTCCAGCCTAGACGTTATTTTTGACACTAAACCCCTTGCCGAGAACAATCTAGCCCCATGTGCAGTAATAGAGGCTGTCACATAGCAGAGAGTTTGTGAGGGGCTGAGGTACAAGTCATTATTACACCATGGGCTGATGTTATGAATTTTAAGGGATGGGAAATCATGGGGATTGCACCCATAGTTTCCTGATATGCAATCCTGACAGGCAAAGTTCTGGAGGAGCACCAGTTCAGATAATCAGCCCTCACAGGTATGCATACTCCCGCAATGAGTAATGCTCAACAACACACTTTGTAATGTGGAAGTAATGTTGATTCCAGATCTTGAGGATCACGAGAGTTATAACCCATTATAGAGTAGATAGAACTTACAGCACAGAAACAGGCTATTCAGCCCAACTGGTCTACACCACGTTATATATATATTAGAATTAATTAATGTTTCCTACATTACAACAGTGAGTACACTTCAAAAGTACTTCATTGGCTGTGAAGCGCTTTGGGACATCCTGAGGTTGTGAAAGGCGCTATATAAATGAAAGTTCTTTCATTTCTTATTACATTTTCAGAAAAAGTATTTTTTTTTTAGTACCATGGCTTAACTGTAATAAACTGATTTGGAACCTATTGTAGGGTTATGATGAATCAGTGTGTGAATATATTCCAGTTCCACCTTACCCTTTGGACTGGTTGCTCATATCTTCTGGATCTCATTTGCTGACCAATTTTTGCATGTCCCACCTACTCCCCCCATCTACTAGAGTTAAAGGGAATCTGTGCGAGAGTCAACGCATCACACGTAAGAGATGACTGTGGACTGAGACAGCTTACGCAATATAATGCAGATCCAAAGGAGTAGAAATCTAGATGTTTAATCACATCTAAAAAAAAAACAAGTTTGATTTTCCCCCCCTCTCTATCGTATTGTCATGTTTGTTCAATTAATACAAATTTCATCCGGTAAACTATTTATAACCATTGATTGTCAAAAATCACTAAAATGCCCTTATTTTTTCTGATTTAAAGAATCCATTAATGGCGCATTCTACAAAGCATACTTCAAATCAATGTTCCGGCTAAACCGCGCGGCTGTGCAGTGCTCCAGGGACCCGGCACAGCTGGCTTGCACATGTACGGTGTTTTGAATGGCCTGCGAGGCCCCAAACAAAATTACAGGGAACATTGCTTCAAGTGCGTTACTGCTTTTAAACGCCACTTTTTTTTTGGAATCAATGGCATTTTTAATTTTCAGTGGGATCTTTTTCATATAATGCAATCCAATTTTAAATTTCATCGCTCTAACAAAAAAGTGCGTCATGTTGGCGAAGGTGCTCGACAATGGAAGTAAAGCACACCTTCACAATTAATATCGGTTTTACAGTTTAACGAAGACTGGACAATATGCTTGAATTTAAACGAATTCCAACTATACGTACAGAGCTCTGATTTTAATATGTATTTTTTTTTACTGGCATTCATTCAGCCCCTGCACTGTGTCTGAAAATTTAAGATAGAAATCTTTGACAGCTTTCCTTGACTTGGGCATTAAATTGTTGCCCCAAGGAATTCTTATCCTTGCCAGTCCTTACTCAAGTACTGTCATCATCCTCTCACATTAGCTATCATTCTTGACATGATTAAATCAAAATTAATCATCACTTGCAAACATAAATTCTTCGACAGTGAAGAAGAATAATGAGTTGTAAAAAAAAAAGTCCAAATGTCATAAAAATGGTGTTTTGCCAATGCACTCTCACATAATTCTGATTGCAATGATAAGGGGCAGAAGGCATTTATTAAACAAAGTAATAGGCAGGGACGAGCTCCAAAGTCGCTCCGCATCCGAATCGGCCCAATTCCAATCTGTTTGGAGTACAGCACGCCTGGTAGTTTCAGGTTTTTCGGCGCACAAACATAGATGATTGAGTGCCGCAGAAAGTTCATAAAGCAAATCTGGTCTGTAAAATGGAGCCCTTCAAATCGAAACACTATTTAATATATTTATTTTGCCGGGGGAAGAGAGAGTTGCACTCATCAAAACAAGAGAGTTACCAGAGGAGGGAAATGGAACATCCATTAATTATTTGTCCCAAGTGTCAATATTGACCACTCCCTGATCGGGTATGACTTGGGTTAAGTGCAAAGTAGGGCCTTCTGTATTCTGCCGCAAGAATATGCCTGAACCCCTTTACTGTGGCATTTTCATTGCTAGCGCCAAGCATTCTTGAGATCTTGCTGCGTGAGATTGCCAATTTAATACCCATTAGCATCAAACTATGGGCAGTCTTGTGTTCTTTATCCCAATTAGTCTAGGATTTATTTGCCACCCTAAGCTCTGGAATTCCCTCCTTAAACCTCTCCACCTCTCTACCTCCCTTAAGACGCTCCTTAAAACCTAACTTCTTTGACCAAGCTTTGGGTCGAGTGTCCCAAAAATCTCCTTATGTGGCTCTGTGTCAAATTCTGTTTGATAACGCTCCTGTGAAGGGCCTCGAGACGTTTTATGATGTTAAAGTCGGTATATAAATGCAAGTTGTTGTTGTTGTTTTAGCTTCCAATGGCATAAATGTAGTCCAAAAATCCCAACACACAGTCAGTAAGTTCAAACAGTTGACTCCACCAAGACCATGTCTGTAGTCTCATGGAAGAGTAACGTTACTTCAGCCCCACATCACTTGCAACGAGCACCATGGCCTGTATAAGAGCTACATACTGGCACAAGGCCAACTGTTTAGGTCGGTAAGTGATAAACCATTCAGTGATGCCCTTGGCCAGGTTATGTTGGCTGCATACACTGGTAACCTGGCTTGCTCCCAAACATGCCTGCATTCACCTGATTTCACTCTGGTTTTTTGGAGGGAGCCGAAGTTTGCACTCAAGTTGAGCAAAGCGACCAGGGCAACGCGGGCATCATTAATTCAATATTACGCACTCCCAGCTGCAGGTGAAATATTACATGGGAAAATGGATCGAGAGTCCCCACTAGGTTCAGGCTTCCTTAAACTCATCTCACCTGGGGTCTTACAGCCATCAGAGAAGAAAGGGAGGTTTCCTTCCTTCAGTAGGGAATAGATTGACCCAGAAACTAGAAGGTATAAAAAAAAAGAGAGTGTGTGCTACATAACCCATTGTTCCGCAGAGCTCAGATTCGGAGTCCTCAAGTCTACAAGCAGCAATTTCAGCAATTTTATTTTTGGTAAAAAAAGAACAAATTCAGTTCAGGGAAACAAACCAACAAAAAACGATTCATATCAGGAAACATGCAGGAGGAGACAAAGTGCTAGCTCTCAGTGCAGTAGAATTAGATCTACCGCCTTGTCCTGTCATACCTGTAATAAAAAAAGTCCTTGTACACAAAAAAAATCTGTGACAGCAGCTATCATGGTTAACCGCAGGGGACCACGCCAGGTAAAGTAGATTCAAGAATAAATTTAGGAAACAAAATCCATATAAGCAGGAATTCTTTTCCCGAAGCCCAAATAAGTTAATTGATGTGTGCATTTTATTAACTCTTGAACAGCTGTCATTTCATAAATTATTAAAATTCCATTGTAACATTTCCAAAACCTCTTTCATTACAAGAGCCTTCTTTTATCTGAGCCCTGTAAATGCGACAAGTTAGAAATTGTTGCAAACAAATACTTTTAAAAAATGTTTTTCAAACAACACGTTTCAATAAACAATTACAGTGTCAGCCCAGTTCCTAGTGGGCCAAAGTCCACAGCTTTAAAACTGTCTACAATTCAGCACTAAATTGGCATTACATTGTCAGTCACACAGATGGCTGCTGTGGGAAATGGGAAAGTCAATACTGGCGTAATAGGGACGAAAGCACATAGTTAGGGAATTGTAGAGAAAGATTTACTCTGCATCTGCTGTGTCAGCCGTGGCTCAGTGTAACACTCTTGCCTCGGATTCAGAAGGATTCAAAGCCTCACTCCAGGGACTTGAGCACAAAATCTTGGCCGACACCCTGGTGCAGTACTGAGGGAGCGCTGCATTATCGGAGGGGCCGTCTTTCAGATAAGACGTTAAATCAAGGCCCCGTCTTCCCTCTCAGGTGGATGGAAATGATCCCGTGGCAGGGCAAGGGAGTTCTCCCTGGTATCCTGGTCAATACTTATCCCTCAGCCAGCATCATAACTAAAGCAGATTGTCTGGCCATTAAATCATTGCTGTTTATGGGACCTTGTTGTTGCACAAATTGGCTGCTGTGCTTCCTACATTATAACAGTGACCATACTTCAAAAAAGTACTTCATTGGCTGTAAAGCACTTTGAGATGGCCTGAGGTTGTGAAAGGCGCTATAGAAATGCAAGTCTTTATTTCAATCTAGCTTGATCTATATCCGTGTTGTCCAGTAGAAATTGCCGACTAGCCACGGATCTGGCTGTAGCGACACCATTTTAGAAAATGCCTCACACAATACAGGTAAATGTAGTTTATATGTGTATACTTACTTAACAAACATACACAGCCACTCAGTAACCGTGGAAGTAAAGCACTCGCAACGATCAAAAAACACTCGCACACTCTAGTTTTCATCATTCCCTTTTTACCAATAAATGCACAGAAAGGTTAAGTTCACATGCATACAACATGTGTACAGGAGTATTGAGATCACATGAGATCCGCGGCTAGTCAGCAATTTCCCAAGAAAAGATATACTTGCCATAGAGGGAGTGCAGCGAAGGTTCACCAGACTGATTCCTGGGATGGAAGGACTGTCGTATGAGGAGAGATTGGGTCGACTAGGCCTGTATTCACTAGAGTTTAGAAGAATGAGAGGGAATCTCGTTGCAACGTATAAAATTCTGACAGGGCTAGACAGACTGGATGCAGGGAGGATGTTTCCCCTGGCTGAGGGGGGTCTAGAATGAGGGGGTCACAGACTCAGGATACGGGGTAGGACATTTAGGACTGAGATGAGGAGAAATTTCTTCACTCAGAGGGTGGTGAAGCTGTGAAATTCTCTACCACAGAAGGCTGTGGAGGCCAAGTCACTGAATATATTTAAGAGGGAGATAGATAGATTTCTAGCCACAAAAGGCATCAAGGGGTATGGGGAGAGAGGGGGAATATGGTATTGAGATAGAGGATCAGCCATGGTCATATTGAATGGCGGAGCAGGCTCGAAGGGCCGAATGGCCTACTCCTGCTCCTATTTTTCTATGTTTCTATGCCCATTGACGGTATCTATTGCTCATTTTTAATTAATTAATCAGAAATATAATTAGCCATAGCTCAATTCCTAATTAGCTGCATGTGGCTAGTGGCTAACGTATTGGAGAACACTGGTCTATACTGCGGGATGATGTGCCAATGAGGGATGATTGCATTCATTCTGTGAGGAATTGGTTCGGAGAGTTATTGAGCCTATCAGTACAAGGAAGCTGAACTAATATGAACTGCTGAAGAGATAACATTATTAAATTCCTGCCTTTAATCGTTACCTTTACTGATGTTAACAGCTTTTTTTGTCCTGCTCGCCAACTCCACCTGACCAATAACGACCAAGGGTAGAAAGGTCACCATTGCCAGTGAAATCGTAAACCCGTTTTTATATTTTTACGACAGACAGCAAACTGAGGTAAACTTCCTCCAATGTCACCAACACGCGATGTTTAAACATAGGCGTGCTAAAAATGGACAAGAAAACAGAAAGGATGTTGTAGGAAATCAGAAGTAAAAAAACAGAAAATGCTGGAAATACTCAGGGCGGTCAGGCAACATCTGTGGTGTGGGAAACAGAGGCCGCGATTTCGCCTACCGAGGCAGGCTCACAGCGGCCGAGGTAGGTGGCGGGTTGCGAGCCCGCTCCTGGCTCCATCCTGCTCTGTGAGAAGAATTTTCCGTTGATTGGCCTTGTTAAGCCCGCCCTGTGAGGTTCCCAGCCAATTAAAAGGAAGCGGGTCTGATGACGTCATTTGATGACGCATCAGCCGGTTTCCTTAAAGGGACCGTGTCCAAAATCATTTTGACAGTTCTGCTGTCAGTGTTCTACAACATTGAGGTGCTGCAAACACTGACAAGCACTGCACAGAGGTGCAGGGCTGCACCCAGGCTCCCCCATGACTCCCTCCATATGCTTATGGAGGGAGTCACAGCACACAGGGAGGTTTTCTTCCCTTCCAATGGGCGGAAGAGACCTCCCCAGGAAACCAACACAGCCTGGTTGCACGTTGCACAGGAGGGCACAAGCAGGGATGTGTTCAGGAGGACCAGGCTGCAGTGGTGCAAACCTTTCAATGATCTCAATACATCACGAAACGTTACTGCCAAGCCACACTCAACCTCATCCAGCTGTGCCACTCATCACATCCACATCACTCTGCCCTCCCTACCCTAATCCTGCACATCCTTACTCACACCAACTTACCTTGCACCACACCCATCCCTCTCTATCTACATTATCACTTCCCCATCTCACTAGCCACCCCTCACACTCACCCTCATCCTACTGCAAGCATACAAACTAACAACACACAAGGGTAGGCACTTGGGCAGTTTAGCCAATGTTCATGTGAAGTTTCTGGTAATGTGCTGTCAAACATTGAAATCTTTATTTCAACACTTTGCATTCTTGGACAGATCTGTGTGCACCTTTGGAAGTGGCTTAGTGAGTTGCAGTGAATGGTGAGACATAAGGGTACCCGCCACCCCCCCCCCACCACGCCGCAATGGTGATGAGTGTGAAAGGAATGCCTTGGACTTTGTAGGGATGCTTTATGGTGCTGGTGTGGGGTAGTGCCAACCTGGTGCATCATGTGGCAGCCAGGGTGTACAGCATCAAGTGAAGTAAATCTGGCCATGGGAAGGCCATTGCTGGCATCCCAGCAATGTAGTTGGGTGCTGATGCCCTGTGTCCTGTGCAGCATTAGGTGATTGCGGAGAAGGTTGATGTTGTTGTTGGTGCTGCTGGTGTACCTGGTGATGTTGGTGTTGGGGCTGATCGTGGTGGGATTCTGAGGACCAAGGTGAGATTTTTTTCAAGGGCACCGATGCTGCTGGAATAGATGGCAGGTGAGGTTGAGATGACAGAAGCAATCTGTCAGTGGTGAGAGAGCTTGCCCCAAGGAGGTGACACTGGATAGAGAGTTTACCCCAAACACTTCCAAACTGCATAAAGCTCAAAAGTGGGTTCTGACATGAATCAGTCTTTCATGAAAGAAAGACTTATGAAATAATACTGAGCGGCCTTCGGGTGGCGCTGTCCAGGGAGAGTATAAATACTCGGGCACGGGCCCAGCTTGCGCAGGACATTCTTAACAGTAACTAGTGAAGGACACAACTAGACCTCCATGTTGTAAATCAGTTGATTAAAGCTTTGTTTAACGCTTAGACCAAGTGCCTAGTAGTTTTCTTACATCAAGTTCTAAATCATGATGGCTCCAGCTTCTATGATTGGGAAGTGAACAGCTGTGAAATGGTAGGTATTATACCACTTTTGCAGCGGTCACCTATTCACAGCAATGGAGAGTCATTGAGAACCCGACACACTTACCTGATGGGACACCCGCTCTCTGGGGACCTCATTAAAAGCCTGGTAAAATGGTAAGTACATGGGAAGATGGTGCTTAACTACCTTTTAACAAGCTTTCAAGTATCTAAATTGGCCTGACACTTGGGAAACTGACAAGGGGGCGGGTTTACAGTGGGATACCGACCCACTGTCAATCTTTGTGGTTTTGACAGCGGACCCGCCTCCAAACCCACCCTCTGAGTGCCGTCAAATATCCGGCCAGAGTTACCGTTTCAGGTCGATTACCTTTCGTCATAGTCTTTCATTGCTCTCAATTTTAGCAAGAATCTTGGTAACAATGGTCCTCTTTAAATATAAGTGCAATCACCAGAGTGCACAGGTCAAGATGAGACATGAATCTTCTGGGAAAAGGTACATATTTTCCACACTGTATTAGAGGCCAAGACAGCAGTAAACACTCCTAAGTTATGTATCACATAGATCATCAGTGATACTGGATTCACCTGCATGGCTCTCAATGATACAACCTCAAGTTTAACTTCAATGATAGTTTCTCTTTTCCACTGTTGTTCGGGTTGATGGCTGTAATGATTCCCGCTGCCAGCCTTGGGCTTGTCAGAGATGACATTGCTAAGTGAGTTGCTGCAACTTTATGCTGTTCCCTAATGTATCGCTAGGGTCCTCTAGTGATTTGTGAGAGTTCCTAGCCATCAGAGAAAGGATACATTCAGCTGCTTCCTTAATCTGGATTTAAATTTGAGTTGCCAGAGATGACAGCAATGATTCTGATTAGTGTCCTCTCCAACCAAGCCAAAGCTATGGAATTTCTAAACAATTAAATCTGATTATATTTCAATTTTATCCTAATTTTGCAAGAAAATACAGCACTAATTTGCTTCTGCCAATTTGTGGATAACACCGGCAAATCCTTGTTAATTAAAAGGGGAGATGAGGGGGGGAAATAAATCTTTACCAAGAGAGAGGATAGAATGTGGAATGTTCTGCCACAATCCATTGTCGAAGCAGAATTCAGAAATTATTTTCAAAAAGAATCGTTGCTTGAAAAATGGAATATTAAAGCAGGACGAGCAGCGAGCTGAGAGAGGTGGATTAGATGACTTGGTTTCTGTGAAGAAAAATACAGATACAGCCTTGATGGGATATCGCCTATTTCTGTGGTGTAACATTCAATATTTCGTATTTGAAAGGAAAGAAGGTGCATTCAGTTATGAGCATCAGCTTGGGTCAATTGGTAGCACTTTTGCCTCTGGGTCCGAAGATTGGAGTCCAAATCCCATACCAATAAAGTACAATGTCTCGGCTGAAATCCAGTGCCAAACAAAAGGAGTGCTATATCATCAGAGAAGTGGTCCTCAAGATGAGATGCTGAAATCAGATCTTGTCTGCTTGTTCAGATGAAGTGCTTGGACCGAGAGCTGGAAAGTGGGATTAGGCTGGATAGCTCTTTGTCGGCCGGCGCAGACAAGATGAGCTGAAATGACTTCCTTCCGTGCTGTAAATTTCTATGATTCTATGAACAATTGTAGTAGGAAGGCATTAAGGATTAGCGCGTTCTGAAAGGACAAGCCCGAAAGGGCGGAAGGTCCTTCTTCATCTGAATCGAAGTCCCATCTTAATATGTGCACAGTTAGCACTTTGTGGAAGACAGAAGATCCACAGATTCCAAACATCATGATCAAACCTCTGACATGGGAGTAAAGTTTCCTCCATCGGTACCTCACCGCTTCTTCTACAGTATCTGATGATCCATCCCGTCAGGTGAAGGTCATGGATTAATCTATCGGGGTTGAAGTGTGTCAAACATGCAATGATGGTGCCAAGACCATTAATTTTATAGCCTAAAGTGTGGCGTAGAAGAAAATATGCTAAACATCGCCTTAGGGCTTGGCCCACACAGAAACTAATTGCATGTTTCCATACCATGTCTTCCTAATTTTTACCAGCTAGGTATCCAGATATTGTCTCAACTATAGAAAACGAAGATGATATTTAAATTAAGAACATAAGAAATATGAGCAGGAGTAGGCCATTCGGCCCTTCGAGCCTGCTCCGCTATTCAGTGAGATCATGGCTGATCTTCTACCTCAACTCCATTCACCGGCCCTATTGCCATATCCCTTAATGTCCTTACTAGTCAGAAATCTATCGACTTCTGTTTTGAATATACCCAATGACTGAGCCTCCACAGCCCTCTAGGGTAGAGAATTCCAAAGATTCACCACCCTCTGTGTGAAGAAATTTCTTCTCATCTCAGTCCTGAATGGCGTACCCTTTATCCTGAGGCTGTGGCCCCTGGTTCTAGACTCCCCAGTCAAGGGAAACATTCTCCCAGCATCCATCCTATCAAGCCCTGTAATAATTTTGTATGCTTCAATGAGATCCCCTCTCATTCTTTTGAATTCAAGAGAATACAGGCCTAGTTTACTCAATCTCTTCTCATACGACAGTCCCGCCATCCCAGGAATCAATCTCGTGAACCTTTGTTGCACTCCCTCTATGGCAAGTATATCCTTCTTTAGGTAAGGAGACCAAAATTGTATACAGTACTCCAGGTGTGGTCTCACCAAGGCCCTATATAATTGGAGAAATACTTCTTTACTCCTGTACTCAAATCCTCTTGTAATGAAAGCCAGCATACCATTTGCCTTCCTAATGGCTTGCTGCACCTGCACATTCACTTTCAGTGACTCATGTACAAGGACACCCAGGTCCCTTTGCGCATCTGCATTCCCCAATCTTTCACCATTTAGGGAATACTCTGCCTCTCTGTTTTTTCTACCAAAGTGGATAACTTCACATTTATCCACATTATAATCTATCTGCCATGTTCTCACCCACTCACTGAGCCTGTTGAGATCCCCTTGAAGCCTCTTCACATCCTCTTCACAATTGACACTGCCACCTAGCTTTGTATCATCAGCAAATTTGGAAATGTTACATTTAGTCCCCTCATCCAAATCATTGATATAGATTGTGAATAGCTGGAGCCCAAGCACCGATCCTTGCGGTACCCAACTAGTCACAGTCTGCCATCCTGAAAAAGACCCGTTTATCCCTACTGTTTCTTTTCTGTCTGTTAACCAATTCTCAATCCATGCTAGTATATTACCCCCAATTCCATGTGCCCTAATTTTGTCCACCAACCTCTTGTGTGGGACCTTATCGAAGGCCTTCTGAAAATCCAAATACACCACATCTACCGGTTCCCCTTTGTCTACTCCATTAGTTACATCCTCAAAGAACTCCAATAGGTTTGTCAAACAGGACTTTCCTTTCATAACTCCATGTTGGCTCTGCCCAATCTTACTATTAGTTTCTAAGTGCCCAGTTATTGCATCCTTTATAATAGATTCCAGCATTTTCCCAACTATTGATGTGAGGCTAACAGGTCTGTAGTTCCTCGTTTTCTCTCTCCCTCCTTTCTTAAATAGCAGGGTTACATTTGCTATCCTCCAATCTGCAGGAACTGTTCCAGAATCTAAAAAACTTTTGGAAGATGACAACCAATGCGTCCACTATCCCAATGGCCACCTCTTTCAAAACCCTAGGATGTAGGTCATCCGGTCCTTGAGATTTATCGACTTTTAGTCCCATTAATTTTGTTGTACTTTTTTTTTACTAATAGTAATTTCTTTAAGTTCCTCATTCTCGTCACACCCTTGGTTTTCTCGTATTTCCTCCGTGAAGACAGAAACAAAGTATTTATTTAATTTCTCTGCCATTTCCTCATTCTCCATTTATAAATTCTCCCATCTCTGACAGTAAAGGACCTACATTTACCTTCACCAGTCTTTTCCTTTTCAGTACCTATAGAAGCTTTTACAATCTGTTTTTATATTTTTTGCTAGTTTGTGCTCATATTCCATTTTCCCTTTCTTTATCAATTTCTTGGTCCCCCTTTGCTGATTTCTAAAAAGTTCCCAATCCTCAGGCTGACCGTTTTTTCTGGCAACTTTATAAGCTTCCTCCTTTGACTTAATACTAGCTTTAATTTCTTTTGTTATCCATGGTTGGATCACTTTTCCTTTTTGTTTTTTATGCCCTAGAGGAATATATGTTTGTTGCAAATTATGCATTATTTCCTTGAATGTTAGCCATTGTATGTCCACCTTCATACCTTTTAGTGCAGTCTCCCAATCTACTATGGCCAACTTGTCCCTCATACCCCTGTAGTTTCCTCTGCTTAGATTGAAGACCTTAGCTTCAGATTGGACTACATCACTCTCAAACTTAATATAAAATTCAATCATATTATGGTCACTTGTCCCTAAAGCCCCCTTTACCACAAGATTATTGATTAGCCCTTTCTCATTACACAGTACCAGATCCAGAATAGCCTGTTCCCTGGTTGTAATTCTGTTTATAATCCATGAGGTTATCACTAAAATCACTTTGCATATTCAAAATCATTCATTTTATAACAGGACAACATACAGGAAACAAGAGTGATTCCAATTAGATCTGTTAACTGATGTAAAATTTAAATATTGAATGTCCCGAGAAGATTTCCAAAAGTTATGATCATTTCTAAAACCGCAGGTTATAATAGTCAACAACATCTTGCATTTATATAGGGTCTTTAATGTCCCAAGGTGCTTCACAGGAGTGATATCAAACAAAGTTTTACACCGAGCCACAGAAGGAGATATTCGGACAGGTGACCAAAAGCTTGATCAAAGAGGTAGGTTTTAAGGAGCGCTTTAAAGGAGGAGAGAGAGGTAGAGAGGCCGAGAAGTTTAGGCAGGGAATTCCAGAGCTTAGGGCCTAGGCAGCTGAAGGCATGGCCACCAAAGGTGGAGCCTGCTGCACTGCATTGAATGCAGTGAATTATTTGGTGCACCAGTACACTATTCTACGTCATTGTACGACATGAATCTGAAACTGGAAAACCCCGTAAGGTGGGTTCCTGAAAAGTGAAGACCAGGGACTTCTCTTCAGGGAGGGTGACTCAATCGATGCAAATCTTGGCTAATTCCCAGAATTTAGTTACTGAATAGCATTGGCAGAGTCCTGGGAAAAGTATCCTCTTAATCACAGAACGTTATCTGGGATTTAGGGACTGGGAGGAGAGGAATAAATAAAAGGAGTAACCAACCACTTAGAACAGGGCATCAGTTTTCAAAGTATAACAAATCTTGTGAACTAGAACTGAAGACATTTTGCACAACTGCAGTATATTTTTAACAGAATTTTCTGAATAGCCAGGGGTGCGATACTGATATAAATAATTATTTAACTCTTCCTTAGTTTTTATTTATTTTCTGAGGTTTGCTCCTGTCCAATAATGAATTCCAAGAAAATTGGCAATTCAAAAACATATTTTTGCTTGTTAAGGACCAATCATGAACAACTCCTGCAAAAAAAACGCATGGGACATGAACAATGAGTGAGTTCAGGACTCCCAAGTCAGACCTGGGCCCCCGGTTTTAACTCGGGGTGGGTTTTGGGCGGGTGCGTAGTTTGGTAAATTGTAACCTCACCCACTGCTCCAGGAATGAGGCCCGGGCTATTTTAACTAGCAGGCCTCATTTAAATCCCTCCGGCTGACTTCCGGCCTGGAACGGACAGGAAGTCAACAGGAAGCAGCAGAAAATCATACAGCCCAGAGGCCATCACCAACATGAGGTAGGTGGGGCGATTTTTGTCTGGGCCATCCCGCAAAGCTTCAAATCAGGAAGAAGGTTTGGTGGGGTGTGAGTAGATGCAGGGTGGGGGTGAGGTGCCGCCTTCGGGTCCAGGCCGGAATCATGGCCTGGATTCTGAAGGCGGCAAAAAATGATGACATTT
This sequence comes from Somniosus microcephalus, assembly GCF_052327205.1. Taxonomy (NCBI): domain Eukaryota; kingdom Metazoa; phylum Chordata; class Chondrichthyes; order Squaliformes; family Somniosidae; genus Somniosus; species Somniosus microcephalus. Next base: position 213,702,834 of record NC_140996.1, on the reverse strand, counting down.
TTTTTAATGCTTTAAATTCAGTCCTCCTAATGAAGGCACTTCATATCCCTTTCGCGGGTCAGCCTGGACCCCTGTTCCCCACCCAGACCAGGCAGAGGATGGTGAATTTTCCATCCTGTGTGGAGGAGAGGCAGGCGCCCTTGATATCTTCCCAGGTGGCGTAGGCCGCTGCTCTTTGGAAGCAAATCAAGGGTCCTCCCTTTGGCCCCCCCCTGTGAACGTTGGTAGGGTTACGGTGGAAGTCCAGAGTGGGCACATCCCAGCTAGGTGGTGCCCCCTCCCACCACCTTGTGAATTCTCAACCTTCACCTATTGTTTGTCTTCCTCCAGATATTGAGTTAGCTTTGGACAACCACTGTTTCCTTTTCTGCATAATAGAAAGGGCAAATAGACAAACAATGACCTGGATTCAGAAACACAATGCAAGTTGATCAGATTCACAGGTGGCATTAAACTGGGGGGTGGTTGTGGGGTCAATAGAGTCGGCTGAAGTAGCTAAAGAATTGCAGAAAGACCTAGACAATATTTGCAAATGGGCAGAATTATGGCAGTTGGAGTTCAGTAGATGCACGCAAGGTCTTCCACAGTGGAATAAAAATTTGGGGCCATGCTTACTTAATAAATGGTGCTGATCTAGCTGAAAGATGCACAGAAGTGGCAATAGGCTCAAATACGGCCATGGCCTATCATTGCAGGGCAGTAGTCAATGATGGAAACAGAATGCTGAGATACAGTGATTAAGTTATAGAGTACAAGTCTGAGGCCATCCTGCTAAAGCTGTATAATAGCCCCAGTCAGCTCAGCCCTTAAATACTGCATTCAGTTCTGATAACCAAGGCACAAAGGAAACATTCAAGCACTGAAACTGGAGCAGAGAAGAGTGATGAGGCTGGTCATTGATGTCAGAGGAATGAGCTATGAGGAAGAGTATTAGGAAGAAAAAAGAAAAAAGTAAAAGACTTGCATTTCTATAGCGCCTTTCACGACCACCTGATGTCCCAAAGTGCTTTAGAGCCAATTATGTACTTTTGAAGTGGAGTGACTGTTGTAATGTGGGAAACGCGGCAGCCAATTTGCACACAGCAAGCACCCACAAACAGCAATGTGATAATGACCAGATAATCTATTTTAGTGATGTTGATTGAGGGATAAATATTGGCCAGGACACTGGGGATAACTCCCCTGCTCTTCTTCAAAATATTGCCATGGGATCTTTTACGTCCACCTGAGCGAGCAGACTTTGGTTTAACTTTTCCTCCGAAAGACGACACATCCGCCAGTGCAGCACTCCCTCAGTACTGCACTGGAGTGTCAGCCTAAATTTTTGTGCTCAAGTCTCTGAGAGTGGGACTTGAACCCACAACCTTCTGACTGAGAGGCAAAGGTGCTACCCACTGAGCCACTGCTGACACACAATACTTTGCAGAAGGAGCATGGAGTGCAATTCAGGTAATCCTGAAGGCTCAAAACTGCCCAATGTATAAATGAATAACAATCGCACTTCCAGCGGCACCTGCCCATTTCCCACCCTGTACCGCCCATGAATAGTGGGCAGCTTTACCACTGAGCGGGCACCTTGCTGGTGACAATGAAAATGGCATCGGAGTCCTAAAGATGTCGTAGAACCCCATTTTGCATGGAAAGATGAGGCTGCCACCGGTTTCCCATGGGAACGCTGGCTGCCTAAATCGAGGCCCACTTGCCAATCGCATTGGACAGGGCACAGACTGGTAGTCAACAGTAAAATTATTTTTACTATTTACATCTCGCTACCACCCCACTCATGCTTGAAAAATGAGACGAAAATGGCCCCCATTACGTGTGGGTTTTACCTTTAAACACAAAAACAGAGAGCAATTTCATCCGTGGAAATTCCTTCCTGTAGTACACTGTCTCTCTCATCATGGCATAATGATGACATGGCATCTCAGTTATAGAAACTTCACTTTTACCTGCTTCCTTGCTACATTTTTGTTAACATTTTTCTACAGAGCACAGTGCTTTTGCATATGTCTTTAACAGTCATGATTTTCCTTCATGTCTTTAGAAAGGACTTCAAGGCTTGGAGAGGGTCCAGAGGAGATTTATGAGAATGGTACCAGGGGACGAGGGACGTCAGTTAAATGGAGGGACTAGAGAGAAGCTGGGATTGTTCTCCTTTGAGCAAAGAAGGTTAAGGGGAGATTTAATAGAGGTATTCAAAATTATTGATAGAGTAGATAGGGAGAAACTGTTTCTACTGGCAGAAGGGTCGGTAACCAGAGGACACAGATTTAAGGTACTTGGCAAAAGAACCAGAGGGGCCATGAGGAGAATTATTTTTACTCAGTGAGTTGTTATGATATGGAATGCATTTATGAAAGGGTGGTGGAAGCAGATTTAATGGTAACTTTCAAAAGGGAGTTGGATATATAGTTGCAGCAGAAAAAAGTTGCAGGGCTATGGGACTAATTGGCTAGCTCTTTCAAAGAGCTGAATCAAGGCTTTAACTTCCTCTGCAAGTTTTGTTGCAACAGTTACAATAGATATAAAGAAACACTAATCTGCAGGATATCATAATTATGCAGGTTATGCATCATTAACTATTTGATTAGTACTAATTCTTGCAGTGTTGATGGCTACAATTACTATCACAAAATCACTTAAATCATGCTTCATGATAAATTCAGAATATTGGCATTCAAAGCATAAATGGCAGTTTCACATATACACACACACACAGGATCAAATGTATAGCCAGTATACATAATAAAAGACCACAGTAATAGCATATAGGTTCCTAATGCCACTGGGCCAAATGGCCTCTTTCTGTGCTGTATGAAACATAGAAGATAGGAACAGGAGTAGGCCATTCGGCCCCTCGAGCCTGCTCCGCCATTTAATGAGATCATGGCTGATCATCCAAACTCAGTACCCTGTCCCTGCCTTCTCCCCATATCCCTTGATCCATTTAGCCTTAAGAAATATATCTAAATCCTTCTTGAATATATTTAATGAATTGGCCTCTACTGCCTTCTGTGGTAGAGAATTCCACAGGTTCACCACTCTCTGGGTGAAGAAATTCCTCCTCATCTCTGTCCTAAATGGCTTACCCCTTATCTTTAGACTGTGACCCCTGGTGCTGGACTCCCCGACCATCGGGAACATCCTTCCTGCATCTAGTCTGTCTAGTCCTGTTAGAATTTTATAAGTTTCAATGAGATCCCCTCTCATTCTTCTAAACTCCAGCAAGTATAAGCCCAATCGACACAATCTCTCCTCATACGTCATTCCTGCCATCCCAGGTATCAGTCTGGTGAATCTTCGCTGCACTCCCTCCATGGCAAGAACATCCTTCCTCAGATAAGGCGACCAAAACTGCACACAATACTCAAGGTGTGGTCTCACCAAGGCCCTGTACAACTGCAGCAAGACATCCTTGTTCCTGTACTCGAATCCTCTCGTTATGAAGGCCAACATACCATTTGCCTTCTTAACCACCTGCTGCACCTGCATGCTTACCTTCAGCGATTGGTGCACAAGGACACCCAGGTCTCATTTTTTTTTTTTTTTATTCATTGATGGGATGTGGGCGTCGCTGGCTAGGCCTGCATTTAGTGCCCATCCCTAATTGCCCTTGAGAAGATGGTGGTGAGCCACCTTCTTGAACCGCTGCAGTCCATATGGTGTAGGTACACCCACAATGTTGCACTTCCCCTTCTCCCAGTCTACAGGAAACGTTGGTTTATCCGGAGGTTGTATGTCCGGAATACTCGATCTAACAGCAAAAATCAGGAGCCGTTTTCTATAAGTTTTTTTAGTTCTCGTTCTTTTTTTTCCCCAGTCAGGCACTGTAAAGTCTGTAGCTATAGCAACAGCTTCAGCTGGAGACGCTTGCAGCTGCAGCCGACGCTTTAGAAGCTGTTGCTAAGCAACAGTGTTTGTTGTCAGATACGGAGATGAAAACCTCCGTATGCTTCAACATTAACTTTGTATGTCCGGCAGTTTTGATAGATCGGCAACACACCGGTCCCGTCGGTGCCGGATATCACAAAATTTCCTGTATTGCCATTCAGATAATAATCTGCCTTCCTGTTTTTGCCACCGAAGTGGATAACCTCGCATTTATCCACATTATCCACATTATACTGGCAAATCTCAGAGAAATGTGCAAATAATAGGGTAATAATAATGGGGGATTTCAACTTCCCCAATATTAACTGGGATAGTCAAAGTGTGAAAGGCTCAGAGGGTGTAGAATTCTTAAAGTGCATCCAGGAGAGCTTTTTGAGCCAGCATGTAGAAAGTCCTACAAGAGAGGGGGCAGTACTGGACCTAATTCTAGGGAATGTGGCCGGCCAAGTGGAAAAAGTGCTAGTAGGTGAGCACTTTGGTGACAGTGACCATAATATGGTGCGATTTAAGGTGGTCATGGAAAAGGACAGGGATGGGCCGGAAATAAAGGTTCTAAATTGGGGGAAGGCCGATTTTAATAGGATAAGGCAGGATCTGGCCAAAATGGACTGGGATCAGCTACTTGTAGGAAAATCCGCATTGGAGCAATGGGAGGCTTTCAGAAGGGAGATTGAGATCATACAATGGCAACATGTTCCCGTAAAGGTCAAGGGTGGTTCCAAAAACCACAGGGAACCTTGGATGTCAGGGGATATACGAGAATGGATTAGGAAAAAAAGGAGGGCTTTTGGCAGATACAAAAGGCTAAAGACGGAGGAAGCCCTAGAGGAGTACAAAAAGTGCAGGGGGATACTTAAAAAAGAAATTAGGAGATCAAGGAGGGGCCATGAAATAACACTGGCGAGCAAAATAAAGGAAAATCCTAAGATGTTTTATAAGTATATTAAGGGTAAGAGGATAACTAGGGAAAAAATAGGGCCCATTAGGGACAAAAGTGGCAATCTGTGTGTGGAGCCGGAAGATGTAGGAGGGGTTCTAAATGAATTTTTTGCATCTGTTTTCACTATGGAGGAGGACAATGTAGACATAGAGATAGGGCGGGGGGACTGTGATATGCTCGAACATATTAACATCGAGAGGGAGGAGGTATTGGCGGTTTTAGCAGGCCTAAAAATGGATAAATCCCCAGGCCCGGATGAAATGTATCCCAGGCTGCTGTGTGAGGCAAAGGAAGAGATTGCGGGGGCTCTAACACATATATTCAGGACCTCTCTGGCCACAGGGGATGTGCCAGAGGACTGGAGAACCGCTAATGTAGTACCATTATTCAAGAAGGGAAGTAGGGAAAAACCGGGGAACTACAGGCCAGTGAGCCTAACATCAGTGGTAGGAAAATTATTGGAAAAAATTCTGAGGGACAAAATTAGTCTCCACTTGGAGAGACAAGGATTAATCAGGAATAGTCAACATGGCTTTGTCAAGGGAAGATCATGTCTGACTAATTTGATTGAATTTTTTGAGGGGGTGACTAGGTGTGTGGATGAGGGTAACGCAGTGGATGTGGTATACATGGATTTCAGTAAGGCCTTCGATAAAGTCCCGCACAGGAGACTGGTCAAGAAGGTAAGAGCCCATGGAATCCAGGGTGCCTTGGCACATTGGATACAAAACTGGCTTCGTGGCAGAAGGCAGAGGGTGATGGTCGAAGGTTGTTTTTGTGACTGGAAGCCTGTGGCCAGTGGGGTGCCACAGGGATCGGTGCTGGGTCCCTTGCTGTTTGTGGTCTACATTAATGACTTGGATATGAATGTAAAAGGTATGATCAGTAAGTTCGCGGATGATACAAAAATTGGTAGGGTGGTAAATAGCGAGGTGGGTAGCCTCAGTCTGCAGGACGATATAGATGGGTTGGTCAGATGGGCGGAACAGTGGCAAATGGAATTTAACCCGGAAAAGTGCGAGGTGATGCACTTTGGGGGGACTAACAAGGCAAGGGAATACACAATGAATGGTAAGACCCTAGGCAAGACGGAGGTGCAGAGGGATCTGGGGGTGCAAGTACACAGATCCCTGAAGGCGGCGGAACAGGTGGATAAGGTGGTAAAAAAGCCATATGGGATACTTGCCTTCATTAGCCGAGGCATAGAATATAAGAGCAAGGAGGTTATGATGGAGCTGTATAAAACACTGGTTAGGCCACAGCTGGAATACTGTGTGCAGTTCTGGCCGCCACACTACAGGAAGGATGTGATCGCTTTGGAGAGGGTGCAGAGGAGATTCACCAGGATGTTACCAGGGCTGGAGCGCTTCAGCTATGAAGAAAGACTGGGCAGATTGGGTTTGTTTTCCTTGGAGCAGAGGAGGCTGAGGGGGGACATGATTGAGGTGTACAAAATTATGAGGGGCATAGATAGGATGGATACTGAGGAGCTTTTTCCCTTAGTAGAAGGGTCAATAACTAGGGGGCATAGATTCAAGGTAAAGGGCGGGAGGTTTAGAGGGGATTTGAGAAAGAACTTTTTCACCCAGAGGGTGGTTGGAGTCTGGAACTCACTGCCTGAAAGGGTTGTGGAGGCAGGAACCCTCACAACATTGAAGAAGCATTTGGATGAGCACTTGAAATGCCATAACATACAAGGCTACGGACCAAATGCTGGAATATGGGATTAGATTAGACACTGCTTGATGGCCGGCACGGACACGATGGGCCGAAGGGCCTCTATCCGTGCTGTATAACTCTATGACTCTATCTGCCATGCATTTGCCCAATAATCCAACCTGTCCAAATCATCCTGGAGTTTCTCGGCATCCTCCTCACTGCACACACGCCCACCCAGCTTTGTGTTGTCTGCAAACTTGGAGATATTACATCTAGTTCCCTCGTCTAGATCATTAATATATATTGTGAATAGCTGGGGTCCTAGCACCGATCCCTGCGGTACCCCACTAGTCACTGCCTGCCACTTGGAAAAAGACCCGTTTATTCCAACTCTTTGCTTCCTGTCTGCCAACCAGTTCTCTGTCCAAGTCAGTACCTTGCCCCCAATCCCATGTGCTTTAACTTTACACGCTAATCTCTTATGCGGGACCTTATCGAAAGCCTTCTGAAAGTCCAAATACACCACATCCACTGGTTCTCCCATGGTATGATTCTATATCCATACATGTCTTGTACTGCTATTTAAATTAGTAATGTTTTTGCCTTACTTTTGTGCTCTTTCTGAAGTCATGCAACTTTTATCTGATCTCCAACCAGGTTCACATCCCCAATTTTCATTGCTCCACCATTGGCGGCTATGCCTGCAGCTGCCTAAGCCCTAATTTCTGGAATTCTCTCTCTAAACCTCTCCGCCTCTCTCCCTCGCTTTCTCCTCCTTTAAGATGCTCCTTAAAACTTACCTCTTTGACCAAGCTTTTGGTCACCTGCCCCAACATCTCTTTGTGTGGCTCGGTGTCAAATTTAGTTTGATAATTGCTGCTGTGCAGCACCTTGGGACGATTTCACTACGTTAAAGGCACTACATAAATGCCAGTTGTTGTTGTTACATACATCCACGCATCTTTCCCCCACGTCTTGCTGTTCTCTCCCGCTAAGCGTTTCTTCATTACGGACTCCACAAGGATAGGAGACAATCCCTGAAATTAGGTGTCAACCTTTTCAGCCAGCTATTTCTCAACTATCTTTGCTCCCTCCACAGCTGAACTCACAAACTTTTCATCATTGGTTAAGTGGCTTGTTAGCTGCTTAAGAAGTGTTATTGCAGGTGCGACATGATTGGTGGATTTCTTTCCATTCATGCTAACGATATCACCCCATTTTAAAATTGTGCCGGGCCACCATTTTGCCAGTTGATCATAAATAACTACAGAAAGAATGATTAACCCCTTAAAGAACTATAGACCTGCAAATCAGAATATAACATGCATAGCTAATATTAAAGAGTATAACCTTTTCATTGAGCAACTGTTGGACAATATGGAACAATATTTTTGGCTTATTGAAAGTAAATTAAATGTTTAAGAACATAAGAGCATAAATTTCTGACTATTTAACCTTCACCACATCTCTATTACTTGTCCCAGGACAACTCTCCTCCACAGATGACACCATCCCAAAGAGAAGACAGGTTTGGGTCTGCCTCTTACTTTGTCACTTCGTCAGTATCTACCGTTCTCTATGATAGCTCATTTACATTAGAAGAACTAAGGTTAGTAGCAATATATTTTGAAATGACAGATGCACAAAGGAGGTTAATTCCCAGATTAAGAATCATATGAGAATTACAGTGAAACACACAGCAGGTTAGTGAAAAACTGATAATCATGTTACTCCCCTTAATGCACTATGACAATCCTCTGTATTGTAGTGTTGGCAGAGCTCCTTGTCTCTGAGAATATAAGCATCTTGTTTGGATCTTCTCGGACGATTTGAGCTCCTTCAGCTTGTATTAGCACGGAGATTTTACCAGAAGTGTTATATTCTGTCACAGAGGCCCATAACTCTTTATATATAAGTATAAAAAAAAACAGACTGGTGTCCTTCAACCCTTTTTTTTTAGCCCATATCACCGCAGTCATGAACAAATATGATTTCTGATTAAACATCACTCTGTTTGCAGGTTCTGTGGTCTCTTCTCATCTTGTTACACACTTCTCAGACTTTGTGGTTAAATTATGTATTAAGGTCAATGTCAAAACATGGAAGATGTGTAATCTACAGGGAGCTCCCTTTTATTCGTTAATACAGTGAAGTCTGAGCGCAACTGTCAGCAAGCTGAGGATGTGCTCAGCATGCGGGCCTTGCTACACAGCAATTCCACGCAAAGCCTATCTCCTTGTTCTCCCAGGATAGACCCTTGATAGATTTTCCCAGATAGCCCAGCTCACTTAAAAGTTCCGCCGCCTTTGCTGCAATCTGAAAGCTGTCAAACGTACATATATAGTTATGTCATAAATCACAGCTAAAATGCTCACACTGGAGACATCAAAATGTTTTACAGATTTTTTTTGTTGTATTTTTTGGGACTTTTCTAAAGTAAAATGTTTTTTGCGAAAACGGAAGCCAAAAGGCACGCGCTCGCCTTGCAAAAAACGGTATCAATATTTTAATTGCTGATAATCCTTCTGGAGACAGATTCAACAGGAATCTTTTTTCTTGCCACTGTGTCTTTTTGCCGTGCGTGTTGCAAAGTATAAATCTGCATAAGAGATTTTAGGGGAGGGAGGTTTAGCATTAATATCTTGTCATTCTGGCACCCTCACCTTCATTAAATTGCCTTTGTGTTTGCTAAAGTTCTGTCATTCTTTTAAGTTTCACTGCCCGGTTTTGGAGCGGCGGTAGTAGTGTGTATTTTCTTTACAAATCCCCATTTATAGATTAGTGAAGATGGCATCTGACTACCAAGCCCTAATTACAGACATGACTCTGACCTCTGCATCCTGCCCTTATCAAAAATGTTACAGTACAGCTGATTCAACATGAACTGCGCACCAGGCAAAACCCAGTCCTAATGAATAATAATGAATAATAATTACAGGAACCGAGGGCACAGAGACCCTGGTGCAGGGAAATATGCTAATATGGCTTTAAAAAAAAAAAAAATACCTTGCAGAGTTTTCAGCTGCAGCATACAAATCCGAGTAAAGGAAGTGGGTAGGATTCACACACAAAAAAAAAAGAATGTAAGGTGACCAAAGCTATCACTGCACCCCTCAAAACAAAATCGAGTCGCTAATTGAGTAATTATTTCAAATTCTCCCAGAAACGACACCTTCCGAATAAATGTGACTCAGTACCAGAAGTCACATTGAGGGAGTCGAATTAGTAAGGTTCATAATAATGCCTTGGCTTCATGCCAACTGCACAGCAAGCAGATTCCTGCTGTCACATTTGCTACACAGACTTGCAAATATTTCTTTCAGAAGTGACATGTTGTGGCCCTGTTAGGTGTACATGTGTTTTTATTATTGCATTTTACAGGATCAGACACAAAGGTTTGTGAAAATGTTCAAGCATCCTCAATAGTTGCCAGCATGCTTTTAGTACTGATCGGAATTCTTGTTTCTTAAATGCTACAAGTCACTGTTTTTACATTTACTATCTCGAGTCTGTAGCAGTGCTGCAGTTATAAAATCCCAACCGCCGCCCCCCCCCTCCCCGCTTTAAAGGTTGGATAATGTTTTTTTTTTAATTAGCAGCAACTATCCATTATGAACACATTTGAGTTTTCACAGGCAAGGACAGTTCCACGAATGGCGGACTTGCACACTCACACCATTGATCTCTGTTCTTCGGATCCCTAATTCTGCCTCTGCGAGCTCCCAGAGCAAAGGTTAGAGGTCAGCAGCGTAAGTGCAAAAAAAAAACACCCGCTCGTTCAAGAACTTGACCTATTCTGTAAAAACTCAACTGTCTTCACAATGCAAAGGGTTTTAGCCCAAGCCGAGAAAGTCATTCTGCAACAGCTCTGGTCCATGGGTCAATGCACTTCTGTATTATATCTTACTTGTTATATATTGTGCTGCGGACTGGGTGCTGCAGCGGGATGGACACTGCCCTTTCGCATTAGGAAGCTGGGTTCCATCTAACCCAGTCTGACTGGGCTGGCTGTAAGGGCCTGATGTGAGATGAGCTTGGGAGCTCTCAATTCCAGTGAGCGTGGGATACAGTGCGAAACTGGCTCTCATTTGGCTCCAGCAGACACTAAACTCACTGAGGGAGGGGGGCAATAGGATGGCTGGGAGACAACTTTTCAAACAGCACAGCCGACACTGGGAAATCAATCTTCTAGGCAATTGTGGTGGTGGGGGCCACAATTATAATGCAACATCCAGGCAGCAGAACGTATGCACCGTGGGCAGATTAGATTCGAATAGCAGATGGAGTCAGAAGCAACAGTCGCAAGTGCACGCAGAGAACAAGGTGGCTAATATTTGACTTGCTACCGCCATCCTGTTTTTTCCATCGGGAATGGGGCGATAGCGAGACTAAAATTGCAAAAACAAAAGCTTTCCGCTGACTTCGCGCCCGCTGCAGTTTTGGAGTCGGTGGGGGGGGGAACTTAAAATAGGTGGCCAGGGCTCCCGCCGGAAACAGTCGAAAGCCTCATTAAAATATTTAAATCAGGGCCCTATGCAGTACGTAGGATGCCGATGCAGTTTGGATGTCAAACTGCACCTGCCCCACCCTCTCCTGCACTGAACGAAACATGGGCAAACCAGCGTTCCTTAAAGTGATCACTAGATCGCTCACAAAAGGTCAAAAAACAGGTTTATGCGGGGATTCCTGGGGGTGGGAGGGGGGCAGGAGGAGCCTCTCCTACGCACCAGGACAATTCTCAGTTCCCAGGCACATAGGAGAAGAAAAAGGGGGAGAGACCCATGACACCAGCGCTCTGCCCCCTTTACATTGCTCTGAGATTTCGGGGGTTTGGTTTGAGGGCAGAGCAAGCAGCTACATCCAAATGGAAATGCAAGCATGGTAATGAGCAGGAAGGGGGCATTCCTGGCCTGCTTGCCTCACATTCCTTTCCGATCGCCGGGCAGGAGCCCATCTGGACACACGCCCAGAAGAAGTGCACCTTAGGCCCTGCACAGATCCTCCAATCTACGTGGGGCCTTGGAAGTCGTCCACCAGGTGGTAGGTTCCTTCCTTTGCGGTTTTTCAAGAGGATCATTGTTTTTTTTGGACAGCAGTCTGAATCTCCTGCATCAAGTACCATGCTGCTGTTACAGGCCTCTCAGGCCCCAAAGACTTGGCGGGCCTAAGCTGGGGGCATTATAACATCCTGAATATAGAGACAGAGCACTTTTTATAAGGTCAAGGTCCATAGTGCAGGATGCTATCGAGATTGAAAAGAATAAAAAAGAAGACAAGATAAACCAGGAAGTAATGGTTCGAGAACGTCTGACTTTGGACTTTGGGATTTTAAAAGGTTGTAGGAGGAAGGAGAGACTGAATTAGATAAGGAGACTGGAGAATTTTAGCTATGAGGAGAGATAGGATAGGCTGGGGTTGTTTTCTTTGGAACCGAGAAGGCTGAGGGGAGAGTTAATTGAAATGTATAAAATTATGAGGGGTCTAGATCGAATGGATAGGAAGGACCCATTTCCCTTAGCAGAGAGGTCAATAAAAAGGGGGCACAGATTTAAAGTAATTGGTAGAAGGATCAGAGGGGAGTTGAGGAGAATTTTTTTCACCCAGAGGGTGGTGGGGGTCTAGAACTCACTGCTTGAAACGATGGTAGAGGCAGAAACCCTCATCACATTTAAAAAGTACTTGGATATGCACCTGAAGTGCCGTAACCTACAGGGCTACGGACCAAGAGCTGGAAAGTGGGATTAGGCTGGAAGGCTCTTTTACGGCCGGCACAGACACAATGGGCCGAATGGCCTCTTTCTGTGCCGTACACTTCTATGATTCACAGTTTCGAAGTGCTGAGAAGCAGGGAGCTAGAGTAGGAAACTGCGATGCGTTATGATATCAATACAGAGGGGACGCAGAGTGCCGTAAGAACGTGGAGGATGCAGCATTGTAGGAGCAAGAGGAGCACTGACTATCTGTGAGGTAAATGTGGAAATTCAGGACTCAACGCCAGGGGTTTTGGTAATCAGTACTAGCCATAAGTTTAAATCTTATTGAAATTAATAATGACTAAAATCATAGCAATTCTGTTAAATAAAAGATTCCCCTATAGGGAAAGCAATATATTCACCCAATGATCAGATTTATATATGGTCACTTGTCTGAAACATTAAGCTAGATGTAAGTTTAATGAAAAGAGTAGCTGCCCCTTCAGACACTAGGAAAGGAAGAATTCAACATGACTGGGTTTTCAATTGACTCTATGGCAAGGAAGGAGATCCAAAGCTGACAACTGCTCCCAAAATACTAATTAGCTGGGGTCTCATTTAAATTAAAGATCCATTGCCTGCCCTCAAGTTATAGACATAGTTTTTTATTTAAAAAGCATTGATGAGTGGGTCACTAAACAGGTTGAACAGCAGACTGTACATAAATTCCTTGTTCTGATATCACATTGGAAATATTTTTTTTTAAATATTTTTTTTTTCCAAAAGGGTAGCACGATTTGGGACTGGAGACTCTCGCGCTGTGTAAGTCGATACTAAATAGGCACTTGAACGCAAGCATAGTGGGGCCTCATTATGGGCAAACACTTCATCCCCAATCCCAATGGATGTGTCACTATCATCAGTTGAGGATCTCAAGCCTAATAAGATGAAACCTTGATGATTAAGTAGTTGCTCCCCCATTACTTTGTAGTAATAAGACGTGATTGCACTGGGCAAATCATTTTTTTTTTGCTTCTGCAACAAGAAACACTAAATAATTCCCTTTCTTTGACTAGTTGTTTCCTACTCCAGTTTTCTCCCCTCACACTCTGGTGATAATTATGTGGCACTTTGTCAAATGCCTTTTGGAAATCCATGTACACTACGACAACTGCATTACCCTCATCAACCCTCCCTGTTACCTCATCAAAAAACTCGATCAAGTTGGTTAAACACAATTTGCCTTTAACAAACCCGTGCTGGCTTTCCTTAATTAATCCACACCTATGTTAATTTTGTCCCTGATTACTGTTTCTAAAAGCTTCCCCACTACTGAGGTTAAATTGACTGGCCTGTAGTTGCTGGGTTTATCTTTACACCCTTTTTTGAACAATGGTGTAACATTTGCAATTCTCCAGTCCTCTGGTACCACCCCCGTATCTAAGGAGGATTGGAATATTATGGCCAGTACCTCCGTGATTTCCTCCCTCAATTCCCTCAGCATCCTAGGATGCATCCCATCCGCTCCTGGTGATTTATCTACTTTAAGTACAGCCAGCCTTTCTAATACCTCCTCTTTATCAATTTTTATCCTATCAAGTGTCTCCACTATCTCCTCCTTCACTATGTCTATGGCAGCATCCTCTTCCTTGGTAAAGACAGATGCAATGTATCTCAGCCATACCCTCTGCCTCCATGCATAGGTCGCCTTTCTGGTCCCTAATCGGCCCCACCCCTCCTCTTACTATCCTTTTACTATTTATATGTCTATAGAAGGCTTTTGGATTACCTTTTATGTTGGCTGCCATTCTATTCTCATACCCTCTCTTTGCCCCTCTTATTTTCTTTTTCACTTCTCCTCTGACCTTTCTATATATAGCTGATTCTCAGATTTATTTGCAACCTGACATCTGTCATACACACTCTTTTTCTGCTTCATCATATTCTCGATCTCTTTCGTCATCCAGGGAGCCCTGACTTTAGTTGCCCTGCCTTCCCCCCTAGTGGGAATGTACCTCAACTGTACCGGAACTAGTTCCTCTTTAAAGGCAGCCCGTTGTTCTTAAGGAGCTTTTGAAGGAAAGGGAAAGAAAGAAAGACTTGATTTTACAGGACGTCCCAAAGCACTTTACAGCCAATGAAATGCTTTTGCTGTTGTAATTTAGAAACGCAGCAGCCAATTTGCGCATAGCAAGCTCCCACAAACAGCAATATGATCATGACCATATTGGCCAGGACACCAGGGATAACTCCCCTGCTCTTCTTTGAAATAGCACCATGGGATCTTTTACATCCCTCTGAGAAGGCCTGGGTTTAACATCTCATCTGAAAGACAGCACCTTCGACAGTGCGGTACTCCCTCAGTACTGCACTAGAGTGTCTGCGAGATTATGTGCTCACGCCCCTGGAGTGGGACTTGAACTCATACCTTCCGACTCAGAGGCGAGAGTGCTACCAACTGAGTCACTGGCTGACACCCAACCATTATAGAAAGGCAAAGTGGTTTTGGGTAACAGTTTGAGAGCAGGGGCATAGCAGCTAACAGTTTGTCCTCTGGCGGTGAAGCGGAAAATGGACAGTAATCTGGAGCTGGAGAACCGGAGGATGCTGGCTATGACATACAGCTGAAGGAGAAACCTGAGGTAAAGAGGAGCAAGACCACAGAGGGATTTGCAAACAAGAATGAGAGCCATGCAATCAAAACGCCTTGGCACATTTTACTGCGTTAAAGACGCTGTATAAATGCAAGTTGTTGTTGTTGCTACATTGGGAGATGGGAGATTCGTGGAGTATGACGAGGGAGGGATAATGGGTATGTGGAACTCTATGTGACTAAGAATGCAGACTACATAGAATGTAATTAAATGTTGTTTATGAAATTTGGAGGAAGATAGACTAACAAGTATAGTGTCCTAGAATTCAATCATTTAGGTGATGAAGGTCAGTGGAGAAAGTACAATTAATGAAGGGATGCAGGAGATGGTACTCTCATTTCCTTCTCCTTCAACAGCATCTAAAGTGGAACGTGCGCAAAGGCCAGCCGATAGCTATATACGCAGTGATGAGTAGTGATGAAGGAAAACCCACTTGCTTCATAATCTCAGGGGATTAATTGGCAGGTGTAAAATGGGATGAAGGCAGCGTCAAAATGAGGCAGGTGCCATTCGGATTTAGTAGGGCACCAACAAGTGCCATCTGAATAGGAAATAAGCTACAGAGCACGTATCATATCATATTAGATTCGCTGTCTTGATGTTGTATAACTTTGGAGTGTTTAACTAGAGACACTTCCCACAGATTATCAGTCCCAGATTAAGGTATACACTACCAAAATGTGTATGAATCACTTTGAAATATTTCTGAGACTGTGTTAAATCGTGCAAATCTTTCTATTATTTTCTTCCTTAGTTCTTCAAAATAGACCTGTACTCATGGTTGCAGCATAGATATCTTGAGAATCAACACAGAACTTCATGAAGTTCATGTTTATTTTCAGGTGCAGGAATTGTTCATTTCTTTAGTCTATTGGTTTACTTTCAGTGAGAGCTGTCTTTACTCTGTTTGACAACAAGGCCAAGAACCATACGAAGATCACAAGGAACAGCATGGTGTTCCTGCTTCCCAACAACAACAACTTGCATTTATGTAGCGCCTTTAACATAGTAAAACGTCCCAAGGTGCTTCACAGGAGCGTAGTCAGACAAAACCTGACACCGAGCCACATGAGGAGATATTAGGACAGGAGACCAAAAACTTGGTCAAAGAGGTAGGTTTTAAGGAACGTCTTAAAGGAGGAGAGAGAAAGATAGAGGTGGAGAGGTTTAGGTAGGGAGGGAGTTCCAGAGCTCAGGGCCAAGGCAGCTGAAGGCACGGCCGCCAATGGTGGGGCGATGGAAATCGGGAATGCGCAAGAGGCCAGAATTGGAGCAGCGCCGAGATCTTGGAGGATTATAAGGCTGGAGGAGGTTACAAAGATAGGGAGGGCCAAAGCCAAGGAGGGATTTGAGTACATGGATAAGAATTTAGTAGAGCACCAAGTGTCATCTGAATAGGAAATAAGCTACAGAGCAGTCGAGCTTCTGTGAGGGAAAGTCAAGGGTAGCTGCACATGAATGGTGGATCAACGAGCAGTACAGATTCCCGAAAACGAATCCCTCACCAGCTCCTGCCATAGATGAACAGGTAAGGGCTCCCTTTGGGCATTGCAGAATTACCTGCAGACGTGTGGAGCCTCAATTTCAAAAAGAGAGATCTTACCTTAAACAATGTGACTGGTGTAATCAGAGAACCTACATAATCCTCTCTGAACAAATGATTTTCCAGAGCATCTGGATTAAGACAGATCCTCAAAGGCATCAGTGCCTAGTACCGCATGAGCAGGATGTGTCAATGCACCTTTTTTGTCAGACAAAACCTCAAGCGGGAATAACTGTTGGGAAAAGCGAATCTTTCCAGACAATCTTTAAAGGCCACTGAATAGTGTGCATCAGATCAAAAGCATACAATGCTGCATTTGATGTTAATACTGAATGTAGCAGATTATCTGGGTCAGATGATGCATCTGCCTCAGATAGCTCAAGGCACTTGGTGTGCATGGATGAAGGTGTTTTGAATTGGGTGTTGTTTCAAATATTGGTGCAGTTTCTTTGAGGATTTTGCTGATCTTCCCAGATTGATGAGACACATGTTGTGGCAGTTAAATGGTTTTGCAGCAAGTAATAGGGAAGCTTCAGATTCATGGGCTGCTCTGTGACTACACCATGCCAATGATCTGTGGGACTGATGAACCATCAACCTCACAACATTAGCTTACACTTCAATGCCAGCAGTGGTTATTGGTTCTGAAAGAAAGAAAGAAAGACTTGCATTTATATAGTGCCTTTCATGAACTCAGGACATCCCAAAGTGCTTTACAGCCAATGAAACGCGGCAGCCAATTTGCACACAGCAAGCTCCCACAAACAGCAATGTAATAATGACCAGATAATTTGTTTTTGTTACATTGATTGAGGGATAAATATTGGCCAGGACACCGGGGATAACTTCCACACTCTTCTTCGGATAGTGCCGTGGGATCTTTTACGTCCACCTGAGAGAGCAGACGGGAGCCTTGGTTTAACGTCTCATCCAAAAGACGGCACCTCCGACAGTGCAGCACTCCCTCAACACTGTGGCCAATTCCCTCTGGCCATTAAAGGTTTCTGTTCTTTCAATTAATATAATATATAAACACATATCATATCATATAATTAGATTTGCTGTCTTGCTGTGGTATAACTTTGGAGTGTTCAACGAGAGATACTTCCCACAGATTATCAGTCCCAGATTAAGGTATACACTACCAAAATGCATATGAATCACTTTGAAATGTTTCTGAGATTGTGTTAAATCGTGCAAATCTTTCTATTATTTTCTTCCTTAGTTCTTCAAAATAGACCTGTACTTATGGTTGCAGCATAGATATCTTGAGAATCAACACAGAATTTCAAAAAGTTTATGTTTGTTTTCAGGTGCAGGAATTGTTCATTTCTTTAGTCTATTGGTTTACTTTCAGTGAGAATTGTCTTCACTCAGTTTGACAACAAGGCCAGGAGCCATACCGAGATCACAAGGAACAACATAGAGTTCCTGCTTCCCAACAACAACAACTTGCATTTATATAACGCCTTTAACATTGTAAAACATCCCAAGGTGATTCACAGCAGCGTATTCAGGCAAAATATGACACCAAGCCACATAAAGAGATATTAGGACAGGTGACCAAAAGCTTGGTCAAAGAGGTAGGCTTTAAGGAGCGTCTTAAAGGAGGAAAGAGTAAGGTAGAGGTGGAGAGGTTTTGGGAGGGAATTCCAGAGCTCAGGGCCAAGGCAGCTGAAGGCACGGCCGCCAATGGTGGAGCGAAGGAAATCGGGAATGCGCAAGAGGCCAGAATTGGAGGAGCGCCGAGATCTCGGAGGATTATATGGCTGGAGGAGGTTACAAAGATAGGCAAGGGTGAAGCCAAGGAGGGATTTGAATACATGAATAAGGATTTTAAATTCGAGGCATTGTCAGATCGGGAGCCAATGTAGGTCAGCGAGTACATGGGTGACCTACATAAAAACCAGCGGCGAGGCTTAGGTAGGCCTCAGAGCAGTGGCGGCGGACCTGCGGGAGACAAGGCGGCAGTGATAAAAACCAGCGGCGAGGCTCAGGTAGGCCTCAGGGTGGCGGCGGCGGCGGACCTGCGGGAGACAAGGCGGCGGTGATAAAAACCAGCGGCGAGGCTCAAGTAGGTCTCAGAGCGGCGGCGGTGGCGGACCTGCGGGAGACAAGGCGGCGGTGATAAAAACCAGCAGCGAGGCTCAGGTAGGCCTCAGAGTGGCGGCGGCGGCGGACCTGCGGGAGACAAGGCGGCGGTGATAAAAACCAGCGGCGAGGCTCAGGTAGGCTTACTAATCTCCAATCTCAGGACTCAGAGAGAGGGAGAGAAGTAAAAAGTAATCGAAGTGTGACGTCACCAGAAAGCAGGTAAGTGATTGGTTGGTGAGTATTTCACTCTTTTTTAAACTTTAACTCTGTGGTTTATAGTTTCTAAGCTCTCTGTGGTGTAGCGGGGACTGTTTGTAAACCAGGGCCCTTAAATATATAATTTAACTGTAGTGTAATTGGTGGGATTGATTTGATTTAATTTAATTTGAATTAATTAAAGGGTAAGTGATGACAGGAGAGCCCAGCCCCGTGGTATGCTCCTGCGCTATGTGGGAACTCAGGGACACTTCCTGTGTCCCTGACAACCATGTGTGTAGGAAGTGTATCCAGCTGCAGCTACAAGCAGACCGTATTGCGGCGCTGGAGCTGCGATTGGATACATACTGGAGCATTCGCGAGGCTGAGGACATCGTGGATATTACGTTTAAGCAGTTCGTCACACCACAGGCAAAGGTTGCACAGGCAGAAAGGGAATGGGTGACCAACAGGCAGAGTAGTAGGCGCAGGCAGGTACTGCAGGGATCCCCTGTGGCCATCCCCCTCTCAAACAGATATACCACTTTGGATGCTGATGGGGGGAATGGCTTACCAGGGGAAGGCAGCAGCAGCCAACTTCCTGGCACCAGGGGTGGTTCTGCTGCACAGGACGGGAGGAAAAAGAGTGGGAGAGCGATAGTGATAGGGGATTCTATTGTAAGGGGAATAGATAGGCGTTTCTGCAGCTGCAAACGAGACTCCAAGATGGTGTGTTGCCTCCCTGGTGCAAGGGTCAAGGATGTCTCAGAGCGGCTGCAGAACATTTTGGAAGGGGAGGGTGAACAGCCAGTTGTCGTGGTGCATATAGGTACCAACGATATAGGTAAAAAGCGGGATGAGGTCCTAAAAGCTGAATATAGGGAGTTAGGAGGTAAATTAAAAAATAGGACCTCAAAGGTAGTAATCTCAGGATTGCTACCAGGGCCACATGCTAGTCAGAGTAGAAATAGAAGGATATTTCAGATGAATTCGTGGCTAGAGAAATGGTGCCAGGGTGAGGGATTCAAATTCCTGGAACATTGCAACCGGTTCTGGGGGAGGTGGGACCAGTACAAAACGGACGGTTTGCACCTGGGCAGGACCGGGACCGATGTCCTAGGGGGAGTGTTTGCTAGTGCTCTGGGGGAGGGTTTAAACTAAAATGGCAGGGGGTTGGGAACCTGAGCGGGGAGACAGAGGAAAGGGAAACAAGGATAAAAGCAAAAGACAGGAAGGAGAAAAACAAAAGTGGCAGACAGAGAAATCAAGGGTTTAAATCAAACATGGCCACAGTAAATAGTAATTCTAAAAGATCTAAGAACATTAAAAAGACAAGCCTGAAGGCTTTGGCCGAGAACTTGGGTTTTGGCTTAGCCAGGGTTTTAGTGCCGGAAATTAGTGCCGGCGCTAAGTCCCCTGCGCGCGCCAAAAATTCAGTGGCGCCGCGCCCAAACGGCTGCCGGCGCTACTGAAGGGTCTTAGCGCCTGGAAAAGGGCGCTAACTGCCGTTTCGCGCCGGAATTCTGGCGCTGCGGCACCCGATGCGGTGCAGCAGGCTGGGGAAGTGCAGGCCTCCTCCTTCCGTTAAGGAGGAGCTGCCTGCACCCGGCCGCGGCCCGCGCAAATCTGCTTAAAAATGAGCCCGGCACCTCGGACAAGTGCCGGGCTTGCATCTGTTCTGGGGGGGGGGGGAGAGAAGTCCGGGGAGGGAGCTGCGGGCAGGCGGCCGGCGGGAAAGCGGCCGGCCGCCGCGGGGCCTTTAATGCGCCGGCGCTAACTGCAGTAAGGCACCTCTGACAAAACGCTGGTTGCGGCTGCCACGGGCGAGGCGGCCGCAACTCAATTTCAGAGTTCGGGCGGGTTACCACGGCAACCGGGACGCTGCGCACACCGATGACATCATCGGTGCCGGCGCAGCGCTACCGGAGCAACGCCGATTTAGGGCCCCAGGGAATTTCACTACTGGCCATAACTCCGGCGCAAGGCCCTCTAGCGCCTCAAATGAGGCGCTAA
This sequence comes from Somniosus microcephalus, assembly GCF_052327205.1. Classification (NCBI taxonomy): domain Eukaryota; kingdom Metazoa; phylum Chordata; class Chondrichthyes; order Squaliformes; family Somniosidae; genus Somniosus; species Somniosus microcephalus. The sequence continues at coordinate 213,682,149 of NC_140996.1, read as the reverse complement.
GGCTACTGAATTTTCAGCCGTAGATGTAATATCTCCAAGTTTGCAGATGACACAAAGCTGGGTGGGCGTGTGTGCTGTGAGGAGGATGCCGAGAAACTCCAGTATGATTTGGTTGGGTGATTGGGCAGAAGCATGGCGGATGCAATATAACGTGCATAAATGCGAGGTTATCCACTTTGGTGGCAAAACAAGAAGGCAGATTATTATCTGAATGGCAATAGATTGGGAGAAGGGGAAGTGCAACGAGACCTGGGCGTCCTTGTGCACCAGTCGCTGAAGGTAAGCATGCAGGTGCAGCAGGCGGTTAAGAAGGCAAATGGTAATTTGGCCTTCGTAGCGAGAGGGTTTGAGTACAGGAACAAAGATGTCTTGCTGCAGTTGTACAGGGCCTTGGTGAGACCACATCTTGAGTATTGTGTGCAGTTTTGGTCACCTTATCTGAGGAAGGATGTTCTTGCCATGGAAGGAGTGCAGCGAAGATTCACCAGGCTGATACCTGGGATGGCAGGAATGACGTATGAGGAGAGATTGGGTCGATTGGGCTTGTACTCGCTGGAGTTTAGAAGAATGAGAGGGGATCTCATTGAAACTTATAAAATTCTAACAGGACTAGACAGACTAGATGCAAGAAGGATGTTCCTGATGGTCGGGGAGTCCAGAACCAGGGGGTCACAGTCTAAGGATAAGGGGTAAGCCATTTAGGACAGAAATGAGGAGGAATTTCTTCACCCAGAGAGTGGTGAACCTGTGGAATTCTCTACCACAGAAGGCAGTAGAGGCCTATTCATTAAATATATTCAAGAAGGAGTTAGATATATTTCTTAAGGCTAAAGTGATCAAGGGATATGGGGAGAAAGCAGGGACAGGGTACTGAATTTGGATGATCAGCCATGATCGCATTGAATGGCGGAGCAGGCTGGAGGGGCCGAATGGCCTACTCCTGCTCCTATTTTCTATGTTTCTATGTTTCTATGTGATGGGTGAACGACACTTGGTGCGAGTTAGGATTGGGCAGAGTTTTGGATGAGCTGTCGTTTACGGAGGGTGGAAGATGGGAGGTGGCCAGGAGAATTTCGGCAATAAACAAAACTATTTATGGACACACTCACTCATACACAAATTTGATTGTTACTCCGCAATTATCATCTAGTCAACTTCAAAAATTTGTTCTTTCAACTCCAGATTCGGTGACTAACCTTAATTTTCACAGACAATTCAACATAAGAACATAAGAAATAGGAGCAGGAGTAGGCCATTTGGCCCTTCGAGCCTGCTCCGCCATTTAATAAGATCATGGCTGATCTTCTACCTCATCTCCACTTTTCTGCACTATCCCCATATCCCTTGAATCCCTTAATATTCAAAAATCTATTGATCTCTGTCTTGAATATGCTCAATGACTGAGCCCCCACAGCCCTCTGGGGTAGAGAATTCCAAAAATTCACCACCCTCTGAGTGAAGATATTTCTCCTCATTTCAGTCCTAAATGGCCAACCCCTTATTCTGAGACTGTGACCCTTGGTTCTAGACTCCCCAGCCAGGGGAAACATCCTCCCTGCATCTACCCTGTCAAGCCCTGTAAGAATTTTGTATGTTTCAATGAAATTCTTCTAAACGCTAGAGAATATAGGCCTAGTCTACCCAATCTCTCCTCATAGGACAATCCCCCCATCCCAGGAACCAGTCTGGTGAACCTTCGTTGCACTCCCTCTATGGCAAGTATATCTTTCCTTAGGTAAGGAGACCAAAACTGTACACAATACACCAGGTGTGGTCTCACCAGGGCCCTATATAATTGCAGTAAGACATCTTTACTCTTATACTCAAAGTCCTCTTGTAATAAAGGCCAATATACCATTTTCTTTCCTAATTGCTTGCTGTACCTGCATGTTAACTTTCAGTGATTCGTGTACAAGGACACCCAGGTCCCTCTGAGCACCAACATTTCCCAATCTCTCACCATTTAAAAATACTCTGCTTTTCTGTTTTTCCTACCAAAGTGGATAACTTCACATTTCTCCACATTATATTCCAATTGCCATGTTCTTGCCCACTCACTTAACATGTCTATATCCCCTTGAAGCCTCCTTGCATCCTCCTCACAACTTACATTCCCACCCAGCTTTGTATCATCAGCAAACTTGGATATATTGTATTTGGTCCCCTCATCCCAATCATTGATATAGATTGTGAATAGTTGGGGCCCAAGCACTGATCCTTGCGGTACCCCACTAACAACTGGCATTGCATTCATATAGCTACCAACTGAAATTTCCAAATACTTTGCAGACCTTTCCGAGATTAACTTTACTCTTCAATAGTAAAACTGGAAGCCAATGTACAGAATCCTCCTTTAGAATGACTGACTGATAAAATATTTTCACGAGCCAGGCTATAGATACCAGTAGCATTGATAGATCAAGAAAATGTTCATCGTTCTCTCAAAGTAAATTCCAACAAAGACTAAAAAGGTTTAAAATAGCATAAAACCTAAAACTAAAATGTAAACAATAATGAGATCAAGTGATCTAAAGATACTTCTATATTTTCTAAATGTTTACGTCTAGCAGATGCATAGACTAATAGCAAAATCAGGCAGTTTTACTGTTAATGGCCCAGTAATTCCTCTCTGAACCCGTGAGTACGGACGGGGTACTCACGCGTGTGGCCGGAGGAATTGCCGGTTTTCAGCATGCACAGTGCATGCGGGGAAAACCGGCATTTCCTCTCCCCTGACCCAAGGGGTTAAGAGGCACAGCGCGTGCGACTGCACAGGCAGCGCGTGCGCAGTGAAATTTGTCGATTTCATTCATGGATTCAGTGAGGGTAAGTCCTGACAACTTACACATCAAAAAAGCAGGAGTAAAGCTGTCGAGAAGCTGCGGAGGAAGAAGTCTTTCATCGTGGAACTTCTGAAAGTCACTATTTCTGTCACTAGCTCTGATGAGGTGGAATCTGTATGGGTAGAATTGAGAAATACTAAGGGGGAAAAAGCATTAGTGGGAGTGGTATATAGACCTCCCAACAGTAAGGCGGAGGTTGGGGATGGCATTAAAAGGGAAATTAAAGAAGCGTGCAATTATGGCACAGCAGTCATCATGGGTGACTTTAATCTACATATAGATTGGGCTAACCAAATTAGTAACAATACTGTGGAGGAGGAATTCCTGGAGTGTTTACGGGATGGTTTCCTGGACCAATATGTCGAGGAACCAACCAGAGATCAGGCCATCTTAGACTGGGTATTATGTAATGAGAAAGGATTAATTAGCAATCTTGTTGTACGAGGCCCCTTGGGTCGGAGCGATCATAATATGATCAAATTCTTCATTAAGATGGAGAATTAAGTAGTTGACTCAGAAACTAGGGTCCTCATTTTAAATAAAGGAAACTACGATGGTCTGAGGAGCGAGTTGGGTAGGATTGATTGGGGAATGGCACTCAAAGGGTTGACGGTGGATAGGCAATGGCAAACATTCAAAGACCGAATGGATGAACTACAGAAGTTGTTCATCCCATTTTGGCATAAAAATAAAACAAAAAAGGTGACTCAACCGTGGCTAACAAGGGAAATTAGGGATAGCATAAGATCCAAGGAGAGGACATACAAATTGGCCAGAAAAAGCAATAATCCTGAGGATTGGGAGCAGTTTAGGATTCAACAAAGGAGGACAAAGGGATTAATTAAGAAAGGGAAAATAGAATATGAGAGTAAGCTTTCAGGGAACATAAAAACTGACTGTAAAAGCTTTTATAGATATGTAAAGAGGAAAAGATTGGTGAAGTCAAGCATAGGTCCCTTGCAGTCAGAATCGGGGGAATTTATAATGGGGAGCAAAGAAATGGCAGACCAACTAAATACATATTTTGGTTCTGTCTTCACAAAGGAGGACATAAATAACCTCCCAGAAATACCGTGGAACATAGGGTCTGATGAAAGGGTGGAACTGAAATAAATCAGTATTTGTAGGGAAATGGTGTTAGGAAAATTGATGGGACTGAAGGCCGATAAGTCCCCAGGGCCTGATAATCTACATCCCAGGGTACTTAAGGAAGTGGCCCTAGAAATAGTAGATGCATTGCTGGTCATCTTCCAGAACTCGATAGACTCTGGAACAGTACCCATGGATTGGAGGGTAGCTAATGTTACCCCACTATTCAAAAAAGGTGGCAGAGAAAAAGCGGGGAATTATAGACCGGTAAGCCTGACATCGGTAGTGGGGAAAATGCTAGAGTCCATTATAAAAGATGTAATAGCAGAGTACTTGGAAAGCAGTGACAGGATCGGACAAAGTCAACATGGATTTACAAAAGGTAAATCATGCTTGACTAATCTACTGGAATTTTTTGAGGATGTAACTGGTAAAATAGATAAGGGAAAACCAGTGGATGTGGTGTATTTGGACTTTCAGAAGGCTTTCGATAAGGTCCCGCATAAGAGGTTAGCGTGCAAAATTAAGACACATGGGATTGGGGGCAAGGTATTGACTTGGATAGAGAACTGGTTGGCGGACAGAAAGCAAAGAGTTGGAATAAACGGGTCGTTTTCCGAGTGGCAGGCAGTGACTAGTGGGGTACCGCAAGGATCAGTCCTAGGACCCCAGCTGTTCACAATATATATTAATGATCTGGACGAGGGAATTGGATGTAATATCTCCAAATTTGCAAACGACACAAAGTTGGGTGGGAGGGTATGCTGTGAGGAGGATGTCATGAAACTCCAGTACGATTTGGACAGGTTGGGTGATTGGGCGATTGGGCAGAAACATGGCAAATGCACTATAATGTGGATAAATGTGAGGTTATCCACTTTAGTGGCAAAAACAAGAAGGCAGATTATTATTTGAATGGCAATAGATTGGGAGAAGGGGAAGTGCAAAGAGACGTGGGTGTTCTTGTGTACCAGTCGCTGAAGGTAAGCATGCAGGTGCAGCAGACGGTTAAGAAGGCAAATGGTATGTTGGCCTTCGTAGCAAGAGGGTTCGAGTACAAGAACAAGGATGTCTTGCTGCAGTTGTACAGGGCCTTGGTGAGACCGCACCTTGAGTACTGTGTGCAGTTTTGGTCACCTTACCTGAGGAAGGACGTTCTTGCCATGGAGGGAGTGCAGCGAAGATTCACCAGGCTGATACCTGGGATGGCAGGAATGACGTACGAGGAGAGATTGTGTCAATTGGGCTTGTACTCACTGGAGCTTAGAAGATTGAGAGGAGATCTCATCGAAACCTATAAAATTCTGTCAGGTCTGGACAGACTAGATGCAGAAAGGATGTTTCTGATGGCCGGGGAGTCCAGAACCAGGGGTCATAGTCTAAGGATAAGGGGTAAGCCATTTAGGACTGAAATGAGGAGGAATTTCTTCACCCAGAGAGTGGTGAACCTGTGGAATTCTCTGCCACAGAGGGCGGTGGAAGCCAGTTCATTAAATATATTCAAGAAAGAGTTGGATATATTTCTTGAGGCTAAAGGGATCAAGGGATATGGGGAGAAGGCAGGGACAGGGTACTGAATTTGGATGATCAGCCATGATCTCATTGAATGGCGGAGCAGGCTCGAAGGGCTGAATGGCCTACTCCTGCTCCTATCTTCTATGTTTCTATGAAAGGGAGGAAAGTTATTTTAAGAAAGGCTGAGGTAATTTTAAAAAAAATTTTTTTGTTTAAAACGGTTTTTCAGTACTGTAGGTAGAAGGAGCAATTGTGGCTGTGGGCAAGGCCTCATTGAATTTGTTTTTATTAAATGTGAAAATGACTGGCCCAGTAATTCCTCTCTGAACGCGTGAGTACGGACGGGGTACTCACGCGTGTGGCCGGAGGAAGTGCCAGTTTTCAGCATGCATAGCGCATGCGGGGAAAACCGGCATTTCATCTCCCCTGACCCAAGGGGTTAAGAGGCACAGCGCGTGCGACTGCACAGGCAGCGTGTGCGCAGTGAACTTCGTCGATTTCATTCATGGATTCATTGAGGGTAAGTCCTGACAACTTACACATCAAAAAAGCAGGAGTAAAGCTGTCGAGAAGCTGCGGAGGAAGAAGTCTTTCATTGTGGAGCTTCTGAAAGTCATTCTATTTCTGTTTGGGAAAGGGAGGAAAGTTATTTTAAGAAAGGCTGAGGTAAGTTTAAAAAAAAATTTTTGTTTAAAACGGTTTTTCAGTACTGTAGGTAGAAGGAGCAATTGTGGCTGTGGACAAGGCCTCATTGAATTTGTTTTTATAAAATGTGAAATTGACTGTTTTAAAAATAATAAAATGCTTACAAAATGAACTTGTATGTATGTATGATTGTATGTATGTCTGTATATATTCCTTGAAGGATGTGCATTTATGTATGTATTCCTTTCAGTACGTGGATGAATGTATTTATGTAATGATGAATTTCTGCAAATGTAATTTATTGGAAAAGGATCTCAGCCTGTGATATTCATCAGGCGGGAAGGATGTGTTTGCAAGCCGTTAAAGCATGCTTCCTGGCATAGGCCGAGTTGATGTTATAGGCACTAAGTTTATTAAAATAACTGTAACAACTATTTCCATTTACTCCGAACAGGTACGTCTGTGTAGTGAGGAGTCCTGTGAGCGAGAAACATGCCCTCTTATAGAAATGTTGCCGTGATGTTCTATGTGTATTTGCTTCAAAGAAATCGCAACGCCAGGGAGCAACGTAGAAGATTGAGGAACCATAACCGTCTCCTGATCAGAAGAAACAACTACCCACCCCACAGAGTTTACAGGGAGAGGCGATCATTTGAAATGCTGTCCGAGGAGTTGTGTATCAGGAGGCTGCGCTTCAGTAAAGAGGCAATTGGCCGACTATGTGACATGTTGAAGGCGGACTTGGAGCCACGCTCGAAGACACGCACTGCCTTGTCAGTGAAGATGAAGGTAACCACAGCATTGAACTTCTTTGCAAGTGGATCATTTCAAGCAGGCACCGGTGACATAAGCAACATCTCCAAGAATGCTGCGAGGGTCTGCATTCACCAGGTCACAGAAGCCATTTGCCATAGGATTTCAGATTTCATTAATTATGACTTGTCCACTCAACATCAGAAGGAGATGGCCTTAACTTTTTATCGCATTACTGGATTCCCCAAAGTGATTGGGGCCGTCGATGGAACCCATATTGCTTTGAAGGCACCCAAGGATGCACCTGTGACATTCATTAACAGGAAGGGGTATCATTCATTGAATGTTATGATATTATGTGATGCACACCTCCGGATCCTAAACGTGAATGCAGGGCACCGGGGAAGTAATCATGACTCCTTCGTCCTCCATAACTCTAAATTGTATGATTCTCTCAGCAAATTGCCTACAGGATCCGCATGGATATTGGGCGACAAGGGCTACCTGCTAAAACCATGGCTGATGACCCCCTACCGCAAGACCATTAATCATCTCAGGAGAGATACAACCATGCACACGTGTCTACACGTCAAGTGGTGGAGAGGACAATAGGAGTTCTGAAATCACGCTTCCGGTGCCTGGATAGGTCAGGGGGGACCTTGCAGTACTCTCACCAGAAAGTGGCAAGGATTGTGCTGGCCTGTTGTGCTTTGCACAACCTTGCCCTGCAGGAAGGACTGACCCTTAACAATGAGGAACAGCTGCCTGTTGAAGTGGAGGATGAAGGCGATGGCAATGTGCATGTTGCCAGGCCTCATGGGGAGGAGCCAAGTGCCGGCGAATCTAAGGCTGCTCGCGAAGTGCTGGTAGCCAACACCTTCACGTGGTAGTTACGCCCTGTACCTACCCCTCCCCCCGCAAGGCAAAGACAGAAGCAGACACATATTAAAGTGAAACAGTGACCTTTTATTGCATCATCAAAAACTTTTCATCTTCAGTTTCGATGTATACAGTGAATAACTTGTAAATTTTAAGTAAAGCTTCTGTACTTTAAAAAAATTTCTAACCATGAACAATGAGGAATAAATATTGGAAACAGTTCGTTTTTACTTGTCTTTCTTTTTTTGTGCAAGTAAGATATTCAGGATGTTAAGGACCTCTTTTATGCACTTTAATAATATTAAAGTTAACAGTTTTGAAATCACATTGTAAACAGGTTTAAGTAATTTTTGTTTGATTCACAGTGAAATGGCAAAATTTAAGATGGGTACTACCTCTTGTAACGTTTTCAAACATGTGCAAAATGCTAACTGTTGGCAAAGAAAGTGTAAACATTTTACAGTAATTTTTACTTTCTTACTGCAATACAGACATTCAAGGTGGGAACTAGCTAGTTTCTACTTGTGTAACTGTTGTCAAACTTTTTGAAATAAAAGAAATGTTTAAATTGTTTTAAGATTGACTACTGGGTGTACTGCTTAAACGAAAAGGTAACATATCCTTTCATGCAGAAATAAACATTTTAATTTAAATAATGTAAGAAAACATTAAACATTTCAATAAAATGATAAATATAACAATTTAACGATTTGGCCACTGGCCTCTGTGGCTGAGGGTTGAAGGAGGCGGAGTGGGCAGAAGGTGACACGCTAACGTTTCCTGCGCCTTTTCAATGCCCGTGACTGGAGCCCTCCAGAGCTACATGCAAGGGCCCTGTCAGACTTTTCCTGCTCTTCAGCAGCGCTCTCAAGAAAGGGTTGTTGCTGAGGCAATTCCACGTTTCCCTGCATCATGACTGGCGCAGCTGCTGGCTCCTGGGACCAAAAGTGGATCTGCAATGTGACCTGGGAACGGCCCTTCTGCTGGAGTCAGCGTAATGGCAGTAGGAATAGGTTCACACAAATGAACTAGTGCAATCGTAGTCTCATTAAGCGCCACCAACTGCGCCACCAACTGCGATGATGTCTGATTTAGTGTCATGCACAGATTATCGATTCCCTGCCTGATAGAGTCTCTGGAGTTTACATCCTTCTCAGTGAGAGAGCTCAGCAAATGCCTGAAACCTGCAATATCTTGCTCCTCATCTTGTAGGTGCTGTTGTACTGAATGTCTTTCTGCTCCTCCCACCTGCACTGAAGTGTCAATATGGTGTCTGTCTGTGGAGCTACAGTCTGCAGTGACTTGCACAGAGCCACAGGGGCCAGGAGATGGTGAGATAGTGGGCAGCGACACAGGGTCTATACACTCCTGCTGCACTTGCTGACAAAGGACAGGTTCCTCCTGTTCCTCAACCAGCTCAGTAACTGCTGCCACCGCAGCAGAAACACCTTCCCCAATGCCCTCTGCGGCCGCTGACTCCACGCACTGCTCATCCCGCGTGTGAGAGGTACTCTGTCCAGCTGTGGGAAGGAAGCAGAAAACATTTGCAAAGGTAAAGCACGATGTGCCACATCACAGATATTCAGCACACACCTATCCTTCTTCAACATATAGCTGGCCAGGCCAACTCACGTTGAGGGTCAGCAATGTCTGTTTGAGATTCATCCGCGGGGCGATTGCTAGCAAATCCGCACATCTGTTCGACCCGTTCCTCATGTTCGGTCAAAACCCTCAGCATGGCAACACCAGCGCCTGTGCGTGTGCGTTCTCTGGCACTGTGAGAACTCTTACTCTGATATTAAAGAAGAGAAAATAGAATCAAACAGCTGCATTTCTGACATGGTCAGCAAAGGCTTTGAAGACTGGGTTGGGTGGTTCTTAAAATCTCTGATTGAAGTTTTACAGCTCAAAGCACTGGAATCAAGATAAGAGAACAATAGGTAACCCTGAGCTGGCCCCAAAGCCATAAAGTTATATTGCTAGCTCAGGTGACTTTACCAAGAAGTAACTTTAGAAAATTAAATGCATAAGCCTTTTGAAATCCAGTTAAATTAAACTCTTTGCAATGTAACAGTACACTTTAGTTAAAACTGTACAAACCCTGACAGATCGCAACAAGTCACTGAATTTCTTGCGACATTGTTCCGCTGTACGTGGAATGGTGGAGCTCGCGCTGACAGCTTGTGCAACTTCCGACCACGCTGCCATCTGATCTTTTCGCGGTGCCCTCGACTGCTCATTCCCCATGATGCGCAGGCGCCTTGCCTCCACCTCGTTGAGATTGCTGAGGTCATCCTCAGTGAAGTTCTGAGTTCCTTTAATCACATTAAATGTGGTCATTCCAGCCATCTCAATTTGCTAATTAACTGAACAGAATTAAAAGAATGTTTTCAAGGCTTCAAAAACTGCTCAAGTAGCTTCAATTCTCTTTAAAACTATCTCAGAGTCATCAAAATCATTCAAAATTTTTTAAAAGTTTATAAAAGTTACCAAAACATTGATAAAAATACACATAACCTACCTGCACTTCTGTTCTGTAAGAAAGAGTCCTCTCCAGCTGCTTTCACAGATTATGGGCGTGTCCTATTAAAATGAGACCTCAAGGGGCATGTCTCACTTGCACAGCGCGCTACAGGCTTCGCGCTGGCTGCACTCCTGGGCGGCGTGACGTCACACGCTGCCCGGGATTCATCTTTTTCAAAAAGGAATTCCAGGCGTCCCTGGAGGTGAACGGCCGGCGCGTCGGGTAAGTGCAGATCGGGGGCTTGCACGCGCGGCAAGCCCCCAATCCTAATTTCTGCCCCAATAATGTTTTATTCAATTAGATATGTTTCTATTACAGACTTTTAAAGAGTTACTGGCAACTTTTTAGAATTTCAAAGTCTATTTCTACCCTGACTCAGCTATCTTGTAGCCAATGCTCACATTTTAATGTGCAGTCATTTCTTGAGATCCTCGCTGTGAATATATTGTGCTTTCAGATCGCCCCTATGAAATGGGCCTTGCAGTCAAGCATGCTCTGAGTTGACAAAGTGCCACCATCGAAAAGGTGGTCTGTCCTATTTGATGATGAACACCTGAATTTTATCTTCAGACTTGTGCTGGGTGTTATTTTCAATGTTATTTTGTTTCCAGCTATTGCTGTAGGTTTTTACTCAAGAGTTTTGACAGCCTCATTTTTAGCTGCTACAATTATAATGTTGAAAAGGGGCATTCCAGTGGGGATTCCTCTATTTATAACCTTATTTTGGAGAATGGGGCTGATCAAATAGAATCAAAGGCAAACTATCCTTACCCATGTAGCTATGTCTACAGGCAGAGACAACCCTATCTTGGAACGCCAAAGGAAAACTAACTTCGAAGGCTTTGCTTCTCTAGGGAGGCAATGATGCCATCTCTTGGAGTCTGAACTCTAGCAAAACTCCACCGCAGGTACAGCACTGCCAATGCCGGTGAAGATGACCATTGCCGTAACGTTTTGTGCCTCAGGCTCAATCCAAGCTGCTCTAAGGGACATCAGTAAAATCAGTCAATCTGTAGCTCAGAGATGAATCAAGCTGGTGATTGATGTATGTATTCACCGGGGCAATTTCAGTTACATGGACTTCTAACATTGGGCTTCTAACATTGCAACTCTGCTACGGTCTCCAAGACAATCATAGTTGCTGAATGCTCCATAACTTTGCCATCCAAAGAGGCGAGCATAGAGCAGTTAGAGGAGGAAGACACCACCTGCGGTCAAGGGCAGAGCAAGGTAAAGGTGAGGAGTCTGAAGAGATTCTTGATACATCACCTTTACAGGAAGCCAGAGCTCTCATTGATGAGACCTTCACCTAATCCGTCCACTGCATAACAGTCCTCTCCACTGTGAGCAGTGCAGGAGCCAACATTGGCAGCTGCACTAACTCAGCTGCCACGGATTCCCTTCTGTTTATCTGCTATTACCTCATTCTTTTATTATCTCAAGAAAATTATCTTGGCAAAATAGTGCCACCAAATTTCATAAACTTTTAGTTAGTTGTGTATGTGCCTCGTATCCTTGTTCTCATGCTTCCTCTGTTGGCAGTGTATGTTTAGGTGATTTACAACATAACTACTGCTTTTCTGTGCTTTCCTAGTACTAGAGGTAAGTTAGATAGTGTTCTGCTGTGTATTAGTGGGAGCCTTTTGGTATTGAGGTGACCCCCTGCATACAGGAAACTCTCGATTTACTGGCACCTAAATAACCAGAAATCTCTGTTAACCGGCAAAATTCAGGAGTAGGTTCAGGTAAGTTTTACTTCATATTAGTGGCCGTTCCTGGATCTGTGGCTGTGTAACCGGGGTTCCTGCACCTGTTGCTAAGCAACAGGGATGCCTGGATCCTGTGGCCGGGGTTCCTGCACCTGTTGCTAAGCAACAGGGAAGCCTGGATTTGTTGCTGTGTATGGAGCTCTCGTACCTTTTACTATACCTCTCTGTAATCCGGACTTTTTGATAAACCGGCACCATGCCGGTCCCGTTGGTGACGGATAAAAAAAGTTTCCTGTACTTGTTCTAGGTCCTTGCAATTGGCTCTGCCTAGTCCTGCTCACCTTCCAGCATATTTACTTCCATTACTGTAGGTTTGCTTAAGGGGACAGATCTTGCTGATGGGCATTGCCTCACGATGTCCAATGATCTATATGGGAACAGACACTTGAGCAATCATAAGGCCAGTGAAGTCCTGCATAAAGGCTCCCTTCATCCAAACCCCCAGCATGTTGAAACCAGACAAGTCAGCCTCTTAGCGATTGGAACCTACATCCTCTATAGCGACAGCACAAGGGATACTACAACTGGGCTTAGGAGCATGACTGGGGACCTGGTTGCAGGTGGCCCTTGAGTTGCCGTATGCTCCTGACAGCCAAATCCTGGTGCTCATTTCTACTAAGAGGATAGTGCCCTGGGACGCCAAAGAGGCCAACCCTCCTTTGTTGCATTTCTTCTAAGACCACTTCCAAAAACGCATCCAACAATGGAGCAGATCTGCTCCTTCCCTGCAACAATTTCTCCTTCTCTGCCCAGCAACAATTCTGACGAAGGGTCGTCGACCTGAAACATTAACTCTGTTTCTCTCTCTACAGATGCTGCCTGACCCGCTGAGTATTTCCAGCATTTTCTGTTTTTATTTAACAATTAATATGCACCTTTGTATAGCAGCTGCTATCTCCATGGATTTTAGCTTTGTACTATTTCCTGCCCCCTGCTTGTAAGCTCCTGTAGGAAAGCCCAATCCAGGCTGGAAGCTTGGTGTACATATATAATTAGGCGGACTTCAGATAATCGCACAAAGTTGTCCCAGCGATAGCTTAGCTCGGGCAATGCTCATCACTCCTTAACAGAGCAGTTTCTCTTCCAAAATGGCAAATTTACCCTCTACTGTCTTCCTTGGCCAATGAAGTCTCTCTATAGCTTGTGATGAAATATATGCCTTCATCAGCCCCTGTGTTTTACTTGCTTTGTATTGTGTGTACCGCCCCCTTTTTCCTATTGTGTGTATTGGCTGCGCCCCTGTCTTTTGTCATATAAAGGTCTCAAGAGCTGTATGAGTCATTCTATCAGACGAACCCGATGTGGAAAGACCTGCAATGTTCTTAGTGATTAAAAGCCTTCAGTTGAATCTTTTAAACTCCTTGTCTTTGAGTTATTGATGGCACATCATAGCTTAGAATGCTCACTCTTTATATTCAGCTCAAGCACTGCATATCACTTGTGCCATCACAGCAGCAGACAACATGGTATCTATTGTCAGCAGTGTTTCTTATCACCCACTAGAGAGAGGAAAGCAGATTCATTTTAAGTATAGGAAGTGAACCAAGTGAGATAATGTTTCACAATGGTCTTGGCTCTTAACAGATATAAAAGTTGCTCTTAAATGCTTAATGTTGCACTGTGTCATTGTGCATTCAACTCGACGTGGATCTAACACTTAAATTGAGGCTGGGCTGAGCGACATGAGGTGGGATAGCTCACATTTATGGATCATTAAGCTACAGAAACACAACTACATTGTCTAAGGTGCAGGAACATTATGGTAGAAATCTATCTAACCGTGCCTCTTGCTGAAAGTGGAGTTGTTTAAGTATGTCAAAAGAAAATAGCAAAAGTGGAAAGAGACACAGATTCATATCAAGACAGATGTTAAGAGGGTGGTAGCCAAGCACAGATAGCCCATGATTATTACTTGTGATAAGGTGATGCTATGACATCAGGTGTTAAAAATGGTTGTTCATTTAACCAACTGAAAAGATCAAACTGGGAAAGAAAGACTTGCATTTATATAGTGCCTTTCAGGACCACCGGTCGTCCCAAAGCGCTTTACAGCCAATGAAGTACCTTTTTTTGGAGTGTAGTCACTGTTGTAATGTGGGAAACGCGGCAGCCAATTTGCGCACAGCAAGCTCCCACAAACAGCATTGTGATAATGACCAGATAATCTGTTTTAGTGATGGCTAATTATTAGCCAGGACACCGGGAGATAACTCCCCTGCTCTTCTTTGAAATGGTGCTTAAGGGATCTTTAATATCCACCTGAGAGAGCAGACGGGGCCTCGGTTTAACATCTCATCGAAAGACGGCACCTCCGAGAGTGTAGCACTCCCTCAGCACTGCACTGGAGTGTCAGTCTGGATTTTTGTGCGCAAGTCTCATGGAGTGGAACTATGAACCCACAACCTTCTGACTCACGAGGCGAGAGTGCTACCCACTGAGCCACAGGAGGAGAGGCTGAGGGGGAAAAATTCGGTATCACCAAATTTGGGGCGCCATTATTGGCAGTGCGCAAAGTTTAGCGCCTGGCACTAATTATCGCCTCTGACAGCAAACTTGGCTTTTATCGCCCCTGGAGGTGATTGGAGCGCTAAATCATGTGCTTCACACCTGTCTTAAGGCGCAAAGGCCGAGGAGCGAGGCGCTACCTCAGAACGCTGGCGAAGCAAGGAAGGGCAAATCAAAATAAACCTGCAAAGTGCTGCTCAGTACTCAAAACTCCTCCACACAGCGTTGAATCTCTCCAGAAGTCTCTCTCTCTCTCTCTCAGAATGCGTGGTACAAAAATGTCACCGACAAAAAAAGGCAGGAAGCGGTCGCCTTTAAATAGCGCTCCCCTAGTCCCTTTCTGACAGCAAAACGCTTCCCTCAACCTGTCGTTGCTAGCGGCAGGCAGTAAGACTGTAAGGGGGCGCCACTCAATACCCGGTCCGGGGCGCTACCGGGGCGTTGCGCACTCGACTGACGTCATAATCTGCCGGCGCAGGAGATCGTGGTGGTAGTGTTTAGCGCCGCCGCAAAATGTCTAGTTAATTTCGCGAGCGGCACAAATATCGCCGCGCCCGACCTCTAGTTGCTTTGCGCTCCAATTGGCGCCCTCTTAAGGCGCTAACGGGAGGCGCAAACAATTGACTTTTTCCCCGAGTGTCATAGCCGGTTCAACTACTGCCCTTTCACCTCTGGAACTTGGATAGAATCCAGCTCTTCTTAAGGTGAAAGACTCATCTTTCTAGTAGCTGTAAGATTCTTTAGTGAAATAAGCTGGGTCGTCTCAAGCAAATTCTTTGTGGGGCTTGGTGCCCATATACAGCACTAATTGGCAGTAAATTGACCTGACCTTTCCTCATAGAAGCCATAACGCTGGCTAGTTTGAAAAATTGAAGTGCTACACTGCTGTTGTAGGGGGTGCTCTTCTGAGGTAGGAGTTAAGGCACCTCATTGGGGCAGTATAGAATAAGTATTATCCTGCATCTAGATCTGACCTGGGAGTGCTTGATGTTGACACTGTTTGCAAAGGGTGGAAACAACATTCAATTCCTCAGCACTGACATGCCTCACCTTAATGAGCAAAAAATGCCCCCCAGCAAAATAGAATCAAATGCCAAAGACACAAAGATGTGCTATTACTGGCTTGTTGGCTTGCAATGGACAAAGCTCATTTTATTCTCATCGATCACATCAGGTTGTCTTTCAATATTTCCAAAGTATAGTAAAGCCAGTTAAACCATTTTGATTAGGCAGCCATCTGTCTCAAACAGTGAACTTGTGTTACAACCAATACTGTATTCTAGTCAATAAAATGGCCCGAATTTTGCATTAGAAATAATGAGGAGGCTATCAGCGCTCGCCATTATTAATCTGTAAATCGGACAGCAACTTCTGGTGACCGCACATATGCAGTTAAATGTGGAAATCAGGAAGGTGCAGTCCGAGTTGCCCTGCTCCTCCAGAAGTATCTCGTCGAGAGACTTGGCATTGAAACACATGGATAGATACCCACTAAACACGCCAGAAAAAGTTAGGGCTTTTCCATTCCTGTGTAAGTAATTTTTTTTAATGGTGAGATATCTCTTAATTACTGCCAAACAACCTCTCTGGCACTGAAATTTAGGCCGGAATTTTCCGTGGTAGCGGGTGAGATCGGTGACGGGTCGGGTGGGAAAGTTGTTATTTTTGACAGCGGGTCAGGAACCCGCTGTCAACTCGCTCCCACGCGCCTTTCCCCCAGGCATGCCTGTCATCACGGAGCCGACCCGACCGGCAGCGGTGGGCGACCCAATTAAGATGATTATCAGGTAGTTTACAGTCACGTAAAAGCCTTCTTTCACTTACTTTTAAAATTTCCCTGCATGGCCATGGGATTCACGCAGCTCGGGAACCACGTCTGTCGACCTGAGGTGGGAGTTCAGTGGCCATTGCTCCAGCTGATTACTTGACAGCATCAAATGTTCAGTAAAAGCTCCCACCTGACAGATGATCACTTGCCTCAGGCAGAAGCTGTTGCTCAGTCCATTTCCAGCACAGATTCTGCAGGCTGCAAGTCTTTCCAGCAAAGTCTCCATCCAGTCTCACCTCATTGGAGGAACTCTCTCACCATTGACAGAATGCTTCATGAAGGTTGAAAATGAACCTACCTAAATGGGGCCTTTTAAGCCCACCCAGCGTGTTATCAGGCCCAATGAGATTCTGATTTTATTCCTTCTGATTTTAATTATTGTTGGCGATTTTAAAAAAATCAAAAAATTTAAATAATTTAAAAAAACATTTTCTTCCTATTGTAGGAACGGAGGTTCCTATCTGAATAAGGTATTCAACTCGATGAATCAAATCAACAGGTTTTAATGAACAACGAAGTTAACAGGGAAACGACAGGAGAAACAGTACACAGGTCTATTCAGCTTGCTGGGCACTCGACGACTACTGGAAGATTCTGGAAGCTGACGTCATGACGTCATCGCGTTCTTCGCGCCACTGGTGGTCACGTGATCGGCGTCATGACGTCATCACGTGGAGTGCAGGAAAACACAATACAGTACAGTTAACAGGCAGTTTAAAGGTGCAGTCCGCGGTTGCACTACACTGTAGTTAAAGGGATTATTACCAATTGTTCTGAGACCCTTGGTGGCTCTGCCACAGGCGCCCCCCCAGAATCCACTTTAACGGACATTGTCAACCGAGTAGGAGGCTTAATGATCCTGGCCGAACGGCGACGAAATTCAGGCAGCGGAAACGGGGTATGAGTAGAAGATGATACTAAGATGGGAGGGAAAGTAGTGAGTGAGGAGGACATAAAAAACCTGCAAGGGGACATAGACAGGCTAAGTAAGTGGGCAGAGATTTGGCAGATGGAATACAATACTGGAAAGTGTGAGGTTATGCACTTTGGCAGGAAAAATCGTAGAGCAAGTTATTATCTTAATGGCAAGGAACTGGAAAGTACTGAAGTACAAAGGGATCTGGGGGTCCTGGTGCACGAAACTCAAAATGTTAGTATGCAGGTGCAGCAAGTGATTAAGAAGGCCAATGGAATGTTGGCTTTCATTGCTAGGGGGATAGAATATAAAAATAGGGAGGTATTGCTTCAGTTGTACAAGGTATTGGTGAGACCGCACCTGGAATGCTGCGTACAGTTTTGGTGTCCATACTTAAGAAAGGACATACTTGCTCTCGAGTCAGTACAAAGAAGGTTCACTCGGTTAATCCCGGGGATGAGGGGATGGACATATGAGGAGAGGTTGAGTAGATTGGGACTCTACTCATTGGAGTTCAGAAGAATGAGGCGCGATCTTTTGAAACATATAAGATTGTGAAGGGGTTGGATCGGGTGGATGCGGGGAGGTTGTTCCCGATGATGGGTGAAACTAGAACTAGGGGGCATAGTCTTAGAATAAGGGGCTGCTCTTTCAAAACTGAGATGAGGAGGAACTACTTCACTCAGAGGGTGGTAGGTCCATGGAATATGCTGCCCCAAAAAGCTGTAGAAGCTACATCATTACATAAATTTAAAACAGAAATAGACAGTTTCCTAGAAGTAAAGGGAATTAAGGGTTACGGGGAGCGGGCAGGAATTTGGACATGAGACTAGGTTCGGATCGGTCATGGCCCTGTGGGTAGCGGAGTGGGCCCAGGGGCCGTGTAGCCTGATCCTGCTCCTATTTCATGTGTCTAATTCTGTTAGATTCAGGAGATGGTTCTATGATAGTGGATTGGCGGTTAGGATCAGATCAGCCATGATCTTATTGAATGGCGGAGCAGGCTCGAGGGGCCGATTGGCCTACTCCTGCTCCTATTTCTTATGTTCTTATGTTCTTATGTTCTTATGACCAGTGCCGGATTGCGGCAGAAGTGGCGTCTCGGGCGAGGCAGAAACGGTAGTCAAAGGTGCAGGCGCGTCAGAGGCCAAATCGGGCTGTTCGACGGTGGGCTGGTGCACGGCTGGTCTGGCGGCTAACGGCGGTCGGCCGTGGTGAGGCGGTTGGGCAGCCACGACAAGCTCACTGCGATCCAGGTGGGCTGGTTTGAGCCGGTCGATAGAGACGGTATCAGACTTTCCACCGACTTCGACTGTGAAAAGCTTTTCCCCTGATGAGATGACACGAAAAGGTCCGGTATACGGTGGCTTGAGTGGGTCTCTGTGACCATCTTGTTGAATAAAGACATAGTCCGAACTCATGAGCTCTGACGGGACGTGAGGGCTCTGCAGGTCATGACACCATGGTGCGAGGTTGGGATGGGCAGGAAATTCCGAGCCGCCTCCTGATGAAGTAGGAGCTGTTGAGCTGGAGACCATGGTTTGGTGTGTGGAGGGAGAAAGTCACCTGGTACTCTGAGTGTCTGGCCATAAACCAGCTCAGCCGATGAAGACTGAAGATCCTCCTTTGGTGCTGTCCGGAGGCCTAGCATCACCCATGGGAGCCTGTCCACCCAGTTGGGTCCCCTCAAGCTGGCACGGAGGGACGCTTTGAGAGACCGATGGAACCTTTCGCACAGGCCATTCGCCTGCGGATGGTATGCGGTGGTACGGTGCAGCTTGGTACCCAGGCCTTGTGCCACTGCGTTCCACAGCTCTGATGTGAATTGCGGACCGCGGTCCGAGGAGATGTCGATGGCACCCCGAACCGAGCCACCCACGATGAAAGAAACGCCCTGGCGACGTCTGCTGCGGTGGTAGCGGCCAAGGGAATCGCCTCTGGCCACCTGGTGGTCCGGTCTACCACCATCAGGAGGTGTGTGAATCCACGCGACCCGGGAAGGGGACCTACTAAATCCACGTGAACGTGGTCGAAACGGCGCTCGGGCACCGGGAAGTTGGCCACCGGAGCCTTGACGTGACGGTGGACCTTGGCTTTTTGGCAATCAACGCAATTGTTTGTCCAGTCCCAGACGTCCAAATGCATGCCTTTCCAAACGAATTTGCGGGACAGTAGCCGTTGAGAAGCCCGCATCCCCGGGTGAGATAACCCGTGGATTGCCTGGAATACTTTCTTGCGCCACTCGACCGGCACAATGGGCCGGGGCACTCCCATGGATGTGTCGCACAAGAGCGTGGTTCCTGCCGCTTGAAACGGCACGTCTGCAACCTGCCAACTGGAAGGCGTGGTCCTAAACGCTTGTACCTCTGGGTCTGCCTCTGCAGCGAATTCAGCACCGTCTGTGATGGCAGTGTTGGCCAATGCCGCCTGAACCGGTTCGGGTAGCTGGCAGAGGAAAAGCTCACGGAATAAAAAGCATTGGGGTTCCGCGCCCAACAGCGTGAGCATTTGACTCATCAGCTCTGACGGTTTTGAGTCCCCGAGGCCGGGCATGGAAATAAGCTTGCGTGCCCGCTCCGACTTATTAAGATCAAATACCTGTAGCAAACGGGCTTTAAGCGCTTCATACTTGCCCTCCTCAGGTGGGCTTCCAAGGATGCTGACGACCCGCGAGGCCGTGGCACTGTCGAGAGCGGCAACCACGTAATAATAACGGGTCGCATCCGCTGTGACCTCCCGGAGAGCGAACTGTGCTTCTGCCTGGATAAACCATGCTGCTGGCTGCTGTTCCCAGAACTGCGGCAGTTTAAGGGCGACGGCGTTCGTGTTCATCCTCGACGAAAGTTGTCCGACGAGATCGGGGTCACCAATGTAGGAACGGAGGTTCCTATCTGAATAAGGTATTCGACTCGATGAATCAAATCAACAGGTTTTAATGAACAACGAAGTTAACAGGGATACTACAGGAGAAACAGTACACAGGTCTATTCAGCTTGCTGGGCACTCGATGACTACTGGAAGATTCTGGAAGCTGACGTCATGACGTCATCGCGTTCTTCGCGCCACTGGTGGTCATGTGATCAGCGTCATGACGTCATCACGTGGAGTGCAGGAAAACACAATACAGTACAGTTAACAGGCAGTTTAAAGGTGCAGTCCGCGGTTGCACTACACTGTAGTTAAAGGGATTATTACCAATTGTTCTGAGACCCTTGGTGGCACCGCCACACTATCTCTTTTCTGTGTCAGCTGTGGCTCAGTTGGGAGCACGCTCACATCTGAGTCAGAAGGTTGTGGGTTCAAGTCCCACTCCAGGGACTTGAGCACATAAAGCTAGGCTGACATTCGGATGAGACGTTAAATCGAGGCCCCGTCTGCTCTCTCAGGTGGATGAAAAAAATCCCTTGGCACTATTTTGAAGAAGAGCAGGGGAGTTATCCCCAGTGTCCTGGCCAGTATTTATCCCTCAACCAACATAACAAAAGCAGATTATCTGGTCATTATCACATTGCTGTTTGTGGGACCTTGCTGTTCGCAAATTGGCTGCCGCGTTTCCCACATTACAACAGTGACTACACTCCAAAAAGTACTTCAGGGGCTGTAAAGCGCTTTCAGACGTCAGGTGGTCGTGAAAGGCGCTATATAAATGCAAGTCTTTCTTTCTCTCTTTATATGAACTTTCTTTCCCTCTCTTTTTTGTACATGATTTGGCTTTGGATTAAATATTCTAACTTACACTTCCTGGTTCACACTTTGCACGCCTCATTAATAATTCTTCAATTTGATTGGTTAAGGAGTTGCTTACCCTGTTCACACAGGTCCCAGGTGCCCTGTAGAGGGCGCTGCGCCGAAATGGCTTTCCAATCACAGCAAGTGCCGATGCAAAACTCCATAGAAAGGCTGTGGGCAAGTGTAATGAACAACTGGCGCCGTTTTTCGCCGTCGACGGCAAAATCCAGACCAATATGTGAACCTGGATTAAGTCCGCTTAATCAATACTTAAAGTTGCATTCGAGTTTAGCAATCTTAATCTCGTGTTTTATTCAATATTTAACAGCTGGACATACAACAGTCACTTCTCCCGAGTATTTACAAGAAGGCTGCACTGATTAGTAAGATACAGGCTGATCAATTTAACCTATGAAAAGGATATTTCTATCACTAATCTATCACTGGCATAGATTATTAGGCAGCATTTGCAGTAATCAGAAAATTATTTCAATTGAATACAGAAGAAAATGAACATCACAACAACCAACTGTTCCGTCAAGCCCTCCCAACTCTTTTGCAATTATCTATGCATTTACATTATGCTGTGTCTTTGTCTGTTATCCTTTCAACTGCATCTTTGAATAGGAAGAATGTGCTGTGCCTCTTACTTATGCTCAGCAGCCCCACTCCATACTGTCTACTCTTAAAGTTGTATCATTACCCCAGACTGCATCGATTCTGAAGGTGGAATTAAGAAATCTGAAGCAGAGATCTAATCGGGGTTTACAATATTATGAAAGGTTTGGAGAGAGTAGACAGTGAGGGATTGTTTGCACTGACTGGTGAATAGATAACAAGGGAACGTAAACTCAGAATAATCGCCAGAAGAACCAAAGAAGAAGTTAGAAGTATTGTTTTCAACGTTGTTACAATACTTAACCACAAATGGCTCGTAAGGCAGATGCTGGAACATCATTCAAAAGGGAACTGCATAAGTAGTTGAAAAGGAAGAATCTATGAGAATATGGGATTAGAGTCAAAGGCCTAGAAGTTGGATCGCAGTCGATGCGGAGCGCGATCCGGGTGCAGCGCACGCTGCACGAGCCTAATGTGGCAGGTCCACGGTAAATTGGCTCGCCGGCCTCATTAGCACAGTACCGGCGAGCTGCGGGCACCAGCCGCAGCCCCGGAGGCAGCCCGCTGGCCATTTTGAGCTGAACTCCATTTTGAGAGCACACTTCAGGCGGGGCGTTTCCCCAGGCGATTTACGGTGCACGTTTCCTGCGAATCTCAACGTTCCCATTCCAGCAAAAGATTCCACCCTAAACGCTAACCTATCTTTCTCTCTCAGTTGCTGCTGACTTGCTTGCTCTGTATTTCCAGCTTTTCTCTGTTTAAATTTCAGATATCCAGCATTTGCGCGTTTTCCTTTTGTTTCTCCTACGTGTCGGCTGCACTGACATGTGGAGGACCCTCGCTACTCATGTCTTAGGCACTCACAAGTTAAGGAGCAACTTTAACAACAATGAACCATCACTGCCGCAATATCCTATAGCCATTCTTCTCATGAAAATATATATATTATTCATACACTTGAGTTTTTTTATGCAAATGCTAAGTAATTGCTTTCATGAACTAAAGACAACCAACCTGATGCCACAACAGGGGGTGGGGGACAGTTATCTCAAAGGCCTGAATTATATTTAGAATGGACCAATTATTCCGAGGAAATTCCTTTTATGTTATCCTCAATTAAGTTTTCTCTGAAATTCTTCCTCTCTGCTACTTTAAATTGTGTAGATGTGAGTAATGCAGATCAAAGAAAGGATGCTGCAATCGGCAAATCATAGATAACAGGATTTTAAATAATAAATTGTCACACTGAAGATAATCTGAGAGTCTGCAATCAAGATTTATCACCCGGCTTCAGCAACACTATAAAGTTATGTGTCAATGGGGAGAGGAAGATGAAATCTTATAATGTATATTTTAAGGAGTTTACTGGGACTTTAAAAGCATGCAAAATAAATATGCAAATTAAAATGTTACACTAGGTAGCATATACAGTTTACCATATTTCTCTAAAGTATAGCTTCTCGCAAATGTTCTGTTGAGAAATTGAGTGCATTACACCCATTGGTGCTTAGAGGGTTGAAATTGTGCTGTGCGATATTGGCAAATAATTTATTTTAAATGGGTTTAGGCCTTTGTCAAGATAGCAGAGTGAGAAATTTCATAGACACACACAAGTCACATTGGTTCCGAGTACTGCACAGTGCGATCTCAACTCCGAGAGCCTTTAGAAACAGGAATAAGTCAGTAAGCCCGAATGCACCACAAAGCATCTACCCTGTATTGTAGTTCAACTTCCAACCCTGCTCGATGAGCCAGACGGCCTTATCGTGCCTCGAACTGTCTTATTTGATACGGGTGCATCAGAAAAATGTATCCCAATATATGTTGACACTGAGGTTTCGTCTTGGAAAGCAAAATTCAACCCTGCCGCGAGAAAATTGAACACTTAAATGATAAAATGAGAGATTAATGAAAGGAAACTGTGCTTGAAACAAAGTCATTGTAATTAAAAACTTGTAACTTTTTTTAAATTCGTTTATGGGATGTGGACGTCGCTGGCAAGGCCGGCATTTATTGCCCATCCCAAATTGCCCTTGAGAAGGTGGTGGTGAGCCGCCTTCTTGAACCGCTGCAGTCTGTGTGGTGAAGGTACTCCCACAGTGCCGTTAGGGAGCGAGTTCCAGGATTTTGACCCAGTGACGATGAAGGAACGGCGATATACTTCTAAGTCAGGTTGGTGTGTGACTTGGAGGTGGTGGTGTTCCCATGCGCCTGCTGCCCTTGTCCTTTGAGGTCGAAGAGGTCGCAAGTTTGTTGAAACTCTGCTCCATTTGAAAGCTAGGAAGTAATGTAATCTAACCTAATTAAAGAAAAAGTCCACAACACACTCTGTTCTTTTTTCCACAGAGCCATTATAAGGAAGTTGGGTATCTTGTTAGAAACCTACTCTGGCTCCTCTTGATTCTGAAATAAAAGCAGAAAATGCTGGTAATATACTGCACCTGAAGAACAAAGTTTCATGCGAGACCTGAGAGTACGAGTATGTAAATCCTACAAAGGAACACTCAATGCACCTCAACGTAGTTCATTGGACAGGAAGGGCTTTCAGAGGTACAGGGGGCGAGTATCCGCAAGGGGTTCTCCCGCTCATCCATCACTAACTTCAGCGGAAGAGCCAGGAAAATCCTGGAATTTCAGTTTCCGTGGCTCTTCTGCTGGGGTTACGGCACATCAATGGGAAAACCCTTGCGGAATTTTACCCCCCATAGCCTCAGAACTCAAGCAAAGCCAGTTAAAAGCAAATCCCGGGAAAACATTCTTCATATACACGGTTGAGAGAGTTTGGAACACACTGGCCCCCAAGGCCATAGATGCAAAGTCAATTGTGGTGTTGAAAAGAGAAATAATTATGTGGGAAGTAAGGGTATTAAGGGATATGATGATAAGGCAGGACATTGGCATTTTCAAGACGGAACTGCCATGAATTCCAAAAGACTCAATGGGCCAACTATCACCTGCTGTTCCTGTGATATCATAGAATCATAGAATCATACAGCACAGAAGGAGGCCATTTGGCCCATCGAGTCTGCGCCAGCTCTTTCGAAGAACAATCCAGTTAGTCCCACTCCCCCGCTCTTTCCCCATATCCCTGCAAATGTTTTCTCCTTCAAGAATTTCTCTAATTCCCTTTTGAAGGCTACTATTGAATCTTTCTCTACCACCTTTGCTTCTTGTGGTATATATCAATGATTTGGACTTGAATGTAGGCAGTATGATTAAGAAGTTTGCAGATGATACAAAAATTGGCCGTGTGGTTGATAATGAAGAAGAAAGCTGTAGACTGCAGAAAGATATCAATGGACAGGTCAGGTGGGCAGAACAGTGACAAATAGAATTCAATCTGGAGAAGAGTGAGGTAATGCATTTGGGGAGGGCTAACAAGGCAAGGGAATACACAATAAATGGTAGGACACCGAGAAGTGCAGAGGATCAGAGGGACCTTGGAGTGCATGTCCACAGATCCCTGAAGGTAGCAGGACAGGTAGATAAGGTGGTTAAGAAGGCATACGGGATACTTGCCTTTATTAGCCGAGGCATTGAATATAAGAGCAGGGAGGTTATGCTTGAACTGTATAAAACACTAGTTAGGCCGCAGCTAGAATACTGCGTGCAGTTCTGGTCACCACATTACAGGAAGGATGTGATTGCACTAGAGAGGGTACAGAGGAGATTTACGAGGATGTTGCCTGGGCTGGGAATTTTAGCTATGGAGGAAAGATTGGATAGGCTGGGGTTGTTTTCTTTGGAACAGAGGAGGCTGAGGGGAGACCTAATTGAGGTGTATAAAATTATGAGGGGCCTAGATAGAGTGGATAGGAAGGACCTATTTCCCTTAGCAGAAGGATCAATAAAAAGGGGGCATAGATTTAAAGTAATTGATCAGAGGTTTAGAGGGGAGTTGAGGAGAACTTTTTTCACCCAGAGGGTGGTGGGGGTCTGGAACTCACTGCCTGAAAGGGTGGTAGAGGCAGAAACCCTCATGACATTTAAAAAGTACTTGGATATGCAGTTGAAGTGCCGTAACCTACAGGGCTACGGACCAAGGGCTGGAATGTGGGTATAGGGTGGATCGCTCTTTGTCGGCCAGCACGGACAAGGTGGGCCGAATGGCCTCCTTCTGTGCTGTGAATTTCTATGATTCTATGATTCACTTTATTAGCCAGTGCATTCCAAATCCTAACCGCTCGCTGCGTAAATATGGTGTTATATAATTGCTTTTAAATCAGCAGAAAAGTACTAGTGACCAATGAGACAATACAAAAGCTGTGTGGAGAAGGATTGCACTTCCCCTCCCTCCCTTCCCCCTCGCGCCCCCCCCCCCATCTCCCCCACTCACTCCCAATACCCTTCTCTGGTAAGGCACCAGGAAGCAGTGAAAACTATTTCATAGCCAAATTTCAAAGTTCTAACCTAATGCTAAAGTAACAGATGGAATTTGGGGGTATGGATTGGATTGCAAATAAAAAAACAAAATCAGGCAAGGTCCCGAAATGATGCCTAAAATATTCATGTCTCTAGAATATCTATGAATGGCTGGAGTGAGGGGTAAGCTGTTAGCTTGTAGTAGGTTTTCTGACATTGGTCCCAGGAACTATTTTATTGGCGAGGTTAGTTGTCTCAGAGCCATGTAACTCTTGACACAAGATGTCGTAAAGTAGAGAAGAAAAAAAAGAAAGACTTGCATTTATATAGCGCCTTTCATGACCACTGGACATCCCAAAGCGCTTTACAGCCAATGAAGTACTTTTTGAAGTGTAGTCACTGTTGTAATGTAGGAAACGTGGCAGCCAATTTACACACAGCAAGCTCCCACAAACAGCAATGTGATAATGACCAGATAATCTGTTTTAGTGGTGTTGATTGAGGGATAAATATTGGCCAGGACACCGGGGATAACTCCTTTCTGCTCTTCTTCAAAATAGTGCCATGGGATCTTTTACGTCCACCTGAGAGAGCAGGCGGGGCCTCGGTGTAACGTCTCATCCGATAGACGGCACCTCCAACAGTGCAGCACTCCCTCAGCACTGCACTGGAAGATACTGGGTCACAAAGCCCAAAACACAGTCTCACACATTAGAAATAAACCAGCCCAGAAAACTTATCCTGTTGGAGAAGCAGAAGCGCCATAGGATAGGACGTCCTCTGGTGTAGTGACATCAGTGTGTGACGATTTTGTCTGCTCTTTATATCGAAGTACATTCTGAAAGAAACGCATTTTAGACTTCCTAGAAACACCAGACAATATCATAAGCAAAGCATTTACGAGCTCAGTGTAGCCAGCGCGGCTCTTCCCCCGTACAGCAAGCAGGACAAATAGCTTGACTGGTGCTTCAAGGGTTAAGCTCCACCGGCTCTCCTTACACCGCCTGAAGTGCCTTGTCCTTCCCCTGTGTCGCATGTGGTCTAGTGGCATAAATAAGTCTACGGGGAGCATCCCGAGCGACTAATGAAGCGACAGCTTCCAAATTATGTCTAAAAGGGATATCACGATTGTGGGAAGAAGGAATTTTCACCCCATCAATCTGCTAGCTCGCACACCATTTTACTTTCGGACCGTGAGTCCTGTGGCGATGGTCGCTATTAATAGAATTGTGTGTGGGGGAAAAAAACAAATTAATATTTTTATAGGGTGCACTTATAGAGTGATAGGGATTTGCCGGTGAAGTGTTTGAGTGCTGCCCCTTTACCTCTGGGAACTGAGTTCAAAATAAGTCTCCTTTTGCTCTGACAGCTGTTAGGGGCCCTAAGTGAAATGAATTCAGACAATCGCAAATCTCTTCCCCATGGACGTGAGTTCACAGTACAAAACTGCCCTCAAATTTGTTGCAATTGGCATCTCTTCAGCATTCTCAGGACATGAGAATAAACAGTGAGAGTGTGAAAAGGCGAGAGGTGCTACAGGTGCAGCAGCGACTGCTCCTCTGAGGCTCGTGTTTAGGCTGAGTGCAATGCAGGAGTAGCCGAGCATAGCAACCGGCCTGCCTGGCTGTATCCCAGGAGCTAAGTTTAAAAAGAATTGTCCCATCCCTGCGCAATGACACATCACGCTGCGACAAGCGCAAAGAAGCCGAAAATCAGCCAAAAGTCAGGCAGTGGAAGGCCTACCAATGTAGGCCGGGACCATGATATGCTGGGCCCTGACCTTCATGCTGAGGGCCCACATGGCATCGTTTGAGGCCCATCATCTGTTCACCACTAATGTGGGCCCTGATGGCGGAAGGGACCTCGGGGGTGGGGGCGGGGGGGGTGGGGTGTGTAGAGAGATTCCCAGGCTGATAGTTTTCCCAGGCCCCCATCAGAAGACTGGCAGCTGGTATGCCCAGATGAATGACGTATACTGGCTGATGGCAGGCCTAAGGTTGGGCCCTACCTGGGAGTCGGGACCAGAGGCTCACAAAGGGGATCAAAGGGGCATTGAGGTTGAGAGGGTGGTGCGTTGGTTCTCTGCGAGCAACTTTCAATCAAAGGCATTTTCCGGCTTCCCTGGTCAGGTGGGTACCCAAGATGTAGCAGTAGTGGTGCGGGCTCCTGCCGTTGAAACGCCAAATCCAGTGAGCTAAGCGGCAGAGGTTCCCAGCTGGCACTTATGCCAGGATGTCAGATCTGCAAATTATTTGGCCCTTCGAATATATTTACTTTTCCAAGTAATCATTTGAAAAAAATGAACGTAAAGTAGTTTGTTAAATCCTTAAAATCTCTATTTTGTGGCGTAATGGGTTGAAATCACACTGTACAATGTAATAGGAACAAATGTGTTCCTTTATTCCCCTATTTAAACAAAGATGTTGGAGCAGGTTTTGTTTTAATCGGGTTAATGCCTTTGTGAAATTAATGGACAGAGGAGTTGGATACATGCATATCAACATGGTCCTTACTAGTATCCAACCTTGTAATTTGAACCCGTGAAGTACTAATGCCTCCATTTCTCCTTTAATTGTACAGGCATTAAAATGTTTGCAGGTGCAAAAAATATAGCTGGCCCGCACTCCGCGACACACACAACAACATCTTGTAAATACGATTAGAAGGTTGCAGTACATACTAGCTCCCCATCACTAGCAGCCGATGTATGTTAGAAATTTACTGGTATCAATATTAACCCACTCGTATGATATTTTAATGCCGGTGTTAACCCATTTACTTGAAACAAGATGGCACCTCCATTAAAATAGTAGAATGAGGAATGTCGTGTGAACGCATTCAGCATTTGTCAGTTTGCCTCTCACCTCTGCGGCAGAAGGTTGCGGGTTCAAGCCCCACTCTAGGACTTGAGCACGTCACAAAGCTGATACTTCGGTGCGTTACTGAGGGGGCTGCTGTATTGTCAGAGGTGCCAACTTTCGGACAAGACATTAAACCCAAGGCCCCATCCACCTGGTCAAGTGGACGTAAAAGATCCCATGGCACGATTGAAAGAAGAGCAGGGGGAGTTCTCCTAGAGTTGCCCTAGCCAACGCTTATCCCTTAACCAACGGCGGCCAAAAAATAGATTATCTGGTCATTTACCTCACTGCTGCTTGTGGGATCTTGCTGTGCATTGCGTTGCCTGCCACATTCATCTGCATAACAACGCTTCAAAAATAATTCTTTGACTGTGAAGCACTTGGGCACATCCTGAGGTTGTGACAGGCACTATAGAAATGCAATTGCCTTCCTTCCTTTGTCAGTTAACATCACCAACATTCTAGACACTTAGGGCTGGATTTTCATTCAGGAGTCGGGTAGGAGGCGGGACTACAACTTTCGGGGTTGTAGTCCCGCCTCCATCGAGATGCGGCCAATTCACGCGATTTTAACTTGATTGATCTTGTTGAGCCCACCCAGCGGGCTCAGCAGGCCAATTAAGGGCCACCCGGCAACAGGTGACGTCACAGACTGAAATTTCATCTGTCAAGAGGTTTTGACAGATGAAATATCAGTGTTTCACAGCTGTTTGAAGCTGTCAAACACTGACAGTCTTACTTCTAATCTGAGTGCTTCTCCACAGACTCAGTTAGAAATCTCTCCTGCACAGAAAGCTGAAGGCTGTCACTTTTGACAGTTCGCAGCCATTCTGCTTTCTGTGCTGGTGAGATGAGGGACTCCCGGGACCTAAAGGAAGGAAGGCTGAAAAGGTAAGAAAAGGTAATTTTAACTTCTTTAAACACTTTAGACACACCAAACACACTTACCTTTGCACTCATGCACCCATCACTCACCTGAACACCGACATCTCGACCCCTCCAAGCCCTTCATCCCGACGGTCCGCCTCCTCTAACTTGGCATGGTTTGGAGCCGTCGGGAATCCCACACTTCAACCTTAAAAATAGGGATTAGGCTAAAAGCTGCCTGTTAACTGCCTGTTAACAGGCAGTTAATTGGCACTAATTCCTTCCCGCCTCGGGTAGGTGGGTCCTAGTGTGGGGCGGGTACCCGCCTCCTTTGAAACTGGCATGGAGGCGGGTTTGGGTGCAGGACGGGGTCGTGACTCCTGATTTTGGGATTTTAACCCCCCCACACGCCTCCAATCCCGACTCCACGGTCCAATGAAAATCCTGCCCTTAGAATCAATGTCCAAGAGGGAAAGGCACAATAAGAAGATTATGGATCAAGCGTTTCTTCCATCGTTACCAAGGCCTGTTTTGGGTAACTCCCTTATTTTTGAGAATTGCCCTAAGTCCTTACTTGCACCGTCCTCTATGCCTATTACCTCTGTCTTTGCCAAGATTAACTCGCTCCCAATCCTGCCACATGCCAGTATCAAGATTCTCCTTATCCTTTTTACCCTTCCAGGCAAAACCAACAAGGGTAAAATCTTACCTGACTGACTTTCTCCAACCATATGTTCTTCCATTTTTGAACTACTGCTCATCTCCCACCACTTAAGTCTTTGGTCTCCAGTTCTTTGGAACAAATGTAAGAACATAAGATGTAGGAGCAGGAGTAGGCCATTCGGCCCCTCGAGCCTGCTCTGCCATTCAATAAGATCATGGCTGATCTTTGACCTCAACTCCACTTCCCTGCCCGCTCCCCATAACCCATGACTCCCTTATCATTCAAAAATCTGTCTATCTCCACCTTAAAAATCTATCTCCACCTCCGCCTCCACAGCTCTCTGGGGAAGAGAATTCCAAAGATTCACGACCCTCTGAGAGAAGAAATTCCTCCTCATTTCTGTTTTAAATGGATGACACCTTATTCTGAAATTAAGCCCCCTAGTTCTAGATTCCCCCACGAGAAGAAACATCCTCTCTGCATCTACCCTGTCAAGCCCCATAAGATCCCCTCTCATTCTTCTAAACTCCAATGAGTATAGGCCCAACCTGCTCAACCTTTCTTCATCAGCCAACCCCTTCATCTCCGGAATCAACCTCGTGAACTTTCTCTGAATTGCCTCCAATGCAAGTATATCCTTCCTTAAATAAGGAGACCAAAACTGTACGCAGTACTCCGGGTGTGGGCTCACCAACGCCCTGTACAGTTGTAACAGGACTGCCCTACTTTTATATTTCATTCCCTTTGCAATAAAGGCCAACACTCCATTTGCCTTCCTAATTACTTGCTGTACCTGCATGCTAATGTTTTGTGATTCATGTACGAGGACCCCAGATCCCTCTGTACCTCAGCATTTTGTAATCTCTCCCCACTTAAATAATAATTTGCTTTATTATTTTTCCTACCAAAGTGGATAACCTCGCATTTTCCCATATTAAATTCCATCTGCCAGATTTTTGCCCACTCACTTAGCCTATCTATATCCCTTTGGCGATTCTTTGCGTCCGCCACACAATTTGCTTTCCTGCCTCCCTCCCAAAATCACTTCACCTAACTACAACTGTTCCTTCCATCAACAGGCTCTTCAACATCAATCTTATTGACCATGTCTTCAGTCCCCCTCTCCTTTAGTCTTTCCCAAGTCCATTTGGGCATTCTCCTCTTCCCCCCCACCCCCCCACACCCCTTGTAAAATATTCCAACACATGAGGCATGCGTTATAAATGCAAGTTGTTTTTTTTTAGACTGCCCTCTCTGAAATTATCCCTCACTTGAATATTTTCTACACCACACACTGTCAAAATCTATGAAATCCAGTAATTACACTGCAGAAGCCACCCAATAAATCATGGAAGCCACAATCTTAGCAACTTCATATCTGCAAGGAAGTGATTGCTGAGTGAGGAGGAAAGCTTTGGCACGGGATACAGCCATTGCAGCAATCTCCTGCAACTGTTTTCAGGAACTTAGTGACTGTGCAGTTATTGGTGAGCAAACAGGGTCAATGATGACTTGATTACATTTGACTGATGGGCAAGGAAAGGCATTGCGATCTTCGCCGTTCCATCCAAACTTATTTTCCATGTCAGCAGTAGCAGAGAACTCAATCGGAGCGACTCGGTTCACTACTTATTCTGAAGCTGATGACACCATTTGGGTTTTTTCCCTCCATAGATCCAGAGGATAAGAAGTGACACATACAGTATATCTGCACCGTTGGTGCGTGTGGTTCAGACCCTGAGAGGTTCAGCCTGAGCATGGCAGATGCTGTATAATGTGGATAAATGCGAGGTTATCTACTTTGGTGGCAAAAACAGGAAGGCAGACTATTATCTGAATGGCAATAGATTGGGAGAAGGGGAAGTGCAACGAGACCTGGGTGTCCTTGTGCACCAGTCGCTGAAGGTAAGCATGCAGGTGCAGCAGGCGGTTAAGAAGGCAAATGGTATGTTGGCCTTCGTAGCGAGAGGGTTCGAGTACAGGAGCAAGGATGTCTTGCTGCAGTTGTACAGGGCCTTGGTGAGAACACCTTGAGTATTGTGTGCAGTTTTGGTCGCCTTATCTGAGGAAGGATGTTCTTGCCATGGAGGGAGTGCAGCGAAGATTCACCAGACTGATACCTGGGATGGCAGGAATGACGTATGAGGAGAGATTGTGTCGATTGGGCTTATACTCGCTGGAGTTTAGAAGAATGAGAGGGGATCTCATTGAAACTTATAAAATTCTAACAGGACTAGACAGACTAGATGCAGGAAGGATGTTTCCGATGGCAGGGGAGTCCAGAACCAGGGGTCACAGTCTAAGGGTAAGGGGTAAGCCATTTAGGACAGAGATGAGGAGGAATTTCTTCACCCAGAGAGTGGTGAACCTGTGGAATTCTCTACCACAGAAGGCAGCTGAGGCCAATTCATTAAATATATTCAAGAAGGAGTTCGATATATTTCTTAAGGCTAAAGGGATCAAGGGATATGGGGAGAAGGCAGGGACAGGGTACTGAATTTGGATGATCAGCCATGATCTCATTGAATGGCGGAGCAGGCTCGAGGGGCCGAATGGCCTACTCCTGCTCCTATCTTCTATGTTTCTGTGTTCAGTTGGTGTGGAGGGCGGTTGGGTGGAGGAGTGCAATGTCAGGGTGCAGGAGCAGGTAAAAACTTCAAATTGCTAGTTGCACTCCTGACTTGAATAACTTTTGAATCAACGTTGCAAAGAACGCCTTTAAAACCTAATTCATAACACAACCATTCTGAATTTGACTGAAGCAGTTCAGGTCTTAAATGTAGTGCAAGTATAACAAAAGAATGGTGTTAATATGCAGATAGCGTCTCCATCTAGTGGTCATTGGTGGCTAGCCAGTATAATGCTGGCAGTTAGCGTGTGTTTATACAGTGTACGATGCTGTTTGCTTTGTTGTGAGATATATTTAATTGCTTTGAATTGAAAGGCATGCTGTGAAGGGAAGTGAGATCTTTTTTTTAATCAGTATGTAGTTTTCAGTTTCGTGATTAGTTTTATGTCAGAACAGTGCAAGTGGGTTTGAGCTTGATCTGTAAGACAATTAGGCTACCAAGTGGTTACAGATAAGACTGTGACATTGAAATGGCTTTCTCTTTTTTGTGTGTTGTCAGTCCCAGTAACTCTGTATTAATGAAGTCATTATGCAGTGACAAATGCACTCTTGAAAGGCTCATTGACAAGTTCTAGGCCCTGAAATTGCTTGAGGTCCCCTCCCCTGCTGGAAGTGTGGTGGAGCGGAACCACCTCCCAGTCCAGCCCCAGGTTGGAGACCCTCCCACGGAGTGGGATGTCAGCGCCTAAAGGGGCACACCAGAAGCGCTCTTCCCTTATAAGGCAGAGCGGCTCACCTGAAGAACCCAAGACCAAAGGGGGCTGGTAAAGAAAGTAAACTTTTTGGAGTCTTTGGCTTCGAAAGGAAACATTTCACCTCCAGAATGAGGAGGAATTTCTTCTCTCGGAGGGTCGTGAATCTTTGAAATTCTCTTCCCCAGAGAGCTGTGGAAGCTGGGTCATTTAGTATGTTCAAGGTGGAGATAGACAGATTTCTCAACGATAAGGGAGTCAAGGGTTATGGGGAGCGGGCAGGGAAGTGGAGTTGAGATCAGCCATGATCATATTGAATGGCGGAGCAGGCTCGAGGGGCCGAATGACCTACTCCTGCTCCTACGTCTTATGTTCTTATGTAAAGTAACCTCTGCCCACTGGGATCGATTCTGGGGAAGATCTTGGCCTTTTCAGAAGGCCTCAAAGGAACTCTGAGCAGCTCTCAGAATTTCAATGGCATAAGGGCCAGAATTCCTGGGGTAGCGGAGGAACTCCTCCCAACATAGGGTCTTGACGTTGGGTGGGAAGAACGGAAGGTCCGCCCACAGCCCAATTAGCTGGAATTAATGGGCTGCAGGAAGTGGGCAAAATCCTGGCATAACTGGGTTCCACCCACATTCTGGGCTGCAGGAATTTCACTTTCCACCCTCTTCAGCCCCTGGAATTGTGAGGCTTTAGAGCTTTAGGGGTCTGATTTCTGCATGAAATTGGTGGCACCACTTGGATTTATTCCGGTGTTATTATTGCAGCGGGATTTCCGTACAGCAATGTTTCTCCTGACGATTCCTGGCGCCTCTCCAAGCAATCCTGTGTGGCATTAGCAAGGGACCCGCACGGCAACAATCTTTCCTGATGAAAGAACTTACAAAGTGTCTCTGAAAAAACGATTGCAAACATATTTTGCAAGACTTCCAAGTTATTTCCATTTTTCTCGAGCTTCGCACCAAATGTAGGTGCTGACTCGCTGCGTGTCTTCACGAGGGAGCTGGACCGGTTCTTGACCGGGGCAGAGATTGCATAATATCGAAGGTAAGTAGCTTTACAAGTGACACATTGTCCATGTGATCTCCTGGAGTGGCTTTGATCACCTGAGGTAGGTGGGGGGGGGGGGGGTCAAAGAAGAATTTTCCAGAGTATTTTCTCCCTTATTGGCCCCTCTTTTTTTTGCATCTCCCAGGAGATTATATGTCTGCAGGAAGGAGGGTGCAAAGTGTCTGGTGAGGATGCTCCAGCCATCATGGTGCTGCTGGAGAGCGACTCGGTGAGAGGCCGGGGCAACAGGCCGTCATCTGGGCACCCGCTCAACTGCTGACGGAGCTGCTTTGGGCCTGCTGGCTGTCCGAGGCCAGGCCGGGGAGTGAGGGTGGGAGAGAGGTCTTGGTTATAGGCCCGTGTGGCGGCACTGCCGTGGCGGTGGAGTGGGTGTGAGCGGGTAACACTGGGGCAATGGGGGGTGTGAGCGGGTAACACTGGCAATGGGGGGGTGAGCGGGTAACACTGGGGCAATGGGGGGGTATGTGAGGGTAACATGGGCAATGGGGGGTGTGAGCGGGTAATACTGGGGCAATGGGGGGTGTGAGCGGGTAACACTGGGGCAATGGGTGAGCGGGTAACACTGGGGCAATGGGGGGTGAGCGGGTAACACTGGGGCAATGGGGAGGCGAGCGGGTAACACCGGAGCAATGGGGGGTGTAAGCGGGTAATATTGGGGCAATAGGGGGTGTGAGCGGGTAATACTGGGGCAATGGGGGGTGTGAGCGGGTAATATTGGGGCAATGGGGGGTGTGAGCGGGTAACACTGGGGCAATGGGGGGTGTGAGCGGGTAACACTGGTGCAGTAGGGGGTGATCGGGTTACACTGGGGCATGGATAAACATAATTTAATAGGACAAACTCAGCATGGTTTCATGAAGGGGAAATCATGTTTGACAAATTTGCTTGAGTTCTTTGAGGAAGTAACATACAGGGTGGATAAAGGGGAACGAGTGGATGTAGTGTATTTAGACTTCCAAAAGGCATTTGACAAGGTGCCACACAAAAGATTATTGCTCAAGATAAAAAATCACGGGATTGGGGATAATATTCTAGCGTGGGTGGAGGATTGGCTCTCTAACAGAAAGCAGAGAGTTGGGATAAATGGTTCGTTCTCAGACTGGCAATCAGTAACTAGTGGTGTTCCGCAGGGGTCAGTGCTGGGTCCCCAACTCTTTACAATCTATATTAACGATTTGGAGGAGGGGACCGAGTGTAACATATCAAAGTTTGCAGATGATACAAAGATGGGAGCGAAAGTAGTGAGTGAGGAGGACATAAAAAACCTGCAAAGGGACTTAGACAGGCTAAGTAAGTGGGCAGAGATTTGGCAGATGGAATACAATACTGGAAAGTGTGAGGTTATGCACTTTGGCAGGAAAAATCATAGAGCAAGTTATTATCTTAATGGCAAGAAACTGGAAAGTACTGTAGTACAAAGGGATCTGGGGGTCCTGGTGCATGAAACTCAAAAAGTTAGTATGCAGGTGCAGCAAGTGATCAAGAAGGCCAATGGAATGTTGGCTTTTATTGCTAGGGGGATAGAATATAAAAACAGGGAGGTATTGCTGCAGTTGTACAAGGTATTGGTGAGACCGCACCTGGAATACTGCATACAGTTTTGGTGTCCATACTTAAGAAAGGACATACTTGCTCTCGAGCCAGTACAAAGAAGGTTCACTCGGTTAATCCCGGGGATGAGGGGGTGGTTATATGAGGAGAGGTTGAGTAGATTGGGACTCTACTCATTGGAGTTCAGAAGAATGAGAGGCGATCTTATTGAAACATATAAGATTGTGAAGGGGCTTGATCGGGTGGATGCGGTGAGGATGTTCCCAATGATGGGTGAAACTAGAACTAGGGGGCATAATCTTAGAATAAGGGGATGCTCTTTCAAAACTGAGATGAGGAGAAACTTCTTCACTCAGAGGGTGGTAGGTTTGTGGAATTTGCTGCCCCAGAAAGCTGTGGAAGCTACATCATTAAATAAATTTAAAGCAGAAATAGATAGTTTCCTAGAAGTAAAGGGAATTAAGGGTTACGGGGAGCGGGCAGGAAATTGGACATGAGTCTAGGTTCGGAATGGTCATGGCCCTGTGGGTAGTGGAGCGGGCCCAGGGGCCGTGTAGCCTGGTTCTGCTCCTACTTCTTGTGTTCTAATTCTGTGTTAGATTTCAGGAGATGGTTTTATTCCTGTTCCTGGCTGGGGTGGAGATCGCCTTTACAGAAGGTAAGTACTGTAGAAAATATAGGGACAGAGTGATCTCCTGGACGAGTTTCGATTGCCTAGATGGGTCGGAGAGGAATTTCCCAGATTTTTTTCTCCCAAATTGGCCATTGGGTTTTTTAACTGTTTTTTCGCCTCTCCCGGGAGATCACATGGGTTCGGGTGGGATGGAGAGTGATAGTAGATTTGAGGTTAGGATCAGATCAGCCATGATCTTATTGAATGGCAGAGCAGGCTCGAGGGGCCGATTGGCCTACTCCTGCTCCTATTTCTTATGTTCTTATGAGTGGGGAAGGCTTTCTGGACCAGCTGCTCATTTCTTGCCCGCCATTTCTGTTAATTTGTATTAAAGGGGCTGCCACAGTGCAATCTGGGGATGGAGTGGCAATTCCATTGTGGTGGGAGATTTACACATTTATAGAATCATAGAATCAAAAGTTACAGCATGGAAGGAGGCCATTTCGGCCCATCATGTCCGCGCCGGTCAACAAAGAGCTATCCAGCCTAATCCCACTTCCCAGCTCTTGGTCCGTAGCCCTGCAGGTTAGAGCATCCCAAGTGCACATCCAAGCACTTTTTAAATGTGGTTAGGGTTCCTGCCTCTACCACCCTTTCAGGCAGTGAGTTCCAGATCCCCACAACTCTCTGGGTGAAGAAATTTCCCCTCAAAACCTTCCCCCAATTACTTTAAATCTGTGTCCCCTGGTTTTTGACCCCTCTGCTAAGGGAAATAAGTCCTTTCGATCCACTTTATCTATGCCCCTCATAATTTTATACACCTCAGCCTCCTCTGTTCCAAGGAAAACAAACCCAGCCTATCCAGTCTTTCCTCATAGCTAAGATTCTCTACTCCCGGCAACATCCTTGTTAATCTCCTCTCTCTAGTGCAATCACATCTTTCCTGTAATGTGGTGACGAGAACTGCATGCAGTACTCTAGCTGAGGCCTAACTAGTGATTTATACAGTTGAAGCATAAAGTTAAACGTTGCACAGGCTGTGGTATGGGTGCCTCAGTCAGGCACAATCTGAGTTTTTTTCCAGATAAGGAAGAGCAGGAGAGGCTGGCCGAAGAATAAACAGGGCATTGGATATCTGCTGTGGCTCAGTGGGTAGCACATTCGCCTCTGAGTCTGAAGGTTGTGGGTTCACTTCCCCCTCCAGAGACTTGAGCATATAAATCTAGGCTGACACTCCAGTGCTGTGCTGACGGAGTGCTGCACTGTCGGAGGAGCCGTCTTTTGGCTGAGATGCTAAACCGAGGCCCCGTCTGCTCTCTCAGGTGGACATAAAAGATCCCATGGCACTATTTCGAAGAAGAGCAGGGGCGTTATCCCCGGTGTCCTGGCCAATATTTATCCCTCAATCAACATAACAAGAAAAACAGATTATCTGGTCATTATCACATTGCTGTATGTGGGAGCTTGCGGTGCACAAATTGGCTGCCACGTTTCCTACATTACAACAGTGACTACACTCCAAAAGTACTTCATTGGCTGTGAAGCGTTTTGAGATGTCCGGTGGTCATGTAAGGCACTTTATAAATGCAAGTCTTTATTTTTCATATCTGGGTTCTGCTGAGGAGCTGTGCCAAATCATAGAATCATAGAATGGTTACAGCACAGAAGGAGGCCATTCGGCCCATCGAGCCCGTGCCGGCTCTCTGGAAGAACACTTCAGCTAGTCCCCCTTTCCCCGTAACCCTGCAATTTTTTTTCCTTCAGCTAGTTATCCAATTCCCTTTTGAAAGCCACGATTGAATCTGCCTCCACCACCCTTTCATAAACATAAGAACATAAGAAATAGGAGCAGAAGTAGGCCATACGGCCCCTCGGGCCTGCGCCGCCATTCAATAGGATCATGGCTGATCCGAACCTAGACTCACGTCCACTTCCCTGCCCTCTCCCCGTAACCCCTAATTCCCTTATCTGCTAGGAAACTATCTCCGTTTTAAATCTATTTAATGTTGCAGCTTCCACAGCTCTCTGGGGTAGCAAATTCCATAGATTTACTACCCTCTGAGCAAAGAAGTTTCTCCTCATCTCAGTTTTGAAAGGGCAGCCCCTTATTCTAAGATTATGCCCCCTAGTTCTAGTCTCACCCATCCGTGGAAACATCCTCACCGCATCCACCCGATCAATCCCCCTCACAATCTTATATGTTTCGATAAGATTGCCTCTCATTCTTCTGAACTCCAATGAGTAAAGGCCCAACCTACTCAACCTTTCCTCATACGGAACCAACCGAGTGAACCTTCTCTGAACCGCCTCGAGAGCAAGTATATCTTTTCTTAAATATGGAAACCAAAACTGCACGCAGTATTCCAGGTGTGGCCTCACCAATACCCTGTATAACTGCAGCAAGACTTCCCTGTTTTTATACTCCATCCCCCTTGCAATAAAAGCCAAGATTCCATTGGCCTTCCTGATCACCTGCTGCACCTGCATACTAACTTTTTGTGTTTCATGCACCAGGACCCCCAGATCCCTT
Source organism: Somniosus microcephalus (assembly GCF_052327205.1). NCBI lineage: Eukaryota > Metazoa > Chordata > Chondrichthyes > Squaliformes > Somniosidae > Somniosus > Somniosus microcephalus. The sequence continues at coordinate 213,642,693 of NC_140996.1, read as the reverse complement.
TGTACTGTAGCACTTTGCAGTTTCTCTCCATTTAGATAATAACTTGCTCTTTGATTTTTTTCTGCCAAAGTGCATAACCTCACACTTTCAAACATTATATTCCATCTTCCAAATTTCTGCCCACTCACTTAGCCTGTCTATGTCCTTTTGCAGGTTTTTTATGTCCTCCTCACTTACTGCTTTCCCTCCCATCTTTGTATCATCGGCAAACTTGGATATGTTGCACACGGTCCCTTCCTCCAAATCATTAATATAGATTGTAAAGAGTTGGGATTCCAGCACTGACACCTGCGGAACACCACTAGTTACTGATTGCCAGCCCGAGAACGAACCATTTATCCCAACTCTTTGTTTTCTGTTAGATAGCCAATCTTCCACCCATGCCAGTATATTACCCCCAATCCCATGATTTTTTATCTTGATCAGTAATCTTTTGTGTGGCACCTTGTCAAATGCCTTTTGGAAGTCCAAATACACTACATCCACTGGTTCCCCTTTATCCACCCTGTATGTTACGTCCTCAAAGAATTCAAGCAAATTTGTCAAACATGACTTCCCCTTTATAAAACCATGCTGACTCTGTCCTATTAAATTATGTTTATCCAAATGCTCTGTTACTGTTTCCTTAATAATGGACTCCAACATTTTACCAACCACAGATGTTAGGCTAACTGGTCTATAGTTTCCAGCTTTTTGTCTACTTCCCTTCTTAAATAAGGGTGTTACATTTGCAGTTTTCCAATCTGCCGGGACCTTTCCTGAGTCCAGGGAGTTTTGGAAAATAATCACCAATGCATCCACAATCCCTACCGCTACTTCTCTCAAGACCCTAGGATGTAGGCCATCAGGTCCGGGGGATTTATCCGCCTTAGGTCCCATTATTTTACCGAGTACCACCTCCTTAGTGATTTTAATCGTGTTTAGCTCCTCCCCCCCCCCCCAATTGCCCCCTGTTTGTCCAGTGTTGGGATATATTTGTTCAGCGTCTTTGCCATCTCCATGTTCCCCACCACTAATTTCCCGGTCTCATCCTCTAAGGGACCAACGTTCACTTTAGCCACCCTTTTTCTTTTTATATAGCTGTAGAAACTCTTGCTATCTGTTTTTATATTTTTTGCTAGTTTACTTTCATAATCTATCTTCCCTTTCTTAATTAATCTTTTAGTTATTCTTTGCTGGCTTTTAAATGCTTCCCAATCTTCTATCCTCCCACTAGATTTGGCTAATTTATATGCCCTTGTTTTCAGTCGGATACTATCCTTTATTACTTTACTAAGCCACGGATGGCTGTCTTTTCTTTTACTCCCCTTTTTCCTCAGTGGAATATATTTTTCTTGAAAGATGTGAAATATCTCCTTGAATGTAGTCCACTGCTCTTGTACCGTCTTACACTTTAATCTGTTTTCCCAGTCCACTTTAGTCAATTCTACTCTCATACCTTCATAGTCTCCTTTATTTAAGCTTAGTACGCTGGTTTGAGATCCAACTCTCTCACCCTCAAACTGAATTTGGAATTCAACCATATTATGGTCACTCATTCCAAGGGGATCCTTTACTAGGACATTTTTTATTAATCCTGTTACACAGGACCAGATCTAAGATTGCCTGCCCCCTGGTTGGTTCAATTACATACTGCTCAAGGAACCCATCCCTAATACACTCTATGAACTCTTCCTCAAGGCTGCCATGCCCAATTTGATTAGTCCAGTCAATATGAAAGTTAAAATCCCCCATGATTATAGCTGTTCCCTTATTACAAGCCCCAACTATTTCCTGATTTATACTCCGACCAACAGAGTTGCAACTGTTAGGAGGCCTATAGACTATGCCCAGTAGTGACTTTTTCCCCTTATTATTCTTATCTCCACCCAAACTGTTTCACTATCCTGATCCTTTGACCCAATATCATTTCTGACTATTGCAGTGATTCCATCCTTGATTAACATAGCAACCCCACCTCCCTTTCCTTCCTGTCTGTCCTTCCTAATTGGCAAATACCCTTGTATGTTTAGTTCCCAGTCATGATCATCTTGCAGCCATGTTTCCATAATGGCCACCAGATCATAACCATGTGTAGTTATTTGTACCGTCAACTCGTCTATTTTGTTACGAATGCTACGTGCATTCAGATAAAGAACTTTCAAATATGTTTTCTGACAATTTATTCCTGTTTTTACCCCTTTTACTACTTTACCTTTATCATCATACATTCTGTCCCTTCCTGACATGCTCTGGTTTTTAATTCCCCCGCTGCTACCTTGCTCTATTGCCTTCTCCACTGTCATTTTTATTTTTTGCTTTCTTAAAACCTCCCCCCCACTAATTAGTTTAAAGCCCTCTCTACAGCCCTAGTTATTCGATTCACCAGGATTCTAGTCCCAGCACTGGCCAAGTGAAGTCCGTCCCAACGGAACAGCTCTCTCCTGACCCAGTACTGGTGCCAGTGTCCCAAGAAGCAAAACCCATTTCTCCCACACCAGTCTTTGAGCCAAGCATTTAACTCTCTAATTTTATTTACCCTAGCCAAATTTGCACGTGGCTCAGGTAGTAATCCAGAGATTATTATCCTTGTGGTTCTGCTTTTTAATTTGGCCCCTAGCTGCTCAAACTCCCTCAGCAGAACCTCTTTCCTTGTCCTATCTATGTTGTTGGTACCAACATGGACCACGACAATTGGATCCTCCCCCTCCCACTCCAAGTTTCTCTCCAGCCCAGAGGAGATGTCCTTAACCCTGGCACCGGGCAGGCAACACAGCCTTCGGGGCTCTCGCTCACGGCTGCAAAGAACCCTATCTATCCCCCTGACGATACTATCCCCTACCACTACAACATTTCTTTTAACTCCCCCCACTTGAATGGCCCCCCGCTCCACAGCGCTGTGGCCAGGTTGCTCATCCTCCCCACAGTCCCCGTTCCCATTCTCACAGGGAGTGCAATCCAGGAGGAAAATGACCTGTACAAAATCCTGCAGGCAGAAAGGTGAAGGGCCCACTTGAATAAGCATAGAAGCATTCAGAAACCTGCTAAACAGGTAGTATAATGGGGCAAGGAGGAACCTGAGCAAAAGCGAAGGGCTGAAAAGCCCAAAGAAAAGTTTGTAGATCTGGATTGCTATCAGGATGGGTGGGGTAGATTTTGGGTTGTGACTTGGTTCTATCAGGATGGGTGGGGTAGGTTTTGTGTTGTGACCTGGTTCTATCAGGATGGGTGGGGTAGATTTTGGGATGCGACCTGGTTCTATCAGGATGGGGGGGTAGATTTTGGGATGCGACCTGGTTCTATCAGGATGGGTGGGGTAAATTTTGGGTTGCGACCTGGTTCTATCAGGATGGGTGGGGTAGATTTTGCGTTGCGACCTGGTTCTATCAGGATGGGGGGGGTAGATTTTGGGATGCGATCTGGTTCTATCAGGATGGGTGGGGTAAATTTTGGGCTGCGACCCGGTTCTATCAGGATGGGTGGGGTAGATTTTGCGTTGCGACCTGGTTCTATCAGGATGGGTGGGGTAGATTTTGTGTTGCGACCTGGTTCTATCAGGATGGGTGGGGTAGATTTTGAGTGGAGACCTGGTTCTATCAGGATGGGTGGGGTAGATTTTGGGTGGAGACCTGGTTCTATCAGGATGGGTGGGGTAGATTTTGGGTGGAGACCTGGTTCTATCAGGATGGGTGGGGTAGATTTTGGGTGGAGACCTGGTTCTATCAGGTCGCCACACCATATGACGAATGCCAAGTTCTCTTGGGCAGGTTTCCAAGTCGCTCAAGGAATCCTGGAGTCTGGGAGGATCACCAGTGATGGTGGCCTGCCTCATTTGGGCACACGGTCCTCACAAGTCAATTGAAGGGCTCACACATGGGGGGCCTTCACCAGAGGAGGGAGATAAATTGTTAGAAATTTTGTGTCTGCTTTCGATATTCTCTTGTATTCTCTTGGGTTCAGTGGTGCTGATCACTCTCGTATGTGGTCCCCATGTCTTACGTTCAGGAGTGTGCCCATACTGCCCAATATTTCATCTTAGGACAGCATAACCCGGGGGGTTAACAATATGATCTGGATAGCGTATCTTTCATATGTGCCTTCAATCTTTCGCGAAAGATTACCTGGAAGGTTATGGTAGCCTTTGGTACTGGACTAGCAACCCAAAACTCATGACTTTATAACTGACTTCCAAATATCAGTGAAATACTTAATGAAGAGCAGCCTGGAAAAATGGTTCAAATTATAGCACTCTTGCCTCTGAGCCAGAAGGCTCATGAGTTTGATTTATTATATAATCCAGGCTCACACTCCAGTACAGTGCTGAGGAAGAACTGTGGTTTGGGTGAGTCAAGAAGCTGAGGTCCTGCCTACCTATGCTAGTCGCTAGATTGGTATCAGCCATGGCTCAGTTGGTAGCACTCTTACCTCTGAGTCTGAAGTTTGTGGGTTCAAGTCCCACTCCAGTCTAAGCTGACACTTTGAGGGAGTGATGCACTGTCGGAGATGCCATCTTTCAGATGAGACGTTAAACTGAGGCCCCCTCTGCTCTCTCAGGTGGAAATAAAAAAACCATTGGCACTATTTCAAAGAAAAGTTGTCCCTGGTGTCCTGGCCAATATTTATCCCTCAATCAACACCAATAAAACATTATCTGGTCATTATTACATTGCTTGTAAGAGCCATAAAAGCTTAAGAAAATACTTTAAAATAGTGGCTAAATGGCATAATACAGTTAATTTACCTGACCGACTTATTGTATTAAGAAACCCCCTATTTTCTTGCTCCAGTAGTATAGTCCGACACCCCCTTCATTCTTGCCACAATGGAACGGTCCTTAAGCCACACATGGGTGCAGCCATTTTACAGTTTAAACTGCATGTGGTGAAAGAGGCAGAAGCTGTGAGGTTTGGAGCAGTACAGTTTTTGACCGTGTTCGTTTATACGTGTTTGCTTTGTAATTCCGTTTGTTAAGTGTTATAGTAAACAGTTTAAAGGACAAAGCTACGTTTGGGAACGTTTTATTTCGACACGCGTCTACTCGTTGTTAAAGGCCCCACAGCTCAGTGGCCTGCCTGTTTGGAAACTAAGAAGCGCCACTACATTAGTCAAAAACTTGCCCCCTAAGAAGGAAGGGACGGAATCGTCGGCGAACGTATACATGAATGGTCACGGAGCCAGACGACAATATAAGAAAGCGAAGGTACAGTGACTTTTACTTGCTTTGTTCATTCTATTGAGAAGCTAAATAAGAGCTGCGGGTAAAATGGCCGAGGCCTTGCGGAGCCAGGAGCTTCCCTCAGCCAGAAGGATTGCTAGCCAAAAGAGGGAAATAAAGCTCACCCCAAAGGCAATGGAAGAGAAGTTACATAGAAGCATAGGTGCAAGGAAGGCTAAATTAGCTCAGATAACTGGAAAAATGAAGATAATTGATCGCCTCATGGAAGATAATGCTAATATTAAGAAAGCTGAAGACATAATGTATTACGATTTCTCCAAGCTGCATGAAGAATTTAATGTACTCAATGAAGATGTATTAGCACTTCTGTCTGAAGAAGAGGGAAACGATGATCAGCACAACTGGTTTGATCTTAAATCAACCAGCATTAAGGACTATATCAAGGCCACGGAACAGTGGATTTTAAAGATTCATCAAGATGCTGATACAGCAGAGAAAGATAAAGTTGACGATGAAGTCGGACCAGACGATAGCATTTCAGAGACTTCCGCCAGACCGAGCAAAAATCGAAAAGAAGGTAGCTCTGTTTCTGGACGCAGGTCAGTCGCTTCCACCACAAGCTCGTCGCGACGCATGAGAGCAGAGGCTGAACGGGCGGCGTTGATGGCGCGCGCAGCATCTTTAGCGGAGAAGCAAGCTCTTGAATGGGAAGAGGCCCGACTGCAGGTCCAAGAGGCCCAACTGCAGGCCCAACAGGCCCAACTGCAGGCCCAACGGGCCCAGGTGCAGGCAAAGAAAGAACAGCTGGAGATAAAAACAGCTATCGAGGTCTCAGACGCCAGGTTGAGTGCGTACAAGGATTATGAAGGCTCACGGGATGGCGGGAGCCACTGCCAGTCAACGTTGTCACATAGAGTTGGATCCAGGGCACCTTCAAGAGTTACAACAGAGCCCGAAGGCAATCCCCTGGCATTACAGCGTGGAAGGGTGGCCTCTCCACTAACAGGAGCACGTGATGCTACCCCAGACGTCAGACGGTCTAGACTAGACCCCGCTGATGACCACCAGAGGCCTGAAGACACAGGGAGAAGCCTATACCGAGTGATGCAACGTCAGAACGAAATTACAGAGATGCTTGTAAAACAACAGAATCTGTTTCGACTCCCTCAAAGAGACATACCAGTGTTCCAAGGCGACCCACTCAAGTATAAGCCCTTCATCAGATCCTTTGAACAAGCCATTGACTCCAAAACAGAGAGCAGCAGTGATAAGTTGTACTACCTGGGACAGTACACCAGTAAACCACAAGACCTGGTCAGAAGCTGTGAACACATGAGACCGGACCGGGGATACATAGAAGCCAGGAAGTTGCCGCAGGAGCACTATGGTAACGAGCTGAAGATAGCCACTGCATATATTGAAAAGGCTACCAAGTGGCCACAGATCAGATCGGAGGACGGAGAGGCATTGAACGCATACGTTCTTTTCCTCATAGGATGTCGCAACACCATGGAGGATGTTGAATTCATGGAAGAGATGGACAATCCTACGACTATGAGAATCATCATCTCTAAGCTTCCTTACAGGATGAGAGAACAATGGAGAAGAACAGCCTTTGAGATAATGGAGAGACGGAAAAGTAGAGCCAGGTTTGCAGACTTAGTGAATTTCATAGACAAACAGGCTAAAATTGCTAGTGACCCATTGTTTGGAAACATCCAGGATGTCAGCCCGACTACTGATGGAAGAGTGAAAGCCAAGCCTGTTGAATCAAAGACTCTCAGGAAAGGTGGTTCCAGGGGAAGCAGCTTTGCAACTATCGTCACTCAGGCCGAGGAAGAAAGGCCCCAGAACTCCTCTACCAAAAGGAGCAGCACAGGGACGTCTGCTGATGCCTTTCAGAAGCCATGCTTATTCTGCCAGAAGAATCATACATTGGATTTCTGCAGCGACATCAAAGCACAGCCACATAAGGACAGAATCGAATTCCTGAAGTGCAACGGCCTATGTTTTGGATGTCTCTCTCAGGGGCACCTGAGTAGAAACTGTAAGCAAAGAACAACATGCAGAGAGTGCACTCGGAAATATCCCAGTCTGCTGCATATCCATAAAGAAGAACAAGTCCCTAAGAAGAGTGAAGAAAACAATACCGACGAGACGGTTGTTTCAAGTGCTCTGGTGTCGCTAGAACCAGAGACTTGTGGACTTACTGGGGCCGGTGACAGTGATTGTATTCTCGCCATCGTACCAGTAAGGATCAAGTCTAAGAGGAGTGAGAAGGTTGTGGAGACTTACGCCTTCATGGATCCAGGTAGTTCAGCAACGTTCTGCACAGAATCACTCATGCGACAGCTGAACGTTAGAGGCAGAAGAACAGAAATCCTATTACGCACCATGGGTCATGAGAAGGCAATGCAAAGTTATATCCTGTCAGACCTAGAAGTGTGTGGACTTGAAGAGAAGGACTTCATAGACCTGCCTAATGTTTTCACACAGAGGGAGATTCCTGTTAGAATAGGGAACCTAGCCCTGCAGAAGGATGTGGATAGATGGCCTTACCTAGAAAAGGTGCGTCTCCCATACATTGAAGCAGAAATTGGCCTATTAATTGGAACCAATGCCTACAAAACTATGGAGCCATGGCAGGTGATAAACAGCAAGGATGACGGACCCTACGCCGTCAGGACAGCCCTTGGATGGGTAGTCAATGGACCGGTAAGGAGAGATGATGGCAACAAGTCGAACAAGGAGGAACGACAAAATGTCACAGTTAATCGCATCTCGATCGCAAGCATTGAAGAGCTGTTGATACAGCAGTTCAACGCAGACTTCTCAGAACGCAGCTGTGAGGAAAAGACAGAGATGTCACAAGAAGACCATCAGTTCATGGATTTGATGACAAGGTCTACACAGTTCATTGATGGCCACTATCACATTGGTTTGCCACTGAGAAGACAGACCGCGAAGATGCCGAACAATCGCTGCATAGCAGAGCAACGCGCCATCAGTCTAAAGAGAAAGCTGAACAAGAACCCCGACTTTCACGAAGACTACAAAGACTTCATGAGAAACATCATAGCGAAAGGCTATGCTGTAAAAGTGCCTGAAGAACAGTTGAACAGAGACGATGGAAGGGTCTGGTACATTCCTCATCACGGGGTGTATCACCCAAAGAAGAAAAAGATCCGTGTAGTGTTTGACTGCGCCGCCTCATTCAGAGGAACTTCACTGAATGATCAGCTGCTTCAAGGTCCTGATCTTACTAATACCCTCATTGGCGTCTTGACTAGGTTTAGACAAGAGCTCGTTGCCATGATGGCAGACATAGAATCAATGTTCTACCAAGTCAGAATCCCTGATGAAGATGCTGATCTTCTGCGTTTCCTTTGGTGGCCAGATGGCGACGTTAGTCAAGCGATGGTGGAATGTAGAATGGCCGTACACTTGTTTGGAGCCACATCACCTCCCAGCTGTGCAAGCTACGCTCTCAGAAAAACTGCAGAAGATGGCAAAGGCAAAGCACCATCAGAGGCCGTGGAGACAATGGCCTAGAAATTGAGTTTTGGCGCAGCCAGGGCTTTAGCGCCGGAAGTTAGTGCCGGAGCTAAGTCGCGCTGGTCGGGCCCAAAATTCAATAGTTCTGCGCCCAAACGGCTGCCGGCGCTGCTGAGAGGTGTTTGCGCCTGAAAACTGGCGCTACGTGCTGAATATCGGCGCTATTCCGGCGCTGCGGCGCCCGCTGCGGTGCGGCAGGTTCGGGAAGTGCAGGCCTCCTCCTTCCCTTAAGGAGGAGCTGCCTGCACCCGGCCGCGGCCCGCGAAAATCGTTCTAAAAATGAGCCCGGCACCTCGGACAAGTGCCGGGCTTGCTTCTGTTCCGGGGGGGGGGGGGGGGAAGTCCGGGGAGGGAGCTGTGGCCAGGCGGCCGGCGGGAAAGCGGCCGGCCGCCGCGGGGCCTTTAATGCGCCGGCGCAAAGTCAGGTAAGACTCTGTTGCCAGAGTCTTAGTTGCGGCTGCCACGGGCGAGGCGGCCGCAACTGAATTTCGGCGCTGGGGCCCGTCGCCATGGCAACCGGGACGCTGCGCACACCGATGACGTCATCGGTGCCGGCACAGCGCTACCGGTCTAGCGCGGCGGAAGGGCCCCAGGCAATTTCGGCGCCGGCGCCAATTGCAGCGCTAGGCCCTCTAGCGCCGCAAAAGCGGCGCTAAGGCAACTCAATTTCTAGGCCAATCTTCAGAAACTTTTATGTCGATGACTGTCTGAAGTCCGTGTCAACAGAAGACGATGCCATCGCACTGTCAAGAGACCTTAGAACTCTGTGTTCGAATGGAGGATTCCATCTGACTAAGTGGATAAGCAACAGCAGAGCAGTTCTAGCTTCTATCCCAGAAAAGGAAAGAGCCACTGAAGTCAAAGATCTGGACCTGAGCCACGATGTCCTTCCTATCGAGAGAGCTCTTGGTGTACAATGGTGCATCGAGTCAGACACGTTCAACTTCAGGATAATGGTGAACGAAAGACCATCCACAAGACGAGGGATTCTCTCCGTGGTCAGTTCCATCTACGACCCTCTCGGATTCCTGGCACCACCCATTCTGCCGGTGAAGCTGATGCTACGAGAGCTGTGTAGAGACAAGAGAGGATGGGATGAAGATATCCCAGAAGGTCAAGCTCAGAGATGGCACAGATGGCTGACAGATTTGCAACAACTTTCTAGCTTCAACGTCAGTAGATGCATCAAGCCCGCGAGTTTTGGAGTTACAAGGACGGCTCAACTACATCATTTCTCGGACGCCAGTGAGGACGGCTATGGCACGGCTACTTACCTCTTGCTGACAAATCAACAGGGCCAGAAACATTGTGCCTTCCTCATGGGGAAATCCAGGGTGGCTCCGCTGAAGCAGGTCACCATCCCGAGACTGGAATTGACGGCAGCGGTTGTTGCAGTTAAAGTTGACCAGGTGATGCGTAAAGAGTTACAGCTCCCATTAGAAGAATCTGTCTTCTGGACGGATAGCACGACGGTGCTGAAGTATATAGAGAATGAGAAGATACGCTTCAAGACCTTCGTAGCAAACAGAATCTCATCCATTAGAGAAGCTACACAACCATCTCAATGGAGGTATGTAAACACCTCATTAAACCCAGCAGATCAAGCCTCACGGGGATTGAAGGCTGAAAACTTCACGAGGAGCGAAACTTGGATACAAGGCCCAAGTTATCTGCTGGAAACAGAGAGATCATGGCCAGAAAGACCAGATATGCCAAGTCAGATTGCTGAAGACGACGTCGAAGTCAAGAGATCAGTCACAGTAAATCTCATAAATACGAAAGAGAACTTCGACACAGTGAACAAGCTTGTTAACCATTTCTCAGGATGGCACCAGTTGAGGAAAGCAGTTGCATGGTTCCTAAGGTTGAAAGAGTTGCTGCTACACCGGAGCGGTAAGAGAAAAGAGTACCGAGCCACTATCAGTCAGTCTGAAAGTAACCCTGATAAGCAGAGAATGCTTCTACAGCAGTACATGCATCAGCACAAGACCACATTGGGCAAGAATTCACTGACCGTGGAGGATTTGGCCAAGGCTGAGAAGGAGATAGTTCGCTTCAGTCAAAGACAAAGATACCCAGAAGAAATCGAAGCTCTACAACGAAATACTCCAATCAAGAAAGGTAGTCATATCTACAAGCTGGACCCTACACTGCAAGATGGAGTACTGAGGGTGGGAGGGAGACTAAACAAATCTGCTATGCCAGAGGAGGCCAAGCATCCTGCTATCCTTTCTAAGGACCTCCGGGTTGCTACTCTCATTCTTCAGCATATACACCAGAGTATTGGACACAGTGGGAGGAATCACGTGCTTGCGAAGCTAAGACAAAGATACTGGATTCCAGGAGCTAATTCCGTAATAAGAAAAATACTTTCTGAATGCATTGTTTGCAGACGGTTACACGCTAGAGCTGGGGAGCAGAAAATGGCAGACCTGCCTGAAGACCGTTTGTTACCAGACAAGCCCCCATTTACAAACGTAGGGGTGGACTATTTCGGGCCTTTCGAGGTAAAGCGAGGACGGAGCCTTGTCAAGAGATATGGTGTGCTTTTCACTTGTTTGACCATCAGAGCAGTTCATATTGAGGTGGCACACACGCTTGACACTGATTCCTGTATTAACGCCTTGCGGCGCTTTGTCTGTAGAAGAGGACAGGTGTCCATTATGCGTTCTGATAATGGCACCAATTTCGTCGGAGCGGAGAGAGAACTACGGGAAGCGATTGAAGGTTGGAATCAGCTTAAAATACAGGAAGCCATGATGCAAACAGGAATTAAGTGGATCTTCAATCCTCCGGCTGCATCCCACCACGGAGGTGTCTGGGAAAGACAGATACGCACCGTAAGAAAACTACTCAGTTCTGTACTGAAGCAGCAAGCGCTTGACGACGAGGGACTCCAAACCGTTCTGTGCGAGGTCGAAGCCATCATTAATGACCGACCGATAACTAAGACATCAGATGATCCCAATGACCTCGAAGCCCTGACTCCGAACCACCTGTTGTTGTTGAAAACACAGCCAGCCATGCCCCCGGGAGTCTTCAAAAAGGAAGATCTGTATGCCCGTCGGAAGTGGAGGCAAGTTCAGTATATGTCAGACCTTTTCTGGACCAGATGGACAAGAGAATACTTACCTCTGCTACAGGAGCGTCAAAAATGGTCCAAAACAAAGAGGAACTTCATTGTCGGAGACATTGTCTTAATCGTGGATGATTCAGCCCCTAGAAATTCTTGGTTGATGGGAAAAATAATTAAGACCATGCCAGACTCCAGAGGCGTCGTTCGTCGCGTTTGTTTGCAAACCAAGACCAGTACCCTGGAAAGACCGATCACAAAGCTCTGCCTGCTACAAGAAGCAGTGTGAAAGGTTCCTGAACGAAAAAAGTGGACATTTATATTGTAAATACGTTGAACTCATTAGTTTATGACTCTTAAGAATGTTTGAGTAATTGATATGCTTCATGTGCCTAGTCAATTAGGGGTCGGAATGTAAGAGCCATAAAAGCTTAAGAAAATACTTTAAAATAGTGGCTAAATGGCATAATACAGTTAATTTACCTGACCGACTTATTGTATTAAGAAACCCCCTATTTTCTTGCTCCAGTAGTATAGTCCGACACCCCCTTCATTCTTGCCACAATGGAACAGTCCTTAAGCCACACATGGGTGCAGCCATTTTACAGTTTAAACTGCACGTGGTGAAAGAGGCAGAAGCTGTGAGGTTTGGAGCAGTACAGTTTTTGACCGTGTTCGTTTATACGTGTTTGCTTTGTAATTCCGTTTGTTAAGTGTTATAGTAAACAGTTTAAAGGACAAAGCTACGTTTGGGAACGTTTTATTTCGACACGCGTCTACTCGTTGTTAAAGGCCCCACAGCTCAGTGGCCTGCCTGTTTGGAAACTAAGAAGCGCCACTACATTGCTGTTTGTCTCAGCTTGTTGTGCGCAAATTAGCTGCTGCTTTTCCTACATTATAACAGTACTACAAAAGTACTTCATTGGCTGTAAAGCGCTTTGGGATGTCCTGAGGTTGTGAAAGGCGCTATAGAAATGCAAGTCTTTCTTTTTTTATATCAAAAAGATTTATATTTGACGAAGAGCAGCAAATAATTGCTCTGGTCAATAGTCACAAATCAATGTGCAGAAGTCAATGTGCACAAATCGTTGAAGGTGGCAGGGCAGGTTGAGAAAGTGGTTAAAAGAGCATACGGGATCCTGGGCTTCATAAACAGAGGCATTGGGCTGGATTTTGTGAATGGAGGTGAGTTGGAGGCGGGACTGCTGCTTGTCGTGTCAATGTCCCGCCTCCATCCTCGCCTGACCAACCAGAGGGATTTTCCCCTGATTGAGCTTGTTAAGCCCGCCCTGGGGGCTCAACAGGCCAATTAGGGAGGAAGTCACTGACAGAGTACGTCAACGTCAGACGTGCTATCTGTCAAGATTTCTTGAAAGAAGAAATGTCAGCATTTGACAGCCTGGCAAAAGGGCATGGAAGCGGGATGGGGGCGGGTTTGCCATCCGCCCCCACTTTCTCTGATTTTACCGGCTGTCCCGCCTCCATGCCCTCCTCCTCAGGCTTGGAAAATCCAGCCCATAGAGTACAAAAGCAAGGAAGTGATGATGAACCTTTATAAAACATTAGTTCGGCCACAACTGGAGTATTGTGTCCAATTCTGGGCACCGCACTTTAGGAAGGATGTGAAGGTCATAGAGAAGGTGCTGAAAAGATTTACAAGAATGATTCCAGGGATGTGGAACTTCAGTTATGTGGACAGATTGGAGAAGCTGGGGTTGTTCTCCTTAGAGCAGAAAAGGTTGAGAGGAGATTTGATAGAGGTGTTCAAATTCATGAGGGGTCTAGACAGAGTAGATAGAGAGAAACTGTTCCCATTGGCGGAAGGGTCGAGAACCAGAGGACACAAATTTAAGGTGATTGGCGAAAGAACCAAAGGCAACATGAGGAAAACATTTTTACGCTGCAAGTGGTTATGATCTGGAATGCGCTGCCTGAAAGGGTGGTGGAGGCAGACTCAATCACGGCTTTCAAAAGGGAATTGGATAAATACCTGAAGAAATTTTTTTTGCAGGGCTACGGGGAAAGGGCGGGGGAGTGGGACTTGTTGAAGTGCTCTTGCAGAGAGCCGGCACGGGCTCGAGGGGCCAAATGGGCTCCTTCTGTGCTGTAACCATTCTATGATTCTATGATTCATCCTTCAGCCAACACCACTAATAACCTAATGGGAGTTTGCTGTGTGCACAAAATAGCCACGCTTTCCCACATAACAGTAGACACTGCACTTCAAACTCAGTGTGTGCATAGAGCTTTGATAAATGCCACGTGGGAATATTGTACGTATTTTAATGAAGATTTAGGCCTTAACTGCTACTATGAAGTTCTGCCTTCTCTAATTTCGCATCGAGCAGCCTTGTTACATTGTCACTTATAAGGTCTTGATTTTAACATTAATTTATATTTATCCTTTTATAATAGTTACAATCCCAGTGAGTCACAAATTTGGAGACTTATGGCGTTATGGAGACTCTAGCCCCATGACCAGTTGTTTAGAGCAGTGGACACTGAAGAAGTGTCTGGTAGGGAATTAGTCCTACACCCTGAATCTGAATAATTAACGCAAATCATTTCCATACTTTCAATACTCTTCTGGGCCCTAACAGAATACTTAACAAGGCAGACTAAAACAACAACAACAAGTTGCAATTAAAAAGCACCTTTAACATAGTAAAACTTGCCAAGGCGTTTCACAGGAGCATTATCAAACAAAAATTGATGTAGGGCCAAAGGAGGTGACATTGGGGGTGATTTTGCCAATGGGGACGTGATGGAGGCGGGACTGCTGCTTGTCGGGTTTTAGTCCCACCCCCAACGACGTCCGGCCAACCCATGCTATTTTCCCTTGATTGATCTTGTTAAGCCCGCCCAGTGGGTTTAGCAGGCCAATTAAGAGAAAGCCGGTGACAGAGAATGTCAGCGTATGACGTTTCATCTGTCAAAAATTTTTGACAGATGAATTGTCATCGTTTGACAGCTTTGAGAAGCTATCAAACACTGACAATCTCTGTTGTTTGGTGAGTCCTTTTATTCAAGACTCACCAAACCTATTTCCTGAGCAGAAAACAGACGGCTGTTACATCGGAGAATGCAGCAGCCATCTGTCATCTCTGCCGTAGAGATGCCGGAGCCTCCGGATCCCCAACGATTGAAGCCTGCAGGAAGAAACAAAGGTAAGGAAACTTTTTCTAAGACTTTTCACTCACCTCGCATACTCACCTCTCCACACTTGCACCCATCACTCACCTCCACAGCGCACTTTTCGAACCCTCTGACCCCCGCAGACCCACTGCTCGACTCGCTGACCCTGGCAAGGTTTCCTGACATCGGGAAGCCCGCACTTTTGTTGGAAAAATGGGAATAAGCCTCTTAACTGCCTGTTAACTACCTGCCTCCCGGGAAGATGGCACAGAGGCGGGTTGGGGGGCGGGTTCGGTACCCGCTCCCAGTTTCTGCCATTTTCCCGGCAGTCCCGCCTTCAAACCCGCCTCCCCAGGGCTGGCAAAACCGCCCCCATTAAGACAAGTGACCAAAAGCTTGGTCCACGAGGTAGGTTTTAAGGAGTGACCATTAAGGAGGAGAGAGAGATGGCTAGGTTACTCAAAGCTATGCTCACACTCAAATCCTACCTGCGATTAAATCAATCTGTGCAAACAAAGGGACACGTGTAAGCATTTTGAACGGAAGTTTAGTTCATTTCCTAATCTGATAAACTACATGAGGCTTGGCCGACCAATTGCAGAGGGTTACATTCACCTTAGTTGGCCTATTTACTACTAGATAAGGCTTTCTCTTCCTATCCAGCAATATTACTGTACATTTTATATATATCCCTGGTCTGACCTGAGGGTCGCACCCTGTGGAGGCGTGACAAGTGCCGGCAGCTCCTATGTTGATGAGGCCCCGAGGACTAATTTCCTTCGATCCCTGGGCCCCTTGGTTCATGTGCGAGCTGCCTGGAAATGGGCCCAAATGAATTTTTACCCCACATTCTCTAAATCGCGAAGCTTTCTTCTTTCAAAGTGCCATTGTTCATAGTTGTTGGAAATACGTTCAATAGAAAATAGTATAAATTATGGATAAGGACAAAGAAAAAACATGATTATGGGTTCTAAATTGGGGGAAGGCCAATTTTACTAGGTCAAGAAGTGAATTAGCAAAAGTGGACTGGAAACAGTTACTTGAAGGTAAATCAGTGTTACAGCAGTGGGAGGCATTCAAGAGGGAGATATATGGAGTTCAGGGCAAAAATGTTCCCACAAAGAAAAAGGGTAGAAAAATGATATTAGGAAAGCAAAGAGAGAGCATGAAAAATTCTTGTCAAGTAAAATCAAGGAAAACCCAAAGATGTTTTATAAATATATTAAGAGTAAGAGGATAACTAAAGAAAGGGTAGGGCATATTAGAGATCATGAGGATAATCTGTGTGTGGAGGCGGGAGATGTCGGTAGGGTTCTTAATGAATACTTTTCATCTGTTTTCACAGAGGAGAGGGGCGAAGCAGACAATTGCTATCGGGGGGGAGGAGTGTGAAATATTAGATGAAATAAACATAGTGAGAGAGGAAGTATTAAGGGGTTTAGCAGCTTTAAAAGTGGATAAATCCCCAGGCCCGGATGAAATGTATCCCAGGCTGTTAAGCGAAGCAAAAGAGGAAATAGCAGAGGCCCTGACCATCATTTTTCAATCCTCTCTGGCTTCAGGTGTGGTGCCGGAGGACTGGAGGACTGCTAATGTGGTACCCTTGTTTAAAAAGGGAGGAAGGGATAAACCGAGCAATTACAGGCCAGTTCGTTTAACCTCGGTGGTGGGCAAATTACTGGAATCAATTCTAAGGGACAGTGTAAATCTTCATTTAGAAAGACACAGATTAATCCTGGCTGGGGTGGAGATCGCCTTTACAGAAGGTAAGTACTGTAGAAAATATAGGGACAGAGTGATCTCCTGGAAGAATTTCGATCGCCTAGATGGGTCGGAGAGGAATTTCCCAGATTTTTTTCTCCCAAATTGGCCATTGGGTCTTTATCTGGTTTTTCGCCTCTCCCGGGAGATCACATGGGTTCGGGTGGATGCAGAGTGATAGAAGATTTGAGGTTAGGATCAGATCAGCCATGATCTTATTGAATGGTGGAGCAGGCTCGAGGGGCCGATTGGCCTACTCCTGCTCCTATTTCTTATGTTCTTATGTTCTTATGACAGTCAACATGGTTTTGTTAAGGGAAGGTCGTGTCTGACAAACTTGATTGAATTCTTTGAGGAGGTTACAAGGAGGGTCGATGAGGGCAGTGCGTTTGATGTAGTCTACATGGATTTTAACAAGGCTTTTGACAAGGTCCCACATGGCAAGCTGATCAAAAAAGTAAAAGCCCATAGGATCCAAGGGAGAGTGGCAAATTGGATCCAAAATTGGCTCAGTGGCAGTAAGCAAAGGGTACTGGTTGAGGGGAGTTTTTGCAATTGGAAGGCTATTTCCAGTGGGGTTCCACAGGGCTCAGTACTCAGTCCCTTACTTTTTGTAGTACAGGAAACTTTCGTTTAACCGGAGGTTAAATGTCCGGAAAGCTCTATCTACCGGCAAAATTCAGGAGTCGGTTCAGATAAGTTTTTTTACTTCTCGTTGCTTTTTTTCTCCAGTCGTGGCTCTGCAAGGTCTAGCTGAAGCTGTTGCTTAGCTACAGAGACGCTTGCAAGCTACGCCGACTGTTTTGAAGCTGTTGCTAAGCAACAGGGTTTGTTGCTTCACACGGAGCTCAGAAGCTCCGTATGTTTTAACATTAGCACTGGTTTCTCCGGCAGTTTTGATGAAACGGCAACAGCTCGGTCCCATCAGTGCTGGATACCAGAAAGTTTCCTGTATATATTAATGATTGAGACTTAAATGTAGGGGGCATGATAAAGAAATTTACAGATGATACAAAAATTGGCCGTGTGGTTCACAGTGAGGAGGAAAGCTTTAGACTGCAACAAGATATCGATGAACTGGTCAGTTGGATAGAACAGTGGCAAATGGAATTCAATCCAGAAAAGTGTGAGGTAATGCATTTGGGGAGGGGCAACAAGGCAAGGGAATACACAATTAATGGGAGGTTACTGAGAAGTGTGGAGGAACAGAGGGAGCTTGGAGTGTATGTCCACAGATCCTTAAAGGTAGCAGGCCAGGTCGATAAAGTAGTTAAAAAGGCATACGGAATGCTTTCCTTTATTAGCCGAGGCATAGAATATAAGAGATGGGAAGTTATGCTAGAACTGTATACAACACTGGTTAGGCCACAGCTTGAGTACTGCATGCAGTTCTGGTCACCACATTACAGGAAGCATGTGATTGCACTGGAGAGGGTGCAGAGGAGATTTACGAGGATGTTGCCAGGACTGGAAAACTTTAGCTATGAGGAAAGATTGGATAGGCTGGGGTTGATTTCCTTGGAACAGAGGAGGCTGAGGAGAGATTTAATTGAGATGTATAAAATTATGAGGGGCCTAGATAGAGTGGATAGGAAGGACCTATTTCCCTTAGCAGAGGGGTCAAGAACCAGCGGCATAGATTTAAAGTAGTTTGTAGAAGGATTAGAGGGGAAATGAGGAAAGAAATTTCACCCAGAGGGTGGTGGGGGTCTGGAACGCACTGCCCGAAAGGGTGGTAGAGGCAGAAATCCTCATCACTTATAAAAAAGTACTTGGATATGCACTTGAAGAGCCGTAACCTACAGGACTATGGACCTAGTGCTGGAAGGTGGGATTAGGCTGGGTAGCTCTTTTCTGACCGGTATGGACACAATGGGCCGAATGGCCTCCTTCTGTGTCGTAATTTTTCATTTGATTCTATGATACCAGTGGATAACACCAAAGAGGAGCGCCAGATGGATTCATGTCCATGATTCATCATTCAGTGAGTTCTAGATTTGCCATGCAGTGATTTGGATGGGTCATCAAAGGTGAGAAGGCAGCAGCCATTAAAGGCGACTTGCCTCCTGGTAGTGAAGGGAATAGCAACAGGGGGTCGAGTTGCTCTTGGTACACTGTTTATGTGCTCTTTGCTTTGTTACTTTTTCCCCCTTTTTAGCACACTCCCAGGAACACACAAGTTTTACAGTCTTTCTCGGGTTTTTGATGATACACCAGTGAGCAACCAATCACCAGTGAGCAACCAATCACAACACCCCTACAATGCTCGTGGGGAGTATAAACACCGACATGGATCTGTTGGGGCGAAGGGCCTGTTTCTGTGCTGTAAATACTATGCACTGCACTGTCGGAGGTGCCGCCTTTCGGATGAGATGTTAAATCGAGGCCCCGTCTGCTCTCTCAGGTGAACGTAAAAGATTCCATGGCCACTATTTCGAAGAAGAGCAGGGGAGTTCTCCCTGGTGTCCTGGCCAATGTTTATCCCACAACCAACATAACAAAAACCGATTATCTGGTCATTATCACATTGCTGTTTGTGGGAGCTTGCTGTGCGCAAATTGGCTGCCGCATTTCCTACATTACTACAGTGACTCCACTTCAAAAAGTACTTCATTGGCTGTAAAGCGCTTTGAGAGGTCCGGTGGTCGTGAAAGTCCGACAGTGCAGCACTCCCTCAGTACTGCGCGGGAGCGTCAGTCTAGATTTTTGTGTTCAAGTTCCTGGACTTGAGCCCACAGCCTTCTGACTCAGAGGTGAGTGTGCTACCCACTTTATTTTATAGAACATTAAGAACATTTACAACATCGTGATCATTCCATTGTATCATACAAATCAATTCCGCCACTCTGCACAGCCATTCCTCCACCACATTTTAACATCAAAACCTGAAGTTTAATTTATCTCCTGTAACCTTTATTAATCGATTGTACTTTAAAAATTGATTGTAAAATACTATCTTTAAATTCCTTTCTGAATAAAACATCCACAGAGCTTTATAATGATCTTTTAGCTTATATTTAAAATACTCTTTTAGATTGATTGTCCTCCCCTTAAAAAACAGAACATTCCTCCTTTGCACAATCACGAATCTAGCCAAACTGAACATTAAATTAATTGCCACTCTGCTAGACTCGGGCAGACTCTCCTGCAATCCCCATCTCAAAATTGAGTCCCAGAGGATTCCCATTCTCGCTCTTCGGTCCCCACCCAGCAAAAAAACTTCACACAACTGTCGAACATAGTACTTAAAATCATTTAACTGCAGACATAACACCAGTAAATGGGACAGAGTCTCTTCCCGTGTCCCACACACTGGGCAAGTTGCCCCCTCCACTCATCCAATCTTACACAAGTCCGTCATGGTAAAAATCCGGTTATGAGCCAATTTGAAATCCAGTTCAATCCACTCTGGACATTTAAAATTCGCCCACACTCCCTTCCAAATCCTGTTGAAGTCCAGTTGTGGGTATATACTCTGCCAAAACTCCTGATCAGCAGGTGTCTTGAATCTCCATTCTCTAAATACCTCATAGAAATCTCGAGTATTACAGTTGTCAAATTGGACCAATTCTCCCCCTTTCTCCAGCAGAACGCTTGGAAAAGCGGGACGCATTTTACTTTCTTTGGAGATTTCCGCATTTATTTTTTCCATCCAATCCTGTGGCATTGCCCTCACAATCTTCTCATACATGATCATAATTGCTTTTTCCTCTACCTGCTGATCCTCCTCCCACACCATGTCCCTCACTATCGCTTCCGGCAACCAACCTGGAATCACCTCGTATAATACATCTTTCACACATATAATACCAGCTTTTATAAAAGCTTGATTAAATAAAACCTCTCCTTCGATGTTGACCCACCTGTTCAAAAATAAGGGCTGTTCTAAAAATTCCTCAGCCCCCTTGGGCTGCACACTTTTAAAAAATTGGGCCCAAGTCTCTACAACCCCCTTATAAAACCTAGGGAGAAGTTTAATCGATTTCAAAAATATATTATTGTATTCCATATACAATATCCCCTGTCCTCCTATCCCACTTCGTTTTTAAAAATGCTCAAAACAACTCTTCCAAAAACTTGTATTTAACTTCTGAAGAAATCTCTTCACCCATTTGATTCTAAAGGATTTTTTCTTCAAATCAATATCTGGGAAATTGAGTCCTCCCTGATTTCTCTGTCCAATGATGGTATTGTAAGCCACCAAGGCTGGTTTCCCTTCCCATAAAAACCTCACACAAGCCTCTTGGATGGACTTTTCCACCCACTCAGGAATATCCTCCACCGTCAATAAGTACCATAGCTTAGATAGCAGGAGAGCGGACACCACTGTCGCTCTTCCTTGCACTTTCAACCACCTTCTTCCCCATCTTCCCAAAATCTTTTAAATTTTCATAACCTTCGGTTCCCAATTTAATTGATCCACTTCATCCCTGTCTTTCTTGCACCCCATATGCACCCCCAGAACTTCCAAAACCTCCACCACCTTAAAGGGGCATTCCCCCAACCATACCCCCCTACCCCTTCCTGCAATCAAGCATTGGGACTTACTATAATTCACTCTGGCTCCTGAAGCTCTACAATACTCCTCCACTGCATCCATAGCTTTCCTCACTGACTCCCCATTTCTCAGTGTTAAGGTTGTGTCATCTGCATATTGGTGTATCACCGACACCAGCCCGGAACTGGGAACCGCAATCCCAACTACACCTTGTTTATTTCGCATCATGTAACCTAATGGTTCTGCTACCAAAGTGTACAACAATGGGGACAGTGGACAACCCTGTCTCACTGACCTCTGTATCGGAAAATACTTGGATAAAAAACCATTACATTTAACACAGCTAAATATGTTTGAATAAAATATCCTTATCAACTCAATGAAATTTTCCCCGAAACCAAATGCTTCCAAAACCTTCAATAAAAACTCATGAGAGACCCATTCAAAGGCTTTGCCTTGATCTATCTTTAATACATAAGCCTCCCTCCCACTCTCTTCCATGAGCTCTATCGCATCTCGGATTGAGACCACAGAATCTGCGATGTCCCGGCCTATGACTCCCTTATCCCCTCCATCAACTGTTTTACAGACATCCGTAAACCTTTTGTTTATAGTCTCTTCTTAACGCCGGTTATTTGCCGCTCTCTTTTTCCCATAACGTACCGAAAAAACTTTTACCTCATATTTGAAATTGTCCCACCAAACTCTTCTTTCTTTCAAGAACAAAGGTTCCTTCCGAGCATTCTTTATTATGTTTAAAATCCCTTCTTTATAAGCAATTTCTTTCAGGGATTGTTTAAAATCCACACCTCTGAACCGATCTTAACTCTGCTGTTCCTAATTCTAAGAACCAAAGCCGAGTGATCACTAAAAAATACTTTTTTATAATAAATCTCCATCACCTCAGAACTTAACCCTTCCCGCATTAACACAAAATCTATTCGGCTCTGTTTTAAAACATCACCCATCTGATCTGGAGAACTCCCTTTTTATGGGGTTCCGGTCCCTCAATAAGTCTTTCAAATTTAAATTTGCCATCATTTTTACAATCATCCCTCTGGAGTTATCATCCTTAAAGGTCATCTGGGCTGAAATGTCCATCCGAGATAAAAATACATTAAAATCCCCCACAATACAAGGATTTTCCACCTCTGCCACTTCAGTGAATACCCCCGAAAAAACTCGCGACGCTTGCAATGGTCGTTCGGTGCATAGATATTAAAGAGATCGCAATTAAATTCCTCCATTTTTACCCTTAGCCGTAAAAATCTCCCCTCAGTGTCCTTGTCCACCAAGGCAATGTTTTCTTTTATGGACGGACTCACCAAAACAGCCACCCCTCTACGGTTATCGCTTGCACAACTTGCAAACACCTCTCCCTTCCAAACCTTCCAAACTCTTTCTAGGATATCCTCCTCCCAAAAGGTTTCTTGCAGACACAACAGGTCAGTGCCTTTAAAACACTGCAACAACTGCTGCAATTTCTTCTCACCCCTCAGTCCGTTCACATTAATCAAGACCAATGTAACCATGGCTCCGAAGGAGGGAAGTATGCCTGATAATCTCCCCATCATTTAATCTCTGGCCCTTCCCTCCTCTCATGCTCCTTCCCAACTTTTCGGCCAGCTGTTGCTTTTTCCTGCAGCCTCCGGCTTTTTCACCTCCTGTTTGAACATCCCTGCTGTTTCAACCTCTTCCTTGCATTAAGTTTGGGCCAAAGAGCTGCCCTTTCTCCCTCCTTCTGCCCCTCACTAACCTTTCCCTTTCCACACGATGCCACCCCACCCCCCACTTCCATGTCCCCCTCTAATTCCTCATTCTCAAGCTCTTCTGTAACCCTCTGTTCCTGCTCCCCGTCAGATACATAGGGCAGGATTTTCTTTGGGATTGGTGGCATGTGGGGGGTTAAAATCCCAAAATCGGGGGGGTCACGAACCCATCCCGCCCTCAACCCGCCTCCATGCCAGTTTCAAAGGAGACGGGTACCCGAACCGCACTGGGAGCCGCCTCCCCGAGGCGGGAAGGGGATTAGTGCCAATTAACTGCCTGTTAACAGGTAGTTAACAGGCAGTTTTTAGCCTAATCCCTATTTTCATTCTTGAAGTGTGGGATTCCCGACAGCTCCAAACCACACCAAGTTAGCGAGGCGGGCCGTCGGGCTGAAGGGCTTGGAGGGGTCGAGATGTTCGGTGTTCAGATGAGTGATGGGTGCATGAATGCAGAGGTAAGTGTGTTTGGTGTGTTTAAAGAAGTTTTACTTACCTTTACAGCCTTCCTTCCTTCAGGTCTCGGGAGTCCCTCATTTCACCGGCACAGAAAGCAGAATGGCCACGATCTGTCAAAAATTGCAGCATTCAGCTTTCTGTTCCAGAGAGATCACAGATCACAGAAATCACAGAAACCCCACAGTGCAGATAGAGGCCATTTTGGCCCATCGAGCCTGCACCGACACATATCCCACCCTATCCCCGTAACCCCTACACCAACACATATCCCACCCTATCCCCGTAACCCCACGTATTTAATCCCCCTAACACTAAGGGTCAATTTATCATAGCCAATCAACCTAACCTGCACATCTCTAAATCGTCCTGAGAGGAAGGAATTAACTTAGAGTACAGATTGTCAGTGTTTGACAGCTTCAAACTGCTGTCAAACACTGATATTTCATCTGTCAAATGGTCTTGACAGATGAAATATCAATCTGTGACGTCACCTGTTGCCGGGTGGCCCTTAATTGGCCTGCTGAGCCCGCTGGGCGGGTTCAACAAGGTCAATCAAGTCAAAATTGCGTGGGTTGGCCACAACTCGATGGAGGCGGGACTACAACCCCGAAAGTTGTAGTCCCGCCTCCTACCCGCCTCCTCAATGAAAATCCAGCCCGTAATCTTGCTCCCCGTCAGATACATCATCTCCCATAGAGAGTCTTCCTGCTATCGTGGTTTCTCCAACAGTGCCGCTCCCTTCGACCTCATCTCCACCACTGACCCTTGCTCCCTGATCCTTCTCTCTCTGGGACAATGGCGCAACTATATTGCTCCCTTCTGGTATCTTTGCCTCACCGCTCCCATCCTGCTGCCCCTTTAAGGCTCCTGCCTCTTGCACCCTCTCCTTGTCTTGCCTCCTCCTGCTCACCGAGATGTCCGACTCCCCATCTTTCTTTGGAGTACTTACATTTACCACGCACCCCGCTCCCGCCTCCTCTCCCCCCGCGGACACCAGGTTCTTTAGGGAGAGCTGAACCATATTATGGCTCAAGTCTGCCCTCAACCCATGCTGCCCTCTGCTGTCTTTGTTCTTTTCCACTGTACTTGGTGTGTTTTCCACCATCTCCATCCTGTTCTCTGCGCTGCAATTTTCTGCCTCTTCCTGCGCTCTTTTCTCCTTCAATTTACCAGCTGTGTTCTCCGCTCCTCTGGCCTTTCCACTCACACCTCCTGCTCCTTCTCCCATCTCCTCATCACTCATAGAGCTTCCTTCTGTCTCACACCCACAGCGGGTGGGGCCTTTGTGACACACCCCACAGCTCTCCGCCTTGTAGCTCCGAGCGATGTGTCCAGACTCGCCGCAATTATAACAGTACAAGTCCGGACTGTTTCTTACAAGATGGTTGTGTCCAAGACAATAATAACAAACCTTCACTTGGTTATCATGCAGTACTCAGAAGTACTGCACTCCTTCCATTGTCTCGAATTTCATGCTGTACGGTAATGACTTCACCCCCTCTGGGAACCGCACCTTTACGTAACGAGTTCCATCTGCTACCCGTATTCCTGGATAGTATCTCCTCTTTATTGCCAAGCAAATTTTAATGTCCCATGACTCCAACTTTTTGATTAGCACATCGTCCTCAATATAAACTGGCAAGTTTAAGAATGAGACCACCACCTCTTCCAAATATAGCAGAGATACCTCCAAGAACTTACCGCCAACCTTCAAACTGTCTTTCCATCTCCTCTCGGCCACTGACCATCACCTCGAACCCAACATTCGGCTTTGGTCGGCAGGCAAAGCAGTTTCCCTCGCCACAGTCCTCATGTACCGCTTGGATAATATCCCAAGCTCGAATCTCCTTATCCTCGCACTGAACCACCACCGTGTTTTCTTTTCCAAATCTCCTGGGGTCCCGCCCCAAATCTTTGGGCCTTTTTCTTTCCCTTCCAACCACAGTTTCTCCCCTGATTAAATTAATCTTGGGAACACTGTCCTCTGAGGAACCCAGCACTCCAGACCCCTCAGCAGCCATCTGGCTGCTGTTTGTGGGCTAAAAAGGCCCTAAAACCTGAAAAAAAACCACCACCAACTTTTTACAAGCACACTCCAAGTCCCTGCAGCAATCAGGCAACCAGCAGCACCTGCTCACTCCTAGCCCCTCCCACCGAGGCAGTGCTAC
Source organism: Somniosus microcephalus (assembly GCF_052327205.1). Taxonomy (NCBI): domain Eukaryota; kingdom Metazoa; phylum Chordata; class Chondrichthyes; order Squaliformes; family Somniosidae; genus Somniosus; species Somniosus microcephalus. The sequence continues at coordinate 213,617,123 of NC_140996.1, read as the reverse complement.
CCACTGAGCCACAGCTGACACTGGGCTAGATTTTCAGGGAGCTGTCAGGCGGGGTTTCAGGCGTGTGGGGGGGGGAAATCCTGACTTTGGGGGTCCCGCCACCATCCCGCCCAAAACCCCGCCCCACGTAAGTTTCAGGGGCGGCGGGTACCCGCCCCGCACTGGGATCCGCCGAAACCAGGCGGGAAGGGATTAGTGCCAATTAACTGCCTGTTAACAGGTAGTTAACAGGCAGTTTTTAGCCTAATCCCCATTTTGAGGGGTTTCGTGTGGGTTTCCCGACGGCTCCAAACCACGCCAGGTTAGAGCAGGTGGGCCGTCAGGTTGAATGAGTTGGAGGGGTCGCGATGTCGGCGCTCAGGTGAGTGATGGGTGCATGAGTGTAAAGGTAAATGTGTTTGGTGTGTCTAAAGTGTGTAAAGAACTTTCACTTACCTGTACTCACCTTAACAGCCTTTCTTCCTGTAGGCGTCGGGAGTGCATCAGTCAGCCGGAACTGAAAGCTGAACGGCTGCGATCTGTCAAAAGTGACAGCCTTCAGCTTTGAGTGCTGCTGAGATTTCTAAATGAGTCTGCGCAGAAGGACTCATCTTAGAAATCAGACTGTCAGTGTTTCACAGCCTCAAACAGCTGTCAAACACTGATATTTCATCTGTCAGGAAATCTTGACAGATGAAATATCAATCTGTGACGCCACCTGTTGCCGGGTGGCCCTTAATTGGCCTGCTGAGCCCGCTGGGCGGGCTCAACAAGGTCAATCAAGGGAAAATCGCGTGGATTGGCTGGACATCGAAGTAGGTAGGTCAAAAACCCGAAAAGGGAAGTCCCGCCTTCTTCCCGACAGGTTCCACAAAATCGACCCCTGGGTCTTTACCACTTCCTACATTCGGAAGCATATGTGGGAAGAAGAACTTACCAACCATTGAAACATTCTGGTGCCGAAAGAGGATGTGTCATCAGCTCAGCAACTCCATGCACAAATATTCAGGCGTGTTAATGGGTTTCTGCCTCCAAATGTCACTGTGTGCATTGTAGTTACTTACCATGCTGGTGGCATCATGTGGCATCTGACTAGTTCCAGAGGGTGATTTGTGACGTGCAAGTCTGAATCACCTGCAAACCTCACTGCTTCTTTCTCTCCCGAGTTTGCAAAACTTTGAAAGGTGAGTGTCGGCATTAGCCCCCTTTCTTAAATCAGTCACAAATGATATATTTTTTGACATGTTTCAATCTCTCATGTTTGTTTGACACCTATGTGTTTGATGGTTTCATTGAGGAACCCGTGTGGGGGAAGAGCAAGGGACAATGGGAGGCTTCCAGTCGGGCGGGGAGGATTCTGGAGCAGGCCGAAGGAGCAGGTAGGTCCGATCCATGAACCCAGGTGCGGGCGGGGTCGGAACCCGGGTGGGGGGCCGGGGGCGTCCAAGCCCCAGGGGTGTCCGATCCCGATCCTGGGAGGGGGTGGGTTCTGATCCCTGACCTCTGGGGAGGAGGGTCCGATCCTGGGGGTTACTTATTGCAGTAATACCAGTAAAGACAGACTCACTTCAATTGGTTTTAGTGCCCCTTGTCTAGGGAGGCAAAAACTCAACCATGGTTTGTGCTCCTGATCTCATGTGTTGATCTTTTGAGGACAGGCTCAGGTTGAGCTATGTTTTCCCCCTGTATCCACCCCGCGCCACCCTTCCCCCTCCCGCCTGCCAACACTGTCTAAGTGAAAAATGGCCACTCGGTCAAGGTACCAGATGATGCTATTACAGCAGTCGCACAACAGACGGAATGGTGAAGAGTTCAAATATCAGAGGGCACTTATTAAAAATCGGGAAGTCAGGAACAAGGAGGGAAATCGTTCTCACTCAAATAGGTAACTGACTTGTTACCGGGGAATGCATTTGAAGTGAACAGTCTAAACAGGTTGAAGAGGAGAAAGGGTGGAGGTTTATGATGAGAAGACAGGTGGGTGGCAATGATTTTCCTATTGGCAACAAAGTGAGGAATCTTAGCACGAGAGCGAGTGAACACTTTCCATTTCAAAATGTACTAAGTATCAGCATCAAGTCAGATATAATGGGTTGAACTTTAACACCCAAAAATGGGTGGATTGTGGTCAGGTCAGATGTTAAAATTTAAAAAATATGAAACCTGACTCCAACCCGCCCACTTCCAGGTTTAACGGAGGCGGGGCAAAGGGTGGGCAGCCAACCCGCTCCCAGGAGGTGGGTTGGCAATTAAAATATTTTAATGAGGTGGGCAGCCTCTGATTTAACCTGTTTTTGCAGGTTTCACAGTGGCCGGCCGGGTTTCCCAGGCCTCGGGAAACCCGGCAGCTGAAGGGAGGTGAGGACTGCTTCGAGGAGAAGATAAGTGCCCTTTACAGCACTGCTTGTGGGCCAGGAGGAGCAGGAGTGCTTACCCCCACCCTCCCCGGCCCCCCAAGCTCCTCCCACCACCATCAGATGCACCCCCTCCATAAAAAGACCCTCGGGGTCGGGGATCGGATCCCCAGCTCCCCTCCCCGCCCCAGGATCGGACCACCCCTGGGGTCATGGATCGGACTTACCTGCTCCTGCGGCCTGCTCTTGTGTCCTCCCCGCCCAACTGGAAGCCAAGCCTGTCAATCAGGCTGACTTCCAGCTGGGGAACCTGTCAAGGACAAAATACACACGCGATGGAATTAAAACTCCACAGCATGTTTCCCATTCGAAACGCCATTCCCCCCCGCCTATGTAACCTGCCCCTGTTAATATCCAGGCCAATATTTTTAAATGTGGAAGAGTATAGCTCCCTCCACCCTACTTCAATCCCCTAAAAGAACATCCCCTGCTATGCCACATCACAATTTTCCATTTCCCAGTCTAAGGATGCCAATTAAAATGCCGTGGGCCCGTGGCTATTAGGAACTACGTTAAGATTGCCTAAGCTTATTGCAGGAAGCAGGAGAGACGTTCAACAGTCAAGGCTGGATTTGAAACTAGGCTCTGAAGGCCAGTGGCTAACTCACACGATAGCTCAGTCCATGAGAACACAAAGACATGAGCTTCTTGGGTCTAATCACCTTTCCATGTTCATTAACGATGTTTGTGTTCAGAAGCGAATGAAACAATATTAATCTGAATCAGTTTGTGAATTTTTGTACGCTCTTTTTTGTCAATGTCCTTCTTTGATGCCAGGTAAAATTATAGAAAAAGATTCTCAGACTTCTTCTCTCACTTAACATAAATCAGCCTCTGCCCTTAAACACAACAGTTTTACATCTTTGAATGCCCAAAGTCTAAACCAAAGTAAATGGAACCAAATTAAAACCAGAAATAACAACAGACAACGTTGGAAAAACTCAGCAGGCCAGGCAGCCTCCGTAGAGAGAGAAACAGAGTCAACGTTTCAGGTCGGAGACCTTTCGTCAGAACTGGAAAAAAACAGGAAAGGGGATAGATTTTAAAGCAAGTGGGGGCTGGGAAAAGGGGGAGGGGATGAAAGAACAAAAGGGAAGGTCAGCGACAGGATAGAAAGCAGGAGAGGTTAAGAGACATTGAGAAACATTAAGAGATATTCAAAGAGAGTTTGTCCAGCGTTGTCTGTTGTTATTTCGGATTTCCAGCATCCGCAGTATTTTCCTATCAAATTAAAACCAGCTTGAATTCACAAGTGTCGCTATTAGGAACAATCAATTTTGTAGCATTATTCACGATAAAACCTGTTGTTTTAACATGTTGGTTGCTAGGGGACAAGATTCCCTCTTGTGTGCACATCAGGTTAAATGCGTCAATTCATAGAGATCTGATAGAATTCAGACATATCTGAGTACGTTGTGTGGTCAGCCTGTGTCTTCGTATCAACTCCTGTAGGTCCAGCACATGGCTTGTTGTCATTTTAAGTGAGTAAGCTGGATTCCCGCCACAGCAGAGGAGCCATCCTTTGAAAGTGGATCAGGCTGCTTTGGTGCCAGAAAAGCTGACATTGATCTGTCCATTATCTCAGCCGCTGATTTTTCTCTTTCAAATGAGCAGCCTACACCCTCCCCCCGACCTCTCCCCAATTCCCGGGCAGGTCGCATTATCACCATTATCTTTCGATATGGAAGCACAGTGGGTGGCTTGACCACTGGTAATGATGAACAAGACAGCTTTCCAAAATGTCATCACAACTTGGCACATCAACCTCCCTGAACCTACGACTCCCCTCCCCCAAATACAGAGCAAGGCAGTAAAAGTTCAGCTCTTTATTCAAAGCTTATACAAACATGAATTCCTCATTTACAGTCTCAAACTTCAGGGGATGGGGGTGGGGGGGGGGAAGTGCAATTTGGCTTCTGTTTTATGATGAATTATTTCCATTCAGTAAAGCCAAGGCCAGCCTGCTCTCTTGGACTAATTGGAGCGTTCTTTCAGAGAGCCAGCACAGGCACGATGGGCCGAATGGCCTCCTTCTGTACTGTATCATTCTATGACTCTATGATTCGATGAGATGAGATTACATTAGATTATTTTACATTAGTGACATTTAAATTCTACAAAGGAACAAGGCAGTCAAAATATTAAATGGGGCAGATTAGGCACCAACTGGATTTTCACATGTTCAGGGACACAGAGCATTTAAAGGAACAAAACGCTGACAAAAAAACATCAACTAATATACAAAAACAGGATTTAAACAGAAGAATATATTTCATTTCAAGATAATCCTTTCATGGCTGGAGGCTCCTCTGTTGTACTCTTGCTGTAGTCATATGCCAAGCATTTCCATGTATACTCCCTCTTCCTGCAAATCTATAGAAAGGGAAACTATTAGTGTTGTATCATGGAATGGTTTAAAGAATTAACTATAAACGGTTTTGAGCGAGTAGGTAGGGAGAAGGTGCTTCCTCTGGCAGGAGGATCGGTAACCAGAGAACTCAGACTTAAGATACAGGAAACTCTCACTTAAACGGCACCTAAATATCCAGAATTCTCTATTAACCGGCAATATTCTCACTCCGAAAACAACACCTCAATAACCGGCAATGTTGCCGAGTCCAAGTCTCCCGCGGTGGCCGAGTTAGTCAGTGGGGGCAGTTCTCCAAACTGCCACTACTCGGCTTCTTGGCGCTGTCGGAAGTCCGAACACCTCAATAACAGGAGTCTGGCTCTCCCGCGCTGCCGGTAGTCTCTTCTGATCCGCCATTTTACAGGGGTACTGTGTGTCTCCCACGCTGCTGGTAGTCACTGCATTGCATTACTCTCAACTGGCAGTACTGTACTTAATCAAGCATCTTCCACCATCCATTTAACACAACATTCTGTAGGTGAGTACCCAATTACTGTATACTGCACATTTCTTGATTTTTAAATTTTTCTTTGTTAAAAATAGCCTCGGTAGATAACCCTCTCTGTCATTCGGAATTTTTGATCAACCGGCAACACGGCGGTCCCGTCGGTGCCGGATACCAAAGAGTTTCCTGTAATTGGCAAAAGAACCAGAGGCGAGATGAGGAGGATTTTTATTTAATGAACCGAGTTGTTATGATCTGGAATGCGCGGCCTGAAAGGGTAGTGGAAGCAGACGCAACAGTGACTTTCAAAAGGGAATTGGATATACACTTGAAAAGGAAACATTTGCAAGGCTGTGGGGGGAAAAGCAGGGGTGTGAGACTGATTGGAGAGCTCTTTCAAAGAGCCGGCACAGGCACGATGGGCCGAATGGCCTCCTTCTGTGCTGTAAGATTCTACGATTCTATGAAATATCACAACTCATTGAACATGAGGTGGGGTCTCCTCCTTTCACTATTTCTGGTGAAATTGTAAACCCATTCATTTAAACATTTTAGCTAGGAATAGTGAACAGAGGAAATCTTCCCGCTATATTTAATATGCCACAGTAGAGGACGCGTAGTAGTTGAGGCAAGATAAGAAGGTCTTAAAGAACCAGCGAGTTATACGTGTCACATAATCAGTCGAGCAAAATATTTTAGTTTCGTTGCTCCCATAACTTGCTTGTTGGATTTTATTTCAGACTGTACGCTGGGCAGTAGGCAGAATGGAAATGAAAATCAGGCGGGTACTGTTAAGGAGCAAGCAATCCGCTCCGCCTGTTTAGCGCCCATGTGGTGAAGGGGAAAATTACCCCCATTGGCTTTGCCTGGAAATCTATTCCCTTGTGTGCAGTACATTTAAATGTGGAGTTAACCCATCGCTTTCTGAATGGAGGTTGTTAGAGCATGCACTATGGTATGGAGAAAACTGTCAGTAGCCTGTTGGTATCCAGCACAAGTCTATTTGTATGTGTATCAATCACAAAGCTCAATCTTGAGAAATGTCCTTCCTCACTACAGTTTTCTGCAATGATGGATTCCACCAGCACCTCCCAAACCCGCGACCTCCACCACCTAGAAGGACAAGGGCAGCAGGCGCATGGGAAGACCACCACCTCCAAGTTCCCCTCCAAGTCACACACCATCCTGGCTTGGACATATATCGCCGTTCCTTCATGGTCGCTGGATCAAAATCCTGGAACTCCCTCCCTAACAGCACTGCGGGAGCACCTTCACCACACGGACTGCAGCGGTTCAAGAAGGCGGCTCACCACCACCTTCTCAAAGGCGACTAGGGATGGGCAATAAATGCTGGCTTTGCTGACAAGGCCCACATCCCAAGAATTAATTTTTTTTTAAACGTCAGCCAATTTTCCTCTTTCTCCTCTTGTCTGACCTGCTGCGCATTTTCTATTTTCTGCAAAGAAAATTAATTGTTAATCCCTTCCTGCAAGAGGAGGTAAACTTGAGAAAACACAAAGAACAAAATAAATAGAATGGGGGTTAGGAGGAGGAAGAAACACTCCGATCACTGCTTTGTCTGCTGCTGGGACTTCTCATACTGATGTAATTCATAATAAGAAATGAAAATCAATATAATAGAAAAATATTGACAAATTAAATTGATCTGACTGACACTGACTGGTACAGAGTGTAGGCATCCTAACAGATATAAATGAAATGTAATCTAATTGACTCTCTGTACGAAAACATGAAATTTGTAAGTTACCTGACAATTATAAAAAACAAGGCAAGCAAAAAACACAACCGCAAAGTGTCTTGATATATGAACCTAAATCAAGGCCTAATTGAATTTATTTTATTTATTTTTAAAGACCAGAGCTTGAATGTTAGTGTAATAAAGAGAACAGCGTCTGTGCTAAATGAATCAGATAAGTTGATAAGAGAAATTGGTTTGAGAAATGAATTGAAGGATTTTTCTAGAAAAGCCCAGATCAATCAGAAGACCAGTCTGCACCTGTTTGGCATGGGCTCCAATGCATACTGATTTATCTGTGATCTGAAAGAATGGAGTTCCACGCACCAGCCTTTTTCGCACACCATCGTATGGAACGTACATACGATACAGAGCTGGTAAAATCACCTCCCCCAGACAGAGCCCTACTCGCTCAGCAGAAACCTGGCAGGCGGGCGGTTAAAAATCGCCCTGGCTCTTACCTGTCCGAAAGCCGCCATGATCGCAACATCTGCAATTTTAACCTGTTCTCTTGAGCAGGCAGCAGGGACACGCGCCCAGAGCCAACAGGGTCCTTCTTTATATCTGCGTGCTGCGGCCCGATGACATAATTGCGACCCGATTGTAATTTTAACTCAGGCCTGAGCTGGGAATCCACCTGGAGTTAAAATCGCAGCCATCTGTGATCTGAAAGTAACGTGATTTCACCAGGTTTCCACTGTTTTAGCGGAATTAGCTAAATTGAACTTTTCAAGATGTCGCCTTGCCTCAGTTGATAACGCTCTCACCACTGGGTTAGAAAGCTATTGGTTTGAACCCCCGCCAGGGGTTTGAGCTCATAATCTAAGCTGAGACTCCTATGCCGTATTGAGGGAATACTTTATTGTCAGAAATGCCAACCTTCAGATGGTGCATGTTAAAGACCCAATGACACTGTTCAAAGAGTAGGGAGCTCTCCCAGTGTCCCGGCCAACAACCAATACCACCCAATATAGAATAACTGGCCATTCATTTCATTTCTGACTGTGGGACTTAGTCCCATAAAGAATAGTCACTGCACTAGATTAGCAGTCACTGCATGCCGAAAAATAATTCTGACATGACAAAGCTTCAATGTAAATTGTTACAAGATTATGACCAAAACTGACAAAAGTTGATCAAGGCAAATTGTTCAATGTGACAAAGGGTTCTACTGCCACGAGACAGAAGAAAAATAGTAGGAAATCTAGGAGAAAGAAGGGAACTCAGGTGGACTTTTTTTTATAGAGAGAATAATAAAGTTGGAGAATAAGTCATCGGGGAAAGAATTTGAAATTTGAGAGCATAAACGAGTTCAGGAGTCAACTGGATGGGGAGATAACGGATCGCAAGAGATGGTGAGAACACAAGTAGATGGGGTTTATCAAAAAAGGTGAACTTGTTATTCTTTTTGTTGTTCTGTAAATATTCTGATGTTCTGACGGACTCGAGTTTGCTCTTTGCACAGACAGAAGCTGACAAAGAAAACTGAGCCAGATCCTTCAATGAAACCTTTAGCCATCACCTCAGGTATACCTTTGAATGTTATTTCAGCAATCAAGTGCAATATTGTACGTTGTTTACTCGTGCCTTTCTTTTAAAAAGATTTATAGATATGATACCAGAACTGAGAGGTTATAACTATCAGGTTAGACTGAACAGGCTGGGACTCTTTTCCCTGGGAAAGAGAGGTCTGAGGGGGTGACCTGATAGAGGTCTTTAAAATTATGAAGGGGTTTGAAAGGATAGATGTAGAGAAGATGTGGGAGAGTCCAAAACTAGGGGTCATAAATATAAGTTAGTCACTAATAAATCCAAGAAGGAATTTAGAAGTAACTTCTTTACCCAGAGAGTGGTTAGAATGTGGAACTCGCTACCACACGGAGTAGTTGAGGCGAATAACATTTAAGGGGAAGCTTGATAAACACGAGAGAAAAAGGAATAGGGTTAGATGAAGTATGGTTGGAGGAGGCTTGTGTGGAGCATAAACATCGGCATAGACCATTAGAGAAAAAGTACTTGAGAAACTAATGGGACTAAAAGCTAACAAATCCCCTGGACCTGATGGCCTACATCCTAGAGTTCTAAAAGAGGTGGCTTCAGAGATAGTGGATGCATTGATTGTGGTCTTCCAAAATTCCCTAGATTCAGGAATGGTCCCAGCGCATTGGAAGGTAGCAAATGTACCCTACTATTCAAGAAAAGAAGAAGAGAGAAAACAGGGAACAACAGGTCAGTTAGCCTGACGTCGGTCATCGGGAAAATGCTGGAATGCATTATTAAGGAAGTGGTAATAGGGCACTTAGAAAATCATAATATGATTAGGCAGAGTTGACATGGTTTTATGAAAGGAAATTGTGTTTGACAAATTTATTAGAGTTTTTTGAGGATGTAACTAGCAGGGTAGATAAAGGGGAACCAGTGGATGTAGTATATTGGGAGTTCCAAAAGGCATTCAATAAGGTGCCACATAAAAGGCTGTTATGCAAGATAAGGGCACATGGGGTTGGGGGTAATGTATTAGCATGGATAGAGGATTGGATAATGGACAGAAAACAGAGAGTAGGGATAAACCAGTTATTTTCCGGTTGACAGGCTGTAACTAGTGGGGTGCCGCAAGGACCAGTGCTTGGGCCTCAGCTATTTACAATCTATATTAATGACTTAGATGAAGAGACCGAGAGCAATGTATCCAAGTTTGCTGACGATACAAAACTAGGTGGGAAAGTAAGCTGTGAGGAGGACGCAAAGAGCCTGCAAAGTGATATAGGCAGGTTAAGCGAGTGGGCAATAAGGTGGCAGATGGAGTATAATGTGGGGAAATGTGAGTTTATTCACTTTGGTAGGAAGAATAGAATATTTTTTAAATGAGAGATTTGAGTGTCCTAGTACAAGAAACACAGTTAGCATGCAGGTACGGCAAGCAATTAGGAAGGCAAATGCATGTTGGCCTTTATTGCAAGGGGGTTGGAGTATAAGAGTAAGGAAGTCTCGCTACAATTGTACAGGGCCTTGGTGAGACCACACCTGGAGTACTGGGCACAGTTTTGGTCCCCTTATCTAAGGAAGGATATACTTGCCTTGGAGGCGATGCAACGAAGGTTCACTAGATTGATTCTTGGGATGAGAGGGTTTTCCTATGAGGAGAGATTGAGTAGAATGGGCCTATACTCTCTGGAGGTTAGAAGAATGAGAAGTGATCTCATTGAAACATATAAGATTCTGAGAGGGATTGACAGAATAGATGCTGAGAGATTGTTTCCCCTGGCTGGAGAGTCCAGAACTAAGGGTCATCGTCTCAGGATAAGAGGTCAGCGTTTGAAGACTGAGATGAGGAGGAACTTCTTCACTCAGAGGGTTGTGAATCTTTGGAATTCTCTGCCCCAAAGAGCTGTGGATGCTGAGTCATTGAGTATATTCAAGGCTGAGATAGACAGATTTTTGGATTCTAGAGGACTCAAGGGATATGGGGATAATGCGGGAAGCTGGAGTTGAGGTCGAAGATCAGCCATGATCTTATTGAATGGCAGAGCAGGCTCGAGGGTCCGTATGGCCTGCTCCTAATTCTTATGTAGACCAGTTGGGTCGAATGGCCTGATTCTGTGCTGTAAATTCTATGTAATTCTACCACTGATCACATCATTTGTAGCAGAATCCCTTCAGTGAAAACTGTCTCTTTTGTGGGAGATAAGCACTCGTGGTTTAGAGCACAGGGAAAGAAACAAAACAGAAAAACAGAGACATCCTTGCACTGAGCACAAATTAAATTACAATACAATCCTAGCTGTAAATTATCTCCCTGGATATAAATCTGCTTTCTGTGAGGAGCAAGTGGGAATTAAAAGAAAATCAGCAGACGGGAACTTTCAGAAGATTAAATGAATTTGCTTCTGAAAGATGCTTAAAGGAATTTATTAGTCTACCACCATCTTTACGTCAGACCAATAGTCTGCTTTAGGGACCTCTTGCTGATCCCTTCTTACTGATCTGTGGCCCAGTGAAGTGCTAGAGAAACCGCACCACGTTATATTCAAGTCCTGGACAGACATGAGCTTTATAAAGAGTTAGGGGTTGATTTTCAGTGTGCCGTGAGGCGGGCCTTTGGCGTGCGGGGGGCAAAAATCCCGAATTCAGGGGATCCCGACACCATCCCGCCCAAAACCCGCCTCCACCACGTAAGTTTCAAGGGAGGTGGGTACCCGCCCCGCACTGGGACCCGCCGACCCGAGGCGGGAAGGGATTAGTGCCAATTAACTGCCTGTTAACAGGTAGTTAACAGGCAGTTTTTAGCCTAATCCCTATTTTGAGGGGTTTCGTGTGGGATTCCCGACGGCTCCAAACCACGCCAGGTTAGAGCAGGCGGGCCGTCGGGTTGAAGGACTTGGAGGGGTCGCGATGTCGGTGTTCAGGTGAGTGATGGGTGCATGAGTGCAAAGGTAAGTGTGTTTGGTGTGTCTAAAGTGTGTAAAGAAGTTTAAATTACCTGTACTTACCTTAACAGCCTTTCTTCCTCTAGGTTTCGGGAGTCCATCACTCAGCCGGCACTGAAAGCAAAATGGCTGCGAGCTGTCAAAAGTGACAGCCTTCAGCTTTCATTGCCGGTGAGAGTTCTAACTGAGTCTGTGTAGAAGGACTCAGGTTACAAATCAGATTGTCAGTGTTTGACAGCTTCAAACAGCTGTGAAACACTGATATTTCATTTGTCAAGACCTCTTGACAGATGAAATTTCAGTCTGTGACGTCACCTGTTGCCGGGTGGCCCTTAATTGGCCTGCTGAGCCCGCTGGGCGGGCTCAACAAGGTCAATCAAGGGAAAATTGCGTGGATTGGCCGGACGTCGGTGTAGGCGGGACTAAAACCTGAAAGTTGTAGTCCCGCCTCCTTCCCGACTGCTGAATGAAAATCAACCCCTTAGAGTTGATGAAAGGAAAAACAATGTCATGAAAGGGGAAATCAGGCTGCTTGCAGGCAGTTTTAGCAATGGCGGCAATGTGGGATTATCATTTCTGGTCAGGAGATATAGCGAGTCCAAAAAGAATTCAACAAATAAAGGACTAAGGATGGTGGTGGCATCAAAAGTAAGTGGTGATAACTGTTGGCAAGCTTGCAAGAGATATGAAGAAATGGCATCTTCTAAAAATGAGAAGAAACCAGGTTTTCATTGCCCAATTGAAAGAGTGTGGAGCTAGAGAGTTAATGGTCAACCATTGCACTACAAGAAGGTTGTGTGCACTGAGGTGTGAGCTTTAACGGAAGTTTATAAATGAAGAGATGTTTCATCAGCAAAAGAGCGGGTTGGGTTGGATGATGAGTGCAGCAGGCCATTAATGTGGAGAAGGGACAGAGTGATCTCCTGGACGAGTTTCGATCGCCTAGATGGGTCGGAGAGGAATTTCCCAGATTTTTTCTCCCAAATTGGCCATTGGGTTTTTTATCTTTTTTTGCCTCTCCCGGGAGATCACATGGGTTCGGGTGGGATGGAGAGTGATAGAAGATTTGAGGTTAGGATCAGATCAGCCATGATCTTATTGAATAGTGGAGCAGGCTCGAGGGGCCGATTGGCCTACTCCTGCTCCTATTTCTTATGTTCTTATGTTCTTAATCCTGACGAGCCACTGATTGAGGATGAGCTATTGCTTCAGCACAGAGTGACTTGAGAGGAAATTAGAGATCCACAAACATAACTTTGGTGGAAGACTATATAAGGTAAGGTTTAGAAATGTAGATCAAGTTCACAGAAAATGCAAAGCTGACTAATACCTAACAGGTTAGTGATTTACAGATTCGGACCACAAAGGCTTTGTAGATGTCCACAGATAATAACAATTGAATCAATAAAGTATCCAAGAACAGTGGTGCATAAAATATGCATGATCACTATGAGTAGAATGGCATGCTAAAAACTGCAGAGGTGGCATCAAATAGGATCACCATGGCAGCCTCAGCAAGGAAAGTGGTAGCCTCAAGGAGCAGAATGGAAACCTTTGAGGCAAAGTAGCAAAAGAAAGAAAGATTTGCATTTATACAACGATTTCACGGCCACTGGACATCCCATAGCACCTTACTTTTTTTAAGTGTAGTCACTGTTGTAATGTAGGAAATGCAGCAACCAATTTGTGCACAGCAAGCTCCCACAAACAGCAATGTGATAATGACCAGATAAGGGCCTAGAAATTCAGTATAGCCACGTTTGGGGCGCTACAGCCGGGCGGCCGCTAAAGTTTGCGCCTGGCGCAACTTCGCGCCACCTTCACCGATATTCAGTGGCATCGCCCCAAGAGGTTGCTGCTGTGCTAAAACAGGCGATGCACAACTATCATTAGGCGCTAAGCCGGCGGCCCGGGGCGAAACCCCCGAGGGCGGGCGCAGTGCAGGTGCGGCGAGCTGCTGATTGACGGCAGACACTCTGGCGCCGGTGAGCTCTTAAAGGGGGAGGGTGGATTTGTTTTTTTGAAAGGCCGAGACTGGTGTATTTGTGTTTTTTGAAAGGCCGAGACTGCTCGATTTGTGTTTTTGGGGGGGGCCTCTCTCCATTAGTTTGTTATGTGGGAAGGGCACAGAGGTATCAAAGTAATAAATGTTCTTAACTCGCACTGTCCATGCTTTCTTTTGGAAGTCCTGGTTGCCCTGCTCGGCTGAGGGCTTGTGGAGCGGCTACATTCATCTTGTGCCAGCCATCCCCTGAGAGGGGGCCTAGAACCGACGTTCAATAAGCCGCCGATGGGCGGCCCTTGCACTTTCTGCCTCCCTCCTGTGCTGGTCCTCCTCCTCCTCCTCCTCCTCTGGTGGTCCTCCAATGTCTGGTGGCAGTGGCTGAGTTCTGCGGATAGCCAGGTTGTGCAGCATGCAGCACACGACCACGAAATGGGAGACTTGCTCAGGCGAGTACTGTAGGGCTCCTCCGGAACAATCCAGACAGCGGAACCGTTGCTCCAGGACGCCGATTGTTTGCTCAATGAGGTTCCTGGTTGCTTGATGGCTGTCATTGTATCCCTCTTCAGCAGGGGTGCTGGGCGCACGGAGCGGGGTCATCAGCCAGGTGCACAAAGGATAGCCTTTGTCCCCGAGAAGCCATCCTCGTGGGTGAGGCTGGGCCTGGAACATGTCTGCCACAGAAGTCTGGCGCAGGATGAAGGCATCGTGGCTGCTGCCTGGAAAGCGGGCATTGACAGCTAGGATGATCTGCCTGTGGTCACACACCAACTGCACGTTGAGTGAATGGTAGCCCTTCCGGTTGCGGTAATCCTCGGCATGCTCTAGAGGTGCCCGCAAAGCCACATGCGTGCAGTCAGTGGCGCCCTGCACCATGGGGAAGCCCGCTAATGCTGCAAAGCCCATTGCACGCTGTTGCTGCTTGACAAGGGCCATGGAGAAGGAGATGAACTGACGTCTCCTTCTGAAAAGGGCATTGGTCACCTGGCGGATGCAGCAATGTACGGCAAACTGGGAGATGTTGGAAATGTCCCCAGCAGCGGATTGGAAGGAGCCGGTGGCATAGAAGTTGAGAGACACCATCACCTTCACTGCCACCGACAGAGACGTCCTGCTCCTCAGCTGTGGCTGCAGATCTCCGCGAAGCAGGTGGCAGATCTCAGTGACCACCGCCCTTCGGAATCGCAGCCTCCGAACACACTGCTCGTCAGACATGTTCAGATATGAGAACTGCTGGCGGTATACCCTGGGTGGGTAAGGCCTCCTTAGCCGACGCCTGTTGCCCCTTCTCCCTCTGGCCATGACTGCCACTCTCTCACGGCGTCTCTGAGCCCTTTGAATGCAATGGAGAAGGCCAACGTTTGCACCCATTGCAGCACCCATTATATGTTTCCAATCAATGCTATGGCTCTGAAGTTAAAGACAAGTGCAAAACTGTGGTCTGAAGCCACAAGTGCCTGTGCGAATGTTGAGCCAAACCAGAAAGCTCTCTACCTTTGTCTCTCTGCAAAGATCCGTCTCTCACAAAGAAGGAGTGTTGCAAAATGGCTGCCATTTCTACTGCAGGAAGAGTGCCCTTTAATTAGCGCCCCCCGCGCCCCGCAGCGACTGGGAACCGTTCCCCTCTACCAGTCGCTAGGGGCCTCGATTTAACATCTCATCCGAAAGACGGCACCTCCCTTGTTCTTGTTTTATTTGCATCTTGTTGTGTTTAATCTTTGTGGCCTCAATTTGCAATTCAGCAATCGTATGAATGTTATTTTCGTTTTCAGTGAATTTTAACTTGTTAGCTTTTTAAAATTAAACTATGTTTCTGTGTGCGTGCTAAATATGAACTGGGTTTAAATGTTTTTTTTTGTTAAGGTTGCCATTTGAATTTGCAACTGTTGCACTTTCATTTCCGATCACAAGGGAACTAAATGCTTGCTACTTGTGGGTGCTCGAATTTCCAAGCCATTGTTTTCTGTGATAGATCACACATGGCAGCTTTATTGCTGCTTTGTTATCCATTTCACACAGAATCACAGAAACCCCACAGTGCAGATAGAGGCCATTTCGGCCCATCGAGCCTGCACCGACACATATCCCACCCGATCCCCATAACCCCACGTATGTAATCCCCCTAACACTAAGGGTCAATTTATCATAGCCAATCAACCTAACCCGCACATCTTTGGACTGTGGGAGGAAACCGGAGCACCCGGAGAAAACCCATTTCTGCATAGATTCAAGCTAAAAAAAAAGTAAAATCAGTGCTGCCTATAATTCCCTGATAAAATCAAACCCATTCCCAACAGGCACTTTTTGAAGGTATAAAGGTGGTGCAAGATTGACATCAATGTGCACCCGTATAGTTTCCTGCAGAGATCTGCAACCTCCAAGTCACACACCATCCTGACTTGGAAATATATTGCCGTTTCTTCATCGTCACTGGGCCAAATCCTGGAACTCCCTCCCTAACAGCGCTGTGGGAGTGCCTTCACCGCACGGACTGCAGCGGTTCAAGAAGGCGGCTCACCACCACCTTCTCAAGGGCAACTAGGGGTGGGCAATAAATGCTGGCAATGCCCATAACCCTACAATGATTTTTTTTAAACAAATAAAAATGCAAAGTTGCTGCTGTGAAGGTTCACACATGAAAACTGGCCACTTTGACATTCCTGGACTGTACCCCACCATGAGCTAGCACCATCAAAACAGATGGGGAAGAAATTGGGGAAATAAACAGCTTAGAGCCACTCGATAGTGGTAGCAAGGGAAAACTGAGGGAGGCGTTTTTAAAAAAAAAAAGAAAAACATCGCTGTCATCAAAATCTGAGCTGAAATCCCTGTGTTGACTGAGTTGCACTTGAACTTCACAGAAGAAGTAACTTAGCCAACCTGTCAGGCAAGGTAGGTAGAGAGGGAATCCTGGTTGGGTGCAGGGTCTCTTTTCCTGCACCACTCAGGCATGCCTCTCTACCAGGTTGACCCAGGAACAGCACCGACAGCATCTACAGGCCAGAGCCTCCTACTGAGAAGGGTAACAGATGGAAACGGAAATAATTGTGAACACTGGGTAACTGAGTGGTGTCGTGGGCTAATATACCACTAGGCCCCAAGTTCAGATCAAGCCCAAGCCGAACCCCGTACTTATAGAACTAAAGTTTCCTCTCTCTGTTGCCTATAAGGGTCCGATGTGAAATCAGTTTGGGTAGTCTTATCCCAGTTCTTTTGAGTGTGAATCCACAGTGTAAAACCACCCTAGCTCAGCACAAATTGTCACTCTCCCTCACTGGTGCAGTACAGGGTGTCCTTCTGGGTGTAGGTAAGACACATTCTAGGGATAACATAAAGGTAGCTTTTAATCTGCCTTCAACCATGGGCCGTGGTGCACTGAGATAAGGGTGCTTGATGTCAAGGGATGAAATTCCTCCTGTTGATAACTTTACTGAAAGCATTGTACTCGGGCTGACTTTTGAGTGGCAGAAGAGCATTAGCATCCTCCACATCAAAGAGTGCAAAAATTTTACAAAGCATTTCATTTATTTACTTTTGGGAATTACATGAATGTAAGTGCTAAAGCAAATGGCAGAGAAGAAATCCTTCGTCCCTCATTAAAGTCCTTGTCATCATCAGGCAGTAACTGGTTTGAAAGATAATTTTGTGTTGTTTTACTGTGGCCGTACAATTTCACGATAATGAACTGTGAATCATTTCTTAGGTCTGCATCACAACTATTTACCCTCCAGTGTTGCAGATGTGGCTTACAAGTAACAGTAATTTTTTGGCCTCTGAAAGGTTTTTTTTGAAAGTCACTTTGTGATTTGTGCTTTGTGAAGGTTTGTATTCTTCCCGTGCCAATGGTATGCCTGGCTGTGACACACATCACAGACTGGGCACAAGAGGGAATGCCATAGATCCTGCTCTGATCAAATGCATCTGTGCCAGGCCGCAATTAAAATTCAACAGCTAGAACAAAGGGCAGCTACCATCTCAATCACAACTCATTTTAAAGTACAAAAAAAAAACCAGGCAATGCTGGAAACACACACATCAGAAAGAGAAAAGGCAGGTTAATGTCTTGGGTGTAGGCTGTCAGAACTGGTTTCCACCCAAGACGTCTCAAGTATTTTATATTCTTGTTTCAGATTTCCAGCTTTCCTATGGGGAAGGAAGGATAGATCGGAGGATTAAAAAAAAAATTTTTTTATTCATTGATGGGATGTGGGTGTCGCTGGCTAGGCCTGCATTTAGTGCCCATCCCTAATTGCCCTTGAGAAGATGGTGGTGAGCCGCCTTCTTGAACCACTGCAGTCCATATGGTGTAGGTACACCCACAATAATAAGTTGCCCAGGCCTTTCCTGCACACTTTGTGGCAGCTGTTTGGAGAGTGGCACTGTCTGAGATTAGCTGGCAGGCCAATATCATGTTCCCAATTGGCAGCCAACAGTGTACTAGGCTGGTAAGAGCCGTGTGGGGCCAGCCTAGGGTACCTCAGTCTCCGATGTTCCCTCCTTTTTTGGGGCCTGCCCTCTATTCAATGCTTCCTTCCTCGATCGCGTGACTTAGATCAGGACCTGGCCGACTGGGGGCAATCACTGGAATATACTCATGTCCCAACAATCAGTGGCAAAGAGCTTCGCACCTCTGACACCCTACATCAAAAACCTGCCACAATCGCAACCTTGCTTACTGTATCCAGAGGCCACCCATGGTGCAGATTCATATTCACAGTACTGTTATTTCATACATTGCAAAGTAACCTTATAATCTCACGATGAGTCAAAAATTCAGAATGACTCATATGAAAGGTAGAAAGCTTTCTATCAGATTCTAGAGTGTTTCATTCTAGTTAGAGTGGGGGTGAGTATTACCCCCATACAGCCTGTTCATTACAAGGTTGTTTACTATTTCGATCATTTTTGAGTGAAAATGTTCGTTTTTTTTCCAGTTGCAGTGCAGAATGCTCAAGCTCCACGATGCAACTAAAAAATAACACCCAGAGCAAGTGTTATGCCACTGGCACACATCACTGAAATGAAACGGCGCAGATTAACCCTTTTGAGTACTGAATGTCTTTTGGAACTTGTACGTTTGTTAACTGCCAATGGGGATGAGCATGTAATTATATTCAAAGACTAAGGGGGAGAAATGGGTCTTGGGCGGTGGCGCAATATGGGCGATAGCGAATGAGCAGCCGGTTTTGCAGCCCGCCAAAACGGACTGTCAATTCTCTATTGCCCAAGACCAATCTCATCCCCTTAGTCTTAAAACGTAACTACATGCTCTCCCCATGGCCCAGTGGGGACAAAGCCATATAGACCAGAAGATTCCCAGCTCTGGAGACTGATCTTTGCTGAGGTATCTGATTTCACCCAGAGTAATGGTTGAGGTGCTACCTTTGGTCTCAGTATCCCTGGTGTAGGGAAGGCCGGGGGGGGGGGAATCAGCCCATGTTCCCATCCGTGACCGTTGCCAAGTGATGACGATTGGAAAGTGCATCGTGAACGTTAGGTGAGGACAGGATCATGCTCGGGACACCCGCAATTGAAAAGGGTACTAACCATCACTGCTCGGATTCACAAGTGAAAGGTGGACACTTGGGCAAGATACTGGTGAGCTACCAACACCTGCAGCACCGTAACCCAGCAAAGGGTCATCGATTCCATTCAAGGAGGGGAGAACATCTGGGGGGGACAAAAGATAGATACACGGAGCTGCCAGTGAGACCAAGAGACGGTCATTGATTTAAGTGGGTTATTTTTCATTCCATTTTCTGAGCAGTCACAGCACAACTAGGCCATGTGCAAAAATTGAAGCATCCCCCGACTTACTAAAACCCTTTTTTCCTATTGTTTATTTGTCCAGTTTAACCCTGTGAGATAGAGCAAGCACACCAGCAACATGTAGTCTGAAAACGACTTTGATTGCAGTATGGGCAAGAGGGCTTGATGCTGTTAAGAGGTCCAATATGTAAACACTCTTGATGATGTACAGAGTGTACGCTCAGCTACAAGTAATCTGAAGCACAGAAACCAAAAATATCTAGAGTAAAAAGGACAAAAAGGCCCCAAAATTTAACATTGAACACAAACTTCCTGTTATCAGGTGCTATTATGAAGATTAACATCTATAGATGAACTGATAAGCACAGCAAGGTTGTCATTTGAGTCTGTTGAGGTTTTATTAGCAGGTGGGAAAAATTACAAGGTTCTGTTTATCTTTTTTTCTCTTCCTCCGCTGAAGGCACTGACCCCTGCTTGGTTATGGTCTTTAGATGCATTTAAGGGGAAGCTAGATAAACACATGAAGAAGAAAGGAATAGAAGGATATGTTGATGGGGTTAGATGAAGGAGGGTGGGAGGAGACTTATCTGAGGAAGGATGTTCTTGCCATGGAGAGAGTGCAGCGAAGATTCACCAGACTGATACCCGGGATGGCAGGAATGATGTATGAGGAGAGATTGGGTCGATTAGGCTTATATTTGCTAGAGTTTAGAAGAATGAGAGGGGATCTCATTGAAACTTAAAATTCTAACAGGACTAGACAGACTAGATGCAGGAAGGATGTTCCCGATGGCGGGGAGTCCAGAACCAGGGGTCACAGTCTAAGGATAAGGGGTAAGCCATTTAGGACTGAGATGAGAAGGAATTTCTTCACCCAGAGAGTGGTGAACCTGTGGAATTCTCTACCACACAAGGCAGTTGAGGCCAATTCATTAAATATATTCAAGAAGGAGTTAGATATATTTCTTAAGGCTAAAGGGATCAAGGGATATGGGGAGAAAGCAGGGACAGGGTACTGAATTTGGATGATCAGCCATGATCTCATTAAATGGCGGAACAGGCTCGAGGGGCCGAATGGCCTACTCCTGCTCCTATCTTCTATGTTTCTATGTTTCTATGACTCATAAACACCGGCGCAGACCTGCTGGGCCGAATGGCCTGTTTCTGTGCTGTAAATTCTATGTAATAATATGTAAAATTAATCCCAGTCACTTACAGCAGCACAGTCTCCAGGTGCGATTGGCAGGGGAAATACCCAATCATCTCCTATCTGGCCAGGACTTGTGGTGTCACTATATGCAGCCTTAAATAAATTCAGCGGTATTTGGGAGAACCTACAGTAGACAGCATGAACACAAGGCACCTCCACTCGCTCCACCGCGTATTCCGTTAACCGTGCCTCCCCCTAGCCACTGCAGACACGCCCTGAGGTAGCCAATGTGGCCCCAGTCAAGACATTCCTCCATGCATCTCCTCATGTGTGGGAGCCACTGCAGACACACCCTACGATACCCAACAAGGCCTCAAACACCATGCAGTCCCTTTGTGCCTGATGCTTAGAAGACAACAGCCACTGCATGCTTTTCCTCCAATTCCAAATTACAAGTGGGCTGGATTTAACAGCAGGAGGGTTGAACCCAAATTTATAGAATTGTTTCCTGAAGTGATTCTGTAGGATCATTGAAGAGACAAAGGGGGAAAAATTCAGTTGGTTGCGCCTCCCGTTAGCGCCTTAAGAGGGGCGCAAAGCAACTAGCGCCCGGGCATGGCGATATCTGCGCCTCTCGTGAAATTAACTAGACATTTTGCGGCAGCGCTAAACACTACCGCCACGATCTCCTGCGCTGGCAGATCGTGACCTCAGTCGAGTGCGCAACGCCCTGGTAGCGCCCCGGACCAGATATTGAGTGGCGCCCCCTGTCATATCGCCTGCCGCTAGCAACGACAGGTTGAGGGGTGCGTTCTGCAGTCAGAAAGGGACTGGGGGAGCGCTATTTAAAGGCGACCACTTCCTGCCTTTTTTTGTTGGTGACATTTTTGCACCACGCATTCTGAGAGAGAGAGAGACTTCTGGAGAGGTTCAACGCTGTGTGAAGGAGTTTTGGGTACTGAGCAGTACTTTGCAGGTTCATTTTGATTTGCCCTTCCTTGCATCGATTTAGAAGAGACTGTGGGGGCTGCACTGTGAGCTCTTTCCCTGGGTCTCTCTGTAGTGTATGTGCTTTAAGTCAGAACTACTTTTTACAGCTCCTGTGTACTGTAGTACCGGCAGTAACCACACCGGTATATAAGCTGTGCGCATGCCTCTGTAACCCAGTCTAGAGATGACCCTCCTCCAGTAAAGACCTGTTATTTGTTTATGTACAGCATCCGTGTAATTATTTATCCACTGAACCACGGATCTAACACTCTCCATTGTTCTTTCCAGCAGATTTGATGTACAAGTCTCCCCAGGCCGAGATTCAAGGCTGCAATGAGCAGGATGTGGATGGAGAGCAAGATCGACCCTCCCCTTTAAGAGCTGGCCGGTGCCATTGTGTCTGTGTTCCATTGCTGACTGACATCACATGAGCTTCGCCCGCCCTCTGAGGTAACGCCTCGCTCCTCGGCCTTAGCGCCTTAAGACAGGTGTGTAGCGCCTGATTTAGCGCTCCAATCACCTCCAGGGGCGATAAAAGCCAAGTTTGCTGTCGGAGGCGATAATTAGCGCCAGGCGCTAAACTTTGCACCCTGCCAATAATGGCGCCCCAAATGTGGTGATACCGAATTTTTCCCCCAAACACTCGACAAGCTGCTGAACATTTTGTTCGCTTCAAGCAATAAGCAAATAGATTTGGGGTGTTACTTCAAAAGGCCTTTTCTATTGCCAAGTTTTCGAACCGTTCTGCTCCTTTTGACACACAGGAAGGGCTTGATGGAAATGCTTTTCTGCCATTTTAGACTTTTTCACAATTACCGTGAAGTAATGTGGCTTTAGCAATAACTAGCAGTCAACAGGCAAAGAAACCCGGTGGCAGTAATCTGGTCTTAATGGCTGCGATTTGCCCTACTGCCGCGGGTGATGTCGGTGGTGGGTCTTGACCCCGCTGCTGGCTCCAGCCCGCTGTGTAGAATGATTTTACATTGATTGGGCTTGTTAAGCCCGCCCAGCGCGTTTGCTGGCCAATTAAAAGGAAGCGGGTCTAATGACCTCATTTGATGACGCGTCATCAGCCGGTTTCCTTAAAGGGGTCATGTCCACATTGATTTTGACGTTTGTGCTGTCAGTGTTCTACAGCATTGAGCTGTTACAAACACTGACAAACGCTGCACAAAGGTGCACGGCTGCACCCAGACGCTCCAAAACTCCCTCCATATGCTTATGGAGAAAGTCACAGCACGCAGGGAGGTTCTCTTCCCTTCCAATGTTCAGCCCTGACAGACCCGACATCTGGGGAAGTCGCATGGCGGTGGGTTGACAGCAGGGTCCCGACCTGCTGTCAAAAAAAAATTTCCCACCCAACCCACCACCGAACCCCCGGAAAATTCCCCCAAAAGTGTCATCGTCATCCCACAGAAATCTTCAGGACAGCTCCTCCCAAGCTCAAAACACAGAGCTTGAAAGTGTGCTGTCAGTATTAGCAATGTGTGAAATTCATCTGCTGCTATCTTAATGGACATTAGCCTGTTTATTTTAAACAGGTTAATGCATTCATTAAAATAGAGAACACAGGAACTTCATGTGAATGTGATAATTCATTCATTACATAACCATATAGTGTGCTCTCACTCCGAGAGTGATAGCTTCACAGCTACATGTTTTCATAGAATCAGACAGCACAGAAGGAGGCCATTCGGCCCATCATGCCTGTGCCTTTGAAAGAGCTCTCCAATTAGTCCCACTCCCCTGCCTTTTCCCCAGAACCCTGCAAATTTCTCCTTTTCAAGTATTTATCCAATTTACTTTTGAAAGTTACTATTGAATTTTCTTCCACCGTCCTTTCAGGCAGTGCATTCCAGATCGTAACAATTTGCTGTGTACTAAAATTTCTCATAATTTCTCCCCTAGATATTTTGCCAATTATCTTAAATCTGCGTTCTGTGGTTACCGACCCTCCTGCCAATGGAAACAGTTTCTCCCTATCGACTATTATCAAAACCCCTCATAATTTTGACCACCTCTATTAAATGCCCCCTTACCCTTCTCTGCTCTAAGGAGAACAATTCCAGCTTCTCCAGTCTCTCCACAATTCCTTCATCCCCGGTACGATTCTGGTAAATCTCCTCTGCACCTTCTCCAGAGCCTTGACATCCTTCCTAAAGTGTGGTGCCCAGAATTCAACACAATACTCTAGCTGAGGCCTAACCGGTGATTTATAAAGATTTACCATAACTTCGGAAAATGCTGGAAATACTCAGCAGGTCGATGACCTGTAACGTTGACTCTATTTCTCTCTCCACAGATGCTGCCTGGCCTGCTGAGTATTTCCAGCATTTTCTGTTTTTATTTCAGATTTCCAGCATCCGCAGTATTTTGCTTTTGTTTTACCATAACTTCCTTGATTTTGTATTCTATGCCTCTATTTATAAAGCCCAAGATCCCGTATGCTTTTTTAACAGCCTTCTCAACTTGTCCTGCCACCTTCAAAGATTTATGTGCGTACACCCCCAGGTCTCTGTTCCTGCGTCCCCTTTTGTTTTTACAGTGGTCAAAAGTCAAGGAAAGAAACTACAATTATATTAATGAGCGTGTAGTAAAGGCAGTGAGCGTGTTCCAGCTGCTTCATCACAAACATAATACAGCTAGCCTCATTTGTGTCCTAAAGGCTTATATCAGATAAAAGGAAATTACAATGTGTCATTACGTAGTTGATTTCTTTTGTGGCCTTTTTTTTTCCTTTTGAACATTTTATTCTTGTGCTCATCAAAGTGTAAGTTATGAACGAACAGAATGAAGCTCTTTACCTTTTTCAGCATCCAGCGTCAGCATCAGGTATAGACAGACTGAACATCAGCAAGATGTACAAAGTGCAGGTGAGACGAGGCGATAAATCAAGAAGTCCAGATTGATATCAACAGCTTAGGATTTAAAAATCTGTAGACTTTGGAGAATAGAAAGTACTGCGAGCCATTTGGTACATAACTACCCCTCCACACGTTCAGAACCTATACCAGCAAAGTCCCAATGTGGCATATAAGACACGCGTCCAAAACAGTTCCCCCTTCATGGTTCAAAACTCCCAGGCATGTAACGGGGGGGGGAGGCGGGGGGCTTCTTTCGGTCCATGTGCGAGATCCAGGACCAGACCATGAGGTGGATTTGTGGTCAAAGGGGGGAGTTTTTTTGTCTTACAATACCCCTGTGCAGCGCCTTGGGACGTTTTACTACGTTAAAGGCGCTATATAAATACAAGTTGTCGTTGTGGCTGCTGTTGAAAGCTCCAGCCTACGCTAATCTCTGGAGGTGGAATCAGCCTCACAGTGAGCACAACTCTTTGGCCTAGATTTTCAGTGTGCCGTGAGGCGGGCTTTTAGGCGTGCGGGGGGCTAAAATCCCGAATTCGGGGGTCCCGACATCATCCCACCCAAAACCCGCCTCCACGTAAGTTGCAAAGGAGGTGGGTACCCACCCCGCACTGAGACCCACCGACCCGAGGCGGGAAGGGATTAGTGCCAATTAACTGCCTGTTAACAGGTAGTTAACAGGCAGTTTTTAGGCTAATCCCTATTTTGAGGGGTGTCGTGTGGGATTCCCGACGGCTCCAAACCACGCCAGGTTAGAGCAGGCGGGCCGTCGGGTTGAAGGACTTGGAGGGGTCGCGATGTCGGTGTTCAGGTGAGTGATGGGTGCATAAGTGCAAAGGTAAGTGTGATTGGTGTGTCTAAAGTGTGTAAAGAAGTTTAAATTACCTGTACTTACCTTTACAGCCTTCCTTTCTCTAGGCTTCGGGAGTCCATCACTCAGCCGGCACTGAAAGCAAAATGGCTGCGATCTGTCAAAAGTGACAGCCTGCAGCTTTCAGTGCCGGTGAGAGTTCTAACTGAATCTGCGTAGAAGGACTCAGGTTACAAGTCAGACTGTCAGTGTTTGACAGCTTCAAACAGCTGTGAAACACTGATATTTCATCTGTCAAGACGTCTTGACAGATGAAATTTCAGTCTGTGACGTCACCTGTTGCCGGGTGGCCCTTAATTGGCCTGCTGAGCCCGCTGGGCGGGCTCAACAAGGTCAATCAAGGGAAAATCGCGTGGATTGGCCGGACGTCGATGGAGGCGGGACTAAAACCCAAACGTTGTAGTCCCGCCTCCTTCCCGACTGCTGAATGAAAATCCAGCCCTTTGTCTTTAACCCTCTTACATGATGACCTGGGTTAAACAGCTGCCAATAAGGAAGCCTGGCATGTCTCATTCAACTTTGCATCTAGAAAATTAAAGTGGCTGGCACACTGCAAACTGTATCGAATAGCTCCTCCCATCAAGCTGAAGGTCGATGTCCATCATATAGCTGATGAGGAAACTAAGTCTTGGATTGACAACTGCTGGAAGACATTGTCAAGCAGCTGAAAACATGTGCTCATACATCCGGGGTTTGGTGCCTATTATTAGTGGGCTGTAGAGAGGCAACTGGTTGCTGCTGAAACTCTGCACCTCCAAATGGTGGAACAACTGTTTGATGGGAGATGGAGGATGGTGGCAATGCACTCACACATAAGAACATCAGAACATAAGAAATAGGAGCAGGAGTAGGCCATTCGGCCCCTCGAGCCTGCTCCACCATTTAATGAGATCATGGCTGATCCGATTTTGGTCTCAACTCCACTTTCCTGCCCGCTCCCCATAACCCTTGACGCCCCTATAGCTCAAAAATCTGTCTATTTCAGCCTTGAATATATTCACTGGCTCCGCCTCCACAGCTCTCTGGGGTAAAAAATTCCAAAGATTCACGACCCTCTGAGAGAAGAAATCCCTCCTCATCTCCGTCTTAAATGGGCGACCCCTTATTCTGAGACTATGCCCCCTCGTTCTAGATTCCCTGGCGATGGAAAGCATCCTCTCAGCATCTACCCTGTCCAACCCCCTCAGAATCTTATATGTTTCAATAAGATCACCTCTCATTCTTCTAAACGCCAACGAGTACCGGCCCAAGCTGCTCAACATTTCCTCATAAGACAACCCCTTCCATCCCAGGAATCAACCTAGTGAACCTTCTCTGAACTGCCTCCAATGCAAGTATATCCCTCCTTAAATAAGGTGACCAAAACTGTACGCAGTACTCCAGGTGTGGTCACATTTTATGGTGAGTTATGTTACCATGTTCTGAGTAGCTCCTGGCACCTGCTATCTACCTAGTGAGAGCCCAAATCGGTGCTCGTCAACTGACTATCCTCCTTGAGGGGGGAGTAAGAGGGCAAAGCCAACAGCTGATGGAACATTGAGACTAAGTCAAGCCAAGTGGCAGACTCAATAATCTGATACTTGAGCTAAGCAGGCCCACAGCACTACAGGACACAGCTGATGATTGACCAACCAACATGTTTCCTCAATGGGGGGAGGTGGGGGGGTACACCTGAAGTTGGGATTCTTCCTAGACTGGATAAACCTGCAAGCCAGTGTCATGACAAGTACGGAGGTCCTAACTGGGCAAACAGCAGGCTGCTCTGCATTGATATGCTGCATGGTATTAGCTGGACAAACTCGAGCAATACTCGGTTCTTGCCAACCTGCACCTAAATTTTCTGGACTTGGGTGTGTCTCTACAGGGAGAGAGTATGACATCCATATCGGTTAAACATAAGAAATAGGAGCAGGAGTCGGCCATACAGCCCCTCGAGCCTGCTTCACCATTCAATAAGATCACGGCTGATCTTCAACCTCATCTCCACTTTCCTGCACTATCCCTATATCCTTTGATTCCCCTAGAGCCCTAAACATAAGAAAGATAAGAAACAACTCTATGGTGTCAAAAATAAAAACAAATACAGAAAATGCTGGCCAGTCGACATCTGAATAGAAAAAATATAGGTTAACTTTTTAGATATAACCCTGACAAAAAGAGTTATGCCCAAAACATTAACCTGCCTTTTCTTTTTACAGATATTGACTGACATGCTGTGTATTTCCAGCATTTGCCATTTTATTTTTACTTTTATCTTTTACTCTAGTGTCAACTTGCTTCAGTTGGTACCACGCTCACCTTTGAGTAATGAAGCCCCTCTAAGAACCGAGTATATGGAATTAGGCTGACACTCGAGTGAGGCACCGAGGTGATGCTGCATTGCCAAAGGTGCCGTCTTTCAGATGACAAGCTCTTGTCTGCCTTTTTAGGGATAACTATTTAAGAAGGGCAGGGGTCCTGGCCAAAGTTCTGCCTTTAACCAACGCCACTAAAAAATAGATTAATGATCATTCAACTCATTGCTGTTTATTGGACATTACAGTGCATAAAATGGCTGCCCGGATAACAACAATAACTACACTACACAAGCAATTGATTAAATGTGAAGCACTTTGAGAAATGGAGAAGGATGTGATAAGGTGCCTGTTACAAATTCACATCTTCCATAGATACATTTAAGGGTTCAATAACATCAATCACTTTCATAAGAGGTTTGAGCATCTTACTTCGATGGTAGTTGACTCACATTGCCCTGTATCTACTTGGTTTTTTTGTTCGTTCCTGAGATGTGGGTGTCGCTGGCAAGGCCCAGCATTTATTGCCCATCCCTCATTGCCCTTGAGAAGATGGTGGTGAGCCGTCTTCTTGAACCGCTGCAGTCCATGTGGTGAAGGTGCTCCCACAGTGCTGTTAGGGAGGGAGTTCCAGGATTTTGACCCAGCGGCGATGAAGGATCGACGATATACTTCTAAGTCAGGATGGTGTATGACTTGGAGGGGAACTTGGAGGTGGTGGTGTTCCCATGCGCCTGCTGCCCTTGTCCTTCTCGATGGTAGAGGTCGCGGGTTTGGGAGGTGCTGCTGAAGACGCCTTGGCAAGTGGCTGCAGTGCACCTTGTAGATGGTACACACTGCAGCCACGGTGCGCCGGTGGTGGAGGGAGTGAATGTTTAAAGTGGTGGATGGGGTCCCAATCAAGCGGACTGCTTTGTCATAAGAACATAAGAAATAGGAGCAGGAGTAGGCCATTCGGCCCCTCGAGCCTGCTCCACCATTCAATAAGATCATGGCTGATCTTCTACCTCATCTCCACTTTCCTGCATTATCCCCATATCCCTTGATTCTCTTAATATCCAATTTCCTGGATGGTGTGAACTTCTTGAGTTATGTTGGAGTTGCACTCATCCAGGCAAGTGAAGTGTATTCCATCACACTCCTGACTTGTGCCCTGCAGATGGTGGAAAGGCTTTGGGGAGTCAGGAGGTGAGACACTCGCCGCAGAATACTGAGCCTCTGACCTGCTCTTGTTGCCACCGTATTTATGTGGCTGGTCCAATAGCAAAACCCATAGATGGAACAATATCCTCCTCCCCTTGCAATCTAGACTGGATCCTTATGTCTTTTGCACATGCGTTTCTTCACTCGCTCTGAGTAAGGCGTCATTGTCAAGTTAGCAATAGATGAAACAAAGGGGGCGATTTTGTCAATGGGGGTGCGTTGGAGGCGGGATTGCTGCTTGTCGGGTTTTAGTCCCGCCTCCATCGACTTCTGGCCAACCCACGCTATTTTCCCTTGATTGACTTTGTTAAGCCCACCCAGCAGGCTTAGCAGGCCAATTAAGGGGAAGCCGGTTACAGAGAACGTCAACGTATGACGTTTCATCTGTCAAAAATTTTTGACAGGTGAATTGTCATTGTTTGACAGCTCTGTGAAGCTGTCAATCACTGACATTCTCTGTAGTTTGATGAGTCCTTGTATTCAAGACTCATCCAACCTCTTTCTTTAGCAGAAATTAGATGGTTGTTGCATTGGAGAATGCAACTCACCTCTCCACATTTGCACCCATCATTTACCTTCACAGCGCACCTTTGCACTCCTCCGACCCCCGCAGACCCACTGCTCGCCTTGATGACCCTGGCGGGGTTTGCAGCCTTCGGGAGGCCCGCACTTGTGTGGGTAAAATGGGGATAATCCTCTTATCTGCCTGTTAACTACCTGTTAACAGGCAGGTAAATGGCACTAATCCCCTTCCCGCCTCCAAGGAGACGGGACCCGGCGCGGGTCGGCTACCCACCTCCTGGGAAGATGGCACGGAGGCGGGTTGGGGGCGGGATGGGCACCCACCCCCAGATTCTGCCATTTTCCCGGCAGTCCTGCCTCCAAACCCGCCTCCCCAGGGCTGGCAAGATCGCGCCCAGAGTTTGGTTTGAATCATAAGCTGCTTTATTCCACAGTAAGCTGAAACATACAACACAGCAGGTACGATCACTTGGTTCAAACAGTGCACCTATATTCCCACAATGCGACAAATTAAAGAACATGTAACTCTACTCAACTTCAGTGGGTCATCATTGCTTAACCTGAAAATATAAAATTCTTAAGTGGCTTGACAGGGTAGATTCTGGGAGGATGTTTCCCCTGGCTGGGAGTCTAGAACTAGGGGGTCACAGTCTCAGATTAAGGGGTCAGCCATTTAGGACTGAGATGAGAAGAAATTTCTTCACTCAAAGGGTTGTGAGTCTTTGGAGAACTGTGGATGCTCCGTCGTTGAGTATATTCAAAACAAAGATCAATAGATTTTTGGATACTAGGAGAATCAAGGGATATGGGGATAGTGCGGGAAGGTGGAGTTCAGGTAGAAGATCAGCCATGTTCCTACTGAATGGTGGAGCAGGCTCGAAGGGCCAAATGGCCAACTCCTGCTCCTATTTATTATGTTCTTATGTTCTAAACAGAATAATCTCTCTGTAACCTGCGCTGCAGCCCAGAGCACAACCACTCCCTCTGTAGTCACCTGTCTTTTTTTTTTCATTTCTCACAGCACTTCATTGCCTAACTGACTTGCTAGTGTTTGTGTTCCTTTCTTTAAAATGCCTGACTCCAGTGTCAGTATTTAGTCACAACTGACTAACGGACTCAGCCCCTCCGATGGCTGCACCCCAAGGACGGAGTCCACTAACCTAGCTTGACAATGACATCTGCTGAGTTCAAATCAATACAATTGCCGCAGCAGCAGATTATCTTCCATTGGCTCCAGGATGCTAGTTTCATACACCCCGTCTTAAAACCAATATAAACCTGGAGACCTTGCTGTTGTGTGACTTTAACTAATTGCTTTAACATAAAAGCACAGTTTAAGTTCATTAATATCTTGATCCTTACTGTGGAAAAATAGGTAAAGAAAAATCAGAAATCTGACAGCGCCGTATAAATGTGAGTTTATCCTTGACATTCTTAAAGATGGACATAGTCACTGGTTGATCGCAACAAGCACTGTACCTGCCTGTAGATAATAGAGTCAATTATATTAACATGAGCACATTACATATGTCACTCTTCTCACCTTCATTCTGGCTTCGGATTTTATAGCTTTTATATTCCACTGGGTAAAGTAATGGCACAACCGTCCCTTGGCTTGGTTTCTCATAAGTCACAATTAGTTTTTCTATGCTGCTGAAAAACCGAGGAAGAACTCCTTTCGACGTCTGTGGTGTGAAAGAATAAGATTAAAATAGATTAGATTATGATATCTGATCCCACAGTATAAGCCAGTCAGAGTGCTCAAGTTCACCAGGTTGGCTGTTAACTAAACAGAGCCTGGCACCTCCCAAACCCGCAGCCTCCACCACCTAGAAGGACAAGAGCCAGCAGGTGCAATGGAAACACCACCACCTCAAAGTTCCTTTCCAAGTCATGATCTCTGGGTGACTGTCTGTGTGGAGTTTGTACATTCTCCCCGTGTTTGCGTGGGTTTCCTCCGGGTGCTCCGGTTTCCTCCCACAGTCCAAAGGTGTGCGGGTTAGGTTGATTGGCCATGATAAAAATTGACCCTTAGTGTTAGGGGGGATTAAATACGTGGGGTTACGGGGTTACAGGGATAGGGCTTGAGTGGGATGGCTGTCGGTGTAGGGACCGGGTGCTAGGGTTTGGATGATCAGCCATGATCTCGTTGAATGGCGGAGCAGGCTCGAAGGGCCGAATGGCCTACTCCTGCTCCTATCTTCTATGTTTCTATGTTTCTATGTAAAATCCTGGAAGTCCCTACCTAACAGCACTGTGGGAGTACCTTCACCACACGGACTGCAGCGGTTCAAGAAGGTGGCTCACCACCACCTTCTCGAGGGCAACTAGTGACGGGCAATAAATGCCGGCCTTGCCAGCGACGCCCATATTCCCAGAGATTTTTTTTTTAATGTTAATGAGTCTGACATGGGTCCCATGCATGTAAAATTCATTTTGCAATTAAAAAGGATTCTGTATGGCCCAATAAATTGTTTTGTCTAAAATACTGTACTCTAAATAGCATTGGGTAACTTGCCAATGCCTTGCTATCAGCAAGTGACAATATGGGAGCTAAATGTATTGTGCCAGAACACTATCTGCCATATACTTTCAGATGATATTCCACCCACTGTGGAGTTAATACTAGTTTTATCAGCTTGCTCTCTTTTAACTCAATACTGGAAAGCTATCTGCAAAGGTTTTACTGGGGGTGCATTGTGAAAAGTTATTTAACTCTCCTGTGGAACCAGCCACTCTTGAATTCCCGATTTGTATCTATTTATTTGAATCTGCCCTTCCGTGCACTTACAACCCTCCGAGATTTCTGCACTCCTCTAATTCTGGCCTCTTGCACATCCCCAATTTCCATCGCTCCGCCATTGGCGACGTGCCTTCAGCTGCCTGGGCCCTGAGCTCTGGAATTCCCTCCCTAAACCTCTCTGCCTCTCTACCTCTCTCTCCTCCTTTAAGACACTCCTTAAAACCTAGCTCTTTGACCAAGCTTTTGGTCACCTGTCCTAATATCTCTTTATGTGACTCGGTGTCAGATATTGTCTGATTACGCTGCTGTGCAGCACCTTGGGACATTTTACTATGTTAAAGGCGCTATATCAATGCACGTTGTTGTTGTTGTGAAGCAGGAACACCATGCTGTTCCTTGTGATCTTGGTATGGTTCCTGTCCTTGTTGCCAAACTGAGTAAAGACAGTTTTCACTGAAAATAAACCAATAGACTAAAGAAATGAACAATTCCTCAACCATAAACTTTTTGAGGTTCTGTGTTGATTCTCAAGCTATCTATGCTGCAACCATGAGTACAGGTCTATTCTGAAGAACTAAGAAAATAATAGAAAGACTTGCACAATTTAACACAGTCTCAGAAACATTTCAAAATGATTCATACACATTTTGGTAGTGTATACCTTAATCTGGGACTGATAATCTGTGGGAAGTGGCTCTAGTTAAACACTCCAAAGTTATACAACATCAAGACAGCAAATCTAATGATATGATATGTGTTTATATATTATATTAATTGAAAGAACAGAAACCTTTACTAGCCAGACCCAATAACCACTGCTGGCATTGAAGTGTAAGCTTATGTTGTGAGGTTGGTGGTCCTCCAGAGTTTCACAGACCACCATTGCCTCGATTTTAAAATTCTCATCCTCATGTTCAATCCCTCCATGTCCTCACACCTTCCTATCTCTGTAGCCTACTCCAGCCATACAACCCTCTGAGAACTCTGCGTTCCTCCACCTCTAGACTCTTTTGCATCCCCCACTGCCTTCGCTCCACCATTGGAGACCGTGTTCAACTGATGAGGCCCTAAGCTCCAGAATTCCCTGCCTAAACCTCTCTGCCTCTCTACCTCTGTCTCCTCCTTTAAGGCGCTCCTTTAAAGCCACGCCATTGACCAAGCTTTTGGTCATCTGCCCTAATATCTCCTTAGGTGGCTCGCTGTCAAATTTTGTTTGATAACACTCCTGTGAAGCACCTTGGGATGTTTTACTACATTAAAGGTGCTATATAAATACAAGTTGTTGTTATTTCATTCAGACAACCCAACATTAAACAGTGACTCTGAGAAAAACAGCAGGGCCATACAAGATTCCCAAGCTGGCAAATCAGCTGATTACCCAGGTCTTCAGAAAACTGTGCTCCTAACCCGATTCATGACCCGAATTTCACTCTTTCAAGACATTATAGATTCAAGAGTGTGATTGAAATGTAGTATCTGTTTGATTAACATTATTACACACTGTTTGAAATTCAAGGCTAAAGTATTTTTTTCCTCCACGTTTTGATCTTTTTCTTCTAAATAAAGAAAAGGATCTGTTCCCTCCACCCGTTCTTTAGCCCATCCCCCTGTACCACATAGCAGTCCCCTAACATCAGATGGGCACAAGATCTGCTCCCCGTGGCCAGTGCCGCTCTGAAACCAGCCACTGGGGAGCAAACAAGGATGATCCAGGAGCAAGTCTGACTACCCTTTCTGCGGGGAACACCTGATACCTGTTCTGTGCAAGGTTTTGGGTTATTCAGGTAACAGGACTTTGCTAATTCACAATCCATATTCAGGTGCCACAATAAGGACATTTCAGTGAGGTGGTTACAACATCAGTGTGGTGCTGCATGTTCTAATGTTTGTGTTATTAAAATTTGTGTGGTTATGGCAAACAGAATGGTTATCTTGTTGTCTGAGTTGGACTAGAAGGTCCCACAGCCCTAATCTGCATCACCCATTCAATGGGTCAATCAAGATCAAGATGTAACCAAGGGTCACATTGAAACCAGGTCCACTATCTGTGCTTCCTTGTAGTACACCACTGCTAGTTTGTCTAGAACCCTTGTAGGGTTACCACCTTTTGACAAGTCCAAAAGCAGACATGGGCACATAGAGATTATGAATGGATATGGCAGGGTGGGAGTTGGGGGGAGGAGGGTGCTAACAGCTATTAGTAAAATCAATCACTGAACTCACACATTCACTCACATATCCTGCAGTCTTCCTTGCAGCAACATCACTACACAGTGTCCGTACTCATGCACTATGAGTGACAGCTTGTCCAAACACTCGGCACCTTTGTGAACTTTAGTGCCGAGGCACTGGTTTGATTGACAACTCATCCAACCAGTTTCAATTCTTGACGCATAGTTGAGCTACTTTATTCAACCAATCTAAATGGCAGGAGGTAATTGCCACTTCAGCGGACCGATCACAATTTCCTTCCTGCAGTAGCAGAATTTTCCATGCTCACCAAATGTTAGAAGGAAGCTGAATGACAGCTCAATATGCCCGTTATGTGTTAGGGGTTTTAGCTCAGGTATTTTTCTCATCTTCGGTGAGAAAGATCACTTCTGTAAGTGAGCTGCAGTGTGCCTTTATAGGTGTTGAATATGAATCCTTGTCTGGCTGTATTTTCCTTACTGGATGTGATTGAAATGTAGTATCTGTTGTAAGGTATCCTAGTTGTGTATCTTTTATCTATATATATATTTAAAAAAGGATCGATCTGTCTGTCTGTCTGTCTGTCTGTCCGGGCATCACTCAAAAGTTATAGGCCTAGAAATTGGCCAGAGGCGCCCAAGCGGCGCAAAGTTCGCTTGTGCGCTGGAATTTGCGCCGCGATCGCCGCATTAGCGATCACCGCAAATTCAGTTGAACTGCCCCTAGAGGGAGACGGGGCGCGGCTAGAGGCGCTCCGCGTCCCTCTTAGGGCGCTGAAACTGAATATCGCAGCGTAACGTGCCGCAGCGCCACATGCTGCGGCACGGCGCGCTGCGGTACTGCAGGCCTTCCTCCCACTCTTAAGGGGGAGGGGCCTGCAACAGCACGATCACCGCTCGCGAGTGCCGGCAAACGAGCCCGGCACCAAGGAGAAGTGCCGGGCTCTCGGGAAACAGCCGGCAATGCCGCGGTGGGGGGTTAGGAGGCCGGGGACGGAGGTGCCGCCCCGCACCTCCACCTTAACTTGCGCCGCTGCCGGCACAGTAAGGCCCCGTGAACCGAGCGCGGGTAGCGAACGGCGCAACTGCGGCATTCGCTACCAAATATCGCGAACGGGGCGCAAATGGGGCGCTGCGCACACCAATGACGTCATCGGTGGCGGCGCAGTGCAAATGGCTAACGCCACCATTAGCGCCCCTGCTGAATATCGTGGGAGGCGCAGCCAGTGGCGCTACAGCCACTGACTGCCTCTTTAGGCGCTAAAAGATGGCGCTACTCACCCAATTTTTCCCCCATAGAGCGTACCTACACATATGTTATAGCAAAAGAAAGGTTATGATTAGGGGAGTGTCCTAGGTGTATTTACTTTTTGGTCAGACAAAAATTGTTTGGACAGTAGACAAAAAACGTTCAAAAAACGGAAAAAAATCCGCTCATTAGCGGTTGACCAATTCTACCGCTCATTAGCGTTGAGTGACGTGATGGTTGACCAATCCTATGGGGGAAGCGCGGTGCATCACGGGGGGCGTTTCATGGCGTGTGTGGGCGGGGCCTAATCCTTCAGCCTGCTGTTAATTCGGCCGCTTTACCTCAGCTTTTAGTTTTATTCACATTTTAACAGCTTTATTTTTCCCACTTTGTGTGTGTGTGCAGGGGATTTTTTCCGCGCCTCGAAACAAAGAGACGGACATGGGAGCGAGTTGAAGGAGGATTGCTGGGTGGGTGAAGAGAGAGACAATAAATAACTAACTTTAGCCTTCTTTCCTCTATTTGAAAGGGTTTTTTTTTGTGGATGGTTCAGAGGAGATTGAGGCCCGGTCCGGGGGCTCGGCTCCGTTTGCGGCCGCGGGCCGGGGACTTGGGCTTTCCCCCCCTCGACTAGGCCGCAGGCCCAGCCGCAATCGGCGGTCTGAAGCCGGCGCCACGAGAGGCTCAATCCGGGAGCACTTTCCGACAAAGACGCCGCAGTTTTCATTCGGAGGCGGACGAGGGGGAGAACTTTTAATGGATTTTTCACCGCTTTAGTTACCGATTTTTTAAAATTTTACCTCAGTATTTTCCTAAAAAAATAAATAAAGTCTCTGTTAATAGCTCCTTATTTCTCTCGGGGTTTTATCTTTTTTTTTAATTTAAAAATTTCGGGTGCTGTAGTTAGGAGTTACGGTTATTTTTTAATTAAGTTTTTAAATAGATTATTTTTTAAAAATTTTCGTCCGTTTCCGCTGCTCCAATTTCCGCCATTTCTCCGGTGGCGGAGACGGTTCAGTGCGCACGTGCGGCCCTCGCCTGTCAATCAGCCGCGTAGCCCCGGGCAACAAATGTGCTTCCACAGGAGGGGGAACTGCAACTGCTGCAAATCAGGGATAAGAACAGTAAAACGTGCTGCAGCTTATCTATTGAAAATGCAGTTAAAGAGTGAGAGGTTAGGTTGAATTTTCTGTTAGAGACCTTGGTCAGAACTTGGGAGATGTTCATCATAATAAACCCGTGACCTCCACCACTTAGAAAGACAAGGGCAACAGGCGCATGGGAACACTGCCACTTCCAAGTTCCCCTCCAAATCACACACCATCCTGACTTGGAAATATATCGGCCGTTCCTTCATCATCGCTGGGTCAAAATCCTGGAACTCCCTCCCTAACAGCACTGTGGGAGTACCTTCACCGCACGGACTGCAGCGGTTCAAGAAGGCGGCTCACCACCACCTTCTCAAGGGGCAATTAGGAATGGGCAATAAATGCTGGCCTTGCCAGCGATGCCCACATCCCAGGAACGAATAATTTAAAAAAATTCTATTCTCTCTCTCTCTCCTTCCCCCCCTCTCTCTCTCCTTCCCCCCTCTCTCTCTCCTTCCCCCTCTCTCTCTCTCTCTGTCTCCTTCCCTCTCTCTCTCCCTCCTTCCCCCCTCTCTCCCTCTCCTTCCCCCCCTCTCTCTCTCTCTCCTTCCCCCCTCTCTCTCTGTCTCTCTCCTTCCCTCTCTGTCTCTCTCTCCTTCCCTCTCTCTCTCTCTCTCTCCTCTTCCCTCTCTCTCTCTCTCTCCTTCCCCCTTTCTCTCCTCTCTCTCTCTCTCTCTCTCCTTCCCCCCTCTCTCCTTCCCCCTCTCTCTCTCCTTCCTTCCCCCCTCTCTCTCCTTCCCCCTCTCTCTCTCTCCTTCCCACACAGACAGACAGACTCATTTATATATATAAAAATTCTTTTTTCTTTTTTCATAACAGCATGCCTCAAGAAAACGTACCAGACTTGGACGCAGCACTTCTGATGCATACCGAAAAAAGGCTCGGAGAGCCTCAGAGACTCCTGACCAGACTCAGGCACGTCAAGCTGCTGACCAGGCGAGACATGCCCAAGCCAGAGCCTCAGAGACTCCCGACCACACTCACGGACGTCAAGCTGTTGGCCAGGCGAGACATACCCAAGCCAGAGCCACGGGGGCCCCACAAGGATGTGTGCTGAGCCCCCTCCTCTACTCCCTCTTCACCCACGACTGTGTGGCTGTTAATGGTTCCAACACCATCATCAAGTTTGCGGATGACACCACGGTAGTAGGCCAGATCACCAACAATGATGAGTCAGCCTACAGGGAGGAGGTCAAGCATCTCGTGAAGTGGTGCGCCGATAACAACCTGGCCCTTAACATCAAGAAAACCAAAGAAATCATTGTGGACTTCAGGAAGTCCAAAGGCGGATGTCACACCCCCATCCACATCAATGGGGCTGTGGTGGAAAGGGTGGACAGCTTTAAGTTCCTCGGAGTCCACATCACGGAAGACCTCTCCTGGTCCCTCAACACCTCCTCCCTGGTGAAGAAGGCCCAGCAGCGCCTATATTTCCTAAGGAGGCTGAAGGGATGTAACCTGTCACCCCTGATCCTCTCTAACTTTTACCGCTGCACTATAGAGAGCATCCTGACAAACTGTATCACAGTATGGTATGGCAGCTGTAGCTACTATGACCGGAAAGCCCTGCAGCGGGTAGTCAAAACTGCCCAACGCATTACCAGCACCCGGCTACCGACCATAGAGCACATATACCAGAAACGCTGTTTACGGAGGTCACGGTCCATCATCAAAGACCCTACCCACCCCAGCCACAGTCTGTTCGCCCTCCTGCCATCTGGGAGACGCTACAGATGCATTCGCACCCGTATGACCAGATTTAGGAACAGCTTCTTTCCCAGGGCTGTCATCCTACTGAACTCCACAAATAAACTCTAAAGCCTGCACATCTGCCAATGCACTTTATTATGGTTATGTTTATGTTAATGTATTACAAGCCAAATGTATGTTGAATGTTTAAATGTCTTAATCCAAATGTACACTCTCGGGAGCCGCAAGCCTACATTTCGTTGTACTGCACTTGTGCACTAACAATGACAATAAAAGTTGATTTGATTTGATTTGATTTAGAGACTCCTGACCACACTCACGGACGTCACGCTGTTGACCAGGCGAGACATACCCAAGCCAGAGCCTCAGAGACTCCTGACCACACTCACGGACGTCACGCTGTTGACCAGGCGAGACATACCCAAGCCAGAGCCTCAGAGACTCCTGACCAGACTCAGTCACGTCACGCTGTTGACCAGGCGAGACATACCCAAGCCAGAGCCTCAGAGACTCCTGACCAGACTCAGGCACGTCGCCAGGCCGACAATAGACGCAGGGCCATTGCCACAGCTGACATTTGGAATCATTGGCACAGAGCAGCCTACTCCTATACACCCACCATCAATTATGAAGCCGACCCCACAGTCATCATTGGCAAGATGACCATCATTTGCCCTCACTGTGGCGCTCTGAAGTGGGATGGGGAAATTGATGGGATTTGCTGCAATGGAGGAAAGGTTAAACTTCCAACACTAACAGCTCCACCTGAACCCCTACACTCACTTCTGTTTGGCCGAACTCCAGCTTCAACACATTTCCTCACTCACATCAGAAAGTACAACAACTGCTTTGCAATGACCTCTTTTGGTGCAAACAGAGTGCGTGAATCAGGATTTTGCCCAACTTTTAAAGTTCATGGACAGGTGTACCATACAGCTGGCTCCCTGCTTCCTCTACCAAACGAAAGACCTCAGTTTCTCCAAATCTACTTCTTGGGTGATGACGAACAGCAAGCCAATCGCCGCAGGGAAGCTGCTGTTCACCCCACACAACAACACCAAATCAAGCTTCAAACTTTGCTTGGGTTACAGGAGATGCTTCATCAGCAAAACCCATATGTAAAGAGTTTCAAAACAGCCATCGAAAAAACAACAAATGAAGACCTCAAAGTTGTCATCAAAGCTGACAAGGCTCCTGCAGGTGAACATGAGCGACGCTTCAATGCTCCGACCACCAATGAAGTAGCCATTGTCATTGTGGGCCAAGAATTTGAACAACGGGACATGGTCTTGCATATGAGAGGTGGTCCACTCAAAAGAATTTCTGAGCTTCACAGGTCATATGATCCTATGCAATACCCGCTTTTGTTTTGCCATGGGGAAGATGGATACGATGCCTATAACAAGATCCCACATGTTGACCCCAAGACTGGTGTGCCACTTACAGCCCAAAGGCAAAAGATGGTTTCTGCCATGGAATTCTATTCATACAGGCTGATGGAACGACAAACTACTTCAAACCACCTGCTTCAGTGTGGAGGACTTCTCCACCAGTTCCTCACTGACATGTATGCAAAAATGGAAGGAGAGTGGCTTAATTGGTTCCGGAATAACCAAAATCATTTGAGAGTCACAGACTATATACACTTACGAGATGCTGTGGCCAATGATGGCAACACTGAGGACATTGGTCAACTGGTCATCCTACCATCCACCTTCGTTGGAGGTCCTAGGTACATGCATGAGCACATGCAAGATGCCATGACCTATGTCAGAAACTCTGGCAGACCTGACCTCTTCATCACCATGACTTGCAATCCCCAATGGCAGGAGTTCCCACCCAAAGCTGGTACTGAAAGGCATGACCTCATAGCACGGGTCTTCAACCTCAAAGTTAAAAAACTGATCAAACTCCTGACTGTGGGCAAACTTTTTGGTGCACACCATTGCTACATGTATAGCATTGAGTGGCAGAAGAGAGGACTTCCTCATGTTCATCTTTTACTCTGGCTTCAGGCAAAGATTCACCCCAATCAAGTTGATTCCTTCATCTCTGCAGAGCTACCCGATAAGGACCAGGATCCAATCCTCTTTGATGTTGTTGTAAAAAATATGATTCATGGTCCTTGTGGGCGACACAACCCTTCCTCTCCCTGCATGAAAAACAATGCATGTACAAAAGGGTACCCAAAGCCACTCCGCGAAGAAACTCAGCATGGGGATGATGGCTATCCTTTGTACAGGAAAAGGGGCAAAGAGAGTGGAGGTTTCAGCACTGACATAAGAATGCGAGCTCAAAAATCTAGCGACTCAGGTCAACCTGGTCCTTCAAATCAGACAACACAGCAAAGACAGACATTTGAAGTTGACAACCGTTGGGTTGTTCCTTCCTGTCCACTCCTATCCAGGCTCTTCAAATGTCACATCAATGTGGCGTACTGCCACTCAGTTAAGTCTATCAAATATGTGTGCAAGTACATCCATAAGGGCAGTGACCAAGCTGTCTTTGATCTTCAACCGGCTAGACAGCAGAATCAAAATGATGAGATCACCACACATCTGATGGGCTGTTACATCTGCAGCAATGAGGCAGCCTGGCGAACTTTTGGTTTTGACATCCACAAGCGTTACCCCACTGTCACTAAATTGGATGTTCACTTGCAAAATGGACAAAGGGTTTTATTCCGACCAGGAAATGCCAGCCAACATGCCGAGGAACCTCCAAAGACAAAACTTACAGCATTCTTTGAGTTGTGCCAAACGAATGACTTTGCCAAGACACTTTTGTATCATCAGGTGCCCAAGTACTACACCTGGCAGCCAAACAAGACATGGC
Organism: Somniosus microcephalus; assembly: GCF_052327205.1. Taxonomy (NCBI): domain Eukaryota; kingdom Metazoa; phylum Chordata; class Chondrichthyes; order Squaliformes; family Somniosidae; genus Somniosus; species Somniosus microcephalus. The sequence goes on along the minus strand of NC_140996.1, from coordinate 213,576,153 downwards.
AGGCTCGGCGCCCTGGACCCGGTCAGAAGGAAGTTCCTGGTTATACAGGGGTGTACTCATCAGATGCACTTGGCAGAGTCTACACGGTCCATCCAAACAACACCGAGTGCTTTCACCTTCGTCTACTCCTCCATGACGTTGCTGGCCCAACATCATTTAATGACCTCAAGACTGTCACTGGCCAGCTCTGTGAGTCTTTTTAGAAGCTTGCCGCAGGAGAGGACTCATTGAGGATGACATTCATTGGCATGCAACAATGACAGAAGCTGCTCTGTCTTACTCCCCCATTAGGCTACAAAATCTCTTTGCCATTATAATGGCCCTCATCAGCCCTTCCAACCCAATGCAGTTGTGGGAAGATTACAAAGACAGCCTCACAGAAGACATCTTACACCAACTCAAGACAGCCAACCCCACCATGGAGCTGAACTTCACTGATGCAATGTATAATCAGGTATTGATCCTTTTGGAGGACAAGACTTTGGCATTGGCTGGCAAGTCTGTGACTCAGTTGAGCCTTCCATCTCCCAATAGGAATGATTCTCCAGGTCTCAGCAGAGAGGTCCTCAGGGAAACCACCTACAATGTTGAGGAACTGACCTCCTTTGTCACCGTCACTGAACCTAAATTGATTCCAGACCAGAAAGAGACATACAGGTTGGTTGTGGATATGGTGGAAAACAATGCAGGTGGCATTATCTTCCTCGGTGCACCTGGTGGAACAGGAAAGACATTCCTGATCAATCTTTTACTGGCCATGGTTCGCTCTAAGGGATGCATTGCACTGGCTGTTGCCTCATCAGGAATTGCTGCAACTCTTCTCCAAGGAGGTCGCACTGCCCACTCAACCTTTGCTCTCCCTCTGGATCTGACAACACAAGAACACCCAGTGTGTAACATTAGCAAAGGAACTGGTGCTGCTGAGTTGCTTCAAAAGTGTAGACTCATTGTGTGGGATGAGTGTACAATGGCCCACAAGAGGGCACTTGAAGCACTCAACAGAACTCTTCAAGATCTGAGAGGCAACAACAGGCTGATGGGTGGCATCACCCTGTTGCTGGCTGGTGATTTCCGCCAAATCCTGCCAGTTGTCCCCAGAGGAACTCCAGCAGATGAACTCAATGCATGTCTCAAGGCATCACATCTGTGGCCAGATGTGCAAACAGTCCATTTGACCACAAACATGCGTGTTCTTATGCATGGTGACGAGATGACAGAATCCTTTGCGCAACTTTTGCTACAATTGGGAGAAGGAAACTTGCCAATTGACAGCAGTGGTCAAATCACAATTCCTCCAGGCTTTGGCAGTCAAGTCAGAACAGTTGATGAGTTGATCTCAAAGGTGTATCCAGACCTCCTCAATCACTTCAAAGATCTCAAGTGGCTGTGTGAACGGTCAATACTTGCACTCAGGAATGATACTGTCAACAACATCAACATGCTACTTCTTCAAAAACTCCCTGGCCAAGAGCAAATTTATAAAAGTGTTGATACTGTTTGTGACAGTGCTGATGGGGTACACTACCCCACTGAGTTCCTCAACTCATTGCAGCCTTCAGGAACGCCTCCTCACAAACTGGTACTGAAGGAAGGCACCCCCATCATGCTCCTAAGAAACATATCTCCACCAAAGTTGTGCAATGGAACCAGACTGGCAGTCAAAAAGCTCATGCCAAATCTCATTGAGGCTACCATCATCTCAGGCTGCACCAGAGGGGAGGATGTTCTCATTCCTCGAATTCCAATGATACCAACTGACTTGCCATTTCAATTCAGAAGGCAACAGTTTCCTGTGACAATTTCTTTTGCAATGTCAATCAACAAGGCACAGGGGCAGACTTTGAAGGTTGCTGGCATCAACTTACTCACGCCCTGTTTTTCACATGGCCAGTTGTACGTGGCATGTTCAAGAGTTGGTGCATCAAGGAATCTGTTTATTTTAACACCCTCAGGAAAAACAGAAAATGTTGTCTATCAACGGGCTCTCCAATAACGCTGAGTGCTTTCACCTTCGTCTACTGCTCCATGAGGTTGCTGGCCCAACAACATTTAATGACCTCAAAACTCTCACTGGCCATCTCTGTGCCTCCTTTATAAAAGCTTGCCGCAGGAGAGGACTCATTCAGGATGACATTCATTGGCATGCAACGATGACAGAAGCTGCTCTGTCTTACTCCCCCAAAAGGCTATGAAATCTCTTTGTGCCCATCCTTCGCTCTAAGGGATTCATTGCACTGGCTGTTGCCTCATCAGGAATCGCTGCAACTCTTCTCCAAGGAGGTCGCACTGCCCATTCAACCTTTGCTCTCTCTCTGGATCTCACAACACAACAACACCCAGTGTGTCCCATTACCAAAGGAACTGCTGCTGCTGAGCTGCTTCAAAAGTCTAAACTCATTGTGTGGGATGAGTGTACAAATGCCCACAAGAGGGCACTTGAAGCACTCAACAGCACTCTTCAAGATCTGAGAGGCTGCATACCTACTACAAGATAACACATATAACAGTGTAATGTTGAATACATTTATTGATTTATAAAATCACTCTGTACAATACCAAACCTATTGGGTTTGCAAACCTTTACCAGAAGGAGTATTCACTCAGTCTTTGGTTGTAACTCCAGCATATTGTAAAATGTTCTATTGTTCTACATTATTGGAATAAATGTTCACTGTTGATTTCTAAACTGACCTCTATATACCTGAGATAGTGGGGGAGAAATTTGGATGGTTGCGCCACCGATTAACGCCTAAAGAGGCCGAGAAGTGGGGCATTAGCCAATTTCCGGGCGGGCGCAAGGCGCCTAGCGCTTCGCCCCATATTGAGCATGCATTTAGCGCCGGTGCTAAATCTTAGTGCCTGCTCATGGGCGCAGGCTGATTATGATGTCATTTGAGTGTGCAACGCCTTTTGGGTGCCCCGGACTGGAAATTCAGTGGCGCCCCCCTCCGTAGCGCCTGGCGCTAATAGTGACAGCTTACCTGGACCTTACCAAGTCGCTCTTGAGCTGGAGGAGCGTTATTTAAAGGGGACTGGTGTGGTTTAAAAGCGGCAGCCATTTTTGGTGCACAACTTCCTCGAGAGCTACAAAGAGTTGCTGAGCTGCACACTGAGAGCCATTTGACCACAGAGCCAGCGCAGGCAGATGATCTTCAGCCTTCTGACCATCACCTTGCTGTTGGTGAGCCTTGACAACGGGGAACCTTCCTGTGGGCACTTATTATGGGGGCTGCATTGGAGGGGAACGTCCTGCTGCTGAATCATCTGGAAAGGGCACTGAGACGCTGGGAGAGGGGGGCGGGCATGGCCAGACGGAGGAGGGCCAACAGACGTCGCCACAGCAGACCTTACGCTGGCAGGGTTTTCCGACAGCAGTTTTCCTACATGAACATGCCGGAGGAGCAGTGTGTCAGAAGGCTGCGATTTAGAAAGGAGGTGGTGACTGAGCTGTGCCAGCTGCTTCAGCCAGATCTGCAGCCTCAGATAAGGTGCAGGACATCTCTGTCAGTGGCTGAGAAGATGCCTGCTGGCCTGAACTTCTACGCGAGCGGCTCTTCTCAGGCTGCGCGTCAGAGGCTGATCAGAAGTAACTTCTAGGCCCCTCTCACGGAATGCTTGCTGCCATTCCAAGAACAGGAATGGAACCGGTCTGATACCCCCAAGCCTGTGAAGGGCAAGATGCATGTAAATAGAAGGCATGGCCATTGTAAATGAAGAAAGTGTTTCATTACACAAAATGTGGTTCCTTCAAACATGAGAAAGCAATGGCAACAGAAAGCAAAACTAATACGCTGACACATAACTGCCTCTCACACCCGGGAGACTGTCCAAAATATAAATCACATTCCGACCATCTTCCTTGGCCTTGATTCCACTGCACCAACCAAAGCATCCAATGCCCCATCAGTGAGGCGTTCCGCCCTCTGCCTCACCCTTTCCATTTCTTGCTAGGCTGGTGTGCCACAGGTAGGCTCCCACCGCTTTGAAGGCCTACAAGGCAGTGAGTGTGTCTGGTGATGCCAATTGACGTGCCCCTTTAGGAGCTAGCCGGCCCCAGTGTGTCTCAGGGAAACTGATTATTGAAAGCACCTGCGTTGCGCCCCGCTGCCGCTAAATTGGGTTGCACCCCCGGGTTAGCGCCTTAAGAGCCTCGTGCAGTGCCTGATTTAGCGCCGCAATCACCCCAAGGGGCGCAACGACCCAATATCGCGCCAGGTGGTGCTAAATCGCAACTGGCGCTAGGCTTTGCGCTTCGCCAGAACTAGCGCCCCAAATGGGGCTATACCCAATTTCTCCCCCAGTATCTTTTATTTCCCGATTCAACTCATACACTGAAACTTTGTGAATAATGTAATATCACTCCTGGGTGCTTAAGAAGAGTTCTTCAATCCCAACAGTTTTATAAACATGGCACAGGGTTCTTGAGTTCCCTCGGCACCGCCGGGCACTCCAGCTAGTACATATATATGTAGAATTAGGATTTGGTTTAATCTCATATGATTACAGTTTTTAGCTTCTTTTTACTTATAGATAGCTTGTAGATTTGAGCTGTAGCTAGAAATAATGAAATGATTAAAAGTTGTTCATTCCCATGATGCTTTAGGGTTTAATGTGTCAGGGTACAATTTAGCTGACACTTGTTTCATTGTTTGGCTGAAACGACAGGATGTGTAAGATTCGTGTCTCTTGACTTCATAGCCCCGTTGTGAAACGAGGTAGCCAAAACATCCTGAGATAAGAAGTGAGACAATGGAAAGAGGATGAGAAACAATTTGGCATCTGTTATTTTGAAGGAAATACTTCCTTTCTGGGGTCTTGTTCACAATAACACTATGTCATGCCATAATGAATTAGCACTGACAGAATTCGTGAGAGTCGGCCTATAAAGATCGTAAAGCTTTTCTTTAACAAGTTGTAGAGAGAGTCAGGAATCGAAAGAAATAGCGAAGATTACATCGCTACTCAGGGAAAAGAACAGGGTGATATTGTTTATTTCGCTGTATGTCTACTGCTTAAAAACATTGTGTGTGTCTGAACTTGGTTGAATCCAATAAACGGAGGACGTTGCAAACCTATATATAGGAGTTGGAATCGAACTGCTTACACTGTTTGATTAACATTAATCCTGTTCAAAATTCAAGGCTGAAGTAAGTTTTTCTTCACATTTTTCTTGTATAAAAAGTGATCTGTTCCCTCCACCCATTCTTTAGCTCATCGCCTTGTGCCACATTGCAGCCGCCTAGCTTCAGCATCAACGATCTCCTAGGCTTCAGAAAGTGATAGAACAAACATTCTATCAGATCGTGGCCTCAGCTATAAACTACAGAGCAGATTTATTAAGAGTAATAGATAAACAGTAGCAAAGACACTACAGCAGATTTACTTTGTCGGGTATACAGAATGTCAGATTAGATTTTCCTCTGCTGGTCACCCTCTCTAGTGCTGTAAATCAGGGGGCCGGTAGTGGAAAATGGGCAGGTGTTCTGCCTCACCAGAACGTCACCAAATTTCCACTGCGGCATTATTTCCAGGGGGAGGGAACTCGTGGCATAGAAACATAGAAGATAGGAGCAGGAGTAGGCCATTCGGCCCCTCGAGCCTGCTCCACCATTCAATGAAATCATGGCTGATCATCCAAACTCAGTAACCTGTCCCTGCCTTCTCCCCATATCCCTTGATCCCTTTAGCCTTAAGAAATATATCTAACTCCTTCTTGAATATATTTAATGAATTGGCCTCAACTGCCTTCTGTGGTAGAGAATTCCACAGGTTCACCACTCTCTGGGTGAAGAAATTCCTCCTCATCTCTGTCCTAAATGGCTTACCCCTTATCCTTAGACTGTGACCCCTGGTTCTGGACTCCCCCGCCATCGGGAACATCCTTCCTGCATCTAGTCTGTCTAGACCTGTTAGAATTTTATGGCCTAGAAATTCGGTATAGCCGCGTTTGGGGCGCTAGTCCTGGCGATGCGCAAAGTTTAGCACCAGGCGCAATTTAGCGCCACCTGGCGCGATATTGGGTTGCAGCGCCCCTAAAGGTGATTGCGGCGCTAAATCAGGCGCTGCACGCTACTCTTAAGGCGGTAACCCGGCGGCGCAACCCAATTTCGCGGCGGCGGGGCGCAGCGAGGGTGCTGTCAATAATCACTTTCCCTGAGACACACTGGCGCCGGCCAGCTCTTAAAGGGGCAAGTCAATTGGCATCACCAGGCACACTCACTGCCTTGTAGGCCTTCAAAGCGGTGGGAGCCTACCTGTGGCGCACCAGCCTAGCAAGACATGGAAAGGGTGAGGCAGAGGGCGGAACGCCTCACTGATGGGGCATTGGATGCTTTGGTTGGTGCAGTGGAATCAAGGCCAAGGAAGATGGTCGGAATGTGATTTATGTTTTGGACTGTCTCCCGGGTGTGAGAGGCAGTTATGTGTCAGTGTATTAGTTTTGCTTTCTGTTGCCATAGCTTTCTCATGTTTGAAGGAACCACATTTTGTGTAATGAAACACTTTCTTCATTTACAATGGCCATGCCTTCTATTTACATGCATCTTGCCCTTCACAGGCTTGGGGGTATCAGACCGGTTCCTTTCCTGTTCTTGGAATGGCAGCAAGCATTCCGTGAGAGGGGCCTAGAAGCTACTTCTGATCAGCCTCTGACGCGCAGCCTGAGAAGAGCCGCTCGCGTAGAAGTTCAGGCCAGCAGGCATCTTCTCAGCCACCGACAGAGATGTCCTGCACCTTATCTGAGGCTGCAGATCTGGCTGAAGCAGCTGGCACAGCTCAGTCACCACCTCCTTTCTAAATCACAGCCTTCTGACACACTGCTCCTCCGGCATGTTCATGTAGGAAAACTGCTGTCGGAAAACCCTGCCAGCGTAAGGTCTTCTGTGGCGACGTCTGTTGGCCCTCCTCCCTCTGGCCATGCCCGCCCCCCTCTCCCAGCGTCTCAGTGCCCTTTCCAGATGATTCAGCAGCAGGACGTTCCCCTCCAATGCAGCCCCCATAATAAGTGCCCACAGGAAGGTTCCCCGTTGTCAAGGCTCACCAACAGCAAGGTGATGGTCAGAAGGCTGAAGATCGTCTGCCTGCACTGGCTCAGTGGTCAAATGGCTCTCAGTGTGCAGCTCAGCAACTCTTTGTAGCTCTCGAGGAAGTTGTGCGCCAAAAATGGCTGCCGTTTTTAAGCCACACCAGTCCCCTTTAAATAACGCTCCTCCAGCCCGAGAGCGACTTGGTAAGGTTCCAGGTAAGCTGTCACTATTAGCGCCAGGCGCTACGGAGGGGGGCGCCACTGAATTTCCGGTCCGGGGCGCCCAAAAGGCGTTGCACACTCAAATGACATCATAATCAGCCTGCGCCCGTGAGCGGGCGCTAAGATTTAGCGCCGGCGCTAAATGCATGCTCAATATGGGGCGAGGCGTTAGGCACCCTGCGCCCGCCCAGAAATTGGCTAGCGCCCCACTTCTCGGCCTCTTTAGGCATTAATCGGTGGCGCAACCAACCGAATTTCTCCCCCTATAAGTTTCAATGAGATCCCCTCTCATTCTTCTAAACTCCAGCGAGTATAAGCCCAATCGACCCAATCTCTCCTCATACATCATTCCTGCCATCCCAGGCTGAGGAGGTGCCCACCTCAAACAAGTGAGTGCATAATTTCAATATTTATTTGGGGGCAGGGAAGTCCTGTACGCCATTTCCCCAATGTTTGGGAGTGCAGGATGTTGTCTCTAAAAGACCTCCCTGTGAAATGGCCGTCCAAGGGTTGCTAGGGAATCAGCCGTAGCATTGGCTGGTTTAAAGGGCACAGTTAAAAGAATCTGCAATATTTCAGTCGTTTCTTGAGCATTTCCTTTTTCTCTCTGCTAGCAACTCTGAGCCTTTCCAGAGGTTTATTCCTCCATATGCTGACAGTCACCTTTAATCCTCTCCTTCTGTTTAAATGTTACTTATAGACAATTTTCTGCTCTCGCCACGAGTGTGCTCCCCCTACTCATCCAAATCGTCACCTGCAGCTACGCAGGTGAGCTAACCTCAGAATATTGGAACACACTTCGATTTCAGTCTGTCAAATCTACACCAATAGCAGAAAATCTATTCCTTCTTGAACATAGACAATAATAAAACAGTCATAATCCTGCATGAAGACTGACAAAAAAGCTGGACCGACGATGTTTCCTTAGCAATAACTCTACATGTGGTTCATTGTCTAATTGCCCATGAAGTCTCCTGTTTCTCTTTTGATGGCCTCAGAAGAACTGCTGAACCGGAATATAACCCTGGCACCAAGGAACAAAGATAATCAGATGAAATAAAGCTGACAAGTTGTCAGCCTTGGCTCACTGAGTCAGAGGGTTGTCGGTTCCAGCCTCACTCCAGAGACTTGAACACATAATCTAGGCTGACACTCCAGTGCAGTACTGAGGGAGTGCTGCACTGTTGGAGCTGCCGTCTTTCGGATGAGACGTTAAACCGAGACGCTGTCTGCCCTCTCAGGTGGATGCAAATGCTCCTACGGCTCTATTTGAAGAAGAGCAGGGGAGTTCTCCCGGAGTCCTGGCCAACATTTCTCCCTCTACCGACATCCATAAACAGATGATCTTGGTTATTTATGTTTATGGGTGCTTGCTGTGCACAAATTGGCTCTACGTTTTGTACATTACAACAGTGACTGACATGAATCAGTCATTCATGAAAGAAAGACTTATGAAATAATACTGAGCGGCCTGCGGGTGGCGCTGTCCAGGGAGAGTATAAATACTCGGGCACGGGCCCAGCTTGCGCAGGACATTCTTAACAGGAACTAGTGAAGGACAGAACTAGACCTCCATGTTGTAAAACAGTTGATTAAAGCTTTGTTTAACGCTTAGACCAAGTGCCTAGTAGTTATCTTACGTCAGTGACTACACTTCAAAAGTACTTCATTTTGGCTATGAAGCACTTTGAGACATCCTGAGTTCATGAAAGGCGCTATATAAATGCAAGCCTTTCTTTTTTATGTACACAGAGGGTAACCATTTAATAAACATTAGATACTGAATCCACTTGTCACCTAGTTGCAACCTCTTTTACTCTGAATGGACCATTCAAAAAGTATAACAAGCTATTGTGCCATTAGTTCTCAGTTGAGGAACATCTACTCTTAACGAGATTTTCCAAATGAAATGTTTTTGCACGGCAAGAATGTCCAGGCTATTCAATTGAATACAAAAACCCTCTTGCAGCAGCTTGTATATTTTGAGCAGAATCCTGATGGAGATCAAAATTTTAAAAGGCTGTCAGTTTCCTGTAGATAGATATCAGACTCCATAGACTTATGAATAGAATTGAGACTGAAATTCCCTGTTGCTCACAGTGCCCAATAGCTCCGAAAGAAAGTCTTGCATTTCTATAGCGTCTTTCACGACCTCAGGGCGTCCCAAAGCGTTTTACAGCCAATGAAGTCGTTTTGAAGTGTAGTCATTGTTGTAATGTAGGAAACGCGGCAGCCAATTTGTGCACAGCAAGCTGCCACAAACAGCAATGTGATAACGACCAGAAAATCTGTTTTTTAGTGATGTTGGTTGAGGGATAAATATTGGCCAGGACACCGAGGATAACTCCCCAGCTCTTCTTCAAAATAGTGCCATGGGATCTTTTACGTCCACCTGAGAGCGCAGACAGGGTCTTGGTTTAATGTCTCATCTGAAAGACGGCACCTCCGACAGTGCAGCATTTCATTAGTACTGCGCTGGAGTGTCAGCCTAGATTTTGTGCTCAAGTCTCTGGAGGAGGACTTGAACCCGCAACCTTCTGACTCAGAGGGGAGTGCGCTACCCACTGAGCCATGGCTGACATGCCAGGAAAGGATTCTGATTGTTTCAGTTAGCCAACATTTTGTGCAGCCTCCCCTCTCTTGTTGAACATTGTCACCCCCCACACCCGCACACCCGCATCCCTCCTCCCCCCGCCCCGAGACTCTCAGCTAATCTGCCTCGTGCACATCGTAGTGCGTTACTGAGCCATGGTGTGGAGATGCCGGAGTTGGACTGGGGTGGACAAATGTAAGAAGTCACACAACACCAGGTTATAGTCCAACAGCTTTATTTGAAGTCACAAGCTTTCAGAGCGCTACTCCTTCATCAGGTGAAGTGGAGAGATGCATAAAGACACAGCTTATATAGTCAGAAAATAATGTCAGATGTTTACAGGTAATCTTTCTAACTGCCATTTATCACACCTTTGATTGCTGTGATTATCTCTCTGCCGAGGTGTGATAAATGGCAGTTAGAAAGATTACCTGTAAACATCTGACATTATTCTCTGACTATATAAGCTGTGTCTTTATGCATCTCTCCACTTCACCTGACGAAGGAGCAGCGCTCCGAAAGCTTGACTTCAAATAAAGCTGTTGGACTATAACCTGGTGTGTTACTGAGCCAGGCAGACTAAGAAGATCCCGATTTCAGTCCGTGTCTGTACTGAATTAACAGATCTCAGCTGGGACAATGGGGAGAGGGTTACAATTGTCCCCCATCCCCCTGCTTGGAGAGTGTGCTTGTGTACAAGTCAGGTGAAGACAGGATCAAGCTCATAGAATCATAGAATGATACAGAAAAGAACGAGGCCATTCGGCCCAATGTGCCTGTGCCAGCTCTTTGAAAGAGCTATCCAATTACTCCCACTCTTCTCTTTCCCCATTGCCCTGCACATTTTTTCCACTTCATGTATTTATTCTATCCCCCTCCGAAAGTTAGTATTGGATCTGCACCCACCACCCTTTCAGGCAGCGCATTCTAGATCATAACAACCCGCCGCATATAAATGATTTTCCTAATGTCGCCTCTAGATCTTTTGCCAATTACCTTAAAGTTCTCCCACATTAGGAGTGGTTAGAAGGGGTGGAGAGGGCTACTGGTGCCAATGGAATTGTATCACTGCTGAGAGGATTATTTTCTTAATGCTAATGCAAAAAACAGATGCCCGCCTCATGCACTTTCCCGTACAAAACATAAATCACTTGAATTGCGTGCCTTAAAATTAAACTCAACTGACAAAAAAGAAAACATTGCAAACCCATTGAGCACTGACAAGGAAACGAAGAAAATGCCCTCAGCACATGGCTTTTCTGACCTCGGCTGGCAGTGAGGGTTAAGGAAGGATGTCTGAAGTGGCATAGATAGGGACAACGCATTAGGGAGGGCCGGAACCACATCATATGCATGAAAGTAGCCCCATGACATTAATAAATCTTTGCAAATGACCCATTACTCACCGTGTCACACCTGCGGTATAAACCGGTGTTGTGATTTGAGAAAACATCAGCTCTTTCTCATGCATGGTAATGAAAGCTGTCATCTGTGCAGTTCTGCAAGTGCATAGCTGATGGAAAACAGGTGCAATCCAGTTATTATGTGCCTTAAAGAGTGATAGCTCGGCCATCTGGGTCAAAGTCTCTTGATTCTCTGGAGCAGCTGCTCAGAATGTGTGCTCTGTCTGGAGGAACGGTGACCCCCCTTCCCCCTCCCCTTCCTTGGTATGCAGATGTTTTAATGTCATCTCTGGCTCACGAAGGCAGGGCCATGAATTCATTCCACAGCAGTAAGAAAAATCGCTGGCAAATATGGGATACTGTACCACGCGAGTACCCGTGATTACTAGATAGAGGTTTTGAGTTCCAGTGCCGGCAGTGCTGTTGACAGCGTGGGACGGTCTGGGTGATCTCAGTTGGGGTCAGCGCTCTTGGACAAGGGAAGTGGTGGGTGGAGCGCGGAATTCAGCCGGGATTCCTGATCCAGCAATGACCCCTGCTGGAAAATGTAAGGAGCGGTTCAGGCTCAGTTGTATGCCCTCCATGGTTAAAAAGCCTGCTGGCACTCGCACATGAAGAATGTCCACTTGGACAACATTCCAGAGATACTTGTGGAACTGTATTCCAGCATGAGTTAGTGACCCTTGTGTCTGCCGTGACTCAGTTAGTAGCACTCTCGCCTCTTGAGCACAAAAATCTAGGCTGACACTCCAGTGCAGTACTGAGGGAGTGCTGCACTGTCGGAGGTGCCGTCTTTCGGATGAGGCGTTAAACCGAGGCCCTGTCTGCTCCCTCAGGTGGATGTAAGGGATCCCATGGCACTATTTCGAAGAAGAGCAGGCGAGTTATCCCCGTGTCCTGGCCAATATTTATCCCTCAATCAACATCACTAAAACAGATTATCTGGTCATTATCACATTGGTGTTTTTGGGAGCTTGCTGTGCGCAATTGGCTGCTGCATTTCCTACATTACAACAGTGACTACACTTCAAAAGTACTTCATTGGCTGTAAAGCGCTTTGGGATGTCCTGAGGTTGTGAAGGACGCTCTATAAATGCATGTCTTCCTTCAGGACACAAGAGAGAAAAAACTTGGAGGGGAAAATAAATAATCAAACATGAAAAATTAGCCGGCCCCGTGTTTTGCATGCTGAGGCAAGGATTTACTAGAAATGATTGGCTATTGATTACTTAGGCTGCCTCTGACAGCTGTGATTATTACATGACGATTTGAGCTCCAGTACGGCAAGGTCTGATCTCATCCATTCTTCATGTCTGAGCCTAGATAGTAAGAGTCAGCAGGCTACTTAAGTAAATGTTGGGGGGGGGGGGGGAATGGGGGGGGGTGATTTTTACCCTTCCTGCCTGGCAGAAACCAGGCAGGTGGACAGTTAAAGTCTCCCAGGTTGCTTAGATGATCTGGAGCAGCCAAAAGCTGACTGTTCCCGAATTTAACCTGCTCAACTGAGCAGGCGGCAAGTACACCCGCCCGAAAACGGCGGGGCATTTTTTTTCCTACATATGATGCCATGGAGACCAAAACTGTACGCAGTACTCCAGGTGCGGTCTCACCAGTGCCCTGTAAAGTTGCATCAAAACTTCCCTACTTTTATACTCCATACCCTTTGCAATAAAGGCCAACGTTCCATTAGCCTCACCCTCCCACACATTCCTGATCGGGAGACCCCATGTGTTAACATAGAAACATAGAAGATAGGAGCAGGAGTAGGTCATTCGGCCCCTCGAGCCTGCTCCACCATTCAATGAAATCATGGCTGATCATCCAAACTCAGTAACCTGTCCCTGCCTTCTCCCCATATCCCTTGATCCCTTTAGCCTTAAGAAATATATCCAACTCCTTCTTGAATATATTTAATGAATTGGCCTCAACTGCCTTCTGTGGAAGAGAATTCCACAGGTTCACCACTCTCTGGGTGAAGAAATTCCTCCTCATCTCTGTCCTAAATGGCTTACCCCTTATCCTTAGACTGTGACCCCTGGCCCTGGCAGCCAACCCCTCCACCTACCTGCTGTCCTCGGACAACCTCCAGGCCAAGCAATGTTCCACTGGTTTGCACCAACATCCCGCCCAGGGATTTAAGTGAAACTCGGGAGTTAAAATAGCCCAGCCTCATCACTGGATGTGTTTCTGATTCGCGCTGCAGCTCGCCCGCCCCAAACCGGCCCGGAGTTAAAATCGGGCCTATGGGCATTCTTTGCATCAAGCTAATTTAAAATGGCACACGCTTCATGCAAATGAACCGTGACAACCTCCTTCTCCAACTCCGCCCCTCCCTCCAATTCGCAGAAGTGGTCTCCCTGCCTTGGCGTGCTTCGTACTGCTAGCCTTGACTGCAGCTCCTGCCTGACGTCACAGCTTTGGGATTAGACTCAATGCTGATTGATCTCAAGACCAAGAATTCCCATTTGCAACACAGAGGGAGGTACCGGAACAAGGCAACAGCATCAAACAATGATCAGCAGCAAGCAGGGCATATAAACATAGAAACACAGAAACAGAGAAACAGAGAAACACAGAAACATAGAAACAGAGAAACAGAGAAACACAGAAACACAGAAACAGAGAAACAGAGAAACAGAGAAGATAGGAGCAGGAGTAGGCCATTCGACCCCTCGAGCCTGCTCCGCCATTCAATGCGATCATGGCTGATCATCCAAATTCAGTACCCTGTCCCTGCCTTCTCCCCATATCCCTTGATCCCTTTAGCCTTAAGAAATATATCCAACTCCTTCTTGAATATATTTAATGAATTGGCCTCCACCGCCCTCTGTGGTAGAGAATTCCACAGGTTCACCACTCTCTGGGTGAAGAAATTCCTCCTCATCTCAGTCCTAAATGGCTTACCCCTTATCCTTAGATTATGACCCCTAGTTTTGGACTCCCCGGCCATCGGGAACATCCTTCCTGCATCTAGTCTGTCCAAGCCTGACAGAATTTTATAGGTATCGATGAGATCCCCTCTCAATCTTCTAAACTCCAGTGAGTATAAGCCTAATCGACACAATCTCTCCTCATACGTCATTCCTGCCATCCCAGGTATCAGCCTGGTGAATCTTCGCTGCACTCCTTCCATGGCAAGAACATCCTTCCTCAGATAAGGCGTCCAAAACTGCACACAATACTCAAGGTGCGGTCTCACCAAGGCCCTGTACAACTGCAACAAGACATCCTTGTTCCTGTACTCAAACCCTCTCGCTACGAAGGCCAACATTTGACTTCTTAACCGCCTGCTGCACCTGCATGCTTACCTTCAGCGACTGGTGCACAAGAACACCCAGGTCTCTTTGCACTTCCCCTTCTCCCAATCTATTGCCATTCAAATAATAATCTGCCTTCCTGTTTTTGCCACCAAAGTGGATAACCTCACATTTATCCACATTATAGTGCATTTGCCATGTTTCTGCCCAATAACCCAACCTGTCCAAATCGTACTGGAGTTTCACGACATCCTCCTCACAGCACACCCTCCCACCCAGCTTTGTGTCGTCTGCAAATTTGGAGATATTACATCCAATTCCCTCATTCAGATCATTAATATATATCGTGAGCAGCTGGGGTCCTAGGACCGATCCCTGCCGTACCCCACTAGTCACTGCCTGCCACTCGGAAAACGACCCGTTTATTCCAACTCTTTGCTTTCTATCTGCCAACCAGTTCTCTATCCAATTCAATACCTTGCCCCCAATCCCATGTGCCTTAATTTTGCATGCTAATCTCTTACGCGGGACCTTATCGAAAGCCTTCTGAAAGTCCAAATACACCACATCCACTGGTTCTCCCTTATCTATTTTACCAGTTACATCCTCAAAAAATTCCAGTAGATTTGTCAAGCACGATTTGCCTTTTGTAAATCCATGTTGACTTTGTCCAATCCTGTCACTGCTTTCCAAGTGCTCTGCTATTACATCTTTTATAATGGACTCTAGCATTTTCCCCACCACCGATGTCAGGCTTATCGGTCTATAATTCCCCGCTTTCTCTCTACCACCTTTTTTGAATAGTGGGATAACATTAGTTACCCTCCAATCCATGGGTGCTGTTCCAGAGTCTATCGAGTTCTGGAAGATGACCAGCAATGCATCTACTATCTCCAGGGCCACTTCCTTAAGTACCCTAGGATGTAGATTATCAGACCCTGGGGATTTATCGGCCTTCAATCCAGTCAACTTCCCCAACACCATTTCCTTACAAATACTGATTTCTTTCAGTTCCTCCCTCTCATTAGTCCCTATGTTCCCCAACATCTCTGGGAGGTTATTTGTGTCCTCCTTTGTGAAGACAGAACCAAAATATGTATTTAATTGGTCTGCCATTTCTTTGTTCCCCATTATAAATTCCCCTGATTCTGACTGTAAGGGACCCACGCTTGACTTCACCAATCTTTTTCTCTTCACATATCTATAAAAGCTTTTACAGTCAGTTTTTATGTTCTCTGCCAGCTTACTTTCATAATCTATTTTCCCCCTCTTAATTAATCCCTTGGTCCTCCTTTGCTGAATCCTAAACTGCTCCCAATCCTCAGGTTTGCTGCTTTTTTTGGCCAATTTATATGTCCTCTCTTTGGATCTTATGTTATCCCTAATTTCCCTTGTTAGCCACGGTTGAGTCACCTTTTTTGATTTATTTTTATGCCAAACTGGGATAAAGAAATTCTGTAGTTCATCCATGCGATCTTTGAATGTTTGCCATTGCCCATCCACCGTCAACCCTTTGAGTGACATTACCCAATCAATCCTACCCAACTCGCGTCTCATACCATCATAGTTCCCTTTATTTAAATTCAGGATCTTAGTCTCTCAGTCAACTACTTCACTCTCCATCTTAATGAAGAATTCTATCATATTATGATAGCTCCGACCCAAGGGGCCTCGCACAACAAGATTGCTAATTAATCCTTTCTCATTGCATAATACCCAGTCTAAGATGGCCTGATCCCTAGTTGGTTCCTCGACATTTTGGTCTAGGAAACCATCCCGTATACACTCCAGGAATTCCTCCTCCACAGTATTGTTACTAATTTGGTTAGCCCAACCTATATGTAGATTAAAGTCACCCATGATGACTGCTGTGCCCTTATTGCACGCTTCTCTAATTTCCCTTTTAATGCCATCCCCAACCTCTGCATTACTGTTTGAGGGTCTATACACCACTCCCACTAACGTTTTCTGCCCCTTGGTATTTCTCAGTTCCACATCATCAGAGCCAATATCTTCCCTTACAATTCTTAACCGCCTGCTGCACCTGCATGCTTACCTTCAGCGACTGGTGCACAAGGACGCCCAGGTCTCGTTGCACTTCCCCTTCTCCCAATCTATTGCCATTCAGATAATAATCTGCCTTCTTGTTTTTGACACCAAAGTGAATAACCTCGCATTTATCCATGTTATATTGCATCTGCCATGCTTCTGCCCAATCACCCAACCTGTCCAAATCATACTGGAGTTTCTCGGCATCCTCCTCACAGCACACACGCCCACCCAGCTTTGTGTCGTTTGCAAACTTGGAGATATTACATCTAGTTCCCTTGTCCAGATCATTAATATATATTGTGAATAGCTGGGGTCCACTAGTCACTACCTGCCACTCGGAAAAAGAGTCTATTGTAGCGGTACCACCGGGTGTCCCTTACCTATTATACATAATTCCCTTTAACTATGTTTGTACATACAGTTTACCTGTACGGGGCATTGCCCCTTTAAGGATGCAAGCCGGCCCAGCTCGGCCTTCCGCTTCTGCGACGGCCACCGGCCCGGTTCGGCCTCCCGCTCCTGCGACGGACGCCGGCCCGGTTCGGCCTCCTGTTCCCGACTTCGGCCGTAACAGCCAGCTGCAGTGCCAGGTGCCGGGTAAACACGCTGACGTCATCACGCACATCATGTGACCGCCCTAAGCGCGGGCAAACGCGATGAGGTTCGTCACAAGTCACGTGATGCCCCAAGCACGGGAAACGCGAGCAACGCGATGATGTCACGACGCAAACGCGATGACATCATCGCACAAACCTCCGGACTGCCTAGTCAGTCCTCGTGGCGTCCCCGCTGGGGAAAGACCTGTTCCACGGCTCTCCTGCATTGATCTACGTTGTTTGTTGTATTTCGTCAAATCCTTCATTAAAGACTTATTGGATTGTTTCTCCTGAGTTGACCTCAGTGATTTGGTTAGGAATACACTTATTCCTACACTATCGAATTTTGGAAGATGACTTAAACGATAGAACCTAAACGATTAGCAAAAGCTTAGTAAAGGCCTCAAAAAAGGTAACAATTTCAAAATTGAATATAGATCTAGATTCTGCAGGAGGTGATAAAGTGGTTCAGGTACAGTGACACTGGAACTTGTTGTTCGGGTAATGTACATCCCTATAGTTCACTATAATGCAAGCTCAGCCCATGACTGCATTATCACTGCGCTCCCCACGCTGTGAGCGCACAAGGGTCAGTGGCAGGATATTTAGGTGCGGCAGCTCTTAATGGCTGCCGGTCGCCTTGTAAATGCCCAACTGTCGAAGAGGGGAAGAAATGGCTGCAGCAAGGTAATAACGCAGAACTGCTTCCATTCAATGAAGCGGCTTTGGAGATGTTTCCGCACCTTAAATTTCCGTGGCATTCTTCCAATCTCACGTAGTACCTTTGGCGGAAGATCAGCAGAAACCCAGGAGAAATGAAGGTGTTTATGGCCGTTTTTAGCCAATTATACCATTTCTCTGGAGGTTCTGCAGACTTCCCACTGGGGAATCCCACGGAAATTGCAGGCGGACATCTGTAACCGACTCAGGATGTCTCAAAGATTTTACAACCAAAGGATTACTTTTTGAAACGCAGTTACTGTTGGTATGCAGGCAAATGTGGCAGCCAATTTGTGCATCAGAAGGTTCCACAAATAACAACAGAAAATGCTGGAAACACTCAGCAGGCCAGGCAGCATCCGTGGAGAGAGAAACAGAGTTAACGTTTCAGGTCTGGGACCCTTCATCAGAACGGGAAAAAGCTGGCAATCTAACAGATATTAAGCAGGTGCAGAGACGGGGGGGGGGGGAGGAATTTAAAGAACATGCTGTGAAAATGTTGCAAATAGGAATGGCAAAATCATACTGCATGAAAAATGGGGGCAGGGATTATTATCTGAAATTGTTGAACTCAATGTTGAGTCCGGCAGACTGTAAAGTGCCTAATCGAAAGATGAGGTGCTGTTCCTCACGCTTACCTTGAGCTTCATTGGAACAGTGTAACAGGCCGAGGACAGGGAGATCAGAGTGGGAGTCTCTGCACCTGCTTAATATCTGTTACATCTCCAGCTTTTTCCAGTTCTGATGAAGGGTCCCAGACCTGAAACGTTAACTCTGTTTCTCTCTCCACGGATACTGCCTGGCCTGCTAATTAATATGAGTAATATGTTGTGCTTCACCCCCCCAATAGTGCAGGGCTCCAGCACATGAGGAGCCTTGGATTGCATATCGGCCCCAATGGGTCTCAGAAGAGTGGGAAAAATATGTTTGGTTGCCCTGATATCCCTCACATGAGAAATAAAATCAAAATGATTAAACATGACGATGCCACTGACATCCGTATGGCATCCAGTCTGATTTCTACAGGTCCTTCTGGTTCTTGGCAACATCCTGATTCAATTGTATTTCCTTATTTTGGCACCATTGTGCCCTGTTGTTCTCCCGCAAATACAAAAATAAATTCCAAACTGCAAGCTGGCATCGAGCAAAAACTGGGGTGTCTGAACAAGTTTTCTCGAGAACAGCAAGAAGGACAAAGGGCTTAGAAGTAACATGTTAGCACTGGAGGAACAGCTGGTATGTTGGCCTTCGTAGTGAGAGGGTTCGAGTACAGGAACAAGGATGTCTTGCTACAGTTGTACAGGGCCTTGGTGAGACCGCACCTTGAGTATTGTGTGCAGTTTTGGTCGCCTTACCTGAGGAAGGACGTTCTTACCATGGAAGGAGTGCAGCGAAGGTTCACCAGGCTGATACCTGGGATGGCAGGAATGACGTATGAGGAGAGATTGGGTCGATTGGGCTTATACTCACTGGAGTTTAGAAGATTGAGAGGGGATCTCATCGAAACCTATAAAATTCTGTCAGGCATGGACAGACTAGATGCAGGAAGGGTGTTTCTGATGGCCGGGGAGTCCAGAACCAGGGGTCATAGTCTAAGGATAAGGGGTAAGCCATTTAGGACTGAAATGAGGAGGAATTTCTTCACCCAGAGAGTGGTGAACCTGTGGAATTCTCTGCCACAGAAGGCGGTGGAGGCCTGTTCATTAAATATATTCAAGAAAGAGTTGGATATATTTCTTAAGGCTAAAGGGATCAAGGGATATGGGGAGAAAGCAAGGACAGGGTACTGAGTTTGGATGATCAGCCATGATCGCATTGAATGGCGGAGCAGGCTCGAAGGGCCGAATGGCCTACTCCTGCTCCTATCTTCTATGTTTCTATGTTTCAGCAGTTTTACTCGAAACCTTGTTCATCTGCCTCTGCAGTTTTCAGGTAATGGTCATATTTAAACGGGGACCATGCCAAAAAGCTGTCTCCTTTATTTAAGGACTTCTTTCTACATTTTAGTGCAACTGCTGACAAGGTCTCTGACTCTGATTAGTCAACTGATGATGTGAACCTTACAGCACCAAAGTGACTCATGGGTCATACTCTCAAGTCAGGCACAACACTCATGAGCAGTCATTCCCTGCTGTACATCCTCCATCTTACAAGAAACATTGTACATTTGAATTACACAAAAATTACAGCACAGAAACAGCCCAACTGGTCTACTCTGGTGTTTATGTTCCACACGAGCCTCCTCCCATTCTACTTCATCTAACCCTATCAGCATATATATTCCTTTTCTCTCTCTCGTCTACTTATCCAGCTTCCCCTTAAATTGAAGATGTATAAAAATAATAAAATCTACCCTTTTTTTAAACACTAAAAAGACTATCTAAAGTGCAATGGTCCAACGTGCAGGAAAGAACCTAGGCTGAAACGGTGAGTAGGAAGATGAGATGAATGAATTATTCTCAGGTAGAAACAATAAGGTGTATAACGAGCCACACATTGGACGCCCACATGCGATGGAGGCAGGCGGCTGACCTCGCACCACAATACAATGTCAGTTCATTTAATTTTTCGTGGCACGCCCAGTGCTTAGTATGGGAGCACCGTCGGGGTTGGAGAAATGGATTATCAGTTATTCCATCAGTTATTAAAGGGCTGCTGGCTGCCTTGAAAGACAGATTCGTTTTTTGAAGACAAAAACGTTGTCATGCTGGCAGAGCGGATTGAAGCTCCAACAGGGTAGGACATAGTACGTACATCCCTTTACCAATGGCCTCATTGTTGGACATGCGTTGAGTAGCAACCAGATGCTGGGAAGGGAGGAAATATTACCACGGTTAACCAACAAATTCTTGCACATCTCCCACTACACTTTGTCGAGTAGCATTTACACAGGTCTGAGAATAGGTCATCTGTCTCAGCCGGTGTCAATGCAGGCAGCAGGAAAATCTAGAGAAGGGAAACTTGAAGAAAACAAACATAATCCCTTTCAAAATAAAAGGTAGGAGATAAATATGGAGTAATAAGCACTAATTCTCCTTAATTTTTCTTCATGCATTCATTCTCAGGTTGTGGGTGTCGCTGGCAAGGCCAATATTTATTGCCCATCCCTGGTTGACCTTGAGAAGGTGGTGGTGGGCCTATTAGGCACCACAGACTCCAATAGAACGTTTTAATGTGTTTAAACTTGTTTTAACTCCTTGATGTCATGTAAACTATCAAACATTTGAACAAATGTTGAATTGGGGTAGAGTTTCAGCATTGCGCGCAATCGGCAATCCAGGCGTAAATTGCACTCAAATTTGCACTAGTTTTCCGAAGTGATGTTATGGTACAAGTTTCCACTCAAAATCATTTGCATAATCACAAACGTAAACTCTTCCATGAACCAGCGCAATTGAGCAGTGTTTTAGAACGTAATGATTTATTATTTTTCCTCGCATTAAAAAATATTCCTTGGCGTATTTAAAAGTGGCAGTTTTATTAATACGGCTGAAAATGGGTTTATCACAAAAAATAAGCATTTTTTAATAAGAGGGTCTAGACCACCACCTATGAGGAGCCCGATTTTAAATCACTGAAAATTACTTTAAAACTCAGTGCAGAACCATTTATTAGTTTCATTGGTGTACACTAGTCAGTTTTGTAGAAAATTAAATATTTTTAAATATTTTGCGCTGGTTTGTCCGATTTCGGGGGGAATTGCACTGGATAAACCAGCGGAAACTCTACTCCAATGGGTCCATCTCACAATTTGGTCACAAGTGTGCAGTGTGACAGTAGTGTGGGATTTATCCATGGATAATGAAAACATTATTTAGATGCCAAACATTGGCAAAGTAACAATTGCCATAAATTCCTTTCAAAAAGTTGAAAGAGAAAGAATTCTAATGCTGCCCCTAATATTATACACAAATGTGCACATTGTCGTTTGAACAGAGATGCAGGTCAGAGATGAGAGGTTGGGTTAAATCAGCAAAATCGGACTCTCTTCTCCATCCCTTTCTCCCAATATGCATCATGTTTAACGAAGGTGTTATTATATCATTGGAATGTGGATAGAAATTAGAAAAAGACTTGCATTTATATAGCACCTTTCATGACCACCGGATGTCCCAAAGCGCTTTACAGCCAATGAAGTACTTTTGGAGTGTAGTCACTGTTGTAATGTGGGAAACGCGGCTGCCAATGTGCGCACAGCAAACTCCCGCAAACAGCAATGTGATAATGACCAGATAATCTGTTTTTACTGAGATTGATTGAGGGATAAATATTGGCCAGGACACCGGGGATAACTCCCCTGCTCTTCTGCAAAATAGTGCCATGGGATCTTTTACATCCACCTGAAGGAGCGGACGGGGCCTCAGTTTAACATCTCATCTGAAAGACGGCACCTCCAGCAGTGCAGCACTCCCTCAGTACTGCACTGGATTGTCAGCCTAGATTCTTGTGCTCAAAGTCTCTGGAGTGGGACTTGAACCCACAACCTTCTAACCCAGCGGTGAGAGGGCTACCCACTGAGCCACAGCTGACACAAATTAGAGATACAATAATGGGTCACTAGGAGTTACAATGCAGTAATCCAATCTGGCTTAGAAAGCCTGGCTGAAGGCTGAATATTTATTTTCCGTTTTTAATCTTTTTTTCTCCTCCTGATTGGGAGGTGCTAATGGTTGCTGGTGTTTACTGCAGTGCTGTCAACATTTCACAAATTCTAGGTGTAAGATTTTGAGTTGTAAGCCATATGCCTCATGTGTCACCTTTTGCAACAAAAAAAAGAGCAAGAACTCAAGAAATCAAGAAGACTATTGAGAATTTCTGACAGAGATCTTAAACGTGGAACATAACAACATGAGAAATAGGAGCAGGAATAGGCCACTTGGCCCCTCGAGCCTGCTCCGCCATTCACTAAGATCATGGCTGATCTTGGGCTCAAAGCCACTTCCCTGCCCGCTCCCCATAACCTTCACTCCCTTATCTTGCAAAAATCTGTCTATCTCCACCTTAAATGTATTTAATGACCCAGCCTCTACAGCTCTCTGGGGCAGAGAATTCCACAGATTTACGACCCTCTGAAAGAAGAAATTCCTCCTCATCTCAGTTCTAAAAGGGCGACCCTTTATTCTGAAACTATGCCCCCGAGTTCTAGATTCCCCCACGACGGGAAACATCCTCTCTGCATCTACCTTGTCGAGCCCCCTCAGTATCCTATATGTTTCAATAAGATCACCTCTCATTCTTCTAAATTCCAATGAGTATAGGCCCAGCCTGCTCAACCTTTCTTCATAAGTCAACCCCTCATCTCAGGAATCAACCGAGTGAATCGTCTCTGAACTGCCTCCAATGCAAGTAAATCCTTCCTTAAATAAGGAGACCAAAACTGTACGCAGTACTGAAGGTGTGGTCTCACCATTACCCTGTACAGTTGTAGCAGGACTTCCCTGCTTTTATACACCAACCCCTTTGAAATAAAGGCCAACATTCCATTTGCCTTTTTGATTACTTGCTGTACCTGCATTCTAACTTTTTGTGTTTCATGCACAAGGACCCCCAAGTCCCTCTGAACTGTAGCATTTTATAATCTCTCTCCATTTAAATAATAATTTGCTTTTTTATTTTTCCTACCAAAGTGGATAACCTCGCACTTTCCCACATTACACTCCATCTAAACAAATGTTTGCCCATATATCACTTTGCAGGTTCTTTAAGTCCTCTGCACAACTTGCTTTCCCACCCATCTTTGTATCATCCGCAAACTTGGCTACATTACACTCGGTCCCTTCATCCAAGTCATTAATGTAGATTGTAAATAGTTGAGGCCCCAGCACCGATCCTTGTGGCACCCCACTAGTTACCGTTTGCCAACCAGAAAATGACCCATTTATCCCAACTCTCTGCTTTCTGTTAGTTAGCCAATTCTCTATCCATGCTAATATATTACCCCCAATTCTGTGAGCTCTTATCTTATGTAGTAACCTTTTATGTGGCACCTTATCGAATGCCTTCTGGAAATCTAAATACACCACATCTACTGGTTCACCTTTGTCCACCCTGCTCGTTTACTCCTCAAAGAACTCCAGCAAATTTGTTAAACATGATTTCCCTTTCATAAAACCATGCTGTCTCTGCTTGACTGCATTATGATTTTTCAAATGCCCTGCTACTGCTTCCTTAATAAAGGACTCCAACATTTTCCCAATGACAGATGTTAGGTTAACTGGTCTATAGTTTCCTGCTTTCTGTCTCCCTCCTTTCTTAAATAGGGGTGTTACATTTGTGGTTTTCCAATCCGTTGGGACCTCTCCAGAGTCCAGGGAATTTTGGTATATTGCAACCAATGCATCCACTATCTCTGCAGCCACTACTTTTAAGACCCTGGGATGCAGGCCATCTGGTCCAGGGGACTTGTCATCTTTTAGTCCCATTATTTTACCAAATACTATTTCCTTAGTGAAAGTGATTGTCTTTAGTTCCCCCTTCCCTGTGGCCCCTTGATTATCCATTATTGGGATGTTGTTAGTGTCTTCTACTGTGAAGGCAGATACAAAATATTTGTTCAGAGTCTCTGCCATTTCCCCATTCCCCATTATTAATTCCCCAGTCTCATCGTCTAAGGGACCAACGTTTACCTTAGCTACCCTCTTCCTTTTTATATACCTGTAGAACCTCTTACTATCTGTTTTAATGTTTCTTGCCAGTTTACTCTCATAATTCATCTTCTCTCTCTTTATTTTTTTTAGTCATCCTTTGCTGGTTTTTAAAAATTTCCCAATCCTCTGGTCTCCCACCAATCTTGGCAACATTGTATGCCTTCATTTTCAATTTGATACCATCCTTTACTTCCTTAGTTAGCCACGGATGGTGCTCCCTTCTCTTAAAATCTTTCTTTCTCACTGGAATATATTTTTGTTGAGAGTTATGAAATATCTCCTTAAATGTCCGCCACTCCATTTCAATTGTCTTACCCTTTAATTTATTTTTCCAGTCCACTTTAGCCAGTTCTGCCCTCATGCCATTGTAATTGCCTTTGTTTAAGATCAGGACACTGGTTTGAGATACAACTTTCTCACCCTCCAACTGAATTTGAAATTCAACCATGCTATGATCACTCTTTCTTAGAGGATCCTTTACTGTGAGATCATTTATTAATTCTGTCTCATTACACAGTACCAGATCCAAGATAGCCTGCTCCCTGGTTGGTTCCATTACATACTGTTCTAGGAAACCATCCCGGATGCACTCTATGAACTCCTCCTCAAGGCTGCCATGGCCAATTTGATTTGTCCAATCAATATGGAGATTAAAATCACCCATGATTATTACCGTACCTTTTTTACAGGCCTCCATTATTTGTTGATTTGTTGATTTATACTGCAATACGTTAGAAAAAAGGACTTGCATTTATATAGCGTCTTTCACGACCTCAGGACGTCCCAAAGTGCTTTACAGCCAACTAAGTACTTTTGGAGTGTGGTCACTGTTGTAATGTATGTTGGTAGGAAGTCAAATCTCCCCACCAAATGCGGGATAGTTTTTAGGCCTGACTAACTATACATGTTTTAAAGTGTTTGATTTGTCTCCCTTTTTGTGGTCACTGCCAATGCCACTGAGCAATTATCAGCCAACACCTTTTGTAGAGATATTTATCAGAACGCAATGGTGGCAAGGACATATCCACAATTCATGAATATCAGATGACTCGAGAAACTTGATAAGTTGTGGCTGCAGTATATTACAATCTCCACGATGCACTGCAGCATTCTCACCTAGGTTACTTCAACAGCACCTCCCTCCCCTGCAACCTCTGCCACCACAAATGCTAGATTTTGAGTTGTAAGCCATGTGCCTCGTGTGCCACCTTATGCAAAAAAAAACAGAGCAAGAACTCAAGAAAACAAGAAGACAATTGAGAGTTTCTGGCAGAGATCTTAAACGTGGAAGACTGCAATACGTTAGAAAGCAGCAAAGTTGTGGGAATTCCATCAACGTCAAGTTTCCCCCCACACCACACAGCCCATCCTAACTTGGGCTTAAAACACCGTCCTTGATTGTCACTCGGTCACTAGCCTGGAATCTCCTTCCTAACACCATTGTGGGACCGCCATCACCACAAGCACCGCAGCAGTTCAAGGAGAAGGTCCACCACCACCTTCTCATGACATCTTAGAGATGGGTAATAAATGTGACCCTGCCAGCATTGCACACATCCTGAGGCCAAATTTTAAAAAAGTTATTTTGACTGGAATAAAATAAAGTTACGATCTAAATAATTAGTCATAAAAACATTCTGGCGTATTGTGTGCAGTTTTGTTCTCCTTATTTAAGGAGGGATATACTTGCATTGGAGGCAGTTCAGAGAAGGTTCACTAGGTTGATTCCTGAGATGAATGTGTTGTTTTTATGAAGAAAGGTTGAGCAGGTTGGGCCTATACTCATTGGAGTTTAGAAGAATGAGAGGTGATTTTATTGAAACATAGAAGATGCTGAGGGGGCTCGACAGGGTAGATGCAGGGAGGATGTTTCCCTCGTGGGGGAATCTAGAACTAGGGGGCATAGTTTCAGAATAAGGGTTCGCCCATTTAAAACGGAGATGAGGAGGAATTTCTTCTCGCAGAAGGTCGTGAATCTTTGGAATTCTCTACCCCAGAGAGCTGTGGAGGTGGAGTCATTGAATATATTCAAGGCGGAGATAGACAGATAGATATTTGAGCTACAGGGGAGTCAAGGGTCATGGGTAGCGGGCGGGAAAGTGGAGTTGAGGCCAAGATCAGATCAGCTATGATCTTATTGAATGGCGGGGCAGGCTCGAGGGGCCGAATGGCCTACTCCTGCTCCTATTTCTTATGTTCTTATTTCTGTATGAAATCATCTTAGAAACTTGTAAATAATGCAATTGTGGATGCAATGAAGTAACAGAAATCAAGAAAAGGCCTTTTGATCCATCAAACGTAGTCCTCCCACAGGCCAGGCTCAATCTATTCTATCTTGAACTCTGCTACACCCATTTAATCTTCCGAGGGGAAAGTTGTACCCAATAATTCCTGATCCCTAGTGGTGATCAAGTAAACTCCAAAGTATTCATCCATCATCACATCTTCACTATTTGCCTCTAACCTAGTATCCTCCATATAACAAATCCACCAGTCTCAGCAGCACAAGAACCATGGTGCCCCATTTAGTACTTGATCATCTCAGTCTATAGCTAACTCTACGACCATTCATTCTGTTACCAATTAAATATTTTTCCATTTTTGTTTTAATTGTCTCAATCTCTACTGCTTTTGCTGGGAGTCTGTTCAATATTTCCGCAACTATGTGGGAAAAAAAGTTTCTTCTAACCTCTAATCTTGCTTGAAAGTAGCTAATTTTAAACTTGCCCCTTCTAGTTTTGGATACATTGGCTCCCGGTCCAGCCTCGATTGTAAAATTGTCATCCTTGGTTTCAAATCCCTCCGTGGTCTCGCCCCCCTCCCTATCACTGTAACCGCCTCCAGTCCTACAACCTATCAAGATCTCGGCGCTCCTCAAATTCTGGCCTCTTGCGCATCCCCAATTTTCATCGCTCCATCATTGGCAGCCGTGCCTTCAGCTGTCCAGGCCCTAAGCTCTGGAATTCCTTCCCTAAACCTTTCTGCCTCTCTACCTCTCTCTTCCTTTAAGACACTCCTTAAAACCTACCTCTTTGACCAAGCACCTGTTCTAATATCTCCTTATGTGGCTCGGTGTTAAATTTTGTCTGAAAACGCTCCTGTGACGTGCCTTGGGCCGTTTTACTACGCTAAAGGCGCTATATAAATGCACGTTGTTGGTGTTCACAATCAAAGTCATATTGCCTGCTCGCAACTACATTATAGCAAATTAAATTACTAAATTGAGGCAACTATAGTCACATATATAGTACCCCAAGTATAGTACAGTGTACAAGATGAGTTTGTACATGTGTATATAGCACCAAACATTGAGAGTGCTGGGGAGAAGTGATTGAGTCTGAAAACAGTGACTGAATGAAAGGTCCAAAAAATAATCTGTCCTAGTTTGAAATACAGGCTGACTTCTCCTCTGAATAACTTCAAAGAAGCAGAGTGGCAAAGTATACATCGATATCATCTTTGTCTCTCCGCATTTTAGAAACCTTTTCAGAGCAAAGTGTTGGAGGTGTTGTCGCACTGTGTGGGAATTTGAATTCCCCGAAGGCATAGAATATGCTTATTGGGATATCTACTACAATCTGGGAGGAGTAGTTACGTGAAGAATAAGCTACTGACTTTCATAGCAACAACTGAAACGAACAGTTGCGTTTTGGTAGGGAACACAATCCCGAAGAGTTTAGCACTGGGTGAATCCATTAGACTCTATAAAATTGGAGGGAATTTCTTTCAAGTAATGAGGTTTATTTGAAGGATTTAATTTGGTTTGTGATCCAATTGAGCGACACAATGAAAAGAGTTTAACATGACGTCATTTTAAACACTTAGGGCTAGATTTTCAGTTGATAGCGCCAGCAGTTAGCGCCTTAAGAGAAGTGATTTTCGGGCGCTATGCGTGTAGCGCCCGTGCGCAGCGCAGTTTGCGCCCCGCCCCAAATTAAGTTGCCCGTTAGCGCCGGCGCAAAGTTTAGCGCCGGCGCAAAGTTTAGCGCCCGCCCGGATGCGCGCACAGAAAATGACGTCACATCCTCGTGCAACGCCCTTTGTGCGCCCCGATTCCAAACTTCAGTCGGACCGCCCCATTGTGCGGCTGGCAGCCGGAGCGTTTGGAAAAAGGAACGCAACACAACCAGCGCGGGCCCCGGGGGGCGCAAATTAAAGGGGACGTGCTCTCCAGTATAAAGGCCAGCCTTTTTTCAGAAAACACTCTTGTGCAACGCATTTCTGGAGACACAACAAGGAGGATAGCTAACTGGTTTCAAGCAGCAAGAGCTCAGGTATTTTTGGACTCAGGCCAGAGCGCTGCAAGTGGCCTTTTGGAAATTTGAGCGTTTGCCAGGATTTGATGGGGGTTGCATGGGGTGCCAACGCGGAGCTGCAGCTCCATCTCCTTAGGGCTCGCAGACGCATTGTGAGAGGGGCAGCCCTGGCTAGAGGCAGAGGGGGCTACAGGCGTCGGCCACGTAGGCCTTACCCAGTCAGGCTATACCGCCAGCAGCGCTCCTACCTAAACATGAGTGCCGCGCGATGTGTTAAAAGGCTCCGATTCCGAAAGGAGGTGATTGCAGAGATCTGCCACCTGCTTCGCCGAGATCTGCGGCCAAAGCTTAGGTGCAGGACGTCTCTGTCGGTGGAAGTGAAGGTGACGGTGGCATTGAACTTCTATGCCACCGGCTCCTTCCAATACGCTGCTGGGGACATAGCAAACATCTCCCAGTACGGCGCGCATCGCTGCATCCGCCAGGTGACCGAAGCACTGTTCAGAAGGAGAAGCCAATTCATCTCCTTCCCCATGGCCCTGGAGAGCCAGCATCAGCGCGCATTGGGATTTTCCAGACTCGGGGAATTCCCCTTGGTGCAGGGCGCCATTGACTGTACGCATGTGGCTTTGCGGGCCCCTCTGGAGCATGGCGAGCAGTATCGCAACAGGAAGGGCTACCATTCTCTGAATGTGCAGCTGGTCTGTGACCACAAGCAGCGCATCATGGCAGTCAATGCCAGCTTCCCAGGCAGCAGCCACGATGCCTTTATCCTGCGGCAGAGTACTGTGCATGACATGTTCCAGGCACAGCCTCCCCCAAGAGGATGGCTACTCGGGGACAAAGGCTATCCTTTGTGCACCTGGCTCATGACCCCGCTCCGCGCGCCCAGGACCGCTGCTGAAGAGGCCTACAACGAGAGCCATCAAACCACCCGCAACATCATCGAGCTAACTATTGGGGTCCTCAAGCAGCGGTTCCGCTGCCTTGATCGCTCCGGAGGAGCTCTCCAGTATTCGCCGGACCAGGTCTCCCAATTTGTGGTGGTTTGCTGCATGCTACACAACCTGGCTATCCGCAGGACTCAGGCACTGCCACCTGACATTGGACCAGCACCTCAGGAGGAGGAGCAGGAGGAGCATGAGGAGGAGGAGGAGGAGGAGCAGGAGTACGTTCCCAGGAGGGAGCGACCAGGGCCAAGGGCCGCACGACGCCACCTTGTTACACGGTACTTCTAAGCCCCCTGTCAGGGAATGGCCAGGGGCCATGAGGGAAGATGAATGCAGCCGCTCCGCAAGCCCTCAGCCGGCGAAGCCAACAAACACTAAGAAGAACAGCCATGGAGACTGCATGAATAAAGATAATTTTTTATTACACAAAAATGAAAAGCCCTTCCCACATGAATCCCCAAAAACAATAAACGGGCCCCACAAAAAGCCCAACAAACGACTCACTCCCACAAACTGGGGAGGAGTCACTCCACCTTTCTTCAAACCGGGCCTCAACGTCGGCCTAACGCAAAAAATAAGCCCTCCAACAACACAACCATGGGCAAAATAAAGATGGCCACCGCCATATAAAAGGAAAGCTGGCCACACCCTCTACTGAGTGGCCCGCGAGGGCGAGACCTTGCCCAGCCTTTTGCCTCCCCTGCCCGGCCTGCTGCTCCTTCGCAAGCTCTGCCCAGTGGCTGCTGCGAGCTGGGGAAGGTGCCTGAGGCTCAGATGCCCTTCCGCCAGATGCCGCTGGGGGGCGGCCTACACGGCGTTTGGGCCTCGAGGGGCCGTCTGCTGAGTGGCGCACCTGAGCCTGGCCACCATCAGCTGCAGCCGCTTGCCCTTGACGCCCCAGTGGGGGAATGGCGGTGATGGATGGCGCAATGTGGGCCAGCTGGCGTCTGGGATGCGCTGGCTGGTGCTGTGGTGCGGTGGCACTCGGCCGGGCCCGCACTGCAGGATCCGCAACAATCAGCCGAGGGGCGGCTTGCTGGGATGGTCCAGCGCGGCGGCTGCCCTGGCGATGCCTGCCTGAGACAGCGCGTGTGGCAGCAGTGAGTGCCCCTGTTGTCCTGGTGTGCGCGCGCATCACATCCGCCAGGGTCTTGACGGCATCAGTCAGCATGCGGCCACTCGCGGCAGTTGCTGCCTCGAACTCGCGCACACTGGTCGCCAGCGACTCGATGGCCTCAGGCATGCGCCCCACCACGCTCATGAGCTCCGTGTGGCGCCGGTCCGAATCCTCGGTCATCTTATCCAGCTTCCGCACCTCCTCCGAGGTGAAGGTGTCCGGACTGGAGTCGCGACTCTCCCGCTGGGGAGGAGGGGGCCGAACTAAGGGACCCTTGCCACGTTGGTGGCGGCGAGTGTGCCGATCAGCAGCACTCCCCTCTGATCCTTCCCCCCTTTGGGGGGAAGGCCGCGGGCCACGCGCACGGCTCCTGGGTGGCTGGACGCCACTGGTCCCAGAAGCTGCATTGCCCTGCGACAGTTCCTCCAGGCACTCGTCCAGTGAGGAGGTGTCAAGCATTTCCTCCTCTCCTGCGGGACGTGACTGTTCCCCCGATGGTCCGGCTTGCTCCTCCTCCTCCTCCTGCTCGGAGGTGCTGTCACTGGCAGCTTCAGGGTCCTGGTCGTCACCAGCTGAAAGCAGGAATGCACAAGAGTAGCTTCAGAGTGAGGAGACGGCGTCAGCGAGGGAGTTAGGACTGGTGGCATTCAGCGCATTGGTGGGACAGTGGCAAAGGAGGTAGCTCGGATGGGCCAGTGCGACGCGAGAGGGCCAAAAGGCGAGGTCCTTACCATTGCCGGGCAGTGGAGGGTCGGATACTCCGCACGCTGTGGGGACGATCACACGGGCTCCCATGAGCACACACACGCGCTCCTCCAGCCGAGTGAGCTTCTGCAGCTTGGCGCGGCCACCCCTGGCACGGGCCTGGCGATTAAAGGCTACTTTAGCCTGCAAGAGAAAGGGCGGGCTGTAAGTGCGCAGTGTAGCCCTGATGTAGTGTGCACTGCCTCCCATGGTGGAATAGCTTGGCCAGAGTGAAGCCCTGATGTAGTGTGCACTGCCTCCCATGGTGGAATAGCTTGGCCAGAGTGAAGCCCTGATGTAGTGTGCACTGCCTCCCATGGTGGAATAGCTTGGCCAGAGTGAAGCCCTGATGTAGTGTGCACTGCCTCCCATGGTGGAATAGCTTGGCCAGAGTGAAGCCCTGATGTAGTGTGCACAGCCTCCCATGGTGGAATAGCTTGGCCAAAGTGTAGAGTGCCGAATGGCCATTTGATGCTCATGACTGTCCCAATGCTGCTGGCTGAGGGCTGGCCAATAGGACTTTCAGCTCCCTTTGCCCATCATGTCAGGTGTACATGCAAGAATGAGGAGGAGACTGGAAAGGCTACTCACCTTGACAATCCTGGTCAGGTCGTTGTATTTTTTATGACATTGTTTGTGGGTCCTGGGGGCATCGCCGGTGAACGTCACCCTCTGGGCGATCTGCTTCCAGGCTTTGGTGTAGTCGTGGTGGGTTGGATTCCTCCCACTCTCTGGGAACAAGATCTTGCGCCTCACCTCCAGAGCTGTGACCATTATGTCCAGATCACCCTCTGAGAAGCGCAGGGCACGCTGACGGGCCCTCTCTGGCGTTGCCATGACTCCCTGGGGCTGAGCAGCAGTGTTGAGGCCCCTTTGCAAGGCTGCAGTGTGCAGGGCGTGGCAGCAGACCAATTCGTCCCTTCCCCCTTTAAGAGCTGGTCGGCGCCACAGGGTCTGCTGTCAGTCCAAAAATGACCGCACCCGCGCTGCGCCCCGCCTGGGCGCTATCCCTCTGGACCGCCGGCTTAGCGCCTAAAGATAGTAGTGGAACGCCTCTTTTAGCGCTCCACCAACCTCTTAGGGCGAAGCCACTGAATTCCCGGCAACGGGGCGCTACTTTGGGGCGGGCGCTAACTTCGGGCGGGCGCTAAGGTTAGCGCCCCAAAACTGCCTATACTGAAAATCTAGCCCTTAAGGCCTTGAAATTATGCTGTGGGGACATCAATGTCGTAACACTTAAAACGTTAACTGTTTTGTTCATTTCTGTTCACCGTTTAAAAGAATCCTTAACCTGCCATTTAAAGGCCCTTTCAGCTTTAACAGGATTGGTTTCTGCTTATTAGAAGGTGTTCGCAGCTGAAGAGGAGTTAGGTCTATAAAGATATAAATTGAAACAATATGTATTACTGAAGTGTATCCTCAATCTATAAAATGCAATGTTATTACTGAAACATTTGTAAATTTATTTTTCAAAGGAAAATCAAGAAAAATGCGAATCCGAACAAGAAATGAATGCGTAATTTTATTAGTTTCCCACCAGAAGCGATAGGTATGAAATGAGAGTTTTTTAAATTTCTGATGTTTAGTGATTTATGATGTGAATCAGTGTGGCTTTATGAGGTTGCACTGTGCCAGGCTCTCTCTGCATCCAGTCTGTGGTAATTAAGTATTTAATGCCTTTCACCAAATTATAGCAAACCAAAGATTAAATATTACAATGAGACTGTAAATCATTGTATTAATCCAATTGGAAGTAGTCAAGATAATTTTTATTTATTTTTATGTCCAGAATTAGATGCGAGGTTTGTGTATGTAACGTGAACCCGTGTTGATGGGGGTTGAGGGACAAGGGTCACGGTGGACTGTTTTTGATATTTATCCAGTTTTTTTTTAACAAGATACAGTATAAAGAATCCCCTGATGCTGCACAAGAGTACCAGGACAAGACTAGGCCAAGGAGAACTGCATAGCGGTTTATTCAGGCTGAATATTGATGGTAAGACCATAGAATCAGAAATTTATGGCACAGAAGGAGGCCATTCGGCCCATCGTGTCTGTGCTGGCCGAAAACGAGCCATCCAGCCTAATCCCAGTTCTTGGTCTGTACTGATACCAGGACGTTAAGTCATGCTATAAATATGAAGAAAGGTCTTATTATAATCTGGAGCATCTGAAAGGTCAGTCTAATAAGTGGGACACATATTTTCAGCAGATATGTGGACATTATGGGGGAAAAATTCAGTTGTTTGCACCTTCCGGTAGTGCCTTAAGAGGACACTAATGGGGCGCAAAGTAACTAGCACCCGGACGCAGCTATGTTTGCGCCACTCGTGAAATTAACTAGACATTTTGCAGCGGCGCTAAACACTACCGCCACGATCTCCTGCGCCAGCAGATCGTGACGTCAGTCGAGTGCGCAACGCCCCGGTAGCGGCCCGGACCGGATATTGAGTGGTGCCCCCTGCCTTACCGCCTGCCGCTAGCAACGACAGGTTGAGAGGAGCGTTTTGCAGTCAGAAAGGGACTGGGGGAGCGCTATTTAAAGGCGACCGCTTCCTGCCTTTTTTTGTCGGTGACATTTTTGCACTACGCATTCTGAGAGAGAGAGAGAGAGACTTCTGGAGAGATTCAACGCTGTGTGAAGGAGTTCTGAGTACTGAGCAGCACTTTGCAGGTTAATTTTGATTTGCTCTTCCTTGCTTCGCCAGCGCTCTGAGGTAGTGCCTTGCTCCTCAGCCTTTGCGCCTTAAGACAGGTGTGAAGCGCCTGATTTAGTGCTCCAATCACCTATCAGGGCGATAAAAGCCAAGTTTGCCGTCGGAGGCGATAATTAGCGCCAGGCGCTAAACTTTGCGCACGGCCGATAATGGCACCCCAAATGGGGCGATACTGAATTTTCCCCCTATATATGCAGGAGAATAAAAATCAGATAATCAGGGATAAATGGGCAAGTGAAAACATGGAGAGAGGAAGGCACAGGTGGAGCTTGGCATTGTTTAAACCTTCCACCTCCTATACCATTGTTTTTTTTTGCCCTACTCAGCTTTCTTTGCCTAAGCTTGAGTCTGTCCAATGTTCCCCTACCCTGCTTTTTTTTAGTATTTTTCTCAAGAGAAGATAAACCAAGTTATGCAACCTGTCCTCACAATTTAACCCTTTAAGCCCAGTATCATTCTGTGGAAATTTAATAGACTATACCCTTGAGTATAGAAGATTGTGGGGTGATCTGATCGAGGTGTTTAAAATGTTAAAAGGATTCGATAGGGTAGATACAGAGAAACTATTTCCTCTGATGGGTGAATTCAAGAATGAGGAGGACATCATCTTAAAATTAGAGCTAGGTCATTTAGGAGGGAAATCAGGAAGCACTTCTTCCACACAAAGGGTAGGATAAATCTGGAATTCTTTCTCCAGAAGGCTGTGGATGCTAGGACAATTGGAGCATTCAAGACTGAGATTGATAGAGTTTTGTTAGGTAAGATTATCAGGGGATATGAAACAAAGACGGGTAAATGGAGTTGAGGTACAGATCAGCCATCATCCAATTGAATGGTGGAGCAGGCTTGAGGGGCTGAATGGCCTACAACTGTTCCTATGTAGAGTTTTTTGAAGTCACCAGTTAGATAGATAAAGGGAATGTGGTAGCTGCAATGTGTATTCGATTACCATAAGGCACGTGTCTCTCAACAGGCTTCTTAGAAGGTACAAGAGAACACTGATAGAAAGTCGGTTGATGAATAGGAAACAAAAGGTTAAGGTAAATAGGTATTGCTCAGTCTGGAGAAGCGTGGAAGTGGTAAACTCCAGGCTCAGTACTGGTCCACTTTTGTTCTCGGAAAAATAGATGATTGAGAGTTGGATAGAAGGAACATACTCCCAAATTTGCCAATGACGCAAAAGTAGCAGATTTGCAAACAGTGAGCAGGACTGTAAAAGTGTTTAGGAAGACATAGATAGGTTAGCAGAATGGACAGACAGGCAGCAGATGCAATTTAATGCAGATAAGATTGAGATAATACATTTTGGGAGAAAAACAAGGAATGGGAATACACTCAATGGAATGATACTGAAAGGTGTGGATAGACAAAGAGACCTAAGGGTTTAAAGTACAGAATTCACTGAGAGTGTGAGTGCAGATAGATTAAGCCATAAAAAGGCCAATAGAATTTTGGGATTCATAAATAAGAGTGTAGAGTACAAGAGAAAAGAAGTAATCAACAATTTATTTAAACAATATTGGTTAGGTCAAGTTACGGTACTGGGTGCAGTTTTGGACACTATTATGAAAAGGACATTAAACCCACAGGAAGGTTCCAGCATAGATTCACCAAAATTATGCCAGGAATGGAAAAATATAGTTATGATGAAGAGAGATGCAAGATACTGGGACTATTTCCACAAGAAAAAATAAAGGTTAAGAGAAGATTTAGTCAAGTTTTTTTTTAATTCTGAAGAGTTTTGATAAAGTGAATAAGGGATAGATGACATCCTCTAGTTGGGGAGTCAGTGACAAGGGGTTATCAAGTTAAAGTTATCATGAAGAGAGTGAAAGGAGAGAGGTTAAAATAAATGTCTTTACACCGAATGTTGTTGGATCATGGAATGCTTTGCTACAGGGTGTGGTTGAGGCAGAGACCATTGCTTGATTTAAGGGAAAATTGGATAAATGTTTGAAGCATAGAAAGATACATTGTTATGGGGAGAGAGCAAAGCAGGAGTGGTTTTGGATTGTTCGAGCAAAGAACCAGGACAGGCATGAGGAGCCAAATGGTCCCCTTCTGTACATTAAATTTCAATGGTTCGATGATTCAAAAAACAATGAATGTTGCCCTTAAGACTAAGGTTATACTGCACTACTGGCACTAACTGCAGAATGCAATGTTTAGGTTGACCAGTTCTATTGCCTGTTTTCAGATCACACACTGGCTGCTAAGGGAACGCTCTGTTTATTCCTGCTTACATGCATAGGCAAAGCTCGGACAATAAATGTTGAATGTTTTGAGAGCCCAGGCAGGAGCAGCCATTTCCTCAAAACATTAGATTCTGTTGTAGCTTTATGAGGTGCTGGGAGGCCCAACAGGTCACCCGTCTTACCAACCTGACACTGATCTGGAGTTATACGCTGCAAATTACTAAATCCAAGTGATGCACAGCCTCCCTGAGGAGATTCTCAAACTGCTCTATTCCAGACTCAGAGTAGGACCCGACTGTAGTTATACTGGCCTAGAAATTCAGTTAAGGCCCGCCAGCAGGCTAACGCCCAAAAGTTAGCGCTGCGCGCGGAGCCAGGTGCACCCGTCAGATATTCGGCTTTTGCGCCCCAAGTCGGAACCGGGCGCTATTCCAGGGTGTGCCCGCCCCTGCTTGGGGCACTGAAACTGAATTTCTGCGCTGTAGGCCCCGCTGCGCCACCCGCTGCGGAGCGGCAGGCTGCGGTACTGCAGGCCTCCTCCTTCTCTTAAGGGGGAGGTGCCTGCAACAGCGAGATCGCCGCTGGATTGTGCCGGCAAATGAGCCCGGCACCACGGAGAAGTGCCGGGCTCGCGGAAAGCAGCCGGCAATGCCGCGGGGGGGGGGTGGAGGAGGCCGGGGAAGGAGGTGCGGGCAGGCAGCCGCCGAAAAAGCGGCCGGCCGCACCTCCACCTTAAAGCGCCCCAGTAGCGCAGCAGTACAGCCCCGTTTTTCAATCGCTGTTTGCGGCCGCTGCAGAAGAGGCGGCCGCAACTAAATATGGGGTTTGGGCCGGAAGCGGGGCGGAACCGGGGCACTGCGCACACCGATGACGTCATCGGTGTTGGCGCAGCGCTACCGGCTACCGCCGCCATTACCGCAGCGCTGAATATCAGCGCACCCTCTTACACTGGCTCAGAAACCCTATTTGGGCGGTAACTGGGCGCAAAGCCCACTGAATTTCTAGCCCACTGCCTTTTGCACATTGATGCACAGCAGAAGCCACTTCGCATTGATATGAAAGTGGCAGTATGAATAAAGTTAAATTCTTTAATATTATATTGACCCGCTCAATTTAAATGCATATAATCTAGTCTAATAGCTGCTTCTTCTTATCGTGTCCACGGACAGTCTATACATAGCCCAGCCAGAACTGGACACATTTTTGTGCCTTGTTGTTGGATTCGGCAAGATCTGCAACAGTGCAGGGTTCCTCTAACGATGGGCATTGCAGGAGATGTTGCATAGTCTGTGCCTCAGTTCCACATTCACAAGTTGTCGGGCTGGTTGAATATCCACATTTGCTTAGTGACACCTTTGAGCAACCTACACCGGTCCTAAGTCTGTTAAGGCACTTCCAGATTGCCCAGTTGCAATTAGCTCCTGGGGGAAGGCTTTCATCAGGTAAAATTTCCATCGCTGGGGGTTGTTCAAGACTGGCGAGCCGGTCTTTCCACAAGGCGATGCGGGCTTCAGATGAGGTTGATTGTAATGGAACAACACTGTTCATGAAGCTCTTCCTTGACTTTAGGCGGCTGGGTGTAGGTGTATGACAATGCAAAGGGTGCCTCTCATCTGGTGTTTGACGGAGTCGCTCTTTCTTGCTGGCTACCGTTCTTCTTATATCAGGGGGAGCGATACCCGCCAGGATATATAGGCTGTTGGTGTTTGTTGGTTTTAAGCAACCTGTGATAAATCGGCAGCTTGCATTCAGAACGGCATCCATCTTCCTGGCATGAAATAACTGCTGTATTTCACTTAAATATACATAAACTGGCATGTTTTATCCTATTATTCATCCTTTCCTCCTTCAATAGCTATATCTATTGGACGATGTGGGATGTCCTATAGAATCAAATACTCTTTACAAAACAGTTGCGATTTCTACTGAAAGGGGCAGTCAAGATGTTGATTATAAGGTTGACAATGTGTGGGTGGGATGGGGGTTAGGATGAATTTAGAAATCGGTGGTTCGGGCCTAAGCAAGTCACCAATCCATGAGTAAACACGATACTTTCTGCATTGGTCACTGGGCTTCTGAAAACCGCAGTGCGTGTGAAAGGGGATGTCTTCACTTTGTAGATTCTGTATAACATGCTCATCGAAACAGGCGTCAAACAAGTCCGCAAACACCAAGGTCTGAAATCTTGACTGTACAATGGACCACTTCTGAGGGAAAAATAACTTTCTACCCAATGTAACTCAGTGACCTGTACAATACATTGGACTCCCTATTTTTAATAAACAATAGAGCTGTGCTCCAAAAGAGCTCTGTGCCTTAAAAAAAGGTTGAATTTGATTCATTGTCTGTCGTTGATTTAAGTTGTTTTAAAATCAATCACGACAATCAGGAGGGTTGACAGACCAGGGTTTAGTATCTTGTACTTAACTATGTGTGTGAACCAATAATATGTTGGCTACTGTCAATGTCGTCATATGATTCCTACTTTACCACAGTGACCACACTTCAAAAGTACTTCATTGGCTGTAAAGCGCTTTGGGACGTCCTGAGGTCATGAAAGGCGCTATATAAATGCAAGTCTTTCTTTTTTTTCCATGATGCTCCAAATCACAACAGTTGGCTTTCTTGTACCTGTGAACTATGGCATCTACAACACGGAGCATCTCAAACTTACCAGTGTTGCTTTCGTGCCCAGTCCACTTCTTGGGAGTGCTACCAATCTGGTTTTAGATTGTTGGCCCTTGTGTTTCAAGATCCATTCAGGGAATATTTTACCGCTCATCTATGAATCCTGTCGTATCCATTTAAAAGCAGATACTTCAGCAAAATGTTAAAGGTAGAGTTGCTACTTTCTGCAAGTCACCAAACCCAACAGGGAACAGGGTGGGGATGAGGCAGGGGTGGAATAATAACTTAAGTTATGATGTTTTATTTGCTGCTGATGAAATACATAGGCTGCCTTAATAATCAATACCTCCACACAAGAGAGAGAAATGGAAATTATTTTAGCAATAGGACTTCTGGTGTTGGTGGTTGTACATCTTACTTAACTGGAAAAATTATTCCCTCGTTTGAAACCATTTATGGAAAAAAAAAACAATGGCCCGTAATTTGCGGTCAGCGGCGAAGCAAAGGCGGTCGCCGCTGGCCCCGAAGTAAGCTTCCCACAAAGATCTCGCAATCTCTGTGACGAGAGGTTCGGCTTTTCCGACGTGTAATTCAAATCAACGGAGTATAGTGGGGATTCCCAGCGAAGAGCTGCTGTGACATCAACAAGCTGTCTAAGCAGCCAATCCAAATGCAAAATTCTCACAGACAGCAAACCAGGAAGTAGATAAGCTCTTAAACTTCTAAATGTTTAAAAATGTCAGAGAGAACAAAACAAAGACTGGGGCTTTCACATGAGGAAAAAGCAAACCTGAAATAAAGAATGACAAACTTGAAAAAAAATTATTTTAAAAGTTTCTTTAAAAATTTATTTTTTATTTAAATGAATAAATTTGACACTGCACAAAACTAAAATTAGTTTTTCATGCCCATAACCTTTGCTTAGCAGTCTATACGCTGTTAAAACCTCAGTTACACCCAATCCCTTAGGGTCTAACTTTTAGTGGGATATTTAACAGTGTAATTACTGCAGAAACATAGAAACATAGAAGATAGGAGCAGGAGTAGGCCATTCGGCCTGTCGAGCCTGCTCCGCCATTCAATGAGATCATGGCTGATCATCCAAATTCAGTACCCTGTCCCTGCTTTCTCCCCATGTCCCTTGATCCCTTTAGCCTTAAGAAATATATCTAACTCCTTCTTGAATATATTTAATGAATTGGCCTCAACTGCCTTCTGTGGTAGAGAATTCCACAGGTTCACCACTCTCTGGGTGAAGAAATTCCTCCTCATCTCTGTCCTAAATGGCTTACCCCTTATCCTTAGACTGTGACCCCTGGTTCTGGACTCCCCGCCATCAGGAACATCCTTCCTGCATCTAGTCTGTCTAGTCTTGTTAGAATTTTATAAGTTTCAATGAGATCCCCTCTCATTCTTCTAAACTCTCGCGAATATAAGCCTAATCAACCCAATCTCTCTTCATACATCATTCCTGCCATCCCAGGTATCAGTCTGGTGAATCTTCGCTGCACTCCCTCCATGGCAAGAACATCCTTCCTCAGATAAGGCGACCAAAACTGCACACAATACTCAAGGTGTGGTCTCACCAAGGCCCTGTACAACTGCAGCAAGACTTACAAGAAGAAGCGAGGTTTTCATCTGTTTCCCTGATTTGAGAGATTTCACTGATTGCCGGCTCTGTGGGGTTGGGGGGCGGGGCAGGTGGCACAGCGCAGCCTATGTTGGAGCTGTCAATGACAGACCGCAACATCAGGGTTTCCGCCTGCGCGTGCGCTAAGTCCCGTCGTTGCGGTCAGTTGCAAAGGCGGAATGACGGCGAACGCTGCCAGTTCGCCGTCATCTGGACCACAAATTCTGAGCCGTTATCTTTCCGACGAGCAGATCAACTGGCCCTTTTATCTTACTGGTGCCTGTGGGATCTTGCTGTGCCGTACTGGCTGCCTTTTGGCCTGCATAACTGCGACCATCTCCAACAAGCGAGACTCTAACAATCTCCCGTTGACATTCAATGGCATTACCATCGCTGAATCCCCCACTATCAACATCCTGGGGGTTACCATTGATCAGAAACTGAACTGGACCAGCCATATAAATACTGTGGCTACAAGAGCAGGCCAGAGGCTGGGAATTCTGTGGCGAGTGTCTCACCTCCTGACTCCCCAAAGCCCTTCCACCATCTACAAGGCACAAGTCAGGAGTGTGATGGAATACTCTCCACTTGCCTGGATGAGTGCAGCTCCAACAACACTCAAGAAGCTCGACATCATTCAGGATAAAGCAGCCCGCTTGATTGGCACTCCATCCACCACCTTCAACATTCACTCCCTCCACCACCGGCGCACTGTGGCTGCAGTGTGTACCATCTACAAGATGCACTGCAGCAACTCGCCAAAGCTCTTTCAACAGCACCTTCCAAACCCACGACCTCTACC
This sequence comes from Somniosus microcephalus, assembly GCF_052327205.1. Taxonomy (NCBI): domain Eukaryota; kingdom Metazoa; phylum Chordata; class Chondrichthyes; order Squaliformes; family Somniosidae; genus Somniosus; species Somniosus microcephalus. Next base: position 213,534,600 of record NC_140996.1, on the reverse strand, counting down.
ACTTAGAAGGACAAGGGCAGCAGACGCATGGGAACATCACCACCTACTAGTTCCCCTCCAAGCCACACACCATCCTGACTTGGACCTGTATCGCCGTTCCTTCACTGTCGCTGGGCCAATATCCTGGAACTCCCTTCCTAACAGCATTGTGGGTGTACCTACACCATATGGACTGCAGCGGTTCAAGAAGGCGGCTCACCACCATCTTCTCAAGGGCAATTAGGGATGGGCACTAAATGCAGGCCTAGCCAGCCAGCGACGCCCACATCCCATCAATGAAAAAAAAACACGTCAAAAGTACTCATAGCGGCAAAGCGCCTTGGAACATACAGGGGATGTGAAAAGCTCTTTTTAAATGCAAGTGCTTTCTTCCTTTCAACAGTCGACCATCAGCCGACCTCAGAGCCGAGTGTAAACATCCTGCATCAGAGTTGAGGTGCTGCCAAGTTTTCTTGCGGCCAGTTCTGTTTTATCTTTAAAATAATATTAAAATCCCCTGTGAGTGCAGGCAGGTGTCAGTGCACAAAAAAAAACCCCAAGAAATATGCAGCCACAGCGATTGTGGAGACAGAGAAAGCTTTCCACAACCACCAATAGGTAAGCATTCTCACGGAAACTTTTAGAACAGCAGGAATTTGTAACCCATTAATTAGGCAAAAAGGGGCACATAGTCAGACTGGTGTTAAATGCAGTCTTCGTGTGTGGATAAGCACCTGTTCTTATGTATTGTATACAGGCCATGACGCTGTGCAACATTTGCAGATTTTATGAAGGACAAGCCCCAAACGATAACTGAACATAGGAGCATGTGCTTTGTGTCTTTGTTCATTCAATTATAACATTGCACCAAATACAAGCATCATATTAACAGCATCTTTAAATTCCGAGCCAAATGTCAGGGTCAATTAATCCCTCTCGTAACATCAATATTTTTATAGTTTACATTCCTTTAGGTTTTCCATGAGCAACTTTCCCCCTCTTTTTTGCAAGGTGGTTCCACTTTTGTTTCCTTTGAAGAAAAATTTGGTAACGTCTTTTGAAATGTGGAGTGTTGTTACTTCTTGCCACTATAATGTGTCCAAACAGTTCAGTTAGTTGATGTTTTCAGAGGTTTAGAGTTTAGGTAGTTTTATAAGTCATGATTTTCTGGCATTCCTTATCCTTATCCACCTCAGCAGCTTATTTAATCTGTTATTTAATTCCGAGGTACCTGTCTTTCTGTGTAAATATTGTCCTATTTTACCGCAGGTAGGGGCCGTAGAATGGACAAACTCCCTCAGATCTGGGATTCAGTGTGTTGCGAATGGCTTGAACAAGTTGTATTCCTTACCTGAACAGACCAATTTCCAGAAGTTTCAGAAATCCGGTAAGTATGAACAAATGTTCGATTCCTGGAGGGAAAAAAAATAAGGAACCAACTAGTAACATTTTAAAACCGAGATACCCACCCAAATTTGGGGAATAGGACTGGTTGTGCCTCAAGTGTCAGATGTGGCTCAGTAGGTGGCACCCTCGCCTCTGAGTCAGGAGGTTGTGGGTTCAAGTCCCACTCCAGAGACTTGAACACAAAATCTAGGCTGACGCTCCAGTGCAGTACTGAGGGAGTGCCGCACTGTCGGAGGTGTCGTCTTTCAGATGAGACGTTAAACCGAGGCCCATGTGTGCTCTCAGGTGGTCATAAAAGATCCCATGGCACTATTTTGCAGAAGAGCAGGGGAGTTATCCCCGGTGTCCTGGGGCCAATACTTATCCCTCAATCAACACCACTAAAACAGCTTATCTGGTCATTATCACATTGCTGTTTGTGGAAGCTTTCTGTGTGCAAATTGGCTGCCGCGTTTCCAATATTACAACAATGACTACACTTCAAAAAGTAAATCATTGGCTGTAAAGTGCTTTGGGACGTTCCAAGGTCGTGGAAGGCGCTATGTAAATGCAAGTCTTTCTTTCTTTAAAACCCATGGCGGGTGTTGTGCAGAAAATGTTAGTATTTTGGGATTTCAACAGTTCTCTAATGAAGGAAGACTCCAGGGAACAGAGGTGTGCTGAGAACCAATGATATAATGGCATCAGATGGGAAAACATATTAAAATGTTTTAAAATATTTGTGTAAAGTTAAACACCGTCAACCCCTCTAAGCAGATGAGTGTTTTAGCAACCTGTAAAGTTACTCGCCATCAGTCTCTTTCAGCTTTTCATGAACTTGTTGTGCACTTTACAGCCATTTTCATTTTGTTGAATTGCAACATTTATACATTCCTTTCTGGCGTAGAAACACAAAAGGAAAAGCGGCCCAACCATGGCTAACAAAAGAAATTAAGGATAGTATTAGATCCAAAGAGGAGTCATATAAAGTTGCCAGAAAAAGTAGCAAGCCTGAGGATTGGGAGCAGTTTAGAGTTCAGCAAAAAAGAACCAAGAGTTTGATTAAGAGGGGAAAAATAGAGTATGAGAGTAAACTGCAAGGAACATAAAAGCGGACTGTAAAAGTTTCTACAAGTATGTAAAAAGAAAAAGATTAGTGAAGACAAATATAGGTCCCTTACAGTCAGAAACGGGAGAATTTATAATGGAGAACAAGGAAATGGCAGAGCAATTAAACAAATACTTTGGTTCTGTCTTCACGGAAGAAGACACAAATAACTTCCCAGAAATGCTAAGGAACCAAGGGTCTAGTGAGAAGGAGGAATTAAAGGAAATTAGTATTAGTAAAAAAATAGTGCTGGAGAAATTAATGGGACTGAAAGCCGATAAATCCCCAGGGCCTGATAATCTGCATCCCAGAGTACTAAAAGAGGTGGCTGTGGAAATAGTGGATGCATTGGTTGTCATCTTCCAAAATTCTATAGATTATGGAACAGTTCCTGCAGATTGGAGGGTGGCAAATGTAACCCATTTAAAAAAGGGAGAGCGAAAACAGGGAACTACAGACCGGTTAGCCTAACATCAGTAGTAGGGAAAATGCTAGAGTCTATTATAAAGGATGTGATAACAAGACACTTAGAAAATATCAACGGGATTAGACAAAGTCAACATGGATTTATGAAAGGGAAATCGTGTTTGACAAACCTACTGGAGTTTTTTGAGGATGTAACTGGTAGAATAGATAAGGGAGAACCAGTGGATGTGGCGTATTTGGATTTTCAGAAGGCCTTTGATAAAGTCCCACATAAGAGGTTAGTGTGCAAAATTAAAGCACATGGGATTGGGGGTAATATACTGCCATGGATTGAAAATTGGTTAACAGACAGGAAACCGAGAGTAGGAATAAATGGGTCTTTTCGGGGTGGCAGGCGGTGACTAGTGCGGTACCGCAGGGATCAGTGCTTGGGCCCCAGCTATTCACAATATATATCAATGATTTGGATGAGGAAACCAAATGTAATATTTCCAAGTTTGCTGATGACATGAAATTAGGTGGGATTGTGAGTTGTGAGGAGGATGCAAAGAGGCTTCAAGGCAATTTAGACAAGTTGAGTGAGTGGGCAAATACATGGCAGATGCAGTATAACATGGATAAATGTGAAGTTATCCACTTCAGTAGGAAAAACAGAAAGCCAGAGTATTAGTTAAATGGTGATAGATTGGGAAATGTTGATGTACAAAGGGACCTGGGTGTCCTTGTACACCAGTCACTGAAAGCAAACATGCAGGTGCAGCAAGCAGTTAGGAAGGCAAATGGTGTGTTGGCCTTCATTGCAAGAGGATTTGAGTACAGGAGCAAGGATGTCTTACTACAGTTATACAGGACCTTGATGAGACCACACCTGGAGTACTGCATGCAGTTTTGGTCTCCTTACCTAAGAAAGTATATACTTGCCATAGAGGGAGTGCAGCAAAGGTTCACCAGACTGATTCCTGGGATGGCAGGGCTGTCGTATGAGAAGGGATTGGGTCAACTAGGCCTGTATTCACTAGAGTTTAGAAGAATGAAAGGGGATCTCATTGAAACGTATAAAATTCTGACCGGGCTAGACAGACTGGATGCAGGGAGGATGTTTTCCCTGGCTGGGGGGTCTAGAACGAGAGGTCACAGTCTCGGGATACAGGGTAGGACATTAAGGACTGAGATGGGGAGAAATTTCTTCACTCAGAGGGTGGTGAACCTGTGGAATTCTCTACCATAGTAGGCTGTGGAGGCCAAGTCACTGAATATATTTAAGAAGAAGATAGATAGATTTCTAGACACAAAAGGCATTAAGGGGTATGGGAAGAGAGCGGGAATATGGTATTGAGATAGAGGATCAGCCATGATCATATTGAATGGCGGAGCAGGCTCGAAGGGCCGAATGGCCTACTCCTGCTCCTATTTTCTATGATTCTACGCATGTGTTTGGCATTTCCAGCATTCACTGTTTTATTTTTACCCCAGCAAGCTGATGCTGTTAATGGGAAATTCCTCTTTTGTCTTTTCGCTGGCGCTCTGTAATTGCTTAAAAATGAGATAGGCTGATCTGAAGTTGAACATGTTTTGCACCAGTTCTTGTGTGTAACCTGCAAGAGCTTAGCTGAAGAGGATAGGAATGGAGGCGGTTCACACCTTGCTCTGTCTTCCTCTTGCTCTTGCCTTGTCTTCATTGTCAGGTTTTTTTTAACAACTCACTCTCATTTAGTCCCTCTGCCGCTCAGAATAACACTGAGAACAAAACAATAAAGCCCTCCCCACATTTATCTGCATGCACATTCAACTGACCCACATTAAACCACCAGCTGCGAGCAGAATTGGTGAACAAATTGTGGAAAATGATAAGCTGATAAGAGGCTATAAAATGCAAACCATGGCTCAGCCTGCACTCAAATCTTCAAATGTTGCCGTAGACAACTGTCTAAAAAGTTCACATAGTCGGTGCTGTTCGTATTAATACAGCGAACAGGTTTAAACCATCTGAATGATTCTACCTGAGATCAACAATTGAAATATTTCAAGCTAATTTATAAATCGACAGTATAAACCTTAAACTGAAACACAATACAATGGCACATTTTTGTTTCCTACTGTCTTAGCTATTTTTAAATAGGCAACATGCTATCCTATAATAATTTAAAGTAATAGATCTGCTGTTTTGGTTAACCTTAGCCCAGAGCAAAAACAGCAACATGCTCGAAACAGCAGGCTAGTCAAATAGGTAACGCGGCGATTCTCTGGATCCTGGGTATATTTGCTCAGGAGATCGGTACACAGGGGAGTGGTGCCCGGGGGGGGTGGTGGTGTGGGGAGAGTGGTGCCCAGGGGGAGTGGTGGTGCCCAGAGGGAGTGGTGGTGCGGGGTGAGTGGTGGTGCCCGGGGGGAGTGGTGGTGCCCGGGGGGAGTAGTGGTGCCCGGGGGGAGTGGTGGTGCCCGGGGGGGAGTGGTGGTGCCCAGGGGGAGTGGGGGGGAGTGGTGGTGCCCGGGGGAGTGGTGCCCGGGGAGAGTGGTGGTGCCCGGGGAGAGTGGTGGTGCCCGGGGGGAGTGGTGGTGCCCGGGGGGAGTGGTGGTGCCCAGAGGGAGTGGTGGTGCCCAAGGGAGTGGTGGTGCCCAGGGGGAGTGGCGGTGCCCAGAGGGAGTGGTGATGCGCGGGGAGTGGTGGTGCCCGGGGGGAGTGGTGGTGCCCGGGGGGAGTGGTGGTGCCCGGGGGGAGTGATGGTGCCCGGGGGGAGTGGTGGTGCCCGGGGGGAGTGGTGGTGCCCAGGGGGAGTGGTGGTGCCCGGGGGGAGTGGTGGTGCCCAGAGGGAGTGGTGGTGCGGGGGGAGTGGTGGTGCCCAGGGGGAGTGGTGGTGCCCAGGGGGAGTGGTGGTGCCTGGGGGGAGTGGTGGTGCCCAGAGGGTGTGATGGTGCGGGGGGAGTGGTGGTGCCCGGGGGGAGTGGTGGTGCCCGGGGGGAGTGGTGGTGCCCAGGGGGAGTGGTGGTGCCCGGGGGGAGTGGTGGTGCCCAGAGGGTGTGATGGTGCGGGGGGAGCGGTGGTGCCCGGGGGGAGTGGTAGTGCCCGGGGGGAGTGGTGGTGCCTGGGGGGAGTGGTGGTGCCCAGAGGGAGTGGTGGTGCCCGGGGGGAGTGATGGTGCCCGGGGGGAGTGGTGGTGCCCGGGGGGAGTGGTGGTGCCCAGGGGGAGTGGTGGTGCCCGGGGGGAGTGGTGGTGCCCGGGGGGAGTGGTAGTGCCCGGGGGGAGTGGTGGTGCCCGGGGGGGAGTGGTGGTGCCCGGGAGGAGTGGTGTTTTTCGGGGGGTGTGGTGGTGCCCGGGGGGAGTGGTGGTGCCCGGGGGGAGTGGTGGTGCCCAGAGGGAGTGGTGGTGCGGGGGGAGTGGTGGCGCCCGGGGGGAGTGGTGGTGCCCAGGGGGAGTGGTGGTGCCCAGAGGGAGTGGTGGTGCGGGGGGAGTGGTGGTGCCCGGGGGGAGAGGTGGTGCCCGGGGGGAGAGGTGGTGCCTGGGGGGAGTGGTGGTGCCCAGAGGGTGTGATGGTGCGGGGGGAGTGGTGGTGCCCGGGGGGAGTGGTAGTGCCCGGGGGGAGTGGTGGTGCCTGGGGGGAGTGGTGGTGCCCAGAGGGAGTGGTGGTGCGGGGGGAGTGGTGGTGCCCGGGGGGAGTGGTGGTGCCCGGGGGGAGTGGTGGTGCCCGGGAGGAGTGGTGTTTTTCGGGGGGAGTGATGGTGCCCGGGGGGAGTGGTGGTGCCCAGGGGGAGTGGTGGTGCCCGGGGGAAGTGGTGGTGCCCAGAGGGAGTGGTGGTGCGGGGGGAGTGGTGGTGCCCGGGGGGAGTGGTGGTGCCCGGGGGGAGTGGTGGTGCCCAGAGGGAGTGGTGGTGCGGGGGGAGTGGTGGTGCCCGGGGGGAGAGGTGGTGCCCGGGGGGAGTGGTGGTGCCCGGGGGGAGAGGTGGTGCCCGGGGGGAGTGGTGGTGCCCGGGGGGAGTGGTGGTGCCCGGGAGGAGTGGTGTTTTTCGGGGGGTGTGGTGGTGCCTGGGGGGAGTGGTGGTGCCCGGGGGGGAGTGGTGGTGCCCAGAGGGAGTGGTGGTGCGGGGGGAGTGGTGGTGCCCGGAGGGAGTGGTGGTGCCCAGCGGGAGTGGTGGTGCCCGGGGGGAGTGGTGGTGCCCAGAGGGAGTGGTGGTGCCCGGGGGAGTGGTGGTGCCCAGAGGGAGTGGTGGTGCCCGGGGGGAGTGGTGGTGCCCGGGGGGAGTGGTGGTGCCCAGAGGGAGTGGTGGTGCCCGGGGGAGTGGTGTCCGCTCTGGGAACAGCTCTCTGTAATCAAGCATAGATATTTTGAAAACACGCCTGATCCTAAAAGAGCGATTCTTGGAAGTGCCCCTTACCCATGCCCCCACCTCCAGCCCTCCGCCTACCTCAACCCCTTAGACGAAGATATTTTACGAATTTCTTTATTTAAGGAATGCGCACACCGCGAGCTCAGATCGGTTACGCATTTTGACAATATTAGTTGTGAGTCCTTCCGTTTTGCTGCTCCCGAACTGTCGCTTCTGTGGTTTGTATCTCAACTCTGGTTTTCAGGAGAAGCGGCTAAAACGCCCTTAAACATGTAAAACACTTCATGGGTCCAGATCCGGAGACGCCTTAAATGCCACCTCTGGCGTCACAAGGGTCTCCGGAACATCAAACCGTAAAATTCTCCACTAAAATTAAATCATATTTTAGACAAATCAAATTTTGAGATAAGAAAACTCTCCTCGTTTTTATTCTAAACGTTGTCGCTCTCTGACAGACTGGGAGAAAGCAGAGTTCCCGAGCACCATGTTGTACTCAATGTTTGCACGGGTAACCCTGTGCGTGCATTTCTAGACATGTGCAATATTCGATTAAAAATGTGCGTTTGTTTTACACGATATTAAATTACAACTCCGATGAAGGGAGGGGTGGCGGAGGCTGAGGGAGTAATTCCAGGCACTGAGCAGCAGTGTATATATCCTCGCCCCTGATTGTCAAAAATCTGGTTATAATAAGCAATGCACGCGTGGTGAGCACTCGGCAAGTTGCAAAAACAGCAACATGTTCGAAAGTACCTCCGCCTCCGTTCCTTTCAAAGGGTTTTTTTCCGCCCCCATCTCACCCTGCCACCCACCCCCTGCCCTTTACACTGCTCTGGAGCGCGTTGGGAAAATTAATAGTTTGTGGGACAAAACTGAATCGTCAACCCTGCAGTGTGTAGGGTTCAAGTGCGAAGTAGGGGATGGATGCAAAGATCCGTCTGCTATGCAATTCCCTTCAGGAGGCCCCTCTGAGTCAGAAGGTTGTGGGTTCAAGTCCCCACTCCAGAGACTTGAGCACAAGAATCTAGGCTGACACTCCCAGTGAGGTGCTGAGGGAGCGCTGCACTGTCGGAGGTGCCGTCTTTCGGATGAGGTGTTAAACCGAGGCACCATCTACTCTCTCAGGTGGATGTAAAAGATCCCGTGACACTATTTCGAAGAAGAGCAGGGGAGTTATCCGGTGTCCTGGCCAATATCTATTCTTCAAGAAAAAAAATCTATTCTTCAATTAACATAACTAAAACAGATGATCTGGTCATTATTACATTGCTGTTTGTGGGAGCTTGCTGTGCGCAAATTGGCTGCAGTGTTTCCCACATTACAACAGTGACTACACTTCAAAAAAGTACTTCATTGGCTGTAAAGTGCTTTGGGATGTCCTGAGGTTGTGAAAGGCACTATATAAATGCAAGTCTTTCTTTCTATTAAAGTAAATTGCTGTGGATTTCAAACCAAGTACGGTAGTAAACTTGGTGACAAAATTCAAGAAACAAGACTGAATTACATTTCCTTTAAGGTTCACAGGTTAAACATATAGAACGAGGCTAGTTTAAAGTCAAAATCTCCCCCACAACAAAAATATTCAGTGTGTGTGTGTGTGGCGTATTTCACTAGATTTTAAATCAAAGACTTTCTGCTGATCCCTGTGAAAAGGTCCAAAACAATGAGGAATAGATAAACAGATCAGGTCACATATGAAGAATTTCATTGGGAAAATATATTTGGTTGCGGCAAAATACTTGACGGAATTCCTCGCAGTTTTTCCTGGTATTTTTTTAATCAACCTTTGCTAACGTCTTAAAGCATTTGAGCCCCCCCCTCCCCCCTCTCATATTGTTTTAATTTGCTATGAAGATGATATGCGGGTGTGTATTTTTTTTAAGATACCGCCCCCTGTTCGTCTGTTGAACTCGGAGGCCAGCTGTGAAAATGCAGCTTTCTTATTTTCATTTTCATTAAATTCTCGCTGGACCAGAAATTCCCTGTGGCCATCGAGGGATCCCAAAGGCGAGGAGTAAAATATTGTTACTTTTGGTAACGCAATTTCCCTGCTTGCCTTCAGCGACCTCGTGGTCCAATTTCCACCTCTCCCCTCGGGACTCGGTATATTATAACGCATTTATATCCCACAGAAAGGTTCGCGCGTACTCATGCATTGCTGAGACAACTTGACTCCAGCCAGAATATTCAACCGGTTCTTTTTGCACACAACGATGATGGATGCAAGGCTAAATGTTTCGACTGGTGTACACCAAAACGAAGACGATTTAAATATTTATTGGAGAGAGGGAGAGATGTGATGACCCGCTCCATCTTGTACCTAATTCTGCTCCGCCAAAGTGTGGAATCGATTTTTTATTTAAAAACATTCGCACTGTCCACTTGGTTTTTAACTCCACTTTAAAATAGATTTTAAAAATCATCCCTACACATCAATTTCGTTAATGTTTTCCAAAATCGGAGGAAGGTTCGACCTCGTCATCAATGTAACATTTGCGTTTTACATCGACGGTTACATTTTTGGTTACTAACTTTCCCGTGGTGTCAGTTACGGGTTTGTAAATGAATGTAAAATTAGAACGGAAAAGGAAATTAAAATTGTGAAGAAAGACAGCGCGTTTTTTAAAAAAAAAGTGAAACATATAACTTAAATTCGGCAACGGGTCAGTGGGCGCTCTGTAACAGACAAGATGAAGTGTTAAAGAAAGACTTGAAAGACTTGCATTTATATAGCGCCTTTCATGACCACCCGACGTCTCAAAGCGCTTTACACCCAATTAAGTACTTTTGGAGTGTAGTCACTGTTGTAATGTGAGAAACAGGCAGCCAATCTGCGCACAGCAAGCTCCCACAAACAGCAATGTGATAATGACCAGATCATCTGTTTTAGTGATGTTGATTGAGGGATAAATATTGGCCCCAGGACACCGGGGAGAACTCCCCCTGCTCTTCTTCGAAATAGTGCCCATGGGATCTTTTACATCCACCTGAGAGAGCAGACGGGGCCTCGGTGTAACCTCTCATCCGAAAGAAGGCACCTCGGACAGTGCAGTTGAAGTTATTCCAAATCTCTATCGCAAACCTAGATTAATTGTGTAACCTCCTAATAACCCACTGACCAAAGGTAGATATCATCTATATTTTGCCTAATCGAGGTAGGTGCAGGAAGCATTGCACTTTACACGGGCACATCATAAACACGCTGTTACAGCACTGTGGCTTTCTGAATTGTTTCAGACAAAATCATAACGATTCAATAGACTTCCTCTTTAAAAGAAAATAATCGAATACTGGCGTCAGTGTTCGGCGGGTTGGACTTGATCTTCGATTTAAAATCTATGTTTGTGTCAAATGTCTGAAGTTGGATCCTGCGAAAATGATGTGCCTTTTACTGGGTAAATGATACCTCGCCAAACTGCTAAACTGATCCTTTAATACCCACAGTGTGCATTGAACAGGTTCCGAGACTTGATGCGAGCAAGGGGATTAATTTAGTGACTGTGGTGTGGTTGGGACCGAGTGGCATTGTACGCCGAGTCAATAACACTTCTGAAATTGGCGCTCCCGAGGACACCTCGGCCAGGTTCGACCTCTCCCCGCCGGCCAGAACAGCGACTGTTTACAAACAGGTGGAATCCGCGTGCAGTTCATCCAGTCAATGTAGGACTGGCCTCGGATGTAAACTGCTCCAGGGATAGCCAGTAAAAATAAATAAACCCTCTCAAGAGGGCCAGCTGTATTTTCCTGCCTCGTTGTCCATTCGTTCGATATTTCGTTCCTGTACATGAAGGAGTCAAAACTCAACGCTAAATGCTAAACTACTCCAGTTCATTTGATCCTCGCCACTTTATCTCAAAGTGGTTGAATTGATCAATTCCTTCAAAAAGGCAATTCATATTTATATCTATCTTTAATAAACTCACCACCGCCCCCCTTTCCTTTATCTACCAACTTGTGCCCATACTTACAGCACACACAGGCAATAGATCCCGGGCACGGTCTCGCTGTCTCGGATCAGAAAGCTGCCGTCTTTGCCTGACGATGCCAACAGGTCTTCGGCCTCTGCCCGGCTGATTCTCCCGTGATAGACGGCCAATCTCATGGTTTCTATGATGGGCCCCTGAGCGGCAAGGCTGCTCTCTCGTCTTTGCTTCACTGCATGAGGTTGCGGGGTGGGTGGGTGGAGTTGGAGTATTTTTTGTTGTGTGTAGTGTTTGAAAACCCGCCTGACTTCCTGAGTGATAGCAGTACCACGTAGAGAGAAGTATAGAGACACTTCCCCATTCTGTACGTGGTTCTAGGAAGCTACAGTTCACATGTTTATCTTCTCGCAATCGATTTCAAACATCCGGCTGCTCTACAAATCGACAGGAAACGCACGCATTCCGATAGTTTGCACCTTGTAGCAATGCGCCTCTCTCCAAATGTTTTGTTTAATTCTCACTGTGCAAGCAGCCTAACTTAAAAATGTGATAGCAAAATACTGCTTTTGGGAGTTTGAAACAGATTTGTACTGTAGGCGTTGCAGGAGTTGGGATAATGGGCATCGGCGATGAATTCGAAAGAGCTTATCCACTTAGCCCCACTCCCCTTGCTCTCACCTCCCCCACCCTTCACCCTCTCAAGTATGCCAATATTATTTATTAAAATAATTTGAATAGATTATTGTTGTGGGTTATTGTGTGCAGAAAGCCCCGACCGGATTCAGTGTGCCTCAGCCATAACCTGAACCCCAGCGCCTGGTGATAAGCTACAGCCGCGCAGTTTCTGAATTTGACACAGTTCGCTCTTGAACTGTTAACCCGCTGCTTGAGCGGTGATTGGCTGCGAGTGGAGCTGGCCCAGCCAATTCAGACAGTGATAGAGTGCGAGGACCTCTAGTGGCACAGCCGAGGGGGGGAGAAAACACCCACATTAACCAAACTTGTAATTCTTGTACAAAGCCACGTGTTTCTAGCAAATAGAGTTGATGTATTGAAAATTGAAGGTTCCTTTAAATCATTGGAGGCGCACGCACAATGGGCCGAATTACCGCTTCTGCTATAATGTCTGTAATAGGTGGAGGCGCAAATTAGCATGGTTAATAGAGCCTTGAAAATAAAAGCTTGGTGCTGGGTTTGAGGCCCTGGTCTGCAAACACTCTCTTCCTCAGGCGACCAAAGGCTGCACTGGCACACTGAAGGTGGTGTTGGACTTCGTCATCGACGTCTGCCCTTGTTGACAGTGGGCTCCCGAGGTATGGAAAGTGGTCCATGTTGTCCAAGGCCTCGTCATGGATTTTGATAATCGGGGAGCAGTACTGTGTGGCGGGGGCAGGTTGGGAGAGGACCTTTGTCTTACAGATGTTTAGTGTAAGGCCCAGGCTCTCGTACGCTTTGGTGAAGGTGTTGATGATGGTTTGGAGTTCGACCTCCGAGTGAGCGCAGACGCAAGCGTCGTCTGCATACTGTAATTCGACGACAGAGGATGGGACGACCTTGGATCTGGACTGGAGGCGACGGAGGTTGAACAGTTTCCCGTTTGTTCTGTAGATTAGCTCCACTCCAGCGTGGAGCTTACTGAGGGTGAGATGGAGCATTGCAGCCAGGAAGATCGATTGGCAGGATAGGCGCACCAACGTCAGTGTTCTCGCTCAGGCCAACATCCCCAGCATTGAAGCTTTGACCACGCTCAATCAGCTCCGATGGACGGGTCACATTGTCCGCATGCCCGATACGAGACTCCCAAAACAAGCGCTCTACTCGGAGCTCCGGCACGGCAAGAGAGTTCCAGGTGGGCAGAGGAAATGCTTCAAGGACACCCTCAAAGCCTCCTTGAAAAAGTGCAACATCCTCACCGACACCTGGGAATCCCTGGCCCAAGACTGCACAAATTGGAGGAGAAGCATCCGGGAAGGCGCTGAACACCTCGAGTCTCTTCGCCAGGATCAAGTGGAAGCCAAGCGCAAACAGCGGAAGGAGCGCACGTTAACCCAAGCACCCCACCCACCCGCCAATTCATCCACCGTCTGCCCCACCTGTGACAGAGACTGTAGGTCCCGCATTGGACTCATCAGTCACCTGAGAACTCATTTTTAGTGTGAAAGCAAGTCATCCTCGGTTCCGAGGGACTGCCTAAGAAGAAGAAGAAGAAAATAAAAGTAGTTTAGAAGCAAGGGCTGCCTTTCCTATAGTGGTACTGAAAACTAACAAAATGGGCCCAGTAGGGAACTTCCAGGCTTTTTTTTTATTCGTTCATGGGATGTGGGCATCACTGGCAAGGCCAGCATCTATTGCCCATTCCTAATTGCCCTTGAGAAGGTGGTGGTAAGCCGCCTTCTTGAACTGCTACAGTCCATGGAGGAGAGAGTGTAGAGAGGCGGAGAATTCAGTAAAGGAATTCACTAGCCAATTAAGTCCAACTGAATGAATTTCAGCTTGAACCCTGTAGTGTATGTACCTTTAAGAGCCCCTGTATACTGTAATACCGGTAGTGACCACTCGGGTATATAAGCCTGTATAGCGTCTTGTATCTTTTAGTTCACCTCCAGACTTTGTTCAGTAAACACCTGTTAAACCAACTCCTGCATTCCGTGTCTCCATTAACACACGGATACAACAGTGGCGACGAATTGGAAACGGACTTACCTGCAATTCGGCAGCACCTCAAGGAGATCGATTCCTCAGACGAAGGTCGAAGAAAAAAAAAACTGTGAGTTCACCAGCTAGCCGGGCTGGTGGCAGGTACTGCACTAATCCTTCCTGGGCGGCGGGCTGGGGCTCGATCGGGTGGCTCTGCAGCGGGGCCGAGCAGCGAGTCGGAAGGCGGAGGCAAACAGAGACGGAGGGTGGAGCACTCGGGAGACGGCCGGCGCTGCAAAGCAGGTCGGCGTTCGGACCAAGCAGAGGGAGGGAAAAGTCCCAGAGAGTCCGGCGGGAACAAGTCTCCAACTATTAAAAATATCTGTGTAAATAAAAACCGCGGTGAACATCGTTGTCAGCGGCGGGAAAGTGCGGGAGGCGCCATTTTTTTCTCGGCAGGGAAGAAAGGAAAGCGCGGGAGGCGCCATTTTTGATTTTCAGGATGCCTAAGACTGGCAATATTACTGCTTTCGATAGTGATATAGAGGATTGGACCACATATGTGGAAAGAGTGGAGGTATATTGCACAGCGAATGAAGTAGAGGATGATAAAAAGGCATCGGTACTTCTAAATCTGATGGGCGCAAGGACATATGGGCTGTTATGAAACTTAATCACTCCAGCCAAACCGATGGACAAGAATTTTAAGGAGATTGTTGATACCCTACAGGAGCACTTAAACCCAGCACCGCTGCTGATAGCGGAACGATTCAAATTCTTCAGGAGGAATCAGCACAAGAATGAAAGTAACGCTGATTACCTCACCGAATTAAGAAAGCTGTCAAAGCACTGCCAATTCGGGGCAGGACTGGCAGATTCTCTATGAGGCAAATTCGTCTGCGGTCTCCTAAGTGAAGGAGCACAGAAAAGGCTACTTTCTGAGAAAGATTTGACACTAGACAAGGCTTTCACTGTGGCTGTATCATACGAAGCAGCAGCAAGAGGAGCTGCAGAGATACAGCAAAAGCCACAGGACTTCGGCACCCATGAAATGACACGGGGTTTCGAGAGATGTTATCGCTGCGGCAGATCCACCCATGACCAGAGGGACTGCTGGTTCAAGGACAAAGCATGCAGGCAATGCGGAAAGATGGGACACATCGCACGTGTATGCCGATCTGGAAACAAAAAATCCACTGACAGAAAAAAAATCAATAAGGAAAAGTACAGAAAGGTACAAATGATGACGGACAGTAGCTCCGAAGACCAGAAGAGCGATAGCGACTCCGGAAACAAGAGACTAAGCTGTCTCAAATTACATAATGTAATTGCCAAAGAAGATTACCAGACCATTTGGGTTACCCTCACGATAGCGGGGTCCCCAGTTAAAATGGAGCTAGATACAGGATCAGCTCTGACCGTCATAAGTTGACGGGATTACGAGCGGCTATTTCCGCATATACCTTTGAAAGACACATCCATTATCTTGAAGACATATACGGGGCAGAAAGTATACCCCAGAGGGAAAATAAAGGTGCCTGTTGTATACAACGGCAAGGAAATACAGAAGTTGTATTTATACGTTCTGCAAGGTGGTGGTCCACCTGTTGGGACGTGAATGGATCAGGAAGATATGTTTAGACTGGCACTCCATTCAGCCACTGACGGTGACCAGTAAGGAAAAAAATGATGATGACGTCATACCTGAACGATTAAAAGGCATCTTGGCCAACGCCAAAGAAGTGTTTCAACAGGAACTAGGAACCTTGAAAGGCGTCACCGCCTCAATAAAAGTAGAAGATGCGGCAATTCCCAAGTTTTTTATGGCGATTGTACTGGTACAGGCCTTTGTGTGTGTTTATCGTGAGATACTTTTTAGAGGCCTCCTCAACCTCCATCTGTAGATATGCCTGTGCCAAGTCAATTTTGGTGAAACGTTTCCCTCCGGATAGTGAGGCGAAAATATCTTCTATCCTCGGAAGAGGATACTGTACTGTGTGAAGGACCGGGTTTACAGTCACCTTGAAGTCTCCACAGATGCGAATTTTTCTCTGTTCTTCAGATTTATCATTATTCAATGCTTTTTTCATGACTGGAACGATCGGTGTTGCCCACTCGCTCCAATCTATTTTGGATAATACGCCTGCCCTTTCCAAATTCTCCAGCTCTGCCTCGACTGCTGGACGAATTGCGTATGCCTTAAAAAATTTGGGAATTGCTGCATCTTCCACTTTTATTGAGGCGGTGATGCTTTTCAAGGTTCCTGGTTTCTCTTGAAACACTTCTTTGGTGTTGGCCAAGATGTCTTTTAATCGTTCAGGTATGATGTCATCATTGTTTTTTTTCTTACTGGTCACCGTCAGTGCCTGAATGGAGTGCCAGTCTAAACGTATCTTTCTGATCCATTCACGTCCCAACAACGGTGGACCACCATCTTGTAGAATGTATAAATACAACTTTTGTATTTCTTTGCCGTTGTATACAACAGGCACCCTTATTTTTCCTTTGGGGTATACTTTCTGCCCCGTATATGTTTTTAAGATAATGGATGTGTCTTTTAGAGGTATATGCGAAAATAGCCTCTCGTAATCCCGTCGATTTATTATGGTTAGAGCTGATCCTGTATCTAGCTCCATTTTAACTGGGAATCCTGCTATCGTGAGGGTAACCCAAATGGTTTGGTAATCATCTTTGGCAATTACATTATGTAATTTGAGACAGCTTAGTCTCTTGTTTTCAGAGTCGCTATCGCTCTTCTGGTCTTCGGAGCTACTGTCCGTCATCATTTGTACCTTCCTGTACTTTCCTTTATTGATTTTTTTTTCTGTCTGTGGATTTATTTTGTCCAGATCGGCATACCCGTGCAATGTGTCCAATCTTTCCGCATTGCCTGCATGCTTTGTCCTTGAACCAGCAGTCCCTCTGGTTATGGGTGGATCTGCCGCAGCGATAACATCTTTCGAAACCCTGTGTCATTTCATGGGTGCCGAAGTCCTGTGTCTTTTGTTGTATCTCTGCAGCTCCTCTTGCTGCTGCTTCGTATGATACAGCCATACTGAAAGCTTTGTCCAATGTTAAATCTTTTTCAGAAAGCAGCCTTTTTTGTGTTCCTTCACTTAAGAGACCGCAAACGAATTTGTCTCAAAGATAATCTGATAGTCCTGCCGCGAATTGGCAGTACTTTGATAGCTTTCTTAATTCGGTTAGGTAATCAGCGTTACTTTCATTCTTGTGTTGATTTCTGTTGAAGAATTTGAATCGTTCCGCTATCAGCAGCGGTGTTGGGTTTAAGTGCTCCTGCAGGGTATCAACAATTTCTTTAAAATTCTTGTCCTTTGGTTTGGCTGGAGTGATTAAATTTTGTAACAGCCCGTATGCCTTTGCGCCCATTAGGTTCAGCAGTACTGAAGCTTTTTGTTCATCTTCTATTCCATTTGCAAAGCAATATACCTCTACTCTTTCCACGTATGTGGTCCAATCCTCTATTTCGCTATCAAAAGCATCAATATTGCCAGACTTAGGCATTTCAGAAAAGATATGGCGCTTCCCGCGCTTTTCTTATTTTCTGCAGCAAAGATATGGCGCTTCCCGCGCTTTCCCACCGCTGCTGCCGATAACAACGCTGTTTCCCGCAGTTTCCGTTCTTTTTTTAATTTTTTTATTTACAGTTGGAGACTCGTTCCCGCCAGACTTTCTCTCCAGGTCTGAACGCTGACCTGCTTGCCGCGCCAGCCGTCTCCCGAGTGCTCCCTCCCAGTCCGTTATTGCTTGCCTCCAATTTCGCTGCCTGTCTCAGCTGTAGAGCCAGCCGCTGGAGCTCCAGCCTGACGCCCAGGAAGGATTAGCGCAGTACCTGCCACCAGCTTGGCCAGCTGGTGAAACCACATCTTCTCTCACTTTCTTGAGTCTTATGGACGCCCGAGGAATCGATGTCCTTGAGGTGCTGCCGAATTGCAGGTAAGTCCATTTCCACTTCGTCGCCACTGTAGTGTCCGTGTGTTGATAAAGTCACTGAAGACAGGAGTTGGTTCATAGGTGTTTATTAAGCAATGTCTGGGGGGGGGTTCTAACGGATATACACAATATACAGGCTTATATAGCCCGAGTGGCAATTACCGGCATTACAGCACACCTGGGGCTCTTAAAGGCACATACACTACACGCCCCACCACAAGCCCCTTTACATCCATGGGAGTGGCCCTCATCTCCATGGCAAAGGGTACATATCGACTTTGCTGGTCCATTTATGGACTCAATGTTCTTAATCGCGGTTGATGCACACTCCAAGTGGCCGGAGGTAATAAAGATGTCCTCCACCACCACGGAAAAAACCATCACAGTATTAAGGACCATATTTGCCAGGAATGGGCTGCCTGAACAGATCTGTTCTGATAATGGACCGCAATTTGTGTCCGAAGAATTCAGGAAGTTCTTAAAAAACAATGGGGTTAAGCACTACACATCCGCCCCATACCATCCCGCCACCAATGGATTAGCTGAAAGGTTTGTCCAGACCTTCAAGAAGGCCATAAAGGCCATGGGTAATGAAGACATAAATCTACAGCATAAGGTAGATAACTTCTTGTTTGCGTACAGGAATGCAACACGTGGTTACAAACCAAACTCCCGCCATGATGTTTTTCAATAGAAGACTAAGATGCCGGCTGGATTTGATCAAGCCAAACATCAGAAGGGACGTAGAGAACCGGCAATTTCAAGGCATGAATGAAAGGCCAACTAGAACCTTCCAGATAGGTCAACAAGTTTTGGCCCGGGACTACCGTACCGAGAAATGGCAGCCTGGAACTATTTGCACACGACTAGGACCGCTGATGTATACCGTAGACATTGGAGAAAGCATAATAAGACGCCATGCTGACCAGATCATAGAGTCATCCGAAAAGGGACAACCTACACCACAACTCTATACGCCTAATGATGAAGCAGAGATACCCATAGTATCTACCTCCGATCCGGTGATACTGGAACCAGATGAACCCGACACTGGCATTCAAGCCGAATCGACCTTGCCAAAAGAACCTACTACACCACCAAAAACTACTACACCACCGAGGCGTTATCCGGACCGAGTCAGGAAGCCTCCAGAGAGACTGACTTATAATTGATTAACTGCAGCAAATGTGTAGATTATTGTTCTTGTAAACATGTTAATTAATGATTACTTAAAATGTTATGTACTATTTATTTAAAAGGGGAGGAATTGTCGTGTATGTACCTTTAAGAGCCCCTGTGTACTGTAATACCGGTAGTGACCACTCGGGTATATAAGCCTGTATAGTGTCTTGTATCTTTTAGTTCACCTCCAGACTTTTTTCAGTAAACACCTGTTAAACCAACTCCTGCATTCCGTGTCTCCATTAACACACGGATACAACAAACCCTTGCCGAGAAATCAGTCTAAAGACGGCATTTTCAAAATAAATTGTGATACTCCACTGTGCTGAAGTTTTGACAAAGCCAGGAAACTGCTTGCTTAAAGTTAAGGGTTAAAAAAGCAGCCTTGCTGAACTGTCTGTGAGAAAGTGAGTGGAGCTAGTCATAGCACAAACTGCCTAGAGAGCAAACGCTTTCAACAGCATTCACTATTCATAAGTAAATTTAAAGAGACAGTCCACTGAATTGACTTAAATCTTAAGTATAGTTCTCAACCAGTGTTCAAACATGGATTACAGGAAACTTTGTGTTATCCGGAGGCTAAATGTCCTGCAAGCTCGAGCCACCGGCAAAAATCAGGAGCCGTTTTGTTAGGTTTTTTTTCTTCTCGTGGCTTTTTTTTCAACAGTCAGGCTCTGCAAAGTCTCTCTGAAGCTGTTGCTAAGCGACAGAGATGCTTCCAAGGTACGGCAGACTGTATAGAAGCTGTTGCTAAGCAACAGTGTTTGTTGCCAGATACGGAGCTGAAAAGCTCCGCATGCTTCAACATTAACGCTGGTGTGTCCGGCAGTTTTGAGGGAACGGCAACAGCTCGGTCCCGTCGGTGCCGGATAGCACAAAGTTTCCTGTAATTTGATATAGTCATCATGAATTGTTACAACTGAAGATGTTGTTCCTTGAGATTTTAAAGAAGTTGTACGCTGCTGTTAAAGAGTGGCCTAATGGCGAAATTTATGGAAGGTCCACTTTGTAGGAAAAGATATAGTTAGGCTGTGTGAAGATGCAGATTTTGCCTAAGCCTTTCGCAGTAACCTTTCTCTGATATACAGATAAGCTATCAATCTCCAATTTATAATTAACAATTGATCCAGCATCAAATGCCATTTGCGGAAGAGAGTTCCAAACTTCTACCACCCTTTGTGTGTAGAAGTGTTTCCTAATTTCACTCCTGAACGGTCTGGCTCTAATTTTTAGACTATGCCCCCTAGTCCTAGAATCCCCAACCAGCGGAAATAGTTTCTCTCTATCTACCCTATCTGTTCCCCTTAATATCCTGAAAACTTCAATCAGATCACCCCGAACCTTCTAAATTCGAGGGAATAAAACCCTAATTTGTGTAATCTCTCATCGTAACTTAACCCTTGAAGTTCGAGTATCATTCCGGTAAACCTACGCTGCACTCGCTCCAAGGCCAATATATCCTTCCTACGGTGTGAGAATGGTCGATTTCTCTATTGATGTATGCACAGGGGTTGACATGTAGAGTCCTGATGGCCACATAGGTTCCATCAGTAATTCTCTGGACTCTTGGGAAGCATATCAGATGGTAAAGGTTCTGTGCACTCTCCAGTTGGTGTCTCCCTTCTCCAGAAAAGTGAAGAAGGTGTTTTCCTTGGCAAATATAGCAACTGTCTTTTCTTTACACAGGAATGAACTGCAGACTGTCTTAGTTGGCAGATATCCTCCATTGTGGCCTGGGGGGAGAAGTTAGGCTTCAACATTTATCTAAACCAGTAAATCTTGCTTTGAGAGCCTTAAGAGACACTCCAAAGCATGTTGGGTGCCTTGTAATATTAGACACGCCATGAAATAGGTGTGTGAGATCGGGCTCCCAATTTTCCAACTAGCGTTTGTCATCTTCAGGCTCCACACTGCCAATGGAGCCTCAGGAAATCAAGGCTTTATTGCTCATTGCCATTGCTGCAAGATGTGGCAATGATTAACTACACATTGTAATAATATGCGCCGATTAGATGATGACCCTTACAAGAGGTGCACATCTTATGGCCACAAGTACAGCTCTAAAGGGAGATAATAAATCAGACTATTTCAAACATTTTGAAAGATTATTTTTAGTGCTGAAACAGTCTGCGACGGCATGCAGCAAAATCTGACCAACATTCAGGCTTGGGCTGATAAGTGGCAAGTAACATTCGCGCCACACAAGTGCCAGGCAATGACTATCTCCAACAAGCAAGAGTCTAACCACCGCCCCTTAACATTCAATGGCATTACCATCGCCGAATCCCCCACCATCAACATTCTGGGGGTCACCATTGACCAGAAACTTAACTGGACCAGCCACATAAATACTGTGGCCACAAGAGCAGGTCAGAGGCTGGGTATTCTGCAATGAGTGTCTCACCTCCTGACTCCCCAAAGATTTTCCACCATCTACAAGGCCCAAGTCAGGAGTGTGATAGAATACTCTCCACTTGCCTGGATGAGTGCAGCTCTGACAACACTCAAGAAGCTCGACACCATCCAGGACAAAGCAGCCTGCTTGATTCGCACCCAACCCATCACCTTAAACATTCACTCCCTCCACCACTGGCGTACCGTGGCTGCAGTGTGTACCATCTACAAGATGCACTGCAGCAACTCGCCAAGGCCTCTTCGACAGCACCTCCCAAACCCACAACCTCTACCACCTAGAAGGATGGGAACACCATCACCTCCAAGTTCCCCTCCAAGTCACACACCATCCTGACTTGGAAATATATCACATTCCTTCATAGTTGCTGGGTCAAAATCCTGGAACTCCCTCCCTAACAGCACTGTGGGAGTACCTTCACCATACGGACTGCAGCGGTTCAAGAAGACGGCTCGCTGCCACCTTCTCAAGGAGTTGGGCAATAAATGTTGGCCTTGGCAGCAAAGCCCACATTCCGTCAAAGAATAAAAAAAGCCAGGAATTTAGATGTTACAGCTTGTCTGTCACAGATTTAACGAGGCTTCTTTTAGTAGAATGCCTTCCTGGGAATAATTGATTACAGGCGGAATAAAAAGGAAGTATAGACACAATCAGTAATTTCCCAGACAGGCATTATGGACAAATGAGAATAGTTCAGACAAGAAACATAGGAACATAGGAACAGGAGTAGATCATTTAGCCACTCGAGCCTGTTCCGCCATTCAATGAGATCATGGCTGATTAACTTTAAGTGACTACTACAAGGAGTAACTCAGGAAGAAGTGACTTCAGATTGCCTTCTTAAAGATAGAGGTTTACCTGTTCATAAATTTATAGGATACCCACTGGGGATGAATTGCCATGGCGGTTCGTCCCCTTGTCCACCGCAACTTCAGCAGAAGAGCTGCAGAAACTCCAGAAAAGTGGCATAAACATTTACGCTGTTTATGCAGGGCTTCGTGGCTCTTTCGCCAAAGTTATGGTGGGTGGGTCAGAGCACTCCCATGGAAATACAGAGGCGAATCCAGGATGCTTTTTTAGACTACCTTGTAGTCTTGTTAAATGTCTGTCCCCTGCCCCCTCCACTCTCATTGCTAACAACAAGTGTAAGTAGCTCAAAGATGTCTTCATCAGCAAGGTAGATTCCTCCATTCAGTTGCCTCTATTGCTTCTTCTTCCTGCCCACCAAGCCAAACCTCCTCCCTGTTCTTTTCCTACTCTAGCCCTAAGCCCCCACCTTGCTCTGTTTTCTTGTCTATCTCTCCCCATGCCCCATCTCTCATCCATGAGACCTACCTCTTGCTTCCTACACTTCATTCTCACTAAATTTCTGACCACCCAACTTCCCCTTAGACCCCCGTGCTAACTAATATTGGAAATGGTTCCCTCTCCTCAGAGACTATCCCTTTCCCTTTAAAAACAGCTGTCATCGCCCCCTTCCTAAAACAAATACATTTGAATTCTCTGTCCTTGCTACTACCCCATCTGAACTTCCTTTCCCTCTTCAAAGTCCTTGAATGTTTTGTTGCTTCCCAGGTCTCTGCTCATCTCTCCCGCTATCCCATTTGAATCCCTCCACTCAGATTTGCACTCTTCCCAATAGCACCAAAATGGCCCTAACCATAGTCACAAATGACGTTTCTCTTCCTTGACCTCTCCGCAGCCTTTGATATAGTCGACCTCACTATCCTCCTCCAACGTCTCTCCTCAATGGGACTGCCTGTGCTTGTTTCCATTCGTATATATCCAATTATTATAGCCAGAGCATTTCTAGCAATGACCTGTTCCCACTCCTGCACCATCACCTTGGAATCTTTCCAACCCTGGTCCTGCCTTTCCTCAACTACATGCTGGCCCTTAGTAACATTATCCACAGATATGATTTCTGCATCCACATGTATGCTGATGACACCAGCTCCATCTCTCCATCGCCTCACTCGACAACTCCACTGCTTCAGACAGCTTGTTGCACACCCAGTTTTAGATGAGCTGTAATTTCCTCCAGCTGAATATTGGGAAGAACAAAACTACCATCGTTGGCTCCCAGCACAAACTCTATTCCCTCACCACTGACTCCATCAGCCTCCCTGGCCAGTCGTCGTCATGTCGTACCTTCCCTCGCCACTGTTCCATGCAGGCTCTGGTTAGAGAGTTGAAGTCCCTCAGATCTTTAGGTCTGCATGGCTCTGGTAGTAGAAGGTATTCTAGGAGATGTTTCATTGGCTGAGATGCCTCTCTGCAGTCACAGTTGGTAGTATCAGTTTGGCTGTATCCCCACTTCTGCATGAGGGCTCTATAGTGGCCGACACCAGTCCTGAGGCGATTGAGACAGAGCCAAGTAGGTCAAGTCTCACTGGCTCCTGTTGGAAGAGATTCTTCTCGATCAAACAATAGATTGTGTGGCTTTGTCTGGCCAGTAACTCAGGCTGACTGAGACTGTTCACAACCCTGGTGTCCTGAGCTGAGCTTCTGACCCCATATCTTCTCCATCACAAAGACCATCTACTTCCACCCCCATAGCATCATCAAACTTCAATCTCTTCCTATCTCTATAACCACTTCCAGCACAACCCCCACCCCTCCCCACTGCACGCCCCCCACCATCCTACCCCCACCACTCCCCACCCCACTAAAAATCTCTGTTCCTTTGACTCTGGCCTCTTCTGCATCACCTTCCCCTTTCAACCCACCATCAGCACCCATGCCTTCAGCCACCTAGGCCGCATGCCCTGGAATTATCCTGCTAACCCCATTCACCTCTTCATGCTCTGTGTTACACACATAACATTTGTTCACAGCAGTTGGAAATCCCCAGAAATCATGTAAAATTTTCAAATCTGGGATTAAAGCAGAACTCAAGTTCCAGCTGCCAAACAGAAATAATGAAAGAAAAAACTTGCATTTATATAGCGCCTTTCACAACCTCTGGATGTCCCAAAGCGCTTTACAGCCCATTAAGTACTTTTTGAAGTGTAGTGACTGTTGTAATATAGAAAACACAGCAGT
Source organism: Somniosus microcephalus (assembly GCF_052327205.1). Taxonomy (NCBI): domain Eukaryota; kingdom Metazoa; phylum Chordata; class Chondrichthyes; order Squaliformes; family Somniosidae; genus Somniosus; species Somniosus microcephalus. Next base: position 213,510,223 of record NC_140996.1, on the reverse strand, counting down.
TGATTTTGTTCATAGGAAGGTCCCACAAACAGCAATGTAATAATAACCAGATAATCTGATTTTTAGTGATGTTGGTTGAGAGATTATTATAGGCCCAGAAATTCGGGTCCCAACACGTGAGTACGCATGGGGTACTCACACGTAGGCCCAACAAAAGTGCCGGTTTCGTGCATGCACTGCGCCGGAGAGGCAGCGCGTGCGCCGGAGAGGCAGCACGTGCGCATCGAACTTACGTTTTTCTTGCAGGTTTCACCAATTCAAGGTAAGTGGTGAATTAATTAAAATTAAAACATTTTTTCCACAGGTTTATTATTTTTTAATACTTTAAAGAAAGGTAAGTTTATTTTTAGCCCCGTTAGAAAATGTAATTAATTTTTTCAAAAATTTAAATTATTGTTTAAAATAGTTATTTCATGTAATTTATAGTTATTTTAAAAATGTGATGTTTTTTAAAAATTTATTTGAAGTTTTAGTGATGTTTTGGGGCTTATAATATTTATAGGTTTGACAGCTCTTCCTGTCAAACTTATGAATGAAGCATTCCCTGCTACCATTGGCTCTCCATGGCCCACGTGATCCCAGGGGATGCATCGAACTAACTGCGCCCCTGGGATACGCAAGCACTGCACGCCGGCAGTTGGAGGAGGCCCAGGATCGGAATCCCACGCGGGCCCACAGCTCAACTGCCGGCGCGCAAGGTAAGTGCAGGTCGGAGGCTTGCACCAGCGGGAAGCCCCCGTCCCAAATTTCTGGGCTAATATCAGCCAGAACACTAGGGAGAACTCCCCTGCTCTTCTTTGAAAAAGTGCCATGGCATCTTTTACGTCCACCTGAGAACACAGATGGGGCTTCGGTTTAACATCTCATCCAACAGTGCAGCACTCCCTCAGCATTGCACTTGAGTGTCAGCCTAGATTTTGTGCTCAAATCTCTGGCGTTGGGCTTGAGCCCACAACCTTCTGACTCAGAAGCGAGGGTGCTACCAACTCAGCCACAGCTGACACCTGTAAGAGAGCAGGCCTATGCAGGGAAATTCTCTTGCAGCTATTTCTAAAATGAAATGACTGATTTTGTTGATAAGGTTAGTGATTATTTTTCAAAATTGTGTATAATTTTATGTGTTTGTTAAGTTACAAGTCTTATTTTTAGCTGCATGTACTGACCTGAGTGAAGAAGGAAAGTGATGACCAAAGACAGTGTAAAGAAATTCTTTGAGTGACTTCTTCTCCTGGTTAGTTGATTTAATTGGTGGCTGATTGCTAATTCTTGACTGATGGATTTTGTATCTGGATCAGTGGCAGATTCCCTATGTATTGAGTAATATTTCAGACAATTAGCATAATTCAGTTAACGATACTTTGTTGTTTTGATTTATTCAGTTATGGTACGTGAACGTCGCTGGCAAGGCCAGCGTTTATTGCCCATCCCAAATTGCCCTTGAGAAGCTGCCTTCTTGAACCGCTGCAGTCCATGTTGTGAAGGTACTCCTACAGTGCTGTTAGGGAAGGAGTTCCAGGATTTTGACCCAGCGACAATGAAGGATCGGCGATATACTTCCAAGTCAGGATGGTGTGTGACTTGGAGGGGAACTTGCAGGTGGTGCTGTTCCCATGCGCCTGCTGCCCTTGTCCTTCTAGGTGGTAGAGGTCACGGGTTTGTCAAAGGTGCTGTCGAATAAACTTTGGCGAGTTGCTTCAGTGCATCTTGTAGATGGTGCACACTGCAGCCACCGTGCGCCGGTGGTGGAGGGAGTGACTGTTTAAAGTGGTGGATGGGGTGCCAATCAAGCGGGCTGCTTTGTCCTGGATGGTGTCGAACTTCTTGAGTGTTGTTGGAGCTGCACTCATCCAGGCAAGTGGAGAGTATTCCATCACACTCCTGACTTGTACCTTGTAGATGGTGGAAAGGCTTTGGGGAGTCAGGAGGTGAGACACTCGCTGCTGAAAACCCAGCCTCTGACCTGCTCTTGTAGCCACAATATTTATGCCATAGTATTTAATGATATCCTCTCCATCACAAAGAGCACACCATCTTCCACCTTGGAAATATCACCTGTCTCCACCTTTTTCTCAGTCCATCTTTCAGTAAATGGGCCTTTAGGGAAGAGTGACCATAATATGATAGGATTTTATATTAAGTTCGAATGTGAGTTAGTTAAATCCAAAACTAGAGTCTTAAATCTAAACAAAACAAACTACTTAGGTATGAGGGGCGAGTTGGCTAAGATAGATTGGGAAACTACATTAAAAAGTATGATGGTAGAGAAGCAATGGCTAGCATTTGAAGAATTAATGCATAATTTACAACAAATATACATTCCTTTAAGGCACAAAAACCCCATAGGAAAAGTGGTCCAACTGTGACTAACAAGAGAAGTTAAAGATAGTATTAGATCAAAGGAAGAGGCTTATAATGTTGCCAAAAAGAGCAGTAAGCCTGCGGATTGGAAGAATTTTAGAATTCAGCATAGGAGGACCAAGAAATTGATAAAGAAAGGAAAAATAGAAGATGAGTGTAAACTAGCGAGAGACTATAAAAGCTTCTATAGGTATGTAAAAAGGGAAAGATTTGCAAAAGTAAATGCGGGTCCCTTACAGGCTGAGGCAGGAGAAATTATAATGGGGAATAAAGAAATGGCAGAGAAATTAAACAAATTTTCTCCTCGGTGTCGGGATGGGTGCGGGTTAGCTGGTTTTTGGGTTCCAGTCCCACCCCCAGCTGCCTCCGCTCTACAGATGTGATTTTCCCTTGATTGGCCTTGTTAAGCCCGCCCACCGGCCAATTAACAGGAAGCGGGTCTGATGACGTTATTTGATGAGGCGTCATCTGCCGGTTTCCTTAAAGGGACCATGCACAATTTTATTTTGACAGTTGATTTTTCAGTGTTTGACAGCATTGAGTTGCTGAAAACACTGACAATCACAGCAAAAAGGTGAACTCTTGCACTCAGGCTTTCCAATGACTCCCTCCATATGCTTATGGAGGGAGTCAAAATACGCAAGGAGGTTCTCTTCCCTTCCAAGGGCAGAAGAGGCCTCCCCAGGACACCAACTTACCTTACACCTCCACCCAACCCTCTCTAACTACTTTATCACTTCCCCATCTCAGTAGCCAGCCCTCACACTCACCCTCATTCTACTGCAAGCATACCAACTAACAACACACAAGGGTAGGCACTTGAGAGGTTTAGCCAATGTCCATGTGAAGTTTCTGGTAATGTGTTGTCATACAGTCATAGTCATAGAGTTATACAGCACAGAAAGAGGCCCTTCGGCCCATCGTGTCCGCGCCGGCCATCAAGCCCTATCCATTCTAATCCCATTTTCCAGCACTTGGTCCGTAGCCTTGTATGCTATGGTGTTTCAAGTGCTCATCTAAATGCTTCTTGAATGTTGTGAGGGTTCCTGCCTCTACCACCCTTTCAGGCAGTGAGTTCCAGATTCCAACCACCCTCTGGGTGAAAAAGTTTTTCCTCAAATCCCCTCTAAACCTCCTGCCCCTTACCTTGAAACTATGCCCCCTGGTTATTGACCCCTCTACTAAGGGGAAACGTTCCTTTCTATCTACCCTATCTATGCCCCTCATAATTTTGTACACCTCAATCAGGTCCCCCCTCAGCCTTCTCTGCTCTAAGGAAAACAACCCCAGCCTGTCCAGTCTCTCTTCATAGCTGAAGCGCTCCAGCCCAGGTAACATCCTGGTGAATCTCCTCTGCACCCTCTCCAATGCAATCACATCCTTCCTATAGTGTAGCGACCATAACTGCACACAGTATTCCAGCTGTGGCCTAACTAGCGTTTCGTACAGCTCCATCATAACCTCCCTGCTTTTATATTCTATGCCTCGGCTAATGAAGGCAAGTATCCCATATGCCTTCTTTTACTACCTTATCTACCTGTCCTGCTGCCTTCAGGGATCTATGTACATGCACACCAAGGTCCCTCTGATCCTCTGTCCTTCCTAGGGTCCTACCATTCATTGTGTATTCCTTTGCCTTGTTAGTCCTCCCAAAATGCATCACCTCACACTTTTCAGGGTTAAATTTCATTTGCCACTGTTCTGCCCATCTGACCAACCCGTCTATATCGTCCTGTAGCCTGAGGCCTCCCTCCTCGCTATTTACCACTCCACCAATTTTCGTGTTATCTGCGAACTTACTGATCATACCTCCTACATTCATATCTAAATCATTAATGTACACTACAAACAGCAAAGGACCCAGCACCGATCCCTGCGGTACACCACTGGACACAGGCTTCCAGTCACAAAAACAACCTTCGACCATTACCCTCTGCCCCCTGCCACTAAGCCAATTTTGGATCCAATGTGCCAAATTGCCCTGGATCCCATGGGCTCTTACCTTCTTGACCAGTCTCGCATGCGGGACTTTGTCAAAAGCCTTACTGAAGTCCATGTAGACTACATCAACTGCACTACGCTTATCCACACACCTAGTCACCCCCTTGAAAAATTCAATCAAATTGATTAGACATGATTTCCCCCTGACAAAGCCATGCTGACTATCCCTGATTAATCCCTGCCTCTCCAAGTGGAGACTATTTCTGTCCCTCAGAATTTTTTCCAGTAATTTCCCTACCACTGATGTTAGGCTCATTGGCCTGTAATTCCCTGGTTTATCCCTACTACCCTTCTTGAATAATGGTTCTACGTTAGCTGTCCTCCAGTCCTCTGGCACCTCCCCTGTGGCCAGAGAGGTTCTGAAAATTAGTGTCAGAGCCCCTGCAACCTCCTCCCTTTCCTCACACAGCAGCCTGGGATACATCTCATCTGGGCCTGGGTTTTTATTCACTTTTAAGCCCACTAAAACCGCTAGTGCCTCCTCCCTCTCAATACTAATTTGTTCAAGTATATCACAATCCCCCTGCCTGATTTCTATGCCTACATCGTCCTTCTCCATAGTGAACACAGATGCAAAATATTCATTTAAAACCTCACCTACATCTTCTGGCTCTACACACAGATTGCCACTTTGATCCCTATGGGCCCTACTCTTTCCCTGGTTATCTTCTTGCCCTTAATATACTTGTAAAACACCTTGGGATTTCCCTTTATTTTGCCCGCCAGTGCTTTTTCATGCCCCCTCTTCGCTCTCCTAATTTCTTTTTTAAGTACCCCCCTGCACTTTCTATACTCCTCTTGGGCTTCCACTGTTTTTAGTCCTTTGTTACTGCCAAAAGCCTCCCTTTTTTTCCTAATCCATTCTTGTATATCCCTTGACACCCAGGGTGCCCTGGGCTTGTTGGTCCCACCCTTAACCTTTACAGGAACATGTTGGCATTGTACTTTCTCTATTTCCTTTCTGAAAGACTCCCACTGTTCTGATGTGGATTTTCCTACAAGTAGCTGATCCCAGTCCACTTTAGCCAAATCCTGCCTTATCATATTAAAATCAGCCTTCCCCCAATTTAGAACCTTTATTTGCGGTCCATCTTTGTCCTTTTCCATGACTACCTTAAATCTCACCGAATTATGGTCACTGTCACCAAAATGCTCTCCTACTGACACTTCTACCACTTGCCCGGCTACATTCCCTAGAATTAGGTCCAGTACCGCCCCCTCTCTTGTGGACTTTCTACATGCTGGCTCAAAAAGCTCTCCTGGATGCAGTTTAAGAATTCCGCACCCTCTAAGCCTTTCACACTCTGACTATCCCAGTTAATATTGGGGAAGTTGAAATCCCCTACTATTATTACCCTATTATTTCTACACTTCTCTGAGATTTGCCTACATATCTGTTCCTCTATCTCTCCCTGACTGTTTGGGGGCTATAGTACACTCCCAGCAAAGTGCTTGCCCCCTTTTTGTTTTTAAGTTCTACCCATATGGCCTCATTAGAGGAACCTGCTAAGATATCATCCCTCCTTACAGCAGTAGTTGACTCCTTGATTAATATTGCGATACCCCCTCCTCTTTTACACACCCCTCTGTCTCGCCTGAAGATTCTATACCCCAGAATATTGAGCTGCCAGTCCTGCCCCTCCCTCAGCCATGTCTCTGTGATAGCAACAATATCATACTCCCATGTGTTCATCAACGCCTTCAATTCATCTGCCTTATTCGCAAGACTCCTTACATTAAAATAAATGCCATCCAGCCTTGCCATACTCCCTTGTGCCATTACATATTTGCTCTGCCTTCCAGGCTGACTTATTTTTTCCTCTATATTTGGCTGTGCATCACCCCCAACTATAGCTCCACTCTGTATCCCATCCCCCTGCCAAGTTAGTTTAAACTCCCCCCCAACAGTACGAGCAAACCTCCCCGCAAGGATGTTGGTCCCGTTCCGGTTCAGGTGAAACCTGTCTGACTTGTACAGGTCCCACCTTCCCCAGAAGCAGACCCAGTGATCCAGGAAACTAAAGCCCTCCCTCCTGCACCAACTCTTTAGCCACGCATTCTTCTGCTCTATCCTTCTATTCCTATATTCACTAGCATGTGGCATCGGGAGTAATCCAGAGATTACAACCTTTGAGGTCCTGCTTTTTAATCTGCTACCTAGCTGCCTAAATTCTTGTTGCAGGACCTCATCCCTCTTTCTACCCATGTCGTTGGTACCAATGTGAACCACGACCTCTGACTGTTCACCCTCCCCCTTCAGAATGCCCTGTAGCCATTCAGTGACATCCTTGACCCTGGCACCAGGGAGGCAACAAACCATCCTGGAGTCACGTCTGCAGCCACAGAAACGTCTATCTGTTCCCCTTACGATAGAATCCCCTATCGCTATTGTTCTCCCACTCTTTTTCCTCCCCTCCTGTGCAGCTGAGCCACTCGTAATGCCACGGACTTGGCTCTTGCTGCATTCCCCTGAGAAACCATCTCCCCCAGCAGTATCCAAAACGGAAAATCTGTCGGAGAGGGAGATGGACCCAGGGGACTCCTGCACTACCTTCCTAGTTCTTTTCCTCTGTCTGGCGGTCACCCATTCCCTGTCTGCCTGTTCACTCTTTACCTCCGGTGTGACCACCTCGTTAAACATGCTATCCACGAAGATCTCAGCTTTGCGGATGCTCCACAGTGACTCCAGCCGCAGCTCCAGCTCCGAAACTCGGATTTCGATTAGTTGCAGCTGGAGACACTCCCTGCACATGTATTCGCCCTGGACACCGAACGTTTCCCTGACTTCCCACATAGAACAGGAGGAGCACTCCACACTGCTGAGCTGCCCTGCCATGTCCTACCCTTAATTTACTCCCTTTACTTCCTTTAAATTAAAGAATATTAAATACACTATGGACCTTACTTCCCTTTAAACACTACTTACTCTAAGCTAGAGACCTTACTTTTCCTTCAACGACTGGACTGTAGTATTACTCACCAGGTCCTACTTACCAATCAGCTCCTTCCCTGGTTGTGACGTCACTTTAGCAGTTTCGCAGTTGTTGTTGTTTGACTGCTCCCGCTCTCGGACTCTTTCCCAACTCGCAGCACTCCGGTGTTGGGCCTCCTCTGCAGCGCTCTTTTATGGCCACTCCGCCTTCTCTCAGGTCCCACTGCCGCTCCCACACAGGTCCACCTCCTCCGGTGTTGGGCCTCCTCTGCCGCACTCCTTTATGGTCAAACCGCCTTCTCTCAGGTCCCGCTGCCGCTCCCACACAGGTCCACCTCCTCCGGTTTCGGGCCTCGTCTGCTATGCTCCTTTATGGCCGAACCGCCTTCTCTCAGGTCCCGCTGCCGCTCCCACACAGGTCAGCCTCCTCCGGTGTCGGGCCTCCTCTGCAGCACTCTTTTATGGCCGCTCCGCCTTCTCTCAGGTCCCGCTGCTGCTCCCACACAGGTCCGCCTCCTCCGGTGTCGGGCCTCCTCTGCAGCGCTCTTTTATGGCCGCTCCCACACAGGTCTGCATCCTCCGGTGTCGGGTCCCCTCTGCCGTGTTCCCTTATGACCGATCCGCCTTCTCTCAGGTCCCTTGCCGCTCCCACACAGGACCACCTCCTCCAGTGAAATCTCTTTTTCAAAAAGTGCTCCTTATTGGACAGATCTGAGTGCACATTGAGAAGTGTCTTACTGAGTTCCAGTGATTGTTCAGTCATAACTCTCCCCCGCCCCCCCCACCCCTCGCCCCGCTATAGTGATTTGTGTGCATGGAATGGCTTGGACATTAAAGAGATGCTTCACGGTGCTGGTGTGGGATGGGGTCAACCTGGCGCATCATGTGGCAGCCAGGGTTTACAGCATCAAGTGAAGCAAGTCTGGCCATGGTGATGCCATCGCTGGCCTCCCGGCCAGCAATTTTGTCAGGGGCTCATGCCCTGTGTCCAGGGCAGCATCAGGTGATGGCGCCGAAGATTGGTGATGAGGTGGTGATGTTGGTGTTGGGGATGATTGTGGAAGGATTCGGAGGACCACGGTCTGATTGTTTCATTGGCTCTGATGTTGCTGGAATAGATGGCAGCTGCAGGTGAGGTGACAGAAGTGATCTGTCACTGGTGAGAGAGGTTCTCCTAATGAGGTGGCACTGGATTTTAAAACATGTAAGCCAAAGAAATCTGTATATATATTAAAAATGCAGTAACCAACATTTTCTTTGCTCTGAAACTCACCATGTGCAACATGGCACCCTTGACGCCACTTCTGCAGCTGTCATCTTTTCACAAACATCAGACCAGACTCACAACACACCACACTTACCTGGTGTGTAGTCCGGACGTCATAAAACCTGACCCAGAAGCTGGAAAATGTGGAACCCGCCGTCAATCAAAACGACTTTCACCTCTGACCCGCCTCCAAACCCGCCCTCTGAGCGCTGGCAAAATTGCGGCTATAAGTGTCTGTCTTCACGGAAGAAGATGCAAAAAACTTCCCGGAAATAGTGTAGAACCAAGGGTCTAGTGAGAATGAGGAATTGAAAGAAATTAGTATTGGTAAAAAAATATTACTGGAGAAATTAATGGGACTGAAAGCCAATAAATCCCCTGGACCTGATGGGCTACATCCTAGGGCTTTGAAAGAGGTGGCTATAGAGATAGTAGATGCATTGGTTGTCATCTTCCAAAATTCCATAGATTCTAGAATGGTTTCCGTGGATTGGAAGGTAGCAGATGTAACCCCACTATTTAAGAAAGGAGGGAGAGAGAAAACAGGGAACTACAGACCAGTTAGCCTGGCATCAGTAGTAGGGAAAATACTAGAATCTATTATTAAGGATGTGGTAACAGGGCACTTAGAAAATAATAATAGGATTGGGCAGAGTCAACATGGATTTATGAAAGGGAAATCATTTTTGACTAATCTGTTAGAGTTTTTGAGGTTGTAACTAGCAGAATAGATAAGGGGGAACCAGTGGATGTGGTGTATTTGGATTTTCAGAAGGCTTTCGATAAGGAGCCACACAAGAGGTTATTAAACAAAATTAGGGCTCATGGGATTGGGGGTAATATACTAGCATGGATTGAGGATTGGTTAACGGACAGAAAACAGAGAGTAGGAATAAACGGGTCATTTTCGGGTTGGCAAGCTGTAACTAGTGGGGTACCGCAAGGATCAGTGCTTGGGCCTCAGCTATTCACAATCTACATCAATGATTTGGATGAGGGGACCAAATGTAATATATCCAAGCTTGCTGATGATACAAAGCTGGGTGGGAATGTAAGTTGTGAGGAGGATGCAAAGAGGCTTCAAGGGGATATAGACAGGTGTAGTGAGTGGGCAAGAACATGGCAAATGGAATATAATGTGGAGAAATGTGAAGTTATCCACTTTGGTAGGAAAAATAGAAAAGCAGAGTATTTTTTAAATGGTGAGAGATTGGGAAATGTTGGTGTTCAGAGGGACCTGGGTGTCCTTGTACATGAATCACTGAAAATTATCATGCAGTTTCAGCAGGCAATTAAGAAAGCAAATGGTATGTTGGCCTTTATTACAAGAGGATTTGAGTATAAGAGTAAAAACGTCTTACTGCAATTATATAGGGCCCTGGTGAGACCACACCTGGAGTATTGTGTACAGTTTTGGTCTCCTTACCTAAGGAAGGATATACTTGTCATAGAGGGAGTGCAATGAAGGTTCACCAGACTGATTCCTGGGGTGGGGGGATTGTCCTATGAGGAGAGATTGAGTAGGCTAGGCCTATATTCTCTAGAGTTTAGAAGAATGAGAGGTGATCTCATTGAAACATACAAAATTCTTACAGGGCTTGACAGGGTAGATGCAGGGAGAATGTTTCCCCTGGCTGGGGAGTCTAGAACCAGGGGCCACAGTCTCAGAATAAGGGGTCAGCCATTTAGGACTGAGATGAGGAGACATTTCTTCACTCAGAGGGTGGTGAATCTTTGGAATTATCTACCCCAGAGGGCTGTGGAGGCTCAATCGTTGAGTATATTCAAGACAGAGATCGATAGATTTTTGGATATTAAGGGAATCAAGGGATAGTGCATGAAAGTGGAGTTGAGGTAGAAGATCAGCCATGATCTTATTGAATGGCGGGCAGGCTCGAGGGGCTGAATGGCCCACTCCTGCTCCTATTTCTTATGTTCTTATGTTCATCTGCTGCTGGAAATCTCATCCAAGCCTTTGTCACCTCCAGTAAATCCACCTCGACTGAGGGATAAAATCTGGAATCTTGCTAATCTGTACAGCTCAATTCTATAACAGGTGACGTTCTACCAACTGGCCCAAAGATAGGGCACCAATTTAATACTTAAGAATTACATAAAGTTTTGGGATTGTAGTGATCCCTTTATCAGGTAAGAAAATAAACCTTAGAGAAATATTAATGGATTTATATCCTTTCCATTTGTCACCCAATGAAGCAACCACTGTATTCCCACATTGTCCACAGTTTTACTGAGAGTATTCCATAAATATGGTAGATCCGTAGAAGATTCTGGCACACTTTTCCAAACCCCACTGTGGAAACTTTACTAATACAAGATTCATATTTAATCTGCGGTCCTTTTGGAGAAGCCTCCAAGCACATTCTGGAATGTGCTGCATGGAGCAGATGTTGGAGTCTTTGCATTCTCAGGAAATTCTTGCTTTCAAACAAGAAATTCCCTTTGATACACATTTACAGCTTGTCACCCTTGCTGCTTAATAACGATGTTTTATTTTGGCAACAGACAAGTCAAATCTGCAGATTATTATATTAAACAGCATTATATATAAGGGCTTGATAGTGGATTCCTTCTCTGAAAGTATTTTTACAACAGAGCTCTATTCTGACCATTCATAAAGACCGTTTATTGTAAAAATGCTGTATATAACCCATAGGGATCCAAAAATATCAGTGTGGTATTTAACTCTGAGTGCACATCAGCTGTTGCCTTTGAATATACAGTCCTCTAATAATTCAGAAATATCAGCGGCAATTTGATCTTTTTAAGCAGCTGGCACCTACTTTGATCTAAATACATGGTGCAACTTTAGATACAGAAAGTTCTTCAGTGACCTTATACTTGGAGCTTATAACACACATACAGAATAATGTTGCATAAGAACATAAGAATTTTTAACAACAGGAACAACAAAGCTATATTTAACTTGGGAAATATTTACTAATCAGGGATGAAAGAAAGAAAGAAAGAAAGATTCGCACTTTTCACGACCACTGAATGTCCCAAAGCGCTTTACAGCCAATGAAGTACTTTTTGAAGTGTAATCGCGGTTGTAATGTAGGAAACGCGGCAGCCAATTTGCGCACAGCAAGCTCCCACAAACAGCAATGTGATAATGACCAGATAATCTGCTTTAGTGATGCTAAAAATCAGGAAAATGTCTGAAGATTGAGATCACACAATAAGAAGATTTTAAGAAAACATATAGTTCACAGTGACCATGCATGTTAAAATGATGTAAAGTTTGGCAGCATGGTGATATTTTTGTGCACTCTACCTTGGTACAGCAGAGCATTCATTGACTGTGTCTACAATTTCTCATGTTGCAAGTTCCTGATGTTAACTGTCCTGATTAAAGGCCAGGCACCTTGATCAAGGAGAAAGGATATTTTGAAGGAAGAGTTATTCCACGTCATTCTCATTCACCTCCCAGCAACTGGCTTGAGAACAGAATACACAGAAACCTGAGAGAAGGCCATCAGCTGGGGAATCATGCAGGCTATTAATTGTCCTGAACTGGTAAGAACCACTGTTATAAAATAGGGCTGGCAAAAGGTGATTTGAAACATGAACAACATTGAAAAGCTATACTGAAAATTATTCACATCTCTGGCTCCTGTCTTTCTTCAATTGTAGGCGATGTGCCATGAGTTCAGCAGACTTGATGCACAGAATAACAAAACATAAGAACATAAGAAATAGGAGCAGGAGTCGGCCATTTGGCCCTTCGAGCCTACTCCGCCATTCAATGAGATCATGGCTGATCTTCTAACTCATCTCCACTTTCCTGCACTATCCCCATATCCTTTGATTCCCTTAATATTCAAAAATCTATCGATCTCGGTCTTGAATATACTCAACGACTGAACCACCACAGCCCTCCGGGGTAGAGAATTCCAAAGATTCACCACCCTCTGAAGAAATTTCTCCTCATCTCAGTCCTAAATGCCCAACCCCTTATTCTGAGACTGTGAACCCGATTCTAGACTCCCCAGCCAGGGAAAACATCCTCCCTGCATCTACCCTGTCAAGCCCTGTAAGAATTTTGAATGTTTCAATGAGATCACCTCTCATTCTTCTAAACTCTAGAGAATATAGGCCTAGTCTACTCAATCTGTCCTCCTAGGACAATCCCCCATCCCAGGAACCAGTCTGATGAACCTTCATTGCATTCCCTCTATGGCAACTATATCCTTCCTTAGGTAAGGAGACTAAAACTGTACACAATATTCCAGGTGTGGTCTCACCAGGGCCCTATATAATTGCAGTAAGACGTCTTTATTCTTATACTCAAATCCTCTTGTAATAAAGGCCAACATACCATTTGCTTTCCTAATTGCTTGCTTTACCTGCATGTTAACTTTGAGTGATTTCTATTTTTCCTACCAAAGTGGATAACTTCACATTTCTCTACATTATATTCCATTTGCCATGTTCTTGCCCACTTAGCCTGTCTATATCCCCTTGAAGCCTCTTTGCATCCTCCTCACAACTTACATTCCCGCCCAGCTTTGTATCATCAGCAAACTTGGATATACAGGTACACTATCCCTTATCCGAAAGCCTTGGGACCAGCTGAGTTTCGGTTTTCGGAATTTTTCGGATTTCAGAAGGTATTATTATAAGACTGGGAAATTTGTATTTAATATAAATTTTAAAAGTTCAGGCTACCTCTTGCGACTGTTCCGTGTCTCATTCCCCTTCCTGCTTCTCTGGAAAGCCGGATATCGGCTGACTCCTACTAAGCTGGCCCGCAAATCAGGTCGGGGGGGGAGAAAAGAATATCGGACAGGCTGCGGTTCAGGTCGGGGTCCGGGGGGGGGTCGGGGTCGGGGGGTCCAGGGGGGGTCGGGGTCGGCGGGGGGGGGTGGTCGGGTGGGTCCGGGGGGGGGGGGTCGGGGGGGTGGTCGGGGTCGGGGGGGGGGTCTGGCGGGGGGGGCGGGGTCAAGGGGGGGTACGGGGGGTTCGGGGGCGGGGGGGCGGGGTTGGGGGGGTCCGGGGGGGTCTCCGGGTCGGGGGTCGGGTCGGGGGGCGGGTCGGGGTAATGGGGGGTCGGGGTCGGTCCGGGGGGGGGGTCAGGGGGGAGAAAAGAATTTCAGTCGGGTCCGGGGGGGGGGGGGAGGTGCGAGACTCTCCGCATCACCAACTGTTGAAGCCTGCAGGAAGAAAAAAAGGTAAGTAAACATTTTCTATCACTTTACACTCACCTCACATACTTACCTCTCCACACTTGCACCCATCCCTTACCTTCACAGCGCACCTTTGCACCCCTCCGACCCCCGCAGACCCACTGCTTGCCTCAGTGACCCTGGCGAGATTTCCCGATGTCGGGAAGCCAGTGCCTCTGTTGGAAAAATGGGGATAATCCTCTTAACTGCCTGGTAACTTACCTGTTAACAGGCAGTTAAGTGGCTGTACTCCCCTTCCCGCCTCGAGGATATGGGACCCGGCGGGGGTCGGCTATCCGCCTCCTGGGAAGATGGTACGGAGGTGGGTTGGGGGCAGGATGGGCACCCATCCCCCAGATTTTGCCATTTTCCCGGCAGTCCCGCCTCCATACCTGCCTCCCCAGGGCTGGCAAGATCGCGCCCAAAGTATTTGTCTAATTTCTCTGCCATTTCCTTATTCCCCATTATAATTTCTCCTGTCTCAGCCTGTAAGAGACCCACATTTACTTTCGCTAATCTTTTCCTTTTTACATACCTATAGAAGCTTTTACAGTCTGTTTTTATGTCTCTCGCTAGTTTACTCCCATATTCTATTTTCCCTTTCTTTATCAATTTCTTGGTCCTCTTGTGCTGAATTCTAAAATCTTCCCAATCCACAGGCTTACTACTCTTTGTAGCAGCATTATAAGCCTCTTCCTTTGATTTAATATTATCTTTAACTTCTCTTGTTAGCTACGGTTGGACCACTTTTCCTGTGGGGTTTTTGTGCCTTAAATGAATGTATATTTGTTGTAAATTATGTATTAATTTTTTTAATGCTAGCCATTGCTCATCCACTGTCATACCTTTTAATGTAGTTTCCCAATCTACCTTAGCCAATTCACACCTGATACTTACGTAGTTTGCTTTGTTTAGATTTGTTGTATCCGTGTGTTAATGGAGACACGGAATGCAGGAGTTGGTTTAACAGGTGTTTACTGAACAAAGTCTGGAGGTGAACTAACAGATACAAGACACTATACAGGCTTATATACCCGAGTGGTCACTACCGGTATTACAGTACACAGGGGCTCTTAAAGGTACATACACTACAATTCCTCCCCTTTTAGATAATTAGTACATAACATTTTAAGTAATCATTAACTAACATGTTTACAAGAACAATAATCTACACATTTGCTGCAGTTAATCAATTATAACTCAGTCTCTCTGGAGGCTTCCTGACTCGGTCCGGATAACGCCTCGGTGGTGTAGTAGTTTTCGGTGGTGTAGTAGGTTCTTTTGGCAAAGTCAATTCGGCTTGAATGCCAGTGTCGGGTTCATCTGGTTCCAGTATCACCGGATCGGAGGTAGATACTATGGGTATCTCTGCTTCATCATTAGGCGTATAGAGTTGTGGTGTAGGTTGTCCCTTTTCGGATGACTCTATGATCTGGTCAGCATGGTGCCTTATTATGCTTTCTCCAATGTCCACGGTATACATCAGCGGTCCTAGTCGTGTGCAAATAGTTCCAGGCTGCCATTTCTCGGTACGGTAGTCCTGGGCCAAAACTTGTTGACCTATCTGGAAGGTTCTAGTTGGCCTTTCATTCATGCCTTGAAATTGCCGGTTCTCTACGTCCCTCCTGATGTTTGGCTTGATCAAATCCACCCGGCATCTTAGTCTTCTATTGAAAAACATCATGGCGGGAGTTTGGTTTGTAACCACATGTGTTGCATTCCTGTACGCAAACAAGAAGTTATCTACCTTATGTTGTAGATTTATGTCTTCATTACCCATGGCCTTTATGGCCTTCTTGAAGGTCTGGACAAACCTTTCAGCTAATCCATTGGTGGCGGGATGGTATGGGGCGGACGTGTAGTGCTTAACCCCATTGTTTTGTAAGAACTTCCTGAATTCTTCGGACACAAATTGTGGTCCATTATCAGAACAGATCTGTTCAGGCAGCCCATTCCTGGCAAATACGGTCCTTAATACTGTGATGGTTTTTTCCGTGGTAGTGGAGGACATCTTTATTACCTCCGGCCACTTGGAGTGTGCATCAACTGCGATTAAGAACATTGAGTCCATAAATGGACCAGCAAAGTCGATATGTACCCTTTGCCATGGAGATGAGGGCCACTCCCATGGATGTAGAGGGGCTTGTGGTGGGGCGTTTTGGACCTTCTGGCATCCTAGACAGCTCTTGGTCATTTCTTCGATGTCTCCATCGATACCTGGCCACCACACAAACGCTCTGGCTAGGTTCTTCATTTTCACTCCACCCAGATGCCCCTCGTGAAGCTCCTTTAGCACTTTATCCTGGAGTTTGGGTGGAATCACCACTCTGGATCCACACATCAAGGTTCCTCGGCACACTGACAGCTGTTCTCTTCTTTGCGAGAATGCTGGCAACAGTGGTTAGCCATGTGCTGGCCATCCCTTCACCGTTAAATCGTAGACTCGTGAGAGAGCCGGGTCATTTCTCGTTTCCTTTTCAATGGTAGAATTTGTTACTGGTAGACATTCCACTATGGTTGAGTGGAACATCTCCACTGGGTCCACTGTAGGTGCCTCTTCTACCGTTGGCAACGGTAGGCGCGATAAACCGTCAGCATTCCCATGCTGTTTTGATCCTTTGTATTCTATGTCATATTGGTGTGCCCCTAGGAAAAGGGACCACCTCTGTAGCCTTTGCGCTGTCATAATGGGAACGCCCTTTTTAGGGTTGAATATGGAGACGAGGGGTTGATGGTCAGTCAACAAGGTAAATTTTTGTCCGTGTAGGTAATGGTTGAATTTCTTCACTCCCCATACCAGGCTGAGTGCTTCCCTGTTGATCTGGGCATAGTTACGCTCAGCTGAGTTCAATGAGCGTGACGCAAAAGCTATCGGCCGCTCCGAGCCATCAGGGAATCTATGCGATAATACCGCTCCTACGCCGTAAGGGGATGCATCGCACGCCAGTCTGATTGGCAGTGATGGGTTGTAATGAGCCAACACTTCCTTGGACGTGATCAAGCCTTTGCATTTATGGAAGGCACGTTTACAGTCTTCGCTCCATTTCCAAATTACTCCCATTTGTAGCAGTGCGTTAAGAGGGTGCAGAACAGTTGACAAGTTCGATAAAAATTTATGATAGTAATTTATTAATCCCAGGAACGACCTTAATTGTGAGACATTTTCAGGTGCTGGGGCTTTTATGACCGCTTCAATTTTTTCAGGTGACTTATGCAACCCCTCTTCGTTAATTATATGGCCACAATATGATATTTGTTTCTGGAAAAATTCGCACTTGGGGCGATTTGCTCGTAGGCCCCGTTCTCTCAGCCTAGTGAGCACCTGCTCCAAATTGGCAAGGTGCTCGTTGTCATTTTCTCCTGTTACAAGGATGTCGTCTAGGTAGCATTGAGTCCCCGGAATCCCTTGCAGGACTTGCTCCATAGCTCTTTGCCAGATAGCTGGAGCTGATGCTACTCCGAAAACCAGTCGATTGTACTGGTACAGGCCTTTGTGTGTGTTTATCGTGAGATACTTTTTAGAGGCCTCCTCAACCTTCATCTGTAGATATGCCTGTGCCAAGTCAATTTTGGTGAAACGTTTCCCTCTGGATAGTGAGGCAAAAATATCTTCTATCCTCGGAAGAGGATACTGTACCATGTGAAGGACCGGGTTTACAGTCACATTGAAGTCCCCACAGATGCGAATTTTTCTCTGTTCTTCAGATTTATCATTATTCAACGTTTTCTTCATGACTGGGACGATGGGTGTTGCCCACTCGCTCCAATCTACCTTGGATAACATGCCTGCCTTTTCCAAATTCTCCAGCTCTGCCTCGACTGCTGGACAAATTGCGTATGGCACCGGCCTTGCCTTAAAAAACTTGGGAATTGCCGCATCTTCCACTTTTATTGAGGCTGTGACGCCTTTCAAGGTTCCTAGTTCCTGTTGAAACACTTCTTTGGCGTTGGCCAAGATGTCTTTTAATCATTCAGGTATGACGTCATCATCATTTTTTTTCTTACTGGTCACCGTCAGTGCCTGAATGGAGTGCCAGTCTAAACGTATCTTCCTGATCCATTCACGTCCCAACAGCGGTGGACCACCATCTTGCAGAACGTATAAATACAACTTCTGTATTTCCTTGCCGTTGTATACAACAGGCACCCTTATTTTCCCTCTGGGGTATACTTTCTGCCCCATATATATCTTTAAGATAATGGATGTGTCTTTCAAAGGTATATGCGGAAATAGCCGCTCGTAATCCCGTCGACTTATGACGGTCAGAGCTGATCCTGTATCTAGCTCCATTTTAACTGGGGACCCCGCTATCGTGAGGGTAACCCAAATGGTCTGGTAATTTTCTTTGGCAATTACATTATATAATTTGAGACAGCTTAGTCTCTTGTTTCCGGAGTCGCTATCGTTCTTCTGGTCTTCGGAGCTACTGTCCGTCATCATTTGTACCTTTCTGTACTTTTCTTTATTGATTTTTTTCTGTCAGTGGATTTTTTGTTTCCAGATCGGCATACACGTGCAATGTGTCCTATCTTTCCGCATTGCCTGCATGCTTTGTCCTTGAACCAGCAGTCCCTCTGGTCATGGGTGGATCTGCCGCAGCGATAACATCTCTCGAAACCCCGTGTCATTTCATGGGTGCCGAAGTCCTGTGGCTTTTGCTGTATCTCTGCAGCTCCTCTTGCTGCTGCTTCGTATGATACAGCCACACTGAAAGCCTTGTCCAGTGTCAAATCTTTCTCAGAAAGTAGCCTTTTCTGTGTTCCTTCACTTAGGAGACCGCAGACAAATTTGTCTCGTAGAGAATCTGCCAGTCCTGCCCCGAATTGGCAGTGCTTTGACAGCTTTCTTAATTCGGTGAGGTAATCAGCGTTACTTTCATTCTTGTGCTGATTCCTCCTGAAGAATTTGAATCGTTCCGCTATCAGCAGCGGTGTTGGGTTTAAGTGCTCCTGTAGGGTATCAACAATCTCCTTAAAATTCTTGTCCATCGGTTTGGCTGGAGTGATTAAGTTTCGTAACAGCCCGTATGTCCTTGCGCCCATCAGATTTAGAAGTACCGATGCCTTTTTATCATCCTCTACTTCATTCGCTGTGCAATATACCTCCACTCTTTCCACATATGTGGCCCAATCCTCTATATCACTATCGAAAGCAGTAATATTACCAGTCTTAGGCATCCTGAAAATCAAAAATGGCACCTCCCGCGCTTTCCTTTCTTCCCTGCTGAGAAAAAATGGCGCCTCCCGCGCTTTCCCGCCGCTGCCGCTGCTGACAACGCTGTTCTCCACGGTTTTTATTTACACAGATATTTTTAATAGTTGGAGACTCGTTCCCGCCGGACTCTCTGGGACTTTTCCCTCCCTCTGCTTGGTCCGAACGCCGACCTGCTTTGCAGCGCCGGCCGTCTCCCAAGTGCTCCGCCCTCTGTCTCTGTTTGCCTCCGCCTTCCGACTCGCTGCTCGGCCCCGTTGCAGAGCCACCCGATCGAGCCCCAGCCCGCCGCCCAGGAAGGATTAGTGCAGTACCTGCCACCAGCCCGGCTAGCTGGTGAAAGCACAGTTTTTTTTCTTTTTTTTTTCTTCGACCTTCGTCTGAGGAATCGATCTCCTTGAGGTGCTGCCGAATTGCAGGTAAGTCCGTTTCAAATTCGTTGCCACTGTTGTATCCGTGTGTTAATGGAGACACGGAATGCAGGAGTTGGTTTAACAGGTGTTTACTGAACAAAGTCTGAAGGTGAACTAACAGATACAAGACACTATACAGGCTTATATACCTGAGTGGTCACTACCGGTATTACAGTACACAGGGGCTCTTAAAGGTACATACACTACAAGATTTAATACCCTAGTCTTGGATTTAAAGAAGTCACTTTCAAACTCAATATAAAATTCTATCATATTATGGTCACTCTTCCCTAAAGGCTCCTTTACTACAAGGTTATTAATTAACCCTTTCTCGTTGCACAATACTAGATCTAAAATAGCCTGTTTCCTAGTTGGTTCCTCAACATACTGATCTAGAAAACTATCTTGCATAATTCCATGAATTCGTCCTCCATACTATTACTGCAAATTTGGTTTGCCCAGTATATATGTAGATTAAAGTCCCCCATGGTTATTCTATTACCCTTGCTACATGCACCTCTAATTTCTTGATTTATACTCTGTCCTACATTACAACTACTGTTTGGGGTCCTATAAACAACTCCCACCAATGTTTTCTGCCCCTTGCTGTTTCTTAGCTCCACCCAAACTGATTCTACTTCTTAATTTTCGGAACTAAGGTCCTTTGGGGAAGAAATTCAGTATCGCCTCTTTTGGGGCGCA
Organism: Somniosus microcephalus; assembly: GCF_052327205.1. Classification (NCBI taxonomy): domain Eukaryota; kingdom Metazoa; phylum Chordata; class Chondrichthyes; order Squaliformes; family Somniosidae; genus Somniosus; species Somniosus microcephalus. The sequence goes on along the minus strand of NC_140996.1, from coordinate 213,490,152 downwards.
ATTATCGGCTGGGCGTGAAGTTTAGCGCCTGGCGCTAATTATCGCCTCCAACTGCAAACTTAGCTTCTATCGCCCCTGGAGGTGATTGGAGCGCTAAATCAGGCGCTACAGACATCACATGTTCTCTTAAGGCGCTAACGCTGAGGAGCGAGGCGCTACCTCAGAGCACTGGCGAAGCTCATGTGATGTCAGTCAGCAATGGAACAAAGACACACTGGCGCCGGCCAGTTCTTAAAGGGGAGGGTCGATCTTGCTCTCCATCCACAACCTGCTCATTGCAGCCTTGAATTTCGGCCTGGAGAGACCTGTACATCAAATCTGCTGGAAAGAACAATGGAGAGGCCCAGGGAAAGAGCTCAGAGTGCAGCCCCCATAGTCTCTTCTAAATCGATGCAATAAAGGTCAAATCAATATGAACCTGCAAAGTGCTGCTCAGTACCCAAAACTCCTTCACACAACATTGAATCTCTCCAGAAGTCTCTCTCTCTCAGAATGCGTGGTGCAAAAATGTCACCGACAAATCAAGACAGGAAGCGCTCGCCTTTAAATAGCCTGGTTTAAGTGGAGCCGGTCCCAATGGAACAGCTCCCTCTTTCCCCAGTACTGGTGCCAGTGCCCCATGAACTGAAACCCCTTCCTCCCACACCACTCTTTGAGCCACACATTTAAACCTCTAATCTGTTTGTCCCAAGCCAATTTGCACGTGGCTCATGTAACAATCCAGAGATTATTGCCTTTGAGGTTCTGCTTTTTTATTTGGACCCTAGCTCCTCAAACTCCCTCAGCAGAACCTCATTCCTAGTTCTACATATGTCGTTGGTTGCTACGTGGACCATGACAACTGGATCCTCCCCCTCCCACTCCAAGTTCTTCTCCATCCACGAGGAGATGTCTTTAACCCTGGCACCGGGCAGGCAACACAACCTTCGGAACTCTCGATCGTGGCTGCTGAGAACTGTATCTATCTCCCTGACTATACTGTCCCCTACCACAACTACATTCCCTTTCACTCCCCCCACTTGCATGGCCTCCTGCACCATGGTGCCATGGTCAGCCTGCTCATCCATCCTACAGGCTATTCCCTCATCCACTCAGGCAGCAAGAACCTCATACCTGTTGGACAAGGTCAAAGGCTGAGGCTCCTCCAACACTGCACCTGGGGTCCCCTTACCTGCCTGAGTTGGAGTCACACCCTCCTGTCCTTGACCACTAAACAAACCTGTACCACTACCCAACCTAAGGGGTGTGACTGCCTCCTGGATCAAAGTGTCCAGGTAACTCTCCCCATCCCTGATGCCCCGCAATCTCTGCACCTCAGACTCCAGCTCAAAAACTCTGAGCTGAAGTTCCTCAAGATGCAGGCACTTACTGCAAACGTGGTTGTCCGGGATCACAATGCTCTCCACAAACTCCCACATGCTGCCGTTGTGGCACACCGCCTGCACTGCCGTCCCTATATGACCTTGATTTATTTAATTAAATTTATTTATATTTGTAATTAGGGTAACTTAGTTTACAGTGTAGTTTCTTGACTACTTACTTGATCTAGAGTAAGTTACGGGTACTGAAATTAAATATCTACCTGTAACACAAAGCACTACAAGTAGTGTCGGCAAAAAGCAGCAACTCCTTCGCTCTCTTCTCCGAATTCCCACTCTTTCCAAATTCCCAACCAAAGCACATAAACAGATTTATATGTAGCTCTGTATATATACTTAGCTAGTATTAACCATATATGGGTCTCTCTTTATTCAAAGATGTATTAGTTTCATGAAAAAGTATTTGGGAAATCTCTAAAATTATATTTGATTTCAAGAAATTAAACAGAAGAACTAAGTATCATCACAATGATATCACATGCAAAGGACATTGCAATGCAAGAGACAGAAAGCAGAGAGTAGTGGTGAACGATTGTTTTTCAGACTGAAGGTAAGTATACCGTGGTGTTGCCCGAGGGTTGGTATTAGGACCACTGCTATTTTTGATATACATTAATGACCTGGACTTGGGTATAAAGGGCATAATTTCAAAGTTTGCAGATGACACAAAACACAAAAATGTATTAAGCAATGAGGAGGATAGTAACAGACTTCAGGAGGACATAGACAGACTGGTGAAATGGGCAGACACATGGCAGATGAAATTTAACGCAGAGAAGTGTGAAGCGATTCATTTTAGTAGGAAATAATATAAGCTAAATGGTACAATTTTCAGGGGGGTGCAGGAACAGAGAGGCCTGGGGGTGTACAAACACAAATCTTTGAAGGTGGTAGGACAAGTTGAGAAGGCTGTTAAAAAGGCATACGGGACCCATGGCTTTATAAATAGAGGCACAGAGTACTAAAGCAAGAAAGTTATGCTAAACCTTTATAAAACACTGGTTAGGCCCCAGCTGGAGTATTATGGCCAATTCTGGACACCACACTTTAGGAAGGATGTCAAGGCCTTCGAGAGGGTGTAGAGGAGATTTACTGGAATGGTACCAGGGACGCAGGACTTCAGTTATGTGGAAAGACTAGAGAAGCTGGGATTGTTCGCCTTACAGCAGAGAATATTAAGAGGAGATGTAATAGATGTGTACAAAATCATGTAGGGTTTTGAGAGAGTAAATAAGGAAAAAATTGTTTCCAGTGGAAGAATGGTCAGTAACCGGAGGACACAGATTTAAGTCTGAGACTGAACCACACTGTTCGCAACCTTGGTGTCATATTTGACCCTGAAATGAGCTTCCGACCACATATCTGCAGCATAACTAAGACCGCCTATTTCCACCTCCGTAACATCGCCCATCTCCGCCCTTGCCTCAGCTCATTCATGCCTTTGTTGCCTCTAGACTTTACTATTCCAACGCACTCCTGGCTGGCCTCCCACATTCTACCCTATGTAAACTTGTGGTCATCCAAAGCTCGGCTGCCCGTGTCCTAACTCGCACCAAGTCCCGCTCACCCATCACCCCTGTGCTTGCTGACCTACATTGGCTCACGGTTAAGCAATGCCTCGATTTCAAAATTCTCATCCTTGTTTTCAAATCCTTCCATGGCCTCGTCCCTCCCTATCTCTGTAATCTCCTCCAGCCCCACAACCCCCCCAAGATATCTGCGCTCCTCTAATTCTGCCCTCTTGAGCATCCCTGATTATAATCGCTCATCCATTGCTGGCCGTACCTTCTGTTGCCTCGGTCCTAAGCTCTGGAATTCCCTGCCTTAACTTCTCCGCCTCGCCAACTCGCTTTCCTCCTTTAAGACTCTAAAAGGTGGTAGAGAAAAAGTGGGGAATTATAGACCGGTAAGCCTGACATCAGTAGTGGGGAAAATGCTAGAGTCTATTATAAAAGATGTAATAGCAGAGCACTTGGAAAGCAGTGACAGGATCGGACAAAGTCAACATGGATTTACAAAAGGTAAATCATGCTTGACTAATCTACTGGAATTTTTTGAGGATGTAACTGGTAAAATAGATAAGGGAGAACCAGTGGATGTGGTGTATTTGGACTTTCAGAAGGCTTTCGATAAGGTCCCACACAAGAGATTAGCGTACAAAATTAAGGCACATGGGATTGGGGGCAAGGTATTGACTTGGATAGAGAACTGGTTGGCGGACAGAAAGCAAAGAGTTGGAATAAACGGGTCGTTTTCCGAGTGGCAGGCAGTGACTAGTGGGGTACCGCAAGGATCGGTCCTAGAACCCCATCTGTTCACAATATATATTAATGATCTGGATGAGGGAATTGGATGTAATATCTCCAAATTTGCAGACGACACAAAGCTGGGCGGGAGGGTAAGCTACGAGGAGGATGTCGGGAAACTCCAATACGATTTGGACAGGTTGGGTGATTGGGCAGAAACATGGCAAATGCACTATAATGTGGATAAATGTGAGGTTATCCACTTTGGTGGCAAAAACAGGAAGGCAGATTATTATTTGAATGGCAATAGATTGGGAGAAGGGGAAGTGCAAAGAGACCTGGGTGTCCTTGTGCACCAGTCGCTGAAGGTAAGCATGCAGGTGCAGCAGGCGGTTAAGAAGGCAAATGGTATGTTGGCCTTCGTAGCAAGAGGGTTCGAGTACAGGAACAAGGATGTCTTGCTACAGTTGTACAGGGCCTTGGTGAGACCGCACCTTGAGTATTGTGTGCAGTTTTGGTCACCTTACCTGAGGAAGGACGTTCTTGCCATGGAGGGAGTGCAGCGAAGATTCATCAGGCTGATACCTGGGATGGCAGGAATGACGTATGAGGAGAGATTGTGTCGATTGGGCTTATACTCACTGGAGTTTAGAAGATTGAGAGGGGATCTCATCGAAACCTATAAAATTCTGTCAGGTCTGGACAGACTAGATGCAGGAAGGATGTTTCTGATGGCCGGGGAGTCCAGAACCAGGGGTCATAGTCTAAGGATAAGGGGTAAGCCATTTAGGACTGAAATGAGGAGGAACTTCTTCACCCAGAGAGTGGTGAACCTGAGGAATTCTCTGCCACAGAGGGCGGTGGAGGCTAGTTCATTAAATATATTCAAGAAAGAGTTGGATATATTTCTTGAGGCTAAAGGGATCAAGGGATATGGGGAAAAGGCAGGGACAGGGTACTGAATTTGGATGATCAGCCATGATCACATTGAATGGCGGAGCAGGCTCGAAGGGCCGAATGGCCTACTCCTGCTCCTATCTTCTATGTCTATGTTTCTATGTTTCTATGTTTAAAACCAACTCTTGGACCAAGCTTTTGGTCACCTGCCCTAATTTCTCCTTATGTGGCTCGGTGTCAAATTTTTTGTCTTTTAAAACTCCTGTGAAGCGTCTTGGGACTTTTTACTACGTTAAAGGCATTATATAAATGCAAGTTATTGTTGTTGTAATTGGCAAAAGAACCAGAGGTGACATGAGGGGAGAAGAATTACACAGCAAGTTGTTACAATCTGGAATGCACTGCCTGAAAGGGTGGTAAAAGCAAATTCAATAGTAACTTTCAAAAGGGAATTGGATAAATACTTGAAGGGGAAAAGTTTGCTGGGCTACGGGGAAAGAGCAGGTGAGTGGAACCAATTGGATAGCTCTTTCACGATGGGCCGAATGGCCACCTACTGTGCTGTATCATTCTATGATTCTATGAATATGATTTATGTTATTTTGTCAAATGGCTGCAAACACATGATGAGAGACTCAAAAAAATTAAGAGCAGAGAAGGTTAAAAAAGAACTGATACAAGTTTTCAAAGTTTTGAAGGAGTTTGAGAGGGTAAACAGCAAAAGATTATTAGCAGCATTTGGTGGCTTAGTAATAAGGAGGCATGAGAAAGGGGTGGTTCCCGGTTAAGCATTGTCTCGATTGTAAAATTCGCATCCTTGTTTTCAAATCCCTCCACGGCTTCGCCCCTCCCTATCTCTGTAATCTACTCCAGCCCCACAACCCTCCGAGATATCTGCACTCCTCTAATTCTGGCCTCTTGAGCATCCCCGATTTTAATTGCTTCACCATTGGTGGCTCCGCCTTCAGCTGCCAAAGTCCTAAGCTCTGGAATTCCCTCCTTAAACCTCACTGCCTCTTTACCTCTCTTTCCTCCTTTAAGACACTCCTTAAAACCTACCTCTTTGACCAAGTCTGCCCGAATATCTCCTTATGTGGCTCGGTGTCAAATTTTGTTTTTTTATAACGCTCCTGTGATGATTTACTATGTTAAAGGCACTATATAAATACAAGTTGTTGTTGTAGTTGGAAGAAACTTTTTTATGCAAAGAGTTATCAGAATATGGAAGCAATACTACAAGTGGCTGTTGAAGCTGAGTTAATTATGGCATTTAATAGGGAATTCCATAAAAGCTTGAAGGGAGGGGGGGAAATATTAAAGCCATGAGAAAGGAAATTGAGAACTTTGTTCATGAAGATGCTGCCTCTTTAAAGAAAAAGAAAGACTCGCATTTATATAGCGCCTTTCACGACCACCGGACGTCCTAAAGCGCTTTACAGCCAATGAAGTACTTTTTGGAGTGTAGTCACGGTTGTAATGTAGAAAACGCGGCAGCCAATTTGCGCACAGCAAGCTTCCACAAACAGTAATGTGATCATCCGTTTTTATTATGTTGAAGGAGGAATAAATATTGGCCAGCACACCGGGGAAAACGCCCCCCACCCCCGCTCTTCTTCGAAATAGCGGCGCAGGATATTTTACGTCCACCCGAGAAAGAGCAGACCGGGGGAGGGGCGGCCCTCGGTTAAACGTCTCGTCCGAAAGACAGCACCTCCTGGGTGCTGCGCTGGGAGCACCAGCCCTAGGTTTTTTTGTGCTCAAGTGCCTGGAGTGGAGGTTGATCCCAGAAACCTTGCCAAGATTGCCTTTTGTGTCAGCTATGGCTCAGTTGGTAGCACTCTCGCCTCTGAGTCAGAAGGTTGTGGGTTCAATGTCCCATTCCAGAGTCTTGAGCACAAGAGTCTAGGCTGACACTCCCAGTGCAGTGCTGAGGGGGTGCCGCACTGTCGGAGGTGCTATCTTTTGGCTGAGACGTTAAACCGAGACCCCCGTCTGCCCTCTCAGGTGGACGTAAAAGATCCCATGAAATGGCACTATTTCGTAGAAGAGCAGGGGGAGTGATTCCCGGTGTCCTGGCCAATATTTATCCCTCAATCAACATCATTAAAACAGATTACCTGGTCATTGTCACATTGCTGTTTGTGGAAGCTTACTATGCGCAAATTGGCTGCCGCGTTTCCTACATTACAAGAGTGACTACACTTAAAAAAAAAGTACTTCATTGGCTGTGAAGCGCTTTGGGACATCCGGTGGTCCTGAAAGGCGGCCTAGAAATTCAGTATAGCCCCGTTTGGGGCGTTAGATCTGGCGAAGCGCTAAGAGTACCGCCAGCTGCGACTTAGCACCACCTGGCGCGATATTGGGTCGTTGCGCCCCTGATGGTGTTTGCGGCGGTAAATCAGGCGCTGCACGCGACTCTTAAGGCGCTAACGCGGAGGCGTTACCCAATATCGCTGCGGCGGGGCGCAGCGCAGGTGCTTTCAATAATCACTTTCCCTGAGACACACTGGCGCCGGCCAGCTCTTAAAGGGGCAGGTCAATTGGCATCACCAGACACACTCACTGCCTTGTAGGCCTTCAAAGCGGTGGGAGCCTACCTGTGGCGCACCAGCCTAGCAAGAAATGGAAAGGGTGAGGCAGAGGGCGGAACGCCTCACTGATGGGGCATTGGATGCTTTGGTTGGCGCAGTGGAATCAAGGCCAAGGAAGATGGCCGGATTGTGATTTATGTTTTGGACAGTCTCCCGGGTGTGAGAAACAGTTATGTGTCAATGTATTAGTTTTGCTTTCTGTTGCCATAGCTTTCTCATGTTTGAAGGAACCACATTTTGTGTAATGAAACACTTTCTTCATTTACAATGGCCATGCCTGCTATTTACATGCATCTTGCCTTCACAGGCTTGGGGGTATCAGACCGGCTGCAGATCTGGCTGAAGCAGCTGGTACAGCTCAGTCACCACCTCCTTCCTAAATCGCAGCCTTCTGACACACTGCTCCTCCGGCATGTTCATGTAGGAAAACTGCTGTCGGAAAACCCTGCCAGCGTAAGGTCTGCTGTGGCGACGTCTGTTGGCCCTCCTCCGTCTGGCCATGCCCGCCCCCCTCTCCCAGCGTCTCAGTGCCCTTTCCAGATGATTCAGCAGCAGGACGTTCCCCTCCAATGCAGGCCCCATAATAAGTGCCCACAGGAAGGTTCCCCATTGTCAAGGCTCACCAACAGCAAGGCGATGGTCAGAAGGCTGCTGTTCCTCTGCCAGCGTGGGCCCAGTGGTCAAATGGCTCTCAGTGTGCAGGTCAGCAACTCTTTGTAGCTCTCGAGGAAGTTGTGCACCAGAAATGTGTGCCGTTTCTAAACCACACCAGTCCCCTTTAAATAACGCTCCTCCAGCCCGAAAGCGACTTGGTAAGGCCCAGGAAAACTGTCACTAATAGCGCCAGGCGCTACGGAGGCGGGCGCCACTGAATTTCCTGTCTGGGGCGCCGAAAAGGCGTTGCGCACTCAGATGACATCATAATTAGCCTGCGCCCATGAGCGGGCGCTAAGCGTTAGCGCCGGCGCTAAATGCATACTCAATATGGGGCGAGGCACTAAACGCCTTGCGCCCCACCGGAATTTGGCTATCGCCCCAGTTATTGCCCTCTTTAGGCGCTAATCCCTGGCGCCACCAACCGAATTTCTAGGCCGCTATATATAAATGAGAATCTTTCTTTCTACCCTCATCCATGCCTTTGTTACCTCTAGACTTGACTATTCCAACGCTTGACTATTCCAACGCACTCCCGGCTGGCCTCCCACGTTCTACCCTATGTAAACTTGAGGTGATCCAAAACTCGGCTGCCCGTGTCCTAACTCGCACCAAGTCCCGTTCGCCCATCACCCCTGTGCTCGCTGACATACATTGGCTCCCGGTTAAGCAGCATCTCGATTTCAAAATTTTCATCCTTGTTTTCAAATCCCTCCATGGCCTCGCCCCTCCCTATCTCTGTAACCTCCTCCAGCCCCACAACCGCCCCCCACCCCCACCCCCCGAGATAGCTACGCTCCTCTAATTCTGCCCTCTTGAGCATCCCCGATTATAATCGCTCAACCTTTGGTGGCCGTGCCTTCTGTTGCCTCGGCCCTAAGCTCTGGAATTCCCTGCCTAAACCAAAGATGTGCGGGTTAGGTTGATTGGCTATGATAAATTGACCCTTAGTGTTAGGGGGATTAAATACGTGGGGTTACGGGGATAGGGTGGAACATGTGTTGGTGTAGGGGTTACGGGGATCGGGTGGGATATGTGTCGGTGCAGGCTTGATGGGCCGAAATGGCCTCTATCTGCACTGTGGGGTTTCTGTGATCTGTGATTCTGTGACTCTCCACCTCTCTTTCCTCCTTTAAGACGCTCCTTAAAACAAGCTTTTGGTCACCTGCCCTAATTTAGTTCTGACCAAAGGTCATCGACAGGAAACGTTGACTCTGTTTCTCTCTCTCCTTGGATGCCGCCTGACCTGCTGAGCGTTTCCAGCATTTTTCTGTTGTCATTTCAGATTTCCAGCATCCGCAGTATTTTGCTATTGTATTCTAATTTATCCTTATGTGGATCCGGTGTCTTAAAATACTCCTGTGCAGCACCTTGGGACTTTTTTTTTTAACTACGCTAAAGGCGCTATATAAATACAGGTAGTTGTTGTTGAATGCACTGGTCTGTGGCAAGCAGAGAGTTGGGGTTTTTTTACGCATGGTATCATTTATTCAAGCTTTGTCTGTACTTTTACATTCTTCCAAGAAATCAGCAGTCTGTACAGCAAATTTATAACGATGCAACATAACCCAACCTACAGTCATTCCTAGTTGGATTTCATGACAATTGTAAAATGTTTGGCACATCCTAAATTCTCTTACATTGATGAGGGTCTGTTATGACCAGTTGTTGTTGTGCAGCAGCAGGAGGCGACAGGCCGCGGCGGCGGCGCTGTTGCTCCGGCAACCGGGCGCCCTCGCGAGAGTTGGCGCCGAGTGAAAGCGCGCCGGGGACGGCAGCGGCGGGCCAGTTGCCCCCAGGGGAGGTCGCGGGTGGAAACTAAGAGGCAGCGGAGCCTGCTCGACAGGAGCCGGCTGAGCGTCAGTCACTGAGGCGGGGGTACGTATCTCGGGCTGTGTGCAAACATAACCAGGTTCTGGCAGCTCAGACTCTCTCCGGTCAGGTCCGCCCCCCCCCCCCCCCCACACCTCGAATCCTATCTTCGGAGCTGTCAGTGGTGGATGGCATGGCAACCCAACGCTAGGTTTCAGTTTGCATTTAGGCCAAAGCTCCCTCCCACCCTTCTCCTAGAAACATAGAAGATAGGAGTAGGCGTAGGCCATTCGGCCCCTCGAGCCTGCTCCGCCATTCAATGCGATCATGGCTGATCATCCAAATTCAGTACACTGTCCCTGCCTTCTCCCCATATCCCTTGATCCTTAAGAAATATATCTAACTCCTTCTTGAATATATTTAATGAACTGGCCTCCACCGTCTTCTGTGGCAGAGAATTCCACAGGTTCACCACTCTCTGGGTGAAGAAATTCCTCCTCACTTCTGTCCTAAATGGCCTACCCTTTACCTCCTCCCACGCCCCTCTATACAGTGATAATTAACTTGCTGCATTTCCATCTTTCTCATTTGCAAATAGCTGCCTGTGTTTTAATGCACTGTTTATACTTAAAGAATTTAAATATTCATTTTTTTTTAAATTTACCAAAGTGCATATAAAAAGAAAAGGCTTGCATTTAGATAGGGCCTTTCACGACCACCGTCCAGACTTTACAGCCAATGAAGTACTTTTTGAAGTGTAGTCACTGCCGAAACACAAAAGCCCCAATACTGCCGGTGCTGGAAATCTGAAATAGAAACAGAGAATGCTGGAAATGCTCAGCAGGTCAGGCTGCATCTGTGGTGAGGAAAAACAGAGAGTTAACGTTTTGGGTTGATGACCTTCCGTCACTGTTGTAATGTTTGTTTTTAATTTGGGCAAGGAATGTTCGCTAGGACACCGGGAGAACAGCCTGCATCACTGGAACAACCAGAAATGTCGTCTTCGATAGTCAGTGGCATCTGCTGTGCAGCGCTCCCTCAGTACTACCCCAGCAGTCAGCCCTTCATATATTTGATTAATGAAGAAAGACTTGCATTTCTATAGCGCCTTTCACAACTTTAGGAAGTCCCAAAATGTTTGCAGCCAACGAAGTACTTTTTGAAGTGTAGTCACCGTTGTAATGTAAGAAACGCTGCGGCCAATTTGCACACAGCAAGCTCCCACAAACAGCAATGAGATAATGACCAGATAATCTGTTGGTTGAGTGATAAATATTGGCCAGGACACCAGGGAGAACTCCCCTGCTCCTCTTCCAATAGTGGCCGTGGCATCTTTTACGTCCACCTGAGAGAGCAGACGGGGCCTCGGTTTAACATCTTATTTGAAAGATGGCGCCTCCGACAGTGCAGCACTCCCTCAATACTTTTGTGCTCAAGTCTCTGGAATGGGACTTGAACCCACAACCTTCTGACTGAGGTGAGGATGCTACCCACTGAGCCACTGGCTGACATATAAGAGAATGGTTGATGGAGGGGGATTCGGTGATGGTTATGCCGTTGAATGTCAAGGGGTGGTGGTTAGATTCCCGCTTGTTGGAGATAGTCATTGCCTGGCAGTTGTGTGACGTGAATGTTACTTGCCATTTATCAGTCCAAGCCTGAATGTCGTCCAGGTCTTGCTGCATGTGGGCATGGACTGCATCATTATCTGAGGAGTTGCAAATGTAACTGAACACTGCGCAGCCATACCTTTGCTATATCCAGTGTTTCTTAATGTCAAGTGGAGTGAATCAAGTTGGCTGAAGACTGGCTTCTGTGATGGTGGGGACCTCGGGAGGAGGCCGAGATGGATCATCCAATCGTCACCTCTGTCTGAAAATGGTTGCAAACGCTTCAGCCTTGTCTTTTGCACTCGCGTGCTAGCCTCCGCCATCGGATATTCATGGAGCCTCCTCCTCCTATTAGTTGTTTAATAGTCCACTGCCGTTAACGACTGGATGTGGCAGGGCTGCAGGACTTTGATTTGATCCGTTGATTGTGAGATCGCTTAGCCCTGTCTATAGCATGCTGCTTCTGCTGTTTAGCATGCATGTTGTCCTGTGCTGCAGCTTCCCCAGGTTGGCACCTCATTTTTAGGTATGCCTGGTGCTGCTCCTGGCATGCTCTTCTACACTCCTCATTAAACCAGAGTTGGTCGCCAGATTTGATGGTAATAGTAGACTGAGGAATATGCTGGGTTGAGGCTACAGATTGTGGTGGAATACAACTTTGCTGTTGCTGATGGCCCACAGCGCCTCATGGATGCCCAGTTTTGAGCTGCTAGATCTGTTCTTAATCTATCCCATTTAGCACGGACAACACGATGGAGGGTGTCCTCAGTGTGAAGACAGGACTTCGTCTCCCCAAGGACTGCGGTGCTCACTCCTACCAATACTGTCATGGACAGATGCATCTGCGACAGGTAGATTGGTGAGGACGAGGTTAAGTAGGTTTTCCCCTCATGTTGGTTCTCTCGCCACCTGCCGCAGGCCCAGTCTGGCAGCTATGTCCTTTAGGACTCGGCCAGCTCGGTCACTGGTGGTGCTACCGAGCCACGCTTGATGAACATTGAAGTCCCCCACCCAGAGTACATTCTGTGCCCTTGCTACCCTCCGTGCTTCTTCCAAGTGGTGTTCAACATGGAGGAGTACTGATACTATTGTCAAAGCATGCAAATTCACTAAGCAAGTATGTAACTGTATCAACTTCTAATTGAAGATGCATTTCTTTTTCCATAATATATAAATCTAACTATAGTAGATAGTGTTTGCCATTATGTAAATAGTCTTGTTATCTATCCTTAAAGATCCTTTTAGGCCATTTATAATTACAATAGTGTTTGCCCATCCATCCCCTCCCAGGTGTCTCACTGGGGCTGAACCCAAAGGTGTGCAATCTCTCTGCCCTGTTTAACCCTCAGCTAAGTGTTAAACCCCATTTATTATTCATTACCAAGACCACAATTCTACCTCCACATTGTTACCAGCTTCACCCTACCTCGTCTCTTCCATTGTCATTAAAACCCTTATCTGTAGTCTTTTTTTCCCAGATTTGACTTCTCCAACTCAACGCCCTCCTTGGTGGCCCCTCAAGCTCTAATCCATTCAAATTCTACTGCCTTTTTCCTGTCCTGTTCACCCGATACCCCTGTCCCTGCTGACCTCCACTGGCTTCCAAGTCCAAATGCACTGGATCCTCATTTGTTGACAACAATTATTGGCATTTAATGTAGAAAAAAGTCCCAGGGTTTTTAAGGAGGGTCTGGGGAGATGGGGTGTTTAGGTAAGGAATACAAGACTGTGAGGCCTAGATAGCTGAAAGCACTGCTACTAATGGTAGAGTGGGTGGGGGATGCACAAGAAGCCAGTCAGGGGAATCGAAAATTTCAGCAGGTTACAGTGATTGGGAGGGGTGAGGCCATGGAGGGATTTAAACACAAGGATGTGAATTTTAAATGTGAGGAGGCAGGGGGAAAGGGAGGGATCGGAGGCAACATAACTGAGCAAGTACAGGGGTGATGGATGAGTCGGACTTGGTGTAGGATATGATTGGGCTGCAGAGGTTTTGATTATGGAGGGGGGAGGATGGGAGTCTGGCCAGGAGATCATTGGAGTAAAGTCTGGAGATGTCAAAGGCATGAATGAGGGTTTCAGCAGCAGATGGGCTGATGCAGTGGCGGAGGTAGCTGATGCTACGTTGGTAGAAGTAGACGGTCTTTGTGAAGGAGAGGATATTGGGTTGCAAACTCGGCTAAGGGTCGACTAGGATGGCGAGTTGTGAATTGTCTGGTTTAGCCTGAGAATGTCCACGGAGGGGAATGGAATCAGCGGTGAGCGATGTGAGTTTGTGGCGAGGGCCGAAGACTGTAACTTTGGTCTTCCCAATGAGAAAATGCCAGCTTATCCAAGACTACATTTCAAACAAGCAGCCTGACAGTAGAGAGTGTTAGCGGAATGGTAGATCTGGTTGTCATATATGCAGAAGCTGACTCCATGTTTGTAAATGATGTTGCCAAGGGTAGCATGTAGATAACGAAAAGGAGAGAGCAAGGATAGATCCTGGTTTGGGGGGAGGGGTGCTCCGGTGATGCAGGAAGAGAAGCTATTGCTGGAGATGTTCTGGCTACGATTAGACAAATGAGAATTTAACCACGCGAGAGTAATCCTACTAAGCGGACAATGAAGGGGAGGTATTGGAGGAGGGTAACGTGATGCTGTGGTTGACCGTGTCAAAGGCTGCAGAGAGGACAAGGAGAGATAATGTACACGGTCACAGTACAGAGGATGTAATTTGTGACTGGTTAGGGTTGTTTCAGTGCTGTGGCAGGGGCGGAACTCTGATTGATTGGGAAATAATCAACAAATCAAACTGAATTATGAGAAAATTGAGCACGAATTTGGGAGGTAATAACATGTTTGAGGGATCTGGAGGAGAAAGGGAGATTGGAGATGGGGTGGCAGTCAGCAAGAGAATCAAGGACAAGGGTGTTTTTTTGAAGAGGAGGAGTGGCCATGGCTGTTTTGAAAGGGAGGGGTGCAGTACTTGAGGTGGGGGAACCATTTATAATGGTGGGGGGGGGGTGGTGGTGCAGAAAGTGAAGTGGGATGAGGTTGAGGGTCCAGGAGGTGGGTTTGATGAATTTGAAGATGGGAGGAAAAAGTAGAGCAAGATGGTGTTCAGGGGTCTGGGTGGAGATTTGAACTAGTGGGGAAGGGAGGAAGCAACAGAGGCAACTGAATAGATGGTCTCTATCTTGGTGACAAAGAAATTTGAGCCCCTTTCAGTTGTTGGAGGTGACCATGGAGAAGCCAGGGGAGATGGGTATTAAGGAAACAGTTGGTAGTGGAGAAAACAAGGGAGTCGTTATCTTTGCTCTAGAATAGTGGGTGATTTTGGTAGACGAGAGTAAGGTTTGGAAGTCCTTGGTGTGAGCCAGCCAGATATTGCGATTGATGTTTCAGCTATCGTGGACCCGATATGTTCAACTCTGATCCTTTTGGAGTTGAGGGAGTGAAGATGGGGGCCATACCGCGGGGAACAACCAGGATGGGAGATGGTGAAGATTTTGCTAGGTAAAGGTGTCAGTGGTGTAGATGAAGAACCAAATCAATAGCTGCTGAGGTATCCTAGTGAAAGTTTTTGCTGTTGGGAGCTTGAAAGTGCAATTGTATGCAACTTCGCTTTCCCCCCCACCAGGAGCTGATGTAGAAGGTATTCAGACTGGAAATGGGTTGGAGCATGTGGATGGTGAGAGATGCAAGGAAACTGGTTATTTTGTCGTGCAAAGTCGCTTGATAGATTTTGCATATGTAACCCTCCTTTTCTGTTTTTCTCCAACACAATCTTTTGTTGCTTACTACTTTATTCCTGATTTAGATTCCGAGAGAATGGTCAAATTGGAAAATATCAATGATCTTCATCTGATCTAGCATTACCAAGCAGATTTGATTAACTCAAGGATTCAATATGAGTGTCCTAAAAGCACAGGGCAAAAGTACAGTTGATTAGATTAAATACATCTTTCACATAACTGCTAGCCATGTTTAATGCTTAATATCAACTGGAGCGCATTCAGGACTGCAGGAAGAGATTATGTCGTCACTATGGTGTCATTTATGTAATCAATGTTCCAGACAACTGCATTAATCAGCTACATGTCACCCAAGATAACCACCAAACATTTATTGGCAGTACTGTAATTGGAACATTAGAATGTTTTGATCTGTGATTGGAAAGAAGGTACCTGCTTTTAGTCCTTAACAAGCAACACACTGATCTTTTTTTGATGAGCAAAGTTGTATATTTACGGCAGTTACATTAAATTTTAGCAATTGATGCACAAACAATTGAAACTGATTTTGGGACGCTGGTGGTTCAGCATGTTATTGATTTTAATTTTTTTCTATTTCTTCTTGGGGTGTGGACAGCACTGGCAAGGCAGTAGTAATTGCCCATTCCTAGTTGCCCTGCGGGCATTAAGAGTCACTTGTATAGCATAGGTCTAGAGTCATGTGTAGGCTTGACCAGATATGGGTAGCAGATTCCTTCACTGATGAACATTAGTGAACCATTTGGGTATTTATGATAATCCAATGGCTTTCATGGTTATTTTTCTGGAGACCGATCACAAATTACCAGATTTATTAAATTCAATTTCACAAGTTGCCACGGTGGAATTTGAACTCGCAACCTCTAAAGTAGCTGCTAGGTTACTATAGCTTAATATGTTGTAATACAGAGTGCCCTTGAACTTTCTCACATTGTAAGTTTCCAGTCTTGGCTACCATTAGTGATACAGGCCATAACCAGCGATTTGATGCTAATCAATTCAATTCAATTCAATTCAAATCGCTTTATTGGCATGACAAGGTACATCTTATGTTGCCAAAGCATCGAAAAACATTCATGGTTGAACACAAAAATACAGATCTATCCATACAGTGTATAAACAGATATACCCCTGAGTGTATAAATATACATTCATATAATTTGTATATACTCTTTTTTTATATTTAGTGGTTGTCCCTCTGTTTATGGCAAGCTGTAACATAGTGTGCCGCTAAGGTTACACAATTTCTCTCTTCCCCTAGTAGGTATGGGAGTTTTTGGTCGTCATTCAAATTTCTGAATTCCGGGCATATTTTTGTGAATTTTGGGTAGAAATTCTCCCTTATGCCCTGATATTTTCTACAAGCTGTGAGGAAGTGCATCTCTGTCTCCACCACTCCCTGACTGCAGTGAGAGCATATCCTGTCCTCTCTTGGTAGCCGGGTCTGCCTGTGTCTACCTTTTTCGATCGCCAGGCTATGTTCACTAAGTCTGTACATTGTCAAGGTTTTTCTCAGTTTGCTATCCTTTACCACGGTCAGGTAATCAGCCATGTTGTATTGTCTGTTTAGGGCCAGGTAGCAATTGAGTTTGTTTTGGGTTTTTGTTGTTTCTGCCCAATATGACATATTTTTCCTTTTGCTTAGTGACGATTGTGTTGGGTCGAATTCTTTGTGTTACGCTGTCACTGTCCTGGGGCTGGTTATTGTTAGTAGTTACTTCACTGAGTCCCAGGACTAGTTGACTGAGGGTATTCTTCTTTATGGTCCTCTCTTGGCATTTCAGGGCTTCGTGATGATAGCAGTGGGGGTTGCTCATTTTTTAGGTGTTTCCAAAATTTGGTGGCTCTTTTTTGGATAGTGATTATTAATGGATATTGGCCTAGTTCTGCCCTGCATGCATTGTTTACGGTTTTCCTTTGAGTCCGGAGGATACTTTTACAGAATTCTGCATGTAGGATCTCAATTGGGTGTTTGTCCCATTTTGCAAATTCTTGTTGTGTTAGTGGTCCCCACACCTCACTGCCATAGAGTGCAATTGGTTCAATTACTGATTTAAAAATTTTGAGCCAAATGCTAATTGGGATTTCTATTTGGATTGATTTTTTAATGGCATAGAAAGCCCTTCTTGCTTTCTCTTTCAGTTCATTCACAGCCAGATGAAAATTTCCCGTAGAACTGATTTTTAAGCCCAAGTATGTGTAGTTAGTGGTTTGTTCAATTTTGGTTGTTCCTAGTGTGAAATTTATTTTGGGTCCCTGATGTCTGGATCTTTGCTGGAACACAACGACTTTGGTTTTTTGGGGATTTATTGTCAGGGCCCAGGTCTGGCAGAACGACTCCAGCAGATCCAGGTTCTGCTGTAGACCCTCCTTAGTTGGTGACAGCAGAACCAGGTCATCTGCATAGAGGAGGAATTTAACCTTGGATTCACATAGGCTAATCTCTGGCCTGCCCTCCTCTCCTCCACAGGAAGCAGGGAAAAATCAACAGGTGAGTTACCTCAAGTTCCTCTGGTCTATCTCTTGCTGACTGGTTCAAGTGTGTTATTTGACACTGGCTGCAAAGCAGATTGTCTGTCTACCTTGCCAGATGCAGGAATAGCAGGAGGAAGAAATGAGCAGCAATAAAAGGTACAGAGCCCGTTGTTTTAACACAACTTTTCCCTTTCCTTTCCTCAGGAATTATAATATTTGCGTAAAGTTGAGGAAGACGGGACAGGATTTTGGCTTTCACGGACAATCGGTTGACAACAAAGGCTTAACAATCATCTTGGTTATTTGACACATCCTGAAAAAGTTGACAATGCCTGCTGCCCCAGTTCTTAAAATGAAAGTTGATGAGCTCTTCCTGTACTGGTTGAGTGAGACGACCACACAGTCCATGCTGAAAGATTACTTGAAACGAATAGAGAGTGGTGAAACAATTGAGGTAGGCATTGGTGATGCAACAAATGACCAGCCTCTGACTGGAAGCAATAACAAGAATCATTCCAACTCCGAGTTGAATATATTGGGTTACTCAACGTCTCCTTTAGTGACTTCTAAATACTTTTCAAGTCCTCCATCCCAACTTACTTCAGCTCTCCCGTCTGGTACATGTTCAAGTCCTAGAAATGGATTAAATGCTCGAGCAACACGGAGATCATCGGGGACAAAAGCAGTAAGTTTTGCATGTTTTCCACTTGAAACAAAATTTTCTATATTTAAAAAAAAATTGTATATTGCCATACCAAAACAATCATACTGTTACTAAATTGTAGTAATGTTTTTTCACCCGAGGTCCCCTCATGGCTGAGTTGGTAGGTGCACTATGATCTGTTACTGAGCTGTACAGCCCAGAAAAGTTCCATGTTTTATCCCTAATCTGTGGTAAATTAGCTGATCACAGCAAGAACACTGTTAAAGCTTTACAGTGGACCTCCGCACCTGCAAGGGTAGGTTGGGAGGGAAGAGCAGAGATGCTTAGGAGGCCAGAGCCACAGGTACAAAGGGCTGGAAGAATGTAAGTTGCAGAGGCATAGTGGAGAGGTTTAGGAAGAGAATTTCCAAATTCCTTGGTGTAATGACCGATGGTGGGAAGGGGATGCACAGCAGTCCAGCGTCAAGGTGCGAGGTAGGATATAGAACTGGAGGAGATTGAAGTGGGATGGAGCAAGGCCAGGGAGGGATTTGTGGACTAGAATGAGGGGAGTGGAATCCAATGGAGGTCGGTGAGGCTAGGGGTAATAGTATGGGATAAAATTTGGATGAGAGAGCCCTGGATGAGTTCGTTTGTATGGGGTGAAGCTTGGGAGGCTGCTGAGAATGATTTAAAATATGGTATAAATTCAAATAAATTGCTCCATAGTGGTTTATTAAAAGCAAACACCAAGGCCTAGAAATTCAGTGGCCTCCGCCACCCGTTAGCGCCCTAAGAGGGCACTTAGTGGGTTTTGCGCCACTGGCCACGCCTCCCGCTAAATTTAGCGGGACGCTAATGGCGGCGCTAGCCGTTAGCGCTGCGCCGCTACCGATGATGTCATCGGCGTGCGCAGCACCCCGCTACCGCCCCGATCGTGAAATTTAGTAGCGCCCCCTGCTTTAACGCCGGTCACAATTTGCGACCGGTTCAGGGGGGCCTACCTGCGGCGGTAGAGGCGCTGAGGTGCGGGGCGGCCATTTTGTTTGCTGGCCGCCTGCCAGCACCTCTCCACGTCGCCGTCCCCGGCCTCCTGAGCCGCCCGCCCCCCCCCCCCCCTGCAGAGTGCCGGCTGTGTCCCAAGAGCCCGGCACTTCTCCTCGGTGCCGGGCTCTTTTGCCGGCACACGTGCTCTTTGAGCGCGCTGCAGCAGGCCCCTCCCTTTTAAGAAGGGGAGGAAGGTCTGCAGTACCGCAGCGCGCTGCGGCACGTTGCACTGCGATTTTCAGTTGCAGCGCCCCAAGAGGGATGCGGGGTGCCTCGAGTAGTGCCGCGCTTCCGTCTGGGGCGCTGAAACTGAATTTGCGGCGGCCGGCCGCGACTCCTTCCGGGGCGGTACTTCCGGCGCCCTGGCGAGGCTGGCGGGCGCCAGTGAATTTCTAGGCCCAAGTGTTTTGACTTTATTGATTATTCCTTCCCAACATCAGTCCTAAACTCACCGTTTACCATTTTTGTATCTGTGCTGCCTTGTCATGCATGCAGGTATGGTTCAAATTGTGAGAGTACTCTGAATTTACCTTTTCTATTCAATTTGCACCACCTTTACCTCCAAGGTCAATGTTATTTTTTTTGTTGGTTCTTTTACCTTTTTTACTCCAGATATTTTTGGCTTCCGTATTTCAGAGTACTCACATAGGTGAAGCTTTGCTCCTTGTATCCTTGAGAGTGTTTTCACTTGCTTTGATAACTAGGTAAAATATTGTAGCATGCCCAGAATAGCTGACAGAAAAGTTTTTTTCTAAGATGGCGTTGACAACTGCTATCCCATGCTATCACAGGACCCTTCTTGTCTTTTGGTCAAACAAATTTACTAAACAGTAATAGCGCACGTGAACAACAGCAGAAACATAACACATATTTACAGTATTTGTTAGTTTACTAGTTACTAGTAGAAAATAATAAATGGTTCACAATATTATTGCTAAAACTCTGACTAGCAATACTTTGTTATTTAAAAAAAAATCTTTTCCTGAACCTGATAGATTTTTGTTAGGCGAGAGCTTTGGAGCAAAGGTGGGAAAATGGAGTTGGTGAACCATGATCTAATTGAATGGCGGAGCAGGCCTGAGGGGCTTATTGGCCTACTCCTGTTCCTATGTTCCGACAAATTGAATTGTATGCTACTGGGGGCTTGGGACCATGATGACATGCAATTAATTGTTCATAAGCATTCCATGCAATTATTCCTACATGTCATGCCCTTTATTCATGAAAAAACTGACAGTGCAGTCCTCAGTGGCCAATAAAACTATGTAGGACAATACAATGCTCCTGTAATCTTTCCTTCTGCTGTAGGTTACGACAGTATTGCTTCCTGGGGATGGTGGGGACATTGGCGTCCAGGCAATGTGATGGGAGGGCGACAATGGACAATTCCAATAGCAACTACCACATTGAATTAAGATTCCAGTCCCCCCCCACCCCCTCACCTTGGCAGCACACTTTAAGAAAAGCTATTGAAGTTTCTCGCTGGGTTTTTTTTCTCCAGAGGGAAGAATAGCCGGGCAGCCAGCCAGCAGCACAGCCATTTTCCTGTCGGTCAATGCTGGCTTGGGATGAGGGAGATGGGGGCAGTGTCACTTTTAAAAACGAACTCCAAGTTGAATTTTTCCATGGCGAGGAGAAGCTAAAATGGGGATAAATATAGAAAGAGATGGAACAAAATGTAAACATGTTGATTCTTTCTTTGGAAGATTTGCTGGGAGGAAGAATAGGGCATGAGGCCCACTGCAGGCTGGGACACACTGCAAATTTTTTTTCCTGTCTCCAAGCTCCTGAGAGCTATTCATAAATTGTTCCAGTAGTTCCTCCCACTGAGGCTTTCTCTTTCATTTCTCCTTGTTATTTGCCAATCTATTTGATCTTCCTGTGAATTGAAAGAATTTTGAAGTGTTGTTCACCCAATTGCCTTTTTAAGCTAAACAGAGGAGATTCACGTTGGCAAAATTGGGTTATCTGACAGTCTTGGTGACTGCTTAAAACTGGATTAATTCACCGCTCCATTCCCACTCGGACCTCACCGTCCTCGGCCTCTTGCATTGTTCCACGGAAGCTCAACGTAAACTCGAGGAACAGCACCTCATCTTCCGATTAGGCACTCTGCAGCCTTCCGGACTCACTATCGAGTTCAACAATTTCAGATCATAACCTCGGCCCCTATTACATTTTTACTTATATTTTTTATCCACCCCTTTGTTTTGGTTTTTCCCTCCTCCCCGCCCCCCCCCTTTTCCTTTTTTTCCTCTCTCCCACATGGCAGCTGTCTCTCATTCTGCCAGAACATTTCACACCTAATCTGAGCTGTCTTTTGTCTCCACTAGTCCTATCACCATCTTGTCTCGTTTTGAATACCTCTTAATGTCTCTTCACTTCTTTTGTTCTCTCCCAGCCCTGCCTTTCGATCTATTTCATTTCCTTTCCAGTTTTGAAAAAGGGTTTCGACCCGAAACGTCGACTCTACGGATGTTGCCTGGCCTGCTGAGTTTTTCCAGCATTTTCTGTTGTTATTTTGGATTTCCAGCATCTGCAGTATTTTGCTATCGCTTGAAACTGGAGCTCCAGCTGCCGCCCACATCATAGATACATAGATACATAGAAGATAGGAGCAGGAGTAGGCCATTCGGCCCTTCGTGCCTGCTCCGCCATTCGATGAGATCATGGCTGATCCTTTAATTCAGTATCCCGTCCCCGCCTTCTCTCCGTAACCCTTAACCCCTTTTGCCCGTAGAAATATATCTAATTCCCTCTTAAATATATTTAATGAGCTGGCGTACACTGCCCTCTGTGGCAATGAGTTCCACAGGTTCACCACTCTCTGAGTGAAGAAATTCCCCCTCATCTCTGTCCTAAATGGTTTAGCCCTTATCCTTAAATTATGTCCTCTAGTTCTGTTCTCACCCGCCAAGGGAAACATTCCTTCTGCATCCAGTCTGTCTAGACCTGTCAGAATTTTATACACTTCTATGAGGTCCCCTCTCAATCTTCTAAACTCCAGTGTGTACATCCCTAAACTACATAGTCTCTCCTCATAGGTCATTCCCGCCATTCCTGGTATCAGCCTGGTGAATCGCCGCTGCACCCCCTCCATGGCAAGAACATCCTTCCTCAGATGAGGCGACCAAAACTGTACACAGTACTCGAGGTGTGGTCTCACCAGTGCCCTGTACAGCTGCAGCAAGGTATCCCTGTTCCTGTATTCTAACCCTTTTGCTATGAAGGCCAGCATACCGTTTGCCTTCTTGACCGCCTGTTGCACCTGCATGCTCGCCTTCAGTGACTGGTGTACAAGAACACCCAGGTCTCTCTGTACTTCCCCCTCTCCCAATCTATTGCCATTTAAATAATAATTTGCCCTCCCGTTCCTGCACCCAAGGTGGATAACTTCGCACTTGTCCACATTATAGTGCATCTGCCATTTATCCGCCCAATCGCCCAGTCTGTCCAAATCGCTCTGGAGCTTCCTGGTCTCTTCCTCTGAGCCCACCCCCCCTCCTAGTTTAGTGTCGTCTGCAAATTTGGAAATGCTGCATCCGACTCCCTGATCCAGGTCATTAATGTAAATTGTGAACAGCTGGGGGCCCAGGACAGATCCCTGTGGTACCCCACTTGTTACTGCCTGCCATTCAGAAAATGAGCCGTTTATTCCAACTCTCTGTTTTCTATCTGACAGCCAGTTCCCTATCCACGCCAAAACTTTCCCCTTTATCCCATGAGCCTCAATTTTCCATGCTAATCTTTTATGTGGGACCTTATCGAAGGCCTTTTGGAAGTCCAGGTACACCACATCTACTGGCTCTCCCCCATCTATTCTACCAGTTACTCCCTCAAAAAATTCCAATAGATTAGTCAAGCACGATTTACCCTTTGTAAATCCATGTTGACTCTGTCCTATCCTGTCCCCATTTGCTAAGTGCTCCGCTATTTCATCCTTAATGATGGACTCCAGCATTTTGCCCACAACTGATGTAAGGCTTACAGGTCTGTAATTACCTGCTTTTTCCCTACCCCCCTTTTTGAATAGTGGGGTAACGTTAGCTACCCTCCAATCCATCGGCACTGTTCCCGAGTCTAATGAATTCTGAAAAATCATCCTTAGTGCATCCGCTATCTCTAGGGCCACCTCCTTCAGTACCCTAGGATGCATGTTATCAGGCCCTGGGGATTTGTCCACCTTCAATCCCTTTAGCTTCCTTAACACCATATCCTTAGAGATATTGATTTGCGTCAGTTCCTCCTTTGCCAATGTCCCTATTTTTCCCGATATCCCAGGGAGGTTTTTTGTGTCTTCCTTCGTAAAGACTGACCCAAAGTATGCATTTAGTTGATCTGCCATTTCCTTATTTCCCATTATATATTCCCCCGTATCTGACTGCAATGGACCAACTTTGGTTTTCACCAGTCTTTTCCTTTTGATATATTTATAAAAGCTTTTGGGCCAGCTGCACTTCTTTCTGTCTCCACTTCAGGGCTTCCTTCCCTGCTCCTGCCTCGTGAACAGAGCCTGTTCGTCTCTTCCAGGCTCAAGTCCCCAGTTTTTTTTCTCATGTTTACATGTCCTGGCGGTTCTTCGATTTGCCTTTATAGGTTAGCACTGCAGCCGTACATCTTATTGTAACACTAACATGACCATCAGGTCCCAGGTCCACAGTCCAGGTGCATCCCAGGCCTGAACTTCCCCTCAGCCCAGATCCTGTGGGGTTTTTTTTCCCGCTTGCTTTGAGCTATGCGTCCTTTCCCCCATACTGCCTCCCCAGTTCTTCATTTTCTGTTGCTGGCTTTTGCCCACCTAGCAGAGGTACCCACCTCCAACCTGGTAAATAATAGCTGCCATCTTGCTGCATGTCGCCGTCTTTTCTTTTTTTTTTAAAAAGTCAACAATACAAATTCAGTAAGCATTAAATGAACGTTAAGAGTCGCTTGCAGAGAAAGTGAGAGACAAACCGAAGAGAATGACGGAGGAGGGATCTATTTATAGAAAGAGTCAGACAAGGAACAGTGAGAGAAAAAATGTGACTTGAAGCTGTACAGAAAGGGGTGGGCGGGGGGGGGAGAGAGAGAAAATGAACAAGTGGGAGAGGTACAGGGGACAATTACAATTTTCACTTGGTTGAACACCATAAGTGATCAACTCTTGCTTGTGTAATCCTTTCTCATTTTGGGAATTGCTAGTTTTGTGACATTTTAGTCTGTCATGTTGCGAGTTGGGTCTAGCACACTGCATTGGCTTGTACTACAATATAATTATGTTCAATCTTTTATGTCGTTTCTAATGAGCAGGGTGAATTGATTTGTTTTTCATAATTATGTTCCTCTAAATAATCCTAGCTTTTGGTCTATTCGGTAAGGATTCTTCAAATTTGGCTAATATGGCTGCTCTAATGTAACAGACAAATGTTCATCATTTTTTGCATATTTGGTATTTCAGCCTATCTGCAAGTTGCTTGATACAGCATTGGGTTGTGTTTAAATAATAGCTTGGAAATTGTAGAAAAGAGTAAAGTTATTCAACGTCAAGTTTTCTCGCCTCTCCAGCTTGCAAGTATGTTGTTATACGCACACATTCTGGATTGGCCCTATATTTGTACTGTACTACACGCTTTCTGGATTAGCACTATATTTGTACTATAGTACGCACATATCCTGGATTGAATCTATATTTGTACTGGTATAGTACAGAAAGAACATTGCTATCTAATATAAGAACTTGGGACAGCTGATCCTAGTCAGATCGGCTTCCTGATGTGATCGTTGCTACACAGATCAGTAGAAGGCAAGAGCATCTGGTGTTTAGATAGTGATAGCTACAACCTATTCAAGAGCTGCTAAGTTTAAAGCTCCGGGTGCTCCGGTTTCCTCCCACAGTCCAAAGATGTGCGGGTTAGGTTGATTGGCTATGATAAATTGACCCTTAGTGTTAGGGGGATTAAATACGTGGGGCTAGGGTGGGATATGTGTTGATGTAGGGGTTACAGGGATCGGGTGGGATATGTGTCGGTGCAGGCTCGATGGGCCAAAATTGCCTCTATCTGCACTGTGGGGTTTCTGTGATTCTGTGAATGTACCAATGATGCCTTTGTCATGGACCTATACTTCTGTTTCTTCATTTACCCCATCTGATCCCCAAACAAATAATTTCTTTTTCAAGGCGATACAGAGGTTAATGCCTCATTTTTGCATGGGTCAGAGAATGCTGGCATGTGTAGGAGAATATAAGAAGTAATTTTGCTGTTTAGCTTTTATTAAACGTGTTCTGGAATACTGTTCTTGGTGATAGATTTTCTTTTATACAACTCCATTTTCTTACTCTCTTCCCCTGGGCCTCGCTTGCTCATATTTACAGAGTACAGTAAAATCTTTGCATTTTAAAAGTTTATATTAATTTTATAATCTTTCATGTTTTACTTTGTTTGCAACACCATGTGCTGAAATGCACGCTTTTGAGATTTGCTCATCTGTGCACCCACGTTATATATAAGAAACAGTCCACCTCCTTTCATCTGGTTACTGATACATAAAATGGTTTATAATCAAATTGTCAACATATACGTTAATTGGAGTGGAAGTTTCCTTTTTAATTACTGGTAGTCAATCAGGTGCCTACTTCTTTTGTACTTTGTGATGGCAGCTGCCGCCTGTGTTTTTTCAAAAGCAGAAATTGAGGAAATTTATGAAGGCAATGGCCCAGAAATTGAGGTCTCCACGGGTGAGTACGCACGGGGTACTCACCCGTAGGCCCAATGGAAGTGCCGGTTTCCTGCATGCACTGCGCATGCGCGGGAAACCGGCACTTCCATTCCCCTGAACAAAGGGGTTCAGAGTTCGAACGCGTGCGCAGGAGAGGCAGCGCGTGCGCATCGAACTTACGTTTTTTTTGCAGGTTTTCCCGGGAGGGTAAGTCTCCAGAAGTTACACATATAAAAAGCAGTCGCAAGGCCTGCTTTTTACAAGGTAAGTGGTGAATTAATTCAAATTAAAACATTTTTTCCACAGGTTTATTATTTTTAAATACTTTAAAGAAAGGTAAGTTTATTTTTAGCTAGTTAGAAAATAAAATTATTTTTTCAAAAATTTAAATTATTGTTTAAAAGTTATTTCATGTAATTTATAGTTTATTTAAAAAATGTGATTTAAAAAAAAATATATATATTATTTGAAGATTTAGTGATGTTTTGGGGCTTGTAGTATTTATAAGTTTTGACAGCCCCTCCTGTCAAACTTATGAATGGAGCATCCCCTGCTCCGATTGGCTCCCCATGGCCCACGTGATCCCAGGGGACGCATCAAACTAACTACGCCCCTGGGATACGCAAGCACTGCGCGCCGGCAGTTGGAGGAGGCCCAGGATCGGAATCCCAGGCGGGCCCACAGCTCAACGGCCGGCGCGCAAGGTAAGTGCAGGTCGGGGGCTTGCACCCGCGGGAAGCCCTCGACCCGAATTTCTGGGCCATTATGGTCCCTTTAGAAGGAAGGATTTTTTTGTGGAAAGACTTCTTCACGTAAAGGGCGGTAGAAGTGTGGAACTCTCCCAGAAAAAAGCAGTAGATGCTAGCTCAATGAATATTTAAAAACCTGAGATTGATAAATTTTTGCTAGCTAAAGGTATTAACGGATATGGAGCGAAGGCGGGTATATGGAGTTAGATCGCAGATGATCTCATTGAATGACGGAACAGGCTCGAGAGGCTGAATGGCCTACTCCTGTTCCTATGTTCCTAAAAATCCGAGATTCATTTGCATCCAGGGGATAATGTATTTGGACATAACATTATTTTTCACAAGATAGTATCTAGTAAACCCAAATTCAAGGCCAATAATGCTGGGTTTGGAACATGACATTAGATGGATGGGATTTGATTACAAGATTGAGACTGCAACTATTCATCTGGATCCTTCAATTGGATTGCTGTCTTTAATCTATTTCTGCTCCATAACACCTCTTGCTGTCCTGGAAAGGATGCAAGAAAAAATCTATGAACTCCAACCTCACTCTTTATTGCTGCAACTTTTTCTTGCATCTGTTTTATCAATACTACTGTGGACACTGTCTCGCTGAAATTCCACTCTTGGTCCTACTAAGCTGCAAATGTGTCATTCTATATACCTTTCCTTCTCAGTGCAATATTCTCAAACAAGATTCACTGCATTGCTACTTACTCTTGCTCTAACTTGTATTTTCCAAGGACCTCAAAACTTCTTGCAAAACTTCTTGCAACGCTCAATCTTCATTTTAAACTCAAGTTTGGCATGGTTGAGCTTTATCTTTCTCCTTGTTTGCTAACCTTAGCAAAAACGTGGGCGTGGGTAAAAAGCAAACACACCCTTCTCCACCTTACAAGCTCATTACAGGAAACTTTTTTATCCGGGACCGGCGTGGTGCCGGTTGATCAAAAAGTCCGGATTACAGAGAGGTATACTTACCAAGGTACAAGAGCCCCGTACACGGCCACAGGTCCAGGAGTCCCAGTTATACGGCCACAGGTGCAGGAACCCCGGTTACACGGCCACAGGTGCAGGAACCCCGGTTACACGGCCACAGATCCAGGAAACCCGGTTACGTGGCCACTAATATAAAGTAAAACTTACCTGAACCTACTCCTGAATTTTGCCGGTTGAGATTTCCGGATATTTAGGTGCCGGTTAGAAGAGAGTTTCCTGTACATTGAAATCCAGACTCTTCACTTTTTTTCCCTACGCTAAATCTCTCTATCCCAGGACCACAAAACTATGGAAGTCACTACCTTTGTCCTGCAATTTACTTCCCTTTTTTTGATCAACCCTGCTCTATCGGCCTTGGTATACATCTAGATTTTTCAATTCTGGTGAAAAGTTCAAGAGTGCCGAATGGATATGAACACTGTTGAATTTGCAATCTAGACTGGTAAGTTCTGTCTGAAGTTGGGGTTGGTGTAGTAATTGATGCTTTGGGTGACTTATTTGAGATGATTGTTCTATTCCTGTGTCTTTGGTAAAGTTTAACCATACTCCTGCCATTTCAATATTCAGTATGTTTCCGGCCCGACGAGGAAGGAGGCATTGCTGGATCTGGTTCTGGGGAATGAGGCGGGTCAAGTGGACCAAGTGTCAGTAGGTGAACATTTAGGGAACAGTGATCATAGTATCATAAGGTTTAGATTAGCTATGGAAAAGGGCGGGGAGCAATCTGGAGTAAAAATGTTTAACTGGGGGAAGGCCAATTTCAGTGGGATGAGAATGGATCTGGTCTGGGTAAACTGGAATCAAAGATTGGCAGGCAAACCTGTAATGGCTGCCTTTTAAAGAGGAACTAGTTCCGGTACAGTTGAGGTACATTCCCACTAGGGGGAAAGGCAGGGCAACTAAAGTCAGGGCTCCCTGGATGACGAAAGAGATCGAGAATATGATGAAGCAGAAAAAGAGTGTGTATGACGGATGTCAGGTTGCAAATACATCTGAGAATCGGCTATATATAGAAAGGTCAGGAGAATTGTAAAAGAAAATAAGAGGGGCAAAGAGAAGCTATGAGGATAGAATGGCAGCCAACATAAAAGGTAATCCAAAAGTCTTCTATAGGCATCTAAATAGTAAAATGTAATAAGAGGAGTGGTGGGGCCAATTATGGACCAAAAAGCAGACCTCTGCATGGAGGCAGAGGGTATGGCTGAGGTACTAAACGAGTACTTTGCATCTGTCTTGACCAAGGAAGAGGATGCTGCCATAGACATAGTGAAGGAGGAGGTAGTAGAGATACTTGATTGGATAATACTTGATAGGATAAAAATTGATAGAGGAGCTATCAGAAAGGCTGGCTGTACTTAAAGTAGATAAATCGCCAGGAGTGGATGGGATGCATCGTAGGATATTGAGGGAGGAAAACGCGGAGGTACTGGCCATAATCTTCCAATCCTCCTTGGATATGGGGGTGGTGCCAGAGGACTGGAGAATTGCAAATGTTACACCATTGTTCAAAAAAGGGTGTAAAGATAAACCCAGCAACTACAGGCCAGTCAGTTTGACCTCCGGTAGTGGGGAAGCTTTTAGAAACCGTAATCCGGGACAAAATTAACAGTCGCTTGGACTAAGTGTGGATTAATTAAGGAAAGCCAGCACGGATTTGTTAAAGGCAAATCGTGTTTAACTAACTTGATTGCGTTTTTTGAGGTAACAGAAAGGGTTGATGAGGGCAATGCGGTTGATGTGGTGTACATAGATTTCCAAAAGGCGTTCGACAACGTGCCACATACAGGAAACTTTGGTTTATCCGGAGGTTAACTGTCCAGAATGCTCGATCCACCGACAAAATTCAGGAGTCGGTTCAGTAAGTTTTTTTTTCTTTTCGTTGCTTTTTTTTTCACCAGTCAGGCTCTGCAAGGTCTAGCTAAAGCTGTTGCTTAGCTACAGAGATGCTTGCAAGCTATGGCCAACTGTTTAGAAGCTGTTGCTAAGCAACAGAGTTTGTTGCTAGATACGGAGCCGTATGTTTTAACATTACCGCTGGTTTGTCCAGCAGTTTTGATGGGACGGCAACAGCTCAGTCCCGTCGGTGCTGGATATCTCAAAGTTGAAGCCCATGGAATAAAAGGGACAGTGGCAGCATGGATACAGAATTGGCTAAGTGATAGGAAACAGAGTAGTGACCGGTTGTTTTTCAGACTGGAGGAAGGTATACAGTGGTGTTCTCAGGACCACTGCTTTTCTTGATGTATATTAATGACTTGGACGTGGGTGTACAGGGCACAATTTCAAAATTTGCGGATGACACAACACTTGGTAGTATAGTGCACAGTGAGCAGGAGAGTGATAGACTTCAGGAAGACATAGACAGGCTGGTGAAATGGGCGGACACATGGCAGATGAAATTTAACGCAGAAACGTGTGAAGTGATACATTTTGGTAGAAAGAATGAGGAGAGGGAATATAAACTAAGTGGTACAATCCTGAAGGGGGTGCACGAACAGAGAGACCTGGGGAGGGTGTGTGCACAAATCGTTGAAGGTGGCAGGGCAGGTTGAGAAAGCAGTTAAAAAGGCTTACGGGATCCTGGGCTTCATAAATAGAGGTATAGAGTACAAAAGTGTGGAAATAATGATGAACCTGTATAAAATACTGGTTCGGCCCCAACTGGAGTATTGTGTTCAATTATGGGCATCACACTTTAGGAAGGATGTGAAGGCCTTTGAGAGGCTGTAGAAAAGATTTACGAGAATGATTCCAGGGATGAGGGACTTCAGTTATGTTGATAGACTGGAGAAGCTGGGGTTGTTCTCCTTGGAGCAGGGAAGATTGAGAGGAGATTTCATAGAGGTGCTCAAAATCATGAGGGGTTTGGACAGCGTAGATAGATAGAAACTGTTCCCATTGGCAGAAGGGTTGAGAACCAGAGGACACAGATTTGAGGTGATTGGCAGAAGAACCAAAGGCGACGTAAGAAAAAAAACTTTTTTACGCAGTGAGTGGTTAAGATCTGGAATGGACTGCCGGAAAGGGTGGTGGAGGCAGACTCGATCACGGCTTTCAAAAGGGAGTTGGATAAGTATTTGAAGGAAAAAAATTGGCAGGGCTACGGGGAAAGGGCGGGGGAGTGGGACTAGCTGAAGTGCTCTTGCAGAGAGCTGGCACGGGCTCGACGGGCCGAATGGCCTCCTTCTGCTGTAACCATTCTATGATTCTATGCAAGGATGCAGCTGTTAAATAGTATAGAACTCCCAATACAAATAGATGCAATATACACTGTAGTGGATGGTTGGGAGAGGATTAACCGTGGTACAGGTAGACTATCCTTTATCCGAAAACCTCGGGACCAGCCGTGTTTCGGTTTTCGGAAAATTTCAGATTTCAGAAGGTATTTTATAAGACTGGGAAATTTGTCGGGGGTCGGGGCGGGGGTCGGCGTCGGCGGGGGTCAGGGTCGTGCGCACGACTTACGCTGAACGAAAAAACTTTCGGTTTTTAGAGGTTTTCGGAAGTTCGGATAAAGGATAGTCTACCTGTATACCATTCCAGTACAAATAGGAATACTATACATGACATTAGATGGGTGGAAGGTGATTACAAGATTGAGACTACAACTGTTCATTCATCTGAATCCCTCAATTGGATTGTTGTCTTTTAATCTATTCCCAAGCATCTAGTATTCTTGTATATTGTACTGAAAAATCCATTATTGAGTGATGTTTTGCATTATAAGTTTGATCATCGTGAAAGTATAATAGGATGACGATGAGAAAACTTTAAATTTATTGAATAGTAAACAAAATCAAATAATATTGCAATATATTTTACATTGAAATTAACATTTTTGTTAGGACCTTTAGTTGTGTGCAGGTTGTGTATTTTTTAATTCATTCTTGGGATGTGGGCATCGCTGGCAAGGCCGGTAACCATCCCTAATTGCCCTGAGAAAGTGATGGTGAGCTGCCACCTTTGAACCACTGCAGTTCATTCTTTCTTTATAGCAGTTTTAATACAACTGACTGGCTGGCTAGGCCACTTCAGAATATCGTTAAGAGTCAGACACATTGGTGTGGGACTAGAGTCACATGCAAGCCAGATCGGGTAAGGACAGCAGGTTTCCAATGCTAAAGTACATTAGTGAACCAGTTGGGTTTTTACAATCTGACAGCTTCATGGGTCAGTTTTACTGATACCAGATTTTTTACTGAATTCAAATTCTCAAACTGCCATGGTGGAATTTGAACTGGCTTTCTCTGGGTTACTAGTCCAGTAACACAACCACAATACCGTATCCTACACTTTTCCACCTTGTAACGATGATAATGTGGTCTGTCTTGTTTTTGTTCCATTGGCCTTGTGGTTGGTGTGCCATGCTTTTGGTTTTCACCATTGACTGACTGGTGGATATTTGCTTTTTAGTGTCTTGGAATGTATACAGGCTAAAGATCAAATGGAAGGAATTGGCCTGCTGGAATTGCAGCATTTATAGTCACATTAAAAGTGCCTGAACCTGAGAGCTCCTGAAGTACTGGCTCCGAACAAGATGCTGCTTTTATTATCAGATAACCGTTTATGCTGTTCAGGTTTTTGCAACTTGAGATTTATGCAGTGTCATGTACGGAAATGTTGAAATCCAGTCTGTGGGTGGACTTTTTTGGGGTGGTTGTTCGATATTGTCATTGCTTTTAGGGGAAACATTTTTTTTCCTTTTCATTCAAGATCATAAAATGTTTTCTCCCTGTCCCCCATTGTAAACCAGAGAAAGTGGACAGGATTGTGGCTGATGTTGGTGAGTAGAATCGCTAGTCTCAGATTTTTTTGCATTTTCTAATTTTTTTTTTGCACAAGTGGGGATTTGCAACTTGAATTCACAGTATTAGCACAATTCATAGTTGGTTTGGTTTGGCTTTGTGTCCTGGAATTTCCACTGGCCCCAGTCAGTTTATTTTGCCCAGGTCTCCTTGTATGTTGCAGCTTGTGAATTGCTATGTATATACTGTATTTTGATGTCACTCCATTAGAGATCATAGTGCTTCATTGTTCTGAGAATGCTGTATGCCTACATTGAAAAAGGGCATATGCATTACTCTATTTATAGTAGCAAACGGAAGCCAAATGAATGCACGATTCAGCTGCTGTTTAGCACTATAAATTACATGACTTGAGCAAAGAATTGTTGGTGCATACTCACGGAACTGTGTTTGCTGTGTCTCTCCACATAAAACTACCAATCAAATCCCCACATTCAAGCTCTAAGGTCTTCCTACTGACTTCATCAAAACCGAAAATGAAAGAACTTGCATTTCTATAACTCCTTTCATGACCTCGGGACGTCCCAAAGCGTTTTACAACCAATGAAGTACTTTTGAAGCGTAGTCACTGATGTAATGTAGGAAACATAACTTAAAATGCAGAGAATGAGACTGTTTTATTTTTTTTGATGCCTCGGTCAGTTTTGCAGCAGTGTTGACGGGGAGAAGTGATTATATCTGCAGCATATGTTGAAAAGATTTGGCATCTGCTAGATGATTACAAGTGGAGAACAACAATTTATTCAGTTCCTGCAGCAACAGTTGTGAAATATCCTTGTCACCTTCCCTTTTCCCCCCTCGCCGTCCACTCTCAGCTGTTACTTTCCTCTGTGTTGGCTAGGAGCTTTAAGTTATGGACCTCAGCCTTAGCCTGGGAATCCAGGGTGTTTCAATAAAAGGGTACCTCACTAATTTAATCTCTGTTGGGTTAAAGTATTGCTGTTACTTCAAAACGCTAAAGAATTAATTTGACCTCTTGTGGATATTATTAAATTACAAGAACGTTTTGGGCTGTTCTTTTAATTGGTGGGGGAAAGGACTCTTGGCGTTTGCATTTTATTGAGCGCCTGAAGAAGTATACCCACCAATAATCAGCACAATTGATGTATATTGCGCCAGGGATGACCATGCTTATTGTCTTTGTGGGCCACATGGGTGCATAATGGAGCTTCGGGTGGGGAGGGGTGCATCTATAAAGATTAAATCCATGTTCACAGTAAGTTGTTCACAGTAAGTTACATTAGCTGATGCTAATAGGTCTTGGTGTTCTGACTTGGTATTTAAGAGAGAATGAATCTGCGTTTATGATCTGCAAGAATGAAACACCATTTTATTGTCAGGATGTCACAAAGCACTCTCAGCCAATAAATTACTTTTGAAGTGTATTCAGTGTAACGTAGGCAGGTGTACAGCCAATTTGTGCACAATAAGGTCCCACAAATAATAAATGCGTAGGCGATTAGATGATTTGTTTTTGGTGGTATTAGCTGTAATGTCGACCAGGACACTGGGAATGAACGAACCTGCTCCCCTTTGAAGAGTATCATGGGATATTCTACATCCACCTAAACAGAAATAAGGGGCCTTGGTTTAACATATCATCCAAACTCTCCAGCTCCGACAATGCCGTACTCCCTCAGAGTTACACTGTCGTGTCAGCCTACATTCTGAGCTCTGGTTCTAGAGTGAGATTTGATCCCTCAACCTTCTAACTGTGCGCCAATGGCACAACCCTGCTAAGAATAGCTCCTTCCAAACTTCCACATTCCAAATTAAAATGGAGCAAAAGCCAGTGAATAAGAAATATAAGCTTGTTTCAAAGACTGGATTGCCACAGATTGCAGTTTGAACACCTATGCATTCATTCATAGGTTTTCAAACTGGAATTCCTGGTCTTTGGGGGATCTGTGAGGAGATAGCAGGGGATTTGCAAGGTACAGTATTTGGATTGCTGTCTTGTAGCAGAGTTTTGTACTTTTCTATGTTGATTCATCAGCATTGTTTCTGTTGCTATGTTAAAAATATTTTGGATATTTTCTACAACAGTAGCACTATCTGTGGATGGGTGGAGCGGGACAGGATTTGTCAGTAATTGCAGGGGGATGCAAGGAAAAAAATTGAAAAACACTGTCTTATGAATATTCATTTCGCTCCACAATTTTTAAAACTCAATCTTCATAGTAGGTGGACTCCATTTAGGATTTCAGTGCCCCAAATATTCTTAGATATATTCAAATATTTCACACTCAATTCTAAAGCCCATTTGGAATTGATTTGTCTTTATCTGGGACAGGAAAAGAGCCAAAAACTAGAATGTTAAAATTACAGAGCAGAAAGGAAAAGTCTAGATTGGCCATCTTATGTCGTCCTCTATAATTTGATTTTCAAATTGTACATCACTGAATTAAGAGACTTTTGTGGTTGGCTTTGAGAAGGATAAAATGCTGAAGAAGATTTCATTAGGGGCTTATTTTTCTTTCGCAGTAGAAGAGTTAAGTTTACAATCCTTGTCTTTGGCACTTCCTTGTTCCATCTGGATCCAATTATGTATATCACATTTGATGAAGTAATTTCTTTTGCAGCCTATGTAGGTGAGCAGATTGTGTTAAAAGTTGAGATCTTTTAAATCACTTAAGAATAAATTAGAAATTTCCATTATCCAGTTTTAGAAAAGTTCTGAACTAATTATGTTCTAGATGGTCAGCCAGTGAGAGGACAGGTGTACAGAGTTATGGCCTATTTTTATCTAAACTCGTAAGTTAGCACCTCATTAATTCCTTCTGAAAGTCCGAGGTTTTGGTGACTAGAATGGTCCTAGATGAAGTGAGGCCTGGTTGGCAGCCTCAATACAATTCTAAATAGATATGGGGCAAAAGTGGCACTAATTAGCAGACTCCGTTCAGTGTCACACTGCTACAGTAGCGAGTGCTTTTTATGAGTTTGGCAGTAAGGCACATTTTTGAGCAGAGGAAGTTTTACTCTGCAATTAAGTTCTCTACGTAACTTGAGAGTGCTTGATGCTCTATTATCTTCTCTGTTCCAGTGGAAATACCTTCTGAAAGTTCACACATACCACATCTATTGCATTGTTATTTATCCAATTGGTAGTTTCTTCAAAACCACTATTAAATTTGCCAAACGTAACTTGTCACGCTAATGAGTGCAGGCTGTCCTTGATTAACCCAGGCATTTCTAAATGCTTACTAATTTTATCTCAAAATATAGATTTTTAAGAGTTTGTCCACAACTGCTATTAGACTAACTAGTCAATATTTACCATACTCTTATCTGTACTACAGTGCTTTTTCCAGCACTTTAGTACTGTCTCTCTAAAAGTTGTTAAATAATGTGCCTGCAGCGTGCTAATCCGTGCCCATCTTTCCCGCAATTCCATGTTTGAATCCCTCTAATCAGGTTTCCACCCTTGCCACAGTACCGAAACGGCTCTCATCAAAGTCACAAATGACATTCTTTGTGACTGTGACAAAGGTAAGCTATCCCTCCTCGTCCTCCTTGACTTGTCTGCAGCCTTTGACACGGTTGACCACTCCATCCTTCTCCGAAGCCTCTCCACCGTCGTCCAACTGGGTGGGACTGCACTCGCCTGGTTCCATTCTTATCTATCTAATCGTAGCCAAAGAATCACCTGCAACGGCTTCGCTACCCACTCCCGCATTGTTACCTCTGGTGTCCCCCAAGGATCGATCCTTGGCCCCTCCTATTTCTTATCTACATGTTGCCCCTTGGCGACATCATCCGAAAACACAGCGTCAGTTTCCACATGTACGCTGACGACACCCAGCTCTACCTCACTACCACTTCTCTCGACCCCTCCACGGTCTCTAAATTGTCAGACTGCTTGTCCGACATCCAGTTCTGGATGAGCAGAAATTTTCTCCAATTAAATATTGGGAAAACCGAAGCCATTGTTTTCGGTCCCCGCCACAAACTCCGTTCCCTAGCCATTGACTCCATCCCTCTTCCTAACATCTGTCTGAGGCTGAACCACACTGTTCGCAACCTTGGTGTCATATTTTACCCTGGAATGAGTTTCTGACCACATATCCGCAGCATAACTAAGACCGCCTATTTCCACCTCCGTAACATCGCCCGTCTCCACCCTTGCCTCGGCTCATCCGCTGCTGAAACCCTCATCCATGCCTTTGTTACCTCTAGACTTGACTATTCCAACGCACTCCTGGCTGGCCTCCCACATTCTACCCTATGTAAACTTGAGGTCATTAAAAACTCGGCTGCCCGTGTCCTAACTCGCACCAAGTCCTGTTCACCCATCACCCCTGCGCTCGCTGACCTACATTGGCTCCCAGTTAAGCAACGCCTTGATTTCAAAATTCTCCTCCTTGTTTTCAAATCCCTCCATGGCCTCACCCCTCCCTATCTCTGTAATCTCCTCCAGCCCCACAACCCCCCAGAATATCTGCGCTCTTCTAATTCTGCCCTCTTGAGCATCCCCGATTATAATCACTCAACCATTGGTGTTCGTGCCCTCTGTTGCCTGGGCCCTGAGCGCTGGAATTCCCTGCCTAAACCCCTCTACCTCTCTTTCCTCTTTTAAGACGCTCCTTAAAACCTGCCTCTTTGACCAAACATTTGGTCACCTGCCCTAATTTCTCCTTATGTGGCTCGGTGTCAAATTTTTTGTCTTATAATACTCCTGTGCAGCGCCTTGGGATGTTTTACTACGTTAAAGGTGCTATATAAATACAAGTTGTTGTTGTTGTTGCTGAATAATCCAGATTTAACAGGTGTTTAAGATGAAAGGATTTGATGGGGTAGGTCGATGGAAACTATTTCCTGGGGGGGGGGGGGGGGGGGAGGAGAGGAGGAGAAGAGGCGAGCCTAGAACAAGGGTGCATAACCTTAAAATTAGAGCTAGACTATTCAGGGGTGATGTCAGGAAGCACTTCTTCAAAAGATAGTGGAAATCTAGAATTCCCCCCCCCCCCCCCCCCCCCCCAAAAAAAAAAAGCTGTTGAGACTAGGTTAACTGAAAATTTCAAAACTGAGGATTGCTAGAGTTTTGTTAGGCAAGGGTATTGAGGGTTATGGAACCAAGGCGGATAGATGGAGTTAAGATGGAGATCAGCCATGATCTAATTGAATAGTGGAACAGGCTCAAGGGGCCGAATGGCCTACTCCTATTCCTATTAATCATTTTAAAAACTTAAATCATACCCGAGTTTCTCTAATGAAAATAGTGCCAACTCATCAAGCTAATCTTGATTACCAAAAAGTCCTAAAATGGGTATTATTTTGGTCACCCTCCTCTGTACCTTCTCCTGGACAC
Organism: Somniosus microcephalus; assembly: GCF_052327205.1. Taxonomy (NCBI): domain Eukaryota; kingdom Metazoa; phylum Chordata; class Chondrichthyes; order Squaliformes; family Somniosidae; genus Somniosus; species Somniosus microcephalus. The sequence goes on along the minus strand of NC_140996.1, from coordinate 213,452,480 downwards.
TCTTCCCTGCCACGTATAGGAGCCAAAACTCTGTACAATACAGGAAACTTTGTGCTATCCGGCACCGACGGGACCGAGCTGTTGCCGTCCCATCAAAACTGCCGGACAAACCAGCGCTAATGTTGAAACATACGGAGATTTTGAGCTCCGTATCTGGCAACAAACCCTGTTGCTTAGCAACAGCTTCTAAACAATTGGCCATACCTTGCAAGCATCTCTGTAGCTTAGCAACAGCTTCAGCGAGACCTTGCAGAGCCTGACTGGTGGAAAAAAAAGCAACGAAAAGAAAAAAAACCTTAACGAAACGGCTCCTGATTTTTGCCGGTGGCTCGAGCATTCCGGACAGTTAACCTCCGGATAAACCAAAGTTTCCTGTACTCTGATATTGTATCGAAGCCTTGTATCGCATTCTTAGTTTTATATAATTTAATGTCCAAACTATATGACCCAAAATCGTATTTGCATTCCCACTGCTTGTGAACCTTCACTAAAGTATCAACTCTGACCCATAGGTCCTTCTGCTCTATAACCTTTAGTGGGTACCCCTGAATGGTATATGCGTGCCTGAGGTTTCCCACATTCAAATTTATAACCCTGTACTTATCCACTTTAAAGGACATCTGCCACACATTCCTCTAGCTTATTTTAAATGTGCCTACTTTTATTTGTTCTAAATTCCCAATTCCTGTGCACATGTTTTGTCACCTGTAAACTTGGAAATGGCTCTATGACTGTTCGCATCCAAATCACTTGTAATGAAGAGCTGTGCAGGACTCCACTCCCATGCTAGTCTACTTCCATTGTTGTTGAGGTACTGTCTACAAGCTTGCAACCAGTTTTGTATCCAGCATACTATCTGATCAGCAATCCCACGTGATGAATTCTTTCTTAATAGCTGTCTATGTGGCACTTTAGCGAAGACTTTCTAGAAATCCAAGTATATAACGTTGACCAAATTGCCCAAAAACATGCTTGTTGGTATTCTTGCTACTGTAAGCCTGCTGTACTACTCCGATCCGTACAACTGTGCTTTTCCCAGCACCTTCGCACTGTCGCTCTAAAAGTTGTTGGTTAAATAAAATGCATGCAGCATGCTGAATAATCCAGATTTTTTAATTAAAAGATAAACATATTTGGGGGCAGGGGGTCTGCAACTTCAGACTTGCCAAAAATGCACAGCACCATGACGTACTACACCTTTGTTATACAGAGAAGCAGAGAGTTTGCTGTAGTCACACTGTTGGGGGGGGGGGGGTGGGGGGGGCTACACCTTTCAGCTGTCATTGGCTTAAATGTTGCCATCGTCGCAGTTTTCTTGTGGTATTAAAATGAAATTGCAGGACTCTCCTAACTTCTGAAAATTTACCAGAAGGCAGCTGTAGGTATAATTGGATGCTCCTGCAGTCCCGTCCTAGCAGTGAGGACATGTCATTCATGCAGGCGGTGTAGGACTCGACGCCCTGGAGAAAATTAGTTAACTTTGTTGGAGGGAGAGGGGATCTCCCAAAGCAAGCACAGTTTGCATATGCAAAGTTCTTTTAAAAGTTTAAATTTCTTCCCTTGCTGGAGAAGAGTAACACTGGATGGTGTTGGGAAGAGCGGGATGTCATCGCAACTTTTTACAAAATCGCAACCATCGGGATAACTACAAATAAGTTATAAAGATTGGAGGTTTTTTTTCAGTCAATTGAATGACAAGGATGTAACATCATGGATGCCAATAGATCAATCTTTGATATGTTTTAAAACAAATCTAAATAGAGCTCTGTCAATGAAGTCAGTCTTGGAAGAGAGCAAGTAAACTTGTCCAAAGCACATTAAGGGTTAATATTTTTTGCTTAAAACAAAAGAAAGACTTCCCACTTATTCCTTCTGCTAATCCTTTAAATTCAAAGGCTCTTTGTTCCCTCTTCACTCCTACATCTCATCTGATTTGAAGTTAAAACGTATATATTGTAAACTACCTAAAGATTAAGTCCATCACTTCCTATCTTCCATTTCTGGCCTTAATATTGAGTTATTGGATTCTCCATGTTCATACCAATTGGAGTTCAATTTGTAATCGAGTCCTGGGTGTTGTCCCATGACACCTAATTCAGTTTTTTTTTAATATATCACATTGAGCAGCACACTGGTTCAATATCTATTGGGGTTTTTGGGTTTCCAGTTGTGCAACATAATTGTTTTCTCCAACACACTGAATGGAGCAAGATAACTGTACGAGCCTTACCCTAACCAAGCAATTAAGAGAAAGAAACAATGTGAATTTATGTAGTGCCTGTCACGTCCTCAGGACATCCCAGTGTGTTTCACAGCCAGTGAAGTACTTTTTAAGGTGTAGTCATTTTGGAATGCAAGGGAATGTGCCAACAGATTTGTACACAAGGTCCCACAAACAGCAATGAAGAAATGACCAGCTAGCTCTCTTTAATGGTGCTGGCTGAGGGATAAATATTGGAGATCGTTTCAGTTCTTCTTTGAATAGGGCCATAGGATCTTTTACATCCACCTGAGAGGGCAGTTTAACATCTCATTCTAAAAGACGGCACCTCCGACAGTACAGCGCTCCCTCAGTACTGTACTGAAGTGTCAGCCAAGATTATGTGATCAAGTCTCTGGAATGCAGCTTGAACTCATGGGCCTAGAAATTCAGTTAGGGGCGCCCAGCTCGCCTGGGCGCCGGAATTACCGCTGCGCGCGGAGCCACTTGCGCCAGCGGGAAATTCAGTTTCAGCGCCCCAAGTGGAAGCCGGCCGCTAAACAAGGGTTTTGGCGCCCCGCTTGGGGCGCTGAAACTAAATATCGGCGTGTAAAGTGCCGCAGCGCCACCCGCTGCGGCACGGCAGCCTGCAGTACTGCAGGCCTTCCTCTCATTCTTAAGGGGGAGGTGCCTGCAACAGCGCGATCCCCGCTCGTGAGTGCCGGCAAATGAGCCCGGCACCAAGGAGAAGTGCCGGGCTCTCTGGAAACAGCCGGCAATGCCACGGCGGGGGGGGGGGGGTGTAGGAGGCCGGGGAAGGAGGTGCGGGCAGGCGGCCGCCGAAAAAGCGGCCGGCCGCACCTCCACCTTAACTCGCCCCAGTACCGGCACAGGTAGGCCCCTGTGTACCGGTCACTGTTTGCGGGGGAGGCGGCAGCAACCAAATATGGCCAGCGGGGTGCTGCGCACACCGATGACGTCATCGGTGGCAGCGCAGCGCTAATGGCTAACACCGCCATTAGCGCCCCGCTAAATATCGCGGTAGGTTTGCACAGTGGCGCAAAAGCCCTCTTTGGGCGCAAACTGGTGGCGCAGGCCACTGAATTTCTAGGCCATGATCTTCTGGCTCCGAGGTGAGTGCTACCACTGAGTTGAGGCTAACGCCTGATTAAGATCAATACTGGGTTACTTGAGAACTCTGCATATAGAAGAGCGTTCCTAATTGGAAGTCATGGACAGCCCTAGCCACACAAAGGAGGTCTGCACCATTCTCCCCACAGATCTAGAAGTTATCATTAGACAAGATACCAGTTTTATTCAGTCATAGAGAGAAAAAGTGTGTGTGCTCTGAACCCAACTCCATATGTACGTTCCCTTTCATCTGCCTAAATACAGGAAACTCTTTGGTATCCGGGACCGGCGTGTTGCCGGTTGATCAAAAATTCCGGATGACAGAGAGAGTTATCTACTGAGGCTATTTTTAACAAAAATAAAAAAATCAAGAAATGTACAGTATACAGTAATTGGGTACTCACCTACAGAATGTTGTGTTAAATGGATGGTGGAAGATGCTTGATTAAGTATAGTACTGCCAGTTGAGGGTAATGCAATGCAATGACTACCAGCAGCGTGGGAGACACACAGTACCCCTGTAAAATGGCGGATCAGAAGAGACTACCGGCAGCGCGGGAGAGTCAGACTCCTGTTACAGGGGGATTGAGGTGCTCCAACTTCCGACAGCGCCAAGAAGCCGAGTAGTGGCAGTTTGGAGAACTACCCCCACTGACTAACTCGGCCACCGCGGGAGACCGGACTCTGCAACATTGCCAGTTATTGAGGTGTTGTTTTCGGCGTGAGAATTTTGCCGGTTAATAGAGAATACCGGATATTTAGGTGCCGTTTAAACAAGAGTTTCCTGTAGCTAAACAGTTACACTCCCACTGAACATTGGCTATAGTTATCTTTATACACTTAGTTTTATTCTTAACTTTATCCTACTGTTGTCCTTAATTTAGCTAATAAAACGCATTTCTTGTAATTGTACAACTTGACCTAGTGAAAAAGGAAGGAAAAATGTAGTTGCTTTTCTTCCCTTGTGACCATGATCAACATTTCATTTCAGTCTGCTGTTTCTGTTGCATGTGGGCTGTGTAACTCTGTAATCTCCTCCAGCCCCACAACCCTCAGATATCTGCGCTCCTTTAATTCTGGCCTCTTGAGCATCCCTGACTTCAATCGCTCAACTATTGGTGGCCGTGCCTTCAGCTGCCAAGGCCCTAAGCTCTGGAATTCCCTCCCTAAACCTCTCCTCTCTTTTTCCTCCTTTTTAAGACACTCCTTAAAACCTACCTATGCCCTAATATCTCCTTATGTGCCTCGGTGTCAAATTTTGTTTTATAACGTTCCTGTAAAGCGTCTTTTTGGGGTGGGGGTGGGTGTGGGAATAAACATTTTCACGTAAGCATTGCACTTGTGTTCTAGACATGGTTTTTAACTTTTAAAATCTATATTTTACTTAAATGATAGGAATTATTGATTTTTGTAATATCCAGTGCTAGCAATTTAGCGAATCCCATTTTTAATGCTGAAATCTGAAAGGTGCTTGGTTCTCACTGGGGTGAAATGTACATTGTACCTCCATTCAACTCAGCCAGGTCAACAATCTCAATTTATAAATCCCATGTTTGGTCAATAGACTATAATTTCCAAGTAACATGTATTCTTAAAGGCGTTCAATTGCAGAGCCTCATAACGCTTGTTAATCAGACTATCCAGTTGCTAACTCTTAATACTCTGCTGATCTTGCATACTGTAATGTTCTAATTTAGGAAATGGTAAAATACCAGAATACTAGTGCATTCTGGAAGGGATTAGTTCAAAATAACAAATTGCATCACACTGATGTAGCCCACAACAGCTGGTGCGTATGTGTGCATAACTATAGAATGAGCCATTGACCAAGATAGTCAGCATGTCTCATTGTGATTTTGTTTTACTGAATTAACTAAATGTAATCCATTCACATGTTTCAAATTGACTTTATATAAAACAACAGTTGTGTGCAGGATTGCAGAGGTGTGCTTTAGTTGGAATTTCATCACCAATAAATTTTCTTTGCCATTAAAATGATATGGTATGCTAATTTTCGAGTAAAGGAAGTGCCCAGTTCTCTGGACATAAGAAACGTGTTTGGCTGCTATTCACTGATTTAGAATACGAAATTGTTTCCTGAAAAGAACTGGTTGCTGATTGTGGTTTTGGTAATGATTTATGATTGATACCCAGCTGTGAATTTCTTCAGTCTCGAATATAAAGCTTGAGGAAACAGATGACATTTTACTAACATTCACTGAAATGACGGGGATAAGACAAGATTGAACTTCCTTAAGCCAGAAACTCAAATACTGACCACCAAAATCATTTACCTGAATGCCACATACCCAAACTGAAAAGTGATGGAAACTAGCAGGACCTCCTAATTTGCCCGATGTATATAATTATTTAATCATACAGGTACTACATAATCCCTTTTCATGCTGAATTTAGTGCACTAAAGTACTGGCGTTAATGCATAGTCAGCATTGTCATTAGGATTTCAGTAACGTGTGATGGTGGGTGTGAGGAATTTTCATAGTGTTCATTTGAACTGTGGAGAAAAAACACTTAGTGCAGTTATAGATTTTTGACCTTGCATACTTGGATTGTGTCTAAAGAGAGCGTTTTAAGCTACATTATTAGGGTGGCATATAAGTTTCTCGTTGATGACAGAAAGAATTTGAGGTAATTAATTGAATGTTGTAAAAGAAAACACATTGGCCTAGAAATTCAGTATAGCCACGTTCGGGGCGCTACAGTCGGGCGGCCGCTAAAGTTTGCGCCCGGCGCAAGTTCGCACCACCTTCGCCGATATTCAGTGGCATCACCCCAAGAGGTTGCTGCTGCGCTAAAACAGGCGATGCACGACTATCATTAGGCGCTAAGCCGGCGGTCCGGGGCGAGGGCGGGCGCAGCGCAGGTGCGGCGAGTTGCTGATTGGCGGCAGACACTCTGGCGCCGGTGAGCTCTTAAAGGGGGCTGGTGTATTTCTTTTTTTTGAAAGGCCGAGACTGTTCGTTTTGTGTTTTTGGAGGGGGCTTCTCTCCATTAGTTTGTAATGTGGGAAGGGCAGAGGTTTCCAAGTAATAAATGTTCTTAAATCGCACTGCCCATGCTTTATTTTGCAAGTCCTGGTTGCCCTGCTCGGCTGAGCGCTTGTGGAGCGGCTACACTCATCTGGTGACATTGGCACAAGCCATTCCCTGAGAGGGGGCCTAGAACCGACGTTCAATAAGCCGCCGACGGGCGGCCCTTGCACTTTCTGCCTCCCTCCTGTGCTGGTCCTCCTCCTCCTCCTTCTCCTCCAATCTCTGGTGGCAGTGGCTGAGTCCTGCGGATAGCCAGGTTGTGCAGCATGCAGCACACGACCACAAAATGGGAGACTCGCTCTGGCGAATATTGTAGGGCTCCTCCGGAACGATCCAGACAGCGGAACCGTTGCTTCAGGACGCCGATTGTTTGCCCAATGATGTTCCTGGTTGCTTGATGGCTGTCATTGTATCCCTCTTCAGCAGGGGTGCTGGGCGCACGGAGCGGGGTCATCAGCCAGGTGCACAAAGGATAGCCTTTGTCCCCGAGAAGCCATCCTCGTGGGTGAGGCTGGGCCTGGAACATGTCTGCCACAGAAGTCTGGCGCAGGATGAAGGCATCGTGGCTGCTGCCTGGAAAGCGGGCATTGACAGCTAGGATGAGCTGCCTGTGGTCACACACCAGCTGAACGTTGAGCGAATGGTAGCCCTTCCGGTTGCGGTAATCCTCGGCATTCTCCAGAGGTGCCCGCAAAGCCACATGCGTGCAGTCAATGGCGCCCTGCACCATGGAGAAGCCCGCTAATGCTGCAAAGCCCATTGCACGCTGTTGCTGCCTGACAAGGGCCATGGAGAAGGAGATGAACTGACGTCGCCTTCTGAAAAGGGCATTGGTCAGCTGGCGGATGCAGCAATGCACGGCGAACTGGGAGATGTTGGAAATGTCCCCAGTAGCGGATTGGAAGGAGCCGGTGGCATAGAAGTTGAGAGCCACCGTCACCTTCACTGCCACCGACAGAGACGTCCTGCTCCTCCGATGTGGCTGCAGATCACCGCCAAGCAGGTGGCAGATCTCAGTGACCACCGCCCTTCGGAATCGCAGCCTCCGAACACTGCTCGTCACACATGTTCAGATAGGAGAACTGCTGGCGGTATACCCTGGGTGGGTAAGGCCTCCTTTGCCGACGCCTGTTGCCCCCTCTCCGTCTGGCCATGACTGCCACTCTCTCACGGCGTCTGTGAGCCCTTTGAATGCAATGGAGAAGGCCAACATTTGCACCCATTGCAGCCCCCATTATATGTTTGCAGTCAATGATATGACACTGAAGGTAAAGACAAGTGGAAAGCTGTGGCCTGAAGCCACAAGTACCTGTGCGAGTGTTGAGCCAAAGCAGAAAGCTCTCTACCTTTGTCTCTCTCCAAAGATCCGTCTCTCAAAAAGGAGTGCTGCAAAATGGCTGCCTTTTCTACTGCAGGAGGAGTGCCCTTTAATTTGCGCCCCCCCCCCCCCCCGCGCCCCGCATCGACTGAGAACCGTTCCCCTCTACTAGTCGCTAGGGGCGCCAGGCGCACAATAGGGCGGCGCCACTGAATTTCCGGTTTGGGGCGAGCAAAGGGCGTTGCACGATGAAATGACGTCAGGATCTGCGCGCGCAAAGGCTTTGCGCTGCCGCTAAATCTTTAGTGAAGTTGGGGAGAGGCGCAGATCGCGCTGCGCCCGGCCGCTAGCCGCCTAGCGCCCAACATCTCCTCCTCCTAAGGCGCTAGCAGCTGGCGCAAACAACTGAATTTCTAGGCCATTAGCTTGAGCAAACAAAAAGCAAAAAAACTGCAGATGCTGGAAATCCGAAACAAAAACGGAAAATACTGGAAACACTCAGCAGGTCAGTCGGTCAATCTGACGGAGTCCACACCTGAAGCATTAACTCATCTGTGTTCTCCACAGATGCTGACTGACCTGCTGAGTGTTTCCAGCGTTTTCTGATAATGGCTTGCGTCTTATTTCCCTATAGATTATTAGTACAGATATGCTAAATAATTCCAGTCAAGATATTATAATTGACCAAATTCAGTTGTCTGAATAGGGGTATTTCCTGAACTGTGGAGATAAATTACATTTCACTGTAAAAGTAGCCAGGTTAGGCTGTTTACTTATCAAATTTAGTAAAATCAAAAATCTATGATTGCACTGCTAAGTGTTTTTTCTCCAAAATCATAATGGAATAAACGGGTCGTTTTCCGAGTGGCAGGCAGTGACTAGTGGGGTACCGCAAGGATCGGTCCTAGGACCCCAGCTGTTCACAATATATATTAATGACCTGGATGAGGGAATTGGATGTAATATCTCCAAATTTGCAGACGACACAAAGCTGGGTGGGAGGGTAAGCTGTGAGGAGGATGTCGTGAAAATCCAGTACGATTGGGACAGATTGGGTGATTGGGCAGAAACATGGCAAATGCACTATAATGTGGATAAATGTGAGGTTATCCACTTTGGTGGCAAAAACAGGAAGGCAGATTATTATTTGAATGGCAATAGATTGGGAGAAGGGGAAGTGCAAAGAGACCTGGGTGTTCTTGTGCACCAGTCACTGAAGGTAAGCATGCAGGTGCAGCAGGCGGTTAAGAAGGCAAATGGTATGTTGGCCTTCATAGCAAGAGGGTTCGAGTACAGGAACAAGGATGTCTTGCTACAGTTGTACAGGGCCTTGGTGAGACCGCACCTTGAGTATTGTGTGCAGTTTTGGTCACCTTACCTGAGGAAGGACGTTCTTGCCATGGAAGGAGTGCAGCGAAGATTCACCAGGCTGATACCTGGGATGGCAGGAATGACGTATGAGGAGAGATTGTGTCGATTGGGCTTCTACTCACTGGAGTTTAGAAGATTGAGAGGGGATCTCATCGAAACCTATAAAATTCTGTCCGGCCTGGACAGACTAGATGCAGGAAGGATGTTTCTGATGGCCGGGGAGTCCAGAACCAGGGGTCATAGTCTAAGGATAAGGGGTAAGCCATTTAGGACTGAAATGAGGGGGAATTTCTTCACCCAGAGAGTGGTGAACCTGTGGAATTCTCTGCCACAGAGGGCAGTGGAGGCCAGTTCATTAAATATATTCAAAAAAGAGTTGGATATATTTCTTAAGGCTAAAGGGATCAAGGGATATGGGGAGAAGGCAGGGACAGGGTACTGAATTTGGATGATCAGCCATGATCTCATTGAATGGCGGAGCAGGCTCGAAGGGCCGAATGGCCTACTCCTGCTCATATCTTCTATGTTTCTATGTAATCACGTAGTTCTGGGCCAAACATCATCGGACCAAATCTTACTGGAGTGGGGCATTTCCAGGCATGTGCCGTTAGTTAGACTTTTTCCTCCCCCTCTGCTCGCAGAATTTTTGCACCATAACTTGCTGGAAGTGCGAGCTGATAATGGTGTGGCGAGGGCAACAGGATATCTGGGACTTTAGCGAATGATGGGACCAACAGTGTACCTCCTTAACCAATTAGATTTAGGGATTGAGAAGGAAATGGGATGAATTAGAATCAAATCAGGTACAGAAAAAGTATAGAGAGAAAGAAAGATTGGATTGAGAGAGAGATGGAAAGGAAAAGTAACAATTTAAAATTTAAATGTTTTTAAATCTAAACAATCTACTACATGCAGGAATGAGACGCAACAGTTTAAATTGTTCCCTTTCTGGGCTGGAAGAGATTGATTGGCATTGCATTAACCATTATCGCATTGAGTAATTGCGCTGCTAATTGAGCCCTAACTTTCTGTGGCGAGTCTAATGGGCAATTAATGTGACAATCCAGCAGATTCTTAAAACTAATGGAGGCAAAGGGCAAAAGGATGAATTAGCTGCGCAAATAGATGTAAACGGATATGATATAATTGGGATTATGGAGACATAGCTCCAGGGTGACCAAGGCTGGGAATTCAACATCCAGGGGTATTCAATATTCAGGAAAGACGAGCAAAAAGGAAAAGGAGCTGGGGTAACATTGCTGGTTAAAGAGGAGATTAACACAATAGTAAGGAAGGATATTGGCTCTGATGATGTGGAATCTGTATGGGTAGAGCGGAGAAATACTATGGGGCAGAAAACGTTAGTGGGAGTTGTATACAGACCCCCAAACAGTAATGCTGAGGTTGGGGATGGCATTAAATGGGGAAATTAGAGACACGTGCAATAAGGGCAGAGCAGTTATCATGGGTGACTTTAATCTACATATAGATTGGGCTAACCAAATTAGTAACAATACTGTGGAGGAGGAATTCCTGGAGTGTATACAGGATGGTTTCCTGGACCAATATGCCGAGGAACCAACTAGAGATCAGACCATCTTACACTGGGTATTATGTAATGAGAGGATTAATTAGCAATCTTGTTGTGCGAGGCCCCTTGGGGCGGAGCGATCATAATATGATAGAATTCATCTTAAATGAAGAATTCTTCATTTAAGATGGAGAGTGAAGTATTGGACTCAAAGACTAGGGTCCTGAATTCAAATAAAAGAAACTACAATGGTATGAGGCACGAGTTGGGTAGGATGGATTGGGGAATGTTACCTAAAGGGTTGACGGTGGATTGGCAATGGCAAACATTTAAAGATCGCATGGATGAACTACAGAATTTGTTCATCACTGTTTGGCATAAAAATAAAACAAGAAAGGTGATTCAACCATTGCTAACAAGGGAAATTAGGGATAGCATAAGATCCAAGGAGAGGACATATAAGTTGGCCAGAACAAGCAGCAAACCTGAGGATTGGGAGCAGTTTAGGATTCAGCAAAGGAGGACAAAGGGATTAATTAAGAGGGGGGGAAAAATTGAATATGAGAGTAAGCTTTCAGGGAATATAAAAACTGACTGTAAAAGCTTTTATAGATAGGTGAAGAGAAAAAGATTGGTGAAGTCAAGCGTAGGTCCCTTGCAGTCAGAATCAGGGGAATTTATAATGGGGAACAAAGAAATGGCAGACCACTTAAATACATACTTTGGTTTTGTCTTCACAAAGGAGGACACAAATAACCTCCCAGAGATGTCAGGGAACATAGGGTCTAATGAGAGGGAGGAACTGAATGAAATCGGTATTTGTAAGGAAATGGTATTAGGGAAATTGACGGGATTGAAGGCCGATAAATCCCCAGGGCCTGATAATCTACATCCTAGGGTACTTAAGGAAGTGGCCCTAGAAATAGTAGATGCATTGCTGGTCATCTTCCAAAATTCTATAGACTGGAACAGTTCCCATGGATTGGAGGGTAGCTAATGTAACCCCACTATTCAAAAAAGGTGGTAGAGAGAAAATGGGGAATTATAGACCGGTAAGCCTGACATCGGTAGTGGGGAAAATGCTGGAGTCCATTATAAAAGATGTAAAAGCAGAGCACTTGGAAAACAGTGACAGGATCGGACAAAGTCAACATGGATTTACAAAAGGTAAATCGTGCTTGACTAATCTACTGGAATTTTTTGAGGATGTAACTGGTAGAATAGATGAGGGAGAACCAATGGATGTGGTGTATTTGGACTTTCAGAAGGCTTTCGATAAGGTCCCGCATAAGAGTTTAGCGTGTAAAGTTAAAGCGAATGGGATTGGGGGTAAGGTACTGATGTGGATAGAGAACTGGTTGGCTAACAGGAAGCAAAGAGTTGGAATAAACGGGTCTTTTTCTGAGTGGCAGGCAGTGACTGGTGGGGTACCGCAGGGATTGGTGCTAGGACCCCAGCTATTCACTATATATATATATATATATATATATATATATATATATATATATAAAGGAACTAGATGTAATATCTCCAAGTTTGCAGATGACACAAAGCTGGGTGGGCGTGTGTGCTGTGAGGAGGATGCTGAGAAACTCCAGTATGATTTGGACAAGTTGGGTGATTGGGCAGATGCAGTACAATGTGGATAAATGCGAGGTTATCCATTTTGGTGGTACAAACAGGAAGGCGGATTATTATCTGAACGGCAATAGATTGGGAGAAGGGGGAAGTGCAACGAGACCTGGGTGTCCTTGTGCACCAGTCGCTGAAGGTAAGCATGCAGGTGCAGCAGGCGGTTAAGAAGGCAAATGGTATGCTGGCCTTCATAGCGAGAGGATTCGAGTACAGGAGCAAGGATGTCTTGCTGCAGTTGTACAGGGCCTTGGTGAGACCACACCTTGAGTATTGTGTGCAGCTTTGGTCGCCTTATCTGAGGAAGGATGATCTTGCCATGGAGGGAGTGCAGCGAAGATTCACCTGGGATGGCAGGAATGACGTATGAGGAGAGATTGGGCTTATATTCACTGGAGTTTAGATGAATGAGAGGGGATCTCATTGAAACTTATAAAATTCTAACGGGACTAGACAGACTAGATGCAGGAAGGATGTTCCCGATGGCAGGGGAGTCCAGAACCAGGGGTCACAGTCTGAAGATAAGTGGTAAGCTATTTAGGATAGAGATGAGGAGGAATTTCTTCACCCAGAGAGTGGTGAGCCTGTGGAATTCTCTACCACAAAAGGCAGTTGAGGCCAATTCATTAAAATATATTCAAGAAGGAGTTACAGGAAACTTTGTGCTATCCGGCACCGACGGGACCGAGCTGTTGCCGTTCCCTCAAAACTGTCGGACACACCAGCGTTAATGTTGAAGCATGCGGAGCTTTTCATCTCCGTATCTGACAACAAACACTGTTGCTTAACAACAGCTTCTTAACAGTCGGCGCGTAGCTTGGAAGCGTCTCTGTAAGCTTCAGAGAGACTTTCCAGAGCCTGACTGTTGGGGGAAAAAAAAAGAGCCACGAGAAGAAAAAAAACCTAACAAAACGGCTCCTGATTTTTGCCGGTGGCTCGAGCTTGCTGGACACTTAGCCTCCGGATAACACGAAGTTTCCTGTCGATATATTTCTTAAGGCTAAAGGGATCAAGGGATATGGGGCGAAAGCAGGGACAGGGTACTGAGTTTGGATGATCAGCCATGATGTCATTAAATGGCGGAGCAGGCTCGAGGGGCCGAATGGCCTACTCCTATCTTCTAAGATGTTGTTTGTATGAGGCAAATGGCGGAGCGTCATAAACCAAGTTCTGAAGATTTGCAACTCACGGCATATCTTTTCATCCCCCTCAACTTGCTAACTGATTTGCGCATTAACACAGTTATTTTTCTAGGAAGATTTAGCCCAATATCTTTAAGCATGTTGCCACTTCCTGGCTGTTTAAGAAAACATCGTTATAACACTTTTTTACATTCCACGGTCGTTTCTGCCTGATCAGGATACTGTCTGTGTTCTGGCACTTTTTAAACCTATGGGGATATTTGTGAAGAATGTTTTCTGTTGATATTGCCATTCAATTGAATAACTGATAGTCAGTTGTGTTTTTAAAAAGTTGAAATTTAAGTTGTAAAGCACCATTTCTGCCCCCTTCTCCCACCCCACCCCCGCCACCATTTTCACTAAAAATCAACCGTACTCTGAAAATCATGGGGTCCTTTCTAATTTAAAATCTGTTTACTGCTTCAGAGTTTTTATAAACAATGAACTAGTTTGTGTTCATCATTAGTTAAATTTGACTGTGCTTCCAATAAGGACAAGTAAGAGCTGTTTAAAAAATGTAGGGTCGGGTAATTTATATAGAAACTTATTTATTCTATATATTGCCATGCCATATTTTGACCTGAAAGCTAGGTGGTGAGTAGTGGCCTTCTGGTTTTACTTCACTGGATAAAGGTTGAGCTTGGTCAGACAATATGGTTACACAATGATTACCTTTTCTGCTTTGGCACACTGGCAGAGTGGTTATGTCCTTGAGGTTCATTGTCATCCGTAAAGGACACCCTAGTGTTTTATATGCTATGTAAACCGATGAATGATTCTTGCGTGCAAAGCTTGAAATTTCTTATTTTGGAATGGATATAAATTATGCCAGACTCTAATTTTATAAATACAGTTTTCTTGTATAACTTTATTGCATCAAAAAATGTGACTGGATTTAATATTTTGATAGCTGGGAGCTACAGACTACTGTGAAGTTTAATCACTGTTGAAGAACTGTCTTAATCACTAGTTACACTTTCACTAGTTACACTTTATGTCTAATGTGAAAACCAATCTGTATATAGAATTCCATTTAATTTCAGCAGTCATATCATTTATTGCAAATCCTTTTTGTGTGTCTTCCACTAAAGCAGAACCAATGTAAGAAGTCACACAACACCAGGTTATAGTCCAACAGCTTTATTTGAAGTCACAAGCTTTCGGAGTGCTGCTCCTTCGTCGGGTGAAGTGGAGAGATACATAAAGACGCAGCTTATATAGTCAGAGAATAATGTCAGATGTTTACAGGTAATCTTTCTAACTGCCATTTATCACACCTCGGCAGAGAGATAATCACAGCAATCAAAGGTGTGAATGGTGCCCAAACAGGTCAGTCAGGAAAACATTACATCAAAGAACAATGAGGTGGGGTCACAAGGGGTCAAATGTGGCAGATGCTGGGGTCTGTGTGAAAAACAAAAAAACAGACAAAGAACATTTTTTTGGCTGGAAATCACAGCAGGTCCGGCCGCATCTGTGTAGAGAGAACAAGCCAACGACGACTCGAGTCTGGATGACCCTACGTCAGGTGGGGTTACATGTAGCGTGACATGAACCCAAGATCCCGGTTCAGGCCGTCCTCATAGAATAGAAAGGTAGATTCAGACGTTAATAAGCACTAATGTTCATTCCTGATCTGCATGGTACCAGAATGTTTACTAACGACAGTGGGACTGACTTGCATTATGCTGATGCTATGCCATTTTGTCGTTCAAATAACATGCTGTTTTAATTTATTGTATGATGGAAGTCTAATTACTTTTCCAGTAACTTTGTGAAATGCTGACTTTACATGGAATTTTTATAAATTCCTTACTGAATTTTAATAGCATGTAATAATTCAAATCCATAGGGGCCAGTTTGTATGTCAATTAACTGTTTTTCTTTCTGCCTTTTGAGTAATACACATGTACTTTTTTTGACACAATCCTCTCCTCTTTTCTCTCTCTATTGGTTTTAGTCTCTTTCCCTCCCTTCCTCTCCAATTCATCTGTGCAATTCTGATTTTGTTCTCCAATTTATTTTCCGTATTTCAATATTTTAAAACTTTTTTTGACCGCTGATTCGATTGACCATGGAGTTAGGGTGGAATCCGTGATGGAGTAGATGTATTTTGCAGTATGTACATGGGGAGCTTGTGCACAATCAGAACTAAACAAGCACCCAGTGTAAAACTGGGATTTGTACAAGCCTGTCAGCAAGGTCTCCACTTAGCAGTGGTATTGGTGTGAAGGTCGAGTGAACTTTCTTGAGGCAGGAAGAAATCAAAAAAGTTTGTAACTAACTGTTGCCACCTTGCTTTGGAGTTGTCTGAGCATTCTACAGAGTATGTTACTCTTTTTATTTAAAAAGCACTGAAATAGTAACATTTCAACAGTATGTACAACTATTTTTAAAATTTAGTTAAGGTAGTGATCTTGGCATTTAAAATCTTGCTTCACGTCTTCTGTAGGGCAGGAAGGACTTTTGGAGCTGTTTAATTTTGGGGAAAGTACCTCCACATAAAGTGACCCTTCAAGCCCTGGAACACGCATCTTTCTCTAGTTTCTCTCCATCTCCCCTCATGCCCTCTCTGAGCTCATCTTGTCCATGAGATCCATCTCCTGCTCCCTCGACCCTATTCCCACTAAACTGCTGACCACCCAACTTCCCTTCCTGGCTCCCAGCTTAAGTTGATATTGTTAAGGTTTCTCTCTCCTCAAGTACTGTCCCCCTCTCCTTCAAATCTGCTGTCATCACCCTTCTCAAAAAAATCAACCCTTTCCTCCTTTTAAAACCTACCATCTTCCCTACTATCTCCTTATGTGGCTCGGTGTCAAATTTTGTTTAATGCTCCTGTGAAGTGCCTTGGGATGTTTTACTGCGAAAGTCGCTATATAAATACAAGTTGTTGTTATCCCTGTTACTGTAATAAATTGTGATAGATTTCAACAACTTTTATTGTTATCCATTAGTTGCTCTTTGGAAATACAGGTAGACTATCCTTTATCCGAAAACCTTGGGACCAGCTGAGTTTCGGAATTTTTTGGATTTCAGAAGGTATTGGGAAATTGGTTGGGGGTGGAGGTTGTCGGGGGTGGAGGTCGGTCGGGGGGGAGAAAAGAATATCGGACGGGCCGCGGTTCGGGTCGGGGGTCAGGTCGGGTCAGGGGGGAGAAAAGAATATCGGACGGGTCGGGTCGGGTGGGGGGGGGGTAGAAAAGAATATCGGACGGGCCGCTGTATTGTTGGGTTCACTCTCCCGGTACCTCCTTCACACTGCCCGGCTCGGCCTGCAATCTCCTACCCAGGAGGGAACTCTGTGACTCTCTGCCCTGCTCAGCGTAAGTCGTGCGCCACTCTGGTCATGTCGTGCGCACGACTTACGCTCCACGAAAAAACTTTCAGTTTTCAGAGGTTTTCGGTTTTCGGAAGTGCGGATAAAGGATAGTCTACCTGTAGTTTGAATTTTGCCCTTCGCAGGATGAAATTTCAATCAGATATGCTGTAAATTTCCTACTTTTTGCAAACTCTTGTCCAATGCAGGGTGCAGATTCAAATCTGTTGTACAGTTCTTTGAGCAGTAAAATAGCTCAAACTGAGCTGTCTGCTGCTGTTTCCTGATTTTGCTTTGCCTTTTTACATTTCTTCACCCTGCAGTGGGAATGTAAAGTTACCGGAATGCACCAGTTCCAATTGTTGTGCCTGAGATTATCCTAGAACTGTATTGAGTGCAATAGCATTGCTCACAGATGATGGGAACGTGGATGTACTGCAAGATTTAGTTATTGGATTGTGGTATTGACGTGTCTCCACAATGTTGGTATTTGTTCACAAAACTTGTCCCTGCTTTGCACAGTGGCTTCACAAATGGAATCTGTTCATCTCCTCAACAAAACTTATTTAAAAGGAAACAAAAGCAAACTACTTCGGATGCTGGAAATCTGAAATAAAACCAGAAAATGCTGGAAATAGTCAGGTCATGCAGCATCTGTGGAGAGAGAAACAGAGTTAACGTTTCATGTCGATGACCTTTCGTCGGAGCTGGTGAAGGGTCATCGACCTGAATTGTTAACTCTCTTTCTCTTCCCCATAGTCGCTTCCTGACCTGCTGAGTGTGTCCAGCATTTTCTGTGTTTATTTTAAGAAAAGCCTGATTTGTAACTGCAGCTTGTATAAGCTTTTTATTACTTCTTAAAAAATTACATCTTCTACAGCTCTTCTGTATAGATTATGTCGCCCACATTTTCATTTTTGGCTGCCTTTGTGTAATATCTCCTGCAAATCTGAACTAGGTTTTGAGAATGGGTGCTTATTGATGTCAACAGAGGGTACACAACTCTTGCTGCTTGGGTTTCCAATAAAATGTAACCTGGTTATATTGAATAGTAGGCTTAAATGCTTAGTTTTATCTGATATGTCTCCAAGAATAAAAAAAACTTAGCTCTTTTTTTTTTTTACTTAGGATGGGATGTAACTGCATCGTAGCAGTTTGACAAGTATAGAGCTATGTACATACTAGAATCATAGAATAGGACAGCACAGAAGGAGGCCATTCGGCCCATCGAGTCTGCGCCGGCTCTTTCGAAGAGCAATCCAGTTAGCCCCACTCCCCCGTTCTTTCCCCGTATCCCTGCAATTTTTTCTCCTTCAAGTATTTATCCAATTCCCTTTTGAAGGCTACTATTGAATCTGTATCCACCACCTTATCAGGCAGCGCACTCCAAATCCTAACCACTCGTTGCATAAGAAAAGGTTTTCCTCATGTCGCCTCTGGTTCTTTTGCCGAACGTAAAGATTCAACTCCTGGACACTGCTACGAGCGACGCAGGAGAAAAATGTATTCGTTCTAAAAGTGTCGGAGATGAGAAAAAGGCTGTTTGACTGTGATGGGGAGGTGGGGGTTGAAGCCGGGAAGTCATGCGCGGAATCCTCCAGAACACGTCTAACCAGAGTTGACAACCCTAGGCTCCAGGTGGTCCTGAAGACCAGTATCTTTTCAGTATAGAAGAACAGTGGATGACGTTCAGGCTTGGGCTGATAAGCGGCAGGTAACATTCGTGCCGCAGAAGCGCCAGGCAATGACTATCTCCAACCAGCGAGAATCCAACCACCGCCCCCCAACACAGAAATGCGCATCCTAGGAATGGCAGCAGCTGAATTAAACTCTGCAGCAGAGCTTCTGATGCTAGAACGTAAAGCCATTTAAAGACTGAAGATTCCTGCTTGCAAAACTAACTTGGGATTGTACAACTTATTGTAAGACAAGCCAAGCTGTGTTAGAGAGGTGTGCAAGTACTTTTTACTTGTTTGGTGCTTAATCCTTTTTACAAAGTCAGATGAGTTTATCTTGTGTTTTTCCCACATTAGAGCCATACCCCAATCTCAACACTTTCACCGCTTTACACTGTTAAATTAGCTAATTTCTGATACCAAATTAGAGGCATGCAAACTGTAAAAGAATGCAGGGAATTGCAAGACGTTGGCAGAGTCGCAGATAGATGGAAGAGGCAGTCCAATGCAGAGAAATGTGCAGTTGTAGGTATTCGGGTTCACCGATGTAGGTATTGGACGAATTCCTCCTTGATAATCGAGTTCGACTCCAGGAGAACAATCAAAAAGGTTTTTAACGCAGGAACAGAGGAATTCTAACGGGTTGCAGAGCTAGGTACAGGAGAGCTATAAAATAGGTCTTCACCAGACGGAGACGCCACGAGGACTGAGTAGGCAGTCCCGTGGATTGCGTGATGACGTCATTGCGTTCTCACCGCGCTTGGGTAGTCACGTAACTTGCGTGATGACATCGCGTTTGCCCGCGCTTGGGACGGTCACGTGACGTCCTCGCGTTAACCCGCGTCATCGCGTTCGCCTGCGCTCCCAAAGGAGGACAGCCCCGCACCGGCTATATCGTTACGTTAAAGGGAATTATGTACGGTAAGTAAGGGACACTTGGCGGTACCGCTACACAGCAATACATTTTGGGAGAAAAGAACAGTAAAACTCGAGTGGAGGATCAGAGATCCAGGGTAAAAATACATTGATCTTTAAAGGTGATAGAAAAGACCATTTTAAAAAAAAAAAGGGATTCTGAATTTTATACACGAGGCATTTAATTTAAAAACAAGGAGGTGATGTTGAATTTGTACACGACAGTGAAATAATAAAATGTGCCTTTTTATTTTTTTCGTTGAAATACTTCTGCTGCAAGGTAGCTTAGGATGCGGAAGTTGCTCAATGCCTCTGAGTAAGAAGGGGGTAGAATCAGCTCGAGCTTCCCCTTCTGATTTGCGACCCTGTGACGCATGGGATTTGACGGCCATTCTACCTGCAACTGTTGTGCATCACAGAAATACACACACATGCTAATTTACCGAATCAATTAAGGTTACTAGATCCACAGTCATTTTTACAACTATGATTTGCCTGTCTCGCAGAAAATTTAGCACAACATTTGAAATGTTAAAACATTCCATTGGCATATTCTGCTTTAAACCATAAATGTTAGGCTGGGCAGTTAAACAGAGAAAGTAAAGCAACAAAAAGGTGACTGAGCATTGGGGTTTGCTTTCTTGTCTTGCATGAGAATTTACTGTAAAGCAGGCATTGTGACCATAAAGAAAGCTGTTCGCCCAGGACTGCTACTGCTGTCATTTAACAGGTGGTCTGTTGATAACACGAATGACGCAGTTGCAACTCTTGCTAGCGTGCTGGAGGCCACTTTTAGAGGGTGAATCAACAAGGCAAGTGAAGCTTGTTTGATTGACCTGACTGAACCGTTGGCCCACAGCTGGAAATTTCAGTCAATCGAGCTAGCCTCTGTGGTCTGTAACTGAAGGAAAGTGGCCGAGAGAAGCTGCTATGAAAGCTGAGCTTCTGAGCATTCTTTTACCTCCCTGTAGTTTTTGGCTGGATTGATTGTCGCTTGTGTCTGCACGACTGGGTCCCAAACAACAGGTTTGTGTCTTTTCATAACTACCCATTAAGACTTTGGAATGTGGGCTGCAAAAAGGGCAGACCCCAAAGTGACTTTCCAGTATCAGTTCTTCGCCTAAGCCAAGATCCCTGTGATGTATGGAGCAGTATGTTGAGCCGACTGAGTATCGCAGCACAAAATCACAGATGGCGGTGTGAGTTCAAGAGTGGATTTGCTAAAAACTGCAAGGGAGCTGGTTTTCTGCAGCCACAATTCATAGTTCGTTTTTATCTGGATTTTTTTCCCGAAATACTCTTGTATAGTCATCCTATCTTTGACAATGATGATAAAGGACACTTCACTGCGCCAAGATCCAGACCTCAGGAAAGAGTTGGCTTTGCTGGCCCGGGGATGTGACCTTGTCTTTCCATCAAGATTCAAGAAGAGGCTGAAGGCTTTTCAGCAAGTGCAGGTTATGCTGTGTTTCTACTAGTTTAATTTTAGCAAATCTGTGGTGTGAGGTTTGTAAATACGATATGTGAATTATCGGGACTCGATACTAAACTGTATATTTGGGACAAAAGTGAGTGACTAAGTTTAATTACTTAACAATAATTAGCGACTTTGCTTGTCAGTAAGCAGATAACTGTTTTTAAAAAAAAAAATAATAATAATAAAATCATATTTTGAAGTAAATTATTGTATGAAATTGATAAATGGTACTCCATTATCAAACTTTGTAATCTCGCTGAGAGTGATTCAATGGAAATACATTTTTGAGTTGTCATTTCGGGGGGAAAATTTAAATTTCTGCACTGTGATATTAAACTTTGCAAATGGCCTCAAGGAAGATTTATTTTTTGCCAAGATTTTTTTTTTTTTAAAGGGAGGCAGAGAGATTGCTGAGAACCTGTGGGAAATTATAGGAATTTGGAAAGCTGAGCAATGCAGTCAATAAATGCCTGCTGTGCTTGCATAAGCTGCATTTACTGTCTTTGTTTTCTCCTGTCTTCCCCTCCCCCTCCTTGTAATTCTTGGCTCTCACGCTCAGCAAGTTCCTAATATTGGTCTTGCCGCGTGGGAAGTTGAAACCATGTCATATCCTGCAGTCCATTGTATCCACAAGCTGCATCACTGTTCATCGTTGTTTTCTAATGACTGTCTCCTTTTTATTTGGCAAATTAAGAATTCTGTTTGTATGTCACTGTATTTGAGTCTTTAAGCTGGCTGAATTCTTATTTGGCCATAACTGGGGACTACAATGATCCATTATTGTCATTTTGAGATATTTCTTTGGGTTTTCTGCATTCAGTTTACTGCGGTCTTTTATAGAGTAGAGAAGCCTTAAACACATCAAACGGATTTTATGGTAGGACTAACAGTGAGGCTGTCGGTGCTCACGGTTATGGAGTAAATCGGACAGCAACTTCCGCTGTCTGCACATGAGCAGTTAAATGCGGAAATCAGGAAGTTGCTGTCTGAGTCGCCTTGCTGCTCCACAAGCTTTGCTACACCGGTACCTCACCGACCGATTCAGCATTAAAACACATGAAGAGCGTGAGG
The DNA here is from genome assembly GCF_052327205.1 of Somniosus microcephalus. Classification (NCBI taxonomy): domain Eukaryota; kingdom Metazoa; phylum Chordata; class Chondrichthyes; order Squaliformes; family Somniosidae; genus Somniosus; species Somniosus microcephalus. The sequence goes on along the minus strand of NC_140996.1, from coordinate 213,430,608 downwards.
TTGCGGTACTTACCCGTTAAACAAGTCAAACTGCATGATGAGTTAATTACTACCAAACAACTTCTCTGGCACTGAAAATTCACTTTTACAAGTGTGGAGCCTCATTCCTTCAGATTTTAATTATTGTTGGAGATTTTTCTTTCTGTCTCTCTTCTCTCTCTCCCCTAATCCCCTCTTTCCTTTTTTATTTTGCTTTCTGTGCATGATTTTACATTTAATTAAATATTCTAACTTGCATTTCCTGGTGCCTCAGTAATGATTCTTCAATCTGATTGGTTGAAGAGACTCACTGTTGCTTGACCTGCTCACACAGGTCTCATCTCCCCTGTACAGGGTGCTGTGCTGAAATGGATCTCTAACCTGTTGTAAGTTGCCATGCAAAAGTGCACGAAAATACTGTGGGCCGCTGTAAGCATAATAAACGGTGAGCACCGTTCGTTCGCCCCCGCTGACTGCAAAATCCAGACCATTATTCTATATTGGCATATTTACATTGCTGAGAAAGCTGCCGTGTGATTCAAAAGGAAGTGGTAGCTCTACCTCACCACCACCACCTCTCAACTTTTCCTCTGCCTCTGTGTTGTCGGACTGCTTGACCAACATCCAGTCTTGGATGAGACGAAATTTCACCCATTTAAACATTGGGAAGTCCAAAGCCATAGCTTTCAGCCCCCATCACAGACTCCGTTCCCTACTCACCGATTCTCTCCCCCTCCCTGGACTCTCTCAGACGGAACTAGACTGTTTGCAACCTCTGTGTTATTTGACCCTGAGCTGAGTTTCCAACCCCATATCTTTTCCATCACAAAGACCACCTCCGTAACATCATCCCTGTGCCCGCTGACCGATTTTGGCTCTCAATCCACCAGTGCCATAGGAACAGGAGTAGGCCATTCTGCCCCTCGAGCCTGTTCTGCCATTCGGTGAGATCATGGCTGATCTGAGAGCTAACGCCATATACTCGCCTTTGGCACATATCCCTTAATACCTTTGGTTAACAAAAAGCTAACTATCTCCGATTTAAAATTAACAATTGATCTAGGATCAATTGCCGTTTGCGGAAGAGAGTTCCAAACTTCTGCCACCCTTTGTGTGTAGAAACATAGAAGATAGGAGTAGGCCATTCGGCCCCTCATGCGTGTTCTGCCATTTAATGAGATCATGGCTGATCATCCAAATTCAGTACCCTGTCCCTGCCTTCTCCCCATACCCCTTGATCCCTTTAGCCTTAAGAAATATATCTAACTCCTTCTTGAATATATTTAATGAATTGGCCTCAACTGCCTTCTGTGGTAGAGAAGTCCACAGGTTCACCACTCTCTGGGTGAAGAAATTCCTCCTCATCTCAGTCCTAAATGGCTTACCCCTTATCCTTAAACTGTGACCCCTGGTTCTGGACTCCCCCGCCATCGGGAACATCCTTCCTGCATCTAGTCTGCCTAGTCCTGTTAGAATTTTACAAGTTTCAATGAGATCCCCTCTCATTCTTCTAAACTCTAGCGAATACAAGCCCAATTAACCCAATCTCTCCTCTTATGTCATTCAGAAGTGTTTCCTAATTTCACTTCTGAAAGGTCTGGCTCTAATTATTAGACTATGCCCCCTAGTCCCAGAATACCCAGCCAGCAGAAATAGTTTCTCTCTATCTACCCTACCTCTTCCCCTTAATATCCTGAAAACTTGATCAGATCACCCCGTAACCTACTACATTCTAGGGAAAACAACCCTAATTTGTGTAATCTCTCCTCCTAACTTAACCCTTGAAGTCCAGGTATCATTCTGGTAAACCTGCGCTGCACTCCCTCCAAGGCCAATATATCTTTCCTAAGGTGTGGTGCCCAGAACTGCTCACAGTGCTCCAGGTGTGGTCTAACCAGGGTTTTGTACAGCAGCAGCTTAACTTCTACCCCTTGTATTCTAGTCCTCTAGATATAAAGGCCAGCATTCCATTAGCCTTTTTGATTATTTTCTGTACCTGTTCATGACATTTTAATCTCTGTACCTGAACCCCCAAGTCTCTCTGGACCTCCACTGTTTTTAGCTTTTCACCATTTAGAAAGTACCCTGTTCTATACTTTTTAGGTCCAAAGTGGATGACCTCACATTTGCCTACATTGAAATCTATTTGCCACAGTTTTGCCCATTCACTTAATCTATCAATATCCCTTTGTAATTTTATGCTTTCACCTACACTGCCTACAATTCCACCTATCTTTGTGTCATCGGCAAATTTGAGTATATGACTTTCTATACCATCATCTAAGTCGTTACTAAATATTGTGAATAGTTGAGGCCCCAACACAGATCCCTGCAGGACACCACTAGTCACATCCTGCCAATGTGAGTACCTATCCATTATCCCCACTCTGTCTCCTGCTGCTCAGCCAATTCATAATTTGCCCTCAATTCCGTTGGCTTGATTTTTAAAATTCTCATCCTTGTGTCCAAGTCCCTCCATGGCCTCTCCCTTCCTTAACTCTCTAACCTACTCCAGTCATACAACCCTCCGAGAACTCTGCATCCCTCCACCTCTGGACTCTTTGTTGAGGCCCTAAGCACGCTCGCTCTCGCTCGCTCGCTCTCTCTCTCTCTCTCTTTTTCTCTCCTTCTCTCTCCTTTTAAGATGCTCCTTAAAATCTACCTCTTTGACCAAGCTTTTAGTCACCCATCCTACTATCTCCTCCTTTGGCTCGGTGTCAGTTTTTGTCCTAGGCTCCTGCGAAGCGCCTTGGGAAATTGTTTCCTTATAGAAACATAGAAACTAGGAGGAGTAGGCCATTCGGCCCCTCGAGCCTGCTCCGCCATTCAATGTGATCATGGCTGATCATCCAAACCCTAGCACCCGGTCCCTACACCGACAGCCATCCCACCCAAGCCCTATCCCCGTAACCCCACGTATTTAATCCCCCCTAACACTAAGGGCCAATTTTTTTATCATGGCCAATCAACCTAACCCGCACATCTTTGGACTGTGGGAGGAAACCGGAGCACCCGGAGGAAACCCACGCAAACACGGGGAGAATGTGCAAACTCCCCGTGGTTTGGCTTTGCTTTCACCCTTTCTGTTCAAACATTCTCTTAAAAAGACACAAACTTTAATATAGCCTTCATGGTAGTTCAGCAAGAACCTTAACGATAGTGAAATAGTTGAACAATGTTTCTCATTCTTGCCTCCTGCACAGAAAGTGAGCATTTGGGTTTGCAATATGTTTAGTGTGAAGGTTTTGTTGCATATTTGTAATTATCTAAAGGTATATCTATTAATATCGACTATAATAATGCAGTGGTGTGAAGTGTTATTTTTTAGAGCAATTCAACATGCTTTTTCTGTTATAACAACAGAAAATGCTGGAAATACTCAGCAGGCCAGGCAGCATCCATGGAGAGAGAAACAGAGTTAACGTTTCAGGTCTGGGACCCTTCATCAGAACTGATGAAGGGTCCCAGACCTGAAACGTTAACTCTGTTTCTCTCTCCACGAATGTTGCCTGGCCTGCTGAGTATTTCCAGCATTTTCTGTTGTTATTTCAGATTTCCAGCATCTGCAGTATTTTGCTATATGCTTTTTCTGTTTCTGATAGCTTTCACAAAAATGACGATGCAGAACGTCAGTAACTGCAAACTAACTTTGTTAAATTGCAAGCAGAAATTAACGATCCTGGATACTACAGGCATATTATTGTTCCAAAACATTTAGCTGAAGCTATTATCTAGTAAATGACTGGGGTAGAATTTGTTTTGTACCTGAACTGGTACTTATCCTTGTAAAAATGTTGCAGTTGCTAAATTTGTCCTTGACCACAGTATAATTTTTTTAAAACAAACTGCTCCTGCATGCTCACTAGAACCAGACCATTGTTGCACTTGGGTAGCAGAAATCGGGTACAAGACTCCAAAAAATTGTTTTGTGCCATTCTGACGACAGTTATTAGGTCCTTTTCTGCTACTGAGGCAGTTCAAATTACTTCATCTATTAAGAGGTTAAGGTTGTGAATTACTGAGAATAATGTTTTCAGAAATATGTGGATTGTTGTGAATTATGTTTTTCTTGTTCACTTGGAGTTTTTGAAAGTGATGCCAGAGGATGCAGGTCAAGGAAGGTATTGACTGAATTTGAGGCATAGGATGCAAAAGTACACGTAATCATATTCTTGGGTGTGTCCTTGTGTGTGATGCTGATTTATTAACATAATAAAATACTCCTACATCGAATATTCATATCAATGGAAAATACAGTGAGCAGAGTACTGTCGTGTATTGATTGCGAGTTTGACACCAGTCAATACGGTAATGTAATGTGCATTGCATTATGGGAATTACCCGGGAAAGCTGCAGTCAGCCATTTTACCAATAAAGTAAAGATCACAGTTAGAAGCCGGTCTGCCTGACTCTGATTTAATTCGACGTATCTACATGCTTGATTGAACGCATTAAAGCATAGATGCAACATTGGCGACGAGGATAATGAAAAGGAATCATTTTTAGATAAGTAGTTGCCCAAGTTTTTGTTAGCTAGGATGGAGAAGACCGGCATTCAAAATTTTGCTTGTTTCGCCGAGCCAGCCACGTTAGGTCCGAGATGGACGAGGTGGTTAACGTCTTTTGAGCTTTATGCCGACGGCAAAGGGCTCATTATCGACGATACCTCTACAGCTGTCATGAAGCAGAGGTGAAGCGCTCTACTTCTACACTTAGCAGGACCAGATGTCCAGGATATCTTTTCGACTCTACCGGACACAGGAGAGCCAGCAGACTACACGGCGGCGGTTAGTGCTTTGAATCACTACTTCGTGCCCCAGGTCAACGCAGCATTTTCTAGACAGACTTTTCATAAGTTGTCCCAGAAGGCAGGTGAGACTGTGCAACAATTTGCTACTCGCTTGCGGCAGGCTGCTAAAGACTGTGTGCTTTTGGGGGGGGGGGGGGATGCGGATAATCAAATAAGAGACGCTATCCTGAGTAGGTGCACGTCGGCCTATGTGCGGAGGAAATTGTTAGAGGAAGGGTATGGTCTAACGCTCGCCCGCACGTTACAATTGGCCTCACTATGTGAAAACGTCGAGGAGCAGATGTCCGCCATGTCATGTACAGAGAAGGCGGAGACAGATACTGTTCGTCGTGTTACACAGAAAAGAGGGTATTATGCGAAAAGCTCGACAGAGAAACCAAAGGGAAATGGCGATAGGAACGAAAGGAAATGTTACAGATGTGGACACACAGACCACATGGGCAGAGATCCGAAATGCCCAGCACGCGGACAAACGTGTCATAAGTGCAAGGGAAAGGATCATTTCTCCAAAGTATGCCGCACAAAGGGTACAAAGAAACACCGTGTGAACAATGTAGAGGAACAAAATGGCTTTGCATTTGCTGTTACTAGAAATAACGTGACCGAGAGATTTATCTTTTTGTGTGGGGGGAGTAAACCTGAGAATGTTAATTGATTCAGGTGCAACTAATAATGTGATAGATGAGAATACATGGGAAGGATTAAAGTCAGAACACATTAAGTGTCAGTCACATGTCCCTAAGACAGAGAGAAAGTTATTCTCTTATGCTTCTAGCCGACCACTGTCAGTTAAAGGTGTATTCACATGTGGGATTACAATAGGTAAGAGAACTGAGCAGGTGGAGTTCATTGTGGTTAAAGGCCATGGAGAGCCGTTGCTAGGAGGGGAGACAGCCATGAAACTGGGAGTTTTAAAAATAGGCGCAGATGTCTCAGCCGTGGTAGATGTAAGACAGCTACTAGAACAGCGGTATCCAAAGGTGCAAAGGTGTTCCAGGGAGTAGGAAGGCTGAACACAAAACAGATCAGTTTGTATATCGACCCACAAGTGAAGCCTGTGGCCCAGCCACTCAGGCGTATACCATTCAACTTAAGGGGGGCAGTAGAGGCCAAAATAAAACAATTGAGGGACATGGACATTATCGAACCTGTAACTGGTCCCACCCCATGGGTAAAGCCTGTGGTTATTGTACCAAAAGCGGATAAGGATGTAAGGTTATGCCTAGACATGAGACGAGCAAACCAGGCAATAGTGAGGGAACGATATCCAATCCCCACCGTTGATGAGATACTCCAAGGTATGAACGGCTCGACAGTGTTTAGTAAGCTAGACCTGAAATGGGGTTATCGCCAGCTAGAACTGACCCCTGAGTCACGAGAAATCACAACGTTTGCAGTACAGAACGGAGTGTACAGGTACAAGAGGCTGATATTCGGTGTATCTTCAGCTAGTGAGCAATATCAGCACGACCAGGAAACGCACGACAGACGCCTGCACGCTGTCATGACCAGACTAATGGAAAGTGGACTGACACTAAACTCAGAGAAGTGCCAATTCAACATGGACCGATTGATTTTCATGGGAATCCTGTTGTCTGAAAAGGGCATCGGACCAACAGCAGAGAGAGTGCGAGCGGTGGCAGAAGCTCGGGAACCAGAGAATGCTACAGAGGTGAGGAGTTTCTTGGGACTTGTTGGGTACAGTAGCAGATTAATCCCGCAGTTTGCAACGCTATCAGAGCCACTGTGACGCCTGACGAGAAAAGACACACCATTTAAATTTGGATCACAACAGAGACAGTCATTCAGTGCACTCGAGGAAGAGTTGGCCAGAGCCGGCACTTTAGCATATTTTGATAAGGACGCACCAACCAAGGTGATAGCAGATGCCAGTCCTGTAGGTTTAGGCGCAGTACTAGTTCAGGACCAACAGGGACAAGAGGTGCCAATATGCTATGTAAGTCGTAGTTTAACAGACTGTGAGAGGAAATACTCTCAAACAGAGAGAGAGGCCTTAGCTCTTGTATGGGCTTGTGAGAGGCTGCATCCATATGTGTATGGCCGAAAATTTAACTTGGTAACTGACCATAAGCCATTACAAGTGATATACGGCCCACACTCTAAACCCTGTGCCCGTATAGAGAGCTGGGTACTTAGATTACAGCCGTATGATTTTAAGGTGATACACATTCCAGGCAAGCAAAACATTGCAGACTCACTGTCACGATTGCTGGGGGAGACAGCAAAACAGGAGAGACATTCTCATGGCTCAGATGAATAAGTGAGATTTGTAGCTGTGAGTGCGACACCAAAAGCACTCACTACTAGAGAGGTGGAGGAAGCCTCTGCTACCGACCCAGAGCTGATTGAGGTACGGAAGGCAATCACAAACGGACATTTTGAGAAATGTAAAGCTTATGCAGCAATTACAAACGAGCTGTGCGTAGTGGGGTACCTAGTTCTTCGGGGAACACGCATCGTGCTACCGACAGTCTTACACGCACGAGCCCTGGTGTTAGCACATGAAGGACACTTGGGAATAGTTGGAACAAAGCAACATCTCGGAACCAAGATTTGGTGGCCTGGCATGGACAAGGCAGCTGAAAAACACTGTAAAGCGTGCCACGGCTGTCAGATAGTAGCCAGACCCGACCCACCTGAACTGTTGAGACCAACACCATTACCGGAGGACCCCTGGCAGGATGTAGCTATAGACTTACTGGGACCCTTGCCATCCAACCGCTCCATTCTTGTGGTAGTTGATTATTATAGTCGCTACTATGAATACGACATCATGACCTCCACAACAACAGAGAAGGTTATTGATAGTTTAGAGTCAATCTTCAGCCGTCATGGTTTGCCAATCACCTGCAAATCTGATAATGGTCCCCAATTCAGATCTGAATTATTCAAAGAATATTGTGAAAACAATGGGATCAAATACCTGAAAACGACAGCAAAATGGGCTCAGGCTAACGGAGAAGTCGAGCGCCAGAATGCATCGCTGATGAAGAGAATCAGAATTGCTCAGTCAGAAGGACTAGTTTGGAAATGTGAACTTAGAAAATATGTGACTGTGTACAGGAGCATTGACCATGCCACGACAGGAAAGAGCCTGGCAGAGCTGCTCTTTAAATGGAAAATGAGAGGAAAGCTGCCAGACATCAGAGTCGCGCGCAGACATGGAAGTACGTGACCCGAACGCAGAACAAAAAGGCAAGTCCAAACTGTACGCAGATGAACAGCGGAGAACACAATACTCAGAGGTGGAAGTTGGCGACACAGTGCTGGTACGGCAGGACAAAGTGGACAAGCTCACCACTCCTTTTAATGCCACACCGCACAAAGTTTTGAGTAAAACAGGGAGTCAAGTAGTAGTAGAATCTCCAGGCAGAGCATGCTACTCGAGAAACACTGCGTTTGTGAAGAAATACAGAACCAATGGACCAAAGGAGACACTCCATGAGCAGGAGGAAACACAAGGGACTGAGGACAGTATAGTAGACCCTGACACACATACCACTGTGACACAGGCAATACCCACTGACACCACCATGTCAGACATACCCAATACAGCCAGACCTCAAAGGGTTAAAAGAAAACCCCAAAGACTGTCTGATTATGTCAACATAAACTGTGCGAGAACTGCATGGGTGATGTCAAATGTTTAAACCTGGGAATTATTTAGTTGTGTGGTAAGACACAAGTTGTTAAAAAGTTTATAAATCAAATAAGTTATGCAGTGTTATTGTAAGCAACTGTTTGTAAACTGCAAGTTTGTTTCCAAGGAAAAGGGGGATGTCATGTATTGATTGCGAGTTTAACACCAGTTAATACGGTAATGTAATGTGCATTGCATTATGGGCATTACCCGGGAAAGCTGCAGTCAGCCATTTTACCAATAAAGTAAAGATCACAGTTAGAAGCCTGTCTGCCTGACTCTGATTTAATTCGACGTATCTACATGCTTGATTGAACACATTAAAGATACAACAAGTACATTCATTAGTTAGACTGTTTGGAACAATTACAACTTGTATTTAAGAACATAAGAAATAAGAGCAGGAGTAGGCCATATGGCCCCTCGAGCCTGCTCCGCCAATAAGATCATGGCTGATCATCGACCTCAACTCCACTTTCCTGTCCGATCTCCATATCCCTCAAGTCCAAAAATCAATCTATCTCAGCCTTGAATATACTCAAAGACTCAGCATCCACAGTCCTCTGGGACAGAGAATTCCAAAGATTCACAACCTTCTGAGTGAAGAAACTCCTCCTCATCTCAGTCTTAAATGGCCTACCCCTTATCCTGAGACTCTCCCCCCTAATTCTAGACACTCCAGCCAGGGGAAACAACCTCTCAGCATCTTCCCTGTCAAAATCTTGTATGTTTCAATGAGATCACCTCTCATTCTTCTAAACTCCGGAGAGTATAGGCCCATTCTACACAATCTCTCATCATAGGACAGCCCTCTCATCCCAGGAATCAATCTAGTGAACCTTCGCTGCACCGCCTCCAAGGCAAGTATATCCTTCCTTAGATGAGACCAAAACTCTGCACAGTACTCCAGGTGTGATCTCCCCAAGGCCCTGTACAATTGTAGCAAGACTTCCTTACTCTTATACTCCAACCCCCTTGCAATAAAGGCCAACATGCCATTTGCCTTCCTTATTGCTTGCTGTACCTGCATGCTTGCTACTGTGTTTCTTGCACGAGGACACCCAAATTTACAGAGCACTTCTTCCATACAAGAACAGCCAGACACTTCATGATGTTGCCACTGAGCAGACTAAGGAGGAATTTAGTGAAGAGAATTTAGCTAAAGAAGTGGGCTTTTAGGATGCTTTTGAACGCAGGAAAGTGATTAGCAAGGCAAAGCTTTTATGGTAGAGCATTCCAAGGGCACAGATATAGTGGAGTTGGAGGGCGGTAAGAAGTGGCTTTGAGAAGTCAAGCTTTCGGGTTAGTCCGCTTGTTTTATCTGTAAGATCTAAACAACTTTAACTCGATTCAGTGCAAAATTTCAGTGTGAACTTAATTCAGGCAGCTTCGTTCCAGTACCTGGTGGGTATGTGCCCGCAGCACTGATTGACAATTTCACTCTTAGAGAGTCATATACAAAGTGATATAAATTGCACTGTTGAAGTAAGGGGACACAGAGCTTCATGTTGTATTGGACAAGTTATGCTGGACCCGAGGATCATTGATGATGGGACTCTGTGCCCCAGTGGGAAAATTTCAATCTCCAATTGGTATTCCTCAATTTGACCCCAGAATTTCACCCAAACAAAAACAAAACAGCAATAACATAAAGGGAAAAGTAAATATTAAAATTGGGGAGACCAAACGCAGATTGGGTGACCGCTTTGCGGAACACCTCCGTTCAGTCCGTAAGGGGGACCCTGAGCTTCCGGTGGCCTGTCACTTTTTAATTCACCGCTCCATTCCCACTCAGACCTCACCATCCTCGGCCTCTTGCATTGTTCCACTGAAGCTCGAGGAACAGCACCTCATCTTTTGATTAGGCACTCTACAGCCCTCTGGACTCAACATAGAGTTCAACAATTTCAGATCATAACCTCGGCCCCTTTCATATATATTTTTTATCCACACTTTTTGTTTGTGCCTTTTTATAAAAAAAATTTTTTTTTTTTTTTTTTTAAATTCCCTCCCACATGGCAGCTGTCTCTCTGCCAGTGCAATTCACACGTCATCTCGAGCCATCCTTTGTTTCTTAACCTGTCCCATTACCATCTCCTCTTGCCTTGAATATCTCTTAATGCCTCTTTACTTCTCCTGCCTTCCATCCTATCACAGACCTTCCCTTTTGTTCTTTCATCCCCACCCCCATTTCCCAGCCCCTAAACTTGCTTTAAAATCTGTTCCATTTCCTGCTTTTTTTCCAGTTTTGACGAAAGGTCTTCGACCTGAAACGTTAACTCTGTTTCTCTCGCCACGGATGCTGCCTGACCTGCTGAGTTTTTCCAGCATTTTCTGTTATTTTAAAACTGGATTGTTGCTCTAAACTTTTGATTGTGATGATCTATAATCCTTCATTGTTGTTACTGTTGTGCATTTTTATTTATTTATACACTGGATTCTGCCAAAGCTGCTTTTTTTTTCTTGTTGCCCTGAGAAAGTGAATGTGGATCTTCTTGAACTGCTGAGGGTGCTTCCATGATGATGTTAGGTAGTGAATTCCAGGATTTTGGCCCAGCAATGATGAAGGAATGGTGATGTATATCCAAGTCAGGGTGACATGTGACTTGGCAGTGATTGTATTCCCTTGATATTGTTGCTCTTGTCCTTCCTTGTTGGCAAAAAATTGCAGGACTGAGGTACGAGTTCAGTGAATTGCAAAAGTTATACTGCAGTCACTGTGTGCCGGTGGTGGGGTGGGACATTTGAGTCCACTGTTTGTGATGCTAATCAAGCAGACGGCTTTGTTCTGCATGATGTCCAGCTTCATGTGTTGTTACAGCTGCACTCGTCAAGGCAATTGGCAAATAGTCCAAAACACTCCTGATTTGAGCCTCGAGAGACTTTGAGGTGCTAAGTGGTGAGCCATTTGTTGCACTTGTAGCCACATTATTGATGTGGAGTGCCTTGGTTGCTTGGTGCTTACCATGATCCTTGCATCTTCAAAAAAAACACTAAAAGATGAATAAATTCCTTCCGCTCCCTGGTACGATTCTGCAGTTTCTGATCTCTCTTTGAACTCTTGATTCCCACATTTTTAATTACTCTAGAGGATCAATAATTTTATATACATTGTGTAAAATAATGAGTTATGATCTTCTCTGTGGGTTCAGGTTACAATATTATAATCAAACTTTGTTCGTGCTTTATTTTGACCTGATGAACCAAATTACAGGAAACTTTGTGCTATCCGGCACCGACGGGACCGAGCTGTTGCCGTTCCCTCAAAACTGCCGGACACACCAGCGCTAATGTTGAAGCATGCGGAGCTTTTCATCTCCGTATCTGGCAACAAACACTGTGTTGCTTAGCAACAGCTTCTAAACAGTCGGCCCATACCTTGGAAGCATCTCTGTAGCTTAGCAACAGCTTCAGAGAGACTTTCCAGAGCCTGACTGGGGAAAAAAAAGCCACGAGAAGGGGGAAAAAAAAGCCACGAGAAGAAAAAAAAACTAACAAACGGCTCCTGATTTTTGCCGGTGGCTCAAGCTTGCTGGACATTTAGCCACCGGATAACACAAAGTTTCCTGTATTGCCTTTCTCAACCACCTCCCAAAGATGAGCCCCTGGCCTGTGCTGTCTGATTGCTTTGTATGGAGGGAATGGTGGGAGATATTGGAGCACCACATTTGGTGTGTGCATGTATGCAGCCTCTCGTGTGATTTACAGAACTGGCACAGGTCTCCAACATTTGTTCACCACAATCCTTGCATGACATCACCTTTTCCCAGAGTCACGTAACTAAATTGGGAAAACTATTTTGAGATGGCCTTTTTTGTTGTAACTCTAGACTTGTAATGTTGCAGGTGTACAATTTTATACAAATGTATTTAACCTTGTTACTTATTAATGCAATTGGAAGTTAATTTGTTCATGAGTTAAGTTTAGTTTAGGAAGTTTTAGCTTCGCCCTTTTTCTTCTTGCACCACCCCCTCCCTCAAAACACTGTATTGGGTGCTTTATGGTGTTTAGTCATGTATATTAGGCACAATAGATAATTTATATTTCTGTATTATTAATGTTTAGATACTTTGTAAAAATCAGATGCACAAGCAGAGTAATCAACAAGTTGTTTCCTATCATTTTTTAAGGGGGGTGGTGGGGGAGGAGGAATCTGCATCCCAGAGTACTAAGAGGTAGCCATGAAAATAGTGGATGCATTGGTTGTCATCTTCCAAAATTCTATAGATTATGGAACAGTTCCAGCAGATTGGAGGGTGGCAAATGTACCCCACTGTTTAAAAAAGGAGGGAGAGAGAAAACACGGAACTACAGACCGGTTAGCCTAACATCAGTAGTAGGGAAAATGCTAGAGCCTGTTATAAAGGATGTGATAACAGGACACTTAGAAAATATCAACGGGATTAGACAAAGTCAACATGGATTTATGAAAGGGAAATAGTGTTTGACAAACCTACTGGAGGTTTTTGAGGATGTAACTAGTAGAATAGATAAGGGAGAACCAGTGGATGTGGTGTATTTGGATTTTCAGAAGGCCTTTGACAAAGTCCCACATAAGAGGTTAGTGTGCAAAATTAAAGCACATGGGATTGGAGGTAATATACTGGCATGGATTGAAAATTGGTTAACAGACAGGAAACAGAGAGCAGGAATAAATGGGTCTTTTTCGGGGTGGCAGGTGGTGACTAGTGGGGTACCGCAGGGATCAGTGCTTGGGCCCCAGCTATTCACAATATATATCAATGATTTGGATGAGGAAACCAAATGTAATATTTCCAAGTTTGCTGATAACACAAAACCAGGTGGGATTGTGAGTTGTGAGGAGGATGCAAAGAGGCTTCAAGGCGATTTAGACAAATTGAGTGGGCAAATGCATGGCAGATGCAGTATAATGTGGATAAATGTGAAGTTATTCACTTCGGTAGAAAAAACAGAAAGGCAGAGTATTATTTAAATGGTGATAGATTGGGAAATGTTGATGTACAGAGTATTATTTAAATGGTGATCGATTGGGAAATGTTGATGTACAGAGGGACCTGGGTGTCCTTGTACACCAGTCACTGAAAGCAAACATGCAGGTGCAGCAAGCAGTTAGGAAGGCAAATGGTATGTTGGCCTTCATTGCAAGAGGATTTGAGTACAAGAGCAAGGATGTCTTACTACAGTTGTACAGGGCCTTGGTGAGACCACACCTGGAGTACTGTGTGCAGTTTTGGTCTCCTTACCTCAGAAAGGATATATTTGCCATAGAGGGAGTGCAGCGAAGGTTTACCAGACTGATTCCTGGGATGGCAGGACTGTCGTATGAGGAGAGGTTGGGTCGACTAGGCCTGTATTCATTAGAGTTTAGAAGAATGAGAGGGGATCTCATTGAAATGTATAAAATTCTGACAAGGCTAGACAGACTGGATGCAGGGAGGATGTTTCCCCTGGCTGGGGGATCTAGAACGAGGGGTCACAGTCTCGGGATACAGGGTAGGACATTTAGGACTGAGATGAGGAGAAATTTCTTCACTCAGAGGGTGGTGAACCTGTGGAATTCTCTACCATAGTGGGCTGTGGAGGCCAAGTCACTGAATATATTTAAGAAGGCGATAGATCGATTTCTAGGCACAAAAGGCATCAAGGGGTATGGGAGGCGAGCGGAAATATGGTATTGAGATAGAGGATCAGCCATGATCATATTGAATGGCGGAGCAGGCTCGAAGGGCCGAATGGCCTACTCCTGCTCCTATTTTTCTATGTTCTATGAATAAAACCTTCCCAAGCCTCTGAATGGGAATGTGCTTGGAGCCAGATGTTCTTTTGCTCATCAACAATCGTTCTAGCCACCTCACTTGTAGGAGCAAAAATGTGTTCCTGTTCAAAATGATACCTTGCCATAGTGGAGTGTATATAATTCGCTAAAATAAATAAAGCTTCACAGTTGCTGACAGAATCTGGGAGTAGCTATCCGTTGAGGAATTTCAGAGAGCTGATGTAAATTTGGGATTTACCTCCATCCATGGCTTTAGATTTCGTAATTCAGCATCGGACTTGCTCTGTTACTGGTGTTTCAGCATTAATTTCTAAAATATATGCGAAAACAAACACTAATTTTTGTTACAAGAACAGAAAATGCTGGACACATTCAGCAAGTCCGTCAGCATCGGTACATATAGACCCTTCATCAGAACTGGAAGAAATTACAAATGAGCAACATTTAAAATGGAAAAGAACGAAGAGGGGGAAAAAATCTTGCCCGTATGAAAGAGAGAGTAGAGCGACATGAGGTCTTAAATTGAAAACAGAAGATGGTTAAATAGCTGAAGTGATACTAACTTTAAAAAAAATTAGTTCCTGGGATGTGGACGTCACTGGCAAACCCAGCATTTATTGCCCATCCCTATTTGCCCTCGAGAAGGTGGCGGTGAGCCGCCGCCTTGAACCCCTGCAGTCTGTGTGGTGAAGGTACTCCCACAGTGCTGTTGGGTAAGGAGTTTCAGGATTTTGACCCAGCGACGATGAAGGAAAGGTGATATACTTCCAAGGCCTTTAAACTAAATAGTGGGGGGGAGGGTCCAGGGGAGCGGGAATTTAAAAAGTCAATGAGAAATGAGAAAACAATAGAGCAGGATAGAGATGGGAGAAATAATAACCAGAGTGTGACAGGAAGGGACAGAATGTTTAAAAATAAGAGTGCAACAGAAAATGGGGCCAAAACAAGGAGAAATGGTAAAAGGACAAAGTTAAAAGCTCTATATCTGAATGCACACAGCATTCGTAACGAGATAGATGAGTTGACGGCACAAATATATGCAAATAGATATGATCTGATCGCCATTACAGAGATGTGGTTGCCAGGTGACCAGGGCTGGGAACTGAATATTCCAGGGTATTTGACAATTCGGAAGGATAGACAGAAAGGAAAGGGAGGCAGGGTGGCTTTGTTGGTAAAGGATGGGATCAGTGCAGTGGTGAGAAGTGATATTGGCTCAGAAGATCAAAATGTAGAATTGGTTTGAGTGGAAATAAAAAATAATGAGGGGAAAAAGTCTCTGGTGGGCGTAGTCTACAGGCCCCCGAACAGTAGCAATACTGTTGGACAGAATATAAATCAACAAATAATGGAGGCCTGTAAAAAAGGTACGGTACATAGAAACATAGAAGATAGGAGCAGGAATAGGCCATTCGGCCCCTCGAGTCTGCTCCGCCATTCAATGAGATCATGGCTGATCATCCAAATTCAGTACCCTGTCCCTGCCTTGTCCCCATATCCCTTGATCCCATTAGCCTTAAGAAATATATCCAACTCCTTCTTGAATATATTTAATGAATTGGCCTCAACTGCCTTCTGTGGTAGAGAATTCCACAGGTTCACCACTCTCTGGGTGAAGAAATTCCTCCTCATCTCTGTCCTAAATGGCTTATCCCTTATCCTTAGACTGTGACCTCTGGTTCTGGAATCCCTGGCCATCGGGAACATCCTTCCAGCATCCAGTCTGTCCAGTCCTGTTAGAATTTTATAAGTTTCAATGAGATCCCCTCTCATTCTTCTAAACTCCAGTGAGTATAAGCCCAATCGACCCAATCTCTCCTCATACGTCATTCCTGCCATCCCAGGTATCAGCCTGGTGAATCTTCGCTGCATTCCCTCCATGGCAAGAACATCCTTCCTCAGATAAGGCGACCAAAACTGCACACAATACTCAAGGTGTGGTTTCACCAAGGCCCTGTACAACTGCAGCAAGGCGTCCTTGTTCTTGTACTCGAACCCTCTCGCTACGAAGGCCAACATACCATTTGCCTCCTTAACCCCCTGCTGCACCTGCATGCTTACCTTGGGTAATCATGGGTGATTTTTAATCTCCATATTGATTGGACAAATCAAATTGGCCATGGTAGCCTTGAGGAGGAGTACATCGAGTGTATCCGGGATGGTTTCCTAGAACAGTATGTAATGGAACCAACCAGGGAGCAGGCTATCTTGGATCTGGTACTGTGTAATGAGACAGAATTAATTAATGATCTCATAGTAAAGGATCCTCTAGGAAAGAGTGATCATAACATGGTTGAATTTCAAATTCAGTTGGAGGGTGAGAAAGTTGTATCTCAAACCAGTGTCCTGATCTTAAACAAAGGCAATTACAGGAAACTCTTATCTGGGACCGGCGTGGTGCCGGTTGATCAAAAAGTCCAGATTACAGAGAGGTATACTTACTAAGGTACGAGAGCCCTGTACACGGCCACAGATCCAGGCGTCCCTGTTGCATGGCAACAGGTACAGGAACCCCGGTTACACGGCCACTAATATGAAGTAAAACTTACCTGAACCTACTCCTGAATTTTGCCGGTTAAGAGAGATTTCCGGTTATTTAGGTGCCGGTAAAAAGAGAGTTTCCTGTACCATGGCATGAGGGCCGAACTGGCTTAAGTGGACTGGAAAAATAAATTAAAAGATAAGACAGTTGAAATGCAGTGGCGGACATTTAAGGAGATATTTCATACTCTCAGCAAAAATATATTCCAGTGAGAAAGAAAGATTTTAAGAGAAGGGAGCACTATCCGTGGCTAACTAAGGAAGTAAGAATGGTATCAAATTGAAAATGAAGGCATACAATATTGCCAAGATTGGTGGGAGGCCAGAGGATTGGGAATTTTAAAAACCAGCAAAGGATGACTAAAAAAATAATAGAGAGAGAAGATGAATTATGAGAGTAAACTGGCAAGAAATATTAAAACAGAAAGCAAGAGCTTCTACAGGTATATAAAAAGGAAGAGAGTAGCTAAAGTAAACGTTGGTCCCTTAGAGGATGAGAATGGGGAATTAATAATAGGGAACGGGGAAATGGCAGAGACTCTGAACAAATATTTTGTATCTGTCTTCACAGTCGAAGACACTTAACATCCCAATAATGGATAATCAAGGGGCCACAGGGAGGGACTGAAGACTATCACTATCATTAAGGAAAAAGTACTTGGTAAAATAATGGGACTAAAAGACGACTAAAAAACGACAAGTCCTCTGGACCAGATGGCCTGCATCCCAGGGTCTTAAAAGTAGTGGCTGCAGAGATAGTGGATGCATTGGTTGCAATATACCAAAATTCCCTGGACTCTGGAGAGGTCCCAGCGGATTGGAAAACCGCAAATGTAACACCCCTATTTTTAAGAAAGGAGGGAGACAGAAAGCAGGAAACTATAGACCAGTTAGCCTAACATCTGTCATTGGGAAAATGCTGGAGCCCTTCATTTAAGGAAGTAGTAGCAGGGCATTTGCAAAATCATCATGCAGTCAAGCAGAGTTGGCATGGTTTTATGAAAGGGAAATCATGTTTAACAAATTTGCTGGAGTTCTTTGAGGATGTAACGAGCAGGGTGGATAAGGGTGAGCCAGTGGACGTGGTGGATTTCCAGAAGGCATTCGATAAGGTGCCACATACAGGAAACTCCAGCACCGACGGGACCGGGATGGTGCCGGTTGATTAAAAATTCCGGATGACGGAGAGGGTTATCTGCCGAGGCTTTTTTTAACAAACAAAAATTTAAAAATCAAGAAATGTGCAGTATACAGTAATTGGGTACTCACCTACAGAATGTTGTGTTACATGGATGGTGGAAGATGCTTGATTAAGTACAGTACTGCCAGTTGAAGATAATCCATAACTCTTTAATTACTTAACAGTAAAACAAAACTTATACGGTAAACGACTGTATACAGCGCGGGAGAGTCGGAATCCTGTTATTGAGGTGTTCGGACTTCCGACAGCGCCAAGAAGCCGAGTAGTGGCAGTTTGGAGAACTAACCCCACTGACTAACTCGGCCACCGCGGGAGACTCGGACTCGGCAACATTTCCGGTTATTGAGGTGTTGTTTTCGGAGTATGAATTTTGCCGGTTAATAGAGAATTCCGGATATTTAGGTGCTGTTTAAATGAGAGTTTCCTGTAAAAGGTTACTGCATAAGATAAGAGCTCACGGAGTTGGGGGTAATATATTAGCATGGATAGAGAATTGGCTAACCAACAGAAAGCAGAGAGTCGGGATAAATGGGTCATTTTCCGTTTGGCAAGCGATAACTAGTGGGGTGTCACAGGGATCGGTGCTGGGGCCTCAACTATTTACAATCTACTTTAATGACTTGGATGAAGGGACCGAGTGTAATGTAGCCAAGTTTGCGGATGATACAAAGATGGGTGGGAAAGCAAGTTGTGCAGAGGACTCAGAATCTGCAAAGGGATACAGACAGGCTAAGTGAGGTGGGCAAACATTTGGTAGATGGAGTAAAATGTGGGAAAGTGCGAGGTTATCCACTTTGGCAGGAAAAATAAAAAAGCAAATTATTATTTAAATGGAGAGAGATTACAAAATGCTACAGTTCAGAGGGACCTGGGGGTCCTTTGTGCATGAAACACAAAAAGTTGAAGGGGTAATTACTAGTCCTAGCCCCTTTAGGGCTACCCCAGATCCGGCGTATTCCCCAGCCGTTCACTTTCAACTAAAGTTAGAGGTAGCCGAATCCTAAAGACGCTTAATTGGGTCTAAAGGTCCAAACTATCTCTCCCTAAAGGAAAGGAACAACCTGAAGATGTTACCATCCTCCAGATAGCACTTATAATTTTAGCTAGGCGGTAACGTTCCGGTTATTATGAGGGTCCAGAAAACTCCCCCAGAATTCTGCAACTCCTCACCAAGGAGCGTACAGAGATTGAGTTTGCGAGTTTGATACAGAAGTACTATGTGAGACAATTCTAAAAATATATAGATTTATTAAAGAACCGACATGTAATTACAGTTGGTGATTCACTCGCAACATTAACAGTTCCAAATACAAAAAGCTTACAATTCTTACCAGAGATCCTTATTCTCAAATCTTAACTTCGTTACATTTTTACATTTCTTAGTCTTATTCCAGGATATCCACCAAAATCAAATACAATACCGTTGATCCCCGAGACTCAATTGTAGACTTACAAAGCTTGCCTCTGAAGCCGAGAATCGCTTTGCCCTTTTACAGCGAATCTATCATCCCATATGAAAGTTCAATTTTTATACCCTTTCTCAGTGGTATTTCCTTTGAAGTTTTCTGCTGATGTAAGCTAATTATCTCTAGTCATTTTTCTGCTGACCCCTGCTATTCTTAGTTAGATCAGCTTGTAGCATTATGAATTATGGGGGAGAAATTCAGTTGGCTGCGCCACCCATTAGCGCCTTAAGAGGGCATTAAGTGGGTCGCAAGCCACTGCCCACGCCTCCCGCTAAATTCCGCGGGACGCTAGTGGTGGCGCTAGCCATTAGCGCTGGGCCGCTACCGATGACGTCATTGATGTGCGCAGCGCCCCGCTCACGCCCCAGCCGCGTTATTTGGAAGCGCCCCCTGATTTACCGCCGGACGCTATGTGCGACCGATCCAGGGGGGCCTACCTGCGGCGGGGGAGGCGCAAATTAAAGGAGAGGTGCGGGGCGGCCATTTTTGTTGTTGGCCGCCTGCCAGCACCTGCCTGCGCTCCCATCCCCGGCCTCCTGAACAACCCCCCTCCCCCCCCCCCGGCGGAGTGCCGGCTGCGTTCCAAGAGCCCGGCACTTCTCCTCGGTGCCGGGCTCTTTTGCCGGCACTCGCGATCCTCGGCGGCCCAGCTGGGCGCCAGATCGCACTGCACAAGGCCCCTCCCCTTTAAGAAGGGGAGGAAGGCCTGCAATACCACAGCGCGACGTCCCACAGCGTGTGGCGCTGCGGCACGTTGCGCCACGATATTCAGTCGCAGCGCCCCAAGAGGGATGCGGGGCGCCTCCAGTAGCGCCGCGCTTCCCTTTGGGGCGCTACCACTCAATTTCCGACGGGCAGCCGCGAATGCTTCCGGGGCGCTACTTTTAGCGCCCTGGCAAGGCTGGCACCCCAAACGGGGCTATAGTCAATTTCTCCCCCTATGTCTCTACCCTTAGGTGTTCAAAGCTCATCATAAAAAAACAGTGTGGAGCAGGTGCATCTATTTGATGTCATTCTTACCAGAGTCTTCTATGCAATTCTTTTTACGACGTGTAAATTAGAAACACCTCAACCGGGTGCACCATTGTCTTCTTAGTTATCTCAACTGGTTGCAACACAGACTCGTGTCTCCTAGGTGTTCCAAGTTCAACACAAAAACAATGTGATGGCTGGTGCCTCCCCCACTTGATGCCATTCCCACGAAGGCATATGTTTCTTAATGTTATGTGTTTCTTTCCGAATTGTAATTATAACACCTTAACAGGGTGTACCATTGTGTTCTTTCCAAGGCTTTAGACTTTCAGGAACCTCCAACCTCCTGTTTCAATAAGGCTATTGATTCAGTGTCAACAACTTATCTTATCTCAATAGCCTGTATGCTGTTTACAGCTTTTCCATTGAGGCTTTTAGATTTTCAAGCCCAGTTTGTCATGTTTTAATAAAGTCAGAATTCTTTTATAGAATGGTGTATTTTTCTGAATAGGTATATTGCTTATTCCTTCACAAAGTTAGCATGCAGGTGCAGCAAGTAATCAAAAAGGCAAATGGAATGTTGGCCTTTATTACAGGGGTTGGAGTATTCAAGCAGGGAAGTCCTGCTACAACTGTACAGGGTATTGGTGAGACCACGCCTTGAGTACTGTGTACAGTTTTGGTCTCCTTATTTAAGAAATTATATACTTGCATTGGAGGCAGTTCAGAGACGATTTACTCGATTGATTCCTGAGATGAGGGGGTTGACTTTATGAAGAAAGGTTGGGCCTATACTCATTGGAATTTAGAAGAATGAGAGGTGATCTTATTGCAACATCTAAGATACTGAGGGGGCTCGACAAGGTAGATGCAGAGAGGATGTTTCCCCCCGTGGGGAAATCTGGAACTCGGGGGCATAGTTTCAGAATAAAGGGTCGCCCTTTTAGAACTGAGATGAGGAGGAATTTATTCTGAGGGTCATAAATCTGTGGAATTCTCTGCCTCGGAGAGCTGTGGAGGCTGGGTCATTAAATACATTTAAGGTGGAGATAGACAGATTTTTGCAAGATAAGGGAGTGAAGAATTATGGGGAGCGGGCGGGGAAGTGACTTTGAGCCCAAGATCAGCCATGATCTTATTGAATGGCGGAGCAGGCTCGAGAGGCCAGGTGGCCTATTCCTGCTCCTATTTCTTATGTAAGTCAGGATGGTGTGCGACTTGGAGGGGAACTTGGTGGAGGTGGTGGTGTTCCCATGTGCTTGCTGCCCTTGTCCGTCTAGGTGGTAGAAGTCGCGGGTTTGGGAAGTGCTGTCGAAGACAATAGAAGGTATAATGAGAGAAATGAAGACATTTACAAGATAAAATACTTTGCTACCTGTAACCTGCAGCATAAATGAGTTTTTGAAATAAAAATAGAAAAAGCTGGGAATAGACGGCAGGTCTGTCGCGTCTGAAAAGAGAGAAATCTGCTTAATAAAAGAGAAAGAAAGACTTGCATTTATATAGCGCCTTTCACGTCTCCAAGCACTTTACAGCCAATGAAGTACTTTTGAAGTGTAGTCACTGTTGTAATGAACAAAACGTGGCAGTCAATTTGTGCACAGCAAGCTCCCACAAACAGCAATATGATAATGGCCAGATAACCTGTTTTAGTGATGTTGATTGATGGATAAATGTTGGCCAGGATGCTTCAGGTGTTCATCAGAATTGGAAAATGGAGGCCTTGGTAAGATTGAGAGTTTAACGACTGCTCAAAGTCTACTACCCTTTTCGCAACTTCTTTACCTCGAATGTGTAAATTAAATCTAATTAGTGTGGCTTTCAGTGCCGCTCAGCTGACCCCTGTGCTATAATCCTTGGGAAACAAAGATAAACTAACTGCTTTTATAGGACTGAAGAAAATGAAGGTGAAAAGAAAACCATAGGTAGATGTCAAGAGTCAGGAATGCTGACTTCTGTCACAGAGGCAATTAATGTGTTTAATGGGCTGTGAATAGGTTTTTTTAAAGCCCAGAAAGAGATGATATTTGATCCACAAAGGTCATCTGTGTGAGGAAGGGAAAAGGCTCTAAACAACAAAAGGGCAGGAAAATGGCTAAGCATGGGAAAGAAGTACACAGAAGAGCACTTTAAAATGGAGGGGGATGAATTGGCAGCTGGGTGGGAGAAGTATGCCAGAAAATGGACACAACAGCTAAGATCAGAAGTTACTCAAGTACATGCTGAGTGTCAAATGAAATACTGTTCCTGACGTTTTCATTAAGTATAGTTGGAACAGTGTAGGAGACCAAAGAAGGAAAAGCCAAAACTTGAATGGTAGAGGGACTTTGTGAGAGCCATGGGGGAGGTTGGGATTACATTTATGGACAGAATCCAGAAGTTCAGTAAAGCAGTCACCAAGTCTGCATTGAGTGTCTCCAATATACAGCACAGAGGAGCCCACACCATAAGCACTGTACAGGTATATAGTATAATAGGTTTATGGCAGTATGTGTAAATTGCTGTAGCATATGGAAGTTTTTTGGGCCCTGGACAATGGTGTGGGGAGAGGTGAATAAACCGATATTGTCTCTGTCTCTGCTGTGGTTGCAGGGGTTAGTTCAAGGAGTAGGTGGATGTCTCTGCTGTGGTTGCAGGGGTTAGTTCAAGGAGTAGGTCCACCACCTCCTTCTCAAGGTAGGCAATAAATGCAGCCTTGCCAGCATTGCCCACATCCCAAGAACATTTTTATTTTTAAAGTGTCACAGCCTGATGGGACAATTAATACAGGTGTCCTGGGCAGGGTAAAGGGAGATGGCTACCGACCATAGAGAACATCTACCAGAAACGCTGTTTACGGAGGTCACTGACCATCAAAGACCTTACCCACCCCAGCCACAGTCTGTTCGCCCCCCTGCCATCTGGGAGACGCTACAGATGCATTCGCACCCGAACGACCAGATTTAGGAACAGCTTCTTTCCCAGGGCTGTCATCCTACTAAACTCCACAAATAAACTCTAAAGCCTGCACATCTGCCAATGCACTTTATTATGTTTATGTTAATGTATTACAAGCCAAATGAATGTTGAATGTTTAAATGTCTTAATCTAAATGTACACTCTCGGGAGCCGCAAGCCTACATTTCGTTGTACTGCACTTGTGCACTAACAATGACAATAAAGTTGATTTATTATTATTAATAATGTTGAGATCATATTGTAGGTGATGGAAGATGGTCTGTGATTATAGTGGCTAGTGGGTTGGAAGCTGAGGATGAGGGAACCTTTTGTTGATAGAGATAGGGGGGTCAGAGCAGAGTTACAGACAAAGCTGGGGGAAAACCTCTCATGGGGGAAAAGGAGTATATTTCAGAAGTGCCATTACACAAAATGGGAGCAGATGCAACAGAAACTAGGAGAAAGGGGTGGAGTCTTCTAGCACAGAATTAAGCCATTCAGTTCATTGTGTCTGTGTTGCTTGTTTGCTAGAGCAATCAAATGAACCCCACTGCCCATTCTTTCCTCATAACTCTCTCTGCTTCAGATACTTAGCCACTTCTCCCTTGAAAGTTACAATAATCTCTGCTTCAACTATTCCCTGTAGCAAAGCATTCCATATGCAACAAGCCTCTATGTATAGAAATTTCTCTAACCCTTTTCATCACTCTTTCACTGGCAATTTTAAATTGACGACCCTTTGTCACTGACTTCTCAATTCACTCTTTCACTATTCACTCTATCAAAACTCAATGGGGGAGAAATTCAGTTGGCTGCACCACCCGTTAGTGCCTTAAGAGGGTGCTAAGTGGGTCGCAAGCCAACTGGCGCCCAGGTGCGGCACTGTCCACGCCACCCGCTAAATTCCGCGGGACGCTAGTGGTGGCGCTAGCCGTTAGCGCTGCGCCGCTACCGATTACGTCATCGGTGTGCACAGTGCCCCGCTGACGCCCCAGCCGCGATATTTGGAAGCGCCCCCTGATTTACTGCCGGACGCTATGTCCGACCGGTTCAGGGGGGCCTACCTGCGGCCGGGGAGGCGCATATTAAAGGAGAGGTGCGGGGTGGCCATTTTTGTTGTTGGCCACCTGCCTGCACTCCCGTCCCCGGCCTCCTGAACCCCGCCGCCCCCCCCCCCCCCCAACCCCGCGGAGTGCCGGCTGCGTTCCAAGAGCCCGGCACTTCTCTCCGGTGCTGGGCTCTTTTGCCTGCACTTGCGATCCTCGGGGGCCCAGCCCAGATCGCGCTGAACAAGGCCCCTCTCCTTTAAGAAGGGGAGGAAGGCCTGCAATACCGCAGCGCGACGTGCCGCAGCGTGTGGCGCTGCTGCACGATATTCAGTCGCAGCGCCCCAAGAGGGATGCGGGGTGCCTCCAGTAGCGCCGCGCTTCCCTTTGGGGCACTACCACTCAATTTCCGGCGGGCGGCCACGAATGCTTCCAGGGCACTACTTTTAGCGCCCTGGTGAGGTTGACTCCCCAAACGGGGCTATACTCCATTTTTAGCCCAATTTATTCTGTGCTATAATTTTTTGTGCTTCATAATGTTAAAAACTTTGATTTTAAATTTCCTTTTTTATCCCTTCTCTGCTCCATTGGAAATAGTTCCAATATCTCAACTCTCCTCATAACTACAGTTTCCCATCTCTGGCTTCCTGTGAATCTATGCGGTATGCTCTGGGTTTAATGTCCTTTCTATAATGGGGCACCTAAAATTGCACAGTATTTGCAACTGTGACCTAACCATTGCATTTCATATACTTACTTTACATCTCTGGTTTTGTACTCTATTATAAAACCCAAAATGCTATTGGTCCTTTTTTGACTTAATCTATCTGCTCTTGCACATTGAAGAAATTTTGTGTGTGAATCTTCGTGTCTCTCTGCTCATTCGCATCTTTCCATTGAGTGTATTCTCTCATTCCTTATTTTCTGTATAGCACTCATCCAGTCAGCTTTGCTTTTTGCCAAATCCACTACCTTTGTGTTGTCAGCACATTTCAATACTGGCTCCCTATTCCAAGTCCAAATTACATGTATATTAAGAGCAAAAGTGGGTCCCACACTGACCTCCTCGGTACATCATCCAACCCTTCTCCAATCCAAGCAACACCCACTAAGCTGAACCCTTTATTCCTGTCTGACAACCAACTTTCTATTTACGCTGTTATATTTCACCACATTTGACTGTATTCCTTTACTTTTCCAATTGGTCACAAACCCCTATTAAATAGGTCAAACCTGACGTCCTTTTAATGAATCCATGCTGGTTGCCCTTGATTATCCCATGCATTCCTAAATTCTGACTTATTGATCTCGAATGATAGATTTCTAAGAATTGGCCCATAACTGAAGTTAAACTGACTGGTCTATAGTTACTTAATTTATCCATCTCTCTTAGTATTTAAAATATGTTTTGTACAGCAAAATGTACAGTCTTTTTAGGCGGAACCGAGGATGACTTGCTTCCACATTAAAAATGAGTTTGCAGGTGACTGGTTAGTCCAATGCCGGACCTACAGTCTCTGTCACAGGTGGGGCAGACGGTGGTTGAAGGGGCAGGTGGGTGGGGTGCTTGGGTTGACGTGCGCTCCTTGCACTGCCTGCGCTTGGCTTCCGCTTGCTCCCGGCGAAGAGACTCGGTGTTCGGCGCCTTCCCGGATGCTTCTCCTCCACTTTGTGCGCCCTTGGGCCAGGGATTCCCAGGTGTCGGTAGGGATGTTACACTTTTTCAAGGAGGCTTTGAAGGTGTCCTTGAAGCGTTTCCTCTGCCCACCTGGGGCTCTCTTCCATGTCGGAGCTCCGAATAGAGTGCTTGTTTTGGGAGTCTCTCATCGGGCATGCGGACGATGTGGCCCGTCCATCGGAACTGATCGAGTGTGGTCAAAGCTTTGATGCTGGGGATGTTGGCCTGAGCAAGAACACTGACGTTGGTGCGCCTATCCTGCCAATGGATTTGCAGGATCTTGCGGAGGCAACGTTGGTGGTACCTCTCCAGTGCTTTCAGGTGCCTGCTGTACATGGTCCATGTCTCTGAGGCATACAGCAAAATGTACAGTATGCAGTCAGTTACAACTAGTGGTTCATTTTGTAGACTTTCAGGCCCAGAAATTCGTGTCGGGGGCTTCCCGCGGGTGCAAGTCCCCGACCTGCACTTACCTTGCGCGCCGGCCGTTGAGCTATGAGCCCACGTGGGATTCCGATCCTGGGCCTGCTCCAGCTGCCGGCGCGCAGTGCTTGCGTATCCCAGGGGTGCAGTTAGTTCGCTGTGACCCCTGGGATCACGTGGGCCGTGGGGAGCCAATCGGAGCAGGGAATGCTCCATTCATAAGATTGACAGGAAGAGCTGTCAAAAGTTGTAAATACTACGGGCCCCAAAACATCACTAAATCTTCAGATAATTTTTTTTTTTTAAATCACATTTTTAAAATAAACTATAAATTACATGAAATAACTATTTTAAACAATTTAAATTTTTGGAAAAAATTATTTTATTTTCTAATGGGGCTAAAAATAAACTTACCTTGCTTTAAAGTATTTAAAAATAATAAACCTGTGGAAAAAATGTTTTAATTTTAATTAATTCACCACTTACCTTGTAAAAAGCAGGCCTTACGCCTACTTTTTAAATGTGTAACTTCTGCAGACTTACCCTCCCGGGAAAACCTGTATTTAAAAAAAAAAAAAAAACCTGTATAAAAAAAAACTAAGTTCGATGCGCACGCGCAGCCTCTCCCGCGCACGCATGCAGGAAACCGGCACTTCCATTGGGCCTACGGGTGAGTACCCCGTGCGTACTCACCCGTGGAGACCCGAATTTCTGGGCCTCAGTTTGTAATTACGTAAACAAGCAAGTGCTTCTTCTATTGGTGACATTCACCTGCATTTGGGGGGAAATGATAAAGATCCATATTATGGCAGTGATGTGCTATCAATTACTCATAAAAGACTGAGAGTTAAGAGAGTAAATAAAGGCTTTTATTAACAAAAGAATGAAGGTCTGCCTCGAGTGGTCGACCGGTCCAGAAATACAAAGGGCTGGGGAGCAGTCACCTTTATACTAGGACTTGTGGGAGGAGTCAGCCGAGGCATGTCCAGGCATGTACACAGTGGAATACAAACAGTGGTTTACCACATTCACCCCTTGTTTAAAATTGAGTCCGGCGGGGTGAAGTGTATTAAAAGTTAGTGTATTGGAGTCTCTCCGGAGGTCTTGCCTGCCGCTGTGATCGGCGTGGCGACGGCAGGGGTAGTGGAGCTTCCGGCGTCGAGTCCTGCGTGGGCTGTGGCACAGGCGTGTCGTCCTCGTAGATGTCGAGCGGGTCGCGGGGCCCAGGCCTGCCGTCTGCTGGGGCTGGATATCGGATCGTGGGGGGGGGGGTGGTAGTGAGTAGTGGGTTACTGCGGCCCCCGAGGGTGCAAGGTCTCTTATGGAGACTGTGTCCTCCCGCCCGTCCGGGTATGCAATGTAAGCATACTGGGGGTTGACGTGGAGGAGGTCGACCCTCTCGACCAGGGGGTCCGTTTTATGGGTCCTCACGTGCCTTCTCAGTAGGACCGGCCCTGGGGACGTCAGCCATGGCGGTAGCGATGTCCCCGATGTGGACTTCCTTGGGAAGACAAACATTTTCTCATGAGGGGTGGCATTAGTGGCAGTGCAGAGCAGTGACCGAATAGAGTGGAGCGCATCGGGGAGCACATCCTGCCAGCGGGAGGTTGGAAGGCCCCTAGACTTTAAGGCTAGCAGGGCGGCCTTCCAAACTGTCGCATTTTCTCTTTCCACCTGTCCGTTCCCCCGGGGGTTGTAACTGGTGGTCCTGCTTGTGGCAATACCCCTAGTTAGCAGGTACTGACGGAGTTCGTCGCTCATAAACGATGAGCCCCGGTCGCTATGGATATAGCTGGGGAAACCGAACAGGGTGAAGAGGTCGTTCAGACATTTAATGACCGTGGCACTGGTCATGTCCGGGCAGGGGATGGCGAACGGGAAACGGGAGTACTCATCAATAATATTGAGGAAGTACACATTGCGGTCGGAGGAGGGGAGAGGCCCTTTAAAATCAACGCTCAGGCGCTCGAAGGGGCGAGTGGCTTTTATCAGGTGGGCCCTGTCTGGTCTATAAAAGTGCGGTTTGCACTCAGCGCAGACTTGGCAGTTCCTGGTCATGGTCCTGACCTCCTCAATAGAGTAAGGCAGGTTGCGGGCCTTGATGAAGTGGAAGAACCTGGTGACCCCCGGGTGGCAGAGGTCATTGTGGAGGGCCCGCAGTCTATCGATCTGCGCGCTGGCGCAGGTGCCACGCGATAGCGCATCCGGGGGTTCATTGAGCTTCCCGGGCCGGTACAAGATCTCGTAATTGTAGGTGGAAAGTTCGATTCTCCACCTCAAGATCTTGTCATTTTTGATTTTGCCCCTCTGCTTGTTGTTAAACATGAAAGCAACTGAACGTTGGTCAGTGAGCAGGGTAAATCGTTTTCCGGCCAGGTAGTGCCTCCAATGACGCACAGCCTCCACAATCGCCTGGGCCTCCTTCTCAACAGCAGAGTGTCTGGTCTCCGGGCCTTGGAGGGTTCGTGAAAAGAAGGCCACGGGTCTCCCCGCCTGATTGAGGGTAGCGGCCAGGGCAAAGTCGGACGCGTCGCTTTCCACCTGGAAGGGGATGGATTCGTCCACTGCGTGCATGGTGGCTTTGGCAATGTCTTCCTTGATACGGTGGAAGTCTAAGCGGGCCTCTGCCGTCAAGGGAAAAGAGGTGGACTTGATCAGCGGATGGGCCTTGTCCGCATAGTAGGGGACCCACTGGGCATAATAGGAGAAAAACCCTAGGCACCTCTTCAGGGCCTTGAGGCAGTGGGGCAGTGGGAGTTCCATAAGGGGATGCATCCGGTCGGGGTCGGGGCCGATGACTCCGTGTTCCACAACACAGCCAAGGATGGCGAGGCGGTTTGTGCGGAATATGCACTTCTCCTTGTTATATGTCAGGTTCAGGAGTTGGGCGGTGCGGAGGAATTTTTCGAGGTTTGCGTCATGGTCCTGCAAGTCACGGCCGCAGATGGTCACATTGTCCAGATATGGGAAAGTGGCCTGCAACGCATTTTGATCTACCATCCGGTCCATCTCCCTTTGGAAGACGGAGACCCCGTTGGTGACGCCAAAGGGAACCCTAAGGAAGTGGTAGAGGCGGCCGTTTGCCTCAAAGGCGGTATACTGGCGGTCCTCAGGGCGGATAGGGAGCTGGTGGTACGCTGATTTCAGGTCAATGGTCGAGAAGACGCGGTACTGCGCGATCTGGTTGACCATATCAGCTATGCGGGGGAGTGGGTAGGCGTCCAGCAGGGTGTAGCGATTTATTGTCTGGCTGTAGTCGATGACCAGGCGCTGCTTCTCGCCGGTCTTAACGACCACAACCTGGGCTCGCCAGGGGCTGGTGCTGCCCTCAATAATCCCTTCCTTCAGGAGCCGCTCCACTTCGGTTTTAATGAAAACCCTGTCCCCGGCACTGTATCGCCTGCTCTTTGTGGCGATGGGCTTACAGTCGGGGGTGAGGTTAGCAAACAGTGGGGGGGGGGGGGTGACTCTGAGTGTGGAGAGGTTGCACCTGGTGCGCGGCGGGCAATTTGGGAGCTGCTGGCTGCGGACTGTGAGTGGGGGTAGGGGTCCACCGTACGCCATCGTAACACTTTTAAGGTGGCACTGAAAATCTAACCCCAGCAGGACGGCAGCGCAGAGGTCGGGCAGGACCAGAAGTTTAAAATGATCGTACACGGTCCTGTCTACTACGAGTGTCACTACGCAGTAGCCGCCGATGTCCGCCGACTGGGACTCGGAGGCCATAGAAATCCGCTGGTGCGCAGGCAGGACTGGGAGAGAGCAACGCCGCACCGTGTCGGGGTGGATGAAGCTCTCCGTGCTCCCAGAGTCAAAAAGGCAGATTGTATCGTGGCCATTTACCTTAATGTCCATTGTGGAACTGGCCAGCTGGTGCGGTCTCGCTTGGTCCAGTGTAACGGATGCCAGCGTAGGGGTCGGTGTGTCGCTGCGGGTATCAGATGAGGCGGTGTTGGGGGCCTGCTGCGTTCCGGCTGTCGTCCAAGATGGCGGCGTCCATGATCCCCATGTGGCTGGAGGCGTCCAAAATGGCTGCTGTACCGGTGGTTCGCACATGGCCGGGGAGGCCCAAGATGGCGGCCCGCATGGCCCACACGCAGCGCTGCTGGGGTTCGGGCTGGCTTTGGTTCCTGCAGACGTTAGCATAGTGTCCCTTCTTCCCGCAGCCCGAGCAGATCGCGTTTTTCGCCGGGCAGCGCGCTCTGGGGTGTTTTGCCTGGCCACAGAAGTAGCATTTCTGGCCTTGGGGCACTGCTGTCTGGCCTTGGGACACTGCTGCGGTAGTTGGGCCGTTGCTGGGGTGGCACGGCGCTATGAGGCGGTCCTACCGTGTCCCAGGCTGTCATTCCCCGCGGCGTCCACGGTGCAGAGGAGTAGGCATCCATGCCCCGGTAGGCTGCATCCAATGATAGTGCGAGTTCAGAGGCCTTGTTGAGGTCGAGGTCACTCTGCTCCAACAGTCGCTGTCGGGTGTAATTGGATCTGTGGCCCGCTACAAAAGCGTCCCGGATAAGTTCCTCTGTGTACACGGCGGCCTTTACATCCTTACAACCACAGGCCCGGCCAAGCACAGACAGTGCCTGAAGGTATTCCACGGTCGATTCCCCAGGTTGTTGTTTACGACTCCCCAGAAGGTGCCTGGCGTACACTTCGTTCACTGGGCGAGTGTACTGGTCCTTGAGGAGCTTGATAGCGTCCGCGTACGAGGTCGCGTCTTGGATGACCGAGTACACTCGGTGGTTCACTTTGGAGGTCAGGACATCCAGTTTGTCCTCGTCCGATTTGATTGCTGCGGAGGCGGTCAGGAATTTTTCAAAACACTTAAGCCAGTGAGTAAACTTGGTGGATGAGTCCGCCTCCCGATGATCTAAGTCCAGGCATGCTGGTGTGAGGATCTACTCCATTATAAAAATTTTGTTAATAAAATTGATGCGCTATCAATTACTCATAAAAGACTGAGAGTTAAGAGAGTAACAAGGCTTTTATTAACAAAAGAATGAAGGTCTGCCTCGAGTGGTCGACCGGTCCAGAAATACAAAGGGCTGGGGAGCAGTCACCTTTATACTAGGACTTGTGGGAGGAGTCAGCCGAGGCATGTCCAGGCATGTACACAGTGGAATACAAACAGTGGTTTACCACAGGCAGTAATGCCAGTATGAAGGAACTCTTGAGTACAGTTTGCAAACTTAATAAAATCCCCATTTCTAAGACCGCATGTTCTGTTCTGATAGAAACAGAATTGTTATAAAACTTTCCCAAAGGGAAAACCGATACATTTACTGTTCAGTTTGTTTTCATCTCAGTTGCAGAATCATGGTCTTTACTACAAGCATTAATAATTAATTGAAAGCAGATACACCTTCAACAAATCCTGCTGCAAGACTGATGAAGGATTCTGTACTGGGATTCGAAATTGTAATATTGTGGAACAACTCCTGGAATAAGCAAATCAATACTACACATACTAAGCAATCATTCTGAAAAGTCTAGTAAAGTTAACTTATTTAGATGGTATAAGAAGGGTATGACTTTTTTTTCTCTCCTTGTACAAGTCTCATTGAATGCGCCAAAATCTGTTCTCCGCTTTCTTTCATGACCTGGCTAAGATGGATCTTCAGCAGCAATTGGGGAATAGAACTTGCACCCCTGCACTCCAGTGGCAGCCTTTAATATGCATAAGAAATTGTGACTTACATAAGTCTATTTTTCTTGCTTTTTCCTTTGCAGTCAGTCGGATTTAAAAAGTTAGACACTTTCAGATATTTGCAAAGGTAACTCATTATTTCACTACCAAAAGATGTTGAGGTAAACAGGAAGATAAAACCTCGAGTGTGGTTTCTACATTATTGTACTATTCTACGGTAGAGCTACCATTCCCACCTAGAAACAATTAGTACCTTTGTTTTAAAATTTAACATTATACAGCATTATTAGCTGCCCCAAATAAATGTTAATGCTTGTGCAATTTTTAAATTATTGATTGCACTGCGATTTTAAGTGTAGCTGGTGCAAATTCTTGGTTCACCAACACCTCAATTTTAAAATTCTCATCCTCATGTTCAAATCCCTCCAGGGCTTCATGCTTTCCTATCTCTAACCTCCTACAACCGCCCAATGGCCATGTCTTTAGCTGTCTAGGCGCTAAGATCTTGAATTCCCTCCCTTAGCCTCGCCATCTCTCTCTCTCTCTCTCTCTCTCTCTCCCTTTTAAGAGTCTTTTTGAAACTTTTTTATTAGTTCCTGGGATGTGGGCATCGCTGGCAAGTCCAGAATTTATTGCCCATCCCTAATTGCCCTCGAGAAGGTGGTGGTGAGCCGCCGCAGTCCTTGTGGTGAAGGTACTCCCACAGTGCTGTTAGGGAGGGAGTTCAATGATTTTGATTCAGATTATTATTTGAATGGCAATAGATTGGGAGAAGGGGAAGTGCAAAGAGACCTGGGTGTTCTTGTGCACCAGTCGCTGAAGGTAAGCATGCAGGTGCAGCAGGCGGTTAAGAAGGCAAATGGTATGCTGGCCTTCGTAGCAAGAGGGTTCGAGTACAGGAACAAGGATGTCTTGCTACAGTTGTACAGGGCCTTGGTGAGACCGCACCTTGAGTACTGTGTGCAGTTTTGGTCACCTTACCTGAGGAAGGACGTTCTTGCTATGGAGGGAGTGCAGCGAAGATTCACCAGGCTGATACCTGGGATGGCAGGAATGACTTATGAGGAGAGATTGTGTCGATTGGGCTTATACTCACTGGAGTTTAGAAGATTGAGAGGGGATCTCATCGAAACCTATAAAATTCTGTCAGGTCTGGACAGACTAGATGCAGGAAGGATGTTTCGGATGGCCGGGGAGTCCAGAACCAGGGGTCATAGTCTAAGGATAAGGGGTAAGCCATTTAGGACTGAAATGAGGAGGAACTTCTTCACCCAGAGAGTGGTGAACCTGTGGAATTCTCTGCCACAGAGGGCGGTGGAGGCCAGTTCATTAAATATATTCAAGAAAGAGTTGGATATATTTCTTAAGGCTAAAGGGATCAAGGGATATGGGGAGAAGGCAGGGACAGGGTACTGAGTTTGGATGATCAGCCATGATCTCATTGAATGGCGGAGCAGGCTCGGAGGGCCGAATGGCCTACTCCTGCTCCTATCTTCTATGTTTCTATGATCCAGTGACAATGAAGGAACGGCAATATATTTCCAAGTCCGGATGGTGTGTAACTTGGAGGAGTTGCTGCAGTGCATCTTGCAGATGGTACACACTGCAGCCATGGTACACCGGTGGTGGAGGGAGTGAATGGTTAAGGTGGTGGATGGAGTGCCAATCAAGCGGGCTGCTTTGTCCTGGATGGTGTCGAGCTTTCACCTCTTTAGTCACCTGTCCTAATATCTCCTCCTTTGTCTCCATGTCATTTTTGCCTTGTTGCGTTCCTGTGAAAGTGCCTTGAGACATTTTAAAGGTGCTATATAAATGCAAGCTGTTGTTGTAAGGTGGTCATGTTCTCCAAATTCCTTTCTATCCATGATCATTTTCCACAAAGCCAAACAGTAGGGATGGTGTTTTACAGTGTTAAGACTTGCATTTTCCTGCAGCTATTAATTTTCGGGGAGGTGAAACCCGTTTTATAAAGAAGGAAACAAACTTCCTAGTCTTGTATTGTGAAATACATGTTTTTGCAGTAGCGATCTGTTCCAGGAAAAGGCAGTTTCTTTACTTGTTTCTGAGCTCTCCTTTTGCCCCCCTTGCTCCTGCAAGTGTAAAACTTGAAAAGTAAGTAGTCATAAAACCACACTTTCTGAAATTTGTATCTACTGCTGTACTTTGAAAACGCCAATGGAATAGCTAGCTTAGGAAAAAACTTGTAGAAAAAAATAATAAAAAGCTGCAGAATATTTCTTACTGCAGAAAATTATACTTATGGGAAACATTTGGGGGTAAAAATTGGGTAGCGCCCCAATAGTTAGCGCCCCCGTGGCCAATTTTTCCCAGTTAGAGGGAGGAGGGGCGCTACTAGAAGCACCCTGCGTCCCTCTTGGGGCGCTGCGAGCCAATATCACGACACTACGTGCTGCGGTACTGCAGGCCTTCCTCCCCTTATTAAAGGGGAGGGGCCTGGCGCAGCATGTCCCGGCGCTCAGCTGGGCCACCAGGGATCTGGAGTGCCGGCAAACGAGCCTGGCACTCAAGGAGTGCCGGGCTCACTGAGAGCAGCCGGCACCCCGCGGGGTGGGGGGGGGGGGGGGCGGCTTCACTGGGGCCGGGGGCAGGTGCTGGCAGGAGGTGCACATCAACCGAATTTAGCCCCCTTGGGTTTATAGAGTGCAAGAGTAACATTGCTTAAGCATACTGTGAAATTTTGGGCCTACTATTAGTTAATTTGTTTTTGTATCTTCACACTCACCCCTTGGGGAGTCAGTGACAAGGGGCCAAGAGAGTGAGGAGAAACGCTAGGAGAAATGTCCTTATGCAGAGGTTTGTTGGAACATGGAATGTTTTATCGGGGAGTGGTTGCTGCTGTGCCCATTGCATCCTTTATGTCTACATTTGCTGTTTACAGTCTTTGACTTTGAGCCCATCTCCACTTCAGGTTGACCTTATTGAAGTGTCTGACTATATTCTGCACAATTTGAAAGACAATAGTAAACCCATATATCTGAACCCACTATTGTACTTCCAATGACTAGAAAGCGACTGGAGTGCAGCATGCGGAAGTAATCTACTCCAGCATCATTTACAATGGATTAGATTGAGCTTGTCTGCCTCCTCAGGCACAGAATGGGTTGTGCCTTTGTAAGAAAACAGGAAAAATCAATGTTTATAGTAGCAAAAGGAGATTGGAGTCGGGCCAAAATCTGACTTCCATTTACCCCTGTAAATCTCCAAATTTGAGTGCAAAATTGATCTTGGCATAAAGACTGGTCTTAAGTGCCGATGCAATTGCCAGTGTCAGTATAAGCCAGCATCAAGTTTTTTGAGTGTAATCGCTCCTCCTCAGTCAGCACCTGTTTTGTATCTGTTGAAAGAATTTTTAATTTGTGCAGAATATTTAGTAAACGTATCCACCAAAATAAATGGGTCTGTTTGAGCAAATATGCCATGTGGATTTGAATGCTGTGTCCTTAGTATAGCAATGGGTCTTTGATCGTAGCGCAAAACTAGAGAGGGTGGGGAGAGAGGAACATTTGAAATGGGTCACACAATGAATTTTGAAGTGCAGTGACTAGTTATGTACACAACACTGCCGGCCATTCTGCTCCAGCAATGATCACAAATAGCAGTGAGGCGAATGACCAGTTGATCTGTTGGTGCTTTGGACAAGGGCGGAATGTTGGCCACATGACCAGAAAACTCATTGCTTCTCTTCCAAGTTACAGGAAACCAATTTTTTCTTTTCTTTTGCCAATAGTATCTAAATTTCCTGGGAAATAATTTTGCTGAAGTTTTTATCTGTCACTATATGTACAGTATTACTTTTCAATGGAGGAACACTTGTTGATGTGCACATGCAGTGTCGACAGAACACTGGACACTTGCTATTGCAGACAGTTGTCTGTTACATCTGAGAAGGACTTGGATTGCAGAATGCATCATTTTGTGGTTGTCTCTCGCAGCTCAGGAACTATCTGAGGAAGTTTACAGCTAGCTGTACTTATGCTGTGGCCACCTGGGAAGATTTTCTCTGCAAGGGCTGTCTTGAAATTGCAAGTCCATTTATAGAATGTTTCTCCTCCCATTCACTGCCTTGTAGGTATTTATATCTATATATCTTTTTATGTCATCATTCCAAATCTTTCCCTCTGACACAGCATTTATTTTTTTCTCTGCCTCCTATGAAGCACCTTGTGACATTTTATTTCTGCATTAAAAGCAATATATAAATGCAAGTTCCAAGTTGAGTTTGACTATTATCTTTATCTGACAGTTCAAAAAAATGTTCTGGCTTGACTGTGCTCTATGCTAGCCTTCATATTTAGATCTTGGAATTCTCACCTTCTGTTTTCAGTACAGGATATTTAATTTGTATCTGAAGCAAAGAGGAGAAAAAATGGCGAAAAAATGTTAAATACATGTAGAAAGCATGATCTTCCTCTGTATTTGAATGTAGTACAGCTTCCCACAAACGAGCTCCATATGTGTTCCTTGGTTCTCTTTCTATCCCAGTGCTAAGGAGTTGCACTTAAAATATTTTGTTTGTTTACATTTTCCATTGTTCTCTGCTGGTTAAAGTGCTATGGATGTGGTCCAGATTTAGGTCAGGTATACAGTACAGTTGGGAAAATCCTCTGACCCACCTTATTCCGCAGTAGCACAAAGCTGCCCGGTTTCGCTCGCTCGCTCGCTCTCTCTCTCTCTCTCTTTCTCAGGTCTTTATTGGAGACAACCAGAAATTCGGGTCGGAGGCTTACCTGCACTTACCTAGCACGCCGGCCGTTGAGCTGTGGGCCCGCGTGGGATTCCAATCCTGGGCCTGCTCCAACTGCCGGCGTGCAGTGCTGGCGTATCCCAGGGGCGCAGTTAGTTCGAAGCGTCCCCTGGGATCACGTGGGCAATGGTAGCAGGGAATCTGTATTCATAGATTTGACAGGAATTCAGCCCCAAAACAACTAAAACTTCAACAAAAAAATGTTTTTAATCACATTTTTAAAATAACTATAAATTACATATAATTATTTTAAACAATAATTTAAATTTTTGAAAAAATTAATTACTGTTTCTAACGGGGCTAAAAATAAACTTACCTTTCTTTAAAGTATTTAAAAATAATAAACCTGTGGAAAAAATGTTTTTATTTTACTTAATTCGCCACTTACCTTGTTAAAAGCGTGCCTTGCGACTGCTTTTTATAAGCGTAGCTGCTGGAGACTTACCCTCCCGGAAAAACCTGCAAAAACACCGGAAGTTCCAGGCGTACGCGCTGCCTCTCCGGCACACGCGTTCGACCTGTGAACCCCTCCCTTTAAGGGAACGGAAGTTCCGGTTTCCCGCGCATGCGCAGTGCATGCACAAAACCGGCACTTTCATTGGGCCTACGCATGAGTACCCAGTGCGTACTCACCCGTGGGGACCCGAAGTTCTGGCCCATTAATATATTCTACTTATGCGCATGCCCTCCATTGTAAGCTAACCTGCTCCACATGTCATATTGCAGAATGAAACAGATGTTGGATGGATGTAAGGTTGTGAAAAATGTTTTTTAAACATCAGCCCCTTTGATCTTCAGCTGGATGCTAAATGCTCCAAGCTGCATTGTCATTTTGTCAAGTATAAATGAAGGGGTCGGTCATAATCTCAGTCTTTAAGATGCTGTCAGCAATGGATGATGGGCGACAAGGAGCCATAGTTTGATAGTGGAGATAGGAATGTAGAGGCTAGGAAGACCATTGCAATCCACTTAGCCAGTCCCAAATTTTGTCAAAAACAATCCAGTTTTTCTCTCTGCTCGCTCACTCACTCCCTCCCTCATTTCTGTCACATTT
The DNA here is from genome assembly GCF_052327205.1 of Somniosus microcephalus. Lineage (NCBI taxonomy): Eukaryota > Metazoa > Chordata > Chondrichthyes > Squaliformes > Somniosidae > Somniosus > Somniosus microcephalus. The sequence continues at coordinate 213,392,673 of NC_140996.1, read as the reverse complement.
CAAGGATGGTGGGGCAAAGCCATCCAAAGATATCAATGGATAAGTGTCCAGTTTTACTTGATTAGAAAGAACTTTCATTTCTGTAGTGCCTTTTCGTGGCCTTCGGACGTCCCAAAGCCCTTCACAGCCAATGAAGTACTGTACCTTTGAAGTGTAGTGACTACTGTAATGCAGAAAATGCAGCAGCTAATTTGCGCACAGCAAGGTCCCAAAAGCAGCAATGTAACAATGACCAGAAATCTGCTTTTAGTGATGTTGATTGAGGAATAAATATTAGCCAGGACACCAGGGAGAACTCACCTGCTCTTCGAATCATGCCAAGTGATCTTTTATATCCACCGGAGAGCGGACAGGGCCTCTGTTTCATGTCCCATCTGAAAGACGGCACCTCCGACAGTGCAGCACTCCCTCAGTACTGTACTGGCGTGTCAGCCTTAATTTTGTGCTCAAGTCTCTGGAGTGGGATTTGAACCCACAGCCTTCAGACTGAGGCGAGGGTGCCACTACACTGAACCCATATTTTTGAGCATTGGGGAGCATTTATGCAGAATCTTTTCTCGGAAGCTTAAATGGTGGGATAGAGTCCATTATAGGCTAGATTGTTCATGGTCTGTGAAAATAGCAAGTTTGATGGCTAAATTACTTGCCTTGTTGCATACGTTTGTAAGTTAAATGTCTAATCTATTTCTTACAGGTTCAAGCAAAGAAAGAGAACCTCTTGCCTCCAGCACTGAGTGAGTGCATTCCAAAGTTTTATTTCCCTCAAGGTTGCCCAAAAAGAACCCTTAATGTCGATGCAGTCATTGCCAGGATAGAAAACGTCTACACACAATTTGAAAATGAAAAAACAACTCTGGAAGATATGGGAAAAGTTGCAAAAGTAAGTATACTTTTTAACTTCCTCCTTTGTGTAATTTTGTGATATCATGGGGTCCATTTCTAGCCTTTTCATGAATATTTCTTTTATACTGTAGCCAATATCATCTTGTTTATATTTAAAAATGAGTAACTTGAAAATTGTGTTCAAGAAGCCATATTGCATTACTTCTTATGCAAGTCAAAGCACTATTGTAATAAGTATTTTTATATCAGTTTGATATAAGGAAAATGTAAGTGTTTGTTTTGTTACTGGTGCAATTTGAAGGTGATTGTAGTCTTTGGATTGGAGTGGAATTATTCCGTTTCCTCTTTCTCCTATACCCTCTTCTATTTTCTTCATCCTTTCCCATATATTATTATTACTTGTAATAGTTTTTGTTACTGAAAACTTATAGGGGAATTTTGAGTTCAGACAGATTTTGGGCAATTGCACCACCCACCCGAAATCCTTGGCGCAAGGCTGGAACTATTTTAAGGGCCAGGCCTCATTTTTTAATGCCAACAATCGGTGAGAAAGCTCCGCTATTCTAAATATAGGGGAGCCAGTTTATTGTGATTTTTAATGGTGCCAGCCTTGCCTACTTCTCCGTAGTTGTGATTTAGTATTTCTCCTTTTGTCTTTTTGGAAAAAAGCAGATCTACTCACCTGGAGTAGATTTCACGGGGGAGCCAGTTGTCTGGAATTTACAGTTTGGATTTCATCTTCAGCTTTAGGTCCCAATCAGACGCTCGGTTATGTCTGGACAGTTTCAGCTTGTTGCATTGAGCTGAGTCAACTTACTGTGCTTGTTTTATATTCTGTACTAGATGTTTCTACAACAGATCTTGATCGTTGCTGTAATTTTGCTATGAGTGTTCGTTTCTTGCTGCATTGTATTGCATACCAAAGTGAATAGAAGTGAACTTGGATTTGGCTGGACACGCACATGTGGGAACATTGAAATACGGCAGGTTGTATTTTTAGGAATTAATTGGTGTCCCAAACCAGTTGTCTCCCTGCATATAGATTTTGCCCACTGCTCAATATAAACCCTGCTCTGTGGTTTCGAGTTACTAATTTGTTGAATAAATACTGTTCTCAAGTCTGTAGAAAGCCAGAGGACCAGGATTAAGGGAGAATAATGCCAATAGTGATTAAGCTTCTGTGAAAAGGTCAGTGTAAAAGATGAACCATGAGCAACAGCAAATCTACTGTTTTAAAGAACAGTACAAGTCTAACTTTGCTGTAAGATTGGACAGAAACTTCTGTTTTCAGAAATCCTCTTTGCACAATTTTAATTTGCCTCAAGCTCACATGCCTATACAAATCTCCAGATTCTCTCGTTGTAGCCTGCCATATTAGACTTCTTCTGTTCTGTGCCTCTGATCTGGTTTTAAACCCGGAAACACGTTGGTTCCAAGCAGAACCCTAAGATGTTTTTATTTATGTGTTGGGTAAATTTGTATTTTTGTGTGGGTAGTTTCTGTGCCTTTTATGTGCATTGAGGTATGGTTGATGTGGGCCTCTGCTTACTACGATGCATTTCTGTGTGGGTGGCGTCTGCTTCACAGAATCACAGAATCCCCACAATGCAGATAGAGGCCATTTCGGCCCATTGAGCCTGCACCGACACATATCCCACCCTACCCCCGTAACCCCACGTATTTAATCCCTTAACACTAAGGGTCAATTTATCATAGCCAAATCAACCTAACCTGCACATCTTTGGACTGTGTGCACTGAGTGTTTTATGGGTGGTGTAGATCTTTTTGTTTCTTTGTATGATTCATTTTTGATGGTGTTTGAGTGTGTGGGGTAGAATATCAAAAATACAATTGACAAAAATGAAGACATGAACAAATGTTTTGTGTCTACCTCTGCCATCTTTATCTTCATCTGATTCTGTGCTGATTTCTGCATTTACCTTTTACAAACACCTTGATGCACTATGAATACCTCCCAAAAGGGAAGTATATTCCACTGATTCGCCATGTAATACCCTGGTATTTTAATGGCAAATATCTGTACATATACTGGTATCTTTCTGGCACTTCGTTACCAGTGTTGAAATGTAGATTAACTGCAGCTTGGGAGAAGACAGAATCATAGAAATTTACGGCACAGAAGGAGGCCATTCGGCCCATCGTGTCTGTGCCGGCCGCAGAAGAGCTCTCCAGCCTAATCCCACTTTCCAGCTCTTGGTCCGTAGCCCTGTAGGTTACAGCACTTCAAGTGCATATCCAAGTACTTCTTAAATGCATTGAGGATTTCAGCTTCTTTCTCTACCACCCTTTCGGACAATGAGTTCCTGATCGTGTGGAATTTCCCGATGAATGGTGAGTGCTGTCTTCAGCTCACTGTTCCTTATTCACGTCATTTAAAGGGAGATTCTATACTGAATCCATAGCATGATTACAGCACAAAAGGAGGCCATTCAGCCCGTCGCGCCTGTGCCAGCTCTCTTAAGAGCACTACAGCTAGTCCCACTCCCCCACCCTTTCCCCGTAGCCCTGCAAATCTTTTTCCTTCAGGTACTTATCCCATTCCCTTTTGAAAACCATGATTGAATCTGCCTCCACCACCCTTTCAGGCAATGCATTCCTGATCCTAATCACTCGCTGTGTAACAATGTTTTTCTTCCTGTTGCCTTTGGTTCTTCTGCCAATCACTTTAAATCTGTGTCCTCTGGTTCTTGATCATTCCGCCAATGGGGATAGTTTCTCTCTATCTACTCTGTCTGGACCCCTCATGATTTTGAACAAATGTTAGCTGCTGGCTTTCCTCTAAGATCCAGCCCTAAAGTAACAAGGGAAAACTCATGGTGCCTTTGTAATTTTAATTAAATAGAGTCAATTCAGTATAATATAAACCTTCAGAAGACTACTCCACAATCCGTGTGTGCTTTTTTTTTTAATGCATCCTCTCCTAATGGCAACAACTCAAGCTGATGCCTAGGTGAGACCACACCTCGAGTATTGTGTGCAGTTTTGGTCGCCTTATCTGAGGAAGGATGTTCTTGTCATGGAAGGAGTGCAGCGAAGATTCACCAGCTGATACCTGGGATGGCAGGAATGACGTATGAGGAGAGACTGGGTCGATGGTGCTTATACTCACTGGAGTTTAGAAGAATGAGAGGGGATCTCATTGAAACTTATAAAATTCTAACAGGACTAGACAGACTAGATGCAGGAAGGATGTTCCTGATGGCGGGGAGTCCAGAACCAGGGGTCACAGTCTAAAGATAAGGAGTAAGCCATTTAGGACAGAGATGAGGAATTTCTTCACCGAGAGTGGTGAACCTGTGGAATTATCTCCACAGAAGGCAGTAGAGGCCAATTCATTAAATATATTCAAGAAGGAGTTAGATATATTTCTTAAGGCTAAAGGGATCAAGGGATATGGGGAGAAAGCCGGGACCGGGTACTGAATTTGGATGATCAGCCATGATCTCATTAAATGGCGGAGCAGGCTCGAGGGGCCGAATGGCCTACTCCTATCTTCTATGTTTCTATGTCTTGCAATTGGCATCTATGGTACTATGCCCAAGTGGCTGTTTGTCCTGTGGGCAGTCTGGCAGCTATGACAGCCATCCCAAATTGTAGTCTCGGCCAACATTACCAAAAATGCCAACTGCAGTAGTTGTTAGATAGTGACCAGTGCACTGACAGTTTTTTTTCCCCCCACTGTAGTTCAGGGATGTTGAGAACGAAGGTAGAGCTACAGCCACCAGCTCAGATTTGTTAATTCACCATAGTCTGGGACCCTCATGGTGTGGCTCAGTCCTCTACATCACAAGCAAGAGTGGAACCAAACGAGGACAGGCCACTCAGGTGGCTAATGGAGGAAAGGCATTGGAGGAGGATGGTGTGGTTAAACATGTGAAAGGCTTCAAAATTGTTGAAGGACGAGAAGCACCACAGTCACAGGGGATGTCGTTTGTGATTTTGATTCGGGCCGTTTTAGTGCTGTGGCAGGGGCGGAAACCTGGTTGGAGAGATTTAACCATGGATTGCGGGAAAGAGGGGCACGGATTTGGGAGGTGACAACACATTCAGGGAAGTTGGAAATGGGGTGGTAGTTTACAAGGATGGGAGTGGGGGCTTCAAGGATTTCTTTCGCAGAGGTGATGAAGAAAGTTTTGAACGGGAAGATGATGGTACCTGAGGAGAGGAACTAATTACAATGTCAGCTAGCATGGGGGCAAGGAAGGGAAGTTGGGTGGTTAACAGTTTAGTGGGAATATGGTCAAGAGAAGGAGGTGGGTCTCATGGACAAGATGAGTTTGGAGAGGGCAAGAGTGGAGATAGGAGAGAAACTAGAGAAAGGTGTAGGTTCAGGGCTAGGGAGAGGCGAGCCTTGGAGAAAGTTTGGCTTCGCAGGCAAGGGACAGGGCAGATGTGGCAGTAACAGCTAAGCAGATGCTTCTTTTAAACAATCTCCAAAAGGTAATCTAAGTTTGTTATCAGTCTGTACAATTTAATATGTAAAACACACCATTTTACATTGGAGAATGATTCTGAAACCCAGATGCCCAGATATGTTCATGTCCAATGTATATCTGCTGGAGCAAATTTAGAAAATTCACAGTCCTCTCTGAAACCTTGTATGAAAGATACGAGGGACTAACCGCATGTTACAGTGTGCATGATTGCAAAAATTTTGCCTCGACTATCACATTTGGAAGTCTGTCACATTTGGATCATGCTTTATGAGGAACTTTCTAATATCAGTTCTAGGTTTGTCTTTCAGCAGTTTGAACCCGTGCCTCCTTGTGCTACTGTCAGTTTAACTTGAAGTAGCATTCCAGTTACTTTTTTGAATACAAAGGAATTTATTCTAATACCAAAGATAATGGTTAGTATCTGATTCCTAGATGGCATCTTATCTTGGTAGAGCTGTCTGCGGGAGGTGCTGAGTATAGGCACCCACCCTTCTCAGCACCTGCTAGCAGTCAGCTACTGAGTATTGGCGCAAATCTAAGAATAGATTGTTTGGCCATTTCCTAACTAAGAAATAGGGATCGGGAATCATGGTAACCCGAAGAAGAACAAAAATCACTGCAAGTGGAGATTATAATTGGGACCCTTTTGATTCAGGAATAACTACTACACTGTGGAGGGGCTGTGCATTATTGCTGTTAACTGGCAAGCTAAGAAGAAAGGAAGAGATTCCTCTAAGAGATGGTAAGGATTAGCTATGGAAGAAACAAGTCTCCCTATTATATTTCAGAGTGACAATTAATTAAATCACTCAAGTAAGTTGTTTTTGCTGTATAATTAAGAAAAAAACTACTGCAGGTGCTGGAAATGTGAAAATAAAACCAGCAAAAGCTGGAAATACTCAGCAGGTCAGGCAGCATCTGTGGAAAAACAGAAGTTAATGTTTCAGGTCCTGGACCATTCCTGAGGACTGGATGAGAGAAATCGGATATTTACAGGCCATAAAGAGTATGTGTATAGTTAAACCAAGATGGGTACAAAGGAAAGTAACAAAAACCAGTATCGTGGTCCCAGGCTCCAGTGGTCTGCGAGACTGGTAGGGGGACAAAAAAGCAGGTCGACACCCCGTCAGTAGAGTTCTAATGGAGAGCTCCCCCCACCCCCAAAGTACCAACACATTCCCTCCCCCCATCCCCGGAAATGCTTGCACATCCATCCCTCACTGCCAGAGTGAAAACGGGAGCTGTAGTTAAAGTCTGAAGTTGGTAAAGTCAATATTGAGGATAGAGGGCTGCAAAGTGCCTAGTAGAAAGGAGAGTTGCTTTTCCTCAAGCTTGCGTTGAGCTTCATTGGAACAACGTAAAAGGCCAAAGACACAGCGGTCAGAGCGAGAGTGGGACAGAGAATTGAAATGGCAAACAACAGGAAGCAAAGAGATTTGGGACCACAGATACACAAATCTCAAAGTAGCAACGGCCATAAAGAGTGCAAACAAAGTACTGGACTTCATTCCTAGAGGAATGACGGGAAAGTAATGTTAAATTTATATAGAACTTTGACTAGACAACATTTGGAATAATGTGTGCAGTTCTGGTCTCCATATAACAAGTAGGATATTGAAGCACTGGAGAAAGTGTAGAAAGGATTTACAAGGATATTCTCAGAATAGAAACTGAGGAGACCTGATAGAGGCCTTTAACATTATGAAGGGTTTCGATAGGGTGGATGTGGAGTATAAACACTGGCATAGACCAGTTGGGCCAAATGGTCTGTTTCTGAGCTGTACGTTCTATACAAATATCACTTCTGCCATTTAAACATCTCCTATTCTATACATTTTCTGTGTGATTTGGCCCCCCCCCCCCCTTTCCTTATTCTGTTGCTTTGTAAATGCTGTTCACCTGCAATATCTTCCAGTCCCAAGGACGTGCCCAAGACCTAAAACGCCAAATTTTGTTTTTGCACAAATGTTGTCTGGCCTGCTGAGTATTTCTAATTTTTATTTTGTCTTTGTTGTGGTTCCGTTTGCTTCACTTGTAACCGATCTTTCCGTAGCACTATTTCTGCACGGTAAATTAAAATTCCTGGTTTAACGACTGGCTTATTGTTTGTTTTGTTTAATAGGCGTGCGACTGCCCTCTGTATTGGAAAGCCCCATTGTTTTGTGCTGCCGGCGGGGAAAGAACAGGATATGTATCTGTTTACAAGTTCATCGCAACGTGGAGAAAGTAAGCGTTTTGTTCTCTTGCACGTTGCTCCATTCTGAGTCTCGACTTGTAGTGCTAGGTTCATTACTTCCTTTTATTGAACAAACTTGCAGTTAGATTTGAATTAATTGGGGTGTGGCGGGGAGAAAAACAACGCCAAATACCATTAACCGCTCGACACTGCCATTTGCTGTTTATTTAAATTTAGTAATTAACTGATAAAAGGAACTTTGGAGCAAACATGAATAGATTTTTCTAATTAATTTTCAGCAGTTTGTGGTATTTTTTTTTAGTGCAGCAACAGATCGGATCTGCAACTTGTGAAGCGCAGGTACTGAACTGGCTGTATGAAGCTAGAGCTTGAAGACTGAGGTGTCACATAAAACCACCAGTGATTTTTGTCTTCGCTTCTGTGGGAGGTTGTGCATTTGAAATTAAACCATACTGAACAGGAAAAATTCTGAGGACATTTTTAACTTTTAGTGGAGAGGTTTCTGATAGTTGAAACTACACTCACTTCAGAATTGGTATAAATTCAAATATCACACTACATGGTTTTATATTTATTCCACAATTTCTCAGCTTCTGTAGTTGCAAAATACCTCGGCAATCTTTTTATACTTTCGCAAATATGAATAATTTATGCTGAAACTTACAACGTGCAATTGGGCATTATTGGATGAAAGCTGCATGAAATTTCAGCTGCGCGCAAGACTGCCAAACATGTAACTTTCACATGGCTTTTACTAGGGAGTGTTTTTAGACAATTTGAAAGTTTGTTCCAATTATATTTTATGAAATATCCAACTACGAAATGAACATGCCCTAATCAAAATGCTTGTCGGAATGCTCTTTGGTATGTGAATTACTTATTCCCCTTTAAACTATTTAAAGCGGAAAGTTTTATAAATATCATCAAGCTCAGGTTCTGCCGCATTGCTTATATCTCGCTAATTCCTGTGACTTGGTTGTAGTGACCGCCTTTCAGAGTAGATAGTTAGATCTTTTACTGCCACAATTTTTAAAATATAACATTTGGACTGTCTCATTTAGAAGTAATGGTTCAGGACAAGCTCCTGAGGTGAGATGTTTCAACGCACGAGTGTGCAATTCTTACACTCTTCTTTCCGCTCTTCCCACAAAGGTGGTGATCCATGCCAGGATTCCTCTAATACCAGCAGTTCCCCAATACCTCACCCAAATGGCCGTTCTCGTGTCCGCCTAGATAATAAGTGTTTGCTGGCTATTTAGTCATAGGGTTATTGCATCCTAGCCAAATCTTGTGCACATGCACTTTTTGTCTCGGATCCCTTGAATGTAATTATGAATGGGAAATATGGCAAATGATGGATTTGTTTTTTGACTCCCTAACCAGGGAAGATTTCAGTGACCAGCCCATTGCTCCAGCTGAAAGTGGCTGTTTAGGACTTTTGTAGTCTGAGAGTCTTAGTGCCACACCACATTATGGTTTTAATCCACTGAGCTATGGCAGGAATTCAAGATTGAAGGATGCATAAATAGACACAGATGATATACATTACATAAGTGTTTCTGCCTTGTTCTAAACTTAGAAATACCATCTGTGGAGCACAACTGGTCAAGTTTCAATAACACTGATAGTAATCATAGATTGATATTCTGACATTTTTGTTTAATTATCTAGGGAGGGGAGTAAGAAACTTTTTATTCTACCCTTGTATTTCTCTTTTGAAAGCCTTACCTATGAATGAACTTCAGCTGGAGAGACTCACTGAGGCTCTGTGATCATTCAAATTATACATCATATATAGTGGCCTAATTGTTTTTTCTTGTCCCATGCTCGTTTTTAGACCAACTAGTTGATTGATGGTGTTGTGGCAAGTGGAAATCTGAAGAGCAGGGTTTAAAGAGAGTGTGGTAGAGTGAAATGCTTATTTTCCCCCTGCAGGCTATCCACTATGAACAATAGCTTCACGTTTGTCATTTACGCCCACTTTGTGTGGCACACAGACGCATTTATAAACATGGTCTTGTCATGAGGCAGAGCATCCAGTTGCCCAGCCAAGACTGGAGTAAACTTGCTCCATATATCAGAGAAACATGTAAATGATTTGCAGTTGTGTGGTTTGGGAAGTCAACTGATTTTACTTAATTACACTGAAGCATAAAATATGATGGAATTTAATAAATCCCCCAAAAATTGGAAATAAATGACTTTCTCCTTAAAAATTGTAGGATCTTGCAGAACTGCCATGATGATGCATCTAAATTCCTATATCTTCTGGCAAAACCTGGATGCAGTTACTTAGAGCAAGAGGACTTCATTCCATTGATACAGGTGCTGCATTTTATACCTTTTTGTTTTTTCCTGAGAGTATTTTGTGGAATGCTACCAATGCTCATCTACTTGGCACAGAAGCCATAAGGAATAATCAGGGAGTATCGAGCATATTCTTTGGAAAAGTAACTAAATTAGTGGATGAGGGCTATACCATGGGTGTTGCTTTGGAATTGTTAGAAAGCACCTTTTTTTTATTCGTTTCTGCGATGTGGGCGTCGCTGGCAAGGCCAGCATTTATTGCCCATACCTAATTGCCCTTGAGAAGGTGGTGGTGAGCCGCCGCCTTGAACCGCTGCAATCCGTGTGGTGAAGGTACTCCCACAGTGCAATTAGGGAGGAAGTTCCAGGATTTCGACCCAGCGACGATGAAGGATCGGCAAAATACTTCTAAGTCAGGATGGTGTGGAACTTGGAGGTGGTGGTGTTCCCTTGCGGCTGCTGGCCTTGTCCGTCTAGGTGGCAGAGGTCGCGGGTTTGGGAGTTGCTGCCGAAGAAGCCTTGGCGAGTTGCTGCAATGCATCTTGCAGATGGTACACACTGCAGCCACGGTACACCGGTGGTGGAGGGAGTGAATGTTTTTAAGGTGGTGGATGGGGTGCCAATCAAGCGGGCCACTTTGTCCTGGATGGTGTTGAACTTCTTGAGTGTTGGAGCTGCACTCATCCAGGCAAGTGGAGAGTATTCCATCACACTCCTTACTTGTGCCTTGTAGATGGTGGAACAGCTTTGGGGAGTCAGGAGGTGAGACACTCGCCACAGAATACCTAGCCTCTGACCTGCTCTTGTTGCCACAGTATTTATGTGGCTGGTCCAGTTAAGTTTCCGGTCAATGGTGACCCCCAGGATGTTGATGGTGGGGGATTCGGTGATGGTAATGCCATTGAATGTCATGGGGCAGTGGTTAGACTCTCTCTTGTTGGAGATAGTCATTGCCTGGCACTTCTGTGGCACGAATGTTACCTGCCACTTATCAGCCCAAGCCTAAACGTCGTCCAGGTCTTTGATAACATTCTTCATGCAAGCCTTTTAAAATAAGATTAAGACTGAATTAATTTCAAGTTAGCTAGCTAGACTGCGAAGTGGTTTAGCAGTGATAAACAAAAGGTGATGACAAATGCGAAGGGAGCAATAACTAGCAGAGCTCTGCTCTGCCTTCTCCTCTGGTAATACAGTTTGACGATATTCATAAATGTTTTGAAGGAGAATAAATTGTCATATTTGCTGCTGATACCAAGCCAAACCACGTAGCTAGGAAACTAATATAATGAGGATAAACAGCATTCCAAGAGATTAGCAAATGAGCCAAGGAATGTCGGATTTTAAGGCAGATGCATATTAAAATAGGAACCAGGGAAGGAATGTCCATTAACAAATTTGGAGAAGAATTAGATTTTTTTTTTACATTTACTTACTGAAAATTTCTAGTCAACATCAACTGTTGTCAACAAAGCCCCGCTAAGGGCTTCAGCACGTAACCTAGGCTGCACTTAAATGCAGTACCGAGGAGATGCTGCATTGTTGGAAGTGCCATCTTTCAGGTGAAACCAAGGCCTTGTCTGCCTGTTCAAGTGGGCGTGAAAGATCCCATGGCTGGCAGGCAGGCACTATTCGAAGACGAGAAGGGGAGTCCTCCCAGTGATTGGAACAACACATCCCACAATCAACGCCACCAAAAATTGATTAACTGGTTATTTATCTCATTTGTTGTTTGTGGGATTTTGCTGTGTTACTGCATTTGCCTATATAACAATGACAGCACTTCAAAATGAATTCATTGGCTGTGAAATGCTTTGGACCATCCTGAGGATGTAAAAGATGCTGTATAAATGCAAGTTTTTTTGCTGCTAAAGTAAATCAATACTGAGACACATCTCAGATATTTGACTATAAACTAGCATAAATTGTTCTAATGTTGTATGCATCACTAGTAAGGTTGCATTTGAAATACTGTGTACAATTTTAGGCATCCTACCTATAAAAGGACAATGTGTTGGAGCGGCCTCGAAAATGTGACCAGGACAATTCTGGGGTTTATTGCTATTGGTTATGAGCGACTTGCAGATGTGAATCAGTTTTCATTGAATAAAGTTGATGTGGGGTATGACCCAGGTCTATAAAATGCTCAGATTATAGATGTAGATGTAAGAAGACTGTTTGTTTGACTTGCGACTGCAAGCGCAGATTACAAGAGACACATTTTAACTGAACAATCCTCAATCAGAGCTGGACAGTATTTCACCGGCACTACTTGGAATAATGGGCACTTGTGGAACAGACTTCTATCAAAAACATTTGGTTCTGTGTAGATATAACTCCTTCATAAAAGGAGATAATTAAATATCTGGTTACAGGGGCAGGTGAAAACTGAAGATTAAACACTCCATGGGTGGCTATGGTTCCTGAGTTGCTCATGTAGAGGAGGCCAGAGGTGTTTGCAGTGGGCATTAGGCCAGTGATGTATAGTAGAGATGGGTAAATAATTGTGGAGATTTTGCTTGATTATGTTTTCAGGATCAGGGTCTATTTAAGCAGAGCTTTCCCTTCGATCTGTGGATCTATGATTTTCTATAAGCCAAATGGCCTTTTTCTTGTGCCACACTTCTTGTGTAAAATAGCCTTTGGTATCTTAATGATCTTTGGGGTATTTCACTGCAAATGGCACGGTATATCATAGAAAATCTATCCCAACAAATCTCTGCTTTGTTTTTTTTTCACGTTCCTGAACCTAAAGTTCAAACAGTGGTGAATAAAAAGCAACTGCGAAAATGTGCAGTACAATAGTAACAACGGCTTTTTAAGAACTGGGCTAAAAATTGTTCATTTAATTAAAAAAGAAATTCCCCAATATCCCCTCCCAACATCCCCTATCATTAATATACTCCCGGATCCAAGATTTAAAAAAAATACAGGCTGCACTGCTACTTTTGCCTACTTGTAAATTGTTTTGTACTTTTTTCCCTATTCAAAATGTTGTTTTTTTTTATGTGGATGCTGCCATCAAGCCAGCAGTTGACAGGGAGACTGTAGAAGTTATTTCAGTGAAGTAATTAATTCTGGCATCTGATCTTTCTTTTTGCATCATGAGCTGGTGACATTTGATCTGACTCTTTTGATAAATGAAATAAAAATCTGTTCAGAGTGAAATCAATTTCTTCTGGTAACCCTTAAAGCATTGATTTATGTGTTCTATATATTGCTTCATTCAAGGTGGTTAGGTTTCTGAGTGGAGCCTCACCTTCCCATTTAAAATGCATGGAAACAGTTTATAAGTAAACATACCATCTTAATCAATGCAACTTTTCAAGGTCAGTTTTTTCCCTTGGCAATTTTTTTAATGCAAAAGTTCAGTTTAGCAACTTTTTAGTACTGGAGAAGTAAAGGCACAGTGCTGTCTATCACTGTGCCATATAATGGGAATTGAGAGATTGACCTTTGATTAGTGAACACTAAATTCATTTTGTGGGGGGTGAGGGGAGTGTTGACTGGGTCTGGCAGCAAGTTATCCTTGCCAAGCATTGCATAATTGGAACTCCTGTTAGAAAAATGTGCAATCTGTATTGGTGCCGGTAGATGAGATTTAAAGACTTTTTTTTCTAACAAAATATCTTGGAATTCAGATACTGTATTTTGCATTTGTTGTGTACTTTCTGAACTGTTTGCTTACCTGTATAATGAGATATAGACTAACACTCTAATATTTGAAAGGGTTTTTTAATGCATCAGGACACACATACTCTATAAATACGGATATTGCAGAAGTCGTGGTTTACTACTGGTGTCTTTTTATGGGGGCGGGGAAGTATTAAAATGAATTGGAAAGATTTATGCATAAGATAATGGATACCTATTATAATATCGCCAGTGTAATATTCCATTGGATTGTTAACTTTTAAATGATTTCTATTCCCACCTTCCCCAAATTTTCCTTAAGAGCTTCCTTCTCTCCTTGTATCCTGTAAGCATCATTCCCCAGGCGATAGTACCACAGACAGGCAAATTGTTCCCCAAGGCTCTTCCAGTGCTGCACTGGCATTGGCTACTGTGCTGTTTGAGAATGAGATGGATTAACTTGACCTTTTATTGATGGCTTTAGTTAAAAAGTAAAAACAAAACTTCTCTTCCATTGGGTGGAGTGCCTAGCACAATTATTCTGCTGCTTCCAAATGATTTGCAAAAAGAAATGGTCAGCTTGTCAAGTAGTTATCCTTTAAAGCGTACTCGTGTCCTACTACCCTGTATCAGTTCATCAGTGTGTCTTCATACTACTCCAATTTTCAAAAATTGTGACCTGGAAATCCCTCCAGTGATTTGCAATTAATTTTTCTTTCTATTGCCTTTGTCAGCTTTTTCTCACATTATTTGAACAATGTGGGGGAGCTGTCCAAAAGTAAAACTGCCGAAGTACAGAAGCAAATGGACTGAACATGATGCTTTTGACTTTTCATTCTCATGTCTCCCAAATGGTCTTGAATGTCTGCCTGTTTTTCATTACTTCAGTAGTCATGTGATGTAATTTAATGGGGATTTATTCCCCAGAATTGTCTACTTCAAATCATGTTTATACAAATAGTAACAAAATTGTACATGGACATATCAATTTTCATTTTGTGATTGACTTTTAATATTTACTAACTATATATATATATAATTGGTGAGTAAACCTCTTTATGCTGCTTTTTTTTTAAAAAGATAGTTTGTTTTTCCAATGGAAAAGGGGGAATCAATTTCCCAAACAACCCCTCCTTTTTTCAGATGCTTTTAAGATCATAACTCACCGTCGGGGATTTTGTTGATCATCATAAAACACTTTAACTAACTGTACTCGTGCAGTTCACAACATTGTCAGAGCTCCGAATTGAATTGTAGTCTTGATAATTTTGTAAGCATCCATTATTCTATATATGGATATGCTTATATACATACGTTTGTGTACCGTACTCGTGCAACAATATCAGCTGTACCTTTTTACTCTGACCTAAGCTGCCCACTAGAACTATTGCACAGTCACACATCATTATAAATAACCATTCTCCCAAGTGTTTGCAGGTTTTAGGAATGTAGTTTATAACCTCATATTAAAACCACAACACGTCTATAGTTCTCACAAACTTCTCTGCAAATAAGTTCCCAACCACAACCTAGTACAGCCTCTTTTAGAGATCAGCTTATACTTTCAGTATAGCAACAAAAGTAGCCTGTTACACATTGGGTGATTGTCAGGATATTTGCAAGGTGTTAACCCATCAAATTGTTCTGATGACCTATTAGCTGTTGCCCTTGCACAGTGTACATAAATATTTATTGTGTTCTTAACGCATATAGTTTCGCTCCATGGAAGAAATTAAAAGCATCAGAGTTGAGTGGCAAATGTACAAATGAGCTCATTCATATAAAGAAGAAAGAAAGAACTTGCAGCTATATAGCACCTTTCACGACCTCCGGATGATGCAAACTGGTTCATAGCTGATTAACTATTTCTGAAGTATAATCACTTCTGTTGGCAAATCTGACAGTCAAGTTATACATAGCAAAGTTCCACAGAAAAGCAATGGGATGAATGACCAGTTAATCTGTTTCAGTGGCAATGGTTGAGGGCTGAATGTTGGCCACGACACCAGGAAAACATTCTCCTCTTCAAAAATGGAATTTAAAAAAAAATCCACTTGAACAAGCAGACTTGGTTTAACATCTCATCCGAAAGACAGCATCTCAGGCAATGCAGCACTTCCCAAGTACAACACTGAAGCATTGGTCTAGATTATGTGAAGGCCTGGTATGGGGCTTGAACCTTAAACCTTCTAACACAGGTGAGAGTTCTAACCATGAGCCAAGCTGACATTTGGTTATGACCTATAGATGAAATGGCTTCAAGTGTAGTGTCTGATTGGAACTGAAATTGTTTGTTTAATGTCTCTTATGTAAGATAGCAGATGATGGGCAGTGGCAGTAATACCATTTGGGAGTTCAGATGAACCCCTAAAAGCAAAAGAACCAAAAAGTGATTGCTCCATTTATATACGCTGTTTATTTTGAGCTTGTGTATTTCGGCTACTTAATGGTAGCCACTTTTTGTGTTATGGGTTAGAATAGAATGATGTTGGTTCTGTGATATAGGACCTCGCAGGATACTGGGTTTTTTTTTTGGAGTTGAGGATGGATTTACTGTTCTCTATACAGGAAACTCTTTGGTATCCAGCACCGATGGGACCGGGATGGTGCCGGTTGATTAAAAATTCCGGATGACGGAGAGGGTTATCTACCGAGGTTATTTTTAACAAACAAAAATAAAAAAATCAAGAAATGTGCAGTATACAGTAATTGGACTTCCGACAGCGCCAAGAAGCCGAGTAGTGGCAGTTTGGAGAACTACCCCCACTGACTAACTCGGCCACCGCGGGAGACTCAGACTCGGCAACATTGTCTGTTACACTATTGAGGTGTTGTTTTCGGAGTATGAATTTTGCCGGTTAATAGAGAATTCTGGATATTTAGGTGCCGTTTAAACGAGAGTTTCCTGTGTAATGCAATCTACTGTAATATTCTGACTATAGGACAAGTGGTAGTATCTGCAGAACCTGCAATTTTACTCACTGATGATTTCACTAGACCAAGCTTAAAATGGACTCTTCTGTCTAGGTACTGAATTCTTGGTTGTGGCTAAATTCTTTGATAGGCTTGTGTACTAGAGAGTTACTTTTCTGCTTCAGACTTAGTTTAGGCTTTTCTGTCTGGCTGCTGGTGCAAAGATAGTCATCACTGCAGTGAGCTGACTACCTCAATTTTCTGTGGTCAGCTCACGTGCTCTTCCTGTAACCAAAACTCAGATTTTACTTTGTGCTCCTCAAGTAGAAGAAACATTGAATGGCAATAGATTGGGAGAAGGGGAAGTGCAAAGAGACCTGGGTGTCCTTGTGCACCAGTCGCTGAAGGTAAGCATGCAGGTGCAGCAGGCGGTTAAGAAGGCAAATGGTATGTTGGCCTTCGTAGCAAGAGGGTTCGAGTACAGGAACAAGGATGTCTTGCTACAGTTGTACAGGGCCTTGGTGAGACCGCACCTTGAGTATTGTGTGCAGTTTTGGTCACCTTACCTGAGGAAGGACGTTCTTGCCATGG
Source organism: Somniosus microcephalus (assembly GCF_052327205.1). Taxonomy (NCBI): domain Eukaryota; kingdom Metazoa; phylum Chordata; class Chondrichthyes; order Squaliformes; family Somniosidae; genus Somniosus; species Somniosus microcephalus. The sequence goes on along the minus strand of NC_140996.1, from coordinate 213,375,735 downwards.
AGGGAGTGCAGCGAAGATTCACCAGGCTGATACTTGGGATGGCAGGAATGACGTATGAGGAGAGATTGTGTCGATTGGGCTTATACTCACTGGAGTTTAGAAGATTGAGAGGGGATCTCATCGAAACCTATAAAATTCTGTCAGGTCTGGACAGACTAGATGCAGGAAGGATGTTTCTGATGGCCGGGGAGTCCAGAACCAGGGGTCATAGTCTAAGGATAAGGGGTAAGCCATTTAGGACTGAAATGAGGAGGAATTTCTTCACCCAGAGAGTGGTGAACCTGTGGAATTCTCTGCCACAGAGGGCGGTGGAGGCTAGTTCATTAAATATATTCAAGAAAGAGTTGGATATATTTCTTGAGGCTAAAGGGATCAAGGGATATGGGGAAAAGGCAGGGACAGGGTACTGAATTTGGATGATCAGCCATGATCACATTGAATGGCGGAGCAGGCTCGAATGGCCTACTCCTGCTCCTATCTTCTATGTTTCTATCACTGATCACTTTTTACAGGGTGGACACTGAGCAGGAAATGAGACCGTTGAGTTTGGGGAGGAGAGAGAGAGAGAGCGAATGTTCATGTGAGAGCGATGCATAGGAGAGGGCCAAGGATGGACGCACTGGGGTTGATCTTGCAAGCATGGAAGGAGGAGCCATTTGAAGAGGTGTAGCGACTGTAATAGGACAGGTGGGAAATGAACCATGAGAGAGGGCACCATCTTATTTTTCTTCTTTGTTGTTTGAGACGTTTCCTTCCAGTGCTTCATAAGCGGCTCCCTTTTTCGACAACCTTTAAACCCTAAAGATCTGAAATTATTATTTTTAATTCCAACAATTAAAATGGAAAGAGCATGGGTGTGAAATTGGCCTTGGGCGGTAGCGCAAAGTGGGAGTTGGCGATTTGGCGGCCCGTTTTACACCCTGCCCAATTTTCTTTTCCATTGACTTGGAGCAAAAGAAGTAGCTTCAGATTGTTGCTTGTGCAATTATCCAGTGGCTTGGCCATGTGCATTTGCTATGAAAAATATATTTTAAATTGCTTTGATCTAGCAGCTTTCCTAACTTACTGAGGAATCCCCTTAAAAAGTGGTAATGAGACTGCTCCACTTACCTGTATGGGAAGTGGTTTTGCCACCCCAGAGGTTTCTAATAAGCCAGAGGCAACACAATTGCTGTGTCTCCAGGAGCCAAATTAATGGGTTATTTGAGCTTTTGGTTGATTCGCAGGATGTTGCATGATTTTTGGCATTGAAATATTCAAAAATATACCGTTTTTGTTAATGAAAGTGTTGGATAACAAAAATTGGGCACAGACCTTGTATTAAAGAATCTTTACTATATTCCCCAGAACACATTGCAACATCTAATTGCAGAGCTCAGATTGTCGTCTTAATTCATTTCCGTCTTGGGAACAGGAGTAGGCATTTTAGCCCCTCAAGCCTGTTCCACCATTCAATTAGATCATGCCTGATCTGTATCTTGACTCCCATCTATCCACCTTGGTTCCATAACCCTTAATACCCTTGCCTAACAACAATCTATCACTCAGTTTTGACATTTGCAATTGACCTAGCCTCAACCACTTTTTGGAGGAGAGTTCCAGATTTCAAAGGAATTAATATGGCTGCAGTGTTTCTGACCTAAAGTTGGAATGTGCTATATGAGTGCTTTTCAAAATATAGAGGAGGGTGATGATTTGAAATAACAGGAGCTGTTAATGAGAAGTGTATTGCTTGAACAGATGTTGATTTCCTTTTGTAGGATGTGGTGAATACACACCCAGGGCTGACGTTTCTGAGAGAAGCAGCAGAATTTCACACTCGATATGTTACCACAGTGAGTATTTCTTCTAGAGGACTATATTTTTATCATCTGTTTCTCTCAACCCTGCCAGCTAGATTGCTACAACACTGTTGGTTGTTAATAACTTATAGATGGAAGCTGCTTACTTTCCATTTTAATCTGCTTGTAAATGTCCCAAAGCATCTTTCTAAATCCTGTGGAGTTAAGAGACCAGGAGGGGGCAAACAGGAAATGAAGGATGGGTGAAAACTCATGGCACATGTATTAAATTTCATCATAACTGTAAGTATGGCTCCCAATGGGTTGTAAAATGACAGGTTTACAGTACAGGAGGTCATTTGACCCATTGGCACTGATATTTATGGGCGGCTGGGTGGGGGAGTGCGGTAGCGGTGGGAGGGGAAACACAGAAATCCTGGGGACGCGGAGGTCCTCCCGAATTTAACAGAGGACCTCGGCCTTTTTTTTTTAAGTCTGTTTCCCGCCCGGCAGCATTGACAGGCTGGCCAGCTGCCAGCCGGGAAAGCCAGAGACAGAAGGCTGCAATTGTGGTCTACCCCCGGCAATCGAAAGATGGGGGTGGGAATCTGAGCTCGGCAATAAGGAGGGAGGGAAAGATTGGTGCCAGGGGTCATCTGATTGCAGGGATGGCGGCTCAAAATGGGGGGAGGTCGCCAGAATGTGGGGCAGGAGGCTCTGAATCGGGGATTGGAGAGGGTTTTGGCCGATCACGGAGCAAGCGGCTGGAGATTGGGTTGGAGGGGGGTGGAAGGTCGATCGCGACGGCGAGAAGAGGCTGCGATTGGCAGAACGCTTGCTTGAGGGGCCGGGGAAGCACTCCTGGCTCTCTAGGGAGTACTCTAAAACTCACTTGCCTTCTGCAGCCAGCTGATCCCGTCTCCATTTCGCTGCTGGGCTTCCTGAGCCCTGGGAAACTCGGCCGGCAACTGTTAAATTTAAATCAGGCTCCCAGCTTCATTGTGGGAGCTTGATTTAAATATTACAATGAAGCGTCTTGCCTCCCCAAGACAGGATACATGCACGTAACACAACCTGCCGCTGTAAAAGTGGCAGCGTACACTGTGGGATGGGGTCACGTTTCGCGATTAAAACATTTTTTTTTAGCCTCTCTCCCGCCCGTGGTTAATATCGATCCCATTGGGTCTGTACCAGCTCTTTCCTAGAACAATCCAAAACTAATCCCACTGCCCTACTGACTCACCATCAACGTTCCCTATAATCTGCGCAGCTGTTTGCCAGTTCCACGCAGCCAGGGACCGGCTTTTTCGATGTTCAGTTTCGCACGTGTGCACGAAACTGTGAATGGGCCGCGCAGCCCCTTTAAAGGGACCGCGCGCCCCCAAAAAATTGGGGCGAACATTGCTCACCACAGCCTTATTTATTTTGCTGCTTCAAATATTGATCTAATTTTCCCTTCAAAGAATCAATGGTCTTCGTCTCAGCCACTCGCTGTGGCAGATCATTCAATGCTCCAACAATTCTCTGTAAAGAAATTTTTCCTAACCTTTCCTTACTCTCTCGGTGATTGTAAATTGATGACCCCTCTGCACAATTCCTCTATTTAAAAACATTTGGTTTGAGTCTGCATTTAGCTGCAAGCTGTGGTCATCAGTGGCGTCACGGAACAGACTTGTCAACGTTCCTCTGAAAATCTTTGAAATGCCATTTATTTCCTCTGTAACCTAAATTTCTAACGTCCAAAAGAAAGACATTAAAAACTACATATTTCTCAATGAGATGATTAAATTTATCCATTGATTTGTCTTGTGTGTCTTTTACTGTCTTCATTGAACATCTCAGGCTCTCCTAAAAGCCTGGGCTTGGACTTAATGTTTGTGCCCAGAGCTATGATGCCAGAAACTGCTTCACGTACAGTGTATCTAATTTCCTAAGACACATCAGCATCATTCAGGCAGATGTATTGATGGAATGTTGTCCCTTAGCTTCTAGCAGTTCCTGATCAATTTCAAAAGCCTTATTGAGGTGAAATTTATATTGAGTGTCTTTAATTTAAAAAAAGTCCCATTTCCTGATCTGTTAACTTCAGAAAGTGTATTAAGCTGAAGGGATGGGAGAGGGAGGGAAGTGAGCCAGTGTTTTTCTTTCTGCTTATAGTTAAAAACACTGGTTGAATTTTGAAGCCAACTAATTATCTCACCTGTGTTGATGGTTAGGGATGGTAATTGTTAATGGCTTACACCCATGAGAGGGGTTCTAACAACAGCTAACATGAGTAAGAAAGACTGACTGTCTTTCCTCAGTCTAATTTTATTTTTTTTAAGTTGAATTTTGAACGCATACAAAGCTCTTTTTGAAGGAACAGTTAGAAAGGAAAGGGGAGAAACAAATTGAGGTTAGGAGACCAATTAAGCTCAACGCAAGCTCAAGGAACAGCACCTCATCTTTCTATTTGGCATTTTATACCCTTCCGGCCTTAAAGTTGGGTTTCTGAACTTTAGATATTAAACATCGCTCCCATTTTCTCAGACAGCAGGTGCTATTAATGGAGGATGGCTGTACCAGAGCCACTGGTGTGGAGAAGGTGTGGACTGGTGCTTGGGGTGGGGATCCCCTATTGACACACGGCCGGCGGGGTGGTCTGCACTCCTGGGGTCTACCTACCTTTCTTCGCCACACTCCTAGGGCACAGGAGCATTTGCCTCTGCCAGAATTTTCGTGCTTCCCTTCCCCGCTGTTATTTTTGCTGTAACCATTTACATCTCTGGACCCATTTTTTTCTTTACTTGTCCCATTGCCACCCCCTTTTGCCTTGCACCATCATCCCTTTTGTCATTTTATTATCTCTCCATCCCTATCACAGACCTTCTCCATTGTTCTTTCCTTCTCATTCACCGCCCCCCCCCCACCACCATTTTATCTGGCTCTGAACTTGTTTAAAAACTCTTAGGTCTAGGAATTGGGTATGGCCCCGCTTGGGGCGTTAGAATTGGCACAGCGCAAAGTTTATAGCCAGACGCAACTTATCGCCACCTGGCGCGATATTGGGTTGCATCGCCCCTAAAGGTGATTGAGGCGCGAATTCATGCGTTACACGGGACTCCTAAGGCGCTAAACTTCCGGCGCAACCGAATATCGGAGCGGACGGGCGCAGCGCAGGTGCTCTCAATTACCGATGACCACGAGACTTCCAGGCGCCGGCCAGCTCTTAAAGGGGTGGGTCAGTCAGCTTCAGCATCCACACTCTGCGCCTTGCAGGCCTCAGAATCGGCGCAGGCCCTTTTCTGGCGCTAAAAACTTGGACCAGATGGAGAAGGTGAGACCGAGAGCAGAGCGCTTCACCAATGAGGCTCTGGAGCAATTGGTGGCCGCAGTGGAGCGCCGGCGAGATGTTCTCTACCCAGACAATGGCAGGAGGCCGAATCATAAGGACTACCGACGAGCTTGGAAGGATGTATGCCAGAGGGTCAACTCCAGCAGCATGGTGACCAGGAGCCCTGCCCAATGCAGAAAGAAATTCAACGACCTCACTCGGGTTGTGAGGGTGGGTGTTGTTTCTGCAAACTTCCGCATCCCTTCATTTGCACCTGACTTTATGGCTACAGGGTGGCCTGTGCCCCATTGGCCATCTGCCAGCAAGCACCCATGGCCCTTTCTGGGCACACACATGCACATTTGACTCAAGGTGTCATGTAAAGGCTCTTCCACCATGGGGGGCATGAGATGATCACTCAGGCCATCAGATAACATAACTGCCCCTCCTGTCCCCTGCAGTCCAAGCAGGCGAGGATTGGCAAAGACCAGCTTCGCACCGGTGGAGGACCTCCACAAGTGGTCACTCTCACAGATCTCGAGGAGAGAGTCCACCAGATTCTTGGATGACGTCCGAGTGGTCCTGTAACCACTGCAGCTGCCGACCCCATTGTCGACAGTGATGGTAAGGTTCTCACCTTTTACAACTGTCTCCTTCCACTTGTTCCCCCCGCCAGCATGCTTTCTCACTGTGGACCCATGTCATAGCCTTGCCGCAATCTGGCATCCCTTGCTGCCAAGCTGTCCTTTTGCTAAAGCCACTCTTCCACCTCCCTGCTTTCAGATGCTCCATCACCAGCTCGGGAGCCGGGCCCTCAAGCTGCCAGAGCCAGTGCCTCCGAAGGCTCAATGAGAAAATTACTCTCCAACAGAAGGTCAGCAACTCTCTCCAGCAACGATCAGAATGGCCAGCCCAAATGGCTGCAGCTTTTATACTAGTGCTGTCCCCTTTAAATAGCGCGCCCCCCCCCCCCCCCCCCGAGTCCGAGAAGGGCCTGGGAACGCTCCATCCAACTGTCACTAATAGCGCCAGGCGGAAAGGTTGCGGGCGCCACCGAATATCCGGTCCGGGGCGCCAAAAAGGCAGTACACACTGAAATGACGTCATGATCTGCCTGCGCCCGCGGGCGCGCGCAAAGAGTTGGCGCCGGCGCTAAAAGGATACTCAATATGGCAGGTGGCGCTATATTCACTGCGCCCGCCCGAAAATTGGGTAAGGCCCCAATTCTCGGGCTCTTTAGGCGCTAATCGCTGGCGCTACCAACCGAATTTCTAGGCCATAATCTCTAGCATCTTCCCGTTCTGATGAAAGGTCAGCGACCTGAAACATTAACTTTATTTCTCTCTCCACAGATGCTGCCTGACCTGCTGAGTGTATTCCAGCATTTTCTGTTTTTATTTGATTTCCAGCATCCACTGTGTTTTGCTTTTGTTGAGGTTAGGGTCCTTCTGGCTTCTTGCCGCATACCCATAGGGGAGGCGGAGGGAATGGATGGAGAGTTAAATGTGAGTTGAGTGACAGAGGAGTGAGGAAGAGGGATGGATGCAGGCATTGTGGCTACTTTTAAAGGATTACTTTATCAATGGCTTGTAGCTAAACCAGAGTAATATTTAAAAGCAACGGCAAGTTTATTTTTAAATCTTGAGCATTGAAAGTAAAATATATCTTTTTTGACTTTCTGCTTCCCCTCATGTTGTGGAGCATTGGTACAAGTTTAGGTTTGGGAACCAAAAAGTCCGTGTCTGAAGTAGCGCAATTCCCATATGCTGTTTACACCAATTTCCAGAATTCCACTATATTACCTCGTATTACTTCTCTTGTCCGGATTCTACTGTTGGACAAGAACAAATGCACCCTTCCTCTAAATACTAGCAACAAACAAAGGAAGCTGTTTTGTCTGAAGTATCTCAACTCCAAGACACACGATTAATATATTATAATACTCTATATAATATAAATTTCTGATAACGCCATGGATGCAATTTGCTGCTGGCTGTCTTCAGTGAAATGGCCTGAAATAACAATTTGAGTTTTAAGAGATTTTGTGGTCTTGTATTCCTAGTATTTGTTACATATTCTTAACTGATCCACTACTACATGGTACCAAAAACACAATAAGCAAGATTGAATGATTCAAGTGAAAGATTGAAATATGCAAATGCAAATATGTAGAGCCTATACTTTCACTCTGCATACCTTCTAAATGCCACCTTAAATTTTCATTCTAATAATCAACCTCTCGTTTAAGATGGATTGCTCATGAGGACAAGATCAGCAGAAGGCCATTTGTCCTGTATTTGTTCATCCATGCAGAAAGACCCTATCTACCCACCTTTGCTGCAACTAATATTTTCTTAAATTATTTAAGAACATAAGAACATAAGAAATAGGAGCAGGAGTAGGCCAATCGGCCCCTCGAGCCTGCTCCGCCATTCAATAAGATCATGGCTGATCTGATCCTAACCTCAAATCTTCTATCACTCTCCATCCACCCGAACCCATGTGATCTCCCGGGAGAGGCGAAAAACCAGATAAAAAACCCAATGGGCAATTTGGGAGAAAAAATCTGGGAAATTCCTCTCCGACCCATCTAGGCGATCGAAACTCGTCCAGGAGATCACTCTGTCCCTATATTTTCTACAGTACTTACCTTCTGTAAAGGTGATCTCCACCCCAGCCAGGAACAGGAATAAAACCATCTCCTGAAATCTAACACAGAATTAGAACACAAGAAGTAGGAGCAGATCCAGGCTACACGGCCCCTGGGCCCACTCCACTACCCACAGGGCCATGACCATTCCGAACCTAGACTCATGTCCAATTTCCTGCCCGCTCCCCATAACCCTTAATTCCCTTTACTTCTAGGAAACTATCTATTTCTGTTTTAAATTTATTTAATGATGTAGCTTCCACAGCTTTCTGGAGCAGCAAATTCCACAAACCTACCACCCTCTGAGTGAAGAAGTTTCTCCTCATCTCAGTTTTGAAAGAGCAGCCCCTTATTCTAAGATTATGCCCCCTAGTTCTAGTTTCACCCATCATTGGGAACATCCTCACCGCATCCACCCGATCAAGCCCCTTCACAATCTTATGTTTCAATAAGATCGCCTCTCATTCTTCTGAACTCCAATGAGTAGAGTCCCAATCTACTCAACCTCTCCTCATATCCCCTCCACTATGCTAACCAGAAGTCCATTCCAAGTAGTCCTTGTGAAGCATTAACTTTTACTAGTTTGAACCTTTATCCCCTTGTACTACTCCCACAGTTTAATTTAAAATAGTTCCGGATTAGCCTTTTCCATACCCTTAACTATCATATTGCTCTATAAGATCATCTCTTGGATACCTCCTTTGCAAAATGAAAACCCATGCATCTCCAGTCTTTCCTCATAACTTGGAACCCTGAGTAGATATCAAGTGCTTGAAAGTTTCCTTTCTTTCTTGGCAGCCAAAACCAAGACGCAATATTGAAGGTGTGGTCTGACCAGAGCATTGTGGAGTTTGGTCACAACTCCCTCTGACTTGTATTCTGATGTTTCGGTTACGTAGATCAACATTCTTTTGGCTTTGTTGATTTGTTGCTCTGCGTTGTTTGGACATTTTAAGTGTGGAGCTTGCTAAGACTCGGGTATGTTTCAGTTTCATCTTTTGCTATTTCAACATAATTCATGGAGGATGTATGTTGTTTATTTTTCCTTCTATTGTGCAGCAGGCATTTGTCTGCATTAGATTTTATCTGCCATTCTGCCCACTCACCATATCTTGTTTAACTCATTCTGTGATCTCCGGACTGCCTCTCCTAGTTTGGTATCATCTGCAAATTTGGCCCGTTTACATTTTAATCTTGTGTCTTATTGCACAGGTCATACAGAGGATATTTTACACCGTAAATAGATCATGGACGGGACGTATAACTTGTACAGAAATTAGGAAAAGCAACCTTCTACAGGTATGGTCTCCTGTAATCTATTTGGGTATTCTTACCTCTCCCTTATTTGAACCTTTCTGTTCTTTTCCACCATTGTCAGGGAAGTACAACAACAAGTTGTATTTATATAGCGCCTTTAACGTAGTAAAACATCCCAAGGCGCTTCACAGGAGCGTTATCAAACAAAATTTGACACCGAGCCACATAAGGTAATGACCAAAAGCTTGGTCAAAGAGGTAGGTTTTAAGGAGCATCTTAAAGGAAGAGAGAGGTGGAGAGATTTAGGGAGGGAATTCCAGAGCTTAGGGCCTCTGCTGCTGAAGGCACGGCCGCCAATGGTGGAGCGATTAAAATTGGGGATGCGCAAGAGGCCAGACTTGGAGGAGCGCAGATATCTTGGAGGGTTGTAGGAGGAGGTTACAGAGATGGGGAGGTGCGAGGCCATGGAGGGATTTGAAAACCAGGATGAGAGTTTTAAAGTAGAGGCGTTGATTAACTGGTAGCTAAAGTAGGTCAGCGAGCACAGGGGGTGATGGGTGCACGGGACTTGGTGCGAGTTAGGATACGGGCAGCAGAGTTTTGGATGACCAATTTTATTGAAGGTGTAAGATGGGAGGCCAGCCAGGAATGCGTTGGCATAGTCCTGTCTAGAGGTAACAAAGGCACAGATGAGGGTTTCAGCAGCAAATGAGCTGAGGCAGGGGCGGTGTCGGGCGACGTTACGGAGTTGGAAGTAGGCGGTCTTACTGATGGTGCGGATATGTGGTCGGAAGCTCATCTCGGGGTCAAATACAACACCAAGGTTGCGAACAGCCTGGTTCAGCCTCAGACAGTTGCCAGGGAGAGGGCTGGGACTGAAGACAATGGCTTCGGTCTTCCCAATATTTAGTTGGAGAAAATTTCTGCTCATCCAGTACTGGATGTCGGACAAGCAGTGTGACAATCTAGAGACAGTGGATGAGGTCGAGAAAGGTGGTGGTGAGGTCGAGCTGGATGTTGTCGGCGTATAAAATTAGATTTGCACTAAAAATGTGATTGAAGATTGTGCAATGCTGAGCCAAGGTTAAAGGTTTACAAATTTGGCTATTTGCTTGCAAATAAGCCATGTTTCAACACACACAGTATAAATGGTGGGAATGTAGCTGAAAACTTTAAATTTAAAGGTCTACTAATTTAAATTATCGTCAGCTGAAGGTTAGTTATCTGCAAATGTAGATGTTGGAGTAATTGCTTTTTGAATAATTTGTATGAATTCTAAAGTTAGAGTATGTTTTTAATTCACAGAACCTAGCCTTATTGGAAGAGGAAGAGGACATTAATCAGCTCACGGATTTTTTCTCCTATGAGCACTTTTATGTGATCTATTGTAAATTCTGGGAACTCGACACTGACCATGACCTCTACATTGATCAGAAGGACCTGGCAAGACATAATGATGATGGTATGACATGCAACATGAAGTAGCAGGTCATTAAGAGTCAGCTGCTTGATGTTTCAAATGACAGACCATGCATAAATAAATGGTGAACCGCTATCTGGGAAAACTATTTAAAATCGGCCTCCTTTACACGATGGAACATAAACCTGTCCACAGAACAAAAATCTGTATCCTACTGCATGTTTTTCCTCTTGCTCATTTTGTCAAGGCAAACACATTGTAATTAAATCACAGCCCTTCGGTAATACTTTTCATGTTTGTAAAAAAAAAAAATGTATTAAATCCACATATGCATTAATTCTATGTATATCACAGTGAGGAAGTTAAGTCAGTGAACATTTTTCTTTAGCTCTCGGTGCAAAATCATTAATTGAGCATCCTGTTCATTATTTTAGTTGAAAACACATTAGAGGAATTTTAAAGAGTCACTAATGGTCACTTCTGAGTTAACTGTCATAACAATGTGTGGTGAATCATGACCATCAACATTTGAACTGTTGAGAATCAACCAACCTAAGATAAGTTAGAGCGCCCAAGCATTTACACCAGCCTTTGCCTCAAAACAGTCCACGTGGTGTACAGTGTTTAGTTAGCTGTCAGTTACCTCATGCCAGCAGTTTACCCAGGCAGTAAAGTAATGGTGACTCAAAACTGTTGACGCCAACAATACAAATCCATTTGCTGCACACTTTATTTTACATCATTAATCAGACTAGCTACTATTGTGAATTGAATCACTTGAGCACATTTAATTAAGGACATTGGGAGTGAATTTCCGCAGAGGTTCTCCGGATCGGCCACTGTAACTTCGGCAGCAGAGCTTTGGAAACCCTGGATAAACGGCGTTGGTGCTGTTTTTTGAGGGTTTCCACAGCTCTTTGGCAGAAGTTAAGGCAGACAAGCGGGAGAACCCCCGTAGAATTCATCCCTGTATCCTTAGAAGCTGCCATTTTGTCATGCCTCCATTTCATTTTCTAAAACGAATTTAGATAACCATTACAAAATCTGGGCATGTAGGCTGGGATTTTCTCACCAGCCTATGATTTTCCTGATCATTTAAAATGAATGGTGGGGTGCCGTTGGGGAGGGGGTGGGGGGTAGGTAAATTCACAGGCTGCCAAACGCTCGAGTGGATAACCCCAGCCACCATAGAATTCATTGGTTCTGACATTAAGACAGACACCCGTTTTTCGTTGTGGACTTAATTCTTTTGGGTTAATTCATTTTGATTTCTTTCTGTGACGCTCACAAGATAGATAGAAAAGAGGGAGGCCATTCAGTCTATCTTGGACATCTGTTCACAATCACAAATATGTCACCTTAGTAACTTTTTAAAAAATGATTTAAACTCGATTTTGACCAACTTTTAACAGCTATGATAACCCTGAGCAACTTTTTCCAAATCAAATTTCTACCTGTAGTTGAAACTCCATTGGGAGACACAAATATTTTAGTGTGATATAATCAATAAATTAATGCCAAATATATTTGGTTTGATATGGCTGCAAATTAGATTTTTCGTGCAGCAGAAGTAGGTTTAAGTGAAAGTAAGTTGTAATGTCACAGAAATAGTTGGTGCATATCCTAGTTAAAGCATGCCCCTCAGCACCATCGATTTGGAACAATCTAAGTAATGTTTTATTAAATTTCTCCATTTTTCAGGGCGTGCTGGGATTGTAGTATGAATTATGCTTCTCCTTTTATTTTCAGCGATATCGGGTAGAATGATAGAAAGAATCTTCTCTGGAGCAGTTACGAGGTAAAGCTTGCAAATCTTTTTAGATTCAAGTCAAGAGAGCAGTACAGCAGCAATTTGCATTTATATAGTTGCTTTAAAATAAAATGTCCCAAATATTACTTTATAGCAGGTAGCCTGAGAACAACTTTTATGATCGCATTTCTTTTACAATTTTGGCAGTTGTTACATCTGCATTTTGTTCTAAAACGGAGCGCTGATTTTTAATCAACAACCCTATTCAATGACGAAATTAAAGATTCTCCTAGTTTCATGGGGCCTGAAAACCTGCGATCCCATTCCGCCAGCGTAACTGTGACTGAGCAGCATTTTCGTCCCACCAGGAACCCAGTTGCTAACTGATCTCCCCGGAGTTCCAAGGGCCAGGCAACTTGCATACTGCCAGTGGCTGCCCGAGCTAATAGCGGTGTGTCTCGGCTGCCTGCTAGGCGGGTGGGGGGGTGGGGGAGGTAGAGGTAGGGAAATATAAGGAATTATCGGCCCCTCTGTGGTCTGAATTTTCCAGATTATGAACCTGACCTGAAACACACTTTTTTTTGCCTGCCCTCTTTCTTCTGCACGTTTGTATCTTTTTGGCATTGAGGAGGAGGGGGTGGATGTAAGAGCAGGCTCAGCGGGATTACGCCATCCTGTCTGTACCACCGCCGCCTCCGTGTGCCAGCTGCAAGAGTGGGGTGGGCACAACTACCGTGTATGTCCGTCCGAGAAAATCCCAGCAGCCGTTTCTTCAGGGAGGAAACATGGCGTTACTGGGTCCTGCCCCTGGCTATCTTCATTCCTCTAATGCCAGCAGTCCACACCAGGCCTCGGGAAATTCAGGGCCATGGTCTTCCCTGTGGGGCTTGTAACAGTCAGCTTTACTTTTAATTTTTGAATGTAATCAAATGCCTCTGGAGATGAAAGCTGTCTTGGGAGTGTTAAAGTATTTCAAGTGTTTATACTAATCTTTTTAGTTAGGGGAATGAACAAAATAATTTGTGTTCTTTAAATTGTAATCCTTTTAAAATCTACGAGCCTTGATATAAATGGAAGGCCCACTGAGTAACTGCAATGACTTTTTTTTTTTCTTTCACTCACAAGGCAGTCCTCATTATGTAGTTGTTTCACTCAAGGGTTTAAAAATGTTTTTCTGATATCTGCTGAGTGTTGGTATATTTAGCTGTTGCATGAAAGTTCCCATTTGTGGCAATCCTTTAATCTGATTGGTTGAAGAGATAGAGTTGCTTGTCCTGTTCACTGAGGTCCCAGATGCCCTGTTTGCCTCGCTGCAACATTATCAGCTCACACTTTCAGCAGCCTGTCACGCAAAGATTTGCGAGCGCATGTCTGACTAACAGCAGGCGCTGTTGGATGCCCTGTCGCAGCAAATTAGGGCCCTATATTAAATAATGTTTTACAACAAGAAATTGATACCTGTACTGCACATGACCCACGCTAGAAGAAATTATTCATAAAGTTGTAAATGCAGCGAGTTCAACGCTAACTTTAAAACTGCTGCTTAATTTACAGGCACAGAAAAGCTCCAAAAGACAGAAAAATTGGTTATGCAGACTTTGTGTGGTTTTTGATTTCAGAAGAAGACAAAACAACATCAACCAGGTGAAATATCTGTGTGTGTGATGACAGAGGTTGCAATTGATCACATTTTCTGTTGCAGAATTTTTAACTGAAGGAGAATAAAATATGTGAGGCTTGATTATTTTTTAGAGCATCCAACACTGAGTTGGATGCAGTTACTTTAATTTAAACTTTGTATCTGGACTCTGTCACACTTAGGAAGTACCCCAGTTTATAAATATTTATAAATCGAGTAATACAAACCCTTTTTCTTCCCCATTAAGAAGATATTGATCTTATTTATGTGTTAGAGATGCAGCATCTGTTTTGCTATTTAATTTATTTGGCTTGATCTGGCTTTATGATCCTACCGTCATTAAGAACTGTTTATTTGCATAAATTACAATAAAGGAACAAACAAATGCGAATCTAAAATATATTAAGATCTCAATTATTGGCCCTAATGGAGAAGACTTCCTTGGAAGATGATAGAAACTGGAGGCGAATTGAGCTTCTATTGAAATGAGTGCACTGATTAGCTGTTTGGGGAATTGAGAGACTGCTTGTAAGGAGGACCATATATATTTCTTTCAGAATCTTTTAATATTCTCAAACTAACAAAAGACTTGAAAATGAATGCAAGGGAATGTAAGAAGCTCTTCCACTCACTTGAATAGCTGACCACTGTACAGTTCTTTCCCATTTGCATGTGCAAATCAGGGGCCTAACTCCTGTTTTAAGCCCCCACTGAAAGATTGGTTTCCCCTGAGGCAGCTGCCGCCAGTGATGGCTGCACTCAGTTAAACCATGCCTTGGAACCGCCTGTTCCCAACAAGGTAAATTTTTTGAAATATACTTTATTAAATGTGGAGCTCGCGAGGAACAGGAGTGCTCCTCTGCCCCCACATTTAAAGAACGCAGGCTGCCGCTTTCCCCGTCTCGCTTGCCTCCCCGATCACCAGCATGACACCGCCCCCAATCACCAGTTCACCTCCCCCGGTCTCCAATCCCCCTCCCTCTCTGCCCTCCAATCCCCCACATGCCGGAACTTCTACCTCTAAATGTTATGCATCAGCTGAATATTGTCGCAGTTGATCATTTCCTGCAGAGCATCAGAACTTGGTCGATTGAGACTCCAGTAGTAGCGCAAGACTTTTAATTTCAGGAGCATGCAGTGCGGATATATTTTTAGCAGCCCTTTGACTAAAATGCTTGATCAGCAGCCCTTAATCAGCACAATTACCAGCCATTTAACAAAAAACATTGTGCTAATCTGCATGTTTTAGTAGGCTGTGTAAATTAGTCTAAACCAGATGAAACGATTGTATTAATTATATAATAGTCAAAGCTAAGAGGTTAAATCACTAAAAGCTAGTGCCCCAGGTACAACAAGTAATTAAAAGGGCTAATGGAATATTGGCCTTTATCTCAAGGGGTTGGAACTCAAAAGTGAGGAAGTGATGCTTCAGTTGTACAGAACCTTGACCAGACCCCATCTGGAGTACTGCGTTCAGTTTTGGGCACCGAACCTCAGGAAAGATATATTGGCCGTGGAAAGGGGTACAACACAAATTCACAAGAATGATATAAAGTGTAAGAGGATAGGTTTCCTAAACTTGGTTTGTATTCCCTTTAGTTTCGAATGTTGAGGGGTGATCTATCAAGGTGTGTAAAATGATAAAGGGATTCGATAGGGTAGATGCAGATCAATAATTTTCTCTGGAGAGGAAGTCCAGAACAAGAGACCATAATCTTAAAATTAGAGCTAGTCCATTTAGGAGCAAAATCAAGAAACACGCACACACACATAATAGTGGAAATCTGAAACTGCAATGCAGTCTAGCAAAAAACAACACATGGATAAGTGAGAGCTCAAATAATGGTGGATAATCATAGTTTAATTGTGCAAAAACACAAAATGCTAAAAAGGCATTTGAAGGTTGGTCAGCATCCTAAAGTGCAAGATAGTTTAATGGTTCAGGTGGGACTGTTGTGATGAAGGGTTCTAGAATTAACTTGCCTGTCTTTCAGATGCTGAGTGACCTGCTATGCCTTTTCAACATTTCTGTCTTTGTTTGTGAAAGCAGCCTGGTGGCGTAGCAGTTTTTTTTGTACCAAACGAACGCCTACAGTTCCTATTATAATGGCCCATTTTTGTGCACATCTGCCATAGTTGCTTTGTAACCTGCCAGTAAGAAGTTTGAGGAGCAGGCTACCTGCTCAGAAAGGAGGGAGGGGAAGGGAAGGAGCAAGTGTAAAGAGCAAGTGGGATAATTCATAGTATAATTAACGGTGACCAGCATTAAATTAAAAGCAATCAGAGGGTGATGCATGATAGCAAAATACTGCAGATGCTGGAAATCCGAAATAACAACAGAAAATGCTGGAAAAACTCAGCAGGTCAGGCAACATCCGTGGAGAGAAATTAGAGTCAACATTTCGGGTCGAAACCCTTTTTCAAAACTGGAAAGGAAATAAAATAGATCGAAGGCAGGGCTGCGATAGAACAAAAGAAGTAAAGAGGTATTCAAAACCAGACGAGATGGTAATAGGACAGTGGAGACAAAAGACGGCTCAGATTAGGTGTGAAGTGTACTGGCAGGATGAGAGACAGCTGCCATGTGGGAGAGAGAGGGGGAAAAAAAGGAGGATGGGGGGGGGGGGGGGGGGAAGGGAAGACCCAAAACAAAGGGGTGGGGAAAAAAATATAAGTAAAAATGTAATAGGGGCCAAGGTTATGATCTGAAATTGTTGAACTCGATATCGAGTCCGGAAGGCTGCAAAGTGCCTAATCGGAAGATGAGGTGCTGTTCCTCGAGTTTACGTTGAGCTTCCGTGGAACAATGCAAGAGGCCAAGGACACTTGTGTTGGCTTTGAGCTAGATCTACAACGATGTTTTAAATAACTCACGATCCTACATTTAAATTAAAATATGCCAGCAGTTGCTTCTATTTAGATTTTTCTATCTTAGAATGTTAGAAAAACCAATGCTGAGAAAAGGCCCATCGAAACTCATTTCATCTTGTGTCTGTTGTGTGTGCTGGCATTTAATTTTGCTCTGTGACTCGTGGCCCTTATCTGTTGTTTTCCTCCCTGACAGTATTGAGTACTGGTTTCGCTGTATGGACCTTGATGGAGATGGCGTGCTGTCTATGTACGAACTGAACTATTTCTACGAGGACCAGTGCAAAAAGCTGGAGTGCATGTCTATTGAGCCATTGCCTTTTGAGGACTGCCTTTGTCAATTGCTTGACCTTGTTAAGCCAGAATGTGAAGGTAATCATTCGATAGTAACCTAAATTCACAGAAAAGTGTCCAGTCCTGTGTGCGGGTTTGATGTAAATACTTCTGTTTCTTTAGTTTACAAAGTGAACTATAATATGAAGCTTTTAATTTTGCCTACATGTAAAATGCATTCACTTGTCCAAATTCTGTTGGATTGAAGGAGAAAAGGGTTCTCTTTGTGTTTGTGTGTGCTCACTCACTCATCATTTTGAGGAATATCTGTGCTGCATGCTATCTTGCAGCCGTTGTCAACAGTGATACTTCCAACTCAGGTTTTCAGTAGTTCGATGAAGAGTAAAACGTCCTCCACTCTTCAATTTCAGGATATCTCAGCCAGGCTGTAATAAGGGTGCTATAACCAGACTCGGCAGTTTCCTGCTCGTGATTGCTATCCTATAACTCTTGCAGAAAGCGTGTATGAGTGGATGGCTATTTCAGATTTAATATTACTGATGTTTGAGTAGCTTTTCATCACGGTAATATAATACAGTATTAGTGTTTGTTTCAGCATCAGTGTAAAAGCTGAGAACTAGTAAAACCAGCTGACCTAGCAAGACTGTTATTTGTCTGAACCTGCTAACAGTCTGAGGGTCAAATTTGTTTTAACTTAATCTCATAACTATCCAAGTGATATTGCCTAAGTTTTATTTTGTAGGCAATGCAAAATGAAATCCATATATTCATAAATATTTTTTCTTGCTAATTTTCCCCCACTCCTCCACTTAACCATAGAGGAATCGCAGCCGAACCTGATCCTGTCCTCGCCTGACGTTCATGTGTATGCACTTTCCAATTGGGGTCACGAGATAGCAATCAAGAAATGGTGACCTGGTTGCTTTCTCCTCCCCACCTCTATTCCAAGTGCACCATGTTGACTGTAGTGTGCCTGCTGTCGCCTTTTTTGAGATCCAGTAACTCCGCACACACCGGCAGCAATTCAAGACTTTTTCTTCTGCCTCTCCCTGGAAAAACTCTGAGCCATTGGAGAGCATAAATAAATGTGTTTAACTTGACCTGTCAAAATGATATCTTCATTTCTATGAAATTAACTGGCCAATATTTTACACAGGAAAAATCACACTCCACGACCTAAAGAAATGCAAGATGGCAAATGTATTTTTTGACACCCTTTTCAACATCGACAAGTATCTGGAGCATGAACAGAAGGACCCATTTTCTATGCAGAAGGTAATTGTTATATTTATGGCACCACAGCTTTTCCCTCTATACTACCTACCTCAAGTTCTCTAAACATATCCATAAGGATATAGACTCCACTTAACCTGCATGAAGCAAGATAAACTATCAAAACTATAAAAAGAGTTTCCAGTACTGCGTCCTCATCAGCTCTGACCACCATAGGATCTCACCATTTGGCAGTGGCTCCACGTGAAAAAACGAGGTACAGGGATGAAACTGGAAATGCTCATCTCTTTGACTCTTCATGGCAGCAGGCCCAGGCTGTCACTATGCAATACCAGTCTCAGATTGGTGTTGTGGCATCCTTGCACTGTCAGCATTAATGGAGGCCGCCTGGCACTACATTGCACTGATGACTTGTTGGGACCGAGGAGACTTTGCCACTAGTCAAGTCTCTCCGGAAGGACTCTGACTTTATGCTGAGCCTCGTACCTCTGAATCCCCTGCCGCAGGACCAATATAAGTACGATGTACTTGTAGGCAAAAACACCTTTCATGTGAAAGTATAGACATATATATTTGGGAAGAATCACCTACCCCGTTGGTCCTATCCATTCTTGAGGGAGCCTCCGGTTCTGAGGAATCTCGGACATGAGATTAGAGGAGGGAATCACTTCTCCCTCATCCCCATCGTTGCAGTAATGGGCATCTTTATCACATGCTGATGGTCATCCTAATTCTCTTTAGGATCAACTATTATGAGCCATCATGTTTCAAAAGCAGACATCATTCCTGGGGTTCTACTCAAGGTTGTTTAATTCCCAGGAACTCGGTGGGTGAAGGGGTGATCCACCTGATCTTGGACTTTAGGGTCCATTTATTTTCTTAAAATGTTGTTATTCTTGAGAACTATTTTATTTGAATACAAGATTTAAAAAGTAGTCATACAGCTTTTTCACACAACTAGGAGAGACCAGCAAAGCATTTCAAGCCAATGATAGTTAAAGGTTTTTATTTTACAAGATTTCTAAAAAGAGCTAAGCAGAATTTCCAATTTCCCAAATAAAATTTAGTATAAACTAGCTGCCTGGATCAGAACAGCTCCGATTATATCTTAAGATACCTGAGCAAAAGCGTCCATCAAATTGAGTGACTTTACAATAGCTGAAATCAATAATCAGTGCAGAGGAGATATATAGACAAACAATTAAATTGCTTGCAAAGTTTGGGAGAATTTTGCAGTAATCTTTTTAAGCTACGTGCACAGCGGTACTAACGACAACATTTGTGACACCTTTACAATTTGCAATCTTTCCTGTGCAGCAAGATGTGGAGAACGATGGACCAGAACTGACCGACTGGGAGAGGTACGCTGTAAATGAGTATGAAAATCTGGTGGCTGAAGAAGCAGCCAATGAAAACTGGAACGATGGGTAAGAGACAGCTGATTAAAGAAAGTTACTGTCTTGTTTTGTTCACAGGGTGTTTAAAAACTAACTGAACTTTTCAGATTATGAACAATGAAAGATTGACTTCGTATTGACATTTTCAAACATTATACCCCTTCTCTTATCTCTCACGTAGGCATGGTATAGAAGTACTGACCTGTAGCTCACTTCCCCCCCTTAAATAGGAACATAAGAAATAGGAGCAGGAGTAGGCCATTCGCCCCCTTCAACTCTGCTCCGCTATTCAATAAGATCATGGCTGATCTTCTACCTCAACTCCACAATCCTGCACTATCCCCATATCCCTTGATTCCCTTAGTATCCAAAAATCTATCGATCTCTGTTTTGAATATACTCAACGACTGAGCCTCCACAGCCCTCTGGGGTAGAGAATTACAATGATCCGCAACCCTTTGAGTGAAGAAATTTCTCCTCATCTCGGTCCTAAATGGCCGACCCCTTATTCTGAGACTGTGACCCCCCCCTAGTTCTAGACTCCCCAGCCAGGGAAACAGCATCTACCCTGTCAATAGCAAAATACTGCGGATGCTGGAAATCTGAAATAACAACAGAAAGTGCTGGAAACACTCAGCAGGTCAGGCAGCATCGAGGAGAGAGAAACAGAGTCGACGTTTCGGTGGTGTTCTGACGAAGGGTTCGACCCGAAACATTGACTCTATTTCTCTACCCTGTCAAGCCACGTTAAGAAAAATATAGAATTTATATGTTTAAATAAGATCACCCCTCATTCTTCTAAATTCTCGGCCTAGGTATGGTTTTTAGAATTGATTGTTTTTAAATAAATATTATGATTGGGTCGATCATATTACAGGAAACTTTCTGGTATCCGGCACGGACAGGACCGAGCTGGTGCCGGTCTATCAACATTGCCGGAGAATCGAGCGCTATAGATCTAGCAACAAACCCTGTTGCTTAGCAACAGCTTCAAAACAATCAACACAGCTTGCAAGCGTCTCTGTAGCTTAGCAACAGCTTCAGTTAGACGCTTGCACAGCCAGAAATGAGTAAAAAAAAGTAACTAAAAGTAAAGAAAGTTATCTGAACCGACTCCTGAATTTTGCCGGTTAACCGACTTTTCCGGTTATTTAGTGGCCGGTTAATTGAAAGTTTCCTGTATCATCTAATTTGAATTAAGCAATAACACAGTAAAGTGTGATTCAGTACAATGTGAATTATCAGATCATTTGAATTGTGTGACTCTGAATAAAGAGATAGACGACTTGTTACTCATCCTGAAATAAGAATGGATTTTGCCTACTGTTAGAGCTTTAGGCACAGTTCACCCATTACATTTTAAAACCAATTTTAAATCCAACTTGGGTGGATAGTAAGGAAAACCTGATTGAAATTTCTGAAATTTTTCCAAATTCGAGACTTGCAGCACTGGAGGCAGCCATTCGGCCTGTCGTGCCTCTTTGAAAGAGCCATCGTGCTTAGTCCCACAACTCCGCTTTTTGTCCGTAACCCTGTACGTTCCTCATCCTCAAGAACCTGTCCAACTCCCTTTTTAAAATTATTGATGGAATCAGCTTCTAACACCTTTTCAGGTAGAGCATTCCAGATCCCGACAACTATTTGAGTGGAAAAAAGTGCTGGCATAGTCGACAAGCTTTTGTTGTTTGCTGATCGCTAAGGCAGAAGGGGTAAAAACTTTTAAAAGTGTTACCCAAAGGTAAAATGAGACTAGATAGTGGAGTAGAATGTGTACAGCAGTGTAATGTTGTACAATGTTAATGGATATCCAAGCTTTAGATAAGCTGCTTAGTATTGTAGTCATGTAGCTGGAATTTAGTCCAGTTTCCAAAATCTCTTGCACAACACCCTGATGCTTCCAGGGAACACCATGTGAAGCAGAGAGTCGTAACTGTTTTGCAAAACTCCTGCTAGTACAGTCCAGTCAGGGCATCAGTATAGCGCAATTTACAAAATACAAAGGCACCCTAGTATTTCACACTTCAAACACAGGAAAGCGGAAATGGGGGAAATACGGTTTCTGTTCAGTGGACACGACAGAAGCGGAAGGAAACAAACAAGCTGAAGGGGAAAAAGAAAATGGAAATGAGTCCAAAAAAAGTCTGTGGGAAATGCAAAGTGGAGAAATCTGAACGAAATAACGAATCTGATACTGAGAAAACAGTTGCAGAGTAGAAGTTAGCAATCACTGTGTTCAGGTATTTTAACTTGCCATTTGCATTTCCTATCCATGAAAATTGGTGAAAATACATTATTTGTGTTGGAAAAGATAAACATTACTGGAAGCGCTCATTGCAAGCTGAATGTTTGAGAGTCTTGCCCACATTTTAAATCTGTTTCTCTGTTGGTCGTACTTTGAAAATCCCCCATTTGACCACCATTCATCAATTCAGTCTGGATTTTAGAAGCAAGTGGCCATAGCTTACAAATCTACAGAAATTCTCTGAGGAGGTAACTAAATTGGTTGATGAGGGCCTTCCTTGGATTACCACATGATGTTGGACAACGTTTCATATGAGACTTGGAAAGATTCAGGCTCATGGAATTTATAACAAATTGCCTAATTGGACTGAAAATTGCTTTAGCAATAGAATACAGGAAGGGGTGATAAATGGAAAAAGCTCTAATTGGGGTTAGCGTTGCAGTGGAGTTCTACAGGATTCTGCCCTAGGTCCTTTACTGTTTGCAGTATTTATAAATAAGAATACCAGTGCCGCACTAAGTGCTGCATTATTAAAGATGCCAACTTTCAGATGAGACATTAAACCAAGGGAAATGTAAAAAGATGCCAAGGCACACTTTGAAAAAGAGCAGGGAGTTATTCTGGTGTCCTGATCAACATTCTTCCCTCAACCAACACCACTAAAAACAGATTAACTGCTCATTCATTCATTTGCTGTTTATGGGACCTTGCTGTGTGCAAATTGGCTGTTGTATTTGCCTATAGAATGCTGACTGCATTTCAAAAGTAATCCAGATGTCCTGATTCAAAGAATACTCAATGCTGCATTCTAAACCCCAAATGAGTCTGGAAGATTGAGTAGCACAGTTAGTGACTCGTTAACCATCTTGAATGTCAGTCCGCATTACGGAGATTCTGGATAGACAATACTGTACTTAACCAGTAAGTTGACCTCGCCGCATAACCCTCAAGTTATCAAGTGACTCTGTGGGCAGCTTGTTTTAAATATATTTGGAGTGAAATTGGTCTTGGGCGATAGCGAGTCAGCAGTCCGTTTTACACTCTGATTAATTTTCTTTCCCGTTGAAATCCATGGAAAAGAAAATTGGTGGGCGGTTGACTCGCTATTGACAGTCTTGCACTACCACTAAAGACCAATTTCACACCTATTATTTCTGTGACCAAGTGGGACTCCATGTTAGCTGTTGCATAACTAGTTAAAATCTGAAAAACTAAAGAAAAATACAGCATGGAGCTACCATTTATTCTTGCCTACCGTGTCAAACTTTTCTGTTTCCCCTGAATGCCTGCCTGTCTACGAACCTCCCTGCTTGGTGTCATGTGTGCACGTTTGGTTCATTTCCAATTAAAATCTTCATTTTCCCAACAATTGTGAGAAAGAGGCAGGGAGCAGTAGTACTAATTCAGATGAGGTTAAAGGCTTGAATATGCATTGACCGTGTATTTGGAATCCATTCTGCCTCAATTTCTTGCCTTTGCCTACTTGCGTGTACATTCCATTTAAAAATTGTTGCAGCATGTAATCATTCATTTCAGATGAGATTAGGTCCCAAGTGACGGTATTAAAATATTGACTGCATTGCTGTCTGAAATTCAAACATTTCTTGAAATTAAATTACCTTCATCGTACACAATTCTTCTGCCCTGTGAGTTGTAACAAAAACTGTGACAGCTTGCTTTAGCAACGAGTCGGAGATACTAGTTTATTCTGACTTTTTGGGTTGGCCTGAATGTCTGCCTCATTACTTACTGTATTGTGTGTGCCTTTGGTTAATTTCAAATTAAATTCTTCATTTTTCTCAACAATTGTGAGAAAGAGGCAGGAATAATTCTATGCTAGTTGTGCATAATAATCACTTTCCATATGTTATAAATCTCATCATCATAAAGAAACTACTCATGAAATAACACTGGACGGCCAACTGGTGGCGCCGTCCAAGGAGTATAAATACTCGGGCGTGGGCCCAGTTTGCTCAGGGACATTTTGTAAGACAGGAACTAGTAAAGTACAACTAGACCTCCATGTTCTGAAACAAGTTGATTAAAGCCTTGCTTTATTCTCAAACCAAGTGCGTAGTGAGTTTAATTATGTCACCATACATTTGAAATTTCAGTTCAGGTACTTCTCAAAGTGGTGGATGATTCAAAAGCCGTACATTATTGCTTCTGGGGTATTCTTGTACATCATTGGTTCAGTATTGCAGTTTGTCATTTGCCCCCCTTTTTATAACTGAAGTGCAGCACAAGAGGCAAGTGATGACAGCAGTGTGACACTGGTCATGTAGTGCAATTTAAGGCGGTAAAAATGGGAGGAAGAATATAATCCCACTGCTTTCAAAGCCAGGACCACTCTGCAAGTAAATGTTTGAAGTTTTTACACACTTTCTTTTTGAGGTCAAAATTTATAGCTTCCCAACGCGTTAATTTGAATATCCCAGTGAAACTGTGAGTACACTACTTCAGATCTAATGCGGGCCAGATTTTCCTGGCAAAATAAACGGTGAGGCTAATGGTGCTCACCGTTATCTATGTGTAAATGGTACAGCGGTTACATGCCACTATAGAAAAGTTACCGTCAAAGTTGAGCCGCTCAGCCGTTACCTTTGTGAAAACGGCATCTCGCTGTCTGCCTCACCATTGACGTGGATTGAATGGTGCGAGGTTGCTGTGTTTGTGTGGTAGATACAAACTAAACCCACAGTAGATATTTAGGGCTAGTAATTAGTAGTGTAAGTACCATTTTAACGGTGTGGGAATTGTTAATTACTGCCAGTCAACTTCTCTGGCACTGAAAATTAACTATTACAAGAAAAAAATCCTTCAGGTTTAGAATTTTTCAGGGAGATTTTAAAAATGTCAACAACAAAAAATTTAATTCTTATTTTTCCTTTCTGTTTCTCTTTCTCTTTCTTCATCCAATCTTTCTTTCCCTCTTTTTGTACCTGATTTGACACAGTTTTCACCCACTAATTCAGTCTCCTCCTCCGTCCTTCCTGTGTTTGTTTATTTCCCAATCCTTTTGTCTCATTGGTTAAGGAGATACCCTGTTGGTTGCCCTGTTCTCCCACTCGGGTCCCAGGTGCACTGTTTCCCTCGCTGCGCCGTTATCAGCTCTCACTTTCAGTAACTTTGCAAGCAACTTTTTGAGCTGATAGGTGCAGGGACAAGTCTAACTAATGGCAGATGCCGTTAGATGCCCTGCTACTGCAAATTCTTGCCCAGTAGAAATGAAGCACAAGGTTTTACTGCCACCTAGTGAACTAAATGAAAAAATAGTTGATCAGTGTGCGCTTAGAATCATCAAATCTTACAGCACAGAAGCTTAAAATAACTGATTTTTAATGATCATTTGGGGTGTTGAGAGAGAGTTTGCTCTTTCCACCAACTTGGTCCTTTTTACCCATTCCACACATTTTTAAGATTACTGTTAAATGGGGAGAAGGCCCAGTAAAATTATAATCCGGAGTAGTTGAAGATAGAAATGTTTAAAGGGAAGCACAGCATTTTAAACTTGCGTTCAAGACACACAAAAAGCTGTACAAATGAAATATTCTTTATTGTCTTATTTGATATAGTTCTTTATTGGTGCTTTGGGTAGGCCTGAATCTCGGGCCTTTCAGAACAAGTCTGCTCATCCAAATTGAGGCACTGAAGTTTGCTTAGCTCAGGTGATTTTTGGATTTGTTTTTATTGGCTTTTATGTCTAAATTAGAAACCCTAGTTTCTGTTTTTGAAAGCTTGCACACCTGTACTGATTGGGATATTGCAGAGTTGTACTTTAGTTCCATGGACGTATAGTGCGATCTCACTGGTTGGCGTCAATGTCTATAGGCATTGGCCTTATTGGTATTTGGAGTCCCTGTCTATTCTTCGGGTGAAAACAAAGGTTCTGCATCAACTTAAGGCTGCTGAGTGAAGAGAGTTAGGTGGGGACTGGGGAGCAGTCACCTGAATTAGCGTATTAAAAACTTAAAGGGACAGTTTACCCGAGTGCGATGAGGAAATGTAGGTTGAGGTTGAAATTCATCCACTGTGGGGAAAATTGGATCTAGAGTAATTAAGTTAACATTCTTTGAAAGCCAAATGTTTTTTTTTTTTAAATCCACATTCATTAAAATTTACTGAGGTTTTTTTGTGAAATCTGTGGTCTTTTGCATGAATTTGCACAAAAGGTTTGAAGTGGCATTTATGAATAAGCTTTGACATGGAGCTGGACTATATAAACTGTACCTGGCATTGTTGGGACTTAACTGAGGGGAAAAAGCAGCAACTTTAGTAGTAAAGTGCACACTTTTTTTCCCCTCTAACCTTCTTCAGTAAAATGGTGATGCCCGTGATCTCAAACACAGATTTACATATTTCAGGTTCATCATATGAACGGTAGTCTTTCAAATCAAGATGATGATGAGACCTTGGAGGTTAGCTGGTTAAATGAGAACCTAACTCTTCTAGCTCTAACTCTTCAGCTTCTCTTCACTGCATGAACCTGTCATCATTTCCTAAAACCTACCATGCCAGCCTCCCATGCAGAACAGTAAAACCTGTGCTCATAATTGCATGTTTTTGTAGCATGCTTCTAACACAGTCTGAACTAAATGTCTAATGCTTCCCCTCCTGTGACTACCTACCAAAGAGTTACAATTAATGGTGGTATTCACCAAGTGCAGAAAGCACTAGTTGGCAAAGGTCCATAAATTATAGAGGCAAATTGGAAGAAAAGAAAAATCAATTTGGAATATTCAGGGAGGATGTTGCATGATATTGTATATCTATATAATAGTCTTTCGTCTTGTGTGCATCCACAGAGTCACAACTGAAAGTGTGGCCACCGAGGCGTCACACCTCATAGAGACATTGGGCTGGATTTTGTCAATGGGGAGCTTTTGGAGGCGGGACTCCCACTTTTTGGGTTGTAGTCCCACCTCCATCGACTTGTGGCCAACCCACGCTATTTTCCCTTGATTGACTTTGTTAAGCCCGCCCAGCGGGCTCAGCAGGCCAATTAAGGGACACCTGGTTACTGATGAAGTCAGTCGAGAGCTTTTGACAGATGAAAAATCAGCGTTCGACAGCTCCGTGAATCTGTCAAACACTGACGATCTGTCTTCTAACTCGAGTCCTTCTACTCAGACTCAGTTAGAGATCTCTCCAGACCAGAAAGCAGAATGCTGCAGCTTTTGACAGTTCAGTGGCCATTCTGCTTTCTGTGCCGGTGAGCTGAGGGACTCCCGAGAACTGAAGGAAGGAAGCCTGCAGGAGAAAGTAAAGGTAAGTGAAACTTATTAAAACACTTTACACTTACCTCACACACATACCTCTGCACACATGCACCCATCACTCACCTGCACAACGGACATCTTGACCCCCCCCCCCCCCCCCAAAACCCTGCAGACCGACGGGCCGCCTCGCTAACTTGGCGTGGTTCGGAGCCGTCGGACAGCCCACACTTCAGAGCTAAAAATAGGGATTAGGCAAAAAACTGGCTGTTAACTACCTGTTAACAGACTGTTAATTGGCACTAATCCCCTTTCCGCCTCGGGGAGGCGGCTCCTGGGACATTGGCACGGGGGCGGGATGGATTCCTGCCCCTCTTCTCCCCCCCCCCCCCCCCCCCCCGATTCTTCAATTTTCCCACCACTCCCGCCGCCTCAGGGCTTGGAAAATCGAGCCCATAAAGTACAACACCAGAAAAGATTGTGCTGTCATCTGATTGGACCCAAAAACAAGTGCCTTTAAAGCATCACACGTCCATAAGACATAAAGGGGGGAAAATTGGGTTGATTTGCGCCTCTCGTTGCCGCCCCCGGGGGGGGGGGGGGCGCGGCGCTAATCCCAGGGCGCGGCGTGGCTAATTCAGCAGGAGGTTAGCAGTAGCCTGTTGCGCCGACGGCGGTGACGTTATCGCCGTGCGCAGAGTCCCAGCCGCAAACTTCCCTTGCGCCCCCTGACCTATCGCCGGATAATATGTCCGACAGGATCAGGGGGCGTTTTTGCTGCAGCGGTAGTTAAAGGGGCAGGTGTCGGTCGGCCATTTTAATTTTATTAACTCCTCGCGTGCCGGGCTGTTTTAACGGCACCCCGCTCCCCGGTGGTCTAGCAGGGCCCCGGTATGCGCAGCGCTAGGCCCCTCCCCTTTAATCGGGGGAGGAGGCCTGCAGTGGCGTGGCGCTGTTGCACGTAGCGCCGCGAACCTCGTTAGTAGTACCCCAAAGAGGAGGTGGCGTGCTTCCAGTAGCGTTCCACCTCCTGCTTGGGGCACTACTACTGAATTTCTGGCGGAGGGGTGCTAATTTTTTCGGGGCGCTAGCGCCCTGGTGACATTAGTGCCCCAAAAAGGGCGCCACCCAAGTTTATCCCCCAGAATTCTAGTTGACCCAAAAATAATTATCTGTTAAATTAAATTACCAATCAAATATCCACTGGCTAAATGTGAATGAATCAAAAGTAGGAACAAGTAACCAGTCACCAGGTGTAACCAGCAGAAAATTGACCAAATTCGTCAATTTTTCTTCAGAGATACCATTCACAAATTAGCAAGCACCACAAAACCAACTGGTTGAATTGCTGAGTTTCTGCACAATGTCTTTAGCTGCCATTTTGAGAGTTGCATCATGGGAGTTGTAGTTTTCCCTCTGGTCTGGTGGAGCTACAGTAGTCACAGTGCACCATGACAACGCGTGTCACAGGACAACCGGGCAGAGAATTTACATATGACCGAGACACGATCAGCAGAATTTATTTTTTAAATGTCAATGTTACATACTAATTTTTAAGACGTTTGCGATTTTTTTTTTTCTTCTTTCTTGGTGAGGGGGTCAACTGTTTGCTCTGGGGCCAGAGGTAGATGTTTAAGGAATGTCTTGATGCTGACATCGGGCAATTATCGTCAGTCAGCCAAGCTGTAACTATGGTGAATGCCAGGTGTGGGTCAGTGGAGACTCGACAGTAGGAAAAGCTCACTGAGCAGTTCTACATCAACAACTTCAGCAAGAACTATAAATCTACCATGGGAAGCAAAGGGAAGAGCAAATCTTTTAGAATCCTGTAAAATCATGAAAAAGAAGTAAGTTTTGGGGAGAAGGGAAGAATAACCAATATAATTGCACCTTAACCAAATACTGCAAATCCACCTTGGGTCTATCAAAATAAACACCTTATGATGTAAATAACTGGGAATAATTATTGGAGGGTAGTAAGCACATAATATTATGAATATTTATATCTGAGTATCTTTAACACTGGGATTGGTACCCTGACAAATATTTACCAAGACACCAGACGAGTCCTTAACCCCTTTTCTGTAACTCTTCATCAAGGAACTGTCAGGTATTTATGCCCCAGCCTACAATCAGGAGCCTATAGATGAAGACTATTAAAAGAATGAGAACTAAGGACACCCAGAACTGAACTTGACTTCTAAAACTGATTGTTAGAGCCAAAACACCATCTCATTTATCCTTGATTTTCAAAGATACCAACTCCATTTAATTGACTAATCTGAGTGACACAAATTGGCCCTGAAATCGTGGTCTCCGTGACAGCGAGTACGCCGTCGTAATCCATTTGAAAGGCCCTGCAACTTCCAGATTTCCGCATGCAGAACTTGCGATCTGTCAAGGTGCGCCTTGATGCATCATTCAAACCATCTGGAAAAACGAGTATTGCTGGCGCAGAGTTGGGCTAATTGCTTACGCAACTCTTACGGCTGGTAAAAGCAGGCATAGGGCCTGCTTTCATCAGCTTAAGGGTATATATAAGGCTTAAATAAAATATTTAAAAATCCAAAATGATGCACATGCACCTTAAATAAGTTTATACAAATATTGGCCTGGATTAAGATGTTTAAAATTATTTATCAAAAAATTACATTTTTATTGAGGTTGGTGCAATGCAGGAACTTATGAATAAAATTGCAATTCAGTACGTTTATAATTATTAGAATTCTGTAAATTGTATACTTATTTGGGGATTCCATTGCATATCATTGGGGGATTCCCTTTGTAATTGATTGCAATGGAATCCTCCTTTGTCATTGGAGGACCGGGCCTACGTGATCCCAGGGATGCTTCCGAACCACCTGCGATCCGTGGGCCTTTACGCTGCCGTCGGCCTGGAGGCCCGAGACCGCAACTCTCCGCAGCCTGGGCACCTGGAGGTACTTTCGGAATTGTTTCATGGGTTGGAGGCGTACTCCAGAGGTACACCTCCGACCGCAATTTCTAGGCCATGAGAAGAGTTCACCTCATTTTGGTGTTCAGCGCCTCACGTCACTCCCCTAACTTCTCGATCTCTTTGTAACGTAGAGCTTTATGCTCTTCAGATAGGGAGTTGCACGCTTATCTCCTACTGAACTATCTCTGGGTCTGTGGCCTTGATGGCCCATGTTTTTCTAGTTTCTGAGAGTGTGCCTTGTTTCATATGAGTATTCACTATTTAACCTTTTTGTTTTCCCATAGTTTAGTCTGGCTACTGACTGCATTTTGAGGGCACATTTAAGGCAATTCTCAGGGCATTGTGTCTGCAGTATCTGGTGTGTAATATTTTTACCTCGCGTCAGTTTTGTCATCTATTGGTTCAGTATACTAGCTGGATTACAGCAGTGAGTGAACCATGTCACGTGTAGGCTGCAGTGGGACTTGGTGAACATTCAGTGCAAGTCAAGTCTCGGACAACCTAAGGCCTCAGAAGATCCACTAGTACTAAAGTTGCAATATTTATTTATTTCGTGGTAATACTGACTGAAATTATTCCATGTTGACTATAGGGACTCTGAGCTGTCTGACTACTAAAGGACACAACTCTAAACAGAGAAGTTTCAAGGTAAGAAAGCTCTTCCAACCTTGTAAAGTTGCCTTAATATATAATGCTAATAAGACCCTGCTTTGAATTGTACATTGTGTATCTTGCCCTTGATTCTCCTCCCCCTTCAATTTTTAATGTTTGGAGGTTATGTCTGATTATGACCCACGGATAAAAGGAAAGGACTTGCATTTATATAGCACCTTTCACAAACTCAGGATGTCCCAAAGTGCTTTACAGCTAAGGATAGTATATATTTGAGACAGGTTTTTTTTAATTTTTATCTTTAACCATTTGTATAAAAAAAAAGGATTAAGCACCCTTTAAGAGCAGTAACTATCTTTCAGATAAAGATGTACTCTACATTATGTGTGTGCCACCATCCCAAAAAATGTAGCTTGGTTCATAGTGTTAAAATGTGGGGAGTCTTGTGATAAGCACTGCTTCCCATTCCTTAGCCTACTTCACAAGAGATTTCTATTGGATATCCAAGTGTGTTTCAGTAGGCACAGGAAACTTTGTGCTATCCGGCACCAACGGGACCGAGCTGTTGCCGTCCCATCAAAACTGCCGGACAAACCAGCGCTAATGTTGAAACATAGAGATTTTGAGCTCCGTATCTGGCAACAAACCCTGTTGCTTAGCAACAGCTTCTAAACAGTCGGCCGTACCTTGCAAGCATCTCTGTAGCTTAGCAACAGCTTCAGCGAGACCTTGCAGAGCCTGACTGGTGGGGAAAAAAAAGCAACGAAAAGAAAAAAAAACTAACGAAACGGCTCCTGATTTTTGCCGGTGGCTCGAGCATTCCGGACAGTTAACCTTCGGATAAACCAAAGTTTCCTGTAAAAAGTTAAAAATTCAGTAGTTACTGTTAAGATGCTCACGTTTCAACAAAATGAACTTGCCTACATTTTTTTCCCCTCCGTTAGCTAGGTGGTTCACCTTTGATGTCAAGTACATCTTCAAATGAAGAATTGGTACTGCTCCCAAAGGTCAGAAAAATTGTCTCCATTTAGACCTCCAATAGGCAAACCTTTCCAAATCTCCAAAGAACTGTTGCCTGTCTGAAGCAAAAAAGGGTGGAAAATGGGAATGATTGTTAAACAATCTTTTAACAATTTAATTTTGAAAGGTAACACTAATGGAAACTCTTGCTTGAAATGAATGCGAGTACAATGCAAGAAATCTCTTTATGGTGCTGCCAAATAACTTGCTTCTGATTGACTCTACTGTGAGTGATCTGAGTCTCCGTCTACTCATAATTAGTTGCTATATTACACCATTAATCTTCTGCCCACTTTCCTGATCTCTTATTGTCTATGTACATTCCAAACAGCTGCTATTTGCAGGTGTTTATTGTGTGGTTTATAGCCATCTGTTTTGTTGGAGTAATTAGCGGAATTATAAAATGCAGGATAGGGTGTTTGATTTGAACATATTTAGAAGTATGACAATGGTATCCAGAATATTTTTTCCAGTGAGAGAGTAGGAGTATTTGCTGACTACCTAATGTTGCAGTCTTGGTATTTATGTTTACTTGATGTGTTTGGCCCCTAATGCATTAAAAGCAAAATTTTACAACTTTTAATTTTCATTTTAATTTAGATCTTTTTGAAGTGAGATTGATCCTGAATATCAGCAACTAAGAAATGAGTTGGGAAGCTGAATGGATAAGAAGATTCTGAAGTGCCCTGTGATGTGTTTGGAGTCTCTTTTTTTAATATAGATGAATATGATGATGCTATGTCAGTTTACGTTCACAGTTGCCAAATGTACTAGTCACACTCTGCAGCCGGTCTGCTTTAGAGAACTTTCAAAAACAAGCAGCAAACTGGAATCGAGGTACTCCCCGCCCCCCCCCCTCTCCCTGGTTGCCTTCATGCAGTTCATTTAAAAGAATTTTTTCAACCCTCAAATTTCAGAGTTGAAGGAGTCAAAATTCTTCATCTCTCCCAATTGTAAGTTTGAAAATTGTTGTCACGAATGGAAATTTACAATGGCACTTGAGTTAGAATTTGAAAGATGAGAGGGAAGGAACTCCTTGCTCATCTTCGCTAGGAGTGCAGAGTATATTCACTGTGTGGTCAGACATTGAGTACTTGATTAACTCTGGAGCAAACACGATGTCTGGGCAATTTCCACACTGCGGTGACTGGAGGAGTAATTGGGTTCAAATCTATGTGTTTTTTGAAAAAAAATCTGTAAAAGATGTTCTGCACTGTAGACACTTATTGTAGTTACAGTACTGGGACAAGACAGGTAGAGGTAACCTTAGTTTAACGGTTCTTTGTTCAAAAATCGTGTTGGCAGACAATGTAACTATAGACCGTAATACCATAAAAACTGATGCTGCTTGTAACTGTTGCTTGCTAGATGTGGTGGACAGATGCATGGAAGTTAAAGATAATAAGAGTATGGTTTTGCCTGTTTTTTGAACCCCCAGATTGCTCTTGCATACTGTAGTGATGCACCTGGAGACTTTGTTAATTGTGAACTTGCAGAAATCTGGACCACCTAACAAGTTTGCAACGTAATAATTACAGACACCTCTGGTGTCTTAAATTTAACGCATCAAATTCCTGTTTGGATCAATTATCACTACATTCCACAAGTACAAAAATAAATCACTCCGTTGATGTATGAACACAGTTTGAAAGTCTCCATCCACAGTTGCCCAGGGATTGCTCTGCACTGACCTTAACAATTAAATGTGCCTTATTTTTAAAGGATAAGATTTTTACATACAAAAATTTGATAAATGAAATTTTGCTGTAGCAAACTTGTTTGTAAGTTATTAGAATATGTTGTACATATTTAATACGTTTGTGTATAATTTCTTGATATGTAGAGTCTTGCAGTGTATATTTGTGTGGTGCTAAATCATACCTTTCAGTGTTGAGATCATGTTTTTGTGCATTTTCAAAATAAAGTATTTAAAAGTTTTTTCCTCTCTTTAAAAATGACTGGATTTGGCATCATCAAGGATACAGGTGTACTGTGTTATTAATACAAATCCAGAAAGTGGTGTAACAGCATGTTGTTTCCCCATTAGTAAAATGAACAGATGGGATACTAGGACGGTGCAATGTGTTGGCACAATGCCTTATTGACTTGTCATTCTGCCTTCTGGTCTATGAATTTACTAATTCACTGCTGACCACTTCTCCATTTAATTTACTAGTGCTTACTGCTATATTAATTTAATAACTAGTACCACCGCTGTCTTAATTTATTAATTTGCTGGTGCCCAACAATCTCTGAATTTATTGATTCAGCGGTTCCCACCGCTTCATTAATTTACTAATTGCAGTTGTGCTGCAGTGTTCATCAGCATCCTTGTATTGTCAGTGCGTCACAATGCGTGTGATTGTGTTTCAATTTTCCTTTTGTGATCGTATGGTGTCAAAACGACCAACATATTTTGGGCATTCTAGTGCATACATCTCTAAAGGTACATGTGCAATGCCTTTTTTATGTCTTTTATTTATTTTATGTCTGCTTTATTTATATTTAAAGTATGTATGCGTGTATATGCCGGTATGTGTTTTTTTGTGATGGCGCCGATGAAGATGGCTGCCATCCTTGCGGGCTCCGTGCGTACCAGGCAGCTAAGTGTTCTTGCTGCTTGGTGCTCTCGGCTCGCCAAGAAAAAAGCATTTCACTGACTAGATTACACTTCTTGTATTTAGTTATGTGATAAATAAAATTGAAATTGAAGCGACAGCTAGAGCGAATAGGGTGTTTGGGTGTATGGATAGGGCCGTTGAGTACAAGATGCGGCATACTGTTTTGTCCTTGTACAAGACCTTGGTCAGGCCTCACTTGGAATACTGGGTCCAGTTTTGGTCTCCTCACATGGTGGGTGATATTAGACTTTGGAAAGGGTGCAGAGGAGGGCCACTAGACTAATTCCCAGTTTAAAGCATCTTGGTTATCAAGATAGGCTAAAAGAGTTGGGATTCCACACTTTAG
Source organism: Somniosus microcephalus (assembly GCF_052327205.1). Classification (NCBI taxonomy): domain Eukaryota; kingdom Metazoa; phylum Chordata; class Chondrichthyes; order Squaliformes; family Somniosidae; genus Somniosus; species Somniosus microcephalus. The sequence goes on along the minus strand of NC_140996.1, from coordinate 213,341,120 downwards.
AGAAGTGTGGACTGAGGGGTGATCTGATTGAGGTTTAGAAGATAATGAAGGGAATAGATTGTGCTCCAGTTGACAGTTTGTGCCAAGTACAGGAAACTTTTTTTTTATCCGGCACGGACGGGACCGACGTGGTGCCGATTCATCAAAAATTCCAGATAACCGAACGCTATAGTAAAAGATACGGAGCTGAGTGCTCCGTATAAAGCAACAAACCCTGTTGCTTAGCAACAGCTTCAGAACAATGTCCACAAGTTGCAAGCGTCTCTGTAGCTTAGCAACAGCTGCAGCCACACCCTTGCCTTCCTCCATTTGTTGCTGTGCAAGTAATAAAAGTTACCTGAACCGACTCCTAAATTTTGCCGGTTAACCGACATTTCCGGTTATTTAGGTGCCAGTAAATCGAAAGTTTCCTGTAAATTGGTTGGGGAGGACCAGGGGGTCACGTTTAAGTTACACAAGGCCAGATCTAGGATAGATGTCAGGAGGTGGATCTTTTCCCAGAGAATAGTGGGCCTCTGGAATAGGCTGCCGTCTCGTGCTGTGGACGCTGATTCGCTGAATTCCTTCAAGTGAGAGCTGGACCTGTTTCTGGCTGGGGTGGAGATCCCCTCTTACAGAAGGTAGGTACTGCAGGGAATTCAGGGCCAGACTCATGATCTGGACTAATTTCGATCGCCTGGATGGGTCAGGGAGGAATTTCCCAGATTTTTTCCCCCCAAATTGGCCTGGGTTTTTCGCCTCCCAGGAGATCACATGGTTTCGGGTGGGGTGGAGAGTATATATTACGATACACAAGGTATCGCAATTGTGTGGGACAGGCTCAATGGACCAGAGGGTCATAGAATGGTTACAGCACGGAAGAAGGCCATTCGGCCCATCAAGCCTGTGTCGGCTCTCTGCAAGAGCACTTCAGCGAGTCCTACTCCACCCCCCCCCCCCCCGCTGTTTCCCTGTAGCCCTGCAAAAAAAAATTCTTTCAGATACTTAGCTAGCTCCCTTTTGAAAGCTGTGATTCAGTCTGCCTCCACCACCCTTTCAGGCAGTGCATTCCAGATCCTAACCACTTGCTGTGTAAAAAAACTTTTTTCTTACGTCGCCATTGGTTCTTTTGCCAATCACCTTAAATCTGTGTCCTCTGGTTCTCGACCCTTCTGCCAATGGGAACAATTTCTCTCTATCTACTCTGTCTAGATCCCTCATGATTTTGAACACTTCTATCAAATCTCCCCTCAATCTTCTCTGCTCCAAGGGGAACAACCCCAGGTTCTCCAGTCTATCAACATAAATGAAGTCCCTCATTCCTGGAATTATTCTCGTAAATCTTTTCTGCCTTCACATCTTATCAAGTGCGGTGCCCAGAATTGGACACAATACTCCAGCTGAGGCCAAACCAGTGTTTTATACAGGTTCATCATAATTTCCACGCTTTTGTACTCTATACCTCTATTCATGAATCCCAGGATCCCGTAAGCTTTTTTAACCGCTTTCTCAACCTGCCCTGCCACCTTCAACGATTATGCACATATACCCCCAGGTCTCTGTTCATGCACCCCCTTTAGGATTGTACCCGTTAGCTTATATGTCCTCTCATTCTTTCTACCAAAATGTATCACTTTGCATTTTTCTGCATTAAATTTCATCTGCTACGTGTTTGCCCATTCCACCAGACTAGCCTGTCTATGTCCTTTTGAAGTCTATCACTATCTTCCTCACTGTTCACTATACTTCCAAGTTTTGTCATCTGCAAATTTTGAAATTGTGCCCTGTGCACCCACATCCAAGTAATTAATATATATCAAAAAAAGCATTGGTCCTAGAACCAACCCCTGGGGAACACCACTGTATACCTTCCTCCAATCCAAAAAACAACCGTTCACCACTACTCTCAGTTTCCTGTCACTTAGCCAATTTCGTATCCATGCTGCCACTGTTCCTTTTATTCCATGGGCTTCAACTTTGCTGGCAAGCCTATTATGTGGCACTTTGTCGAACGCCTTTTGGAAATCCATGTACACCACCTCAACCGCACTGCCCTCATCAACCCTCTGTGTTACCTCATCAACAAAAAACTCGATCAAGTTGATTTAACATGATTTGCCTTTAACAAACCTGTGCTGGCTTTCCTTAATTAATCCACACTTGTCCAAGTGACAATTTTGTCCCTGATTATTGTTTCTTAAAGCTTCCCCACTACCAAGGTTAAACTGACTGGCCTGTAGTTGCTGGGTTTATCTTTACACCGATTTTTGAACAAGGGTGTAACATTTGCAATTCTTCAGTCCTCTGGCACCACCCCTGTTTCTAAGGAGGATTGGAAGATTATGGCCAGTACCTCTGCGATTTCTTCCTTCACTTCCCTCAGCATCCTAAGATGCACCCCATCCGGTCCTGGTGACTTAACTACTTTAAGTAAAGCCAGCCTTTCTAGTACCTCCTCTGTGGTAAACCACTTGTTAGTATTGTTGTTCACTGTTGTTCACTCTTGCACATTGTTGTACTTGTCTGTGCATGCCTCAGCTGACTCCGCCCCTGGCTCCACCCTCATGGCCGGGTATAAAGGTGACTGCTCGGCAGCCCCCTGCCCTTTTGGATACCAGGCAACCACGAGAGGCATGCTCTGTTCTTTGGTAATAAAAGCCTGTTTGTTACTCTCTCAACTTCCAGTCTTTTGTAGTAATTGATAGCGCATCAATTTTATTACCAAAGTTAAATGTTGGCTCCGAATGCTGATCAACCGATGGCGCAAAACGCTGAGCAGCAGGCACTGCTGCGAGCCCTCAGACCAACATGCCTGGACCTAGACCCCCAAGAAGCGGGTTCATCAACTAAATTCGCACAATGGCTGCGTTGCTTTGAGGCGTATCTGGAAGCCTCAACCGTGACTCTCGAAAATAAACTGAAAATCCTGGCCTCGAAGGTGAGCCACCAAGTCTATACTTTAATCCAACATGCGACGACCTACGCAGCGGCTATCAACCTACTGAAAGGGCAGTATGCACGCCCGGTTAACACGGTCTATGCCAGGCACCTTTTTAAGATCTCGCAGACAGCAGCCCGGGGAATCGGTGGAGGCCTTCCTACGGGCACTGCGGGTACTCGGACACAGCTGCGACTGCAAGGAAGTATCGGCCGCGGCACATGCGGAGGGACTGATACGAGACGCTTTCGTTGCGGGTCTAAGGTCTGACTACTCCCGGCAGAGGCTGCTGGAGAAGGGTGAAATAGACCTGACAAAGGCAGTGTCCCTCGCGCTCTCGCTCGACGCGGCCCACAGAAATATGGACGCTTTCTCCCCTAATAATCGCCCCGCGCCGTGGACGCCGCAATCTTGGGCCATGGGACCGCCACCTCCGACTGCTGCAGCGATGTCCAAGGCACAAAAATGCTATTTTTGTGGCCAAGCTAAACACCCTAGAGCACGCTGCCCCGCGAAGAATGCTACCTGCTCCGGGAAGAAAGGTCACTACGTTAGCGCCTGCAAAGGGAAGACCGCTAACGCCAGCAGCGCCGCGTGTGAACTGTGGGCGCAGCCATCTTGTCCGCCATCTTCGGCTCCCCCAGCCGCGTGGGGATCGGGACCATAGGCGGCGCCATTTTGTCCGCCATCTTGGACGCCTCCGACTTCGGTTACGGGGGACCCGGACTCCTCCACTGCCTCATCGGACGACTGCATTGACGCGCTTGAACATACGCTGGTTTCCGTGATGCTGGATCAATCTCTCCTGCATCAACTGTCCAGGTCCATGATGGACATTACGGTAAACGGCCACGCCACTGCCTGCCTTTTTGACAGCGGGAGCACGGAGAGTTTTATACACCCCAACACGGTGCGCAGTTACTCTCTCCCGGTCCTGCCGACGCATCATCGCATCTCTATGGCTTCCAAAGCCCAGTCAGCGGACGTCGGTGGCTACTGTATGGTGACTCTTTCAGTGCGGGGTACTGAATACAAAAATTTTAAACTTCTGGTCCTGCCCCATCTCTGCGCTGCCGTCCTACTGGGGTTGGATTTTCAGTGCCACCTTAAGAGTGTCACTTTAGCGTACGGTGGACCCCTCCCCCCTCTCACAGTCTGCAGCCAGCAGTTTTTAAATCGCCCGCCGCACGCCATTTGCAGCCTCTCCACCCTTAAAGTCTCCCCCCCTCCTTGTTCGCTAACCTCACCCGCGACTGTAAGCCCATCGCTACCAAAAGTAGGCGTTACAGTGCCGGGGATAGGGGTTTCATTAAATCCGAGGTAGCGAGACTCCTGAAGGAAGGGATTATCGAGAGCAGCAATAGCCCATGGCGAGCACAAGTGGTGGTGGTGAAGGCTGGCAGCAAACAGCGCCTAGTTATTGACTACAGCCAGACGATCAACCGCTACACCCAGCTGGATGCATATCCACTCCCCCGCATATCTGACATGGTCAATCAGATAGCACAATACCGGGTGTTCTCAACGATTGATCTGAAGTCGGCATACCACCAGCTCCCCATCAGGGCTGAGGACCGCCAGTACACAGCTTTTGAAGCTGACGGTCGGCTCTATCACTTTCTCAGAGTTCCCTTCGGCGTCACCAACGGAGTTTCTGTCTTCCAACGGGAGATGGACCGGATGGTTGACCAGAACGCGCTCCAGGCCACTTTCCCATATCTAGACAACGTCACCATCTGCGGCCACAACCAGCAGGACCACGACGTTAACCTAGAGAAATTCCTCCGGACGGCCCAGCGGCTGAATCTCACATACAACAAAGACAAATGTATGTTTCGTACTACGCGCCTTGCTATTCTTGGCTGCGTAGTGGAGAACGGAGTCATCGGCCCAGACCCTGATAGAATGCGCCCCCTTATGGAGCTCCCCCTCCTCCACTGCCAGAAAGCACTGAAGAGATGCCTGGGGTTTTTCTCTTACTATGCTCAGTGGGTGCCCAACTATGCGGATAAAGCCCGACCCCTCATCAAGTCTGCCTCCTTCCCCCTGACAGCAGAGGCCTGTGCAGCCTTCACTCTCATAAAAGGAGACATTGCGAAGGCCACAATGCACGCTGTGGATGAGTCCCTCCCTTTTCAAGTGGAGAGCGACGCATCCGACTTTGCCCTAGCTGCAACCCTTAACCAGGCGGGGAGACCCGTGGCCTTTTTCTCAAGGACCCTCCAGGGCCCCGAGATTCGACACTCCTCTGTCGAAAAGGAGGCCCAGGCCATTGTGGAAGCCGTGCGACATTGGCGGCATTACCTGGCCGGAAAACGATTTACCCTGCTCACTGACCAGCGTTCAGTGGCTTTTATGTTTCATAATAAGCAGCGGGGCAAAATCAAGAATGACAAGATCTTAAGGTGGAGAATCGAACTCTCCACCTACAATTACAATATCTTGTACCGGCCCGGGAAACTCAATGAGCCCCCAGATGCCCTATCACGTGGTACGTGTGCCAACGCGCAGGTTGATAGACTACAGACCCTCCACAATGACCTCTGCCACCCGGGGGTCACCAGGTTCTTCCATTTTATCAAATCCCGTAACCTGCCCTACTCCATCGAGGAGGTCAGGACCATGACCAGGAACTGCCAGATCTGTGCCGAGTGCAAGCCGCATTTTTATAGGCCAGACAGAGCGAGCCTGATCAAAGCCACGCGCCCCTTCGAGCGGCTGAGCATCGATTTTAAAGGGCCCCTCCCCTCCTCTGACCGCAATGTGTACTTCCTCAATATAATTGATGAGTACTCCCGTTTGCCATCCCTTGCTCGGACATGACCAGTACCACGGTCATTAAATGTCTGAATGACCTCTTCGCCTTGTTCGGTTTCCCTAGCTATATCCATAGCGACAGGGGCTCATCCTTTATGAGCGACGAACTTCGGCAGTACCTGCTCGCGAGAGGCATTGCTACAAGTAGGACCACCAGCTACAACCCCCGGGGGAACGGCCAGGTGGAAAGGGAGAATGCGACGGTCTGGAAGGCAGTCCTTTTAAACTTAAAATCTAAGGGCCTTCCGACCTCCCGCTGGCAGGAGGTCCTCCCTGCGGCGCTCCATTCCATTCGGTCGCTGCTCTGTACAGCCACCAATGCCACTCCTCATGAGAGAATGTTCTCCTTCCCCAGGAAGTCCACGTCGGGGATTTCGCTACCAACATGGCTGACTTCTCCAGGACCCGTCCTACTGCGGAAGCACGTGAGGACCCATAGTGAGGACCCATAAGGCGGACCCCCTGGTCGAGAGGGTGAGCCTCCTCCACGCCAACCCGCAGTATGCTTACGTGGTGTACCCGGACGGGCGGGAGGACACAGTCTCCATTCGAGACCTCGCACCTGCGGGTGCTCCTGAAACACCCTCTTCGCCTCCCACCGCTACTCATGCCTACCCCCAGGACACAGTCCCCGCACGAGACCTCGCACCTTCGGGTGCCTCTGAGAGACCACCATCGCTACCTCCCATTACCCGCGCTCCGACCCCTGTAGACGGCATGCAGCAGCCCCAGGGCCCGCCACCGGCTACACCTCCTCTGAACGAGACACCGGGTTCAACGTTGGATGCTGCACCATCACCGCCGCTGCTGCGACGCTCAGGACGGCTTACAAGGCCTCCTGATAGACTTCAGTACACGAACTTTTAGTGCACTTCACCCCGCCGGACTCAATTCTAAACAAGGGGTGAATGTGGTAAACCACTGTTGTTAGTATTGTTGTTCACTCTTGCACATTGTTGTACTTGTCTGTGCATGCCTCAGCTGGCTCCACCCTCATGGCCGGGTATAAAGGTGACTGCTCGGCAGCCCCCTGCCCTTTTGGATACCAGGCAACCACGAGAGGCATGCTCTGTTCTTTGGTAATAAAAGCCTGTTTGTTACTCTCTCAACTTCCAGTCTTTTGTAGTAATAGCGCATCATCCTCTTTATCAATTTTTATTCCATCCAGTATCTCCACTACCTCCTCCTTCACTATGTCTGACAGCATCATCTTCCTTGGTGAAGACAGATGCAAAGTACTCATTTAGTACCTCAGCCATACCCTCTGCCTCCATGCATAGGTCTCCTTTTTGGTCCCTAATCTGCCCCACCCCTCCTCTTACTACTCATTTACTATTTATATGCCTATAGAAGACTTTTGGATTACCTTTTATGTTAGCTGTCATTCTATTCTCACATCCTCTCTTTGCCCGTCTTATTTTCTTTTTCACTTCTCCTCTGAACTTTCTATATTTAGCCTAATTCTCTGATGTATTTTCGACCTGACATCTGTCATCCACGCTCTTTTTCTGCTTCATCTTACTCTCTATCTCTCGTCATCCAGGGAGCTCTGACTTTAGTTGCCCTACCTTACCCCTAGTGGGAATGTACCTCGACTGTACCAGAACTATTTCCTCTTTAAAGGCAGCCCATTGTTCCACTACAGTTTTGACTGCCAAGCTTTGATTCCAATTTACTGGGGCCAGATCTGTTCTCATCCCACTGAAATTGACCACCCTCCAATTAAGTATTTTTACTCTAGATTGCTCCCTATTCCTTAGTTAATCTAAACCTTATGATACTATGATCACTGTTCCCTAAATGTTCACCTACTGACACTTGCTCCACTTGACCCACCTCATTCCCCAGATCCAGCAAATCCTCCTTCCTCGTTGGGCTAGAAACCTACTGATCAAGAAAGTTCTCCTGAACACACTTCAGGAATTCTTCCCCCTCTCTGCCCTTTTCACTATTGCTATCCCAGTCTATATTAGGATAGTTGAAGTCCCCCATTATCACTACTCTATAGTTCTTGCATTTCTCTGCAAATTTGCTCCTCCATATTTTTCCCACGAGTAGGTGGCCTATAGAATACACCTAGTAGTGTAATGGCACCTCTATTGTTTCTTAACTTTGACCATGTAGATTCTGTCCTTGACCCCTCCAGGACATCCCCTCTCTCCAGCACTGTAACATTCTCCTTAACCAATACTGCCACCCCACCTCCTATCTTTCCTGAACACCTTATATCCAGGAATATTTAATATCCAATCCTGGCCTTTTTTGAGCCAGGTCTCCATCATTGCCACAACATCATATTCCCGCGTGGTTATTTGTGCCTGCAGCTCACCAACCTTGTTTACTATGCTTCGTGCGTTTGCATACATGCACTGTGAACCTATCTTAGGCCATCCTGTGTTTTCTCTCTTAGCCTGGCCCCACCTAATACCGTACTATTTCTTACTTTAGTGTTATCAGTCTCTCCCAATCCTTTGCGCCCTTTGTTTTTCCTTTCTAATGCTACATCCTGGTGCCCATCCCCCTGCCAACTTAGTTTAAACCCTCCCCAACAGCACTAGCAAACCTCCCCATGAGGATATTGGTACCAGCTCTGTTGAGGTGCAACCTGTCTGGCATGTACAGGTTCCACCTCCCCCAGAACTGGTCCCAATGCCCCAAGAATCTGAAGCCCTCCCTCCTGCACCATCTCTCCAGCCACGCATTCATCTGCTCTATCCTCCTATTTCTATACTCTCGCGTGTGGCACCGGGAGTAATCCAGAGATTACTACCTTTTTTGAGGTCCTGCTTTTTTAATCTCTTTCCTAGCTCCCTAAAATCTGCCTGCAGGACCTCCTCCCTCCTCTTACCTATGTCATTGGTACCAATATGGACCACGACCTCTGGCTGTTCACCCTCCCCCTCAGACTGTTCTGCAGGGTCTTTACATGTCTGTCATTGTTGGTATACTCTAACTTTTCAAGTTTTTTTTTCCAAGTTCTACACTATTTTACAGGCAGCTTTGGCTATCCATTGATTTGGGGTGTTTTATGAACATCAAGATAAAATATTTTAACACAATGCAGGTCTTGACTCCCCATGTGCAATCTCATGGGAGACCCGTTAGTAGCTATAATATATTAAGTCTTGTGCTTTTCCTGTGCGCACTAATCTTACTTCCTGTGTAATGATTTTCGGTCAATCCTTATATGTCAACATTTTATAATGGGGTTAATGTTCTGCCACCACACTCTTGATTGGCTCAAAGTAAAACATTGGCAAATCAGAAAAAGAATTAGAAATTTCACAAATCAAGAGCAAGGTTAGCAGCTAGAAAACTAGCACTGAAATAGTTATTATCGACTTAAGCAAATAACCAATTCCAATTAACCAATCGGAAAAATCTAGCTTTTTTTTAAATCTAAAAAGTGAATCATTCAAATCACTCAAATGCTTTTTGGAAAACAAATCATCTGCCATTTTCTTCTCAATAACTGAAACTTCTAATTGCCAAAATAAGCTGTTAAACAAAAGGAAGCGTTTTTAAAAATGTAGATATTTCACAATAACATTAAATTTACATATGGTGTTTTTGGTGCCTTTTAATGCCTTCATTCATTTCAAGGCCTTGCCTCATGGTGCTGTGCCACGCTCCCCCATAGAGTTGCTAGACCCTATCGTCCCTCCAATACTGCCAGATCCCAGCAACCTCCCCCACTCTTCTAATACTCTGGAACTCCGTCTCAACTCCCCCTTCCAACTCCAAGTCTCTGTCTTCGCAAGCCCCATGACTGCACAAATGAAGTCCGCTTCTGTCAATGGGCACGTTCTCACTCTGCTGCTCCAAATTGGCTTGAAGATTTAGGTCAGAATCCCTTGTTTTCTGCACTACATTGGTACACTTTCTGTTTATATGTGAAATTCAACAAATGAGAGAGAATGTTCAGTTACCTTCTGTAGATCTGGTCTGCGTCATTCCTTGTATGTGAAGGTTGAAGGTCTTTTCAAAGCTCGCACCCAGACTATCCCTTGAGTTTGACCTTGCGCTGCGCACAGCTGCTTATATTTTCTGTTTCCTTACTTTCAGTGTTATACAGGGAGGAGGGGGGGTCTCAGCATTGCCTCTTCTGATCAAAGGACTAAGGATGTTTATTAGAACCACCCTTTATATATGACAAAACAGTAATAATCCACCGAAGATGATGGCACAGATCTTTAAAGGATCAGTGTACCTAGCTGATGCTTCACCCCTCCCTCTTCAAGATGATGGCAGCGTTTTATCTGTAGGTGTAGATTAAATTTTTTTAAATGAGGATGAACACACCTATGGTGCATGATTTAATATTCATACTTAAATTGTACTTTTTAAAATCATACTTGTTACATATTGACCATTTTAATGAATATGGAATTTAGCACATACACAAGGTGAATGAATGTACATGGCTAGCTCACAGCTGTGAGTTGATAAATCCACTTAAATAACACACTATATTAGGCGTGCAGCACTTAAATGGGAACATTTAAATAAAAATCCATATAAATGTACAGTAAACTCTTTCTTATCCGGTACCTATGGGACCAGGATGGTGCCGGTTGATGAAAAATTCTGGATAACAGAGGTAGACCTACCAAGGCAATTTTTAACACAAACATAAATAAAAAATCAAGAGATGCACTGTATAATTGGGTATTCATCTACAGAATGTTCCGTTAAATGTATGGTAGAATCTGCAAGATTACCGGTTATTGAGGTGTTGTTTTGTATTGAGATATATCTATTTTGCCGGTTATTAAGTATTCCGGATGATAAAGTGCCGTTTAAACAAGAGTTTACTGTGCATGACTTGTAGGATGTTTCCCCTCGTGGGGAAATCTAGAACTAGGGGGCATAATTTCAGAATAAGGGGCCACCCATTTAAATCGGAAATGAGGAGGAATTTCTTCTCTCAGAGGGTCGTGAATCTTTGGAATTCTCTTCCCCAGAGAGCTGTGGAGGCTGGGTCATTGAATATATTTAAGGTGGAGATAGACCGATTTTTGAAAGGTAAGGGAGTCGAGGGTTATGGGGAGCGGGCAGGGAAGTGGAGTTGAGGCCTCGATCAGATCAGCCAGGCTTGAGGGGCCAAATGACCTGCTCCCGCTCCTACGTCTTATGTTCTTGTGTGTCAGTTGCAGTTTTAGTGTCAATCATCTTGTATAGCACCTATAGTTGAAAAAAAAATCCCAAGGAACTTCATAAAATAGAAATAAATAAGGAAACGTGCTGCATCAGCAAGGACAAGATTAGGAGGGGTTATTCAGCTAGGTCAAAAATGTTGGGGGTTTGAGGTGGTTTTTAAAGGGAGATTTAGAGAGGGTGTTCCAGAAATCAGACTGAGGCGCTGAAGGATCTGCCACGAATGATGGAGGGACATGGACAGATTCAGGGAACCGCAGGGTGCGGAAGTGGTACAGCACTGGAGGAGAATGCATAGATAGGGCAGGGTGAGGCCACAGAAGGATATGAAGACGAGGACAAAGATATTGGGGGGGGGAAATTGGGTTGATTTGTGCCTCTCGTTAGCTCCCCAGAGGGTGCAAATCCCTTAGTGCCTGGGCATAGCGCCGCTAACGCCTCCCACAAAATTCAGCGGAAGGTTAGCGGTAGCCAGTAGCGTCCCGTTTTGCTGCACCACCGGTGATTATGTCATCACCATGCGCAGCGCCCGGCCACAAACTTGGGTTGCGCCCCCTGGCCTATCGCTGGACGATATGTCCGACAGGGTCAGGGTGGCGTTTTTGCAGCCGTGGCGGTGGTAGTAAAAGCGGCAAGTGTCGGGCGGCCATTCATTTTTGGCTGACATCCAGCACCTGCCCCCTTTTGTCTTCGGGGTGCCGGCCGCGACCGCTCATCCAGGCACTCCTCTTGAGTGTTGGGCTGATTTCACAGCACCCCGCTCCCCGGTGGTCCGGCAGGGCCCCGGTGCACACAGCGCTAGGCCCCTCCTCTTTAATCAGGGGAGGAGGCCTGAAATGACGCAGCGCTACGTGCTGACGCGCGAGGCACTGTTGCACGTAGTGCTGCAGTATTTAGTTGTAGTGCCCCAAGAAGGAGGTGGAGCACTTCCAGTCGCGCTTCACCTCCTGCTTGGGGCGCTACAACTGAATTTCAGGTGGAGGGGCGCTAATTTTTTCGGGGCACTAAAATTAGCGCCCCAAAAGGGGCAACACCAAATTGTTCCCCCATTAAGTTTAATGCATTGGGGGGATAGAGAATTAATGTAGGTCAGTGAGGACAGGGGTGATGGGCCAGCGGGACTTAGTGCGAGACAGGACATGGGCAACTGAATTTTGGACAAGTTGAAGTTTGTGGGAGGTGAAGGCTGTGTATGAGTCTTTTCTAATGTACTTATCTAGATTATTTTGGCTCTTGGATCATTCTCATGGATGAGTCCCAATGCCCTATATCTTCGAGAATTGTCTATCCTTGCCTTGAGATCTGGGGAAGCTTCTGGCAACATCCCCTGCCAGGTACTGTAATTGCTTTTAGCTACTGGATTTGTGCCTCCGTAAGATATCACTCTTTGAAGGCAGTAGAGTATCACACCAGAACTTGTTTTAAGCTGAAAATACCAAGCAAATTTATTTTACAGAAGGTGAACAAATACAACAATAACAGTCATATAATGTAGTTATATATTTACAGTGGACATCCTACAAACCAACTCCTTGAGTGGACAAAATAATAAAAAGATCACAACTATAAGAACTAAGCTAACTCTTGATTTAAAAATCAATAATAGTATTTCTTACTGCTATGTGATTAATCACTGTTGCTTGGAAATTGGAATTATTATTTTTCAGAAGTTCAACAGATCCCTGTTTTGAACAGAAGAGGTCTTTATATCCTGGAAAAATCTGAACCAGGACTACTTAAATTTTGAATATTACACCACTCAAGATTTAAAAAAAGAGCTATCAGTCATATACAAGTTGAGCCAATTGCACAGCATTAAGTTTGAACATCCCTCTCTCTAGCCTATAAGCAAAACTTGCAATATTGTATTGAAATAAGCTTGGTATACATCTGAATTGTAGTCATTTTTTAAACTGCTTATATACTGATTTAAAGGAACAGCCACTAAATCAAAATCAGACCAAACCATGTCTAGATTTTGTCAAAGGGAAATGACAGTACTCTAGAGGTGACAAAAGCATAGACGAGGATTTTAGCAAGAGGGGCTGAGGTAGGTCCAGAGGTTAGCAATGTTAGAGGTGGAAATAGGCAGGCATGGTCTGGATAGGATGTGGGATTTAAAGCTCAGCTTAAAATCAAACAGGACACCAAAGGGTGTATGGTCTGGTTCAGCGAGTTGGGAAGGGCAATGGAGTCACTACAGGGGAGCCGAGTTCATGGCAGGGGCTGACCGTAACAGCATCAGTCTTCCCAATGTTGAGCTGGAGGAAATTGCGACTCAACGGCCGAGCTGACGTCAGACAGCAAAGAGGTTGTGGAGAGATGTGGTGGAGAGGTAGAACTGGGTGTCCTCAGCACGCGTGTGTGAAAGTTGACCCAATGCCAATGAATAATCTCGCCGAGGGCCAGTATATAAAAAAAAAAACAAGGGGGCCAAGGATAGATCCTTGAGGAACACTTGAGGTGAGGGTGTGAGGGAGTAAAGGGAGACCATTACTGGCGATTCACAGTAATCGGATAGGTAGGAATGGATCCATGCAAGGGCAGTCCCACTGAGCGAGACAATGGTGTGCTCAACCATGTTGACCCAAACTGCAGCGTCAGTCAGTGGCCAAGGCCCAAATTCCAATTTTTCCAAAGTAGTGTGAGACAGCCTCCAGAAGAAATTACTATGCCTTTACACTGGCTGCAGTATAACTAAAATAGGTGCGAAGTGCCATTTTAAAAAGGTACTTTATTGGAGTGGAACTCTTTGCAGGTATAATCCAGGTCTGCCAGCCCTGTGCCACCCCTCAGCTGGTACAGCTCTCAAACCAGTACTGTTTTTGAAGCATAATCAAATGTTTATTTGTTTAAAATGTGGGTTTTTTAAGAAGTGTAAAGACTTCAGATTTAATTTTTTTTTTTAGTTTTAATCACTAATTTTAGCAAGAAATACAGTCCAGAGAAGTTTGACGTAGAACAAAGCAGACAGGAAGACCAACCGACCATGTAAATCAACACACCTACAGGAAAACTGAATGAAGGTACATTTACATTGTAGCAACTGGGTGCCTGAGATTCGTCGCTGCAGCTTGGATTCCAGGCAAGTAGTGCCTTGTCTACAGTTCTTCGATTCTGCCTGGATGGAATTTTAACTGCCCTATTTAGGAGAGAGCTGTGCACATGCCTGGATACATACACGGACAGAGCTGTTGTTTAGAGAGCAGGGAAGGGAGGATTCCTGTTCTCTAAACTTTTACGGTCAGGCAGGTTTACAAAGTGTCCAGGAGTCCGATGAATCCCCCGAGCACTTTGCAAACAAGGTTTGACATTGCACTGGATTTACACTGCATCCAGTATTAAACCACAGTGGTGTGAAAGTAACCCCTCCACAGGGAATCTGATATTGACAAGCGCGGGTTGCGTAAGTGGGGAGTGGGGGGGAAATCCAGGTTTCCCTGCATACTGCGTGTATTTTTCAACAGGTTCCTCTGCCTGTTTGGCTCCCTGTCGGGCAGGGAACACTCTGGAGGAGGCCACAGGAGCAGGTAAGGAACCTGCTGCTGCGTTCATGGGCGGGTCGGTTACCCGATCTGGGGGGGGTGTTGCAGGGTGTCCGATGTCAGGGAAGAAGGTAGCTTGGTGGGCTGGGAGAAAGCAATCCTCCTGGCCCACCAGCAGTGCTGTAAGGGCACTTGCCTTTTTCTCCAAAGCTGTCCTCGCCTCCCTTGAGTTGCCGGATTTCCAGAGGCCTGGGAAAAGCCGGCCAGCCAGGGTTAAACCTGTAAGACAGGTTAAATATGAGGCTCCCGGCCTCGTAATATTTAAATGGACAACCCGCCCCCTGCATTGAAGGGTCCAACCCGAAACGTCAACTCAAATTTCTCTCCACCGATGTTGCCTGACCTGCTGAGTTTTTCCAGCATTTTCTGTTGTTATTCTGGAAGTGGGCGGGTTGGGGATTGGGTTTGAGATATTTTTTAATTTTTACATCTCACCTGACCTCAACCCACCCTTTTTGGGGGTTAAAATTACCCCCTCTCGTTCACTCTGGAGTTGGATCAGGCTCTGACTCCAGATGTGCATTGTCCATGCAAAGCTGAAATTTCTTCATACAAACACTAAACTTAATTAGATCTTTGCAGAGGGAGAAAAAACACGAAATACTTTTGCTGCACACACTACGTTGCATTTCATAATGTCTCTACATAATGAAGGATCATATATTTGATACTGATTTTTAACTATTAACAGACTAGTCAGTGCACTGCTCTGCTAACTTTGTGAAACTGTTGTTTATCTAGCACAATGGAGCAATCACTGGCCTTTTAACAGGACTCAACTGTATCCGTCCTAGTGTACTAAAGGAGAGGCACTGGCTGCTGTCATCTTAACACTTTAAAACACAAATAAAGTCTTTCAAAACACAAAACAGTGAATGCTCATAAAAAAAACTTACGCCATGCACATTTTTACATACGAAAGAATTTTCTCTGCAGTGGTCCCAGCACGTACCAAGAAATTGCTCACCCCCCCCAACCCATGATTTTCCATTGGGAGCGCCTAAGAGGGAGAACTCCCCTGTGCTGCTCGTTGACCCTCAGAATTTGGCACAATTCACCAAACAACACCCGTTGTGTTGGTTCCAAATACTCAGGTGCATCTTCGCTTTTGCTGCACTTGTTCTGTTTCAATTTACAGGAAACTTTGTGCTATCCGGCACCGACGGGACCGAGCTGTTGCCGTCCCATCAAAACTGCCGGACAAACCAGCGCTAATGTTGAAACATACGGAGATTTTGAGCTCCGTATCTGGCAACAAACCCTGTTGCTTAGCAATAGCTTCTAAACAGTCGGCCGTACCTTGCAAGCGTCTCTGTAGCTTAGCAACAGCTTCAGTGAGACCTTGCAGAGCCTGACTGGTGAAAAAAAAGCAACGAAAAGAAAAAAAACCTAACGAAACGGCTCCTGATTTTTGCCGGTGGCTCGAGCATTCCGGACAGTTAACCTACGGATAAACCAAAGTTTCCTGTAGTTCCCCAAAAGGTCTGCTAGATAGACTTGACCCACCGATCTCTTTTTTTTGTCATTTTAATT
This sequence comes from Somniosus microcephalus, assembly GCF_052327205.1. Taxonomy (NCBI): domain Eukaryota; kingdom Metazoa; phylum Chordata; class Chondrichthyes; order Squaliformes; family Somniosidae; genus Somniosus; species Somniosus microcephalus. The sequence continues at coordinate 213,325,151 of NC_140996.1, read as the reverse complement.
TACGTGTTCTTTTGAGGGGCGAAGTAGCATTTTGTTGCCGTAACGCAAAATGTATTGAAGTTTAAATACCCGAGTTGTTAATCGATATAATGTTAGACTGCAGCAGAGGTGCAAGGGCTCATTGGCAAAAAGGAAAACGGTGAGGATCAAGTCCGCGGGTTTGGGAATGTACAAGACTGGGAAAGGCCATTGTGGTCTAGCTGTCTGGGTCCAAAATTCCCCAAAAATCATATACAGGAAACTCTTTTTTATCCAGCACCAATGGGACCGGCGTGGTGCCGGTTTATCAAAAAGTCCGGATTACAGAGAGGTATAGTAAAAGGTACGAGAGCCCCGTACACGGCCACAGATCCAGGCGTCCCTGTTGCATAGCAACAGGTGCAGGAACCCCGGCCACAAGATCCAGGCATCCCTGTTGCATAGCAACAGGTGCAGGAACCCCGGTTACATGGCCACAGATCCAGGAACGGCCACTAATATGAGGTAAAACTTACCTGAACCTACTCCTGAATTTTGCCGGTTAACAGAGATTTCCGGTTATTTAGGTGCCGGTAAATCGAGAGTTTCCTGTATGTCACTCCATGTCTTGTACCCCTCCATCACTTTCTCTGTATCTATTCAGATCCCTTTTGAATTTGCTGACGCCATCTGCCTCACTGGGCGGTCTCTCCCAAATAGTCACCGCCCTCTTTTTGTAAAGTAATTCAATCTAAACTCTCTCTTCAATCTCCGCTTTCTGAGCTTAAGCCTGTATTAATCTTTCATGTCCTTCCACTATTTTGAAGCATACTAAGGAAGACTTCATTTTGGCTCTTCGGTGTAATGTTATATTGGGAATGATTCTAATGCCTGTGGATCTCCACACATCGGTGTTGTATGTAAATAATGTGTCAAATTCTGCCCGCTTCCCCCCCACCACCCAGTACCCAACATTGAGGCCTGAAATGGTGCTCTTAATGAGGAGACAGGGGAGATATTTAATGCACTGCTTGAGGCAGTGGCATCGCTATTTTATTCTAATTTATGGGGGACACTAGCCTCGGGCCCATGTCATACATTGTACCTTGGAGAGGTGTACAAGCGGTGTATAGCCACAACTTCAGTTCAAGACAAAAGAAACCGCAGTTCTCTACTCCTGAGCCCAATGGATTTTTAAAAATATGTTGCTCTAATAACCTAGCTGAGGCTTTGATAATGTTACCGTGCTGTGTGAGGCCTTGGTCTCAAAAGAGGCCCGGGTGCAACAGCCAAAGGGACTTCTTGAGGGTTCAAGTTATATATTTAAAAAATGCACTCATTTATACAGTGCATTGTCACATAGTTCAGAACTGTCTCCAAAGTGCTTTGTGTGAAATGTGTTCATTTGAAGTTGTAAGTTGCATTTCCACACCCAGCCCGAGTATTTAATCTCTGCTCTTAGTCCACTGCAGCACCGAAGGATGCTGTTTGTTGGCTGCTGATGTAGGCTCATACGGCAGTCATTTTTGCATATAGCAAAATCCCGCAAATAGCAATGAGATGAATTAATTTGATTTTGATGGTGTTGGTGAGGGAGGAATATAGAAACTTGCTCCTCTTCAAATAGTGCTAGGGTTTTTTTTTTAAAGGGGCCGTATGGCCTACTCTCGCTCCTAATTCTTATGTTCTTACACCTGGAGTATCGTGTACAGTTTTGGTCTCCTTACCTAAGAAGGATGTACTGGCCTTAGAGGGAGTGCAACGAAGGTTCACTAAACTGATTCCTGGGATGGGGGGGGTTGTCTTATGAGGAGAGATTGAGTAGACTAGGCCTATATTCTCTAGAATTTAGAAGAATGAGAGGTGATCTCATTAAAACAAATACAATTCTTACTGGGCTTGACAGGGTAGATGCAGGGAGGATGTTGCCCCTGACTGCGGAGTCTAGAGCCAGGCTTCACAGTCTCAGGATAAGGGGTCGGCCATTTAAGAACATAAGAAATAGGAGCAGGAGTAGGCCAATCGTCCCTCCGCCATTTAATAAGATCATGGCTGATCTGATCCTAACCGCCAATCTACTATCACAGAACCATCTCCTGAATCTAACAGAATTAGACACACGAAATAGGAGCAGGATCAGGCTACACGGCCCCTGGGCCCGCTCTGCTACCCACAGGGCCATGTCCGATCCGAACCTAGACTCATGTCCAAATTCCTGCCCGCTCCCCGTAACCCTTAATTCCCTTTACTTCTAGGAAACTGTCTATTTCTGTTTTAAATTTATGTAATGATGTAGCTTCTACAGCTTTTTGGGGCAGCATATTCCATGGACCTACCACCCTCTGAGTGAAGTAGTTCCTCCTCATCTCAGTTTTGAAAGAGCAGCCCCTTATTCTAAGACTATGCCCCCTAGTTCTAGTTTCACCCATCATCGGGAACATCCTCCCCGCATCCACCCGATCCAACCCCTTCACAATCTTATATGTTTCAATAAGATCGCCTCTCATTCTTCTGAACTCCAATGAGTAGAGTCCCAATCTACTCAACCTCTCCTCATATGTCCATCCCCTCATCCCCGGGATTAACCGAGTGAACCTTCTTTGTACTGACTCGAGAGCAAGTATGTCCTTTCTTAAGTATGGACACCAAAACTGTACGCAGTATTCCAGGTGCGGTCTCACCAATACCTTGTACAACTGAAGCAATACCTCCCTATTTTTATATTCTATCCCCCTAGCAATGAAAGCCAACATTCCATTGGCCTTCTTAATCACTTGCTGCACCTGCATACTAACCTTTTGAGTTTCGTGCACCAGGACCCCCAGATCCCTTTGTACTTCAGTACTTTCCAGTTTCTTGCCATTAAGATAATAACTTGCTCTACGATTTTTCCTGCCAAAGTGCATAACCTCACACTTTCCAGTATTGTATTCCATCTGCCAAATCTCTGCCCACTTACTTAGCCTGTCTATGTCCCCTAGCAGGTTTTTTATGTCCTCCTCACTCACTACTTTCCGTCCCATCTTAGTATCATCTGCAAACTTTGATATGTTACACTCAGTCCCCTCCTCCAAATCGTTAATATAGATTGTAAAGAGTTGGGGACCCAGCACTGACCCCTGCGGAACACCACTAGTTACTGATTGCCAGTCTGAGAATGAACCATTTATCCCAACTCTCTGCCTTCTGTTAGATAGCCAATCCTCTATCCATGCCAGAATATTACCCCCAATCCCGTGATTTTTTATCTTAAGCAATAATCTTTTGTGTGGCACCTTGTCAAATGCCTTTTGGAAGTCTAAATACACTACATCCACTGGTTCCCCTTTATCCACCCTGTATGTTACTTCCTCAAAGAACTCCAGCAAATTTGTCAAACATGACTTCCCCTTCATAAAACCATGCTGACTTTGTCCTATTAAATTATGATTATCCAAATGTCCTGTTACTGTCTCCTTAATAATGGACTCCAAAATTTTACCTACCACAGATGTTAGGCTAACCGGTCTATAGTTTCCAGCCTTCTGTCTACTGCCCTTTTTAAATAAGGGTGTTACATTAGCAGTTTTCCAGTCTGCCGGGACCTTTGCTGAGTCCAGGGAGTTTTGGAAAATTATTACCAATGCATCCACAATCCCTACCGCCACTTCCCTCAAGACCCTAGGATGTAAGCCATCAGGTCCAGGTGATTTATCCGCCTTGAGTCCCATTATTTTACCGAGTACCACTTCCTTAGTGATTTTGATCGTGTTTAGCTCCTCCCCCCCCTATAGCCCCCTGTTTGTCCAGTGTTGGGATATTCTTAGTGTCCTCTACTGTAAAGACTGATACAAAATATTCATTCAGTGTTTTTGCCATCTCCATATTTCCCACCATTAATTTCCTGGTCTCATCCTCTAAGGGACCAACATTTACTTTAGCCACCCTTTTTCTTTTTATATAACTATAAAAACTCTTACTATCTGTTTTTATATTTTTTGCTAATTTATTTTCATAATCTATCTTCCCTTTCTTAATCAATCTTTTTGGTTTTTTTGCTGTCTTTTAAAGTTTTCCTAATCCTCTATCCTCCCACTAGATTTGGCTACCTTATATGCCCTTGTTTTTAGTCGAATGCTATCCTTAATTTCTTTACTTAGCCACGGATGGCTGTCTTTTCTTTTACACCCTTTTCTTCTCAGTGGAATATATTTTTTTTGGAAGTTGTAAAATAACTCCTTAAATGTACACCACTGATCATGTATCGTCTTACCCTTTAATCTATTTTCCCAATCCACTCTACTCAATTCCACTCTCATACCTTCATAGTCTCCTTTATTCAAGCTTAGCATGCTTGTTTGAGATCCAACCTTCTCACCCTCTAATTGAATATGGAATTCAACCATGTTATGGTCACTCATTCCAAGGGGATCTGATTTAGGACTGAGATGAGAAATTTCTTCACTCAAAGGGTTGTGAATCTTTGGAATTCTCTACCCCAGAGGGCTGTGGAGGCTCAGTTGGTGAGTATTTTCGAGGCTGAGATCAATAGATTTTTGGACACTAAGGGACCCAAAGGATATGGGGATAGTGTGGGAAGGTGGAGTCGAGGTAGAAGATCAGCCATGATCTTATTGAATGGCGGAGCAGGCTCGAAGGGCCGTATGGCCCACTCCTGCTCCTATTTCTTATGTTCTTATAAACGACGAGAAAGAGGCAGACAGGAACTTAGATTTTCATTCTATGCCCGTGCGTCCCTCAGAGACTCCTCCAAGTGATGTTTAACATGGAGGGTTACTGATTCATCAGTTGAGGTGGGGTTGGGGGAGGGGAAGAGGACGGTAAGTGGGTGGTGGTCAGCAGATTTCTTTATTCATCAGACTTCATGCAGTCGATAGTCAATATTGAGGACTCCCCAAGTCAATCCCGCCTGACTGTTTATCACTGCCTTTACCTCTCTTGGGTCTATCCTGCCAGTGAAACAGGCTGCACCCAGGAATGGTAATGGAGGAGTCTGGGATTTGGGCTGGAAGATAACGATTGTGAGTATAACTGTTGCTTGACTAGTGTGTTGGACAGCTCTCCCAACTTGGGCATCATAGAAACATAGAAGATAGGAGCAGGAGTAGGCCATTCAGCCCCTCGAGCCTGCTCCGCCATTCAATGCGATCATGGCTGATAACCAAGTTCAGTACCCGGTCCCTGCTTTCTCCCCATACCCCTTGATCCCTTTAGCCTTAAGAAATATATCCAACTCCTTCTTGAATATATTTAATGAATTGGCCTCTACTGCCTTCTGTGGTAGAGAATTCCACAGGTTCACCACTCTGTGGGTGAAGAAATTCCTCCTCATTTCTGTCCTAAAAGGCCTACCCTTTATCCTTAGACTGTGACCCCTGGTTCTGGATTCCCCGACCATCGGGAACATCCTCCCTGCATCTAGTCTGGCCAGTCCTGCCAGTATTTTATAAGTTTCAATGAGATCCCTTCTCATTCTTCTAAACTCCAGCGAGTACAAGCCCAATCGACCCAATCTCTCCTCATACGTCATTCCTGCCATCCCAGGTATCAGCCTGGTGAATCTTCTCTGAACTCCTTCCATGGCAAGAATATCCTTCCTCAGATAAGGCGACCAAAACTGTACACAATACTCAAGATGTGGTCTCACCAAAGCCCTGTACAACTGCAGTAAGACATCCTCCCCCCCTGTTGATGAGGAGGACTTTTCAGTGTCGACTGGGCTAAGATTGCTCTTGCCTTATCCTACTTGGTTGCCTGGGTTGTTACTGTTAGATCAGTCTGATTATCTTATTATTGCACCTCATAGCATGGGGTAGTCTGGAAGCATACATGATTATTTTTCCTGGTGCCAGATTTATTAAATTCAATTTCATAATTTGCCATGGTGGAGATGTGAACTCATGACCTCTGCATTGCTAGTCCAACTGGACCATCGTACTTATAACCAACATGTACCAGGAATCAGTGCAACATTGTTAAAAATAAATACCTTTGCCAATTAATCTAAAGAAAATCACTATCCTGACATACTTTCTTAGGCCTGATTTAGCCATTTATAACATAGTTTCACTCTGCGAGTTCATCCGTTCCACATGTTCCTTTTGTTCCATTTCTCATTCCCTCATTTTGGCTTTTCCTACTTCTGTGCTGGTCACTTTCTTCCTGGCAATCTTCCTATTGCCTTAATTTAGTCTGACCTTCCTCCTTTCTCTCTTCCCCTCCCACTGTTCATAGTGCCTGATTCTGAGAGGCGGGACTGAATTAGGCAAAGGGGCATCAGCAAATCCCAGGCTTGAAACATCTGCTAATGGGAGGAGGGCTTCCTATTTTACAGCAATTGTTTAAAATTCATGGAGTTGATTGGCAGACCCTGGTGCACCAGGTCACACATGGATGACATTTGGCCCACAAACCTTATGTTGCGCATATCTGATTTACAGTAAGTAGATTGTTATTTTAACGTTAGCTGTTGGCATCTAGATTGAGTTTGATAACATTGGTTGCCATTGAATTCCTGATTTCTAAATTCTTAATAAAATACTTAATTAGGCTTCGATATTTCATTAAATTATGAGACATTATTATTTCTCATTTTTGCCTCCTTGTTTTCTACTACTCTCCCACAAGTGATGAAATACGATTCCGTGGGGAATAGCAGGCCTCCGTTTCTTGACCCACGTCATCGTTCTTTGCCTGTGAAACGGGGCAGTGAATGTCTTCACAGTATTCACGGCCAACTGTAGCTCCCGCCCCACTGAGGTCATGTAACTCAGAAATTGACCAGGGATCAAACCTAAAACTGTCCTGGTCCGCATGATTCAATAGTGAACCGTACATTACATGTGTACATTGAGCCATTTCAAACATTTTTGTGAATTTTGAGAAATAAGTTCTCGAAATGCAAGCTGCAGAAAATAATCGGTCCTCTGAAGAACTAGCGTTGGCCGGGGGGATGTACTTCTTTCTCTCTTGAGGTGGCATTCTGCATGAGAAGCTTCTTGTGTTTTTTTCCTGGATACGGCAACATTATCACAGAATACAATACAATAGAATAGATCATTTTTCAGTTCTCCCAACATATATAATGAAAATTCTCTTTAAAGAGCTTAAAATGTTCTTCAAATTCTCACGATGAGAAGTGTCAGCGCAGAAAGTCTCCCACTGCCTTGGGACAATTCACTTCATTGGATCCTATAGAATTAACAATAGCACAGTAATCTATTACTGATATTCAAGTGGTGTTAAAGTGTACTTGACCTTCTTTATAATACTAAATATTCTGCATGTTACAACAGGGACTATATCAAGGTGACACATGGTACTGAATGGAGCATAAAATAAATAGCAATGCAAAGCCCAGTAGGTTTATAAAAGAAATTGGATTGTAACGCAGGACCTCACCCTATTCATTAACCAGACCTCTTCCACCAAACCCGCGACTTCTACCGGCTTGAAGGACAAGGGCAGCAGGCGCATGGGAACACCACCACCTCCAAGTTCACCTCCAAGTTCCCCTCCAAGTCACACACCATCCTGAGTTGGAAATATATCACCGTTCCTTCATCGTCGCTGGGTCAAAATCCTGGAACTCCCTCCCTAACAGCACTGTGGGAGTACCTTCAGCACACGGCGTGCAGTGGTTCAAGATGGAGGCTCACCACCAACTTCTCGAGGGCAATTAGGGATGGGCAATAAATGCTGGCCTTGCCAGCGATGCCCACACCCCGTGAATGAAATAAAATAAACCTGCACAACACTGCTTCACCGTCCCACTGCTGAAACACTTATCCACATTTTTGTGACCTCTCGGCTCAATTTCTACCACACTTTTCTTGCCAGCTTCCCAAGCTCCACCCTTTAAAAACGCTTAACTTGTCCAAACTTCTGCTGCCAGCATTTTAAACTACTAAGTCCACCTTACCCATGGTACCTGTCTTTGCTGAATTCTACTGGCAACCTATCCCCAATGCGTTGAGAATTGAAAATCCTTGTCCCTTCTATGGCATCACCCCACCCTGCTACCCTTGCAATGATTTGCAGCCCATGCCCTCCAGCCTTCCAATGCCGGCCTCCTGTGTATCCCTCCCCTCCCTTCTGCTCCATCATTAGTGGCAGAGCCTGCAGCTCTCGCCGGCGGCAGCCTCTTGCTGCACTTGCCCTGCACGCGTCCACCGGCCTTGTGCTATTCCCACCGGATTCGGGCAGGAGTTGGGCCTGGGGTATGTCTGATAAAATAGCCGGAGCTTCAGGTTGGGGCGATCCTGATGCTTGTCCCGCCGGCCACATACTCACCCCGAGTTACAATCAGCAATTTTAATGCTGAAACTGAGTGTCAAAAACGGGAAGTTCTGTTCTCCGGCATTGAGATCCCTCACCTCAACGCCGCAAAGATTCACTATCTAATATGTTTTTTAAAAGCTCAACCCAGTGTAATTAGGCGCACAGCACAACACTGACCATGGAGCATGCATGGGACGACAGAGGTGACTTTGGACCTATGGTTCCCAACGCTCTCTACCACTGTGGTTTTCTCCCATCACATTTTCTGCGTTTGTTGTAGACTAATTGATAGAGATTGATTGCTATGATTGGTCAACATCTACCAGGCTGGTAGAAGGCGAGCTAGATCATCCCTTTTGTCATTTTATCTCTCCTGCCTTCCACCCTATCACAAACCTTCCCTTTAATTCTTTCCTCCCCTCCCCGCATTTCCCAGCCTCTGCACTTGCTTAAAACCGATTACCTCTCTAACTTTTTCCAGCTCTGACGAAAGGTCGTCGACCTGAAACGTTAACTCTGTTTCTCTCTCTCCACAGGCCTGACCTGCTGAGCATTTCCAGCTTTTTCTGTTTTGATTTCAGATCTCCAGCGTCCGCAGGATTTTGCTTTTGTAGATGGACCTTGGTCATTTTGAGTCCAGCAATTCCTACGTTCATATGATTCCAGTTCAGCACTAACTGGGAATCTCAGTCAGAGTGGCTGGTATGGGAAATTAAACAGAATTCAAACTGGTGCAGTCAAGAGTGCTCTTTTCAGCTGTTTTGGCCGTACTGGTGGGGCAGAGTAGGGAACTTTTTCTATTCATGCTTTAACTGACCGCTTGAAAGAAAAAGACTTGCATTTATATAGCGCCTTTCACGGCCTGAGGATGATCCAAAATGCTTCACAGCCAATGAAGTACTTATTTTGAAGTGTAGTCACTGTTCTAATGTAGGGGACGCAGCAGCCAATTTTGCACAGTAAGCTCCCACAAACAGCAATGTAATAATGACCAAATAATCTGTTTTAGTGATGTTGGTTGAGGGATCAACCCCAACAGTATAAAGATACGTATCTTCCATTAATATCACAATTATTAGTTCTTCAATCCTATTGAGAGACATGGCTCAATAGAGCCCAAATTCAATGTTGTGGTCCCATACTCACTAAAAAAAATAGTTCATTGTGTTTTAGTACACATCCCATCAGCAGGTATGTGGACATTTCACATATAACTCCCCTACTCTTCTTCAAAATAGTGCCATGGGATCTTTTACATCCACCTGAGTGAGCAGACGGGGTCTCGCTTTAACGTCTCGTCCGAAAGACTTTGGTGCTGAGACTAGGTGACCCTAATTCCCCAATGCCAACATCACTCACCTTTGATGAGCAGAAAAAATCAACGTGAAATAGGTTATTTAAAAACTATTATAAATTTAGGTCTGGCAGAAATGGCTGGTCAGGATAGATGTGCCACGTTTCACTGTAGTGTTTGATTCTCTCAGTTTTATTTCATCACTGTCCAAGCAGACAACCAATTTCAAAATAAGCTCAATCCGTAAACAACCACCCAGGAAATGTAATCAAGCAATTATTTACACAGGAATCAGAAAGAGATATTGCAATCTCTTTTCAAAAAGACATTTGCCGCAATACACACTGCAATTTTATTGAAAAAGTAAATATTAGTTTTACTTCAGAACATTCGCTTTTCAATCAATGGTTGCAAAGATTTTGCCAAAAATTAATATGAGATAGACTCATTCTGGGACTTACTGGGGCTGTGTCAGTCGTTATCAATATCCAGTATTTCATTCAAATCGTCAAGGTCATCCTCGGCCGATTTTGCTGTATCTTCTTCCACCAACCTATCTGAGTTTCCCATTGTTGTGGTCCCATACTCACTAAAAAAAATAGTTCATTGTGTTTTAGTACACATCCCATCAGCAGGTATGTGGACATTTCACTTTCACTTTCAAAATAAATCTATACACAATGGCCCGGATTTTGCGTAGATAATAACAGTGAGGCTAACAGCACTCACCGTTATTATGGAGTGAATCGGGCAGCAACTTCCCCCACATGCGCAGTTAAACGCGGAAATCCGGAAGTAGCCGTCGGAGATACCCCGCTCCTTTTCCAAAATCTCCACTGGCGCTCACTCTCGGAGCTTGGTGATTCTTCTGCAGTTGGTTGCTTCATTCGGAACCTCCCAGACCCAGCAGGTTGCTGAAAGCTATTCCCTAATTGGTGGCTGGAGCGTGCCCTGATTCATCAGAACCCACCAATGAGGGAGCACTCTTTTCCAGTCCTCCAGGACTGAATGTCCTCTTCACAGTTAATGGCAGAACATCAATGCTGGACCGACTTTTACTCTTCTTACACTCAAAGGCTGACCAATTTGGATGCCTTGTATCCTTTCTATGGTATCTAACTTCAAAGTCCTCCATTTCTTGGATGCTTCAGCTAATGACTACACATAGCACTGTACACAATGTTCTTTGCAAACTGTGCTTATACGTGCTTTGACAGCCAATATACAGTCTGTCATTTCGAAGTTAGTCACTGAGTATATTTTACTTCAGCAGCACAGCTCCTGTGCACCTCCCAATAGACAATAACAGACCAGCTAACTCTAATTAGTTAGGCTCAAGCGTGAAGACTGAGCACTTGGCCATGGTACCAGAGTGTTGTAGGTGTCCATGGAACCTAACCATAACCAAAAAAAAAGGGCAGCACTTCCAGGAGCGAAGGGGAGAAAGTAAAAAATAAAAGGAGCGAACAACCTGCCGACAGCCACAGTCTAAACCTACACACAAACAATGGCCACTTAGACGAGGTACCAGAGGATAAATTGTGTCCCTGAAACTGTATCCCAGCCTTCAGGGTTGGGCTACAAGAGGAAACTGGAAGGGAAATAAAGAAGACAGAGGATAAAAAAAACAAGTTGTAAATGTCAGTGTACCTGTAAAGTGACTGCATCCCATCCTTTTCCAATGGATGCTCCTTCGTGTGACTCTCCCTTCGGCTTGCCCGCTCCTCATTTTCTCTCAGTACCGCGGAGCTCAACCGAGGCATCAAGAAACTGGGTGAGATCTTCACACTCTGCTCCTCATTCAGTTCTGCATTACTAATGCTGTCTTCTGCAAAATAAAATGGCAAAAATATACTGTTTCACCAGTATTTTAAATCCTACCGTCGGTCAAACGGCTATTCCCTGGTGTTACTGAGAGAAGGTCACGACTATTCAGATCCTATGAACAACAGTCAAATAACACATTGTAACTTTGGAGTCGGCATAGGTGCGAGCAATATGTATGCTTTCAAGAAATTTCTCAATAATTAATATGCTGATTGATGGGAATCCTGCAGAGAGGGGATGCATTGAATTTGGGCTCTATTGAGCCATGTCTCTCAATAGGATTGAAGAATTCATCATTGTGATATTAACGGAAGATACGTATCTTTGTACTGATGGGCTCAGCAACTCCTTGGGCTCAGAAATAGAAGCAATAATGATTGAATTACATTGGGCAATGGCCCCCCATGTTGTCAGGTGTGAAAGCTGATAATATACCCCATGGTGCCCGACGTGTCCTTAGGTAAGTAGCAAGTGCAAAAGACTTGGGAGCCTGTGCGTTAGCTGGACACTAGCCTCACGAGCACCCTGAGTGCAATGCAGGTTAAATGGCCACCCCATAAGGCAGGGCCGTCCGACGCCTGTTTGGAACAGGTGCTGAAGGACAGTTTACTATTAGAAGAGAAAAAAAACATCAGGCCTTCCTGCCCTTTGCCTGGTGCCTATGTTTCTCCTTGCGCACCAGAAAATTGCCCAGCGCACAACAGGCCTTCGCTGACTGTTGATGCCCCAACACTCCCTAGTGTGTTGTGAGCAATGCACCTGGGGTGCCAGAAAATGATGCAAGTGAGTTGACCTCATGCTATCCACTGAGGTCACCTTACCCGTTCCTAGGTGCAAGTAGCATCTGTGCGTGCTGGTGCTGCACTCTGGACACATTATCTGCCCGTAGTATAAATGAGGTCTCGATTTTAAAATTCTCATCCTTGTTTTCAAATCCCTCCAGGGCCTCGCCCCTCCCTATCTCTGTAATCTCCTCCAGCGCGCCCCCCCCCCCTGCTGAGATATCTGCGCTCCTCCAATTCTGCCCTCGTTAGCATCCCTGATTTTAATCGCTCCACCATTGGTGGCCGTGCCTTCTGCTGCCTAGGCCCTAAGCTCTGGAATTCCCTCCCTAAACCTCTCCGCCTCTCTACCCCTCTCTCCTCCTTTAAGACGCGCCTTAAAACCTACCTCTTTGACCAAGCTTTTGGTCATCTGCCCTAATTGCTCCTATGTGGCTCGGTGTCAAATTTTGTTTGATAACACTCCTGTGAAGTGCCTATGTTAAAGGCGCTATATAAATGCACATTGTTGTTGTTATAATGGCATTTGCTGGTCTACCTGGATCCTTCCCCCCGCCCCCCGCCTCCCACAACTGGTGCTTGATCTTTAAGTGACTCACTGAGTCTCCTGTGTACCCTACACATTCTCATTAACAATTTACTTGCTAACCAGTTGCTGAGGAAGCTTGCAATCTAGCAGTCCAATAATCAAGTGTCGACTCTTTGACCTCCACCATAAAAAAATAGTTTGCATTAAAGTGATGAGTAGTTCCAGGGTGAAAGGTCAGTCCAGTCGTCTGCTTAACGGTGCTGGGTTGTGGCGCTGGCCGTCCCCTCCATAGGCATTTGTTTTCTTTCAAGAAACTTCGCTGACTGGACAACTCCATGGTGCAGCACACCATCAAGTTTAAGAGAGCAGGAAGGAAGATGAGGTAAGTGAAGAACTGCTGATTAAGGTGATGTTCAGCTTGGGGTTTAAAAATCTGTCAATTGTAGCTGGAAGGGCAGACTAAGAGAGATAAGGAATGCCACGGTTTGGAGTTTTTTATTATTCGCTTATGGCGTCGCTGGCAAGGCCAGCATTTATTGCCCATCCCTAGTTGCCCTTGAGAAGGTGGTGGTGAGCCGCCTTCTTGAACCGCTGCAGTCTGTGTGGTGAAGGGGTGTTAGGGAGGGAGTGCCAGGATTTTGACCCAGCGACGATGAAGGATCGACGATATACTTCCAAGTCAGGATGGTGCGTGACTTGGAGGGTAACTTGGAGGTGGTGGTGTTCCCATGTGCCTGCTGCCCTTGTCCTTCTAGGTGGAAGAGGTTGCGGGTTTGGGAGGTGCTGCCGAAGAAGCCTTGGCGAGTGGCGGAGGGAGTGAATGTTTAAGGTGGTGGATGGGGTGCCAATCAAACGGGCTGCTTTGTCCTGGATGGTGTCGAGCTTCTTGAGTGTTGTTGGAGCTGCACTCATCCAGGCAAGTGGAGAGTCTTGGGAAAGGATGAGTTAGAACAGATTGAGCATTTCAAGGGTGAGTGGGACTAACTGGATTGCTCTTCGAAAGAGCCGGCGCAGACTCGATGGGCCGAATGGCCTCCTTCTGTGCTGTATGATTCTAATTGGATATACAATGTCTAAAATTGCATGGGTAATGTGGAGTCGTTGGCTGACACTAATAACATTATTTAACAATTACACATCTAAGCTATACCAGTAAATTGAGGATAAGTTAAAGATTAAAAATGACAAATTTAGTCAATCGGATCTACAGTAACTTTGGCAAGATGGAAACAGCCTGCTATCACTGTATTCTCTGATTCTACATTGAGGAGGAAGCGAGTAAGAAGACCGTTTTGCACCGTGTACTTGATGCTTACCAGTTTGCAGTCTCCTCTTCAGAGATGTTGATTTGGATTGTTGGTGCACTGGAGACAGTGCACTCTTGTCACTGCTGCTGGTGGATATTGTATCATCATCCCGGCTATCCAACAAGGACCTTCTGTACGAAATTAGCGGAAGCCACTCCTCTCCATTCTCTGCTGCCATCTGGTCTGTTACAAACCTCTCCAGGTAATTGTATCTGAGCAGAAAATGAGACTCAATTGAATGGTGGAAGGCAGTGAAGAGATTGGTTAGAGGAAAGCCTCCTCTTCCATGTCACAGAGGTTGCATCTGAAAACTATTTCTATTCCACAGTAATTCTTGGTATTTTACAGTATCCGATTGATATTTAGCCTCAAATCTAGACTCTCTCCTGAGGACTAGGTGACACAGTAGATTAGCATAAAGTCCTTATTTCTACGCGACCTGAGTTAGAATCCAGCCCCGATTAATGGAAAATCACCGTGCTCACTTTCAACAAACTGGTAGGCATTGGTCCGTGCTGTCCACAATTCAGCGCTAGCCTGACATTTTCACTCGAAGAGCTTGAAGACTATCTGATGAAAAAGTCACACTTGAAGTAGTACGGGGTTTGCATTATACCAGTAGGTTGGTGATGCGCTTGATCTGTTGCTATACCTGGCTTGGGAGGGGATGATCCCGGCACTGTGTACAAGGAATGGGCTACTTTGAAACAAGGAATTTAGTCTCTGAACTGCACTACAGCGAGCCAGATCACTGAATCAATGGCAGAATCATCACAAGAATGGGAAGCTCAAATTACCACAACATTTATATTAGAATCATAGAATGATACCGCACAGAAGGAGGCCATTCGGCCCATCGTGCCTGTGCCGGCTCTTTGAAAGAGCCGTCCAATTAGTCCCACTCCCCCTGCTTCTTCCCCTTGGTCCTTTAATTATTTCCCACTCAAGTAGATAACACCAAAGACAAATTTCTATCCCTACGGCTCTATTTCTAAAGCTAAGGATCCCGTGTGCTTTTGCCACAGTGATGTGACCTTCGCTCAAGACCTTAGTCTTCAGTTACATCACTCACACAGGATTGTTAGTTGGAAGTGGATGTCTTGGCAACCAAGGAGATGTAAATAAATAAGCACAGAGGGGCTCAGACCAAATCATTAAAAAAATACCATAGAAAAGATGACAGTAATTAAATGGATAGAACAGTGAGCGGTGTACTTTGGCTCGAGTGCAGCATAAACGCTGGCATGGACTGGTTGGGCCGAATGGCCAGTATCTGTGCCGTATATCCGATGTAATCCTACGTACTGATGGGGTGACGAGAGAGAAAGAAGGTTGTGGTGTTCCATTTATAATGTATGAATAATTATTCACTTACACAGTTCTTTTGTCCGTTTTCAACAGCTTTGGGGAAAATTCGCTCAAGATGTCCAGGAAAGCCACGTTAAGGGGAGGCCGATTCTTACCCTTTGTGTTGTCATCTCTGAAGGCAAACTCGATGCCGTTTCTGTCAAAACAGATGATGTGAAATCAGTCGACAGGAGCTGGCGAAGCAAAAAATAACTCTTAACGCAGGGCGAACGCTCACTATCAAGGCTGAGGTAATAGAAATGAATTGTACTTGTGCAGCATGGCCATCGCGTCCCTGGTTTTCAACTGGTCAAAGCCAAAGGTCAGCGAGAAGCGTCGGGCCAAGTCCTTGATGCTGGTGAAGGGCTGAGACCACCTGTCCAGATTGGAACCTTGACCTTGCAACAGTTCGTTGAACAGCTGCGACAATAAATGCATAAATATCAAGGTCTGCACCCTGGGAGAACAATACCTGGAAGACAGAATTGTAATTCTGATGGGCTTTTCTGCCCTGCATGTTGCAAAAACAAATGATGATGAAAATCAGTAAACGAAACTCCAACCGCAAATGTCAAATACCACCAGCGAGCTGCCTGTTGCAGTTCCTGTGGCGCCTGCTTAGGAAAACAACCAAAAAAAAGACTTAATCAGCGAATGAAGTATTGCTGTAAGCTTGCTGCATCGTAAAGAGCAACTACTGTACACTGAGCAAGGTGCACGTATTTAAGCTGCGTTTCCGTGTGGCAGAAGGATAGGCGTCTATAAATCACAACCGCGTTGAAGTATCTGGAGCATTGCAGAAACATGCACCATTTAGAGATTGCGATTTACATGACTTTTTTTGGTTTAATTTATGTTTAATTTATGTTTAATTTAATTCATGGTTTAAAGCATGTTAAAAATGGTCGCAAATTTTTTAATAAATGACGCGGGCACTAACACTGAGTCAGAAGGAAATAAATAGCAACCTGGCTGGGGAGTCTAGAACCAGAGGTCACAGTCTCATGATAAGGGGTCGGCCACTTGGGACTGAGATGAGGAGAAATTTCTTCACTGATTGAGGTAGAGAATTCCAAAGATTCACCACCCTGAGGGCTGTGGAGGCTCAGTCATTGAGTATATTCAAGACAGAGATCGATAGATTTTTGGACTCTAAGGGAATCAAGGGATATGGGGATAGTGCGGGAAGATGGAGTTGAGGTAGAAGATCAGCCATGATCATATTGAATGGCGGAGCAGGCTCGAGGGGCCGAAAGGCCGACTCCTGCTCCTATTTCTTATGAACTTTAAGTTCTTAACCTGAATTTATGGGAGTACCTTCACCACACGGACTGCAGCGGTTCAAGAAGGCGGACCACCCCCCATCTTCTCAAGGGCGATTAGGGACGGGCAATGAATGCTGGCCTTGCCGGCGACGCCCACCTCCCCAGAATTAATTTAAATAAAGTAGAAAACATTACAAAGCCCTAAGATGTTTGAGATTTATCCCCCCCCCCCCACCCCTTGGCAATGACCATAACCCAGGAGTAAATTCAGGTCAGTCCAGTTGTGGGATACGAATCATTGAATCATACAGCACAGAAGGAGGCCATTCGGCCCATCGCGCCTGTGCCGGCTCTTTGAAAGAACTGTCCAATTAGTCCCACTCTCCCTCGCTCTTTCTCCATAGCCCTGTAATCTTTTTTTCCTTTTCAAGTATTTACCCAATTCCCTTTTGAAAGTTATTACTGAATCTGCTTCCACCGCCCTTTCAGGCATTCCAGATCACAACAACTCTGTGTCTAAAAAAACATCTCTTCGTCTCCCCTCTGGTTCTTTTGCCATTTATAAGCTATATTAATGGCAATGTTCAAGTAAGGTTCATGTAAACTAATGGGTAAAGCAAGGCTAACTGACATGGATATTAAGATCTAGGTTATATTGTAGCCAGGGAAAGGGCCAGTGTCTCTCTCAGCACTGAACTTTGTCCCTGAGGCTGGAGCTCCCTGCTTTCTACTGATGCATTCAGGAGGGATTCTTACCTGCTTCAAGCTCTGAATCAAGGTCTTTGCACACTGGATTTTATCAATCTGCCTTGTCCTGCTGAGTGTTTCTTTAATGATGTCTCCATAGTCAATGAAATACTGGAGAAAAACAGACACATATTTTGTGAGTTGCGTGTCATACGTGTGGATAACACTCATTCGCTTTTTTATTGAAGGCGATATCAAATTAAAACCCATGTTCAAATCCAGCCTGGACTAATAAGATGAAAGCCTGGTCTCTCTACTGACTGTGAGGTCTTAAGTGAAATGATTCTGGGCTGCCTCAATCTGTCTGCAAGTGGCCCTGGGCTCACCGTGCAAAGCTACTCCTAATTCAGAACAAATTGGCACTAAATTGGTTATCAAACTCAAGAGAAGCCACAGGGAAGGCTGTTGCACGAAGAGAAAAAATGTCATTCTAGTGCAGTAGGGAGTGCTCTTCTGAAGTCAGCTCTGAGGTACATTGCTGGACAGAGTTTTTTTTAATTCATTCATGGGAGGTGGCGTCGCTGGCAAGGCCAGCATTTATTGCCCATCCCTAACTGCCCTTGAGAAGGCGGTGGTGAGCCGCCTTCTTGAACCGCTGCAGTCCGTGTGGTGAAGGGACTCCCACAGTGCTGTTAGGTAGGAAGTTCCAGGATTTTGACCCAGCGACGATGAAGGAACGGTGATATATTTCCAAGTCAGGATGGTGTGTGACTTGGAGGGGAACTTGGAGGTGATGGTGTTCCCATGCACCTGTTGCCCTTGTCCTTCTAGGTGGAAGAGGTCGTGGGTTTGGGAGGTGCTGTCGAAGAAGCCTTGGCGAGTTGCTGCAGTGCATCTTGTAGATGGTGCACACTGCAGCCACGGTGCGCCGGTGGTGGAGGGAGTGAATGTTTAAGATGGTGGATGGGGTGCCAATCAAGTGGGCGGCTTTGTCCTGGATGGTGTCGAGCTTCTTGAGTGTTGTTGGAGCTGCACTCATCCAGGCAAGTGGAGAGTATTCCATCACACTCCTTACTTGTGCCTTGTAGATGGTGGAAAGGTTTTGGGGAGTCAGAAAGTGAGTCACTCGCCACAGAATACGCAGCCTCTGACCTCTTGTAGCCACAGTATTTAAGTGGCTGGTCCAGTAGAAGTTTTACTCAGTATCTAACGGTACTATATTTCAAGTGGTCCAAATTCAAATTTGGGTTTTCATTTGATATCTTCTTTATCTCACGGGGGCTGGAATACAAAGGGGGAGGTGGGGGAGGAAGTTATGCTTCAGTTGTATTGAGCCTGGTTCAGACCCCATCTGGAGCACTGCGTTCTGTTTCGGGCACTGTTATATCCGTGTATCTTAATGTGGTGTCCTTCAATAATCAGACAAAGACTGCAGGGAACGATCAACAGGTGTTTACTGAATGAGGGTTCAAACTGCAACTGACTGTACAGATCACTACTCAGGGTTTATATACATGTGTGGTCACTGCCGGTACTACAGGATACAGGAGCTGTAAAAAGTAGTTCTCCCCCTTAAAGGTACATACACCACAATTCCTCCCCTTTTGGATTAACAGTACCATAACACTCATTTAACAATTAAATATCAAACTAATTACAATTAACACTTTTAACATGCAACATTAGCTGAAAATAGTCGATTTATAAATTCAGTCATTGGGGAGGCTTCCTGATTCTTTCTGGATAACGCCTTTCCCGAGTGTCTCGCTCTTGGTGCGGAGGCGATTCTAACACCCTGTCGTCAGTTGATTCATCAGTTGATTCATCAGCTTCCAATGCTATTGTTTCTGAGGTAGATGCGACCTGTACGTCGGGTTCCTCTCCAGGTACGTATGGCCGAGACATGGGGTTGACTTGTTCCTGTGACTCTAGGATCTGGTCAGCATGGCGTCTCACAATGTTCTCCCCAACATCCACTGTGTACATTAGTGGCCCCTGCCGTGTGCATATCGTTCCGGGTTGCCATTTCTCTGTTCGGTAGTCGCGGGCCAAGACTGGTTGCCCTACATTGAAGCTCCTTGTCGGCTTCTCATTGATGTGCTGGAATTGCTTACTCTCAACATCTCTTCGTACATTTGGTCTGAGCAAATCCAGACGAGATCTCAACCTTCGGTTAAAGAACATCATGGCCGGGGCCTGGTTGGTGACTGCATGTGCCGCATTTCTGTAGGCTAACAGGAAATTGTCCACCTTATGCTGCAGTGGAATGTCGTCATCGCACATGGCCTTTACTGCTTTTTTTAAAGGTTTGTACGAACCTCTCAGCCAATCCATTTGTGGCTGGATGATATGGGGCGGATGTGTAATGCCTTACCCCATTCCTTTTCATAAATCTTCGAAACTCTTCGGACACAAACTGTGGTCCGTTATCAGAGCAAATCTGCTCTGGCAAGCCGTTCCTGGCAAAAATGGTCCGTAGGACTGCAATAGTTTTCTCCGTGGTGGTGGAGGACATTTTGATCACCTCAGGCCATTTCGAGTGCGCATCCACGGCTATTAAAAACATTGAGTCCATGAATGGACCAGCAAAATCAATATGCACCCGTTGCCATGGAGATGAGGGCCACTCCCATGGGTGTAGAGGGGCATGTGGTGGTGCATTTTGGACCTTCTGGCATCCTGAGCAGCTCTTTGTCAGGTCCTCGATTTGCTGATCAATCCCCGGCCACCACACATAAGCCCTAGCAAGGCTTTTCATTTTCACCCCTCCCAGATGACCTTCGTGAAGCTCATTGAGCACTCTCTCCCTTAACTTGGGTGGAATTACCACTCGGGATCCACACATCAAGGTCCCCTGGCATACTGACAGCTGTTCTCTTCTGGATGAGAATGCTGGCAACAGTGAGTCGCCATGTGCTGGCCATCCCTTCACCGTCAAATCATATACCCGAGACAGTGTCGGGTCATTTCAGGTCTCCTTCTCTATACCAGCGTTAGTTACTGGCAAGCATTCAATTATAGTCGAATGAAATATTTCGACAGGATCCACTGCTGGTGCTTCCTCCGCAGTAGGCAGTGGCAGGCGTGATAGCCCATCAGCGTTTCCATGCTGTTTCGTGCCCTTATACTCGATTTCATATTGGTGCGCCCCTAGAAAAAGGGACCATCTTTGTAGCCGTTGCGCAGTCATCACCGGAACGCCCTTCTTTGGATTAAAGATGGAGACAAGTGGTTGGTGGTCAGTCAGCAAGGTGAACTTCTGCCCGTGCAGATAGTGATTGAACTTTTTCACTCCCCACACTAGGCTGAGCGCCTCCCTGTCAATCTGGGCGTAGTTACGCTCGGCTGAGGTTAGTGACCGAGACGCAAAGGCTACTGGCCTCTCCGAGCCGTCCGGGAATTTGTGCGACAGCACCGCTCCAATGCCATAGGGTGATGCATCACACACCAACCGAATTGGTAGTGCTGGGTTGAAATGAGCCAACACCTCTTTTGATGTGATCAATGCTTTGCTCTTCTGGAAAGCTCGTTTACATTCGTCACTCCACTTCCATGGTACCCCCGTTTGCAGTATGGTGTTCAGTGGGTGTAGTATGGTAGACAAATTCGGCAAGAACTTATGGTAGTAGTTCACCAGCCCGAGGAACGACCTCAGTTGTGACACATTTTCCAATGCTGAAGCCTTGACTACTGCCTCAATCTTTTCAGGGGACTTATGTAACCCCTCTTTATCAATAACGTGGCCACAATACGAGATCTGCTTCTGGAAAAACTCGCATTTGTGGCGATTAGCTCAGAGCCCATATTCCTTCAATCTAGTGAGCACCTGCTCCAGGTTGGCGAGGTGATCACTGTCATTTTCGCCCGTGACCAGGATGTCGTCCAAATAACACTGGGTCCCTGGAATCCCTTGCAGGACTTGTTCCATTGCCCTTTGCCAAATAGCCGGAGCTGATGCTACCCCGAACACCAGCCGGTTGTATTGGTAGAGACCTTTATGAGTGTTGATCGTGAGGTACTGTTTCGAGGCTTCTTCTACCTCCATTTGCAGGTACGCCTGGGCCAGATCAATCTTAGTGAAGCGTTTCCCTCCAGATAGCAAGGCGAAAATATCTTCAATCTGCAGAAGCGGATATTGTACAGTGTGAAGGACTGGGTTCACTGTCACCTTAAAGTCCCCACAGATGCGAACCTTCTTTGGTTCCCCAGGCGTATTACTCAACGACCTCTTCATTACAGGAACGATGGGTGTAGCCCACTCGCTCCAGTCCACTTTGGACAATACTCCTGAACGTTCCAAACCTTCCAGCTCTGCTTCAACGGCTGGGCGGATCGCATAAGGTACCGGCCTGGCCTTAAAAAACTTTGGGCTTGCATTTTCCTCTATTTTGATCGTCGCTGTTATGCCTTTTAGTGTTCCGAGTCCCTGCTGGAACACTTCTTGTGCGTCAATTAGCATTTTTGACAGTCGTCCAGGTGTGACGTCGTCATCCTTTTTGGCATCTACAGTCAGTGCTTGTATGGAATGCCAATCTAGCTGTATCTTCCAGATCCATTCATGTCCTAGTAGTGGTGGTCCTCCATCTGGCAATACATATAGGTCCATTTTTGGTGTTTCCTTGCCGTTATATATAGCGTTCACCCTTATTTTTCCTTTGGGGTAGACTTTTTGCCCCGTGTACGTCTTCAAGACAATCTTTGTATCTCTCAAGGGTTTACTGAATGAGGGTTCAAACTGCAACTGGCTGTACAGATCACAGTTTGTGTCCGAAGAGTTTCGAAGATTTATGAAAAGGAATGTAAAAAGTAGTTCTCCCCCTTAAAGGTACATACACCACAGGCACCACACCTCAGAAAGGATATATTGGCCTTGGAGTGGGTGCAGGGCAGATTCACCAGAATGATGCCAGGGCTTTGAGGGTTATATTATGAGGACAGGTTGTACAAACTTGGCTTGTATTCCCTTGAGTTTAGAAGATTGAAGGATGATCTGATTGAGGTGTTTGAAATGTTAGAAGGATTTGATAGGGTAGATAATGAAACTATTTCCTCCAATGGGGGAATCCAGAACAAGGGGCCATAATCTTAAAATTAGCGCCAAGTCATTCAGGAGCGAAATCCAGAAGCACTTTTTCCACACAAAGGGTAGTAGAAATCTGGAACTCTTCCCCCCCTCCGCCCCTCAAAAGGCTGGATGCGAGGGGACAATTGGAGATTTCAAGACTGAAATCGATAAGAGTTTTTATTAGGTAAGGGTATCAAGGGATATGGAGCAAAGGCGAGTAAATATAGTTGAGGTGCAAATAAGCCATGTTCTAATTGAATGGCGCAGCAGGCTCCCGGGGCTGAACGGCCTACTCACAAGAACATAAGAGATAGGAGCAGGAGTCGGCCATTCAGCCCTTCGAGCCTGCCCCGCCATTCAATAAGTTCATGGCTGATCTTCTACCTCAACTCCACCTTATCCCTTGATTCCTTTAGGAGCCAAAAATCTCCTGTTCCTATATCCAAACTTAAAAGTACCTGATACTGAAACCGGGCGCCCAAAATGGAAATGTTTCCCATTTCCCAGCACGACTATCCCTCAACTTGACAAAGACCAGAATTCAACAACAAAAAAACTAATAATAGATTTTCTTCTCCTCGACCAGACTCTTCGGCGACACAATCATCTGTCGTGAGGCGATCTGCAAACAACATGTCCTTAAATCTTACTTTTCTTCTTATGCTTTTAATCAAGGTTTAAGGATACTTATTCTGGGGATTGGGGTCAGTTTTCTTTTTGTTCCCACTGTCTGATACAACACAAGTTGTGGCACATTCATACAACAGAGCTAGCAATGGAAGAGTGGGGCGCCTGATATACGGGCTGCTGCTCTCCCACCCACTGGTTCGTTTGCCTTGCCAGTCCAATTTTGAAGCTCCTGATCTCAAGTCTGGCTGGTGAAAAGATGATCAGATGTTGCCATGAAAATACTGACGAGGTGTGAAATTAAAACATGGCTCATCAAATGAAGGAAAGAAACACTTGCGTCATCGTGGCTGGGTCAAAATCCTGGAACACCCTCCCTAACAGCACTATGGGAGCACCTTCACCACACGGACTGCAGTGGTTCAAGAAGGAGGCCCACCACCACTTTTTCAAGGGCAACTAGGGGTGGGCAATAAACGCTGGCCTTGCCAGCGACGCCCACCTCCCAAGAATGGATATATAAGAGAAAATGAGGGCCTCTGGCACTTGTGGAACTGTACCAAGCAAGTGGCATTTTCAGGGAGGGGTAGGTGGGGGAGGGAATTAAATAGTGCGACCGTTTATCGTGTGAGGACAGGACTGCACATGAATAAAAACAAACGGTCATCTGGGTAGTGTATGTACCTTTAAGAGAGAACTACTTTTACAGCTCCTGTATACTGTAGTACTGGCAGTGACCACACTTGTATATAAGCCTTGAGCATGCCTCTGTACTGTTAGTCTTTAGACTACCCTCCTCCAGTAAACACCTGTTGATTGTTAATTTACAGCCTCCGTCTAGTTATTGGAAAACATCATACTATAAGAATCACGGATTCAACAGTGGCGACGAGGATGGGATGGCCAACACATGGCGACTCACTGTTGCCAGCATTCTCATCCAGAAGAGAACAGCTGTTAGTATGCCAGGGGACAGTGATGTGTGGATCCCGAGTGGTAATTCCACCCAAGTTAAGGGAGAGAGTGCTCAATGAGCTTCACGAAGGCCATCTGGGAGGGGTGAAAATGAAAAGCCTTGCTAGGGCTTATGTGTGGTGGCCGGGGATCAATCAACAAATCGAGGACCTAACAAAGAGCTGCTCAGGATGCCAGAAGGTCCAAAATGCACCACCACATGCCCCTCTACACCCATGGGAGTGGCCCTCCTCTCCATGGCAACGGGTGCATATTGATTTTGCTGGTCCATTCATGGACTCAATGTTCTTAATAGCAGTGGATGCGCACTCGAAATGGTATGAGGTCATCAAAATGTCCTCAACCACTACAGACAAAACGATTGCAGTCCTACGGACCATATTTGCCAGGAACGGCTTGCCAGAGCAGATTTGCTCTGATAAGGGACCACAGTTTGTGTCCGAAGAGTTTCGGAAATTTATGAGAAGGAATGGGGTAAGGCATTACACATCCGCCCCGTATCATCCAGCCACAAATGGATTGGCTGAGAGGTTCGTACAAACCTTTAAAAAGGCGATAAGGGCCATGTGCGATGATGAAATTCCACTACAGCATAAGGTGGACAATTTCCTGTTAGCCTACAGAAATGCGACACATGCAGTTACCAACCAGACCCCAACCATGATGTTCTTTAACCGAAGGTTGAGATCTCGTCTGGATTTGCTCAGACCAAATGTGCGAAGAAATGTTGAGGATAAGCAATTCCAGCACATCAATGAAAAGCCGACAAGGAGCTTCAATGTAGGACAACCAGTCTTGGCCCGCGACAACCGAACAGAGAAATGGCAACCCGGAACGATATGCACACGGCAGGGGCCATTAATGTACACAGTGGATGTCGGGGAGAACATTGTGAGACGCCACGTCGACCAGATCCTAGCGTCACAGGAACGAGTCAACCCCATGTCTCGCGTACCTGGGGATGAACCCGACATACCGGTAGCATCTACCTCAGAAACAGTAGCAGCGGAACCTGATGAACTAACCGACGAAAGGGGGCCAGAATCGCCTCCGCACCAAGAACAAGAACCTCAGGAAAGGCGCTATCCAGAAAGGATCAGGAAGCCGCCCCAAAGACTGAATCTATAAATGGACTATTTCAGTTTAATGTGCATGTTAAAGTGTTAATTGTTATTTGAATGTTATGGGTACTGTTAATCTAAAAGGGGAGGAATTGTAGTGTATGTACCTTTAAGAGAGAACTACTTTTACAGCTCCTGTATACTGTAGTACCGGCAGTGTCCACACCTGTATATAAGCCTTGAGCATGCCTCTGTACTGTTAGTCTTTAGACTACCCTCCTCCAGTAAACACCTGTTAATTGTTAATTTACAGCCTCCGTCTAGTTATTGGAAAACATCATACTTTAAGAATCACGGATTCAACAATCTGGGATTATATTTAATTGTATTTTAAGTAAGAATATGCTGACCTATTAAATTCCATACCAGTCACTTAGATTTCTATTCTTGTTCACACTGCAATATCAATATATATACATAACGGTCAGCAAATGCCAACTTGGCTCAGTGGTAGCACTCTGTTTCAGGAGGTTGTGTCTTCAAGGCCCACTACTTCAAGACTTCAGCACATAATCTAAGCTGATACTTCTGTGCCATACTGACGCCTTCCATGCCTGTTCAGGTGGCTGTTTAAGGTCATGAGGCACTTTGTGAAGAAGGGCAGTGAGTTCTCCTGTTAAACTTCTCCCCTCAAACAATACTACCTAAAATAAATTATAGTGAGTCGTCGCTGTTTGTGGGACACGGCTGAGAGCAAAAACGGCTACACAACAGCAGGAACCGCAGTTCAAAATAATTCATTGTAGATGAAGTCTTTTGGTATGTTTCTGAGAGACTTGATTAAGTACGCTATGTAAATACAAGGTCTCTTTTTCATCAGTCGCGTCTATTTGCAACACCAAATTTCTGATTGGTCCCCTTGGAGGACAAGACCTCATCCTGTATAACAGCTGCTCCAAGACCTTAGACAAGTGGCTTCTTCCTCTCCCCGCCCCCTTCAAGATCTCCTCTGGAAACATTTGCAGTACGGGAGATTGCATCACGGTTGATAATATAAATTGAATGAATATATAAGATGTGAAATCTTTACCTTGATGTACTGTTTGAAGATGTCAGCAGCAATGTCCATCTCCACCACGCTGAACACTATTAGCTTACAGAAGGCAGCAAGGAGATTCCTCCTCTTGTGCAATACGCCCACTTTGCATTCTTCATCTATAACAAAATGAAGGGGAGGGCAAGAAGGCTGATTGGTGCCAATACGTTTGTTGTCTAATGAGCGACATTATACTTACCTCAAGTCTCAAAACTGTCTTTTCAACACAACCTTTCTTTTTTCTCTCTCCCACTCCCTATTTTGTTAATAATACTATAGTCATTTGAACGTGGCTCCAAGTACAATGTCCTGCCCACTGCTCCTCCTACCTACAGTCTCACTGTGTTTAAATCAAGATTCATCACAGCCTTCGCTTACCCTGTAACTCCCCAAAGCCTTTCCACCATCTACAAGGCACAAGTAAGGAGTGTGATGGAATACTCTCCACTTGCCTGGATGAGTGCAGCTCCAACAACACTCAAGAAGTTCGACACCATCCAGGACAAAGCAGCCCGCTTGATTGGCACCCCATCCACCACCTTAAACATTCACTCCCTCCGCCACCAGCGTACTGTGGCTGCAGTGTGTACCAGCTACAAGATGCACTGTAGCAACTCGCCAAGGCTTCTTCGGCAGCACCTCCCAAACCCGCGACTTCTTCCACCTAGGACAAGGGCAGCAGGCGCATGGGAACACCACCACCTCCAAGTTCCCCTCCAAGTCACACACCATCCTGATTTATTAGTGTATCGCCGATCCTTCATCGTCGCTGGGTCAAAATCCTGGAACTCCCTCCCAAACAGCACTGTGGGAGTACCGTCACCACACGGACTGCAGCGGTTCAAGAAGGCAGCTCACCACCACCTTCTCAAGGGCAACTAGGAATGGGCAATAAATGCTGGCCTTGCCAGCGACGCCCACATCCCATAAGCAAATAAAAAAATTAATAGAATTTACAGCACAGAAACAGGCCATTCGGCCCAGCTGGTCTATGCCAGTGTTTATGCTCCACATGAGTCACCTCCCACCTTATTTCATCTCACCCTAACCCTATCAGCTCCTCCTTCCATTCCTTTCTCCCTCATGTACTTATCTAGTTTCTCCTTGAAGGCATCTATACTTTTCGCCTCAACCACTCCCTGTGGTAGCGATTTTCACATTCCCACCACTCTCTGGGTAAAGAAGTTTCTCCTGAACTCTTTATTGGATTTATTAGTGATTATCTTATATTTGACGACCCTAGTTTTGGATTCCCAGAGACCTAAAACTGTACAACTCTTTATCCTTCAATCTACAAGATTTTAAAACTGTGTGTATTTTGCAACATGTTCTGCTTCGATATATAAAAGACATTCTGTCTCTTTAATAAATGGAAACCCTTTTTTTCCCTTCTCAATTTGTCTGAGCTGTGCTTTATTAAAGTTGCAGTGAACAGGGCCGATGTCTTCTATTAATAATACCCGAGGTGGAGTAAAACCTTCGCGAATGAAGGTTCCATTAGGAAGTGCGAATCGCGAGTTACAATACAACATCATCGGGAAAGAGTGAGTCGAATATCACTTTCGATTCTGCCAGCCCCCACACCATCATTGTGTTTTCTTGTTATATTATCAGTTTATGTTCATTTCACACATTGAAACATCCTGGGCCCAAAAAAAACAAAATGAGGCGAAAGAATTCTGGCAGTTCCAGCTATGGCTGTTTGCAGGCTTCCATCTCCAACATAACACAGGCCTTGGAACTGTATTGATAAGTGCAAGCGTCAATCACTGCCAGTACAACAACTAAATCATACCAGTGTATACCTATAGAGATCATTTACCTCACACTGTACCCTTTAACACAGAATGACAGAATGATACAGCACAGAAGGCGGCCATTCGGCCCACCATGCCTGTGCCGGCTCTTTGAAAGAGCGATCCAGTTAGTCCCACTCTCCCCTGCTCTTTCCCCATAGCCCTGCAAATTTTTCCTTTTCAAGTAGATAACCAATTCCTTTTCGAAAGCTACTATTGAATCTGCTTCCACCACCCTTTCATGGTGTGGAGATGCCGGAGTTGGACTGGGGTGGTCAAATGTAAGAAGTCACACAACACCAGGTTATAGTCCAACAGTTTTATTTGAAATCACAAGCTTTCGGAGCGCTGCTCCTTCGTCAGGTGAAGGAGCAGCGCTCCGAAAGCTTGTGATTTCAAATAAAACTGTTGGACTATAACCTGGTGGTGTGTGACTTCTTACATTTGACCACCCTTTCAGGCAGTGCGTTCCAGATCACAACAACTCGCTGCGTATTATAATTTCTCCTCATCTCCTCTCTGGTTCTTTTTACCTCAAATCTGTGTCCCTGTGACCCTCCTGCCAGTGGAAACAGTTTCTCCTTATTTACTCTATCAAAACCCCTCATAATTTTGAACACCTCTATCAAATCTCCCCTTTAACCTTCTCTGCTCTAAGGAGAAGAATCTCAGCTTCTCTAGTCTCTCCACATAGCTGAAGTCCCTCATCTCTGGTATTGGGTTTTTATTCAAAGAAATGATCAAAATTCATTGCAGCAGCTTTTTGCCATTTGACGTCATAGAAAAATCAACTAGAACTCAGCAAAACAGTAAAGACAAGACTCGTGGGAGGTGTGAATTTAAGAATAACTCCTGCCCCCCTCCCCAACTCAAGTTCTTCCCCTTGCTCCACCCACAGATGCTAACTCCTTACTGGATTCAGGCCATCATTTGATACCTCGTCTATTTTCCATCTGTTAATCTAAAAGAAAGACTTGTATTTCTATAGTGCCCTTCACAACTTCAGGACGTCCCAAAGCACTTTACAGGCAGTTAAGTACTTTTTGAAGTGTAGTCACTGTTGTTAATGTCGGAAACACAGCAGCCACTTTGCGCACAGCAAGCTCCCACAAACAACAATGAGATAAATGACCAGATAATCTGTTTTAGTGATGATGATTGAGGGATAGGACACCGGGGAGAACTCCCCCTGCTCTTCTTTGAAATAGTACCTCGGTTTAACATCTCATCCAAAAGACGGCACCTCCGACCATGCAGCACTCCCTCAGCGCTGCGCTGGAGCGTCAGCCTAGATTTTCACAGAAATCACAGATACCCCACAGTGCAGATAGAGGCCATTTCGGCCCATCGAGCCTGCACCGACACATATCCCACCCGATCCCCGTAACCCCTACACCAACACATATCCCACCCTATCTCCGTAACCCCACGTATTTAGTCCCCCTAACACTAAGGGTCAATTTATCATAGCCAATCAACCTAACCCGCATTCAAGACCTGGAGTGGGACTTGAACCCACAACCTTGTGGTTATTTGTGAACCATTGCTGGTGGAGAATAGCTGCTGTGCACTGTGGAGCGAGTTTCTGAAGTGTTTCTCTGAGCTCCAGCATTCTTTTTTAATAGCTGAGCCTCGGCTCAGTGGGTAGCACTCTCGCCTCTGAATCAGAAGGTTGTGGGTTCAAGTCCCACTCCAGTGCTTGAGCGCAAAATCTAGGCTGGCACTCCCAGTGCAGTGCTGAGGGAGTGCAGAAGTGCCGTCTTTCAGGTGAAAGGCGAAAACAGGACTCATAAAATAATATCCCCGGGAGTGTGTCTACATTTACAGTGGGTCCACGGGAGTGTGTCAGTATTTACAGGGGGTCCCTGGCAGTGTGTCAGTATTTACAGCTGGTCCCCAGGAGTGTGTCAGTATTTACAGCTGGTCCCCAGGAGTGTGTCAGTATTTACAGGGGGTCCCCAGGAGTGTGTCAGTATTTACAGGGGTTCCCCCGGAGTGTGTCAGTATTTACAGCTGGTCCCCAGGAGTGTGTCAGTATTTACAGGGGGTCCCCCGGAGTGTGTCAGTATTTACAGGGGGTCCCCCGGAGTGTGTCAGTATTTACAGGGGGTCCCCAGGAGTGTGTCAGTATTTACAGGGGGTCCCCCGGAGTGTGTCAGTATTTACAGCTGGTCCCCAGGAGTGTGTCAGTATTTACAGTGGGTCCACGGGAGTGTGTCAGTATTTACAGCTGGTCCCCAGGAGTGTGTCAGTATTTACAGGGGGTCCCCCGGAGTGTGTCAGTATTTACAGTGGGTCCACGGGAGTGTGTCAGTATTTACAGCTGGTCCCCAGGAGTGTGTCAGTATTTACAGGGGGTCCCCCGGAGTGTGTCAGTATTTACAGGGGGTCCCCCGGAGTGTGTCAGTATTTACAGGGGGTCCCCAGGAGTGTGTCAGTATTTACAGGGGGTCCCCCGGAGTGTGTCAGTATTTACAGTGGGTCCACGGGAGTGTGTCAGTATTTACAGCTGGTCCCCCGGAGTGTGTCAGTATTTACAGGGGGTCCCCCGGAGTGTGTCAGTATTTACAGGTGGTCCCCCGGAGTGTGTCAGTATTTACAGGGGGTCCCCCGGAGTGTGTCAGTATTTACAGGGGGTCCCCAGGAGTGTGTCAGTATTTACAGGGGGTCCCCCGGAGTGTGTCAGTATTTACAGTGGGTCCACGGGAGTGTGTCAGTATTTACAGCTGGTCCCCCGGAGTGTGTCAGTATTTACAGGGGGTCCCCCGGAGTGTGTCAGTATTTACAGGTGGTCCCCGGAGTCTGTCAGTATTTACAGCTGGTCCCCAGGAGTGTGTCAGTATTTACAGCTGGTCCCCAGGAGTGTGTCAGTATTTACAGGTGGTCCCCGGAGTCTGTCAGTATTTACAGCTGGTCCCCAGGAGTGTGTCAGTATTTACAGCTGGTCCCCAGGAGTGTGTCAGTATTTACAGGTGGTCCCCGGAGTCTGTCAGTATTTACAGCTGGTCCCCAGGAGTGTGTCAGTATTTACAGCTGGTCCCCAGGAGTGTGTCAGTATTTACAGGTGGTCCCCGGAGTCTGTCAGTATTTACAGCTGGTCCCCAGGAGTGTGTCAGTATTTACAGGTGGTCCCCGGAGTCTGTCAGTATTTACAGCTGGTCCCCAGGAGTGTGTCAGTATTTACAGGGGGTCCCCAGGAGTGTGTCAGTATTTACAGCTGGTCCCCAGGAGTGTGTCAGTATTTACAGGGGGTCCCCCGGAGTGTGTCAGTATTTACAGGGGGTCCCCCGGAGTGTGTCAGTATTTACAGGGGGTCCCCGGGAGTGTGTCAGTATTTACAGGGGGTCCCCCGGAGTGTGTCAGTATTTACAGGGGGTCCCCCGGAGTGTGTCAGTATTTACAGGGGGTCCCCCGGAGTGTGTCAGTATTTACAGGGGGTCCCCCGGAGTGTGTCAGTATTTACAGGGGGTCCCCGGGAGTGTGTCAGTATTTACAGGGGGTCCCCAGGAGTGTGTCAGTATTTACAGGGGGTCCCCCGGAGTGTGTCAGTATTTACAGGGGGTCCCCGGGAGTGTGTCAGTATTTACAGGGGGTCCCCCGGAGTGTGTCAGTATTTACAGGGGGTCCCCGGGAGTGTGTCAGTATTTACAGGGGGTCCCCCGGAGTGTGTCAGTATTTACAGGGGGTCCCCCGGAGTGTGTCAGTATTTACAGGGGGTCCCCAGGAGTGTGTCAGTATTTACAGGGGGTCCCCAGGAGTGTGTCAGTATTTACAGGGGGTCCCCGGGAGTGTGTCAGTATTTACAGGGGGTCCCCAGGAGTGTGTCAGTATTTACAGGGGGTCCCCCGGAGTGTGTCAGTATTATACGAAGAAGAAAGGAGGAGTTCTCCAAGTGTCCTGGCCAACATTTATCTGTCAACCAATACCACCAATAACACAGTGGGGGTAATCTGGGCGTTGAGCGATGGTGTAAAACGAGCGATAGCGAACGGTCAGCCTGTTTTATACAGGAACAGGAGGATGCCATTCAGCCCCTCGAGCCTGTTCCGCCATTCAATGAGGTCATGGCTGATCTGTGACCTAACTCCATAACCCACCTTTGCCCCACATCCCTTAATACCTTTGGTTAACAAAATTCTATCCATCACAGATTTAAAAATTAAATCTTCCATCCCATCACAGACCTTCCCTTTTGTTCTTTCATCCCCTCCCCCATTTCCCAGCCCCTACGATTGCTTAAAAATCTGTTCCATTTCCTGCTTTTTTCCAGTTCTGACGAAAGGTCACCGACCTGAAACGTTAACTGTTTCTCTCTTCGCAGGTGCTGCCTGACCTGCTGAGTTTCTCCAGCATTTTCTGTTTTTATTTCAGATTTCCAGCATCTGCAGTATTTTCTTTTTATTTAACAATTAACATCTCTCCCGATTTGTATTTCTATTGACTTCAATGGAATTGAAAATCAGGGGAGATGATGTAAAGCGGGCTGCTGACTCGCTATCACCGGCTCTACACCATCGCACGAAGGCAGAATCACCCCCATTAGCTGATCATGTGTCGTATTGCTGTTTAAGTGTCCATTGGCTGCCACGTTTCGCCTTTATAAGAATAGTGACTACGCTTTCCAATTAATTCCTTGGCTGCGAGTCACTTTGAGACACCCTGAGGTGTTAAATAAATCCAAGTTCTTTCTTTCTTACATTCACCAACTGACCAGCAGCAATGCCACAGGCAATGTACTGGTTTAAATGGTCCAGCGTAAAGACAGATTCACGGGGTGAAGGATACCTTTAAGATCTGCAATAGGTTTCCCCGTACCTGGAACAAAGCCCTTGCCACTTTACAAGGCTACACTTCCAACACACTTTAACATAAATCACAGAATGATACAGCATAAAAGGAGGCCATTCGGCCCATCGTGTCTGTGCTGGCTCTTTGGTAGAGCTATCCAATTAATCCCACTCCCCTGCTCTTTCCCCATAGCCCAGTAAAAACAATTTCCCTTCAAGTATTTATCCAATTCTCTTCTGAAAGTTGCTATCTGTGGGTTCAAGTCCCACTCCAGGGACTTGCGCACATAAAGCTAGGCTGGCACTCCAGTGCAGGGCTGAGGGAGCGCTGCACTGTCAGAGGTGCCGCCTTTCGGACGAGACATTAAACCGAGGCCCCGTCTGCTCTCTCAGGTGGATGTAAAAGATCTCACGGCACTATTTCGAAGAAGAGCAGGGGAGTTATCCCTGGTGTCCCGGCCAATATTTATCCCTCAACCAACATCACTAAAAGCAGATTATCTTGTCATTATCACATTGCTGTTTGTGGGACCTTGCTGTGCGCAAATTAGCTGCCGTGTTTCCCACATTACAACAATGACTCCACTTCAAAAGTACTTCATTGGCTGTAAAGCACTTTGAGACGTCCGGTGGTCGTGAAAGGCGCTATAGAAATGCAAGTCTTGCTTTCTTTCTTTCTATTGAATCCGCTTCCACCGCCCTTTCAGGCAGCGCATTCCAGATCGTAACAACTTGCTGAGTAAAAAAACTATTTCCTCATGTCGACTCTGGTTCTTTTGCCAATCATCTTAAACCTGTGTCCTCTGGTTACCGACCCATCTACCACGAGACTCAGTTTCTCCTTATTTACTCTATCAAAACCCTTCATGATTTTGAACATCTCTATCAAACCTCCTCTTAACCTTCTCTGCTCTAAGGAGAACAACCCCAGCTTCTCCAGTCTCTCCACATAACTGAAGTCCCTCATCCCTGGTATCATTCTAGTCAATCTTTTTTTTTCTTTTATTCGTTTTTATGGGATGTGGGCGTCGCTGGCAAGGCCAGCATTTATTGCCCATCCCTAGTTGCCCTTGAGAAGGTGGTGGTGAGCCGCCTTCTTGAGCCGCTGCAGTCCGTGTGGTGAAGGTACTCCCACGGTGCTGTTAGGGAGGGAGTTCCAGGATTTTGACCCACCGACGATGAAGGAACGGCGATATACTTCTAAGTCAGGATGGTGTGTGACTTGGAGGGGAACTTGGAGGTGGTGGTGTTCCCATGCGCCTGCTGCCCTTGTCCTTCTAGGTGGTAGAGGTCGCGGGTTTGGGAGGTGCTGCCGAAGAAGCCTTGGCGAGTTGCTGCAGTGCATCTTGTAGATGGTACACACTGCAGCCACGGTACGCCGATGGTGGAGGGAGTGAATGTTTAAGGTGGTGGATGGGGTGCCAATCAAGCGGACTGCTTTGTCCTGGATGGTGTCGAGCTTCTTGAGTGTTGTTGGAGCTGCACTCATCCAGTAAGTGGAGAGTATTCCATCACACTCCTTACTTGTGCCTTGTAGATGGTGGAAAGGCTTTGGGGAGTCAGGAGCTGAGACACTCGCCGCAGAATACCCAGCCTCTGACAATCTCTTGTAACCACAGTATTTATGTGGCTGGTCCAGTTAAGTTTCTGGTCAATGGTGACCTCCAGAATAGAACATTTTCATTTTTGAAGTTTTCGATAAAATTAAGCTTTCAAAAAAAAGGTTATTATTGCAAATCATGATGTCATCTCCTTCAATTCCAATCTGCTCACACAGCCACTTGGGGTGACAGGAGCATTTCATTGGCTCTGCTGCATGCCCATCAAACCTCCTGCACATCTGATTAGTTAAAACCTTCAGTGGGAGGCAGGGCCACAGCACTACGCCTCATTTTCTTACTGATTTTGTAAATTTACATTTCTTCAGAAAACTTCAGAAATGATTAAAGTGAAACGGAACAAAAAAAACAGAATTAAATTAGATGCACGGGGCTAAGTTATCTCGATAATTTGCTGGCCTGTTTTTGGAGTCGGACAGGAATTCTGAAAACTCGGAGACGCTGCAAGAAAAGTCAAGAGTCAGGAAAATTGGGAGTCTCCGTTTTAAACCTCTGCACCTTGGACCCAACTCACCCCAATAGACCGCACCCCCCCCCCCCCAAAGTGGACAGTCAGTTGGTCAAATTAATCTTCACCCTTACTCCAATAAGAATAGTCACAGTAGAAAAGTAATTTCTCCAATGGAACAGAACATTGAATAAAAGGCCCCTTCGCTTCCTTGGAAACTGCTGCTGAAGAGAAAGTCAATCTTTGCCATGTACAGTAACTTGGAGAGATCAAAATAAAGTATGGAGTGTGACTGCCATCTAGTGGTCATAAGAGAAACTACACCTGCAAAGACATTTCAAGTTTTTTTTAAATCTTAGTGAGCAATCATTTAAGACCCATCTTTACCTAAATTTAGGTGTAGATAAGATGCGCTAATACAACATTTTTTCGCTTTCCACACCCACCAATAAAATCTGCAGCTTATGGTGCTCAATCGGGCTGTTAAAACCCTTAGTTCCAAAGCGTGAGAGGGTACACTTTGTGTAAGTACCTTTGGGTACGCTTTGTGTAAGTACCGTTACGTTTAATCTGCCAAGACTGTAAAAGTAAGTTGTATCCTTAAAATGCAGGAGACAGCAGCATTATAACAGAGAAACAGCACAACCTGTGGACAACATGGCTATGAGGGATTGCAGATACGTGGATAGACTGGAGAAGCTGGGGTTCTTCTTCTTGGAGCAGAGAAGGCTAAGAAGAGATTGGATAGAGGTGTTCAAAATCATGAAGGGTTTAGACAGAGTAGACAGAGAGAAACTGTTCCCATTGGCGGAAGGGTCGAGAACCAGAGGGCACAGATTTAAGGTGATTGGCAAATGAACCAAAGACGACATGAGGAAAAACTTTTTATGCAGCGAGTGGTTCGGATTTGGAATGATAGGGTGGTGGAGGCAGATTCAATCGTGGCTTTCAAAAGGGAATTGGATAAATATTTGAAAGAGAAAAGATTGCAGGGATTAGGAGAGCGGGGGAGTGGGACTAACCGGATTGCTCTTCGAAAGAGCCAGCGCAGACTCGATGGGCCGAATGGGCCATTGTACTATTCTGTACTGGGTATTGTACTGTGTTGTACTATTCTATGATTTTCGTTAAAAAGAGACATGCATTTATATAGCGCCTTTCACACCCTCAGGACGTCCCAACGCGCTTTACAGCCAATGAAGTTCTTTTGCCGTGTAGTCTCTGTTGTAATGTTAGTGAGCTCCTTCAAAATCAAAACCCCAAAGGTGGCCATACTTAGTGGATTAAGAATGCTCCCCCAAAGCTCAGTTACTAAGTGCGCTGCCGAGTCTGTAGCAGAGACAGACAGAGCAGGAATGTCCCAGGTTTGATTCCTGGTCTTTGTTGCTTTACTGGGTCTCAGTTAGGGACCACGGGGCACAATGGTGGGCCAGGGTTTCTTTCACTTCTTGACTGCTATTGAATGACCCTGAGATGGCATCAGCTGAGAGTCATGGTGCCGCCCATGGGAAATCGCCCGCTGTCTGGCCTCACACGGCAGCGGCAGCTTGAACGAGGCACCAGAGGAGGGCTGGCGCCCAAGGAATCGAACCCCAAGGAGCTGACAACTTCCAGAGAGGAGAGGAGAAGGAGAGAGATTTGGTTTTTTTGGCCGGCGTTGGGATGTTTCTACAGACCTCAAAGCAGCAAGTTATGAAAATACATGGTTCCCTCCTCCATGTTCAGATCAAAGAGCTTTCAGGCACAAGAACCTCCCCCCACCCCCCCGCCAAAGCCCAGAGGATCTGAAGCCCATCGCTTCACAGCATCGTAGCCTAGTACAGCACAGAAGGAGGCCATTGGGCCCATCGGGCTGGATTTTGTCAATGGGGATGTGATGGAGGCGGGACTCTCACTTTTTGGGTTGTAGTCCCGCCTCCATCGATTTGTGGCCAACCCACGCGATTTTCCCTTGATTGACCTTGTTGAGCCCACCCAGCGGGCTCAGCAGGCCAATTAAGGGCCATCCGGCAACAGGTGATGTCACAGATTGATATTTCATCTGTCAAGAGCTGTCAAACACTGACAATCTGACTTCTAACTTGAGTCCTTCTCCACAGACTCAGTTAGAAATCTCTCCAGAACAGAAAGCAGAATGCTGCAACTTTTGACAGCTCGCGGCCATTCTGCTTTCTGTGCCGGTGAGATGAGGGACTCCAGAAACCTGAAGGAAGGAAGCCTGCATTAGTAAGTAAAGATAAGTAAAACTTATTTAAACACTTTACACACCCCAAACACACTTACCTCTGCACTCATGCACCCATCACTCACCTGAACACCGGACATCTCGAACCCTCCAAGCCCTTCATCCCGACGGTCCGCCTCGCTAACTTGGCGTGGTTTGGAGCCATCGGGCAGCCCACACTTCAGGGCTAAAAATAGGGATTAGGCCAAAAACTGCCTGTTAACTAATTGGCACTAATCCCCTTCCCGCCTCGGGAAGGCGGCTCCCAGCACAGGTCGGGTACCCACCTCCTGGGATACGGGCATGGAGGCGGGTTGGGGGCGGGAAGGGTTCGTGCCCACCGATTCTGCAATTTTCCCCCCACTCCCGCCTCCAAACCCGTCTCCACGGGGCTTGGAAATTCGAGCCCATCGAGTCTGCGCCGGCTCTTTGGAAGAGCGATCCAGTTAGTCCCACTCTCCCGCTTACCTTTGTCGATGCTCTCGGTGTCCCGGGCTATGAAAACGTGATCCAGGACAAAGGCCACGAGCTCGGACTGCAGGGAGGACTCTGGGACATAAGCAAATGGCTCAGGCTTTTCGTGGCCACTGGACAGAACCTCATGGCTGAAAACCAGCAGGAGATCGCAAAGGATCACAAAGGCCTGGAAATGAAGATAAACTCACCGTTAATCACTAAACACTTAAAAAAACACACACACACACAGAGAATTCTTCCACCATTGTCGGCTATGCTAATTATGTGGAATAAATTATCATAGATTATTGACCAAGGCGTAGGGTTGCCAACTCTCCAGGATTGTCCTGGAGACTCCAGGATTTAAATATTAATTTCCTGGGCGCAGCCGCTAGCAAAACCCCGGGTGCCCTAAACAAAAATTGTGTTTTTAAAAATTGTTCTTTGAATACTTTCATTTATTAGTTATAAAGGTAATATTAAAGGGGTGGGGGAGTTGACGGCAAGGGGTCATGTGATGAAACTCCAGGAATATGGCCAATGAGAGTTGGCAACCCTACCCAAGGCATCGCTATCGCCCCTCCCAACCCTACCCAAGGCATCGCTATCGCCCCTCCCAACCCTACCCAAGGCATCGCTATCGCCCCTCCCAACCCTACCCAAGGCATCGCTATCGCCCCTCCCAACCCTACCCAAGGCATCGCTATCGCCCCTCCCAACCCTACCCAAGGCATCGCTATCGCCCCTCCCAACCCTACCCAAGGCATCGCTATCGCCCCTCCCAACCCTACCCAAGGCATCGCTATCGACCCTCCCAACCCTACCCAAGGCATTGCTATCGCCCCTCCCAGACCCAACATTTCTCAAACTCCTCCACAGTCAGCAAGGTGGACCAGGACTAACCCCGCCCCCTCCCAATGGCCCAGGTGGTAAAACACCTGTCCTGTTCTACGAAGTTCACAGGCCAGCACGATCCCAGGGTGGATCCCTAAAGTGAGCAGATTTCAATTAGCCTCAGTGCCTTTAAGCCAGGGAGGGGCAACAACGGCAGTCTGCCTTAAAATGGCAGGCAAAGGAATCTCATGTAAACGCGTCACGCCTTGGTACACACACAGGCTGGCTTGACGGTAACGGGCGATTATTGATCGTCGCTTTACTAACGGCCCTGCAGCAAGGGAAAAGGGGCAGCCTGTCCGTGTCAGCAACAGCAGCAGACCCTCCCCAGCCCCCGCCCCCGGCGCAGCCCCCTCGCACCCAGCACTTCCAATGGGGTTGCCGGGATTGGAGGAACAAGGTGGGTGAA
Source organism: Somniosus microcephalus (assembly GCF_052327205.1). Taxonomy (NCBI): domain Eukaryota; kingdom Metazoa; phylum Chordata; class Chondrichthyes; order Squaliformes; family Somniosidae; genus Somniosus; species Somniosus microcephalus. The sequence goes on along the minus strand of NC_140996.1, from coordinate 213,286,418 downwards.
TGTGATTGGAGCCACTCGCTCGTGGGGAGGGTAAGCGGCGGCGAACACGGCGCCTGGTTGAGCCGAATGGCCTGCCACCCGTGCCGCGGTTGCTGTGTGATTCTGCGAGAGGCGAATCGCTCCGATCTGGTGACCTTACGTGTGGCCCGAAGCCTGGCTGCTCACCCACTCTCAGATGATCGTCCGTACTGACCTGCTCCTTGACAGCACTGCTAACGTTAGTCAGGTACTGTCTGCAAATGTGGCAGAAACCCCTCATCTGCTTCCTCAGCGACACTTGCAAGCTCTGGACACAAAACAAACACAAAAAAAAATTTTAGACCAAAAAGCAAAGGGTAATTTCCCGTGTCTGCGCTGCACTGTTGCGATTTCCCGATTTGCGGGACCAAGGCTTCTTGAAGCTGGCGTGAAGATGAGGGGAACATCGCCCGTCTCCGCCCTTGCCTCAGCTCATCCGCTGCTGAAACCCTCACCCATGCCTTTGTTACCTCTAGACTTGACTATTCCAACTCACTCCTGGCTGGCCTCCCACATTCCACCCTATGTAAACTTGAGGTCATCCAAAACTCAGCTGCCCGTGTCCTAACTCGCACCAAGTCCCGTTCACCCATCACCCCTGTGCTCGCTGACCTACATTGGCTCCTGGTTAAGCAGCACCTCAATTTCAAAATTCTCATCCTTGTTTTCAAATCCCTCCATGGCCTCGCCCCTCCTTATCTCTAATCTCCTCCAGCCCCACAACCCCCCCCCCCCCCGAGATATCTGCGCTCCTCTAATTCTGCCCTCTTGAGGATCCCTGATTATAATCGCTCAACCTTTGGTGGCCGTGTCTTCTGTTGCCTGGGCCCTAAGCTCTGGAATTCCCTGCCTAAACCTCTCCGCCTCGTTACCTCTCTTTCCTCCTTTCAGACGCTCCTTAAAACCTACCTCTTTGACCAAGCTTTTGGTCACCTGCCCTAATTTATCCTTATGTGGCTCGGTGTCAAATTTTTTTTGTCTTAAAACACTCCTGTGCAGCGCCTTGGGATGTTTTACTATGTTAAAGGCGCTATATAAATACAAGTTGTTGTTGTAACCCCGATTTTAACTCCGGGTGGATTCCCCGCTCAGGCCTGAGATAAAATCACAGTCGGGTCTCAATGATGTCATCGGGCCGCAGCATGCATAGGTAAAGAAGGATCCCGTTGGCTCCGGGTGCCTGTCCTTGCTACCTGCTCAGGCGAGCAGGTTAAAATTGCAGATGTTGCGATCATGGCGGCTTTCGGACAGGTAAGAGCCAGGGCGATTTTAACTGCCCGCCCGCCAGGTTTCTGCCGAGCGAGTAGGGTTAAAATTGGCCCCAATGTATCCTTATATTGAATGGTAAAAAGAGCGTCAAAGGCAACCTAACTGAGACAGCTGGCAAGCAAGGACTACTGAAGTAAATGGCATCTTTATTTAACCTTCTGTAAAATCCAGAGTGCCCGTTATACTTGTGTAAATGCCCCACACACGGCTCTGTGCCCACCTGTGGTAAGATACTGTTCAATAGTACCAGGGCCACACAATGGGTTTGAAGCACCGCAAACATAAAGGAAGCTGCAACCTGGACCCTGAACTTTACTGCACATCAAAACATCGCCCATGGTGTCTGGTACAACAAGATCGAGTAGAATGGGCCTATCTTCTCTGGAGTTTAGAAGAATGAGAGGTGATCTCAGTGTAATGTATAAAATTCTTAGAGGGCTTAACAGGGTAGATACTGGGAGGATGTTTTCCCCTGGCTGGGGAGTCTAGAGCCAGGGGTCACAGTCTCAGGATAAGGGGTCGGCCATTTAAGACTGAAATGAGGAGAAATTTCTTCACTCAGAGGGTGGTGAATCTTTGGAATTCTCTACCCCAGAGGGCTGTGGAGGCTCAGTCATTGAGTATATTCAAGACAGGGATTGATAGATTTTTAAATACTAAGGGAATCAAGGGATATGGAGATCGGGCGGGAAAGTGGAGTTGAGGTCGATGATCAGCCATGATCTCATTGAAAGGCGGAGCAGGCTCAAGGGGCCGTATGTCCTACTCCTGCTCCTATTTCTTATGTTCTTATGTTCTTATGGCCAACTGTCTGGGCCAGTGCGTTCTTTTACGCTTAGTGTGCGATCCCATCTGTTTTCAATTTCAGTCTGTGTCTGTATTTCACACAGGGTTTCCCTTCATTACAACAGTGACTAAACCTGTTAAAAAAAAAAGCAGCCTGGGATCCTGGGCTTCATAAATACAGGAATGGAGTACAAAAGCAAGGAAGTTGTGCTGAACCTTTATAAATGACGGGTTAGGCCTCAGCTGGAGTATTGTGTCTAATTCTGGGCACCGCACTTTAGGAAGGATGTCAAGGCCCTGGAAAGGGCGCAGAGGAGATTTACTAGAATGGTGCCAGGGATGAGGGTGCAGTGGGGAAAGAGTTAAACTGACATCGCTGGCAGTTTCCCTGAAAGTGTAAGGACAGGGACTACCATGAAAGACCACATCCATAAAGATGTGGTCAAAGATAGCTGACCTTTGGAGATATAAAACAATTAAATGGAGACTGGATGTCCAGCATTTCAACTGCCCGTAACCTAGGTTACATTCCAAGGTATCTTTTAATTAGCATTCAACAGTTTGAGTGATTGATTGAAGAGGCAGCTTATACATGTTTATATTAAGATTCGTAACCAATCTGTGAAGGTGCATGCGGGCCAAGATCCAATCAGGTGGCAGGAATGAATTTAACATGAGGTGGCCACGTGTATTGTAATCTATAAAAATGTAGTGTTTTCTGTAACAATTTGGAAAGGTCTGGCTAAGACAGAGCAGACTGTTACCCCACCGGTGTAATAAAGACAACTTGACTATCGATCTAAAACCTTGTGTCGAGGGTTGGTTTAAAGTACTCCACAACAATTGGCGTCACGAACAGGATCCACACGGACGGGAGGCACGGCTGAGTGAAGCTGAGCCAAAAATGCGAGTACTTTTAAATACCACGTACAGTTAGGGCAAGGCAACACCGTCTCATGTCCACCACCCCCTTTGGAATCAAAGAACTAAAAGGTTTGAATCGATAAGTCAAGCGGTCTTGGGGTTAGGATGAAACGTGTGGAAGTATAGGCGTGGTATGAGTTGCAAGTAGTGCATTCACTTTGGAGTAAAAGTCTAAAGCATACCTCTGACAACTCGAGTTGCAAGTAGTGCAGAAAGTTTAAGCATACCTCTGACAACAAATCGCCAGAACAAAATTGTTGCAAGTACCGTCTCACTCTGCGAGAGTAAAGTAAGGGATGTACCGCTGACAACAATTAACCATGGGAAGTGGAAAAACTCGAGTGGGGACCGGTGGGGTCTCTGATACGCTATTTAGCAGACAAAAATAAAAGATTAATTGACAAAATGGTTAAAAACGATTGGCAACTGAGCGACCCACCGGTAAAACAAAGAGAATGGTGGGCTAAGGAAACAGAATTAAAGGAAGAAAAAGCCATCATTTTAGTGGCTCACACATGTTATGAATTGAGTAGACGTACTCGAATTTGGTGCCAAAATTGTACCCGAGTACCAGTAATTTAAGAAAGGGAATAAAGAAAAAATTAAAGTTTTATCGACACAGATGATATCAGTTTCTGTCCAAAACAAGTAAAATCCAGGTTAAGGGGAGATTTAATAGAGGTGTTCAAAATGATGAGGGGTTTTGATAGGGTAGATAGGGAGGAGGGTCGATAACCAGAGGAGACAGATTTAAGATAATTGACAAACGAACCAGAGGGACGATGAGGAGAATTTTTTTTACGCAGCGAGTTATGATCTGAAATTCACTGCCTGAAAGGGTGTTGGAAGCAGATTCAATAGTAACTTTCGAAAGGGAAGTGGATAAATACTTGAAAAGGAAAACATTGCAGGGCTATGGGGAAAGGGCGAGGGAAGTGGGACTAATTGGAGAGCTCTTTCAAAGAGCCGGCACAGGCACAATGGGCCGAATGGCCTCCTTCTGTGCTGTATGCTTCTATGATAATCATTAAGTTCCTACTTATACGGGAGATAGGATGTCAGGAACACAACACAAAGGTACGGAGAGGTGAGCTGTTGTTGCCGTATTTTAACAGTACGACAATTCCTAAAACATTCGGTCAGTAAATAATGGGAAAAAGCTCACATACTGTACCTTGGAAGAAATGCCTTCAGATACTTTCGACAGCTGCCACATGATATGATAATAGCTGCACTGTATTGCCTGAATGATGATCTGTCATGCAGAAAAAAAATATTTGTAAACATTGCTTTTAATGTTATATTAAAGGCAAACAGGGCTTTGTCAAAGGAGGTTCGTGATCCACTGTATTGAAGCCGAGGAGCATAATATACCCAGGTAACCGCTTCAGTCTGAAGTCACCTAACAGTATATGATCGCGTTATGATGATCTGGAACACACTGCCCGATCGGGTGGTGGAAACAGATTCAATGGGCCAGAAATTTGCGGTGGGTAATAACGGCGAACTAACAGCGTTCGTCGTTATTACCCCTTTGAAACTGACCGCAACTTCAGGATATAGCGCCTGCACATCCTAACGCGGAAATCCTGAAGTTGTGGTCAGACATTCACTGCTCCGACATTGGCTGCACTGTGGTCCCCACCCCCATAGCCGGAAATCAGTGTAATCAACGAAACTTGGGCTTTTCTGCGGTAATATCGCTGTTAAAGACCCCATTAAATGTTAGGCCTTGTTGGATTAGGTGTAACTGGGGTTTTAACAGCGTATTGACTGCTAAACAAACATTATGGCCCTGAAAAACTAATTTTAATTTTGTGGAGTGTGAAATTTCTCCATTATGATAAAAATTACAATTTTTAAGAAACTTTTAAAAAAAGTTTGTTCATGATATTTCAGCTTCTACCTTATCCCCATGTGAGAGCCCCAGTCTTTGTTTCACTCTCTGTAACACTTTTAAAAAGTCTGAATAAAAGCAGCTTCTCATTTCCTGATTTCCCGTCTGTGAGAATTCTGCAATGTGATTGGCTGCTTAGCCAGCTTGTCGACGTCACAGCAGAGTGCTCTAGGGATTCCCCACTACACAGAGCTGAAATCACTTGAACGTCGAAAAGGGCAATCTTCTTGTGAGATCTCTGTGGGCGGCTTTCCTCAGGGCCAGCGGCGAGGGCCTTTGCTTCACCACTGGCCGCAAATTCCGAGCCAATAATAACTTTGAAAAGGGAACATACTTGAGAAGGAAACATTTTCAGTACTCTGAAGATAGAGCAGGGGAGTGGGGCTAATCAGATAGCTCCCAGCACATGCATGATGGGCCGAATGGCCTCCTTCTATGCTGTCTGATTCTACATAGCCTCTTTGATGGAGATAATGAAGAAGTGGTGTATCCCAGTGAAATGTGGAATCACAGATTGGTTATTAGTTTATTGTAAGCATCACACAAACAGAAGAATTGCTGCTTCCCCACTGTACACGTCATCGAGTGTTGCCTAGCAACATCATGCCCCTACACCGTTACCCAAGTAGCCAGCTAGTGAGAGCATCGGCCAAGGTTCGGACCTGCCCCTATATGCTCATTATCATCCTTACATCTTTTAGAAACATAGAAAAATAGGAGGAGTAGGCCATTCGGCCCTTCGAGCCTGCTCCGCCATTCAATGAGATCATGGCTGATCCTCTATCTCAATACCATATTCCCGCTCTCTCCCCATACCCCATGATGCCTTTCTCATACGATGGCTTGCAATCTCCGACGCTGTCTTCTTCAAGGCTAACATTTGCCAGCGATGAACATTCCCCCAGCTCTAGTTACATATAGGATGTCGAGTCAGCTGTGGCTCAGTGGGTAGCGCTCTCGCCTCTGAGTCAGAAGGTTGTGGGTTTGAGTCCCACTCCAGAGACTTGAGCATAAAAATCTAAGCTGACACTCCGGTGCAGTGCCGAGGGAGCGCTGCACTGTCGGAGGTGCTGTCTCTAGGATGAGACGATAAACCGAGGCCCCGTCTGCTCTCTCAGGTGGATGTAAAAGATCCCGCGGCACTATTTCGAAGAGGAGCAGGGGGAGTTATCCCCGGTGTCCTGGCCAATATTTATCCCTCAATCAACATCACTATAAACAGATTATCTGGTCATTATCACATGGCTGTTTGTGGGAGCTTGCTGTGCGCAAAGTTGGCTGCCGTGTTTCCTAAATTACAACAATGACTACACATCAAAAGTACTTCAATGGCTGTAAAGCGCTTTGGGATGTCATAAAAGGCGCTATATAAATGCAAACCTTTTTAGATAAAACCCAAGAATTGTGGGATCAGAGATTTCCTCTGACCCCTTCCACAGTATGTATCACACTGCATGGTACGGTCACACTGAATGGTACGAATCACACCGTGTCATATAAATCACGTTGCATATCAATTTGAAGCGGAAACTGTTTGACAACGACGCAAGCTGAGGCATATAATTGGCGGTTAAAATCAGTGATTTGACAAGAAACACAGACGGACAGGATGGCTTTGCTATTCTCCGAGAGCTGGCCGGCGACTCACCTGTTCGGGCACGGTCCCGTTCTCCAGCTCGCTCTTCAGCAGCTTACAGGTGCTGTTCAGCAAGTTCCATCGAGTTATATCATGAGCGCTGAAATTATTAAAAAAAAAAACAAGAATTCGCCACCTTGTCAGGAAGCAGAGCTCGCAAGAGGAGTACGGCCTTTAACACACGAGGGTTTTGCTTACAGCAGCAACACAACTCAACACTGCGGGGCTGGAGACCACTACGTCAAATTCAATAGTAGCTTTCAAAAGGGAATTGGATAAATACTTGGAGGAAAAAAATCGCAGGGATATGGGGAAAGAGCGGGGTAGTCGGACTAACCGGCTTGCTCTCTGAAAGAGCCGGCACAGACCAATGTTCCCTCTAAAATGTTGTTCTTGTGCCCGGCACCTTTCAATTTTTTGCGTAGCCGCGTATGTGCGATATTTGAGAACTTGTGAACGGCCCGCGCGGTACCTTCAAGATTGCTGCACGCCCGCGCACAACTTAGAGGGAATGTTGGTGTATACTCGATAGATTGTACATGGCCTGTGATAGGAGCTGCCTTGATGGGCCAAATGGTCTTTTCTCACTTCATCCTTTCTTGAAGCATTTAGTAAAATGTTGATGAAAAATACTGATTGGGGATTCTTTGAGCTGCTGTTTAGCCGGGCTTAATTGAGAAATAGTTCTCCTAAACAGATGAGACAGCCTTCCCTCCAACACTTATTTGCTTTGAATTGAGCGCGGAGAAGCCAAGGGTTACTGCTGCGATTAACAAAGTAATGACGAGTCATGGATTCTACCTGGGGCACCAAGAGCTATCTGATCCTTTGCAGTTCAGAACTGGCACAGCATCAATCCTTGCTACAGGCAAAAACTGTAGTCGAGATCACAAATCCAAGCTCAGAGGAAGTGAGGGATATCACTGCACAGCAACAGCTAATAATGCCATTTTCCAGGTTTTGATGTCAGGAAAATGAACACGACTTGTCCTGATCTTAGGAAGATTTCTCTACTAGTGAGGGAAGCACAGAAACGCACATCTTATCGAACGTCTTACAATTACACTAAACGCCAATTCACCACTGCAAGTGCCTCACTTACTTATGGAAGGTAGTGATTCTTTTCAACGTAGACCACATCTGGTAAGATTCTGCATCGTCAAATCGGTCCCCCTGCTGCACAATAAATCATAACGAGGTTAACTAAAGAGCTGTAACAGCAAAATCAGCACCGTCAGGTGGGCATTACCGACTTGCTCGAAGAAGAACAGGGCGCTCTCCTGCTGTCGTGGCCCATTATTCCTCCTTTCAACCAAATACCACCAAAAATACAGATTAACTGGTCAGTCGCCTCATTGCTGTCGGCAGGACGTGAAGTTGCTGAGCTCCTGCCGGGAACACAGACACAGGCACTGCACTTCAAAAAGTAATTCATTGTGTGACGTGCTTTGAGAGGATACGGTGCTGTTTAAATGCAAGGGTTGTTATTTAATACTGTTACACTGCAATCACCCTGAGTGACACCAGTCTGGGAGTAGCACGAGAACAGGTTTTTTTTTTAATATTCATTCACGGGATGTGGGCGTCGCTGGACAGGCCAGTATTTATTGCCCATTCCTAATTGCCCTTGAGAAGGTAGTGGTGAGGTATTGGGGCAGAAATTCCTCCCCAAACGCGTGAGTACGGAAGGGGTACTCACGCGTCTGGCCGGAGGAAATGCCGGTTTTCAGCATGCACAGCGCATGCGCTGAAAACCGGCATTTCCTCTCCTCCAACCCAAGAGTTGAAGAGGCTAGCGCGTGCGCTGTAGGGGGCAGCACGTGCGTCTTGGATTTCCTCTGTTTTGGGGGATTTGCGCATGTCTAAAGGCCTCCGGTCTTTACGCTTGTAAAAAGCACACGTAAGTATTTATTTTTACAGGTAAGTGGTGCTTTAGTGTAATTTAGAATTTTTTTTCCCACAGGTTTATTATTTTAAAGAATCTACAATAAGGTAAGTTTAGTTTTAGACCCTTTTTATTAAAAATTTATTTTTTTCAAAAAAAAAATTATTGTTTAAATTATTTTTTTAAACTTATTTATGCTTAATTTAATGATTGGGATTTTTTTTAAATTTTTATTTAAAGTTTAAATAGTGTTTTGGGCCCCCGTAGTTTTCATGAGTTTGACAGTTCTTACTCTCAAACTCATGAATGAACCTTCCCCTCCCCTGATTGGTTGTACAGTGCTCACCTGATCCCAGCCGGCACATCGCACTAACTACGCCGCTGGATCAGGTAAGCACTGCGCGCTGACATCTGAACCGGGCCTGTGACAGGAAATGCAAGCAGGCCCGGGCTTCAGATGTCAGCGCGTAGGGTGAGTGCAGATCGGGGGCTTGCACCCGCGGGAAGCCCCCGACCCGAATTTTTGGCCCATTGTTTTCCTAGTGGTTTGATACAACTAAATTGCCGCACTAGGCCATTTCAGAGGGCAGTTCAAGAGTCAACCACATTGCTGTGGGTCTGGAGTCACATATAGGCCAGACCAGGTGAGGACGGCAGATTTCCTTCCCTAAAGGGCATTAGTGAACCAGATGGGTTTTTACGACAATTACTGATACTAGCTTTTTTATTCCAGATTTATTTGATTAACTGAATTGAAATTCCCCAGCTGTTGTGGTGGGATTTGAACTCATATCTCTTGAATCATTAGGTCCAGGTCTCTGGATTATTAATCCAGCAACATAACCACTATGCTACTGTTCAAATGGCCCTGAGAGAATGCAGAGAAACGTAATTTTAAAAAGATGATTCAAAAGAAAGTCTTGGTCAGGAGTGGACCATTTCCTATTTCTGCTGCTCCTGGGCCTTGCCAAGGTGGCCATCTACAGGTCCAGGATGGACGCGGTCCATGGTCGGCGGGGGGTCACTCTGGGTGCCTGTCTCTATTCCGTGGTCCTGTCCACGCTCGGGTGGCCCTGGAGAAGGAGCACGCGGTGTCCGCCATTACGCACCAGGCTTTCCGCGACCGGTGGGCGCCGCAGGGACTGGAGTGCGTAGTGAACACTGGAAATTATATTATTGTTTAAGTTTATATGCTTCTTTTGTTTTTTTATGGTCTAGTTCTTTATTATTCGACTCAGAAAACCAGGGCTAGAACTTAACAGAGTAAGTACCTTTTTAACAAGGAGATTTATGCTCCTGCAATGTCAATCAACCTCTCTGGCCCAGAAAGGGAACAATTTAAACTGTGGAGTCTCATTCCTACAGGTAGTAAATCATTGTTAGAGATCTTTCAAATCTTAAATAATGAATTCTGCTTCTAAAGTTATATTATTACACTGTCTGTTAATTGAAAGAGAAATTGTCTAATTCTAGGAATATCTTCTCTTCATCATAACATGAAGAGCTCTATCACACATAGTCATCCAAATGATACGCTGCAAGCTAACAGCAGCTCTTTTATCAATGCAGAGTTAAATCCCTATGGATTCCCGAGTTCATCTCTATTCCCAGCGGTGATCCCGATTCCCCCAGTACTTCTCTAAAAACTTTTGGTTTGGGTTTTGGTTGATGACACTGGGGCAACCCAGTGTCTCCCTGTGGGTTAAATTAGAAAAGGAACCGCGTTCCTGCAGTCCAAGCTAGTCTACTGTAAAGGTGAGATACAGGGGGAAAAAATTGGAGATCGCACCTTGTGAAGGAAGTCTTTCAGCAGTTGGTTGAACTTGTCCACCAGCTGGTCAAACAGTTGACTTTTTGCGAAATCTACTTGGTCACGAGCAGCCAGCTCTTCATTGCTGAGAACGAGGTACGCCTTCGAACAGAATTCCAAGACTTCGGAGCACGTCTGCTGTTCCACAATTTCCTTTATCTGCTTCAGTAAGGTATCCAAGTGCTGTCAGTTCCCAAAGAAAAACAAAAGTCTTCAGGATGTTTTCTAGAAGATCAGCGAAATTCTGACAAGCGAATACTTTCCCCTTTACGAAACTGGCCCACATTTTGCTGCCAAAAGTAACGGCGAGTTTAACGGCGCTCGCTGTTATTAGTGTGTAAATTGTCCGGCAACTTGTGGCGAGGAAGAGATAGCCCGTGAACTGCGAATCGCCACAAGGTGCTGAACGATTTGCATCGCTCCGCCGTTGCTCACCCTCAACCTCCTGGTGACATGAAATTGCTGCATTTGCACATTAATTACTGATTAAACTCGCCAGAGAAAGTCAGGACTGGAACTTAAACAAGTAAGTACCTTTTTAACGAGGAGATTTTTGTTGCCGCATGCCAATTAATCTCTTTGGCACAGAAAGGGAACAATTTAAACTGTGGAGTCTCATTCCTACAGGTAGTAAATCGTTGTTAGAGATTTTTTTTTAATTTTAAATAATGAATTCTGCTTCTAAAGTTATGTTATTACAGTGTCTGTTAATTGAAGAAAAATTGTCTAATTATAGGAATACCTTCTCTTCAATTATATTATCATAAAACATAAAGAGCTCTCTCACACATAGGGCTGAATTTTCTGGGTGGTAGCGGGCGCGATCGGTGGCGGATCAGGTGGGAAAGTTGTTTTTCTTGACAGTGGGTCGGGAACCCGCTGTCAGCTCGTTCCCACGCGCCTTTCCCACAGGCGCATCTGTCATCACAGAGTCGACCTGACCTACAGCGGCAGGCAACTCAATTGAAATCATTATCAGGTAGCTGACAGACACTTAAGAGCCTTTATCCCCCTACTTTTTAAATTTCCCTGCATGGCCACGGGATTCACGCAGCTCGGGAATCATGTCTGTCAACCTGAGGCGTGAGTTCCGTGGCCATTGCTCCAGCTGATTACTTGACAGCATGGAAAACAAACCAAAATAAAAATTTGTTGATTACATCAGCTAACAGATTGATGGAGATTCTGTTCTACTTGAAAAGCTACTGGTAAATGTTAATTCAGAAATTCCTGAAGGGATGTAAGTGCTACCCTGGATCATGAGGGAAATACATTTTTCACTGGCCATTCTCGGCTGTTGCGTTCCAACTCAACAGTAATTGCAGTGACTTGATCAACTATAAAAAATGACATAAACCATTTAAATAAATTTTTGTGTTGTTTCTGGTCGGGTTTTTCTCACAGTATACTGTGATTGTCCAGTTACATGTTAGATCAAGTCATCAACCATAACAATTTCATTTTCATCACTCATTCCACTGGTTCAATTTGTTTTCAGTCCCTGAATATGACTAACTTAATTTTTCAGTCTGAGACTTTAGGGTGAATTTCTGCAGAGGTTCTCTCACTTGTCCATTGTTAACTTCAATGGAAGAGCTGCAGGAATCCCAGAAACACATTGTAAGCGCCACTTACACTGTTTGTCAGGGATTTCGCAGCTCTTCCGCTGAACTTGCATAAGATTGTAAATCCACCCCTTTACAATTACATTTAAAATCTGCTTAATTTTATATATTAGCTGTACACACACATCTTTTATTTGTACCAGTTACTGATGCAAAAGTCTATAGATTTGTGACTAAAGCACCAATAATTTCCCAATTAATGCACTTTTTAAATTATGCTCTTGATCGTATATGTAGATGGAGTCATATTACTTAATGATATTACTTAAATATTTCTTTGTCACTCATATATAAATTTTAGTATATTATTGTAGAGTAAAAATTCAACACCCATTATGTTAGATTAAACTTAAAATTTAATGTGGCCAGGGTCCCTTTTAAGGATCCCGGCTTAAAACGCGTCATGAATGATGTCACCAGACCCACTCCATCTCACTGGGCCGGGTAATGCACTGGGTGGGCTTAATAGGCCCCCATTAAGGTAAGTTTATTTTGTACAGCGGGATGGAGCCAGCAGCGGGGTCGCGACCCGCCACCGACACTGGCCGCACCAGGCCCGCCCAAGTAAGGAAAATTCCGGCCATAGTCATCCAGATGATACGCTCCAAGCTAACAACAGCACTTTAATCAACTATAAATCCCTATAGATTCCTAGCTACCAACTGAGCCACAGCTGACAGATTTTACATTAATTTTATCTCCGGTTGAATTCTCTACTCCCAGCGGTGATCCCAATTCCCTAAGCCGATCCCGAATAGTTTTTTAGTATTTCTCCGCTCTTTGTCAAGTAGCACTGTTAACACTGTTGTGGAAGTAAAGAAGCTATGCCATCATCCTCAGTTCCTGGAAAAATTCCAGAAAAAACTGGACTTACCCTTCGCCCTTTCAAACTTTGACCCAATGACGCAGGGATTCCAAACGTTTTTTTTGCGTCATTCTCTCCAATTCTCGAAGGAGTCTTGGGGTTAACACCCAACCTCGACAATAGGAACCTACAGCTCCCAACCCTACGGTTCTTCCTCACGATATTTTGGACAGAGTGTTTTGTTGCACCCCCCACAACATCACAACCTCCCTTTTCTTTTCAGACCGCCTGCCTTTCCAGCATTGTTTGTTTCTATTTCAGATTTTGCATTAATTTTATCTCCAGTTCGAAACGCATCTTGTTATTAAACTGATTGGCGTTTATACACTATTTAAACACTATTAATGATGGTGATCATACAGAGGGCTAGAAATTCATCTGGGCCCGATACCACCCATTTTGCGCCCCCGCCCGAGAATAATTTCTGGGCCAGAACGTATGATTCAGAGACTATAATACTCTCCACGGTAAACTTGACAGAATCTAAATGTGACCAAATGTACCGACAAGCTTTGAGGCAGGTGACTGTTTCGCTAAAAAGACATGATGTGCTGGTGTTTTTCCTTCAAAAGATAAGGGGCCAGAACTTCGGGTCTCCACGGTGAGTACGCACGGGGTACTCACGCGTAGGCCCAACGAAAGTGCCGGTTTCGTGCATGCACTGCGCATGCGCGGGAAACCGGAACTTCCGTTCCCTTAAAGGAAGGGGTTCACAGGTCGAACGCGTGCGCCGGAGAGGCAGCGCATTCACCTGGAACTTCCGGTTTTTTTGCAGCTTTCTCCGGGAGGGTAAGTCTCCAGGAGCGACTCTTGTAAAAAGCAGTCACAAGGCCTGCTTTTAACAAGGTAAGTGGTGAATTAAGTTAAATTAAAACATTTTTTCCACAGGTTTATTATTTTTATAAATACTTTAAAGAAAGGTAAGTTTATTTTTAGCCCCGTTAGAAACTGTAATTAATTTTTTCAAAAATTTAAATTATTGTTTAAAATAGTTATTTTATGTAATTTATAGTTATTTTAAAAATGTGATTTTTAAAAAAGTTTATTTGAAGTTTTAGTGATGTTTTGGGGCTGAAATGTATTCATAGATTTGACAGGAAGACCTGTCAAATCTATGAATACAGATTCCCTGCTACCATTGACTCTCCATGGCCCACGTGATCCCAAGGGACGCTTCAAACTAACTGCGCCCCTGGGATACGCAAGCACTGCGCGCCAGCAGTTGGAGGAGGCCCAGGATCGGAATCCCACACGGGCCCACAGCACAACGGCCAGCGCGCTAGGTAAGTGCAGGTCGGAGGCTTGCACCCGCGGGAAGCCTCCGACTCGAATTTCTGGGCCAAGATCTTGAAAACTCTGTGAGAACCACGAGTCAACAACCCGCAGTTGTAAAAACAACGGCCCGTAATTTCCGATAGGAGGCTTCCTGCATGCGGAGGCCTCCTATCGGAAAAAAAAATCTACGAACTTACCCGAGGGCTCCCGAGGTCCGGACACTTTCATTCCTGGGCCTCTCCAAAGTTGAAATGCGCAGGGCCCAGGTAACCCAGGGGCGCATGCAGTCCGCAAGCATCCCTGGGATCATGTGGGCCAAGCCAGCCAATAGGAGAAGGGAATCTCCCTTCATACTTTTGACAGATAGACCTGTCAAATATATGGAAACATAGAAAAATAGGAGCAGGAGTAGGCCCTTTGGCCCTTCGAGCCTGCTCCACCATTCAATATGATCATGGCTGATCCTCTATCTCAATACCATATTCCTGCTCTCTCCCCATACCCCTTGATGCCTTTTGTGTCTAGAGATCACCCCAAAAAGACACTAAAATATTAAATACATTTTTAAAAAAACATCACATTTTTAAAATGAGTTAAAATTACATTAAATTAAATATTTTAAACAAAAATGTAATTTTTTGAAAAAAATAATTTAAGTTTTTTACGGGGCTAAAAATAAACTTACCTTTTAAAAATTATTTTAAAATTATAAATGAGTGAATTTTTTGAAACTTTTTTTCAAGTCTTATGCTGGTAAAAGCAGGCCTTACGCCTGCTTTTACCCGGAGCATTCTTGAAAGAGCGGAAATGCCGGTTTTCAGCGCATGCGCTTGGCATGCCTGAAACCGGCATTTCCGATGTCCCTATGGGTGTGTACACAGCGCATAGGCATCGGAAAATACGGGCCAGAGACTCTCTCCAATCCTTGAATGTCTGGCCTTAGTTAACTAAGTGTCAAATCAGATAGGAGAGAGAGAGAGAGAGAGAAAGAGAAACAACGTTATTCACACAGTTTGGGACACGAATGCAAGTTGCCAAGTTTTGGGGTATAAGGGATGTTGTAGGCTGACATTCGTGGCTGCAGTCGAGGGCGGCCGGGTCAGTTGCCAGTTAAAGTCACACGTCTAGTCATCGCTGACTTGACCTCTGACCTGGTGTTAGTACGTATGTGGTTCTGCTTATAATCACCTGAGCTTAAAGCAAATGATTTTAGATGCTTGCTTGTAATAAGTACATGAATTGAGCACAGTTTGTATCCTGGTTATTACTTGTAACCTCTTGTCGATTTTTAAGCAAAAAAGTTTCACAGATTCATTGGGATTTGTGTTGTCTGTTCCACGGGTCTGAACTCTATAAACTGCCAGACAATCAGAACATCTTACAAGACTGCCACAGCTTTGAGGTCCTGGGAAAGCATGAGTTAGATAGAGTAGGAGACAGTGTAATGTGGCTTGATCTCAACGCAGTGAAGATCCAGGGAGGAGGGAAAGTGTGGGAGTAGGGTGGTGCATTTGGAATCCACGAAGAGAGGAAGGATGAGAGGAGCACTGATGAAAACAGAATTGATAAAAGTCAACTAAGGTAATGAGAGAGCGAGGTTGGAGGCTAGTGGCGAGAGAAAGATCATCTATCACAATCAGTACCTTTCCGTGACAGATTTAGGTGAAATTTGATAAGATATAAAAATGTGTGTGGTGGGAGGGAATGGGGTGGGTGAGGGAAGAGATAGACCAGGGAAGTGTAAAATCAGCGGGTGGCAGGGCTGCAGAACAGTTGAAATGATGACTGCTGTTCAGATATTTCATTCTCAACAGCTGGATGCGTTCGATGTAAAATTTGGGATAAATCTGGGAGAGATTCGAGCTACAAGGAGCAGGAAGCGGCACAGCTGAACTCCCAGCACCTTTTTAAGGCGAAGAGGGATTGAAAGGGGAAGAAGGTTGAAAACCGTCAGAAAACGGTACAGTAGTTTCCGTTCAATAACCCTTTGGCTGAAAAATCCCAAGCCATTCAAGGATTGAATACTGCTTCCATATCGGGGCCCCCAGAACTGGATAAAAGAAGAAATGTGTTGCTGAATAGGACAATTGCTCGCTCACTATCCAGGACAAAGCAGCCCACTTGATTGGCACCCCATCCACCACCTTAAACATTCATTCCCTCCACCACCGGCGTACCATGGCTGCAGTGTGTACCATCTACAAGATGCACTGCAGCAACTCACCAAGGCTTCTTCGGCAGCACCTCCCAAACCCGCGATCTCTTCCACCTAGAAGGACAAGGGCAGCAGGCGCATGGGAACACCACCACCTCCAAGTTCCCCTCCAAGTCACACACCATCCTGACTTGGAAGTATATGGCCGATCCTTCATCGTCGGTGGATCAAAATCCTGGAACTCCCTCCCTAACAGCACTGTGGGTGTACCTCCACCACACGGACTGCAGCGGTTCAAGAAGGCGGCTCACCACCACCTTCTCGAGGGCAACTAGGGATGGGCAATAAATGCTGGGCTTGCCAGCGACACCCACATCCCAGGAACGAATAAAAAAAACATCAATACCTTTCCTGTCCCTATCTACGTTATCAATACTACTGACTTAATATCTCTTCCCCCACCTCCAAAGTTTCCTCTTGTTCCTCCTGAGCTCTGAGTATTCCATCCTACAGATTCTTTGTCCTCGCTGCATTGCCACTCTGTTGAAATCATGGCTCACACCATGGCAACTCCTGCCCCCACTCATTAATGACCTTTTCCTGTTCCTAAAAATTCTATTCTTCTCATTTTTATGTCCTTATAATTTCAGACACTTGAGATGTTCCTTTGTCTGCACGTACATTTATTTCTTTGGCTGGCTATTTATCTGTAATAACGCAATAATATCGATCGGCTCACCTTCTCCAGTCGTGCAGTACTGTAAAGCTCCAGGTCAAAATACTGAGGTATTTGCAGAAGGTTGACTTTAATCACTTTCTCTCCATCAGTGGAATACTGTGGAATTAACACAGAACACTGTGGAATTAGCTTCACCAGACTCTATTCCAGTTGACCACAGGCCCAATCTGTTATCTCAAATGGCATCACAGGTCTTAAATTGCCTTTTCTTATTTTTTCCATCCAATTTTTTTTCTCCTCCTCTCCTGAAGACACGAAGGTTGATTCTCCTCTCTGGGCACCGGAGAGGAAACAGCTGACCGGCCCGGACTACAGGCATAGCTTGAGTGCACTCCAGGAGCAGGCCTGGTAGGACTTTGCGCCTGTAAGTCAGGGCAGAAACAGGAGCGCGGCTGCAGGCTTGCGAGGCCTCCCACTGCACGCCTGGCTGCTGCCGCTGAGCTGAAGCCAGAAGACCCCAGGGGCCTTTACCTTGTCCAGAAGTGGTGGGGAGAGGAACAGGAAATTTCCAAGATTTGCCTTTAGGTCTTCAATCGGCCTCGGGGATCCCTGCAGACCTTCCAAGAAAAAGGCCCTTGCACCAACGTTGTGCAGGCATTCCTATGCTGGGGCGCCCAATGGTCACACTGATCGGAGAGTGAGACACGAGGCCAAAAATGCCCTCTCCTGCCACATTATAATAGAAACGCTCGACTCTTAACTGCCCTCTGGAATGGCCTAGCGAGCCGCTCAGTTGTATAAGGTGGCTCACCACCTCCTTCTCAAGGGCAATTAGGAACGGGCAATAAATGCTGGCCTTGCCGGCGACGCCCACATCCCAGGAACGAATTTTTAAAAAATGTTTAAATGCCCGGTTACGTTCATTGGGAAATCCCCAGAAAATCTTGGGGCTGCAAGGGGACGGGTGAGGGGAACAAGCTCCTTAAATACAATAGCAAAATACTGCGGATGCTGGAAATCCGAAATAACAACAGAAAACGCTGGAAAAACTCAGCAGGCCAGGCAGCATCAGTGGAGAGAGAAACACAGTTAACGTTTCAGGTCGAAGACCTTTCGTCAGAACCGGAAAAAAGCAGGAAATGGAAAGCAAGTTTAGGGGCTGGGAAAAGGGGGAGGGTTGAAAGAACAAAAGGGAAGGTCTGTGATTGGATAGAAAGCCGGAGAGATTGAGAAACATAGAAACATAGAAGATAGGAGCAGGAGTAGGCCATTCGGCACCTCGAGCCTGCTCCGCCATTCAATGCGACCATGGCTGATCATCCAAACTCAGTACCCTGTCCCTGCTTTCTCCCCATATCCCTTGATCCCTTTAGCCTTAAGAAATATATCCAACTCCTTCTTGAATATATTTAATGAATTGGCCTCCACTGCCTTCTGTGGTAGAGAATTCCACAGGTTCACCACTCCCTGGGTGAAGAAATTCCTCCTCATCTCTGTCCTAAATGGCTTACCCCTTATCCTTAGACTGTGACCCCTGGTTCTGACATTGAGAGACATTAAGAGATATTCAAGGCAAGAGGAGGTGGTAATGGGACAGGTTAAGGAACAGAGGGTGGCTCTAGATGAGGTGTGAATTGCGCTGGCAGAGTGAAGGACAGCTGCCCTGTGGGAGGGAAGAAAGAAAGGCCAAACAAAAAGTGTGGATAAAAAAAAGAAAATATATATATGTGATAGGGGCCAAGGTTACAATCTGAAATTGTTGAACTCTATGTTGAGTCCAGAGGGCTGTAGAGTGCCTAATCGAAAACTCATTAAATAACTAGTTTCAGCCCCTTCTCCTCTTCCCTGAGCCTGGTGAATGCCAGTTCCCACTGATTCATGCTGGGGTTCGGTTATGTGGGAGGCAGGTACCTCCCCTCTCTATTGTTTACACGTAAGCCGAGACTGTAAGCAAGGTGGGCTCTTCCAATGTGGAACCCAATTTGATCCTGTCCTCACTCAATGCCCCCACACGCTGTGCAGCAGGAGTTTTACGCGGCGGGTTGTTGTGATCTGGAATGCAATGCCTGAAAGGGGGGTTGGAAGCAGATTCAATAGTAACTTTTAAAAATGGAATGGGAGACATAGTTGAAAAGGAAACATTGGAAAGGCTATGGAGAAAGAGCAGGGGAGTGGGACTAATTGGATAGTTGTTTCAAAGAGCCGGCACAGGCACGATGGGCTGAATGGCCTCCTTCTGTGCTGTATGATTCTATACTTACAGATCAGAGGTCAGGAGTGGAAACACTGGCTGATTATCCCATCCGTAGCCCAACAATGCAATGTAACGTCGCACAGTGATTTGAAAGGTTCCACACAGGCCGCTCACCAGCTATCACACTGTAAATACCGCACACATGCAGAAATTTAAAGGGACCGCGCATTAAAAGGAACAGGCTGCGCAGAACAACGCACAGCTTCCAGGGAACATTGGTCCCAACTGAGATCAGTAGCCTCAGCACAGTCTGGGAATCGAGCCTGGGACTCTCTGGGTTCTATGGCTCGTGCCGCCTTTGCCAAGCAGGCCATGGGGGCAAGCTCCAAAACTGCATTTTCAAGGAAATACAATTAGAAAAACAAATGACCCAGCTGCAGTATGAAGTCCTACACATACCTTAGCTAAGAGCTGTGGAAGGACCACAATGAAATGTTCCGTGAGCTTGGCCCGGTCATCGATCTGTGATTTTCTCTCCTTTGCCAATTGAACCTAAGAATCACAGCGAAAGATAACATAGGTCCATGTTGTAAGTCTCGGTGTACCAGGTAGAACAGCCATAGTTAGCTTTTAAAATATATATCCACAGATCAGTACTCATTCTGCAATAGCTATGCAAGGTCAGGTCTGAAGCAGTAGAGACATTACCTCATTGACCGTCACTGAGAAGAGATAAGAAATATAGTAAATCAGTCGAGGAGACCGTAGGGGAGCAATGGTATGAATAGGCTTGTGTTGTGCACTGGGAAGAGATAAGCAGAAATGCCATAACTGATGCCCACGGATGCTCATTAGTGATAACAATGAACTAGAAACATGTGATTGCGCAGACTCGTTGACGGGAGATTAACTAGACATAATTAGAATACGTTGACATAATGGCATTACATTAGGAGGACATGACTAAACATATAAAAAGGTCCAGACACTGAAGCGCCTTGGGGAACTTCCGTCTAGTCTTGCCGAGGCTGGCGCAAGCAGTCAAGACGGCATACTTGTGATCTCCTGAAGGAGTCCTCAGTATGTGAGTATAATTGGTACATATACCTCATATACCCTGTATGTTAGCCTCCTCCCACCCTGCTTCATCTCACCCTATCAACATAACCTTCTATTCTCCTTTCTCCCTCATATACTTATCTACCTTCCCCTTAAATGCATCGATACTATTCGCCTCAACCACTCCCTGTGGTAGCCAGTTCCACATTCTAACCACACTCTGAGTAAAGAAGCTTCTCCTGAATTCCTTATTGGATTTATTAGTGACTATCTTATATTTCTGGCCCCTAGTTTTGGACTCCCAGAGATGTAAAACTGTATACCTCTTTATCCTTCAATCTACAAGATTTTAAAACTCTGTGTATTTTGCAACATGTTCTGCTTTGATATATAAAAAACATAATGGGCCGGATTTTCCGACCCCCACGGGTGGGTACGAGCTGTGTACACACCTGTAGGGGCCTCGCAAGTGCCGGTTTCAGGCATGCGAAGCGCATGCGCTAAAACCCGGCACTTCCGAGCTGTCAAGAATCCTCATGACAGATCCTCCGCCTGCTCTGGAGAAGGGCCTCTGCGGGTGAGAGTTCCGCTTTCTGCACAACCTCCGCCTGCTGAAAACCCTTAAAAATCTTACGCCTGATAAAAGCACACGCAAGGCCTGCTTTTACCAGCATAAGAGATTAAAAAAATAAAATAATACATTTTTTTCACTCATTTATAATTTTAAAATACTTTTAAAAAAAGGTAAGTTTATTTTTAGCCCCGTAAAAAACATTAATTATTTTTTTCAAAAAATTACATTTTTGTTTAAAATATTTGATTTAATGTAATTTTAACTAATTTTAAATACGTGTTTTTAAAAAAATGTATTTAATGTTTAACTGTGGTTTTTGAATTAATCCCCATTCATACTTTTGACAGATCTGTGCGGAGAGACCCATCAAAAGTGTGCTGGGGGATTCCCTTCCTTGATTGGTTCCCCGTGGCCCACGTGACCACAGGGGCGCTTGCGAACCACCTGTGCCCCTGGGATACCTGGGCCTCTGCGCGCGCACCAGGAGAGGCCCAGGATTGCAAGTGTCGGGACCTACGGAGCCAGCAGGTAAGTGCGTAGATTTTTTCCGGCCCTCTGTCTCTTTAATAAATGGAAGTTTCACCTTCTAACCACTCTCTGGGTAAAGAAGTTTCTCCTGAATTCCTTACTGGATTTTTTTAGTGGCTATCTTATATTTCTGACCCCTAGTTTTGGATCCTTTCACAAGTGGAAACATCTTCTCTACGTCTACCCATTAAAACCACTTCATGTGTTTAAAGCTCTCTATTAGGTCATCCCTCAGCCTTCATGTTTCTAGTGGAAAGAGCCCCAGCCTGTTCAGTCTGTCCTGAAAGTTAGAACCTCTCAGTATTAGTTCTAAGTACGATTGAGACATCGTTTGCAACCTACTCCTAGGCCTCTGCCAATGTTGCTTAGCAACCAGTCACGTGGAGGCGACCAAGGGCCCTGGCGAATAAAAAAAATGTGATCCCCATGTTGTGTACTGTATACCAGTCCAGATGGGGCTTTAAATGAAGGCATTTAAAAAAAAAATCATTTATGGGATGTGGGCGTCACTGGCAAGGCCAGCATTTATTGCCCAATGCTAATTGCCCTGGAGAAGGTGGTGGTGAGACGCCTTCTTGAACCGCTGCAGTCCGTGTGGTGAAGGTACTCCCACAGTGCCGTTAGGGAGGGAGTTCCAGGATTTTGACCCAGCGAGAATGAAGGATCAGCGATATACTTCTAAGTCAGGATGGTGTGTGACTTGCAGGGGAACTTGGAGGTGGTGGTGTTCCCACGCGCCTGCTGCCCTTGTCTTTCTAGGTGGAAGAGGTCGCGGGTTTGGGAGGTGCTGCCAAAGAAGCCTTGGCGAGTTGCTGCAGTGCATCTTGTAGATGGTACACACTGCAGCCACGGTACGCCGGTGGTGGAGGGAGTGAATGTTTAAGGTGAAACTAGGAAATGAAGTGATAAGAGACTAACCTTCTTCCCTAAACACCTGCCTCCAGGGGGATGTCCTTCTGCAGCTTGTCGTATTGCGCTCAGCATAATTTCAGCCAGTGCTTTTTTCTGTAAGTTAGTTAAGGCTGGAAAATAAAAGTACTTTTAAATTGCAATTATTTTGAACTGACTGCAAGGATTCCAAGACTCGGTCCGCAAACAGCTTCCTTACCTTCCTCCTCCGGGTCGTCCCCTCCCAGCAATAAAGCCGACATGGACTCCCAGTCCTTCAGTAGGACTGCTGAGCAATCCCAGAGACTGTCAACGAGGTAGGCTGAATGTGCGCATCCCTAAAGAGAACAAGGAGCAAGCATTAAACTTCCAACTGCAATGGAGCTCATTTGCTCCCGGGATATAATGGGGCCGATTTTCAACTTGACCATTAGGCCTAAAACGGATTGGCCGCCCGGTGTAGAAATCGGCCGAATTTCTCTTCGATTGATTTACCCTGACTTTCTGTCGCTCCACCATCGGCGGCCATGCCTTCAGCTGCCTGGGGCCCTGAGCTCTGGAATTCCCTCACTATGCCTCTCCGCCTCTCTCTCCTCCTTTAAGTCACTCATTAACACCTACCTCTTTGACCAAGCTTTTGGTCACCTGCCCTAATATCTCTTAGCGTGGCTCGAGGTCAAATTGTGTCTGAAAGCGTTCCTGTGCAGCGCTTTGTAAAGTGTACAAAGACCAAATTAATTCAAATGAGAGTAAAACAGGCGAACAAACCTATCAATTAAAATTCCGCCCCCCCCAGATCGATTCAAGACTTGACCCCTGTATCTGGTGACACTCATCTTGCACCTCTCTCACACTGCTGAATAAGATTGTCATCCATTGGGTGATTCTTCTCTCATCTCTAGTCTCCATTCTCTCTATCACCATTGCAACCTTTCTATCGATATTATTGATACTATTGTGGGCATTTTTCCCTCAACTTTCCTATCCTGTTCCCCCCAAATAGGCCACCCTGCACGTCTTCCTCCTCCCCGCATCATCACTGTTGAAAATAAAACCCGTTGTTGCTCCAATTCAATGGCCGCGATTTTATAAACCTCGGCGGGTCCGTGGTGGACGACGTCGGTGGCGGGTCCCGACTCCGCTGCTGTCTCCATCCCGCTTTGTGAAATTAATTTCCCCTGATTGGGCTTGCTAAGCTCGCCCAGTGCGTTTCCCGGCCAATTAAAAGGAAGCGGATCTAGTGACGTCATTTGATGACGCGTCATCAGCCGGTTTCCTTAACGGGACCGTGGCCAACTTTCTTTTGACGTTTGTGCTGTCAGTGTTCTACAGCATTGAGGTGCTGCAAACACTGACAAGCACTGCACAGAGGTGCAGGGCTGCACACAGGCTCTCCCATGACTCCCTCCGTATGCTTATAGAGGGAGTCACAGCACACAGGGAGGTCCTCTTCCCTTCCCATGGGCAGAACAGACCTCCCCAGGAGATCAACACAGCTTAGTTGCACATTGCACAGGAGGACACAAGCAGGGATGTGGTCAGGAGGACCTGGGTGCAGTGTCGCAAACACTTCAATGATCTCAGTAGATCACAAGTTGTTAGTACAAAGCCACACTGAACCTCATCCTGCTGTGCCCCTCATCACTCTGCCTTCCCTACCCTACTCCTGCACATCCTCACTCACACCCAACTTACCTTGCACCTCCACCCATCCCTCTCTATCTACATTATCACTTCCCCATCTCACTAGCCACCCCTCACACTCACCCTCATCCTCATGCACAGCGGGAAACCGGTGGGCAACCTGTCAAAGCCAAAAAGCTGGGAAAAAACCATTGAAAAGTGTCTGTCACCAAGCCACCAATGATTTTAATTGTCTCCCCCGCCGCTGCGTGTCGGGCCTGCTCAGCGCTCACAGACCCGACATTGGGGAAAGGCGCATGGCGGCGGGTTGACAGAGGGGTCCCAATTCGCTGGGGGGAAAAAAACACTTTCCCACCCGACCCGCCACCTGACCACCCCCCCCCCTACAAAACCCAGCCCAATCTGTCCCAGGCCCTGTGTAATTTCTTCCCTCCTTGGTCTCCCCCTCCAATTTATAGGCTTGGCCTCACCTAATCTCGACTTCCTGCTTTACTTTGTCTTCTCTCCTAGACGTTCCAACCTTGGTGATGTCCTGCACTAGGCGTGACCCTACACCTAAGGTTCTCACTAATAAAATACGATAATGGATGAAGAACCAGAAGAAGAATCTTCCAACTCCATGCTGCTGATGGAAGTAACAATGGGAACAACGCTCCTTGCATTTTAACCAAAGTAATAATTCACCATGTCGGCCTACAACTTCAGTGAGAAAGGTTTAATATTGTAATATATCCTAACCATTAATCTCACCTCGCTCTTCTGATAGAAGTTCACAAGAGTCCTGATGTGGTTGATATTACAGATGGGTTTCTCCGTTCTCTCAGGCATTTCATCTTGCACTTCAGACTCCTGACTGCAAAACAGCCTAAATACAAATGTTTTCCATTGATTGATGCATCTGGTATTTCTTTGTCAAATAGGACCCCCTACAAATATTGACACATTCTCGGGTCCCCCTACAAATATTGACACATTCTCGGGGACCCCCTGTAAATATTGACACATTCTCGGGGACCCCCTACAAATATTGACACATTCTCGGGTCCCCCTACAAATATTGACACATTCTCGGAGACCCCCTACAAATATTGACACATTCTCGGGGACCCCCTACAAATATTGACACACTCTCGAGACCCCCTACAAATATAGACACACTCTCGGGGGCCCCCTACAAATATAGACACACTCTCGGGGACCTCCTACAAACATTGACACATTCTCGGGGACCCCCTACAAATATTGACACTCTTGAGACCCCCTACAAATATAGACACACTCTCGGGGACCCCCTACAAATATAGACACACTCTCGGGGACCCCCTACAAACATTGACACATTCTCGGGGACCCCCTACAAATATTGACACACTCTCGGGGACCCCCTACAAATATAGACACACTCTTGGGGACCCCCTACAAATATTGACACACTCTCGGGGACCCACTACGTAAAAAAGTTTTTCCTCATGTCGCCTTTGGTTCTTCTGCCAATCACCTTAAATCTGTGTCCTCTGGTTCTCGACCCTTCCACCAATGGGAACAGTCTCTCTCTATCTACTCTGTCTGGACCCCTCAGGATTTTGAATAATCTTGGAACTCCCTCCCTAACAGCACTGTGGGAGTATCTTCACCACACGGACTGCAGCGGTTCAAGAAGGCGGTTCACCACCACCTTCTCAAGGGCAACTAGGGATGGGCAATAAATGCTGGCCTTGCCAGCGACGCCCACATCCCGTGAACGAATATTTAAAAAGCGGCAGATCGGCACAGCCACGATGGGCCGAATGGCCTCCGCCTGTGCCATAAACCTCTAGGAGTCTATGACTCTACCATCACCATTATGTTGCCACAGTGTAACTGTATAATTGCTTCCCTCAAATACTTCAGTGCCTTTCGCACATCCTGCAGATGGAGCTACTCCCTTCTGATTTTTATCGGCACTTGAATTTGCCCGCATCAACTGTACAGAAAAGAAAGAAAGGCTTGCATTTATATAGCGCCTTTCACGTCCACCGGATGTCTCAAGGCGCTTTACACTCAATGAAGTACTTGTGGAGTGTAGTCACTGTTGTAATGTACATAAAAGACATGCACATACATAGGAAGGAAATAAATCGTAGCCAAAGTTTCCCTCTGCTGAATTGCCCCCAGTAAGACAAACACTATTTTTGAATCCTTTTAAACCCCAGCCATGTTATTATCCACTAAGAATTATATATTGATGGCCGATATCAGATGCTTCCAGCACCATTGGCATCCACACTTGAGGCCTTCCGAGACCGGTGGGCACCACGGGGACTGGAGTGCATCATCACCCTGGCAAACCAAATTTTAATTTGATTTGCTAAGTTTTATTTAAAGTTCTATTTAATTTACAGTTAATTTGGTTCAATAAAAGAGGACCATTGGCATCCCCTCTTCTCTCCTCCTTGCCTCCCAAGCCAGCGACAGCACCTTACGACTTCCTATATATAAAGGCTAGGGCTGTGGCGCTGGCTGTACTGCACGAGCGGCCTCGCAGCTGAGCATCGCCAGACATCCGCACTGTCCAGCAGAGGTCACCGGAGAGCAATCAGGAATGGCTAACTTCTCAACTCTTAGCTCAGGGACCAAGGCCAAAAGCACCCCATTGGCCCCTCCAGCTGAGATGGCGATTTTAAAAATAAAATTCCTTAAAGTCACAACTCGCAGCTTAAAAACTGTTGCCTGAGGTAATTTTCTAGGCCGGGTGTGGCATCGCTGCGAGACTGTGGCAAGTTGTCAGAAGCTGCCACTATGCTTTCAGGTCAATAATGCTGTAAGTTATATAATGTTGTCATTGATGTTACAGCTAACACCCGCCGCTCTTTGGGTAGATATTGGACCCCAGTGCGCCCACTTTAAGGGTGTAAAACAGTTGCAACGAGAGCCAGTTTTGGGGACCAACGTGCTGCGCCTCACGGACGCCAGCAAGACGTCCAACCCAATATTGGACGGGGCCATTTTTTCAGGCGTCCCCAGGCGCTCAACCCTCACATAGGTTAATGTTCTCCTGGCATCACAGTCCCCGCGATCGGCTCCTCCTCAGTTGCTGCTCTCCTTCTGGGACTTGCCTTAGGACAATGAAACTGCAAGAGGATGCTTGGGCCATTATTGTGCCAATGCAGAAGATCTTCACTTACTTTCTGTGTAGGAATTCGCCAGCCGCCAAAGCCACAGGTCTATGTGCTGAATAAACAAAGTGATACAACTGTTGACAGTCCCTTGCAGTTAATGCCTCCTCACAGTTCCTACGAGATATTAAGAAACAGGAGAAAAAAAAAAGTCCATTCATTTTATTCCCTGTGGTCATCTGCACATTTTTTTGCAATCGAGGCAACATTTTTAAAGCGATCGTAATATGCGCAGGAATTGAAACGTTCCCGTGTAATACTTTGGAACTGAAATAAAGGACGTCCAGACAATAACCCAGGTATCGTCAGTCAGAAGTCTGACCTAAGCATTCGTGGACTAGATAAGGGAATATCGGCCAGAGTCCCAGCTCCTGATCGCTATCCCGTGATCCCTGCTGCAAAGTGTATGGATATTGGGCGAGGAGAGATTTAGGTCCTTCCTTGATGCCCTCCCCTCAGTCAGATAAGTTGCTATTGTTCACTGTGTAAACTGCTGGTACACATAAAACCGAGCTCCACCCGGAGTCGCCGCCTTGAAATGATGGCGAGAGGAAAGGGGAGGTAATTGGAAAAAGGAGAAGCTAACATCAGAGGATATCTTACCTGTTGCAAGCGGGTTGAGTTAGGCCCTTCTTGCATATTAAGTGTCAGCCTTGGCTCAGTGGTCGCACTCCCAACTCTGAGTCACAAGGTCATTGGTTCAAGTCCTACTCCAGAGCATGTAATCTAGGCTGATATTTCAGTACAATACTGAGGGAGTCTCCCAACCTCCCCGCCCCCAAGTGGTGCTATCCTCCCCCCCCCCATTCTTTCATTCCCCTACCCTGCAAACCCTCGTTACCGCTGAAGAATCTTAGGACAGCATCCCCTCATAAGAACATAAGAAATAGGAGCAGGAGTAGACCATTCAGCCCCTCGAGCCTGCGCCGCCATTCAATAAGATCATGGCTGATCTTTGACCTCAACTCCACTTTCCTGCTCTATCCCCATATCGCTTGATTCCCTCAATATTCAAAAATCTATCGATCTCTGTCTTGAATATACTCAATGACTGAGCCTCCACAGCCCTCTGGGGTAGAGAATTCCAAAGATTCACCACCCTCTGAGTGAAGAAATTTCTCCTCATCTCAGTCCTAAATGGCCGACCCCTTATTCTGAGACTGTGACCCCTGGTTCTAGACTCCCCAGCCAGGGGAAACATCCTCCCTGCATCTACCCAGTCAAGCCCTGCAAGAATTTTGTATGTTTCAATGAGATCACCTCTCATTCTTCTAAACTCTAGAGAATATAGGCCTAGTCTACTCAATCTCTCCTCATAGGACAATCCCCCCATCCCAGGAACCAGTCTGGTGAACCTTCGTTGTACTCCCTCTATGGCAAGTATATTCTTCCTTAGGTAAGGAGACCAAAACAGTGCACAATACTCCAGGTGTGGTCTCATCAGGGCCCCTCCCGAGGCCATCACTTACCTGTGAGCCGCTGTATCATGTACACCAAGCAGGGGCAGTGCTCAGATATGGACACTCCAAATGTCTGGGCTCATGTGTGGTACATGATGTATCAAATAATCGTTTGACCCCTGGGCTTGTCACCATTACCGAGATAATGGCATGTAAAGACACAATTGGGTTTGTAGCGAGTGAGGGATTACTCATGGGAATTAGGGATTGATGAAGGTTGCAGATCTGAAATGTCAACTCATCCCTTCTCTTATAGAATGGGGTCTTTGGCACTAAGCACAAGGAAAGTATCGGAGATAATCAGTCCAGAATCGCAACAGTGTGCTTGCTCCAACAAATGTATACATTGGGAATGAATGAGAGGTGGTTTGGTCAGTTGGAATTCTATAGACTAAGGGCTGGATTTTCATTAAGCTGTCGGGAAGGAGGCAGGACTACAACTTTCGGGTTTTAGTCCCGCCTCCATCAACGTCCGGCCAATCGACGCGATTTTCCCTTGATTGACCTTGTTGAGCCCGCCCAGTGGGCTCAGCAGGCCAATTAAGGGCCACCCGGCAACAGGTGACGTCACAGACTGAAATTTCATCTGTCAAGAGTTTTTGACAGATGAAATATCAGTGTTTCACAGCTGTTTGAAGCTGTCAAACACTGACAGTCTGACTTCTAACCTGAGTCCTTCTACGCAGACTCAGTTAGAACTGTCACCGGCACTGAAAGCTGAAGGCTGACACTTTTGACAGATCGCAGCCGTTCAGCTTTCAGTTCCGGCTGAGTGATGCGCTCCCGACGCCTAGAGGAAGAAAGGCTGTTAAGGTGAGTACAGGTAAGTAAAACTTCTTTACACACTTTAGACACACCAAACACACTTACCTTTGCATTCATGCACCTATCACTCACCCGAACACCGACATCGCGACCCTTCCAAGTCCTGGCGTGGTTTGGAGCCGTCGGGAATCCCATACGACACCCCTCAAAATAGGGATTAGGCTAAAAACTGCCCGTTAACTACCTGTTAACAGACAGTTAATTGGCACTAATCCTTTCCCGCCTCGGGTTGGCGGGTCCCAGTGCGGGGCGGGTACCCGCCTCCCTTGAAACTTACGTGGAGGCGGGTTTTGGGCGGGATGGTGTCGGGACCCCCGAATTCGGGATTTTTGCCCCCCGCACGCCTGAAAGCCCGCCTCACGTCACACTGAAAATCTGGCCCTAGGAGTGAATGATCGATTGGAATTCAATATGATAGAAGCTAATGCGAATTGGTTTTGTCCACTGGAATTCCATACAATGGGAGGGAATGGGAAGTGATTTTGACCATTGACATTATAGGATAGGAGTGAATGGTCAAGTACTTGGCCATTGGAATTCTACAGCACAGTAGTGAATAGAAACTATTTTGATCCAATGGGACTCTGCACAATATTGGTGGCTGGTAAGGGCTTGGAATGTGGTAAATAGGCAACGGCTGGTCCATCAAAGTTTTATGGATTAGGACCAATTGCGAGGCGGCATGCATCATGGAAACACAACACAATCGGGCTAATCCCAGGATGGCTTGGTTCATTGTCATTCTAGTCAGCAATCAGAAACCCGCATTTTGGAACTGAACGCTCCAACACAATTGGAAAACAAATCAGCATTTAATAAAACAATAGTAAAAAAAAAAAGTATTTACTTACTGCAACATGAGAGTTAACACCTTTATTGCTTGTACAGCTACTTCACTTTCTTTGTCCAGTGTCATTGATATGATCCGATCCTGTTAGAAAGCAATGGGACATAGTACAGCCATGGGGTACTCAATTAGACTGAGGTCCTCTTACTAAAAATGTCAGTGATCTTGGCCTCCACAGTCAAGTGATTATATTAACAATGATTTAATGCTCAAATGATAATTTAATAACACTGCACAATCTAATATATAAATATTGATTATTTCTTTAATATATTTAGACCGTATGATCATGTGCGGCTCATACTTAGAGACCAACCATTAATCTTCTCCATGCACTAATGTGTTCGGCAGTCTGCCGTTTGAGCAACCCTGGCCTATAGGCTTGTACAGGCTGAAGAAGCAGTTTGATTGAAAAAGTGACGAGGATGGGCTTTCCCGTTTCAAAGGGTCCGAAATTCCGATGGGCCCGCTCCACCAGCGGAAGTAAGGCGGAGCAGGTCAAAGGTCTGCCAATGTCAGGCAACCCAGACCCCTGACCAAACTGTGGGGGTGGAGTAATTTTTATAGTTGAGGCGGGCAGCCCCTGACTGTGAGGGTCTCTTCTTCTTCTTAGGCAGTCCCTCGGAACCGAGGATGACTTGCTTCCACACTAAAAATGAGTTCGCAGGTGACTGTTGAGTCCAATGCGGGACCTACAATCTCTGTCACAGGTGGGGCAGACGGTGGTTGAAGGGGCGGGTGGGTGGGGTGTTTGGGTTGACGTGTGCTCCTTGCGCTGCCTGCACTTGGCTTCTGCTTGCTCCCGGCGAAGAGACTCGAGGTGTTCGGCGCCTTCCCGGATGCGTCTCCTCCACTTTGTGCGGTCTTGGGCCAGGGATTCCCAGGTGTCGGTGGGGATGTTGCACTTTTTTAAGGAGACTTTGAGGGTGTCCTTGAAGCGCTTCCTCTGCCCACCTGGGGCTCTCTTGCCGTGTCGGAGCTCCGAGTAGAGCGCTTGTTTTTGGAGTCTCGTATCGGGCATGCGGACGATGTGGCCCATCCATCGGAGCTGATCTGAGCGTGGTCAGAGCTTCGATGCTGGGGATGTTGGCCTGAGCGAGAATACTGACGTTGGTGCGCCTATCCTGCCAATGAATTTGCAGGATCTTGCGGAGGCAACGTTGGTGGTGCCTCTCCAGTGTTTTAAGGTGCCTGCTGTACATGGTTCATGTCTCTGAAGCATACAGGAGGGCGGGGATCACTACTGCTCTGTAGACCATGAGCTTGGTGCTGGGTTTGAGGTCCTGGTCTTCAAACACTCTCTTCCTCAGGCGACCGAAGGCTGCACTGGCACACTGAAGGCAGTGTTGGACTTCGTCATCGATGTCTGCCCTTGTTGACAGTAGGCTCCTGAGGTATGGAAAGTGGTCCACGTTGTCCAAGGCCTCGTCGTGCATTTGGATAATCGGGGAGCAGTGCTGTGTGGTGGGGGCAGGTTGGTAGAGGACCTTTGTCTTACGGATGTTTAGTGTAAGGCCCATGCTATCGTACGCTTTGGTGAAGGTGTTGTCACAAATGATTGGCTTCCATACTGTGGTAATATTCTTCAATGGACATCATAAAAGATGGCCCTTACTCATTGCCTAAGAGATGCAATATTGGTGTAAGGATGTCCCCTCCCTTAGTCTTTCTACCCGTCACCTCCCCGGCCCACCTGTACTCTGCTCCCCGGGCCCACCTGTACTCTGCTCCCGGGCCCACCTGTACTCTGCTCCTGGGCCCACCTTTACTCTGCTCCCCGGCCCACCTGTACTCCGCTCCCGGCCCACCTGTACTCTGCTCCTGGGCCCACCTGTACTCTGCTCCCGGGCCCACCTGTACTCCGCTCCCAGGCCCACCTGTACTCCGCTCCCGGGCCCACCTGTACTCCGCTCCCGGGCCCACCTGTACTCCGCTCCCGGGCCCACCTGTACTCCGCTCCCGGGCCCACCTGTACTCCGCTCCTGGGCCCACCTGTACTCCGCTCCTGGGCCCACCTGTACTCTGCTCCCCGGCCCACCTGTACTCTGCTCCTCGGCCCACCTGTACACTGCTTCCGGGCCCACCTGTACTCCACTCCTGGCCTTATCTTTCTTTTCGTTTGGTGTTCTTTCTTTTGCAAACCAACCCATCTCCTAACACCCAGCCCCACATACGCTAAACCTCTACTTGGCGCCCACACCCAGCCTAGGCCGCAGAAATGGCCACCATTCTGTACAGAGTTGCCAACCCTCCTGGAGTCTCCTGGACACTGCTGCAAACAACACAGGAGATAAATCAAATTGGGCGTTTCATTTTTTAAATTTTCTTTGAACACTTTTTGTTTATTATTAGTTGTTAAGTTGGAGCTGCGAAAAGAGGCTGTTTGACCAGATGAGGCGGGAGGTCATGTGATGAAATCTCCAGGAATTTGTCCAATCAGAGTTGGCAACCCTGATTCTGGAGCCGCCTCCCCGTACCAAACCCTGCCGGCCGCGCACAGTCCAGCCGCCTCCCCGTACCAAACCCTGCCGGCCGCGCACAGTCCAGCCACCTCCCCGTACCAAACCCCGCCGGCCGCACACAGTCCAGCCACCTCCCTGTACCAAACCCTGCCGGCCGCGCACAGTCCAGCCGCCTCCCTGTACCAAACCCTGCCGGCCGCGCACAGTCCAGCCGCCTCCCCATACCAAACCCTGCCGGTCACGCACAGTCCAGCCGCCTCCCCGTACCAAACCCCGCCGGCCGCGCACAGTCCAGCCGCCTCCCTGTACCAAACACCGCTGGCCACGCACAGTCCAGCTGCCTCCCCGTACCAAACCCCGCCGGCCGCGCACAGTCCAGCCGCCTCCCCGTACCAAACCCCGCCTCCCCGTACCAAACCCCGCCGGCCATGCACAGTCCAGCCGCCTCCTCGGACGCCGCTAGAACAGTAAACATTTGACTCACCTTGAAGCGACAGGTGAAAAGATCCATCTTTGAACAATGCTCTTTGTCAGAGTACAGGCCCAGTAATCCAATCAGGCATTTCAATCTTACATCACTTTGCTTCAAAAATAAAAAATGAACTCTGATGTTAGAAGAAAAAAAAAGCCAAAGTACATTTTCTGTTCAATATAATTTAGATTAACTGAACGTCAGTGATGTTTCCTGCTCCTCATCTTTGATGACTTCAACATATGCCGAAACACCCCTTGCCGCTCCTCCACCAATTTCTCTCCCCTCCGGTCCTCACTCAAACTCACCCTTCACATGAACTCTGCCACTTACATCCACAGCCTAAAACTCGTCAGCTCTTATGGGATCTCCACCTGCAAAATCTCCATCACCATTGAGGCTATTTCCGAAGACTTCCTCTTCTCCTTTGCCACTCACGCCCCTCTGCCTTCCTCCAACCCCACTACTCTCTCCCTCTGCCCAGCTCTTGCGCAAATTCACCACCACCTTCCCCTTCTTTTCTCACCTCGATTCCAACCACTTCCCTGCCTCCGCGCCCTGTTATTCAATAGTATCTCTCCCAATCCCTTCCATGATCACACACCCCCCACGCTCTCAAAGCTCATCCCTGCCATGAGATCCAGCTCCTGCTCCCTGGATCCCATCCCCAGCTAACTCCTGACCATTCAGACACCTCTCCTAGCCCATCATGCTTGGGGGTGTCTGGAGGGTGGCACTGTACCCGCCACCTGGCACCTCGCAGCTCAATTTAGCTCAGATCAGGAATTGAGCTGAAGAGGCTGCCCACCAATGCCCATCCCTCCTCTGTAGCACTGAGTGTTAGTGCGGCGTCAGTGCTTGAAGTAGATGGTTAGTGTTATAAATCTCATCATCATAAAGAAACTACTCATGAAATAACACTGGACGGCCAGCTGGTGGCGCCGTCCAAGGAGTATAAATACTCGGGCGTGGGCCCAGCTTGCTCAGGGACATTTTGTAAGACAGGAACTAGTGAAGTACAACTAGACCTCCATGTTCTGAAACAAGTTGATTAAAGCCTTGCTTTATTCTCAAACCAAGTGCGTAGTGAGTTTTATTACGTCAGTTAGTACTGATAGAAATTTATGGCACAGAAGGAGGCCATTTGGCCCATCGTGTCTGTGCCGGCTGAAAAAGAGCTACCCAGCCTCATCCCACTTTCCAGCTCTTGGTCTGTAGTCCTGTAGGTTACAGCACTTCAAGAGCATATCCAAGTGCTTTTTAAATGTGACGAGGGTTTCTGCCTCTACCACCCTTTCAGGCAGTGAGTTCCAGACCCCCACCACCCTCTGGGTGAAAAAGGTTCTCAACTCCTCTCTAATCCTTCTACCAATTACTTTAAATCTATGCCCCTGGTTATTGACCCTTCTGCTAGGGGAAATCGGTCCTTTCTATCCACTCTATCTGGACCCCTCATAATGTTATACACCTCAATTAATTCTCCCCTCAGCCTCCTCTGTTTCAAAGAAAATAGTAGAGACCTGGGAGGAACACTGCCAAACACTCACTTCTGGGGCTTTCATTATCATTTGCATATTTACAAAAGACTTTTTCAAAGGATTACCCTTTATGTTCCTCCCCTCCACACCTATGTACAAGATTGATTATTGTTGCATACTTTTTATATATAGTTATACATTGGAACAAGTATCTTCACAGCTGTATCTTCTATATAGTAGAGTACACAATCTGTGATGTGTTGCTGCTTGGAGTGGTTTATTATAAGTGAATTCCCTCTCATTATAGCATCTTAACACAGTGAGCAAGCTTTCAGAAGATGTGTCTCTTGATATTACTCATCGCTATAAAGAGCCTCTTAAATGCTATTGGCGAGTTCCCATCAATTAATCGCACAAATGTTTAGCCATGCATATTCTCTTTTTATCCTTTTTCTTTCCTCCTCCTTTTGTGAGCCTTCCTCCCAGGTCACAGAGCCCCCACATTGAGAGGGATGACACCCGTAATAGGGAGCAGGGAGGCATGCAGGGGAAGCCTGATGAAGACAACCTCGCTGATGGGGAGACTTGGGGCCCTGAACTTAAGCTGTAGGATGCTGGTCGACAAACTCTGAAAACTTTCCAACGGTGTTCACCCGCTTATTTAAAACAGGCTCGTACCTGCACTGAAATAGCAGAGACAGATGACTGTTCGAGCGCTAATATCCTACGGTGTGATTAGCCTTTGCTCAGCGCATGAACCACACAGAGCGACCACGAACGGGAACTCGCCAAATGGCAGACTGGCACTCCATCCTGCCACTTTGGGTGGATCTACCTCATTACAGCACGGCATTAACAGAACACTCGGATTAGTACTTAATAGCATTCAAAAAGTGCTGCTCAGGCGGCATCGCAGAAGGGGAAATTAATCAGCGTCCAACTAAGAGGGAGAAAGGAACGCTGAATATTGCAGCTTGACTCACTTTGTCATGCAAAGTCCATCCTACATATTTCAAGTAGCTGTCAGTCAGGAAGCGATCGCTGCAGGTTTTCATCCAGACTCCTATTTCTTCAATACAAATAGCTCTGATCTCAGGTAATGCATCGCTGGAGAAAAATGGGAATTATATTTCCGATGAATGACTACACCAGGGTTATGTATCTCTTAAACACTTCAACCCAAAATTTAATATATATGTATATTATATATATTATAGATAGATAGATGGAAAGATAGATAGCTAGACAGATATACAGTCAACCCTCTTTGTTACAAACTCATGGGAGTTAGTCCTCGACTTCGAATCATCAAGGGTTCATCTTGTTTGGACCACCATTACACACAATAATGCAGTGTTCTCCGGGTCCAGCTACTCAAATGAGACCCCTGGGCTGTACTGAACTCACCTACATAGGGTGCTACTCAGCAACACCAGGTTAGTGAGAAAGGGGGAAATAAACAGAGCCACGGATCCATTCCTGATGACCTCTCCCAGTGACCCCTTGCGTATGGATGGATGGAAGGCAAGGGCAAGCATTGGGTTCAGTTGTGATACCTCATGCAGTCAAATAGTTTGACAATTCCCCGCCATCTGGGTGCCTCCACGAGGAGTGACCATTGGACAAGGCTCCAGAGAACTGCTGGTGGAGCAGTACCCCAGGAAGAGCCAGTGCTCTCAGGAGAGGCAGGGAGAGTATTTGAAAAAAACATCTAAACTTAAAGGGGGAGAAATTGAGTCGCGCCCCCTTTGGGGCGCTAACTTAGCCTGGGCGCTAACGGGAGGCGCAAAGCAACCGAATTTTCCCCCCCCAAAGAGTATAACAATAAAGTTAAACTACGTCTACACACGTGCACAAGAGTTACCCCTTCCATATGTTCTGTTTCCGCAGTTTGAAAAAAAATAGTGATTTGGAATTATTTATTCTGCTCTCCGAGCTCCTCGGTTATAATGCTACAAAAATGTCATTTCTCCGTGTGACGGAAAATTTTCCAGGCGCAAAGGCAACACTGAGGATTAAACGCCATCAGTCGCCGCAGCATCCTTCAAAACAATCTGCCGGCTGTGCTCCAGCCCGACATATTTCCCCGGAGACTGCGGAGAGTTCTCCGGGAGCGCCCTCTCTACGACAGTGATGGAAAGGGAGTCCGAGCTTCCCAAATGGGAGCATGTCAAGGGGAAGGACAACCTAGAGGGACAACTTTTTATTGTTCAATGTATTCCGACATGTCGGCATCAAATTATATTAGACGAAACATTCTTTATCATTTTTTTTTTTTAATTGTTAATTTTCCATGCTCTTTTAGGCCTGGTTCACGCCAGGCCGCTTCTGTGACATCAATAACTGGAATGGTTTCGATCGCCTGAGGGGGCCTGAGAGGAATTTTCCAGAGTATCTTTTCCCTTATTGGCCCTGTGCTTTTTCTTTGCCACTCCCAGGAGGTTATGTGGCTGGGTGGGGAGGGTGGGCGGTGGGGCAGAAGGAGGGGGCAGTGCCTAAACATGATTCTCCAGCCATCTTGCGTGTGGGGCAGGCTTGACGGACTAGCTGGTCTTTTCCTGCCCATCAATGTTGTATGTTCGTAATGGGGATGGTGCTGTGGAGTGAGAGAGAGAGAGAGAGAGAGAGAGAGAGAGAGAGAGAGTCATCATCCTCATAACTGCCTCCAGAGGGCACCAACTCCACTATAACAGCCATCAGACAGGGAATCGCCCATTGGGCTGCTCCGTCACTTGCCTGCAGACTCCTGCACCTTGAGTTTCCCATTCCTTCATTTTTGCACGTTTCTTTTTAGTCCCCAATGAAGGGTGATAACGCCTATGAAGGCGCTCCCAAAGGCTTTTAGAATTTCTGCCCCCACCCCCGATTGCGACACTTCCTTTAATCGTACCCGGCCCTTTAAATTTCTCTTCCACCCAGGTTTCCCGCTCCCACGACTAATGCACTCCCTACACCCATTCAAATCTGACCCTGAAGCTGTGCCAAAGAGCTGACTCCAGAATACTGGGTGCAAACAGCAGACTTGGACGTGAGTCTGTCTAAAACCTGCTAATGGCTTTTCTGTTATAACCAGAAATGAAAAAATCAAGGCTAAGGTTCCTAGAGCTACACGTAACTTTTCTTCCAGGAACAGGAAATTCATTTTTAACCAGGTAGAGTGGGTGTAACGTTACCGATATCTGTGGAGAAAGATTCCTTTGAAAATGGCATTCATCAGATTTTCAATATTTTCTCGCTTTTCTATAATCTGAAAGAAATGGCATCAAAGCATTTATTACTCATTACACCCTTAAAAAGAAAAAACTACAACAAATATTCATTCTAATTCGTCACAAGCTGCGAGTCTGAGTCCAGGAACTGCTCCGTACTTGAGCTTCCTTGCCTTGGTTGACTTTTTTCACCCTATTTTCGTTGGCCCAGAAATTAGGATCGGGGGCTTGCCGCGCGTGCAAGCCCCCGATGTGCACTTACCCGGCGCGCCGACAGCTGAAGCCTGGGACTGCTTGGAATTCCTGTCACTGGCCCGGTTCAGATGTCGGCGCGCTGTGCTTGCCTGATCCAGCGGCGTAGTTAGTGCGATGTGCCGGCTGGGATCAGGTGAGCACTGGGCAGCCAATCAGGGGAGGGGAAACTTCATTCATGAGTTTGATAGTAAGAACTGTCAAACTCATGAAAACTACGGGCGCCCAAAACACTACTTAAACTTTAAATAAAATTTAAAAAAACATCCCACTAATTAAATGAACTATAAATAACTTTAAAAAAACTATTTTAAACAATTAATCAAATTTTTGAAAAAAATAATTTTTTAAGAAATCAGGTCTAAAAATAAACTTACCTTACTGTAAAGTCCTTAAAAACAATAAAGCTGTGGAAAAAATGTTATAATTTTAAATAATAGACCACTTACCTTAAAGAATCAAGTCCTTACGCCTCCTTTTTACATTTCTAAAAAGTTCAGGCCCTTACACACGGGCAAACCTGTCAAAAAGAAGGAAGTTCAACGCGTGCACACAGAGTCCTGCGCGCACGCGTTGGACCTCTGAACCACTTGGAGGAAATGCCGGTTTCCCGCACATGCGCTGTGCATGCTGAAATCCGGCACTTCCAACGGGCCCACGCGTGAGTACCCCGTCCGTACTCGCGCGTTGGGACCGGAATTACTGGCCCATTATTCATCCCTTTCCTCGTCTCCTCTCTTAAAGATGCTGAACTTTGCTGACAAACAGTTCCTGGGCCCTGGCAACCCAACAACAACTTGTATTTATATAGCACCTTTAATGTAGTAAAACGTCCCAAGGTGCTTCACAGGAGCGTTTATCAAACAAAATTTGACACCGAGCCACACAAAGAGAAATTAGGGCAGATGGCCATAAGCTTGGTCAAAGAGGTAGGTTTCAAGGAGCGTCTTAAAGGAGGAAAGAGAGGTAGCGAGGTTTAGGCAGGGCTTAGGGCCTTGGTAGCTGAAGGCACAGCTGCCAATGATGGAGCGATTAAAATCGGGGATGCTCAAGAGGGCAGAATTAGAGGAGTGCAGAGATCTCGGAGGGTTGTGGGGCTGGAGGAGATAAGGAGGGGCGAGGCCGTGGAGGGATTTGAAAACAAGGATGAGAATTTTTTTAATCGAGGCGTTGCTTAACCGGGAGCCAATGTAGGTCAGCGAGCACAGGGGTGATGGGTGAACGGGACTTGGAGCGAGTTAGGACACGGGCAGCAGAGGTTTGAGGCCATTCAACCAGAGAGGGCATCACACCCAACATCAGCTCAAGCCTCACCAAATGGTCTTTATTTTAATTCATAAGAACATAAGAAATAGGAGCAGAAATAGGCCACTTGGCCCCTTGAGCCTGCTCCACCATTCAATAAGATCATGGCTGATCTTGGGCTCAAAGCCACTTCCCAGCCTGCTCCCCATAACCCTTCACTCCATTATCTTGCAAAAATTTGTCTATCTCCACTTGAAATGTATTTAATGACCCAGCCTCCACAGCTCTCTGGGGCAGAGAATTCCACAGATTTACGACCCTCTGAGAGAAGAAGTTCCTCCTCATCTCAGTTCTAAAAGGGCGACCCTTTATTCTGTGACTCTGCCCCCGAGTTCTAGATTCCCCCACGAGGGGAAACATCCTCTCTGCATCTACCTTGTCGAGCCCCCTCAGTATCTTATATGTTTCAATAAGATCACCTCTCATTCTTCTAAATTCCAGTGAGTATAGGCCCAGCCTGCTCAACCTTTCCTCATAAGTCAAACCCCTCATCTCTGGAATTAACCTAGTGAATCGTCTCTGAACTGCCTCCAATGCAAGTACAGGAAACTCTTTATTATCCGGCACCGACGGGACCGGCGTGGTGCCGGTTGATCAAAAAGTCCGGATTACAGAGAGGTATAGTTACCAAGGTACGAGAGCCCCGTACATGGCCACAGGTGCAGGAGCCCCGGTTACACGGCACTTGTGCAGGAGTCCTGGTTACACGGCCACAGATCCAGGAGTCCCTGATGCACGGCCACGGGTGCAGGAACCCCGGTTACACGGCCACTTATAGTAAAACTTACCTGAACCTACTCCTGAATTTTGCCGGTTAAGAGAGATTTCCGGATATTTAGGTGCCGGTTAAAAGAGAGTTTCCTGTATATCCTTCCTTAAATAAGGAGACCAAAACTGTACGCAGTACTCAAGGTGTGGTCTCACCAATACCCTGTACAGTTGTAGCAGGACTTCCCTGCTTTTATACTCCAACCCCCTTGAAATAAAGGCCAATTCATTCTCGGGGTGTGGGTGTCATGGGCAAGGGTGCATTTATTGCCCATTCCTAGTTGCCCGGAGAAGGTGATGGAGGACCTTCTTGAACTTTTTCATTCATTCTTTCCATCGATTTGATACAACTGAGTGGCTCACCAGGCCACTTCAGTTAAGAGTCAACCACATTGGAGTGGAACTGGAGTCACATACAGGCCAGGATGGCAGGTTGCCTTCCCTAAAAGGGCATTAGTGAACCAGTTGGGTTTTCACGACAATCCAACAGCTTCATTGTCACATTTAATTAGACATTCTTTTAATTTCCAGATTTTTTTTTTTTATAAACTGATTTCAAATTCTCAAACTGCCATGGCTGAATTTGAACTCATGGGCCTCGATTTTAACTGACCCATGGAGTCGGGATTGGAGGCGTGCGGGGGGTTAAAGTCCCGAATTCGGGTGTCCCGACACCATCCCGCCCCAAACCCGCCTCCATGTAAGTTTCAAAGGAGGCGGGTACCCGCCCCGCACTGGGACCCGCCGACCCGAGGCGGGATTTAGCCTAATCCCTATTTTAAAGCTTGAAGTGTGGGATTCCCGACGGCTCCAAACCACGCCAAGTTAGAGGAGTTGGGCCGTCGGGTTGAAGGACTTGGAGGGGTCAAGATGTCAGTGTTCAGGTGAGTGATGGGTGCATGAGTGCAAAGGTAAGTGTGTTTTGGTGTGTCTAAAGTGTGTAAAGAAGTTTAAATTACCTGTACTTACCTTTTCAGCCTTCCTTCCTCTAGGTTTCAGGAGTCCCTCATCTCACCGGCACAGAAAGCAGAACGGCTGCGAACTGTCAAAAGTGACAGCCTGCAGCTTTCTGTGCCGGAGAGATTTCTAACTGAGTCTGTGTAGAAGGACTCAGGTTAGAAGTAAGACTGTCAGTGTTTGACAGCTTCAAACAGCTGTGAAACGCTGATATTTCATCTGTCAAAACGTCTTGACAAATGAAATTTCAGTCTGTGACGTCACCTGTTGCTGGGTGGCCCTTAATTGGCCGGCTGAGCCCGCTGGGCGGACTCAACAAGGTCAATCAAGTTAAAATCGCGTGGATTGGCCGCATCTCAATGGAGGCGGGACTACAACCCCGAAAGTTGTACACCCGCCTCCTTCCCGACTTCCGAGTGAAAATCACCCCCATGTTCTCTGAATTATTAGTCCAGGTCTCTGGATTACTCGTCCAGTGACATCATCACTACACTACTGTACCCAATTATCTGCTTAAATGCACTTTCAGGCACAAGGTGCAGGATAACAGTCAGGAGTAGAATCCCAGGTGGATTTTTTAACTTTCTTAACCCAGGGAAGCTGATCGATTATAGCATCCAGCTGCCATCTTGGCCGAGATCATCCCAGTTGAGCACTGCCATGGGGGGGGCAGGTGACCATAACAGGGTGACTTTCATCTGTTTTCAAACAGGATACTAGACCTTCACCAAAAATACCTTCCCCGCATGAACTGCAGTGGTTTGATAAGAAGGTCCACTGCTACCTTGCCGCGGTCAACTAGAGATGGCCAATAAATGTCGGCCTTGCCATCGACGCCCACCGCTTGAGAATATTTTTTTTTTTTAAATACTAGAGGGGGCACTGTGCTATTTGAGGGTGGAGAAGGGAAAATAAACGATTAAATGCAGTCAGCTTACCTCTTTTTTCTTCTGCAGGAATGTTTCCAGTTTCCTGTTGGGTCTTCTGTCAATCATCTCAACATCACACTGTCGCTGAGAGTTGTGTAGCTGTACTCTCAGACTCAAAAACACGTTGATTAAGGCCGTCATTAGTTTCATAGCTTGAAGAAGAGAAAGATATGAATATCCTGGTAAACTTGCTTTAGGAAATGCAGTTACAACCTTATGTTGAAGGGATAATTACTAGTCCTAGCCCCTTTAGGGCTACCCCGGATCAGGCGTATTTCTCAGACGTTCACTTTCAACTAAAGTTTGAGGTAGCCAAATCCTAAAGACGCTTAATTGGGTCTAAAGGTCCGGACTATCTCTCCCTAAAGGAAAGGAACAACCTGAAAATGTTACCGTCCTCCAGATAGCACTTTTAATAAGTTTAGCTAGACGGTAACCTTCCGGATATTATGAGGGTCCGGAAAACTCCCCCAGAATTCTGCAACTCCTCACCAAAGAGTGTACAGAGACTGAGTTTGCGAGTTTTTGATACAGAAGTCTTATGTGAGACAATTCTTAAAATGTATTGATTTATTATATAGATTATTAAAGAACCGACATGTTATTTGCAGTTGGTGAGTCAATCGCAACATTAACAGTTCCAAAAAAAGAAAGCTTACAATCTTATTATCAGAGAATCTTACTTTCAAATCTTAACTTCGCTACAGTTTTACAGTTCTTAAAGTCTACAGGATATCCACCAAAATCAAATACCTTTGATCCCCGAGGTACAATGAGTGGTAGACTACAGAGCTGCCTCTGAAGCCGAGAATCGCTTTGCCTGATTAAAGCGAGTCTACTATCCCATTTGAGAGTTCAATATTTATACCCTTTTCCAGTGGTATTTCCTTTAAGGTTTTCTGCTGATGCAAGCTAATTATCTCTAGTTATTTTTCTGATGACCTCTGCAATTTTTACTGCCTGCTCAGCCAGACTCATCTAGAGGTGTTCTAAGTTTACCATATAAAAAACGGTGTGACAGCAGGTGTTCCTTACTTGATGTCATCTTTACGAGGGCAGATGTTCCTTACTTTATGTGCTTCTTTGCAAAGTGTAAATTAGAACACCTTATCCAGGGTGAACCATTGTTTCGTTCCAAAAAGTTCAGCCTGTTGGAGCCCTTAACCTTCTGTTTCAATAAGGTTATTTATTCAGGGTCAACAACTACCTTATCTCAATAGCCAGAAGGTCACGGAAGGAGCCCCGAGGAGGGGCGGTTGGTGAGAAGGTCACGGGAGGAGCCCCGGGAGGGGCGGCTGGTGAGCAGGCCCGGGCGTTGGGCTGAAGATTGTCGGACAGGAGGAATGGTGGAAATGGAATGGCGGCGCGCACAGACGCAGCGGCTTTGCTTCTCCCAGGACGGTGCTATTTACGTTTAATGTTAATGTTATTTGTACTGGACTCATGGGAGCTTGCAAGATCACATTTCGTTGTTCATGTACTTGTGCATTGTACAATGACAATAAAGTTGAATTATTATTATTATTATTATTAATAAATGGCGGAGCAGGCTCAAAGGGCCGAATGGCCGACTCCTGCTCCTATTTT
This sequence comes from Somniosus microcephalus, assembly GCF_052327205.1. NCBI lineage: Eukaryota > Metazoa > Chordata > Chondrichthyes > Squaliformes > Somniosidae > Somniosus > Somniosus microcephalus. Next base: position 213,243,001 of record NC_140996.1, on the reverse strand, counting down.
TCTATGTTTTTTTTTATGTTTCTATCCAAGGCATTTCCCAAGTTTGCGGCAAATTGAAATATTCTCACCTGCAAGCGTGCTGGTGTGTCGGAAGGCCCGCACCTGGGAGTCTGACAGTCCAGTTAGCAGGGAGATCACTGTGTCCATCAGGTACTCATCATGCACGATAGTATACTGGCAGTGCTGAATCAGCACAGAGAGAAATTCGCAGAAATTAGACTTGAACTTCTTCCAATAGGGTCCGGACATTGTAAGGGGGTAATCCCCACTGTCCTGTGAAGAGAACCAGAGAAAATAATCACCAACTAGTGAACTAGTTAGGGTTGCCAACTCTCCTAGATTGCCCTGTGCTCGCAACTCCTCAGTTTTAAAATTATCATCCTTGTTTTCAAATTCCTCCATGGCCTCGCCCCTCCCTATCTCCGTGACCTCCTACAACCCTCCGAGACCTCTGCGCTCCTCCAATTCTGGCCTCTTGAGCATCCCCGATTTTCATCGCTCCACCATTGGCGGCCGTGCCTCCAGCTGCCTCGTCCCTGAGCTCTGGAATTCCCTCCCTAAACCTCTCCGTCTCTCTCCCTCTCTCTCCTTCTTTAAGACGCTCCTCTTTGTACAAGCTTTTGGTCATCTTTCTTAATATCTCCTTCGGTGGCTCAGGGTCAAATTTTGTTTGATGGTCGCTCCTGTGAAGCACCTTGGTGCTATATAAATGCAAGTTGTTGTTGTGCTTAGCATCTCCAGGAGTTGAAGATTAATCTCCTGGAAGCTGCAACCCAGGAGAAAAATCATAGAATCATAGAAATTTACAGCACAAAAGGAGGCCATCGGCCCATCTTGTCCGTGCCGGCCGACAAGGAGCTATCCATCCTAACACAATAGCAAAATACTGCGGATGCTGGAAATCTGAAATAACAACAGAAAGTGCTGGAAACACTCAGCAGGTCAGGCAGCATCGAGGAGAGAGAGAAACAGAGTCAATGTTTCGGGTCGAGTAAATGCATCAGCTTCGACGCTTACTCCTGCTCAACCACAAGGGCGATTTTAGATTTGACCCTTGGGTCCTCAGCCTGAAACCTTGACACTGTTTCTCTCTCCACAGATGCTGCCTGACCTGCTGAGTGTTTCCAGCATTTTCTGTTGTTATTTCAATGTTTTTTCCATATTCTTTGAACACTTTTATTAGTCATAGAAATATTGGAAATGGGGAAAAAAGGCTGTTTTGACTGTGCAGGATTATTAGAGGCAGGAGGTCACGTGGTGAAACCTCAAGGAACACACCCAACCAGAATTGGCCACCTGAGAACCAGTGGATCATTCACTGAGCAACCACCCAGAAACCGATTCTCCCGTCCACTCCCTCACCCCTCCCCTCGCCATCGCATCCACACAATGCCTTGATCAGTCGGTCTCAACACAAGTTTTTTTTCACATTTACAAAACGGAGGCCGTTGTTTGTGAGTGGGAGGGAGCCATTTTATAAGAGTAAGTGGATCAGCTTCAACGCTCACTCCTGCTCTACCACAAGGGCGATTTTAGAATTGAATAGAGACCTGGCTGGGAGGTGCTAGGGGGTGGGTGGGGGTGGAGTTGCAGAATAGCAACCAAGATCCCCCATTGATTCTGTAGTTCCTCCCATTTTCCTGCTTGTAACCAAACTCAAGATAGGCAGTTTCTGCCATCTTTGTCACATCTGCTCTGACAATGCCACCTTCCTTACCAGTGCTTCCGACATGTCTTCCTTTTTCTTAACCGAGGATTCCCCTCTACCATGGTTGACACGGCCCTTGACCGTGTCCGTTCCATTTCCCGCACTTCTGCTCTCACCCCTTCCCCTCCCTCCCGGAACCACGATAGGGTTCCCCTTGTCCTCACCTTTCACCCCACCAGCCTCCACATTCAACAGATCATTCTCTGCCATTTCTGCCACCTCTACCTAAATAAATAAAAACTGCAGGGGGGTGGAGAGTGGGGGTGGGGGGAGGGGGAAATGCAGTCATTATCAAAGTGAAGAAAGCTGACATAATACCAGATCCAGCGGCCATGTAACATTTAGGATCCAGGGGTACACCATGAACTTCTTGTACTGTAAGCCTGTCTCCTGCAAAAAGATACAATGGTATCATTGAATTTCAAGAGCACTGTGAAATGCAAACGTCATTTTCCTTGGGTCTAGTCTTCAATAAATGTTTATTCTTTGATTCAATGTTATAGTAACTTTTTGGGTTTGTGACTGATGTAACGAATGAATATCGTGCCAAATCAGATCCTCAGAACATCTAGAAGTGCTTCAATTACAATCAATTATTTTGAACTGCAGTCACTCTGATGAGTGCTGTTCCAACAACACTCAAGAAGCTCGACACCATCCAGGACAAAGCAGCCCACTTGATTGGGACCCCATCCACCACCTTAAACATTCACTCCCTCCACCACCAGCATACCGTGGCTGCAGTGTGTACCATCTACAAGATGCACTGCAGCAACTCGTCAAGGCTCCTTCGGCCGCACCTCCCAAACCCGCGACCTCTACCATCTAGGAGGACAAGGGTAGCAAGTCACACACCATCCTGACTTGGAAATATATCGCCGATCCTTCATCGTCGCTGGGTCAAAATCCTGGAACTCCCTCCCTAACAGCACTGTGGGAGTACCTTCACCACACGGACTGCAGCGGTTCAAGAAGGCGGTTCACCACCACCTTCTCGAGGGCAGTTAGGGATGGGCAATAAATGTTGGCCTTGCCAGTGACGCCCGTGTCCTGTGAACGAATAAAATCTCTTGTTATGTAAGCTAACGCGGCAGCCATTTTGCATACAGCAAAATGCCACAAACAACAATTGAGATGGATGGCCAGTTACCGCCACTCACAACTGATCCAACCTTTCCCTCACCCGTTTCATCGGAAACTACAAACTCACAATGTTGTGAATGTTATAATGGAAATTGTCAGGTGGTCTTCACAGCCCTAATCAAACCCCACCAACCTCCCTAACAAACAGCTTCACCGCACGGACTGCAGCGGTTCAAGAAGGCAGCTCGCCACCACCTTCTCAGGGGCAACTAGGGATGGGCAATAAATGGCGACCTTGCCAGCCACGCCCACATCCTGAGAATTAATGTCTTTTATTTATTTTTTAAAAGTGCAGAGCTGATGGAGCTAAACTCTGTGCCAGACTGTGGTGTTGATGATGTGGAAGTGTCTGGTGGTGGCAGGATAGGCATAAAGTGTTTCATTCACCAGCATTAAAGATCTATCCCTCAGCCTGAACAGCAAGATCTATCATCAAAGTGATTTTTTAAAATTCCTGATTATCAACGCTTTTAACGTTAAATTTAAGGATATTTGCCCATTCCTGTTCACAACAGCAGAGCACCAAACCTTGAGCCCTGGTTAACTGAGGGCAAAAAGGGTGGAACAAGTGCTAAATTAATAAAAAAAAATTACCAGAGCAGTTACCACAAGCTGTCGTGTTTGAAAGCAACTGGGCCATCACACAACACCTCCTACCCACTATTTGTCCCCCCCCTTCTCCTGAGGTGCCAAATGTTAATGGAGTTGGCTCTATAGATGCTTCCTGATAGCATGTCTAAGCAGCTTTACTTCATATGTGAGTCCAGACTGAGTGTAACCAGGCTATTTAAGTATAGAGGACACCAGGCAACTGACATCCACGCAGATACATGCACTTTCCAGCACACATCACTGGACAGCAATTAGGAGCAAGAACCTTGGCTGGTTCTTGTTCCTCTCCCTACCCCAGAAACATTGAGGCCAACTGTAGCATCCTAGATCTTTACCCTGGAAGAGGTCATCTAACTCAGCACAGACCAGGGATCAAAACGGAGAACCTCCTGGTCTACATGGCATTGGACCAAAGCACCAGATGGCCTCTTGTGCATCTTCTCCCTGTTCTCTCCACCATTGACAGATATGCCGTCAGCTGCTTAGGCCCTACATTCTGGAATTTCCTCCCTAGAAGCTTGAGGGGTGATCTGATCGAGGTGTTAAAGATGTTAAAAGGACTCAATCGGTTAGCTACAGAGAATTCTCTACCCCAGAGGGTTGTGGATGCTCAGTCGTTGAGTATACTCAAGGTTGAGATAGATAGAATTTTGGACACAAAGGGAATCAAGGGATATGGGGATGGGGCGGGAAAGTGGAGTTGAGGATAGAAGATTAGACATCATCCTATTGAATGGTGGAGCAGGCTCGAGGGGCCGTATGGCCTACTCCGGCTCCTATCTCTTATGTTCTTATGTGCACACGGTGTATTTCCTACCAAGGCACTGGGGGAGCTACCATTGCACCTTTTAGCTGTGTCAGCCTAAGACAACTGTCTCGGCGAGCTGTCTGATGTGTTGACTCCCTGCATGTATCCTGCCTACTGTGAAATTGCTGCTTATACAGCATTCAAATCCACAATATATGTGTTGAAGAAGATTGAATATACAGCACAGGATGAAAACCGTGTTTTAAAATCAATCTCAAAAACCTTATTTCACCTCATCAAATTCCTCAGTCATTTTTCTCCTAATGTCAGGATTGTGCATATTTTGAAAGACCTCAGCCGTAACCATCCCTGCAACAACAGGAGTAAAAAAAACACTTAGAATAAAATACATTACTTAAAAATATTCATGCATGAGAATAAAATACATTACATTTTGACAAAAGGAATGCTCTCATAAAGCAGAATGTATAAATAATAAATGTACCCACACTAAGATTCTGCTGGTCAGGAATCTCAGGTCCCCAGATTAACCCATTCTGCTTATGACAAGGGGTTGCTGCGTGTCAAGTTTTAGATGGGACAGTCTGGTTTTGGTCCATGGTTTTGCACAACGTAGTCCAGTTTTGGACAGGAAGGTACGGCTTTGGACCAGTTTTCAACAGCACAATCTGTGTTCGGACAGGACAGCCCAGGGGATGGGCAGGATCTGGAAAGGACAGCCCAGTTTTGGGCCATTATGGCCATTTTGAACTGATGTCATGGTTTTGGACAGAACTGCCCGATTTTGGACCGACTATGACAACAACAGCAACAGCTTGGATTTATTAAGTGCCTTTAATGTCCCAGAATGCTTCACAAAGACAAAACTGGAGACCAGGTAGTGAAGGTTTCCAGAATGTGGCCAAAGACAGGTACAAGCAGTAATATTGAGGAGCCTTTTGAAGGAGGGGAGACAGGTAGTGAGACATAGGTATTTAGAGAGTTTGTTCCAAAGTGTGGGGCCAATATTTTTGAAGGCTCTGTGGTGAAATGCCGCAGATGTAGAGAGAATGCGAAGGGGTTGAGTGATTGGCGGGAATGCCCTGTCATGTAGGCTGGAGGAGATTGCCAACCCAAGGCCATGCAAGGACTTGTAGATGAGTTAAAGGATTTTTAATTTAATATATTGGCAAATGGATAACTAATAGAGATTCTTGAGCACAGGGCTGAAAGGGCAGAGGGATTTAGTGCAGGATTTGTGAAGGCCTTAGAGAGGGTGCAGAAAAGATTTACGAGAATGGTTCCAGGGATGAGGGACTTCAGTTATGTGGATAGACTAGAGAAGCTGGGGTTGTTCTCCTTGGAGCAGAGAAGGTTGAGAGGGGATTTGATAGAGGTGTTCAAAATCATGAGGGGTCTGGACAGAGTAGAGAGAGAGAAACTGTTCCCATTGGCGGAAGGGTCAAGAACCAGAGGACAGAGTTTTAAGGTGATTGGCAAAAGAACCAAAGGCGACATGAGGAAAAACTTTTTTATGCAGCGAGTGGTTAGGATCTGGAATGCGCTGGTAGTGGAGGCAGACTCGATCGTGGCTTTCAAAAGGGAATTGGATAAGTACCTGAAGGAAAAAAAATTGCAGGGCTACGGGGAAAGGGCAGGAGAGCGGGGCTAGCCGAAGTGCTCTTCCAGAGAGCCGGCACGGGCTCGACGGGCCGAATGGTCTCCTTCTGCGCTGTAACCATTCTATGATTCTATGACAGGATAGAGGTGGACAAGTTCGAATTTAAAATAAAGTGGAACTTGAAAGGTCATCTAGGAGAGTACTGGAATAGTTGAGCCAGGAGATGATGAATGCATAGATGAGGGCGTCAATGGCAGTGAGATGGGGCAGAGGCAGGCAATGTTTCCGAGCTTGAAATAAGCAGTCTTGGTGATGGCTTGGCTGTGGGGCTCAGCTCAGGGTCAAACAGGACACTGAGGCTGCGCCTGATAGAATCAGGAACTGGGATGAGGGGTTTCTGGCAACAGATAAACAGGTTTTCTTTAGTCTTTCCCATGTTAAGTTGAAGAAAATTCTTGCTGATGACGGACAAACAGTCAGACGGCACAGAGCTGGTCATGAACTAAAGAGTGATGGTGGAGAGTGGAGAGGTGCTATTAGCAGACACGTGGAAACCAACCCCACCCCCATGAACGATGCCACCAAGGTGCAGCCAATAGATAAAGATAGGAATGGGGCAAGAATGAAATCTTGGGACAGACGCAAGGTGGCTACTTGGGGGTGAGACAAGGAGCCATTGGTAGAGATATCCTGGGTGTGTTGGAACAGGTGGGAATGGAATTGCCAAGGAAAGTGCCATGGAGTTAGAACAACAACAACTTGCATTTATATAGCGCCTTTAACATAGTAAAACGTCCCAAGGCGCTGCACAGGAGCGTTATCAAACAAAATTTGACACCGAGCCGCATAAGGAGATGCTAGGGCAGGTGACCAAAAGCTTGGTCAAAAAAACAGGTAGGTTTTAAGGAGCATCTTAAAGGAGGAAAGAGAGATAGCAAGGCAGAGTGGTTTAGGCAGGGAATTCCAGAGCTTAGGGCCTCGGCAGCTGAAGGGACGGCCACTGATGGTGGAGCGGTTATAATCAGGGATGCTCAGAGGCCAGAGTTAAAGAGAAACGATGGGTGAGGATAGAGTGATCAACCATGTTGAAAGGGAAATGCCAGGTGTTGTGTCTGTACCTATGCCGTTATACCTAGACACAATTAGTGCTCAGAAAGCACCCCAAGATTGCAAACATGAGGCTTCTTTATTCAAAAGGAAAGTTCTGGAGAGTACAGAACAAAGAGAACAAAAACCCAACCAAGAGAACAAACCCAAACATTTATCTGCTGTGACAGCGCCACCACAGGTGGGAGGAGAACACATAATACATAACATATTCCTCCCCTCTTAAATGAAATGTCCACATTATTCCTCAACAGGTAAGTTACTTTCAATGCACTCAACTAACCAAGGGTAGAGGTAGACTGCCTCAAACCCTGACTTTACCCTGGGGTTTATTCTGCCCCAGTCTTGTGGGTAAGTCACTAAGCCTACAGATCCAAGCGTCTTGGAGGCCGCCGCTCTCTGACAGGATACCGGCGGTCATCGCTGGCTTCCACGTCTGAGGTAATGGACGATGTCATTCGAGGGAGAGCTATAGCAGATTCTCCTAGTTTGAAACCTTACGTTTCAAAAAGAAATGAGCTCTCCGTCCAGGCAGGTTGTCTTCTCTGGGGACGCCGTGTCATCATTCCGCCACCTCTGAGGGAACCTGTACTGCAACAACTTCATACAGGCCACAGTGGGATGGTTCGGATGAAGGAAATGGCAAGAAGCTACTTCTGGTGGCCAGGTCTCGATGGAAATATTGAGGAGAAAGCCAAAACATGTTCCCCATGTCAAAGGGTCTGGAATATTCCACAGCTGGTGATGATTTTTAAAGTTGTATAAGCCAGATCCCGATGGGGGTTACCACTGGGACTAGTAAGGGACGTAACCTCCGCCCACCTTTTACAAGACCAGTGATGCCAAGGGGGCTTGGCTGGGTGTAGGGGGCTCCCTACGATGGGAGTTCCTGCATCCCGTCCCTCAGCTTAGACTTCTGAAGATAAGGAGCCCAAGAACTGTTGGTAGAGGTTAAAGCAGCTCCCCACTCGGGCATCTGGCATGTTTTTTTCAGCATCCCTCAGGAACCGACCAGCTACCACTGGCATTTCCTGGGTCTTTGGAATGGGGGTGCCACCAAAAGCGTGGTCCCCGCTGCCCCTCCACCCCATGACGTTCAGTGGGGTCAGTGGCAGTGTTACGCTGCGGGCAGGATGGCTGGCACAATGGCTGAGGTCGCACTGCACATCCCACCCCTCCCCCCACCACCACCACCCCATCCGCCCTCAGCCCAAGTACATTTTCCAGGCCAATGTGTTGATGAATTATTAAATTAAGAATTTTCCAAGCTAAGCAGTGCGCTACCAGAGGAAATTAAACCCCTCTCCCCCCCTCCCCCCACACATAGTGGAATTTAAGGCGGGACTTTGAGCAGCAGATAAGCTCCTTTTCCACCCTCGACCAACTCAAGAATTTTGGAGCAAGAGATTTTGACGAAGAAGAAAGGGCCTTTTCTGCCAACATGGTAGTTGGTTTGTAGAAAGTGGTTCTGGAGTGAGAGTATTTATACAGCGCCTTATCATAGGAACATAGGAACAGGAGGAGGCCATTCAGCACCTCAAGCCTGTTCCGCCATTCAATGAGATTATGACTGATCTGTGCCTCGTCTCCATCTACCCGCCTTTTCTCCATATCCTTTGATAATCTATCGATCTCAGACTTGAAAACTCCATATTGTCCCAGCATCCACAGCCTTTTGGGGGAAAGAGTTCCAGTTTTTTACTAATCTTTGTGTGAAGAAGTGCTTCCTGATTTCCCTCCTAAATGCCCCAGCTTTAATTTTGATTATTCCCCTCGTTCTCGATTCCCCCCATATGAGGAAATAATTTCTATGTATCTACCCTATCGAATCCTCTAAACATTTTAAAGACCTTTATCGCATCTTCAGGACTTAAGAACATAAGAAATAGGAGCAGGAATAGGCCACTTGGCCCCTCGAGCCTGCTCCGCCATTCAATAAGATCATGGCTGATCTTGGGCTCAAAGCCACTTCCCCGCCCGCTGCCCATAACCCTTCACTCCCTTATCTTGCAAAAATCTGCCTATCTCCACCTTAAATGTATTTAATGACCCAGCCTCCACAGCTCTCTGGGGCAGAGAATTCCACAGATTTATGATCCTCCTCATCTCAGTTCTAAAAGGGCAACCCTTTATTCTGAAACTATGCCCCCGAGTTCTAGATTTCCCCACGAGGGGAAACATCCTCTCTGCATCTACCTTGTCAAGCCCCCTCAGTATTTTATATGTTTCAATAAGACTTCCCAAAACATTTTACAACCCATGGGTTACGTTTGAGGTTCAGTCACTTTCGTCATGTCAGCAAAGGGATGAAAAGGCATGGCAATTGGGTGGATAAGGGGATTATCATTATAAATAATCTTTTTTTAAAGTAAACCAAGCAATCATTCCAAATAGGCACATTTTTAGAATGTAAGCCTAGCTTCAATCACAAAGGTGAGAAATGGGATGTCTGGAAAATATTAAATCACCCAGTTGTATTCAAGAGCATTTAGTAAAATACAGGGTAATGTATCATAGAAAAGACAGTGCACGTTAATGACAAATCAGAGCGGATTACCTCTGCATCCTGAACACTGAATAAAGAAAATGATGAGATCCAGGAGCGCAGTATCTCTGTCTAGATTATACTCTTCAATCCAGTCATCAACCACAGACTGCAAAGGGAGAAAACAACAGTCACACAATTTAATACAGCATTCCAAAAAAGAAACCTTCTTAAAAAAGAAAGGATACAACTCCTGCAAACCAGTGAAAGATTACTGGATTCTATTCAAAGATTTATGGGCTTAATCCCGATATTTTATCTGGAGTGACTATTAACACCACTGTATCGAAGACTGACCATAATAATATCTATAAAAGAGAGACACACTAGAAAGGTTGCGCTGGAGTTATTCCATGTTGTAATCTTTTTAGATGCCAGGTATAATGTTGAAAGATTAGCTGATTTTTTGCGGAAAGGTCAGGCGTATTAGTAGAAAGCTGTGGCTGTTCATTTCCTGTCCACCTTGAAAACATAGGAACATGGGAACAGGAGTAGGCCATTTAGCCCCTCGAGCCCGTTCCGTCATTCAATGAGATCATGGCTGATCTGTGACCTAACTCCATATACCCGCCTTTGCCCCATATCCCTTAATACCTTTGGTTAACAAAAATCTATCTATCTCAGATTTAAAATTAACAATTGACCTAGCAACAATTGCCATTTGCAGAAGAGAGTTCCAAACCTCTACCACCCTTTGTGTGTAGAAGTGTTTCCTAATTTCACTCCTGGCAGGTCTGGCTCTAATTTTTATGCTATGACCCCGAGTCCTAGACTCTCCAACCAGCGGAAATAGTTTCTCTCTATCTACCCTATCTGTTCCCCTTAATATCTTGAAAACTTTGATCAGATCACCCCTTAACCTTCTAAGTTCCAGCGAATACAACCCTAGGTTGTGTAATCTCTCCTCGTCGTTTAACCCTTGGAGTCCACGTATCATTCTGGTAAATCTACACTGCACTCCTTCCAAGGCCAGAACTGAACACAGTACTCCAGGTGTGGTCTAACTAAGGTTTTGTATCTCTTGTAACAATCTCAGTTGATGTGACCTGTCAGTTAAAATGCTCCACTGTTGTTTTTTTTAAATATATATGTCAATTGTTCGATCATTTTTTGACTTGGCCCTTAGAACCTCCTAACACTGTCTGATGCGGTACTAACCCGTAACGTCAGGTCTGTACTGGGTTAGTTGATCTCAGCCAGCGCCAGAGGGAGGGGGGGTACAACTGGCCTCAAGTTTCTGGGTTAGGGAAGTGCAACTGCTCCTGATCCAGAAACCCCTGCACTTATAGGTGTCAGTTGAGGACAGTTGTTTGCCTATAGCAACAGAAAACGCTGGAAAAACTCAGCAGGCCAGGCAACATCCGTGGAGAGAGAAACAGAGTTAATGTTTCAGGTCGAAACCCTTCTTCAGAACTGAGAAAAAAAGCAGGAAATGAAACAGATTAAAAGGCCAGTTTAATCGGTTTCATTTCCTGCTTTTTTCTCAGTTCTGACGAAGGGTCACCGACCTGAAACGTTAACTCTGTTTCTCTCCCCACAGATGCTGCCTGACCTGCTGAGTATTTCCAGCATTTTCTGTTTTTTTATTTCAGATTTCCAGCATCCGCAGTGTTTTGCTTTTGTATGAATTAAGGACTACTGGTCTTGCTGGAATGTTAGATATTGCCGCACCATCTGAATTCTCATCGTGCAACAAGTACCTGCATAGCGCTCTTCCCCATCCTGACCACTTCAAACAGCGTGACGGCCTCAACACCTCCATCCGGCTGGCGGTGCCCATTCGTTCGGATCTGGCGGGAAGACTCGAAGGCTGATGCTCTCCGCCTGCCTTTGTCAGACTGGTCCCTTCGTCTTCTCTTCCATGACTGAAAAAGGCAAGAAAAAAGACCGTTTTAAGTTTGCTCTCCAAAGCTAAGATTGCCACACTGATTGCATCGGCTGAAATGTTGCAGATGCTGTCCTCAAAAGGTCAGCGCAGCCTTTTCTAACAATGGCCCAGAAATTCGGGTCTCCACGGGTGAGTACGCACTGGGTACTCAAGCGTAGGCCCAACAAAAGTGCCGGTTTCGTGTATGCACTGCGCATGCATGGGAAACCGGAACTTCCGTTCCCTTGAAAGAAGGGGTTGATAGGTGGAAAGCGTGCACCGGAGAGGCAGCGCGTGCGCATCGAACTTACGTTTTTTTTGCAGCTTTCTCTGGGAGGGTAAGTCTCCAGCAGTTACACTTTTAAAAAGCAGGTGCAAGGCCTGCTTTTAACAAGGTAAGTGGTGAATTAATTAAAATTAAAACATTTTTTCCACAGGTTTATTATTTTTAAATACTTTAAAGAAAGGTAAGTTTATTTTTAGCCCCGTTAGAAAATGTAATTAATTTTTTCAAAAATTTAAATTATTGTTTAAAATAGTTATTTCATGTAATTTATAGTTATTTAAAAAATGTGATTTAAAAAAAAAATTATTTGAAGTTTTAGTGATGTTTTGGGGCTTATAGTATTTATAGGTTTGACAGCTCTTCCTGTCAAATTTATGAATGAAGCATTCCCTGCTACCATTGGCTCTCCATGGCCCACGTGATCCCAGGGGACGCTTCAAACTAACTGCGCCCCTGGGATACGCAAGCACTGCGCGCCGGTAGTTGGAGGAGGCCCAGGATCGGAATCCCAGGCGGGCCCACAGCTCAACGGCCGGCGCACAAGGTAAGTGCAGGTCGGAGGCTTGCACCCGCGGGAAGCCTCCGACCCGAATTTCTGGGCCATTGCGACCACTCGATGAAGGTTGTGGTTTTTTTTTGCTCGGATCCCCCATAAAATGGATTTAACAGCATAAACCCTGGGAGCCAATGCCCGAGCAGCTAGATCCTGGAATCCAAATTTATTTTTTCTTTTCTTTATGTTGCTATCAGTGAAGTCACTTATTGTTACTGTCGAGGTTGTGATACAGTAGCGTAGTGGTAATGTCACTGGGCTAGTAATTCAGAAGGCCTGGACTAATGATCCATAGACGTGAGTTCAAATCCCACCACGGCAGCTGGGAATTTTAAATTAAATAAATAAAGCCAGGATCAGTAATGGTGACCATGAAACTATCGGATTGTCGTTAAAAACTCATCTGGTTCACTAATGTCCTTTAGGGAAGGAAATCTGCTGTCCTTACCCAGTCTGGCCGATATGTGACTCCAGACCCACAGCAATGTGGTTAACTCTTTACTGCCCTCTGAAATGGCCCAGCAAGTCACTCAGTTGTGCTCACCGCCACCTTCTCAAGGGCAACTAGGGATGGGCAATAAATGCTGGCCTTGCCAGCGACACCCTGATCCCATAAACGAATAAAAAAAGCCTCCAGCTTCGAATCTTGCACCTATCCTGCTGCCAAAAGAGGAAGTTTCCTTCTACTCACTGATGCGGTGCTTCCGCTTCCCCTTCTCTGATTCTCCAGATCATTGTCAGGCTCAGAGTGGCTCTCGTTCTCCCTGCAACAAAGACAAAGTACATCAAATCTCTGGAGTTAATGGTTTACGGTGACCAAATTCCACTGTCTTATTAAATGGTGTTCTGGGATTTTTTACCATTATTTTGAGGATCGCATTTCATGATTCCGTCCAAATTTGGGTGGGGTAGTGGAGAACCAGTGACCGAGACAACAATACATAAAAGGCTGACAGTCCCTATAATTAGAGCTTATGGTGACTCACTTAGCCAAATTCAGTTTTTATCATATGGGATTTATACCAGAGTTTTGGGGATAGTATTCCTCGGTTCTGTTCAGCACTAGGGCAAGGAACTTCCCACAACAGACACCCAGGCCTGGATTTTGCTCTGCTATCCTGCTCCAAATCAGGTGGGATAGTGGCAGAAACAGCGGGGGAAATCAGGCAGCGAGGCCCACAGCCGCTTCCCGTCCCTACCTTAATCTCCCTCCTCCTTCCCGCACCAGGACTGCCACTGGCCATTCCTTCGCAACCCGCCATTTCCAAATGGCTCTCTAACAGCCAATCCCCATGGACCACCAGGTGAAACCTGGCCACAGTCCCTGGGATAGAAACATAGAAACATAGAAGATAGGAGCAGGAGTAGGCCATTCGGCCCCTCGAGCCTGCTCCGCCATTCAATGCGATCATGGCTGATCATCCAAACTCAGTACCCTGTCCCTGCTTTCTCCCCATATCCCTTGATCCCTTTAGCCTTAAGAAATATATCTAACTCCTTCTTGAATATATTTAATGAATTGGCCTCGACTGCCTTCTGTGGTAGAGAATTCCACAGGTTCACCACTCTCTGGGTGAAGAAATTCCTCCTCATTTCTATCCTAAATGGCTTACCCCTTGTCCTTAGACTGTGTCCCCTGGTTCTGGACTCCCTGACCATCGGGAACATCCTTCCTGCATCTAGTCTGTCCAGTCCTGTCAGAATTTTATAAGTTTCAATGAGATCCCCTCTCATTCTTCTAAACTCCAGCGAGTATAAGCCCAATCGACCCAATCACTCCTCATACATCAGTCCTGCCATCCCAGGTATCAGTCTGGTGAATCTTCGCTGAACTCCCTCCATGGCAAGAACATCCTTCCTCAGATAAGGCGACCAAAACTGCACACAATACTCAAGATGTGGTCTCACCAAGGCCCTGTACAACTGCAGCAAGACATCCTTGTTCCTGTACTCAATCCCTCTCGCTACGAAGGCCAACATAGCATTTGCCTTCTTAACCGCCTGCTGCACCTGCATGCTTACCTTCAGTGACTGGTGCACAAGGACACCCAGGTCTCGTTGCATTTCCCCTTCTCCCAATCTATTGCCATTCAGATAATAATCTGCCTTCCTGTTTTTGACACCAAAGTGGATAACCTCGCACTTAACCACGTTATATTGCATCTGCCATGCTTCTGCCCAATCACCCAACCTGTCCAAATCATACTGGAGTTTCTCGGCATCCTCCTCACAGCACACACGCCCACCCAGCTTTGTGTCGTCTGCAAACTTGGAGATATTACATCTAGTTCCCTTGTCTAGATCATTAATATATATTGTGAATAGCTGGGGTCCCAGGACCGATCCCTGCGGTACCCCACTAGTCACTGCCTGCCACTCAGAAAAAGACCCGTTTATTCCAACTCTTTGCTTCCTGTCTGCCAACCAGTTCTCTATCCAAGTCAGTACCTTGCCCCCAATCCCATGTGCCTTAACTTTACACGCTAATCTCTTATGCGGGACCTTATCGAAAGCCTTTTGAAAGTCCAAATACACCACATCCACTGGTTCTCCCTTATCTATTCTACCAGTTACATCCTCAAAAAATTCCAGTAGATTAGTCAAGCACGATTTACCTTTTGTAAATCCATGTTGGCTTTGTCCGATCCTGTCACTGTTTTCCAAGTGCTCTGCTATTACATCTTTTATAATGGACTCTAGCATTTTCCCCACTACCGATGTCAGGCTTACCGGTCTGTAATTCCCCATTTTCTCTCTACCACCTTTTTTGAATAGTGGGGTAACATTAGCTACCCTCCAATCCATGGGAACTGTTCCAGATTCCATCAAATGTTGGAAGATGATCAGCAATGCATCTACTATTTCTAGGGCCACTTCCTTAAGTACCCTAGGATGTAGATCATCAGGCCCTGGGGATTTATCGGCCTTCAATCCCATCAATTTCCCTAACACCATTTCCCTACAAATACTGATTTCTTTCAGTTCCTCCCTTTCATCAGACCCTATGTTCCCCGACATCTCTGGGAGGTTATTTGTGTCCTCCTTTGTGAAGACAGAACCAAAATATGTATTTAATTGGTCTGCCATTTCTTTGTTCCCCATTATAAATTCCCCTGATTCTGACTGCAAGGAACCTACGCTTGACTTCACCAATCTTTTTCTCTTCACATATCTATAAAAGCTTTTACAGTCAGTTTTTATGTTCCCTGCAAGCTTACCCTCATATTCTATTTCCCCCTTCTTAATTAATCCCTTTGTCCTCCTTTGTTGAATCCTAAACTGCTCCCAATCCTCAGGTTTCACATCTTTCCTGTAATGTGGTGACCAGAACTGCACGCAGTACTCTAGCTGAGGCCTAACTAGTGTTTTATACAGTTGAAGCTTAACCCCCCCTGCTCTTGTATTCTATGCCACGGCTAATAAAGGCAAGTATTCCATATGCCTCCTTAACCACCTTATCTACTTGGCCTGCTACCTTCAGGGATCTGTGAACATTCACTCCAAGGTCCCTTTGTTTCTCTACACTACTCACTGTCCTACCATTTAATGTGTATTCTCTTTCCTTGTTAGCCCTCCCCAGCTGCATTACCTCACACTTCTGCAGATTGAATTCCATTTGTCACTGTTCTGCCCACCTGACCAATTTATTGATATCTTCCTGCAGTCTACAGCTTCCTTCTTCAGTATCAATATTGTCAACTTAATCCACCAGGATCTGGGTTCAGATTGCCCCAAATCATCTGATGTGGGTCAGTAGAGAGTTGACTTTCATCCAATCAGTCTGGTCTGGATTTGAACTCCAGCAGTAGGGCTGCTGAGGCAAACCCGCGCCATGACCTCATCACCACTTGCCCTGCAGAACCGCCCTGAAATTGCTCTGCGGGATACCACCCTACCAGCAAGTGGAATTTCAGATAAATTAGTCTGCATTCAAGTGTTGGTATCCCATGGCATGGTTACAGATCCAATGGGATAAATTTTCATCTTCACTGCCTGGGTGGTGACGTTGAAAATCTACTCCAGTCTCTTTACAATCTTGCTACAATTACTGGCCAGAGGAAATCTTCTCGACCCATTTACAATCCTGCTACACATAGCTAACAGAAGGACTCGTCCCTTAGGAGTGTATAAATCAGGATCAGTGGCAAACCGCTCTGAAACTCACAGCGGAAGAAGATCGGTGACTTGGGCCGGGTACTAGAGTTTCACTGTGACCAATGCAACTGTCAACCCTCATCCATGCCTTTATCACCTCTAGACTTGACTATTCCAATGCACTCCTGTCACCTTTTTTCCCCCCATCGCCAATATTTTCTGTATCACTAATAAATATAAGTGTTCAATGAGGAAAAATACATAATTTTTTAAAGCACCTATGATTTTTCTTTCCTGGGTTGCACCCAGCAGTGTGCCCAGGAGAACCCCGGAGGGTTGGGAACAACGTTCCCAGTTAGCCGCGCTTTGTTCTGCGCGGTCCCTTTAAATTTCTGCCCGTGCGCGGTACTTACAACAGAAAAGCCGGCAAAGCGGAATGCGCGGGACCTTTCCCGTTACTGCGCGGCCGCGCTTAGAGGGAACTTTGGTTGGGAACCCTAGCTGGAGTGCCAATTCGCCAAGATGGTCAACCTGACGGGTTTTAAGTAAAGTTTTAGGAGCAGATTATTCTGGGATTGACTCTACTAGAATCTTTGCCACCGCCCCCCACCACCACCCCACCCAAAATAATTCACACTGGTCCTCTTTTAAGATGCAGCCAAATGGCTCCTTACTTTTGGAAGGAGATCCTGCTGGGTAGCTCTGGTTCTGCTATCATCTCTGCTACGTGTTCAAAACTCCAGCCACAAATTCAACAAAATGGCCTCCTTAGCTTGCTGGTCATTCTATGGTGTCCACCTGCTGCAGCTTCTTATTTCCAGCTCAGAGCATTTCCGTCTGGTGTCACATTTTGTTGTGGAGCTGCAGAAATAAAAAGAGAACAAGTCCAGTGTGTTAATTAAATGAGGAGGCCGCTCAGTGCTCGGTATACCAGCCCCAGTAGTTTGAATTTCACACTTTTCTTTATTAGGAGACCAACGTTAGAGTACAATGTAGTGTTCAACCATTCAAACACCTCTTGAACCAGGTCAACCAAGGAGAAAGCTTCAAGGACCAGGGTGCTAGAATCAAGGTGTAACATCCCCACCGACACCTGGGAATCCCTGGCCCAAGACCGCACAAAGTAGAGGAGAAGCATCCGGGAAGGCGCCGAACACCTCGAGTCTCTTCACCGGGAGCAGGCGGAAGCCAAGCGCAGGCAGCGCAAGGAGCGCACGTCAACCCAAGCACCCCACTACCCACCCCTTCAACCACCATCTGCCCCACCTGTGACAGAGACTGTAGGTCCCGCATTGGACTCATTAGTCACCTGAGAACTCATTTTTAATGTGGAAGCAAGTCACCCTTGGTTCCGAGGGACTGCCTAAGAAGAAGAAGCAGGAAGGAAGACTCTAGGCTCAAGATAGGGGGTGAGGGGAAGCACTCCTAGAACTAAGGGAGGGAGAACACCTCTAGGACCAGGATAACAGACTCAAGGACATTAGAATCAAGGCAGTACAGAGGGAGAGAAACTCCAGAACCAGGGTAGCACGAAGGCAGAACACCGCTACAAGCAAGGTAACAGTGAGGAGCACCTCACCGGGCAAAGAAATGAAAGAAAGACTTGCATTTATATAGTGCTTTTCACGACCACCGGACGTCTCAAAGCGCTTTACAGTCAACTAAGTACATTTGAAGTGGGGTCACCATTGTAATGTAGGAAACGCGGCAGCCAATTTGCGCACAGCAAGCTCCCACAAACAGCAATGTGTTAACGACCAGATAATCTGTTTTTTTTGGTTGAAGGATAAATATTATCCAGGACGCTGGGGATAACTCCCCTGCTCTTCTTCGAATTAGTGCTGTGGGATCTTTTACATCCACCTGAGAAGGCAGATGGGAGCCTCGGTTTAACGTCTCATCCGAAAGACGGCACCTCCAACAGTGCAGCACTCCCTCAGCACTGCACTGGGAGTGTCAGCCTAGCTTTATGTGCTCATGTCCCTGGAGTGGGACTTGAACCCACAAACCTTCTGACCCAGAAGCGAGAGTGCTGCCCACTGAGCCACAGTTGACACTGTAAGTTCCTCAGGAAGCGGAGTGGCAATGGGGAGCGTGCGGAGGGGGAGAGGCGAGCACTTCAGGGAGCGCAGTGACAGCGAGCAGCGCCGGGTGAGTAAGGGAAAATGGCGCAGTGAGGTCATTTTCTAATTTTGCAAAAGGATGAGACTGGCCAACCTGTGCGACTGGTGCACCTGATGGGAGAGTTACCTGCAGTACAGCATTTTATATGCAGCACATAAAGGTACATAACATGAAAAAAAAAAATCACACTATCTGCATATCTCGACATAAAATCTAAAAAACCAACTTATAATATCTTCAGTGCTATTTAGCGCAGTGTCACCGATAGATTTATGTGGTAGGAAGCCACCTTCCTACTTATTTCCTGAATGAGTCAAACTTTAATAGTTTTACAGGACTGCAGGCCCGCAGTTTATTGTAGCATTTTTCACCTGATAATTTCTTCCAATTGGAGATTTCCAAAGGCCAGGTTCTCACTCCTCTGCAGCAGAGAGAGAGGTGCCGATGCAGCTAATGCATATGTATCTCCGCAAGAGGAGCCATACATACATCAGTTACACACAGACAGCTGTCACCAGAGGAGCAGGGAACATTTTCTCTTAGAAAACTCCAGCAATGTGGTTACAATCACAGGAATTAGAGAGTGAAAAATGCTACAATAACGGGAGCGGTATTGTGCATATGAAATGTTATGGTGATAAATGAACCGAAGGAAATGGGGAGCCTTCCACTGAGGAGATGTAATCTCGAACCGTGGTTAGTGATTTGTAGCTCAGCGCTTTGAACATTTCTTCCCAACTGCGAAATAAAAGGGGATATTTAGCAAAACCTTGTACAGCAAGGCCCACTAGAATCAACTCTCGACAACAGATCAAAGACAGAAAAGCAGCAAACAGGAGGACGGTAGCATAGTAGTTATGTTACTGGACTAGTAATCCAGGAATCGTGAGTTCAAACTCAGTTAATTAAATAAATCTGGAATTAAAATGCTAATACCAGTAATGGTGACCATGAAACTACCAGATTGTTGTAAAACCCATCTGGTTCACTGATGTCCTTTCGGGAAGGAAATCTGCCGTCCTTACCCGGTCTGGCCGATATGTGACTCCAGACCCACAGCAATGTGGTTGACTCTTAACTGCCCTCTGAAATGGCCTAGTGAGACACTCAGTTGTACCAAACCGCTACAACAAAGTCAGCATTGTGGGAGTATTTTCACCACAAAGACTGCAGAGGTTCAAGAAGACAGTTCACCACCACCTTCTCAATTAGTCAATTAGGGATGGGCAATAAATGCTGGCCTTCCCAGCACCACCCACATCCTGTGAACGAATAATTTTTTTTTTTTAATGTTGGGAATGCTTAGCAGGGTGATCAACATTCTAGAGAGAAAAGTAGGTTAGCATTTCTTTTTATCTTCGACATGATAGGAGCAGAGGAACAGGAGGAGGCCATTCAGCCCATCGAGCCTGTTCCGACTTTCAATTAGCTCGTGGCTGATCTGTATGGAAGAGGGAGAGTCTTGCCATCAGGTCCCCCCTGGACACTTTTTGGGGGGTAATTTTAACTTTTGCCGATAGTCTCAGACTGTCAAAAGGAAAATCGGGAAAGGTACATATTGGACAGCTGATGCGATATCGCCTGTTTTACATTTTCGCCTCTAAGTCAGAAGGTTGTGGGTCCCACTCCAGGAACTTGAGCACAAAAATCTAGGCCGACACTCCAGTGCAGTGCTGAGGGAGCGCTGCACTGTCGGAGGTGCCATCTTTTGGATGAGACGTTAAACCGAGGCCCCCGTCTGCTCTCTCAGGTGGACGTAAAAGATCCCGTGGCACTATTTCGAAGAAGAGCAGAGGAGTTATCCCCGGTGTCCTGGCCAATATTTATCCCTCAATCAACATCACTAAAAAACGATTATCTGGTCATTTATCACGTTGCTGTTTGTGGGAACTTGCTGTGCGCAAATTGGCTTCCGTGTTTCCTACATTACAACAGTGACTACACTTCAAAAAGTACTTCATTGGCTGTAAAGCGCTTTGGGATGTCTGGTGGTCGTGAAAGGCGCTAGCCCAGGTCCATCAAAGGTCACTTCTCAGATACTCTCTGTGGGAAAGTGACCGAAATAGGCGTATCCTGTGAGGTCAATTAAAGACTAACTACTGTTGCTGTTGGCAGTCTCTGCGGATTGGCAGCTGCCTCACTTCTCTACTTGGGGAGAGGTCAGGCTATCTCAGGGTCAGAAGATCGAAAGGAAAATGTCTGGCTTTCTCTCTTTTCATCTATAGTTTTAAGATTGCTTAAAGTTCTGGTCTGTGGGTGTTTTGTATCGTGTCTAAACAGTGATGGACCAACCTCATAGAAACATAGACAATAGGAGCAGGAGTAGGCCATTCGGCCCCTCAAGCCTGTTCCGCCATTTAATGAGATCATGGCTAATCATCTAAATTCAGTGCCCTGTCCCTGCTTTCTCCCCATATCCCTTGATCCCTTTAGCCTTAAGAAATATATCGAACTCCTTCTTGAATATATTTAATGAATTGGCCTCAACTGTCTTCTGTGGTAGAGAATTCCACAGGTTCACCTCACCTCCTCATCTCAGTCCTAAATGGCTTACCCCTTATCCTTAGACTGTGACCCCTGGTTCTGGACCCCCCGCCATCGGGAACATTCTTCCTGCATCTAGTCTGTCTAGTCCTGTTAGAATTTTATAAGTTTCAATGAGATCCCCTCTCATTCTTCTAAACTCTAGCGAATATAAGCCTAATCGACCCAATCTCTCCTCATACGTCATTCCTGCCATCCCAGATATCAGTCTGGTGAATCTTCGCTGCACTCCCTCCATGGCAAGAACATCCTTCCTCAGATAAGGCGACCAAAACTGCACACATTACTCAAGGTGTGGTCTCACCAAGGCCCTGTACAACTGCAGCAAGACATCCTTGCTCCTGTACTCGAATCCTCTCGCTACGAAGGCCAACATACCATTTGCCTTCTTAACCGCCTGCTGCACCTGCATGCTTACCTTCAGCAACTGGTGCACAACGACACCCAGGTCTCGTTGCACTTCCCCTTTTCCCAATTTATTGCCATTCAGATAATAATCTGTCTTCCTGTTTTTGCCACCAAAGTGGATAACCTCGCATTTATCCACATTATACTGCATTTGCCAAGCATCTGCCCAATCACCCAACCTGTCCAAATCATACTGGAGTTTCTCGGCATCCTCCTTGCAGCACATACGCCCACCCAACTTTGTGTCGTCTGCAAACTTGGAGATATTACATCTAGCTCCCTCGTCTAGATCATTTATATATATTGTGAATAGCTGGAGTCCTAGCACCGATCCCTGCGGTACCCCACTAGTCACTGCCTGCCACTCGGAAAAAGAGCCGTTTATTCCAACTCTTTGCTTCCTGTCTGCCAACCAGTTCTCTATCCAAGTCAGTACCTTACCCCCAATCCCATGTGCTTTAACTTTGCACGCTAATCTCTTATGCGGGACCTTATCGAAAGCCTTCTGAAAATCCAAATACACCACATCCACTGGTTCTCCCTTATCTATTCTACCAGTTATATCCTCAAAAAATTCCAGTAGATTAGTCAAGCATGATTTACCTTTTGTAAATCCATGTTGACTTTGTCTGATCCTGTCACTGTTTTCCAAGTGCTCTGCTATTACATCTTTTATAGTGGACTCTAGCATTTTCCCCACTACCGATGTCAGGCTTACCGGTCTATAATTCCCCGTTTTCTCTCTACCACCTTTTTTGAATAGAGGGGTTACATTAGCTATCCTCCAATCCATGGGAACTGTTCCAGAGTCGATAGAATTTTGGAAGATGACCAGCAATGCATCTACTATTTCTAGGGCCACTTCCTTAAGTACCCTAGGATGTAGATTATCAGGCCCTGGGGATTTATCGGCCTTCAATCCCGTCAATTTCCCTAACACCATTTTCCTACAAATACTGATTTCATTCAATTCCTCCCTCTCATTAGGCCCTATGTTCCCCGACATCTTTGGGAGGTTATTTGTGTCCTCCTTTATGAAGACAGAACCAAAGTATGCATTTCATTGGTCTGCCATTTCTTTGTTCCCCATTATAAATTCCCCTGATTCTGACTGCAAGGGACCTACGCTTGACTTCACCAATTTTGCTCTCTTCACATATCTATAGAAGCTTTCACAGTCGGTTTTTATGTGCCCTGCAAGCTTACTCTCATAATCTATTTTCCCCTTCTTAATAAATCCCTCTGTCCTCCTTTGCTGAATCCTAAACTGCTCCCAATCCTCAGGTTTGCTGCTTTTTCTGGCCAAATTATATGTCCTCAATTGTTCTTTAAAATCTATTTATAAATAAATCGATACACAGACAGATATTTATGTTTACATTGTGAGGGCTGATGGCATTATTTGAGCGAGGGGTCCGATCTGGGCCTGGCAGTGTCAAAGGAAAGCTGATTTACCATGCAGGGCTCAGATAACTAGGTTGCTGAACTGTACTAGCTTAACAACTCCACTTGATGTTAGCTGAGTTCCTTCACGCTGCCAGGCTCCCCAAATCACTGCAAATCATTTTCCTGATGTTGTCATCAACACTTCCCAATCGTGGAAGCTTGTGAAGGCTAAATTTAAGCTAAAAAAAAAAAATTCAAATCCACAAATGGCCTGCTCAATAAAAGAGACTAACTTTTTTGGAATATATTAAAATTATGAATCATTAGCAAAAGCAAGTACCTTGGAAGAGAATAGTCTTCATAGACTCATACAACACAAAAGGAGGCCATTCGTCCCATCGTTCCTGTGCCGGCTTCTTGAGCTATTCAATTAGTCCCCGCTCTTTCCCCATAGCCCTGCAAATTTTTCCTTTTTAAGTATATAGAACTAAGGCGGGTAAATGGAGTTGAGGTACAGATCAGCCATGATCTCTTTGAATGGTGGAGCAGGCTCAAGTGGCTGAATAGCCAACTCCTATGTTCCCAAGTATTTATCCAATTCACTTTTGAAAGTTGCTATTGAATCTGCTTCCACCGCCCTTTCAGTCAGTGCGTTCCAGATCACAATAACCCGCTGCGTAAAAAATATTTCTCCTCATCCCCCCTCGGGTTCTTTTGCCAATTATCGTAAATCTGTGTCCTCTGGTTACCGACCCTCCGGCCAGCGGAAGCAGCGTCTTGTCAATTAACAAGCATAACCTAACTGCCCTGATGATCCAGTGAGTTGATGCAGTAAGTAGCTGAACCGTACAGATCAGGAAGGCCCCAGGTTCACCCTGAGCTAGCCGTGCTGCAATTGATCTCCACGCCCTTGAGTTTGGGGGAGGGGGGAACGCGGCCAGGGTTCCAGATCCGGCCCGCTCTCCGGAGACACCCTGGTGGAAGAGCGCGTGCGGCTCTCGGGTAAGGAGATCATTAGATCCAAACGCGATGCCCCCCATAGTTGAGCAGCTTGCCAAAACCCACTGTGAAGGCTCAAACAATTAGAAGACAACTATGAGCAAGCAGCCAATCCTGGATGAGGCCGTAGTGAAGAATCTCATCACAAAGAGGCTTTGGAGGTACATTAGACACAGGGCCACATCAACAGAACAGCTCGTAGGACACTAAAACTCACATCTAACGGAAGACAGTACTGCACGAGGAACATATTCCATATTATTCTTCCTGTAAAAGGAGACCGAAGAATTCAACATACAACTAAACACGATGCACTTTCTCAATGAATCACCCCGTGACTCAGACTGAATGTCAGAAACTTTCAAGGGAATTCACAGAAAAACTCTTGGCACAAAAAGGCCAACGTGGCACCGTATAAAATGAATTCCGTCATTTCTCTTGACTTGATTTTAGGAAAAGAAAATGTTGATCGGCTTTTATCCACTTTGTCGTATATCAATGTGATTTTACTGTCAGCGTTAGATTCGCACTGTATCCGTGCTCCTCCAGAAAGTAAGATCTCGCTGTTTTGATTAGATATAAGGGTCTAACCCCCAATCTCATACTACCAGCAGGAAATTATGGGATGGAAAATCGTGGGCTGTGCACCCTTGGTACATTCCCTGCCTCCCTGCCAGCACTGGCTCCATTCTGGTAGCATGGGATTGTGGAATCAGCCCTTTAGTTCTGTGGTTTTTCAATCGAAAAACGTGCACGTGATTTAAAATCTAGGAAATAGATGACATTGTGTGCTTAACCAATTCTCACCCCACTTCTCCCTTCCTCCTCGCCTAAAGATGTCAACTCAATGCTGGGGTAAGATTCCAAGCACCCCCTGGTACCTCGTTCAAGTGACTGTTCAAGAGTGGCAGAAGGCTACTTAGGTTATTCAAGCATGGGGAGCATCACCTCCTTACCCGTTTATGTCCTCACCCAGCATCTACACATGCATGCTCTCCAGCAGGAGTCAGTTGGTAGAAATCAGGAGTGCGACCTTCCCAAACCCTTGCATACTCAGGTTAATTGTAGCTGCCAAGCTAAGGCCTTATGTTCTTTATTATTTTGTTTGCCTTAATGACAGTTTACCTGTGTCAACACTTTTAGTGAAGAAATGCGTTACATGGATTCGTTTTTGCTCATTTTTGCAAAGTATTTCCTCTTCCTTGGGTCTCACCATACCAGGTTACGAAGATTGATTCCTGGGATGAGGGAGTTGTCCTATGAGGAGAGATTGAGTAGATTGGGCCTATACTCTCTGGAGTTTAGAAGAATGAGAGGTGATCTCATTGAAACATATAAGATTCTGAAGGGGATTGACAGGGTAGATGCTAAGAGGTTGTTTCCCCTGGCTAGAACTAGGGGGGCATAGCCTCAGGATAAAGGGTCGGCCTTTTAAGAATGAGATGAGGAGGAATTTTTTCACTCAGAGGGCTGTGAATCTCTATCCCAAAGGACTGTGGATGCTGAGTCGTTCAGTATATTCAAGGCTGAGATCGATAGATTTTTGGACTCTAGAGGAATCAAGAGATATGGAGATCGGGCGGAAAAGTGGAGTTGAGGTCGAAGATCAGCCATGATCTTATTGAATGGCGGAGCAGGCTCGAGGAGCCGGATGGTCTACTCCTGCTCCTAACTCTTATGTTCTTATGAAAGCAGGTGGATATCCTGATTCCTGATCCCAAGTTTGTGTCAATGCTGCTCTGAAAATAGCTGCTAAATGATTCACAAGAGCGGCCTGTGGGTGATTTTTCCTCCCATTTCCCTCCCTCCTCAAGGGGAATTGCCTGTCCTGCCTTTAGCGTCTCGCCACAGAGGCACAATGTTGAAGAACAGGGCCGTAAACACTCGTCGTATACCACTCTACCGCATCAGTTGGCGTTCCATCACAGTGTCCTGCTCTTTAACAAGTTGATCCACTTGCTCTGGGGTCAGGCAGTATGTGTGAAGAACCTATGCACATCGTTCACATAACACTCCATCCAGGGGGCACTGCTAGGGCCTAGTAAAACTCACCCAACTGGGTGAACATTAGCCCTGTGCTTTACACCACTGATCTTCCTAGTTTTTCAACATTTAGAAAATACTCCGTTTTATCTTTCTTGGGTCCAAAGTGGATGACCTCATATTTGTCCACATTGAACTCCATCTGTCACAGTTTTGCACACTCACTGTGTCCCTTTGCAACTTCCTGCTCCAATCTCCACTACTTAGGGGGAAAAATTCAGTTGTTTGCGCCTCCCGTTAGTGCCTTAAGAGGGCGCTAATGGGGCGCAAAGCAACTAGCGCCCGGGCGCGGCGATGTTTGCGCCGCTCGCGAAATTAACTAGACATTTTGCGGTGGCACTAAACACTATCGCCACGATCTCCTGCGCCGGCAGATTGTGACGTCAGTCGAGTGCGCAACGCCCAGTTAGTGCCCCAGACCGGTTATTGAGTGGCGCCCCCTGCCTTATCGCCTGCCGCTAGCAACAACAGGTTGAGGGGAGCGTTTTGCTGTCAGAAAGGGACTGGGAGAGCGCTATTTAAAGGCGGCCGCTTCCTGCCTTTTTTTGTCGGTGACATTTTTGCACCACGCATTCTGAGAGAGAGAGAGAGAGAGAGACTTCTGGAGAGATTCAACGCTGTGTGAAGGAGTTTTGAGTACTGAGCAGCACTTTGCAGGTTCATTTTGATTTGCCCTTCCTTGCTTCGCCAGCGCTCTGAGGTAGCGCCTCGCTGCTCGGCCTTTGCGCCTTAAGACAGGTGTGACGCGCCTGATTTAGCGCTCCAATCACCTCCAGGGGCGATAAAAGCCAAGTTTGCTGTCAGAGGCGATAATTAGCGCCAGGCGCTAAACTTTGCGCACGGCCGATAATGGCGCCCCAAACGGGACGATACCGAATTTTTCCCCCAAAGTGTCTCTCCTAACTTAATGTCATCTAAGTTAGGATATACAGTACAGCTCTCTATTCATTCCTTCGTGCAAGTCATTAATACGGTGAAAAGTTGAGGCCCCAGAACAGATCCTTGTGAACCACCACTTGTCACATCCCACCACTCAATAGTATCTGCCTTTTATCCCCACTCTCCGCCTCCTACCACCTAACTAAGTTCCAACCCAACTCAAAGGCTACATCCAATTCTATGAGCCCTCATTTTTATTAATAATCTCTTGTGTGGAATGTTGTTGAATGCTCTCTGGAAGCCCATATAGATAACATCCATAGACACTCCCTTATCTATCTTATTAGTGATCTTCTCAAAAAATTCAACTAGGTTAGTCAGACAATGTGAGTAGAGCAAATAACCCGCCATGTCTTTGCCAACATTGAAGTGTAACTGTTGCTCAGACACCAGTAAGCAGAACACGTACATGGGCATTTCCTTTTCACTGTTCAGAGCCTCTAATAGTTTGGCTACAGCGACCGAAGAACTGGCAGTATAACTCATGGCTGCTGGCCCTCTGCTGCTTTTTACAGGTACCAGTCTAAGACTATTACTTGGAGTATAATGATATTCAAAGAAAAAAAGTGTTCCTGATTTCCCCAATTCTATAATCAATAACAAAAGGTAACTGATTATGGCACTTATATGCACTATATAAACTGAGTTATTAGAGAGCTTAATTAATTCTAAGTACTGGTTCAGTATTCACACTCCTGCATTTGAACAATCATTGAAGGTTATAAAAGAGATTATGGGGGCTAAATTCGGTTGATTTGCGCCACCCGTTAGCGCCCTAATGGGGCGCAAATTAACTAGCGCCTGGGCGCGGCGCCAGCGGGAGGTTAGCGGCGACACTAACCGTTAGCGCCGCGCGGCGCTGCACCGCCGGTGATGATGTCATCGCCATGCGCAGCGCCCCACTCGCGCCCCGGCTGTAATATTGGGTGGCACCCACCAACTTACCACCGGACACTATGTCCGCTGGGGTCAGGGGAGCCTACCTGCGGCCGGGACGGCGCTAGTTAAAGGGGAGGTGCCAGGCGGCCATTTTTGTTGCTGGCCACCTGCCAGCACCTGCCCCCATTGCTGTCCCCAGCCCCCGTGAAACCCCACCGCGGGGTGCCGGCTGCGCTCCGGCTCGTTTGCCAGCACTCCTGATCCCTGGTGGCCCAGCTGGGCGCCGGGACGTGCTGCGCCAGGCCCCTCCCCTTTAATAAGGGGAGGAATGCCTGCAGTACCGCGGCACGTAGCGTCGCGATATTGGCTCGCAGCGCCTCAAGAGGGACACGGGGCACTTCCAGTAGCGCCCCACCTCCCTCTCGGGGCACTACATGGGAAAATCGGCCACGGAGGCGCTAACTTTTTCGGGGTGCTAAAATTAGCGTTCCGGCGAAGGTAGCGCCCAATTTTTACCCCTATGACTTTAGTCATTTTTATACAGCAAAATTATCATAATTAATAATGGGGTCAGCGTTGACCAGAAACTTAACTGGACCAGCCACATCAATACTGTGGCGACAACAGTAGGTCAGAGGCTGGGTATTCTGCGGCGAGTGTCTCACCTCCTGACTCCCCAATTCCTTTCCACCATCTACAAAGCACAAGTCAGGAGTGTGATGAAATACTCTCCACTTGCCTGGATGAGTGCAGCTCCAACAACACTCAAGAAGCTCGACATCATCCAGGACAAAGCAGCCCGCTTGATTGGCACCCCATCCACCACCTTAAACATTCACTCTCTCCATCAATAGCGTACCGTGGCTGCAGTGTGTACCATCTACAAGATGCACTGCAGCAACTCACCAAGGCTTCTTCGGCAGCACCTCCCAAACCCGCGACCTCTTCCACCTAGAAGGACAAGGGCAGCAGGCGCATGGGAACACCACCACCTCCAAGTTCCCCTCCAAGTCACACACCATCCTGACTTGGAAATATATCGCCGTTCCTTCATCATCGCTGGGTCAAAATCCTGGAACTCCCTCCCTAACGGCAATGTGGGAGTACCTTCACCACACGGACTGCAGCAGTTCAAGAAGGCGAGTCACCACCAGTTTCTCAAGGGCAACTAGGGATGGGCATTAAATGCTGGCCTTGCCAGCGATGCCAACATCCCATGAACGAATAAATAAATAAAAAGACGGTTCAAATATTAATGTCATTGCTCCTCAAGTATGAACAGAATTTCGACCACAGATCAAAAGATTGTTCTCTTTTATTGAGATTGAAGTTGAAGGTACGGAGCACAGAAACAGGTCTGTTCTGCCATAAAGCAACAATGTAGGTCACATTAAGGTTTAAGGAATACTGTAAGTAGTGTGAACAAGAACACAATAGAAGAATTCAGAGAATGCAATTGCAATCAACAGGGGCTCAATTATTCCTGCATTGCATCTAGTGTCGACACTGACTGATGTTGAACCAGACAGCTCAACAGGTACAACTCTCGACAAAAAGAAAATACTGCAGATGCTGGAAATCTGAAATAAAAACAGAAAATGCTGGAGAAACTCAGCAGGTCCGGCAGCATCTGTGAAGAGAGAAACAGAGTTAACGTTTCAGGTCGATGACCTTTCGTCAGAACTGCAAAAAAGCAGGAAATGGAACAGATTTTTAAGCAAGTGTAGGGGCTGGGAAAGAGGGGAGGGGATGAAAGTACAAAAGGGAAGGTCTGTGATAGGATGGAAGGCGGAAGAGATTAAGAGACATTAAGAGATATTCAAAGCAAAAGGAGATGGTAATGGGACAGGTTAAGAAACAAAGGATGGCTCTAGATGAAGTGTAAATTGCGCTGGCAGAATGAAAGACAGCTGCCATGTGGGAGAGAGAGAAAAAAAGACACAGACAAAAAGTGTGGGTAAAAAATATATATTAGGGGCCGAGGTTATGATCTGAAATTATTGAACTCTATGTTGAGTCCGGAAGGCCGTAAAGTGCCTAATCGAAAGATGAGGTGCTGTTCCTCGAGCTTACGCTGAGCTTCCGTGGAACAATGCAAGAGGCTGAGGACGATGAGGTCTGAGTGGGAGTGGAGTGGTGAATTAAAATGACAGGCGACCAGAAGCTCGGGGTCCCCATTGCGGACTGAACGGAGGTGTTCTGCAAAGCGGTCGCCCAAACTCTTTGTCTGGTAAATTAACTCATTAAGGTGAGAGATGAAAGTGCTGGGAAATACAACGTAACTATTCTGACAGCATCACAAAGTGGCCAGCTATTTAGGAGAGTGCGACAACTTCCTATTTATTGCCTTCCATGAAGTGTGAAACAATTAATTGTAGAGACACTGGGCAGGATTTTCATTGAGCCATGGAGGCGGGATTGGAGGCGTGTGGCGGGGGGTTAAAATCCTGAAATCGGGGGGCATGAACCCATTTCACCCCAACCCGCCTCCGTGCCAGTTTCAAAGGAGGCGGGTCCCTGCCCTGCGCTGGGACCCGCCTCCCCGAAGCAGGAAGGGGATTAGTGCCAATTAACTGCCTGTTAACAGGTAGTTAACAGACAGTTTTTAGCCTAATTCCTATTTTCATTCTTGAAGTGTGGGATTCCCGACGGCTCCAAACCACGCCAAGTTAGCGAGGCGGGCCGTCGGGCTGAAGGGCTTGGAGGGGTCGAGATGTCCGGTGTTCAGGTGAGTGATGGGTGCATGAGTGAAGAGGTAAGTGTGTTTGGTGTGTTTAAAGTGTTTAAAGAGGTTTTACTTACCTTTACAGCCTTCCTTCCTTCAGGTCTCGGGAGTCCCTCATCTCACCGGCACAGAATGCAGAATGGCCGTGATCTGTCAAAAATTGCAGCATTCAGCTTTCTGTTCCGGGGAGATCTCTAAATCATCCTGAGAGGAAGGAATTAACCTGGAGTACAGATTGTCAGTGTTTGACAGCTTCAAACAGCTGTGAAACGCTGATATTTCATCTGTCAAAAGGTCTTGACAGATGAAATATCAATCGGTGACGTCACCTGTTGCTGGGTGGCCCTTAATTGGCCTGCTGAGCGGGCTCAACAAGGTCAATCAAGTCAAAATCGCGTGGGTTGGCTACAACTCGATGGAGGCGGGACTACAACCCCGAAAGTTGTAGTCCCGCCTCCTACCCGCCTCCTCAATGAAAATCCAGCCCACTGGCTCTGTAGTTGAGTTGGAGACTAATTTTGATCCCTTCCTGCGAGTAGGCAGCAGAAACGGTATCCTTAGCAGGGAGGGTTTTTTTTTTTAATTGGCTTGTTCATTTCTTTCCCCGCAGAACTGAAAGCAATCACTTAATCCAAAATCTAATTAGTTTAAGCTGAATCAAAGCGAATATGACATAAAAAATCAGCAATCTTCTGAGCTGAGCCATCAAGTTAACCAAACGTAAAGTGCTCCTCACAAAGGGAAGGAGAATTAGAGGGGTAAGTACGATACACTCCTTCTCATTCATGCTATAGCAAGCTGTAAAAAAAGTCATAAGTCTTCTTGCTGTGCACAAATTGGCTGCCACGTTTCCCACATTACAACAGTGACTACACTCCAAAAGCACTTAATTGGCTGTAAAGCACTTTGAGATGTCCGGTGGTCGTGAAAGGCGCTATAGAAATGCAAGTCTTTCTTTCTTTCTTTGGAACAGAGAAGGCTGAGGGGAGCCTTGATTGAGGTGTATAAAATTATGAGGGGACTAGATAGAGTGGATAGGAAGGACCTATTTCCCTTAGCAAAGAGGTCAATAACCAGGGGGCATAGATTTAAAGTAATTGGTAGGATTAGAGGGGATTTGAGGAGAACTATTTTCACCCAGAGGGTGGTGGGGGGTCTGGAACTCACTGCCTGAAAGGCTGGTAGAGTCAGAAACCCTCATCACATTTAAAAAGTACTTGGATATGCACTTGAAGTGCCGAAACCTACAGGGCTACGGACCAAAAGCTGGAAAGTGGGATTAGGTTGGATAGCTCTTTTTCGGCCGGCACAGACACGAAGACCTCCTTCTGTGCCGTAAACTTCAATGATTCTATGAGCGAAAGGAAGTCTAGAAGGTGCATAAATTGTTTTTTTTTTACACTTCTTAAAAAGCAATTCTATCCAAATTCACAGGTAACTTGGAGTCGCAAAGTT
The DNA here is from genome assembly GCF_052327205.1 of Somniosus microcephalus. Classification (NCBI taxonomy): domain Eukaryota; kingdom Metazoa; phylum Chordata; class Chondrichthyes; order Squaliformes; family Somniosidae; genus Somniosus; species Somniosus microcephalus. The sequence continues at coordinate 213,211,214 of NC_140996.1, read as the reverse complement.
CCCCCATCAGATTTTAGAAGTAGCCTTCTGAATGCTCAAGCTATTTCCATACACCTCCTGGCATTGATCTTGCTATTCATCTGGCCTGATATGGACATCGTAGCCATCTGCCCTCTCACACATGCCGAGAATGGGACGGAGAGGCGAGCTACATAAAGAAGGATTAGCAATTCTCAATATAACCATTGATTTCTAGAAAATAGCACTTCAAAAATATACCGAAGCATTTTCAAAGCAACAATCCAATCTAAAAATGTATTAAACGTATGGATACATTTTCTTTAAAGATGAAAACATTGCTGCAAATGAAAATCAGCACATACAAGATAGGAATAGTTCAAAAGTAAAACACTGCGGATGCTGGAAATCTGAAACAAAAACAGAAAATGCTGGAAATGCTCAGCAGGTCAGGCAGCATCTGACGAAAGGTCATCGACCTGAAACGTTAACGCTGTTTCGCTCTCCACAGATGCTGCCTGACCTGCTGAGTGCTTCCAGCATTTTCTGTTTTTACTATCGGAAAAGTTCAAATGTATTAAGACAAAAGGCAAGGCCATTGAAACTTTAAATAAGACGGTTTCTTCAATGAACTATTACATTAGAGGATCAGGGGGACCTTGGGGAACATGTCCACAGATCCCTGAAGGTAGCAGGACAGGTAGATAAGGTGGTTAAGAAGGCATACAGGCTACTTGCCTTTATTAGCCGAGGCGTTGAATATAAGAGCAGGGGGGTTATGCTTGAACTGTATAAAACACTAGTTAGGCCGCAGCTAGAATACTGCGTGCAGTTCTGGTCACCACATTACAGGAAGGATGTGATTGCACTAGAGAGGGTATAGAGGAGATTTACGAGGATGTTGCCTGGGCTGGAGAATTTTAACTATGAGGAAAGATTGGATAGGCTGGGGTTGTTTTCTTTGGAACCAAGGAGGCTGAGGGGAGACCTAATTGAGGTGTATAAAATTATGAGGGGATTAGATAGAGTGGATAGTGTTGTGTATGTACCTTTAAGAGAATAACTGGTCTCAGACTGCAGTACCGGCAGTGACCACCTCTGTATAAAAGGCGCTAGTGAGCCTCTGTAGTTTCAGTTTCCCGATTGACTTCATTCAGTAAAGACTTGTTTTGTTCAACTCCTGCTGTCCGTGTCTCAATCATTCACGGACATAATACTGGCGACGAGCAGATATGAACTTACCTACAGTCTGCACCACCTCCTGGGATCCATTCCTGCAGCGAAGTGAGCAGAGGTCGAGGCCAGAAGGAAGAAAGAAGCAGTAGAAACGGGCGTCGACCGTGGGCATCCGCCCCTGTGTTAGCGGAGTTGAAGATTGCTGGAGAAGCTGTCGAAAGCGGGGCCTGGTTCCTGTCGACGGTGCTTCAGCTAATCGGGCTGGTGGCAGGTAGTACACTGATCCTTCCTGGGCTGCGGCGGTCGCGAACTTGAGCGGGTGGCTTGCAACGGGGCCGAGCAGCGTTGTCGGGAAGAGGAGAGAGAGAGGGTGGAGCACACAGGGCGTGGCCGGTGCTACGAAGCCGGGCTGTGTATAGACCCGAGAAGAGGGAGGCAAGAGTCCCACAGGGTTGTTCCACGACGGGAAAATTTTTAAAAAAATATTAAATGCACAGGAAACCGCGAGGAGCTGCAGGCTGCAACGGAAACCGCGGAAAGCAGCGCTAGCAACAGCGGGGAAGAAGGCAAAGCGCGTGAGGTGCCATTTTAGATTTGCAAGATGCCGAAGACTGGCAATATCACTGCCTTTGATAATACAATAGAGGACTGGACCACGTATGTGGAAAGAGTCGAGGTATATTGCGAGGCAAACGAAATAGCCGATGAGAAAAAGGCATCGGTATTGCTAAACTTAATGGGCGCTAGAACGTACGGCCTATTGCGGGACCTGATTACTCCAGCCAAACCGAAGGCGAAGAGTTTTAACGAAATTGTTGCTGTCCTACAGGAACACCTAAACCCTGCACCGCTGCTGATAGCAGAAAGATTTAAATTCCACAGGAGAACTCAGCATAAAGATGAGAACAATGCTGAGTACCTTACGGAACAACGCAAGCTATCAAAGCACTGCCAGTTCGGAGCAGGACTGGCAGATACCCTACGGGACAAATTTGTCTGTGGACTCCTGAGTGAAGGAACACAGAAGAAGTTACTCTCAGAGAAAGAGCTGACGCTAGATAAGGCTTTCAGCGTGGCAGTATCGTACGAAGCAGCAGCCAGGGGAGCTGCAGAAATTCAACAAAAGCCACAGGAATACGGCACCCACAAAATGACACGGGGATTTGCAAAATGTTATCGCTGCGGCAGAACTAACCATGACCAGAAGGACTGCTGGTCCAAGGACAAAATATGCAGGCAATGCGGAAAGATGGGATACATTGCACGAGTTTGCAGGTCTGGGAAGAAGACCAGCGACAACAAAAAGGCTACTAAGGAACCGTACAAGAAAGTACAAAAGATGACGGACAGTAGTTCCGAAGACCAGATGAGCGATAGTGAATCCGGGAACAGGAGACTAAGCTGTCTCAAACTTCACAATGTAATCGCAAAAGAGGATCACCGAACCATTTGGGTCACCCTCACGATAGCAGGGTCCCAAGTTAAAATGGAATTGGATACAGGATCAGCGCTAACCATCATGAATCGACGAGACTACGAGCGGCTATTCTCACACATACCCTTGAGAGAGACATCCATCATCTTGACGACATATACGGGGCAAAAAGTATACCCCAGAGGAAAAATAAGGGTGCCTGTCGAATACAACGGCAAGAAAATACGGAAATTGTATCTCTACATACTGCAAAATGGTGGGCCACCATTATTGGGACGTGAATGGATCAGGAAGATAAGCTTAGATTGGCACTCCATTCAAGCAATGACGGCGAACGGTAAAAAAGATGAAGACGTCACTCCTGGACGATTGTCAACAATCTTAGCTAACGCCAAAGAGGTATTTCAACAAGAACTGGGCACTCTTAAAGGCGTAACCGCCTCGATAAAAATAGAAGAGAATGCAATTCCCAAGTTTTTCAAAGCAAGACCGGTACCATATGCAATTCGCCCAGCCGTCGAGGCAGAGCTGGAGAATCTGGAGAAGGCAGGCGTGTTGTCTAAGGTCGACTGGAGCGAGTGGGCGACACCCATCGTTCCTGTCATGAAGAAAACATTAAGCAATAAGTCTGAGGAGCCAAGGAAGATTCGCATCTGTGGGGATTTCAAGGTGATGGTGAACCCAGTCCTTCACACAGTACAATATCCTGTTCCAAGGATAGAAGACATCTTCGCCTCACTGTCTGGAGGGAAGCGTTTTACAAAAATTGACCTAGCACAAGCATATTTGCAGATGGAGGTTGAAGAATCCTCTAGGAAGTATCTCACGATAAACACTCACAAAGGTCTTTACCAGTATCATCGATTGGTATTCGGAGTAGCATCGGCTCCGGCGATATGGCAAAGAGCGATGGAACAAGTCCTGCAAGGGATTCCGGGGACTCAGTGTTACTTGGACGACATCCTTGTGACAGGTGAAGATGACAGAGAACACCTTGACAACCTACAGCTGGTGCTCACTAGACTACGGGAACATGGGCTACGAGCCAACCGCCCCAAGTGCGAGTTTTTTAAGAAACAGATATCGTATTGTGGCCATGTGATTGATGAAGAGGGGTTACATAAGTCCCCTGACAAAATTGAAGCGGTTGTTAAGGCCCCAGCACCTGAAAATGTGTCGCAACTGAGGTCATTCCTCGGATTGGTGAATTACTACCATAAGTTTTTGCCGAATTTGTCGACAATTCTGCACCCACTGAACGCCCTGCTACGAACGGGAGTAGCATGGAAATGGAGCAATGACTGTAAGCGGGCCTTTCAGAAGAGTAAGGACTTAATCACTTCAAGAGAAGTATTGGCTCACTACAACCCAGCACTGCCGATCAGACTGGCGTGTGATGCGTCTCCCTACGGCATTGGGGCGGTACTGTCACATAAATTCCTTGATGGTTTAGAGAGGCCGATAGCTTTTGCGTCACGCTCGTTAACTTCTGCCGAGCGTAACTACGCCCAGATTGACAGAGAGGCCCTCAGCCTAGTGTGGGGGGTGAAGAAGTTCAATCACTACCTGCACGGTCAAAAATTTACTCTACTAACCGATCATCAACCTCTTGTCTCCATTTTCAACCCTCAGAAGGGCGTACCGATAATGACAGCACAACGGCTGCAGAGGTGGTCCTTTTTCCTAGGGGCACACCAATATGACATCGAGTACAAAGGAACTAAACAGCATGGGAATGCTGATGGATTGTCACGCCTACCGTTGCCGATGGTGGAAGAAGAAGACCTTGCAGTGGATCCAATGGAGTTATTCCACTCGACCATAGTCGAATGTCTCCCTGTGACGAATGCAAACATAGAAAAGGAAACACGGAATGGCCCGACACTATCACGGGTCTATGATTTAACGGTGAAGGGATGGCCAGCACATGGCGAACCACTGCTGCCAGCATTCTCGCTGAGAAGAGAACAGCTGTCAGTGTGCAGAGGAACCTTGATGTGTGGATCCAGAGTAGTAATTCCACCTAAGTTGATGGATAGAGTGCTCAATGAGCTTCATGAGGGTCATCTGGGTGGGGTAAAAATGAAGAACTTAGCCAGAGCGTTTGTGTGGTGGCCGGGAATCGATAGAGAAATCGAAGAGATGACCAAGAGCTGTGCAGGATGCCAGAAGGTCCAAAACGCCCCACCACAAGCTCCTCTACATCCATGGGAGTGGCCCTCATCTCCATGGCAAAGGGTGCACATTGATTTTGCTGGTCCCTTCATGGACTCGATGTTTTTAATTGCGGTGGATGCACATTCAAAGTGGCCAGAGGTAATAAAAATGTCCTCAACCACCACGGAAAAAACTATCACAGTTTTACGAACCATATTCGCCAGGAATGGGCTGCCTGAACAGATTTGCTCTGACAATGGACCACAGTTTGTGTCTGAAGAGTTCCGGAGGTTCTTAAAGAACAATGGTGTTAAGCATTACACATCTGCCCCATATCATCCAGCCACTAATGGATTGGCTGAGAGGTTTGTTCAAACATTCAAGAAGGCTATCAAGGCAATGTGTAATGAAGATATACCCCTACAACACAAGGTGGACAACTTCTTGTTTGCCTACCGGAATGCGACACATGCGGTTACCAACCAAACTCCAGCCATGATGTTCTTCAATCGAAGACTATGATGCCGCTTGGATTTGGTTAAGCCAAACGTCCGAAGAGATGTGGAGAACAGGCAGTTTCAGAATATGAATGAAAGGCTGACCAGGAGTTTTAAGATAGGTCAACCAGTTTTGGCCCGGGACTACCGCACTGAGAAATGGCAGCCAGGAACGATTTGTACACGGCAAGGACCTCTCATGTATACCGTGGACGTTGGAGAGAGCATTGTAAGACGCCATGCTGACCAGATTCTAGAGTCACTGGAAAACGTCAACTCCACACCACGATCTGATACACCTGACAATGAAATCGATGTACCAATTGCAGCTACCGCAGAATCGTTGATATTGGAAGCAGATGAACCAAACAACGACATTGATCCCGACTCAACCTTGCCAGAAGAACCTGATACCCCAAAGAGGCGTTATCCAGACAGAATCAGGAAGCCTCCTCAAAGACTGAACTTATAATTGCTTAAACTTAACCAATGTATCTAGCAACCGTAATTCTGATTGTAATTAGTTATCATTTAGTTGTTAAATGAATGTTATGTACTGTTTATCTAAAAGGGGAGGAATTGTTGTGTATGTACCTTTAAGAGAATAACTGGTCTCAGACTGCAGTACCGGCAGTGACCACCCCTGTATAAAAGGCGCTAGTGAGCCTCTGTAGTTTCAGTTTCCCGATTGATTTCATTCAGTAAAGACTTGTTTTGTTCAACTCCTGCTGTCCGTGTCTCAATCATTCACGGACATAATAGATAGTGTAGTGTATGTACCTTTAAGAGAGAACTACTTTTACTGCTCCTGTATACTGTAGTACCGGCAGTGACCACACCTGTATATAAGTCTTGAGCATGCCTCTGTACTGTTAGTCTTTAGACTACCCTCCTCCAGTAAACACCTGTTGATTGTTAATTTACAGCCTCCGTCTAGTTATTGGAAAACATCATACCTTAAGAATCAACGGATTCAATAGATAGGAAGGACCTATTTCCCTTAGCAGAGGGGTCAATAACCAGGGGCATAGATTTAAAGTAAATTTCTATGATTCTATGATTAGTACAATAAGACAAGCAGAAGTAATGCAATAATCAAGCCCGGGAGCTACTTGTTTGATTTAATTACATAGAGGTCTTTAATGTCACCTTAGGGAGTTATTTGTCGATGGCTTTTTCCAGAACTCTCAATGAAATCCTACATAGGAAAATTATCCGAGTGTTTTTTATTAAATCTCTTGTTCCATTTCAAGATATGTTTTTGTCATTGTACTTGTCAACCAACTGAAAGTGTTAGTCATTTCTGAAACTATTTTCTGTGGAAACAAAATTAAGCGTATAATAGCGCGAACCATTATCAACGAACAGTAAAGAAATCACAGAATGATTAAACAGAAGCTGAGCCCTTCTGTTGTAAAGCTCACTGATATATATTCTAGCTGCGGCCTAACTAGTGTTTTATACAGTTCAAGCATAACCTCCCTGCTCTTATATTCAATGCCTCGGCTAATAAAGGCAAGTATCCCGTATGCCTTCTTAACCACCTTATCTACTCCTCCTGCTACCTTCAGGGATCTGTGGACATGCACTCCAAGGTCCCTCTGATCCTCTAATGTAATAGTTCATTGAAGAAGCCGTCTTATTTAAAGTTTCAATGGCCTTCCCTTTTGTCTTAATACATTCAAGGCTGAGATAGATAGATCTTTGGACTCTAGGGGAATCAAGGGGTATGGAGATCGGGTGGAAAAGTGGAGTTGCGGTTGAAGGTCAGCCATGATCTTATTGAATGGTGAGCAGGCTCGAGGGGCCGTATGGCCTACTCCCGCTCCTAATTCTTATGTTCTTATGATAGAGACTGCAACGTTGTGGAGCGAAACTGGAAGAAAAAAAAATCTACTAATATTTCACTAGAAACCGTTAACACTAAATTCAAGCACTGAGACTATTTTTATTCCATAGTCAGACAACAGTGGGCATGACCCAGAATGCAACTGCCACAATGAACACATATAGTTCAGCACATAAAAACAGAAAATGCTGGAAATACTCAGCGTCCTGCCTGACCTGCTGATTATTTTCAGCATTTTCTGTTTTTATTTCAGATTTCCTGCATTCGCAGTATTTTGCTTTTGTATAGTTCAGCACTTGTGGGTATGTCCTTGCTTATATATTAACACAGACTCTCTCTACTGCACCCAACATGTAAAGGAAAGCCTTGCAAAAGACCCCCTTCCCCCACCCCCACAAAAGTAAAGAGAAAAGTAAAACATATAACGTGAAAATCGCACCGATCAATGGTTCTGTCGACGCCAAGCTGCAGAATGGCAAAGGTGTAACGTTGCTTCTCCCGAATAAGAAAGCCGTAAATTTATTTTCATCCACAAGAATATTCAGGGAGAGCACCACTTATATATTTTTTGTACTGGGAGAGAAGAGGGCAATTATCCTCTCATCAATCTTGGGGGTCAGTAACACAAAGTGGTCGCTGTGATTGTCGGGACATTTGACAATTATTTGAGCCGAAGCTGAAAATCATTTCAATCCACTGGATCCAGACATAGGAACAGTTCCTCGGAGTGACTAATCTAATCCAAGCAATTCAGATGCTGTCCTGATGCCGAAACTGTAACTTTTTTTTACCCAGTTCTGACGAAGATTCTCACCCAGAATCTTCTTCGGATGCTGACTGACCTGCTGTGAGTTTTCTGTTTTTATTTCCAATTTCCACTGCTAATGGTCTATCTTTCTTACCTCTGCAATGTGATTTTGCCTAGTATCTCGCTTTCACTTCTGAAGGTGATGACTTACGCAGTGGGTGCCAGGAGCTCTCAAGTATCTCATCTAAATGACCATCCTTCACGTGTGTATCTGAACAGTGAATGTCAGCAAGTTGTCTAACCATGCCAGGAGATGAGCAATACTGTCTTCACCCAATGTCCATACTGGCATGTTTTCCGGCAGGGTTGTTGGATAGTGATTAAAACAGGGTAGATGCAGAGAGGATGTTTCCCCTCGTGGGGAAATCTAGAACTTGGAGGCATTGTTTCAGAATAAAGGGTCGCCCTTTTAGAACTGAGATGAGGAGGAATTTCTTCTCTCAGAGGGTCGTAAATCTGTGGAATTCTCTGCCCCAGAGAGCCGTGGAGGCTGGGTCATTAAATACATTTAAGGTGGAGATAGACAGACTTTTGCAAGATAAGGGAGTGAAGGATTATGGGGAGCGGGCAGGGAAGTGGCTTTGAGCCCAAGATCAGCCACGATCTTATTGAATGGTGGAGCAGGCTCGAGGGGCCAAGTGGCCTACTCCTGCTCCTATTTCTTATGTTCTTATGATTGGGAACCATTATTGATTTTCCACCTTCCCCAACTGTGGAAACCAAAACCAACTGTACTGTCCCAATCACTAAGACAGTTATTTGATCCCCAAGATTAGATTTTTACCTTGAAATTTCCATAATGTATTTTTAGTACCGATGGTGCAGTAAAACAAGCACTTCCTGTTAAGTGTTACGTTTACTTCCTGGCACACTTCAGATGTCACACTTTACCGCATCTTCTAACTCACCGTGAGCAATGCCATGTGGGAGACCTGCTACTGATATTCAATGATTTATGACTGTGCTGTGACCTGCTGATCAACTGCAGCGTATCATTTGATAAACTTGCAATTAATAAATCACAATCATTAATTGTTCAGTGAAGATATGACTATGCAGGGAATCCTGCTCATCAATGCCCATCACAATGCATGTTACACAAAAAACAAAGAGGAAAACAAAATATAAATACCCCTAACAAATCTACAGTGTATATTTAATTTATAAAAATAATGCCACAATGGGAGTGATTCAGAGGCCATAATCTCAATATGAGGTTTCTGTCACATAATCAGTCGCAGTAGCAACAACAACTTGTATTTATATAGCGCCTTTAATGTTGTAAAACGTCCCAAGGTGATTCACAGAAGTGTTATCAAACAAAGTTTGACACAAGCCACATAAGGAGATATTAGGGCAGATGATTAAAAGCTTAGCCAAATGGGTAGGTTTTAATGAGCGTCATAAATGGAGGAAAGCGAGGTAGAGAGGTTTAGGGAGGGAATTCCAGAGCTTAGGGCCTCGGCAGCTGAAGGCACGGCCACCAATGGTGGAGCGATTGAAATCAGGGATGCTCAAGAGGCCAGGATTAGAGAAGTGCAGATATCTCGGAGGGGTTTGTGGGGCTGGAGGAGGTTACAGAGATAGGGAGGGGTGAGGCCATGGAGCGATTTGAAAACAGGGATGAGGATTTTAAAATCGAGGCGTTGCTTAACCGGGAGCCAATGTAGGTCAGCGAGCACAGGGGTGATGGGCGAACGGGACTTGGAGCGAGTTAGGACACGGGCAGCCGAGTTTTAGATGACTTCAAGTTTACGTAGGGTGGAAAGTGGGAGGCCAGCCAGGAGTGCGTTGGAATAGTCAAGTTTAGAGGTAACAAAGGCATGGACAGCACTGTTCTCCATAAATTATACTGTAAATTGGATGGTGCAACTCAATTTAGTTTTCATTTTTTTAAATTCTAACATAAGCACCAAAAAGCATTTGCCAGTGTGTACAAATGGCGAGTTCAAATTGACTTTCATCAGTGTTATTGAGAATTTTTCTTGGGGTAGGAATTTTGATGATCAATATATATTATACAGCTTTAACGTAAGCAACTAGTGCTCCCTTAATGATCATTAGTGATGTTTGGTACTGTGCGCAATATTGTGGGCGTAACCAGGGGAAAATTTAATGATGTACTCGTACACAGCCGAGAAGGCCCCATCATGCCATTCTCATTGTTTAGAGGAAGGTAATTCCACTGGGAATTTAATGACTTTGTTTTTCAGAGAGCGCTGGTGCAATATGCTACGTCGCACGGAAAACTGATACGGTTTCAACTACGGAACATCAATCTTCTACGCTGAGCCATCTTCTGAGTTTGTTGCAGTCAACAAGTGAACTGTAAGGCTGCCCGGTCCCAAGAAGCACTGGTTGTCTACTACGTAAATCAAGATGCTGCATAGAAAACCTTGCAAATACAACTGCAGTAATATTCGGCAGCAATCGTACGGGCGTGCCAAAATGGCTGCTGGAATAGCTCAAGATTCTCTAATCCGTGGTGTAACCTAAAAAGGAAACTTGGCAAAACCTGGTGGAGATCTGTGAGTATTTAATCTACAATTCTTTTAACCATGTAATTGTTTTTCTCAATAGTTTAAGAGGTAAGGTGCAGTATGCAAACAGGAGAACCTTAATCTTACAGTTACACAATAACAACAGCTTGTATTTATATAGCGCTTTTAACATAGTAAAGCGTCCCAAGATGCTTCGCAGGAGTATTAAAAGACAAAAAATTTGACAACAAGCCACATAAGGAGAAATTAGGGCAGGTGACCAAAAGTTTGGTCAAAGAGGTAGGTTTTAAGGAGCATCTTAAAGGAAGAAAGAGAGGTAGCGAGGCGGAGAGGTTTAGGCAGGGAATTCCAGAGCTTAGGGCCGAGGCAACAGAAGGCACGGCCACCAATGGTTGAGCGATTATAATCAGAGATGCTCAAGAGGGCAGAATTAGAGGAGCGCAGATATCTCGGGCGGGGGGGGGGGATTACAGAGATAGGAAGGGGTGAGGCCATGGAGGGATTTGAAAACAAGGATGAGAATTTTGAAATCGAGGCATTAACTGGGAGCCAGCGAGCACAGGGGGTGATGGGCGAACGGGACCTGGTGCGAGTTAGGACACGGCAGCCAAGTTTTGGATGACCTCAAATTTACGTAGGGTGGAATGTGGGAGGCCAGCCAGGAGTGTGTTGGAATAGTAAAGTCTAGAGGTAACAAAGGCATGGATGAGGGTTTCAGCAGCGGATGAGCTGAGAATTTGAGCAGATGATCAATATACACCCTTTATATACTGTGATGGCTAAAAGCCATTGTAACTTCATAATGCTGGTTACTTCTGATGGCCACAAGCCGCTAGAAAATAGGGTGATGTTGGGCAAAAGTGACTAATTTTCCATAGAAACGGAAAGAAAGAAATAAGAGAAACGTAACAGGAATGGTTTCCTCAGTACTTCTTGTTACGTACTGCGATAATATTTAAAAATAATTACTTTACTGTACCATTAAAACATGTACAGTGTCAGCTCAGATGCATCAAGAGAAAGAGACTGGTTTTTGCAAAAGAACGTGGGACTGTGGTTGCAAATAGTCACCTGCCATTTTGCAAATTGAAAATAAAATGTGACAAATTCTTAACATATTTATTTCTGTTGTCAATTATTATGAATCAATTTATTTGATTTTTCTTTGATATTTTTCTTACAATTTTCAACCTTGTTTTCAAATCCCTCCATGGCCTCACCCCTCCCTATCTCTGAAGTCGCGGTCAGTCATTCACTGCTCCGCCACAGACTGCGCTATGGAACTCCTCATAGCCGGCAATCAGTGAAATCAGTTGAACTGACGAAAACTTGAGCTTTTTCGATCTAATTATGCTGTTAAACACCCCCTTAAAAGTTAAGCCTTGTTGGAATAGGCGTAACAGGGGATTTAACAGCATATTGACTGCTGAACAACCATTCAGGCCCTGAAAAACATATTCGATAATATATTTGTGGAATGTCAAATTTCTCCTTGTGTTACCAAATTATTAGATTTTTTTTAATAATTTTTTTTAAATTTTAAGTTTGTTTATGATATTTCAGCTTCTACCTTAGCTCCATGTGTATGTCCCAATCTTTATTTCGCTCTCTGTAAAAAATTTTAAATGTGAATTGAATCAGTGCTTTTTATTTCCTGATTTGCAGCCAGTGAGAATTCTTCAATGTGATTGGCTGCTTAGACAGCTTGATGATGTCACTGCTGCTCTACGCTCGGAATCTGTGTTGATTATGATTGACATCATTGTGCCTAGTAGCAATTCCAATCTGTAACTAGTTCTAATCTTGTGTCATGCAGTGGCAAGAGGTCATTCAAACTCCTTTGCAAATGATAGAATTATTTGAGGTGCTAGGTTGTGAAATAACAAAGTCTTATCACCAACTAGTCGGCACATTTCTACTAGGTTATGGGTCATGGTCAATGTGAGTCAAGGCCAAAAGTAGCATTTGGATATGTGCACTGCAGTGAAATGGCAGCTCAATTTTCTTGGCAATATGAAGTTACTATTAACAGGTTTAAAAAGGTCCTTCATCTCCAGTTATATTTTTCATATGAAATTATATATTTTAGAATTTTCTGAAGAGGAGGTGCATTGGTCAGGAATATAGAATATTGACTTGGTGCCAGGATAGGAGAAAGTGATAATAGATCGAGTCTTAAACGTGAAGATAAATAAGGATGCAGGGTGGATGGGCTTAACAGATTTTCTTCACTCCTACCTTCTTCTGATTGTCTAAACCTTTGATTAGATTTATGCAGTTTTGCTTGAATTATGAACAGCTACATTAAAAAAAATTACAGTACTGTATAGCGCAACAAACCCATTGTGGAAAGGAAGATTGGGCGATGTGTATAATGAGCGGCTGATTCACCTCCACCCATTTTGCAGCCCCACCGAAGATGAATTTCACCCCCTGCCCCGTAACAGAACAAAACAATATTCAATCAAATGCTGTAATAAGCTAATGTCGTGGCAGAACAAAGCATTATTTTGTAGTGAGCTTTTATGTAAACACCATCTATGGTAGGCGGGTTATAAATAATGTTTATCAGCTAATCCTGATGCAGCTCATGTGTCTTACACGTGGGAATAGACTCTGCACATGGTACCCTTTGAGCTAATGAGTGACAGTTTACTATAATTTCACATTTTGGATCAAACTATAGAAGTGAGCAGGTAATTGATGAGTAGGTGTCACTGGATGGCACTACCGATAACTCCTTCCGTCGATTAACTGTTGATTAGGAGGAGGCAGATAGGGTGGTAATTAGCTGGGTTACATGGCTTGGCTAGGGGAGCAGCTAGCTCTAGTGAACCAGGCATGCGCACTGTAAGAACATAAGAAATAGGAGCAGGAATAGGCCACTTGGCCCCTCGAGCCTGCTCCGCCATTCAATAAGATCGTGGCTGATCTTGGGCTCAAAGCCACTTCCCTGCCTGCTCCCCATAACCCTTCACTCCCCATAATCCCTCACTCCCTTATCTTGCAAAAATCTGTCTATCTCCACCTTAAATGTATTTAATGACCCAGCCTCCACGGCTCTCTGGGCCACAGATTTACGACCCTCTGATAGAAGAAATTCCTCCTCATCTCAGTTCTAAAAGGGCGACCCTTTATTCTGAAACTATGCCCCCGAGTTCTAGATTTCCCCACGAGGGGAAACATCCTCTATGCATCTACCTTGTCAATCCCCCTCAGAATCTTATATGTTTCAATAAGATCACCTCTCATTCTTCTAAATTCCAATAAGTAATGAGTCGGAATGTTGTCAGGGTCTATAGCCTTTGCTATGTCCAGTACACTCTGCCACTTCTTAATGTCACTTAGAGTAGACCGAATTGGCTGGACACTGCCACCTGTGATGGTGAGGACTTTGGGAGGAGGCCGAGTAGGATTGTCCACTCAACACTTTTGGCTGAAGACACTTCAGCCTTGTCTCTTGCACTCAGGCGGCTGAGGATGGGGATGTTCATCGAGCCTCCTCCTGTTAAGTGCTTGGTTGTCCACCAGCATTCTCCACTGAATGAGCTAACAGGCAGCAAGGTAACATTTGTTTTGTCTTTTGACTCGTACATGGGATGAGAGTCCAAAGGTATCACTTCCTGCTCGAGTCCATTCCGACGTGTCTGGTCACACAGCTGAACCTTGTGCTTAGCTGTTCTTTCAAGGCGCCAGCAAAATGCAGCATGGTGTCAGTCTATGTGGTGAGCGGAGTCGCGCTCCTCAGGCGATCAAAGAAGGCAGCCAAGACTAGAGCCTCCTAGTAGCAACTGAATTCTCCCACAGTGGAATGGGGCACCCGGGTGCACCATCAAACTCAGTCAGGACTTTCCCACAAAGGGGGGAAAGAAATCATCAGCAGATGGTGGACAGTAAAATATCGCCAACTAGGCCTTCCTCTGTTTGAGGAGCACTTGAGTTGAGTCCAAAGGTGCTAGATTTGAAGTCTTCCTGAAGAGAGGATTCCAACATAGTCTTGAAATAGAGAGAGATATTCTGCCAAAGTTGATCAGAGCCAGAGATGGAAACAGCGGTGTTCATTACCTAGTCCATTAGGAATGATTCGCAGATAGCTAGCGTGTCGGGACTGACACATGAGACAACGCCGGTAATAGGTGACAGGTTGCCCCAGAGTCAACAAACGTTTGTGTAACCTGATGTACCATGGCCCGAAGTAGCTGCCAGTTGCCAACAGACGTAGCCACCTGTGCATGAAGTTAGACCCACGATCAGATGGCCCAGTGGGCTCCCTTCACTGCACAGCAATTTGCAAAGTTGAAATCTGAAACTTGGGACAGGTTACTAGGTGTATCCGTCTGCACTTTGCTCCTCAGCCCCCTCGCAGTCACTCCCCAAGGGGGTTACTTGCTAGCTGACTAGGCTGGGACTGCTGACTGGAAGCTGAGACTGGTGGGAGAGGAGACAGCTTAATGAAGCTCACGTGAGCTGTGTGTTGCACCCTTGCTGTCAAAAAGTATGTTGATGACAAATATGTAAGATATTGCCAAAAAAAAAAACCATACAGTGCAAATCTTCAACTTTCATAGCAAACAATATCTGTATATCTGGTTCAAATTCTAATTCCGCTTCATGCCCGCTTAAGGCTCCCGCTGCTAATCCAAGTGGATTTTCCGAGTTCTGCTAGTTTAAATGCTGTTGAGGGATACTCCTTTTGAGGGAGTGGAGTGAGCTGGGGAGGGGGAAATGGGTAGCAAGAACATCCCTGCTGCAGGCCTCAAGAGATCAGGCCGCAGCCACTTGCCTCCTGAGAAAGGGCAGTCAATTGTTTTGATATTTTAAACATTTTAAATTTAGCCCACTGGCCAAGCGCAATCGGTCCACGCTACGGTCAACGGTACTCGGCTTGTGGGCCATTTACAATTTAAACCCGCTGAGACACAACGGCACTCCTAACACCCAGCGCAGCTACGGTGTTAATGAAGGTGAACTCGGCATGTTTCTTCTCAATCATCATGTCGTCCGCATACACCTGCCCGAATAAGAATGGGCGTATTCAGCATCTGCCATAGAAACATAGACAATAGGAGCAGGAGTAGGCCATTCGGCTCCCCGAGCCTGCTCCGCCATTTAATGAGATCATGGCTGATCATCCAAATTCAGTACCCTGTCCCTGCTATAGAAGGAGGGTAAAAGACTAGGGCCTAGATATTGGGTATAGCCCCGCTTGAGGCGCTAGAACTGGCGGTGCGCAAAGTTTATAGCCAGACGAAACTTATCGCTGCCTGGCGAGATATTGGGTTGCATCGCCCCCAAAGGGGATTGAGGCGCTAATTCAGCCGTTGCACGGTGCTCCTAAGGCGCAAAAGTTCAGGCGCTACTCAATATCGACGCGGACGGGCGCAGCGCAGATGATCTCAATTACGGGAAACCACGAGACTTCCAGGCGCCGGCCGGCTCTTAAAGGGGTGGGTCAGTCAGCCTGAGCTGCCACACCCAACGCCCTGTAGGCCTCAGAATCGGCGCTCGCCCTTCTCTGGCATTAGAAACTTGTTGAGCATGGAGAAGGTTAGACAGAGAGCAGAGCGCTTCAGCACTGAGGCTCTGGACCAGTTGGTGGCTGCAGTTGAGCGCCGTTGAGATGTCCTGTATCCGGACAATGGCAAGAGGCCGAATCAGAAGGCTTACCGACGATCTTGGAGGGAGGTTGCTGTGAGGGTCAACTCCAGCAGCGTGGCGACCAGGACCCCTGTTCAGTGCAGGAAGAAATTCAACAACCTCACACGGATCGTTAGGGTGAGTGATGGTTTAGCAAACTTCTGATTCACTCCATCTGCAGCTGACTTCGGGCACCCTGTTGCCATGATGCCCCAATGGCCATCTGTCAGCAAGCACCCATGGCCCTTTCTGGGCACACACATGGACAGATGTCTCAAGGCCTCATGTAAGGGCTCTTTCACCATGGGGGGCATGCGATGATGTCTCAAGGCCTCATGTAAGGGCTCTTTCACCATGGGGGGCATGCGATGATGTCTCAAGGCCTCATGTAAGGGCTCTTTCACCACGGGGGGCATGCGATGATGTCTCAAGGCCTCATGTAAGGGCTCTTTCACCACGGGGGGCATGCGATGATGTCTCAAGGCCTCATGTAAGGGCTCTTTCACCATGGGGGGCATGCGATGATGTCTCAAGGCCTCATGTAAGGGCTCTTTCACCACGGGGGGCATGCAATGATGTCTCAAGGCCTCATGTAAGGGCTCTTTCACCATGGGGGCATGCGATGATGTCTCAAGGCCTCATGTAAGGGCTCTTTCACCATGGGGGGCATGCGATGATCTCTCAAGGCCTCATGTAACACAACTTCCCCTTCTTTCCTCTCCAGGCCAAGCTGGCGGCCAGGCGAAGGGACCACTTTCAAACCGGTGGCGGGCCTCCACAAGTGGTCCCTCTCACGGATCTGGAGGAGAGAGTGCACCAGATTCTTGAAGGACGTCTGTCTGGTCCTGTGGCCACTGCATCTGCCGACCCCATTTCCGACAGCGAGGGTAAGACTCTCACCTTATTCACCTGTTGCCTTCCACTTGGTCCCCCCGCCAGTATGCTTCCTCAGTGTGCAGCCATGTCAGAGCCTTGCCGCAATCTGGCATGCCTTTCCGCAAACCTGTCCTTTTGCTAAAGCCACTCTTCCACCTCCCTGCTTTCAGATGAATCAGCACCAACTCGGGCTCAACGCACTGAAGCTGCCAGTGCCAGTGCCACCGGAGGCGAGGAGCAGGAGGAATCCGGACCAGCCGTTGCAGAATCCGGGGAGCGGACACATCTACAGACTGGGGATAGTAGTCCCCTGGAGGGGAGGGGGGAGGGGCTCTGATGATGAACCAGTTGCCGGAACAAGCGGCATGCAGCAACGCAAGGGGGATAGGCAAGTTCGGCCACCGTCTCCCCGGAGGGCAAGGCAGGTAGTTATGACTGCTGCTCAGAGTGCAGAGGAGGCGCGTCGCCTGGGTGAAATGAGCAAACAGGCCCGGCTCAGACACACGGAGCTGATGGCTGCAGTGGAGAAGATGCCTCAGTCAATAGATTCATTGGCTAAGAGTATGTTGGACTTCGGGGCAACAATGGACAGGACTCTCCAGGGCTTCGGGGCAACAATGGACAGGTCTATCCAGGGCTTCGGGGCAACAATGGACAGGTCTATCCAGGGCTTCGGGCCAACAATGGAGAGGACTATCCAGGGCTTCGGCCCAACAATGGAGAGGACTGTCCAGGGCTTTGAGGCCGCTATGGAAAGGACTGTTCAGGGCTTCGGACAATCCCTGGAAAGGTCTGTCCAGGGCTTGTCCGAGGCAGTGGAGCGGTCGGCACCTGCCTTGTCCGAAGCAATGGAAAGAACTGTCCAGGGCTTCTCCGAAGCACTGGCACCTGGCACACAGGTCCTCACTGTTGCCACGCAGTCACTTGCTGGGCTCGTCCACACCCAGATTGAGGCAACGCGATCTCTCACTGCAGCCACCCTCTCTGCCTTTGTCCTCCTCCTCATCCTCCGCCTGCTCTTCCTCCTCCTCCTCCTCCTCCGCCTGCTCTTCCTCCTCCTCATCCTCCTCCTCCGCCTGTTCTTCGTCCTCCTCCCCCTCCTCCTCCTGCTCTTCCTCCTCCTCCTCCTCCTGCTCTTCCTCCTCCTCCTCCTCATCCTCCGCCTGCTCTTCTTCCTCCTCCTCCTCCTCCGCCTGCTCTTCCTCCTCCTCCGCCTGCTCTTCCTCCTCCTCATCCTCCTCCTCCGCCTGTTCTTCGTCCTCCTCCCCCTCCTCCTCCTCCGCCTGCTCTTCCTCCTCCTCCTCCTCCTGCTCTTCCTCCTCCTCCTCCGCCTGCTCTTCCTCCTCCTCCTCCTCCTCCGCCTGCTCTTCCTCCTCCTCCTCCTCCTCATCCTCCGCCCGCTCTGCTGGTCGTTGAGGGACAGCTGGAATTGGCTGGGTGCGTCGATTCGCCAAGTTGTGGAGCATGCAGCAGACGACGACGATGTGTCCCACTTGCTCCGGCGAGTACTGCAGGGATCCCCCCGAATGTTCCAGACATCGGAAACGCTTTTTGAGAACACCAATAGTGTGCTGTTCACTGTGCCTGGTCGCCTGATGGCCGCTGTTGATCAGCTCTTCTGCTGGGGTGTCGGCCACACGGAGTGTTGTCATCAGCCATGGGCAGAGAGGATAGCCCTTGTCCCCAGTAAGCCAGCCTCGTGTTCGAGCCAGCCCCTCAAAAAGGTAACAAACTGAGGTCAACCGCAGGATAAAGGCATCGTGGCTGCACCCTGGGAAATGCGCGGTGACTGCCATGATGATTTGGCGGTGGTCACAGACCAGCTGCACGTTGAGAGAGTGGAACCCCTTGCGGTTGCGGAAGTCCTAAGGATGCTGGCATGCCGCCCTCAAAGCCACGTGTGTGCTGTCAGTCGCCCCCTGCACCATGGGGAAGTCCGCAATAGAAGCGATACCCTGCGCGCGCTCCACCTGCTTGTGCAGGGTCAGAGGGAAGGTCATGAATTGACGCCTTCGCCTATAAAGGGCATCTGTAACTTGCCGGATGCAACAGTGGACTGCAACCTGAGCGATAGTCGCAATGTCCCCAATGGCTGACTGAAAGGATCCGTTGGCATAAACATTGAGGCCATCAGTCAGTTTAGCGAACACGGACAGAGAGGTTCTGCACCGTTCACGCGGCTGCAGATCCTCAGCAAGCAGGTGGCACAGATCAGTAACAATGTCCCTCCAAACATCACTTAAAATTTAAGTGTGACTGGGCAAGCTCCCGAGAGCAGGCCCACCTTCTTCGACGGGGTATGTTAGGAACCTAAGCCTAGCAAAGACAAAATAAGTTAAAAATGGGCCAAAATAAAACTGATAACACATCCCCGACAGATTGCAGCTCGATACAAGTTTGGGAAAGTAGTGAACATTAATGATAACCTTCAAGGGCATTTCGAGTATTGCACGCTTTGTGTTAAGTGATGACTATCAAGCCATGTAGCATTTTCTTCCACTGATTCACCCAACAGAATACACAATTTTGATTTATTGTTCTCATTTTGCAGTTTGCAACCCACTCGTAATACAAGCTCCTACTGACTTTAACAGCACAGAAGAAAAACAAGTAAACACAGAAAATGTTAAAATCTATTGAAGCTGGGTGATTGTAAGAGAATCTATAGAAACATAGAAGATAGGAGCAGGAGTAGGCCATTGGGCCCCTCGAGCCTGCTCCGCCATTCAATGAGATCATGGCTGATCATCCAAACTCAGTACCCTGTCCCTGCCTTCTCCCCATATCCCTTGATCCCTTTAGCCTTAAGAAATATATCTAACTCCTTCTTGAATATATTTAATGAATTGGCCTCAACTGCCTTCTGTGGTAGTGAATTCCACAGGTTCACCACTCTCTGGGTGAAGAAATTCCTCCTCATCTCAGTCCTAAATGGCTTACCCCTTATCCTTAGACTGTGACCCCTGGTTCTGGACTCCCCCGCCATCGAGAACATCCTTCCTGCATCTAGTCTGTCTAGTCCTGTTAGAATTTTATAAGTTTCAATGAGATCCCCTCTCATTCTTCTAAACGCCAGCGAGTATAAGCCCAATCGACCCAATCTCTCCTCATACGTCATTCCTGCCATCCCAGGTATCAGTCTGGTGAATCTTCGCTGCACTCCCTCCATGGCAAGAATATCCTTCCTCAGATAAGGCGACCAAAACTGCACACAATACTCAAGGTGTGGTCTCACCAAGGCCCTGTACAACTGCAGCAAGACATCCTTGTTCCTGTACTCGAACCCTCTCGCTACGAAGGCCAACATACCATTTGCCTTCTTAACCACCTGCTGAACCTGCATGCTTACCTTCAGCGACTGGTGCACAAGAACACCCAGGTCTCATTGCACTTCCCCTTATCCCAATCTATTGCTGTTCAGATAATAATCTGCCTTCCTGATTTTGCCACCAAAGTGGATAACCTCGCATTTATCCACATTATAATGCATCGGCCATGCATCTGCCCGATCACCCAACCTGTCCAAATCATACTGGAGTTTCTCGGCATCCTCCTCACAGCACACACGCCCACTCAGCTTTGTGTCGTCTGCAAACTTGGAGATATTACATCTAGTTCCCTCGTCTAGATCATTAATATATATTGTGAATAGCTGGGGTCCTAGCACCGAACCCTGCGGTACCCCACTAGTCACCGCCTGCCACTCGGAAAAAGACCGGTTTATTCCAACTCTTTGCTTCCTGTCTGCCAACCAGTTCTCTATACAAATCAGCACCTTGCCCCCAATCCCTTGTGCTTTAATTTTACACGCTAATCTCTTATGCGGGACCTTATCGAAAGCCTTCTGAAAGTCCAAATACACCACATCCACTGGTTCTCCTTTATCTATTCTACCAGTTACATCCTCAAAAAATTCCAGTAGATTAGTCAAGCTTTTGTAAATCCATGTTGACTTTGTCCAATCCTGTCACTGTTTTCCAAGTGCTCTGCTATTACATCTTTTATAATGGACTCTAGCATTTTCCCCACTACCGATGTCAGGCTTACCAGTCTATAATTCCTCGTTTTCTCTCTACCACCTTTTTTGAATAGTGGGGTTACATTAGCTACCCTCCAATCCATGGGAACTGTTCCAGAGTCTATAGAATTTTGGAAGATGACCAGTAATGCATCTACTATTTCTAGGGCCACTTCCTTAAGTACCCTAGGATGTAGATTATCAGGCCCTGGGGATTTATCAGCCTTCAATCCCATCAATTTCCCTAACACCATTTCCCTACAAATACTGATTTCATTCAGTTCCTCCCTCTCATTAGACTCTATGTTCCCCGACACCTCTGGGAGGTTATTTGTGTCCTCCTGTGTGAAGACAGAACCAAAGTATGTATTTAACTGGTCTGTCATTTCTTTGTTCCCTATTATAAATTCCCCTGATTCTGACTGCAAGGGACCTACGCTTGACTTCACCAATCTTTTTCTCTTCACATATCTATAGAAGCTTTTACAGTCAGTTTTTATGTTCACTGCAAGCTTACTCTCATACTCTATTTTCCCCCTCTCAATTAATCCCTTTGTCCTCCTTTGCTGAATCCTAAACCCATCTGGTTCACTAATGTCCTTTAGGAAGGAAATCTGCCATCGTTACCTGGTCTGGTCTACTCCAGACCCACAGCAACTCTTAACTGCGCTGCACAGGAGTGTTTTAAGACACAAAATTTGACACCGAGCCATATAAGGGTAAATTAGGGCAGGTGACCAAAAGCTTGGTCAAAGAGGTAGGTTTTAAGGAGCGTCTTAAAGGAGGAAAGAGAGGTAGAGAGGCAGAGAGGTTTAGGGAGGGAATTCCAGAGCTTAGGGCCCTAGGCAACAGAAGGCACGGCCACCAATGGTTGAGTGATTAAAATCAGGGATCCTCAAGAGGTCAGAATTAGAAGAGCGCAGATATCTCGGGGGGTTGTGGGGCTGAAGGAGAATACAGAGATAGGGAGGGGCGAGGCCATGGGGGGATTTGAAAACAAGGATGAGAATTTTGAAATCGAGGCGCTGCTTAACCAGGGGCCAATGTAGGTCAGCGAGCACAGGGGTGATGGGCGAACGGGACTCGGTGCGAGTTAGGACACATACAGCCGAGTTTTACTTACAGTGCCTCCTTAGGGTCACCTGCAAACTTGGACGTACAACTTTGATGACTTTCCTTCATCAAAGTCATTAATATACATGGTGAAAAGCTGCAGCCCCAGTATAAACCCCTGGAAAACACCACGTACCACTGTCGGGGGGAGATTGAAGGTAAGGGGGACGGAAACTGGAGGCAGAGGGAAGAGATCGTAGGCTGGGGGGAGGGTAACTGAGAGCGAGGGGGGAGAGCGGAAGCCGAGGGAGGGGGGTGGGGATGCCAGTAGCAGGAATCGGGGTGTGGAGTGGGGGTGGTGAGCGCAGCAGCCAACGTTCTTTCAATGTGGGGTCGGGATGAGCACTCAGGAGGGGTATATTTCAAAAGCTTACCTTGTGGCTAACAGGCAGTCCCAAGGCAAACCAAACTTGGCGTGGGGCCTCAATGGGCGTGGGCACTGCACGCACGACAACTTATTTTGCTTTCCCAATAGGGCGGGCGGCGCACTTCTGGCCGGAAATGTGCGCACGCTTCCCGCCCACCATATTGGGGGATTAGTAGATGGGTGAGCACCCAGAAAAACTGCCACTGCACGCCATCCATTTACATCCATAAGGAGCAATGTTATGGTGTTCAGAATCTCTTCAGCCTGTCTTGTCTATTCACCCCACCTACTTCACTTCTCTTTGGTAATACTGTACTCTCAATCCA
The DNA here is from genome assembly GCF_052327205.1 of Somniosus microcephalus. NCBI lineage: Eukaryota > Metazoa > Chordata > Chondrichthyes > Squaliformes > Somniosidae > Somniosus > Somniosus microcephalus. The sequence continues at coordinate 213,188,496 of NC_140996.1, read as the reverse complement.
ATTATAACAAAGACGTTTTCAGTGATTTTTCAAATGGTCCCACAGCATCATTGTGTTCACAGACCATTCCTAGAACCAGCTCATTTTACAGCAAGGGAGGGGGCCATTTGGCCCATCGTGCCTTTGACGGCCCTCTATGGAAGGGCCATCCACTCAGTCCCATGCCCCTGCCCGTTCTCCGTACCCTGTTATTTTTCAAGATGGTGGGAAAAGTAGAGGCAGGGATTTTCACCACCCCCCAACCCCCCAAAAAAAACAATCACTGGAAGGAAGGATATGCCGGAGAAAGTATTTGCAAAAATGACAGGCCAAAGTGTCAGTACACAATGGAAGTGTGTTTTACAAGGAAATGTTGCAGCAGTTTGTTGAGAAAGGTATCCACAGTGAATTTGATTGAAACAATGTGTTGTCTGTCAATTTTAGAGAATTTTCCAGTTGAATAGCTGGGCGTCGCTCAAAGGCAAAAAACTAGTTGGGTAAGTGATTTAGTTTTACACTCCCTGATGATGAGGAGTAACAACCCCGATGTTAACCTGCCTTTCTCCTTCTGACACTGACTGGCCTGCTGCGCCTATCGAACTGTTCTGTTTTTAGTTCAGATTTCCAGCATTTGTGAGTTTTTCTTTTTTTTTTAATCTTTCCTTCTCCGTCATTTCTCTGATGATAAATCTGAATCCAGTATTTTCTTTTCTCTAGCCAGCCTATTCAAACACATGAATGTGTCCAAAACTAGAGGCCATAAACATAAGATGGTCGCTAATAAATCCAATCGGGAATTCAGGTGAAACTTCTTTACCCAGAGAGCGGTGAGAATGTGGAACTCGCTACCACAGGGAGTGGTGGAGGCGAATAGTATCGATGCATTTAAGAGGAAGCTAGGTCAACATGAGGGAGAAAGGAAGAGAAGGTTCTGCTGATAGGGTTAGAAGGCGTAGGGTGTGAGGAGGCTCGTGCGGAGCATTAACCAATTGGGCCAAATGGCCTGTTTCTGTGCTGTACATTCTATGTAATTCTATGTAACGTCTCTTCCATCAGCTGTCAAGTTCGGCATCTTCAGTATGTTACGTAGAAAAGGTTAATCCTACAGGAATGGTAAGCAATTAACTCTAGATCATCTCCAACATACAACTCTTTTTCCTAATAACTTTTAAACAAAGTTATTGCATCAACAATATATGTTGTCCATTTCATACGTTATTTCATACGGGATCTCTGAGCCCCGTCCCGAGGCGCAATCTTATATAAAGAGTTGCGACCGGGGTTGGGAGGCTGGAGGGGGGCTCATGCGGGATAGGCCTTGGATTTGGAGTAGGAGGGGTGCAGTGGGGCAAAGTTCATGGGGAGATGCAGCTTCTCAGCTCCCTCTCCCCAGTAATTCCCTCCACCCTGAAAAGAAGCAAACGAATGTGACTGGTCTTTCCACTGACACCAAACATTATAACACAAATGTATCCAAAGGCCCTGATACATCTATTGCCATTGTTGATATGGCGAGATGAAGTAAGGTGGGAGGAGGCTCGTGTGGAGCATAAACACCGTCTTAGACTTCAACCTCCAGCGGGGAATATTCTGCAGAGACTGATCATGAAACTTGTAATTGAGAGACTAACTGATAAAAGAAAGAAAAGGAAGACTTGCATTCATATAGCGCCTTTCACGACCACCGGACATTACAAAGCGCTTTACAGCCAATTAAGTACTTTTTTTTTAACTGTAGTCACTGTTGTAATGTAGGGAACATGGCAGCCAATTTGCACACAGCAAGCTCCCACAAACAGCAATGTGATAATGACCAGATAATGTTTTAGTGATGTTGGTTGAGGGATAAATATTGGCCAGGACACCGGGGATAACTCCCCCCCTGCTCTTCTTCGAAACAGCACCATAGGATTTTTTAACGTCCACTGAAGAGAGCAGACGGGGGCCTCGGTTTAAAGTCTAATGCGAAAGACGGCACCTCCGGCAGTGCAGCACTCCCTCAGCACTGAACTAGAGCGTCAGCCTAGATTTTTGTGCTCAAGTCTCTGGAGTGGGACTTGAACCCACAACCTTCTGACTCAAGAGGCGTGTGTGCTACCAACTGAGCCACTGGCTGACTAAATGATGTAGAAGATAGGAGCAGGAGTAGGCCATTTGGCCCCTCGAGCCTGTTCCGCCATTTAATGAGATCATGGCTGATCATCCAAATTCAGTACCCTGTCCCTGCTTTCTCCCCATATCCCTTGATCCCTTTAGCCTTAAGAAATATATCCAACTCCTTCTTGAATATATTTAATGAATTGGCCTCTACTGCCTTCTGTGGTAGAGAATTCCACAGGTTCACCACTCTCTGGGTGAAGAAATTCCTCCTCATCTCAGTCCTAAATGGCTTACCCCTTATCCTTAGACTGTGACCCCTGGTTCTGGACTCCCCCGCCAGCGGGAACATCCTTCCTGCATCTAGTCTATCTAGTCCTGTTAGAATTTTATAAGTTTCAATGAAATCCCCCCTGTAGAATATAATCAGGCAGAAGGACACAGCAGAGATTGAAATGGCAGATTGCAAAATGTACTGGAGAGATGTGAAATGTACAGTCAGGGTGGTAATACAGACATGCCAAGCTTCAGCACATCACTGCTGTGTCAGACAAGATGGGGACCAGCAATGGTCTTGGTAAACACCGCCACCAACTCAGCAGAACGATTTCTTCCGAGGCTGGTTAGTAGGAGTTTCTTTGAACTAGGTATAAGAGAGTCTTCTAGAGTGAAGTTGTGGTTTCCATCCACAAGACTCTAAAATACTAAAAATATCAATGTAATGAAATGTGTTTGGCTTGCCTGTATTCGTTTTGCACTCATGTATATTACCCTCCCCCACACGGTGTATAGTTTCACTTCCTCTTTCCTGACTAACCTGGAATGTTCCAGGTCTTGGCTCTTGGCTCCACCCCTGACTTCTCTTACATAAAGATCCCAGGATCTTTATCACTCATTCCTGTGAGCCAGTCAGTGTGTTGAGATGTTAGCTCTGATCTTAGTGATTAAAAGCCAACTTGTTAAAGTTTATAACTTCTAGTTTTGTGGTTATTGAAGGCACATCAATCAATAATCAGAATTTACTGGCAGTATGCACTGCCACCCCCACCCTTCCCGGAAAAGAAATCTTGTGCCTTCCGCGCTCGCACACCTCCTTCAGAAATGTCTAAATTCATCATCACAAGCAAAAAACCACGTCCGTTTTTTCAGCACAGTACAGGTTTTAGAATATTTGGTATGCCTGCAGCCAAAGTTAAGACCACCTCGAGTCCCAATGCGCCCTCACTAACTACGTGCCGTGGTCTGTCAGGTAAGCAAGGGTTTGAGTTACACAGAGAAACAGAACAAATCACGGAATATAATCCTCTAAACATTGGTAAAATTTGTGGAAGCCCATCTAATAAGAGCAGAATTTCACTTATTCAGTCAACATAAAGCAGTGGCTCTGGTATGGTCAGTAATCTTTAGTTGAGTTGTCAGATTTTTTTTGGGGGGGGGGGTGTGGACTGGGTCAGTTTTTTTTTGCTAAATCTCTCAGTTGTCATGTACTTTCTTCCACACTCGACAACGACCCTTCCTGATTCCCAGTTTCCAATCTCTCTGCACATGACATTCAGCAAAAACGTCTATGGCATTTCAAAATCGTGCCACACCAATTACTTTGTTCTATGAAAGGCACATTTATAACGTGCCTTTCACAACCTCAGGATGTACCCATGAGCTTTGGAGAACTCCTCCTGTTCTTCTTGGAAACAGCGCCATGGGATCTTTTACGTCCATCTGAAAGGCCAGAAGGGGGTCTCGGTTTAATGTCTCATCCGAAAGACGGCACCTCCGACAGTGCAGCGCTCCCTCAGCACTGCAATGGAGTGTCAGCCAGGATTTTATGCTCAAGTCTCTGGAGTGGGGGCCTGAACCCACAACCTTAACTCTGAGGCAAGAGTGCTACCACTGAGCCACAGCTGACACCAACTGTAGGTGCTTAAAAAAAAGACACTTGTGATGTCTGAAGACTTGTTGCAACGTGTCAGAGAGCTGGAACCAACAAAAGAGCAACTATATATATTATGTAATTATAAATATCGCAAATTATTATAAATATCAGCAATTTAACAAACTGTATGCTGGATGAAGGAAGCTTGGAAGTCGATGTCAATATTAAACACCATCTCCTACCCCACATACAAAGTATTCAGACAGTAACAGTGACAATCAAGATCCTAAATTTGCAACTTTTTCAACTTCCCTGACACTTCAACCTAACCTCGACAACCTCCCGCCCCACGCCCGCTCTCATTGGCTGAAGGAATTTCCCTTCCCATTGTTGAGATGCAACTGCGCGTCTCCTGATTGCCCGGCCCGCCTGTCCATCACACCATCAGGTTAGGTTGCGCTCTATTTTCGCCCCTTCCCCTCCCCCTCCCCCCCTCTGCTCCTGTCCCAGTCATTCGATTTGACATGGGTGCGCGGCCCTACATCTGCAAAATACACACACACACACATAAAAGGTTCATTAGGAAGGCAAAATACGCCACAGTGGTAAATGCAATGTTATACAGGGATTGCATTATTGAAATCGCATCACAGTAAAAGGAAAAGCAGTTTAATTACTACCGTTTAGAAATGTCCTTTCTTTTTCAACGCCCAGTTCTTCTTTTCTGCTGCTGGCGAACAGACCCACACTGCCATCTGGTGGCCCTGCACAGAGCAACGAACGGTTTTTTAAAAATACATTTCCGCAACTCTGTCGCCCCCTGTTGCATAACTTTATAATGAAGTTTAGTGTTGCTGCTGTAAATAATTTGTCTATTTTTTATTCGATCCTGGGATGTGGGCGTTGCTGGCAAGTCCAGCATTTATTGCCCATCCCTAATCGCCCTTGAGAAGGTGGTGGTGAGCCGCCACAGTGCTGTTTGGGAGGGAGTTCCAGGATTTTGATCCAGCGACGATGAAGGAACGGTGATATATTTCCAAGTCAGGCTGGTGTGTGACTTGGAGGTGGTGGTGGTGTTCCTATGTGCCTGCTGCCCTTGTCCTTCTAGGTGGTAGAGGTCGCGGGTTTTGAAGGTGCTGCCGAAGAAGCCTTGGCGAGTTGCTGCAGTGCACCTTGCAGATGGTACACACTGCAGCCACGGTGCGCCGGTGGAGGGAATGAATGTTTAAGGTGGTGGATGGGGTGCCAATGAAGCGGGCTGCTTTGTCCTGAATGGTATCAAGCTTCTTGAGTGTTGGAGCTGCACTCATCCAGGCAAGGGAAGAGTATTCCATCACACTCCTTACTTGTGCCTTGCAGATGATGGAAAGGCTTATTTTAAAAACTATCAGAATCTCTTGAAGCAGAGTTCAAATTTTTTTCTTAAAAAAGGGAATTAGTTGCTTGAAAAAGAATACTTGTTTAAAAGAGCAAACTTGTATTTATATAGCGCCTTTCACAACCTGAAGTTGTCCCAAAGCGCATTACAGCCAATTAAGTACTTTTTGAAGTGGAGTCACTGTTGTAATGTAGGAAACGTGGCAGCCAATTTGCGCACAGCAAGCTCCCACAAACAGCAATGTGATAATGACCAGATAATCCGTTTTAGTGATGTTGATTGAGGGATAAATATTGGCCAGGACACCGGGGATAACTCTCCTGCTCTTCTTCGAATAGTGCCATGGCATCTTTTACGTCCACCTGAGAGAGCAGACGGGACCTCAGTTTAACATATCAGAAAGACGGCACCTCCGCCAGTGCAGCACTCCCTCACTACTGCACTGGAGTGTCAGCCTAGATTTTTGTGCTCCTGTCTCTGGAGTGGGACTTGAACCCACAACCTTCTGACTCAGGAGTGAGAGTACCATCACTGAGCATTGTCCCCACAATCATTGTGAACAGTCCAGGCTGACAGGCCTACTCGCATTCCCTTTCCAAGCTTTATTATGTTCTTATAAAATAGTGGCACGGGAACAAAAACACCATCCACCATATACAAACAACATCTTTATTCACAGTCTTGAAAAAATAGCAGTTGTCCTACTGTAAACCTTTGACAATTCACAAGATAAATAAAAAATACTTGCTGAAATTGTGTACTTTCCTCTCTTTTATATAGGAAATTCCACTTTTAAAGTATGTACCACATAACTAATAGTACAAGTGCAGTAAAACATGAAGAAGTATCATAGCTATTTTGTTAGTACAGAAATGCAAATGTTAGGACCTATAATTTTGTTTTTTAATGCTACACTTAATGTATCACCTAATTTACCTGACCCTCCACCGTGCCCAGGTAGCTGACCCCCACTGCCTGGGGTAATGCCCGCGGCAAGTTGCTCGTCTCCTCTGGCCCCTGCAGTTCTGGGCCTCCTCCTCCTCTCGCTGCCAACGCCTGCTACGGCCGTACACTGCTGAAAAGGAATCCTGTGTACTCTTCACTTCTGTCATTGCTGTGCTGTTACTTTGAAATCGTCCCTTCCATTGATTTAACCACCTGCAGGTCTGATCTGCAATAAATAACGCTCGGCTCCTGCGGCTGGCGAATGCTGCACGAGTTTAGCTGTGCTGACTTTTAACAGGGCCCCGTTACCATTTTGTAAAATTTAATCAAATGTTCGCTGACCCAATTTTGGAGGTGAAGGAATGCTCAGAACAACCCCAGGACGTGAAAAAAAAACGTGAACATTTTCTACCGATTTTACACCCCTTTCTACTGGCGGTGGTCGAATTTTGCCAGAAATTACACAGAAGAAAATAAGGCTATTTGGGCAGAATTTTCTCCCAATTTGAATGAACTAACAAAGGTGCATGACCTGACATCAGTGTTTGCCTCGACAAATCTCTCTTTTATAAAATGTAGGCGCATGCAGACATTCTGATGGATATTCCTAATCTTTTGAAAAGAACTTACACGCAGACTCAAAAAAACAGAAATAAAGGCAAGAGCAAGCAAACTTGGCCCTGCGTTTCTGTTATGCGTCTCATACCAACCAGAAATCTGACATCAAGTAAAATCAAAAGTTTAGATTTAAGCTCATTTAATGTCTTAATTGTTTAGGGAAATACTCAAAAACCATCAGATCTAAAGTTCCATCATCGTAAGCCTCTAAATTATGCTTGGAAACATTAAATTAGAGCAAGAATCTCAACCAAAAGCCAACTTGCCTTTCGCTTTCATGTTCTCATTGGCCTATTCGTATTTCCATCAGATTTGTTTTTATTTCAGGTACCCAGTGTTCACAGTATTTCTTTCTCTCTAGGCAATATATAAGCTGTAATATGCTGGGGCTCTTCAGCATCAGTAAGAGCTGTCTCAGATGGAAAGCACCCACTACGGTCCCAGCCAGTGAGGTTTAGTCATCGTCGTAATGTCAGGACGCATGGCAGCCAAACTGCACACAGCAAAGGATTCCACAAAGAACAATAAAATACACGACCAGGTAATCAGCTTCAGTGAGGGTGGCTGAGGGATAAACGTTGGCCAGGACACCGGGAGAACTCCGCCGCTCTTCTTTGAATAGCACCGTGGGGTCTTTTAAGTCCGCTATAGTTTTAACATTTCATCCAAAAGACGGCACCTCTGACAGTGCAGCACTCCCTCAGTGCTGCCCTGAAGTGCTAGCCTAGATTTTTGTGCTCAAGTCTCTGGCGTGGCGCTTGAACCCACAACATTCTGACTCAGCGGCAAGAGTGCTCCCATTGAGCCAAGGCTGACACCTGGCGCTCATCGGAGCTATAGAAGGTACTTAACGGGATAGAGAGGATGAAGAAGAAACTATATTTTCAGATATGTCAGGAGAGCAGAACAAGAGAGCACAAGGTTCAGGTTGTGAAAGGCATATTTATGACAGACATCAGGATGTTTTCTTTTTTTTTACACACGCAGAGGGTTATCAACAGCTGGAGCAGTTTGGGAGACCAGGAGACTGGAATTATTTACAGAACAGCGGGATGCCATAATGGTAAGTAAGTATTCTGGAAAGATGAGATCAATTTGGCTGAAGGCATTTCTTCATCCAAACCCATGTTGTGATTAAATTGGATATAAACAATATTGGAGAGAGGAAGGGGGCATCGTCACTGACTAATTGCTTACAAATGAACCTCAGATGAAGAATTTAAGTCATATGTGCCTGCATAAGCATTTGGTTATCAAATTTTGCTTTGTTGTGTATTTTTTCCATATTAAAAAAAAATTGTTGTTAAAACATGTTTGATTGTTTAATGAGATCAAGATCAGGAATGGTCCCAGCTGCCACAAATAAAGCCAAGAAATGGTTTGCTATCCCGACAATAGTTTACCCTTTGTATGAACACGTAGGTCGTAGTAATTAGAACAGAAAAGATTTGGGCCTAACAATTCGGTTGCTTTGTGCCTCCCGTTAGCACCCTAAGAGGGCCCGGGCGGGGCGCTGCCAACACCCCCCCACGAAATTCAGTGGGAGGTTAGTGGCGGAGGTAACCGTTAGTGCCCCGCGGCGCTGCGCCACCGGTGATGATGTCATCGCTGTGCGCAGCGCCCCGCTCGTGCCCCAGCCGCGATCTTCGGTAGCGCCCCCTGACTTACCGCCGGACGCTAATTAAAGGCGAGGTGCCGGACGGCCATTTTTGTTGCTGGCCACCTGCCAGCATCTGCCCCCTCTGCCGTCCCCGTCCTCCTGACCGCCCCCACCCCCCCCTCATGGAGTGCTGGCTGTGCTCTGTGAGCCCAGCACTTCTCTTTTGCCGGCACTCCGATCCCCGGGTCGCACTGCGCAAGGCCCCTCTCCTTTAAGAAGGGGAGGAAAGCCTGCAGTATCGCGGCGCGTTGTGCCGCAGCACCACATAGTGCCACGATATTCCCTCGCAGCGCCCAAGAGGGAGGTGGGGCGCTTTCAGTAGCGCCCCGCTTCCCTCTTGGGGCGCTACCGATGAATTTCGGCCGCGGGGTTGCTAATTTTTTCGGGGCATCTTGTGAGCCTAATGCTACTGATGTTTCACACTACTGGGGCACAGATTTAAAGTAATTGGTAGAAGGATTAGAGGGGAGTTGAGGAGAACCTTTTTCACCCAGAGGGTGGTGGGGGTCTGGAACTCGCTGCCTGATAGGGTGGTAGAGGCAGAAACCCTCATCACATTTAAAAAGTACAGTACTTGGATATGCACTTGAAGTGATGAAACCTTGCAGTGCTACGGACCAAGAGCTTGAAAATGGGATCAGGCTGGATAGCTCTTTTTCGGCCGGCACAGACACGATGGGCCGAATGGTCTCCTTCTGTGCTGTAAATTTCTATGATTCTACTCTGCGAAGAGTTGAAGGTTTAGCATTGATCAAAGTTAAAATCCTCCCAAAGCGTGTGCTAACTTTTGTTAGGTTCTTGTCGGATGCTTCATCGAAGCGGAGCATCATATACCAGAGGTAATAACTAGATGTAAATAATGCTTCTCTCTCCATTTTGTTTTGCAGACCACACACCTCAGCATGACCTAGAAAATTGTAGAGGAGTGGGCAACCTATTTGTCCACCATCCCCCACCTGAGAGGAGGCTCTCTGAGACGAGGTGGTCAATACTGGAACGAAAAGAAAAGCAGAAATGGAGAAAACCAGAGTAAATGTCAAACGAAGAAGAATTTGAGCATTAAAACATATCATTTTACTCCATTTGTTTTAAATCATTACCTGGCATAAAATGATGTTCACCTGGTCTACAACTAGCGGGTTCAAGACCAATTATATTTGTGTAGCTAGATAACTATAATAATGTTTCAAACCTTCCTCCGATGGCTCAGTTGGAACTCAGTCACACAAGACGGCAAAGTCCCAGGTTTGATCCCTGGTCCATGCTGAATTAGATAATGTCAGCCAGGTTACCGAAAGGAGTGCTCAAGGTGCTCTGTGTCCTTGGGCTAGGAGGTGGTAAGAGGGGAAAGCAACCAGGATCCCTGCTCCTGATTGCCATCCAGTGACTCCTGTTGACAACAGCAACAGCATAAACTCGCATTTATGTAGCACCTTTAACCAGTGTTCACTCTAAGCTGCGCTTCGTTGCGCGGTATTTCCGATGGAAAAGCTCGTGAGCGGCACCTTGCAGATTACTGCGCGGCTGCGCACGTGCGGAGCTTGGAGGGGAACATTGCCTCTAATGTAGTAAAACGACCCAAGGCGCTCGAGTGTGGGCACGTGTGTGTGTGTGTGTGTGTGTGTGTGTGTGTGTGTGTGTGTGTGTGTGTGTACAGAATCAAGCTCAGCTGCCATGCCGCCCCCACCCCCGCCGACAACAGTCATATAAACTGGCGATATTCAACATCTATACTCAATCACAAAGAATGCATATTTGAGTAAGGTAACAGAGGCACCTAAACCAGTATGAGCTAGCACCTTCAGAAGAGGAAAGAAAACAGAGAGATGTTAAGTTTTTTTTTAAAAAAGTGCACAACTAACTGTTGATTTGTTTCGGACTGATGTTCAGTGCAGTATTACACATACTATTACTTCAGTTCTTTCGCATCCTAAAGTGTGCTTGTGCACGTGAGCATTATCTCAGATTCATAACAAAAGACATGGCCAAAGACAGTTCTTCAGTGAGCTCTTCAGGAAGGGTAGACACAATTGAAATGATACTGCGAGTAAGATAGAGTATCCTGAAAGAAGAACAAGTTTTAAACAAAGATTAGCTCAGTATTAGCTATGGCATTTTTGAAATCATTCTTTCTTTATTAACAATAATGATTCCCCCACGAGCTGTAAACTCTACCTCCTCCGAGGATTTGTCTGATGCATCAGTGGGTAAACGTACTTTGTGCTGTGGCAGCTTTGAGCCCCAGCTTGTGCCGAGTTGCCTCATCTCAGCCAAAGCAACCTCAGTGTCCTTAAACTGGGGCTGGGCACAAGTCACAGCTGCGATGCCTATAAAATCGAATAGCCCGCCAATACCCGCTGACCAGGCTTAATGATGAATAATCACCATTTGGGCAAGTACTGGATGCCTGTTTGGCTCCCGCAGCTCACCGGTGCCAGTTAAATGAGATCTGGGCCTCAAAATGGCTCCGGCCTCTTCACCCCAGAATGGGCAGGCTGACGGTGCGCTCCACCGATAGGCCACCCTATAGTCAGGAGAGAAAACTGGCAGAGAGGGAGAAGCGAACAAGCACTAACTGAGTTTTAAAAGTAAACTCCAAACATAATACCCAATAGTACCAGCATTAATTCCATTTTCAAATCGACTTGGAACTCACTGAGATCAGCTGTTTGGAGAGATTGTTAAAAGACATTATAAAGACTTTTAACTAAGAAATTCTGAAACATCTCTTGCCCAGGAGGACCTTTTCCAATTGGTCTGAAGCAGCTTTGGCAGATCTGCCACATAAGATGATCTGCTTGGTTGACATATTCCATGGATTCAGTTCCAACTGGCTGCTAGTCATCTCTGTAGGGACTGGCTCCTGGTGCTAGATTCCAATCCAAGTATTCAAACCAGAGGAAAAGACTTGGTATTGATTAGAACACAAGGCCAACAAGTAGCAAGCCTTTGATTTAGTTCAAGAAGCATTTAATTCCTTTGAAAGTTCACTTCCAGCCAGTTAGATATAGACCCATAGAATAAGTCATCCAAATGGATCTTACCTGGTCAGGAGACTTGAAATAGCACATCTCCTGAGGCTAATTTCAAACGAGCATCAACTGAGGTATCCTCCCCTCGGGTGGGAGATTTACAAAGCAACCTTTTTTTAAAAATAGTCCTTCAAGAGCTGGAGATCTCTCATATATTCAAATTACTCCATCAACCCACCCAAATGATTTAGCAGCTTTCTGTTACCAGACAAGTATGTTATACTGCATTCTAACATTAATTATAAAAGATTTTCTTAAAATACTATTCCAGAATACATCAAACAAACATTTCCCCCCATCATCTGTCAAAACCCTTGGTTGCTGCCAGTCTTACTCACCAGTTTATGTAATGGTACGGTAGCACAGGCTCCTGCTCAGACCCTTCGCTAACAGCCAGTCCAGATTTTAAAGCTTTGAAATTAGCTTCAATGTCTCTTTTTAGGACATCCAAAGTAATATACCCACTGAAATAATTTAGAACTTTCTAGAAGGAGAAAATAAAGATACTTTAAAACTAATGAAAAACAGCTCTCCTTTGTTTGCCCAGTGGACAGTGCCATCACCCAGTGTAGTACTGAGCCATGCAGAACGGGAGATTCCAGGTTAGATTCCTGGCCTCTGCAGCATTAACCTGCTTTTATATTGCCATGGCGGGGGAGGGGGGGGGGGGCGGCGGTACTTGCACTGCTGGTTTCCAAAGTACGGATCTTGCACAACCGGCAGAAATTGCAAACTAAACCTGTTGGAATCACGAAGGCCAGAGTCCATGGAGACCCGATTAGAAACAAGTCCTTTTGAGCACCAGCCTCAGTAAATCCAGTAGGTTTATACTGGGGTTGCCACCAGTTACATGAGATCTGTGCTTCGGGAATTTTCAAGACCGAGATCGATAGATTTTTGATGGGTAAGGGTATCGAGGCATATGGAACAAAGGCGGGTAAATGGAGTTGAAGTACAGATCAGCTATGTTCTAAATCAATGGCTCAAGGGGCTAAATGGCCTCTGGAGCCATGTTCGTAACAGGTTGCACAAAGCTCAGCGGTGTTTTATTCCTGCGTCATGTTGTAAACATCAGTTAGCCCAGAAGCAGCACGGGGTTTTTTTAAAATAAAGGAATGCCTCTCTTTTTAATTGTGTCTGTTTGCGAAGAATTTGCTTCTGTCGCATCTAATGATTGGACAGCACTAATGTTGTGCAATGTTTTCTTAAAAGCACATGAACCATATATTTTTGACAGCAGATTTGACAGTGTTTGACAGCATTGAGGTGCTGTCAAACACTGACAATCACTGTACAAAGGTGAGCCCTTGCACCCAGGCTCTCCAATGACTCTTTCCTTAGGATAAAACAGATGGCAGCTGCAGGTGAGGGTACAGAAGCGATCTGTCACTTCTCCCAATGAGGTGAGGCCACACAAACACTTCAAAGCTTGTCACCTACAGAAAAATCTAAACACATTAAAAATGACTTTCTCAACATTTCCTTACCTCTGATACTCACCAGTGTCCCATTGCATCCTTCACACCACTTCTGCAGCTGTCATCTATACACAAACATAACAACAGACCCACAGCACGCCTCACTTACCCTGGTGGGGTTCCCCGACGTCGTGAAGCCCGCAACAGAAGTCTAAAAATTGGGAAAAGCCTCTTAACTGCCTGTTAACTACCTCTCCCCGCCACTCGGAGTCAGGTCCTTGCACAAATCGGGGACTCGACTCCCGGGAAGATTGGTTGGAGCCGGGTTGGGAGCGGGTTCGGGACCAGCTCCCATTCTTTTTGATTTTCCCAGCAGTCCTGCCTCCAAACCCGCCTCCTCAGGGCTGGTAAAATCCAGCCCATAATCTTTGACTGCCTCCTTTCCCAAGCCATCCTCATTCAGTGTAACATCTGGGTTAGTGGGCTTTAACAGCCAACAGGAGATAGAAGAAGTGAAGTAATTCTCTCTCACTTCTCTTTTCCCCCTCCCCCACACACATTCTGCCACTTGAAGATAACCCAGTTGAGAATCATTAGGGGAAAAAAATCACCAATAATGCAGCAGAGTTTATTCATAGCCCAGGTCTCTTGCATGTTTTGTTGATAATTATTAAAGGCCCAAGATTGTGGTTAAACCTTCAAGCACAATCGCACACACCTGATATTTTACATAATCGCTGGACTCTTTTATTCCTTTGTGGAATCCGTCACGGTTATATTTATCTCAGGAGGGAGGGAAGGGGGGAAAAGGAAGGAAATACAAGCAATATGATAAAAATGCTTGATGATGCATCACATAACGGACAAAGTGTTGCAAGGACAATTTTTACAGTGTGCCCCAAGGTTAAGCAAGATGATACTCACATACAAGACTGAAAGCTGATGTGCGATGTACTTGTGGCTTCCCAGATGCTGCACATCATCTTCCAACTGCTGGCTCAAAACCAAGAGCTGATTTAGTTTCCCAATGTGGGAAAAATAATCTGCATCGAAAGCACAGACAAAGCAGCTTTAGTCTTCTGCCCTCAACCTCCTACTTGGTGCAATACAGTCTGGCTTTCTGGAGGGGAAAGGCAGCTAGTGGAGAAATAGGAAAGATCACCACACCAAGTAGATTAAGTGGAGCTATACACAAAACTATTGATCATGAATTTATAAAGTGCAACCCGTGTATAATAAAGCTTTGTTAACATAGTAAAAAAAAAGGTTATTAAAAACCTAAGAATTTAATTAGAAAATAAGGGCTAGGGATTGTCAGGAATAGATTACAATTAGTGCAAATAGTTTTAGGGCAGGTAATGTGTTGCATACCTACAAATGCAGACAGAACAAACCCAATAAGTAATTAATTAGATATTCATAATGCAGTGTCCAGAAAAGTTACATTTTATAACATATACACACAATTTAAATAACAAAGGCAGGCATTCAAATACCCTGATGTGTTATAAACTTCATTTTAAGAAACTGTTATTCAAGACACTTTTTTTAAAATACCACCATTAGTGCACGGGCAGCATCCAGGTTTGTTTTCCTACGCACAAGTGACATTTTTTCCCTGCTATTCGGGATCCTGCATGCTACGCACCATTCCCTGGATGAAATGTGTGTAAATGAACTGTTCCCAGGCACCTTTACATTTTCTTAAGGGCTCAAAGGGAGACGTGTGACCTCCATGCGCCACTCTCCAGTTTGACTTTTTTTTCCTGCCACCACTGTTGGAGGGTGTAGATTCTAGATCGCAAAGGGAGGGACTCCAGCTCCATACATTTAGGCGTTAGTAGAGACCTAATGAAAGCTCAGCAGCCCCACGAAAACGGAAGCCCCCAATGCCGTCAGCTCTCTGAAAGTCAGATCCTTTATGCTAACGAGTGTTGTCAAAAGCAGGAGTACCTCAGGCCTGTTGTCCACGGTACTCCTTGCAGCTAAAAGGCTTTGTAACCAGCTGTCAAGAGGAGCTTAACAGCAACCATGGGCAATGCCCATAGATTTTCTTTAGTTCCTTGTGTGAGAAATGTACCTCTCTTGATACAATAGAGCATGATAGTGTTGTGGAGTATTTTAAACCAACACTCGACACAAGGTTTTAGATCGATAGTCACGTCATCTTTATTGCACCGGTGGGGTAACAGTCTGCTCTGTCTTAGCCAGACCTTTCCAAATTGTTACAGAAAACACTACATTTTTATACATTACAATAAGCATGGCCACCTCATGTTAAATTCAGTCCTGCCACCTGATTGGATCTTGGCCCATATGCACCTTCACGGATTGGTTATTAATCTTAATATAAACATGTATAAGCTGCCTCCTCAATCAATCACTCAAACTGCTGAATGCTAATTAAAAGATACCTTGGAATGTAACCCAGGTAATAAAGTTCTTAGGGCAGTTAAAATGCTGGACATCCAGTCTCCATTTAATTGTTTTATATCTCTCCAAAGGTCAGCTATCTTTGACCGCATCTTTATGGATGTGGTCTTTCACGTTAGTCCCTGCCCTTACACTATTCAGTGAAACTGCCAGCGATATCAGTTTAACTCTTTCCCCACTGCAATAGAGATTGAGAACGTATTGGGCGAGCAACCGTGAGTGCAAATCCGTGCTCGGTCCGACATTATTAAACTAACGCAAGCCATTGTGTGTTTTTTTAATAATTGGTGAAATTAAAAGACGGTGAAGGTTTATACGAAATAAATGGGAAAAATAAGTTACTGTTAGTTATTAACTCACCTGAATGCAAAACCCTCACAGCTCTTCATACACGCAATAAAAAGAGCCATCTTTGACGCAAAAGCTATAGAAACCATAGGGTTGAGTTTCAACACTAAATAAAAATTAAAATAAAAAAAAACTACAATTTAATAAAATGAAATAAAAAGCACCTTAAGCTGTTACTAAAAAATTAAAACCAAGAAAGAAAAACTAATAACACTCTTTGCTGCACAGCATATCTGAATATTGGCCCAGTAATTCCTGTCACAACGCGTGAGTATGGACGGGGTACTCACGCGTATGCCCAGAGGAATTGCCGGTTTTCAGCATGCACAGCGCATGCACTGCAAACCGGCATTTCCTGTCCTCTGACCCAAGGGGTTAAGAGGCAGAACGTGTGCGACTGCACAGGCAGCGCGTGCGCAGTGAAATTCCTTTTTTTTTCCCCAGAGTTGCCCGAGTGTAAAGGCCTCCGGTTTTTACGCGTGGAAAAACCAGACGTAAGTACTTAGTTTTACAGGTAAGTGGGCTTTTAGTACAATTTAGAATTTTTTTTTCCACAGGTTTATTATTTTTAAAGAATTTACAGTAAGGTAAGTTTAGTTTTAGACCCTATTTTTTAAAAATTTATTTTTTTCAAAAAATTGATTAATTGTTTAAAACATTTTTAAAAACTTATTTATAGTTAATATAATCAGTGGGATGTTTTTAAAAATTTTATTTAAAGTTTAAGTAGTGTTTTGGCAGCCCATACTTTTCATGAGTTTGACAGTTCTTACTCTCAAACTCATGAATGAAGTTTCCCCTCCCCTGATTGGCTGCACAGTGCTCACCTGATCCCAGCCGGCACATCGCACTAACTACGCCGCTGGATCAGGTCAGCACAGCGCGCCGACAGCTGAACCGGGCCAGTGACAGGAAATGCAAGCAGGCCCGGGCTTCAGATGTCGGCGCGCCGGGTGAGTGCACATCGGGGGCTTGCACGCGCGGCAAGCACCCGATCCTAATTTCAGGGCCAATGTATCACGCTTTCCATCCCCAAACTTCTCAACCACTGTGCTGCCTCATTTCAAAGCCCACTGCAATACTGTCAGTCGTGTTTCTCAGCGGTTCATTCGGCTCAGATATGGCATTTTAAAATGTCAGACACCTTCATGCTGAAGAGAGATGGTGTTAGCTGAATTAAGAAACTTTGTACAAAAGCAAAATACTGCGGATGCTGGAAATCTGAAATGAAGAGAAACACGCTGGAAATACTCAGCAGGTCGGGCAGCATCTGACGAAAGCTCATTGACCTGAAACGTTAGCTCTGTTTCTCTCTCCACAGATGCTGCCTGGCCTGCTGAGTATTTCCAGCATTTTCTAAGAAACTTTGTATTCAGGGTCTAATGAAGGACAGTTACATCTATATTAGCATTTTGAAGCACAGAGAAAACACTATGGGGTCGATTTTCAGTGTGCCGTGAGGCGGGCTTTTAGGCGTGCGGGGGGGCTAAAATCCCGGATTCGGGGGTCCCGACACCATCCCGCCCAAAACCCGCCTCCATGTAAGTTTCAAAGGAGGTGGGTACCCGCCCCGCACTGGGACCCGCCGACCCGAGGCAGGAAGGGATTAGTGCCAATTAACTGCCTGTTAACAGGTAGTTAACAGGCAGTTTTTAGCCTAATCCCTATTTTGAAGGTTGTCGTGTGGGATTCCCGACGGCTCCAAACCACGCCAAGTTAGAGGAGTCGGGCCGTCAGGTTGAAGGACTTGGAGGGGTCGAGATGTCGGTGTTCAGGTGAGTGATGGGTGCATGAGTGCAAAGGTAAGTGTGTTTGGTGTGTCTAAAGTGTGTAAAGAAGTTTAAATGACCTGTACTTACCTTTACAGCCTTCCTTCCTCTAGGTTTCGGGAGTCCATCATTCAGCCGGCACAGAAAGCAAAATGGCTGCAATCTGTCAAAAGTGACAGCCTGCAGCTTTCAGTGCCGGCGAGATTTCTAACTGAGTCTGCGTAGAAGGACTCAGGTTAGAAGTAAGACTGTCAGTGTTTGACAGCTTCAAACAGCTGTGAAACACTGATATTTCATCTGTCAACACGTCTTGACAAATGAAATTTCAGTCTGTGACGTCACCTGTTGCTGGGTGGCCCTCAATTGGCCTGCTGAGCCCGCTGGGCAGGCTCAACAAGGTCAATCAAGTTAAAATCGCGTGGATTGGCCGCATCTCGATGGAGGCGGGACTACAACCCGAAAGTTGTAGTCCCGCCTCCTTCCCGACTTCTGAATGAAAATCCAGCCCTATGTTTGTTAAGTCAATATTCAAAGGAGGTAACAAAAAATAAGGTAGCAAACAACCACTTTGCATTTCTTGCTACAGGTAACGTGAACCCGTTTAGGATTTTTCTAGACACTTTGATCCCTATTGTATATTATCATTTCATTCAACTCCATTAACTAAAATTAAAATGCTTTTGAGGTCTTTGTAAGGATTTTGATCCTGCTCTGCTTCAGAGGAACAAAAGTTAGTACGATTGCAAGCTCGTCATAGCAGAAGGATGAAGAAGAACTGGAAAATATAGTAACACACGCGCAACACAATTGAGTGCTTTACAGATTCTGGTGTCCAGAACTCAGTTTATCTTAGTTTGACATGGAAACCCCCAGGATTAAGTTTATAGATCCAATTTCCCTGACCTTTGCTCCTGGGAAAAACCTATTTCCTGAGTGCAGAGATTAGAAAGAGAGAGCTGAAACCTCTTTCACTTGGTAATACTGTACTGTTCCTTCTGATATTTTTTGAAATGTTTTCCTCATAATCCCTCTTCGCTTCCCTTATCCTGCTCTTAAAATCTTTTCCTATTTACTCCTTTATTTTTTTTTTTTAATTCTCCTTCTAGTCCTCATAAGCCAACAACCTACAGACACTGTGGCACCCTTTCCCTAGCTCGTCCAGATAAATTGAAAGCAAGCAATCTGAAATGGAGCAATAGGTGTGGTTATTAACAGCCCAGGCAGCGGCTGATTATCAAGCTGGCCATAATGATCCATCCCCTTTCCCTAAGCATATTTCGTACAGTGCAAAAAAGAAAAACAATTAAAGACAAAGAAAGACGTCTTAACTCTTCACTTGAGCAAATTGATCTGATGGCAGTTAAATGTTAGCTGACTGTCATTGTTATATGCCTCCCACCCCCTACCCGCAAAAAAATCTCTGCGCTCCTGTCACCAGCACACATAATGGCCCAGAAATTCGGGTCTCCGCAGGTGAGTACGTACGGGGTACTCACCCGTAAGCCCAATGGAAGTGCCGGTTACCTGCATGCACTGCGCATGCGCGGGAAATCGGCACTTCCGTTCCCCTGAAAGAAGGGGTTCAGAGGTCGAACGTGTGCGCAGGAGAGGCTGCGCGTGCACATCGAACTTACGTTTTTTTTGCAGGTTTTCCCGGGAGGGTAAGTCTCCAGAAGTTAGACATGTAAAAAGCAGTCGCAAGGCCTGCTTTTTACAAGGTAAGTGGTGAATTAATTAAAATTAAAACATTTTTTCCACAGGTTTATTATTTTTAAATACTTCAAAGAAAGGTAAATTTATTTTTAGCCCCATTAGAAAATAAAATTATTTTTTTCAAAAATTTAAATTGTTTAAAATAGTTATTTCATGTAATTTATAGTTTATTTTAAAAATGTGATTTAAAAAAAAAATTATTTGAAGATTTAGTGATGTTTTGGGGCTTATAGTATTTATAGGTTTGACAGCCCTTCCTGTCAAACTTATAAATGAAGCATGCCCTGCTCCGATTGGCTCCCCATGGCCCACGTGATCCCAGGGGACGCATCGAACTAACTGCGCCCCTGGGATACGCAAGCACTGCGCGCCAGCAGTTGGAGGAGGCCCAGGATCGCAATTCCACGGGGGCCCACAGCACAACGGCCGGCGCGCAAGGTAAGTGCAGGTCGGGGGCTTATATCCGCGGGAAGCCCCCGACCCGAATTTCTGGGCCATTATATTTTTATTTAGGTCATGTTCCACCATCATTGTCCCATTGTTGCATTTTAACTGCAAAACCTCTCAAATGTGCACTTTGCTCTACATTTCGTAATTTACTTAATGTTAACCCATTTGATATGATGTCACAGTTTTTCGGCAGAATTAAAAAGAGGATATAACCAAAATTGTTTGGAGCAGTACATTGGCACAGGTATCAGTTATTTGTTGAACATACATGAATGCATCAGGACAGGGGAAAGCATTCTTACCATCCACAGGAGGCCGTTCTAGCATGTCAACGGGTCTACCATGTATCACAAATATTTCAACACGGGGAAATAACGTCGACAATCCTTGAGAATCCAGATAGTCCTGTAAAAGACAGTTTACACTGTGCTTTACAGACTTCTGAAAAGGAGGCTGCATAGCAATAATACAGCAATAGCACCCTTTAGAAAACGTTTTATAATCTAGACTACATTTTTTATAGAATGGTAAAATCGATCAAATTCTTTTCAAAAACAGCTTGCATTTAAATAGCACCTTTACTGTAGACATATGTCTCAAAATTGCCCATCTCCTCCAGCCCTACAAGTTACCCTCCGAGATCTCTGCGCTCCTCCAATTCTGGCCTCTTGAGCATCCCCAATTTTAATTGCTCCACCATGGGCGACCGTGCCTTCAGTTGCCAAGGCCCTAAGCTCTGGAATTCCCTCCTTAAACCTCTCCGCCTCACTACCTCTCTTTCCTCCTTTAAGATGCTCCTTAAAACCTGTTTGACCAAGCTTTAATATCGCCTTATTTGGCTCTCGGTGTAACACTCCTGTGAAGCGCCTTGGGACGTTTTACTATGTTAAAGGCACTATATAAATACAGGTTGTTGTTGTTGTTCACAGACCTTTCCGTTATCATCACTGGTCATAGAATCATAGAACAGCACAGCACAGAAGGAGGCCATTTGGCCCATCGAGTCTGTGCCGGCTCTTTCGAAGAGCAATCCAGTTAGTCCCACTCTTTCCCTGTATCCCTACAATTTTTTCTCCTTCAAGTATTTATCCAATTCCCTTTTGAAGGCTACAACTGAATCTGTATCCACCACCCTATGAGGCTGTGATACCTAAATCCTAACCATTCATTGCGTAAAAACTCGGTGAATCAGGGCTGCAGCTTGACGTACTTTAATGCAAATATTTTTCAACCAACTAAACAGATGCCTAGACAGGAGCAATATTGCACACCACTCTACCAGTAATTAGAGTTTTAAAGATGGTAAAGCACATTACCTCCAGCTGTGGAACAGGGTCTGGCAGATGCTCCAGATATTGTTTAATTCTTTCAACATAATCTACACCTGTATGAGAATGAAAGAACAATTTGAAAAACAACTAAGCCAGTTGTTGAATTCCAATAATATCATCACTACTCCCTGGTTAAGTATTTAAAAATAAAGTATCTCTTCAGAATTAAATGCTTTCCCTTTTGGGACCTGGACTGAACTCCAACTCAGATTGATAAGATGAATGTCTTTTCTGTCACTGTAAGAGTCCTATATGAAATAGATTTGAATGATCACGACTTATTTCTCAGTGGACATGGAGCCACAGTAGAAAACTGCCCCAGATTAGCAGTCTTATATAGGGGCCACAGGATGGCTGGTATTGAAAATGGAAAAATGTTACACTGGTGCAATACAGGCTACTCGCCTGCATCTGGGGCCGAGGCACATTATTGGAACAGAGTTGAGGGAGCATTACTCTGTACG
Organism: Somniosus microcephalus; assembly: GCF_052327205.1. Taxonomy (NCBI): domain Eukaryota; kingdom Metazoa; phylum Chordata; class Chondrichthyes; order Squaliformes; family Somniosidae; genus Somniosus; species Somniosus microcephalus. The sequence continues at coordinate 213,166,988 of NC_140996.1, read as the reverse complement.
TAACTTTGCTATACCTTGCCTGGGAGCTTTTGATGCTGACAATGGGTATGCAATGGAGGTCAGAAAAACTATTTTCTTTTTTTGTTAGTCTATCAAAACTTCATACAGCTTCCAGTTCCTGCCACCCCTCTACCCTACATAGATATGGCTTGTTTCAACCGCATATTTCTTGGTAAAAGATTTAGGGGACTAAATTCGGTTGATTTGCGCCCCCAAATTTTTACCCCTTAATTGTTATGAAGGCAGCAACAAAGCATTAATACCCTTCAAAAGGCCATTGGGACCCAAGCTAGGCATAGGGGTGAAATTGGTCTTGGGTGCAAAGCAGGTAATAGCAAATCAGCTCCGATCTACAACCCGTCCGCATGAAGTCAATGGAAAAGATAGTTGGGCGGCGTGTAAAACATGCTGCTGTTTCATTATCGACAGTTTTGTGCTACTACCCAAGACCATTTCACCCCCCGTGTTTCTGCAGCCAGGCCTCGACAACCATACATAAATAGCAAATAGGAAACATGGCTTTCTTTAAATATCAATTTTCACTTCATAGACTTTGTGTCACAAATATGATGAATTTTTTATAACAAATATTTTAACATAAGGCCATTGTAGAACATTATCCTGGACTATTCTTTTGAGACGGCTGTGGCTCCACTTATCCCAACTAAACAAATTGTTTTTATGTAGTCCCAATGTAACAGCTTTTCCTTACCCGGGTAATTTTATTATTCTAATATTCAAGAGTGTGCGTTGGTTCAAGCAAAGGATTGTTCACCAGGCTTTGTTGTCAAATAATAACCAAATCATAAAAGCTGCCACAAAATAAAATGGCTATACTTTGAATACAAACCGAACACCCCCACCCAGGGTTCACTAGATAAGGATCGGGAGTTTAAATCCTTGCCAATTTTTCCTTCCTCTATCGGGGCGATGAGGTCAATGGAAACATACCACCCCTACCCCCTGGCTGTGATCAGCTAACTGAGTGCACCTCCCTTTCACTTTGAAGTTTTTTTTCTTGCTTCCTTTAGGTTGCTCTGTACTGCTCAGCCAAGATGGCAGAAATGCAAGCTGGCTCCCAGGCCTTTGCCAATGCGACAGCATTTCAACTGCTGGGGAAGGTACAAGAGCACTGCAGGTTAACGCATACAGCAGTTTTCCTTCCCTCACACTCTGTGGAAAGTGACTCCCCTCTACTGAACACGCTGGGCAAGGTTTTCACCTTGTGTGTTTGCCCGCACCCCCCACCGCCATTTATTATAGTGGGCAAGAAAATCATGGGCTGGCGAGCACACATATGGAGTATACACGTAGAAAACCCCAATCATTGCTTCTTCTCCCTTCTTCTTCGCTGAGGTTGGTGACTCACTATGGAAAACGAAGGATGTAGGTCTACCCATTACCACCCTACATCACTGCAATATGCCAACCGTCTACCCAGAGTAAGGCATGCACAACAGAATGCAACTGCAGTTAGTGTGATTTTATGCAAGACATTTTCTTTTGAGACTCACAAAAAGGAAAATTAGCACAATCATAAGAAAACCCTAGTCTAAACTGCTTAAATAGATGGGAGAAGTTAAAGCTACCTCAATTTAGAAAGCAGCAACAGAAAGAACTCTACTGACAGTGAAGTATCATTAATCAGCAAATCAAAGGAGACTGATGGGTTGGACGCTCCTCCTCCCAGGTTAAGCAGGCTGCATGGCAATTTCCCTCTCTTTTTTTGGAAAAGAAAATACAATGCTGGACGGGAAAATAACAGCAAAATAGAACCAAAAGCCCCCACCACAGTATACCATCTTTTAGACCTTTCTCCACTCTTTATTTTCACCGATGAGCCCCTGTCGACCCTCATCTTTCGCCTTCTGTCCTGTCTGCCAAAGATCACCTAGTCTTCCTTACTAGTTTCTCTACTCCTAGCAGCCTGTGGATGACTACCCTCTAGAACGCCTGCTCCAGAAACCTTCTGCTGGGACAGATAAAGACGTCTCAAGTTGGGACAACAGAAACCACACGTTAACTACAGTATTTTTTTTCATTTAAAAATCCAGAATTACTGTACCTACCTCTCATGTGAAAAGACTCTGACTCGACAGGGCTCTTATCCTCTCTGAGCTGTTCCTGTAACTAGAATAACAATAGTTTCTATTAGTCCAAGGGTAGTACAAAACTTTCCTAGTTCAGAATAGAAAACTGTATTACTCAAGTAATAATGCACAGCTACCTGTACTGTACCAGGGAACTGAACAATATCATAAGAAGTAGGAGCAGGAGTAGGCCATACGGCCCCTCGGGCCTGCTCCGCCATTCAATAAGATCATGGCTGATCCGAACCTAGACTCACGTCCACTTCCCTGCCCGCTCCCCGTAACCCCTAATTCCCTTATCAGCTAGGAAACGGTCTATCTCCATTTTAAATTTATTTAATGTCGCAGCTTCCACAGCTCTCTGAGGTAGCAAATTCCATAGATTTACTACCCTCTGAGTGAAGAAGTTTCTCCTCATCTCAGTTTTGAAACAGCAGCCCCTTATTCTAAGATTATGCCCCCTAGTTCTAGTCTCACCCATCAGTGGAAACATCCTCACTGCATCCACCCGATCAAGCCCCCTCACAATCTTATATGTTTCGATAAGATCGCCTCTCATTCTTCTGAATTCCAATGAGTAGAGGCCCAACCTACTCAACCTTTCCTCATAAAAAGTTTCCTACAGAGTCCCAAAAATCATACTGAAGTAAAATAACTTTTTTTTTTTAAGTAATGAGTCACAATTAAAACTATTCTAGCAAACTTGTTTTGTAGCTAGTGTAATTACGGTCAGTCATTGATTGCCACAATCATTGATCACGCCACATTTAACTGACAGATTACTTACTTGATGTACCTCTGCCCGGATAAGGAGATCAAGCTGAAAACAGAGAGACCAGATCTCCACAGCCACTTGCTCACTGCTTAGTTGGATGGGTTGAAGGGGTTTCTTAATGTTAACATCCACTGGACACAGGGGAGACAACACATCACATGTTATTTCATAGTTATGCCAAGTTAACCTGTAAAACACAAAGAGAAAACTGAACCATTGAATTTAATTTATACGATTTCATTTTTTTACTGGATCTCCTATTCCCCCCTCCAGATTTCAACTGTCTCAGCAAGTCAGTCCTAGATATAAAAACTTTAATAAAATATTGGCAATGCACTGGATGCTTCCAAGTTTCAATGCACTGGATGCTTCCAAGTTTAGCCTTCACTCAGTGGAAGCACACCCACCTCTGGGTCAGAAGGTTGTGGATTCAATCTCCACTCAATAAAATATTGGCAATGCACTGGATGCTTCCAAGTTTAGCCTTCGCTCAGTGGAAGCACACCCACCTTTGGGTCAGAAGGTTGTGGATTCAATCCCCACTCCAGAGATTTGAGCACAAAATCTAGGCTAGCACTTCAGTACAGTACTGAGGGAGTGCTTCACTATCAGAGATGCTGTCTTTCGGATGAAAAATTAAACCAAGGTCCCGTCTTCCCTCTCAGGTGGACGTAAAAGATCCCACGACACTAGGTCGAAGAAGAGCGGAGTAGCTCCCCTGGTGTCCTCTTCATAGAATATACTAACATATCTTCCTTTCCTGAACTTCTCTATATCTATCTCTGGGTATAGGCTGTCCACTGACATCTATTACATAGATACATAGATACATAGAAGATAGGAGCAGGAGTAGGCCATTCGGCCCTTCGTGCCTGCTCCGCCATTCGATGAGATCATGGCTGATCCTTTAATTCAGTATCCCGTCCCCGCCTTCTCTCCGTAACCCTTAACCCCTTTTGCCCGTAGAAATATATCTAATTCCCTCTTAAATATATTTAATGAGCTGGCGTACACTGCCCTCTGTGGCAATGAGTTCCACAGGTTCACCACTCTCTGAGTGAAGAAATTCCCCCTCATCTCTGTCCTAAATGGTTTAGCCCTTATCCTTAAATTATGTCCTCTAGTTCTGTTCTCACCCGCCAAGGGAAACATTCCTTCTGCATCCAGTCTGTCTAGACCTGTCAGAATTTTATACACTTCTATGAGGTCCCCTCTCAATCTTCTAAACTCCAGTGTGTACATCCCTAAACTACATAGTCTCTCCTCATAGGTCATTCCCGCCATTCCTGGTATCAGCCTGGTGAATCGCCGCTGCACCCCCTCCATGGCAAGAACATCCTTCCTCAGATGAGGCGACCAAAACTGTACACAGTACTCGAGGTGTGGTCTCACCAGTGCCCTGTACAGCTGCAGCAAGGTATCCCTGTTCCTGTATTCTAACCCTTTTGCTATGAAGGCCAGCATACCGTTTGCCTTCTTGACCGCCTGTTGCACCTGCATGCTCGCCTTCAGTGACTGGTGTACAAGAACACCCAGGTCTCTCTGTACTTCCCCCTCTCCCAATCTATTGCCATTTAAATAATAATTTGCCCTCCCGTTCCTGCACCCAAGGTGGATAACTTCGCACTTGTCCACATTATAGTGCATCTGCCATTTATCCGCCCAATCGCCCAGTCTGTCCAAATCGCTCTGGAGCTTCCTGGTCTCTTCCTCTGAGCCCACCCCCCCTCCTAGTTTAGTGTCGTCTGCAAATTTGGAAATGCTGCATCCGACTCCCTGATCCAGGTCATTAATGTAAATTGTGAACAGCTGGGGGCCCAGGACAGATCCCTGTGGTACCCCACTTGTTACTGCCTGCCATTCAGAAAATGAGCCGTTTATTCCAACTCTCTGTTTTCTATCTGACAGCCAGTTCCCTATCCACGCCAAAACTTTCCCCTTTATCCCATGAGCCTCAATTTTCCATGCTAATCTTTTATGTGGGACCTTATCGAAGGCCTTTTGGAAGTCCAGGTACACCACATCTACTGGCTCTCCCCCATCTATTCTACCAGTTACTCCCTCAAAAAATTCCAATAGATTAGTCAAGCACGATTTACCCTTTGTAAATCCATGTTGACTCTGTCCTATCCTGTCCCCATTTGCTAAGTGCTCCGCTATTTCATCCTTAATGATGGACTCCAGCATTTTGCCCACAACTGATGTAAGGCTTACAGGTCTGTAATTACCTGCTTTTTCCCTACCCCCCTTTTTGAATAGTGGGGTAACGTTAGCTACCCTCCAATCCATCGGCACTGTTCCCGAGTCTAATGAATTCTGAAAAATCATCCTTAGTGCATCCGCTATCTCTAGGGCCACCTCCTTCAGTACCCTAGGATGCATGTTATCAGGCCCTGGGGATTTGTCCACCTTCAATCCCTTTAGCTTCCTTAACACCATATCCTTAGAGATATTGATTTGCGTCAGTTCCTCCTTTGCCAATGTCCCTATTTTTCCCGATATCCCAGGGAGGTTTTTTGTGTCTTCCTTCGTAAAGACTGACCCAAAGTATGCATTTAGTTGATCTGCCATTTCCTTATTTCCCATTATATATTCCCCCGTATCTGACTGCAATGGACCAACTTTGGTTTTCACCAGTCTTTTCCTTTTGATATATTTATAAAAGCTTTTGGAGTTAGTTTTTATATTTTCCGCCAGCTTGTTTTCGTAAGCTATTTTGCCCCTCTTGATCATGCCCTTTGCCCTCCTTTGCTCTATCTTAAACTGTTCCCAATCTTCCGCTCTGGCGCTTTTTTTGGCTATTTTATACGCCCTATCTTTGGATTTTATGCTGTCTCTAATTTCCCCTGTTATCCACGGTTGAGTCACCTTTTTAGATTTCCTTTTATGCCAGATTGGTATAAACAATTTTTGCAATTTTGTCATTCTATCTTTAAATGTTTGCCATTGTTTATCTACCTCCAGTCCTCCCAGGAACGTTGTCCAATCAGACCTACTCAGTTCCCGTCTCATGGCATCATAATTCCCCTTGTTTAAATTCAGGACCTTAGTCTCTGAGTCAATTTCTTCGCTCTCCATTTCGAGTGAGAAATCGATCATGTTATGATCGCTCTGACCCAAGGGTCCCCGTACAACAAGATTACTGATTAGTCCCTTCTCATTGCACAGTACCCAGTCCAATATAGCCTGTTCCCGAGTTGGTTCCTCGACATATTGATCCAGATAACCATCCCTTAAACACTCAAGGAATTCCTCCTCCTCATTATTTTTACTGATTAGGCTAGTCCAATCTATATGTAAGTTAAAGTCACCTATGATGACAGCTGTGCTCTTATTGCACGCTTCTCTAATTTCCCTCGTGATGCCCTCCCTAACCTCTATTTTACTATTTGGAGGCCTATATACCACTCCTATTAATGTTTTTCGCCCCTCGCTATTTCTTAGCTCCACCCATATAGATTCTGTATTAACTGAGTTAATATCCTTCTTTTCAATTGCATTTATCCCCTCTTTTACTAGCAATGCTACCCCTCCTCCCTTTCTTTTTTGTCGATCCTTCCTAAATACTGAATACCCCTGTATGTTAAGCTCCCAGCCCTGCTCACCCTGCAACCATGTTTCCGTAATCCCAATTAGATCATAATTATTAACCTCTATTTCCACAGCTAATTCATCTACCTTGTTCCTGATGCTTCTCGCATTAAGGTATAAAACCCTCAGGCTTTTTTTATGCTCACATTTTTTATGAATTAGTTTGGCCCTTTGTTTTTTGTTCCACACCCTTTTACCATTTATTTCTGTCTGCCTTTCACTTTCCTCTATTTCACTACATAGGTTTCTAGCCCCCTGCCATACTAGTTTAAATGCTCCCGAACTGCTTTATCAAAAATTACCCCGAGAACATCAGTTCCATCTCTGCACAGGTGTAGACCGTCCCTTTTGTATAGGTCACACCTACCACAAGCCCACTAACCCTCACAAATATCTAGATTACATATGAGTGTAGAAGTACTGCAAGTGGGATACTGTAGGCTGGGAATCCCTGGCCCAAGACTGCACAACGTGGAGGAGAAGCATCCGGGAAGGCATCGAACACCTCGAGTCTCTTCGCCAGGAGCAAGCGGAAGCCAAGCGCAAGGAGCGCACGCCAACCCAAGCACCCCACCCACCGTCTGCCCCACCTGTGACAGAGACTGTAGGTCCCGCATTGGACTCATCAGTCACCTGAGAACTCATTTTTAATGAGGAAGCAAGTCATCCTCGGTTCCGAGGGACTGCCTAAGAAGAAGAAGTAGGCTGGGACAGTTGATAGTTAAGTCAGCAGAATGAGAGAGTGGGGGTTGTTAAAGGCTGTACAGCACCAATAGTGCCAGAGAGGGCAGACAGGGGCTTGGTTTAACGTCGCATCCAAAAGACGACGGCCTAGAAATTCATCTTCAGCGGTGGATCAAAATGGGCGGAATCGGATCGGCCGCCAGTTATATGCATATGCAGCGCCTGATATTCAGTTTTATAATAAAGCACCAAAACAAGTGATGATGGGTACAAACCTCAATGGAACTGAATGTTGGCACTCCCTCAGCTCTGCACTGCACTGGAGTGTCAGCCAAGATTATTCAGTTTTATAATAAAGCACCGAAAACAATTAATGAAAGGTACAAACCTCAATGGAACTGGCGGCCGATCCCATAGGCCCGTTTTGCACCACTGCCCGAGACGAATTTCTAGGCCGGCACCTCTGACAGTGCAGCACTCCCTCAGTACTGCACTGGAGTGTCAGCCTAGGTTACATGCACAAATCCAGGAGTGGGGCTTCAACCCATGACCTATATTACTGAGATATGGGAGTCTATCTTTCTCTCTCTCAACATTGGTGGATGCAGCACCATTAGTATTCAATGCATTGTATCACTTACTATACGTCATGTGTGTCAGCCGTGGCTCAGTGAGTGGCACTCTCGCCTCCGAGTCAGAAGATTGTGGGTTCATAGTCCCACTCCAGAGACGAGAGCACAAAAAACTAGGCTGACACTTCCAGTGCAGTGCCGAGGGAGCGCCACACTGTCGGAGGTGCCGTCTTTCGGATGAGGCGTTAAACCGTCTGCTCTCTCTAAGGTGGACGTCAAGATCCCGTGGCACATCCTGGCCAATATTTATCCCTCAACCAATATCACTAAAAAAAAACACTGATTATCCGGTCATGATCACATTGCTGTTTGCGGGAGCTTGCTGTGCGCAAATTGGCTGCCACCTTTCCTACAATTACAACAGAGACTATAATTTTTTTTTAAGTACTTGATTGGCTGTAAAGCGCTTTGGGGACGTGAAAGGCGCTATAGAAATGCAAGTCCTTGGGGGGGAAAACTCAGTTGTTTGCGCCTCCCATTAGCGCCTTAAGAGGGTGCCAATTGGGGCGCAAAGCAACTAGCGCCCGGGCGTGGCGATGTTTGTGCCGCTAGCGAAATTAACTAGACATTTTGTGGCGGCGCTAAACACTACCGCCACGGTCTCCTGCACCGGCAGATTATGACGTCAGTCGAGTGCGCAACGCCCCGTTAGCGCCCTGGACCAGATATTGAGTGGCGCCCCCTGCCTTACCACCTGCCGCTAGCAACGACAGGTTGAGGGGAGCGTTTTTCTGTCAGAAAGGGACTGGGGGGAGTGCTATTTAAAGGCGACCACTTCCTGCCTTTTTTTGTCAGTGACATTTTTGCACCACACATTCTGAGAGAGAGACTTCTGGAGAGGTTCAACGCTGTGTGGAGGAGTTTTGAGTACTGAGCAGCACTTTGCAGGTTTATTTTGATTTGCCCTTCCTTGCTTCACCAGCGCTCTGAGGTAGCGCCTCGCTCCTCAGCCTTTGCGCCTTAAGACAGGTGTGAAGCGCCTGATTTAGCACTCCAATCACCTCCAGGGGCGATAAAAGCCAAGTTTGCCGTCGGAGGCAAGAATTAGCGCCAGGCGCTAAACTTTGCGCACCGCCAGTAATGGCGCCCCAAACGGGGCGATACCGAATTTTTCCCCCCTTTACTTTTACATAATTAATTATTACATTGGGCGTCTCCCACCTCTGAATGAGCTGTCGATGGGTGCAGGGGTGGTATTAATTAAATATAAATATATGGCATTGCTCGGGTTTTTTTTTCCCCTCAATAATCATGTTAATTATTGCCAATGGTCGAGCTGGGCCTCCCCTACCTCGGAAGCGCCGCTGGTAGGTGCAGGGCTGGCGCAGCGGCTCCGTCCGCCCCACGGCTGCCATCGTTACCAGGACAACCGCGCCCGGACCCCAATCCCTGCCACACCGGCCGCCGGGTCACGCCGCCACCCGGCTCTTTTGATTGACCGACTAAAATAATGTTTTATCATTAAAAAAAAACCTTTATGATTAAACTAAATGTATCAAGACGACATTTAAAATTTAAAAAATGTATCCGGCAAATGTCCCCCCCTAAAAAGGGACAAATTTGCATGTTGCACTGTAATCCTTCCGGTGGGGAAACAAAAAGAAAAGGGAATTCAATGTGGATGGTTTGTAGTTAAAAGAAAGGACGTCTCAAAAAGCGCTTTACAGCCAATGAAGTATGTTTTGTTGTTGTAATGTGGGAGTTTCTGAAATGTTTAGAAATAAACCAAGTTTCGTGCCTGTAAGAGTCTTTGAGTGAGGGGAAAATCGGGGTTGGGGATTGGATTTGGGAAAGAAACGCCATCGGGGAAGCTCAGGGGACATTTTATGAGGGTCCAGACCCAGCTAGATTTGCCAGGGTCTGTTTTCAGGCCCCACTGATATTTTATTCTGCTACTGCAAAAATATACCGGCAAACTTGAGTAAGGGGAGGTAACTGTGTGTGCGAGGGTCAGTTGGAAGGTGTTGCATGAATGTGTTTTTAACCGTCCTATTAGCCATCCAGTTTCTGGTCAGAAAGGCCATCGACCTGAAACGTTAACTCTGTTTCTCTTTTCACAGATGCTGCCTGACCTGCTGAGTATCGCCAGCATTTTCTGTTTTTATATCATGAATACAACTGACTTTAAAAAAGAAAGACTTGCATTTATATAGCGCCTTTCACAACCTCAGGACGTCTTAAAGTGCTTTACAGCCAATTAAGTACTTTTTTCTTAAGTGTAGTCACTGTTGTAATGTAACCCTGGTGTCCGGTATGGGGTTGCTGAGGAATATATCGAAAATATTTTTACTACATCACCTGAAAAAGTTCCAGCCTCAGAAAACATGTTTATCAACAACAGTTGGTACAAAGATACCAGACTTACTGTGTTTCCACCCCAAACTGTCTCTTAAGAGCAGAAACGTTACTGATAATTTAGGGAAAAGTCAGTATCCTGGAAACTTATCTTGCCACCACATTCGGTGTTTTGCCACAAGTAAATGTCATTCAAAAGGCAGAAAAAGTACCATCACGAGGAAGTCCTCAAGAAGTGGAAAGCAAAGTGTGGAGGATGATGAGGTGATGCTGGAGGATGAATGCGAAGTAGAAGATGCTGAATTTGAAGAACTGTTTCAAGAACAAATATCTGCTGTTCCTGAAGGAGGTCATAGAGTATTTATTGTTCATCCAGATGTAAAGTGGGGAGGAAAGAAACAGTATCTCACAACAGGTAAAGTTGTTATTAACTAATGCAAAACATGTTTCAATGTTGTATAAGAACAACTAATACATAGGGGCTTAGATAGAGTGAATAGTGAAGGCCTATTTACCTTAGCAGAAAGGTCAATAACCAGGGGGGCTTAGATTTAAAGTAATTGGTAGAAGGATTAGAGGGGAGTTGAGAAATCTTTGCTCCCAGATGGTGGTGGGGGTCTGGAACTCAGTGTCTGAAATGGTGGTAGAGGCAGAAACCCTCACCACATTTAAAAAGTACTTGGTCTGAGGCCTCGCAGGTGCATATCCAAGAGCTGGAAAGTGGGATTAGGCTGGGTGGCTCTTTTTCATCCGGCACGGAGCCGATCGGCCAAATGGCCTCCTTCTGTGCTGTAAGTTTCCATGATTCTATAGTACATGGTATTTACAGCACAGAAACAGGCCATTTGGCCCCACAGGTCCATGCCGGTGTTTCCTCCCCCCACCCTTCTTTATCTAACCCCATCATATCATCATATCCTACAAAAGCAAAATACTGCGGATGCTGGAAATCTGAAATAAAAACAAAAAAATGCTGGAAATACTCAGCAAGTCAGGCAGCATCTATGGAGAGAGAAAGAATTAATGTTTCAGGTCGATAACCTTTCGTTTACAGCACCTCCCACCCCGAAAACTTGACCCAGCATCAACCTTTGGCTCTGTACTAAAAATGCCCCTCTGGTTATCCTCTGGTGTTTACAACAGCATTGTATCTAGTTTTCCCTTAAATGCATCTATGCTAGTCACTTCAGCTATTCCTTGTGGTAGCGAGTTCCACGTTCTAACCACTCTGGGTAAAGACGTTTCTCCTGAATTCCCTTTTGGATTTATTAGTGACTATCTTATATTTACGCTCCTTAGTTCTGGTCTCCCTTGCAAGTGGAAACATCTTCTCTGGGTCTAGCCTTTCTAATCCTTTCATAATCTTAAAGACCTCTATCAGGTCACACCTCAGTCTTCTGTTTTCCAGAGAAAAAACACCCAGCCTGTTCAATCTTTCCTGATAGGTCTAACTTCTCAGTTCCGGTATCATTTTAGTAAACCTTTTTTGCACCTTCTCCAGTGTCTCTATATCCTTTTTTTAATATGGAGACCAGAACTGTTCACGTTAGTCCAAGTGTGGTCTAACCACGGTTCTATACAAGTTGAACATAACTTCTCTGCTTTTCAATTCCATCCCTCTAGAAATGAACCCCAGTGCTTTGTATGTTTTTTTTAATGGCCTTATTAACCTGTGTTGCTTCTTTTAGTGATTTATGTATCTGTACCCCCAGATCCCTCTGCTCCTGTACCCCATTTAGATGCTTATTTTCCAAGGAGTATGTGGCCTCCTTATTCTTCCTACCAGAATGTATCGCCTCACATTTATCTATAGGATTGAAGGCTGCAGTGGTTCAGATTATAATTTATATTATTTATTTTACTTAAAATTTAGTGGTTGGTTTTAAATATTTATTAGAAATAAGAACAGAAAAACTGAAAAAGGACATACTTACAGAGTAGTAATTTTATCTGTACACCTACAAATGATAGTGGAATAAAATATATGATTTGCATAGAATATTGGAATCGCCTGGCATGAGGCAAAGTGGAAGGAGGTGAAAAGAGGTCGCAAAGAAAGACCATTTTTCACTAGAGCTGTAAAGGTAAAGAATGTTCGAGGTCTTCAAGATTATGAAGGATTATAAGATAAATAGTGTTAGGTTGTTTTCACTGGTTGGTGAGACAGTAATGAGAGGGCACAAACTTAAGACAATCACAAAAGAATTACAGGGGAGGTTAGAAAATATTTCTTTACACAGAGGGTGGCTAAAATGTGAAATTTCTTTTTTAACCAGAAACTACTTTTGGAGCAGAGTACAGAAACAGGGTCCATAAATTATTTTTAAAGGAAATTTTAGATAGTTACTTGTAAAAGAGAAATATTAAAGGATATACGTGGAGTGAGCAGGAGAGTGGACTTAAACCAGGTGGCTCATGCAGAGAAGAACACTGGCACAGACCGTAAGGGTGATCCCGAGCTTCCGGTCACCTGTCACTTTAATTCTCCGCTCCACTCCCACTCTGATCTCTCTGTCCTCGGCCTCTTGCACTGTTCCAATGAAGCTCAATGTAAGCTCGAGGAACAGCACCTCATCTTTCGATTAGGCACTTTACAACCTTCTGGACTCAACATTGAGTTCAACAATTTCAGACTATAACCCCTGCCCCCATTTTTCAGGTTGTTTATGATTCTGCCATCCCCATTTGCAACATTTAATCTCTCCTGCCTCTTACCCTAGCACCAAATGTTCCTCCCTCCCCTCCCCTCCCGCTTTCCCTGCTTCTGCACCTGCTTAACATCTGTTACATCTCCAGCCTTTTCCAGTTCTGATGAAGGGTCCCAGACCTGAAACGTTAACTCTGTTTCTCTCTCCACAGATGCTGCCTGGCCTGCTGAGTGCTTCCAGCATTTTCTGTTATTTCAGATTTCCAGCATCTGCAGTATTTTACTACAGGAAACTTTGGTTTATCCGGAGGTTAACTGTCCGGAATGCTCGAGCCACCGGCAAAAATCAGGAGCCGTTTCGTTAGGTTTTTTTTCTTTTCGTTGCTTTTTTTTCCCCCACCAGTCAGGCTCTGCAAGGTCTCGCTGAAGCTGTTGCTAAGCTACAGAGACGCTTGCAAGGTACGGCCGACTGTTTAGAAGCTGCAACAGGGTTTGTTACCAGATACGGAGCTCAAAATCTCCGTATGTTTCAACATTAGCGCTGGTTTGTCCGGCAGTTTTGATGGGACGGTAACAGCTCGGTGCCGGATAGCACAAAGTTTCCTGTATTGTAACGTTCAGTGATTCTGTGCTGCAGTGCAGTGTACCACAGAGTTTATGCCTGATCGTGGCTGTGTTATTGGAGACGTGCAACAATCAGCACTGTGTTGAAATTAAGACTCATCGCACAATTTACTACTGAAATTCCTTCTTTCCCACTACTTCACAACTGTAGACTTTCTTGCCTCATGCAGTATGGATTGGTTTTTGATTTATTTTTTTATAACGAGGAAGGCTAAATCAGCAGGCTATTGTGTGCTGTATAATTGCTCTCCACCTTGAGATTATATTAATTGGTGTCTCAATTCTTTCCTTTCTTCACAAGGTGAACTTCAGATGGCTGAAGCAGTTGCTCTTGTAAACACACTGCCCAACTGGCGTGTTGTTGATCAAATTATTCTTTCTACAAAAAGTCCAGACAACAAATTCATTTTTGGCAAGGGCAATTTCCAAACTCTTACAGGTAACTTGACTTAATGACAAAATGTTCAACCAAAATCTACATGATTCTAAATTATATATTTTGACGGAATAATTTAAAATGGTTATCTATACGTAGTTGTACCTTAATGCTGTATTTCCCAGTAGTTAAGAAATTGTTCATTAAATGTCTTAATCCACCATATTAGAGTGCATTTTTTTTTTTAAAGTTTGGGGAAAAATGTATTTTATGAAGTCACTAGTTTTGTCACACAGTACTTATGAGAGACACATTGGAACACTGGGTTGTTGGTACAATTATGCACATTAGAAATGATGTACTGTGAGTGGATCAAGCTATTTTGGCAATGCTTTGTTGCAGTAAAAAAAAAAGTCTTGCATTTATATAATGCCTTTCACAATCTCAGGATGTTCCAAAGCACTTTGCAGCCAATTAAGTGCTATTTCAAGTGTAGTCACTGTTGTAATGTAATTGTAAGTAATTTAAATATAACTGTTTTGCAGAAAAAGTGAAAGGGCTGCCACAGATTACTGCAGTGTTTATGAATGTTGAAAGACTGTCTGCATTATCCGAGGTAAAGAAGTTTCACGTGAGCAGAGTGTATAATGTAAAGTAAAAGTTGATCACATTGTATTGCAGAATATACAGATTAATTGATGGCAATGTTGAAACAAGGAGGAGGGCAGTAATTTAATCAAGTGGTTAAATTGCAAACCACAGGAGTGAAGCTCAAACAGTTCATAAAGTGACCTGGGGCGGCAGAGATTAGAAAGGTGCTTTAAGCCACTCCTCGGTTCCTGTTATTTTGTAATTTTCTGCACCGTTTTGGGGGTATTATTGTACCAGGAGGGACTGTAAGTATGGATATCGAGGGTCGATGAGCTTCATGTTTCAGATGCATGGTGCCCCTGAAGTGGAGTATTTGAAATAAACACTCGACACCTGGTCTGTGTTCGAAGATTCAAGCAGTCTTTATTCGCACCGGTGGGGAGACAACCTGCTATCTGTCTAGCCAAGCTTCTCTCCGCTGATACAAAGTTTTAAGCAGTCTTTTATACAAAATATAGGTGCATGATTAGCCTCGTGCATGATCCATCTTGGCAATTTGATTGGGTTTCGCCCCGGTGCACATTTACTGATTGGTTATGTAAAATAAAGCAGAGCTTACATTAACGCCACCTACCAAAGCGTGACATCAAGATACCGCCTTCATTACCGGAAAAGCATATGATCGTTATCACCGCAAGCTGTTGCTGCAACTATAACATTCTGTTTATGCCAGGTGGGGTTTCACCAACATTGTACATTTTTCTAAGAAGACGACTCCTGACTCATTGTTCTGCTTATCTGCCCCTCTAGGCCTCTTGTGGTTCAATGGTTCGACTAGTTGCAATTATCTCCAAGTTACACAGCTAGCCGCAGTTAATCATTCTAACACTACTGTGAAATCAACATGTCATTCTTAGCGTTATCCCAACTGTCAGTTCAGCAACTTAAGACAGCTTACCTCTGCAAAAGGCGTACTTCTGCAAAAAAGACTTATTAGCTCATTTAGTTCCTGAGACCCATTCTTAACCCTTTAATTATAGTAGAGCTCTAAAGCCCTACTTCACCACACAAAAGTATTAATACTCAGAATATTATTACTGCACGTTCATGAAAAAATAATTTGCGATTAGTGGTAAAGACCCGGTCTGGTGTGATACTGAATCATACAGATCAGAATATCCTATGTTTGACCTCCATTCTGTGCTGACCACAGCCATGGAAGTAGTTGGGTTGCCACAGCTGGCCTTAAAGTCAGATAGGATTCCTGCTTCTGATTGTTATCCAGCAATCCCAGGCCTCTGAAAAGCGCACGTTGTGTGGCCATCAGGCGAGGACATGATCAGGCTTAGATGTGATGCACCCCAAGGTCAAATAGCCTGTCAATGTTCTCACTGGCTGGGCTTGCACATTGCCAGCAAAGGAACTGTATACCAGAATGACCTGGTGCCTTCAGGAGAAAATTGGAGGGAAACGAAAAAGGAAAATATGTTTCTTTTAAAGAAATAATGTAAAACGGATTAAATCCTGGGCGTATATTCAATTCAATATCTTAAAGCAAGACAGCCGTCTAATAAACTGCACGACTGTATATGTTTTTCGAAGCTTTGTGCTGCTGCACATTTTTTTGGACATCCAGCAGCATTTTGATTAATAACATAAGTTTCCTTTTGCTGGTGTTATGTTACTTATCTTTGTGTTGTGACAAACCATTGCTTAGATTTTGTGAACTCCGTGCAGAATAAAAATGGATTATAAAACCATTCATAAAAAATAAAAGTTTGAAGTGTTTTTTTCGAGCTGGAGCTTTTAGTCTGTCTTCCGATCGGTTTCATTTGGCATTAGGTTTAGTTTCAAAAGTGTTCAGCATTCTTTGTTCCAGTGTTATCATAGAATCATACAGCACAGAAGGAGGCCACTTGTCCCCATCATGCCTGTTCAACATTTCATTGTGTTGGCTCTACTCTGTGTAAAAGGGAAATAAGTAAAATATTTCCTTCTACTGTATTTTAGAAAGAGTTGGAATCTGCCTGGGGAGTTAAAGTGTTTGACAGGTACTCCGTCGTCCTTCACATCTTCCGTTGCAATGCTCGTACCAAAGAGGCCAAACTGCAGATAGCACTCGCTGAGATCCCATACTTGAGGTAAGGGTTAGACTGACAATATGTGAGGAATGGCTGGTACAGTTAATTAAGACAAATTGTCCTTCAAGCTTCAAGTCACGAACATGAATTCAAATTGAAAGGAAGTGTGTCGGCTCGCTATTTCCCATTTAAGAATTAGAAGAAAATTGAATTTGGATGGCTTCAATCCAGTTCCCAGTTTGCATACGAGGTCACCGCACCATCTGTAGACTAGGCATTAATATATGTGTCTCACTCCGATACCGTAAGGGTGTGTTTCCAGTTTGCCAAATGAAAAACAGTTTGGGAGACTGGGCATGTTGTCAGTGATGTGGGGGAAGCTTTGCTTTGCACTAGATCTGGGAATACGGGTGCAAGTTGAAAAGTCTTGCTTTCCTCCAGTGCAGTTGAGCCTATTCAACAAATGAATTCGACAAATAGATCTATGATGAAGGCCCTTGCATAAAACTTTCAGCAATCGCAAAAAGAGCTGATGAACATAGGGGTTTCTTTTGCGATTGGAAATCACAGAATCCTGGCAAGCCCAACTCACTGCAGAAATATGCTTCATAACCGCCTGCTGTCTCTCTCCGCCCTGTCCCTGCTGCATTGCTGCCTCCTTCCCGGTGTCTGCCGAAAGTATGGCACTCTGAAAGCCTGGATGTCATCACTGATAGCAAGTCCTAATTTCTTCAAACTTCTCAGTTGCCTGATTGTGCTTTGCTGAAGGAATCCCTTGTGAGAGATTCCTCACCAAAGTACAGCAGCATTAAGTTGCATAGCGTGGCCATTTATTTAAAAAAAAAAAAAAAAAATATATCAGGTTACGTTACATAGGCTCGGAATTTGCAGTCAGCGGCGAAGGAAAGACGTTCGCCGCTGGCCCCGAAGAAAGCTACCCACAAAGATCTCGCGATTTATGGCGAGAAGTTTGGCTTTGTCGAGTGATTTGTGTGTAGTATAGTGGGAATCCCTACTGCGAGCTGCGGTGACGCCAACAAGCTGTCTAAGCAGCCAATCACAATACAGAATTCTCAGACAGGGAAGAAGCTGCTTTTATTCAGACTTTTTTTAAACTGTTAAAGTGCAAAACAAAGATTGGGGCTCTCCCGTGGGGGGGAAAAAAAGGTAAACCTGAAATAAATATGAACAAGCTTTTAAAAAAACATTTAAAGTTGCTTAAAAATTTACATTTTTATCATAATGGAGAAATTTGACACGCCACAATTGTGCAGAGCACCTGATTTATGGGGTTAAATGAATTAATGTAATTTTCATTCCAAAGGGCTATAGCAGTTACATTTGTCATCCTTTAAGCTAAAACCTCATGCCCCAATTATGATTCCAGAAGAAAATGTACAACATTTGTGTGATAAGGATTGATGGATTATGAAATAATGGATGATTTGCAAGAGCTCCGTGGGCCTTGAGAACTTTTTCACCAGCTATCTGATCAGTAGTACAGTCTGTTTGTACTGGGTGCATTAAACAGAACAAGATTTCTTTTTCAAAAGCCAATTTTAAAATACAAGGTTTCACTGACCTGTTAAAATATTCTGCAGCTGGTATTTGTTATATGGGGTATTTTAACAGCGATATTCCCGCGGAGAAGCCCAAGTTTTCGTCGGTTTCACTGATTTCACAGATTACACCGATTTCCGGCTATGCGGGGGTGAGGTGGGGGGAGGCGGGCGCAGCGCAGCCAGTGTTGGAGCAGTGAATGAAAGACCACAACTTCAGGATGTAGCGCATGCGCATCTATACACACAAAGTTTCAAAGGGGTCATAACAACGAATGCTGTTAGTTCGCCGTTATTACCCACCGCATGTTCCGAGCCATAGTGTTGTTGTGGAGGCGGGGGTGGGGGCGGTGCGGGAATGGAATACGACATTTAAAAAAAAAAAAAATAATAATTTATCCATTTTTAAAATATTTTTATTTTTACATCTATGGGCACGCTTCACAGCTGCGTGTTCCAAACAGGACTTGCAATAATGTAACTACTTCTGATGGGAACCCTAAGCTATTACGTAGTTAATTTGATTTTAAAAAATACTGCAGATGCTGGAAATCTGAAATAAAAACAGAAAATGCTGGAGATACTCAGCAGGCCAGGCAGCATCTGTGAAGAGAGAAACAGAGTTAACGTTTCAGGTCGATGACCTTTCGTCAGAACTGGAAAAAAGCAGGAAATGGAACAGATTTTTAAGCAAGCGTGGGAGCTCAGAAAGAGGGGAGGGGATGAAAGAACAAAAGGGAAGGTCTGTGATAGGATAGAAGGCAGGAGAGGTTAAGAGACATTAAGAGATAGTCAAGGAAAAAGGAGATGGTAATGGGACAGGTTAAGAAACAAAGGATGGCTCTAGATGAAGTGTAAATTGCACTGGCAGAATGAAAGACAGCTGCCATGTGGGAGAGAGGCTGGGAATTCTGCGGCGAGTGTCTCGCCTCCTGACTCCCCAAAGCCTTTCCACCATCTACAAGGCACAAGTCAGGAGTGTGATGGAATACTCTCCACTTGCCTGGATGAGTGCAGCTCCCAACAACACTCAAGAAGTTCGACACCATTCAGGATAAAGCAGCCCGCTTGATTGGCACTCCATCCACCACCAGCGCACTGTGGCTGCAGTGTGTACCATCTACAAGATGCACTGCAGCAACTCGCCAAAGCTCCTTCAACAGCACCTTCCAAACCCGTGACCTCTACCACTTGGAAGGCCAAGGGCAGCAGACGCATGGGAACATCACCACCTACAAGTTCCCCTCCAAGCCACACACCATCCTGACTTGGACCTGTATCGCCGTTCCTTCACTGTCGCTGGGCCAAAATCCTGGAACTCCCTTCCTAACCGCATTGTGGGTGTACCTACACCATATGGACTGCAGCGGTTCAAGAAGGCAGCTCACCACCATCTTCTCAAGGGCAATTAGGGATGGGCACTAAATGCAGGCCTAGCCAGCGACGCCCACATCCCATCAATGAATTAAAAAAAAACAGAAGGCACAGACAAAAAGTGTGGATAAATAAAAAAATATATATATGATAGGGCCGAGGTTATGATCTGAAATTGTTGAACTCTATGTTGAGTCCAGAAGGCTGTAAAGTGCCTCATCGAAAGATGAGGTGCTGTTCCTCGAGCTTACGTTGAGCTTCAGTGGAACAATGTAATAGGCCGAGGACGGTGAGGTCTGAGTGGGAGTGAAGCGGAGAATTAGTGACAGGCGACCGGAAGCTTAGGGTCCCCCTTACGGACTGAACGGAGGTGTTCCGCAAAGTGCTCACCCAATCTGCGTTTGGTCTCCCCAATGTAGAGGAGACCGCATACTAAATTGCAAGAAGTACAAGTAAATCGCTGTTTCACTTGGAAAGGGTGTTTGGGGCCCTGGACAGTGGGAAGGGGGGAGGTATAAGGGCATGTGTTGCATCTCCTGCGCTTGCACGGGAAGGTGCCAGGGGAAGGGGTGTTGGGGGTGATAGAGGAGTGGACCAGGGTGTCGTTGATTGATTGTTTTGCCCTTATTTGGCAGGTCTCAGCTGAGAAATGAATTGGCCCACTTAGATCAACAAGGTGGTGGATCCAGGTACATTATGGGGTCAGGTAATATTCCTCCTGTGTCATGGATTTGCTATGCTAGATTATTGACCACGACCATCGGTTCAATCCATTACACATTTGTGACTCCAGATCATCCGTTATTGGAGTGTGGATTTTATGCTTCTGCTTCATGTAATATTTTAAGTATTAGCCAATATTCAGTAGAAGTAAGATGATAAACTTGGTCCCTATAGTCTCTGAGACCATAAATACTGCCGTGGGATATCTTACCCACCCGACATGACCGAGCCCCATAAACACAAATCGTTTAAGAACATAAGAATTAGCAGCAGGAGTCGTCCATACAGCCTCTCGAGCCTGCTCCACCATTCAATAAGATCATGACTGATCTTCGACCTCAACTCCACTCTCCCACCCGACCTCCATATCCCTTGATCCCCCTAGAGTCCAAAAATCTCAGCCTTGAATATACTCAACTTGGGAAGTTTAAGAAGTAATACAGGCCTAGAGAGGAACTCTATCAGTAGGTAACTGCCCTGCCTTCTTCCAGATCACCCGCTCCTCTGCTCCAACTCTGGCCTACTGTCGGTGTTCCCCGCCCCCCCCCCCCCCCCCCACTCCACCTGTTTTTGCAGAGTATCTTGACACACACTCTGGAATCTCATCCTTACCCCTCTGCCTTGCCATAAGAACATAAGAAATAGGAGCAGGAATAGGCCACTTGGCCCCTCGAGCCTGCTCCGCCATTCAATAAGATCGTGGCTGATCTTGGGCTCAAGCCACTTCCCTGCCCGCTCCCCATAACCCTTCACTCCCTTATCTTGCAAAAATCTGTCTATCTCCACCTTAAATGTATTTAATGACCCAGCCTCCACAGCCCTCTGGGGCAGAGAATTCCACAGATTTACGACCCTCCGAGAAGAAATTCCTCCTCATCTCAGTTCTAAAAGGGCGGCCCTTTATTCTGAAACTATGCCCCCGAGTTCTAGATTTCCCCACGAGGGGAAACATCCTCTCTGCATCTAGCTTGTCGAGCCCCCTCAGTATCTTAGATGTTTCAATAAGAACATAAGAACATAAGAAATAGGAGCAGGAGTAGGCCAATCGGCCCCTCGAGCCTGCTCCGCCATTCAATAAGATCATGGCTGATCTGATCCTAACCGCCAATCCACTATCACAGAACCATCTCCTGAATCTAACAGAATTAGACACACGAAATAGGAGCAGGATCAGGCTACACGGCCCCTGGGCCCGCTCCGCTACCCACAGGGCCATGACCGATCCGAACCTAAACTTGTGTCCAAATTCCTGCCCGCTCCCCGTAACCCTTAATTCCCTTTACTTCTAGGAAACTGTCTATTTCTGTTTTAAATTTATGTAATGATGTAGCTTCTACAGCTTTTTGGGGCAGCATATTCCATGGACCTACCACCCTCTGAGTGAAGTAGTTCCTCCTCATCTCAGTTTTGAAAGAGCAGCCCCTTATTCTAAGACTATGCCCCCTAGTTCTAGTTTCACCCATCATCGGGAACATCCTCCCCGCATCCACCCGATCCAACCCCTTCACAATCTTATATGTTTCAATAAGATCGCCTCTCATTCTTCTGAACTCCAATGAGTAGAGTCCCAATCTACTCAACCTCTCCTCGTATGTCCATCCCCTCATCCCTGGGATTAACCGAGTGAACCTTCTTTGTACTGACTCGAGAGCAAGTATGTCCTTTCTTAAGTATGGACACCAAAACTGTACGCAGTATTCCAGGTGCGGTCTCACCAATACCTTGTACAACTGAAGCAATACCTCCCTATTTTTATATTCTATCCCCCTAGCAATGAAAGCCAACATTCCATTGGCCTTCTTAATCACTTGCTGCACCTGCATACTAACCTTTTGTGTTTTGTGCACCAGGACCCCCAGATCCCTTTGTACTTCAGTACTTTCCAGTTTCTTGCCATTAAGATAATAACTTGCTCTACGATTTTTCCTGCCAAAGTGCATAACCTCACACTTTCCAGTATTGTATTCCATCTGCCAAATCTCTGCCCACTTACTTAGCCTGTCTATGTCCCCTTGCAGGTTTTTTATGTCCTCCTCACTCACTACTTTCCCTCCCATCTTAGTATCATCTGCAAACTTTGATATGTTACACTCGGTCCCCTCCTCCAAATCGTTAATATAGATTGTAAAGAGTTGGGGACCCAGCACTGACCCCTGCGGAACACCACTAGTTACTCATTGCCAGTCTGAGAATGAACCATTTATCCCAACTCTCTGCCTTCTGTTAGATAGCCAATCCTCTGTCCATGCCAGAATATTACCCCCAATCCTGTGATTTTTTATCTTAAGCAATAATCTTTTGTGTGGCACCTTGTCAAATGCCTTTTGGAAGTCTAAATACACTACATCCACTGGTTCCCCTTTATCCACCCTGTATGTTACTTCCTCAAAGAACTCCAGCAAATTTGTCAAACATGACTTCCCCTTCATAAAACCATGCTGACTTTGTCCTATTAAATTATGATTATCCAAATGTCCTGTTACTGTCTCCTTAATAATGGACTCCAAAATTTTACCTACCACAGATGTTGGGCTAACCGGTCTATAGTTTCCAGCCTTCTGTCTACTCTCATTCTTCTAAATTCCAATGAGTATAGGCCCAGCCTGCTCAACCTTTCCTCATAAGTCAACCCCCTCATCTCTGGGATTAACCTAGTGAATCGTCTCTGAACTGCCTCCAATGCAAGTATATCCTTCCTTAAATAAGGAGACCAAAACTGTACGCAGTACTCAAGGTGTGGTCTCACCAATACCCTGTACAGTTGTAGCAGGACTTCCCTGTTTTTATACTCCAATCCCCTTTGAAATAAAGGCCAGCATCCCATTTGCCTTTTTGATTACTTGCTGTACCTGCATGCTAACTTTTTGTGTTTCATGCACAGGGACCCCCAGGTCCCTCTGAACTGTAGCATTTTGTAATCTCTCCATTTAAATAATTTGCTTTTTTATTTTTCCTGCCAAAGTTATAACCTCTCACTTTCCTACATTTTACTCCATCTGCCAAATGTTTGCCCACTCACTTAGCCTGTCTATATCTCTTTGCAGGTTCTTTGCGTCCTCTGCACAACTTGCTTTCCCATCCATCTTTGTATCATCCGCAAACTTGGCTACATTACACTCGGTCCCTTCATCCAAGTCATTAATGTAGATTGTAAATAGTTGAGGCCCCAGCACCGATCCTTGTGGCACCCCACTAGTTACTGTTTGCCAACCGGAAAATGACCCATTTATCCCGACTCTCTGCTTTCTGTTAGTTAGCCAATTCTCTATCCATGCTAATATATTACCCCCAATTCCGTGAGCTCTTATCTTATGTAGTAACCTTTTATGTGGCACCTTATCGAATGCCTTCTGGAAATCCAAATACACCAGATCCACTGGTTCACCTTTGTCCACCCTGCTCGCTACCTCAAAGAACTCCAGCAAATTTGTTAAGCATGATTTCTTCATAAAACCATGCTGACTCTGCTTGACTGCATTATGATTTTCCAAATGCCCTGCTACTGCTTCCTTAATGAAGGACTCCAGCATTTTCCCAACGACAGATGTTAGGCTAACTGGTCTATAGTTTCCTGCTTTCTGTCTCCCTCCTTTCTTGAATAGAGGTGTTACATTTGCAGTTTTCCAATCCGCTGGGACCTCACTAGAGTCCAGGGAATTTTGGTATATTGCAACCAATGCATCCACTATCTCTGCAGCCACTACTTTTAAGACCCTGGGATGCAGGCCATCTGGTCCAGGGGACTTGTCATCTTTTAGTCCCATTATTTTACCAAGTACTATTTCCTTAGTGAAAGTGATTGTCTTTAGTTCCCCCCTCCCTGTGGCCCCTTGATTATCCATTATTGAGATGTTGTTAGTGTCTTCTACCGTGAAGACAGATACAAAATATTTGTTCAGAGTTTCTGCCATTTCCCCGTTCCCCATTATTAATTCCCCAGTCTCATCCTCTAAGAGACCAACGTTTACTTTAGCTACCCTCTTCCTTTTTTATATACCTGTATTCCTCCCCATGTTCAAAAGCCTCATTTAAAACCTACAATCGCCTGTCCAATCACGTCTCGTTCCTACTGT
Organism: Somniosus microcephalus; assembly: GCF_052327205.1. NCBI lineage: Eukaryota > Metazoa > Chordata > Chondrichthyes > Squaliformes > Somniosidae > Somniosus > Somniosus microcephalus. The sequence goes on along the minus strand of NC_140996.1, from coordinate 213,142,873 downwards.
TTGGTTCCTTTCTAATGTTGTGATGTGCCTTGGGGTATTTTGCTGTGCTAAAGGTGCTGTATGTTGGTGCTGATCGCATTTCATCTTCTATCAATTCACTCAAACTCCGCAGCCCATGTTCTCAGCTGCACAAAGTCCCGCAGTCCCAACTCACCTTCCGTGCCTACAGTGAATGATATAGTTGGGCTTTCTGATTATTTTTTTTTCCAGCCTCTTCTGAATTTGGGTCAAAAAAATCGGGTGAAGTCGGATGGAGGCGAATTATTTCTTGGGCCGAAAATGAAACTGTGTTCATAATCGAGAAACCTCGGGTTTAATTGGCAGAACAGTTGCGGAGGAACAAGTCAAATACTTTAAACACTTACCACTGTGACGCAGGCAACTGATGATGCATTCCACATTGGTGCTGTTGGTTAGTGTAGAGGGACGAGTAAACAGTGAAAACAGCTGCAGGTGTCTCTCCAGACCTACAGCAGACTATTGGAGGTTAATCAGGCTTGCCCCTAATTTTGGAATTTTGCTCTAATTAATCAGACTTGCTACTTAAAATCTTAGTACTGTGGTGCAGCTCACAAAATGGATCGGTTGTGAAAAATATACTCAAAATTAAACATTTGCTTTAAACTTAGTACATTTATAAGGTGAAACAAGTGTTTTCCTTGGAGCAGAATTAAACTAGTCCAGTGCAATTTTTGTTGTGCAGTATAAAAACAGTACGCGCGACGACAAGTTAATGAGGGGTTCGCATATTTTAACGCAGCCACTATTTTCCAGGTGAGACATTCATGGAGGTTCAGCAACGCCTCCTCAAGGAGAGGGAACTGAAGATTCGAGGGGCCTTGGAGAAGCTGAGGAGGAAACGACAGTTGCTGAGGACTCGGCGCAAGCGCAGAGAGTTCCCGGTTATTTCTGTCATGGGCTACACCAACTGCGGTGAGTTTGCAGTGGCGCGCATTTCAGGAAAAGGGTGTAAATTCTGCTGTGTTTCTGAAAGGTTATTCCACGTCCATGAGGATAGCCAAAAAATCAGCACAAAATCAAAGAGATATTTTCCTCTGTCGCTGAATTTTCTCAACAAAAAAAAATGTGCGTATAAAGTAGGGAAACATTGTTCATTAAAATTAATGAATGGAAAGAAGTACCTGCTTCTCCTTGTATCTCATCACGAGCATGAAAATAGTGATTCTTCTCTTCAACAGGAAGGAGATAGATAGATTTCATTCGGTGCCTATGCAAAGGTGACTCAAGTTGGAAGAGAATTGGGGCATTTTTATATGTTATAGATGCTATATAACCGTTTACATAGAATTACATAGGCTATACGGCACAGAAACAGGCCATTCGGCCCAACCAGTCCATGCCGGCATTTATGCTCCACGCGAGCCTCCTCCTGTCTTTCCTCATCTAACTCTATCAATATAACCCTCTATTCCCTTCTCCCTCGTGCTTATCTAGCCTCCCCTTAAATGCATCTATACTATTTGCCGCAACTACTCCCTGTGGTAGCGAGTTCCACATACCAATGTTGTCGTCAACACCAGAGGATAACCAGAGGGGCATTTTTAGTACAGAGCCAAAGGTAGATGCTGGGACATCAGTGTTTTCAGGGGGGAGGTGCTGTAAAGCAGAGTAAATCTGTCTTCCTGGCACAGTGTAATTAGGAAAACCATAATCTATTTCACATCTGGTGCATTTCGTATCTTCAATTCAGGCAAGACGACCCTGATCAAAACCCTGACTGGAGACTCGTGCCTTCACCCGCGAGATCAGCTGTTTGCTACGCTTGATGTTACCACTCACGCTGGCTTGATGCCAAGCCGCATGATGGTCCTTTACGTCGATACCATTGGATTTCTCTCTCAGCTTCCCCACAACTTAATTGAATCCTTCTCAGCGACTCTGGAGGATGTGGCGTATTCAGTAAGTTTTTTTTTTATTGCCGAATGTATGTTTTCTAGTCACATTTTTTTCCTATGTACATAGGTCAGTTTTTTTTAAAAAGCCGTTGAACTCTTAACTATTCCTCGGGTCCTGTGTTTTAGCTCAACTGATTGAGGAGCTGAGCCAAATAGATCAGGGAAGTCCCAGGTTGGGTCTCGGGTTGACGGGAAGGCGCGACAGGCGGCTCAGCGCCTGGATTGGAGAAGGAAAATCAGCTGGGACTCGGGAACCGGATTGCTCCCCAGCAACTCCTGCTAGAAGTGCATGCGTGGCGCTCCAATGAGACCAGGATCAGGGTTGGCTGTGATGGCCTTGCACGTCCTTGCCCACCTCACAAAGCATTTCCCCGCTCAAGAGCCCAGTTAGCAACCTGCTCCCCACCAATGTTCCCTTTCAGCTGCGCGATCGAGGTCCCACGCAGCCGGCTCACCGGCTTTTAAATGGGGGGGAAAAAGCATGCACGCGCACGATTTTGAACGGGCCATGCCACCCGTTAAAGGGGCCGCGGGGCCCCCAAAAAAATTAAAGTTAACATTGCTCACCGCGAAGAGCAGCTCAGCAAGCCTCACCCTCCAGTGAACCGCTGGGTCCAGATACAGCTTATTTTCTTACAGCGCAAGTGAGTTAAGGGGGGTTCATTTTAAGCCGACTCGCCGGGCGGGAAACCAATGGAGAGTAAAATCCGCGTTACACCCAATCCCGAGGGGGTCGTCCGGCCCGACTGCCCTGCCTCTCTTCCGCGGCCACGTTCGCGCCTGGGTGGCCCTAGAGATGGAGCACGCGGTGTCCGCCGGCACGCTCGAGGCCTTCCGTGGCCGGTGGGCGCCGCGGGGACTGGAGTGCAAGATTACCACCGACAACCAAATTTTAATTTAATTGGTTAAGTTTCATTTAATGTTTTATTAGTTACAGTTGTAACCCCTTCACGGTTCTCTAGATATATGTGAGATGTGGTCTCTGTTGTAGACAGTATTCTATAGTCCAGTAAGGAGATCACTACTACAATGGCTTAATTCTAATTATCTTACTTTATAGTTTTAACGTCAGACAGTATAAGAAGATTACAGGTCAATGAACTAAATTAGACATTTGCATACATTAGAATGAATCTAGACATAATAAACATACATTCTCCATTTACATGGATTCAAAGGAGAATCTGTCCCTGTGTCCAAATTCGAGTGCACTCTTTTGTTGGCGCGCTTAAGTTGGAGCTCATGGTATGTATAATGTCTGCAAGACTTACGACTCCGAACCCCTTCGTTGAATTCTCTTCACGATCACTGAATCCCACTTTGAGTTCTGGATGCAGAGCTACTAATACGAAGGGCGGCGGCCGAGTTTGGAAACCCGGGGCGGGATGCGGCAGCCATTTGCCTCCTGAGCCCTCTTTTCAGAGCTCCAGCCCTCTTTTCAGAGCTCCTGCCCTCTTTTGCCCGCTCGAAAACCCCGACTCCACCCCTTCCTCCTGGGGTTTCTGCCTGGAGACTGCCCAGCCTCACTGTCTGCAACAGTTGATACTGGTGCAGAATTATGGAAAGTCTGCTCTTAGTCACATTGTGTCCTTAAAAGTTCTTGCCGTACCTTCACATGGGCAACTTTAACCCAGGGATTTATAACAATGATAATACAGTGTCTAAGTTAAAGATTGATAACCATACTTAGCGTACATAACATTTCCAGTGGGTATTACACAGTATTTTTGTTTATGGGTTGCTCAAAAGAGTACACCCAATCCCGATGGGCGGGTTAGGTTAAAATTACCCCCGCGGAGTTTGCTGCAAAGGCAAACTGTCGCCTGCTACTTTGTCAGACGTCACACCGATTCTGCCATCATGCGACATTTCAATTTCAGTACACCTGAAAGTAATGCCTCATGACAAATGGGAATTCATCAAAATACAGTAACAATCTGGTCTCTGCATTGGCCTAGAAAGTCTACTAATCACCACAAGCAAAATCTGCTCGCTACATTGCATCCTGTTGACGACAATTTTTGCAAAGAGCCGACGCAGACTCGATGGGCCGAATGGCCTCCTTCTATGCCGTACTATTTCGATATGTTATCAAATGGTTTTTAAAACGCATTCTTTGCATGACCAACAACTGTGTACATTTTTAGTTTTATTGGCAGGGCAAGGGGAAGGCAATTGGTGTTTCTGGACCTCCCTTATTTCCTGCCCATTTTCCACGTTTTATATGGAAATTAAAGCAAAGGAGCGTGCACTTCAGGCTGGACTGACTAAGTAGCTCTCTCTGAGGGTGGTCCTCTTGCCAAGGATTGAATTGCTCTGTTGATTCAGGGTAAAACTTCCGCAAAAGGAAGGTGGGAGCAGTTTGTTACAGTGAGAATCCTGTGATAGGTTTGTCCATAGTGTGACTGTCTTTGGCAACAGGAATCTATGCTGTGCTGATTATGCGTGTGTTCATTTGAAAACTGCTTGAGCTAAATAAATGTTTGTATATAATATATTAGGTGTTCTTCGTGCTAATTTGGATGAAACATTGTTTTACAGTGACCATTATATCGTACCATCATAACATGCGATATGTTATTCTGCTGCTATGGTGGAGCAGTGTTTAAAATGGCCTGACACTTTAATTTACTATCCACACTTTGAGATGTTAAGGACACTCTTTAAAAACTTTAATATTCGTTCGGTCACAGTTAGACTGTTGTGTCCAATTCTGGGTATCTACTTTTGGAGGGATGTCAAGGCCATGGAAAGGGTACAGAAGAGATTCACTAAGATGATACTGTGGCGGTACCACTGGTTGTCCCTTACATTGAGACACATAATTCCCTTTAACTTACCTTTTGGGGCCGTTGCCCCTTTAAGAGGCACCCTAACGTGTTGACATCACATCACGTACAACGTGACGTGCGTGCGGCGGCAGCCGGCCCGACTCGGCCTTCCAGGACGGCTGCTGGCACAGCCCGGCCTAGCGTCTTCGGCCGCATCGGCCAGCCGGCGGGAGCGAAGCGATCCTCCGCTTCCGCGGCAAGCACCGGCACAGCCCGGCCTCGCGACCTCGGTCTCAACGGCCAGCCTCCATACCGGGAAGAGGCACCGATGCAACGACGCAGGTCACGTGACCGCCTAAGCGCACGCGAGCGTGATGACATCATCACGCTCCCCACAGGACTGCGAACTCAGTCCTCGTGGAGTCCCCGCTGGGACAAGACCTACACCACGGTGCTCCTACAGTCAGCCATCTTACCTGCTATCTTACCTGCTGTAATTAGCCTGTTCCTGTAAATAAACAACTTATTTATAGTTCGTCGAAGTCAAACTCTCTTATTTAGTAGCGATCTACACGAACCGCTACAATACGAGAGATGAGAGGCTTTAGCTAGGAGGAGAGATTCGAGAACCTGGGGCACTTCATTAGAACAAAGAAGGTTAAGAGGAGATATAATAGGTATTCAGAATTCTGAAAGGTTTTAATAAGGTAAATAGAAAGACTTGCATTAAAAAAGGGAATTAGTTGCTTGAAAAAGAACACTTGTTTAAAAGAGCAAACTTGTGTATTTATATAGCGCCTTTCACAACCTGAAGTTGTCCCAAAGCGCGTTACAGCCAATTAAGTACTTTTTGAAGTGTAGTCACTGTTGTAATGTGGGAAACGTGGCAGCCAATTTGCACACAGCAAGCTCCCACAAACAGCAATGTGATAATGACCAGATAATCTGTTTTTTGTTGTGTTGGTTGAGGGATAAATATTGGCCAGGACACCGGGGATAACTCCCCTAAGGGAAAAGCTATTTCCATTGGTCGATGGGTCGGCAACTAGAGGGGCCGAATGGCCTCCTATGTTGTAATTTATGATTCTAGATTTAGTGACACTAAACTTGAGGGTGTTTGTTATAGGTAAATAACGGACACAAGAAATCATCTTCACAGATGCTGCCTGACCTGCTGAGTATTTCCAGCATTTTCTGTTTTTATTTCAGATTTCCAACATCTGCAGTATTTTGTTTTTGTACAAGAAATCAGCAGTTGTACGAACTTAGTTCATATAAACATTACTAACGTCTGCATTATTTCCCCCCCCTCTCTTTCTTTCTATCTGTATCCAGGATGTAATAGTTCATGTCAGGGACATCAGTCACCCTGAAACCACCAACCAGAAAGTGAACGTATTGAATGTTCTCAGGAATCTCCAGCTCTCAAACCAACTCTTGGATTCAATTATTGAAGTGCACAATAAAATCGATCTCGTAGACGGGTATGAACATTGTAATTTTCACGCATACGACACAGCATATATAATGCACACATGCATCTAACCTAGAGATTTCTTGCCTCTCTATTGTAGTAAAAATCCCCATATAAAAGTGCACATGGGTTTTAAGCCTATGTTTAAAAAAAATGCTTGAATTTTATAGCGGCTTTCATGACCTCAGGACATTCCAAAGCGCTTTACAACCAATGAAGTACTTTTGAAGAGCAGTCACTGTTGTAATGTAGGAAACGCAGCAGCCAATTGCAAACAGCAAGATCCCACAAACAGCAATGTGATAATGACCAGGTAATCTGTTTATTTTTGTTATGTTGATTGAGGGATAAATATTGGCCAGGACACCGGGCAGAACTGCACTGCTCTTCGAAATAGTGCCGTGGGATCTTTTATGTCCACCCGAGAGAGCAGACAGGGCCTCAGTTTAACATCTCATCCGAAAGACGGCACCTCCGACAGTGCAGCACTCCCTCATTACTGCACTGGAGTATCAGCCTAAATGTGTCTGGAGGGGGACTTGAACCCACAACCTTCTGACTCAGAGGCGAGAGTGTTACCCACTGAGAGACGACAGACAGGCTGACATGAATGTTGTAAAATGATCCATTTGTATGTTAAAACAAATAGTACAATACAAATATAGATTTTGTGTAATATCATCAATAGTTAATGGTACCTTTTAGCGATGCCAGTGGTCATTGGGTACCTGTACAGAGCAGGAAGACCAGGATGAACCCCTAATCTGGCCTCTGGTAGCTTATCTCAGTGAGGGCAACGTTGACCTCAGCTCTAAGGAATGGAAAAATTAGCCAGAGTACCTGATCCTGACTGCTGTCTAATGGTTTCTGCAGGGAACAAACTGGAAAAACCTGGCAGGTGAAGACACAATCGAGCTTGGCAGTGATGACTCTTGTAGTCAAATAGACCACCGTCTAAGCTGCCGTGGAGAATAGCCACTTGGGTGAGGTACCATTGGTCTCGCATGAGGAATCATTCTCCACCTTCCCGAGAATAGGATTGGGGGGAAACTTGAGAGACAAGAACAAGACGCTGCCTTGATGCTTGTTTTTGATAAATCTAAAAAGGTCCCTAAGCTATGAGTATCTGATGATACCAGGTAATTAACTTTTATTCTATTGCAGGCTACAGTAGTCTAGTTGCACAGGGCTACCAATTTGGAGGTCGTAAATTAAAATCCCACCATGGCAAGTTGTGAAATTGAATTGAATAAATCTAGTAATTTGTGCGCTAGCATCAGGAAAAATAACCATGAAAACTGCTAGATTGTTGTTGGGGAACCTGTCACCCCTAACCTGGTCTGGCCTGCATGTGGCTCCAGTCCCACATAATGGGGGCAATTTTAACCCTACGCGCTCAGCAGAAACCTGGCGGGTGGGCAGTTAAAATCGCCCTGGCTCTTACCTGTCCGAAAGCTGCCATGATTGCAACATCTGCAATTTTAACCTGCTCTCCTGAGCAGGCACCAAGGACATGTGCCCAGAGCCAACGGGGTCCTTCTTTACATCTGCATGTTGTGGCCCAGTGACATCATTGAGACCCGACTGTAATTTTAACTCTGGCCTGAGCAGGGAATCCACCTGGAGTTAAAGTCGGGGCCTCGTCTGGTTGACTCTTAATGCCCTCAAGGAAATAAACACTGCCATTATTCCAAGAATAAATGAAAAAGACTTGGCATGCTGGGTATAAACAAGTGTTTACTTTATTTCACATGACTTCAAGCTACCAGTTCAAGACTAGAAATGAAAACCTTTGCAAGTTTCTCTCTCGCTTGTTTTTCTTTCTCTGTCAAGTAACTGGGAACATTTCTTCTCTTCCTTTCTTCCCCCCCCCCCCCAATTAGCCCTATTTTGTGAGTACAGGAATCTGACCTCCAATGGCCCTATAAAGAGCAGATTTATTAGCCATGGAAGCGATCACAAGCTAGGTTCAGATGAAGAAGGCTTTTTGACCTTATTTGATGTCATCCTTCCAGATTAACCCTGCCGTCTTCTCATCACTGTCTCTAGGTGTTCCTTAAATGAGTCCAACGTTACTCTGTCAACCATCCTTCCTATCAACCTATCCCAACTCTTGATCAGGCTCTGTGTAAAGGTCATTTTTTTCCTCTCCCCTTCTTAAAGATATCAGCCCACAGACCCAAACACCGTCGCAGTTTCAGCGCTTCATGGACTCGGCATGGATGAACTGAAAAAGAGAATCGAGGAGGCAGTTTTGGGAGTGACGGGAAAACTGATCCTCACTATTGAAGTAAATTTGGCTGGGCCTCAACTGAGGTAAGAAAGGAAAGCTGGGTGCAAGCAGAACTTGTACTAACGCATGGCTTTTAAACGAATCTCATTCTTATCAAAATGGAAGTTAGTGAGTTTACAAGACAAATATTAAACCGGTTAACTCCTATTGAGCAAATGAGGCCTGTTCATTCAGGAGTGTGTGGAGGAGTGGTTTCTGGTGGGTTAATGGGCAGAAAGGCCAATTTAAAGATGCTGATGTACAGTGCTGTTGCTTTTTATCATTCCAGCTGGTTGTATAAAGAGGCCACTGTGCAGGGAGTGGATGTTTTGCCAGAAGACGGTGTGGCCAATGTGAGGGTGATCATCAGCAGCTCTGCTTACGGGAAATACAGGAAGCTGTTCCAGCCTTGAAGGAAAAGAAATGACTTGCCAAAGCTGAGGATTTTACCATTTTTTTTCTCCTGCCCCCTTCCCTGATACAAGAATAGCTCCTACTTGCATCTCTTGAGGAACCTCTCCGAAACACTTCACTTGCAGCAAATGACTTTGAAGTGCGGCAGTCGTCGTTCTGTAGGCAAACGCGGCCAGTTTGCACACAGCAAGACCCCACTAACAGCAACGAGATGAATAACCAGCTCATTCTTTTGGTGGTTTTCATCGTGGGTAGAATGTTGACCAGGATACTGGAAGAATGCCCAGCTTTTTCCATGGAATCTTGAATCACTGGGACAGGCGGACAGAACCTCAGTTTGTCTCATCCAAAAGGATGAAGATTTTTTTTAAATATCAAGAATGCAGTGACACTGTGATAAGGTCAATAAAGAAACCATGATGGTGCTCCACAAAAGGCACCAATATTGTAACGTGTTTAAATGCTGTTTATTTTACCAGATTTATGTGGAGCTAAAACATTTCTTATTAAAATGATTCTCTTGCGACAGTGGGAATGTCACAATTGGCCTCCGGTGCCTGGGTTAGAGAAATACAATGGGCCAAGATTCTTACCCTTGCTCATCATCCAGCGATGCCTGCTGGAAAGGGCGTGCACACACAAGGGCACTGGGTAAGGACGGCACTGTACTCTGCTGTGATGCTCCCACAATCGATTAATCTCCCAGCAATGTCCCCCCCGTAAGCCGCACTGCCTCCTGCGCGGCCCATTCAAATTTCTGCGTGTGTGCAGAACCTACAATGTAAAAGCCGGTGAGCGGCCTGCGCGGGACATCTCTGACCACTGCGTGGCCGCACGCACACTTTTAACGGGAACTCTGTCTCCCAGGAATAACTGCCCACGCTGGTAGGTGAAGAATCATGGTGTGGCCGAGCTCCTGGTGCTCACACATTCCCAGTGCGAGATAAGAAAATAAGAACTTCATTCATTGTCTTCGGGAAAATAGGGATAAGGGGAGAAATTTGGAGAGGGGAAACGTGACTGTTCGGCCAATAAAGATGTAGACAGTCTCCTGTGTTGGCCAGCATAGACAGCGGCTGTGTTCATGAGTTTTATTTTTTTTTAAAGGCCTATTGTGCATCGATGCAATTTGTTACAGTTACAAACCTGTACCGCTGCCTTGCCAGTATGCTTTCAGATTATGCACGTCACTACAGATCAAGTACTTGTGAGCCTGGAGAGTGGAGTTAATGAGTGGCTGTTCAACACTGTAACTCTATTCCTTACCTCTTTGTTAATCAGTACATCATTCATTACAGATAACATGAAGGGGAGAGGGAGTTGCCTTTAACAAGCATTATGAAAAGCTCGTGGGCCTGGCTCTACACCCCCGGCGGGGAAACCACAGGCACTGGGAGTACAGCTCAGTGAAACAACGACAACATTGTTGCACCAATCATGTGTTTTAGCTACTTTAGGATAACTCTTGGCCAGAACAGCAGCTTTAACCCCTCCACCCAACCCCTGCTTTTTTTCCCCCAAATAATGAGTAGTCAGTGTCTTGGTTTTAACATCTCATCCGAAAGTCTGTACACATTGCGGTCTCACAGAGCAAGTGAGATAAACGACCACTTAATCTGTTTTTATGGCGCGAGAAGATGAGATTTCTTTTTTACGCGGCAAGTTGTTGTGATCTGAAATGCACTGCCTGAAAGGGCGGTGGAAGCAGATTGAATAGTAACTTTCAAAAGGGAATTGGATAAAATGGGGGAAAAAGAGCAGGGGAGTGGGGGGGCAGGACTATGGGGAAAGAGCAGGGGAGTGGGGGGGCAGGACTATGGGGAAAGAGCAGGGGAGTGGGGGGGCAGGACTATGGGGAAAGAGCAGGGGAGTGGGGGGGGCAGGACTGTGGGGAAAGAGCAGGGGAGTGGGGGGGGGCAGGACTGTGGGGGAAGAGCAGGGGAGTGGGGGGGTCAGGACTGTGGGGGAAAAGCAGGGGAGTGGGGGGGTCAGGACTGTGGGGGAAAAGCAGGGGAGTGGGGGGGTCAGGACTGTGGGGGAAAAGCAGGGGAGTGGGGGGGTCAGGACTGTGGGGGAAAGAGCAGGGGAGTGGGGGGGTCAGGACTGGGGGAAAGAGCAGGGGAGTGGGGGGGCAGGACTGTGGGGAAAGCAGGGGAGTGGGGGGGTCAGGACTGTGGGGGAAAGAGCAGGGGAGTGGGGGGGCAGGACTGTGGGGAAAGAGCAGGGGAGTGGGGGGGCAGGACTGTGGGGAAAGAGCAGGGGAGTGGGGGGGCAGGACTGTGGGGAAAGAGCAGGGGAGTGGGGGGGTCAGGACTGTGGGGAAAAGAGCAGGGGAGTGGGGGGGCAGGACTGTGGGGAAAGAGCAGGGGAGTGGGGGGGCAGGACTGTGGGGAAAGAGCAGGGGAGTGGGGGGGCAGGACTGTGGGGAAAGAGCAGGGGAGTGGGGGGGCAGGACTGTGGGGAAAGAGCAGGGGAGTGGGGGGGGCAGGACTGTGGGGAAAGAGCAGGGGAGTGGGGGGGTCAGGACTGTGGGGAAAGAGCAGGGGAGTGGGGGGGCAGGACTGTGGGGAAAGAGCAGGGGAGTGGGGGGCAGGACTGTGGGGAAAGCAGGGGAGTGGGGGGGTCAGGACTGTGGGAAAAGAGCAGGGGAGTGGGGGGGGCAGGACTGTGGGGAAAGAGCAGGGGAGTGGGGGGGCAGGACTGTGGGGAAAGAGCAGGGGAGTGGGGGGGCAGGACTGTGGGGAAAGAGCAGGGGAGTGGGGGGGGCAGGACTGTGGGGAAAGAGCAGGGGAGTGGGGGGGGGCAGGACTGTGGGGAAAGAGCAGGGGAGTGGGGGGGGCAGGACTGTGGGGAAAGAGCAGGGGAGTGGGGGGGGCAGGACTGTGGGGAAAGAGCAGGGGAGTGGGGGGGGCAGGACTGTGGGGAAAGAGCAGGGGAGTGGGGGGGGCAGGACTGTGGGGAAAGAGCAGGGGAGTGGGGGGGCAAGGACTGTGGGGAAAGAGCAGGGGAGTGGGGGGAAAGAGCAGGGGAGTGGGGGGGGCAAGGACTGTGGGGAAAGAGCAGGGGAGTGGGGGGGTCAGGACTGTGGGGGGAAAGAGCAGGGGAGTGGGGGGGGCAGGACTGTGGGGAAAGAGCAGGGGAGTGGGGGGGGGGCAGGACTGTGGGGAAAGAGCAGGGGACTGGGGGGGGCAGGACTGTGGGGAAAGAGCAGGGGACTGGGGGGGGCAGGACTGTGGGGAAAGAGCAGGGGAGTGGGGGGGCAGGACTGTGGGGAAAGAGCAGGGGAGTGGGGGGGCAGGACTGTGGGGAAAGAGCAGGGGAGTGGGGGGGTCAGGACTGTGGGGGAAAGAGCAGGGGAGTGGGGGGGTCAGGACTGTGGAGGAAAGAGCAGGGGAGTGGGGGGGCAGGACTGTGGGGAAAGAGCAGGGGAGTGGGGGGGCAGGACTGTGGGGAAAGAGCAGGGGAGTGGGGGGGTCAGGACTGTGGGGGAAAGAGCAGGGGAGTGGGGGGGTCAGGACTGTGGGGGAAAGAGCAGGGGAGTGGGGGGGTCAGGACTGTGGGGGAAAGAGCAGGGGAGTGGGGGGGTCAGGACTGTGGGGAAAAGAGCAGGGGAGTGGGGGAGCAGGGGAGTGGAGGGGCAGGACTGTGGGGAAAGAGCAGGGGAGTGGGGGGGGCAGGACTGTGGGGAAAGAGCAGGGGAGTGGGGGGGGTCAGGACTGTGGGGAAAGAGCAGGGGAGTGGGGGGGCAGGTTTGTGGGGAAAGAGCAAGGGAGTGGGGGGGGCAGGACTGTGGGGAAAGAGCAGGGGAGTGGGGGGGGGCAGGACTCTGGGGAAAGAGCAGGGGAGTGGGGGGGGCAGGACTGTGGGGAAAGAGCAGGGGAGTGGGGGGGGCAGGACTGTGGGGAAAGAGCAGGGGACTGGGGGGGGCAGGACTGTGGGGAAAGAGCAGGGGAGTGGGGGGGGCAGGACTGTGGGGAAAGAGCAGGGGAGTGGGGGGGGCAGGACTGTGGGGAAAGAGCAGGGGAGTGGGGGGGGGCAAGGACTGTGGGGAAAGAGCAGGGGAGTGGGGGGGGCAGGACTGTGGGGAAAGAGCAGGGGAGTGGGGGGGGCAGGACTGTGGGGAAAGAGCAGGGGAGTGGGGGGGGCAGGACTGTGGGGAAAGAGCAGGGGAGTGGGGGGGGCAAGGACTGTGGGGAAAGAGCAGGGGAGTGGGGGGGGCAAGGACTGTGGGGAAAGAGCAGGGGAGTGGGGGGGTCAGGACTGTGGGGAAAGAGCAGGGGAGTGGGGGGGGTCAGGACTGTGGGGAAAGAGCAGGGGAGTGGGGGGGTCAGGACTGTGGGGAAAGAGCAGGGGAGTGGGGGGGCAGGACTGTGGGGAAAGAGCAGGGGAGTGGGGGGGTCAGGACTGTGGGGAAAGAGCAGGGGAGTGGGGGGGTCAGGACTGTGGGGAAAGAGCAGGGGAGTGGGGGGGTCAGGACTGTGGGGAAAGAGCAGGGGAGTGGGGGGGTCAGGACTATGGGGAAAGAGCAGGGGAGTGGGGGGGTCAGGACTATGGGGAAAGAGCAGGGGAGTGGGGGGGGGCAGGACTGGGGAAAGAGCAGGGGAGTGGGGGGGGGACAGGACTGGGGAAAGAGCAGGGGAGTGGGGGGGCAGGACTGTGGGGAAAGAGCAGGGGAGTGGGGGGGCAGGACTGTGGGGAAAGAGCAGGGGAGTGGGGGGGGGCAGGACTGTGGGGAAAGAGCAGGGGAGTGGGGGGGGCAGGACTGTGGGGAAAGAGCAGGGGAGTGGGGGGGGCAGGGCTGTGGGGAAAGAGCAGGGGAGTGGGGGGGAGGCAGGACTGTGGGGAAAGAGCAGGGGAGTGGGGGGGAGGGCAGGACTGGGGAAAGAGCAGGGGAGTGGGGGGGAGGGCAGGACTGGGGAAAGAGCAGGGGAGTGGGGGGGTCAGGACTGTGGGGAAAGAGCAGGGGAGTGGGGGGGTCAGGACTGTGGGGAAAGAGCAGGGGAGTGGGGGGGTCAGGACTGTGGGGAAAGAGCAGGGGAGTGGGGGGGGCAGGACTGGGGAAAGAGCAGGGGAGTGGGGGGGGCAGGACTGTGGGGAAAGAGCAGGGGAGTGGGGGGGCAGGACTGTGGGGAAAGAGCAGGGGAGTGGGGGGGCAGGACTGTGGGGAAAGAGCAGGGGAGTGGGGGGGCAGGACTGTGGGGAAAGAGCAGGGGAGTGGGGGGGCAGGACTGTGGGGAAAGAGCAGGGGAGTGGGGGGGCAGGACTGTGGGGAAAGAGCAGGGGAGTGGGGGGGTCAGGACTGTGGGGGAAAGAGCAGGGGAGTGGGGGGGTCAGGACTGTGGGGAAAAGAGCAGGGGAGTGGTGGGAGCAGGGGGGCAGGACTGTGGGGAAAGAGCAGGGGAGTGGGGGGGGGTCAGGACTGTGGGGAAAAGAGCAGGGGGAGTGGGGGGGGCAGGACTGTGGGGAAAGAGCAGGGGAGTGGGGGGGGTCAGGACTGTGGGGAAAGAGCAGGGGAGTGGGGGGGCAGGACTGTGGGAAAGCAGGGGAGTGGGGGGGGTCAGGACTGTGGGGAAAGAGCAGGGGAGTGGGGGGGTCAGGACTGTGGGGAAAGAGCAGGGGAGTGGGGGGCAGGACTGTGGGGAAAGAGCAGGGGAGTGGGGGGGCAGGACTGTGGGAAAGAGCAGGGGAGTGGGGGGGCAGGACTGTGGGGAAAGAGCAGGGGAGTGGGGGGGGCAGGACTGTGGGGAAAGAGCAGGGGAGTGGGGGGGGGCAGGACTGTGGGGAAAGAGCAGGGGAAGTGGGGGGTCAGGACTGTGGGGAAAGAGCAGGGGAGTGGGGGGGTCAGGACTGTGGGGAAAGAGCAGGGGAGTGGGGGGGGCAGGACTGTGGGGAAAGAGCAGGGGGAGTGGGGGGGTCAGGACTGTGGGAAAGAGCAGGGGAGTGGGGGGGGCAGGACTGGGGAAAGAGCAGGGGAGTGTGGGGGGCAGGACTGGGGAAAGAGCAGGGGAGTGGGGGGGGCAGGACTGGGGAAAGAGCAGGGGAGTGGGGGGGTCAGGACTGTGGGGAAAGAGCAGGGGAGTGGGGGGGGCAGGACTGGGGAAAGAGCAGGGGAGTGGGGGGGGCAGGACTGGGGAAAGAGCAGGGAGTGGGGGGGGACAGGACTGGGGAAAGAGCAGGGGAGTGGGGGGGGACAGGACTGGGAAAGAGCAGGGGAGTGGGGGGGCAGGACTGTGGGGAAAGAGCAGGGGAGTGGGGGGGCAGGACTGTGGGGAAAGAGCAGGGGAGTGGGGCGGGGGCAGGGACTGTGGGGAAAGAGCAGGGGAGTGGGGGGGGGGGCAGGACTGTGGGGAAAGAGCAGGGGAGTGGGGGGGGCAGGACTGTGGGGAAAGAGCAGGGGAGTAGGGGGGCAGGACTGTGGGGAAAGAGCAGGGGAGTGGGGGGGGCAGGACTGGGGAAAGAGCAGGGGAGTGGGGGGGCAGGACTGTGGGGGAAAGAGCAGGGGAGTGGGGGGGGGCAGGACTGTGGGGAAAGAGCAGGGGAGTGAGGGGGGGGCAGGACTGTGGGGAAAGAGCAGGGGAGTGGGGGGGGGGCAGGACTGTGGGGAAAGAGCAGGGGAGTGGGGGGGCAGGACTGTGGGGAAAGAGCAGGGGAGTGGGGGGGGGCAAGGACTGTGGGGAAAGAGCAGGGGAGTGGGGGGGGCAAGGACTGTGGGGAAAGAGCAGGGGAGTGGGGGGGGGGCAGGACTGGGGAAAGAGCAGGGGAGGGGGGGGCAGGACTGGGGAAAGAGCAGGGGAGTGGGGGGGGCAGGACTGTGGGGGAAAGAGCAGGGGAGTGGGGGGGGCAGGACTGTGGGGAAAGAGCAGGGGAGTGGGGGGGGTGCAGGACTGGGGGGAAAGAGCAGGGGAGTGGGGGGCAGGACTGTGGGGAAAGAGCAGGGGAGTGGGGGGGGCAGGACTGTGGGGAAAGAGCAGGGGAGTGAGGGGGGCAGGACTGTGGGGAAAGAGCAGGGGAGTGGGGGGGGGCAGGACTGTGGGGAAAGAGCAGGGGAGTGGGGGGGGGCAGGACTGTGGGGAAAGAGCAGGGGAGTGGGGGGGGGCAAGGACTGTGGGGAAAGAGCAGGGGAGTGGGGGGGGCAAGGACTGTGGGGAAAGAGCAGGGAGTGGGGGGGGGGGCAGGACTGGGGAAAGAGCAGGGGAGTGGGGGGGGGCAGGACTGGGGAAAGAGCAGGGGAGTGGGGGGGCAGGACTGTGGGGGAAAGAGCAGGGGAGTGGGGGGGCAGGACTGTGGGGAAAGAGCAGGGGAGTGGGGGGGCAGGACTGTGGGGAAAGAGCAGGGGAGTGGGGGGGCAGGACTGTGGGGAAAGAGCAGGGGAGTGGGGGGGGCAGGACTGGGGAAAGAGCAGGGGAGTGGGGGGGGGTGCAGGACTGGGGAAAGAGCAGGGGAGTGGGGGGGGGCAGGACTGTGGGAAAGAGCAGGGGAGTGGGGGGGGCAGGACTGTGGGGAAAGAGCAGGGGAGTGGGGGGGGCAGGACTGTGGGGAAAGAGCAGGGGAGTGGGGGGGGCAGACTGTGGGGAAAGAGCAGGGGAGTGGGGGGGGGCAGGACTGTGGGAAAGAGCAGGGGAGTGGGGGGCAGGACTGTGGGGAAAGAGCAGGGGAGTGGGGGGGGCAGGACTGTGGGAAAGAGCAGGGGAGTGGGGGGGGGCAGGACTGTGGGGAAAGAGCAGGGGGGAGTGGAGTGGGGGGGGGCAGGACTGGGGGAAAGAGCAGGGGAGTGAGTGGGGGGGGCAGGACTGGGGAAAGAGCAGGGGAGTGGAGTGGGGGGGGCAGGACTGTGGGGAAAGAGCGGGGGGGGGCAGGACTGGGGAAAGAGCAGGGGAGTGGGGGGGGCAGGACTGGGGAAAGAGCAGGGGAGTGGGGGGGGCAGGACTGTGGGGAAAGAGCAGGGGAGTGGGGGGGGCAGGACTGGGGAAAGAGCAGGGGAGTGGAGTGGGGGGGGCAGGACTGTGGGGAAAGAGCAGGGGAGTGGAGTGGGGGGGCAGGACTGTGGGAAAGAGCAGGGGAGTGGGGGGGGGGCAGGACTGGGGAAAGAGCAGGGGAGTGGAGTGGGGGGGCAGGACTGTGGGGAAAGAGCAGGGGAGTGGAGTGGGGGGGGGGCAGGACTGTGGGGAAAGAGCAGGGGAGTGTGGGGAAAGAGTAGGGGAGTGGGGGGGGGCAGGACTGTGGGGAAAGAGCAGGGAGTGGGGGGGGGCAGGACTGTGGGAAAGAGCAGGGGAGTGGGGGGGGAAAGAGCAGGGGAGTTGGGGGGGCAGGACTGTGGGGAAAGAGCAGGGGAGTGGGGGGGCAGGACTGGGGAAAGAGCAGGGGAGTGGGGGGGGCAGGGACTGGGGAAAGAGCAGGGGAGTGGGGGGGGCAGGACTGTCGGGAAAGAGCAGGGGAGTGGGGGGTGCAGGACTGTGGGGAAAGAGCAGGGGAGTGGGGGGGGCAGGACTGGGGAAAGAGCAGGGGAGTGGGGGGGGCAGGACTGTGGGGAAAGAGCAGGGGAGTGGAGTGGGGGGGGCAGGACTGTGGGAAAGAGCAGGGGAGTGGGGGGGGCAGGACTGTGGGGAAAGAGCAGGGGAGTGGGGGGGGCAGGACTGTGGGGAAAGAGCAGGGGGAGGGTGGGGGGGGGCAGGACTGGGGAAAGAGCAGTGGAGTGGGGGGGGCAGGACTGTGGGGAAAGAGCAGGGGAGTGGGGGGGGCAGGACTGGGGAAAGAGCAGGGGAGTGGGGGGGCAGGACTGTGGGGAACGAGCAGGGGGCAGGACTGTGGGGAAAGAGCAGGGGGCAGGACTGTGGGGAAAGAGCAGGGGGCAGGACTGTGGGGAAAGAGCAGGGGGCAGGACTGTGGGGAAAGAGCAGGGGGCAGGACTGTGGGGAAAGAGCAGGGGGCAGGACTGTGGGGAAAGAGCGGGGGCAGGACTGTGGGGGAAAGAGCAGGGGGCAGGACTGTGGGGAAAGAGCGGGGGGCAGGACTGTGGGGAAAGAGCAGGGGGCAGGACTGTGGGGAAAGAGCAGGGGGCAGGACTGTGGGGAAAGAGCAGGGGAGTGGGGGGCAGGACTGTGGGGAAAGAGCAGGGGAGTGGGACTAATTGGACAGCTCTTTCAAAGAGCCGGCACAGGCACGATGAGCCGAATGGCCTCTTTCCGTGCTGTATGATTCTATGATTGAGTGTGGTATCGTGACCAGGGAGCCTCTGCACTTCCGAGGAGTGCCATAGGACCTTTTAGATCCATCTGAACAGACAGACAAGGCCTCATTTAACATCTCATCCAAACCACAGCACCTCCAACAATGCAGCACTCCCTCGGTGCTAGATTATGAACTCAAGTCCTAGAGTAGGAATTTGAAGCTCCAATCTACAGCCTTAGAGATGACAGAATGACCACTGAGCCCAGATAATAGATGACCCATGACAGCTTTCCTGTGAAGTGATCAAATATTTTTTTTTGATAAACCTGCCAATTTCATTCTTTTTAAATCAGTTTGTTATTGAGAGCGAGTACAGCAGGTACCAGGTAGCCAGCTCCTATGAAATCTCCAGCAATTATATTAAAACAGTGCTTTCCAGGTCCTGGGACCTGTTTCCTTAATCCAGTCACTCAAATATGGGTAATTAGGAAAAGTCAGTCTCTTCAAAGAGCTGTAGAGGTGAGTCAGAATGTACCACCAATCTTCAGTCAAGTTCATGCCAGCTACAAAAAATCCATCTGTAAAGGAAAAATAAAGCAACTGGGGTTAGGATGATACTCAACAAGAGATCACAAGACATTCTGTAGCAAGTATTCCATTGACCCTTATTAAGCGTGACCCTAAGCTTCCGGTCGCTTGCCATTTTTATTTCCGTCCCACTCTGACCTCGGCCTCCTAAACTGTTCTAATGAAGCTCAAGGAGCAGTACCTCACCTTTCGGTACATTGATGACTATCAGTGCCGATTCCCGCTCTCGCCCTGAACTGGAAAATTTCATTCACTTCGCTTCCAATTTCCACCCTTCCCTCCCCTTCACATGGTCCATCTCCAACTCGTCCCTTCCTCGACTTCTCTGTCTCCCTTGCTGGGGATAAACTATTGTCCAACATCCACTATAAGCCTAATGACTCCCACAGCTACCTGGACTACACTTCCTCCCACTCCATTTCCGTCACGTCTGTTATGACGATGCCACCTTCCATACCGTGCTTCGGATATGTCTTTTTCTTCAACTGAGGATTCCCCTCTACCGTGGTTGACATGGTGCTCGACCTTGTCCGTTCCATTTCCCAAGCTTCTGCTCCCACCCCTGCTGCTCCCCCACCGAACCACGATAGGGTTCCTCTTGTTCTCCCCTTTCGCCCCACCAGGCTCCACATTAAACTGATCAACCTGTGCCATTTTCACCACCTCCAGCGTGATCCCACCACCAACTCATCTTCCCCTCCCCTCCCAGCATTCCGAAGGGACTGCTCCCTCCACGACACCCTGGTCCACTCCTCAATCATCCCCAACACCCCCTCCCCTTCCCACAGTTTGGGTGACCGCTTTGCGGAACACCTCCATTCAGTCTATTAGCTTCGCAAATAGATGTAAGCGGATATGATATAATTGAGATTACGGAGATATGGCTCCAGGGTGACCAAGACAGGGAATTCAACATCCAGGGGTATTCAATATTCAGGAAGGACAGGCAAAAAGGAAAAGGAGGTGGGGTAGCATTGCTGGTTAAAGAGGGGATTAACACGATAGTAAGGAAGGATATTAGCTCTGATGATGTGGAATCTGTATGGGTGGAGCGGAGAAATACCATGGGGCAGAAAACGTTAGTAGGAGTTATATACAGACCCCCAAACAGTAATGCTGAGGTTGGGGATGGCATTAAATGGGAAATTAGAGACGCGTGCAATAAGGGCACAGCAGTTATCACGGCTGACTTTAATCTACATATACAGTAGATTGGGCTAACCAAATTAGTAACAATACTGTGGAGGAGGAATTCCTAGAGTGTATATGGGATGGTTTCCTGGACCAATATGTCGAGGAACCAACTAGAGATCAGGCCATCTTAGACTGGGTATTACGTAATGAGAAAGGATTAATTAGCAATCTTATTGTGCGAGGCCCCTTGGGGAGGAGCGATCATAATATGATCGAATTCTTCATTAAGATGGAGAGTGAAGTAGTTGACTCAGAGATTAGGGTACTGAATTTAAATAAAGGAAACTACGATGGTATGAGGCACGGGTTGGCTAGGATGGATTGGGGAACGTTACTTAAAAGGGTTGATGGTGGATAGGCAATGGCAAACATTTAAAGATCGCATGGATGAACTACAGAATTTGTTCATCCCTGTTTGGCATAAAAATAAAACAAAAAAGGTGGCTCAACTGTGGCTAACAAGGGAAATTAGGGATAGCATAAGATCCAAGGAGAGGACATATAAATTGGCAAGAAAAAGCAGCAAACCTGAGGATTGGGAGCAGTTTAGGATTCAGCAAAGGAGGACAAAGGGATTAATTAAGAGGGGGGAAATAGAGTATGAGAGTAAGCTTTCAGGGAACATAAAAACTGACTGTAAAAGCTTCTACAGATATGTGAAGAGAAAAAGACTGGTGAAGTCAAGCATAGGTCCCTTGCAGTCAGAATCAGAGGAATTTATAATGGGGAACAAAGAAATGGAAGACCAATTAAATACATACTTTGGTTCTGTCCTCAAAAAGGAGGACACAAATTACCTCCCAGAGATGTTGGGGAACATAGGCTCTAACGAGAGGGAGGAACTGAATGAAATCAGTATTTGTAGGGAAATGGTGTTAGGGAAATTGACAGGATTGAAGGCCGATAAATCCCCAGGGCTTGATAATCTACATCCTAGGGTACTTAAGGAAGTGGCCCTAGAAATAGATGCATTGCTGGTCATCTTCCAAAATTCTATAGACTCTGGAACAGTTCCCATGGATTGGAGTGTAGTTAATGTAACCCCACTATTTAAAAAAGGTGGTAGACAGAAAACGGGGAATTATAGACCGGTAAGCCTGACATCGGTAGTGGGAAAAATGCTAGAGTCCATTATAAAAGATGTAATAGCAGAGCAGTCGGAAAACAGTGACAGGATCGGACAAAGTCAACATGGATTTACAAAAGGTAAATCGTGCTTGACTAATCTACTGGAATTTTTTGAGGATGTAACTGGTAGAATAGATAAGGAGAACCAGTAGATGTGGAGTATTTGGACTTTCAGAAGGCTTTTGATAAGGTCCCGCATAAGAGATTAGCATGCAATTTAAAGCACATGGGATTGGGGGTAAGGTACTGATTTGGATAGAGAACTGGTTGGCAGACAGGAAGCAAAGAGTTGGAATAAATGGGTCTTTTTCTGAGTGGCAGGCAGTGACTAGTGGGGTACTGCAGGGATTGGTGCGAGGACCCCAGTTATTCACAATATATATTAATGATCTAGACGAGGGAACAAGATGTAGTATCTCCAAGTTTGCAGACGACACAAAGCTGGGTGGGCGTGTGTGCTGTGAGGAGGATGTAGAGAAACTCCAGTATGATTTGGACAGGTTGGGTGATTATACTGCATTTGCCATGCATCTGCCCAATGTGGATAAATGCGAGGTTATCCACTTTGGTGGATAAAACAGGAAGGCAGATTATTATCTGAACGGCAATAGATTGGGAAAAGGGGAAGTGCAACGTGTCCTTGTGCACCAGTTGCTGAAGGTTAATTATGCAGCTGCAGCAGGTGGTTAAGAAGGCAAATTGTAGCGAGAGGATTCGAATATAGGAGCAAGGATGTCTTGCTGCAGTTGTACAGGGCCGTGGTGAGACCACACCTTGAGTATTGTGTGCAGTTTTGGTCGCCTTATCTGAGGAAGGATGTTCTTGCCATGGAGGGAGTGCAGCGAAGATTCACCAGACTGATAGCTGGGATGGCAGGAATGACGTATGAAGAGAGATTGGGTCGATTAGGCTTATATTCACTAGAGTTTAGAAGAATGAGAGGGGATCTCATTGAAACTTTTAAAATTCTAACAGGACTAGACAGACTAGATACAGGAAGGATATTCCCGATGGCAGGGGAGTCCAGAACCAGGGGTCACAGTCTAAGGATAAGGGGTAAGCCATTTAGGACTGAGATGAGGAGGAATTTCTTCACCCAGAGAGTGGTGAACCTATGGAATTCTCTACCGCAGAAGGCAGTTGAGGCCAATTCGTTAAATATATTCAAGAAGGAGTTCGATATATTTCTTAAGGCATCAAGGGATATGGGGAGAAAGCAGAGACAGGGTACTGAATTTGGATGATCACCCATGATCGCAGGCTCGAGGGGCCGAATGGCCTGCTACTACCTTCTATGTTTCTATGACCCCGAGCTTCCGGTCATCTGTCACTTTAATTCTCTGCTCCACTCCCACTCTGTCCTCGGCCTCTTACACTGTTCCAACGAAGCTCAAAAGAACAGCACCTCATCTTTCAATTAGGCACTTTACAGCCTTCTGGACTCAACATTGAGTTCAACAATTTCAGACGATAACGTCTGCCTCTATTATTTCACATGGCAGCTGGTGATGATTCTGCCATTCCCATTTACACCTCATCTAGTTGTTGAGTCTGTGTTTTCAATGTAGTTATGCTGAATAACAGGACACAGACTACAGAAATAATTAAACAGGTCTTTAGTGAGTGAGGGTCAGGGCTGAACTGGGATACACTTTGCTCCGCAGGGTTTATATACCGGTGTGGTCACCACCGGTACTACAATGTACAGGAGCCATCAAAAAGTAGTCCATCACCTTAAGGTATCCTCTTAAGGTGGTACAGGTTACATACACCACACATCTTGTTTTCCTTTACTTGTCCCATTACCATCTCCTTTTGCTTTGTAGAATTGTCATTTAATCACTCCTGCCCTCCACCCTTCCATTTTGTTGTTTCCTCTCCTCCCACCTTTCCCTGCCCCTGTACTTGCTTAAAACCTGTTACATCTCTAACACTTTCCAGTTCTGACAAAGGGTCGTCGACCTGAAACGCTGACTCTGTTTCTCTCGCCACAGAGGCTGCCTGACCTGCTGAGTATTTCCAGCATTTTCTGTTCTTATTTCATATTTTCAGTACCTGGTCGTCCAGTCTGTTTCTGGGTTTCCAGATACTGGACGAGCGATTTAGCATTGTAAGTATCCGCCCACCAATAAGGGATTCCAGGCCAAAGTTTCGGATATTTCCTTGCAATAACGTTATCGTAGGAGAAGATGACTTGGTAGCCCAACTCCCATAGTTTTCTTAATGTTACCAGTGCCTGTAAAAAGACATCTGCATTAGAAATGCATCCATTCATTAAACCACCAACGAATTGATCCCCAGACATAGGAACCGGAGTAGGCCATTCAGCCCCTCGAGCCTATTCCGCCATTCAATGAGATCATGGCTGATCTGCGACCTAACTCCATATACCCGCCTTTGGCCCATATCCTTTAATACCTTTAGTTAACAAAAAGCTATCAATCTCCGATTTAAAATTAACAATTGATCGAGCATCAATTGCCATTTGCGGAAGAGAGTTTGATACCTCTACCACCCTTTGTGTGTAGAAGTGTTTACTAATTTCACTCCTGAAAGGTCTGGCTCTAATTTTTAGACTCTGCCCCCTCGTCCGAGAATCCCCAACCAACGGAAAGTTTCTTTCTCTCTACCCTATCTGTTCCCCTTAATATCCTGAAAACTTCAATCAGATCACCCCGTAACCTTCTAAATTCTAGGGAACACAACCCTAATTTGCATAATCTCTCCTCGTAGCTTAACCCTTGAAGTCCGGATATCATTCTGGTAAACCTACGCTGCACTCCCTCCAAGGCCAATATATCCTTCCTAAGGTGTGGTGCCCAGAAGTTTTTTTTTGTATTAGTTTATGGGATGTGGGCATCGCTGGCAAGGCCAGCATTTATTGCCCATCCCTAATTGCCCTCGAGAAGGTGGTGGTGAGCCGCCTTCTTGAATCACTGCAGTCCGTGTGGTGAAGGTACTCCCACAGTGCTGTTAGGGAGGGAGTTCCAGGATTTTGACCC
Source organism: Somniosus microcephalus (assembly GCF_052327205.1). Lineage (NCBI taxonomy): Eukaryota > Metazoa > Chordata > Chondrichthyes > Squaliformes > Somniosidae > Somniosus > Somniosus microcephalus. Next base: position 213,118,946 of record NC_140996.1, on the reverse strand, counting down.
AGCAACGATGAAGGAATGGCGATATACTTCTAAGTCAGGATGGTGTGTGACTTGGAGGTGGTGGTGTTCCTATGCACTGGCTGCCCTTGTCCTTCTAGGTGGAAGAGGTCGTGGGTTTCGGAGGTGCTGCTGAAGAAGCCTTGGCAAGTTGCTGCAGTGCATCTTGTAGATGGTACACACTGCAGCCACGGTATGCCGGTGGTGGAGGGAGTGAATGTTTAAGGTGGTGGATGGGGTGCCAATCAAGCAAACTGCTTTGTCCTGGATGGTGTCGAGCTTCTCGAGTGTTGTTGGAGCTGCACTCATCCAGGCAAGTGGAGAGTATTCCATCACACTCCTTACTTGTGCCTTGTAGATAGTGGAAAGGCTTTGGGGAGTCAGGAGGTGTGACGCTCGCCAGAGAATACCTATCCTCTGACCTGCTCTTGTTACCACAGTATTTATGTGGCTGGTCCAGTTAAGTTTCTGGTTAATGGTAACCCCCCAGGATGTTGATGGTGGGGGATTCGGCAATGGCAATGCCGTTGAATGTCAAGAGGCGGTGGTTAGACTCTCGCTTGTTGGAGATAGTCATTGCCTGGCAGTTGTGTGGCGCGAATGTTACCTGCCACTTATCAGCCCAAGCCTGAACGTCGTCCAGGTCCTGTTGCATGCGGGCATGGACTGCTTCATTATCGGAGGAGTTGCGAATGGCACTGAACACTGTGTAGTCATCAGTGAACATCCCCATTTCTGACCTTATGTTGGAGGGAAGGTCATTGATGAAGCAGCTGAAGATGGTTGGGCCTAGGACACTGCCCTGAGGAACTCCTGCAGTGATTTCCTGGGGCTGTGATGATTGACCATCAACCACCACAACCATCTTCCTTTGTGCTAGGTATGACTCCAGCCAATGGAGAGTTTTCCCCCCCCCGATTCCCATTGACTTCAGTTTTACTAGGGTTCCTTGATGCCACACTCGGTCAAATGCTGCTTTGATGTCTAGGGCAGTCACTCTCACCTCACCTCTGGAATTCAGCTCCTTTGTCCATGTTTGGACCAAGGCTGTAATGAGGTCGGGAGCAGAGTGGTCTTGGTGGAACCCAAACTGGGCATCAGTGAGCAGGCTATTGGTGAGTAAGTGCCACTTGATAGCACTGTCGATGACACCTACCATCACTTTGCTGATGATCGAAAGTAGACTGATGGGGCGGTAATTGGCCAGATTGGATTTGTCCTGCTTTTTGTGGACAGGACATACCTGGGCAGTTTTCCACACAGTACTCCAGGTGTGGTCTAACCAGGGTTTTGTATAGCTGCAGCATAACTTCTACCCCCTTGTATTCTAATCCTCCAGATATAAAGACCAGACAGTAGGATTTCAGTCTGTCTCTGGATCGCACCCGTCTCAGATGAGTGAGCATTTGTTCTCAGTCGGAGTATACATCTTCCCATTTCCTTTCCTTCCTCCCCCAGATTGTCTTAAATCAACTCTTGCAAAATTTGTACACAAAAGTTTTCATTTTTAAATTATGGGTTTGCCAATTAATGAGTTGTCCATCAATCCAATATTATTACTTACAGCAGAGGTTTTCAGACACATTTTGGACCCGAGTAAGTCCTCTATTTTCTGAATTAACTGATGATGTTGTTGCTTGTTCACCCCCTCAAAGAACCTGCAGGCCAATATAACCACTTCTTTAGGATGAGCTTCCAGCCAGAGTCCAAATTCTTTCAAAACCTCCTTTAAAACACAGTATCGCAAATTACACCAAATAATGGATCTCAACCCTCAGGCTTTTAAAACCCAACCTAACCTAAACATTACATCTTGATTTAGTGCAGAAACCCTCCTATTCCTTGTAACCATGATATAAAAACAGAAAATGCTGGCGATACTCAGCAGGTCAGGCAGCATCTGTAGAGAGAGAGAAACAGAGTTAACGTTTCAGGTCGATGACCTTTCGTCAGAACCTTAAGTCATCGCCTTGAAACATTAACTCTGTTTCTCGCTCCGCAGATGCTGCCTGACCTGCCGAGTATTTCCAGCATTTTCTGTTTTTAATTCAGATTTCCAGCATCTGCAGTGTTTTGCCCTCATAACCATGATGGTGTTTTTGCACTATGAGTCTTGGCCTTGGGTCCAGGTTTCTCCATAAAAAAAATGGAATAAGAATGCAGACTGGTGAGAAACTTATAGTGGCAGCATGTACACTGACCAACAGTTTATATTTAAAATCAGCTTTCCTGCTATTACTTCAGTTCTTTTTCAATAGTTGACCTACTTGGACAGTTACAGTTGTAAAGATTCCGTGTATAAAGTATAAATTATCAGACGTATCATTTGGTTTATGAGCGATCCTTAAGTCGAAGAACCGAATTCCTGCTTCCAGCTGTTCGGTTATACTGGATTCCTATAATGTAAAGAACAGGATTTTCGTTATAAGCTCCTTTCCATTGTGCAATATAAAATTAAAGCTCCACAGCTCTCCCTTATATATGTCCCTACATTACAAGTGACTACACTTCAAAAGTACTTAATTGGCTATAAAGCACTTTGGGATGTCGTGAAAGGCACTATGTAAATGCAAGTCTTTTTTCTTTATATATGTGTTGTATGCATAGCTTACAGGAAGATCACATCACACTATTTCAAAGGCAGATGGGAAATCCAGGACAAAGCAGCCCGCTTGATTGGCACCCTATCCACCACCTTAAACATTCACTCCCACCACCACCGGCGTACCGTGGCTGCAGTGTGTACCATCTACAAAGTGCACTGCAGCAACTCGCCAAGGCTTCTTCGGCAGCACCTCCCAAACCTGCGACCTCTTCCACCTATAAGGACAAGGGCAGCAGGCACATGGTAACACCATCACCTCCAAGTGCCCCTCCAAGTCACACACCAGCCTGACTTAGAAGTATTTCGTTGATCCTTCATTGTCGCTGGGTCAAAATCCTGGAACTCCCTCCCTAACAGCACTGTGGGAGTACCTTCACCACACGGACTGCAGCGGTTCAAGAAGGCAGCTCACCACCACCTTCTCGAGGGCAATTAGGGATGGGCAATAAATGCTGGCTTTGCCAGCAACGCCCAAATCCCATGAACGAATAAAAAAAAAAATTGAGTCACTAAGGAGAAGGGTAACAGGAACAGGCTGGGTCTTAAAAAGAGAAGGCTGATGGGTGACCTAATAAAAGGTCTTTAAAATTATGAAAGGTTTGGATAGAGTGGATACAGAGAGAATGTTTCCACTTGTGGGTAAGAGCATAACTAGAGGCCATCAATATAAGATAGTCACCAAAAAATCCAATAGGGAATTCAGAAGAAACTTCTTTACCCAGAGTGGTGAGAATATGGAACTCACTAGCACGGGGAGTGGTTGAAGCGAATAGTATAGGTGCCTTTAAGGGGAGGCTAGATAAGCATATGAGGGAAAAGGGAATCAAGGGTTATGCTGATAGAGTTAGATGAGGAAAAATGGGAGGAGGTTCGAGTGGAGCATAAATGCCAGAATGGCCTGTTTCTGTGCTGTATATCCTATGTAATCCTATGTACATGAGACAGTCCCAATCCAGTTCCATGGGTTCATAGCATAAATGTGACACTAAACTGGCTACTGACTGAGGCCACAGGATGGAAGGTGTTGGAAAGAGAAAAAGGTCACACTGCCACTTGTCGGATTTGCAGCTAAGGCACATTATTGGGGCCGAGTAAAAGGAAGCTTTACTCTGCATCTAACCATGCTATACCTGACACTGGAATGCTTAATGCTGACAATTGGGGTGCAAAAGGTGCAGCTTACCTGTGTCTTACACCATTTATATATCTCTGGACGAATAATACAGGGCATTATATGATCCAAATGGTTTAAAATCTTATCAGAAGGTTCGATCGGAGATTTTAAATCTAAGCAGTAAGCCATCGAATCATGGCTTCCTAGATGGGAACAAAAACAATTCTACTGTCAAAGCTTTGAATGATGACTTCACGTTAATCAATCACAATCCCGCCAACAACATTTACACCACACACGTGACAACACGAAGCAATAACATTCGCCCATGTTGCTCACCACACCCTATCTGAATGGCCCAGCCCGCGTCCTCCAGTTACCACTCTCAACCCAAAACCACTTTACCATGCTTCTTCTCTCACTTCCTCCTTTAAAAGCAGATCCCTCCCTACTAGTTCCTTTTTCAAATACTGCCACTCGATCTTTTAAGACTACACGTGCCCTTGACAATGCAGTGCTCCACTGGAGTATCAGCCCAGATTACCGTGCTCAAGTCAGCTGTGGCTCAGTTGGTAGCACCCTCGCCTCTGAGTCAGAAGGTTGTGGGTTCAAATCCCACTCCAGAGACTTGGGACTAGGGACAGGGTCACTGGCAAGGTGTGTGAAGCTAAGCTAGAGCCAGGCCTGGTTAGTAACTGGAGGGGTGACCATCAGGGAAGACCAGGTGCAGAAGGTCACGGAAGGAGCCCCGAGGAGGGGCGGTTGGTGAGAAGGTCACGGAAGGAGCCCCGGGAGGGGCGGCTGGTGAGCAGGCCCGGGCGCTGGGCTGAAGATTGTCGGAATGGTGGTAATGGAATGGCGGCGTGCACAGACGCAGCGGCTTTGCTTCTCCCAGGACAGTGCTATTTACGTTTAATGTTAATGTTATTTGTACTGGACTCATGGGAGCTTGCAAGATCACATTTCGTTGTTCATGTACTTATGCATTGTACAATGAAAATAAAGTTGAATTATTATTATTGAGCACATAAAGCTAGGCTGTCACTCCAGTGTAGTGCTGAGGGAGCGCTGCACTGTCGGAGGTACTGTCTTTCAGATGAGATGTTAAACCGAGGCCCCGTCTGCTCTCTCAGGTGGATGTATTTTGAAGAAGAGCAGGAGAGTTATCCCCGGTGTCCTGGGGCCAATATTTATCCCTCAACCAACATCACTAAAACAGATTATCTGGTCATTATCACATTGCTGTTTGTGGGACCTTGCTGTGTGCAAATTGGCTGCCGCGTTTCCCACATTACAACAGTGACTACATTTCAAAAGTACTTAATTGGCTGTAAAGCGCTTTGAGACGTCTGATGGTCGTGAAAGACGCTAAATAAATGCAAGTCTTTCTTTCAAGTCGTAACGTGGGATTTGAACACTGAAATGAAATCAGAAAGGTCTCTCATGATTCGCAATAACTTGATGATACAAAATCATGCATACTACTTCAGCTTTGTGCTTGCTGAGAACATGAGTCAACTTGGAGGCATTTATGGATTCGAGAAGACCATTTCTCTTGGTTTCTCCAGAAGTCACTCCAAGTCAATGGGTTCAGCCACAGGTTGGACTCAAGACTGTTTATGCTGCTATGTCTTTGTACACAGCAGTAGCTTGTTCTGCTTCCAGACACACAATTGATATCGCTACACAATGGAGATTTCTGAATGAGTATTGGAGAATAGGAGTATGAGAATTGGATAAATACTTGAAGGGAAACATTTGCAGGGCTATGGGGAAAGAACAGGGGAGTGGGATTAATTGGATAGCTCTACAAAGAGTCGGCACAGACACGATGGGCCAAATGGCCTCCTACTGTGCTGTATCATTCTATGAGTACGCTTAGCATAGGCTGAGGTATAGTAGTGCAGTGGTTATGGACATGTAACCCTAGAGGTTCAAATCCCACGTAAAAATTGCAAAACTGAATTTAATAAATCTGCTAACTTGTGAAAGCTACCGCTTTGTTGTGAAATCCGAACTGGTTCATCAATGTCCTTCAGGAAAGGGAACCTGCCACTCCTGGCTTGTTTGGCTCTGTATACTATGCAGTTAGCTCTTAATGCTCTCTGCTGTGACCTAACAAACAAACAATCACTAATTCAGACCAACTGGGGATGGACAATAAATACAGCAACTGGCCATGTTACCTTACAGCTACCTGGGAACAAATAAAGATGTGTGCTGAGATAAGCCAGCAGCGCTGAGATCTGAAAAGTGGGCTGGCCCGAAAGCTCCTGTGGTGTTTAAGCTATAGTAGCCACTTTTATACTTCTGCTGCTTTAGTTGAGTTTCTGAGCACCTCCCGAGATTTACACCACTAAATCCGGCTCCCTAATTCCAGAAGTAAACTTGTTACCCAATTTCGTCGTGGGTTGCGAGTCTGCTGCTGGGAAACGGGAGTTGCTCCAAGCAGCAACCATTAGGGTTTAATGAGCAGAGGAAACTTTACTTTGACCTGGGGGGGTGTTTGATCCTCACACCAGCAGCCTGAAATGGAAACGTGTTCCGTTCAGCATGACTAGCACCCCTCAACAACAACAACTTGTATTTATATAGCGCCTTTAACATAGTAAAACGTCCCAAGGCGCTGCACAGGAGTGCTTTAAGTCAAAAAAAATTGACACTGAGCCACATAAGGATAAATTAGGGCAGGTGACCAAAAGCTTGGTCAAAGAGGTAGGTTTTAAGGAGTGTCTTAAAGGAGGAAAGAGAGGTAGAGAGGCGGAGAGGTTTAGGCAGGGAATTCCAGAGCTGAGGGCCTCGGCAACAGAAGGCACGGCCACCGATGGTTGAGCGATTATAATCAGGGACGCTCAAGAGGGCAGAATTAGAGGCGCATTGAATCTACAAACACCAATGGCCGAGAGGAAAGGAAAAAAAGTCAGTTATGGAAAAGGGACTAGCCTCCACCAGAGGTTATTACACAAAATTGGGGCTCATGGGATTGTGGGTAACAGATTAGCTTGGATTGAGGATTGGTTAATGGACAGAAAACAGAGTAGGAATAAACGTGTCGTTTTCGGATTGGCAGGCTGTAACTAGTGGGGTACCGCAAGGATCAGTGCTTGGGCCTCAGCTATTTACAGTCTATATCAATGGCTTAGCTGAGGAGACCGAGTGTAATGTATCCAAGTTTGTTGACGATACAAAGCTAGGTGGGGAAGTAAGATGTGAGGAGGACACAAAGGGGCCGAAAAGGGATATAGACAGGTTAAGTGAGTGGGCAAGAACGTGGCAAGATGGAATATAATGTGGAGAAATGTGAAGTTATCCACTTTGGTAGGAAAAATAGAAAAGCAGAGTAATTTTTAAATGGTGAGAGACTGGGAAATGTTGGTGTTCAGAAGGACTTGGGTGTCCTTGTACATGAATCGCAGAAAGTTAACATGCAGGTACAGCAAGCAATTGGGAAAGCCCTTTTGTTCTTTCCTCCCCTCCCCCTTTCCCTGCCTCTGTACTTGCTTAAAATCTGTTACATCTCTAACTTTTTCCAGTTCTGATGAAAGGTCATCAACCTGAAATATTAACTCTGTTTCACTCTCCACAGATGCTGCCTGACCTGCTGAGTATTTCCAGCATTTTCTGTTTTTATTCCTTATGTTCTTTATAGACATTCCCTCACTTCACCATCTCCTTTCACACCACAAATATAAACCACTCACACCCTACTTCTGCTACCCGGTGTAAATACCATCACTGACAAAGCTGCATCAGCAGACACACCGGGCAGGATTTTCATTCAGAAGTCGGGAGGAGGCGGGGCTGCAATTTTCAGGGTTGTAGTCCCGCCTCCATCGAGATGCGGCCAATCCACGCGATTTTAACTTGATTGACCTTGTTGAGCCTGCCCAGCGGGCTCAGCAGGCCAATTAAGGGCCACCCAGCAACAGGTGACGTCACAGACTGAAATTTCATCTGTCAAGACGTGTTGACAGATGAAATATCAGTGTTTCACAGCTGTTTGAAGCTGTCAAACACTGACAGTCTTACTTCTAACCTGAGTCTTTCTACGCAGACTCAGTTAGAACTCTCACCAGCACTGAAAGCTGCAGGCTGTCACTTTTGACAGATCGCAGCCATTCTGCTTTCTGTGCCGGCTGAATGATGGACTCCCGAAACCTAGAGGAAGGAAGGCTGTAAAGGTAAGTACAGGTAATTTAAACTTCTTTACACACTTTAGACACACCAAACACACTTACCTTTGCACTCATGCATCCATAACTCACCTGAACACCGACATCTCGACCCCGCCAAGTCCTTCAACCCGACGGCCCGACTCCTCTAACTTGGCGTGGTTTGGCGCCGTCGGGAATCCCACACTTCAACCTTCAAAATAGGGATTAGGCTAAAAACTGCCTGTTAACAGGCAGTTAATTGGCACTAATCCCTTCCCGCCTCGGGTCAGCAGGTCCCAGTGCGGGGCAGGTACCCGCCTCCTTTGAAACTTACATGGAGGCGGGATGGTGTCGGGACCCCCGAATTCGGGAATTTAACCCCCCGCACGCCTCCAATCCCAACTCCACGGCACACTGAAAATCGACCCCAGCATTTTCTCCCTCCAATGCCCAATAAAATAAAATGTATTCATTTCACTTAATTCCTTAAAAGCCTCTCCCCCACTCCTGTTGACTACAAAAGACAGCAATGGGCTAAACATAAGAACATAAGAAATAGGAGCAGGAGATTTGGCCCCTCGAGCCTACTCCGCCATTTAATGAGATCATGGCTGATCTGATCTTTGGATCAGCTCCATTTCCCTGCCCGCTCCCCATAACCCTTCACTCCCTTATTGTTCAAAGATCTGTCCATCTCCACCTTAAATATATTCAATGACCCAGCCTCCACAGCTCTCTGGGGCAGAGAATTCCACAGATTTATGACCCTCAGAGAAGAAATTCCTCCTCATCTCAGTTTTAAATGGGCGACCCTTTATTCTGAAACTATGCCCCCTAGTTCTAGATTCTCCCATTAGGGGAAACATCCTCTCTGCATCTACCTTGTCGAGCCCCCTCGGTATCTTATGTTTCATTAAGAGCCACAGTTACCTGGAATAGCCAGATTGCACAGAGACTGGTCCCATAGCTTCTCTGGTAAATCCGACATCCAATGGGCAAACCGATTCTGAAGAAGACTTGAAAATAACACCTGCTGCTTTTGCCTGGAATCTGCCATTTTCTGCAAAAAGTTGCAAAGGAATCGTCAGTTTTACTTGATGTTCTACCTCTACAAGGCTGCAGCAGCGGTTCTGTTCCAAAGTAAAGTGGCTTCGCTGTGTTGGATCACGTGGGTGACATTCCCTAACTCGTCAGCTTACAAACCCAACTGTGCCATCTGGAGGGGCGCCAGGTGGCGAATCAGGGCCTTCCCCCCCCCTCCCCCCAAGTCAGGGAGAATGTGGCAGTGAGACCCAACGTGCCACTCTCGGACATCCCTGGCAGATGGTGCAAGAGTGACGATGGCTTTATTTTGCACCCTGTGGGTTCAATTTACATATATTCATGTATTCATGTACATTTATGCCAACTGTGTTTGATATGTGGGGAACTTTTGCGCTCATCAAGCTGAGAGATGTGGGCAAGAGGGATGCTGGTGAAGAGAAACGGAACAATTTTAATTCCCGGCACCCAATTCCAAAAACTCCCAAGCATGGTTGGATGCGGAGTAAAGTTCCCATTACCCCGCTGAACAACATGCCTCAATTGTACCCATTACACACATTCACTCTTCCATTTCCCACATATCCTGTGGCCTCTGAATGAGGTTCCCAATCAGTATCAAACTGGGGGGGCAGTGTTTTTTTTTTTTACAGTGGGCCCGTGTCCATTAGGAATGGCTTGACTCCCCAAATTGAGTTTGAAGAAGACATTCAACTCAGAACGCAGGGTGAATTGGATTTGAAACCAGTTCCACTTAGAAGTGAAAGGCCCCTGTATACCCTGAAACCTATAGCACCACCAAGTTCCAATAATTACATATTTTCAGCACATTTTAAGCAAACAGCATTGGCAGGTACCTTGGAGCAAATTATCTACTTGTTCACTATGCTGGGTCTGATGCATTGTCCAGTGAGAGCTTTCACTCACATTTCCCCAGCTGCATTGAGTCACACAGTGTCTGAATGCATAAGATGTAATGTAATGAGGTCGTAATGATTTCAACAGCAGAATTATGCAAATTAAGCCATCACACGTTATCATTTAGGGGGTAATTTTAACCCCCAAAAACGGGTGGGTTTGGGTCAGGTGGGAAGTTAAAATTTCCAACCCAATTTCCAACCCACCTTGAACTCGTCCACTTATGGTTTAATGGAGGTGGGACTGGGGGGGGGTGGGTCGACCAATCCATTCTCAAGAGGTGGGTCAGTCATTGAAAGCTTTTAAAAGGAGGCTGCGTGCCTCCATTTTAACATGCTTTCTATTTTTAAGTCATGTCGGCCGGGTTTTCCTGGCCTCGGGAAACCCGGAAGGTAAAAGGAGGCGAGAAGGGCTGGATCCATAAGCAGTATTGCCAACTCTCGTGATTCCATCGCGAGAGACGCGATTTCGAATGCGCGACCAAAAAAACTTATTTTTCACGCAAATCGGCTACTTCTCAGTGTAGCTCCAGCTCCTTTGACAAGACACGAACTGTCTCTTCTCTAATTTGCCGCTGACGCCATTCTCCCTCCCTTGAGTCAGGAACTGAACTCGATTCAATTCGAAGCAGGAACTTGTTGTATGAGAAGCGGTGCTCAGCCAGTGTCTGCTGACCACATCCTGGCTCATGTGGTTTCTCGACTGTGAGAACCAGGAGATCTGTTTTATCCTGACTCACCCAAACAGGGCAGGAAACGCACGGGACAGAGTCCATTAGATCCGAGCACCTGTTCAGCAATAGCCGACGCTGCACTTCAGCATCAAAGACAACTTTTGCCTTTCTTTGTAACTACTGTACAGTGCAGTGGGTCTGAGGAGAGGCTAAGAGGGCAGATTGAGACTGTAACTGAGCGGAGACAGTCTCCTGTAACTGGACAAGTCCATTCTTTGCCATCACCAGGAGAGAAAGAAACATAGCAGGAGAAAGAGAAAGTAAAAGACACAGGCAGACAGAGAGAGGGAGAGGGAGGCAGACAGAGAGGGGGAGAGAGAGGCAGACAGAGAGGGGGAAGAGAGAGGCAGACAGAGAGGGGGAAGAGAGAGGCAGACAGAGAGGGGGAAGAGAGAGGCAGACAGAGAGGGGGAAGAGAGAGGCAGACAGGGGGAGAGAGAGGCAGACAGAGAGAGGGAGAGAGAGGCAGACAGAGAGAGGGAGAGAGAGGCAGACAGAGAGAGGGACAGAGAGGCAGACAGAGAGAGGGAGAGGCAGACAGAGAGGGAGAAAGAGAGGCAGAGAGAGGGAGAGAGGCAGATAGAGAGAGGGAGAAAGAGAGGCAGACAGAGAGAGGGAGAAAGAGAGGCAGACAGAGAGAGGGAGAAAGAGAGGCAGACAGAGAGAGGGAGAAAGAGAGGCAGACAGAGAGAGGGAGAAAGAGAGGCAGACAGAGAGGGAGAAAGAGAGGCAGACAGAGAGAGGGAGAAAGAGGCAGACAGAGAGAGGGAGAAAGAGAGGCAGACAGAGAGAGGGAGAAAGAGAGGCAGACAGAGAGAGGGAGAAAGAGAGGCAGACAGAGAGAGGGAGAAAGAGAGGCAGACAGAGAGGGAGAAAGAGAGGCAGACAGAGAGGGAGAAAGAGAGGCAGACAGAGAGAGGGAGAAAGAGGCAGACAGAGAGAGGGAGAAAGAGAGGCAGACAAAGAGGGAGAGGCAGAGAGAGAGAGAGAGAGAAGGAGAGAGAGGCAGACAGAGAGAGGGAGAAAGAGGTAGACAGAGAGAGGGAGAGGCAGAGAGAGAGGGAGAGGCAGAGAGAGAGAGAGAGGCAGAGAGAGAGGAGAGAGAGGCGGAGAGAGAGGCAGGGAGAGAGAGGCAGACAGAGAGAGGGGCAGACAGAGAGAGGGAGAGAGGCAGAGAGAGAGGGGCAGACAGAGAGAGAGGGAGGCAGACAGACAGTGGGAGAGGCAGAGCGAGAGAGGCAGACAGAGAGAGCGAGAGAGGCAGACAGAGAGAGCGAGAGAGAGAGGCAGACAGAGAGCGCGAGAGAGAGAGGCAGAGAGAGAGCGAGAGAGAGAGAGGCAGACAGAGAGAGAGAGAGAGAGAGAGAGGCAGACAGAGAGAGAGACATACAGAGAGAGAGAGGCAGACAGAGAGAGAGCGAGAGAGAGATGCATTGGTGATCATTTTCCAGAACTCCCTGGACTCAGGAAAAGTCCTGGCAGATTGGAAAACTGCTAATGTAACACCCTTATTTAAGAAGGGAAGTAGACAAAAAGCTGGAAACTATAGACCAGTTAGCCTAACATCTGTGGTTGGCAAAATGTTGGAGTCCATTATTAAGGAAACATTAACAGAGCATTTGGATAAACAAAATTTAATAGGACAGAGTCAGTATGGTTTTACGAAGGGGAAGTCATGTTTGACAAATTTGCTCGAAGTCTTTGAGGATAGATGGATAAAGGGTGGATTATACAGGGTGGATAAAGGGGAACCAGTGGATGTAGTGTATTTGGACTTCCAAAAGACATTTGACAAGGTTCCACACAAAAGATTACTGATCAAGATAAAAAATCACGGGACTGGGGGTAATATACTGGCATGGGTGGAAGATTGGCTATCTAACAGAAAACAAAGAGTTGGGATAAATGGTTCGTTCTCGGGCTGGCAATCAGTAACTAGTGGTGTTCCACAGGGGTCAGTGCTGGGACCCCAACTCTTTACAATCTATATTTATGATTTGGAGGAAGGGACCGAGTGCAACATATCCAAGTTTGCTAACGATACAAAGATGGGAGGGAAAGCAGTGAGTGAGGAGGACATAAAAAACCTGCAAAAGGACATAGACAGGCTAAGTGAGTGGGCAGAGATTTGACAGATGCAATATAATGTTGGAAAGTGTGAGGTTATGCACTTTGGCAGAAAAAATCAAAGAGCAAGTTATTATCTAAATGGAGAGAAACTGCAAAGTGCTACAGTACAAAGGGATCTGGGGGTCCTGGTGCATGAAACACAAAAAGTTAGTATGCAGGTGCAGCAGGTGATCAGGATGGCCAATGGAATCTTGGCTTTTATTGCAAGGGGGATGGAGTATAAAAACAGGGAAGTCTTGCTGCAGTTATACAGGGTATTGGTGAGGCCACACCTGGAATACTGCGTGCAGTTTTGGTTTCCATATTTAAAAGATATACTTGCTCTCGAGGCGGTTCAGAGAAGGTTCACTCGGTTGATTCCAGAGATGAGGGGGTTGACGTATGAGGAAAGGTTGAGTAGGTTGGGCCTCTACTCATTGGAATTCAGAAGAATGAGAGGCGATCTTATCGAAACATATAAGATTGTGAGGGGGCTTGATCGGGTGGATGTGGTGAGGATGTTTCCACTGATGGGTGAGACTAGAACTAGGGGGCATAATCTTAGAATAAGGGGCTGCCCTTTCAAAACTGAGATGAGGAGAAACTTCTTCACTCAGAGGGTAGTAAATCTATGGAATTTGCTACCCCAGAGAGCTGTGGAAGCTGCAACATTAAATAAATTTAAAATGGAGATAGACATTTTCCTAGCAGATAAGGGAATTAGGGGTTACGGGAAATAGAGCAGGGAAGTGGACGCGAGTCTAGATTCAGATCAGCCATGATCCTATTGAATGGTGGAGCAGGCCCGAGGGGCCATATGGCCTACTCCTGCTCCTACTTCTTATGTTCAGACAGAGAGAGAGAGGCAGACAGGGAGAGAGAGGCAGAGAGGGAGAGAGAGAGGCAGAGAGAGGGAGAAAGGCAGAGGTTGTTTCTAAATGACAAATTTCACCAGTCATCGTCTTCCTGTACTACTGTCAGCGTACCTTATCACGCCTTATCACTCAACTAGGAAATCTGTCACTGCTTATCTCAGGCCAAATCAAAGAATGACTCATGCTTTTGATTAGCAATTGTATTTGCACTTCCTGTCCGGGAGCAAAGGTTAGTAAGGGGTCGGGTCGGGAAAAAAACAACAACTATGATTTCTCTATACCAAGTCTCATGATTTTTAAGTGTTTGTCTCCTGATTTAAGAGATGTTGCAGTTTTTTTTATTTGTTCATGGGATGTGGGCGTCGCTGGCAAGGCCAGCATTTATTGCCCATCCGTAATTGCCCTGGAGAAGGTGGTGGTGAGCCACCTTCTTGAAACGCTGCAGTCCTTGTGGTGAAGGTACTCCCACAGTGCTGTTACAGAGGAAGTTCCAGGATTTTGACCCAGCGACAATGAAGGAACAGAGATATATTTCCAAGTCAGGATGGTGTGTGACTTGGAGGGGAACTTGGAGGTGATGGTGTTCCCATGCACCTGCTGCCCTCGTCCTTCTAGGTGGTAGAGGTCGCGGGTTTGGGAGTTGCTGCCGAAGAAGCCTTGGCGAGCTGCTGCAGTGCATCTTGTAGATGGTACACACTGCAGCCACGGTACGCCGGTGGTGGAGGGAGTGAATGTTTAAGGTAGTGGATGGGGTGCCAAACGAGTTGCTTTGTCCTGGATGATGTCGAATTTTTTGTGTGTTGTTGGAGCTGCACTCATCCAGGCAAGTGGAGAGTATTCCATCACACTCCTGACTTGTGCCTTGCAGATGATGGAAAGGCTTTGGGGAGTCAGGAGGTGAGACACTCGTCACAGAATACCCAACCTCTGACCCGCTCTTGTAGCCACTGTGTTTATGTGGCTGGTCCAGTTAAGTTTCTGGTCAATGGTGACCCCCCAGAATGTTGATGGTGGGGGATTCGGCGATGGTAATGTCGTTGAATGTGAAGGGGTGGGGGTTAGACTCTCGCTTGTTGGAGATGGTCATTGCCTGGCACTTTCATGGCGCGAATGTTACTTGCCTTATCTGAGGAAGGATGTTCTTGCCATGGAAGGAGTTCAGCGAAGATTCACCAGGCTGATACCTGGGATGGCAGGAATGACGTATGAGGAGAGATTGGGTCGATTGGGCTTGTACTCGCTGGAGTTTAGAAGAATGAGAGGGGATCTCATTGAAACTTATAAAATTCTGACAGGACTGGACAGACTAGATGCAGGAAGGATGTTCCCAATGGTCGGGGAGTCCAGAACCAGGGGTCACAGCCTAAGGATAAGGGGTAGGCCATTTAGGACAGAAATGAGGAGGAATTTCTTCACCCAGAGAGTGGTGAACCTGTGGAATTCTCTACCACAGAAGGCAGTAGAGGCCAATACATTAAATATATTCAAGAAGGAGTTGGATATATTTCTTAAGGCTAAAGGGATCAAGGGGTATGGGGAGAAAGCAGGGACCGGGTACTGAAATTGGATGATCAGCCATGATCGCATTGAATGGCGGAGCAGGCTCGAGGGGCCGAATGGCCTACTCCTGCTCCAATCTTCTATGTTTCTACGTTTGCCACTTACCAGTCCAAGCCTGAATGTCATCCAGGTCTTGCTGCATTTGGGCATGGACTGCGTCATTACCTGAGAAGTTGGCAATACTGCATAAGGTGAGTGCCTTTACAGCACTGCTTGTGGGCCAGGTGGAGCAGGAGTGTTTTCTCCAGGCCCAACAAGCCAACCTGTAAACATACACCTCCTGTTGTCCGACCACCCACCCCCACCATCTCTGACCACTCCCCCCCCACCCTGATCTCCCCCCCGACCCCACGATCATTGACCCATCCCGCCCCCTGCGACCACCATCTCGCGCCTCCCCCCCCGACCATGCTCTAACCTCACCCCCCGCAATCTGCTCCCCCCTCCCCACTAGATCTACATGCTCCTCCACTGCGTCCTTCCACTGCAGGCTTTCCCGCCCGATGGGCAGGCTGTCAATCAGGCTGGCTGCCGGGAGGGAAACCTGGAGAAAAAAAAAAATGTAAAATACTCCCTGCAGTTTCCTGTTCATAACTCCTCCCCCTTGTGCTCTGAACGTGCAGCGCGGTAAATATCGGGGCATTGGTCTCCCATCACAGTTCCAGTTGTGGATATCCAGTTTCTTCTCAATCACTATTTATGCTGTAAATGTATTACAGGGTTAGAATTTCCGCAGAGGTTTGCCGATCTACCAGCGTAGCTTTGGTGGAAGACTGGCGGAGAGCCCAGGGAAACAGCATAAGCGACCATGCTTTTGGTCACCTCTCTGCTGCTGCTCAGTGCCTCCTCTCTTCTATGTGAAGTACCTCAGGATATTTAATGCGTTCAAGATACTATACAAATTGTTGTCATTATAGCTTAGTAGGCCTTTTTGTACAATGTAGGAAAAATCTGTACACAAACCTGACCCTGACACACTGACCCTGAAACACCGGCCCAGATAGTTAGGGGGAGGCAAGGACGTCGCGGGTGAGGCCAAAATCAGCCGAAGAACCTGGCAAGGTGGGGGATGTGAAGGCCCTGCAGATCTCAACGGCAGGGCCTTATTTGCATCTTCTAGTGTTACCTCCTGCCCGGCAGATGACCAAATGGACAGCCTGGCTGGCAGGCAGGGAGACTGGGGGGAAGGAGGCCCACGATTGGGAGCTCTGGGGGAGGGATGGTGGAGAACGGGGCTGGGGAGGCTGGAGATCGGGGCTGGGGGGAGGGAGGCCGGAGATCGGGGCTGGGGGAGGGAGGCCGGAGATCAAGGCTGGGGGAGGGAGGCCGGAGATCAGGGCTGGGGGGAGGGAGGCCGGAGATCAGGGCTGGGGGGAGGGAGGCCGGAGATCAGGGCTGGGGGGAGGGAGGCCGGAGATCAGGGCTGGGGGGAGGGAGGCCGGAGATCAGGGCTGGGGGGAGGGAGGCCAGAGATGTGCCAAATAACTGCCTGAATCCATGAGGTTAAAACTTAAAACTAAAGGCTTTTATTAAGGAAGAATCATGGCATCAAGTTAACACAGGGCAACCATCATTCATCACCGACCGGGCCCTTATGAGTAAAACCCAGCTCTTATAAATAAGACTCACACCAATCAGGAGGATCCATAAAGGCGGAGCTAGGGAGGAACATTAGTGGTTACACCTGTAAAACATTCCAGACATTAACAACAGACAATCCAGAACATAGAGTTATTTCATCACAGCCAGAGATCAGGGCTGGGGGAGGGAGGCTGGAGATCAGGGCTGGGAGAGGGAGGCTGGAGATCGGAGCTGGGGGAGGGAGGCTGGAGATCGGGCTGGGGGAGGGAGGCTGGAGATCGGGCTGGGGGAGGGAGGCTGGAGATCAGGGCTGGGGAGGGAGGGAGGCTGGAGATCAGGGCTGGGGGAGGGAGGCTGGAGATCAGGGCTGGGGAAGGGAGGCTGGCGATCAGGGCTGGGGAAGGGAGGCTGGAGATCAGGGCTGGGGGAGGGAGGCTGGAGATCAGGGCTGGGGGTGGTTGAAGGCTTCCTTGAGGGGCCTGGTGGGAGCACTCTGCTCCTTCTGGCCCACAAGGAATGCTAAGAGTGCCCGTTACCTTGGGGAGCCGGCATCTCCCGCCTCGGTTCAGCTGCCGAGTTTCCCATTGCTCAGCCCTCCCCCTCACTTTCTGTTAAGTTTAAGTCATGGCACCTCTGATGTCATCAGGCCGTGACTTTGGTATGTTAATTAGGCCCCGCCTGCCTTTTCATAAGATAGCATGTGGAATAGTACAGAACAGAAGGTGGCCATTTGGCCCATCGAGCTTTGCGGGAGCCTCGTCCAAGGCCTGAATGCGGCACTTTAAAATTTAATGGGGGGGGGAGGGAGAGTTAAAATCAAGGCCACTATTTTTATAGAAAGGACTAAGATTAGTGCCGAATACAATGCGTAAATTCTTAGATAACTGAACAATGTGGGGGAACACTGTTGCTCATCTCAACACCCTAAAATGACACTGCACCAGTGACAGCGAGGTCGAGAGATACCTGTCCCGTCAGAGTTGCCACTTTCTCCAGCTGCAGGATGAGTCAGCAGTCCGCCCATCAATTCCTGCGGGTTTCACGTTGTCGCCCTGTACAGATTTTCTCCAACTGGGTCCTGCGTCAGAAAGCAAAAACCAGAACTGTAACTTTTAAATAACTGCACACGGGCTCAGCTTGCACATGCTAAGTCGTTCTTAGAACTGTCGCCAGAGCTGTGGGTTGATGGGTGTTTCTGTGACGGGAAGGCTGTTTCCAGTGGGGTTCCGCAGGGCTCAGTACTGGGTCCTTTGCTTCTTGTGGTATATATCAATGATTTGGACTTGAATGTAGGAAGTATGATTAAGAAGTTTGCAGGTGATACAAAAGTTGCCCATGTGGTTGATAATGAAGAAGAAAGCTGTAGACTGCAGAAGAGATCAATGGACTGGTCTGGTGGGCAGAACCGTGGCAAATGGAATTCAATCCAGAGAAGTGTGAGGTAATGCATTTGGGGAGGGCTAGCAAGGCAAGGGAATACACAATAAATGGTAGGACACTGAGAAGTGTAGAGGATCAGAGGGACCTTGGAGTGCATGTCCACAGATCCCTGAAGGTAGCAGGACAGGTAGATAAGGTGGTTAAGAAGGCATACGGGATACTTGCCTTTATTAGCCGAGGCATAGAATATAAGAGCAGGGAGGTTATGCTTGAACTGTATAAAACACGAGTTAGGGCGCAGCTAGAATACTGCGTGCAGTTCTGGTCACCACATTACAGGAAGGATGTGATTGCACTAGAGGGAGTGCAGAGGGGATTTACGAGAATGTTGCCTGGGCTGGGGAATTTTAGCTATGAGGAAAGATTGGATAGGCTGGGGTTGTTTTCTTTAGAACAGAGGCTGAGGGGAGACTTAATTGAGGTGTATAAAATTATGAGGGGCCTGGATAGAGTGGATAGGAAGAACCTATTTCTCTTAGCAGAGGGCTCGATAACCAGGGGGCATAGATTTCAAGTAATTGGTCGGAGGTTCAGAGGGGATTTGAGGAGAAATGTTTTCACCCAGAGGGTGGTGGGGGTCTGGAACTCACTGCCTGAAAGGGTGGTAGAGGCAGAAACCCTCATCACATTTTAAAAGTACTTGGATATGCACTTGAAGTGCCGTAACCTACAGGGCTACGGACCAAGTGCTGGAAAGTGGGATTAGGCTGGATAGCTCTTTGTCGGCTGGCACGGACAAGGTGGGCCGAATGGCCTCCTTCTGTGCTGTAACTTTCTATGATTCTATGATTGGCCCTGCATTGTGACCGAGGCAGAACTCCAGCCATAAAGAAGTTCAAGCTGCTGCTGCTCCAATTTAAACGCAGTACTGTGCTAAACCGGTCTTTCCAGTTTTACATTCCTCCCTCCCTCCCTTAAGATCTAGTGCAGCATGAATGGAAACCATTAACCTGAGAATTCAAAGCCAGCCACTAGATAATTGCAGATGAGAAAGATCATTCTGCCCTTCCTAATTACGGGAACAGGCGGAAGCCATTCAGCCCCTCGAGCATGTTCCGCCATTTAATGAGATTTTGGCTGATCTGTGACCCAACTCCATATGCCCGCCTTTGCCCCATATCCCTTAATACCTTTGATTAACAGAAAGCTATCAATCTCAAGATTTAAAATTAACAATCTAGCATCAATTGCCGTTTGCGGAAGAGAGTTCCAAACTTCGACCACCCTTTGTGTGTAGAAGTGTTTCCTAATTTCACTCCCGAAAGGCCTGGCTCTAATTTTTAGACTGTACCCCTAATTCATCCATCTAGAAAGATTGTAAAGTGCCCCATTGTAGAAGCTAATTGTTTCTTAAATGTTTCCAGGGTTTTTGCCTCTGGTGCTCTCTCTGGAAGTGTATTCACACGTTGATCACTCCGTGAGAAGAAAGATTTCCTGAAATCAGTCCTAAAATTCCCCTTCCCCACCAAAGCAAACTTCCCCCAAGGTTCCCCCACCCTCGCCCTGAACCCGTGTCTTTCCCTAGCTTCCCTCCTATTTCCCCGCATACCCTCTCGAAGCTCATTCTGCTCTTTAAACCCCATTCCCACTAAACTGCTGACCATCCATGTTGGCCAACATTGTAAATGTTTCTCTGTCCTCAGGTGCTGCCCCCTCCCTTTCAAAACCACTGACCATTCCCCTCCTCAAAACACCCACCCTCAACCCCTCTGCTCTTGCAAACTACTGACCCATCTCCAAACACCTTTTCCTTTGTTTCTTTCCTCTCCAAAGTGCATGAACAAGTTGTTGCCTCCCATTTCCCCCCCAACTGCTTGCATGAATCTCATTGAAACTTATAAAATTCTAACAAGACTAGATGCAGGAAGGATGTTCCCGATGGTCGGGGAGTCCAGAACCAGAGGTCACAGTCTAAGGATAGGAGTAAGCCATTTAGGACTGAGATGAGGAGGAATTTCTTCACCCAGAGAGTGGTGAACTTGTGGAATTCTCTACCACAGAAGGCAGTTGAGGCCAATTCATTAAATATATATAAAAAGGAGTTAGATATATTTCTTAAGGCTAAAGGGATCAAGGGATATGGGGAGAAAGCAGGGACAGGGTACTGAGTTTGGATGATCAGCCATGAGCTCATTAAATGGCGGAACAGGCTCGAGGGGCCGAATGGCCTACTCCTGCTCCTATCTTCTATGTTTCTCTGAATCTCTCATCAAGTTTCAGCCACTACCACAGCACTGAAATGGCCCTGCTCAAAATCACAATTAACGTCCTCTGTGACTGTGACCGTGGGTACTATCGCTCCTTGTCCTTCTCAATTTCTCTGCCGATTTGACACGGTTGACCACACCATCCTCCTCCAATACCTCTTCTACGTTGTCTAGCTGAGAGGGGCTGCCCTTGCTTGGTTCCACTCTTATTTATCCAAGAGCATCTCCAGCAATGGCTTCTCTTCCTGCCCCCCACATCATTACCTCTGGAGCCCCTCCAATGTTCTACTCTTAGCCCCATCCTATCCCTCATTTACATGCTGCCCCTCAGCAACATCATCTGAAGACATGGGGGTCAGGTTCCACATTACCCCTCACTATAAACACAGAAGGGAATCAATGTAATGATGCAGAAGGTAAATCAAAAACTTTAACATCGCAAGAATCCTCCTCAATCGCCTTCTCCCAGTGGCTGAAGAGCTCCTCCCAGAGTCGCAATGCGGATTCCGCCCACTAAGGGGCACAATGGACATGATCTTCACTGCACGTCAATTACAAGAGAAATGCAGGGAACAGCACCAACCACTGTACATGGCCTTCTTTGATCTCACAAAGGCCTTCGACACTGACAACCATCGGGATTATAAAGTGTCCTCCTCAAATTCGGCTGCCCTCAAAAGTTTGTCACTATCCTCCGTCTGCTTCACGACGACATGCAGGCCGTGATCCTGATCAACGGTTCCACCACAGACCCAATTCACGTACGAACCGGGGTCAAGCAAGGCTGTGTCATCGCACCAACGCTCTTCTCAATCTTCCTTGCTGCAATGCTCCATCTCACCCTCAGTAAGCTCCCCACTGGAGTGGAGCTAATTTACAGAACAAACGGGAAACTGTTCAACCTCCGTCACCTCCAGTCCAGATCCAAGGTCGTCCCATCCTCTGTTGCAGATGATGCTTGCGTCTGCGCTCACTCGGAGGTCGAACTCCAAACCATCGTAAATACCTTCACCGAAGCATACGAGAGCATGGGCCTTACACTAAACGTCCGTAAGACAAAGGTCCTCTACCAACCTGCCCCCGCCACACAGTGCTGCCCCCCGATTATCAAAATCCACGACAAGGCCTTGGACAACGTGGACCACTTTCCATACCTCAGGAGCCTACTGTCAACAAAGGCAGACGTCGACGACGAAGTCCAACACCGCCTTCGGTGTGCCAGTGCAGCCTTCGGTCGCCTGAGGAAGAGAGTGTTTGAAGACCAGGACCTCAAACCCGGCACTAAGTTCATGGTCTACAGAGCAGCAGTGATACCTGCCCTGCTGTATGCCTCAGAGACATGGACCATGTACAGCAGGCACCTCAAAGCACTGGAGAGGTACCACCAACGCTGCCTCCGCAAGATCCTGCAAATCCATTGGCAGGATAGGCGCACCAACATCAGTGTTCTTGCTCAGGCCAACATCCCCAGCATCGAAGCTCTGACCATGCTCAATCAGCTCCAATGGACGGGTCACATTGTCCGCATGCCCGATACGAGACTCCCAAAACAAGCGCTCTATTCGGAGCTCCGGCATGGCAAGAGAGCCCCAGGTGGGCAGAGGAAACGCTTTAAGGACACCCTCAAAGCCTCCTTGAAAAAGTGTAACATCCCCACCGACACCTGGGAATCTCTGGCCCAAGACCGCACAAAGTGGAGGAGAAGCATCCGGGAAGGCGCCGAACACCCCGAGTCTCTTCGCCGGTAGCAAGCAGAAGCCAAGCGCAGGCAGCGCAAGGAGCGCACGTCAACCCAAGCACCCCACCCACTCGCCCCTTCAACCACCGTCTGCCCCACCTGTGACAGAGACTGTAGGTCCCGCATTGGACTCATCCGTCACCTGCGAACTCATTTTTAATGTGGAAGTAAGTCATCCTCGGTTCCGAGGGACTGCCCAAGAAGAAGAAGACTTCTTTGTGTGTCTGCTGAAGTGAATCCCCAGGCTATTTGACCATGGGTGGACATAAAAGATCCCATGGCACTATTTCAAAGAAGAGCAGGGGAGTTTTCCCCGGTGTGCTGGCCAATATTTATCCCTCAACCAACATTACTAAAAACAGATGATGCAGTCATTATCACATTGCCGTTTGTGGGAACTCGCTGTGTGCAAAATTGGCTGCCGAGTTTCATACTGTACAACAGTGACTACACTTCAAGAAGTACTTCATTGACTGTAAAGTGCTTTGGGACGTCCTGAGGTCGTGAAAGGCGCTATATAAATGCAAGTCTTTCTTTCATTCTATGATAGCACCCCAACTGGATCCAATCCTGTCCTCATCCGAACATCCAAACACACGCACAAGGATAACATGACAATCACGAGCAACGACCCTGCCTAATCTTTCCCATCCATAGCTATGGAGAAGCCAATTGCAGATCTCCTAGGGCTGCTGTGGCTCAAAGAATCATAGAATGATGCCGCACAGAAGGAGGCCATTTGGGCCATCGTGTCTATGCTGGCTCTTTTGTAGAGCGATCCAATTAATCCCACTCCCCTGCTCTTTCTCCATAGCCCTTGTAATTTTTTTCCCCCTTCAAGTATTTATCCAATTCTCTTTTGAATGTTACTATTGAATCTGGCCCTTTCAAAGAAATTTTAATTTGTTTTTTAAATCAATTGAATGTAATTTACCAGCCACGTTAGAGGAACCCAGAGATTGAGATACACCATGAAATCTCTCCACAGCATCCCTGTGCATAAAAAAATGCAATTGGGATTTAGGGAGAGAGAAAACAAGCTTGAAGACCGAGAGAGGAAATGAGCCAGTAAGATAGCAACTGACTGGAAACTCGAGGTCGACGTGTATACCGTCCGCAGAACAGTAACTGGAACTTAACCGGAGTAGAATTGGTAAATAAACAATGGGCCAGTAATTCCGGTCCCAATGCGTGAGTACGGACGGGGTACTCACGCGTGGGCCCGTTGGAAGTGCCGGATTTCAGCATGCACAGCGCATGCGCGGGAAACCGGCATTTCCTCCAAGGGGTTCAGAGGTTCAACGCGTGCGCGCAGGACTCTGCGCGCACGCGTTGAACTTCCTTCTTTTTGACAGGTTTGCCCGTGTGCAAGGGCCTGAACTTTTTACACATATAAAAAGGAGGCGTAAGGACTGGATTCTTGAAGGTAAGTGGTCTATTATTTAAAATTATAACATTTTTCCCACAGCTTTATTGGCCCTGAAATTAGGATTGGGAGCTTGCCGCGCGTGCAAGCCCCCGATGTGCACTTACCCGGCGCGCTGACATTTCAATCCTGGCCCGCATTGCATTTCCTCTCACTGGCCCGCTTGAAGTCCTGCCGCGCAGTGCGTGCGTGACCCAGCGGCGTACTTAGTGCGATGAGCCGGCTGGGATCACGTGAGCACAGGGCAACCAATGGGAGGTTGCAAAAGTTCATTCATGAGTTTGATAGTAAGAGCTGTCAAACTCATGAAAACTCCTGGTCCCAAAACACTACTTAAACTTGAAAGAAAAATTTAAAAAAACATCGCACTATTTAAATGAACCATAAATAACTGTTAAAAAAAACTATTTTAAACAATAATTTTAAAATTTGAAAAAAATTATATAAAAAATCAGGGCTAAAACTAAACTTACCTCACTGTAAATTCTTTAGCCAAGGCGCAGGAGAGAGAAAAGAAAGCGTTACCGTGTCTCCACTGTCGCCCTGATGGAGAGAATCTGTCCTGGGCTTTCAATCCGCTGTCTGTGCCCCGGTTGCGGGGTTTTCTCCGCTGTCTGTGCCCCGGTTGCGGGGTTTTCTCCGCTGTCTGTGCCCCGGTTGCGGGGTTTCTCCGCTGTCTGTGCCCCGGTTGCGGGGTTTCTCCGCTGTCTGTGCCCCGGTTGCGGGGTTTTCTCCGCTGTCTGTGCCCCGGTTGCGGGGTGTCTCCTCTGTCTGTGCCCCGGTTGCGGGGTTTCTCCTCTGTCTGTGCCCCGGTTGCGGGGTTTCTCCGCTGTCTGTGCCCCGGTTGCGGGGTGTCTCCTCTGTCTGTGCCCCGGTTGCGGGGTTTCTCCTCTGTCTGTGCCCCGGTTGCGGGGTTTCTCCTCTGTCTGTGCCCCGGTTGCGGGGTTTCTCCTCTGTCTGTGCCCCGGTTGCGGGGTTTCTCCGCTGTCTGTGCCCCGGTTGCGGGGTTTCTCCTCTGTCTGTGCCCCGGTTGCGGGGTTTCTCCTCTGTCTGTGCCCCGGTTGCAGTGCCGGTCTCCCGGCTGTAGTTGGCTTTCTGCTGTAACTGCAGGCTTGTCGCGTCTATGCGCAAGTCAGAAGGGGCGGGTGTTTATTATGCACAGTCTGGACGGATGTGACTGTGATTATCGGTTCAAACTTGCCCTGTCTGAAAGTTGGTCATCCAGTCCTGCACTCAGCAAGAGACGGATTATGGCAATCTTAAAAATAAGCACAGCTCCATTTATTTAAATGCAGTTGCGATTTTTGGAATTGAAATTCCACTGTGCAATATCTGTAACCCACTAATCAAAGTGCAGGAACAAAAGTTCTCTATTTAGTAAACTGCTTCTATCCCACTCTCTGTGGGACAGTGTCAGCCCTGGCTCAGTTGGTAGGTCTCTCGCCTCTGAGTCAGAAGGTTGTGGAGGCCCCGTCCGCTCTCTCAGGTGGATGTAAAAGATCCCATGGCACTATTTTGAAGAAGAGCAGGGGGAGTTATCCCCGGTGTCCTGGCCAATATTTATCCTTCAATCAACATCACTAAAAACATTATCTGGTCATTATCACATTGCTGTTTGTGGGAGCTTGCTGTGCACAAATTAGCTGCTGCGTTACAACAGTGACTACACTTCATTGGTGCTTTGAGACGTCCGGTGGTTGTGGAAGGTGCTATATAAATGCAAGTCTTTCTTTTTTTCTCTAAAACAAACAGGTCAACAATTTTGTTAAAATAGCAAATAGAGTCATTTTACACCAGCGCATTATAAACAGCAGAACTTCATTCACTTTATGATTATAAATCACTCCAAACATTAATGTTGCAGGCCTATTTAGTATAAAAAGTGACCAGTTTTAATGGATGGCAGATTTAAATAGAGTTCCACATATACAAATAGGTTAGAAATCACTCTCTTTGTTGCTAATTATAAGGCGCTGATTTCCTGAATTAGTGCTACTAGCAGGCGGATTTGTCCCTCGGCCTGGGCGTACTGGACAATTGTGGGCGCACTGCTTTCACTACAGTTTAAATTCACAAATGAATTTAGTCTAATCAGCATGGAGTTTCCATAGTCCTGAAGTATAGGTAGACTGTACATATCTAGCTTCAACACGAGTCATTAATTTCAGTTTCATAATATATCATAGAATTATTCACTTCCTGTTCTCATTTAACATTTTTCTCCAAAAAGGGCGCACAATGAGGAAAAATGCAATATAGGTATATGGAGAAGCTAAATAAGTACATGAGGGAGAAAGAAATAGAAGATTTTGCTGATAGGGTCAGATGAAGTAGGGTGGGAGGAGGCTCGTGTGGAGCATAAACAGCAGCACAGACCAGTTGGACCGAATGGCCTGTTTCTGTGCTGCAAATTCTATGTAATTCCCAATGTGGGCACCCTGCTCAGTTTCCCAATGTGTCCACCCTGCTCACACCTTCCCAATGTGGGCACCCTGCTCAGTTTCCTAATGGAGGCACGCTGTCCACGTCCTTCCAATGTAATCACCCTGCTCAGTTTCCTAATGGAGGCACGCTGTCCACGTCCTTCCAATGTAATCACCCTGCTCAGTTTCCCAATGGAGGCACGCTGTCCACGTCCTTCCAATGTAATCACCCTGCTCAGTTTCCTAATGGAGGCACGCTGTCCACGTCCTTCCAATGTAATCACCCTGCTCAGTTTCCTAATGGAGGCACGCTGTCCACGTCCTTCCAATGTAATCACCCTGCTCAGTTTCCCAATGTGTCCACCCTGCTCACAACTTCCCAATGTGGGCACACTGCCTACACCTTCCCAATGTGGGCACCCTGCTTGCAGCTTCTCAATGTGGGCACCCTGCTTGCAGCTTCCCAATGTGGGCACCCTGCTTGCAGCTTCTCAATGTGGGCACCCTGTTCAGTTTCCTAATGTGTCCACCCTGCTTGCAGCTTCTCAATGTGGGCACCCTGCTTGCAGCTTCCCAATGTGGGCACCCTGCTTGCAGCTTCCCAATGTGGGCACCCTGCTTGCAGCTTCTCAATGTGGGCACCCTGCTCAGTTTTCCAATGGAGACATGCTGTCCACGTCCTCCCAAATAATCACCCTGCTCAGTTTCCCAATATGCCCACCCTGCCCACACCTTCCCAATGTGGGCACACCGCCAACAGCTTCTCAATGCAGGAACCCTGCTCAGCTTCCCAATGTGGACAGGATGCTCACAGTTTCCCGATGGTGGCCACCCTTCCCGCATCCTCACAACGCGCACATCCTGGTCAGTTTCCAAATGTGGGCATCCTTCTCACAGCTTCCCAACATGGGCACACTGTCCACAGCTTCCTGAAATGTGTGCCCGGCAGGTGAGGTTATCCCACCAGTCACATGAATTCAGAAAACCAGGCCTCAAATAGTCTCTAATATTTCCTCATCTCACTCATCAGAATCAAGGCTCACGCATTCTAATTTGAAAAGGTCGATCTGAAACACAAACACAGCTCACAATGTGGTAGATGTTTGCCCTCTGGGGTTGTGTAACAGCAATTGCGGGTGTGGCGCTCATAAAGGCACTATATAAATTAAAGTTGTTATTGTGCAGCTTATTACAAGGATCATTGCCCCTTGATATTCAACGGCATTACCATCGCTGAATCCCTCACCATCAACATCCTGGGTTCACCATTGACCAGAAACTTAACTGGACCAGCCACATACTGTGGCAACAAGAGCAGGTCAGAGGGTAGGTATTCTGCAGTGAATGTCTCACCTCCTGACTCCTCAAAGCCTTTCCACCATCTACAAGGCACAAGTAAGGAGTGTGATGGAATACTCTCCACTTGCCTGGATGAGTGCAGCTTCAACAACACTCAAGAAGCTCGACACCATCCAAAACAAAGCAGCCCGCTTGATTGGCACCCCATCCACCACCTTAAACATTCACTCCCTCCACCGCCGTCGTACCGTGGCTGCAGTGTGTACCATCTACAAGATGCACTGCAGCAACTCACCAAAGCTTCTTCGGCAGCAGCTCCCAAACCTGCAACCTCTTCCACCTAGAAGGACAAGGGCAGCAGGCGCATGGGAACACCACCAGCTCCAAGTTCCCCTCCAACTCACACACCATCCTGACTTAGAAGTATATCGCCAATCCTTCATCGTCGCTGGGTCAAAATCCTTGAACTCGCTCCCTAACGGCACTGTGGGAGTACCTTCACCACACAGACTGAAGCGGTTCAAGAAGGCGGCTCACCACCACCTTCTCAATGGCAATTAGGCATGGGCAATAAATGCTGGCCTTGCCAGCGATGCCCACATCCCATAAACTATTTTTTTTTAAATTACCACCATATAGTTACACTGGCGCAGAGTACAGTCCAGCTGATGAGGGTGTGTCGTTGAATGGCTAAAAAATGTCTTAAGTTCCCTGATTGGCTATTTTGATTTGACAATGTCTGCTTTCATTGTGATAATTATTAGATCAACTCAAACGCTCAGCACATGGATAGAGTGAGGAGGTGAACTGAGAGAAGGGAAAATGAAACTTTTTTTTTGATACCCATGTATGGGCAAGGCTGGAGTCATATATTCAAGGTAGTAGTGAAACTACACAACTAAGCAGGGTGACGAAAGAGTTGTAAAAATATTTTTAAATTGCTCCATCTACACTAACTGTCCCCCTCTTTCTGAAAATAACGTTTATTTTTTGCAATACAATAAAGAAGGTAGTGGTTAGATTAAGTTATGACTTAGAAAGTCAATCTATTACAGAATTCCTTTCTTTTACCACTTTTACTCGTAGAGCAAACGTGAGACATAGGGAACTCTTAATCTTGTCTGTATGCCTGAATAACAGACAGTTTGGAAACGTAAGGACAGAGAATTAAAACAACCATGTCTAGAGAATGGGATAAACATTTGGCCTAAGCGCGTACTGTACTATATACAAAGCTTGTAGACAAAGGCCGGAAAGATTATAAGTTTGGGTAATCCCCTAAAAACACGGCTTCAGCTATTCATGCAATCGTATTACATATCTACATATTACGAAAGCACAGGCCAAGGTTGTATTATAGTATAAGAAGTGACTCACCGCCTGACTCCCCAAAGCCTTTCCACCATCTACAAGGCACAAGTAAGGAGTGTGATGGAATACTCTCTGCTTGCCTGGATGAGTTCAGCTCCAACAACACTCAAGAAGCTCGACACCATCCAAGACAAAGCAGTCCGCTTGATTGGCACCCCATCCACCACCTTAAACATTCACGCCCTCCACCACCGGCGTACCGTGGCTGCAGTGTGTACCATCTACAAGATAGTCATAGAGTTATACAGCACAGAAAGAGGCCCTTCGGCCCATCGTGTCCGCGCCAGCCATCAAGCCCTGTCTATTCTAATCCCATTTTCCAGCACTTGGTCCGTAGCCTTGTATGCTATGGTGTTTCAAGTGCTCATCTAAATGCTTCTTGAATGTTGTGAGGGTTCCTGCCTCTACCACCCTTTCAGGCAGAGTTCCAGATTCCAACCACCCTCTGGGTGAAAAAGTTTTTCCTCAAATCCCCTCTAAACCTCCTGCCCCTTACCTTGAAACTATGCCCCCTGGTTAGTGACCCCTCTACTAAGGGGAAAAGTTCCTATCTACCCTATCTATGCCCCTCATAATTTTGTACACCTCAATCAGGTCCCCCCTCAGCCTTCTCTGCTCTAAGGAATACAACTCCAGCCTGTCCAGTCTCTCTTCATAGCTGAAGCGCTCCAGCCCAGGTAACATCCTGGTGAATCTCCTCTGCACCCTCTCCAATACAATCACATCCTTCCTATAGTGTGGCGACCAGAACTGCACACAGTATTCCAGCTGTGGCCTTACCAGTGTTTTGTACAGCTCCATCATAACCTCCCTGCTCTTATATTCTATGCCTCAGCTAATGAAGGCAAGTA
The DNA here is from genome assembly GCF_052327205.1 of Somniosus microcephalus. Lineage (NCBI taxonomy): Eukaryota > Metazoa > Chordata > Chondrichthyes > Squaliformes > Somniosidae > Somniosus > Somniosus microcephalus. The sequence goes on along the minus strand of NC_140996.1, from coordinate 213,089,504 downwards.
TCCCATATGCCTTTTTAACCACCTTATCTACCTGTCCTGCTGCCTTCAGGGATCTATGTACATGCACACCAAGGTCCCTCTGGTCCTCTGTCCTTCCTAGGGTCCTACCATTCATTGTGTATTCCCTTGCCTTGTTAGTCCTCCCAAAATGCATCACCTCACACATTTCAGGGTTAAATTCCATTTGCCACTGTTCTGCCCATCTGACCAACCCGTCTATATCGTCCTGCAGGCTGAGGCTTCCCTCCTCACTATTTACCACTCCACCAATTTTCGTGTCATCTGCGAACTTACTGATCATACCTCCTACATTCATATCTAAATCATTAATGTACACTACAAACAGCAAAGGACCCAACACCGATCCCTGCAGTACACCACCGGACACAGGTTTCCAGTCACAAAAACAACCTTCGACCATCACCCTCTGCCTCCTGCCACTAAGCCACTTTTGGATCCAATGTGCCAAATTGCCCTGGATCCCATGGGCTCTTACCTTCTTACCTCTTACCAATTGACCAGTCTCCCATGTGGGACTTGGTCAAAAGCCTTACTGAAGTCCATGTAGACTACATCAACTGCACTACCCTCATCCACGCACCAATCACCCCCTTGAAAAATTCAATCAAATTGATTAGACATGATCTCCCACTGACAAAGCCATGCTGACTATCTTTGATTAATCCTTCCCTCTCCAAGTGGAGACTAATTCTGTCCCTCAGAATTTTTTCCAATAATTTCCCTACCACTGATGTTAGGCTCACTGGCCTGTAATTCCCTGGTTTATCCCTACTACCCTTCTTGAATAATGGTACTACGTTAGCTGTCCTCCAGTCCTCTGGCACCTCCCCTGTGTCCAGAGAGGATCTGAAAGTTTGTGTCAGAGGCCCTGCAATCGCCTCCCTTGCCTCACACAGCAGCCTGGGATACATCTCATCTGGGCCTGGGGATTTATCCACTTTTAAGCCCGCTAAAACCGCTAGTACCTCCTCCCTCTCAATACTAATTTGTTCAAGTATATCACAATCCCCCTGCCTGATTTCTATGCCTACATCATCCTTCTCCATAGTGAACACAGATGCAGAATATTAATTTAAAACCTCACCCACATCTTCCGGCTCTACACACAGATTGCCACTTTGGTCCCTAATGGGCTCCACTCTTTATAATAGCAAAATACTGCGGATGCTGGAAATCTGAAATAACAACAGAAAATGCTGGAAATACTCAGCAGGCCAGGCAGCATCCGTGGAGAGAGAAACAGAGTTAACGTTTCAGGTCTGGGACCCTTCATCAGAACTGGAAAAAGCTGGAGATGTAACAGATATTAAGCAGGTGCAGAGACAGGGGGGCGGGGGGGGGGGGTTAGGAGGGGAGGAAGGAATAGAAAGAACATCCTGTACTTTTGTAAGAGGCAGGAAAGATAAAATGTTGCAAATGGGAATGGCAAAAATCATACTGCATGAAAAATGGGGGCAGGGATAATTATCTGAAATTGTTGAACTCAATGTTGAGTCCGGCAGGCTGTAAAGTGCCCAATCGAAAGATGAGGTGCTGTTCCTCGAGCTTACGTTGAGCTTCATTGGAACAATGCAATAGCCCGAGGACAGAGATCAGAGTGGGAGTGAAGCGGTGAATTAAAGTGACAGGCGACCGGAAGCTCAGGGTCACCCTTACGGACTGAACGGAGGTGTTCCGCAAAGCGGTCGCCCAATCTGCGTTTGGCTCCCCAATGTAGAGGAGACCACATCGTGAGCAGCGAATACAGTATATTAAATTGCAAGAAGTACACGTAAATCGCTGTTTCACCTGGAAGGGGTGTTTGGGGCCCTGGACAGTGGGAAGGGAGGAGGTAAAAGGGCATGTGTTGCATCTCCTGCGCTTGCACGAGAAGGTGCCAGGTGAAGGAGAAGGGCTGTTGGGGGTGATTGAGGAGTGGACCAGGGTGTCGCGGAGGGAGCGGTCCCTTCGGAATGCTGAAAGGGGAGGTGAGGGGAAGATGTGTTTGGTGGTGGGATCGTGTTGGAGGTGGCGGAAATGGCGGAGGATGATCCGTTGAATGTGGAGGCTGGTGGGGTGAAAGGTGAGGACAAGGGGAACCCTATCGTGGTTCTGGGAGGGAGGGGAAGGGGTGAGAGCAGAAGTGCGGGAAATAGAACGGATACGGTCAAGGGCCGTGTCAACCACGGTAGAGGGGAATCCTCGGTTGAGGAAAAAGGAAGACATGTCGGAAGCACTAGTATGGAAGGTGGCATCGTCAGAACAGACGCGGCGGAGATGGAGAAACTGGGAGAATGGAATAGATCCCTTGACATCTACGGTTCCCTGGGCTTGCTGGTCCCACCCTTGACCTTTACGGGAACATGTTGGCATTGTACTCTATTTCCTTTCTGAAAGACTCCCACTGTTCTGATGTGGATTTTCCTACATGTAGCTGATCCCCGTCCACTTTGGCCAGATCCTGCCATTTCATATTAAAATCGGCCTTCCCCGAATTTAGAACCTCTTTTTCCGGTCCATCTTTGTCCTTTTCCATGACTACCTTAAATCTCACCAAATTATGGTCACTGTTACCAAAATACTCTCCTACTGACACTTCTACCACTTGCCCGGCTACATTCCCTAGAATTAGGTCCAGTACCGCCCCCTCTCTTGTAGGGCTTTCTACATGCTGGCTCAAAAAGCCCTCCTGGATGCACTTTAAGAATTCCGCACCCTCTAAGCGTTTCACACTCTGACTATCCCAGTTAATATTGGGGAAGTTGAAATCCCTTGCTATTATTACCCTATTATTTCTACACTTCTCTGAGATTTGCCTACATATCTGTTCCTCTATCTCCCCCTGACTGTTTGGGGGCCTATAGTACACTCCCAGCAAAGTGCTTGCCCCCTTTTTGTTTTTAAGTTCTACCCATATGGCCTCATTAGAGGAACCTGCTAAGATATCATCCCTCCTTACAGCAGTAATTGACTCCTTGATTAATATTGCGACACCCCCTCCTCTTTTACACCCCCCTCTGTCTTGCCTGAAGATTCTATACCCCGGAATATTGAGCTGCCAGTCCTGCCCCTCCCTCAACCATGTCTCTGTGATAGCAACAATATCATACTCCCATGTGTTCATCAACACCTTCAATTTATCAGCCTTACTCGCAAGACTCCTTGCATTACAATAAATGCCATCCAGCTTTGCCATACTCCCTTGTGCCGTTAGAAACATAGAAACATAGAAGATAGGAGCAGGAGTAGGCCATTCGGCCCCTCGAGCCTGCTCCACCATTCGATGAGATCATGGCTGATCATCCAAACTCAGTACCCCCTGTTAGATCCGTGATTCTGAGAGTATGATGTTTTTCAATAACTACACAGATGCTGTAACTTAACAATCAACAGGTGTTTACTGGAGTAGGGTAGTCTCAAGACTGGGGGTACAGAGGCATGCTCAAGGCTTATATAGAGGTGTGGTCACTGCCGGTACTACAGTATACAGGAGCTGTAAAAGTAGTTCTCCCTTAAAGGTACATACACTACAATTCCTCCCCTTTTAGATTAGCAGTACCCATAATATTCAAATAACAATTAACACTTTAACATGCACATTAAACAACAATAGTCCATTTAAAGATTCAGTCTTTGGGGCGGCTTCCTGATCCTTTCGGGATAGCGCCTTTCCTGAGGTTCTTGTTCTTGATGCGGAGGCGATTCTGGCCCCTTTTCGTCGGTTAGTTCATCGGTTTCCACTGCTACTGGTTCTGAGGTAGATGCTACCGGTATGTCGGGTTCATCCCCAGGTACGCGAGACATGGGGTTGACTCGTTCCTGTGACGCTAAGATCTGATCGACGTGACATCTCACAATGTTCTCCCCGACATCCACTGTGTACATTAATGGCCCCTGCCTTGTGCATATCGTTCCGGATTGCCATTTCTCTGTTCGGTAGTCACGGGCCAAGACTGGTTGTCCTACATTGAAGCTCCTTGTCGGCTTCTCATTGATGTGCTGGAATTGTTTATCCTCCACATTTCTTCGCACATTTGGTCTGAGCAAATCCAGACGAGATCTCAACCTTCGGTTAAAGAACATCATGGCCGGGGTCTGGTTGGTAACTGCATGTGTCGCATTTCTGTAGGCTAATAAGAAATTGTCCACCTTATGCTGTAGTGGAATTTCACCGTCGCACATGGTCTTTATCGCCTTTTTAAAGGTTTGTACAAACCTCTCAGCCAATCCATTTGTGGCTGGATGATATGGGGCGGATGTGTAATGCCTTACCCCATTCCTTCTCATAAATTTCTGAAACTCTTCGGACACAAACTGTGGTCCATTATCAGAGCAAATCTGCTCTGGCAAGCCGTTCCTGGCAAATATGGTCCGTAGGACTGCAATCGTTTTCTCTGTAGTGGTTGAGGACATTTTTATCACCTCAGGCCATTTCGAGTGAGCATCCACTGCTATTAAGAACATTGAGTCCATGAATGGACCAGCGAAATCAATATGCACCCATTGCCATGGAGAGGAGGGCCACTCCCATGGGTGTAGAGGGGCATGTGGTGGTGCATTTTGGACCTTCTGGCATCCTGAGCAGCTCTTGGTTAGGTCCTCGATTTGTTGATCGATTCCCAGCCACCACACATAAGCCCTAGCAAGGCTTTTCATTTTCACCCCTCCCAGATGACCTTCATGAAGCTCATTTAGCACTCTCTCCCTTAACTTGGGTGGAATCACCACTCTGGATCCACACATCACTGTCCCCTGGCATACTGATAGCTGTTCTCTTCTGGATGAGAATGCTGGCAACAGTGAGTCGCCATGTGTTGGCCATCCCCTCACCGTCAAATCATATACCCGAGACAGCGTCGGATCATTGCGGGTCTCCTTCTCTATATCCGCGTTAGTTACTGGCAATCGTTCAATTATTGATGAATAAAATATCTCGATAGGGTCCACTGCTGGTGCTTCCTCCACAGTAGGCAGTGGCAGGCGTGATAGCCCATCAGCGTTCCCATGCTGTTTCGTGCCTTTGTATTCTATTTCATATTGGTTCGCCCCTAGAAAAAGGGACCGTCTTTGTAACCGTTGTGCAGTCATCACCGGAACGCCCTTCTTTGGATTAAAGATGGAGACAAGTGGTTGGTGGTCAGTCAGCAAGGTGAACTTCTGCCCATGCAGATAGTGGTTGAATTTTTTTACTCCCCATACTAGGCTGAGGGCCTCCCTGTCAATCTGGGCGTAGTTGCGCTCGGCTGATGTTAGTGACCGAGACGCAAAGGCTACTGGCCTCTCCAACCCGTCTGGGAATTTGTGCGACAGCACCGCTCCAATACCATAGGGTGATGCATCACATGCCAAACGAATTGGTAGTGCTGGGTTGAAATGGGCCAACACCTCTTTCGATGTGATCAATTCTTTGCACTTCTGGAAAGCTCGTTTACGTTCGTCATTCCACTTCCATGGTACCCCTGTTTGCAGTAGGTTGTTCAGTGGGTGTAATACTGTAGACAAATTTGGTAAGAACTTATGGTAGTAGTTCACCAGCCCGAGGAACGACCTCAGTTGTGACACATTTTCCGGTGCTGGAGCCTTGACTACTGCCTCAATCTTTTCAGGAGACTTATGTAACCCCTCTTCATCGATAACATGGCCACAATACGAGATCTGCCTCTGGAAAAACTCGCACTTGTGGCGATTAGCTCGTAGCCCATATTCCTTTAATCTAGTGAGCACCTTCTCCAAGTTGGCGAGGTGATCACTGTCATTTTCGCCCGTGACCAGGATGGCATCCAAATAACACTGGGTCCCTGGAATCCCTTGCAGGACTTGATCCATCGCCTTTTGCCAAATAGCCGGAGCCGATGCTACTCCAAACACCAGCCGGTTGTATTGGTAGAGACCTTTATGAGTGTTGATCGTGAGGTATTGTTTCTAGGCTTCTTCTACCTCCATTTGCAAGTACGCCTCAGCTAGATCAATTTTGGTGAAGCATTTACCTCCAGATAGCGAGGCGAAAATATCCTCAATCCGTGGAAGCGGATATTGTACCATGTGAAGGATTGGGTTCACTGTCACCTTAAAATCCCCACAGATGCGGACCTTCTTTGGTTCCCCAGGCGTGTTACTCAATGACCTCTTCATTACAGGAACGATAGGTGTAGCCCACTCACTCCAGTCTACTTTGAACAGTACTCCTGCACGTACTGTACACGGACAGTACTCTGCTTCGACGGCTGGTCGGATCACATAAGGCACCGGTCTGGCCTTAAGAAATTTTGGGCTTGCATTTTCTCCTATTTTAATCGTTGCTGTTATGCCTTTTAGTGTTCCGAGTCCCTCCTGGAACACTTCTTTTGCGTCACTTAGCATTTTTGACAGTCGTCCAGGTGTGACGTCGTCATCCTTTTTGGCCTCAACCTTCAGTGCCTGTATGGAATGCCAATCTAATTGTATTTTCCGGATCCATTCACATCCTAGTAGTGTGGTCCTCCATCTGGCAATACATATAGGTCCATTTTAGGTATTTCCTGGCCTTTGTATATCACTTTCACCCTTATTTTTCCTTTGGGGTAGACTTTTTGCCCCGTGTACGTCTTCAAGACAATCTCTGTAGCTTTCAAGGGTATATGTGAAAATAGCCGCTTGTAGTCCCTTTGGTTTATGACTGTTAGGGCTAATCCTGTGTCCAATTCCATTTTCACTTGGACTCCGTCTATCTTGAGTGTAACCCAGATAGACTGGTGATCCTCCATTTTGGTTACCTTATGTAGTTTCAGACAACCCAGCTCCTTGCTTCCGGAGTCTGTATCACTTTTCTATTCGTCTGAACTACTGTCCATCACCTTATGTACCTTTTTGTACTTCTCCTGTGGAGATTTCTTGCTGTTGGTTTTCTTCCCAGACCTGCAGACTCTTGCTATGTGTCCTGCTTTTCCACACTGTCTGCACACTTGGTCCTTGAACCAACAATCCTTCTGGTCGTGTGTTGTTCTGCCGCAGTGATAACACTTCCCTGTTCCATAGGACATTTCATTGGTGCCATATTCTTGCGGTCTCCGTTGTATCTCTGCAGCGCCCCTTGCGGCTGCTTCGTGTGATACTGCTATGCTGAAAGCCTTGTCCAGCGTAAGATCCTTTTCTGATAGAAGCCGTTTCTGGGTTCCTTCACTTTGAAGCCCACACACAAACTTGTCCCTTAACGTATCTGCTAGTCCCACTCCAAACTGGCAGTGTTTCGATAGCTTGCGCAGTTCCATTAAGTACTCAGCATTGCTTTCGTCTTTATGTTGGTTCCTTTTATGGAACTTAAATCTTTCTGCTATCAGCAGCGGTATGGGGTTTAAGTGGTCCTGTAGGATTTCTACTATGCTTTCGAAATTCTTATCCACCGGCTTCTCTGGGGTTATTAGGTTTCGCAGTAAGCCATAAGTTTTTGCACCCATGGAATTTAACAAAACCAGTGCTTTCCTAGCATCTGGCACTTCATTCGCCCTGCAGTACACCTCAATACGTTCCACATATGTCGCCCAATCTTCGACTTCATTGTCGAACGTAGAGATACTGCCACTCTTCGGCATCCCTGGGTGTGATTTAACTGTCAAAAATGGCGTCTCCCGCGCTCTCCCTTCTTCTCCTCTGGCACAAAATGGCGTCTCCCGCGCTTTCCTTTCTTCCCGCGGTCGCCCTTCTTCTCCGCTGCGGCTTCTAAAAATGGCATCTCCCGTGCTCTTCCTTCTTCTCCGTGGCTCAATGGCGTCTCCCGCGCTCTCCCTTCTTCTCGCTGTGGACACTGTTCAGCCCTTGAGCCCTGGCTGTGCTCTGCGTGTTTTTTTTTCTGTGCGCCTTTCCCATTTCCGCCGCTCGGTCCTGAACCCGGCTGCTGCTTTACCCTCTCTCTCTCCGTTTTGTTTTTCCTCGACGCCACTCGGTTTTCAACCCCCGGCTGCGCCCTGTGCGCTTCACCCTCTCTCTTACCCCGTCGACGCTGCTCGGCTTTTTCTCTGCTGTCGGTCGGCTCCAGCCGCCGCTGTCCAGGAAGGGTCTGCGCTGTACCTGTTGTCAGTCTGTTGCTGATCGTCGTGGCTGGGGAACCAAGCCCGGCTCTCCACAGCCTCCCCTGCGATGTTCACTCTCTGCCAGACGACTGGGCGGTTGCTCGTGGTCGACGCCCGTGCTTCTGGCCTCGACTTTCTTCCACCGCCCTCCCGGAGCGAACCCTCGAAGGGAAATGCAGAGTTGCAGGTAGATTCGAATCGACACTCGTCGCCACTGTTAGATCCGTGATTCTGAGAGTATGATGTTTTTCAATAACTACACGGATGCTGTAACTTAACAATCAACAGGTGTTTACTGGAGTAGGGTAGTCTCAAGACTGGGGGTACAGAGGCATGCTCAAGGCTTATATACAGGTGTGGTCACTGCCGGTACTACAGTATACAGGAGCTGTAAAAGTAGTTCTCTCTTAAAGGTACATACACTACACCCCGTACCTGCCTTCTCCCCATATCCCTTGATACCTTTAGCTCTAAGAAATATATCTAACTCCTTCTTGAATATATTTAAAGACTTGGCCTCAACCGCCTTCTGTGGTAGAGAATTCCACAGGTTCACCACTCTCTGGGTGAAGAAATTCTTCCTCATCTCTGTCCTCAATGGCTTACCCCTTATCCTTAGACTATGACCCCTGGTTCTGGACTCTCCGACCATCGGGAACATTCTACCTGCATCTAGTTTGTCCAGACCTGTCAGAATTTTATAAGTTTCGATGAGATCCCCTCTCATTCTTCTAAACTCCAGCGAGTATAAGCCCAATCGACCCAATCTCTCCTCATACGCCATTCCTGCCATCCCAGGGATCAGCCTTGTGAATCTTCGCTGAACTCCTTCCATGGCAAGAACATCCTTCCTCAGATAAGGCGACCAAAACTGCACACAGTACTCAAGGTGTGGTCTCACCAAGGCCCTGTACAACTGCAGCAGGACATCCTTGCTCCTGTACTCAAACCCTTTCGCTTTGAAGGCCAACATACCATTTGCCTTCTTCACCGCCTGCTGCATCTGCATGCTTACCTTCAGCGACTGGTGCACAAGGATACCCAGGTCTCGTTGCACTTCCCCTTCTCCCAATCTATTGCCATTCAGATAATAGTCTGCCTTTCTGTTTTTGACACCAAAGTGGATAACCTCGCATTTATCCACGTTATATTGCATCTGCCACGCTTCTGCCCAATCACCCAACCTGTCCAAATCATCTTGGAGTTTCTCGGCATCCTCCTCGCAGCACACACGCCCACCCAGCTTTGTGTCATCTGCAAACTTGGAGATATTACATCTAGTCCCCTTATCTAGATCATTAATGTATATTGTGAATAGCTGGGGTCCAAGGACCGATCCCTGCGGTACCCCACTAGTCACTGCCTGCCACTCGGAAAAAGACCCGTTAATTCCTACTCTTTGCTTTCTGTTCGCCAACCAGTTCTCTATCCAAGTCAATACCTTGCCCCCAATCCCATGTGCCTTAACTTTACACGCTAATCTCTTATGCGGGACCTTATCAAAAGCCTTTTGAAAGTCCAAATACACCACATCTACTGGTTCTCCCTTATCTATTTTACATATTTGCTCTGACTTCCAGGCCGACTTGTTTTTGACTCTATTTCTCTCTCCACGGATGTTGCCTGGCCTGCTGAGTTTTTCCAGCATTTTCTGTTGTTATACTGTAATAAAGCTTGTTATTCTAAAAACCACTCATGTGTGTATCACGTCGCCAGACTAACAACCCTTTGTTATGACTGTAACCACTATGAAATCCGCTAACAAAAGACTTTCGCGTTTCGCATTCCTGTTTACTATTCAGTGACCCCCTGCTAGCAAGTGTGTGATGTCTCCCTTCCCCCATAGTCAAATAACTTGCTGTCATTCATTACCTAAGCTCACAAAGAAAGACTTGCATTTATATAGCAGCTTTCACAACCTCAGGACATCCCAAAGCACTTTACAGCCAATGAAGTACTTTTGAAGTGTAGTCACTGTTGTAATGTAGGAAACACAGCAGCCAATTTGCGTACAGCAAGCTCCCACAAACAGCAATGTGATATTGACTAGATAATCTGTTTTAGTGATGTTGGTTGAGGGATAAACATTGGCCAGGACACTGGGGAGAACTCACCTGCTCTTCTTTGAAATAGTGCCATGGGATCTTTTACATCCACCTGAGAGAGCAGACGGGGCCTCAGTTTAATGTCTCATCCAAAAGGCGGCACTTCCAACAGCACAGTGCTCCCTCAGCACTGCACTGAGTGTCAGCCTAGATTTTGTGCTCATGTCTCTGATGTGCAGATTGAACTCACAACCTTCTGACTCAGAGACAATAATTCAGAGGCAAGAGTGCTACCAACCGAGCCCAGGTATGAGCAGTGGAAAATAGCTGCTGTGATAACCTGAAGTTTTTCCTGCAGAGGGTAGTAAGACATGCCGATCCAGGCCGACTTGAACAACCTACCACCAACCTGGCTCAAATCTAGGCGGCCATTTTGGACCGTCACCGAAACCCTTCAGCGATCTCCCCTCAGCCTTGATGACTGATGGTGAAATGCTTGGAAGAACTGCGACATACGGAATGGATTCCTTATAGAGGACCCCACAGTACAACCTGAAGGATCAAACCGTCCTCGCAAGCAATGGACAAACATCAGCCACTTCAGAACCGGTCATGGTAGATGCTGCCACCTTCTCCATAGATGGAAGATTAAAGCATCCCTATCATGCGACTGTGGAGCTCCTGATCAGACCCTGGAGCACATCATTGAGCACTGCCCTCAGAGGAAATCCACAGGCAGCTTACAAGATATCCACGCTGTTACACCAGAAGCTTTGCCCAGGATATCTGACTTAGATATTGACATCTGATTTGCTTTGCTACTACCATAGGAAAGAAGAAGCCCAAGCCACACAGCCACTAGCGAATCCAAGGCCTACATTTGTAAGAATGTATATAACTGGGCTTTTCTGCAACTGTGTGACTGGTGAGTAAAAACGTACCTCACGTCCGGTCTGTCCGACTTTGTTCAATAACAGTGTGCACACTGAGAGTTGAACAGATTTTTAAATTAAGATTACCCATAGTATCAGATACCGCCAATGTTGAAAAGAGTGGGAGAGAAGGAGAAGTAAATCAAGTACATTACCAATGGCTAGATGCTGCTAAGGCTCCGAGGAAGGGACATAAGGAGCACTACAGTTTGAGACCCTGCAGTTACAATATAGTTGCAGTCTCAGACCGCAAGCACAGGCGTTATTCGGTCTCGGGGTGGATGGATGAGGAAGGATGTTCTTGCCATGGAGGGAGTGCAGAGAAGATTCACCAGACTGATACCTGGGATGGTAGGAATGACGTATGAGGAGAGATTGGGTCGATTGGGCTTATACTCGCTGGAGTTTAGAAGAATGAGAAGGGATCTCATTGAAACTTATAAAATTCTAACAGGACGCTGGACAGACTAGACGCAGGAAGGATGTTCCCGATGGCGGGGGAGTCCAGAATCAGGGGTCACAGTCTAAGGATAAGGGGTAAGCCATTTAGGACTGAGATGAGAAGGAATTTCTTCACCCAGAGAGTGGTGAACCTGTGGAATTCTCTACCACAGAAGGCAGTTGAGGCCAATTCATTAAATATATTCAAGAAGGAGTTAGATATATTTCTTAAGGCTAAAGGGATCAAGGGATATGGCGAGAAGGCAGGGACAGGGTACTGAGTTTGGATGATCAGCTATGATCTCACTGAATGGCGGAGCAGGCTCGAGGGGCCGAATGGCCCACTCCTGCTCCTATCTTCTATGTTTCTATGGGATGTGGGCATCATTGGCAAGGCCAGCAGCTCGCCCTGTCAGGAGCGAGCTCCGCCCATGCAGCCTCAGAACCTGCGTAACACTCTGTTTCCTTGGTAGCTATTTTCTAGCGTTAAAATACCAGACGGGAGCATCCACTTTCTCATAACATTAAAAAGACATTGTAGTGAGTTTAGAAAGTGTCCTGGAGATGCAATAGGCCACTGAAGCACGTTTTCAAACCCCACCCAGTGCCAAGCCCACGTTGGGTGAGACCATCTCCTGGAGAGGATTCTCGCACCTTTTAGATTTAGTGTGTTACTGCATTAAACCAACAGACTAATTTGAGGTATTACAGCAAAGGGTTCATCGTAGTTGTGTGATGGTGAATTATTGGACCCGCCTTCAATGGAGGGACACAGACCCCATGGAACACTACATTAGTAAGAGTCACTGCCTTCAGGAGAGCGTAGGGAGAGAAATTGAGAAAAAATAAAGTAACACACACCCTTTTTAAACAGTAATAGCATGGATGGGAACATTGCCACACTGTGAATTGGCACAACTGTGTCCAGTTATAGGTTTGTACACATTACAGGGAAAAAGGAAAGAAAATACAGTTTCCAGTAGGCAGTGTAAGATTTTGTCTAGTTTTTTATTCCTGTTTGAAAACCCTGCAGCCGTTCATTAGGCCTCGTTTCCATTGGCACTGAACCTGCTTGTGGAAATATTCTATCCCAGAAACGAATATGGTGGAATCCCCTTCACGCCCAGTCCAGAAACCTGGAAAATAAAATAAAATGGTGCTCATTCATTTGGAAACTTCTCATTTATTACCTCAGAGTGTGAATAGTTGTCAATAAACGGAGTAAACCCTCAGCTCATACCGTGAATAAGTCTTTGAAAGTCACGCTGAATTTAGTCAGACTCATGTCGTACGGGGCTCCGCAATGGTTAAGGCAGCGAGTACCTGTGCCTCACAGACCAGCAAGGTCTCAGAGACTATCCCTAGCAAAATGGCACTAAAGTTGACCTTATGCGCCTCTGGATTAGGATGATCGGCTGAGAATCTTGCCCCTGATCACACTCTCACTACCTAGTGACACCCCCCCAGTAGAAAGTGGAGACGGATCGTTTGAAAAAAGTTAGTTCGTTTCTGGCACGATCAGGCTGGGTGGATGAGGTCTTCATGAAGCTTGATGCCACTCACACATGAATAATGCCCACTTGGCAAGGTACCAGTGGATAGCCAGTGCTCATAGAACCGAACCCGGCATGAAGTCAATGCCATCAGGAGAGGAGGTGGCAGGAGAAATTTGGCACAAAACGGAGTAAAAGATAATAAGACTGACACAAAATGAAATAATTGTTACAATTAATAAGATTTTCAACTTATGCGCCTTTATATTCTGTCCTGATAAGGTGGTCTCTTTAAATATCTGCTGTATCTAATAGAAACATAGAAACATAGAAACTAGAAGCAGGAGTAGGCCATTCGGCCCTTCGAGCCTGCTCCGCCATTCAACGAGATCATGGCTGATCATCCAAACCCTAGCACCCGGTCCCTACACCGACAGCCATCCCACCCAAGCCCTATCCCCGTAACCCCACATATTTAATCCTCCCTAACACTAAGGGCCAATTTTTTATCATGGCCAATCAACCTAACCCGCACATCTTTGGACTGTGGGAGGAAACCGGAGCACCCGGAGGAAACCCACGCAAACACGGGGAGAATGTGCAAACTCCACACAGACAGTCACCCGAGACAGTCATTTGCATTGGCCAGTGATAGATCGAGTTTATGTCACATGTCAGCCGTGGCTCAGTGGGTAGCACTCTCACCTGTGAGTCAGAAGGTTGCGGGTTCATAGTCCCACTCCAGGGACTTGAGCACAAAATCTCGGCTGAGACCCCAGTGCAGTGCGGAGGGAGTGCTGCACTGTCAGAGGTGCCGTCTTTCAGATGAGAAATTAAACCGAGGCATCGTCTGCCCTCTCAGATCAATGTAAAAGATCCCGTGGCACTATTTCGAAGATGAGCAGGGGGAGTTCTCCCCGGTGTCCTGGCCAATATTTATCCCTCAATCAACGTCACTAAAACAGATTATCTGGTCATTATCACATTGCTGTTTGTGGGAGCTTGCTGTGCGCAAATTGTCTGCCACGTTACAACAGTGACTTTGCTTTAAAAGTACTTCATTGGCTGTAAAGCGCTTTGGGACGTCCTGAGGTTGTGAAAGGCGCTATAGAAATGCGAGTCTTTCATTCTTTTGTTTTTTATGGGATTCCCCCATTCCTCCCCACCATCATCAGACATTGGTCAGTAGAGAACTGAGCCACATTGACAAGAAATTTCAATTGCTAGTCTGTACTGAATGGGCTAACCCTGGTTGCAGCAGTGCTGTTCGGCTAGATGGAAGACAAATTAGCCAGGATATTCAGTCCTGATTGCTATTTAGTGATCCCAGTTGGAAATCACGTCTGTGTGAATGGCACTTGAAGAGATGATCAAGTTTGATTGTGGGATCTGCACAGACAAATAGTCTGCTACATGCTCGCTATCTAGCTTCACATAGGACATAGGAACAGGAGGAGGCCATTTATCCCTCGAGCCTGTTCCGCCATTCAATGAGATCATGGCTGATCCATGACCTAACTCCATATACCCGCCTTTGGCCCATATCCCTTAATACCTTTGGTTAACAAAAATCTATCAATCTCAGATTTTAAAATTAACAATTGACCTAGCATCAATTGCCGTTTGCGGAAGAGAGTTCCAAACTTCTACAAGCCTTTGCGTGTAGAAGTGTTTCCTAAATTCACTTCTAGTTTTTAGACTATGCCCCCTCATCCTGGACTCCCCAAACAGCGGAAATAGTTTCTCTCGATTTACCCTAGGGTGAGAAATTCCCCTCGAGCCCCTTTTGGGGCATTAAATCAGAAAAGCTGGAAAAGTTAGCGCCAGGTGCTAACCTCTTCCAGCCTTTCTAAAATTCCCATTTTTTGCCCCAAGAGGGAAGTGGAGCGCTCCACAAGCGCTCCAAGAGGAGGGGAATTTCACGACCCGGGGCGATGTGCTCAGCAGCGCCACGAGTGGCCAAGTGTGGAGCTGCCACGTTGCAGGGGCTCTTCCCTGAATTCAAGGGAAGGGCCCCACGCTGCAAACTCGGCAGTTTTTTAAAAACTTACCCGGACCACCGGGGAGCCGCGCGATCAGCCCGGCACTCAAGCGGAGTGCCGGGCTGACCGATCGTGGCATGGACCCCGCGTCTGGAGGTGCAAAAAAAAAGTTTTTATAAATCCGACTTTTTTTCAGGGCGGCCAGCCAACTCGCCTTTAACTTCTGCCCCGCGCTGCTGCAGGGGGCGAAGGGGAATTTTGTGCCAGGGCGCTACCGGGGCGATGCTCCCAGAGATGACGTCACGATCTCCAGGCGCATCCCGGTAGCGCCGCCGCTAACCTCCCGCAGAATTTGACGGGAGGCGCGGTCAGCGCCGCGGCCGGGCAAAAAGGCCTTTGCGCCCCGTTAACGCCCCCCACGGGAGGTGCAAAGGAGGGGAATTTCTCTCCCTTAATATCTTCACGCTTGAACAATTGCCACTCGAGTGAGGTGGGGGCCACCTGCAATTATCCCAGGATGTGTTAGTGCCTTAGGAGAGATGGGAAGCCAAATGGGAGAATGCTTTTTTAAAATCACTAACTGGAATACGGTAAGACAATTTCACATACCTTAAAAATCCCGCCTGCCTGTGGCTCTCTCTGAAGCGATTCTTGGTCCATTCTTTTGGTGGCTGATGTTACATAAAGATCAGAATAATCCTCTCCGCCAAAGCAGCAAGATGTTGTTTTACTAACAGGCAGTTTCACTGTCTGGATTCTTTTACCTGAAAGAAACACTCCTCCTTGGTTATTTGTCCAATTATGTGCGGTAAACCAAGCCACAATCTCTATTATTAGTGCAGCGCTGTGAGTAGGGAGACCCAGTTCACTATATTAACAGCCAGGCTCAGGTGGGAGCAGGGTTGAGTGGACAGTGGGATTGGATGGCAGTGAAAGGGGAAAATGAATGACAATGAAAAGGACAAATGAATTGCAATGGAAGAGTGAGCAATGAATGTCAATGAATGGGGCGGAGGGGAAATGGGTAGCAATAGAAGGGAAATAGATGGTAATGAAGGGGAGAGGGAGGGGTGAAGAAGCTGGGAGCAACGTTCGTTGGGGAGTGGAAGAAGCATACCAGCTCAATGGGATTGAATGGGGCGAGGAGTGCCCCAGTATGAACTAAAGGATTGGAGGAGAAACCAGGTCTAGCCTTTCCACCACTGTCACTTGATTGAAACACATCTCCCTCTACACTGTCCCATCAAACACTCCCAGCCACCACAGAGATACCGGTCGACCCTAGCTAACTTTCAAATGGCGTTGACTTTTTTTTAAAGATGAAGTTTGTTAGATATAAAAGCTTTTTCCTGTTTCAAAAAAAATCCTATTGTCTTATCCTATCTATCTAAATGCAGCCAGCACATCTCCGGCAATAGCTTCCCTTCCCACCCCACACCTTTGCCTCTCAAGTCCCCAGATATCTGTCCTTGGCTCCCTCCTCTTCCTTATCTCTGTCCTACCCTTCGTTGCCAGCACCTGCATGTGCAGGACCAGCTCTGCATGCCAATGATATTCACCTTTACCTTTCCACCTCTTTTCTCAATCCCATGAACGCCTCCATTCTGTCAGACGGCCTGTCCAACATCAATTTCTGGATGAGTCGAAACATCCTCCAAATGGAACATCAGGAAGACTAAAGACACATTTTCAGTCCCCGTCAGAAACTCCGCTCCCTTGCCACTGATTCTATCTCCCATCCCACCCACTTTTTAACATTCATTCACAGGATCTTGGCATTGCTGGAAAGGCCAGCATTTATTGCCCATCCCTAGTTGCCCTTGAGAAGGTGGTGGTGAGCCACCTTCTTGAACCGCTGCAGTCCGTGTGGTGAAGGTACTCCCACAGTGCTGCTAGGTAGGGAGTTCCAGGATTTTGACCCAGCGACGATAAAGGTACGGCGATATATTTCCAAGTCAGGATGCTGTGTGACTTAAAGGGGAACTTGGAGGTGGTAGAGGTCGTGGGTTTGGGAGGTGCTGTCGAAGAAGCCTTGGCAAGTTGCTGCAGTGCATCTTGTAGATGGTACACACAGCAGACATGGTACACCAGTGGTGGAGGGAGTGAATGTTTAAGGTGGTGGATGGGGTACCAATCATGCGGGCTGTTTTGTCCTGGATGATGTCAAGTTTCTTGAGTGTTGTTGGAGCTGCACTCATCCAGGCAAGTGGAGAGTATTCCTTCACACTCCTGACTTGTGCCTTGTAGATGGTTGAAAGGCTTTGGAGAGTCAATATGTGAGTCACTCACTGCAGAATACCCAGCCTCTGACCTGCTCTTGTAGCCACAGTGTTGATGTGGCTGGTCCAGTTAAGTTTCTGGTCAATGGTGTTGATGTTGGGGGATTCGACAATGGTAATGCCATTGAGTGTCAAGAGGAGGTGGTTAGATTTGCTCTTGTTGGAGATGGTCAATGCCTGGCACTTGTGTGACGCGAATGTTACCTGCCACTTATCAGCCCAACCCTGAATATTGTCCAGGCCTTGCTGCATGCGGGCACGGACTGCTTCATTATCTGAGGAGTTGCGAATGGAACTGAACACTGTGTAATCATTAGCGAACATCCTCACTTCTGACCTTATGCTGGCGGGAAGGGCATTGATGAAGCAGCTGAAGATGGTTGGGCCGAGGACACTGCTCAGGATGAACCAAACCGTGTGAAAATTTGTCATCCTTCTTGACCCAGAGCTGAGCTTCAAGCCCCATTATCCTTTCCATCATCAAGACTACTTACTTCCATCTCCACAACAGTGCCCACCTGTGCGTGTGTTCGTTCACTGATTTCAAAAACTTGACTACAAGACAGTAGAAAATCCCCAAATGGTTTGTTTACCTGTCTCTGGGTCGATACGAAGGACTCTTCCACCATTATAACAGGCGACCCAGAGCTTCCCTTCACTATCGATGCACTGTCCATCAGGAATACCTTCTTCTTGTTCAAGCTTGTACACAACCCTTCGATTTGCTATCCAAAATAAACAGTGTAGAGTTTACATACTACAAATCACTCCCGCTTTCTGTATGGATCTGCACATAGGGTAGAGCAGTAGAATCTCCCCAGCAGAGACTTTTACTGCCAGACGTGACACTGTAGGTAATAAATGCAGCCTTAGCAGCATCACCCACATCCCGTAAACAATTAAAAATAATTCAGCATGTAAATTAATAAATTTGTAATACTTACAGATCTTTCCTGACTGCAGGTCATAGTCAAATGCATCCACGGTAAAAGATAAGCTGTCTATATAATAGAAGGTCTTGTGATCCAGTGACCAGTCCAGTCCATTGGAAATGTCCACCTGATCAAAGTGTTTGACCACAGAGTGATCCGTCTGCAGAGCGTAAAGAGATCCCTGGCGCCTTTCTAATTCACCAGGACGCGTCTCCATTGCCATGGTCCCTGAAACAAGAAGGCCATGTTAAAAGAGAATCTGAAATAATAGAGATTGCTGTACCTTCCCCAAACAATCCAGCACTTACAATCTCAAAATAGCACAACTAAAGGGATCGGGCTTGAATCGTTTATTAAGATATGCTGTCCTTTGCTACCTCTTTCACTACCTCCCCCCCCACCCCCAACACACGCACACACACACACACACACAGATACATAAAGTTTCTCCCCTTTTGAAGGTGGGGATAAATGTCATTTTTTGTGAGGCAACACAGCAAGTTTCAGCAGGCTATCCAACAACAAGAGGCATCACAGCCCCAGACCCCAGTCCTCACCCCATCATGTAAAGGCACATTTTCCAAAAGAAAGAAAGGCTTGCATTTATATAACGACCACCAGACGTCCCAAAGTGCTTTACAGCCAATCAAGTACTTTTTGAAGTGTGGTCACTGTTGTAATGTGGGAAATGCGGCAGCCAATATGCGCACAGCAAGCTCCCACAACAGCATCTGTTTTAGTGATTTTGATTGAGGAATAAATATTGGCCAGGACACCGGGGATAACTCCCCTGCTTTTCTTCTAAATAGTGCCATGGGATCTTTTACGTCCACCTGAGAGGGCAGACGGGGCCTCGGTTTAACGTCTCAGCCGAAAGACGGCACCTTCGACAGTGCAGCACTCCCTCAGCACTGCACTGGGAGTGTCAGCCTAAATTTTTGTGCTCAAGTCTCTGCAATGGGACTTGAACCCACAACCTTCAGAGGCGAGAGTGCTACCCACCGATCCACGGCTGACACTAACTAGCAGGTTGACTAGACAGCGGTCAGGGCCTGTGGCTGATTCCCTCCCCTTCCCCAAGTCTGAAAAAAGTGAAGCCAATCATAACAGCCTTAGCTGTGCTCAGCCAACCCAGTACAGAGCAAGGGGTGAGCCTGGGATCTTCCTGGCCTGTGTTGCTCAATGTCACTCCTTCTGAACTCTGTTGGATATCTAGGCTACCGCGCCAGTGTTTGGTATATGGTATCAGATGTGTGATCATTCTTTACTAAATGAGCTGAAGTTCAATGTATTTTATTTTTTAATTTCTCTATTCCATGTTTGTTTGCTTTTGCAGATCAGCTGTGGTTTAAGTCACAGTGTCAGCTGTGGCTCAGTTGGTAGCCCCCTCACCTCTGAGTTCTATGAAGGTTGTGGTGTTCGAGTCCCACTCCAGAAGATGTTGAGTACAACATTTTAGGCTGACACTGCACTGCAGTGCTGAGGGAGTGCTGCACTGTCAGAGATGCCACCTTTTGGACCGTGGTCCTGTCTGCCCTCTCTGGTGAACATAAAAGATCCTATGGCAATATTTTGAAGAAGAGCAGGGGAGTTATCCCTGGTGTCCCAGCCAATATTTGTCCCTCAATCAATGGGAATGATAGCATAGTGGTTATGTCACTGGACTAGTAATCCAGAGGCCTGGACAAATGGTCCAGTTAGACGTGAGTTCAAATCCCACCACGGCAGCTGGGGAATTTAAATTCAGTTAATTAAATAAATCTGGAATTAAAAAGCTAGTATCAGTGATGGTGACCATGAAACTATTGGATTGTTGTAAAAACCCATCTGGTTCACTAATCTGCTGGCCTATATGTGATTCTTAACTGCCCTCTGAAATGGCCTAGCAAGCCTTCAGTTGTAACAAACTGCTATGAAAAACAATAATAAGAATAAAACTGGATGGACCTCAGCACCGGCTATGGACATGATAACGGCTCACCCAGCCCAGTCAACTCTGCAAAGACCTCCTCACCAACATCTGGGGACTTGTGCCAAAATTGGGAGAGCTGTCCCACAGACTAGTCAAGCAACAGCCTGATATAGTCATACTCACAGAATCATACCTTTCAGCCAATGTCCTGAACTCCTCCATCACCATCCCTGGGTATGTCCTGTCCCACCGGCATAGGTGGTGGTGGCACAGTGGTATACAGTCGGGAAGGGTCTCATGGCTTCAGGTCAAGCATGGACAATGAAATCTCCTGCTAGTTACCACCACCAACCACCCTCCCTCAGCTGATGAATCAGTACTCCTCCATGTTGAACACCACTTGGAAGAAGCACTGGCAAGGGCACAGAATGTACTCTGGGTGGGGGACTTCAATGTCCATCACCAAGAGTGGCTCGGATGAAGGGATAATTACTAGCCCTTTTCGGGCTACCCCAGATCAGGCGTGTTCACCTTCAACTAAAGTCAGAGATAGCCGAATTCTATAAGACGCTTAATTGGGTCTAAAGGTCCAGGCTATCTCTCTCTAAAGGAAAGGAACGACTGAAGATGTTACCATCCTCCAGATAGCACTTTTAATAAGTTTAACTAGACTGTAACCTTCTGGATATTATGAGGGTCTGGAAAAAAAACCAGAATTCTGCAGCTCCTCACAAAAGAGTATACGGCGATTGAGTTCGCGAGTTTGATACAGAAATACTAATTGAGACAATTCTAAAAATATATACATTTATTAAAGAACTGACATTCAGTTAACAGCTTGTGAGTCAATCACGACTTTAACAGTTCAAAATACAAATAGCTTACATTTCTTATTCTCAGAGATCCTTATTCTCAAATCTTAACTTCGTACATTTTTACATTTATTATTTCTTAATCCAGAATATCCACCAAAATCAAATAAGAGTACCTCTTGATCCCCGAGACTCAAAGAATTAAAAACTTACAGAGCCTGCCTCTGAAGTTGAGAAACGCTTGCCCTTTCCAGCAACTTCTGACTTTCCATCTGAAAAGCTCTATTTATATACCTTTTTTTAGTGGTTTATTCTTTGAAGTTTTCTGCTGATGTAAGCTAAATATCTCTAGTCATTCTTTGTTGAATTCTTTTCTATTCTTACTGTCATTTCAGCTGCCAACTCTCAGAATCCTATCTACTGTGTAGGTGTTTCAAAAACTTATCATAAAATGGTTATAACAGATTTATCTCTTTGATGCCATTCTTATTGAAGGTCTTTCATTCAATTTCTAAATCACCTCTGCTGTTTGAAAGCAGACGTCGTGACTCCTATGTGTTCCAAGTTCAACACAAACATAATGTAATTGCTTGGTGTATCTATTGAAGTCATATTTGTAGTGTATGTGCCTTTAAGAGCCCCAGGTGTGCTGTAATGCCGGTAATGGCCACTCGGGCTATATAAGCCTGTATATTGTGTATATCCGTTAGACCCCCCCCAGACTTTGCTTAGTAAACACCTATGAACCAACTCCTGTCTTCAGTGTCTTTATCAACACACGGACACTACAGTGGCAACGAGGTGGAAACGGACTTACCTGCAATTCGGCAGCACCTCCAGGACATCAATTCCTCGGGCGTCCAGAAGACTCAAGAAAGTGAGAGAAGCTGTGGTTTCACCAGCTGGCCAAGCTGGTGGCAGGTACTGCGCTAATCCTTCCTGGGCGTCAGGCTGGGGCTCCAGCGGCTGGCTCTACAGCTGAGACAGGCAGCGAAATCGGAGGCAAGCAATAACGGACTGGGAGGGAGCACTCGGGAGACGGCCGGCGCGGCAAGCAGGTTGGCGTTCAGACCTGCAGAGAAAGTCCAGCGGGAACGAGTCTCCAACTGTAAACAAATAAAAAATTTAAAAAAAACAAAGGAGACCGCGGGAAACAGCGTTGTCATCGGCAGCAGTGACGGGAAAGCGCGGGAAGCGCCATATCTTTGCTGCTGAAAAGAAAGAAAAGTGCGGGAAGCGCCATATCTTTTCTGAAATGCCTAAGTCTGGCAATATTGATGCTTTTGATAGCGAAATAGAGGATTGGACCACATACGTGGAAAGAGTAGAGGTATATTGCACTGCAAATGGAATAGAAGATGAAAAAAAAGCTTCAGTAATCACTCCAGCCAAACCAAAGGACAAGAATTTTAAAGAAATTGTTGATACCCTGCAGGAGCACTTAAACCCAACACCGCTGCTGATAGCGGAACGATTCAAATTCTTCAACAGAAATCAACACAAGAATGAAAGTAACGCTGATTACCTAACCGAATTAAGAAAGCTATCAAAGTACTGCCAATTCGGGGCAGGACTAGCAGATTATCTTCGAGACAAATTCGTTTGCGGTCCCTTAAGTGAAGGAACACAAAAAAGGCTGCTTTCTGAAAAAGTTTTAACATTGGACAAAGCTTTCAGTATGGCTGTATCATACGAAGCAGCAGCAAGAGGAGCTGCAGAGATACAACAAAAGACACAGGACTTCGGCACCCATGAAGTGACACAGGGTTTCGAAAGATGTTATCGCTGCGGCAGATCCACCCATAACCAGAAGGACTGCTGGTTCAAGAACAAAGCATGCAGGCAATGCGGAAAGATTGGACACATTGCACGGGTATGCCGATCTGGACAAAATAAATCCACAGACAGAAAAAAAAAAATCAATAAAGGAAAGTACAGGAAGGTACAAATGATGACGGACAGTAGCTCCGAAGACCAGAAGAGCAACAGCGACTCCGAAAACAAGAGACTAAGCTGTCTCAAATTACATAATGTACTTGCCAAAGATGATTACCAAACCATTTGGGTTACCCTCACGATAGCAGGGTCCCCTGTTAAAATGGAGCTAGATACAGGATCAGCTCTAACCGTAATAAATCGACGGGATTACGAGAGGCTATTTTCGCATACACCTCTAAAAGACACATCCATTATCTTAAAAACATATACGGGGCAGAAAGTATACCCCAAAGGAAAAATAAGGGTGCCTGTTGTATACAACGGCAAAGAAATACAAAAGTTGTATTTATACATTCTACAAGATGGTGGTCCACCGTTGTTGGGACGTGAATGGATCAGAAAGATACGTTTAGACTGGCATTCCATTCAGGCACTGACGGTGACCAGTAAGAAAATAAACAATGATGACATCATACCTGAACGATTAAAAGACATCTTGGCCAACGCCAAAGAAGTGTTTCAAGAGAAACTAGGAACCTTGAAAGGCATCACCGCCTCAATAAAAGTGGACGATGCAGCAATTCCCAAATTTTTTAAGGCAAGACCGGTGCCATACGCAATTCGTCCAGCAGTCGAGGCAGAGCTGGAGAATTTGGAAAAGGCAGGCGTATTATCCAAAATAGATTGGAGCGAGTGAGCAACACCCATCGTTCCAGTCATGAAAAAAGCATTGAATAATGATAAATCTGAAGAACAGAGAAAAATTTGCATCTGTGGAGACTTCAAGGTGACTGTAAACCCGGTCCTTCACACAGTACAGTAGCCTCTTCCGAGGATAGAAGATATTTTCGCCTCACTATCCGGAGGGAAACGTTTCACCAAAATTGACTTGGCACAGGCATATCTACAGATGGAGGTTGAGGAGGCCTCTAAAAAGTATCTCACGATAAACACACACAAAGGCCTGTACCAGTACAATCGACTGATTTTTGGAGTAGCATCAGCTCCAGCTATCTGGCAAAGAGCTATGGAGCAAGTCCTACAAGGGATTCCGGGGACTCAATGCTACCTAGATGACATCCTTGTAACAGGAGAAAACGACAATGAGCACCTTGCCAATTTGGAGCAGGTGCTCACTAGGCTGAAAGAACGGTGCCTACGAGCAAATCGCCCCAAGTGCGAATTTTTCCAAAATCAGATATCATATTGTGGCCACATAATTAATAAGGAAGGGTTGCATAAATCACCTGAAAAAATTGAAGCGGTCATAAAAGCCCCAGCACCTGAAAATGTTTCACAATTAAGGTCGTTCCTGGGATTAATAAATTACTATCATAAATTTTCACCGAACTTATCAACTCTTCTACACCCTCTTAATGAACTTCTACAAACAGGAGTGATTTGGAAATGGAACGAAGACTGTAAACGTGCCTTCCATAAATGCAAAGACTTAATCACATCCGAAGAAGTTTTGGCTCATTACAACCCATCACTGCCAATCAGACTGGCGTGCGATGCATCCCCTTATGGCATAGGAGCAGTATTATCCCATAAATTCCCTGATGGCTCAGAACGGCCGATAGCTTTTGCGTCACGCTCATTAAACTCAGCTGAGCGTAACTATGCCCAAATCGACAGGGAAGCACTCAGCCTGGTATGGGGAGTGAAGAAATTCAACCATTACCTACACGGACAAAAATTTACCTTGTTGACTGACCATCAACCCCTCATCTCCATATTCAACCCTAAAAAGGGTGTTCCCATTATGACAGCGCAAAGGCTACAGAGGTGGTCCCTTTTTCTAGGGGCACACCAATACAACATAGAATACAAAGGATCAAAACAGCATGGGAATGCTGACGGTTTATCACGCCTACCGTTGCCAACGGTAGAAGAGGCACCTACAGTAGACCCAGTAGAGATGTTCCACTCTACCATAGTGGAATGTCTACCAGTAACAAATTCTGCCATTGAAAGGGAGACGAGAAATGACCCGACTCTCTCACGGGTCTACGATTTAACAGTGAAGGGATGGCCAGCACATGGCGAACCACTGTTGCCAGCATTCTCGCAAAGAAGAGAACAGCTGTCAGTGTGCCGAGGAACCTTGATGTGTGGATCCAGAGTGGTGATTCCACCCAATCTCCAGCAAAAAGTGCTAAAGGAGCTTCACGAGGGGCATCTGAGTGGAGTGAAAATGAAGAACCTAGCTAGGGCGTTTGTATGGTGGCCAGGTATCGATGGAGACATCGAAGAAATGACCAAGAGCTGCCTAGGATGCCAGAAGGTCCAAAACGCTCCACCACAAGCCCCTCTACATCCATGGGAGTGGCCCTCATCTCCCTGGCAAAGGGTGCACATCGACTTTGCTGGTCCATTTATGGACTCAATGTTCTTAATCGCGGTTGATGCACACTCCAAGTGGCCGGAGGTAATAAAGATGTCCTCCACCACCACGGAAAAAACCATCACAGTATTAAGGACCATATTTGCCAGGAATGGGCTGCCGGAACAGATATGTTCTGATAATGGACCGCAATTTGTGTCCGAAGAATTCAGGAAGTTCTTAAAAAACAATGGGGTTAAGCACTACACGTCCGCCCCATACCATCCCGCCACCAATGGATTGGCTTAAAGGTTTGTCCAGGCCTTCAAGAAGGCCATAAAGGCCATGGGTAAGGAAGACATAAAACTTCAGCACAAGGCGGATAACTTCTTATTCGCATACAGGAATGCAACACATATGGTTACCAACCAAACTCCCGCCATGATGTTCTTCAATAGAAACCTAAGATGCCGGCTGGATTTGGTCAAGCCCAACATCAGAAGGGACGTGGAGAACTGGCAGTTTCAAGGCATGAATGAAAGGCCAACTAGAACCTTCCAGATAGGTCAACAAGTTTTGGCCCGGGACTACCGTACCGAGAAATGGCAGCCTGGAACTATCTGCACACGACTAGGACCACTGATGTATACCGTGGACATCGGAGAAAGCATAATAAGGCGCCATGCTGACCAAATCACAAAGTCATCTGAAAAGGGACAACCTACACCACAACTCTATACGTCTAACGATGAAGTAGAGATACCCATATCTACCTCCGATCCGGTGATACTGGAACCCGATGAACCCGACACTGGCATTCAAGCCGAATCAGCCTTGCCAAAAGAACCTACTACACCACCAGAAACTACTACACCCCCGAGGCGTTATCTGGACCGAGTCAGGAAGCCTCCTGAGAGACTGACTTATAATTAATTAACTACAGCAATGTGTATATTATTTTTCTTATAACATGTAATTAATAATTACTTAAAATATGATGTACTGGTTAGCTAAAAGGGGAGGAATTGTAGTGTATGTGCCTTTAAGAGCCCCAGGTGTGCTGTAATGCTGGTAATGGCCACTCGGGCTATATAAGCCTGTATATTGTGTATATCCGTTAGAACCCCCCCCCCAGACTTTGCTTAGTAAACACCTATGAACCCACTCCTGTCTTCAGTGTCTTTATCAACACACGGACACTACAATATTTACAAAGTCTTCTGTAGGTATCATATTTACAACGTGTAAATCAAAGACACTTCATCTAGGGTTTCCATGCATTAATTAGCTACTTCAATTGGTTGTATATTAATCGTGTTTCCTGTTTCCTTTGGTGTTACTTTTACAAAGGCACACGGTTTTTTAATGTTCTATGTTTCTGTTCAAAGTGTTAGTTTTTAACACTTTACTTGGGCATTGCTATTGTGTTGGTTCCAAACTGCAGACTTTTTGGAAGCAAGCCTTTGCTTTTTCAATAGGGCCATTGTTTTAGTATTAACAATCAATTCCCATTTCAAAAGCTTGTGTGGTGTTTACAACTTGTGTTAACAACTGATCTTATCTCAGAAGCCTGTACTGACAGCCTGTGTCGCCGAGGCTTTCCAAACTTTTAAACCCAGTATGTCATGTATTAATAATATCAGAAATCTGTTCATAGGATGGTGTATCTCTTGGAATATAGCTATTTCCTTTACACGGTAGCACCATTACTGACCGAGCTGGCAGAGTCCTGAAGGATATAACTGCCAATCTGGGCCTGCGACCGGTGGTGAGAGAACCAACACGAGGGAAAAACCTACTTGACCTTGTCCTCACCAATCATCTGTCCATGAGGGTATTGGTAGCAGTGACCACCGCACAGTCATTGTGGAGACGAAGTCCAGTCTTCACACTGAGGACACCCTCCATCGTGTTGTGTGGCACTACCATTGTGCTACATGGGATAGATTCAGGACAGCTCAAAACTGGGCATCCATGAGGCACTGTGGGCCATCAACAGCAGCAGAATTGTATTCCACCACAATCTGTAACCTCATGGCCCGGTGTTTCCCTCACTCTACTATTACCATCAAGCCAGGGGACCAACCCTGGTTCAATAAGGAGTGTAGAAAAGCATGCCAGGAGCAGCACCAGGCATACCTAAAAATGAGGTGCCAACCTGGGGAAGCTGCAACACAGGACTACATGCATGCTAAAATACAGAAGCAGCATGCTATAGACAGGGCTAAGCGATTCCACAATCAACGGATCAGATCAAAGCTCTGCAGTCCTGCCTCATCCAGTCATGAATGGCAGTGGACCATTAAACAACTAACGGGAGGAGAAGGCTCCATGAATATCCCCATCCTCAATAATGGTGGAGCCCAGCACGTGAGTGCAAAAGACAAGGCTGAAGCGTTTGCAACCATCTTCAGACAAAAGTGCCGGGTGGATGATTCGTATCCTCCTGAGGTCCCCACCATCACAGAAGCCAGTCTTCAGCAAATTTGGTTCACTCCACTTGATATCGAGAAACGGCTGAGCGCACTGGATACAGCATCTATCCTTCCAATCCCCCTCAGAATCTTATATGTTTCAATGAGATCACCTCTCATTCTTCTAAACTCCAGAGATTATAGGCCCAATCTACTCAACCTCTCCTCATAGGACAACCCTCTCATCCCAGGGATCGATCTAGTGAAGCTTCATTACACCACCTCTAAGGCATGTGTGGGCCCCGACAACATCCTGGTTGTCGTGCTGAAGACTTGTGCTCCAGAACTAGCCACGCCTCTAGCCAAGCTGTTCTAGTACAGCTACAACACTGGCATCTATCCGACAATGTAAAAAACTGCCCAGGTATGTCCTGTCCACAAAAAGCAGGACAAATCCAATCCGGCCAATTACGGCCCCATCAGTCTACTCTCAATCATCAGCAAAGTGATGGAAGGTGTCATCGACAGTGCTATCAAGCGGCACTTACTCACCAATAACCTGCTCACTGATGCCCAGTTTGGGTTCTGCCAAGACCACTCGGCTCCCGACCTCATTACAGCCTTGGTCCAAACATGGACAAAGGAGCTGAATTCCAGAGGTGAGGTGAGAGTGACTGCCCTTGACATCAAGGAAGCATTTGACCAAGTGTGGCATCAAGGAGCCCCAGTCAAACTGAAGTCAATGGGAATCAGGGGGAAAACGCTCCACTGGCTGGAGTCATACCTAGCACAAAGGAAGATGGTTGTGGTGGTTGAAGGTCAATCATCACAGCCCCAGGACATCGCTGTAGGAGTTCCTCAGGGCAGTATCTTAGGCTGAACCATCTTCAGCTGCTTCATCAATGACCTTCCCTCCAACATAAGGTCTGAAATGGGGATGTTCGCTGATGACTGTAGTGTTCAGTGCCATACGCAACTCCTCAGATAATGAAGCAGTCCGTGCCCGCATGCAACAAGACCTGGATGACATTCAGGCTTGGGCTGATAAGTTGCAAGTAACATTCACGCCACAAAAGTGCCAGGCAATGACTATCTCCAACAAGCGAGAGTCTAACCACCTCCCCTTGACAGTCAATGGCATTACCATCACCGAATCCCCTACCATCAACATCCTGGGGGGTCACCATTAAACAGAAACTTAACTGGACCAGCCACATAAATACTGTGGCAACAAGAGCAGGTCAGAGGCTGGGTATTCTGCGGCGAGTGTCTCACCTCCTGACTCCCCAAAATCTTTCCACCATCTATAAGGCACAAGTAAGGAGTGAGATGGAATACTCTTCACTTGCCTGGATGAGTGCAGCTCCAACAACACTCATGAAGTTCGACACCATCCAGGACAAAGCAGCCCACTTGATTGGCACCCTATCCACCACCTTAAACATTCACTCCCTCCACCACCGGCATACCATGGCTGCAGTGTGTACCAGCTACAAGAGGCACTGCAGCAACTCGCCAAGGCTTCTTCGGTAGCACCTCCCAAACCCACGACCTCTACCACCTAGAAGGACAAGGGCAGCAGGTGCATGGGAACACCACCACCTCCAAGTTCCCCTCCAAGTCACACAGCATCCTGACTTGGAAGTATATCACCATTCCTTCATCGTCGCTGGGTCAAAATCCTGGAACTCCCTCCCTAATAGCACTGTGGGTGTACCTTCACTACACTGACTGCAGCGGTTTAAGAAGGTAGCTCACCACCACCTTCTCAAGGGCAATTAGGGATGGGCAATAAATGCTGGCCTTGCCAGCGATGCCCAGATCCCATGAACGAATAAAAAAAGATCGACATCAAAAACAGATTATCTAGTCATTATCACATTGCTGTTTGCGGGAGCTTGCTGTGCGCAAATTGGCTGCTGCGTTTCCCACATTACAACTGTGACTACACTTCAAAAGTACTTCATTGTCTGTAAAGTGCTTTGGGACGTCCAGTGGTCGTGAAGGGCACTATTTAAATGCAAGACTTTCATAGAATTGAATGGAAACACGACAGTCAATGAAAATAGCAAATGTTCAATGCTTGGCTGTATTGTTAAGCATTGTAACTGAATATTCCGTTTCCCTTTTAATTTTAGTGAAGGTTCGCCTTAATTGGAAAAGTTTGGTTTATTTCAAAACTTGCTGATAATTACTCAGTGTCCCGTAACAATCTCATCTCAGTATAACACAATCAGCTCACAAAATTGACCCTATAATGTACTGAGATTAGTTTGTACAGTTTAGTTGACAAAGAAACATGAAATTTGCCTAATGCCTAAATACAGTGGCTGGCAACATGCCCGCTAATTTTTTTTGGGTGCGTGGCCCCTTTAACAGGCAGCGCGTCCCATTCAAATTTCCGCGCGTGCCTGGTTTTTCCATCGTGAAGCCGCTGAACGGCCTGCGCGTGACTTCCCGAGCACTGTGTGGTTTAACGGGAACATCAGCGACTGGGCTTGTCAATAAGAAACTTAACTTAAGCCTGAGAGATAACTACAGGTGTTTGAGGAACTTTACACGTTGTGGCTTTGTGACCAGTTTGTGAGAACTGGTTTAGGTTTCTGGAACTCAGTTCATAGATACATAGATACATAGAAGATAGGAGCAGGAGTAGGCCATTCGGCCCTTCGTGCCTGCTCCGCCATTCGATGAGATCATGGCTGATCCTTTAATTCAGTATCCCGTCCCCGCCTTCTCTCCGTAACCCTTAACCCCTTTTGCCCGTAGAAATATATCTAATTCCCTCTTAAATATATTTAATGAGCTGGCGTACACTGCCCTCTGTGGCAATGAGTTCCACAGGTTCACCACTCTCTGAGTGAAGAAATTCCCCCTCATCTCTGTCCTAAATGGTTTAGCCCTTATCCTTAAATTATGTCCTCTAGTTCTGTTCTCACCCGCCAAGGGAAACATTCCTTCTGCATCCAGTCTGTCTAGACCTGTCAGAATTTTATACACTTCTATGAGGTCCCCTCTCAATCTTCTAAACTCCAGTGTGTACATCCCTAAACTACATAGTCTCTCCTCATAGGTCATTCCCGCCATTCCTGGTATCAGCCTGGTGAATCGCCGCTGCACCCCCTCCATGGCAAGAACATCCTTCCTCAGATGAGGCGACCAAAACTGTACACAGTACTCGAGGTGTGGTCTCACCAGTGCCCTGTACAGCTGCAGCAAGGTATCCCTGTTCCTGTATTCTAACCCTTTTGCTATGAAGGCCAGCATACCGTTTGCCTTCTTGACCGCCTGTTGCACCTGCATGCTCGCCTTCAGTGACTGGTGTACAAGAACACCCAGGTCTCTCTGTACTTCCCCCTCTCCCAATCTATTGCCATTTAAATAATAATTTGCCCTCCCGTTCCTGCACCCAAGGTGGATAACTTCGCACTTGTCCACATTATAGTGCATCTGCCATTTATCCGCCCAATCGCCCAGTCTGTCCAAATCGCTCTGGAGCTTCCTGGTCTCTTCCTCTGAGCCCACCCCACCTCCTAGTTTAGTGTCGTCTGCAAATTTGGAAATGCTGCATCCGACTCCCTGATCCAGGTCATTAATGTAAATTGTGAACAGCTGGGGGCCCAGGACAGATCCCTGTGGTACCCCACTTGTTACTGCCTGCCATTCAGAAAATGAGCCGTTTATTCCAACTCTCTGTTTTCTATCTGACAGCCAGTTCCCTATCCACGCCAAAACTTTCCCCTTTATCCCATGAGCCTCAATTTTCCATGCTAATCTTTTATGTGGGACCTTATCGAAGGCCTTTTGGAAGTCCAGGTACACCACATCTACTGGCTCTCCCCCATCTATTCTACCAGTTACTCCCTCAAAAAATTCCAATAGATTAGTCAAGCACGATTTACCCTTTGTAAATCCATGTTGACTCTGTCCTATCCTGTCCCCATTTGCTAAGTGCTCCGCTATTTCATCCTTAATGATGGACTCCAGCATTTTGCCCACAACTGATGTAAGGCTTACAGGTCTGTAATTACCTGCTTTTTCCCTACCCCCCTTTTTGAATAGTGGGGTAACGTTAGCTACCCTCCAATCCATCGGCACTGTTCCCGAGTCTAATGAATTCTGAAAAATCATCCTTAGTGCATCCGCTATCTCTAGGTTTCAGATTTCAGAACAGGTTTCACTGACGCCGAGAGGGGTGGGATTTAGAAAGCATCTTCCTGCAGAAACACAAACCAGTTCCCCTGTTCACAAACCCACAACATATAATGTTCCTCAAACACATGGAAATGCTCTTAAGGTGCATTCCCAGGAAGGTTGAGTCCGTCTCCTCTGTTAAGCGTGTTTTACCTTAAGTTTGAGCACACTGACGATTCGCAGGGTCAGCAAGAGAACCGTGAACTTGAGTTTTTATTTGTAACCAGACACTGCAGTAAGATGGGGCAGATTTACACCAGGATTCAGTCACGTCAACAATGTCTAAAGACACCAGCAACAGCATGTATTTATATCGCACCTTTAATGTAGTAAAACGTCCCAAGGCGCTTCACAGGAGTGTTATCAAACAAAATTTGACACTGAGCCACATAAGGAGATATTAGGACAGGTGACCAAAAGCTTGGTCAAAGAGGTAGGTTTTAAGGAGCATCTTAAAGGAGGAAAGAGAGGTGGAGAGGTTTAGGGAGGGACCGCCGGAGCTTAGGGCCCTAGGCAACACAAGGCACGGCACCAATGGTGGAGCGATTATAATCAGGAATGCGCAAGAGGCCAGAATTGGAGGAACGCCGAGATCTCGGAGGGTTGTCGGGCTGGAGATGGTTACAGAGATAGGGAGGTGCGAGGCCATGGAGGGATTTGAAAACAATTTTAAAATTGCGGTGTTGCTGGACCGGGAGCCAATGTAGGTCAGCGAGCACAGGGGTGATGTGTGAATGGGACTTTGGATACAACAGCAGAGTAATAACACCCCTGTACTTAGGGGATGCACAAGAGGCCAGGATTGGAGGAGCGAAGAGATGTCGGCGGTTTGTAGGGCTGGAGGAGGTTATAGACATAGGGAAAGGCGAGGTCATGGATGGATTTGAAAACAAGGATGAGAATTTTGAAATCGAGGTGTTGCTTAACCGGGAAGCAATGTAGGTCAGCAAGCACAGGGGTGATGGGTGAACAGGACTTGGTGCGAGTTAGGATACTGACAGCAGAGTTTTGGATGAGCTTAAGTTTATGGAGAATGGAAGATGGGAGACTGGCCAGGAGTGCACTGGAATAGTCAAGTCTAGAGGTAACAAAAGGCATGGATCAGGGTTTCAGCAGCAGATGAGCTGAGGCAGAGGTGGAGTCAGGCGATGTTACCAAGACACATTTTAAACTGTCAAACCTGCAAGAAAGCGTCCAGCGGGATCCACCTTGCCATCATTGAATCTGATGTTGGTTTTTTCGCTGTCGATCTGTGCTATGTCAGTAACCACCTTTTTTTCCCAGTCCAAAAAGGCAAACCCTTTTCCAGTAGCCAGGACGTATCCCCCAGAACTCCGGGGAACGACAGCACCAACTGGAGCATCTGAAAAACGCAGGACGTGCAAGGAGCAATTACATTTCAGAGAAAATTTTATATAAAGTTCCCCCCCGAGTCACACACCATCATGACTTGGAAATATATCGCCGTTCCTTCATCGTCGCTGGGTCACAATCCTGGAGCCCTCTCCCTAACAGCACTGTGGGTGTACCTTCACCACACGGACTGCAGCAGTTCAAGAAGGCAGCTCACCACCATCTTCTCAAGGGCAATTAGGGATGGGCAATAAGTGCTGGCCTTGCCAGCGACGACCACATCCCGTGAATGAATTTTTTAAAAACTTGCATTTAAATAGCGCCTTTAACATAGTAAAACATCCCAAGGCGCTTTCACAGGAGCATTATCAAACATTAATCGACGCTGAGCTGAAGAAGGAGCCATTAAGACAGGTGACCCAAATCTTGGTCGAAGAGGTAGGTTTTAAGGTTTGTCTTAAAGGAGGAGAGGGAGGTGGAAAGGCATGTAGGTTCAGGGAGGGGATTCCAGAGCTTAGGGCCTCGGTGGCTGAAGGCACGGCCACCAATGATGGGGTGAAGGAAACAGCGGTGCACAAGAGGCCAGAATTGGAGCAGTGCAGAGTCCTTGGAGGGTTGTGGAGCTGGAGAAGGTTACAGAGGTGGGGAGGGTTGAGGACACGGAGGGATTTGAAGATAAGGGCGAGAATTTTAAAATCGATGCATTGGTGGACCAACAGTCGATGTAGGTCTGCGAGCACAGGGGTAATGGCTGAACAGGACTCAGTGCAGATTAAGATATGGGCAGCAGAGTTTTGGATGAGCTTAAGTTTATGGAGGGTGGGAGATTGGAGGCCGGCCAGGACAGCATTGGAATAGTCGACTCTGGAGATAACTTAAGCATGGATGAGGGTTTCAGCAGCGGATGGTCTGAGGCAGGGTGGAGACAAGCGTTATTACGGAGGTGGAAGTAGGCAGTCTTGGTGATCGAGCGGATATGGGGTTGGAAGCTCATTTCAGGGTCAAATAAGAGGCAGTGGTTACCTGGTTCAGCCTCAAACAGTGGCCAGGAAGAGGGATGGAGTCAGTAACCAGAGAGGAGTTTGTGGCGAGGGTTGAAGACAATGGCTTTGATCTTCCCAATATTCAATTGGGGGAAAGTTTGGCTCATCCGGGACTGGATGTCAGACAAGCAGCCTGACAAGACAGAGGCAGGGAAGGGGTCGAGAGAGGTGGTAGTGAGGTGGAGCTGTGTGTCATCAGCATACGTGTGGAACCTGACGTTGTGTTTTCAGATGATGACACCAAGGGGCAGCATGTAGATGAGAAAATAAGTTATTCAGTGAAAATGCCGACTGCACAGTGAATTTCCCAGTAATTAACTGTAAATTATTTTTTCAATAATGTCATAATTATTGTTTATCTTGACTGTAATGGCAACTTGTGCTCGTCCTTTCCATCACATATAGTACTTTTACTTTAACAATTTCTCCGCTCCTCTACTGAAGGCTTTGCTGGAGTTTGGTTCCACGTGTGCTGAAAGTTCTCCAGTGCCTGGCCCAAGTGGCCATTTCTTCAAGTTTGAGCAGATTATTCCACCATAGAGTGCGTCAAGGCTGAACCCAAATCTGTTTTCACCAAACACCCACACACACACCCACACACACACACACACCCACACAAGTGCTTTCCAGCAGGAGTCTAATACAGAGGATACCAATACAGGTCATGAAGAGATGGAAGTAGTGGGGAAAAGGACGAAGGAAGAAAATGAAGAATATGGCCTTTAGTGTCTCCACCCAGAATGGTCGGTCAAAATTGGGACTTTTCTGGATTTAAGTGGCATAGGGAGTTGGTATAGCCAATGGCTGTGTCCGTGCTACTCTTATACTATTTGTAAGTAAATGGAGGAATAATTTTCTTACCAACATGGACCTTCTCCACTTGGTTACTGGTGGGATTCCATCTGTACACGTTCTGTTCAGTAGCATCTACATAGAGAAGAGTGCCCTGTTTTTCTTCCCAAACAGGACTTTCTCCAACCGAGTATTTCTCTTTCACAACACATTCAATTTTAACGGATGCCATTACCTGAAACGATAAAGGTAGTCATTGTCTTTCTCGCTCAGAACCTGGCTTAACTAGATCTTTCTACCATTCACTGTAACAAGAACATGAAAGCCAGTTTACTTCATAAACTGTGCCATATAATGCCAACTGTCCACTTTTAAAAAGATATCCCAGGATGTGGACGATGCTGGCAAGATAATGGTGATGGGCCGTTTAAAAGAAAAAATGAAAGACTTGCATTTATATAGCACCTTGCACATCCACCAGACGTCCCAAAGCGCTTTACAGCCAATGAAGTACTTTTTTTTTGAAGTGTAGTCACTGTTGTAATGTATGAAACACAGTAGCCAATTTGCGCACAGCAAGCTCCCACAAACAGCAATGTGATAATGACCGGATAATCTTGTTTTTTTAGCGATGTTGATTGAGGGATAGATATTTGCCAGGACACCAGGGATAACTCCCCTGCTCTTATTTGAAATAGTGCCGTGGGATCTTTTACACACCCAGCTGAGAGGGCAGACGGGGCCTCATTTTAACATCTCATCTGAAAGACGGCACCTAACGACAGTGCAGCGCTCCCTCAGCACTGCACTGGGAGTGTCAGCCTAGACTGGAGTGGGATTTGAACCCACAACCTTCATGACTTGATAAGTGAGGGTGCTACCCACTGAGCCACAGCTGACACCATGAACCACTGCAGTAAAACCCCACTCCAATTCCAGGTACAGCAGCTTAGTGGTTCCGATACTAGACTTGGTTTCAGTAGTTATGGTTTTGCTACTCAGACTTTTCCTCAAAGCCATTTTTGAGTTGTCAACTTTTTGAAACTGTTAGTCAGTTTTTGCTAGTTTTCCAGGTTGATATGTAGGATGCATGTTTGTGCCTACGATTGCTCAGGTGGCAACTTCCTGATAGCAGACAGGACTTGGCAGGTGCCTAGATGTGATGTTTTACACTCCCGTGGTGAGGGGTTTGAACTGAGAACTTGCAGTTTTCTCTCATGTGAACCTCACAAAATTTTCATAAGAAATGTAATTTTTTTCTATTAAAATCAATGCTGAGAATTCAGATTAATGTAAATTCAAGTGCACCTTTTCACACATAACAGCAATACTTTCACTTTTACTAAATGGGTCGATAAAGGCCGCATGCGCACTCGAGAGTCCTGTATAGCACCACTATAGATATACAAACCTGTACATGGCGTGACTGTGTGGGTTACTCTGATCAAGCTATTCAGTGTACCTCAGGAGTTGAGATTTGCAATGGCACACTGGGTGTCACACCTGATGAGTATCCTCCTTTTGGAGGGGGAAGTATCTCTTTGAGATTGAGGTGACAACCCCCTCCCCCCAAGATGAATAACCTGGTGAATGAAAATCGGAACCAAGTCAACCGTCTGTGGTGGACTCAGGAACTCAATACCTGAACCAGGGTAATCCGGGACACTTTTGATGAATGACTAGCCAGCCTGGCTTTATATGGAGGAGTAGGCCTGTTGGTGGGGGTGGGGATTCTTCCCACTTGGCTGCAGATAATCCCGTAAATCAATGTCCTAACAGGTAGCTGTACAATCAGTGAAAGGCTTAGCGGTATTCTGGGACCAGGAACCAATGTAGGTCAGCGAACACAGGGGTGATGTGTGAACGCGACTTGGTGCGAGTTACAATACGGACAGCAGAGTAATACTACCCTGTACTTAGGAAGGCTCAATGCAGGCACCAAAGGTGGAAAGATGTTCTCATCCCACCATTGTCATCCTTCACTTTGATGAGAAATAAATGTGAAAAGACAAGGGGCTAGGAATTCATTAAAGCCCAGGAATGGACGGTATCATTAGAAAAGTTTGAGAATTAGTGCCAGGCGCTAATGCTTTAGTATGTGCACAAAATTCATTCTCACTGCTCAAAGAAATGATTGGACCAATATCAGATGCAGTCTAATCTCAAGTCATCATTGCCACAGGCTTTTCCCAGTACTTAAAGGGGAGGTTCATTGATACTGCAGCACCTCATTCTCAGCATTGCTGGCTGTGCAGCTGCCTCAGTGAGGAGAAACACAACAAGGAGAAGGAGCTGGAGGACTGAAGCAGGTGTGCTCATGGCAGGTCCACCTCAGTCGGGTGGTCAGGGTGATTGAATGCTTCAACAAATGCTACATACCACCATCTGTACCACAAGCGTCACACACTGCCCAAAGCACCAGACCCCCAGCACTCACCCACCAACAATCTCTACCTACCAATACTCACGCCCACTTCTCACATCTTGCACACAATGACAGCTATTCCACTATGACAGGCACAAGGGTCATTAGTTATTAGAATGAATGTGATATGTTGATGAAATTTATTAATGGAGTTTGCAATATTTTGTGGTCTCTCTCATTTCACCTTTGCGCCCAGGAGTATGCTGTGATATGGCATGACACAGGGGTGGTATGATCGGGATGTGGTGAGCAAAAGGGATCTGGGGTTTAAGTCATCCTGGTGTGAGGCAGGAGGTCTGTTTGGAGGAGGTGGCAGAGTTCTGTGACCACCACCTTGGTGATGCGGAGCCATCTAATACACTGCTCCTCGCTTAATTGGAGGTAGGAGAAGTGCTTTCGGCATACCCTTGGATGGTAAGGCCTCCTGGTGTGAGCCCTGATGTCCCTCCTCATCTCTCTGCGCACATATTCCTGTATTTCTCGCTGCCTACGCTCCCTCTGCCGTAGATCCTGGAGGGCGAGGTGGCATGCCAGTACAGCCCCCATTAATGTTGCCAAGTGTAGCAGTTTGAATCTTTGAACAATAAATGTAGCTACTTTGTAGCTGCCAGAAGGCTGCTGATTCAAAGGAAGCTTGAAATTACTCATAGAAACTGTTCGAGTGGGTGAAACTGACAACAAACCGTTGAAACTAACCTGCCCTGACAGCTGGGAGTGATTAATGCTGATGCCTTTAAATTACGTAGCTGGAGCTGGCTTCCTAGAGCTTCGCGCCAGCTCTCCCTATTGCTGTCTGGTCATGGCGTTAAGGTAAGTAGTGACAATGAATTTTCCAGATCGGGCAGCCAGTGAGCGTTGCACGTTCACTGACGTCATGATTTGCCTGGCGTTGAAGTCCCCGGCGGTAACTTGTACCGACGGCACAAAGGGGGGGCTGGATTTGCCGTATGGCACTGGATTCACCTCACCCCGACACTAATGTATCAGCACCCGTTACCACCATCTGCTGCTGCTAACGGGAGGCGCTAAGGTACCGAATTTCCCCCCAATATTTTTCTCACTCCTTTTAAAGAAAAAAAGAGCTTGCATTGATATAGCGCCCTTCACGACCTCAGAACATCTCAAAGTCAAGAAGCACTTTTTAAAGTGTAACATAGAAACATAGAAGATAGGAGCAGGAGTAGGCCATTCGGCCCTTCGAGCCTGCTCCGCCATTCAATGAGATCATGGCTGATAATCCAAATTCAGTACCCTGTCCCTGCCTTCTCCCCATATCCCTTGATCCCTTTAGCCTTAAGAAATATATCCAACTCTTTCTTGAATATATTTAATGAACTGGCCTCCACCGCCCTCTGTGGCAGAGAATTCCACAGGTTCACCACTCTCTGGGTGAAGAAATTCCTCCTCATTTCAGTCCTAAATGGCTTACCCCTTATCCTTAGACTGTGACCCCTGGTTCTGGACTCCCCGGCCATCATAAACATCCTTCCTGCATCTAGTCTGTCCAGGCCTGACAGAATTTTATAGGTTTCGATGAGATCCCCTCTCAATCTTCTAAACTCCAGCGAGTATAAGCCCAATCGACCCAATCTCTCCCCGTACGTCATTCCTGCCATCCCAGGTATCAGCCTGGTGAATCTTCGCTGCACTCCTTCCATGGCAAGAACGTCCTTCCTCAGGTAAGGCGACCAAAACTGCGCACAATGCTCAAGGTGCGGTCTCACCAAGGCCCTGTACAACTGTAGCAAGACATCACTGTTGTAATGTAGTCCCACAAACAGCAATGCGATAATGACCAGATAATCAGGTTTTTTAGTGATGTGGGTTGAGGGATAACTATTGGCCTGGTCACCGGGGGAGAACTCCCCTGCTCTTCTTCGAAATAGTGCCATGGGATCTTTTATGTCCACCTAGGAGGGCAGTTTAATGTCTCATCTAAAAGACAGCACCTCTGACAGTGCAGCACTCCCTCAGTATTGCACTGAAGTATCAGCCGAGATTTTGTGCAAAGTCTCTGGAGTGGGACTGTGAACCTTCTGGCTCAGAGGCGAGAGTGCTGCCACTTAGCCACGGCTAACACCTTAATTTCATTGATTTTAATTAACAGGTGACAGTGGATTCGAATTCAGGCTTGGATAGGTTATGGGAGATACGGCATTTGAACAGATTTTGGGTTTCTAACCGTAAAGCTACTTTAGTATTTATTAAGATAAAATAAAATGATCATGTCTAATTAATGAATAATCCTCTGTTTACCCACCCTTGTTAAACCAGTGTATCGGCACTGGCACTGGGGTCAGTCACCGCATATCCCAAGCCAAATTCCAGGTTTTCAGGTTATGTCCTTGCTTTTAATTAAACAAATCCACAGCCCCCAGCACAGGCAGCTGAGCCCCCTGGGTCGGCCGAAAGGCTCTCACTTGCAACGTGTTGAGCCGTGGAATCCACCGCCCCATTTATATCGCAGAAGCATTTCCGAAATCCTGGAACTGTGGGGTTGGATTTGGAGGCCAGAGTTTACATTTTGAAAGATTTGTACATTCACAATTGCTACAAAGTATTTTTCTTGACGTCGCAATTCAAGCTGCAGACATTTTGTGATGATGATGATGATGGAGGGGTGGAAGGGAAGGTGAAGGTTCGTAAAGGCTAATAAAGTGAAAAGGGCAGCTTTAACAAGCAGAACAAAATGACATCCCTGATGGCAATCAGCGCCAATAGCAATCATTTACCTTTACCACTGATTCAACATAGCATGGCTAGCAACATTGGCAGAGAAGCAAATTTTTTTTTTTTTAAATCTCCCACCTTGTAAAGGACCTTTTAAATTTACCCCCCTCCTCCCCCACTGCCTTTATAACACTGGATGTCAGGAATGGGCAATATGTCAGATGATGTATTCCCATCGCTAACATATAATTTGAGTACCATCAAGATAAACCAATACAGTGCTCTGGTCAGGCCACACCTTGAGTATTGTGTCCAGATCTGGTCGCCAAGAAATAAGGGAGGTAGCAGAGAGAATAACCACAAGGATGATCCCTAGTTTTGAAGGTCTGAGTCCTGAGGATAAGACAGAAGAAACATGCAGTTTTCAGTCTTAGAGGTGATCTTATAGAGGTTTATAGGATAAGGGAATACGAACATACGATCATATGAACAATGGCGGACAGGTAAAGACCCTCTGGTCCATCGAGCCTGTCCCACACAATTACGATACCTTGTGTTCCACAACATATACACTCTCCACCCCACCCGAAACCATGTGATCTCCTGGGAGAGGCAAAAAAACAGATTAAAACCCAGGCCAATTTGGGGGGGGGGGGGGGGGGGGGAGTGAAATCTGGGAAATTCCTCTCCGACCCATCTAGGCGATCGAAACTAGTCCAGGAGATCACTCTGAATGGAAAAGGTTAATCCAGAATACTATTTTAAATTAAACTGTGGGAATAGCATAAGGAGACATAGGTTCAAACTAGCAAAAAACCAATTTAGGGCTGATATCAGAAGGTCCTTCTTAAAGAGTGATCTACATGTGGAATAGACTTCCAGATAGAGTATGGAGGCAAAAACCTTGGAATCTTTTGAGAAACACTCAGATACTACAGTGGGAATGGGGGCTGTAGGGTCTTTTTGGCTTAAGATGGGCCAAATAGCATTCCTTATCTGTATGCGTATCTTATGATCAGAGTGTCCAATAGCATCTTGAATGACTCCAGAGTGTTTGCCTTTATTGCCCTATTCAGAGAAGTCATTCCAGGTATTGGTCAATCAACCCAGTTCCTTTTCGCTCCCAGAAAGGGAAGTATTCACCGTTCATTCTGAAGGGAAAACAGCCGCGACAGAATTAGTGATCTGTTCACACTGACCCGGCCTGACTCACTCTCACACAGTGGCCATCCTGAGAGCTTGGACCCGGCCGCGAATCTTCCTTCCAGCCCCGCTCACCAATGCGAAATTCCCTTTCAGGAGATGGGTGCTGCCTTCTTCCCCGCCCCCTCCTTCGCTCACAGGATTGCTTTCATGCCGCTTCGGCAATCGTACAGAGCGGCTGATGTTCAGGGGTGTCCCCGGCCAGAGGACAGACGCGGCCTCGTCCCGCCAGTATCCACACAGTCGCATCGCCAGGGAGACACATGGGGCAAGATCATCAAAACGTGCCCCTGAACATTGACAGCAGGGAAGGAAAGAAAGCCTAAAAACATTGACAGGAGGGAAGGAAAGAAAGCCTAAAAGAAACAGTACAAGGGAGTACGTACCTGGGGGCTGCACGCTTCCTCGGCTGCTTTAGATCGATGTGAACAAATTTCAGTTTAAAAGACAAACCCATGACGAGGTTAGGCAAATCATTAATGGAAATATCTTGTTGCCTTTATCCCTGTCGGCACTTTAGATTATTTTTTTTAACATGTAGATGATGGCCTGATGCAATGTCGGTCTGTGCTGGATCTCACTGCACACCACCCCACTTATTCTCCAACTGGAATTGAAAAGACTTTTCTTATAAATGTAATTTTACACATTAGCCCATGTTTGGAGCTTGACTTGTCTGGAATTCCCTCCCACACCTCTCCACCTCTCTCCCCTCCTTTAATACGCTCCTTAAAACCTACCTCTTTGGCCAAGCTTTTGGTCGCCTGTTCTAATATCCCCTTATGTGGCTCAGTGTCAAATTTTGTCTGATAACGCTCCTGTGAAGCGTTTTGCTACGTTAAAGGCGCTACATAAATGCACGTTGTTGCTGTTGTTGACGACAGGACTCTGCAGTGCAAGCACACGATGAACGGTTGGCCGGTAGTGTCCCACACCACCAGTGAATACCACTGACATGAATCAGTCGTTCATGAAAGAAAGACTTATGAAATAATAATAAGCGGCCTATGGGTGGCGCTGTCCAGGGAGAGTATAAATACTCGGGCATAGGCCCAGCTTGCGCAGGACATTCTTAACAGGAACCAGTGAAGGACACAACTAGACCTCCATGTTGTAAAACTGTTGGTTAAAGCTTTGTTTAACGCTTAGACCAAGTGCCTAGTAGTTTTCTTACATCAACCACCACAGGATTGGCTGTTTCCTCCAACCTGAGCTGACGCTTATGATTTTAGTGATTAGCCCCGAAGTTGGGAGACTCCGCTCCCAGTGTAGAATCAGGCCCGACAGCAGTTACTGATCAGATAAGCCGACGACATGGAGCTTAAAATAACAACAGAAAACGCCGCAAAAACCTCAAGCAGGCCAGGCAACATCCGTGGAGTGAGAAACAGAGTTAACGTTTCAGGTCGAAGACCGTTCGTCAGAACTGGAAAAAAGCAGGAAATGGAAAGCAAGTTTAGCGGCTGGGAAAAGGGGGGGGGTGAATGAAAGAACAAAAGGGAAGGTCAGTGATAGGATAGGAAGCAGGAGAGATTAAGAGACATTAAGAGATATTCAAGGCAAGAGGAGGTGGTAATGGGACAGGTTAAGGAACAAAGGATGGCTCTAGATGAAGTGTGAATTGCGCTGGCAGAATGAAGGACAGCTGCCATGTGGGAGGGAAGAAAAAAAGGCCGAACAAAAAGTGTGGATAAAAAAAAAGAAAATATATATGATAGGGGCCGAGGTTATGATCTGAAATTGTTGAACTCTATGTTGAGTCCAGAAGGCTGTAGAGTGCCTAATCGAAAGATGAGGTGCTGTTCCTCGAGTTTACGCTGAGCTTCCGTGGAACAATGCAAGAGGCTGTCCACTGTCCAGGGT
This sequence comes from Somniosus microcephalus, assembly GCF_052327205.1. Lineage (NCBI taxonomy): Eukaryota > Metazoa > Chordata > Chondrichthyes > Squaliformes > Somniosidae > Somniosus > Somniosus microcephalus. Next base: position 213,046,410 of record NC_140996.1, on the reverse strand, counting down.
CCCAAACACCCCTTCCAGGTGAAACAGCGATTTACTTGTACTTCTTGCATTTTAGTATACTGTATTCATAGAAACATAGAAGATAGGAGCAGGAGTAGGTCATTCGGCCCCTCGAACCTGTTCCGCCATTTAATAAGATCATGGCTGATCATCCAAATTCAGTACCCTGTCCCTGCTTTCCCCCCATATCCCTTGATCCCTTTAACCTTAAGAGATATATCTAACTCCTTCTTGAATATATTTAATAAGTTGACCTCAACTGCCTTCTGTGGTAGAGAGTTCCACAGGTTCACCACTCTATGGGTGAAGAAATTCCTCCTCATTTCTGTCCTAAATGGCTTACCCCTTATCCTTAGACTGTGGCCCCTGGTTCTGGACTCCCCCGCCATCGGAAACATCCTTCCTGCATCTAGTCTGTCTAGTACTGTTAGAATTTTATAAGTTTCAATGAGACCCCCTCTCATTCTTCTAAACTCTAGCGAATATAAGCCTAATCGACCCAATCTCTCTTCATACGTCATTCCTGCCATCCCAGGTATCAGTCTGGTGAATCTTCGCTGCACACACTCCATGGCAAGAACATCCTTCCTCAGATAAGGCGACCAAAACTGCACACAATACTCAAGGTGTGGTCTCACCAAGGCCCTGTACAACTGCAGCAAGACATCTTTGCTCCTGTACTCAAACCCTCTTGCTACGAAGGCCAACATACCATTTGCCTTCTTAACCGCCTGCTGCACCTGCATGCTTACCTTCAGCGACTGGTGCACAAGAACACCCAGGTCTCTTTGCACTTCCCCTTCTCCCAATCTATTGCCATTCAAATAATAATCTGCCTTCCTGTTTTTACCACCAAAGTGGATAACCTCACATTTATCCACATTATAGTTCACTTGCCATGTTTCTGCCCAATCACCCAACCTGTCCAAATCGTACTGGAGTTTCATGACATCCTCCTCACAGCATACCCTCCCACCCAGCTTTGTGTCGTCTGCAAATTTGGAGATATTACATCCAGTTCCCTCGTCCAGATCATTAATATATATTGTGAACAGCTGGGGTCCTAGGACCGATCCTTGCGGTACCCCACTAGTCACTGCCTGCCACTCGGAAAACGACCCGTTTATTCCAACTCTTTGCTTTCTATCTGTCAACCAGTTCTCTATCCAAGTCAATACCTTGCTCCCAATCCCATGTGCCTTAATTTTGCACGCTAATCTCTTATGCGGGACCTTATCGAAAGCCTTCTGAAAGTCCAAATACACCACATCCACTGGTTCTCCCTTATCTATTTTACCAGTTACATCCTCAAAAAATTCCAGTAGATTAGTCAAGCACGATTTACCTTTTGTAAATCCATGTTGACTTTGTCCGATCCTGTCACTGCTTTCCAAGTGCTCTGCTATTACATCTTTTATAATGGACTCTAGCATTTTCCCCACCACCAATGTCAGGCTTACCGGTCTATAATTCCCCGCTTTTTCTCTACCACCTTTTTTGAATAGTGGGGTAACATTAGCTACCCTCCAATCCATGGGTACTGTTCCAGAGTCTATTGAGTTCTGGAAGATGACCAGCAATGCATCTACTATCTCCAGGGCCACTTCCTTAAGTACCCTAGGATGTAGATTATCAGGCCCTGGGGATTTATCGGCCTTCAATCCCGTCAACTTCCCCAACACCATTTCCCTACAAATACTGATTTCTTTCAGTTCCTCCCTCTCATTAGTCCCTATGTTCCCCGACATCTCTGGGAGGTCATTTGTGTCTCCCTTTGTGAAGACAGAACCAAAATATGTATTTAATTGGGCTGCCATTTCTTAGTTCCCCATTATAAATTCCCCTGATTCTGACTGTAAGGGACCTACGCTTGAGTTCACCAATCTTTTTCTCTTCACATATCTATAAAAGCTTTTACAGTCAGTTTTTATGTTCCCTGCAAGCTTACTTTCATAATCTATTTTCCCCCTCTTAATTAATCCCTTTGTCCTCCTTTGCTGAATCCTAAACTGCTCCCAATCCTCAGGTTTGCTGCTTTTTTTGGCCAATTTATATGTCCTCTCTTTGGATCTTATGTTATCCCTAATTTCCCTTGTTAGCCACGGTTGAGTCACCTTTTTTGATTTATTTTTATGCCAAACTGGGATAAACAAATTCTGTAGTTCATCCATGCGATCTTTTAATGTTTGCCATTGCCTATCCACCATCAACCCTTTGAGTGACATTACCCAATCAATCCTACCCAACTCGCATCTCATACCATCATAGTTCCCTTTATTTAAATTCAGGACCTTAGTCTCTGAGTCAACTACTTCACTCTCCGTCTTAATGAAGAATTCTATCATATTATGATCGCTCCAACCCAAGGGGCCGCGCACAACAAGATTGCTAATTAATCCTTTCTCATTGCATAATACCCAGTCTAAGATGGCCTGATCCCTGGTTGGTTCCTCGACATATTGGTCCAGGAAACCATCCCGTATACACTCTAGGAATTCCTCCTCCACAGTATTATTACTAATTTGGTTGGCCCAATCTATATTTAGATTAAAGTCACCCATGATAACTGCTGTGCCCTTATTGCACGCGTCTCTAATTTCCCCAACCTCAGCATTACTGTTTGGGGGTCTGTATACAACTCCCACTAATGTTTTCTGCCCCTTGGTATTTCTCAGCTCTACCCATACAGATTCCACATCATCAGAGCCAATATCCTTCCTTACTATTGTGTTAATCTCTTTAACCAGTAATGCTACCCCACCTCCTTTTCTTTTTTGCCTGTCCTTCCTGAATATTGAATACCCCTGGATGTTGAATTCCCAACCTTGGTCACCCTGGAGCCAAGTCTCCATAATTTCAATTATATCATATCCGTTTACATCTATTTGCGCAGCTAATTCATCCACCTTATTACGAATGCTCCTCGCATTAAGACACAAAGCCTTCAGGCTTGTTTTTTAACACTCAGTCCTTTTAGAATTATTATTTACTGTAGCCCTGTTTGATTTACACCCTTGATTTCTCTGCCTTCCACTTTTGCTTTTCTCCTTCCTGTCTTTTGTTTCTATCCTTGCATGCCCTTTCCTCTGTCTCCCTGCACAGGTTCCCAACCCTCTGCCATTTTAGTTTAAACCCTCCCCAACAGCACTAGCAAACACTCCCCCTAGGACATCAGTCCCGGTCCCACCCAGGTGCAAACCATCCAGTTTGTACTGGTCCCACCTCCCCCAGAACCGGTTCCAATGTCCCAGGAATTTGAATCCCTCCCCCTTGCACCATTCCTCTAGCCACGTATTCATCTGAAATATCCTTCTATTTCTACTCTGACTAGCACGTGGCACTGGTAGCAATCCTGAGATTACAACCTTTGAGGTCCTATTTTTTAATTTACCTCCTAACTCCCTATATTCAGCTTTTAGGACCTCATCCCATTTTTTACCTATATCGTTGGTACCTATATGCACCACGACAACTGGTTGTTCACCCTCCCCCTCCAAAATGCCCTGCAGCCGCCCAGAGACATCCTTGACCCTTGCACCAGGGAGGCAACATACCATCCTGGAGTCTCGTTTGCGGCCGCAGAAACACCTATCTATTCCCCTTACAATAGCTATCACTATAGCTCTCCCACTCTTTTTCCTCCCGTCCTGTGCAGCAGAACCAATCATAGTGCCAGGAAGTTGACTGCTGCTGCCTTCCCCCGATAAGCCATCTCCCTCAACAATATCCAAAGTGGTATATCTGTTTGAGAGGGGGATGGCCACAGGGGACCCCTGCACTACTCTGCCTGGTGGTCATTGGGGAGATGAAACGCAGATTGGGTGACCACTTTGCGGAACACCTCCGTTCAGTCTGTAAGGGGGACCCCGAGCTCCCGGTGGCCTGTCACTTTAATTCACCGCTCCATTCCCACTCAGACCTCACTGTCCTCGGCCTCTTGCATTGTTCCAAGGAAGCTCAGCGTAAGCTCGAGGAACAGCACCTCATCTTCCGATTAGGCACTTTACAGCCTTCCGGACTCAACATAGAGTTCAACAATTTCAGATCATAACCTTGGCCCCTATCGCATATATATTTTTAATTTTTTTATCCACACTTTTTGTTTGGCCTTTTTTCTTCCCTCCCACATGGCAGCTGTCCTTCATTCTGCCAGCGCAATTCACACCCCATCTAGAGCCATCCTTTGTTCCTTAACCTGTCCCATTACCACCTCCTCTTGCCTTGAATATCTCTTCATGTCTCTCAATGTCTCTTAATCTCTCCTGCTTTCTATCCTATCACTGACCTTCCCTTTTGTTCTTTCATCCCCTCCCCCTTTTCTCAGCCCCTAAACTTGCTTTCCATTTCCTGCTTTTTTCCAGTTCTGACGAAAGGTCTTCGACCTGAAACGTTAACTCTGTTTCTCTCTCCACTGATGCTGCCTGACCTGCTGAGTTTTTCCAGCATTTTCTGTTGTTATTTCGGATTTCCAGCATCCGCAGTATTTTGCTATTGTGTGGAGCTTAACATGCCTGATTTCCAGCATTCCCAGTTTCTGGTCACTAAAATGAATCGGGCGCGCTGATCTCCCACCCTTACCCGATTCTCGCATCTGCCCAGAGTTGAGTCTTGCAACTTTGGGGCTATCGTACATTCAGAAGGGGATTTTAGGTTGGACAGACTGGGAGGAAGGGGAGGGGGTGTGCGCTTGTAGACACCCATGGTGATATTAGGTTGTGCCTAATTAATTACTGGTCTAACACCCACTGATGAGGCAGTAACCAGGGTAAAATATTTTACTGAGCCAAACATGTTCGGACATCCAACACCAAGCAACCCTGCCTACAGCTGCTGATATACTATATCTCCACGATTGCAACATAGCATGTGTGCTTTAGCAAGCAACATTTGGTCTTGTCTTTATTTGAACATGTGGAAAGGGTTTTGTATTTGACTCTTTGTACATTTACTAGTTTGAGGCCTCCCTGTGTACCAAGACACCGGATTTGGTTTTGAATCCGGCACAGGCTTTAAAAACGGAGTTAATTGATCTCAAAAGGCGCACGCAAGCCTTTGGCTCAGTGGCTCAGTTGGTGGCACCCTCGCCTCTAGGGTCAGAAGGTTGTGGGTTCATAGTCTCACTCCAGGGACTTAAGCACAAAAGGTAACAGATTAAAGGGCAGGACCTCAAAGGGTGTAATCTCTGGATTACTCCCAGTGCCACGTGCTAGTAAGTATAGGAATGGGAGGATAGAGCAGATGAATGCGTGGCTAAAGAGTTGGTGTAGGGGGGAGGGTTTTACTTTCCTGGATCACTGGGCCTGCTTCTGGGAAAGGTGGGACTTGTACAAGTCGGACGGGTTGCACCTGAACCAGAGCGGGACAAATATCCTTGCGGGGAGGTTTGCTAGCACTGTCGGGGGGGGTTTAAACTAACTTGGCAGGGGGATGGGATACAGAGGGAAGCTGAAATAGGGGGGGATGTGCTGCCAATTATGGAGGAAAAAACAAGTCAGCTTGGTAGACAGGGCAAATATATAAGGGCAAGGCTGGATGGCATCTATTTTAATGCAAGGAGTCTTGCAAATAAGGTGGATGAACTGAAGGTGTTGATAAACACATGGGAGTATGATATTGTTGCTATCACGGAGACATGGTTGAGGGAGGGGCAAGACTGGCAGCTCAATATTCCGGGGTACAGAATCTTCAGGCGAGACAGAGGGGGAGGTATAAGAGGAGGGGGTGTCGCAATATTAATTAAGGAGTCAATTACTGCAGTAAGGAGGGATGATATATTAGCAGGGTCCTCTAATGAGGCCATATGGGTGGAGCTTAAAAACAAAAAGGGGGCAAGCACTTTGCTGGGAGTGTACTATAGGCCTCCAAACAGTCAGGGGGAAATAGAGGAACAGATATGTAGGCAAATCTCAAAGAAATGTGCAAATAATAGGGTAATAATAATGGGGGATTTCAACTTCCCCAATATTAACTGGGATAGTCAAAGTGTGAAAGGCTCAGAGGGTGTAGAATTCTTAAAGTGCATCCAGGAGAGCTTTTTGAGCCAGCATGTAGAAAGTCCTACAAGAGAGGGGGCGGTACTGGACCTAATTCTAGGGAATGTGGCCGGCCAAGTGGAAAAAGTGCTAGTAGGTGAGCACTTTGGTGATAGTGACCATAATATGGTAAGATTTAAGGTGGTCATGGAAAAGGACAGGGATGGGCCGGAAATAAAGGTTCTAAATTGGGGGAAGGCCGATTTTAATAGGATAAGGCAGGATCTGGCCAAAATGGACTGGGATCAGCTACTTGTAGGAAAATCCGCATCGGAGCAATGGGAGGCTTTCAGAAGGGAGATTGAGATCATACAAGGGCAACATGTTCCCATAAATGTCAAGAGTGGTTCCAAAAACCACAGGGAACCGTGGATGTCAGGGGATATACGGGAATGGATTAGGAAAAAAAGGAGGGCTTTTGGTAGATACAAAAGGCTAAAGACGGAGGAAGCCCTAGAGGAGTACAAAAAGTGCAGGGGGATACTTAAAAAAGAAATTAGGAGATCAAGGAGGGGCCATGAAATAACACTGGCGAGCAAAATAAAGGAAAATCCGAAGATGTTTTATAAGTATATTAAGGGTAAAAGGATAACTAGGGAAAAAATAGGGCCCATTAGGGACAAAAGTGGCAATCTGTGTGTGGAGCCGGAAGATGTAGGAGGGGTTCTAAATGAATTTTTTGCATCTGTTTTCACTATGGAGAAGGACGATGTAGACATAGAAATAGAGCGGGGGGACTGTGATATGCTCGAACATATTAACATCGAGAGGGAGGAGGTATTGGCGGTTTTAGCTGGCCTAAAAATGGATAAATCCCCAGGCCCGGATGAAATGTACCCCAGGCTGCTGTGTGAGGCAAAGGAGGAGATTGCGGGGGCTCTAACACATATATTCAGGACCTCTCTGGCCACAGGGGATGTGCCAGAGGACTGGAGAACCGCTAATGTAGTACCATTATTCAAGAAGGGTAGTAGGGAAAAACCGGGGAACTACAGGCCAGTGAGCCTAACATCAGTGGTAGGAAAATTACTGGAAAAAATCCTGAGGGACAAAATTTGTCTCCACTTGGAGAGGCAAGGATTAATCAGGGATAGTCAACATGGCTTTGTCAAGGGAAGATCATGTCTGACTAATTTGATTGAATTTTTTGAGGGGGTGACTAGGTGTGTGGATGAGGGTAACGCAGTGGATGTGGTATACATGGATTTCAGTAAGGCCTTCGATAAAGTCCCGCACAGGAGACTGGTCAAGAAGGTAAGAGCCCATGGAATCCAGGGTGCCTTGGCACATTGGATACAAAACTGGCTTAGTGGCAGAAGGCAGAGGGTGATGGTCGAAGGTTGTTTTTGTGACTGGAAACCTGTGGCCAGTGGGGTACCACAGGGATCGGTGCTGGGTCCCTTGCTGTTTGTGGTCTACATTAATGACTTGGATATGAATGTAAAGGGTATGATCAGTAAATTCGCGGATGATACTAAAATTGGTAGGGTGGTAAATAGCGAGGAGGGTAGCCTCAGTCTGCAGAACGATATAGATGGGTTGGTCAGATGGGCGGAACAGTGGCAAATGGAATTTAACCCGGAAAAGTGCGAGGTGATGCACTTTGGGGGGTCTAACAAGGCAAGGGAATACACAATGAAGGGAAAGACCCTAGGCAAGACGGAGGGTCAGAGGGATCTGGGTGTGCAGGTACACAGATCCCTGAAGGCGGTGGAACAGGTGGATAAGGTGGTAAAAAAGGCATATGGGATACTTGCCTTCATTAGCCGAGGCATTGAATATAAGAGCAAGGAGGTTATGATGGAGCTGTATAAAACACTGGTTAGGCCACAGCTGGAATACTGTGTGCAGTTCTGGTCGCCACACTACAGGAAAGATGTGATCGCGTTAGAGAGGGTGCAGAGGAGGTTCACCAGGATGTTACCAGGGCTGGAGCGCTTCAGCTATGAAGAGAGACTGGGCAGATTGGGTTTGTTTTCCTTGGAGCAGAGGAGGCTGAGGGGGGACATGATTGAGGTGTACAAAATTGTGAGGGGCATAGATAGGATGGATGCTGAGGAGCTTTTCCCCTTAGTAGAGGGGTCAATAACTAGGGGGCATAGATTCAAGGTAAAGGGCGGGAGGTTTAGAGGGGATTTGAGAAAGAACTTTTTCACCCAGAGGGTGGTTGGAGTCTGGAACTCACTGCCTGAAAGGGTTGTGGAGGCAGAAACCCTCACAACATTTAAGAAGCATTTGGATGAGCATTTGAAATGCCATAGCATACAAGGCTACGGGCCAAATGCTGGAATATGGGATTAGATTAGACAGGGCTTGATGGCCGGCATGGACACGATGGGCCGAAGGGCCTCTATCCGTGCTGTATAACTCTATGACTCTATGACTCTAAATGCTGGCCTTGCCAGCAACGCCCACATCCCATAAACAAATTTAAAAAAATCTAGAATTACATGGAATTTACAGCACAGAAACAGGCCATTTGCCCCACTGGTTTATGCTCCACATGAGCCTCCTCCCACCCCTCTTCATCTCACCCCATCAACATATCCTTCAATTCCTTTCTCCCTCATGTACTTATCTAGCTTCCCCTTAAATACATCTGTGCGTCAACCACTCCATGTGGTAGCAAGTTCCACATTCTCACCGTTCTCTGGGTAAAGTTTTTCCTGAATTCCTTATTGGATTTATTAGTGGGTAGCTTATGTTGATGACCCCTAGTTTTTGAATTCGCCCACAAGTGGAAGCATCTTCTCTGCATCTACCCTATCAAACCCCTTCATAACGTTAAAGACCTCGATCAGGTCACCCCTCAGCCTTCTCTTTTCCAGAGTAAAGAGCCCCAGCCTGTTCAGTTCTGATAGTTATAACCAACGTTCCCTTTAAGCTGCGCTGCCGCACAGCTGCGCAATGCTCCAGGGGTCCTGCGCAGCCAGTGAGCCGGCTTTTAAATTAAAAAAAACGTGCCTGCGCGGACTTTTGAATGGGCCGCACAGCCCGTTAAAGCGGCCGCACGACCCCAAAAAAAGTTAAAGGGAACATTGGTTCTAACCTCTCAGTTCTGGTAGCATCCTTGTAAATCTTTTTTGCACCTCCTCCAGTGCCTCTATATCCTTTTTGTAACATGGAGAACAGAACTGTGCATGGTAGTCAATTATAAACAAAGATCATTATTCCGGGGGTTTTACATGGGGCCGAAAGTTAGTCAAAAGAAATCTCAGATGACTGAATAATTGCAGGATTTCCCAAAGTCTGGTCTATAAATGAAGCCGGAAAGACTAATAACTGCCAACCACAAACAAGTTGTGAACATTAGCTACACAATGAAAACACAAACAGACCCTTTCTGTTGAGCAAATCTCAACCACTGTTTCATCAAATTAGTTTTCAGAATTGGCCAGTAAACGTGGGTACATTCCCTAATCTCAGCACCTGCAATAGCCAATAAACCACTTTCTGCCATCACGCTGATTAAGCCAGTGCACTACTTGTGATGAAATATGCCTTCATCAGACCTGCTTGTATTTTACCTGCTTGTATTGTGTGAACCGCACCCTTTTGTTCCTATTGTGTGTATTGGCTACGCCCCTGTCTTTTGCCATATAAAGGTCTCAGGAGCTGCTTGAGTCACTCACTACCAGACGAACCCGATGTGGGAAGACCTGCTATGCTGCTATGTTCTTAGTGATTAAAAGCCTTCAGTTGAATCCTTGTCTTTGAGTCATTGATGGCATATCAATTTTAATCACTAAAACACCAAGATGGATCGACTCCTGAAACCAGAGCGCTTGGATCTGGACCCCCATGCCTCAGACGCAGCCACACAGTTCGGACACTGGTTCCGATGCTTCGAATTTTTCATTGCAAACTCATCCACTGCCATAGCCGCAGCCGAAACCGCTACCGGAGACATGAAACTGGGAATCCTGCGAAACTGGGTGAGCCATCGGGTCTCCCCTCTCATCCAAGATGCCACCAGCTACGAGGATGCCTGCACCATCCTGAAGGCCCACTACGCGCGGCCAATAAACGTGGTGTACGCCAGGCATCTTCTGACTACTCGCACGCAGCGGCATGGTGAGTCACTAGAGGACTTTATACTAAACCTAAAAGTACTGGGTAGAGACTGTAACTGTAAGGCCGTGTCTGCCATCGTGTACACGGAGGAGCTGATTCGAGACTCCATTATTGCGGGCCTCAGTTCAAATTATATTCGGCAGAAACTGTTTGAAAAGGAGGGACTGGACTTAAAACAGGCTATAGATATGGCGCGATCGCTGGATATGGCCCAGAGGAACTCTGAATCCTGTTCCCCAGGCCACGCGGCCCACTCCACCTCGTGCGCGCCGTGGGGGCCGCCATCTTGGAAGCCATCTTCACCTCCCAGGTCTCAGGCCAGCCCAGCACCATCGGAGCCCCAGCCTCCACCCAGGAGCCCCACTACTGCCGCGATGCATCGGGGCCCGAAATGCTACTTCTGCGGTCAGGACAAACACTCCAGGCATTTGTGCCCAGCGAAGGGCACCACCTGTTTTAAATGCGGGAAGAAAGGACATTTCAGCAAAGCCTGCAGAGGGAACCCCGCCTCCAACTCCACCACCGCCGCGTGCGCGCCGTGGGAGCGGCCATCTTGGAAGCCATCTTGTCCACCCTCATGGAGTCCACCATCTTGCCCCGACTACACGGACCTCCAGGACCCACTGGTGGCCTCGATCACAGTGGATCAATCCAGGCCACATCCGTTGTCTAAATCAATGATGGACATAGAGGTAAACGGGAACAAGGTTAAATGCTTGATTGACTGCGGGAGCACCGAAAGCTTTATTCATCCTAACCTGGTAAAACGACTTCCTCTAACGATAGTCCCCACACAGGGCAAAATCGCCATGGCCAATAAGACTCATACCTCAAAAATTACAGGTTTCTGCGCGGTTAGGTTGTCGGTAAAAGGCAATGATTACAGAGATTTTAAACTATTGATAATGCCAGATCTCTGTGTGAGCGTGATCTTGGGTCTGGACTTCCAGTGCCACCACCAAAGTATCACGCTTACCTACGGTGGGTCCCAGCCGCCCCTCACAGTGTGAGGTCTGGCTACCCTGAAGGTCAAGCCGCCCTCTCTGTTCGCCAACCTCGCACCCAACTGTCGACCCATAGCGACCAAGAGTAGGCGGTACAGCTGGGAGGATAGACGGTTCATTGCGTCGGAAGTAGAAAGACTCAAGCGGGAGGGTATCATCGAATGCAGTACCAGCCCGTGGCGCGCCCAGGTAGTAGTAGTTAAGGGTAGCGAAAAGAAGCAGATGGTGATAGATTATAGCCAAACGGTTAATCTATACACCCAGCTAGACGCCTACCCTCTGCCCCGCATAGCGGATATGGTTAACCAAATCGCGCAATACCGGGTGTTTTCCACCATCGACCTAAAATCGGCATACCACCAGCTCCCCATTAGGCCGGAGGACCGTCCATACACCGCCTTCGAGGCGAACGGACGTCTCTACCACTTCCTCAGAGTCCCCTTTGGGGTAACGAACGGGGTCTCGGTCTTCCAGCGGGAGATGGACCGCATGGTCGATGAGAACCAGTTAACAGCCACCTACCCATACCTAGACAACGTCACCATCTGCGGCCACGACCAGCAAGACCACGACTCGAACCTCGCGAGATTTCTGAAAACCGCCCTCAGACTCAATCTCACCTACAACGAGGATAAGTGTGTCTTTAGCACTACGCGCCTCTGTATCCTGGGCTGCGTGGTGGAAAACGGGGAAATCGGTCCAGACCCCGACCGATTGCGCCCCCTACGGGAGCTACCCCTACCAAACACTCCCAAGGCCCTGAAAAGGTGCCTGGGGTTCTTCTCCTATTACGCCCAATGGGTCCCCAATTATTCCGACAAGGCCCGTCCCCTCCTGAAATCAACGTCCTTCCCGCTCACAGCCGAGGCCCACGCCGCCTTCAACAGCATTAAACACGACATTGAGAAGGCCGCGCTGCTGGCAGTGGACGAAAACATCCCTTTCCAGGTCGAAAGCGATGCGTCCGACTTCGCTTTAGCAGCCACCCTCAACCAGGATGGGCGGCCCGTAGCCTTTTTCTCAAGAACCCTCCAAGGGCCCGAGATCAGGCACTCCTCGGTAGAGAAGGAGGCCCAGGCCATAGTGGAGGCAGTGCGGCACTGGAGGCACTACCTAGCCGGCAAACGCTTCACCCTGCTTACCGACCAGCGGTCGGTAGCCTTCATGTTTAACAACAAACAGAGGGGGAAGATCAAGAACGACAAAATTCTCAGGTGGCGGATCGAACTCTCCACGTTTGAGTACGACATAATATGTAGGCCGGGGGCCCTCAACGAATCCCCCGACGCCCTATCACGAGGGATGTGTGCCAGCATCCAGGGGGACAGGCTACAGGGCCTCCACAATGGCCTCTGCCACCCGGGGGGGTCACCCGGCTATTCCACTTTATAAAATCCCGTAACCTGCCCTATTCCATCGAGGAGGTCCGGTCTATGACCAGGGACTGCCGCACCTGTGCGGAATGCAAGCCCCGTTTTTTCAGGCCCGACCGAGCCCACCTGATCAAAGCTACACGGCCATTCGAGCGCTTGAGCTTAGATTTCAAGGGACCACTCCCCTCCACCGACCGCAATGTGTACTTTCTCAACATTGTGGATGAGTACTCCCGCTTCCCATTCGCCTACCCCTGCCCAGATATGACCAGTGCCACGGTCATCAAGTGCCTCGGCAACCTGTTTTGCACGTTCGGCATGCCTAACTACATCCACACTGACAGGGGGGCGTCGTTCATGAGCGATGAACTGCGCCAATACCTGCTGTCGAAGGGGATAGCCACGAGTCGGACCACTAGTTATAACCCCCGGGGTAATGGGCAAGTGGAGAGGGAGAACGCGACAGTGTGGAAGGTGGTCACCTTAGCACTAAGGTCTAAAGGCCTCCCCACCTCCCGCTGGCAGGAGGTCCTCCCAGACGTACTCCACTCGATAAAGTCGCTACTGTGTACTGCTACTAACGCCACTCCTCACGAGAAGATGTTTGATTTTCCCCGCAAATCAACCTCAGGAGTGTCCCTACCCTCGTGGCTCTCCACCCCAGGGACAGTCCTGTTACGGAAGCATGTGAGGGGCCACAAAATGGATCCCCTCGTGGAGGCAGTACACCTACTCCACGCAAACCCACAGTACGCGTACGTCAAGCACGCCGACGGGCGTGAAGACACCGTGTCCATAAAGGACCTCGCCTCGGCAGGAAACGACGACGACGACCCATCACCAGCACCCCCAGAAGAACCTCCACCATCCCCAGAGGTATCCTCACCACCCCCAGAAGTACCTGCAACACCCCCAACACATGGGTATGCCCAGGAGGGCACCACGGACTCCCGGTCGGAACCCGAGGTACTGTTGCGACGTTCAGGAAGGACTATCACACCCCCGGACAGACTAAATCTGTAGAAGGGGTGAATGTGATGAAATATGCCTTCATCAGACCTGCTTGTATTTTACCTGCTTGTATTGTGTGAACCGCACCCTTTTGTTCCTATTGTGTGTATTGGCTACGCCCCTGTCTTTTGCCATATAAAGGTCTCAGGAGCTGCATGAGTCACTCACTACCAGACGAACCCGATGTGGGAAGATAAAACACCAAACCCATTCAACAATCATTTTTTGTGACACAATAGCTTGATTTTTTTCAGCATCACTGTGAACATGAGAGTACAAATTCCAATAAATAAGGTTTACATACAAATGCTTAACGCATTTCAAATGGGTTAATGCCTGTATAAAAATAGGATACACAGGATTAGAATATGAGCATTTTATAAATTCATAGATGGAACTTCACCAGTCAGAATCTGTACCTGCTGATTTCTCTTAAAGAAGAAACTTGCATTTATATAGTTCCTTTTATCCTTAAGTGCCTCACAGCCAACAAATCACTTATTGAAGTGTAATCACTATTCTTATGTAGGCAAACATGCAATCCATTTGTGCAGTGTAAGACAATTCAACTCTGACAAACCAAATATGGTTGCAACGTAATCCTTTTTATTGTGTTCGGCCAAGTCCAGACACACGCAATGTCGCTTAAGCAATAGACATACAGAGCAATAAAAGCAATTACCCCATTTTTCCCTGCGAAGAAAATTAACCTTAATTGATCCTGTCAATCCTGACTCTCTCTATAAATTGTTAAGGAAAGCTCAAGATCTTTATGGGCCACTAGTCACACACACTGTCCTTGCTGATTCATTATGGCATGACAAGTGTTGTTGTGGACAAGACCCCAAGAAATGAGATAGCTCCTACCAAATACTAGATGCCAACTTGTTTATCATCCTGGCCTAGGGTCCTACTTCCTATCTCAAGACTGTCTTGGCTATCTCATTTCACAATGTGGTGACAAAAATAAGTCAACAGGCACGAATCGCACATCCTGCAACCTGCATCTTGCACCTCAGCAAAAGTTAAAGAGCTAAATTGTACCCTGACACATTAAACCCTAAAGCATCCTGGTAGTGAATAACTTTAACCATTTCATTATTTCTAGCTACAGTTCAAATCCACAAGCTATCTATAAGTAAAAATAAATCAAAAACTTTAATGATATGAGATTAAGCCAAATCCTAATCCTACGTATGTCTGTATATAATAGGATAGCTTACAACAGCAAACTACCACAAGCAGCTAATGAGATAACTGATCAGTTAATTTGTTTAGGTGTTGGTTGAGGAATAAATGTTGCCCAGGACAAAGGAACATAGGAACAGGAGGAGGCCATTCAGCCCCTCGAGCCTGCTCCGCCACTCAGCGAGATCATGGCTGATCTGCAACCTAACTCCATATACCTGCCTTTGCCCCATATCCCTTAATACCTTTAGTTAACAAAAAGCTATCAATCTCCGATTTATAATTAACAATTGACCTAGCACCAATTGCCGTTTGCGGAAGAGTGTTCCAAACTTCTACCACCCTTTGTGTGTAGAAGTGTTTCCTAATTTCACTCCTGAAAGGTCTGGCTCTAATGTTTAGACAATGCCCCCTAGTCCTAGAATCCCCAACCAGTGGAAATAGTTTCTCTCTATCTACCCTATCTGTTCCCCTTAGTATCTGGAGAACTCCCCTGCTCTTCTTCGAATAGTGCCATGAAATGTCTTGCGTCCACCTGAGCAGGCAGACAGGCCCTCGGTTTATCACCTCATCGGACAATGCAACACTTCATCAGCACTGCACTGAAGCGTCAGCCTAGATTAGGTACTCGAGTCCCATGGTGGGGCTTGAACCCACAGTTCTCTGAGTCAGCTGCGAGAGTGTGACCACTGAGCCAAGCTGACACTTAACATTACAATCACACCGCTCAACTGTTAGCAGTCAACCTCCCTTCTCCTCTGGTTCACAACAACACGTTTCGAGTAAGCACGAGACTTCGTAGTGGAGTATAGGGACTGACTTTATTGATACACAGTAAAGGTGATTAGTCTTAACTGTATACAGAGAGTAGATACTTGGTTTCTATATCTTTTGAGCACTCCAATATACTGTTGAATATCATGCTCCTTTATACACCATATATTTTGACTACATCAAAGAAAAATGTCATAGATAAGACTGTATGACATATCTATTCACAAATGCTTTGAAAACAGACTATTCATGTAAACAACAGAAAATGCTGGAAAAACTCAGCAGGCCAGGTAGCATCCGTGGAGAGAGAAACAGAGTTAACGTTTCAGGTCGAAGACCTTTCGTCAGAACGGATGCTGCCTGGCCTGCTGAGTTTTTCCAGCGTTTTCTGTTGTTATTTCAGATTTCCAGCACCCGCAGTATTTTGCTATTGTATTCATGTAAACCGTTTGTAGCTGTTTACTTCAGAACTACTTCCCTTAAACAAGACTTCCTCAAATGAATTCACTACCCCTTTTATTACCGTAAAACTAAAGTTACATTTTATTACCTACACTTATTTCCTTACACAAGCACTTTAGATATCAGAAGACAAGCCATGCTTTCTCCTCATGACACTTCAGTCATCCTGTTTATAGTGGAAAGCCTGTTGCTTCAAGACACAAAGAAGTTTGACTGTTAACCCTTAACTCCCCAAGAATTTTAACATACATCTCTCCAGGATGTCCAACACCAACCATTAAAACAAAAAACGACACAGTGCATAGTCTTGAAGAAATCATTTTTATTGTTTCATAGTAGATCTATTAGTATATTCAGATGACCAATATTTGAATATAATTAGAATTAAATATTAAACAATGATTAGAATGTGGGGAAAAGTGAAAAAGATCTTGTGTAGCAAAAGGGTTTAACAGTTTATGAGTGCATCTATAAAATGGTATTTTGCAATTTTGTAAAGCTTGCTGTTGTAGTAGCTTAAAGTAGTTTATCAAGTGAGTATCATAACTGCATGGAATGCAGGTTCATGGTTATTGAAGGTGTGTTTTATCCTGCGTATGAATATGGTGGTATTCCCTTCACTCCAAGTCCAGTAATCTGAAACAGAAAAGAATATGGGCTCAATGTTAATTTTTATGCCCAGTTATCTTCTGTCTGCTGCTGCAGATTCTGACTCGCGTGGGATACTGTTCCATGGGCATCATTGCCCTCCATTGCCTCCGTGATCATCATTTAAGTCTGAGCCGAGATAGTGATAACATCAGGACCGAGTCAGATCGACATGTGCATTTTACAGCATTGACCACTGTATAGCAACCAGGAGTGAGATGCCTGGCTGCTTCTTTTCCCTTGGTACAGGAGCGCTGAACACAGCAATAGTCCCAAGGGCACCACAGCATTAAACCTTTTGAGCACTTTCTCTTTTGGATAAGTAGTCTACTAGTTTTACTTGCCCAAGCGACTGTGCCAGTCTGTTTGGTGCAAACATCCCATATTAGGGGCTACAGAGGGAATGTGTGTCATAATGACTCGACATTGATGCGATCACACTGCTGTCACCTTATCATAGGCCAGCACACCTGTCAGCATCAAGATGTATCCATGAGATAACAGCAGTGCAGTTCCGGTATCATAGAATCATAGAAATTTACAGCGCGGAAGGAGGCCATTTCGGCCCATCGTGTCCGCGCCGGCCAACAAAGAGCTATCCAACCTAATCCTACTTCCCAACACTAGGTCCGTAGCCCTGCAGGTTACAGCATCCCAAGTGCACATCCAAGTACTTTTTAAATGTGATGAGGGTTTCTGCCTCTACCACCCTTTCAGGCAGTGAGTTCCAGACCCCCACAACCCTCGGGGTGAAGCAATTTCCCAGGGTAGACTATTACTAAACTAGATGCACGATTTGGTAAAGTATCCTTTGCCAGAAAATATTAGAATCATAGAATTTTACAGCACCAAATACTTGTCAAATATTTATCCACTTCCTTTTGAAAAGCTATTATGCATTCCACTTCCGCCACTGGTCCTGGTAGAGAATTCTGGAATGGAAATTGCTCATGGCCCATTTTTAGGTTCAGAACCAGCGGTGTCCCGATAGCATGTGCCCCAACCGGGAGTCCCAGTGCCGGCCGTTAATTGGTCCTCGTGCCTCATTAAACAACAACAACAACTTGTATTTATATAGCGCCTTTAACGTAGTAAAACGACCCAAGGAGTATTTTAAGACAAAAATAAATTGACACCAGATCCACATAAGGATAAATTAGGGCAGGTGATCAAAAGCTTGGTCAAAGAGGTAGGTTTTAAGGAGCGTCTTAAAGGAGGAAAGAGAGGTAGCGAGGCGGAGAGGTTTAGGCAGGGAATTCCAGAGCTTAGGGCCCTAGGCAACAGAAGGCACGGCCACCAAAGGTTGAGCGATTATAATCAGGGATGCTCAAGAGGGCAGAACTGGAGGAACACAGATATCTCGGGGGGGGGGGGTTGTGGGGCTGAAGGAGATTACAGAGATAGGGAGGGGCGATTTTTTAACCATTTTTAGTGTGACCTGCCACACCTCCGCAGGCAGCTTGGGCATTTCACATTGCCTCGCCATCATGGGGCGGGGGGCCGATCGCGAGGACTGTGGAGTTGGAGGAGCACTCCTGCTTTTTAAAAAAATAATTGAAACCAGCCTTTTTTTTTTTGACAGCATCGTGGCAGTGTGTCTGGAGGAGTTCCTGAGCTACCCGGGGAATTCTACCCAGCAGGCCCTCCATATGGTCTATGGGGAACTCATGAACTGAGAGCGGAGCGGCGTGGCAGATCAAAAAGTTGGCAACTGTGATACTCGCCTCAAACACGGTTGTGATATTATCGGCAGTTGCGCCCATTCTATCTACCTACCTTAAAAATGCCACCTGCTTCCGGTTGTCTTCGATTCCACTCTTCGTCCATCCCCTCCGCAGCTGATGTTACGTAAAGTTCGGAGTAATCCTTTCCTCCAAAGCAGCAAGATGTTGTCTTGTCAACGGGCAGTTTCACTGTCTGGATCCTTTTACCTGAGGGAAAGATTCTTATCTGTGATTCCTGGGCTTTAGACTTCACTGTCATTGTGAGTAAAACAAGGATTTAGATTAATTCAGACTGTGGATTCAGAATCTCCTAGCATTGGGTTTGCTGAATTTGATTCTATGGGGGAAGGGGGAGGGGATTTCCACTGGGTTCTCCCAATCTCCACCGTAACTTAGGTGGACCCCAGAGAAATAGCCTAAAGTGCCATTTTTAAATGTTTCAAAGTTACGGCGGGAGATCGGGAGAGCACCCGCGGAAATGCCAGGTGCAAAATTCTAAAATGGAGCTCAAACAAGGAATTAACTTTCTTTGACTGCCATCATCTGCCATAATAAGTTACTAGAGAACTCCATTGTCTCGCCCCATGTGGTAGACCTCATATAACCTGTATAACCCGACTAAATGAAGCCAGCACATCTTCAGCAATGGCTTCCCTTCTCACCCACGCACTTTCACCTCTTGAATCCACTGAGTAGCTAACCCTTGACCCTCTCCTCATCTCCACCTATATGCTGCCCCTCGATGACATCTTCCTTAGCACAGGGTCAGCTTTCATATATATGCTGATGACATCCAGATCGACCGCTTCACCGCATCTCCTGACTCCATAGCAGTCAGACTAACTGTCCACCATGAAGTCATTGATGAGTCACAGCTTCCTCCAACTGAATATCAGCAAGCTATTTGTATTCACCCCCTCCTGCCACAAGCTCCTTTGCCACTGACTCCATCCCCTTCCTCAACCACCCGCTCTGGTTAAGTCAGACTGAGCAAAACCTTAGTGCCCTGTTCGACAGAGAGCTGAGCTTCAAACCCCACATCTTAACCATTATCAATCCCACTTACTCACCTCTGCAACAATTCCCATTCTGCCCCATGTCAGCCCTCACCACTGAAACACTTATCCTTTTATCACTTCTACATTTGATTATTCCACTCTTGGTCTCCCATCCTTCACCATCCATAAATTACAACTTGTCCAAAACTAAGCCACCCATCTTCTGTCCTGCCTCTAGTCCCAGTCTCCCCATTTTTGCTGACACTAAATTTAAAATACTCATCCTCATCTTCAAATCTATTCCATGGCTTTTCCCTATCATATCTCTGCAACTTCCTCCAGTCTTATACCCCCTCACATATCCTTCAGCCCTCTGACTATTGTGCCCTTCGTCTACCATGGTGGTGGGGTTTTAAGCCTCTCGGACCTTCTCTCTGTAGCTACCTCCTTAAACTATCCACCTCTAGTTTTCTCTCTCCACCTGTGAAAACTTTTTTTTAAACCCATCTTTTTACCAAGGTTTTAATTATCCCTTCCAATCTTCCATGCCAAAGCATTCAGTCCACATATCTCCTTCGATTTGAGAAATGTCTTAAGACATTTTTTGTATTAATGGCACTATATAAATGCAAGCTGTTGTCCAATTTTCGTGATTGATTTATACGATGAAGGAGAGGTTTTACCAATTTTCTTTCCTTCCTGCATTTGAGGACATTGTGGTACTCGGTATTGCAATCATGCAAGTATTGGCAAAACATACCCAACAAAAACAGTCAAAACCAGGGTTAAAATGGCGATCCTATAGATTATTATGATCTTAAAGTAAGACATGGTCTATAGATATATTCTGGCAGGGACTGTATGAATGGAGTAAGTCTGATGAACTACAAAAGGCCATTGTTGTTGTAATTGTAGATCTGCCTTGTCTAGTAGCAGGGAGGGATGTGTGAAAGTGCCACGGGGTGGTAGAAGTTGGGTTGGAATTCATGATAGCCCACATGGTGAGTTAGTGATCTCAGTCATGTTTTCAGGAGGGGTTTCCCAGTGGGAATGATGGGAAGAGATATTGGACACTGACTTGTGGTTCAAAAATGGCTTGTGAGTGGGTCACCCTCATCGCTAATAACATTCTGCATCAGACCAACAACAGATGTATTGCTGGCTAGAGAATGTTATGCAGGAGATTAAAGGAAAAAGATAACAATAAACTGGTGTAAAAAATATGTATAATCAATTCTGATACCAACATTGAGGTGTCAAATAGGAAATTGTAGTTCTTTCAAACATAAAATTGGACATCGCCATTTACATATTGAATTGATTTACCTGTTTCTGGGTCAATACGAAGGACTCGTCCACCATTGTAGCAGGCAACCCAAAGTTTTCCCTCTGCATCGATGCACTGTCCATCTGGAATAACCTCCTCTTGTTCAAGCTTGTACACAACTCTTCGATTTGCTATGCAGTAATGTAAAGAAAAATTAAAAGCTTATTTATTAGAAAATATGTCTCTTCCTTTAAAGATACAGAATCTGAAACAAATCATCCCAGACCAAGATGGTGACAAGCAATTTTCCCTGTCATTTTTCTTGGTACTGCGCGGCCCATTGCAAAGCCGGCAAGCCGGCTGCGCGGGTTCCCTGGGGCGCTGCACAGCCACGCGGCTTAAAGTGAACATTGGTGACAAGTTACCAGCTGTGGCTCAATGGGTAGCACCCTCGCCTCTCAGTCAGAAGGTTGTGGGTTCAAGTCCCACTCCAGAGACTTGAGCACAAAAATCCAGGCTGACACTCCAGTGCAGTGCTGAGGGAGTGCTGCGCTGTCGGAGGTGCCGTCTTTTGGATCAGACGTTAAACCGAGGCCCCTGTCTGCTCTCTCAGGTGGATGTAAAAGATCCCATGGCTCTATTTTGAAGTAGAGCAGGGGAGTTATCCCCGGTGTCCTGGCCAATGTTTATCAACATCACTAAAACATTATCTGGTCATTATCACATTGCTGTTTGTGGGATCTTGCTGTGCACAAATTGGCTGCCGCATTTCCTATATTACAACAGTGACTACACTTCAAAATGTACTTCATTGGCTGTAAAGTGCTTCGGGACGTCTGGTGGCCGTGAAAGGCGCTATAGAAATGCAAGACTTTCTTTACCTCCTTCCAGTGGGGGTTTGTAATTTCTGTGTATTATTTTTATCATTTATGTCAAATTCTTGTGTATGCTATGGATTAATGACATTGTTAAAATAACGGACACAAGAATTTGATCAAAATGCATTAAGTGGCAGATTAAATATAGTGCATAGAAGAATTTGATGCACCATTGTCACGTAAGCAAACATGGCAATGCAATCTGTTTTAGTGATGTTGGTTGAGAGAAGAAAGTTGGCCTGGACTCTGGTAGAACTGCCTGTTCTTCTTCGATTAATGCCATGGAACCATTATCATCTACCTGAACCACTGGAACAAATGGACAAGATTTCGGTTTAACATCTGATCAAAGGATAGCACCGCTGACAATACAGCACTCCCTCAGTACTGCACTGGAGTCCCCGCCTCGATAACATATTAAAGTCCCGGGCCCACAACAAGAGATACGAGTGCTACTAACTGAGCCAAGCTGACTTAACATGGCTAAAAAGGGTTTACATGTTATTTATTTAAAACCCCATTGCCATTAACAAAAGATGAACATTAGTCGCAGACCAAAATAATGAATATAAACAATATTATGGAGCAGCACAGTCTCAATGTACTGCCTGAGATTGGTAGGACTCAGGTTCCTAGACACAAACCTTGGTGAGTTCCCTATCTCAGCTGTGTCACTGTAGTGAGGCACCAAGAGGAGATCAGGCAGTTCCCCCTGGGCATGGAGGACCAATCAGAGGAAGAGTCAACCCAGTGCCTTTCTCACACACATCCTGTCAGCACAGAGAGATGCTCAGGAGTAGCTTTGTCCATTGTCCTTTCAGCCAAGTATAATTTATGGCAAAGCAACAGAGAAGGCATGAATATACCTTTCTAAAAAAAAAAGTACACATCAACACAGAACGGCTCATTCCAACATGTGAATGAATACGTTTTAAAATATACTTACAGATCTTTCCTGACTGCAGGTCATAGTCAAATGCATCCACAGCAAAAGATAAGCTGTCTATATAATAGAAGATCTTGTGATCCAGTGACCAGTCCAGTCCATTAGAAATGTCCACTTGGTCAAAGTGCTTGACCACAGAGTGATCAGTCTGCAGGGAGTACACCGACCCCTGATGCCTTTCGACTTCGGCTGGACGAGTCTCCATTGCCATGGTGCCTGTAGCAGAAGGCAGTATTAGCCCTGTAAATACTAACCATTGCAGTTTTCCTAATACGGTAATAGCTTTTTTTTCAAACGCGCGTGCAAAGAGTATTCAGTCATTTCTATTATTGAGACTATAAGGATGATTCCAGAATCCCATGCTTCCACTAGGGAAGTCACATTCCTAGGGAGCGTGAGTTAGAGATAATGGGCCGGTTATTCTGATCCCTACGGGTGGGTACGTGCTGTGTACACACTCGTACGGACATCAGAAATGCCGGTTTCAGGCATGCGCTGAAAACCGGCATTTCCGATCTGTCAAGAATGCTCTTGACAGATCAGACGCCTGCCCTGGAGAAGAGCCTCTGCGGGCGGATAGTTCCGCTTTCTGCAGAACCTCCGCCCGCAGAAAACCCTTAGAAATCTTACGCCTGGTAAATATTTAATTTATTGTAATTTCAAATCATTTTAAAAATGTGATTTAAAAAAAAATTATTTAATGTTTTACAGTGTTTTTGGGGTGATCTCCATTCATATATTTGACAGGTCTATCTGTCAAGTGTATGAAGGGAGATTCCCTTCTCCTATTGGCTCCCCGTGGCCCACGTGATCCCAGGGACGCTTGTGAACTGCCTGCGCCTCTGGGATATGTGGGCCCTGTGCATTTCGAGTTTGGAGAGGCCCAGGAGCGGAAGTATATGCACCTCGGGAGCCCTCAGGTAAGTCCGTAGATTTTTTCCAGATCGGAGGCCTCCGCACGCGGGAAGCCTATCGGAAAATACGGGCCATTGTAAGTTAGGATCGCAGAACAACACCATTATATTCCATAATATGTCATAATCATTAATCCTCTTGTCTAAGTGTCATGATATAGCAAAAATGGTCACATCACCACCAGCAAAAAAATGGATTCAAGACTTAAGAACGCATAAAAATTAAATTAAATCTTTTTTTAATTCATTCACAGGATGTGGATGTCACCAGCAAGGCCAGCATTTATTGCCCATCCCTAATTACCCTCAAGAAGGCAGTGGTGAGCCACCTTCTTGAACACAACTGTATGATTTGCTCGGCCATTTCAGAGGGCAGTTAAGAGTGAACCATAGTACTGTGGGTCTGGAGTCACATATAGGCCAGACCAGGTAAGGATGGCAGATTTCCTTCCCTAAAGGACATCAGTAAACCAGATGGGTTTTTATGACAATCAAGTAGTTTCATAGTTACCATTTCCAGATTTATTTAATTATTTGAATTTAAATTCCTCAGCTGCTGTGCTGGGATTTTAACTCATCTTCTAACCCAGATCATTAGTCCAGGCCTCTGGGTTACTAGTCAAGTAACATAACCACTATGTTACCATACCCCTCATATGTATCATACTTTTTAAAGAAAAAATATCAGAACATAATTCCAAGTCTGTCACATAATCTAGTTATTGGGCTCGAGTTTCATAGTCAATGGGTAGAAAATCTAGCAAGCTTTGTAATTTACTTGATATTCACTGTTGTGCTTTAGGACATCACCTGAACCCTTTGATTACTGCCTTTTAAATTCTATGGCTAAATCTTCTGAACCTCTTGATTAGTTTACTGCCCAAACTGGTGACCTCCACCATCTAGAAGGACAAGGGCAGCAGATGCATGGGAACACCATCACCTCCAGGTCACACACCTTTCTAAGAAATAGGAGCAGGAGTAGGCCATACAACACCTCGAGCCTGCTCCGCCATTCAATAAGATCATGGCTGATCATCGACCTCAACTCCACTTTCCTGCCCGATCTCCATATCCCTTGATTCCCTTAGTATCCAAAAATCTATCGATCTCTGTCTTGAATATACTCAATGACTGAGCCTCCACAGCCCTCTGGGGTAGAGGATTCCAAAAATTCACAACCCTCTGAGTGAAGAAATGTCTCCTCATCTCAGTGCTAAATGGCCGACCCATTCTGTCCCCCAGCCACCTGCCTTTTTAAGTATAAAGAATCTTACCTAAGGTAGATTAAAGCAGACCAGATCAACACAAGGGTAAAATGGTGAAAATCAATTTCAGCTGAGCTATATGTAGACGGAGATGTAAAATGCAAAAGGAATTGGTTGTGACAAACCTGCAAAGAAACGTCCAGCAGGGTCCACTTTACCATCATTAAATCTGTTGTTTGGTTTATCTTGGTCGACCGTGGCTATGTCAGTAACGGTTCCCTTTTCAAAGTCTAGAAAGGCAAACCTTTTTCCAACTGCCAGAACATATCCCCCTGATCTCCGAGGGACCACTGATCCAATAGGAGCATCTGCGGGACGATAGACGTGTACAATTCAATAACGTGACTCATCCTGCAAAAACTGATGCTGTTATAGATTAAGCAGCGTCAACCCCAAGTGCAGACGATTAAGAAGCAACCCCCGATCACAATAGGCAATGGCTTGCATGCAGACTGATCGTCTGGTACGGAGATTGAACAAAGGAACAACCATCTCGAAACCAGACAACACTGTTGAAAACAAGACATGCCTAAAGGCTACAGCCAATTCAAAACTTCCAACAGAGGCTACCAGACATTCTCTAACAGGCTTTGGTCTCGTCGCCAAAGGAGGCCACCAGACAAAGCAATTAAGAGACTGCGGATATAAAAACAGAAAATGCTGGAAATACTCAGCAGGTCAGGCAGCAACTGTGGAGAGAGAAACAGAGTCAACGTTTCAGGTCGATGACTTTTCATCAGAACTGGGAAAAGTTAGAGATGTAACAGGTTTTAAGCAAGTGCAGGGGCAGGGAAAGGGGGGGAGGGAAGGGAAGGAACCGAAAAAAATTTCAAAACTTATTTTGAGCGATTTCATTGGTTCGTCTTCTGTTTATAATTGGTAGCTTTTCTATTTGGTAAGTTTGGATTGTTGTTTTCATTAATCCGTGGCAATTTTTCATTATCAGTTTACCCACTCTCGCCATGTTTGATAAGTATGATGCCTACTTCTTCAAGTATGATCTACCGTTGTTTTGTGAATATG
This sequence comes from Somniosus microcephalus, assembly GCF_052327205.1. Classification (NCBI taxonomy): domain Eukaryota; kingdom Metazoa; phylum Chordata; class Chondrichthyes; order Squaliformes; family Somniosidae; genus Somniosus; species Somniosus microcephalus. The sequence continues at coordinate 213,020,826 of NC_140996.1, read as the reverse complement.
AAATTTTAGCCAATCAGGTGGCAGTGTGACACAAAATTTATGAGGATATTGCCAGGACCGGAGAATTTTAGCTATGAGGAAAGATTGGATCGGCTGGGGTTGTTTTCTTTGGAAAAGAGGAAGATCAGGGGAGACTTAATTGAAACAAAGACTTGCATTTCTATAGCGCCTTTCACGGCCACCAGACGTCGCAAAGCTCTTTACAGCCAATGAAGTACTTTTTTGAAGTGTAGTCACTGTTGTAATGTGGGAAACACAGCAGCCAATTTGCACACAGCAAGTTCCCACATACAGCAATGTGATAATGACCAGATAATCTGTTTTTTTTGTTATGTTGGTTGAGGGATAAATATTGGCCAGGACACCAGGATAACTCTCCAGCTCTTCTTTGAAATAGTGCCATGGGATCTTTTACGTCCGCCTGAGAGAGCAGACGGGGCCTCAGTTTAACGTCTCATCCGAAAGTTGGCACCGACTCCCTCCCTGAGTACTCCCTCAGCACTGCACTGGAGTGTCAGCCTAATTTTATGTGCTCAAGTCCCTGGAGTGGGACTATGAACCCACAACCTTCTGACTCAGAGGCAAGTGTGCTACCAACTCATGGCTGACATTGAGGTGTATAAAATTATGAGGGGCCAAGATAGAGTGGATAGGAAGGACCTATTTCACCTTAGCAGAAAGGTCAATAACAAGGGAACATGAATTTAAAGTAATTGGTAGAAGGAATAGAGGGGAGTTGAGGAGAACCTTTTTCACCCAGAGGCTGGTGGGGGTCTGGAACTCACTGCCTGAAAGGGTGGTAGAGGCAGAAACCCTCATCACATTTAAAAAGTATTTGGATATGCACTTGAAGTGCCGTAACCTACAGGGCTACGGGCCAAGAGCTGGAAAGCCAGATAGCTCTTTTTCGGCCGGCACAGACATGATGGACCGAATGATCTTCTTCTGTGTCATAACTTTCTATGATTCTATGAAAATGAGGATATATTGGGCTAGAAATTCAGCTCCTTTGTGGCTGCTGTTAGCGCCTCTGGGGCGGGGGGGGGGTGGAAAAAGCAACTCCTGAGAAATTCAGTGGGGTGTTGCTGAGGTGCTACCCTATAGCGCCGCGCCCCCGCCGGTAGCACCCCGGGCTGCTGCGCCGCCAGTGATGATGTAATCGGCATGTGCCGCGACCCCTTAACGCATGGCGGCAGAAAATCGGCTGCGCCCCGTGAGGCTGCCGCGGGCGATGTCAGCGCCAGCCTCGCAGGTCCTGCAGAGTGCACAGTGGCCCGTCCCTTTAACTGAAGGGGAGGGGCTTTGAAACGCGGCAGCGCTCCGCGGAGCCTCCGCCAAGTGCTGCTGATCGCGCCCTGACATCGCCTTGGTTACCGTTCCACCAGGAAGTGGAGTGCCCAAGATTGCGCTTCACTTCCTGGGTGGGGCGGTAAGGCGAATTTAGCGGCCGGGCCAGTACATCTGCGTCGGGCGCTAAATGTCCAGCCTTAACACAGTTACCGCCCCCAAACGGGGCATAACCGAATTTTGCCCATAAAATTTGATGGGAAAAATGTATTTTAGATGCAATACTTTTATAAGTCTAGCAGCTATAAAGTGGAGAGAATTCAATGGAGAGAATGTCCCAAGCAGTTTGGGCAGTTCTCCTATTCTTCATTTTAGAGAAAAGCAATCTAAATTTCTCTCACGGGCAATGACTGGTCTCCTATATTTCACTCACAGTGCTGAGAGAGTGCATGTGCCATCAAATAGAGGCCACTTCTGCATGTTATGGGGACATTAAGGAAGTTATGACACTACTTTGGAAGAAGAGCTTGAAGTTACGGACAACAAGCGGGGGGTGTGGGACCAGGCATGACTGTCCTTTCAAAGAGCCAGCAATGGCACGACGGGCCGAATGGCCTCCTTCCGTGCTGTAAGTTGCTATGATTCTTCCACTGTCCCCGGTCAACATTCCTCCCTCGAGCAACATCGCCAAAGAAACAGATTAACCAGTCATTCATCTCATTGCTGCTTGGTAGGATCTTGTGATGACTACAGTATCTGCCTACATAACAATAGTGTCTGCGCTTCAAAGTGATTCATGCGAAGTGCTCTGGGACATTTCTCAGGTTTGCGATCAGGCCCTATATAAATGCAAGGCTTCCTTTCAGCACAGACAGGAGTTTGGGTTAAGACAAATTTTATCCTATTTTAAGGATCAGGGGCTAAAAATTGAGTAGCCCCCGTGCCGGAAATTGAGTGGTTACGCCCCAAGAGGGAAGCGGGGCGCTACTGGGAGCACCCCGCGTCCCTCTTGAGGCGCTGCGAGTCGCGCTGCGGTACGTCGCGCCGCGGTATTGCGGGCCTTCCTCCCCTTCTTAAAGGGGAGGGGCCTTGCGCAGCGCGACCCGGGGCCCAGCTGGGCCACCAGGGATCGGGAGTGCCGGCAAAAGAGCCCGGCACTCAAGAGAAGTGCCGGGCTCCTGAAGCACAGCCGGCAATCCCCCCGGGGGGGGGTGGGTCGTTCAAGAGGCCGGGAACGGGAGCGCAGGCAGGTGCTGGCAGGCGGCCAGCAACAAAAATGTTCGCTCCGAAGCTCGCCTTTAAATTGCGCCTCCCCGGCCGCAGGTAGGCCCCCCCTGACCCCGTCAGACGTAGCGTCCGGCGGTAAGCCAGGGGGCGCTCCCAAAGATCGTGGCCGTGGCGCGAGTGGGGCACTGTGCACAGTGATGACATCATCGCCGGCGGCGCAGCGCCACGGACCGCTACCAGTTAGCGCCGCCGCTAACCTCCCGCTGAAGTTCGCGAGAGGCGTGGGCAGCGCCGCGTCCGGGCGCTAGTTGCTTTGCGCCCCGTTATAGGGCGCTAACGGGAGGTGCAAAGCAACCCAATTTTTCCCCCCAGGAGTTTTGACAACTTTCACAGCACAAACTGTGCCTTCAATTTAGACTATGTGCACTATTGTAGTGATTTCACACACAGATATCAAAAGGATGCACAGTCTGCATAATTGGGAGTAACAGATAGTTGCCTTCTGAAGGTGAAGGTTTTTGCACATTTTAATAAAGAGAAAAAGCAATTGCCATACATAAGGATGGGAATGGAACTGTCCCAATTGAAGACATCCTTTGTCTTACCGACGTGCACGGTTTTCACTTGTTTTGTGGATGCATTCCATCGGCACACCTTCTGTCCTGTGATATCCACATACACAAGAGAACCGTGCTTTTCTTCCCAAACTGGGCTCTCTCCAATTCTGCTCTTGTCCTTCACGACGCACTCAATCTTAATGGAAGCCATTGCCTGTGAAAAATATTAAAAAGTCACTTAAATATCAGACTGGATGGCTCTTTTTCTGCTGGCACAGACACGATGGGTCAAATGGCCTCCTTCTGCGCCGGATGATTCTTCTATGATACCAGAAATGCGAGGGTACACCTATCGGGAAAGGATGAACAGGCTGGGTCTCTTTCCTCTTGAAAAGAGATGGCGAGGGGTGACCTAATAGAGGTCTTTAAAATGATGAAAGGTTTTGATAGAGTGGATACAGAGAGAGTGTTTCCACTTGTGGGGAAGAGCATAACTAAAGGCCATCAATATAAGATAGTCACCAAGAAATCAAATAAGGAATTCAGAGGAAACTTCTTCACCCAGAGAGTGGTGAGAATGTGGAACTCGCTACCACAGGGAGTGGTTGAAGCGAATAGTATAGATGCATTTAAGGGGAGGCCAGACAAGCATATGAGGGAGAAGGGAATAGAGGGTTATGCTGATAGATTTAGATGAGGAAAGACGGGAGGAGGCTCGAGTGGAGCATAAACACCGGCATGGACTGGTTGGGCAGAATGGCCTGTTTCTGTGCTGTATATCCTTTATAATGAAATGGAGGAATATACTTCTCCGCAAATCCAGCACAGACTTAATTCTGGTGATCCTGCAGTTAGTGTTCCAGGTGTTGCCTTTCAGTAAGTACAATACTTGATTGTGAGTACACTTAAGGATTTATTAAGGGAAGGTCGTGTCTGACTAACTTGAGGTAACGAGGAGGGTCAATGAGGGTAGTGCATTTGATGTAGTCTACATGGATTTTAGCAATGCCTTTGACAAGGTCCCACATGGCAGGTCGGTCAAGAAAGTAAAAGCCCATGGGATCCAAGGAAAAGTGACAAGTTGGATCAAAAATTGGCTCAGTGGCAGTAAGCAAAGTGTAATGGTCGATGGCTGCTTATGTGACTGGAGAGCTGTGTGCAGTGGGGTTCCGCAGGGCTCAGTACTAGCTTCCCTGCTTTCTGTGGTATATATCAATGGTTTAGACTTCAATGTAGGGGGCATGATTAAGAAGATTGCAGAGGATACAAAAATTGGCCGTGTGGTTGATAGTGAGGAAGAAAGCTGTAGACTGCAGGAAGATATCAATGGACTGGTCAGGTGGGCAGAAAAGTGGCAAATGGAATTCAATCCGGAGAAGTGTGAGGTAATGCATTTGGGGAGGGCTAACAAGGCGAGGGAATACACAATAAATGGTAGGATACTGAGAAGTGCAAAGGATCAGAGGGACCTTGGAGTGCATGTCCACAGATCCCTGAAGGTAGCAGACAGGTATACTTTCTTTTATTAGCTGAGGCATAGAATATAAGAGCAGGGAGGTTATGCTAGAACTGTAGAAAACACTAGTTAGGCCACAGCTAGAGTACAGCGTACAGTTCTGCTCACCACATTACAGGAAGGATGTGATTGCACTGGAGAGGGTACAGAGGAGATTTATGAGGATGTTGCCAGGACTGGAGAATTTTAGCTATGAGGAAAGATTGGATAGGCTGGGGTTGTTTTCTTTGGAACAGAGGAGGCTGAGGGGAGACTTAATTGAGGTGTATAAAATTATGAGGGGCCTAGATAGAGTAGATAGGAAGCACCTATTACCCTTAGCAGAGAGGTCAATAACCAGGGGGCATGGATTTAAAGTAATTAGTAGAAGGATTAGAGGGGAGTTCAGGAGAATTTTTTTCACCCAGAGGGTAGTGGGGGTCAGGAACTCACTGCCTGAAAGGGTGGTAGAGGCAGAAACCCTCATCACATTTAAAAAGTACTTGGATATGCACCTGAAGTGCTGAAACCTACAAGGCTACGGGCCAAGAGCTGGAAAGCGGGATTAGTCTGGATAGCTCTTTATCGACAGGCGCAGACATGATGGGCCGAATGGCCTCCTTCTGTGCTGTAAATTTCTATGATTTCTGAGTCTTGACCATAGATATCAGCCATAACATTGGGTAGTTCTAAGCTTCTCATGGATGCATCTGCATGCTTATTCTTTTCGGTACCAGTAAGTATATGCGATGGTTTATGGTATGTCCTGAGACCATGCCGTGTAGCCTTTTAACCTCCTGATACCACAAGAAAGTAAGTCTTTGGTATGTTGTGTTAATAATACCGAATGCAAAACCAAGAGTAAATGTCATAGAGAAGGTGATGTTATGGCCTTTTAGCTGTGCTTAAAAAGTGAGACCATTGTAAAGAAGTGAGGGTGATCGAGCGGGGGGCCACCCTGCAGCTTGCGCTCAGCAACTGTAAGGTGCAGTCTCCATGTTATCTGTGGGTATCATTCATAATAAAATCTGTAAGACTAAGGCGCTGCATTTAGATCCTTAATTCCAGGCACAGAGACAACAGATCCAAGCTGGTCTCGCTAGCAGTGCTACTCAACAGTTGTCACCTGTAGGCAGAACATGTGTTATTAAGTTGAGGGACTTTGAAGAAAGCGCTACCTCAAGATCTATTAAGGCGCAAGTAAGGAGTGTGATGGAATACTCTCCACTTGCCTGGATGAGTGCAGCGCCAACAACACTCAAGAAGCTCGACACCATCCAGGACAAACCAGCCCGCTTGATTGGCACCCCATCCACCACCTTAAACATTCACTCCCTCCACCACTGGCGTACCGTGGCTGCAGTGTGTACCATCTGCAAGTTGCACTGCAGCAACTCACCAAGGCTTCTTCAGCAGCACCTCCCAAACCCGCGACCTCTTCCACCTAGAAGGACAAGGGCAGCAGGCGCATGGGAACACCACCACCTCCAAGTTCCCCTCCAAGTCACACACCATCCTGACTTAGAAGTATATCACCGTTCCTTCATCGTCGTTGGGTCAAAATCCCGGAACTCCCTCCCTAAGAGCACTGTGGGAGTACCTTCACCACACAGACTGCAGCGGTTCAAGAAGGCGGCTCACCACCACCTTCTCAAGGGCAACTAGGGATGGGCAATAAATGCTGGCCTTGCCAGCGACGCCCACATCCCATAAACAAATTTTTAAAAAGATGTTATGAAATCAGGGGAAATGCTTTCAGCCTACTGCTGAAAGCGTCCAATACTCTCCACGGTGCAGGTTTTAATTTGAAATATTTTGAATGTTGTGGAATGGTCACTTTACACGTAAAAGATGTGAAATCAACTTTAGTAATTAAAACAGAGGAATTGATTTTAGAAAGTAAAGAAATATAGCGATTAATAAATATGGGGGATAAATTCAGTATCGCCCCTTTTGGGGCACCATTATCGGCCGTCCGCAAATTTTAGCACCTGCCGCTAATTATCACCTCCGACGGCAAACTTGGCTTTTATCGCCCCTGGAGGTGATTGGAGCGCTAAATCAGGTGCTTCACACCTGTCTTAAGGCGCAAAGGCCGAGGAGCGAGGCGCTACCTCAGAGCGCTGGCGAAGCAAGGAAGGGCAAATCAAAATGAACCTGCAATGTGCTGCTCAGTACTCAAAACTCCTTCACACAGCGTTGAATCTCTCCAGAAGTCTCTCTCTCTCTCTCTCTCTCTCTCTCTGAATGCGTGGTGCAAAAATGTCACCAACAAAAAAAGGCAGGAAGCGGTCGGCCTTAAATAGCGCTCCCCCAGTCCCTTTCTGACTGCAAAACGCTCCCCTCAACCTGTCGTTGCTAGCGGCAGGCGGTAAGGCAGGGGGCGCCACTCAATATCCGGTCCGGGGCGCTAACGGGGTGTTGTGCACTCGACCGATGTCACGATCTGCCGGCGCAGGAGATCATGGCGGTAGTATTCAGCGCTGCCGCAAAATGTCCAGTTAATTTCGCGAGCAGTGCAAACATCACCGCGCCCGGGCGCTAGTTGCTTTACGCCCCTCTTAAGGCGCTAACGGGAGGCGCAAACAATGGAATTTTCCCCCCATAAAGTTCTAAGCTGTCAGCCATGGCTCAGTGGGCAGCGCTCTCGCTTGAATCAGAAGGTTGTGGGTTCAAGTCCCTCTCCAGAGACTTGAGCACAAGAATCTAGACTAATACTTCAACGCATTGCTGAGGGAGGGCTGCACTGTCGGAGGTGCCGTCATTTGGATGAGACGTTAAACTGAGGCTCAGTCTGCCCTGGAGGGAATGGTAGAACAGTGGTTATGTTACTGGACTAGTAATCCAGACTAATAATCCGCGCAGATATGAGTTTAAATCCCACCATGGCAGTTTGTGAATTTGAAACCAGTTAATTAAATAAAACTGGAATTAAAAAGCAAGTATCACTAATGGTGACCATGTAGCTATTGGATTGTTGTAAAAAACCCAACTAGTTCACTAATGTCCTTTAGGGAAGGAAACCTGCTGTCCTTACCCGGCCTGGTCTATATGTGACTCCAGACCCACAGCAATGTGGTTGACTCTTAATTGGCCTAACAAGCCACTCAGTTGTATCAAACCACTACAAAAAACCATAGTAAGAATAAAACCGGACGGACCACCCAGCATTGACCAAGGCATCGGATTCGGACAAGACAAAGGCACACCCAGCCCAGTCAACCTGGCAAAGTCCTCCGCACTAACATCTGGGGACTTGTGCCAAAATTGGGAGAGCTGTCACGCAACAACTTGACATAGTCATACTCACAGAATCATACCTTTCTCCATCACCATCCCTGGGTATGTCCTGTCCCACCGGCAGGACAGACCCACCAGGGTGGCGGCACAGTGGTATATGGGAGTGAGTGGCTCTGGGAGTGCTCAACATTGACTCCGGAACCCATGGTATCATGGGCAAGGAAACCTCCTGCTGATTACCACCTACCGCCCTCCCTCAGCTGACGAATTAGTACTCCTCCATGTTGAACATCACTTGGAAGAAGCACTGAGAATAGCAAGGGCACAGAGTGTACTCTGGGTGGGGGGCTTCAATGTCCATCACCAAGAGTGGCTCGGTAGCACCACAGCTGGCCGAGTCCTGATAGACATAGCTGCCAGACTGGGTCTGCGACAGGTGGCGAGAAAACCAACACGAGGGAAAACCCTACTTGATCTCGTCCTCACCAATCTACCTGTTGAAGATGCATCTGCCCATGACAGCATTGGTAGGAGTGAGCACCGCAGAGTCATTATGGAGATGAAGTCCAGTCTTCACACTGAGGACACCCTCCATCGTGTTGTGTGACACGGCCACCGTGCTAAATGGGATACATTTAGAACAGATCTAGCAGCTCAAAACTGGACATCCATGAGGCACAGTGGGCCATCAGCAGCAGCAGAATTCTATTCCACCACAAACTGTAACCTCATGGCCCAGTTAATTCTACAATTAGACAAACCCTGGTTCAATGAGGAGAGTAGAAGAGCATGCCAGGAGCAGCACCAGGCGTACCTAAAAATGAGGTGCCAACCTGGTGAAGCTACAACATCAGACAAACATGCATGCTAAACAACGGAGGCAGGATGCTATAGACAGTGCCAAGCGATCCCACAACCAACGGATCAGATCAAAGCTCTGCAGTTCTGCCACATCTTGTCACGAATGGTGGTGGACCATTAAACAAATAACGAGAGGAGGAGGCTCCATGAACGTCCCCATTCTAAATGATGGCGGAGCCCTGCGTATGAGTGCAAAAGACAAGGCTGAAGTGTTTGCAACTATCTTCAGCCAGAAGTGCCGAGTGGATGATCCATATCGGCCTCCTCCTGAGGTCCCCACCATCACAGAAGCCAGTCTTCACTTGTTATCAAGAAATGGCTGAGTGCACTGGATACAGCAAAGGCCATGGACCCCGACAACATCCCGGCTGTCGTGCAGAAGACTTGTGCTCCAGAACTATCTGCGCCTCTAGCCAAGCTATTCCAGTACAGCTACAACACTGACAGCTACCCGACAATGTGGAAAATTGCCCAGGTATGTCCTGTCCACAAAAAGCAGGACAAATCCAATCCGGCCAATTACCACCCCATCAGCCTACTCTCAATCATTAGCAAAGTGTTGGAAGAAGTCGTCGACAGTGCTATCAAGCGGCACTTACTCACCAGTAATCTGCTCACCACTGCTCAGTTTGGGTTCCACCAGGACCACTTGGTTCTAGAACTCATTATAGCCTTGGTCCAAACATGGATGAAAGAGCTGAAATCCAGAGGTGAGGTGAGAGTGACTGCCCTTGACATCAAGGCAGCATTTGACCAAGTGTGGCACATGGAGCCCTAGTAAAATTGAAGTCAATGGGAATCAGGGGGAAAACTCGCCACTGGCTGGAGTCATACCTAGCACAATGGAGGCCAATCATCTCAACCCCAGGACATCGCTGCAGGAGTTCCTCAGGACAGTGTCCTAGGCCCAACCATTTTCAGCTGCTTCATCAATGACCTTCCCTCCATTGTAAGGACAAAAGTGGGATGTTCGCTGATAATTACACAGCGTTCAGTTCCATTCGCAATTCTTCAGATAATGAAGCAGTCCGTGCCCACATGCAGCAAGGCCTGGGCAACATCCAGGCTTGGGCTGATAAGTGGCAAGTAACATTCGCATCACACAAGTGCCAGGCAATGACCATCTCCAACAAGAGAGAATGTAACCTCCTCCCCTGACAGTCAATGGCATTACCGTCATAAAATCCCCACCATCAACATCCTGGGGGGGTTACCATTGACCAGAAACTTAACTGGACCAACCACATAAATACTGTGGCAACAAGAGCAGGTCAGAGGCTAGGTATTCTGTGGCGAGTGTCTCACCTCTTGACTCCCCAAAGCCTTTCCACCATCTACAAGGCACAAGTAAGGAGTGTGATGGAATACTCTTCACTTGCCTGGATGAGTGCAGCTCCAACAACACTCAAGAAGCCCGACACCATCCAGGACAAAGCAGCCCGCTTGATCGGCAACCCATCCACCACCTTCAAAATTCATTCCCTCCACCAGCGGCGCATCGTGTCTGCAGTGTGTACCATCAACAAGATGCACTACAACAACTCGCCAAGGCTTCTTCAACAGCATCTCCCAAACCCGCAACAGGTAACACCACTGCCTCCAAGTCACAAACCATCCTGACTTGGAAATATATCGCCGTTCCTTGCTCATCACTGGGTCAAAGTCCCGGAACTCCCTCCCTAAAAGCACTATGGGAGTACTTAAGAATATAAGAAATAGGAACAAGAGTCGGCCATTTGGCCCTTTCAGCCTGCTCCGCCATTCAATAAGATCATGGCTGATCTTCTACCTCATCTCCACTCCTGCACTATCCTCATATCACTTGATTCCCTTAATATTCAAAAATCTATCGATCTCTGTCTTGAATATACTCAACGACTGAGCCTCCACAGCCCTCTGGGGTACGGAATTCCAAAGATTCACCACCCTCTGAGTGAAGAAATTTCTCCACATCTCAGTCCTAAATGGCCGACCCCTTATTCTGAGACTGTGACCCCTGGTTCTAGACTCCCCAGCCAGGGGAAACATCCTCCCTGCATCTACCCTGTCAAGTACCGTCACCACACGGACTGCAGCGGTACAAGAAGGCGGCTCACCACCACCTTCTCAAGGGCAATTACTGATGGGCAATCGATACCCACATCCCGTGAATGGTATAAATAAAAACAATTTAAAAATTGAATGTAAAAGGTCCCATGGCACTAATTCGGAGACGAGCAGGGGAGTTCACCCCGGTTTCCTGGCCAATATTTATCCCTCAACCAACACCTAAAAACAAATTAACTGGTCATTATCACATTGCTGTTTGTGGGAGCTTGCTGTGCGCAAACTGGCTGCCACGTTTCCGCGCTACGGGATGTCCTGAGGTCATGAAAGGTACTATATAAATGCAAGTCATTCTAATTACAGAGATTATTCATGTGTGCTACGGAAGTAATCAAGATATTAGTTGGCAATTAACCAATTAAAATATCAGTAAGAGCAGGCCTTAAAGATTTTTATTAGGAATGATACTCACAGACAGCACACACAGCGATGCCAAGACTGTGGAGACCGCACGTTACAGTTGCTGGGCTCAAGGCCAACCCTCAATCTCCCTCACTTTCTTACAATCATCTCGCTCTTTTAAGCTCAGCTCAGCATGGCATCACTTTCTCCAAGGCCTTCATTCTTAGAGGATGAGACTGGGGAATTAATAATGGGGAACGGGGAAATGGCAGAGACTCTAAACAAATATTTTGTATCTGTCTTCACGGTAGAAGACACCAACAACATCCCAATAATGGATAATCAAGGGACCACAGGGAGGGGTGTTTTGGAGTATTGTAAACCAACACTCGACACAAGGTTTTAGATCATTATTCAGATGGTCTTTATTACACTGGTGGGGAGACAATCTCTACTGGCGCACCAGGAGGCTTCTCCAAATTGATACAGTAAGCGTTACACATTTATGCGTTCAAAAGTCATGGTAGCATCGTGCACAATCCCTTTACACTGTTTTAATTGGCTTAAAGCTCGCGTGCACAGTTGCTGATTGGCTAATTCCCTATCTCGCATCACATGACTGTTTGCCTATATTTATTGTCACATGATCTTTATGATCTCACCTGTTGTTATAATTTTGTGACCTTTAGTAAAACCACACTGTCTGCATTTCTGTCTTGCTGTGCCCCATGTGGTTTTACTTATCTTTAGGTTCCATAGTTTGTGGCTGGTGCTTCTGAGCTAATTTCATCTAATCTTGCAAAAGCATCGAGACCTTGTGGTCATATGTCTGAACTGTCTCCGCTGGTCGCTGTCTAGTGTGCAAGCTGCATAGTTAACCCCTTAAATCCTGAAGGGCACCGTATGCCCCACTTCAGGGGGGAACTAAAGACAATCACTATCACTAAGGAAATAGTACTTGGTAAAATAATGGGACTAAAAGGTGACAAGTCCCCTGGACCTGATGGCCTGCATCCCAGGGTCTTAAAAGAAGTGGCTGCAGAGATTGTGGATGCATTGGTTGCAATATACCAAAATTCCCTGGACTCTGGAGAGGTCCCAGCGGATTGGAAAACTGCAAATGTAACACCCCTATTTAAGAAAGGAGGGAGACAGAAAGCAGGAAACTATAGACCAGTTAGCCTAACATCTGTCGTTGGGAAAATGCAGGAGTCCTTCATTAAGGAAGCAGTAGCAGGGCATTTGGAAAATCATAATGCAGTGAAGCAGAGTCAGCATGGTGTTATGAAAGGGAAATCACGTTTAACAAACTTGTTGGAGTTCTTTGAGGAGGTAACGAGCAGGGTAGACAAAGGTGAACCAGTGGATGTGGTGTATTTAGATTTCCAGAAGGCATTTGATAAAGTGCCACATAAAAGGTTACTGCATTAGATAAGAGCTCACGGAATTGGGGGTAATATATTAGCATGGATAGAGAATTGGCTAACTAACAGAAAGCAGAGGGTCGGGATAAATGGGTCATTTTCCGGTTGGCAAACGGTAACTAGTGGGGTACCACAGGGATCGGTGCTGGGGCCTCAACAATTTACAATCTACATTAATGACTTGGATGAAGGGACCGAGTGTAATGTAGCCAAGTTTGCGGATGATACAAAGATGGGTGGGAAAGCAAGTTGTGCAGAGGACTCAAAGAACCTGCAAAGGAATATAGACAGGCTAAGTGAGTGGGAAAACATTTGGCAGATGGAGTATAATGTGGGAAAGTGCGAGGTTATACACTTTGGTAGGAAAAATAAAAAAGCAAATTATTATTTAAATGGAGAGAGATTACAAAGTGCTACAGTTCAGAGGGACCTGGGGGTCCTTGTGCATGAAACACAAAAAGTTAGCATGCAGGTACAGCAAGTAATCAAAAAGACAAATGGAATGTTGGCCTTTATTTCAAAGGGGTTGGAGTATAAAAGCAGGGAAGTCCTGCTACAACTGTACAGGGTATTGGTGAGACCACACCTTGAGCACTGCGTACAGTTTTGGTCTCCTTATTTAACGAAGGATATACTTGCATTGGAGGCAGTTCAGAGACAATTCACAAGGTTAATTCCAGAGATGAGGGTGTTGACTTATGAAGAAAGGTTGAGCAGGCTGGGCCTATACTCATTGGAATTTAGAAGAATAAGAGTTGATCTTATTGAAACATATAAAATACTGAGGGGGCTCGACAAGGTAGATGCAGAGAGGATGTTTCCCCTCGTGGGGAAATCTAGAACTCAGGGGCACAGTTTTAGAATAAAGGGTCGCCCTTTTAGAACTGAGATGAGGAGAAATTTATTCTCTCAGAGGGTCGTAAATCTGTGGAATTCTCTGCCCCAGAGAGCTGTGGAGGCTGGGTCATTAAATACATTTAAGGTGGAGATAGACAGATTTTTGCAAGATAAGGGAGTGAAGGGTTATGGGGAGCGGGCAGGGAAGTGGCTTTGAGCCCAAGATCAGCCATGATCTTATTGAATGGCGGAGCAGGCTCGAGGGGCCAAGTGGCCTATTCCTGCTCCTATTTCTTATGTTCTTATGTTCGTGGTTTTACCTGAGGTATTACCAGCTCAACATACCAATGACTCAGTTTCTCATGGTATTAGGAGACAAAAGACTCCGCAATACGGTCTCAGGACAAAACAAGCTGCCTTACTTATTTATATGCACAGAAAAGAATAAACATGAGGAGTTTCGAACTATCCAAGGCTATTTTATGTGCTGACAGTCACAGCCTCACAGATTAGTTGACATTCTACAGATATCTCTGAAGGAGTTGCCTTTTACCCACAAAATGTGGTCCGAATACAACTTAACCCAGCTGCTCTAACCACATCCACTGCCAGAAATAAATGTACTGTGCACAGCAACAAGTGCCCAAAATGAAGGACCAATTAGTAGACAACCTTTGTCGTTTGGTATTAAACCACACGAATCAGGAAATCGCTGGTTTGATCTTCAGTCTGAGCTAACTGATATTAGTTAGAGCAACAGGTGGGGTTCGCAAATAGCTTCAGTGTCCCCGGACTACGGATAGAAACATCACTTACAATTCCTGCTTCTGTAAATACATAAAGAATCAGTGCTAACCTTCTGTAAATAAAGAATCAGTGTTAATTTTCTGTAAATACATGAAGAATCAGTGCTAACCTTCTGTAAATAATGAATCAGTGCTAACTTTCTGTAAATACATAAAGAGACTCACCGGAGGCAGCACCGAGAGCGGCCCTGGGTGGAGACTGAGCGCGGAGACCGAGGAGTTAAGGAGCAGGGAGAGAGTGGCCCAGACACACCGGCGGCAGCAGCGAGAGCGGCCCTGGGAGAAGACTGAGCGTGGAGACCGAGGAGTTAAGGAGCAGGGAGAGAGCGGCCCAGACACACCGGCGGCAGCAGCGAGAGCGGCCCTGGGTGGAGACTGAGCGCGGAGACCGAGGAGTTAAGGAGCAGGGAAAGAGAGAGCGGCCCAGACACACCGGCGGCAGCAGCGAGAGCAGCCCTGGGTGGAGACTGAGCGTGGAGACCGAGGAGTTAAGGAGCAGGGAGAGAGAGAGTGGCCCAGACTCACCGGCGGCAGCAGCGAGAGCGGCCCTGGGTGGAGACTGAGCGCGGAGACCAAGGAGTTAAGGAGCAGGGAGAGAGCGGCCCAGACACACCGGCGGCAGCAGCGAGAGCGGCCCTGGGTGGAGACTGAGCGTGGAGACCGAGGAGTTAAGGAGCAGGGAGAGAGAGAGTGGCCCAGACACACCGGCGGCAGCAGCGAGAGCGGCCCTGGGTGGAGACTGAGCGTGGAGACCGAGGAGTTAAGGAGCAGGGAGAGAGAGAGTGGCCCAGGCTCACCGGCGGCAGCAGCGAGAAGTAAAAAGTAATTGAAGTGTGATGTCACCAGAAAGCAGGTAAGTGATTGGTTGGTGAGTATTTCCCTCTTTCTCGTTTTTTTCCAAACTTAATTTTTGTGCTTTAAAGTTTCTAGGGTCTCTGTTGTGTAGCAGGGAGTGGTAGTAAAAAAGGGCCCTTGAGTATATCATTTAATTGTATTGTAATTAGTGGTATTGATTTGATTTAATTTAATTTGAATTAATTAAAGGGTAAGTCATGACAGCACAGCTCGGACCCATGGCATGCTCCTCCTGCACTATGTGGGAAATCAGGGACAATTCCTGTGTCCCTGACGACCATGTGTGCAGGAAGTATATCCAGCTGCAGCTACTGACAGACCGCTTTGGGGCGCTGGAGCTGCGAATGGATACATACTGTAATGATCAATAACATGTCATTCTATAGTGGACACTAGGTGGAGCCGTAGAGCTGTATATAGCTGTATGTATAAGACTACACTACCCAGCTATATATTATATTAAGACTACATTACCCATGAGGCACTAGGCTACCCACAAGGCAGCAGTCAAGATGGAACCCTCTACAGATACTGTACTTAGTCCACATGGGCTCAATAAAGTAACTAGCAAAAGCTAGCTGTGTTCATAATAAGAATGTTTATTTATTAATGAACATAAGATGGTACCAGGGTGGTGAAGATCTGCTGAAAATTGTGAAAAGCGACATGGAGAATTTGAAGCCACCAGAGCATTTGAATCTCACAGAAAAAATTGACTACAATTGGCAGACATTTAAACAACAATTCGAACTCTACATTGCAGCCATCGGATTCAGTACGAAGCTAGACGCAAGGAAGATAGCGTTGCTGCTTACGGTTGCAGGCCCACAGGTGATAGAAGTATTTAATACATTTGTATTTAATCCAGAGGAGAACAGAGGAAAATTAGAAGATGTGCTAAAAAAATTTGATGCACATTGCTCTCCCAAAAAGAATGAGACGTATGAAAGATACATCTTCCATTCTCGGACACAGCAACAAAATGAGACTTTTGATAGCTTTATAACTGATCTGAAACTGAAAGCACAGACATGTAATTTCTCTGAGCTGAAATCATCCATGATTCGTGACCAGATTGTGTTTGGTATTCATGATAAAAAAGTCAGGGAACGTCTGTTGAGAGAAACCGAACTAAATTTGGAAAATGCGGTGAAAATATGCCAAGCCAGCGAGCTAGCTCGAAAGCACACGAAGACTTTCAGTGAAATCAATAATGATGCGATTGTAATGAGTGATAATGCTGCTGTCGGTGCTGTGTCCTACAAGGGGAAGAAACGTGGGAAGAACAGAAATGAAAAGCAATCGGAGGATGAAATTTTTAATTGTAAACGCTGTGGTTACAAACACCAGTTAAGACAATGCCCAGCATTTGGAAAAATGTGCACAAAGTGTAATGGAAAGAATCACTTTGCCAAACAATGCTTTTCAAAAGTAAAAACAACGAAAGGGCAACAAGTTAATGTAATTGAGGACACTGAATTAAGTGAGACATTTTTTGTAGGAATGGTGTCATGTGACAATATCAAAAAGGATACAGAAAATGTGCAGCCCTCAGAAATGGACAATGCTGAACATAAAGCTAATGCAGTAAAAGAGGACAAATGGATGATCCCACTGCAGGTAAATGGAGCATTAGTTACCTTGAAACTAGACACTGGGGCAAAAGCAAACTTAATCAGTATGAGTGGCATTAACAATATGAAAGAAAAGCCCAAAATACAGAAAAAGTCAGTACTACTGAAGGACTATAGTGGACAGAAAATAGATAGCTTAGGTGTATGCAGACTTAAAGTGACAGTCAAAGACAAAGTGCATCATCTCATGTTTTCTGTTGTGGCTGAAAGACTTGATTCACTATTAGGTGACAAAGCTTGTGAGGACTTAGAACTGGTCAAGAGAGTCTACCGTATAAACTGTGCCATAAGCAGACCAGATGACTCGGTGGATTCTGTAGTGAATAATTTCCAGGATGTGTTCAAAGGATTTGGAGTTCTACCATTCACTTACAAGATCCAGCTAAAGGAGGATGCTCAGCCAGTGGTACATGCTCCACGAAGAGTTCCAGCACCCCTGCGTGACCGGCTCAAGAATGAACTGGACAGAATGACCACACTAGGAGTTATCAGGAAAGTCGAAGAGCCAACAGACTGGGTTAACTCCATGGTATGTGTAAAGAAAAAGAACAATGATCTAAGAATATGCATGGATCCAAAGGGCTTAAATGCAAACATAAAACGTGAACACTACCAGATTCCCAAGCGAGAAGAAATCACCAGTGAAATGTCAGGTGCCAGATACTTTACAAAGCTCGATGCCTCACAAGGATTTTGGCAACTAAAACTGGACGAAGAGAGCACCAAATACTGTACCTTCAACACACCATTTGGCAGGTATTGTTTCCTCAGAATGCCTTTCGGGATAATATCTGCATCTGAAATCTTTCATAGAGCGATGGAACACATAATTGAAGGTCTGGAAGGAGTTTGAGTCTATGTTAATGACATCATCATCTGGGGCTCCACACTGAAAGAACACAATGAGAGACTGACTAAAGTGCTACAGAGCATACACCGGAATGGACTGAAGCTCAACAAAGCCAAGTGTCAGTTTGGCGTCCAGGAAGTCACTTTCCTAGGAGATAATCTATCTGGTAAAGGAATAGAGCCAGATATGGAAAAAGTAAACGCCATACTCAAAATGCCCCGACCCACTGACAAAAAAGGAGTGCTACGCATCATGGGGATGATAAACTTCATTGGAAAGTTCATTCCTAACTTGTCAGCCAAGACAGCCTGTCTGCGAGACCTGCTACAGAAAACAAATGAGTTCGCATGGACAGAAAGACATGAACAAGAGTGGATAAACCTCAAAACAGTGCTGACAACCACACCTGTACTCACCTTCTTTGACCCAACAAAAATAATCAAAGTGTCAACGGATGCATCAAAAGATGGCCTAGGTGCGGTCTTGCTACAAGCAGAGGGTGAAGATTGGAAGCCTGTTGCCCTTGCCTCCAGGTCTATGACTGATACTGAGTGTCGATACGCCCAGATTGAAAAGGAATTTCTAGGCTTGGTAGTTGGACTAGAAAAGTTTCATGGCTACATATATGGACTTCCCACCTTCACAGTTGAGACAGACCACAGCCCTCTGGTTGCCATCATAAAAAAAAACCTGAATGAGATGTCTCCAAGGATTCAACGACTCATGATGAAGCTGCAAAGATATGACTTTGAACTGATCTACACACCAGGCAAATACATAGTGTTAGCAGATGCACTATCCCGAGCACCCACAATGAGTCATGTGAGCTCTACTGAAGAAGACGTGGATGTTCATGTGAGTATGGTCACTGCTGCGCTGCCCGTGTCAGGCACAAAATCAAAGCAAATAGCAGAAGAAACAGTAAAAGATACAGTATTACAAACAGTAATAGAGAACATTCATCATGGTTGGCCAAAAGGTTCCTGTCCAAAATATTTTCACATAAGGTCAGAATTGAGTGTCGCAAGTGGACTATTACTAAAACAGAACAGAATAGTCATTCCACAGGCTCTACGTCAAGACATGCTCAAAAGGATTCATGAGGGACACCTCAGAATTGAAAAATGCAAAAGGAGGGCAAGAGACACTGTTTATTGGCCTGGCATAAAAAAGGACATTGAGAACATGATAGGCAAATGTGAGACATGTCAGAAACACCAAAACAAACAAACAAAGGAACCAATGATAGTAGCTGACTTACCAACAGCACCGTGGCAAAAGGTTGGTATGGACCTCTTTCATTTAAATGGTAAAGAATATCTAATAGTGATTGACTACTATTCTAACTATCCTGAGATGGTGCTGCTCTCAAGCACATCAGCAAGCAGTGTCATAATGCATGTGAAATCCATCTTCGCCAGACATGGAATTCCCAGGATTGCCATTAGCGACAATGGTCCGTGCTTCAACTGTAAGGAGTGGCAACAGTTTGCAACGCAGTATGACTTTCAGCACATCACATCCAGTCCTTTGTATGCTCAGTCAAATGGTAAGGCAGAGAAACGTGTTCAAGTTCTCAAGCAGCTACTGAAGAAAGCGACAGAAAGCAAGTCTGATCCTCATCTCGCCCTGCTGAGCTACCGAGCCTCACCTTTAGACTGTGGTTCTTCACCTGCTGAACTACTAATGGGTCGCAAGTTGCGCACCACGCTACCCTGCTGTGCAAAAGAACAGCAAAGTGAGGAACTGAGACAGAGACTTCAACTGTTAAAGCTGAAACAGAAATCATACTATGACAAGTCATCCAAAACTCTAAAACCATTGACAAGGGATGATGTTGTCAGGATTGAGGATCCAGATGCATGGAACAGGAAAGCTACAGTTCTTGAGGAAGTAGGACCAAGGTCATACACTGTTAGAACTGAGGAAGGACAGATTCTCAGGAGGAACCGCCGTTCCCTCCTAAAAACACAACAGACTATTCAAGAGCAGATTGATGACAATGCCGCAACTGCATCTTGTCATTCACCGCCTAGAACAATCTCATGAAGACACATCAGACTTACCCGTGTTGAGAAGATCCACACATGAAGTAAAAGAGCCTGATAGACTTAATCTTTGAGTACAATGTAAAGCTTTGAAAATGTGTTGACTGTTTTGAAAATGTTAATGTTTATAGAGCACTAACAAAAGTGTTACTGATATTATCTTTATTGTTTTCTTGAAAGTTGATTGATATTGATTTTGTTAAACCTCAAAGAAAGGGGGATGTAATGATCAATAACATGTCATTCTATAGTGGACACTAGGTGGAGCCGTAGAGCTGTATATAGCTGTATGTATAAGACTACACTACCCAGCTGTATATATATTAAGACTACATTACCCATGAGGCACTAGGCTACCCACAAGGCAGCAGTCAAGATGGAAGCCTCTACAGATACTGT
The DNA here is from genome assembly GCF_052327205.1 of Somniosus microcephalus. Taxonomy (NCBI): domain Eukaryota; kingdom Metazoa; phylum Chordata; class Chondrichthyes; order Squaliformes; family Somniosidae; genus Somniosus; species Somniosus microcephalus. Next base: position 213,000,858 of record NC_140996.1, on the reverse strand, counting down.
ACTTAGTCCACATGGGCTCAATAAAGTAACTAGCAAAAGCTAGCTGTGTTCATAATAAGAATGTCTATTTATTAATGAACATAAGACATACTGGAGCATTTGCGATGCTGCAGACATCGTGGATAGCATGTTTAGGGAGTTGGTCACACCGCAGGTAAAGGCTGCACAGGCAGGAAGGGAATGGGTGACCACCAGGCAGAGTAGTAGGTGCAAGCAGGTAGTGCAGGGGTCCCCTGTGGCCATCCCCCTTTCAAACAGATATACCACTTTGGATATTGTTGAGGGAAATGACTTATCGGGGGAAGGCAGCAGCAGCCTACTTCCTGCCACCATGGGAGGTCCTGCTGCACAGGACGGGAGGAAAAAGAGCGAGAGAGTTATAGTGATAGGGGATTCTATTGTAAGGGGAATAGACAGGTGTTTCTGTGGCCGCAAACGAGACTCCAGGATGGTATGTTGCCTCCCTGGTGCAAGGGTCAAGGATGTCTCGGGGCGGCTGCAGGGCATTCTGGAGGGGGAGGGTGAACAGCCAGTTATCGTGGTGCATTTTGGTACCAACGATATAGGTAAAAAATGGGATGAGGTCCTAAAAGCTGAATAGAGGGAGTTAGGAAGTAAATTTAAAAATAGGACCTCAAAGGTAGTAATGTCAGGATTGCTACCAGTGCCACGTGCTAGTCAGAGTAGAAATAGAAGGATATTTCAGATGAATACGAGGCTAGAGGAATGGTGCAAAGGTTCAAATTCCAGGGACATTGGAACCGGTTCTGGGGGAGGTGGGACCAGTACAAACTGGACAGTTTGTACCTGGGCGGGAGCGGACCGATGCCCTAGCGGGAGTGTTTGCTAGTGCTGTTGGGGAGGGTTTAAACTAAAATGGCAGGGGGTTTTGAACCTGTGCAGGGAGACAGGAAAGGGAAGCAAGGATAGAAACAAAAGACAGGAAAGAGAAAAGCAAAAGTGGAAGGCAGAGAAATCAAGGGTGTAAATCAAACAGGGCCACAGTAAATAAGAATTCTAAAAGGTCTAAGAGTGTTAAAAAATCAAGCCTGAAGGCGTTGTGTCTTAATGCAAGGAGCATTCGTAATAAGGTGGATGAATTAGCTGTGCAAATAGACGTAAACGGATATGATATAATTGGGATTACGGAGACATGGCTCCAGGGTGACCAAGACTAGGAATTCAACATCCAGGGGTATTCAATATTCAGGAAGGACAGGAAAAAAGGAAAAGGAGGTGGGGTAGCATTGCTGGTTAAAGAGATTACACAATAGTAAGGAAGGATATTAACTCTGATGATGTGGAATCTGTATGGGCAGAGCTGAGAAATACAAAGGGGAAGAAACCATTAGTGGGAATTGTATACAGACCCCCAAACAGTAATGCTGAGGTTGGGGATGGCATTGAACGGGAAATTAGAGATGCGTGCAATAGGGGCAGAGCAGTTATCATGGGTGACTTTAATCTACATATAGATTGGGCTAACCAAATTAGTAACAATACTGTGGAGGAGAAATTCCTGGAGTGTATACGGGATGGTTTCCTGGACCAATATGCCGAGGAACCAACTAGAGATCAGGCCATCCTAGACTGGGTATTATGTAATGAGAAAGGATTAATTAGCAATCTTGGGGAGGAGCGATCATAATATGATAGAATTCTTCATTAAAATGGAGAGTGAAGTAGTTGACTCAGAGACTAGGGTCCTGAATTTAAATAAAGGAAACTACGATCGTATGAGGCACAAGTTGGCTAAGATGGATTGGGGAACATTACTTAAAGGTTTCACGGTGGATAGGCAATGGCAAACATTTAAAGATCGCATGGATCAACTACAGAATTTGTTAATCCCTGTTGGCATAAAAATAAAACAACAAAGGTGACTCGACCGTGGCTAACAAGGGAAATTAGGGATAGCATAAGATCCAAGGAGAGGACATATAATTTGGCCAAAAAAAGCAGCAAACCTGAAGATTGGGAGCAGTTTAGGATTAAGCAAAGGAGGACAAAGGGATTAATTAAGAGGGGGGAAATAGATTATGAGAGTAATCTTGCAGGAAACATAAAAACTGACTGTAAAAGCTTCTATAGATATGTGAAGAGAAAAAGATTGGTGAAGTCAAGTGTCGGTCCCTTGCAGTCAGAATCAGGGGACTTTATAATGGGGAACAAAGAAATGGCAGACCAATTAAATACATACTTTGGTTCTGTTTTCACAAAGGAGGACACAAATAACCTCCCAGAGATGTCGGGGAACATAGGGTCTAATGAAAAGGGAGAAATTGAATGAAATCAGTATTTGTGGGGAAATGGTGTTAGGGAAATTGACCGGATTGAAGGCCGATAAATCCCCAGGGCCTGATAATCTACATGCTAGGGTATTTAAAGAAGTGGCCCTAGAAATAGTAGATGCATTGCTGGTCATCTTCCAAAATTCTATAGACTCAGGAACAGTTCCCCTGGATTGGAGGATAGCTAATGTAACCCCACTATTTAAAAAGGGTGGTAGAGAGAAAACGGGGAATTATAGACCGGTAAGCTTGACATCGGTAGTGGGGAAAATGCTAGAGTCCATTATAAAAGATGTAATAGCAGAGCACTTAGAAAACAGTGACAGGATCGGACAAAGTCAACATGGATTTACAAAAGATAAATCATGCTTGACTAATCTACTGGAATTTTTTGAGGATGTAACTGGTAGACTAGATAAGGGAGAACCAGTGGATGTGGTGTATTTGGACTTTCAGAAGGCTTTCGATAAGGTCCCACATAAGAGATTAGCGTGTAAAGTTAAAGCACATGGGATTGGGGGTAAGGTACTGTCTTGGATAGAGAACTGGTTGGCAGACAGGAAGCAAAGAATTGGAATAAACGGGTCTTTTTCCGAGTGGCAGGCAGTGACTAGTGGGGTACCGCAGGGATCGGTGCTAGGGCCCCAGCTATTCACAATATATATAAATGATCTAGACGAGGGAACTAGGTGTAATATCTCCAAGTTTGCAGATGACACAAAGCTGGGTGGGCGTGTGTGCTGTGAGGAGGATGCAGAGAAACTCCAGTACGATTAGACTTGACAAAGGGTTCACCTGAAACGTTAACTCTATTTTCTCTCCACGGATGTTGCCTGGCCTGCTGAGTTTTTCCAGCATTTTCTGTTGTTCTTTCCAGTACGATTTCGACAGGTTGGGTGATTGGGCAGATGCATGGCAAATGCAGTATAATGTGGATAAATGTGAGGTTATCCACTTCAGTGACAAAAACATGAAGACAGACTATTATCTTAACGGCAATAGATTGAGAAAAGGGGAAGTGCAATGAGACCTGGGTGTCCTTGTGCACCAGTCGCTGAAGATAAGCATGCAGGTGCAGCAGGCGGTTAAGAAGGCAAATGGTATGTTAGCCATCATAGCGAGAGGATTTGAGTACAGGAGCAAGGATGTCTTGCTGCAGTTGTACAGGGCCTTGGTGAGACCACACCTTGAGTATTGTGTGCAGTTTTAGTCGCCTTATCTGAGGAACAATGTTCTTGCCATGGAGAGAGTGCAGCGAAGATTCACCAGACTGATACCTGGGATGGCTGGAATGACATATGTGGAGAGATTGAGTCGATTCGGCTTATATTCGCTAGAGTTTAGAAGAATGAGAGGGGATCTCATTGAAACTTATAAAATTCTAACAGGACTAGACAGACTAGATGCAGGAAGGATGTTCCCGATGGCGGGAGAGTCCAGAACCAGGGGTCACAGTCTAAGGATAAGGGGTAAGCCATTTAGGACTGAGATTAGGAGGAATTTCTTCACCCAGAGAGTGGTGAACCTGTGGAATTCTCTGCCACACAGGGCAGTTGAGGCCAATTCATTAAATATATTCAAGAAGGAGTTGGATATATTTCTTGAGGCTAAAGGGGTCAAGGGATATGGGGAGAAAGCAGGGACAGGGTACTGAATTTGGATAATCAGCCATGATCTCATTAAATGGCAGAGCGGGCTCGAGGGACCGAATGGCCTACTCCTGCTCCTATCTTCTATGTTTCTATGAATCAGTGCGAACCTTCTGTAAATAAAGAATCAGTGCTAACTTTCTGTAAATACATAAATAAAATCAGGGCTAACTTTCTGTAAATAAATTATCAGTGCTAACTTTCTGTAAATGCGTAAAGAATCAATGCTTCTGACCCCACATCCTTCTCCATCTCAAAGACTGCCTACTTTCACCTCTGTAAGATCAACTCTCTCCAACCCTGCCTCAGCCCATCTAGTGCCGAATCCCAAGTCCGTGCCTATGTTCCCTCTAGACTCAACTATTCCAATGCTCTCTCCTGGCCAATCTCCCAACCCCCACATTCCGTAAACTTCAGCTCATCCAAAACTGAGCAGCCCTTACCCTATCCCACACCAAGACCCACTCACCCATAACCCCTGTCCTCACTGACCTGCAATGGCTACCGGTTCTGAAACGCTTCCGATTTAAAATTCTCATCCTTATGTTTAATCCCTTCATGACCTTGCCTCTCCCTGTTTCTAACCTCTTCCAGCCGTAGGGGCCCAACCTCTCCGTTCCTCTGACTCTGGCCTCTTGCGCATCTCCCCTCCCTTCACCCACCATTGGTGGCTCGGCCCCCAACTACACAAGATCAGACAGAATGGCCCAGAAATTGGTGTCGGGGGCTTCCCGCAGGTGCAAGCCCCCGACCTACACTTACATAGCGCGCCGACAGTTGAAGCCTGGCCCTGCGTGGATTTCCTGTCAGTGGCCTGGTTCAGCTCCCGGCGCGCTGTGCTTGCGTGTTCCAGCGGCGTAGTTAGTTTGATGAGCCGGCTAGGATCACGTGAGCACTGGGCAACCAATCGGAGGTTGCAAAAGTTCATTCATGAATTTGATAGTAAGAACTGTCAAACTCATGAAAACTCCGGGCGCCCAAAACAGTACTTAAACTTCAAATAAAAGTTTTAAAAAATGAACTACAGGTAGACTACCCTTTATCCGGACTTCCGAAAACCGAAACCCTCTAAAAACCGAAGGTTTTTTCGTTCAGCGTAAGTCGTGCGTACGAACGAAAAAACCTTCGGTTTTTAGAGGGTTCCGGTTTCGGAAGTTCGGATAAAGGGCAAGTCGTGCGCACGACCCCCCCCCCCCGCGGACCCCGACAACCGCCGACCCCCCCGGCCCCGACAACCGCCGACCCCCCCGCGGACCCCGCCGGCCCCGACAACCGCCGACCCCCCCCGCGGACCCCGCCGGCCCCGACAACCGCCGACCCCCCCCGCGGACCCCGCCGGCCCCGACAACCGCCGACCCCGCCAGCCCCGACAACCGCCGACCCCCCCGCGGACCCCGCCGGCCCCGACAACCGCCGACCCAGCCAGCCCCGACAACCGCCGACCCCCCCGCGGACCCCGCCGGCCCCGACAACCGCCGACCCCCCCGCGGACCCCGACAACCGCCGACCCCCCCGGCCCCGACCCCCGCCGACCCCGACTGACTTACGCTGAGCGTCAGCGTAAGTCGTGCGCACGACCCCCCGCCGACCCACCTCCCGAAATCCGAAATTCTCCTTTATCCGAAACTCGGCTGGTCCCGAGGTTTTCGGATAAAGGATAGTCTACCTGTATTAATAACTGTAAAAAACTATTTTAAACAATTATTCAAATTTTTCAAAAATTTTTTTTTTTAACAAATCGGGTCTAAAAATACACTTACCTTACTGTAAATTCTTTAAAAATAATAAACCTGTGGAAAAAATGTTCTAACTTTAATTAATAGACCACTTACCTTTTAAAACTAAGTCCTTACGACTGCTTTTTTCACGCGTAAAAACCGGAGGCCTTTGTAGTGTATGTACCTTTAAGAGAGAACTACTTTTACAGCTCCTGTATACTGTAGTACCGGCAGTGACCACGCCTGTATATAAGCCTTGAGCATGCCTCTGTACTGTCAGTCTTTAGACTACCCTACTCCAGTAAACACCTGTTGATTGTTAAGTTACAGCCTCCGTGTAGTTATTGGAAAACATCATACTTTAAGAATCACGGATTCAACAGTGGCAACGAGGTCGATTCGAATCTACCTGCAACTCTGCATTTCCCTTCAAGGATTCGCTCCGGGAGGGCGGTGGAAGAAAGTCGAGGCCAGAAGCACGGCGTCGACCACGAGCAACCGCCCATTCATCCAACAGAGAGTGAACATCGCAGGGGAGGCTGTTGAGAGCCGGGCTTGGTTCCCCAGCCACGACGATCCAGCAACAGACTGGCAACAGGTACAGCGCAGACCCTTCCCGGACAGCGGCGGCTGGAGCCGACCGACGGCAGAGAAAAAGCCGAGCAGCGTCGACGGGGTAAGAGAGAGGGTGAAGCGCACAGGGCGCAGCCGGGGGTTGAAAACCGAGCGGCGTCGAGGAAAAACAAAACAGAGAGGGTAAAGCAGCAGCCGGGTTCAGGACCGAGCGGCGGCAACGGGAAAGGCGCACAGGAGAACGCGCAAAGCACAGCCAGGGCTCAAGGGCTGAACAGCGTCCGCGGGAAGAAGAAGGGAGAGCGCGGGAGACGCCATTGAGCCGCGGAGAAGAAGGGAGAGCGCGGGAGACGCCATTTTTAGAAGCCGCAGCGGAGAAGAAGGGCGAGCGCGGGAAGAAAGGAAAGCGCGGGAGACGCCATTTTGTGCCAGCGGAGAAGAAGGGAGAGCGCGGGAGATGCCATTTTAGACAGCTAAATCACACCCAGGGATGCCGAAGAGTGGCAGTATCACTGCGTTCGACAATGAAGTCGAAGACTGGGCGACATATGTGGAACGCATTGAGGTGTACTGCAGGGCGAATGAAGTACCAGATGCTAGGAAAGCACTGGTTTTGTTAAATTCCATGGGTGCAAAAACTTATGGCTTACTGCGAAACCTAATAACCCCAGAGAAGCCCGTGGATAAGAATTTCGAAAGCATAGTAGAAATCCTACAGGACCACTTAAACCCCACACCGCTGCTGATAGCAGAAAGATTTAAGTTCCACAAAAGGAACCAGCATAAAGACGAAAGTAATGCTGAGTACTTAACGGAACTGCACAAGCTATCAAAACACTGCCAGTTTGGAGTGGGACTAGCAGATACATTAAGGGACAAGTTTGTGTGTAGGCTTCAAAGTGAAGGAACCCAGAAACGGCTTCTATCAGAAAAGGACCTTACGCTGGACAAGGCTTTCAGTATGGCAGTATCACACGAAGCAGCCGCACGGGGCGCTGCAGAGATACAACGGAGACCGCAAGAATATGGCACCAATGAAATGTCATATGGAGCAGGGAAGTGTTATCGCTGCGGCAGAACAACACACGACCAGAAGGATTGTTGGTTCAAGGACCAAGTGTGCAGACAGTGTGGAAAAGCAGGACACATAGCAAGAGTCTGCAGGTCAGGGAAGTAAACCAACAGCAAGAAATCTCCACAGGAGAAGTACAAAAAGGTACATAAGGTGATGGACAGTAGTTCAGATGAACAGAAAAGTGATACAGACTCCGGAAGCAAGGAGCTGGGTTGTCTGAAACTACATAAGGTAACCAAAATGGAGGATCACCAGACTATCTGGGTCACACTCAAGATAGACGGAGTCCAAGTGAAAATGGAATTGGACACAGGAGCAGCCCTAACAGTCATAAACCAAAGGGACTACAAGCGGCTATTTTCACATATACCCTTGAAAGCTACAGAGATTGTCTTGAAGACGTACACGGGGCAAAAAGTCTACCCCAAAGGAAAAATAAGGGTGAAAGTGATATACAAAGGCCAGGGAAAACTAAAATTGACCTATATGTATTGCCAGATGGAGGACCACCACTACTAGGACGTGAATGGATCCGGAAGATACAATTAGATTGGCATTCCATACAGGCACTGAAGGTTGAGGCCAAAAAGGATGACGACATCACACCTGGACGACTGTCAAAAATGCTAACTGACGCACAAGAAGTGTTCCAGGAGGGACTCGGAACACTAAAAGGCAGAACAGCAACGATTAAAATAGAGGAAAATGCAAGCCCAAAGTTATGCGATCCGACCAGCCGTCGAAGCAGAGCTGGAAGGGTTGGAACATTCAGGAGTACCGTCCAAAGTAGACTGGAGCGAGTGGGCTACACCCATCGTTCCTGTAATGAAGAGGTCGTTGAGTAATACGCCTGGGGAACCAAAGAAGGTCCGCATCTGTGGGGATTTTAAGGTGACAGTGAACCCAGTCCTTCACACAGTACAATATCCGCTTCCACGGATTGAGGATATTTTCGCCTCGCTATCTGGAGGTAAACGCTTCACCAAAATTGATCTGGCCCAGGCATACTTGCAAATGGAGGTAGAAGAAGCCTCGAAACAATACCCATACTCATAAAGGTTTCTACCAGTAAAACCGGCTGGTGTTCGGGGTAGCATCGGCTCCGGCTATTTGGCAAAGGGCAATGGATCAAGTCCTGCAAGGGATTCCAGGGACCCAGTGTTATTTGGACGACATCCTGGTCACGGGCGAAAATGACAGTGATCACCTCGCCAACCTGGAGAAGGTGCTCACTAGATTAAAGGAATATGGGCTACGAGCTAATCGCCACAAGTGCGAGTTTTTCCAGAAGCAGATCTCGTATTGTGACCACGTTATTGATGAAGAGGGGTTACATAAGTCCCCTGAAAAGATTGAGGCAGTAGTCAAGGCTCCAGCACCGGAAAATGTGTCACAACTGAGGTCATTCCTCGGGCTGGTAAACTACTACCATAAGTTCTTACCAAATTTGTCTGCAGTATTACACCCACTGAACACCCTACTGCAAACGGGGGTACCATGGAAGTGGAATGACGAATGTAAACGAGCTTTCCAGAAGTGCAAAGAATTGATCACATCAAAAGAGGTGTTGGCCCATTTCAACCCAGCACTACCAATTCGGTTGGCATGTGATGCATCACCCTATGGTATTGGAGCGGTGCTGTCGCACAAATTCCCAGACGGATTGGAGAGGCCAGTAGCCTTTGCGTCTCGGTCACTAACCTCAGCCAAGCGCAACTACGCCCAGATTGACAGGGAGGCCCTCAGCCTAGTATGGGGAGTAAAAAAATTCAACCACTATCTGCATGGGCAGAAGTTCACCTTGCTGACTGACCACCAACCACTTGTCTCCATCTTCAATCCAAAGAAGGGCATTCCGGTGATGACTGCACAACGGTTACAAAGATGGTCCCTTTTTCTAAGGGCGAACCAATATGAAATAGAATATAAAGGTACGAAACAGCATGGAAACGCTGATGGGCTATCACGCCTGCCACTGCCTACTCTGGAGGAAGCACCAGCAGTGGACCCTATTGAGATATTTTATTCGTCAATAATTGAACGATTGCCAGTAACTAACGCGGATATAGAGAAGGAGACCCGCAATGATCCGACACTGTCTCGGGTATATGATTTGACGGTGAGGGGATGGCCAACACATGGCGACTCACTGTTGCCAGCATTCTCCTCCAGAAGAGAACAGCTGTCAGTATGCCAGGGGACAGTGATGTGTGGATCCCGAGTGGTAATTCCACCCAAGTTAAGGGAGAGAGTGCTCAATGACCTTCACGAAGGTCATCTGGGAGGGGTGAAAATGAAAAGCCTTGCTGGGGCTTATGTGTGGTGGCCGGGGATCGATCAACAAATCGAGGACCTAACCAAGAGCTGCTCAGGATGCCAGAAGGTCCAAAATGCACCACCACATGTCCCTCTACACCCATGGGAGTGGCCCTCCTCTCCATGGCAACGGGTGCATATTGAATTTGCTGGTCCATTCATGGACTCAATGTTCTTAATAGCAGTGGATGCTCACTCGAAATGGCCTGAGGTGATAAAAATGCCCTCAATCACTACAGAGAAAACGACTGCAGTCCTACGGACCATATTTGCCAGGAATGGCTTGCCAGAGCAGATTTGCTCTGATAATGGACCACAGTTTGTGTCCGAAGAGTTTCGGAAATTTATGAGAAGGAATGGGGTAAGGCATTACACATCCGCCCCGTATCATCCAGCCACAAATGGATTGGCTGAGAGGTTCGTACAAACCTTTAAAAAGGCGATAAGGGCCATGTGCGATGATGAAATTCCACTACAGCATAAGGTGGACAATTTCCTGTTAGCCTACAGAAATGCGACACATGCAGTTACCAACCAGACCCCGGCCATGATGTTCTTTAACCGAAGGTTGAGATCTCGTCTGGATTTGCTCAGACCAAATGTGCGAAGAAATGTTGAGGATAAACAATTCCAGCACATCAATGAGAAGCCGACAAGGAGCTTCAATGTAGGACAACCAGTCTTGGCCCGTGACTACCGAACAGAGAAATGGCAACCCGGAACGATATGCACACGGCAGGGGCCATTAATGTACACAGTGGATGTCGGGGAGAACATTGTGAGACGCCACGTCGACCAGATCTTAGCGTCACAGGAACGAGTCAACCCCATGTCTCGCGTCCCTGGGGATGAACCCGACATACCGGTAGCATCTACCTCAGAAACAGTAGCAGTGGAAACTGATGAAATAACCGACGAAAAGGGGCCAGACTCGCCTCCGCACCAAGAACAAGAACCTCAGGAAAGGCGCTATCCAGAAAGGATCAGGAAGCCACCCCAAAGACTGAATCTATAAATGGACTATTTCAGTTTAATGTGCATGTTAAAGTGTTAATTGTTATTTGAACATTATGGGTACTGTTAATCTAAAAGGGGAGGAATTGTAGTGTATGTACCTTTAAGAGAGAACTACTTTTACAGCTCCTGTATACTGTAGTACCGGCAGTGACCACACCTGTATATAAGCCTTGAGCATGCCTCTGTACTGTCAGTCTTTAGACTGCCCTCCTCCAGTAAACACCTGTTGATTGTTAAGTTACAGCCTCCGTGTAGTTATTGGAAAACATCATACTTTAAGAATCACAGATTCAACAGCCTTCACGCACGGGCAAAGCTTAAAAAAAGAAGGAATTTCACCCCTTGGTTCAGAGGAAAGGAAATGCCGGTTTTCCACGCACGCGCTGTGCATGCTGAAAACCAGCACTTCCATCGGGCCCACGCGTGAGTACCCCGTCCGTACTCACGCGTTGGGACCCGAATTACTGGGCCAATAAGTCCCTTTATTTTTTTCCCTTTGCATTCATGTATCTGAACAACCCTCTTTATGTTGCAATTTCAGTATCGTCTGCGATTTCACACCAATCGGTGTCTTTTGAAAGAATCTAGCCTTATTCCGCTAATAACTCAAATATCTCCTTCAACAGCAACACTCGGTATCATTCTGGTAAAATTGGAGTCCTGTGTTGACAGTCTTTCAAGTGACTTAACAGAGCTCTTTAAAATGATGAAGGGGTTTGATAGGGTAGATGTAGTTAAGATGTTTCCACTTGTGAGAAAATCCAGAACTATGGGTCATAAATATAAGATAATCATTAATAAATCTAATAGAAAATTCAGGAGAAACTTCTTTGCCCAGAGAGTGGTTAGAATGTGGAACTCGCTACCACAGGGAGTGGTTGAGGCAAATAGTGTAGATACATTTAAGCTCGATAAACACATGAGGGAGAAAGGAATAGAGGGATATGCTGATAGGGTGAGGTGAATTAGGGCGGGAGGAGGCTCGTGTGGAGCATAAACACCAGTATAGACCAGTTGGGTAAATGGCCTGTTTCTGTGCTGTAATTTCTGTGTAATTCAAGCGATAGTTGGTGTGGAAACACAGGACAAAGTGACCTTTCTGCAGGAGTGTGTCGTGTTTCAAAGTTGGGCTTAAGCCAAGTTGTTGGGACAAAGAAGAGGGAGCTTTACCCTAAGTATCCTGGGAATGTTTACCGCTGACAGAGGAGTGGAGATCAGTTACATTCATAATTCTTTTTACCACCAGCTCCAAGTTCCCCTCCAAGCCACTCACCATCCTGACTTGGAAGTATATCGCCGATCCTTCATCGTCGCTGGGTCAAAATCCTGGAACTCCCTCCCTAACAGCACTGTGGGAGCACTTTCACCACACGGACTGCAGCGGTTCAAGAAGGCAGCTCACCACCACCTTCTCAAGGGCAACTAGGGATGGGCAATAAATGCTGGCCTTGCCAGCGAAGCCCACACCCCATAAACAAATTTTTAAAAACTTCAATTGTTATTCGTGCAAAAAGTCCAATCTATACTGAAATTGTATGATCACGATTGTACGATTTCTTCACTCAAAGGATTGTGAAACTTTGGAATTCTCTACCCCAGAGGACTGTGATTGCTCAGCCATTGAGTATACTCAAGACAGAGGTTGACGGATTTTTGGATACTTCAGGGAATCAAGGGCTATGGGGATAGTGCGGGAAGGTGGAGTTGAGGTAGAAGATCAGCCATGATCTTATTGAATGGTGGAGCAAGCTCAAGGGGCCAAATGGCCTACTCCTGCTCCAATTTCTTATGTTCTTATGTTCTTTAAGATTCACCAGCAAGGGGGCGGGGGGGATGAAAGGGGGAAGGGGGAGGAAAGGGGGAGGGGGAGGGGGAAGGAAAGGGGGAGGGGGAGGGGGGAAGGAAAGGGGGAGTGGGAGGGGGAGGGGGAAGAAGGGGGAGGGGGAGGGGGGGAAGAAGGGGGAGGGGGGAAGAAGGGGGAGGGGGGAAGAAGGGGGAGGGGGGAAGAAGGGGGAGGGGGAAGAAGGGGGAGGGGGAGGGGGGAAGAAGGGGGGAAGGGGGGAGGGGGGAAGAAGGGGGAGGGGGGAAGAGGGGGAGGGGGGAAGAAGGGGGAGGGGGGAAGAAGGGGGAGGGGGAGAAGGGAAGAAGGGGGAGGGGGAAGAAGGGGGAGGGGGGAAGAAGGGGGAGGGGGAAGAAGGGGGAGGGGGAGGGGGGAAGGGGGGGGAGTCCCCGAGCCCCCGAGCCCCGCCCCCCCGATCTCCCGAGCCCCGCCCCCTGCCCTCCCGAGGGCCGATCTCACGAGGCCCGATCTCCTGAGCCCCGCCCCCCGATCTCCCGAGCGCCGATCTCCCGAGGCCCGATCTCCGATCTCCCGAGCCCCGCCCCCCCCGAGGCTCACCCCCCCCCGATCTCCCGAGGCCCGATCTCCCGAGCCCCGCCCCCCCCGAGTCCCGATCTGCCGAACTCCGATCTCCCGAGCCCCGCCCCCCGTCTGAGCCGGCTTCAAGAGCAGAGAGAGAGACGCCGCCGCGCAACCTACCGCATGAGGCCCGGCCAGACTCAAGTCGCGCGCGCTGACTCCTGCCCCACCCGCCTTTACTAAGATGGCAGCGGTGGCGACGCTCGGCTCAGGCCCGTCCCCTCCAGCCTTCACAAAGATGGCGGCGATCGTGAGCCGCTTGTTGAGCGCGACGGGAGGTGCCTAGCTTGGGCGTGGCTGGGCAACAGAGGCCCAGGCTTACAGGCCTGGAAAAACGGTGAAAGGTAGGAAAATTCTAGATGTTAGAGAAAAGATTTACAAATTAATTAACTTTTTTTTAAAACAATTTGTGTTTTAAAAGCAACTTTTTTTTTGCTGGAAATGTAGATTTGAAAAGAAACACGCAGAAAGTGGGAAAAAGAAATGAACAGTTTGGAATCAAGATGGTGGCCACTCACCTCGGTTCAGAATGATAAGGCCCGCCCACACACGCACCGATTGGTCAACCGTCAGGTCACTGAACTGTAGGATTGGTCAATCATCACGTCACTCAACTGTAGGATGGCCCGCCCGCACACACAATGAACCCGCCCCCACTCGATGCAAATCAGCGGACAATGAGAGGAATTTTGAACACTTTTTGGATACCATCGGCACAATTTTTGTCCAACCGTCGGCACAATTTTTGTCCGAGCAAAAAGTAAATACACCTACAAGAGTCCCCTAATGAGCTTTCTTTTGATATAACATATGTGCAGGTACGCTCTATAACTTTTGATTGTATAGCCGGACAGAGAGACAGACAGAGAGACAGACAGAGAGACAGACAGAGAGACAGACAGACAGACATACCCTTTTATATATATAGATACCGCAACAGGGAAAGTATTACAATTGATTCCGTGACCTCCGGCTAGGAAGGAGAAAAATCAGTCGGGGTTCCGGTGACTCTCTGCTAGAAATTGCATGTGTATCCATGCTCAATGAGGGCAGGATCAGGCAGACATCTGACAGTCCCACAACATTCACAGCCCAGGCTCATACATGAACATTTGACATAGGACAGAAGGGCTGCTGATGCCCTTGGATTTGTATGTCAGCATGAAATACCCCAGCATGAAATACCCCAGCATGAAATACTCCAGCATGAAATACCCCAGCATGAAATACCCCAGCATGAATTACCCCAGCATGAAATACCCCAACATGAAATAGCCCAGCATGAAATACCCCAGCATGAATTACCCCAGCATGAAATACCCCAACATGAAATAGCCCAGCATGAAATACCCCAGCATGAATTACCCCAGCATGAAATACCCCAACATGAAATAGCCCAGCATGAAATACCCCAGCATGAATTACCCCAGCATGAAATACCCCAACATGAAATACCCCAACATGAAATACTCCAGCATGAAATACCCCAGCATGAAATACCCCAACATGAAATACTCCAGCATGAAATACCCCAGCATGAAATACCCCAGCATGAAATACTCCAGCATGAATTACTCCAGCATGAAATACCCCAGCATGAAATACTCCAGCATGAAATACCCCAGCATGAAATACCCCAGCATGAAATACTCCAGCATGAATTACTCCAGCATGAAATACTCCAGCATGAAATACCCCAGCATGAAATACCCCAACATGAAATACTCCAGCATGAAATACCCCAGCATGAAATAGCCCAGCATGAAATACTCCAGCATGAATTACCCCAGCATGAATTACTCCAGCATGAAATACCCCAGCATGAAATACTCCAGCATGAAATACCCCAGCATGAAATACCCCAGCATGAATTACTCCAGCATGAAATACTCCAGCATGAATTACTCCAGCATGAAATACCCCAGCATGAAATACTCCAGCATGAATTACTCCAGCATGAAATACTCCAGCATGAAATACTCCAGCATGAATTACTCCAGCATGAATTACTCCAGCATGAAATACTCCAGCATGAAATACTCCAGCATGAATTACTCCAGCATGAAATACTCCAGCATGAAATACCCCAGCATGAAATACTCCAGCATGAAATACTCCAGCATGAATTACTCCAGCATGAATTACTCCAGCATGAAATACCCCAGCATGAAATACTCCAGCATGAATTACCCAAACATGAAATACTCCAGCATGAAATACTCCAGCATGAAATACTCCCGAATGAACAACCCCAGCATGAAATACCCCAGAATGAATTACCCCAGCATGAATTACCCCAGCATAATCCACTCCAGCATGAACTCTCCCTTCAGGGTAGGAGTGGAGATAATTGAAAGCAAAGTTACCGAAAAACGTGAAGATACAACAGTGAATAAATAGAAAATACTATTTATCATTTATGCAGAAGTTAAAATAAAATCTACTGACCACCGGCTGCAAAAAACAAAGCAGATCTTGTTCCCCATCCCATCCAGTACCTATTGCAATTTATCTTCGCTTGGAATTTTCATGAGGGATCCCCCGCCGTAATTTCGACAGAAGTTCGACGGAACCCACCCCCCGAGATATTATATAAACGGTAAAAACCACCATTTACCTCATTTCTCCCGGTGATTCCGCGGGAGTTACAGTGGGAGATCAGGAGAATCATCTTGGAAATTCCCCCCTTATATTCGCAGAAATTATATATTAGTGTCGGCAAGTATTGAGAAAATTAAACACGCTTATAGAATCTGAGCATTAAAAACGCAGTACCTGGTGAGACGACAGGATTAGCACAGGGAGCGGTGGATGTGCAGTCAGCTCTCCAGTTAGGTGTGAAGCTGAAACAGCTCCGTCGTTTTAAAAGAACTAACCGAATTAATATTTAACTCGTCTCTAAACTGCAGGGTTTCATTGTCAGCAAATATTTCCTGTCTGTTAACAATGTAAGGCTTTAAACTGCACTGATGGCTGAATTCTGTCCACCTCATTCAACCGAAAATGGGAGAATCAGGGTCAGTTACCGATTAAGTGAGAATCTCCACAAAGTGATTACTAATCTGCAGTTGAGCATTTTGTGAAGAACTCCAAAGTTTCACATATCTTTTATTTGTTTTGTCTAATCTATAAAAGAAAACACGAACGAATACTTGGAAGCCTGGTTAGATTTTTATTGAAAGGTTACTGCTGATTATTAAGCATAAAAGAAAGACTTGCATTTATATAGCGCCTTTCACGACCACCGGACGTCCCAAAGCGCTTTACAGCCAATGAAGTACTTTTTTTCCCCCAAGTGTAGTCGCTGTTGTAATGTGGGAGACGCAGCAGCCAATTCGCGCACAGCAAGCTCCCACACACAGCAATGTGATAATGACCAGAGAATCTGTTTCAATGATGTTGATTGAAGGATAAATATTGGCCAGGCCACCGGGGAGAACTCCCCTGCTCTTCTTCAAAATAGTACCGTGGGATCTTTTACATCCACCTGAGAGAGCAGACGGGGCCTCGGTTTAACGTCTCATCCAAAAGACGGCACCTCCGACAATGCAGCACTCCCTCAGTACTGCACTGGAGCGTCAGCCTAGATTCTTGTGCTCAAAGTCTTTAGCGTGGGGCTTGAACCCACGGCTAATACACATAGGCAGGAGCCTAGAAGTTACTGTTAATGATATTAGCAGCGGAATATTTAACGCCTCATCTAACATTCCTCGATCCACAACTTTAATTCAACCTGTTTATTTTAAATCGATTACCACCTCTGCTAAAACAGTAGAGTGAAGAATGTCATACACATGTGTTAAGCATTTCTCCACCCAATATCATCAATGGTCATTGGAACAGGAGCAGGCCATTCAGCCCCTCGAGTCTGTTCCACCATTCAATTAGATCATGGCTGATCTACGCCTCAACTCCAGTTACCTTGGTGCCATATTCCTTGATACCCTTACCTAACGAAAATCGATCAATCTCAGTCTTGAATGCTCCAATTGACCCAGCATCCACAGCCCTTTGGGGGAGAGAGTTCGGGGGAAAAATTGGGTTGTTTATCGCCTCCCATTAGCGCCTCTGGGGGGTCGCTAACGACTTACCGCCTGAGCCGATTTTAGCGCCGCCCGCGAAATTGACCTGGCGCTTTGCGGTAGCGCTAAACACTACCGCCACGAGATCTCCTGCGCCCGGAGATAATGACGTCATCGAAGCGCGCAGCACCCCGGACCGGAAATTGGTTCTCGCCCCCTGCCTTAGCGCCTGCTGTTAGGAACGACAGGTAGAGGGGGACGTATTGCAGTTGGCTGGGAGCTGGGGGAGTGCGATATAAAGGCGGGCGCTTCCTGCTTTTTCCTGTCGGCAAAATATTCTGCATACACAGGTTGAGAGAGTTAGAGAGGCGCCCGGAGAGATTTAACGCTGTCCTTCAAGGAGTTTTGTTCCTGAGCAACACTTTTCAGGTTCCCATTTCTCTGAGCTTTATATTTACCACATTTACAAGATTAAATGGGGGCTGTACTAACTCGGGGCGTCGTCCTCCAGCTTCACCTTCGGAGGCAGCAGAGGCGCAGAGAGAGAGTGGCAAATGTGGCCAGAGGGAGGAGGGCCAACCGGCCTCTGCACAGGAGACCTCACCCTCCCAGGGTATTCCGGGAGCAATTCTCCAACATTCATTTGTCTGAGGAGCAGTGCTTCAGAAGGCTGCTCTTCAGCAAGGAGGTGCTCACTGAGCTCTGCCACCTCCCGCAACCAGATCTGCAGCCTCAGCTCAGGACCAGGACGTCTCTGTCGGTGGCAGTCAAGGTGACGGTGGCCTTGAATTTCTATGCCAGCGGCTCCTTCCAGGCTTCAACTGGGGACATAGCGAATATCTCCCAGTTTGCCATCCATTGTTGCATCCATGAGGTCTCAAAAGCTCTCCAGAAAAGGAGAAGAGAATACATCTCTTTTCCCATGACCCGGAACAAACAGTGCGAATGCGCATGTGACTTTGCTAGGATAATAGGCTTCCCCGTGCTTCAGGGCGCCATTGACTGCACGCATGTGGCATTGCGGGCCCCTCATCACAATGCAGAAGTGTTCCGAAACCGCAAAGGCTTCCACTCTCTCAACGTCCAGTTGGTTTGCGACCACAGACAGCGCATCCTTGTCGTCAATGCCCGCTATCATGGCAGCAGCCACGATGCTTTCATCCTGCGCCAGACTGGTGTCCCAGACCTGTTCCAACCACCGCATCAACCTCATGGCTGGCTCCTCGGGGACAAGGGTTATTCACTCTGCACCTGGCTGACGACGCCGCTCCGTAACCCCAACACTCCTGCTGAGCTCGCCTACAATGAGAGCCATAGCACCACCAGGAACCTCATTGAGCAGACGATCGGCATCTTGAAGCAACGGTTCCGGTGCCTTGACCACTCTGGAGGAGCCTTGCAGTACTCTCCCGAACAGGTATCGCTTTTCATTGTTGTGTGCTACATGCTTCACAACCTCGCAATTATGAGGACCCAGCCATTGCCACCAGGGATTGGTGGACCACCTCAGGAGGAGGAAGAGGGAGAGGAGGAGGATGAAGAGGAGGATGAGCAGCACCAACGTGGGAGGGATGCGCTCAATGTTGCCTCGGCAAGGGCCGTCCATGAACGCCTGATAAGACACCGCTTCTGACGAATGACAGAGGAGATGGCTTTTGGGATGAACAAGCACATCATCACAACCATCCCCCAGCCCCTATTGCTGGGCCACTAAAAATGTTTATTTATCTGACAAACTGTGTCTTATTTATTCAGCGCAACCAATAACAAACAAACACAACAATTCATTAATTAACAAAACTGGTTCTTACCACATCAAGATAAGTGTAAATAGAGTGAACAATATATTAACATAAGCATCCAACTTTGGGACAAACATTTCCCCTATTTGTTGGAGAAATTTTAGTTATTCGCCCTTCGAGGATGAGCTCCATCCCCTGCGCACTTCCCCCCTTCCCACCCTACTGCTCCTCCATAATGTGGCCCCAGTGGCTGCAGCAAGGCTGGCAGAAGGCTGCTGAATCTCGAATCCAGAGACTGGAGATAGCCTTGAAAGACACCCTCGACCAGCTCTGGGCCTGGGGGGCACGGCTGCAGACTGCACGAACTCTGCATGAGCAGCAGCAGTCTGGGCTGGCTGTTACAGGTTGTGGCAAGTGCAATGGCGGAGTGGCAGTGGTGGGAGCAGGAATGCTGTCATCCTGAGAGAGGACAGCACCTTCCTGCTCGATCGACACACTGCCACTCCCCCGGGGCAGTACCTCAGCATCTGGAGCAATCTGCTTGAGCACAGATTGCTGGCCTACTGCGGCGCGGTGTGAGCCCTGGTGGACTGTGTGCAACCCAGTGAGGATGGTAGCAGTCAGCGCTTGCATGACATCAATCTGAGACTGCATGTGAGCAGTCTGAGACTGGATGGCACCAACCAATGACTCGATTGCAGCACTAAGCCGTTGCGTTGCCTCGGCCTGTGCTGCAATAGATGCTGCCACCTCACCCATTACACACGGCATGGGCTCTGAGTGTCCACGGTCTCTCTGCAATTCAACCATCCTCTGCAACGAGACAAGGATGGGTTTGAGGGTTTGCGCACAGATGACAGCTGTGCTGGTGGCGGACTCCTCCACGCTCCTAGCTGGTGCATCCATGCTCTCGGGCACCCTTGCCACTGCACCCATGAGCTCAGTGTGCATGCTCATATCCTGAGTATTCATGGGCGCTATATCGAGGTCCTCGTCTTGAGTCCTGTGCAGCAGAACCCGTGCGTGTACTCACCCTCCGGGAGATGGCCCTGAGCTTCCCTTCCCCCATGGCATTGCTGCAGCCCGCTGGGTCCCGGAGCTTCACCCACATCAGATCCAAACCCCCTGCTCCCCTCCAGTGAACGCGTGGCCCGAGTGTCGGATATCTCGTCCTCGGGAGACGCAGGCGTTGAGGCGCGGGCTTCGTGTTCCTCCTCCTCTCCCGTGTCGCTGCCACTGGTTGGTTGAGGGACAGGCTGGTCAGCTGGTGGCTCACTATCTGAAAGCAGGAAGGTACAAGAGTAACTTTAACGTGAGGGCAGGGGGGCAGGAAAGGAGCAAGGATTGGAGACAGTCTAGTCAGATGGAAAGTGTAAAAGGCTGGTGTTGTGAGGGGGAGGTGGTATGAGAGAGGAGAGAAAGCTGATGAACATACCGTTGCTGTCTCCAAGGGGGTCGACCTCTCCAACGGCCACAGCACTGACAACATGACTGGCAATGAGTCTGTCGATTCTCTCCTCCAATTGTGTGAGGGGGTGCAGCTCCGCCTGTCCTCCTCCCGTCCATTGTTGTTCCCTCCGATTATGTGACAGCTTGGCCTGCAAGAAAAAGGACAGCATGTGAGTGAGTGTGCAGCCATGTGTTTGGCAGATGTGCCCACCATAGTTGAATAGCCGTTAATGTCTGCAAGGTGTGGGGTGTGCATGTGGCTTTTATGAGTTGGGCATAGTTGTTGGGTGAGTGTTGGGCATTTGGGTATTTACACTGTCTGTGCACAGAGTGAGGTTGAGATGGTGGAATGTAGAGGTTTTTCAAGCAGGTACTCACCCTGACCACCCGAGTGAGGTCGTTGAACACCTTACGGCACTGCGAATGCGTCCTTTGGACCAGGCTCCTCCATGAAACGTGCTGGGCAACCTCCCTCCAAACCCTTGTAAACTCACGGGGCAATGGCCTCCTGCCAGTCTCTGGAAGCAGCATTGCCCGTCGGCGTTCCACAGCGCCAACCAGAGCGAGGCGCTACCTCAGAACGCTACTGAATCTCAGGCGATGTCAATTACCTTATACTCAGACCGACTGGCGCCGTCCAGTTCTTAAAGGGGAGGGTCCATCTTGCTGCACAGCCTCACCCTGCTCATTGCAGCGTTTGACATCGGCCTGCAATCAGGTAAAAATCTTCATCAAAGATTTATGATGGATACTCAGAGGACTAGCGAGCCCCTTTAAGAACTGGACGGCACCAGTCTGTCTGAGTATAAGGTAATTGACATCGCCTGAGATTCAGTAGCGCTCTGAGGTAGCGCCTCACTCCCCGACGTTAGCGCCCTAAGAGAGGTGTGTAGTGCTTGATTTAACGCTCCAATCACCTCCAGGGGCGCTGGAGATGAATTTTGCGGTATTTAGCGCCAGGCGCTAAAATTTGCACCCGGCCAATATTAGCACGCCAAAATGGGCGATACCCAATTTTTCCCCCTTCCAGAGTTCTACTACCCTTTCCTTACTAAACGGCCTAGCCCCGATTTTAAGATGATGTCCCCTCGTGGTTGATTCCCCCATCAGAGGAAATAGTTTCTCTGTATCTATCCTATCGAATCCTTTTAACATTTTACACCCTAGTCTTTATTATATTGAATTCTAAATGTGCTTAAAGTGGATATAACCTAGCAATGGATGAGTCTTGGGGTGAATTGATGTGGGGGGATTCTGCTGCGGAAATTCACCCCCGAGGTGCGGAACTTCACGATGGTTCATAGCTTGTGAATCTGTTTGTTGTTGAATAGATCAAAGGTATTCAACCTGTGGGTCGTGAGCCCCTGTCCCACACTCGGAACAGTAGGCAGGAGCTGAGGTAACAGCAAGGAAGCGAGATGGCCGGGAGGACCCCCTGAGAGGAAGAGAAGGCGCCTCAAAGAGCAGGGTGGCAGCAGCAGTGAGGAGTATCTCAAGAGAGAAGAGGATCACCGCAGGTTCATCATTACGTCGCAGTTGCCTTATTGTTTTGGGAATGGGAATCGCAAGCAATGTTCCCTCTAATTCTTTTTTTGGGTGCGGGGTCCCTTTAACTGGCTGTGCCGCCCCCTTTGAAATTTTGCGTATGCGCGGTTTCTTGCACTGAAAGGCCGGTGAGCGGCCTGTGCGGGACCTCCAGACCGCCGCGTGGCCGTGCAGCTCACCGGCAACATTGATCGCAAGTATACAAAAGCAAAATACTGCAGATGCTGGAAATCTGAAATAAAAACAGAAAATGCTGGAAACACTCAGCAGGTCAGGCATCATCTGTGGAGAGAGAAACAGAGTTAACGTTTCAGGTCGATGACCCTTTGTCAGAAGTGGAAAAAGCTGGAGATGGAACAGATTTTTAAGCAAGTGCAGGGGCAGGGAAAGGGGGGAGGGGAGGAAAGAACAAAAGGGAAGGTCTGTGATAGGATGGAAGGCAGGAGAGATTAAGAGGCAAAAGAAATGGTGCAAGACAAAAGGAGATGGTAATGGGACAAGTTAAGAAACAAAAGATGGCTCTAGATGAAGTGTAAATGGCACGGGCAGAATGAAAGACAGCTGCCATGTGGGGGAGAGAGAAAAAAATGGGGAAAAAAAGGATAGGGGCAGAGGTTATGATCTGAAATTGTTGAACTCTATGTTGAGTCCAGAAGGCTGTAAAGTGCCTAATCGAAAGACGAGGTGCTGTTCCTCGAGCTTACGCTGAGCTTCATTGAAACAGTGTAATAGGCCGAGGACGGTGAGGTCAGAGTGGGAGTGGAGCGGAGAATTAAAGTGACAGGCGACCGGAAGCTCGGGGTCCCCCTTACGGACTGAACGGAGGTGTTCCGCAAAGCGGTCACCCAATCTGCGTTTGGTCTCCCCAATGTAGAGGAGACTGCATCGTGAGCAGCGAATACAGTATACTAGATTGCAAGTAGTACAAGTAAATCGCTGTTTCACCTGGAAGGGGTGTTTGGGGCCCTGGACAGTGGGAAGTGGGGAGGTAAAAGGGCAAGTTGATCGCAGGTATAGTGGATTTCACGGAAAGGGGTTTGCGAGATAAAAAGGGGTTGAGTGAAAGACTCATTTTGATCTCGGTGTTATATAAACATCATCATCAGAAATAAAGAGACATATTTCCTGCCTGAAATATAGGCACATTCCTGTTGTGATTTTAAAAATAACCGAAAACGCGATCCCTGCACAGAAGGCTATCCTATTTAACCCCCTTTAAGTATGTCCTAGAAATTGTAATCATCAGCTACGTATCTCTCTAAATTCCTCACTCTTTCACTTCACATATCTGTGAAGGTCAGCATGCTTGTGTACTGTTGGTAAATCTGTCTCAAGTATCTGAGTACAAAACGTTATCTAAACACCAAGGTAACAGTGGAGAAATCTCTTGCATGTTCTATCTGTATTACTTTACTTAGCAAGCTGATACTGCAAGAACGACCTCAAATCAAAATCAAATGAATTTAACTCTATAATTTGAGGGCTCCTTCTAACCCTTATGGTATATGGAAAAGGACCGAAATAGAGTAAAAAGTGGAGCTTTCGGACCAGCCGCAGGCAGCTTGTTTTATATATAGGATTGGGAAAACAACAAGCGACGTTCACTGCTGGCAGAGTGTACTGGCCAGTGTGCTAAGGTTTATACCAGTGGAGGGACTGTGCACAATAATACGTTGAGGTCAGACTCATAAGTGTATCAGATAAATACTCTCCACACACATTATATAGCATTAGAAAAAGTACGAGCAAAAGGAATATTTATCATATTGGCCCAGTAATTCCAGGCACAACGCGTGAGTACGGATGGGGTACTCACGCGTGTGCCCGGAGGAATTGCCGGTTTTCAGCATGCACAGCGCATGCGCTGAAAACCGGCATTTCCTGTCCTCTGACCCAAGGGGTTAAGAGGCAGAACACGCGCGACTGCACAGGCAGCGCGTGCGCAGTGAAATTCCTTTTTTTTTCAGAGTTGCGCGTGTGTAAAGGCCTCCGGTCTTTACGCATTGAAAAACCACATGTAAGTACTTAGTTTTTCAGGTAAGTGGGCTTTTAGTACAATTGAGAACATTTTTTTCCACAGGTTTGTTATTTTTAAAGAATTTACAGTAAGGTAAGTTTAGTTTTAGCCCCGATTTTTTATATAATTTTTTTTTTCAAATTTTAAAATTTTTGTTTAAAAAAGTTTTTCAGAGTTCTTTATTGTTCATTTAAGTAGTGCAATGTTTTTTTTAATTTTCTTTCAGGTTTAAGTAATGTTTTGGGGCCAGGAGTTTTCATGCGTTTGACAGCTCTTACTGTCAAACTCATGAATGAGTTTCCCCTCCCCTGATTGGCTGCACAGTGCTCACCTGATCCCAGCCGGCTCATCGCACTAACTACGCCGCTGGATCAGGTAAGCACATCGCGCCGACAGCTGAACCGGGCCAGTGACAGGAAATGCAAGCAGGCCCGGGCTTCAGATGTCGGCGCACCGGGTGAGTGCAGATTGGGGGCTTGCACGCGCGGCAAGCACCCGATCCTAATTTCAGGGCCAATAGTTTTACGAATAACATAGAAATATTTATGTAGCGCCTTTCACAACCTCATGCCATCTTAAGCACTTTACAGCCAATGAAGTACTTTTGAAACATGGGGGGCGATTTTCCCAGCCCCGAGGAGGCGGGTTTGGAGGCGGGACAGTTGGCAAAATCGCAAAAACCCACGCAATTTTGCCGGAGGCAGTTTTGATGGGTGCGATTCGGTCCCGCCTCCAGCAGTCCAGAGAGGTAGTTAAGACCCTTAAATAATAGTTAAGGGCCTCTATAATCCTATGTTGACAGGCCTTTGTTATTTTGCCACATTTTCAGCATGTTCCACGACCCTCCTAAACCACGCCAGCTAATCCTGGCGGGTTGACGAGTGGGTGGCCTCCTCACAGCTGCAGCTCCACCATTAAAACGGAGCTTTCATCAGGGATCAGATGCAGGTGGCAGAGCTTTTGATCCACAGGTCTTTCAGCACCTTTAGCAGGCCTACCAAAGTCGGAGGTGCTGCAGCTTTTATCTCTCAACTGTGGGACCTCCTTGGAAGACCCTCTCCCCGCTTGGACTGAACGCTTCCCTAACGGAGGTATCTGCCAGCAGCATGGGAAACATTTATTTCCTTTCACCATGGACCTCAGATTTGGATGAGGAGCAGCCACGGCAGCAGCAGAACCAGGCAGCTCAGCAGCAACAGCAGCAGGAACGTCAACCTCCTGCTCACCCACCTGATGCTGCACAGGGCAGAAGGCACCAGCGCATGGAAGCACGTTGCCGCAGGAGAAAACCCCAACACAGGGTTTACAGACAGAGGATGAGCTACCTCAACATGCTAAAGGAGGCTGAGACTTTCGCGAGAGGTTGTCAGAGACATCTGTGCAATGCTGCACCAACACCTGGAGCCCAGAGGAGCGGGTGGACACCCCTTACCAGTGGCTGTCAAAGTCACCACCACACTCAACTTTTTTGCCTCAGGCTCCTTCCAGGGATCATCAGCAGACATCAGCGGCATCTCCCAGTCGGCCACCCACAGTTGCATCACGCAGGTTACCGATGCCCTTTTTGCAAAGACCCACAATTACCTCCACTTCTCAAGGGATCAAGCACGTTGGCTTTGCAAATATGGCAGGCTTGCCAATGGTGCAGGGCGTCATAGCCTGCACACATGTGGCCCTTAGGGCACCCCATCACAACCCAGCAATTTTTGTCAACCGCAAGGGCTTCCACTCCCTCAGCGTACAGCTGGTGTGTAACCACAAGAAGGAGATTTTGCATGTTTGCACCAAGTTCTGTGGTAGTTGCCATGACTCTTTTATCCTGCAGAACTCTAGTGTTCCTCCGCTCTTCAATCCGCCAAACCAACTTAACGGATGGCTCCTTGGTGACAAGGGCTACCCCCTGAAGAAGTGGCTAATGATGCCGATCAGGAGGCCAGCTAATGAGGCTGAAGAGCGGTACAACGCCAGCCACTTTTCAACCAGGTCCATCATCAAGCAAACCATTGGCTTGCTGAAGATGCGATTCCGATGCCTTGACAGATCAGGTGGAGCCCTGCAGTATTCAGCAGCCAGGGTCTCCAGAATGGTCGTGGTCTGCTGTGCACTGCACAACATGGCACAGTGCCATGGCTTGCAGCTTCCTGATGAGCAAGTGGCTCAGTTCATAGCCTCCTCAGATGAGGATGAGGAGGAGGAGGAGGACCGAGCGCCGGCGTATCGACCAGCAGGAACGGCAGCATACGAGCACATGGCTGCCCATGATGCAAGGGATGCACTCATCCTGGCCAGATTTGCATAGGTTGCCCATTTTAACACATGTCCTTGGCTCCATCTTAACACATGATAAACAATGGACATGGCTCTCTGGCCTCCTTTCACTCTTGCCACCAACCTGACCACGCAAGTGTCACGGAGCCCGCAATGTGGAGCTGGCTAAGGCGAAATAACAGATGCAATCACGCCAAATCATTGTTATACTTTCAAACAGGGCTGGCATTTCATCATTAAACAGAAACAATCACCGAAGTGCCTACCCCTGTGACTAATGGTGCTTTATTTTTCTCCTACGCGTGCTCCTACATGGTGCTCCCCCTGTGGCTTCAGCAGAAGTGAAGGCCCCTTGCTCACTTTGATGCTGCTCCTGCTTCGACACCTTTGGCGGGCGTCCTCTGGGTTTCCGAGCCTGTGAGGCCTCGCCAAATGTCTGCTCCTCCTGCGGCAGTGCAGGGGCTGAGACACCCATCTCAGTTGGGTGCGGACTCTGGTGGGGCTCTGACTGAGGGCTACGCAGTGGTATGGAAGTGCAAGCACTTGGAGAGGAGCCCCCACTGCCTTGTTCTCTGCCACCAACTTCCCTCTCATGGGCCAGGTCCACCTCAGTGCTTGCAAGTGGCTTGAGAACACCTTGCTGCACATCAGGGGGGCCATGGGGACCCATTTCTGCACTGGCAGTCCTACTCAAAAGGACTTCCATAAAGCTCTGGTTTCTCTGTTCAATAGCTGCCCATCACTCCTCCAGAGATGTCAGTCTATTCTGAACAATCACCATGTTTTCCTGACTCTCGTGACTTATTTCCTCCATGGCCGTAGCCGGTCTTTCCATGGAGGTTGCCATCCTCTCCGTGATGCTGCGTATATGCGCCATTGCCTCCCCAACGGCACTGCTCATGTTAGAGTAGGACTCCTCCATCCTCTCCACACTCGCAGTGACCCTGGAGACAAGACCTGTCAGAGACTCCTGCACCTGCTCCTGGAGTTCCAGCACCACTCTCCTGGATGGACCCAGAGGCACAGGGTCCACATGCAGCGGAGCAGAGCTAGGAGAGTCCTGCGACCTCCGCCGAGGACTCTCCACTGCTGTCCCTGTCTCCACCACCTGCTTATGCTCACCTGTGAGCTGTGATACACCAGGTGTCAAAACTAATCTGTGTCCTGAAGGTCCCACCGAGGTGTGCGTATCTGTGCTGGTGCTGGGTGCGCTTACATCTGCTGATGCTGCGTCCTCAGAGGTTGCAGGTTCCCCTGAGGAGTCTTGCTGCTCAGCCTCTTCCTCATCAACAGTGGGGTGGGGCTCTGTGCTGGGGATGGTCCTGTGGGGAAGTAAAGTCAAGGGTTAGACATTTGACAGAAGTGTGGCATGCACATGCAATAGTGCAGATGCTCAAGTGGCATTCTAATAATGTGGACCAGCAGCCATTTCAGTCACTCAAGCAGTGTAAATGAGAGGGAGGTAAAACTATTCTGTCACCAGCTTACTCTGCATCGCCCGTCTGTCCGTCCCCTACTTCCACCTCCACCTCTGCGCCGGCGATGTCCAGGGCCGCCACTTCAGCCTGGGTGAGAAGGGCGAGGGAAGGTGGCCCTCCTCCTGTCTTCGCCCTTTCCCTTCTATTGTGGGCTCTCTTTTCCTGCAGTGAAGGAGACAAGTGGAGTTGGAGCGAGAATGATGGAGTGAGTATAGAGAGTCCAGAGCATAGATGCTTAGAAGGAGACAAAGATGGAGTGAGGTTCCATGTCCAAGGGCCCTCCCTGTGCGTTGTTAGTCATTGTCATTGCATAACATTGAAAGGGAGTGTGAAGGCAGCATAGTCGAATAGTGAAGTGATTGGGTACATAGAGTGAGAGGGACGGTGAAGGGTGCAAGGGATGTAAGGGTAAAGTGGGATGTGGAGGAGGAGGTTGACAATGCAGAGTGCTGATGATGAGAGGAGAAGGGGAGCAGAAGGAGGGTCAAGCTGATGGTATACTCACTTTGCCTGATCTTACAAGGTCATTGAACATTTTACGGCACTGCAGCCATGTCCTGCTGCACACTGATCTGAAGGTTATATCCCTTGCTGGCTGTACCCACACAGCCTTGGTTTCTTTGGGAGGCCTCTTCCTCCCAGATGAGGGGAAGAACACCTCCCTGCTGGCTCTCGCCCCCTCAACCAGTATCCCCAGTGCCTCATCGGAGAACCGCGGGGAGGCCCTTGCCTTGGAGTTGGCCATTGTTGAAGCAGATAAAAGTTTGGAGGTGGTGCAGCATCGACCAAAAAACAGTGGAATGAGCCAAGGCAGCAAGCAGCCCTTAAATGAAGCTGGATAAGTGACGTCAGCAGAGGCGAGTTTCAGTCCCAAAAAACTAATTGGCCCAGAGGAACCCACACCTCTGAAATCAACTGGCCAATTAGGGGAAAGTCGCAATTTTTTCCAAAATACAACACCTCTGACAGTGCAGCGCTCCCTCAGCACTGCACTGGAGTGTCAGCCTAGATTTTGTGCTCAAGTCTCTGGAGTGGGACTTGAACCCACAACCCTCTGACTCAGGTGAGGGCGCTAGCAACTGAGCCACAGCTGACACCCAGCAATAGTATTATTTCAGAGATGTAGGGGGTGATTTTATCAATGGGGACGTGATGGGGGCGGGACTGCTGCTTGTCGGGTTTTTGTCCCGCCTTCATCGACGTCCGGCCAACCCATGCTATTTTCCCTTGATTGACCTTGTTAAGCCTGCCCAGCGTGCTTAGCCGGCTAATTAAGGGAAAGCCGGTGACAGAGAACGTCAGCGTATGACGTTTCATCTGTCAAGATTTTTTGACAGATGAATTGTCATCGTTTGACAGCTCTGTGAAGCTCTGTGAAGCTCTGTGAAGCTGACAATCTGTCTTCTAAGTTGAGTCCTTTACTGAAGACTCACTGAGAAAGCTTTCCTGAGCAGAAATCAGACGGCTGTTGTATCGGAGAATGCAGCAGCCATTCTGTCATCTCTGCCGGTGAGGTGAGGCAGCTCCGCAGCCTAAAGGGATGAAGCCTGGAGGAAGAAGCAAAGGTAAGTACAGGAATCCCGCCCCAGCCGCAGTTTTGCCATACGCAGATTTCAAGTATACACGGTTTCCTCTCTGCGATAATTTTTGCCAACCGCGGCAGTGAATTTTGCGTATACGCGGTTTTTAATTTTCAAGTTTCACGGGTCGCGCTTCCAAACACGAGACTCCATTCATCCGCACTGCTCTTTTCAGCATATTTACTACCAGGCGTGGTCTCGCTCCACCCGTGAAAATACTGTGTGTGTGTGAACGTCGTCTCGTTGCTACCCATTTTGCCTTTAATTACAGTATTGTTCTGTTTAGCCTTTAATCGTGGCCCCTAAGCGTAATCTCAGTGGTAAAGGTGAATCAATAGTGAAAAGGGCAAGGAATGTACTAACCTTAGATAGGAAATTAGATGTCGTTAATAGACTTGCCCGTGGTGAAAGTACAGCGTCGGTTGGACGACTGATGGGGGTTAACGAGTCCACCATTAGAACCATAAAAAAAGTGAAGTGTCGATAAGGGCTAGTATTGCGGGTGGCTCTTCGAAAAGTGCTAAAGTGTCGTTTATGCCACGGGACCATAAGCTTGAAAAGATGGAGAAAGCACGAGGACGAAGACAAGGATAGGGTGGAGAAGTCGAAGATGACAAGTGCCAACCTGAGCAAGGCAATGCCCCTTGCTACTAATCTCTCAGACCTCTTTATGGAGATTGACCCATTCTTGGAGCGTAGTTTGAAATTCAAGCGAGGTTTGGAGGATTTAATGAGACCATACAAGCAGGTCCAGAAAGATATTCAGAAAAAAATGAGTCAACCATCCATCGCAGAATTCTTTAAGAAACCGCCCAGTTGATGACCCAGTTGCATCACCCAGCCACGATGTCGCTTCTCCGCTTTCACCCCCCTCGATTGATGATCTTTTTTATTGCGTTATTTAAAATAAAGCAACTTACTTAGGGCTCTGATGAGTGTAATTGTGGCCACATTCCCCCTAACCCCATTTTTCCCATAAGTTCTTATATTTGCCAACCGCGGTTTTACCAACCTCGGGGGTTTGCAGGGACGTATCCCCCGCGGTTGGGGAGGGATTACTGTAATCTTATTAAAACACTCTACACTCACCTCACACACTTACCTCTCCACACTTGCACTCATCACTCAACAGTTAACAGGTAGTTAGTTGGCACTAATCCCCTTCCCGCCTCGAGGAGACGGGACCCGGCGCGGGTCGGGTACCCGCCTCCTGGGAAGATGGCACGGAGGCAGATTGAGGGCGGGATGGGTAACTGCTCCCCAGATTCTGCCATTTTCCTGGCAGTCCCGTCTCCATACCCACCTCCCCAGGGCTGGCAAAATCGCCCCCTTCGTTCTCCACTTGGCTGCACATTCTCTTCTCTCTCTCGCTTGGGTTTCATTGCCAATCTCATGTCTTTTTATCTTTATATTTGTCCCTGTTCACAGTCAGGATGAACTGCCAGGTGGCCTGGAATCAAGGGGAACAGCAGAAATCAAGGTGAGGCCTTTTTCGGCAGCGGCCTAATTGGATCAACACTTAAGTGCTTCACGGTGAATTGATAAGCCAGACCTTTCTTATAAAATTCATCCTCTAGGGAAAGGTTGAGTGCAAAGGTGTCGAGTCCGAGATCTGAATCATGTCTCCTGGACGAGAGTCAAAAGCAACAACGCTATAATGCCTCAGAGAAATTCCTTATTGGAAATATCACATTGCACTTGCAAGCTTTCTGTAATCTTTGATTTTAGCAGGTTGATTCCTATTATTACTCTATGCTTATTCTAAGATGTATAAATGTGCTGATGCAAACTGATTGGAGCCTTTAAAGAGGTGGAAAAGAATGGTGACAGCAATCAGGAGATTTCTCTTTGAACTATGATGAGTGTCATTGTTGGTAAAGTTTAAAGTTGCCCCGCAGGGAACAAAGTCCTTCTCCGATTACAAAATAACCCATTTAATACCCTCAAATATTAACAAGCTTAGAACAATGTGTTAGCTCCTGCACAGTAACTTACCTCTAAGACTGCAGTAATGTCTGACCTATATAGTCACTAAAAAACGAGTTAAGTGATTAATTAATGAATAAGTTTTAAAGACAGCTTTCCAAATACCAGCAGGCTCCATTTAATCTCCCTTCAAATAATCTATTAGAAAAAAAACCCTGGAAATTTGAGGTGCCAACTTTTGAAATTTAAACAGGCAGTAAAATTAGCCGAGTTTTAAGCTATTTACTTATTTCTAGTTTTAGTTCAAGACCATCATTGAAACACTCGACACACATTCCCCTGAGGCCAGGCTTTATTTTCAGCGTCAGCTGTGGGTTCAGTGGGTAGCACTCTCGCCTCTGAGTCACAAGGTAGTGGGTCCAAGTCCCACTCCAGAGACTTGAGCACAAAAATCTAAGCTGACACTCCCAGTGCAGTACTGAGGGGAGTGCTGCTCTGTCGGAGGTGCCCTCTTTCGGATGAGATGTTTAACCGAGGCCCCGTCTGCTCTCTCAGCTGGACATTGTCATAGAGTAGAGTCATAATGGCACAGAAGGAGGCCATTTGGCCCATCGAGTCCGTGTTGTGGGACTGCTTGTTCTTTTCCATGTTGTTACTTTAAACACCAGATTGCACACATACTAAGTTGTAGTAATGTAGTAGGATCAGGTCTTTATTGAAACCTCATACTATCCACAACCAGTATGAGTGCACAAGTCTTTTCAAACTACACAAAACCAGTATGAACAAGCTGCTGAGACTCACACTTCACAAAACCAATGTGAGCACAAGCTGCTTTTGAGACATCGCACTATCTGATTCCAGTGTGAGCTGCTTAACAGTGTTCCCTTACATTTCTTATACTAAATTTTACCTTAGGTCACTGATGTAAAAAGACTACTGTGCACTTGATTTGAGTATAAAACAAGGCTTTAATCCACGGTTTCGCAACCATGAGATCCTAGTTACATCACTAGTTCCTGGTTACAAAAACGTCCTGAGCAAACTGGGCCCACGCCCGAGTATTTATACTCCTTGGACGGCGCCACCAGCTGGCCGCCCAGTGTTACTTCATGAGTCATTTCTTCATGAATGGTAAGATTCATGACAGTCGCTACATTCCATGCATACTACCAATAAATCTTGGTACCTCAAAGATACATACAAATGCCAACAGAATAACATAAACTAAACAACCAGACACTCAACTCTTCTAATTGTTTTATTGCTGCAATAAAACTTCCAACTCCCTACACAGAGTGATCCAGTTGACACATTCAGTTGTGGCTGAATGTCTCTTACACCTTCTACTATTATTTTTCCCGTGAAGATATCCTTTCTTTAAAATGCTCTTAGTCGATGCACAGCAGAAAGCTGTTTTAACTTTTAACTCATCATATGTTGGTCTCACAGACTGCGCAGAAAGAAGAGCGAGGTACCCAAGTAGGGTGAACCCTTGTTCCCACAGACGTTAAAGATCCCACGGCACTAGTTCTTCCCGGTGTCCTGGGCCGATACTTATCCCTCAATCAACATCACTAAAACAGATTGTCTGGTCATTATCACAGTGCTGTTGTGGGAGCTTGCTGTGCCCAATTTGGCTGCCACGTTTACTACATTACAACAGTGACTACACTTCAAAAGTACTTCATTGGCTGTAAAGCGCTTTGGGACATCCTGAGGTTGTGAAAGGCGCTATATAAATGCAAGTCTGTCTTTTAAAAAAATATATAGATTCCACAGTGATACAACCCATAAACTAAGTAAGTACAAAATATTCATTATATAAAAGATTCTACAAAGGAATACTTATTGTAAGATTCATACAGTATTATAGTTGTACAATACAGTTCTTCACCTAACAAGCTGTGACCGCAAACTGAGCAGATCGATAGTTACCAAGTTTGGGAGGCACCAGAAGATGTTCCACCTGGACTGTAGCTGTCAACTTTCTTATCCCAGTCGTGCAGACTCTCAATTA
The DNA here is from genome assembly GCF_052327205.1 of Somniosus microcephalus. Lineage (NCBI taxonomy): Eukaryota > Metazoa > Chordata > Chondrichthyes > Squaliformes > Somniosidae > Somniosus > Somniosus microcephalus. The sequence goes on along the minus strand of NC_140996.1, from coordinate 212,967,753 downwards.
AGCTGCTCACTGCCCCTCTCAGGCCTGAGGAGTACAGCTTACGTGACTCTTGTTGCGTCTGTCAAGCAGATCATTAGGCTGAAGGATAGTGACAGAGCAAACCACCAAAAGGGTGAAATGAATGAACTAACAAAGGCCCTCTATCGAACTGCAAGTCTTATCGCCAAGCTGCATGCCTTTCGCAGAAGTGCTCTGTGTAACTGAAGGAGCATCGATTCCTTATCACCCAATTCCTTCCACAGATGTAGCCTTGTAGGGTTGTCATTGTAACTAACAGTTCCTTGATTATCATAGACACAGTGTCCTGGATGATCCCAAGGCCTTTGTATATTTGCCAGGGGATTGTTTGTAGCAAAAGCGTAATTAAACTGCTAGTGCCCTAATGTCAGCTACAATTCAAGAGTTTCTGGTCAGCATAGAATCGAACAGCCTCGATATTAAACATGCATGTATATAAAATGCAGCAAATCTGTCTTATGATTACACTTGTATTCTGAATCTAATTTACTCTTATGGCTACATTTCCATTCTAAATCTGATCTTCTAACACCAGACAAATTGATAAATTATGTAGAAAACAGTTTTTGGCCCGGAACAGCATTAGGATTCGGCTACCTCTAACTTTCGTTGAAAGTGAACGTCTGGGGAATACGCCTGATCCGGGCTAGCCCTACAGAGGCTAGGACTAGTAACAATCCTTTCAGTACCTCTCCAGTGCTTTGAGATGCCTGCTGTACATGGTCCATGTCTCTAAAGCATACAGGAGGGCAGGTATCACTACTGCTCTGTAGACCATGAGCTTGGTGCTGGGTTTGAGGTCCTGGTCTTCAAACACTCTCTTCCTCAGGCGACCGAAGGCTGCAGTGGCACACTGAAGGCGGTGTTGGACTTAAAAAACAGAATGTGTCAGGAAGGGACAGAAGGTATGGAGTAAAAAGTAAAGTACTAAAAAGGGAAAAAACAGGAACTAAGTGTTACAAAACATATTTGAAAGTTCTTTATCTGAATGCACGTAGCATTCGTAACAAAATGAATGAGTTAACGGCACAAATAACGACATATGGGTATGATCTTGTGGCCATTACAGAAACATGGCTGCAGGGTGACCATGACTGGGAATTAAACATACCAGGTTATTTAACAATCAGGAAGGACAGGCAGAAAGGGAGAGGAGGTGGGGTGGCTATGTTAATAAAGGAAGGAATCATTATAATACAGAGAAATGATATTGGGTCAAAGGAGCAGGATAGTGAAACAGTTTGGGTGGAGATAAGGAATAATAAGGGGAAAAAAACACTAGTGGGTGTAGTCTATAGGCCTCCGAACAGTTGCAACTCTGTTGGATGGAGTATTAATCAGGAAATAGTTGAGGCTTGTAATAAGGGAACAGCTATAATTATGGGGGATTTTAATTATCATATTAACTGGACAAATCAAATTGGGCAGAGCAGCCTTGAGGATGAGTTCATTGAGTGTATTAGGGATGGGTTTCTTGAGCAGTATGTAACTGAACCGACCAGGGGGCAAGCAACCTTAGATTTGGTCCTGTGTAATGAGACAGGATTAATTAAAAATGTCCTAGTAAAGGATCCCCTTGGAATGAGTGACCATAACATGGTTGAGTTCCATATTCAATTAGAGGGTGAGAAGGTTGGATCTCAAACAAGCGTGCTGAGCTTGAATAAAGGAGACTATGAAGGTATGAGAGCGGAATTGATTAGAGTGGACTGGGAAAATAGATTAAAGGGTAAGACGGTACATGATCAGTGGTGTACATTTAAGGAGTTATTTTACAACTTCCAAAAAATATATATTCCACTGAGGAAAAAAGGGTGTAAAAGCAAAGATAGCCATCCGTGGCTAAGTAAAGTAATTAAGGATAGTATCCGACTAAAAACAAGGGCATATAAGGTAGCCAAATCTAGTGGGAGGATGGAAGATTAGGAAGTCTTTAAAAGACAGCAAAAAATAACAAAAAGATTGATTAAGAAAGGGAAGATAGATTATGAAAGTAAATTAGCAAAAAATATAAAAACAGATAGTAAAAGTTTCTATAGTTATATAAAAAGAAAAAGGGTGGCTAAAGTAAATGTTGGTCCCTTAGAGGATGAGACCGGGAAATTAATGGTGGGAAACATGGAGATGGCAAAAACATTGAACAATTATTTTGTATCAGTCTTTACAGTAGAGGACACTAAGAATATCCCAACACTGGACAAACAGGGGGATCTCGGGGGGAGGAACTAAATACGATTAAAATCACTAAGGAAGTGGTACTTGGTAAAATAATGGGACTCAAGGCGGATAAATCCCCTGGACCTGATGGCTTGCATCCTAGGGTCTTGAGGGAAGTAGCGGTAGGGATTGTGGATGCATTGGTAATAATTTTCCAAAACTCACTGGACTCAGCAAAGGTCCCGGCAGATTGGAAAACTGCTAATGTAACACCCTTATTTAAAAAGGGTAGTAGGCAGAAGGCTGGAAACTATAGACCTGTTAGCCTAACATCTGTGGTTGGTAAAATGTTAGAGTCCATTATTAAGGAGTGTGGTGATTATTCTTGTTTTGTAAGAAGTATTGTGATTGGTTGCCTGTTTCCTGCCATTGAGATATATGCTGTAAACTCATTGGTAGTTGATGTCATGTGATTTGTGGTGGCCATCTTAAATTCAGTTCTCTACAGCCTTGGTTGGGACTGGGTGTTGAAGATGTGCTACTGGTTTTTTTTAAGGTTAATAAAGCCTAGATTTAGAAAGGCAAATCTACTCTTCATTTCAATTTATTAACCTTTTGTTAGAATGGAGCGATATCTTCAACCGGAACGATTTAATGCTGACCCTAATTCTGCAGGAGTGGATGATAAATGGAAACACTGGTATCGTACATTTAAAAACTTTTTGGGTGTGTTGGATCAAGAGTCTCTAAATAAGTTGAATATACTGATCAACTACATTGCTCTGGATGTGTATAAGTATATCTTGGACTGTGAAACTTACGAATTGGCTATTGCTACATTGGAAAAGATTTTTGTTAAACCAAAGAATGAGGTATTTGCACGTCATCTTCTATCTGCCCGTAGGCAGCAGGTGGGAGAATCTTTGGATGCTTATTTACAAGCACTTCGGCGCCTTGGTGCTAACTGTAATTATAAGGCCGTGTCGGCAGAAGAATATAAGGAAGAATCGGTACGGGATGCTTTTATTAATGGATTACTGTCTAGATCAATTCGTCAGCGGTTATTAGAAAATAAGACTTTGGATCTCAAGAGTGCTTTTGAGCAAGCCTCTACATTGGATTTGGCTCAGAGAAGTTCGGATTCTTACACTCTTTTTAATCGGCCTGCGACTGTGGTTTCGGCAGTTCCGGATGAAAAGGAATTATGTGGACTTAATAGGAGTGGTTTACCAGATTCTGAAACAGTTTCTACTTCAGCTGCTGTTGCCTCTAGGATTCAGAAGTGTGATTTTTGTGGGAACGCCCGGCACCCTCGTCTGAAGTGTCCTGCTCGGGAGGCTGTGTGTAGTAAATGCGGCAAGAGAGGTCATTATGCACGTGTTTGTAAATCAATTGCCTCCTCTGCGACTATTCAGCCTTTAGATAGGGCGTTTATTGCATCAGTTTCTGCTGCCTTTGATTATGGCCTAAATAAAGCTATAGTTACGGCCCAAGTTAATGGGTTAGAAGTGAAGGCCCTTATAGATACGGGCAGTACTGAGAGTTTTATAAGTCTTCAGTTTGTGAAGGAGAAGCATTTGAAAATTTCGCCTGTTACTTATCAGGTGTGTATGGCTCAGACGACTCTCACCTCACAAGTAGCTGGTTGTTGCCTTGTGAAATTGATTCTTCTAGGTAATACGTATACTGATATACGCCTATCTGTTTTGCCTAATCTCTGTGCGGATATTTTGATTGGTCATGATGTGCTTCAATTACACGAGTCTCTCAGTCTTTCTTTTGGAGGAACTAAGCCACCTTTATCTATTTGTGGATTAACTTCTTTATCCATTTCTCCATTATCACTTTTTTCCAATTTGATGCCGGATTGTAAGCCAATTGCTACCAAGTCAAGAAGGTATAGCAGTCAGGATAAAGAATTTATTAATTCTGAAGTTCAACGTCTTTTATTGGAAGGAATCATTGAACCTAGTTGTTCGCCCTGGCGGGCACAAGTAGTTGTCACCACTAACGAGAGACATAAGAAACGAATGGTGATAGACTACTCTCAAACTATTAATAGGTATACTCAATTAGATGCGTACCCTTTGCCTAAGATTGATGAGCTTATCAACAAAGTATCTCAGAATAAGGTTTTTAGCACTATTGACCTAAAGAGTGCTTATCATCAGATTTCTATTGTTAAGAGGGATCAACCATATACGGCCTTTGAGGCTGGCGGAAAGCTGTATCAGTTTTGCCGAGTACCATTTGGTGTTACTAATGGTGTTGCCTGTTTTCAACGGGCAATGGATGCTTTTATAAGTGATAACTCTCTCTCTGACACCTTTTCATATTTAGATGACATCACGGTGTGTGGCAAATCAAGGGTGGAGCATGATTCTAATTTAGAAAGATTCCTTCAAGCTGCGGGAAAAGTTGGTTTAACTTTCAATAAAGAGAAGTGTATCTTTTCGATTACTGAGGTAAATCTACTGGGGTATATTATCTCGGGAAACAAGATTAAACCAGATCCAGAACGCCTGCGACCATTGATTGATTTACCTTGTCCTACTAACTCTAAGGCTTTGCAATGAGTTGTTGGACTGTTTTCTTATTATTCTAATTGGATTGCAAACTTTTCGCAGAAGATCCGGCCCCTTATTCGGGTTACGACATATCCTCTATCATGGGAGGCCAGGACGTGTTTTGATAATTTCAAAAAGGATATCCTTGGAGCAGTTGAGCATTCTATTGATGAGCAGGTTCCCTTTGTGATTGAGACGGACGCTTCCGATTTTGCAATTGGGGCTACTCTGAACCAAAATGGAAGACCTGTGGCCTTTTTCTCACGTACTTTGAACAATAGTGAGAAAAGACACTCCTCAATAGAGAAAGAGGCGTATGCAATAGTAGAAGCACTGCGTAAATGGAGACATTATTTATCGGGGCGACATTTTACGTTGGTAACTGACCAAAAATCTGTGTCCTTTATGTTTGATGTCAAACATTTTGGAAAGATCAAGAATGATAAAATAATGAGGTGGAGGATTGAGTTGGCATGCTACCATTTTGATATAGTTTACCGTCCGGGGAAGGATAACGTTGCTGCTGATGCGCTGTCGAGGGCTTATTGTTCTGTGATTCACGGAGATACGCTTATTAATCTTCATAATGCTTTGTGCCATCCTGGTGTTACGAGGATGATACACTTCGTACGCAGTAAGAATTTGCCCTTTTCAGTTGAAGACGTCAAGCGGATGACTTCATCATGTTCTATCTGTGCTCGGTGTAAACCGAATTTCTTTAAGCCTCAACGAGCTCATCTTATAAAGGCTACTTCTCCTTTTGAACGTTTGAGCATTGATTTTAAGGGGCCTCTTCCTTCAACGACTCAGATTCGATATATATTTACTGTTGTGGATGAGTTTTCAAGGTTCCCTTTTGCTTTTCCTTGCGCAGACGTATCAGCTGCTACAGTTATCAAATGTCTGACTCAACCTTTTGTCATCTTTGGGATGCCTGCGTATATCCATTCGGATCAGGGAAGTTCTTTTATGTCTTCCCAGTTGAAGGAATACCTCCAGAGTCGGGGAATCTCTACTAGCAGAACTACCCCGTATAATCCCCAGGGTAATGGACAGTGCGAACGATATAATGGGGTGATTTGGAAGGCAGTTATGTTGGCTTTGACATCCCGGAACCTTAAGAATACACAGTGGGAAATGGTATTGCCTGATGCCCTGCATTCCATTAGATCATTGCTTTCAACGGCTACTAATGTGACCCCCCATGAAAGGCTCTTTAACTATCCGCGGAGATCTACTATGGGATATTCGGTACCTTCATGGCTTACTATGCAGGGACCTGTGCTGCTTCGACGCCATGTTAGATTGTCAAAATATGATCCTTTAGTGGAGGAGGTGGAGCTGTTGGAGGCAAATTCCCAATATGCTCATATTCGATTCCAATATGGGAAAGAAAGTATTGTTTCAATTAAAGACTTGGCTCCTTGTGGTGGCCAGCCCTCTTCTGAGGATATTAACAATAGTCATGATTCAGATAATGTGGATGTCATCACAGATACTACGAATATTTCCAATCCTATTGCAGATAATTATAATTCTATTAGTCAGCCCTCGATGGATGTTCATGACTGTCCCAGTTTACCTCCTGATGGGATTTCTAATCCGGAAACCGTTGATAATCGGGATATGGATAGCCTTCCTGCAGAAGATACTTCTGTGTCTCCTGGTGTGGGAGGGCAAGGAATTTCACCAAGGTTAAGAAGGTCAACACGAACAAGATATCCGGTCGACCGATTGAAAATGGACTTTGAAAATAATTTGATAGTAATGTTTTAAAATTGTTGAAATATTATATTTGTATTGTTTTAGTTATAAATAATTAATTGTAAATTGTAAAGGCTACCTAGGTTGGAGTATGTTTTAAAAGGAGGGGTGAATGTGGTGATTATTCTTGTTTTGTAAGAAGTATTGTGATTGGTTGCCTGTTTCCTGCCATTGAGATATATGCTGTAAACTCATTGGTAGTTGATGTCATGTGATTTGTGGTGGCCATCTTAAATTCAGTTCTCTACAGCCTTGGTTGGGACTGGGTGTTGAAGATGTGCTGCTGGGTTTTTTAAGGTTAATAAAGCCTAGATTTAGAAAGGCAAATCTACTCTTCATTTCAATGAGACAGTAACGGGACATTTGGATAAACATAATTTAATAGGACAAACTCAGCATGGTTTCATGAAGGGGAAGTCATGTTTGACAAATTTGCTGGAGTTTTTTGAGGAAGTAACATACAGGGTGGATAAAGGGGAACCAGTGGACGTAGTGTATTTAGACTTCCAAAAGGCATTTGACAAGGTGCCACACAAAAGATTATTGCTCAAGATAAAAAATCACGGGATTGGGGGTAATATTCTGGCGTGGGTGGAGGATTGGCTCTCTAACAGAAAGCAGAGAGTTGGGATAAATGGTTCATTCTCAGATTGGCAACCAGTAACTAGTGGTGTTCCGCAGGGGTCAGTGCTGGGTCCCCAACTCTTTACAATCTATATTAACAATTTGGAGGAGGGGACCGAGTGTAACATATCAAAGTTTGCAGATGATACAAAGATGGGACGGAAAGTAGTGAGTGAGGAGGACATAAAAAACCTGCAAAGGGACATAGACAGGCTAAGTAAGTGGGCAGAGATTTGGCAGATGGAATACAATACTGGAAAGTGTGAGGTTATGCACTTTGGCAGGAAAAATCATAGAGCAAGTTATTATCTTAATGGCAAGAAACTGGAAAGTACTGTAGTACAAAGGGATCTGGGGGTCCTGGTGCACGAAACTCAAAAAGTTAGTATGCAGGTGCAGCAAGTGATCAAGAAGGCCAATGGAATGTTGGCTTTTATTGCTAGGGGGATGGAATATAAAAACAGGGAGGTATTGCTGCAGTTGTACAAGGTATTGGTGAGACTGCACCTGGAATACTGCATACAGTTTTGGTGTCCATACTTAAGAAAATACATACTTGCTCTCGAGTCAGTGCAAAGAAGGTTCACTCGGTTAATCCCGGGGATGAGGGGGTGGTCATATGAGGAGAGGTTGAGTAGATTGGGACTCTACTCATTGGAGTTCAGAAGAATGAGAGGCGATCTTATTGAAACATATAAGGGGCTTGATCGGGTGGATGCGGTGAGGATGTTCCCAATGATGGGTGAAACTAGAACTAGGGGGCATAATCTTAAAATAAGGGGCTGCTCTTTCAAAACTGAGATGAGGAGAAACTTCTTCACTCAGAGGGTGGTAGGTTTGTGGAATTTGCTGCCCCAGAAAGCTGTGGAAGCTACATCATTAAATAAATTAAAAACAGAAATAGATAGTTTCCTAGAAGTAAAGGGAATTAAGGGTTATGGGGAGCGGGCAGGAAATTGGACATGAGTCTAGGTTCGGAATGGTCATGGCCCTGTGGGTAGTGGAGTGGGCCCAGGGGCCGTGTAGCCTGGTTCTGCTCCTACTGTGTTCTAATTCTGTGTTAGATTTCAGGAGATGGTTTTATTCCTGTTCCTGGCTGGGGTGGAGATCGCCTTTACAGAAGGTAAGTACTGTAGAAAATATAGGGGCAGAGTGATCTCCTGGAAGAATTTCGATCGCCTAGATGGGTCGGAGAGGAATTTCCCAGATTTTTTTCTCCCAAATTGGCCATTGGGTCTTTATCTGGTTTTTTGCCTCTCCCGGGAGATCACATGGGTTCGGGTGGATGCAGCGTGATAGAAGATTTGAGGTTAGGATCAGTTCAGCCATGATCTTATTGAATGGTGGAGCAGGCTCGAGGGGCCGATTGGCCTACTCCTGCTCCTATTTCTTATGTTCTTATGTTCGTCATTGACGTCTGCCCTTGTTGACAGTGTGCTAGATAGCAGAAAAAGAAATTTGATACAAATGAGCTTTACTTCGGTCGTCCCATCCTCTGTCATCGAATTACAGTATGCAGACGACGCTTGCGTCTGCGCTCACTCGGAGGTCTAACTCCAAACCCTTCACCGAAGCGTACAAGAGCATGGGCCTTACACTAAGACAAAGGTCCTCTACCAACCTGCCCCCGCCACACGGTACTGCCCCCCGATTATCAAAATCCATGACGAGGCCTTGGACAACGTGGACCACTTTCCATACCTCGGGAGCCCACTGTCAACAAGGGCAGACATCGATGACAAAGTCCAACACCGCCTTCAGTGTGCCAGTGCAGCCTTCAGTCGCCTGAGGAAGACAGTGTTTGAAGACCAGGACCTCAAAGCCAGCAGCAAGCTCATGGTCTACAGAGCAGTAGTGATACTCACCCTCCTGTATGCTTTAGAGACATGGACCATGTAGCAGGCATCTCAAAGCACTGGAGAGGAACTGAAAGGATTGTTACTAGTCCTAGCCTCTGTAGGGCTACCCCGGATCAGGCGTATACCCCAGACATTCACTTTCAACTAAAGTTAGAGGTAGCCGAATTCTAAAGACGCTTAATTGGGTCTAAAGGTCCAGATTATCTCTCCCGAAAAGGAAAGGAACGACCTGAAGATGTTACCGTCCTCCAGATAGCACTTTGAAAATGTTTAACTAGACTGTAACCTTTCAGATATTATGAGTGTCCGGAAAACTCCTCCAGAATTCTGCAACTCCTCACCAAGGAACATACAGAGACTGAGTTTGTGAGTTTGATACAGAAGTACTATGTGAGACAATTCTAAAAATATATAGATTTATTAAAGAACCGACATGTAATTACAGTTGGTGATTCAGTCGCAACATTAACAGTTCCAAATACAAAAGCTTACAATTCTTATTATCAGAGATCCTTATTCTCAAATCATAACTTCGTTACATTTTTACATTTCTTAGTCTTATTCCAGGATATCCACCAAAATCAAACACAAGTACCTTTTTGATCCCCGAGACTCAGAGTTGAAAACTTAGAGAGCCTGCCGCTGAAGCCTGAGAATCGCTTTGCTCCTTTTAGCGAATCTATCTTACCATTTGAAAGTTTTATATTTATACCCTTTTTTCAGTGGTATATCCTTTGAAGTTTTCTGCTGATGTAAGCTAATTATCTCTAGTCATTTTTCTGTTGACTCCTGCTATTCTTACAGTTAGTTCAGCTGTAGCATTAAGAATTATGTCTCCTCCTTTAGGTGTTCGAAGCTTATCATAAAAACAATGTGACAACAGTGGTTCTATTTGATGTAATTTTTATCAAAGTCTCCTGTTTGTATCTTTTGCATTTAGAACACCTCAACTGGTTGCAACACAGACTTTGTGTCTCCTAGGTGTTCCAAGTTTAACACAAAAACAATGTGATGGCTGGTGCCTCCTGTGTTTCATTTGATGTTATTTTTACGAAGGCGTATGTTTCTTTAATTTTATGTGATTCTTTCCTGAAGTGTTGGCTTAAAACAATTTAACTGGGTATTCCATTGTGTTCTTTCCAAGGTTTCAGACTTTCGGGAACCTCTAACCTGCTGCTTCAACAGGGCTAATGTTTCAGTGTCAACAATTTATCTTATCTCGAAAGCCTGTATGCCGTTTACAGCTTTAGCTTGTTGAGGCTTCCAGATTTTTAAGCCCAGTTTGTCATGTTTTAATAAAGTCAGAATATTTCATAGAGTGGTGTATTTTTCTGAATAGGTATGGCTCATTCCTTCACACCCCCCTCTTGACCAAAAAATGAACTCAAAACATCAGGGCAGAGTTTGGTCAATGATACTAATAAGGTTACAATAGCACATTAATTTCACGAGATTCACAATCATGTGCTACATGAAAATTCATTTTAAGTCATCCTAGGATAATGTTTTGCCTTATTTTAAATTGAACACAATTTAAAAGGATGATAGGTACATAGTCATGCAAGTAGCGAAACAACATCTACTTAGAATGTCCAATCGGCAGATGTACGTTCCATTGAGGTGAGTTATTCATACGAGTCAATGATATGTAATTTAGAACTAGCTCAAGTTTGACACGCTGTTCCTTCGATCCGGCATGTGTACAGATTCTTGTTTTCGTAAAGGCCTTACCAGGCGCTCAGTTGATTCCTTCTTCCTCCGTGGAGTCTTCCTCCTTCGTTGAAGTAACTCGTTGATCTTTCCTTGTTTTGGTTGTTGCTTTTCGCGAATCTAATTCCTGAGGTGTTGCTAAGCATCATGTGGAGGAGTCGGCGACACCGTCTGACTGACCGTCATCAGTAATTCGATTGCATCCATTTCCTGTGTCGTGCTCCAAGCTGGGTCTTGAAAGACAGTGTACGACTGCACCCTGTATTGTTCCTCCATTTCGGTATCCCGCAGGACATCTTTTGATAATTTCTATGGAGACAGTTTTAAGAATATGCTTGCCATTCGGCTGATTAATATGTATTTGAACTGTTCTTTCGTTAATAACAAAATGCATTTGAACAGGTTTTTTCCACTTCGGTCTTAAACCAGGTTTTTGCTCGAACTTCTTTTCCTGTACCCATTCTCCTACTAGGGGTTGCCATGCTTTGTTTGTCAATTTTTTCTGCCTATTTGCCTCCCTTATCCTCTGATCAATTCAATGACTCTCCTCTGTTACTTTTTTTAAATCTAACTGTCGCTGTCGGGTCAAGGACTCAGAGTGTGTAGAGGCAACTCCATACATCAGATAATATGGAGTTTTAGGGGACACTGTCCCTGATGCAGATGCGGGCACATTATTAAGTGATAGCTGTACCTCCAAAATGATGGTGGTCCACTTATTCCCCCTGATTCTCAACAGTTTGACCAATAGCTTTTTTACTTCCTGGTTTTTACGTTCCACCAGCCCTGCTGATTGCGGATGGCGTGGCGTGCTGTACTCTAACCCAATCCTTGAAGACCTTGGATATAAAGGCTCCACATTGATCGGAGTGTAAGATTTTGGGTGCACCAGCTACAGTAATTATGTCAGAAATAGCCCTGGCGAGCGCGTTTTCCGAAACAGTTTTTGTGGGGACCAGCCAGCAGAAGCGCATCCATCTACACAAACGAGCACATGTCTGTATCCCAAAGACGGGGCAAGTGGTCCAATAAAGTCAATAAAGAATTTTCCCATTGGCTCATCAGCTTTCACGGGAGCCAATTAATGATTACTTATTGGTTAAATAGCATGGCTCACAATTTGCCACGTATGTTTTACAGGCCTTAAGCTTGACCTATGCCCTCGAAGCTGTTCTTGTTTGTGTCTCGGGGGTACTTCTCGGTTTCCCTTGGGCAACTTAACTAGCACAATACCCGTAGGGGTTTCTGAGTAAAAGTACTTTGGTGGATATCCTGGTGGATTCTCTTTTGTTGGGTCTAATAGCTGAATCAGTTCCTCATCCTGATTAGCTGCCCGTTCTGCCCTAGTGATTACACTAATATTGGCAGGCCCCGCTCGAGGGGGTGTCATGCAGATCGAACATTTCACTTGTTCATCTGCAAGACTGTTTCCTTTTGAGTGTACCGTCCCAGTGGTATGCCCGTTTACATGAATCACCTGACAATTCTGTTTCTCCATTCTCGAACGGAGAATGTCTTCCCACAATGACTTATGTTTTAAGGGTTTACCCTTATGATTGGTAAAATTTGTTTGTTCCCAGAAAACTAGATCTTGGTTATATCCTCTTTTACAGTAGTCACTATCCATACAGATTAGTGTGGGTTTAATAGGGTCTGCCTTTTCTAAAGCATACCGTAATGCTGTGGCTTCAGCATGTTGCGCTGTCTTATGGCCAAGGGGTATAGACAGTAATTCTTCTGGATAAAAAGAATAGGAATCTCAAAAAGTCTCTACTACTATCCCCATTCCAGCTGAGGATTGTTGGGATGTCCCTTTTTTAATCGTCATTGATGATCCATCACAGTAAATGACTTGATGGTATTCTGTAAGCGGTCTCATAGGTACTTGTCTGATTCCCTCCTCCGTATCATCATCCTCCATGATGGGGAGATGCTCGAAGTCCATTTCCGGGGAGAGGGATTTAAAAATGAGTGTAGGATCATTCAAGAACGATGCCCATTTTGATTAAGACACCTTGTTCTGTTGAGCGTTGTTAGGAGATCTATTTTTCCTTTGTGGTCTTGAATAGGCCACTGTTTTTTAGGTTTGTGCCAGCCAGCATCAAGTGGGTGGGGTTTGATGTCTATCTTTCCACATTGATTTGGATGGCGTTGTAGACCTTTGCCTCCCCCCTCTAGGCAAGTTCGATCAAGCTGTGTCCGGACATGTTTTTCCCTGTCATCCTGATCTGTGGATGCTTCTACAGGTCTGGTTGAGATTTTAAGGTAATGTTTCATGTCTGGTTGTCCTATAATGAGGGAACAGGCCAATTGTGGTACCAGTTCTACAACTAGGGTCACCGTGATTCCATATATAGTAATAGGTATTTTGTAAAAATTAATTATTTTGGTTTTGTCTTGTGTGAATCCCCCTAATGGTTTTTTACAAATTGGGCTCCCCAAATCTGTCCACTTAGTTTTTATAATTGCAGGATCCATTACAGTGTAATCAGCTCCCGTATCAAACAGGGCCTTCACTTGTGTGTTTGTGGGCAAGGTTACCAGGGCACAGGGGAATTCAAGAGGCCCTGGCTGGGTGCCAGGCCTCCAATCCTGGGATTGTTCATCCTCAGGATCCTGAGTTTCATTTGCTGCTTTGTCTTTAATTATTTTAACTGATTTTTGTTCCTCCCTCTTGGGGGTTTCATGTTTTCCAGATCCCTGAGGGGGTTTGTCGGACCGTTTATTATCTTGACGATCCTCCTGTTGGGGTGGACGTTGGTTCTGCCAGGAATCTTTTTGATCCCCATTTTGGTTTTTCCGGTATCCTCCCATGGCTCTCTGATAGTTTTGGCCAGTGTAAAAGCTGTCCCCATAGGGAGTCCACTGTCCTTTGCTTTCCTTTTGAGGTCTAGCCCCTCGTCTATCCCATCTTTCCGGGGAGAAACCTTTCTCGTATTGTGGGTGAGTTGGGGGTGTAAACCTTCTGGAATACTATCTTGGGGGTCCCGAGCCACGAGTTTGTGTCTGGGCAGGGTGGACCTGAGACTTGGGTCTATATATTCCTTGTTTCTGAGTACCAAAGGTACCTTCTCCGGTTTTGTTATCCCTAGTTTCTGATCTCATTATAGGTTTAGTTTGGAGTACACCTAAGAGGTCATGATTTAATTGGATAATGCGATTGACATTATTCCATCTTTGTTGGTTACCTCGATAATAGTTTAGAGCACCCTCACAGGCAAGTTTGAGGGCTGTATTTTGGTATTGATTGGCCAGGCAACCATGGACAATGTCCCAGTTATCCTGTATAAGTACTTTGCCTAATCTGTAGGCAGCTACCAGCCCTTTAGCTGTGGCTGTATTAGTGAGTATTTCCTTGATGGAACCCATTACATGCCCTCCCTGAGTTGCCGTGAGAACATAGGCGTATATTTGAACCCAGTTGTTACACTTGTTTAATGGGGGAATTAAGTCTGAACTAAGTATCATTTGTAGTAGTTGCCTCAGGTGTTGGGCACTCCAATCTTGGGAACAGGTTTCCAATTTATCAAGGTTAGTAAGAATCCAGCAGGTTGTTCCCTGGTTGGTGTTTCCTGGTTTACCACACATTGTGTAGATAGAGCTCAGGTTTACTTGACCTAGGGGCACAATGTGTGGTTGCTGGGGTTGGTTTACTGGACCATTAATCATTGCACCTCCAGCATTTAGATAAGATTGAGCTAGTGCCTGTCGGCATTGATTATAATGGATTCTAAGCTGTCTATAGTTTTCTCAAAGATTCTGGTCATTTATTTCATCATGAGCTTGCCACTTTAACCGGAATCCATGGCCCCCAGGAGCACAGGCTGCACTGGGTCCTACTATTCGACCATGGTTGCCACCACCTTGTTAGGCACCGTTCATTAGGCCTCCCAATTGTGCGGGTGTGCACCTTATCATTAAGGAATTTATTGGATTTGGAGTATTTGTTTGATTATCCCACTGGATATTCTGTATCCCCTGGTTCTGGGGATCAACATTAATCATTCTAACGGCTCCTTCGGCAGCAAAGCCTTCTATTTCAAAAATTATCACTTGGTTTTGTGGAGGTACAGGGATAGGATTATTTCCCCTAATAAAGCAATTGTTTGAATTTCCTAATAAAAAGACTTGGCCAATTCCGACAAGGTTTGCCATTTCGTCAGGGCTTAACCTCGGTTAGGGTTTAATATGAACTTTATAAGAAATTTCTAGACCTCAATGGTACAGTATATTGAGGGAGTTCTGATTTAAGTTTTACAAGGCCTGATCAGGGACTTGTCATCTCTAGAGACTTAAATCTGGGTCTTAGTACCACTGTCAGTAAAACACTCCTTCTATACTTAACAATCTACAAGATGGATATAGATATAAATATAAGTATAGGTTCTGTATCAACTCGTTAACACACATGTTGGGCGCCAACTGAAAGGATTGTTACTAGTCCTAGCCCCTGTAGGGCTACCCCAGATCAGGCGTATTCCCCAAACATTCACTTTCAACTGAAGTTAGAGGTAGCCAAATCCTAAAGATGCTTAATTGGGTCTAAAGGTTCAGGCTATCTCTCCCTAAAGGAAAAGATAGACCTAAAGATGTTACCATCCTCCAGATAGCACTTTTAATAAGTTTAGCTAGACTGTAACCTTCCGAATATTATGAGGGTCCGGAAAACTCCTTCAGAATTCTGCAACTCCTCACCAAGGAGTGTAAAGAGATTGAGTTTGTGAGTTTGATACAGAAGTACTATGTGAGACAATTCTAAAAATATATAAATTTATTAAAGAACCAACATGTAATTACAGTTGGTGATTCAGTCGCAACATTAACAGTTCCAAATACAAAAGCTTACAGTTCTTATTATCAGAGATCCTTATTCTCAAATCATAACTTCGTTACATTTTTACATTTCTTAGTCTTATTCCAGGATATCCACCAAAATCAAATACAAGTACCTTTTTGATCCCCGAGACTCAAAGAGTTGAAAACTTAGAGAGCCTGCCTCTGAAGCCTGAGAATCGCTTTGCCCCTTTCAGCGAATCTATCTTCCCATTTGAAAGTTTTATATTTATACCCTTTTTTCAGTGGTATATCCTTTGAAGTTTTCTGCTGATGTAAGCTAATTATCTCTAGTCATTTTTCTGTTGACTCCTGCTATTCTTACAGTCAGTTCAGCTGTAGCATTAAGAATTATGTCTCCTCCTTTAGGTGTTTGAAGCTTATCATAAAAACAATGTGACAACAGTGGTTCCATTTGATGTCATTTTTATCAAAGTCTCCTGTTTATATCTTTTGCATTTAGAACACCTCAACTGGTTGCAACACAGACTTCGTCTCTCCTAGGTGTTCCAAGTTCAACACAAAAACAATGTGATGGCTGGTGCCTCCCGTGTTTCATTTGATGTTATTTTTACGAAGGCATATGTTTCTTTAATTTTATGTGATTCTTTCCTGAAGTGTTGGTTTAAAACAATTTAATTGGGTATTCTATTGTGTTCTTTCCAAGGTTTCAGACTTTCGGGAACCTCTAACCTGCTGCTTCAATAGGGCTATTGTTTCAGTGTCAACATCTTATCTTATCTCAAAAGCCTGTATGCCGTTTACAGTTTTAGATTGTTGAGGCTTCCAGATTTTTAAGCCCAGTTTGTCATGTTTTAATAAAGTCAGAATATTTCATAGAATGATGTATTTTTCTGAATAGGTATGGCTCATTCCTTCACAGTACCACCAATGCTGCCTTCGCAAGATCCTGCAAATCTATTGGCAGGATAGGCACACCAACATCAGTGTTCTCACTCAGGCCAACATCCCAAGCATCGAAGCTTTGACCACGCTCGATCAGCTCCGATGGTCGGGTCACATCATCTGCATGCCCGATACGAGACTCCCAAAACAAGTGCTCTACTTCGAGCTCTGACATGGCAAGAGAGCCCCAGGTGGGCAGAGGAAATGCTTCAAGGACACCCTCAAAGCCTCCTTGAAAAAGTGCAACATCCCCACCGACACCTGGGAATCCCTGGCCCAAGACCGCACAAAGTGGAGGAGAAGCATCCGGGGAGGCGCCTAACACCTCAAGTCCCTTCGCCGGGAGCAAGCGGAAGCCAAGCGCAAACAGCAGAAGGAGCGCACGTCAACCCAAACACCCCACCCACCCGCCCCTTCAACCACCGTCTGCCCCACCTGTGACAGAGACTGTAGGTCCCGCATTGGACTCATCAGTCACCTGAGAACTCATTTTTAGTGTGGAAGCAAGTCATCCTCGATTCCGAGGGACTGCCTAAGAAGAGAAGAATGACTAAGGTCAAAACATGTGGAGTCAGGAGACAAGTAGCCAAATAGATAGCAATAAAAACAGAAAATGCTGGAAATACTCAGCAGGTCAGACAGCATCTGTGGAGAGAGAAACAGAGTTAACGTTTCAGGTTGGTGACCCTTTGTCAGAACTGGAAAAAGTTGGAGATGTAACAGATTTTTAAGCAAGTGTAGGGGCAGGGAGAGGAGGAAAGAACAAAAGGGAAGGTCTGTGATAAGATGGAAGGCAGGAGAGATTAAGAGACAAAAGGGATGGTGGTGCAAGGCAAAAGGAGCTGGTAATGGGACAAGTTAAGAAACAAAAGATGGCTCTAGATGAAGTGTAAATGGCGATGGCAGAATGATCGACAGCTGCCATGTGAGAGAGAGAAAAAAAAGCGATAGGGGCCGAGGTTATGATCTGAAATTGTTGAACTCGATGTTGAGTCCAGAAGGCTGTAAAGTGCCTCATCGAAAGATGAGGTGCTGTTCCTCGAGCTTACATTGAGCTTCATTGGAACAGTGCAAGAGGCCGAGGACAGAGGGGTCAGAGTGGGAGTGGAGCGGAGAATTAAAGTGACAGGCGACTGGAAGCTCGGGGTCACGCTTACGAATAGAGAGCAAGCTGGCTACAAAACAGAAAACGGACAGTAGCGGCTAAAGCTAGTTACTCAGATTGGCAAATGGTGGGGAGTGGTGTTCCTCAAGGATCGGTGCTGGGACCATTGTTCCCCATTTATATAAACGATTTGGACTCGGGAATCGGAAGTACAGTCTCAAAATTGGGAGGTGTAGTTAATGCAGAGGAGGACTGCAACAAAATACAGCAAGATATTAATAAACTGGCAGAATGGGCATGTAATTGGCAAATGAACTTTAAAAGAGGTAAGTGTGAGGTGGTACATTTTGGAAGGAAGAATAAGGAGGCCACACAGTCCTTGGAAAATAAGGACTGGATTTTCCCGGTTCCCACCCGCACGGTGCGGGGGGGGACCCGGGAGACGTCGGGAAACCCGGAAGGTCGGGTTTCCCAGCACGCTGTGTAGTTTTAACTGATTGACGGGCTGGCTTCCAGTTGTGCGGGGAACTCGGAGAAGGTAAGTGGGGCTCAGGATGGTTTGGGGGGGGGGGTATCCGATCTCGAGTTGGGGGGGGTCAGATCCCCGACCCCAAGGAGGGCCACATTTTTCCAACTTTCCCTTCCCCCGCCCCCATGCCTCCAACCCACCTGTTCATACCTCTGAAAACTCCGGCCTAAGTGTCTAAATGGGATAGCGGAACAGAGGGATCAGCGGGTACAGATACATAAGTCACTAAACGTAGTGACACAGGTTAATAAGGCCATAAAAAAACTCATTTCGAGTGGGATAGAGTTGAAAAGCAGAGGAGTGATGTTAAATTTCTATGGAACCTTGGTTAGACCACACTTGGAGTAACGTGAATAAATCTGGTCTCCATATTATAATGAGGACATAGAGGCACTGGAGAAGGTGCAAAACAGATTTATTAGAATAATACCAGAACTGAGAGGTTATAGCTATCAGAAGAAATTGAACAGGCTGGGGCTCTTTTCTCTAGAAAACAGGAGACTGAGGGGGTGACCTAATAGAGGTCTTTAAGATTATGAAAGGGTTTGATAGGGTAGAGAAACATAGAAGATAGGAGCAGGAGTAGGCCATTTGGCCCCTCAAGCCTGCTCTGCCATTCAATGAGATCATGGCTCATCATCAAAACTCAGTCCCCATATCCCTTGATCCCTTTAGCCTTAAGAAATATATCTAACTCCTTCTTGAATATATTTAATGAATTAGCCTCAACTGCCTTCTGTGGTAGAGAATTCCACAGGTTCACCACTCTCTGGGTGAAGAAATTCCTCCTCATTTCTGTCCTAAATGGCTTACCCCTTATCCTTAGACTGTGACCCCTGGTTCTGGACTCCCCGACCATCGGGAACATCCTTCTTGCATCTAGTCTGTCCAGTCCTGTCAGAATTTTATAAGTTTCAATGAGATCCCCTCATTCTTCTAAACTCCAGCGAGTACAGGCCCAATCGACCCTATCTCTCCTCATACGTCATTCCTGCCATCCCAGGTATCAGCCTGGTGAATCTTTGCATAACTCCTTCCATGGCAAGAACATCCTTCCTCAGATAAGGCGACCAAAACTGCACACAATACTCCAGATGTGGTCTCACCAAGGCCCTGTACAACTGCAGCAAAACATCCTTGTTCCTGTACTCGAACCCTCTTACTACGAAGGCCAACATATCATTTGCCTTCTTAACCGCCTGCTGCACCTGCATGCTTACCTTCAGCGATTGGTGCACAAGGACACCCAGGTCTCGTTGCACTTCCCCTTCTCCCAAACTATTGCCATTCAGATAATAATCTGCCTTCCTGTTTTTGCCACCAAAGTGGATAACCTCACATTTATCCACGTTATATTGCATCTGCCATGCTTCTGCCCAATCACCCAACCTGTCCAAATCAGCTTGGAGTTTCTCGGCATCCTCCTCACAGCACACATGCCCACCCAGCTTTGTGTCATCTGCAAACTTGGAGATATTACATCTAGTTCCCTTGTCTAGATCATTAATATATATTGTGAATCGCTGGACCCAAGGACCGAACCCTGCGGTACCCCACTAGTCACTGCCTGCCACTTGGAAAAAGACCTGTTTATTCCAACTCTTTGCTTCCTGTCTGCCAACCAGTTCTCTATCCAAGTCAATACCTTGCCCCCAATCCCATGTGCCTTAACTTTAGACGCTAATCTCTTATGCGGGACCTTATCGAAAGCCTTCTGAAAGTCCAAATACACCACATCCAC
Source organism: Somniosus microcephalus (assembly GCF_052327205.1). Taxonomy (NCBI): domain Eukaryota; kingdom Metazoa; phylum Chordata; class Chondrichthyes; order Squaliformes; family Somniosidae; genus Somniosus; species Somniosus microcephalus. Next base: position 212,947,940 of record NC_140996.1, on the reverse strand, counting down.
TGGTTCTCCCTTATCTATTCTACCAGTTACATCCTCAAAAAATTCCAGTAGATTAGTCAAGCACGACTTACCTTTTGTAAATCCATGTTGACTTTGTCTGATCCTGTCACTGTTTTCCAAGTGCTCTGCTATTACATCTTTTATAATGGACTCTAGCATTTTCCCCACTACCGATGTCAGGCTTACAGGTCTATAATTCCCCGTTTTCTCTCTACCACCTTTTTTGAATAGTGGAGTAACATTAGCTACCCTCCAATCCATGGGAACTGTTCAACAGTCTATAGAATTTTGGAAGATGACCAGCAATGCATCTATTATTTCTAGGGCCACTTCCGTAAGTACCCTAGGATGTAGATTATCAGGCTCTGGGGATTTATCGGCCTTCAATCCCATCAATTTCCCTAACACCATTTCCCTACAAATATTGATTTCATTCAGTTCCTCCCTCTCATTAGACCCTATGTTCCCCGACATCTCAGGGAGGTTATTTGTGTCCTCCTTTCTGAAGACAGAACCAAAGTATGTATTTAATTGCTCAGCCATTTCTTTGTTCAGCTAATATCCTTCCTTACTATTGTGTTAATCTCCTCTTTAACCAGCAATGCTACCCCACCTCCTTTTCCTTTTTGCCTGTCTTTCCTGAATATTGAATACCCCTGGATGTTGAGTTCCCAGCCTTGGTCACCCTGGAGCCATGTTTCCGTAATTCCAGTCAGCTAATTCATCCACCTTATTATGAATGCTCCTCGCATTAAGACACAAGGCCTTCAGGCTTGTTTTTTTAACACTCTTAGACCTTTTAGAATTATTATTTACTGTGGCCATGTTTGATTTACACGCTTGATTTCTCTGACTGCCACTTTTGCTTTGCTCCTTTCTGTCTTTTGCTTCTATCCTTGTTTCCCTTTCCTCTGTCTCCCTGCACAGGTTCCCAACCCCCTGCCCTTTTAGTTTAAACCCTCCCCAACAGCACTAGCAAACACTCCCCCAAGGACATTGGTCCCGGTCCTGCCCAGGTGCAAACCGTCCAGTTTGTACTGGTCCCATCTCCCCCAGAACCAGTTCCAAGGTAGAGAAGATGTTTCCACTTGCAGGTGAGGCCAGAACTAGGGGTCAGAAATATGAGATCGTCACTAATAAATCCAATAGGGAATTCAGGAGGAACTAGTTTACCCAGAGAGTGGTGAGAATGTGGAAGGAAGGAAGGGCGCAAGGAAGGGAGGGCGGGAGGGAGGGCGGGAGGGAGGGCGGAAGGGAGGGAGGGAGGGTGGAAGGATGGAAGGAAGGGTAGAAGGAAGTGTGGAAGGGTAGAAGGAAGTGTGGAAGGGTGGAAGGAAGGGTGGAAGGAAGTGTGGAAGGGTGGAAGGAAGGGTGGAAGGGTGGAAGGAGGGAAGGAAGGAAGGGTGGAAGGAAGGAAGGGAGGAAGGAAGGGTGGAAGGAAGGGTGGAAGGAAGGAAGAGTGGAAGGAAGAGTGGAAGGAAGGAAGGGTGGAAGGAAGGGTGGAAGGAAGGGTGGAAGGAAGGGTGGAAGGAAGGGTGGAAGGAAGGGTGGAAGGAAGGGTGGAAGGAAGGAAGGTTGGAAGGAAGGGTGGAAGGAAGGAAGGGTGGAAGGAAGGAAGGGTGGAAGGAAGGAAGGGTGGAAGGAAGGAAGGGTGGAAGGAAGGAAGGGTGGAAGGAAGGAAGGGTGGAAGGAAGGGTGGAAGGAAGGAAGGGTGGAAGGAAGGGTGGAAGGAAGGAAGGGTGGAAGGAAGGAAGGAAGGGTGGAAGGAAGGAAGGAAGGGTGGAAGGAAGGAAGGAAGGGTGGAAGGAAGGAAGGAAGGGTGGAAGGAAGGAAGGAAGGAAGGAAGGGTGGAAGGAAGGAAGGAAGGGTGGAAGGAAGGAAGGAAGGGTGGAAGGAAGTGTGGAAGGGTGGAAGGAAGGGTGGAAGGAAGGGTGGAAGGGTGGAAGGAGGGAAGGAAGGAAGGGTGGAAGGAAGGAAGGGAGGAAGGAAGGGTGGAAGGAAGGGTGGAAGGAAGGAAGAGTGGAAGGAAGAGTGGAAGGAAGGAAGGGTGGAAGGAAGGGTGGAAGGAAGGGTGGAAGGAGGGTGGAAGGAAGGGTGGAAGGAAGGAAGGTTGGAAGGAAGGGTGGAAGGAAGAAGGGTGGAAGGAAGGAAGGGTGGAAGGAAGGAAGGGTGGAAGGAAGGGTGGAAGGAAGGAAGGAAGGAAGGGTGGAAGGATGGAAGGAAGGGTGGAGGAAGGAAGGAAGGGTGGAAGGAAGGAAGGAAGGAAGGAAGGGTGGAAGGAAGGAAGGAAGGGTGGAAGGAAGGAAGGAAGGGTGGAAGGAAGGAAGGAAGGGTGGAAGGGTGGAAGGAAGGAAGGGTGGAAGGAAGGAAGGGTGGAAGGAAGGAAGGAAGGGTGGAAGGAAGGATGGAAGGATGGAAGGAAGGAAGGAAGGAAGGGTGGGAAGGCTGGAAGGAAGGCTGGAAGGAAGGAAGGAAGGAAGGAAGGAAGGAGGAAGGGTGGAGGCTGGATGGAAGGAAGGAAGGGAGGAAGGAAGGAAGGAGGTGGAAGGAAGGTGGAAGGTAGGAAGGGGTCGGATGGATGGTAGGGTGGAAGGAAGGAAGGGTGGGATGGAAGGAAGGGTGGTAGGAAGGGAAGGGTGGATGGAAGGAAGGGTGGAAGGAAGGAAGGAAGGAGTGGAGGAAGGA